>NC_057843.1:44532500-47032500 GCF_910594005.1 Cervus elaphus | reverse complement strand
TCCTCTCCCTACCTTCGTTGTGGGAAAATTATACTCACAGTTAGGTAGAAATAGCACTGAAAATGTAGATTCCTACACATAGATGTAAGAAGGACCTATGTGAAATTCTGATCAACAAGGAAATTTATTTCTATAATTTTTCATTCTCCTTTCTACTTAGCCATTTTTTCTAAGTATTCATTGAGAGTGTTTTATGATTTTAGCAGACTTAAGTGGTTCAAACAACTAAAAGAAACATGGAGATTCCTTCCTGAAGCGTAAATCCCATTAAGAAAAAATGAGATATCGGCCCATAAAACTGTTATACAACAGTGCTAGACATCCTTGAAGTGAAAAGGGAGAGGGCAGTGGAGGCTTGAGAGCTTGTTGAAGACATTGTAGATGAGATAAGAACTAAACAGGACATTAAAGGGCTGATAGACTTGAGTAGGCAGAGAAAGGCATTTCAGGCATAAATTTGCAGAAATTTCCTCAACAAAGGAGACATTTCCACCATGAATCTCAAGTACAATCTCATATTCTTAGATATACTAACATTCAGGGATTGGTAGACAGACTGTGCTAATTTCGCTTGGTTGGTTTATATGCATTCTAATGAAGCATGTTTAATGAATTCTGAATACTGTGAAACAGACGGTTTCACAGGGCACTGCCTCAGAATGAGAGGAACCATTCTGTTTTGAAAGTTTTGGTAAAATATTTCTGCACAACACCTGTGTGTTCATATTTAGTCCCTGGTCAACATTTCTAAGTATTGTGAAATATTTTTTTCCAAAATTTTGTGTGATATTTAGGAATGCCAGAAAGCCTTAGTTTTCTGTTAGAACAGTGTGTTCTGCCTTTTGATCCAAGAGTGGGCAAGAAACTTTAAATGACGGCAGTTCAGTAAACTCTACAAATAATGAAGACTACCTGATAAATTGCTTGCTACAAGATACACTTAGATCTAGGTCTCTCCTGAGCATCTGTCAACACAATTTATGCAAAGTCATCCACAGAGCATAGTATATTCCGATGTGAATTAATCTTTCTGCTGAACTGATTTGAAGTCTTACTATTTCACAGTCTCCTCCCATAGCCTTCCTTCTAAGCTTTCCTCACCCATATGACCAACCACTGGCCAAGAAACACTATAATAGTATGCATAAAATATAAAAATTAATTCATCCAAAGAATCATGTATCTCTTATAGATATTTGAATGTGAATATGTATGTATATGTTCAGTAGTATATACATATACATGTGTGTACATATATTACAAAAGCATAATTAACAGGACTATTTGAAAGAAATAATTTATATTTAATTTAAAAGTTTCTAAAATCAGGACATCTTAGACATAATATATTGAATATAAAAGACTATTCCCCTTTCTTCAGCTCATCTTATTTTTTATCATATCCTAATATACTGTTCTCCGAATTTACTTTTAGTATATGCATTTTAACAAAATGTAACCATTTTTGTTCTATAGCAACAAGCTTATATAAGTCCCCTAAAGTAATGTTCTACCTGCCATTTCTTGGTTATTTAGATAAAAACATTTTCAAAAATGCCTTAGTTATTCTCTTTTATTACAAACCTGATAAAGTTAAGGGCTATCTTCATAATTAGTATCTTATCTGATATCTGTATGATACTTTCCCAAAACAACAAGGACACATTTCTCAAATTAAGTTTATTTTGTGTTTATCATGTGCAGAGTTGCTTTCTTTTTACTGTTAGTGTATTACATCAAATATATTTAATAGCATTCCTAAATAATTTTAAGTCATAGTCAACGAATTTCTCCTTTTAATCAGTTTCCAAAGATCATGTATTTATGGATAGTCTAAGAACAAGTTGTGAAAATTGGCTATCACTGATAGCTAAAATTCTAAGGAGTGCAAGTTAGGTAAACTGCTATTTATCAAAAATTTTGGGAGGCTATGTTATTTGGTAAGCTGGAAAAACTAACTCAGTGTGTCTTACCATATACAATACACGGACTGATAATACAATGAGAAAGTAGTGTACAATGAAATGCAATTAAGAAGAAGATGAAAATGATGATATGTCACCTATCTAAAAGAAAACTTTGGAATTTCTTTGTTGCTAACATTTATTTTTATTATAAGTATTATCCTATAGTGTGCCATTTAAAAAATCCCTGTTTCTTTGAACTGTAGGATTATTTGAATTCTGGATAAGCAAATGTTCATGGAAGGTAGCAAATAAGATTGCCAAGAATCTTGGTAAGCATCCTTGAATATTAGCATTTTTAACCCATTTTTTCAGTGACTTAATACACTTCCACCAGCCATATGGGCAGAATTTCAGGCTGATTTAACTAGCCTGTATGATTTTGAGATAGAACAGTCATAAATTCCTCCACAGCTCTCCAAAAGATATAGGAGCATGTATACAGGTCCATGTGCCACTTGAAAAGCTTGCCAAACCAAGATGAAGAACATAACATCTCCAGGCAACCATGGTAAAATGGTACAATATGGATAAAAAAAATTCAATGAGTCATGAAACAAATAAAGAAAGAGAATTCTTGGTAGACAAAAGTATGTTTCTCTCAAATAATTCAGAACTACTTTTTTAACAATTGAAAAAGTTTCCAGAACATACAAGTCCCAAGCAAAAAAAGTCACTTTCTCATTTGGTTCCTTTCAATATCCTTCAAGGGAGAATTCCAAAATATTATTAGAAAAGCATTATTAAAATAACCACAATAATTTTCTAAGGACTCATAATAAAACAGCAAATATTAACAGTCTAAATCACAAGACAGAAAGACTTGTTGGGGACACTGTTCTTATTTAATATGGAAAGATTCCTTCTAAAACCACGAAAATGATGAGACAGACAATTGTGGCAGGTGAACTCTAAGGTAAACGATTTCTGAAATCAATCAAGAACTGAATAGTCTTGAATAAAAACTTTTCCTCTTTAAGATGAATTTTGGAAAGAGCAGAATAGGAGGAAAGAAGAAGAAAGAAAGATTGAAAATCTCTAGGTATGTTTAAAAAAGAAATTTAGCATGGTGATAAGATAAAATAACTAGGATAAGAGGTTACTAATGCACCGTGGTCAAAGAAAAAAACAAAAAAAACTGCTGTCACTCTAGTGAACAAAGAATGCTGCCTGCTATCAAGCAATCAGTCACTGCCGTCATCTCCCACCTTTGAACCCTGAGGGAACTTCAGGTGGAGAAAAACGGAACACTGACCCTAGATAGTCAAGATGCATATCTAAGAAATAATTTCAGTGAGCCTGGACTCTTGCTTCTTCCCGTACATAAAAAAGCACTAAAATCATTCAAGTGAAATGTCTGTTTTTCTGTGATTAGCAGTGCTCTTCTCATGTTTGACCACATTTTTTGTTTGTTTTCAGCAAAAACTCCTATACATGCTGGCTCCTCCATACACTCTGGAATAGTGCCTCAGACCTATCTGAGAAGCTGTCTCCCAGACTATAGTACTCGGTAAAGTCCCCAAATAAAGTATAACTTGGAACTTTGGGGTTGTACGGGGGACTTTTTGTTTTTTATCATCAGTTGACAGCACTTTGAACTTTAGAGTCCTGAAATTATAGTGTTTTTTTTTTTTTTTTCTTACAGGTAGTCCTAATTTAAGCATTTCATTGTTGATTAGAATTTAAATAAAGGAAATATGTTCTATCATAATAAATAGGTTCTATTCTTTAGCTTCTGCTCTTAACTGCCCCAGATTAAGATCTCTCTAATATAAGCTTAATCAAAGGGCATCACTAGATCCCCCCATTGAGCTGCTACAGCTGATTCAGCCACTGACTGTTAAATTTTCGGGACTTTTGTGAGCTGGTTCTTAAACTGTTAGTAGCTTGAAATTAATCATAGTGGGAGTATTTACACCATGGAAATTGGCAAACATTATGAATCAAAGTTTCAGCACATTCCTGTCTTTTACTCACACATTTATCTAGGCCTTTAACAGGTCTCAGTCATGTTAATGATTCTCTTGGTTTGGGAATGAGTGTCCAAAAACAAAAGAAGTCACCATGAACAGTGATACTCAGGAAATAGTAATTGAATGCTTACGATGTACAGAGCACAAGGCTAGACCCTGAAGAAATAAAGAGCTGTCAGACCCCTGTCATTTTCTTAGGAGCTCAAAATCTATTCTAAAGGAAAACAGATTTATATACAATTTTAAATGCAATATAATGCAGCATAACAACAGAGCCAAATGAATAATAGAGAGACTATCTGAGTTCTCTTTCTATAGGATTTGGCAGAGAAAAGACCACAGGGAGACAATAATTCATGAAGGGGATAGAACTCAGTTGAAAGAAGCATAGGCTGCAGACAAAGGAGAGGGGCCTGAAGCAAAGTGAGCAAGTCTACCAGAGTGTCTAGGGAAGACTCTTTATTTTGCTGGAAAACATGGTTCAAATGAGAAGTAGTATGACAGTAGGAAAATTATGAGGTTTTACAGATGAAGAAAACTGTATTTGAATGTCACCTTAATAGTTATTAGCTGTGTGAGGCTACCTTACCTCTGTAAAGTTTTCTCATCTGTACAATAGGAATAACTTTGCATTTTAAGTTTCTTTTGAAATACCACTTTGAACATGTCATCTCTATGTTCAAAGCTTTCAATGACTCTGGTAATTATAATAACAAAATTTTAAAGCTTTTGATTAAAAAAATCAGGGAGCTCCACAATCTGAAGTCAAAATCTGAATTCTAGCTCTTTGACTTAGAAATCATTAGTTATTGACAATGATGACCATGAGGGTTTGGAGATGGACAAGACCATCTCCAAAAAATTTTGAGAGTCCCAAGATGAAGTATGGCTTATGAGAACTGTACCTGGGTCTCCCACAATATTTATCCTCAGAACCATAAGCCTCCATTCCTGCGGCTTTACTCTAAAACACGTATTAAAACCCTGACCCTCTGTAAAAATCTGTTTTAGAAGTTTCACAAGTTTTTCAGAGTCCAGAGCCAGATGGGAAGACTTGGAACCCAGCTACAGATCCAAACCTATGATGAAAATATCTGTTCCAGATATATTGAGCCTAGTGTCTTGGATTCCATCGACTTAGCCAGAAGTGATGACTGGAGGCTACTTCCGGGAATAACATAATCCACTGACACACTCTGTCAGAGTTTGAAGTCTCTGAAAGGACTAAATGGTGAGAGGAAGGATGCCTGGCTCCCATGTTTTAATAACACTGGGGTAGGGAAAACTTTATTGTTTTGTTTAGTCACTAAGTCATGTCCAGCTCTTTGTGACTCCATGAGATTTCCAGGCAAGAATACTGGAGTGGGTTGCCATTTCCTTCTCTAGAGGATCTTTCCAACCCAGGGACTGCACCCATGCCTCCTGCACCTCAAGCAGATTCTTTACCTCTGAGCCATCGTGGAAGCCCCAGGGAAAACTTTACCTGCATGTAAATACTATGAAGTATTGATTCTAGTATGTAATTGGGACCCTTGGGGGAGAACCTCAATACAGCATTCAGAAACCTGCAAAGGGAAATAGGTCAGGCACTGTAGTACCAACAATTTTATCACAGAGGCTGAAACCAAGAGAATCGGGCTGATCATGGGCAATGGTACCAGCTGTGCAGAATACCGCAAAGCCACACAGCAGGAGCCATTTCTGGCTATAGAGAATCATCACAAGACAATGAGCATTGCTGACAGGTGAGAAGCCATAGTTGTTTCTTCTCTGGGCCCAAATCTGTACTTCCATTCTGCAAGCTGGCTTTCACTCCAGCCTTCTGAATCACTGTCTCAGTAGCACGCCTAACTTGCTCCCCAGATGCATGGTGTAGGAGGCAACAAATGAATGCTTATAAGGTCCAGCCAAGGAGCATGAATAAGTGATGTGGATTGCTTGGGAACTGTGAACACTGAAGAGTGAATATCCTGTTAGTAGGGGACAGCAATTGCCTAGTCCCAGTTATTATTTTCATGTAGCAATGTGGACCAGACTGTCTTCCTGTCAAGGAAAAGATGAATATCTGAATTTTAAAATGTGAAATCTACTTTTTAAATTTAAGAAGAAAAAAATTATGATGTTTATTAAATGATTAAAATGTTAAATTTTGTGTTACATATATTTAATCTTAATTTTAAAAAAACAAAAGAAAAAGAAACAAAAAGCCTTTGGGCCAAATAAAAACCATTTATAATCTAGATTCAGCTGCAGACTTCCCGTTTTTGACCTCTGCTCTAGTAATAGGACCTGTGTTGCCCTTCCTTCCATCCCAATCTTTATCTCTCCCTGTGTCTAAAAATGGCTAAATCCCTGGACTCCAGCCTAAGGCCCCAGGATCTGGAATCTGCCACAAGATGACCTTGTAGGTACATTTTGAAATATCTAGAAGTGGCTGACCACAGATTCTGCTGAACTGTCAAGATACCCTCTTTTCTTTCTTGGAGCATCAAAATCAGTTGTCCATCCTGCCAGACTGTCCAGACTGCTATACGGATGTGCCACCAGCCCCCAAGGCTCCTGGGGTTGCCTATGGCTAAGTAAGCTTCCACCCAGTACTGCCAAGCCCTATACCCTCCCCATCTCTCCTGTTATACTGCAGGGAATCAGGCAACACTGAGTCTGTCCTGAGATAAAATGATAATTACAAGTTGTGGTTCCCAGCTTTGTGCAATATTGTGGCACCCTGATTAGTGTTTCATATGAAAGAACCCACTTTATGAGTCCAGTAACCCTGTAAATTAGTAAAGTTTCAAATGAAACCTGAGGTCAGAGGACTACACAGTTCATTCAAATTTGCACAGCCTTTAAATGGAAGATCTAAGATTCAGACTCAAGCCTGATGCCCATCTCTTCTCCACTGCTCTATATGGGAAATGCAGACAGGAAGAGCAAGGGCTATTTCTACACCTCCATGCAGATGGAAAGGGAGGATATACTTCTTGGCATTTTTACTCAATTTCACACCATGCTTTGAAAGTTCAAAATATTATTGCTATATAATTTTACAACTTTCCACATACAGTTACCTGTGGTTTCCAGGTTTGGGGATTTCGTGGTCAGCAATATTTTAAGACGTATTTTGGGAACCAACATAAAGTTGCCAAACTTCTATTTTGCTAAGTAAGGATATTTTTTAAACCTATTATTTAGCATCACTATCACTTCATTGAATGGAAACCATTTTAACAGACACACATACACGCACACACATATATGCACATGCATATACATTAATAGCTTCATGGAACCAGAAATGCTACTTGTCTTTACCTCATTTGTGACTGGTGTACATGAACAAGCATAGGCAGTTCCCAGCCTACAGCTGTGTGGTGTTCCAGAAGTTTTCTGGGAAGACCACTCTTTGGAACTTGGAAAACTTTATTCCACAAAACAATACTGTTAGAAATGATACCTAGGTTCCCACATCATAGGGGAAAGCTGGAATATCTTGTTTTATTTTGGATACAGGGTAACTGAGGTCCCAGAAGTTTAAGCTATTTCTTTAAATAATGCACAGCCTCTTCCAGAGCCAAGATTAGTAGTGAATTACCCTGATAGCTGCTTCAGTTCTTTTTTCATCACCAGAGACAGAAACATTTTTCTCTTAATTTTAACATTATTATATATACACTAAACATTTAATGTTATTAGTTAAATAGACTTGTGGAGGGATAGCTTTGGAAATTTACCATCATTTATAAAACTGATTCTGTGGGGAAAATGCAATCTGTAGCACATCTGTGAGATGCAAACATGGTTGTTATCACAGACACATCCTTTTTATTCATGCCCCGCTTCCCCAACCACTATGGCAAGGAAATAAAGTGTGATCCTCAGAGGCAAATCCGCTTGCAGTCCCAGGAAAGGGATAATCATTTGACTTTTTTTATCAGGAGTTTATAAATCTATGTGTCTCTGAGTGCATCAACACTCAACATAAGAATGAAACTGGGTTGCTGACATGTTACCAGGGAATAGCTATTAGCATAAGCCTTAATTGGAATCCTGTTTACTGTTCTGTTGGCTTACTATCCTCCCTGTGCTTTAATAAGAGCTGTCACATGAATATATCATTTGATGCTGGAACCCTGCAGAGAAACTAGAGTGTGCAATCCAACAAACTTGTAAAATTCAAATATAGTATCTTTTTCAGAGAGATAGTAATGAACGTATTAAACTAAGGAAATTCTCAGTTCAAGGAGCAAATGATTAAAGGTGATCAGAGGTTGTAAGATTCCAAATAATGAATTTATTTATGGTTGTTTTCTTCTATAATCATTATCCCAGCCTCTTTAGTGATATATACATGTATATATATGTGTGTGTATATGTACATGTATGATATGTTAACATTTGATACATTAATTATGTATATATGGCCATGAACATTATATATAATGAGTGCTTTATATAAATGATGTACTACATATAGTATTATCTATAATGTATAGGAAATAGAGAATTTTGGAAATCAAAAGCAAGGAAAGTGTTTCTAATTATGAAAAGTGGCATCATACTTGAGAACTTCAATTTTCTTCTCCATTTTCCAAGGCTTGCATTTGACAGTAGCGATCATTTGTCTTTTCTCATCTAACTCTGCCTTCAGTCTTTCCAATTCCTCTTTATCTATTTCTTCTTCTTCTTCCCTTAAAAAAAACAAAAACAAAAACTTTCTTTAGTAAAGTTAAGATTTGCCTGACTTCCAAACTTAAAGAATGCTATCAGATACTCAGCTGATTAATGCATAACAACTTGGTTGTATACAGTGAATGCTGAGATCCATAAGCCTTAGAGCTCGTAGTTGAACACTGATGCAGGATTTCTGGAATTACTGTAACTTTAAAAAATAGTATTTGTATTCTGAAGTCCTGAAACCATTTTATGTCCATAGTCTCAAGTTCTCAGAAAATCCATGGAAATAAAAAGCTATTAATATATTTTCTTCTCTTCTTTGTTCCACTGTACACCTTCCCCCTACAATTCTACATTTCATTTAAAAACTTCATTTTTGAACAAGGATAGTAAATTAGAGGTGAAAGTGTCTTTGAAGTGCCCTTAAAAAATTTGTTAGCCCTGTCTCAAGAGAAAGAGAAAAACTGAAATGGGAAAAAATAAAAAGAATCTATTCCTCTAAGGTAACTTAATCTGTTAATTAAGCTCAAAACTTCAATTGATAAAAATTGAACTCAAAGTGTACTTGATAGAAGTCAATCCTTTGAAGAGGCCTTCAAAGGAATTTAGTTTCTCACTGAGCAAATGAGATGGATCTTTTCTCTTCTGTGTTCCTAGTATTGCAAAAAATATCAAAGGGTCCAAAACTCAAAGAAAACAAAATCTAAACATGAGCGACAAGGTTTTTAAATTGAAGAATGTAATGCCCTATTGTAGAGAACAATGTTTTTGGTAAGAGATTGTTTCAGTTATGAGTTATTGTTGCAGAGAGATCAAACCAGTCAATCCTAAAGGAAATCAACCCTGAATATCCATTGGAAGGACTAATGTTGATGCTGAAGCTCCAATACTTTGGCCACCTGATGCAAAGTGCCAAACTCACTGGAAAAGACCCTGATGCTGGGAAAGACTAAAGGCAAAAGGAAAAGAAGGTGACAGGGGATGAGATGGTTAGATAGCAGAACTGATACAATGGACATGAATTTGGGCAAACTCTGGGAGCTGGTGATGGACAGGGAAGCCTGGCGTGCCGCAGTCCTTGAGGTCTCAAAGAGTCAGACACAACTTAGCGACTAAACAACAGCAACATGGTCACTTAACTTCCAATTTACCCCTTTAGACTTAATATTGTGATGCCGTGGCTGTGACTCTGTAGGACCCATTTCTGGTTTGTCAGTTGGCTCAATATTCTGCTGTCATAATCTGCTTCCAGTAGAGTATACTAAGAAGGGACTTGGTTTTTCCTTTGGCTTCCCGTTTGCCTCTTGTGGGATGCTTACTCTTCAGCAATTCTTCTTCACCCCAAGAGCTGCAGGGCCTTCCCATAGCTGCTGGTGAGACTAGTTTGCCAGTTTCCCCAACATTAGCAGAACCAGCTTCATCACTCGCCCTGTAGACACCAGCACCACTTGAGCACTGCCCCCTCTGCAGTAGTTTCAGCTCCCCAGGTCTCTCCTCTATGCTTTCAGGTTTTAATTTCAACCTCTTTCCATTGTTCCTCCAGCCCATGGTGTGCTATTTGCTGCCTATAGTTGCTATTACCATGATACTTAGTGTTTTCTTTTCACCTTTCCAGTAACCTGTTTATTATTAGCCTAGTGATTATTTGTACCTACTAAATCAGTTCAGTGCAGTTGCTCAGTCATTCCGACTCTCTGTGACCCCGTGGACTGCAGCACGCAGGCCTCCCTGTCCACCACCAACTCCCTGAGCTTGCTCAGACTCATGCCCATCAAGTCAGTGATGCCATCCAACCATCTCATCCTCTGTTGGGCCCTTCTCCTCCCACCTTAATCTTTCCCAGCATCAGGGTCTTCTCAAGTGAGTCAGTTCTTTGCATTAGGTGGCTAAAGTATTGGAGTTTTAGCTTCAGCATCAATCCTTCCAATGAATATTCAGAACTGACTTCCTTTAGGATGGACTGGTTGGATCTCCTTGCAGTCCAAGGGACTCTCAAGAGTCTTCTCCAACACCACAGTTCAAAAGCATCAATTCTTTGGCACCTACTAAATAGTCCTCTTATTAAACACTCTCTCTTTGATTAACTGTTGGAGTTCCTTTCTCCTAACTAGACCTTGATTGACAAAGAAGGTGTAATCTGACTCAGGGTTAGTCAGAAACATGTTTTGTTGTTCACTAAACTCATGACCACACACAGTAGGGCTATGGCAAAAGATGTTTTTGACAGTTTCAGCTGAATAATAGGAGGACATACCCATAGTTTTATAGCCCACCTTACAAAATGACTTCACAATCTCCTTTCTTTCCCACCAACCCAGAGTTTTTTTAGGGCTTTTTTTTTTTTTTAGGGCTTTCCTTGTAGCTATGTTGGTAAAGAATCTGCCTGCAAAGCAGATCCAGATCTTCCCTGGATAGGGAAGATCCTCTGGAGAAGGAAACAGCAACCCACTCCAGTATTCTTGCCTGGAGAATCCCATGGACAGAGGAGCCTGGTGGGCTACAGTCCATGGGGTCACAAAGAGTTGGACACGACTTAGCGACTAAACCACCACCAGAGTTTTTAATCAGGTCATGGTTACTGAAACAGAAATTTAATTAACCCTCTAAAATAACATTTGTCATTGATAGTTTTGTTGGTTTTTTTTTTAACCAATTAAGATATTTTTCTTAGAATAGTAATCCTGGTTTAAGTGAACTATGGAAGTACACTCATACTAAGATACAACTCTGAATGTCATTAAGTTGTTTCTATTTTAAATATTTGATGTTTATTATATAAAAATCCTTCCCTGGTAGCTCAGATGGTAAAGAATCCTCCTGCAATGCAGGAGGCCTGGGTTTGATCCTTGACTTGGGAAGATCCCCTGCAGGAGGGCATGGCAACCCACACTCCAGTATTCTTGCCTGGTGAATCCCCATGGACAGAGGAGCTTTGCAGGCTACCATCCATACAGTTGCTGAGTCGGACACGATTGAGCAATTAAGCACACAGACACATAGAAAATCCTATGGTGCTGTACGAAGATAACAAAATACTTACACAGAATGAAAGAATGATCTATTTCAAGTTTGGATTTACCATGTAATTAAAGCTTATTTCTCTACATTTCTCTATGTTCCTAATACTAATTATATGTAGTTTCCTGCTGTCTTAACCCAGTACTTTATATGTTTAACATATTCAGATTCTATGACTCCTTCAAAAATCATATGAAATGTCTTCAATACCCTTTTCTGATTGTCCTTATGAGATAGTTTTCTTTAAGACTCTAAATCACTTTTCACTTCTCTGGCACATTTATACAGTCTTATTTCATAATAATTGTGTCTTAAGTGGCCTCTCCCTTACTATGTTATTAATTTGTAGAGAATGGAGGCAATTTCACACTCATATCCATATCTTCCAAAGAAATTAGCAAATTATCTTCGACAGAAGTGGAGCTGAATAAATATTTATTAAATAAATGTTTATGTGCAGAATTTTTCTGGGTGACAGGATTACCAACAAGTACACTAAAATAAAATATAACAATGTCTTCCAAGTTATGGAAAGATATTTATTCCTACACTAAATGATCTCAGACTGGCATATTTTTAATCTTTGTGTTGTTAATTGTTGATTGCTCCAGGAAGATCACGCTGTGCTACAATGTATAGTTGTTGTCAGCTAAGTTACCTTCAAATATGCAGGTAATTAAGACGTTACATTTTTTGCATAATTTAAATATAATA
This sequence comes from Cervus elaphus, assembly GCF_910594005.1. Taxonomy (NCBI): domain Eukaryota; kingdom Metazoa; phylum Chordata; class Mammalia; order Artiodactyla; family Cervidae; genus Cervus; species Cervus elaphus. The sequence goes on along the minus strand of NC_057843.1, from coordinate 47,020,157 downwards.
ATGCATAATTAAACATTGCATTACAGGGAAGCTGCTTTTCCAGGAACCACTCAAAGAAAGTGCTAATCATATTAAAAGCGCATAGCACAGGCATGCTTTGCTTCTAAAATGTAGGGCTAATTTGTGTAAGAATGACTTTCTATCTTAGTTTTGATTTATTTAAACAACAGTTGTTAGGAAAAAGGAGGCATAATGTGCTGAATTTCTCACTGCTATAAACGTATTACTTATTCACTTAAAACTGGGTCAAGAAAAGCATATAATATTATTAGAAATACTTCAAAATGCCAAACAAGGCAGTTTTTGTTAACCATCTCCAAAGACAGTTAGCATTACAACCTTGGATTTAGTTGGTTTCAAATGTTTTTTCAGTGCAAGAAAAATTCCCTAAGGTGTTTCACATGAACATTTAAATAAAAGAAGATCATGAATTAATTAACCTAAATAAATGTGCCATGATTTGCCTACTAATCTTTCTCAAAACATACTTGCTAATACATTTTCTTAAAAACATAAGGGCTTATCTTCAAAGTGAATGATAGAATATGGACCCTGAAATAGTGATCAAAACTGTCAATCATCATTAAGTAATTTATATTATTTAAAATAGTTGTAAAAATTATGGTGGTAATAATATAATTTGCAAAACCTATGCAGATAAAATTCATTTTAGTCAAGACTGGTTCTGCAGAGGAGAGGGGAGGAAGGTAGACGGGTGCTTCCGGCTTCTCAGAATCAGGATGAGAGTGGGACCAGCTAAGGACAGACCCTGTCACAGGGACAAGATTGCTCCAGGTAGCAGGTGCCAAGACCCAGTTGATTCACATGGTCCTATTTCTAGAGGTTGAGCCTTGACAGGAGGGCCTTGAGCAGACCAAGAAAGCAAAGGAATACCCATCTGAGTCATATTTTAAAAGCGACATCTCTGAAGCACAGGTGGAGAGGAAAAGGCAAATTCTGGAACACAACCTATATCATTCATATGTCTATTGGTGATGTTTCCTCAATGAAATACCACTGTCAGAAAGCATCAGCTTTACTAGTAGGAAATATTACTACCTAATAATAGAAATAACAATCACAATAAGACATGAAACTTAAAAGGGTGCTTTGTTTTTGAAAAGAACAAAACATAAAAATACTTGAAGATAGACATAAAAAAATCAGAGTAAAACGGAAAGCAGGCGATTCAAGGATAGAAGAAATAGAAGAAGGATAGAAGAAAGAAGAGGATATTGGGGAGAAGGGGAAAAAGGAAGAAAAGGAGAAAGAAGAGGAAGAGAGAGATTTAAAACCTTAAGTCAACAAAAATACAATGAAGAAATGGATGGGGTTACTCTTATTTTAACAGAAACCATCGTCAGCTAATGCTAAACTTTTCTATTGACAAAATATTCACAAATAATAGCTAGTTATTGAATACCACAAAGTGTCATCTTGGGAGGAAATCTTGGAAAGTTCTTCAGCATTTAAAGTTCTAGGACTGTTTCAGAGGAGAGATCCTATCACCTCATGGTGAGTCCCATGCCCCACCTAGGGGTGGCAGAGGAGTTATTCTCTTGAATCCTTTCCAAGTGGCCTAGGTTTCCTATTAATAAATGTGTTTCACATATACAGTTTTTCCACCTGCCTGCCATTTGCAATTTTCCATGAAGCAAAGACCAGAAAATTATTTTCTTGGATTTTTTTCCCTAAACAGCATTTAATATATTACTCTAGACAAAGGCAGCACTCAGAAAATCATTGGCCTGCTAGAAGTGAAAGACAGAGCTATGTTAAAAAGGAAAGGACAATCCAATCCTCTGTAGGGACAGAGAGTTAATACTTTAGACTTTGGGAGGTACATACAGCTCTGTCCCATATTCCTTTGTTTGTTTGTTTTTTAATTACAGTTTGATTAAAATGATAAGAACCATTCTTGGCTCTTGGGTTGAAATGAACCATAGTTTTCCAACCCCTGCTCTGTAAGATATGTGATTTGGGATCATGTTTATAAGTTTTTCATTTAACTTCATTAACGATGCATTTAACTAACAGAATAACATTAAAATATTTAAATTAACTATGTTAATGACCCATGACAATTTAGATCTCTTCTAAGGAAATCTCTCATAAGTCCATTCTCAATATATATATATTCATTTTAAAATTCTATTTTAATACATTTAACTAAGTAAAATAAAATGGTGGCATCAGACTAAGCTTGTTTTTTTGAAAGTAGTTTTAATTACCAATTTTAAGGCTAGGATGTGCCTAAAGAGTGATCTTTCAGCATCAGGCACTTCTGAATGAAAAATAATGTCAATTATAGATCAGAACTAACTTACGCTCCTCTCTTTAACCTCCTCCTTCTCTCTTTCTCTCTGGCTTTCCTTGTTTCTTCATCCTCTGGTTCAGGTTCTGGATCATCTTCATTGATAACATCTCTGGTCCGTTTCCTCTTTGGTCTCATGCTCTCTCTTCGAGGTAGTTTGTTTTCCTCCTCTTCCTCTTCGCCTAAACACAGCAGTTACCGCTTCAGTGAGTAGTTTCAGAAAAGTGCTTTCCCGATCCCAAATGTAGTCTTACTTTTTAATTGTCTTTATCACACCTCTGACACCATAATCTAGCAATTTGTCATATCAATATAAAATGCACCATGCCATATATATTTCATAGTCTGCCATTTAAATACACTTATCTACATTCTCATTTCTTGTGGTTTATCTACTCAAATATGTGAGTATCAATCCCCAAATTCTAACAATGCTTAGAATTCCAGCCTTCATTTACTTGTATAACTAGATGACTTGGGAGTTTAATATCATACCCTGACCTCTCAGACCAAGTTTGTAGATTATCACTTCAATACATAAGGGTTTAGTGTTTAATCACTATGTGCTAATATTACTTCTATCTTGGAACAAGCAATAAGAATGCAAGGAAATGCTATAAACTAGAATAATTTTGAAGAAATTAATTTATGCCTTGACATAATTCAAATTGTAGATTATCAATTCAATACATAAGGGTTGAGTGTTTAATCACTATGTGCTAATATTACTTCTATCTTAGAACAAACAATAAGAATGCAAGGAAATGCTATAAATTAGAATAATTTTGAAGAAATTAATTTATGCCTTGACATAATTCAAATGCCTTCCTAATTCAAATCATTCTCATTCTTTTCTTAAAAACTTTTTTTAAAAAGTTGAAGCATAGTTGATTTACAATATTGTATTACTTGCTCAGGTGCACTGCAAGTGGTTCAGTTTTATATATATATATATAAAATATATATATATTGCAGATTATTTCCCATTATAGGTTTTTACAAGATATTAAATACAGTTCCCTGTGTTACATGGTAAATCCTTGTTGCTTATCTATTTTATGTAAAATCTTTTTCATTCTTAACTTCAAATACTTATTTTTCCTAAATTTCTTTCTCTTTCTTAGATGAAATTGATAGTAAATAACTTTGCTTGATCATTCTATCTTTTTGATTAGAAATAGATAACTAGTAAATTTAATACAAGATTGAGAAAATAATGTTATTTTATTCACCAACTGACAATTTATGCCTCATATATCCATAACTTCTTTGGAAGGTTTCTGGTAAAGAGTAGGGGGAGAATTCAGTTCCTTCCTTCACTGCTTATAACAGACAACCCTACTTCACATTCACTTTTGCTTTTTAACTTCTGATATTTAGAGTTAATTATTATTTAAAAAAACAAATATTACTCATAATTATCACTATCTTTTTAAATAGAAGCTACTATAGGGAAAAAATTGTGCTTTAACGGAAAACTATGAAATGTCTGTACCATACCCTTCTGTGTTGTCTGATGCTTCTTCTATGGAAGCTATTTTGTAACTTTGTAAGTTGTGGATCACTAGATAGCAATGCAAAATAGTTCTTATCTGTAGACTAGCAAGTGAACTCTTTTCAGTGCAGACAACCTTCCACCACCAAAAAAAGAAAGAAAAGGAAAAAACCCCACAAAAGTCAAGTCTTCACTTGCACAATCAGTTCAATATTCCTAATCTATAAATGAATCTGTTCTTTGAATTTTCCTTTGAACTGGTAACTGCCATAAATGGCTCACTGGATTCCTCATTTGTTAGTTAAATATGTTCATTTTTACATAGTGTGTGTCATTTTATTTTTTTATAAATTTTGTTATCTTTTCAACATTACTTGTTAAACCTTTATTGATATTCCAAATCTAAATAAGATCTAAACATTACCAATATTACTAAAGTTTGACTAGCAGAGAGAAACAGAAGAATTACTTTTCTAACTAGGTTTTGAAAACTGTACTCTTGTCATCAAGACCAAAAGTTTGTTAAATACTGTGGCAGATGTTGCATGATATTCAAACCCCACTCTGGCATTTTGAAAATCTACCCAGCCTTTATTGTTCATTTCAGTCACTAATCATAGAAAAAACCAGAGCCTCATAGGAACTGAGAAACAATTTCACCCTCAAATAACTCAAAAATTCAAGAAGCCACTTGGTACTCTGCATTTTAGTATATTTTACATTAAAGCTAAGCTATTAAACTTGCAGAGTTTTACCATGGATGAAAAGTATATCATTATATTTATCTTCTAGCACTTAGGACAAAAAGGCTGTCTTTAGTGTTTTCACTAGTTTCCAAATATTCAAATTCTTAAAAAAAGGAGTGTTTTACAGTTGCCTACTAAATGTGGATTTGCATAAACATTACCTTTTGGAATGGGCTCAATTTAGTTTTGAACAGTAGCAGAATATACCACCTCAAAAAGACATTCAGAATATACCACCCCAAAATATGCCACTTCTGTGTATTGACTATTTTGAGACGTAGCACTTGAAAAACAGCAATTGCAGAAAGAGATTTTCTCTGAATTCCTCTTGTCTGCCTGAAAACAGCTGCCAAAAGGAACTCAACTGTCATAAATCCCCTCCCCAGGAATTTCATCCCCAAGGAACACCATAGAAGTGTTCTATAGAGGAGACTATAGGTCAACACCACATGCAGACATATTTCATCATAAACTATCATACCTCCTATCCATTCTCTTAAAACTTATTCTCTTCCAAGAGACCTGCATACCCCTCCCTTTTCCCTATTAAGATGGCATTTAAGTCTAAATTTTAAGCCACCTCACACAATTATTCAGTTTTTTTCTGGGTATTATCCATGTATACATGAGGTGTATGTGTTAATAAACTTCTGTTTTGGTTTGGTTTTCTTGTTAAACTGTCTTAGATTATAGGAGTATCAGTTAAGAAACTCAGAAGGGTAAAGGAAAAATTACTTTTCCTTCCCTATAGTAGTCTAGTCAGAGCCTCTAGGATCTATGTGAGACTCTGGGCTGTTTACATGCAGAATGTACCAAATTAATGAAAACAACTGTCACCATGAACATTCGCTGGCTGTCATATTGGGCTCAGGTTTTTAATTGATAGTGTTGATGTATTCTCTAATTGAACTCTCCCTGAAATGCTGCACTTTCAGTTTTGATAAACTCAAAACTTCTGCTCATAAAATGATCTTTCTCTGTTCTAGTCCATGAGTGGTTTGCACGCCTGGGAAGGGGTCCCAATCCAGGCTCTTGAGCTGAACCTATTCAAAGTAAAAACAACAGGGCAATTTAGATAAAATATTCATGAATTTAAAAGAACAGCTTTATTCATTTTTATTGAGCAATCTGATCACTTTAGTCAAAAAGGCCAATCTGTTATATTGTAATAGATTCAACCTAAGGGAAAATGTTTTAGGACAAAGAAAAGAGTAAAGAAATAAAAAGCAAATTTTTCTGGACCACCATCCACTTAATGATGAGCAATTTATAAATTGGGTGGAATGTGTGTGTGCCAATTGAATGGAATCTCAAGTGAAGAGTCTATCTGATGGACTTGATTGCTCTTGTGAGACCATTGAAAGTCATCCACTTGTGCTCCTGTGTTTGCACAGGGTCTCATATTCCCACAAGATAAGAGGACAAATCCCCTAAATTCGCTGCTATTCCACAGGAAACATATCCCAACTGGGTCCATCCCCACTTACTTGAACTTTCCTCAGTATCATCTTCTTTCTCCTCCACTTGGATTTGCACTGTCGAGGAAAGAAAAAAATATAGCAGTTCTTTAAATGACAGCACAATTGTTAATAACTGGTTTTTACTGTTGTTACTTTCATTGTAAAGTTTTCTGTGCAGTTAAATTTTTTCAATAAACTTGTCAAAACGAACATTGTTTATTAAAGATATACAGCTACAGCATCTTATAGAGTGTTGTGCAAGGACTTTTCTGCTTCATCACCTTCAACAATTTGCAAAACATGTTAATCATAAGCCTGTCAGTTCAATTCAAAATAACTTCAACCAAAATACATTCTGTTCTGCAGTAAGTCGACAGGATTTTTTGGGTCATTTTATTGTATTTTTTTTTTTTTTCATTTTATTGTATTTTAAAGAAAATTGTTAGCAAAGCTATATCCACATGTACAAACCATTTGGTTATTATAACCAAATTAACCTATTAAAATAGAGAATATTTCATTCTAACCAGCTACTCAGTGTCAAAGAACCTTGCAAAAATGCTTAAAAGCTGATATTTCCTATTTTAACTATTTCTGTACATATTATATGCAGCCTAAATTTTCCCATATATGATTTACCTTGACAATGTGGAGATAGGTGATTTAACAGTTCTTTCAAGACAAAGAATGTTTTTTTCTGTTTATTCCTCCCCTCATCCTCAGGGTCTTGTTTTCAGATTAGCTCCATTTTTATAAGGGCATATACAAGTTTTATAAAAATGTAATGGTACAATAATATCAGAAAATATATTAATTGGCAGATTTTTCCCCCTTGTCAACTACTGTCTGTTCATCACAGGTTGAGTCAGCCAGAGACAAAGATCCGTGACTTGCCATGGCAAAAATCAGAGCGGACTATTTCTTTAAACCACAGTCTAGTAACTCATTTAAAATATTAATTTACATATTTTATTTAAGGTGGATGAGCCTAAGTCCAAAACAGCAAAGATAATAAACAATGGTGCTGTGGACAGAGGAAACAACCTCTGGTTTTGTTTCTGCTCAGCACTGTCAAAGGTTATTATTCAGAGCTTGACAGCCATATTGAAGAGGCAGCACATACAGAGTTTAAATTCTATTCACAAAGAAGATTATTGTAAAAGCACTTTTTGCCTTTAAACAGCATATGCATAAAAATTTTTACGATATGCAAAAATGTTATCACTCAATGTCAGCCATGGAATAGGAAAATAAGTGTTCTTTTGTTCAGAGTGGACATATGCCTTTGTCACTAGCTGTAACTGGATCTGCAGGGGACAAAGGTCTTTATGTCACTACTGAGAGTTCACAGTAGTGACGACAGACACTTCTCAGAAGATATTTTATGTTCAACAATAAGTCATGGTCTTTACTTGCAATTAATGCTACCACCAAATTTCTTCAGTCAAAGAAGAATTCACTTAGGAAGGCATCTTAATGATATAAGATTAGCCTTAGACTAAGGTCCGATCAGTGGCATAATATAGGAACAGCTGAGGACAAATAGCAAAGGCTGACACACAGCCTCTTTTGCACCAGTGCATAGTCAAAGCAAAAATTCACACAAAATGCTAAACTGATTTTTAATAATCAACTCACTAGACATGATTAAAGTTAAATAATGAAATGGAGGAAAATACTAAATAATAGAGATACAAGCAAATCTTTAGGAAGCATTACAATCCTATGAAACAAAAACAGCAAAATGAAATGTCCCAGCCAAGGAGATAAGTGACAAATCAATTTCCTCTGATAACCAGAAGAAAGAAAATGCAGGGCTAGAGTCATGGATCATCTTCTAAGGTACAGGAAGGATAGTTATAAATTGCCATTAAATAAAACTCTATAAGGGGAGATAGCTCTGCTGTGGTTGCAAGTAGAGAAGAAAAAAGAGCTATGGTTTCTGAGATGTAACGGACAGTAGTGCAGAAATAGCCTCTTCACTCCTCTTGAGGTGACTTTCCAATAGCAATACTCATCTGTTAATGATCATCTGCACATTCTCAGTAGGTGCATTCTTTGTTTAACAGTGTTTCTTTTGTCTGTCAGTTGAGTCAGGAGCTATAGAGCCATTGTTTTTATAGGTATTGTGACCATAACTGGTTTATTCTTGCTTCAAACCTTCAGCAAAGGCAGCATCAGCATCAGGAACTACATAGCAGCACCATTACCAGGAGATTGAAGACTCCATCAAGAGCCTCAGATGAAGCTTGGTTTTAATGTAACACTATCTAGTCTGAAAAGCTACTGAAACTCAAAGTAATGCTGAAGAACCAAGCTAAAAAGCCCCTCCCAAACAAAAGCCTATGCAAAAGAATAACTCAGAACACTTAAATGCGAGTTACAGACTGTCTTTCCCTTCTCAGACAATTTTTGGCATGGCTTGTTGCCATCCCTTCTCTCAGCAATCCCTGGTAGCTTGCTCCCAATCATATGACCTTCTCATGTTCTGGATGTTTCCCAAAGTCTATTGATTATATACTTTAAAAATAACCTCTCTCCTGGGGAGTGATGGGAGGAGAGTGGGACAGTTTTTTTTTGGGGGGGGGGTCCTGTCTAAATGTTGAAGGCAGCAAGCAAAACTACACCGAAGTATGCTTATTTAAGAGAAGAATATGAAATAGGAGCAGATGAACTCCTAGGCAACCCAGATCCTCATTTCATGCAAATAGACCCAGTAATTAGAAACAGTAAAAGGAAACAACAGCAAAATGTCACATTTTAGAGGCACTGGAATCGTTCAGAAAAGTTAATGTTGTTCCAGGCTTTCTTTTTCAGTCTATAGCACTGAAAATATTTTATGGTTCTTCTGGATCAGAGTGACCAAGTAGCTGAAAGAGCTAAATGATATCACCTGTTCCTCTGACCCACATTTAGCTCATGAAGGGATTATTGTAGCACCGAGTCATTCCTATGGAAACTGAAAATTCTTTTATTCAATTAGCGTTTATTGCACATTTACAAGGGTCTGTAGAGCAAAGTGTTCTGGAGTAGGAGTTTGTAGACTCTAGAAGAAAAGTGATAGTCCTTAAGGAGTCTAGCTATTTGATGGAAAAGAATGACTTTATAACAATGAGATTCAAGTTTAGGTATGAATATCTTATCTAGTTTACTTGGGTTATTGCAGTAATCTACTAGTTATGTTTATTAGCAATGTGAGTGAGTGAAGTCACTCTGTCGTGTCCGACTCTTTGCGACCCCATGGAAGGTGGCTTCCAGGCTCCTCTGACCATGGGATTTTTCAGGCAAGAGTACTGGAGTGGATTGCCATTTCCTTCTCCATATTAACAATGTACTAGTGTTATTTTTTTAGGGTTCCTTTGTGTATGAGCAAATGTCAACATCAGTTCTTCCCATATAAATGGGATACATTTCCAGGGAATATAGCTTATATTTCATAATAACTGTAAATGGAGTATAACCTTTTAAAAATGGAAAAATGAAAAATGATGTAAAAAGTTACAAACAATAAGGGGAAGTAAATAAACTTTGATATTTAAAACAAAAGCACTGCCTTTATCAAAACTGGGCATATAAACACACTTTCATGTTTGCCTGCAAAATGGTAAGAAACTGCTCATTAATTAAATTAGAATTGTATTACTTAAGAAAAAAATTTTAAATAAATTAAATAAATATAAAAATTAAATTAAAAAAATAAACCTTTCAGCTCAGACTAAACTGCCCTGAGACAGACATTAATCCATGCCATAACAAGCACATTTCCAAGTCTTCAGTGAAGAACCCATGTCATCAGTATGTGGTATGATGTGGGATGTGAGAGGAAGAGAAGAATCAAGGATAGTTCCAAGGCTTTTGCCTGGGTAACTGGGAGAGTGGAGATGCAAGAAAGAGAGATAGGAGGCTCTAGGGAAAATAGGTTAAGTAGCAACTGTTGAAGTTCAGGAGTTTAATCTGACTAGATGAAATCACCAAACCATATTGAGGTATCATTTCCCCTACAGAGAATGGCCCAGCACTTGGCTCACATTAATTTATCAAAACACTATCATTGGTGGATGTTAAGTAGGGAATGGAAGCCACTGTCCATGAAAGTGAACAAAAATGATGGACTGTGATCTTTCTTCTTCTCATATATCTACCAAGGACATAAGATCTGATTCAGTTTAACTCAGCAGCTCCATTTATTTTTACTAGTTTTAGGTCAGAATAAGAAAATATTCAGGCTTCCCAGGTGGTGCCAGTGGTAAAGAACCCGCCTGCCAATGCAGGAGACATAAAAGACTCAGGTTTGATCCCTGGGTTGGGAAGATCCCCTGCATGAGGGCACTCTAGTATTCTTCCCAGGAGAATCCCATGGACACAGGAGCCTGGCGGGCTACAAAACATAGGATTGTAGAGAGTCAGACACGATTTAAGTGACTTAGCACACATGCACTCAAAGATATTCAGGACATTTGTTTCTAACAATCCAAAGTCCTTCAAGTCATGGACTTGAGCATGATATTCTGGAAGCCACAGAGTAAAAAGAATAATTATTTAGCTATTCTATCCATCAAATATGTTAATGAACCTGTAAACTATAAGACATTTAAAAAAACCCTCTGAACTGGGAATAACAGAATGAGATCATTATACAACTGTCAATAAGGTATCTTGGGAAAAGGTTTAATTTGACAGACCTAGGCTGATATTCTTTCTGCAGGTGCCAGCATCTTTCCTTAATACCATTAAAAGCCTTAAAATCATAAGGTCTTCCATAAAACCACTGAAAAAATCATGGGGTGCATATGTTCAACAATACACTAATGGAAATTTATATAATAAATGCCAAAAGATTTGTCATATTTTCAAACATTATAATATCTTAGAGATACTAAATAGTTATTTTACATTTCTGTGGTTACAAAATCACAAAAAAGAATAATAATTTTGGTTTTTGTTAAGACTCACCCAAGGAGGGAGGGAGGCAGGCAAAAAAATATATATAATTGCTGTAGTAACTGTCATTCTCTAATATCTTTCCTTTTGAATTATATTTATTTTTAAGGCTCTGTGGCCCTTAAGAAATAGAAAATAAATAGCTGCTGATGCCTGCTTTATTAAAAACACAATATAAAATATTGTATTTGCCAAATAGAAGAGAATTAAGTCTATGGAGAAACACATTTTACCACAAGGTTCCAGTGAGACAACCCTGAGATAAACAAAGACAAAAATAGAAAATTCACTCAAAATAAAGATCACACCTTCTATCTTTCACAATTAAAATAGGAGGTGGGGAGGAGCTAAGATGGCAGAGGAATAGGACGGGGAGACCACTTTCTCCCCTACAAATTCATTGAGAGAACATTTGAACACCGAGCAAACTGCACAAATAAAATAAGAGGGGATACACACCAAATTTTTTGGCACTTTTTCCTTCTGTTTCCATGGTATATAAAATTAAAATTAAACAGGCTGAGTGAAATGGGTAGCTGATATGTTTCAAATTCTACCACTCACCCCTGAACCGTCCAGAGCAAATATGAAATGATGAAGCATCATTCTTCAAATGGCAAATTATATACAGGAGTGTTTGCAAAAAGCTGCAATCAGATATTTCTTGACACCATGGTCTACAGAAAGAACAAAGCAAATCTTATTCTATGTGGTTTAGAGGGTTGACTTTATTTTAACTATATCCAGGAAATAAATAGCTATTTACAAAGGCATTTAGAGCTCTCTATAGTTACAAAAAAGTAAGTGGTGTCTCTCTTTTTCTTTGCATTTAGATTATTTTGGGGGGAAGGACATTTCTTATTTAACCATGCTGTCATAATATATATTCAGGGTGTGTGCTCTCACATTACAATTACCACGACAAAGGGCAACCACTGTAAATAAATCTGCTAAAATGAAAATACATTCTCCTGTGAGAGTTTTTGTGGCTATTAACCCAATGAAAATAGTGTGTTATAAACCCTGACGACTTTTCTTCTATATGCTTGGATTGCTTAGAACAAAAAGGAATCTTTCTGTCGCCCATAAAATTTCTGTAATATTCCCAGTCATGAAGAAGAAGGGTTGTCCGGATTTATGGGTAAACAAACAAAACAAACAAAAAACACAAAAACTCTGAAACGACTGCAAGATGATTGTTCTCAGAGCATAAAAAAGTATGAGGCAAGGCTGACTGAACTCTATACAGTCTCTACCCATCCTTCTAGCACCAGCCTTTGTTCACACAGAAGATGCTTATTAATGATAATTAGCATACATTAGCAAATGTTAATGAATGTCTTCTAAAGAACAAAAGGCAGTGGGGGCAGAGAGTCAGGATGAAAGCTGAATGGTGAGACAAGGGCTCCAATAAGACAGGCAGGAAAAAGAAAATGAGAGCAGCTTAGAACTTGAATTTATTTTCTGAAATTAAGAATTTGTTTCTCTGACAAATGTTAATAGGATTAAGGATGAAATAATTTATTTTTCCTTAGAAAAAGTAAGTCATTGACTAGAAAGAATCATTCTTTTTTCTGCTCTTTAGCTGTTTGGGAACAATTACACATTATAGGATTTGCTACTCAATTAAGGATATTAGATAACACTGTCATCAGTGAATGAAAAAGAATTCTGAATTCTAAGTATCCTCAGGAGTTTATATAGCTGCCAGGTTCCTCTGTCCATGAAAGTCTCCAGGCAAGAATACTAGAGTGGGTAGCCATCCCTTCTCTAGGGGATCTTCCAGATCCAGGGATCAAACCCAGGTCTCTGGCACTGCAGGCAAATTCTTTATCTGAGCCACCTGGGCTTCCCTGGGAATGCAGGAGACCTGGGTTCAATCTCTGGGTCAGGAATATCCCCAGAAGAAGGAAATGGCAACCCACTCCAGTATTCTTGCCTGGAGAATCCTATGGACAGAGGAGCCTGGCAGGCTACAGTCCATGGGGTCACAAAGAGTGAGACACGACTGAATAACTAACACACTTAGGAATTTGTAAGTATTGTGATCAACTATCCACCCATGCCAATTTCTTCCTCACAGACTCAATTTATAATATTCAATAAGACCGAACCCTTAAGTAATTCGTAGGTAGTCTGTCATTTTATTAAAATAGCTCACATAAAATGTGATATATGTGTTCATTTATATCCTAAGGGCAGTTGGTTAACATCTGAGTACTCTAGTTAGTAATCCACAATGGTAAAGTGAAGTTTTAACATCCAAAAGACTAGTCAGAAGTACTTCAGCCATCTCTACCTCAAACTAACACTAGATGATTTGTTAAGTGAAGTAATGCTTCTTAGAAGTGAACTTCATGAAATCAAATGTGAGAGAGAGAGAACTATTGGTCTGTTTCTCTAAAGAATCCTGACTAATACAAAGAGTATCTGCCTTCAGGGTCATTTTGATGGAATTAGATAAATACTAGAAACAATAACACAAGATATAATGGCAAGTTCCCCAGAGACATACAAGTATAAATGTCTATTGTAAATATCTATTAGATATTAGAACTCTATAAATATCTATTAGAGTTCATAAGAGAGTGAGATTATGCTCATTAGGACTTCAGGATATTCAATTTTTATCACATTTCTTTAAATATTTCTGGAAATAAGCAGAACATTAATCAATACAAATGAACATGTTTCACTACTTAATTCCCTTTGGATTAATTCCAATTTCTTCAAGATCATGGCCATAAAGAACAAAGTTTATTTCTATCACTGGCCTACTACTGATAATAGGAGCAGAAAAGAAGAACTTATGCTTATTTGGGTTCCTAAGATTATTTTATTCACATCATAGAACTAGAAAAGGCAACTCTGAGCTTTCAAGTTGGCAGCTGGCTCTAGTAGAAAGAGCCTGAGGTTTTAAGTCAGACAAACTGATATTTGAGTTTTGGCTCTGCCACAATTTTATGCCATAACTTTGGATAATTCATTTAAATTCTCTATGTCTTAGAGAAAGGAAAGAATAATAACCATCATGCCAGGAGAACTAAATGTAATAACAAATGCAGGCATATAATATAGTGCCTCACACATAGCAAAAGTTATAGTAATCTACAGTTCAGTCGCTCAGTCGTGTCCGACTCTTTGCAACCCCATGAATTGCAGCACGCCAGGCCTCCCTGTCCATCACCAACTCCCGGAGTCCACTCAAACTCATGCCCATTGAGTCGGTAATGCCATCCAGCCATTTCATCCTCTGTCGTCCCCTTCTCCTCCTGCCCCCAATCCCTCCCAGCATCAGGGTCTTTTCCAATGAGTCAACTCTTCACATGAGGTGGCTAAAGTATTGGAGTTTCAGCTTCAGCATCAGTCCTTCCAATGAACACCCAGGACTTATCTTCTTCAGGACTAGTAATCTACAAGCACGGTTCAAATGCTTTTATGCATACTTAAAAAAATCTTACATCTTTCACCTAAAATTCTAGGAAGACAAGAAGACACAGCTTTACTTTAATATCTTGCACTATGCAAGTAAGAAAATTGCCACAATATTCAGTCTGAGATTATATTTAAGACTAATCACCAAAAAATAAAAACAAGGAATAAAATTTGACCCAAAACTCTCCATCTGCTGATACTCTTAGCTTTACTCCTCACCACACCCGTTTATGATACCAACCACTGTTGAAAGTCATGCTGTCTGAGCCAACAGTCAACTTCATTAGCCAATTTTTGCTTGTCAATAATTGGAGCATTTGTAGCACAGGTTGAACAAAAAACAAGGGACAACCATCTTCCAGTGACACAGAAAATTAGTTCCATACAAAGAGATAGAAGTCTGTGGACTTTGGAATGAGAGATTTTTATATCCTCTCTTACTCAGCTTCCAAATTCCTTTCTTGTCAATACTCTGGCATCCAGAGGACAAGCTATTAGGGCTATGTAGCAACAGAAAAGAGAGAAGCAGTATGAGGAGCACTCAGTAAGTACCTGACAGTCTGTTAAGTCTACTAAAAATTGGAATCAGCATCCTGATTATAAGTGATTTTTTTTGTTTTCAGTTAAAGGTAATCAATTTTATCTTGATTAAATGCCAGAAGGTTGGGACTATGATTGTAGCTATTAATGTCTCATAGGGAAGGGCAATGGTCAAATATTAAGATCTAAATTTAGTCCTATGACAGCCAGGTGGGAGGCAGGAGAGAAAGCTGATGCTGATTTAAAAAGACCCCTTTAAAAGAGAAACAAATAAATTTAGGTGCTCATTACATTTTTGAATTCCCATCATTCCCTGCTTTTCTTTCCATAAGAAGGACTTACTTTGATTATTGAGACAAACCACATCCTAAATCCAGAAAGCAGGGCCAGACCACATGAGACCAGACCACATGAGACTCAGTTTCCTAATCTAGCATAGTACATTTTTCAGGCAGTTGAAGGTAGGGCTAAAACTGTAATGGTAGCCTCGGAAGCTATTTGGCCTACCTAATGTAACCAAGTATTCCCCAAGAAACTAGTTTCTAGGTCTTACAGAGCCAGAATAGCCTTTCAGCTCTTTGCTCTTAGAAGTGAGATCTTATCACTCAGACATTCATCAGAACCGTTCAGTTTCACATCCTGTCTCATGTGTCATGAGATGTCACTGTGAAAGCATGTGTGTGTGTGTGTGTGTGTGTGGAAAAGAGGGAGAGAAAGAGAATTTTAAAAGCCTCAAGGAAAATTTCAGAATCCTAGATTTCTCTTCATAGCCTCTGCATTATTCTCAACCATCTATTTGGTTGGCCAAATATTCTTTATGGATCAGTTTTAAACAGTAAATTCAATTTCTATTCAGGTTATCTATCTCTTCTTGAGTCAGCTTTAGCAGGCTATCATACAAGTAATTTGTACAATTTACCTAAGTTGTCAAATTAATGGTCATGAGTTGTTCATTGTTGTTTTTCAGTCACTCAGCCGTGTTCATCTCTTTGCAACCCCATGGACCACAGCACACCAGGCTTCTCTGTCCTTCACCATCTCCTGGAGCTTGCTCAAATTCATGTCCATTGAATCAGTGATGCCATCCAACCATCTTCGCCTCTGTCGTCCCCTTCTCCTCCTGCCTTCAATCTTTCCGAGTCTCAGGATCTTTTCTAATGAGTCAGCTGTTTTAATCAGGTGGGGAAAGTATTGGAGCTTCAGCTTCAGCATCAGTTGTTCATAATATTGCCTTATTATTCTTTCAGTGTCAATAGGATTTGTAGAGGTGTCACTTCTCTCATTTCTGTCTTCTACTAGGTGAATAACTATGTTCAATTAAAATTATTTCCTCTTGATAAATTCCTGATTAGTCTGGCCAGAAGTTTATCAATTTTATTGATTTTCTCAAAACACAAGTTTTTAGTGTCAATTTCTCTATTGTTTTTATCTTCCATTGATTTTAGCTCCAGCCTGTATTACTTCCTTTCTTTTGCTTATTTTGAGTTTTATTTACTCTTCTGTTCTTTTTGGCTTCTTAAAGTAGAAACTGAGATCACTGATTTGAGACCTTTCCTTTTTTTTAAAATAAAGGTTTATAATGCTACAAATTTTCTTTTAAATACTGTTTTAGCAGCTTCCAAAAAATTTTTAAATGCTATATGTTTATTTTAATTCAGTTCAAAACACTTTCTAATTTCTGTTTTGCTTTCTTATTTGACCCAAGGGTAATTTATTTATTTATTTATTTATTTTACTCTTTTTTTTCCCCCCACAATTTAAGGTGTGTTTTATTTATTTATTTATTTATTTTACTTTACAATATTGTAGGGGTTTTTGCCATATATTGACATGAATCAGCCATGGATTTACGTGTGTTCCCCATCCCGAACCCCACTCGCACCTCCCTCCCCATCCCATCCCTCTGGGTCTTCCCAGTGCACCAGCCCTGAGCACTTGTCTAATGCATCCAACCTGGGCTGGTGATCTGTTTCACCCTTGATAGTATTCTTGTTTAAATGCTGTTCTCTCAGAACATCCCACCCTTGCCTTCTCCCACAGAGTCTAAAAGTCTGTTCTGTACATCCGTGTCTCTTTTTCTGTTTTGCATATAGGGTTATCATTACCATCTTTTTAAATTCCATATATATGCGTCAGTATACTGTATTGGTCTTTATCTTTCTGGCTTACTTCACTCTGTATAATGGGCTCCAGTTTCATCCATCTCATTAGAACTGATTCAAATGAATTCTTTTTAATGGCTGAGTAATATTCCATTGTGTATATGTACCACAGCTTTCTTATCCATTCGTCTGCTGATGGGCATCTAGGTTGCTTCCATGTCCTGGCTATTATAAACAGTGCTGCGATGAACATTGACCCAAGGGTAATTTAAAAGTGTGATATTTACTTTCTAAATTTTGGCGGGTTCCAGATAAGTCTTTCGTTACTGATTCTAATTTAATCAGTTTAATTTTACTGTAGCCAGAGAATGTACTTTGTACAATTTGAATCTCTTCAAATATATTCAGATTTATTTACAACCTAGAATATGGTTTATCTTGCTAAATGTTCTATATCCACTTGAAAAGAATGCATATTCTGCTATTCTTAGGTGGAGTTATATAAATTTCAGTTAGTTCAAAATGGTTGATAGTGTTGTAGAGGCCTTCTATATGCTTATTAATTTTTTTGCTTGTCTATCAATTATTACAAAAAAGGTGCTGAAATCTGACTATAATAGTGAGTTTGTGTATTTTTCCTTGCAGTTCTACCAGTATTTGCTTTATATATTTTGAGGTTCTGCTATTAGGTATACAAATATTTAAATTTGTTATTTCCTCTTGATTAATTTGCCCCTATCTGTATGAAATGGCATTCTTTAATCCTGGTAACGTACTTTGTTCTGAAATAGAACTTGACCAATATTAACATGATCACTCCAGCTTTCTTTTGATTAATCTAATACATCTTTTTTTTTCCATCTTTTTTAAACTATTTGTATATTTATACTGAAAGTGAGTTTCTCATAGGCAACATATAGTTGAATCTTGGTTTTTGACTCTAGTCTGACTGTTCCTAACTATTAATTTGGGTATTTATACCATTTACGTCTGACGTTAATCTCATGCAGTATATGCTTCATCTTAGACACTGTAGAAGATTAATTTTATCTCTTTAATTTCATCTGTGCCTCTACTTAATTTTCCCATTAGCCTCTTAAATGTGTGTAATAAGGTTATAATAACTATTTGTCTACTATTTATATTATCTGTATCTGTATCATCTGGGTAATTATGTTTCATTGATTTTTTTCATAATTATATGTATTTTTATGCTACTTTATATTCATGATAATATTTGGTTACATAATAGAAATTATAAATGTGTCCTTATTGAGTGTTAAATATTTTTATATTCTTATAAACACTCTTCAGTTTTGTTCTGGTATGCATTTAAGTTACCTTAAAGTAGTTTTATTCTTTAGAGATTCACTTTTAAGCTGTTAGGTGGGACCAGAGCAACATTTGGTCTAGGGCTAACTTTTCCCTTTTGCTAAGGAAAAACTCTTCTGAGTACTCTACCTGGATTCCATGAATTATAAGGTTTTATATTCTTGCTGATAGAAAGACAAACTATTCCCAGAATTGTGTGGGCTCTAGTGATTTCTGCCTCTAAGCCTTTCGGGGGTTCTTTCCCCAAACACCTGCAAGCAAGGATCATTATTCAGTTGAAGTGTCAGTGCCTGCTCAGTGCTTCAGTCGTGGCCAACTCTTTGCATAGAAACACTGCGAATCTCCAGGATGCTCTCTCTGTTCAGCTTTCTCTTCTGTTCAGCCCTGTGAATTTTAGCTGCTTTAGTGTCCCTGGGCTCTCAGCTGTATCTCCTCAACTCAGGGAGTTCATTGATCTCTGCATACATCCCTACTCCCTACACTGTGGCCTGGAGACTCTCTCTAGACAGTAGCTGGGGCAGTTGTAGGGTTCACCTCATTTGTCTTCCATCTCTTAGAGGTTACTATCCTTTGTTGTCTGAGGTATAATGTCTTGAAAACTGTTGTTTCATTTATTTTGTCCACTTTTTAAAAATTTGTTTCAGAAAGGAGAGTAAATCTGGGTATCTTGACCAAACAAGAAATCTATTCATGCTAAATGTTCTAGCATTCTGTAGGTTGAGTTATTTTTCCCAGTCACATGTGGGAAACAAAGCAAAACAAAACATGAGTCAAGCTCCCTGGCTGCCTCCTGGCTCTTTCTTTTTTATTTCATATCCAATACCTTCAGGTAATTAGAGATCAGAAATCAATGTTTTATGCAAAAAGGGTGTGCAGGCTGAGGTGAAATATGCCAAAATGTTAGCAGACACATCTGGATGATGAAACTGTGAGAAAGTTTCTTCTTCTTTAGATTATTTCTGTATTTCCAAATTATTATTATGGTAAATTATCACTTACCATATTCACTTTTAAAGATACTTCAAAATGCAAAGTTGTGTTTTGTTTTTTATTTTAAGACTGCGACTTAGGGAGACAGAAAAATAAGGGAAATTTTTGAAAAAAAAGGAAAAAAGCTACAGAAAGTAAGAGGTTACTGCTTCACTATGTCGTCTAGACTCTCACACAAACTTATTTTTTTGACCCTTGCAGTTATAAACCACCCCTGTGTCCCTGTAAAGAAGGCCTGGATTATAAAGCATCATGAGAAAAAAAAAAAAACCAGGAATAAAACAGCCAGAACTTAGCAAACAACATTTTTTCCCACAGTGTTAGGAAGAAAGAGCCAACTCATAAAATGTTTAGTGCTTTCTTCAGTAGTAGCTAAAATGTTCCACCTTATACTGGAGCTCAGAAAAATGTCTCAGACTTTCTGCAAGTTTAAGGAGAAGTGATGGGAGAGAGTTTCAGTTAATTAACTCTCCTTTCTCTTGGTTACCAAATTGAGAGATCTCAGTTGACTGTTTTATTCACAGGTCAAGTACCTGCCATCATCTTCACTTAGAGAGAGAACACTACAGAAATATCCAGATAATTCATTCATTAATTCACTCAATCAACAAGAATTCAGCAAAGCACTAGGAAGGACTTTATAGCTTAGCTGAAGGAACTGTCTTCTTCTTAGAATCAGGGAGACCTGAGTTCAAAACCTAGTTCTGCCACTTCAAAAAGCATGACCACAGGCTACGTATAACCTCTCCGAGCATCAGCTTTCATTTCAACAAATTGTAAAAGCAAATAATTTCATAGGAGTGTTATGATAATTAAATACATAAAATGTATGTGGCAGTGTCTGATATACAGAAGTACTCAAATCTATAATAATCTAATGAAATCTGGGGAACCGTAAAATAAATAAAATGTTTTTCTTTCATTTAAAGAGGTCCAGTCTAGCTAGAAGATAGGCTATGCACAAATAAAATAGTTGGAGTAAGGTGGAATGTAAGTACCCTGATATTAAATGTCAAAAATAAGGAGCTAAGAGAGAGGAAACATCCCAGAGAGTCGAAATGGTCAGAACAAGCTGCATTAAAGAGGTAGACTCCCACTGACTCTCTAGATGTAAAGAGATTGGAAGTCATCACTCCCACCCCCAAAACAAGAAAAAGCTGTTAAAACTGAAAGTCAATAACTCTTCTAACACCTGTCAGAGAATCAAGGTCACAAGGCAGCCCCCAAAATTAGAGAGAGAGAGACAAGCTAATACAGAGAATTACAATTTACCAGAGCAAAATCTACAAGCAGAACCCCCCATGGAAACTGTTACTGGGTAGAAAATTCTACACTGTAATAGATAAACTGCTGAAGGCTCCCTGTGAACAGATCTGAGAGTTAAACTGAATCCCTAAAAAAGAAGTAAAAAAAAAAAAATCTTAATAAAAAAGAAGCAGAGTTGGTAAAGAGAAAGTTACAACCCCTCTGAGGTAGGCAAGATGGGGGCTGGAATTTATAGCAATAAGCACTGTTAGCTATGAAAAATTAATAAATAAAATAATAAATAATTAATAAATAAAAACCTCAATTAAATAGAGTTTGGAGACCAGAAGGGGGAGCTCTCACACCCTGTGACCAAAACAGAGCCCAGTAGAAAGACAGTTTCTTTTCCTAGCAGACTCAGCCAATGAAAAGCCATGGACTCTTGGCTTACTAAAGCCCTATCGATTTCCTTTTCCTTTCTATCACAGTTTTAAAAATAATTTTTATTGGAGTATAGTTGATTTACAATGTTGCGTTAGTTTCTGCTGTACAGTAAAGTGAATCAGTTATGCATATACATTAATTCACTCTTCAGAGTGTTGATTAGAGTTCCCTGGGCTATACAGTGGTAGGTGCTTATTAGTTATCTATTTTATATGTGTGTGGCTGTGTGTGTGCTCAGTCGTGTACAACTGTTTGCAACCCCATGGACTATAGCCCACCAGGCTCCTCTGTCCATGGGATTTTCCAGGCAAAAATACTGGAGTGGATTGCCATTTCCTTCTCCACTATTATATATATACACTAGTGTGTATGTCTCAATCCCAGTCTCCCAATTTACACCCCACTCTTTTCCTCTCTTTAAAAGTGTTCCCCTTCTCTTCATGCAGGAACTTGCATGTGGCTCACCATGGCTGCAGATCCCTAATTGCAATTTTCTGTAGATCCCCGATAAATCTCTTTTTGGTGGAGAAATATCTGGCAATCTGTTTGTTTTAGGTCAACATACGTGACTATGTTACTGCCAAGCAATTGAAAAATTACAGGGATTAAAAATGTCCAGAACCCACAGAGAAACCCAGTGATGATTGTGTTATTATCTCAAATTTTAGAGATTAAGTGGATGAATTCATTTAAATATAGTGGGTTGTATACATGTTTGCCTTTAGTACTTCCCAAGATCTAACTACTCATGGTAGTGAATGTTTTAAAAGGTACAAATCCACAAGACAAAGGGAAAGAAGGAATATCAGCA
This sequence comes from Cervus elaphus, assembly GCF_910594005.1. NCBI lineage: Eukaryota > Metazoa > Chordata > Mammalia > Artiodactyla > Cervidae > Cervus > Cervus elaphus. The sequence goes on along the minus strand of NC_057843.1, from coordinate 46,998,302 downwards.
GATGAGCGATCTCTACAACATTTCAAAAATGAGAGAACAGAGAAGTCTGGTATCTCTAGGCAAAGGAAGGTAGTGCATGTACATTTTTATAGTGAATATGTGGCAGCCAAGAGGAAGGAAGCTGACTTACACGGCAGAATCCAAGGGAATAGATCTTACAGGCTGGAGGGAGAACGTAGGGGTGAGACATAGGGTAGAAAAATGCCCTAACTTGAAAGTCAACGCTGGAAATTTCCTTTGCCATGCTACCTGCAAAAGCAACTAGAAAGACGGAGAAATAAAAAACTACCAGGTATCTCTAGTTCTCCTACCCTGCTTTAGTTTTCTTCAGAGCACTGTCGCGGTCTGACGCTATGTAGTCCAGCTATTTGTAAACTGAGCCACTGTTCATTTTCTCCACAAGCAGTAAGCTCCAGGGAGGCAGGATCAACCTTTGCTGGACTTGTTTAACTCTTTGTCCTTAGTGCCTGGCAAACTGTAGTGGTCAGTAAATATTTGTAACAAGAATGAGTGAATGAATAAATGACTGAATAAACCAGTCCATCAGTGAACAATAGGGATATTATACAGTAAATTCCTTCCAGTCTCAGACTTACCATATTTCCCCCTGAGTCTTGCTTGGGGCCTTTGGGTTAATATAGGAAACCTTTCCAAGAGGAAAAAAGTTACTGAGCAAAGTCACAGGAAGGAGGAGGCAAAGGCCACGGAGGGAATAGATAAGAGCTGTGCCCCAAGAGATGAGAGCTGCTTCTTTAGGCTCCTTTCCTAACTTCCTTAGAGAAGATCCTGTTTTCCTTAACTGCATCTCTCGTACCTCTCAACATCAAAGCACTTTTTAATGTAGCTAGTGTAAATTTTTCCCCTTGACATTTTTGATATTTGAATTTCCTGCCTTCTCACTGTAGCATTTGTTCAGTCTGGCAGCTCTGCTCCTCACATAACCCCGGCCTCCTCCACACAAATGAAACGTAACTGCAGGGGGATGGAGAGGAACATGGCAGGGAACTGCAGGCCGTGTTCCCACTTCTGCGCACAGTTACACATATCATTCCTCTTCACAGAGAAAGCAAATGCCACTTTCTCATGAGTGGGATAATTTTTCTTCCTAGTGGTCAGTGCTGATAAGGCCTGTAGACATCACCTACAGACAAGAGAAGTTTAAAGAGAAGCAAAAAGCTCCACAGATTTTTTTTAGATAAAACAAATGATTGGAGGTCTATTAGCTTAATCTCAAAGTCTATAAGCTAAGGCAGCATCATAGTGCCAGAGGTAATATTCAGGTCTCCTGACCCACAGCCTGAGTCACCTGCTTCCAGACTTGTTCCACCCAACCCCTCCCAGATCATTGGAATGCAGTGTTAAAGCACCCTTGATGTGATATTCTATGTGTGAATATCTTTGCACCACCTTCTACAGCAACCTATCTAAATAAGTCACCAAGTCTAAAAATAGACCTATTTCCTTAATTTCTGCCTTCGATCTCATATAACCTACCAAGGAAAATAGTGTCAGAGGCCAGCCTCCTTTTCTAATTCTCCCTGCAAAAGTGAGCTAAGAATAAGGAGTGGGGTCCTAGACTACACTCACATCTTACACCTACCTGAAAATGGGTCTTAGGAGGTGTCTTATAAAGCCAAGGATCACTCTACTCACTATCCACATACCTAATCACAGTACAGTCAATCGGTCACTCAATAAATACTTACTAAGTCTTAAGTATTCTTGTGGCAGTAGAAGATATATGGTATTAAAAGTCAACCATGCCCCTGCTTTCCCATGTCTTCCGGTGTGATCAGTGATAAGATACATCCTGAAATTTCTAGAAGAGTCCTGATTACAAATATTTTGCTAGCTATGACATATTGTTGAATTTTCTATTCTTTATTTTTTTTAAAGTAACAATTTTTAAAAAATGTAACATTAAGTGAGCACACTTTCCTCATTTTATTAAAACAAAAGAAAACAGAACTTCTGCCTGCTATTAAACATCAAAACATAAAAGATGAGATATGACACAGGCAAAAGCTTTCTAAAGAGATAGAATGGCTCCCAGGGCAGAAAAAGTAGTTAAAATGAAGTTACTGATATACTTGAAAGACAAAAGCAGTCAAAAGAAAAGAATTGGTCAGAAAAAGAAGCACAGAAAGTGGGAAGCCAAAAGAGAAGTGATGTTAGTACTTATTAATCAAACGGGTAAGGAATGGAAAGCGGATCAAATAGATCAAATAAGAACACAGAGTAAAACTAAGTTCAAATGGCAGAAGACTCTGACATAGTGGTCTGGGAAATCTATCTAAATGTTACATGGCAACGACAGAAACCATCTAAGCTTTCTGATGAAGGAAGAGACAGAAGGAAATGACAATCTAGGAATTACGCAAGGTCTGAAAAAATATGAGCCATAGAAGAACACTAAAAAGCACTCCTTTACCCATCAGTAATTTAAATTCTAGTGTAAAAATAATATATTGATATTTTCCACCCAAATACCTGGATAAAAATAATAAATGCAAGCTAAAATGAAAAGGACAGAGAATTTAGAGTACTGGATCCTAGATCACAACGGTGGTATTATAATAAGGAGAAGCCACACAAGGACACAAATCTAGGGCTACATCATAAGTTTGACTGGAACTTGCAAGTATCTCCTGCAGGGCCCAGGAGATGTTTTTGCAAGAAGACTCTTGCATTATTTTCTAAGTATTCTGTGGGAGGTTAGCATTATCAATATGTTTCTATATTGAAATCTTTTATGTGGAGTCAGAGAAACTCTGGAACTGTGAAAACCTGAAGTTTTTGCATATTTGGGGAGTTGGAACAGAAATAGAAGAGCAGGAAAACATCTTTTTCTTTGAGTCAAAAATATTTTCTTAAAGGCAGATAGAATTGGGGTAGGAGATGCTGTTGTATTAGTCACTGCCTCTCAAAAACCAGATATTTAAGAACAGAATTATTGACTTGAATGTAATTCAGTCAGTTCAATGAAAAGGAAGTCTATCTGAAGTTAGAGAATTCCATTTCACAAAATCACCATATTTTAAGGTGTGGACTAATTGCAAGTTTAACTTGCACATAATATTAGCTGCAGAATGAAAAAAACAAAATGAACTACTCTTGCTGTAAGACTGTTCATTACCCAGGAAATGTCATGGTGCTGCATAAATGAGGGACCCATTTGCAGTTTAGACTTAACAGCAGAAGGTAGGAACAACACTGAAAGGGTAGGAAGGCCTCTTCAGTCTGCACAATTTTTAGACAATCTTCACCTTCAAGGAGAAAGAACAGACGTGAGGAATAAGACAGATAGACCATTAGCCCTCAGGTGCATAAAAAGAGAGCATCATGAAGTCATTCTCAGAGTTAAAAAGCAAAGATTGTGAAAACTCTGTCATACATAATTAAGGTCTTAGAATTAGAGAGCCCAAGCCAGATCATACAAGGAGCAGGATGACACACAGGATAGATGAGCCATACCATCCTGTAAGGAATTCCTTAACTGTCTTGTTCAAAGCTTCTAACTGGCTCCATTAAGAAAAAGAACTGGGTCATCAAAAAAGCAAGAGAGTTCCAGAAAAACATCTACTTCTGCTTCACTGACTATGCCAAAGCCTTTGGCTGTGTGGATCACAACAAACTGTGGAAAATTCTTCAAGAGATGGGAATACCAGACCACCTGACCCGCCTCCTGAAAAATCTGTATGCTGGTCAAGAGTAACAGTTAGAACTGGACATGGAACAACAGACTGGTTCCGAACTTGAAAAGGAGTAGGTCAAGGCTGTATATTGTCACCCTGCTTATTTAACTCATATGCAGAGTACATCATGAGAAATGCTGGACTGGATGAAGCATGAGCCGGAATCAAGATTGCTGGGAGAAATATCAATAACCTGAGATATGCAGATGACACCACACTTACGGCAGAAAGTGAAGAAGAACTGAAGAGCCTCTTGATGAAAGTGAAAGAGGAGAGTGAAAAAGTTAGCTTAAAACTCAACATTCAGAAAACTAAGATGATGGCATCTGGTCCCATCACAGCATGGCAAATAGATGGGGAAACAATGGAAACAGTGACAGACTATTTTGGGGGGCTCCAAAATCACTGCAGATGGTGACTGCAGCCATGAAATTAAAAGACGCTCGCTCCTTGGAAGAAATGTTATGACCAACCTAGACAGCATTTTAAAAAGCATTAGAGACATTAGTTTACCAACAAAGGTCCATCTAGTCAAAGCTGTGGTTTTTCCAGTAGTCATGTATGGATGTGAGAGTTGGACTATAAAGAAAGCAGAGCACCAAAGAACTGATGCTTTTGAACTGTGGTGTTGGAGGACTCTTGAGAGTCCCTTGGACTGCAAGGAGATCCAACCAGTCCATGCTAAAGGAAATCAGTCCTGAATATTCACTGGGAGGACTGAGGTTGAAGCTGAAACTCCAATACTTTGGCCACCTGATGTGAAGAACTGACTCATTGGAGAAGACGCTGATGCTGGAAAAGATTGAAGGCGGGAGGAGAAGGGGATGACAGAGGATGAGATGGTTGGATGGCATCACCGACTCAATGGACATAAGTTTGTGTAAGCTCCAGGAGTTGGTGATGGACAGGGAAGCCTGGCATGCTGCAGTCCATGGGGTCACAAAGAGTTGGACACGACTGAGCGACTGAACTGAACCAAAATGATTTACATCAAAATCTACTACATGTCCTACTAACTATAACTGTAGCTCACTTCAGTAAATGTAGATTGTTAATTTAGAAAGTAAATAAATACTACCTTTAATCATGTTCCATGAGATTTCACTCTCCAAGCTGGATTTCAGGCAGATCCTTCAGCTTTCTGGTAATTTACAGTTATAAGAATCGCCTCGCTCTTTCCCGGCTGGAACCATGGAGGGTGCAGAAGAGAAGAAAAAGGAGGTTCCTGCTGTGCCAGAAACCCTTAAGAAAAAGCGAAAGAATTTCGCAGAGCTTAAGATCAAGCGCCTGAGAAAGAAGTTTGCCCAAAAGATGCTTCGAAAGGCAAGGAGGAAGCTTATTTATGAAAAAGCTAAGCATTACCACAAGGAATACAGGCAGATGTACAGAACCGAAATTCGAATGGCTAGGATGGCACGGAAAGCTGGCAACTTCTATGTACCCGCGGAACCCAAATTGGCATTTGTCATCAGGATCAGAGGTATCAACGGTGTGAGCCCAAAGGTTCGAAAGGTGCTGCAGCTCCTTCGCCTCCGGCAGATCTTCAATGGCACCTTTGTGAAGCTCAACAAGGCATCAATTAACATGCTGAGAATTGTGGAGCCATACATTGCATGGGGGTACCCAAATCTGAAGTCTGTAAATGAATTGATCTACAAGCGTGGTTATGGCAAAATCAACAAAAAGCGAATTGCCCTGACAGACAACACATTGATTGCTCGATCTCTTGGGAAATACGGAATCATCTGCATGGAGGATCTGATTTATGAGATCTATACTGTTGGAAAACGTTTCAAAGAAGCAAACAACTTCCTGTGGCCCTTTAAATTGTCTTCTCCACGAGGTGGAATGAAGAAAAAGACTACCCATTTTGTAGGAGGTGGAGATGCTGGCAACAGGGAAGACCAGATCAACAGGCTTATTAGAAGGATGAACTAAGGTATCTACCAGGATTATTTTTGTAACCTGGTCCATTAATAAACAATTGAAACAAATTGAAATGGAAAAAAAAAAAAGAATCGCCTCATTCTGATAAGCCATATTCATTTTCCAGTATCAAGGCATTACAATGCACAGTGCACTCTAAAGTACTCAGTCTAAGACTTGGTTGATGCATTCTCCTGAGGGCCTTTTGTAGCACTCCCACAGGTACAACCCCAGCAGTTCATCCCTTAGGCAGCCTCTGTCTCTGTACAATCCTCACTCCAACAAGCAGCCTTCTTGGATGAAGACTCATTCAAATGACTCAATCCCGGTTACTTTCCACTGTATCTATGTGGCCCAGGAAGAATATATGAATTCTTCCCTTGATAAATGATGGAAATGGAAGCTGTTCTCAAGAATTCTGTTTTATCGAGACATATTTCTATTTGAGGGTAGTACATATTATATACTCTTAGCAGAAACTTGTTTAGGATAGAGAGTGAAGATTGGCTATAAAGGAAGTAAGGGACAAGAAAATTAATATTTATGAAAGATCTCCTATAAAGAAGTAAGCTGAACTAAAAGAAGTGGGATGATGGCACCCCACTCCAGTACTCTTGCCTGGAAAATCCCATGGATGGAGGAGCCTGGTGGGCTGCAGTCCATGGGGTCACTAAGAGTCAGACACGGCTGAGAGACTTCACTTTCACTTTTCACTTTCATGCATTGGAGAAGGAAATGGCAACCCACTCCAGTGTTCTTGCCTGGAGAATCCTAGGGACAGGGGAGCCTGGTGGGCTGCCGTCTATTGGGTCGCAGAGTCGGACACGACTGAAGTGACTTAGCAGCAGCAACAGCAGTGAACAACTATCATTTTATTATCCCAGTTACTCTGCTTCTATGGGAACTTTTCTACTACCTCCCCAACATTTTCTGTGAATTGTATCCTGACATAATCATACACACATTTATTCACCCATATGGCTGAGAAAATGGAAGTTTTAAGCACTGTAAGCTTTAATCTTACCTGTCATGTCTACTACAAAAGAGAGAAAACCATATGCAACCAGAAAGAATGAAGCAGATATGCGGAAGTCAGAGACAAAGAGAATTTCCTGGGTTTTCTGTAGGGCTTCAGTTTCTGGTTCAGGCTGAGACAGACACTCACCCTCTTTTTTCCTTTGGGTTCTCTCCCTGCCCCCACCCAACCCAGTATCTTTTAGCTTAGGTTAGCTAACCTGGAATATGTTGTCTGTAACCAAATTGCCCTTAACCAATAAGATGTAAAGCTTACAAGAAGAAGTGAAGCAAGGATTGAATTCAAACCCAGGTCTGCATGATTCCAGTATTTGTTCCACTCCCCACACTGCCAAGAGATGATGATATGATGTGGTGGTAAGAGTGAGCACCTACGGTTCGGCATAAACAGAACTGTAGTAGTCAGAACTTTAAAATGGTCATCCAAACATACCCAGGGTCTACCAGATTTGTATCTCCTGAAAATTTCAGCTCCATAGCTAAGGGTTGACCTGGATAAACTGAAGAATGGTCAGTAGGGTGTCATAGAAGAGGATTAAGTAATTGGAAATGAGAAAAGGTGCATAGTATACATTGTCTCTGCAATTCAATTGATACTTCATATCCTGCACTCAGACATCTTTCTCATAATGGTACTGCTTTTTAATATTTTCTACTCTTTGTCTCATCTCCTCAAATAGGTTATGAGCTTCTTGAAGTCAAGGAGTTTCTATTATTTTTTTGTGTATTGTGTTATATGAATTAAAATTAAAGACGACACCTTGTTCAAACACAAGAGAATAAGGTAATTTAATAACAGTACTGGCAAATATGAATCTCTGCATTGGCGGGAGCTGACTTTTCCCCATACCACAAAGAGAAGAGGAGGAAAAATTCTCACATACTAACACGAGATATTTGAAAGTGAAAGTCACTCAGTTGTGTCGGACTCTTTGCGACCCCATGGACTCGTCCATGGAATTCTCCAGGCCAGAATACTAGAGTGGGTAACCGTCCCTTTCTCCAGGGGACCTTCCCAACCCAGGGACTGAACCCAGGTCTCCCACATTACAGGTGGTTTCTTTACAAGCTGAGCCACAAGGAAAGCCCAAGAACACTGCAGTGGGTAGACATCCTTTCTCCAGGGGATCTTCCCAACCCAAGAATCGAACTGGGGTCTCCTGCATTGCAGGTGGATTCTTTACCAACTGAGCTATCAGGGAAGTGTCAGGGATAAATTTACAAACTCAAGCAATTGTTGTAGCATGAGGAAAGGCCTTAGAGATTCAACTTTTACACAGGGATATTTTTCTTGTCTAGGGCAATTTTGGTTTGGATCACTTAAATATCTCTCACTCAATGGTTTATGAACTTCATGCCCCTTCTTCAAGCCTTTCCAAGACCTATGAAAACATCAGACAAGAGTGTAATTTTATCTTTTCTCCCCATTAAAATATATGAATATATTAATGCCTCATGCTTCTGAATATTAGCATATGGAACTCAGATACTAAAAATCTGTATCTTTGGTGAAAAAAAAACAGGCCCGTGAAAACTACTCCAAAGTAGAAAAATATGTTTTGAAGGTATTTACCCTACATCATTTGACAGCTATGATAACTAAAGGGAATCCTCACACAGTCAAGCCAAAGCATACTATAAATGCAATATTTGAATTTTTGCTTCTAGCCACAATGAAGCAACTAAGAATGTACTAACCTTCTTCCCTTATGCAACTAGAAACCCGGAAAAAATACATGAAACATCTCTTTTCAGACTCTGCTCAATAGACAGCCCAAAACAGTGATCTCTCAAAGAAAAAAAGCAAATGAGAATCACCCAGAATACTGCCTGAACATTTTGCCTGAGCAGAGTTTCTAGGCTGCAACACAGGGAGAAGGAACATACACAGAGTCTTTGGTCTCCCTCAGTTAAGGAGACATGATTCTGATTTCACACAGAGAGAGAGAAAGAAAAAAAGGGAGAAAGAGGGCAAGCTTTAGATCTGCAAGCAAACCTTTTCAAATGTTGGCTGAGTACTGATACATGCATGTTGTTGTTTAATTGCTAAGTCGTGTCTGACTCTTTTGCAACCCCATGTACTGTAGCCCACCAGGCTCCTCTGTCCATGGAATTCTCCAGGCAAGAATACTGGAGTGAGTTGGCATTTCCTTCTGCAGGGGATCTTCCCAACCCAGGGATCGAACCCTGGTCTCCTGCATTGGCTGGTGGGTTCTTTACCACTGAGTCACCAGGGAAGCCTGGTGTGTGCATACATGTGAGGAAATTACCAAGGTCAGAGAAAGAACACTAGAAAGGATGAACAGAATAGTTTCTGAAGTTCACAAGAGTCAGGAAGAGTTCAGATTTTTCACCAGTCAGAGAGGAGAGACCTCCGAATTCATGAAGCATTTGTTATAGTCCGCAGAAAGTTATTGTCCAGACCAAATTAGCCCTGCTCTGAAAACACCCTTACCGAGTTTAAAACCAAATCTATAAAGCATCCAGCTAATTTAAAGTTACTTAATTGCATCCCAGAACACAATCCAACAATATTTAAAGGAATACAGAAAAATCCAGGACTCCAAAATGTAAAATTTAACATATTCAACAGTGAATTAAAAAATCACCAGGTAAGCAAAGAAGTTGGGAAAATAATGCCTCCCAGGAGAGCAATCGAATCCATTGATAGAAACAGATCCAGTAAAATCCAGCATGATAGAGTTAGTAGACAATAGTAAAATAGCATTATAAATAGACTCCATATGTTTAAGACCATAACTTTTAAAATTAAAAAAAAATTAAAAATACAAATCAGACTCTCAAGATAAATAATACAGTATGTAAAATGGGAAATGTACTGGAGGAATGAACAGTGGTCTAGATGTTGATGAAGAAAAGAACACCAATTTGAAGACATCAATTTTATCTAAAATGAAACATAGAAGATAAGACTAAAAACTGAAAAGAACATCTGAGACCTATAAGATGTTGGTAAACAGTCTCAAATATATGTAATCAGAGTGAGAGTCAGAAAAAAGTGAGGAAATAATGACCAAATTGTTTTAAATTTGATGGCAATTATAAACCAAATATTCAAAAATTTCAGCAGATTCCGAATAGAAAAAGAGATTAATAAAACTATAAAAGACACAGCAAAAACAAATTGTAAAAATAAACATTAGTAATAGGAACATCTTAAAAGCAGACAAAGAAAAGTGACATAATGACATAAAGACAAGAATAATCACAGACTTCTCACCAGAAACTATGAAAGAGAGAAATCTTTAAACACTAAAAGAAAAAAAACAAAAAACAATCTCTCAAACTAGAATTCTATTTCCATTGAAAAATATCCTTCAAAACCTAAGATAAGGACTCTTTCAAACAAAAGTTGAGAGAATTCATTGCCAAAAAGCCTGTTATACAAAAAACATTCTGGTGTGGTTTACAAAAAATATTGGTGTGTCATGTCCAGCTCTTGCAACCCCATGGACTATAGCCTACCAGGTTTCTCTGTCCATGGGATTTTCCAGGCAAGAATACTGGAGTAGATTGCTATTTCCTTCTCCAGGGGATCTTCCAGAACCAGGAGTTGAACTCGGGTCTCCTGCATTCCAATCAGACTCCTGCATTTCAGGCATGTTCTTTAACAACTGAGCTACAGGGGAAACCCCACAAAAAATACTAAAGGAAGTTATTCATGCAGAAGGAAAATGATATCAGATAGAAATCTGGATCTGAAACATGGAAGAAAAATGACTGGAAGTGGTAAATATACAGATAAATATGAACATTTTTTTCTTATTTTGCAAAATTTCTTTAAAAGATAACTGGGTGTTTAAAGCAAAAAATAAAGATAGATTGTGGAGCTTATAATACATGTAGAAGTAAAATATACAAAAATAATAACATGACATATAGGAGAGGGGAATAAAACTATACTATGGTAATGTTCTTAAAACATATGTAAAGTAGAATACCATTATTTGAAGGTAGAATGTGATAAGCTAAAGATGTATCTTGTAAGCTCACTAAAATAGAGTGACAACAAAAAAGAGCTAATAGAGGAAATAAAATGAAATTTAAAAGAAATACTCCAAAAGAAATTATGAGAATAAAACAACAAAGATGGGTTAAAAACCACACACTTTCTCAAAAGGCTAAAATTAAAAAGATTCCCTTGCAATATCAAACATGGTGAGGCTACTGATCACCAGCACTGTGATCTTGCTGGTGAAAACATAAAATCATACAGCCATTTTAGAAATTAATTTGGCAGATTTTATGAAGTTAATCAAACACTTGCCATACAATCCAGCAATTTCAATTCATCAGTTCAGTTCAGTTGAGTTCAGTCGCTCAGTCATGTCTGACTTTTCGCAACATGGACTACAGCATGCCAGGCCTCCCTGTCCATCACCAACTCCCGGAGCTTATACAACTCATGTCCGTTGAGTCAGTGATACCATCCAACCATCTCATCCTCTGTCGTCCCCTTCTCCTCCTGCCTTCTATCTTTCCCAGCATCAGGGTCTTATCCAATGAGTCAGTTCTTTGCATCAGGGGGCCAAAGTATTGGAGTTTCAGCTTCAGCATCAGTCCTTCCAATGAGTATTCAGGACTGATTTCCTTTAGGTTGTACTGATTGGATCTCCTTGCTGTCCAAAGGACTCTCAAGAGTCTTTTCCAACACCACAGTTCAAAAGCATCAATTCTTTGGCGCTCAGCTTTCTTCATAGTCCAGCTCTCACATCCATACGTGGTGACTGGAGAAACCTGACTAGAAGGACCTCTGACTAGATGGACCTTTGTTGGCAAAGTAATGTCTCTGCTTTTTTTTTTTTTTTTTTAATTTTCTTTCCATTTATTTTTATTAGTTGGAGGCTAATTACTTTAAAATATTGTAGTGGTTTTTTTGTCATACATTGACATGAATCAGCCATGGATTTACATGTATTCCCCATCCCGATCCCCTCTCCCACCTCCCTCTCCAGCCCAGGTTGGATGCATGAGACAAGTGCTCAGGGCTGGTGCACTGTCTCTGCTTTTTAATATGCTGTCTAGGTTGGTCATAACTTTTCTTCCAAGGAGCAAGCGTCTTTTAATTTCATGGCTGCAGTCACCATCTGCAGTGATTTTGGAGCCCCCCAAAATAGTCTGTCACTGTTCCCATTGTTTCCCCATCTATTTGCCATGATGTGATGGGACCAGATGCCATGATCTTAGTTTTCTGAATGTTGAGTTTTAAGCCAAATTTTTCACTCTCCTCTTTCACTTTCATCAAGAGGCTCTTTATTTATTTTTTTTCATTTATTTTTATTAGTTGGAGGCTAATTACTTTACAATATTATAGTGGTTTTTGCCATACAATGACATGAATCAGCCATGGATCCACATGTGTTCCCCATCCCGATCCCCCCTCCCCATCCCATCCCTCTGGGTCTTCCCAGTGCACCAGCCCTGAACACTTGTCTCATGCATCCAACCTGGGCTGGTGATCTGTTTGTATCTTTGATCTTGATAGCATACTTGTCTCAATGCTGTTCTCTCAGAACATCCCACCCTCACCTTCTCCCACAGAGTCCCAAAGTCTGTTCTGTACATCCGTGTCTCTTTTTCTGTTTTGCATATAGGGTTATCATTACCATCTTTTTAAATTCCATATATATGCGTTAGTATACTGTATTGGTCTTTATCTTTCTGGCTTACTTCACTCTGTATAATGGGCTCCAGTTTCATCCATCTCATTAGAACTGATTCAAATGAATTCTTTTTAATGGCTGAGTAATATTCCATTGTGTATATGCACCACAGCTTCCTTATCCATTCGTCTGCTGATGGGCATCTAGGTTGCTTCCATGTCCTGGCTATTATAAACAGTGCTGCGATGAACATTGGGGTGCACGTGTCTCTTTCAGATCTGGTTTCTTCAGTGTGTATGCCCAGGAGTGGGATTGCTGGGTCATATGGCAGTTCTATTTCCAGTTTTTTAAGAAATCTCCACACTGTTCTCCATAACAGCTGTACTAGTTTGCATTCCCACCAACAGTGTAAGAGGATTCCCTTTTCTCCACACCCTCTCCAGCATTTATTGCTTGTAGACTTTTGGATAGCACAAGAGGCTCTTTAGTTCTTCTTTGCTTTCTGCCATAAGTGTGGTGTCATCTGCATAGCTGAGATTATTGATATTTCTCCCAGAAATCTTGATTCCAGCTTGTGTTTCATCCAGCTCAGCATTTCTAATGATGTACTCTGCATATAAGTTAAATAAGCAGGGTGACAATATACAGCCTTGATGTACTCCTTTTCCTATTGGGAACCAGTCTGTTGTTCCATGTCCCCTTCTAACTGTTGCTTCTTGACCTGCATACAGATTTTTCAGGAGGTGAGTCAAGTGGTCTGGTATTCCCTTCTCTTTAAGAATTTTCCACAGTTTGTTGTGATCCACACAGCCAAAGGCTTTGGCATAGTCAATAAAGCGGAAGTAGATGTTTTTCTGGAACTCTCTCACTTTTTCGATGATCCAACAGATGTTGGCCATTTGATTTCTGGTTCCTCTGCCTTTTCTAAAACCAGCTTGAACATCTGGAAGTTCACGGTTCACGTATTGCTGAAGCCTGGCTTGGAGAATTTTGAGCACTACTTTACTAGCATGTGAGATGAGTGCAATTGTGCGGTAGTTTGATCATTCTTTGGCATTGCCTTTCCTTGGGATTGGAATGAAAACTGACCTTTTCCAGTCCTGTGGCCACTGCTGAATTTTCTAAATTTGCTGGCATATTGAGTGTAGCACTTTCACAGCATCATCTTTTAGGATTTGAAATAACTCAACTGGAATTGTTTGTTCGTAGTGATGCTTTCTAAGGCCCACTTGACTTCACATTCCAGGATGTCTGGCTCTAAGTGAGTGATCACCCCATCGTGATTATCTGGGTCATAAAGATCTTTTTTGTATAGTTCTTCTGTGTATTCTTGCCACCTCCTTTTAATATCTTCTGCTTCTGTTAGGTCCATACCATTTCTGTCCTTTATTGTGCCCATCTTTGCATGAAATATTCCCAATTTCTTGTCTCCAATTTTCTTGATGAGATCTCTAGTCTTTCCCATTCTATTGTTTTCCTCTATTTTTTTGCACTGATCGCTGAGGAAGGCTTTCTTATCTCTTCTTGCTATTCTTTGGAACTCTGCATTCAAATGGGTATTTCTTTCCTCTTCTCCTTTGCCTTTCACTTCTCTTCTTTTCTCAGCTATTTGTTACACCTCCTCAGACAACCATTTTGCCTTTTTGCATTTATTTTTCTTGGGGATGGTCTTGATCACTGCCTACTGTACAATGTCATGAACCTCTGTCCATAGTTCTTCAGGCACTCTATCAGATCTAATCCCTTGAAACTATTTGTCACTTCCACTGTATAATTGTAAGGAATTTGATTAAGGTAATTAGTGGTTTTCCCTACTTTCTTCAGTTTAAGTCTGAATTTGGCAACAAGGATTTCATGATCTGAGCCACAGTCAGCTCCCAGTCTTGTTTTACTGACTGTATAGAGTTTCTTCATCTTTGGCTGCAAAGAATATAATCAATCTGATTTCAATTCATACATTCAGTTCATACATTCACACAAAGACCCATACTCAAATGTCCACAGAAATGTTATTAATAGTAGCCCAAATTAGAAACAACTCAAATGTTCATCATCAAATGAGTGGATAAACAAACTGTGGTACACCATACAATGGAATACTCAGCAATAAAAGAAACACTACTGAAATATGAATGAATTTTGAAAGCATGATGCTAAATGTAAGGGAGCAGACACAAAAGAGTACATACTGCATGTTTCCATTTACATGAAATTCTATATAATGCAAGATAATCTCCAGTGAAAAAAAAGTGTATTAGGGTTTACATGGGAAGTAGGTGAAGACTGTATGGATTTATGCCAAAAGGGCACAAGGAACATCTGGGGGAAGTGGAAATTTTGATTGTGATGGTCATTATGTCATGTATACATTTGTCAAAACATGACAAATGGTATATTTTAAATGTATACAGTTCAATGTGCACAAATTATACTCAATAACATGATTTTTTAAAGTGGAATGAAAGAAATGAAAGTAAAACAATGCCAACATTTTATCAGTCATAGGAATACCATCCTTTGTCATCATTAATGGGCACTTTAGTCCCAGGAAGTGCTGTCCACTTCAGGGAAATCCTTAAAGCACAGGCCAAGTTGGAAACAAACACCTCAATGTTCCCAATTTTCAAGGCCCTCAAGAACTTGCAAACTAATGTTTCTGACTCTAGTTTTGTTCTGATAATTATTCAGTACTGCCCCAAACACATCAATCTATAAACTCTTCGAGAAAAATAACTCTGTCGCATCTCATTCTTCCTAAAGCACATAAAAAGAATCAAATGAATTGCTTGTTGAATGTACCAATACATGACCAAATGAATGAACAAATAAAATATATTTCTCTGGGAACTAATAATCCCAACACAGCTATATATTATTTGTCTCTTACAGAAAATGCTATCTCTCCAACTTTAAATATGATAAAAGATCATTTATTAGAGCACCACAAATTTTTGCACTATTGAAAAAAATCATATGGCCAAACAATAGTAAAGAAACATGATGGTGATTGCCACTTTTATTTTGTATGTTATATCAGAGTTTACAAATAGCTATTACAAACATTACTCATCTATGACATCTAGGACCACCATTTATCAATAGGCAGTTTCTATCTGTAAATCATAGAATTCATTGATGCAGTGAAGGAAAATTTCTGAGAGCTTTTCCAGTTAACACTTTGTTAATCTGTTTCAAACAGCTAAGAGAGAGAGAGTGGGGAAAGACTCAATATTTAACATTTTAAATTACAATTCAGGATTAGGATCACATTTCCAAATGATTAAGATAGCCTGAGCAGCCATATTGCAAGATTTTGTAAAAATTGTTGGAGATCCAAAAAGAGCCTGCCAATACCTTCACTACAAAAATAGCCTAAGAAATTTGAGGACTCCAGGCTGGAACATCTTAAAGGTGCTGAAGTTGAACATCTGATATAAAATTTGAACTCTACACTTATTAATGAAAAACCAACCTCACCTGTTAAAAGTTAATATACAAATATGAGCTATGTCTAATAGCTTCTTTGGAAAAGTGTGCTGAGATTCAAAAGAAGTGGTTGATTTTGCTTTTGCATTTTATAAGCAATGACTTGTTTTGATAATAATATTCTTAAAACTGCCCAGATGTTTGAAGTCAACAAAATAAGTGAGCATATTAAATAGGATACTGCTCAGACTCTCTAGAGCTAGGTCTGGATGACTTTAATAGGTTGTCTCTAAATGAGCTCCAATACTCTGGCCACCTGACACAAAGAGCCAACTCATTGGAAAAGACCCTGATGCTGGGAAAGATTGAGGGCAGGAGGAGAAGAAGGCGACAGAGGATGAGATGGTTGGATGGCATCACCGACTCAATGGACATGAGTTTGAGAAAACTCTGGGAGATAGTGAAGGACAAGGAAGCCTGGCGTGCTGCAGTCCATGGAGTCGCAAAGAGTCAGACACAACTTAGATACTAAACAGCAAAATGAGATCTCTAGTGTCTCCACTTTCCATTCTAAGATTAAATAAGTTGGTTAACGGAATGATGGAGACCAAGGCCATTTGGATTGGAAGTTCTATGCTGAAAAGCAAATATGTATTTCCAGGTTTTCCATATTTAAAATTTTTACCAGTTTGTCTTTTGGGGACAGAAATGAGGCTGACAACAGATCAAACTGTGTTAGCATCATAGAATAACAGCTGAACATGCTTACCACTATCTCCATGGTACTAAAAATGCATCTCTATGACAAGTCATAGGAACCAAAAGTGCTTCATCACATTGCTTCCCTTCATATAAATGCCTCCCCTAATAGCGTTTTATGTCTCTCTTCTTAGCTTTCTCTGTCTTAATCCTCTTTGCTCTGCTCATCAACTTTACTGAACTCAGAACTATATCTAATTCACAAACTGAAGCTAGACAGGTCTCCCTCACAAAGTTGCTCCACGCACCAATCCAACAAGAGATCACTGCTATGGGCTAAACCCCTAGTCTGAGTTGTTGCACTAAAATCTCAGTGTATTTTGCTTTCCCCCATTGTCTTCCTAAATGAAAGGAAGGTAAATTTGATCACTTACTAGTTGGTGAAATCACACATCCATTAAAGCAAAGAAGCTGAAGAAATATTGAACCCATCCCAGTTTCTCAAGAAACAAAAGGGCCCTACCCACAGAAAAATAGAAAGGGGAGTTACCCCAAAAGGAAAACAAAAATTATGAAACAAACTTTTTAAAGTGCCTAATCTCTAAGAAAGGTAGAATATCCTTCAACGAGGTCTTTATTTTGAAATACCTTTCTTGGGTGGCATCCTGGTGGTATCCTTTCAGAACGTCTCAGCTGCCAGTTAACTTGAAAAGGAAAGACAGGTTGGAGGGACAAACGTTTCAGGTCTGGTCCAGCACATTCACACACTTCTGCCTGTGGCTGAAAGTGCTCCCTGGTACCAGTTCACAGTCTGAAACATAAGAAGGTACTAATTTCCTCGCCATTAAATTTTCATGAATGTTTAGTTTGCCATTTAGGGATGGAGTGCTCAGGTCAAGAGGGCTGTATGTGAGGCTCATGTTTGAAACAAAACTAAACTGATCATGTAAGTGGTATTCAAAGCAAATCTGGCTTCATCCCATATGTACTTATCTGCCTCATTTTAAATACCTTCAATTCTAGGGCTTTATCCCAATTACATGTGCAGAGGGCAGTGTATGGAGAGCACTTTTAGAAAGGTGAGAAATACTGACTGCTAAGTTGAATCAGTAAATTAAATGAGTAAATAAAGAAGATACTCTTACATCTAGAGTTCATGTTTAAGCAGCAAAGCTGACACACATTCAGTTTAGCAATCAATCCCAATGTGGGGAAACCTGGAGATATTGTGTTCATTTTCTCAGCTTCTTTGAAAATAAAACTTTCCCAGAAAATAAGGAAACATTTTCTGGGAAATTAAAAACAAATTTGTCTCTCTGTCAACACTTCTCAAAGGAAGGTGGTAATCTTTTCTTTGAAAGGGTAAACAAACAAAAAAAAAGATTTCCATCACTGAAAAGAAAGGGACAAAAAGTGCTGAAATTTAATGTTGCAAAGAGGTTGCCTCTTTGAGAGGGAGAACATGAGCATTCTCTGGTTACTTCGGTGATAGCCACTGACCTTGGCAAGAGGAAGCACTGTTTTGAAATGGATCCTGGTGGCACATTTACACCAGGGCAATTTTTGGCTTCATGGATGGATTCCTGTACACATCTGACCCTTCTAGACTGTAAAGCCTACTACGTAGATTTCAGCCAAAGCAGTGTGTAGCACACCTGGAATTATAGTTTAAAACAAAGCTCTGTAGAGTGAGGCTCAGTTTTCTCCTATTCTGGACACTAGATCTTAATTATAATAGTAAGATAAGATATAGCTGATGTGAGTACTTATATTTAAAGACTTACATTTAAAGTTAAAGTGGTTCTTTAACTTGGGAATTTACAAGGAAACTGAGAAGTTTTGTTGCAAATTACTGGCCCTATACTCTACAGTGAGGACAAACTGTAATTTAATTTATATGAACTTAGATTATGTTAAAAAAAATGTGAAATAACTCTGAATGCTATTCTGACAAAAACCATAGTAAACATAAATAAATTAACAAAAGGTGTTTTTCAAGCCTTGTGTCCAGAAAATTATAAAAACAATACTATACAAAAGAGTAAAAACAGAAACCAAAAAAGAAAAATAGATTAGCTCAAGCATGTTAAAGTGAAAATTTTCTATACATAAAAAGATATGTCAAAAATTTAAAGTAGAAAATATTTACAACTCACACAACACTTCATGAGCATAAAAAACAAAGAATTTCTACCCATCAATAAGAAGAAAACTAGTACCCCCAAAAGGGAAATAAATGGCAAAAGATCTGAACAAATATTCCACATAGGAAGATATAAAATCTAATAAAAATGAACAAAATATAAGCAGTAATTTCACAGAAGGAACACAGAGTAAACAAACAGAAGAAAGTTCCAGTCTTATCTAGAGAAACTCAAACTGAGACCTTAGGCAGTGTGGGTATGGGCTTCTTGATTCCTTTTAGTAGGAACTTGTCAGACCAGGACACATACCTTCTCCCCTCTTTCAGCACTGTGGGTTCCATCCCAGGTACAGCACGTTTCAGTAGGCCTGATTTGCAGCAGGAAGCAGGATTCTACCAGAGACTGAGTAGTTCCCCTCACTCAGGGTGCAAAGTAACTCACCCATCCCAGTGGAACATCCCACTGTAAATTCCAGGAGGTAAGGCCTCTCCCAGCTGTGATGGGGGCTTAGCAGCAGAGCACTTTGATGCAAGGTGAGAGGTAGGGCAGTGTCCATATCCCACCGTTACCTTGCCTTTACAATGTGGGGTATCTCAGCAGGGGTCCCAAGTCTGGCATCTGGGTCATCATGCCCTACTGGTTGATCATTCAAAGCATTCAAATGTATTAAAGCCCAAGGAAGTACTTTAGTCCACCCAGCCAAGGCAGTTTTACCTATTGGTAATTGAATCTGCTGCTTTAATATTCCATTTTTCCTTTCTACCAACAACACTGCCTACAGGTTATAGAGGAGATAGAACCTCCATTGGATGTCATGTTCTTTTGCCCAGTCTTGCACACACAACCTCAAATTGTGACCCATCCTCTGTCTCTTTGGTGAAGGTATCCAAACATGACACTCCGTTTCTCTAATCACACAAGGGTGACAACCTGGTTTATGCAGGCACAGGAGAAAGCTTGGGTTAGACCAGACAGAATGTCCACACAAACCAAGGCATATCTAGAACCCTCACTCAGAAGGAGGGTCCCAATATAATCAATTTGCCAGTCCCTAGCCAGCTGGGAAATCAAGGGCATTGTCCCAGAGTCCTTAGGGAGTTGCCTTGTGCACTGTTTAGAACACACAGATGTGCTGTGACTGCATTCATCGCGTCACGGTATCTCAAGGTCAATCTGGCTTCCTTGGCGTTACACCATCCCCCCATGCTCTAGGGTGGCCACTCTTTCTACGTATACAAGCTGCCGTATCTACTGAGCATCAGCTTTCCTAATTACCGGGGGATGTCAGCACCTTGTGATCTGGGATGTGGAAAACAGTGAGGACTGTCACAGGCTCTTGGAGGAGAAATCAAATATCTTTCCATTATCCTGCCCCTGCAAGGGCTTATTCATGATCATCTACCCATCAGTTTTCCATTGTCCAAGCCATAGGATTAATCCCTTTAAAATAGCGCAACTTTCAGTGCAAAGGGTAATGGCCAAGGTTCTTGAGTACCAGCTAAAATGCTCCAAGTTCAGCCCGTTGGTTACAATGGTTTGTTCCTGTTTCCATCCAGATGGTGTCAGTGTTGGGCTGAATTGCAAGTGCAGCCCATGTGGATGGGTTGCCCCTACTAGACCCCTCTGTGTACCAGGCATCAGGAGGAATTTTCACTATCCTCTCTCAACAGCCTACAGGGCCTGCCAAGGACTTTGGAGAACCTCCATTTTCTACAGGGCCTTGTATCACCTGCATTTCTAGAGAGTGGACTCGAGGACAGGTGAGTCCTCGGCTACAGGCATGCCCCTGAGTAAACTGGGAGCTTGAGCCATGGCAGAGGTAGGTCGACAGATCAGATTCTCAATTCACTTTCAATAGGAAGGGAAGCTCTTCCCATGACACAGTTCCTTCATGAGAGGCTCTCCTGGAGGAGTGCTGTGTACACGGCTAGGAGCCACTGCTTGACAGAGTCTACCAGGTTTCTTATGCCCTCCAGAGTTAGGATCAAGCTCCTAGGGGTACTCTAAGGTTCTGTTGTTGTTCAGTCGTCCAGTTCTAGGGGTATATCTATTAACTATGTGGACCATGTTTAAATTTATGAAGCCTACTCTCTTAACCTTACAACTAGCATTCTTTAAAATATCTTTGCATGCATTCTGTAAATTCATATCCCACAAATTGCAAACAAACCCACCAAACCATCCCTCAGATTTCCCTTCAAAATTCACTAGGTAGCCATTTCTGTGCTAGACTATCTTTATTTTTTAAAAAATAATGGATTCCTTATTGATGACATACTTATTCTCTTATACTTTTCCAGTTATGAAGATGTTTATGCAGAATCCCCTATATTCAAGAACAGTGTCCTGAATAACTCAGAATAGAAGGAATTTTTCCAATGAGTTTCTAGGATTCATTAATAAAATTATATGTCAAGGTGTTTGTCAGGTAAATTTTCAAGACCTATCTGAGCCTATCACATGCTACATGTGACACAGTGGGACATCCATAAGGCTTTCTTGGCGATCTTGATTAGTCTTGTAAATATTGTAACCATTTAGACTTCTATTCTGACACTAGAAGAATGATTCAGAGTTGAATGGTTATAGCTTATCAGAGAGATTAAGTTTAAAAATTAAACAGTTCAGAGGAATAGGGCGTTCTAATTATGAAACTTTTAGGAAGCGCTATGTCCAACGTATATGTGGAGCTTGTAGAAGGCCTGCCAACTGGGGATAGAGACAGGACAGAACCATGGGCAGGATTTATACTTCTTGAATTTTCAGGCTGAAGGATGTATTGTCTAGAAAAATCTTAAGTGAAAATAGATCCAGCACTCAGAACAAAAAGATCTCTATGTCAGACATCTCAATACCAGGCCATTAAAATAGGCTTGTGAAAAGAGAAAACAACAGGCAGTTTAATAATAAGTCCCCATGAAATCTCTGAACTTTAGAAAATAAACAAATTGGTTGCCATTGGTAAACAGCAACATCTGAAATGATCCGGACCTGAGGAACTCTGAATACCATGGAGAGCTGCTGACATTTTTGTCTCCCCCATGTTTTTTCTCATTAGTTGCTGAAAAAAGAACATTCAATAGAAGTCCTAAGCTTCTATTTTAGGTCAGAGTTTTTCAATATTGGCCCTATCGACACATCTGACCAAATAATTCTTTTTTTTTGCAGGGCGGTGGCGGGGGGGGGGGGCTCATCCTCTAAATTGTAAGATATTTAACAACATCCCTGGCCTCTGCCCAATAGATGCCAATCACATAAGCCCTCAAGTTATGACAGCCAAAACCGTCTTCAGAAATTGACAAATGTTCCCAGGAGACAAAAACCATCCCTGGCTGAGAGCCACTGCCCTAGGCTGACAGTTACTATACACCACAGACTCAAAGATCCACCCATTGTTGTATTCTTTATCATCAAAATAATTAAAAGCACTGGAAAGGTCTGAGACATAAATATACAAGGCATCAACCCTGAAGCTGTACCCTTTCATTTATTCCATACCACATTGCTAATTATATCTTGAAATCTTATAAAATGAGTCTTTTGAATGACTCAAAGTTCATAATTATTCTTAGAAATTGCCCAAGTCCAAACAAGTTGGATATGTTATTAATAGAAATGTACCTAAATTTCTCAGCTGAATGCACTTAGCAAAGTTCCACTAAGCTGGACCCTCCTTCAATCAAGTCAGGCCTTACTTCTATGCGTAGAAGCTTGGTCTTTAATCTGTTGCTTGGCAGAGACAAAAGGCAGACTAGACATCCCAGAAAGAATGGAAGATCACTTCAACCCCATTTTAGATCCCAGACCCAGATTCCCATTTCTTACCTTTAACTCTGGCAGATTTCCCTATATAAAGGGAGTATCTTAGACTGTTCAAGCCACTAAACAAGGTACCATAGACTGGGTGACTTTTAGACAACAGAAATTTATTTCTGGAGACTAGAAGTCAGAGGCCAGAGAGTTAGCATGGTAGGGTTCCGATGAGAATCCTCTCCTAGTTGCATGTTATAGTCTTCCTACTGTATTCTCACATGGCAGAGAGAGGGCTTGAGATCTCTCTGAAGTCTCTTATATAAGGGCATTAATCCCATTCATGAAGGTTCCACCTGATGATCTAACAACCATCCAAAGGCCTCCTCACCCACCTCTTTAATATCATCACAGTATGGGAATTTCAGCTTACAAATTTTCTGGAAATACAAATTGATTCAGTCCATAGTAGGGAGCTACCTTATTTGGTGAAGCTGAAAAGTCCTACAGTCATAGAAGAGATAATCTCTAAAGGGTGAATGTGTATATGCTCAAGACAAGTGTTTTAGGGCATGTATTCAATGAGGTGATGTGACTCTGTCTGGGCTTATATCAGATTTGCCTAAAGATACACTCTGTTTAATCATAGTTTCCACTATCTCCAAACTCCAAATTGCCAACACCCCTTGCAAGTCTATTTCATAACTCCTCTCTGTGCATGCTTTAAACTCCTGTTCTCGTTGCTAGTTGCTGACTCTGAGTTACCCAAATCCAGTTCAAGAAAGAAGAGAGAATTTGATTGACTTCTCCCATCTTTTCAAATAATAATAACAATAGGGAGGGGACTTCTGTATACCTGTGGCTGCTTCATGTTGATAAATATTGTAAAGCAATTATCTTCCAATAAAAATACACAATATTATAAAGCAATTATCTTCCAATAAAAAATAATAACAATAATAACACGCAACAGGATAAGGTATCATGTACCAAAGAGTGCTTGCCTTAACTCTTAATCCTTACTTCAGACAAACCAAATAGGAAAAACCATTAAGCTCATTTCATGAAAGAAGAAAATGAAGATCAAAGTTAAGTGGGCAAATCTTAGATCTGGACCCAGACGGTCTGACTCAGTTTCCATTCTTTTAATCACCGATAATTTGATGGTCATGGGTTAGGTGCCCACCAAGGTCCAATTTTGGCTGCACCCGAGTAGGACAAAGCATGTGGTCCCCACATTAGGAGTTGAGGGCAGTGTCACACCATTTAAAGTGGCTTAGGCGTGTGGCAGGAAACTACCTTTGATCTAACTCAATAGCCATCCAAAAGGGCCACAAATGCCAGCTTAAACATAGGGTGAGTAACAGATTAGCAAAGATATATCTCCTATATCAGGAGAGGAGCAAGAACAAAAAAGGTAAGGCCAACCTTTTCCTTTAAGCCACAAAATACATCAGGTTATAATGGATCCATGGATTTGTTGAGCAAAGTGGATAAGGAAAAATTCTACACACTTTTTAAATGCTAACGTTCTTGTTATTAAATTCTGGTTTTGAATCATCTCTTGGTGATTAATGCACACTGTCAAGTCTATTTTATTTTAGTTATAGTTTATCTTACATTTTGGAAAAAAAAAAGCATATAGGGTAGTTAGAGAGCCACTATGTACATCTAAAAATACATCTTTCTACTATCTTTGTCAATGAAAGTGTGCTTGCCTAATTTTGAATATCTGCATTTTAACCTAGTCTCTTGCAAAACTTACAGATATGTCTCCATGTTCTTCTGGAATTTAGAGTTACATAAGAAAAATTAAAGCTTAATTTTAATTCCTTCATTGAAAAATTTTTTTCTACTGCATGAGCACTTATTTTTTCTAAAACCTAATAATATATTCGCAAGAACAGATTTTGTAGTGTTTTGGGGGGGAGTGTCTTTTTGAAGGCTTTTTATTAGAATGTGACTTTTTTCAACACAAAGTTTTTTCTTCCATTACATTTTTAGTAATTATTCTGTTTATATTATCTTTGTTGGTTCCTTAGGAGTACTCAACATTATTAGCTTTAGCTTAAATTCCATTCTTTGCCCTCTATATACATGACCATTTCTTTTTCCTTCTTCTTATCCTTTTACTCTGTGTTCTGCAAAAATTTCTCAAGTTTGTTTTCCACGAGAGTATCTGCATCATTGAATGTGCTCTTTACTTCCTGGCATGAAGGTCTCCTTGTTTTTGTATTGCTTTAGTTCCCTGTCACTCTTAAGGATCTCTCCCATATCTCTTTCAATCTCACTGGGCATCTTCTCATCCTGGCTTGCTCTTTCCTAGTTACTTTGTGCTGCTTCATAATGGTCATGTTTTGCTACACCCTGCTCTTGTTTTCATGGGCTTCATTAAAGCCTTTCGTGATTGTTCATCTTTGACGATGAGACACATGTTCAGATTTGCCTTTCTCAAAGAGGAAGAGCATGTGGATGGCTGATGTTTTCAGTCACCAGATTTTTATCCTGCTTTCCTAACAACTTACTTTACACAGACATGGGAACTTTGAGAAAATGGCTGTTCAGGAAGACTGCATTTGATGTGAGACTAGCTACGGGGCATGGTAGCCTGGGATATATAGTTCTTAAAATAAAATGTGGAGAGGGAGGTGGGAGGGGGGATCGGGATGGGGAATACATGTAAATCCATGGCTGATCCATATCAATGTAAGACAAAAACCACTACAATATTGTAAAGTAATTAGCCTCCAACTAATAAAAATAAATGAAAAAAATAAAAAATAAAATAAAATAAAATAAAATGTCCTACTGTTTAATAGACCCTGTAGTGCACAGCAATTTGTAGACTATAGATGGTAATTTTTCATGAATTCCATCTTTCAAAAAAACAGGAGGGCAAGGGTCTTAGGGAGAAAAGATCTCATTTGAGTTCAGCAGAGCTACAACAAGAGAAAATGCGCCCATACTTGGAATTTTTTAAGTGAATTATTCTTTTGCTGGCCAGTTCTATCTGAGAATAGTTTACCAGACATCAGGAAACAAAATTGAATTTTTTTGAATTTCTTAATTGAACAAGCATTTGTCTTGTTCATTAACAAAATATTTACTAGTATTCCTGAAATTTAAATAATCATTAAAGAATATATAAAAATCATAAAAGTATATATACAAAATGCATAGTTTTATATAGTTTAGGGGAATGGGGAAAGAAATAGGTGTGTATGTATGTATAGTATGATACATATATAATTTTAGTGTCCCACTTTTTAAGCTATAATTGTGTTAAATGCATTTTGTGTGTTATTTGTAAATATAATTTTAAAGGTGCATTGCTGCTGCTGCTGCTGCGTCGCTTCAGTCGTGTCTGACTCTGTGCGACCCCACAGACGGCAGCCCACCAGGCTCCCCAGTCCCTGGGATTATCCAGGCAAGAACACTGGAGTGGGTTGCCATTTCCTTCTCCAATGCATGAAAGTGAAAAGCGAAAGTGAAGTCGCTCAGTCGTGTCTGACTCTTCACGACCCCATGGACTGCAGCCGACCAGGCTCCTCCGTCCATGGGATTTTGCAGGCAAGAGGAATGGAGCGGGCTGCCATTGCCTTCTCCAAAAGGTACATTAGGTTGCATCAAAGTGGTGTACGATGGCTACTTAGGCTGAGTCTAATGATTCACCACACTTTGCTTGTTGTGATCCGTTGGATCATTGAAAAAGCAAGAGAGTTCCAGAAAAACATCTACTTCTGCTTTATTGACTATGCCAAAGCCTTTGGCTGTGTGGATCACAACAAACTGTGGAAAATTCTTCAAGAGATGGGAATACCAGACCACCTGACCTACCTCTTGAGAAATTTGTATGCAGGTCAAGAAGCAACAGTTAGAACTGGACAAGGAACAACAGACTGGTTCCAAATCAGGAAAGGAGTGCATCAAGGCTGCATATTATTACCCTGCTTATTTAACTTTTGTGCAGAGTACATCATGAGAAATGCTGGGCTGGATGAAGCACGAGCTGGAATCAAGTCTGCCAGGAGAAATATTAATAATCTCAGATATGCAGATAACACCACCCTTATGGCAGAAAGTGAGGAAGAACTAAAGAGCCTCTTGATGAAAGTGGAAGAGGAGAGTGAAAAAGTTGGCTTAAAACTCAACATTCAGAAAACTAAGATCATGGCGTCTGGTCCCATCACTTCATGGCAAATAGATGGGGAAACAATGGAAACAGTGACAGACTTCATTTTTTGGGGCTCCAAAATCATGTAGATGGTGACCGTAGCCATGAAATTAAAAGATGTTTCCTTCTTGAAAGAAAAGTTATGACCAATCTAGACAGCATATTAAAAAGCAGAGACATTACTTTGCCAACAAAGGTCCATCTAGTCAAAGCTGTGGTTTTTCCAGTAGTCATGTATGAATGTGAGAGTTGGACTATAAAGAAAGCTGAGCACCGAAGAATTGATGCTTTTGAGATGTGGTGTTGGAGAAGACTCTTGAGAGTCTCTTGGACAGCAGATCCAACCAGACCATCCTAAAGGAAATCAGTCCTGAATATTCATTGGAGGGACTGATGCTGAAGCTGAAAGTCCAATACTTTGGCCACCTGATGCAAAAAACTGACTCACTGGTGAAAACCCTGATGTTGGGAAAGATTGAAGGCAGGAGGAGAAGGGGACGACAGAGGATGAGATGGTTGGATGGAATCACTGACTTAATGGACATGAGTCTGAGTAAACTCCAGGAGTTGATGATGGTCAGGGAGGCCTGGCATGCTGCAGTCCATGGGGTTGAAGAGTCAGACACAATGAAGCAACTGAATTGAACTGAGTGACTGAATGACAGACTTTATTTTCTTGGGCTCCAAAATCACTGTGGATGGTGACTTCACCCATGAAATTAGAAGATGCTTGCTGCTTGGAAGAAAAGCTATTACAAATCTAAATAGCCTACTAACAAGCAGAGACATCACTTGGCCGACAAAGGTCTGTATAGCCAAAGTTACGACTTTTCCAGGAGTCATGTACAGATGTGAGAGCTGGAAAATAAAGAAGGCTGAGTGTCAAAGAACTGATGCTTTCAAATTGCGCTGAAGAAGACTCTTGAGAGTCTCTTGGACCACAAGGAGATCAATCCTGTCAGTCCTAAAGGAAATCAACCCTGAGTATTCATTAGAAGGACTAATGCTAAAGCTGAAGCTTCAATACTTTGGCCACCTGATGGGATGAACCCACTTATTGGAAAAGACTCTGATGCTGGGAAAGATTGAAGGCAGAGGGGGAACAAGATGGTTATATAGCATCATCAACTTTATGGACATGAACTTGAGCAAATTCTGCGAGAGGGTGAAGGACAGGGAAGCCTGGCATGCTGCAGTCCATGGGGTCACAAAGAGATACTGAACAACAGTGACTCACCATTAAAAACATTTGCAATAAATATCTATAATTTATAATAACTCTCTTATTACAGAGTTCCAAAACTAGTGCCATTGATTTAAAGAGCATAAACACTTATAACATCTTAATATATATTGAGCTTTACAAGTGTCCAACTAGTTTATAGAACAATGAGCAAAACACAAATTTGCCTAGCTCAACTTATCCTTAACAATACTGGATATTTTTATCAGTTTTATTTTTTATTGGTTAATTTTTTTTTCTTTACTTGGATTACCAGTATGACTATTTTCCCCATATACTTGTGTACTAATTGCATTTACTCTTTGGGAAAATATTATGACTAGTACAGTGGGTCTCCAGAAGATAAGAAGGAACATATTTACCTTATCAAAACAATTTTGAAAGTTTATAGTCTTTACAAAAAGTAGAATTCCTGATTTCACCATTCTCAAAGAATTTTATTCTCATTTACCATCACTCTACTACCCATTACGACTATGTTCCAGTTAAACCAAACAATTTGCAGTTTCTCATATCAGTCATGTGCTCTCAATCACTTGACTTTACACATACTCTCCTTTTGAATGTCCTTTATCTTACCTCAAACACACACACACACACTGTACATACCACACATGCACGTGGAGCCTGTGTTTTTTCCCAGGCTCCACCAATAGCTTATTGCTACATTTTTCATAATGTCTAACATCCTACACCATAATAATTAATATTCTTTCTAGACTTTCTCCCTAACCTGTGGGTTCTGTGAGGGCAGGGACATCTCATCTTTGATCTCTAGATTCCACATCATTTATCATCATGTAAAGAAAGTGGAAACTCAGTAAATGGTTCTGTGAATAGGAACAGTATTGAAAAATAAACATAGCTATATTCCTACTGATAGAACTGAATGTCACCCCCAATAATTGTCATAACTCTGAGGGGCAGCTTGTTTGAGTGAAAAGAATATACATTTCAGAGTTGGTTAAACTTAGGGTCACCCTCCCAGCTGTGCTACTGTCCTTGGAGTCATTACCTAATATTAATATCTTTGAGACTGCACTGGAACAAATGGTAATCACAAAACGTATCTTACTAGGATTATTCAAGTATAAATTAGGTAATGAGTATATGAAAGAACCTAGCATATAGTAGTGGCTCAATAAATAATAGACATTTTCTAGTGACTGCTGTATATTTCCATTATAACACTATGGAAATTATTTCTGTATAATTAAAACTTCATTCCATGTATATTTCCATTCCATGTATGTTCTGTTATAAAAATATTAACCAATTCAAAGGATTTGATTCTTATGTATATATTTTTCCTTGAATCATCAAGACCAAGAGATAAGGTCAATTGTACTGACCATATTCTTGCTGCATGGGCAAGAATATTCCTTTTAAATAAATCTTGGTAAAGAATTAGCTGTAACCACAGTTGACAAAAGAAGACCTGTATTTTCCAAAAGCAAGAAAAATAGAGTACTCTGTAAAGTAACACATGATCTAATCATCTGCTACTTAATTATTTTTTTTTGTTTGTTTGCCCCATTAACACTGCTGAAGGTATTTGGGGACCTGAAATTACTATAAATAAAAGTACTGCTATCCCTGATGGCAAAAGAAAAGAACTTTTGGATCATGCTCTACTTTTCATTACCAAAAATAATTCACTTGAGCCACCCTAAAGAAGTATCTGAAATCTTTCCAGTTGAAAATCAGATGTACACCCGTGGTTCGTTCAGCCTGTGCACATGCACATACATGCTCACGCACACACAACGTGCACACAAACATGAACACATACCAGAAATTCTCTGAAGCGCGGCTTCTGTTTATCACTCAGCCAAGATCCGCACGTGCCTCCTGTATGCCTTCCTTCAGCCTAAAAGGCATTTACATGCATTTGCCAACCAGATGAACTCAGGGAAAAAGTCACTAAGTCTGCACAAATAAGGATGACACAAGTATTTGTGCAGAATAAATCTGCCAAGATCTTTTTCCTTCTACCCTTGCCCGATACTCCCTGCAAGCTGTTTTTAAGTTTCACATGCTGCAGTTTCCTTTGTGCTGACAGCTCGGACCATCTCCACCAGGACTTCGTGTTCTCAGGCCTCATCCCAGGCAATTCTCCATGATTAAATGCAGTAGACTGTGTAGCCCCTAGTATGGTGCTAAGCACAACAAAACGTGCTCAGTGCATAAATGTTCATTTCTAACTTTTCCAATCCCTCTGAGCACTCACAGAATTGTCCTCCATACCTTTCCACACAGGGTCAAAATTACTGCCCCTGGCAGAGCTTCTCAAATACTGAGCAATGCCCACAAATTTTCCATTTTAGAGGTTTCTAACATCCTAAAATATGAAAAAATGCCAAAGCCAGATTTTTAACAATAATTGTAGATTTTAAACTTTTACACCTAACAAAAGACTATTTTTAAATATAATATACTCAGCACTAATATTTACAAGGCAACTATAGGATTTGTAAAAAGATATTACAGCCTCTGTAGTCCAGGAATGCAACAGGAGCTAAACATGCATGTTATTCCTCATCTTCTAAATATGTTCATTGTGTTCTGTCTGTGTGGAAAGGCTCATTTGGAAGCGACATTTGAAATATAAATTTCAAGTCCTTTGAAATGTAAACTCTTCATTCAAAAAGCCTTACTCCGATCTTTATCATAGTGCTTGTGTCCACACATTTATGGCAAGGAAACCACAAGCAAATAAAGAAAGAGTTAGGGGTAAGATCTTCCCTGAAAACAAGTGGGAAAGAGAAACTTAGAGGAGTTAAAAGAGGCCATTATGTCCAGATCTACTTACAGGTTGAATTGAAGAGATTCTTTCCACAACCCCCCTGGTAACTCATTCCCTGTTACCAAGGAGGCCTTGACCTCCCCCTTGCATTAGCAGAGCCCCATATCAGTGCCCCAAGAGAATGAACTGTCATGGAAGCCCTGACAATCAAACCAACAAATTAGCAGGCTAAGACTTGAATATTTCCCCCAGACTTTTCTGGTGAAAGTAAGCTATTCCTCCTGCAAAGATGCCTCAAGAGTTTATAACTTTTAAACTGAAAGTGTTTCTGAAGTAACTACATGGCACCGATGAACACTGAGTCCTATTTTTAATGATGAACTACTTTACTTTCAAGAGAAATAAACAATGAGAGATTTAAAGTGATTATAAAGGCAAACACACAGAGTAATGTATTTATAACTGGAAACTGCAGGTTAAAGTATAACACTAAATATATACCAGGATGTGATAAATCCATGTTATTCTGGAATTATAAGTTTCGTGACATGATGTGATTGTTTTATGGGCTATTGAGTCGCAGAAAAAATTATATACCAATGAATAGTATGGAGAAAGTCAGCATAATGTGGTGAAACAGCATGAACTCTGATATTCCTTTCTTATCTTCTCCTCCCTCCTTATCTCTGCAACCTGGTTTCTGTCTCCATCACTGCTTAGCCTCCAGTTTCCCTGAAACAACTTCTGCCAACAAGGTAAACTCATTGTTGCTAAATCCAAAGAATACTTTTCAGTCCTTGTCTTAATTGACCTCCCTCCACCTCCCTCTCCTCTGTGGAAAATGCCCTTCCTTTTGCACACTCTCATTCTTGACTTCCCTGACATCATCCCTCCCGGACATTGTCTGATAACTCCTTCTCAGTCTCCTTGCAAATGCTTCTTTAACCTTGATCCCTTTAGAGTTGTTGCTAAAGGTGACACTCAAGATTCTTTTTTTTTTTTTTTCCTTTTTCTCAATGTACATTATCTCCCTGATGACTTCATCTCTGACTGTAACTGCTTTCTCCTTG
Source organism: Cervus elaphus (assembly GCF_910594005.1). Taxonomy (NCBI): domain Eukaryota; kingdom Metazoa; phylum Chordata; class Mammalia; order Artiodactyla; family Cervidae; genus Cervus; species Cervus elaphus. Next base: position 46,966,770 of record NC_057843.1, on the reverse strand, counting down.
CTAAAGGACTTCCTAACCTCTCCCTCCAGGCTTTGATCTCTCTCTTGAGCTCCAGAACTATAGAGCTAACTGCCTACCAGATATTGTAACAGTTCTCTATTACTGAACAACAAATCACTCCAAAGTAGTAAATCAATGGAATTATTTATTTTCTCACCAGTTTAGAGGCCAGCTGGGCTCAGCTAAGCAGTTCTCACTGCATGCAGGTCCCTCACACAGTTGTGGTCAGACAATGACTGGGGCTGAGATCAGCTCAGCATCTTCTTTATTCAGTTGTCTGTTACCCAGCATTCAATAGTTGGAGACTGAACTCTGGGCCATCTCTCTATATATGTAAGCATGTGGTCTCTCCAGGTGGTAGCCTGAGGATAGCCAGACTTCTTAAATGATAGCTGAAAGCCCTGAAAAAGAACTCATGTTCAGAAATGATCTGACATTCCCAGTAAGGCCATGTTAGTCTCCTACTGGACATAAACAATCTCATAGGATACCAAACTTAGGCAAGGTTACTCTGACATCCTGACAGGATTATATAAAGCGAGGCCTCTTCATAATCTTATATAAGTATAGATGAAAACAAGATCACTATGGCACCTCTAAAATATCCAATCATATAATGACCCCCACATTCTGACAACACCCAATCTAGACCAAATCTTTTTCTTAAACCTTCCCGCAAATTGCCCAACCAACTCCCAAGCCCTGTAAAGGGTTCTTTCTAATATCTTCCTACTGAAACATCCCACAGTTTCCCATGATGTGTGTTTTCCCTTGCTACAAATAATAAATCCTCAGCTTGTTTAGCTACACGTGTGTTCCTGGTGGACTTTGATTGAAGAGCACCGATAGATCCCAATATGATTCCATTCAATGGATATATCCACAATTATTCAACTAATCCTTCATTGCTAAACATTTAACATACACACTAACTAAGGTACAGTTGGGAGACAGAAACCACACAGTTATTTGAACAAGGAAAAATAAATATTCAAAAAACTAACTACTAAAACAGGTAAAAGTAGGCTCTAAGGGGGCTCTAAATTGGGAAAGGACTACATCAAGGCTGTATATTGTCACCCTGCTTATTTAACTTATATGCAGAGTACATCATGAGAAATGCCAGGTTGGATGAAGCATAAGCTGGAATCAAGACTGCCAGGAGAAATATCAGTAACCTCAGATATGCAGATGACACCATCTTTATGGCAGAAAGTGAAAAGGAACTGAAGAGCCTCTTGATGAAAGTGGAAGAGGAGAGTGAAAAAGTTGGCTTAAAACTCAACATTCAGAAAACTAAGATTATGGCATCTGGTCCCATCACTTCATGGCAAATAGATGGGGAAACAATGGAAACAGTGACAGACTTCATTTTTGGGGGGCTCCAAAATCATGCAGATGGTGACTGCAGCCATGAAATTAAAAGACGCTTGCTCTTTGGAAAAAAAAAGCTATGACCAATCTAGACAGCATATTAAAAAGCAGAGACATTACTTTGCCAACAAAGGTCCATCTAGTCAAAGGTCCATCTAGTCAGGTTTTTCCAGTAGTCATGCATGAATGTGAGAGTTGGGCTATAAAGAAAGTTGAGCGCCAAAGAATTGATGCTTTTGAACTGTGGTGTTGGAGAAGACTCTTGAGAGTCTCTTGGACAGCAAGGAGATCCAACCAGTACATCCTAAAGGAAATCAGTCCTGAATATTCATTGGAAGGACTGATACTGAAGCTGAAAGTCCAATACTTTGGCCACCTGATGCAAAGAACTGACTCACTGGTGAAAACCCTGATGCTGGGAAAGATAGAAGGCAGGAGGAGAAGGGGACAAGAGAAGATGAGATGGTTGGATGGCATCACTGACTCAATGGACATGAGCTTGAGCAAGCTCTGGGAGTTGGTGATAGACAGGGAAGCCTGTCATGCTACAGTCCATGGGGTCGTAAAGAGTCAGACATGACTGAGCGACTGAACTGAACTGAACTCAAGGGGGCTCTAACTTTAAATTCCCTGCTTTTTTAATTTGTGATACTTTGGGATTGACAAGTGCATACTTCTATATTTAAAATAGATTACCAATAAGGACCTATTGTATAGCACAGGGAACACTCTCAATATCCTGTGATAACCTAAATGGGAAAAGAATTTGACAAAGAATAGGTACATGTGTATGTATAACTGAATCACTTTGCTGTACACCTAAAACTAACACAACATTGCTAGTCAACTATGTGCTCAGTTGCTTAGTCACGTCCAACTCTTGGCAACTCCATGGACTGTAGCCCACCAGGCCCCTCTGCCCATGTAATTTTCCGACATGAATACTGGAGTAGGATGTCATTTCCTAGTCCAAGAGATCTTCCAGACCCAGGGATCAAACCCGTGTCTCCTGCGTCTCCTGCACTGCCAGGCAGATTCTTTACCACTAGCGCCACCTGGGAAGCCCCACTAATCAAGTATGCTCCAACATAAAATAAAATTTTAAAAAGAGCAGGTACTGTCTATAGACTGAGGAAGAAGGACAATAAGGGACTAGGAGAAGCCCTCTGGGACCCAAGGCTGGATTCAAACCTCTTCAACAGGAAATCACTACCACAGGCAGCTTACTATGGCAAAAGGAAAACAAAAACAAAGAAACACTTGGCTGAGAGAACTAGCTGTAAAAACAGCTCGTCATCGCCGGTAGGTGTGGATAGGTGGGAGCTGACTGGCAGGAATGGCATCCCTTTGCCGGCTAGTACCGCTAGGCCGGAGTGTGGCTGTAGATGTGGCCAACATTGCTGGCTGCTCTCAAGTGGCTGCAGATAAGGAGACATGGCCTGAGGGTGCCGCTCAAGCTCCTGCTTAAGGCTGTGGGGCTCAGAATGTATCCAGAGGTCTGCTGCTGCTGCTAAGTCGCTTCAGTCGTGTCCGACTCTGTGCGACCCCATAGACGGCAGCCCACCAGGCTCCCCCATCCCTGGGATTCTCCAGGCAAGAACACTGGAGTGGGTTGCCATTTCCTCCTCCAATGCACGAAAGTGAAAAGCGAAAGTGAAGTCGCTCAGTCGTGTCCAACTCTTCACGACCCCATGGACTGCAGCCTACCAGGCTCCTCCATATCTGGAGTCTAGAACCTGGAAAAGTGTTTTCTTGCAACTACTCTACACTGCCCTCTACTGATGAAGTGAATAACCCACCAGCTGGCAAAAGAAGCGTTTACAGGACTCAGCTACGTAACACAAGGGAAGACAAAGAAGGGTGAATCTGGAGCTCAGGACAATAAAATGATAACTGGCACCTTGCAAGATTTCACCGTTATAACTAAAACTATTATCAAAATTCACAGAAATCTTTATGGATGTCTTACAGTTATTTCCTGTAGAATAAATTACCAAGGTCAAAGATTCAAACACTTAAAACTTCTCCATAAAGGTGTGAACATTTATGCTTATTCCAGCAGAAGATAATTGTCTGAAGAACCAGCACACTCGGGCAGTTCTAGGAGGCTGATGTACTGGAACAAATCCTTAGACAGTGAGTGATCTTAGCTGACTGCCTAGGTAAGTCAGCTCCTGTTGCTCTGCTCATTTCTTCATGGAGTCTTTCTCTAAGGTGATTTTGGTTTGTTTATTTATTTAAATGACTAGCAAAGCAGAGATAAAATTAAGATTCTAATAGTTGGAAAAAAAACTTTTAATGAAATATGAGACTACCCATAAATGACATCTGATTTTCTAAAAACATGTGATTCAGGAAAGCCAATATCCACATTCACATTTTTTAAATTGAGGGCTTGGGAAATACTTGATACATCCCCTCACTAATGTTAAGGTTCTCATACTTGTAGGGTTGTTATGAAGACCAAAATAACATATATAAAGCGCCCAGGTGGAGTCAATAAATAGTTGCTTTATTTCCTGAGAGCATTGCTGTTAAATTGCTAAGAATCCAAAAATATATATTTTTTCACATATATATACACATGCGTATATATACCAAAGTTGTTTTCATTAAAGATGTAATTGCACTCCTCATTCCCAAGCTATAAGTATGTTATGATACAGTTATGCCCTGATGACTATTAGTTACAGATTTGATGGTATTTTTTCCCCAGCTCCTTAACAAATACCATTTGTATTTAACTACATTCACTGCAACAAAATCTCAATGCAGTGAGCAAAAGTGGAAGGGAATCAGATATTACATGGTCTTTGCATTTGAATTTGTTTCCAATGCACTTAATTTTTATTATCATTTGGGCATTTACCCTGCCTATGTGTCTTCATTTTAAAAACACTCTGTGAGGCAAAAACCTACTTGGAGTAAACTATTTCTAGCATTGTGCTTTAAATGAGTAAGCTACTTAAAAATCAGGAGTGCAAATACAAATGCTTTCATGGACCAGGCATGTTATCATAAATTAATGAAACAAGAATAATTTAAAATTATAGGGATCCACAGGGAACATACAGAACTGGAGAAAGCATACTCCATCTAAAGACATTTATACTAGATAAAATAAATAATAAAATAAAAGATGCCGCTAGGGAAGAAAAATTCACAAACCACATTAGACTATTAGACAGCCCACTCAGGACTTCTGTATAATTTTGGGTGAACTGAATTAGATGCTGAGGTAGTGCTAAGAAAGAACTACTAAAAGTGGATTCACCAAATAAAATCAGGACTCATTTCCAAGCCAGGTGTCCCCTGATATTAGCTCAGTCCCTAGAGCCCCTCACACTCACTCTCTTTGGCTTCCATGATGCCAGCACCTCCCCATTCTTCCCTATATCATTCCCCACTGCACTACTACAAAAATTAAAGCCTCAAGTGCACTACATTTGAGGCCTTGACTTTGCTGTAAAACTCACTAATATAAAATACACTGTTTTAACCACAGTAAAGTGAAAAGTTTATGGCATTTAGTACATTCAAATGTTTTGCAACCATTACTACTATCAAGCTTCAGAACATTTTCATCACTCCCAAAAGAGACCCTACCATTAAACAGTTGCTCCCCATATCCCTCTCCCCAGTCCCTGACAACCACTGGCTTTCTTTCTGTGAGACTTCTGTTTTTGCTTTCTCTTGCACCTTCAGTTCAGCCAACATCCCAAGCAAATTAGAGCAGAACTCAGTCTGATAAGGTGAGAAAACAGAACCCTTAGCTGGGGCAGGAAAAAGCTCCTCAGTGTTGCTTTCTGGATTCAGTTAAGATAGGAGGGAGCAGTAGTGGAAAGTCCTTTTGCTTTCCTTAGTCTGGCTGAAGAGTCCACCGACCATTCCAGAATCAAAAGACAAGACAAGTCTATTCTCTTAGTTTTTAACTGCATTTTCGCTTTCTTCTATCTAGATTATTTTGTTGTTGTTCAATTGTTTTTGTAACACAAATATGTTCTAATTTGCAATTTTTTAAACTTTAAAATTTTGAACTTTAAAAATTTGAAGATCAGAGTCTGAGGTCATTTCTCTACTGAAATTTCTTTCATGTTCTCCATTGGTTTTCCCCTAAACTGTGGCTAACTATATATTCTGTTGGGATTTCCTGGTGGCTCAGATAGTAAATAATCTGTCTGCAATGCAGGAGACCTGGGTTCAATTCCTGGGTCAGGAAGATCCCCTGAGTAAGGGAATGGTTACCCACTCTAGTACTCTTGCCTGGAGAATTCCATGGACAGAGAAGATGCCAGACATAAACACTCACACAATCCCTCATGTGTCAAAGTGCTTTCTTTGGCTGAATTGGGATTGATAACTGATGGTGTCAGTTTCCTTAGAACCATATGAGACACTCTCTACAGAAGGATTCCCCTCTAAGGCCAAATTTCTCTAAATGGTGAAGTACCAGTTAGTTATACCAATATATCAATGTACCCTTGTGGTGCAAGATAATCACTATAAATCTACACTGAACAGACCTTGAGATTCTTGGAGGTCAGTCTTTTAGTCACTTATTCATCAGTGCATGAGAAATTCACTTGTACCAAATTTGGCTATTTTTCTCTAGGTTTAGGAGAGAAGTACAAAGCTTTGTACAACAGAAATACAACAGGTCCAAGTTAACTTCAAATTAAGGGAAATGTAATTTTAAAACTATGATCACATTTTCTACTTTGGACTTTTTCTCTTTGCTTTGTAATGATGGCCTCGGGCAAGTCATCTCACTTTTCTGGGGTCTTTTTTGTCTGTCTTCAAAATGAAAAAGTTGAACTCAATCAGTAGTTTTCTATCCAGAGTATCAAATCTCTAAGCACAGGCATTATTTATAGCCTGAAAATAATAATCTTTCCATTCACATGCTATCTCTTTTAAAAATACTTGAATTTTTTAGTTCATAAATACTTGCTAAATAGCCTCTTTCATTTAAAAAAATTATAAAATTATGCATGCTAACTACAGCAAATTGGAAAATAAGTTGAAGATAAAACAAAATCTCCTGAATCCTGCCATATAGATATGGTGTGTTGTATATTCATATAGTTAGTATATGAGTGTATACTAACATGAAGTATATTCATATAGTATATTCATAAAGTTTTCTTTATACACATTCTTATACATTATTTTTAGCAAACTAAAATATACTATAGACATATTTTATAATTTATTTTTTACTTAATAATATATTATAAACATTTTCCTAAATCATAAATTGTTTTTTGACAAGATTTAAATGACATTTTGATATACACATTACTATTTTATGATATACACATTTGAATACACATTACTATTTTTTAATATTTAGCTTCTTTCTGGTATTTCATTATTTTTAAACATGCTGCTATGAATACATGATGTGATTACATTCATAACATTATGAATTAATTATTGTTATTTTTATTAATGTTCAAATTATTTCATCTCTGGATGATGGGAGCCACTTTTGGGAACTCGAGTTATTTTGATAAAATCCCTAGAGTCTTTCATAGCTCTGCTGCTTCTTAGTACAATCAACATTGCAGGGATCTTTTGTATGTGTTCTTTTATGTTTGTTTTTAATCTCACTAGAGCTGTGCACTCAAACTATTATGCTTTAAAATCACTTGAAATCATTTCTCTTGCCACCAACTTGATTCACAGTTAATATGTTTATTTTCACTTTCTCTTAAGAAATTGTTCCTCTTTTCTTTTGCTGTTTTTCTAGTCATAGAAAATATTAACTTGATTTAAAGTCATACCTACTAACAAGCTATACCCAGTGAAGTCTCACTTGCTTCTATCCCCATCTTCTTCATCCCTTTCATTTCCATTCAGATGTATAAGAATGAGAGATAGAGACTGGTTGATTGATTTTAAGGAACTGGATCACACAGTTGGGGAGAGTGGCAAGTCTGAAACTTGTAAGGCAAGCCACCAAACTGGAAATTCAGGTAAGAGTTGATTTTGCAGTCTTGAGGTCAAATTCCTTCTTCTTTGGGAACCCTTGGTCTTTACTCTTCAAACCTTCAACTGATGGAATGAGGTCCACCCATATTAGAAAGATAATATTAATACTTTACTCAAAGTCTATTGACTTAAATGTTATTCACACCTAAAAAAATACCCGTATAGCAACATTTAGACCAGTTTGACCAAATAACTGGGCCTCACAGCCAAGCCAAGATGACCCAAAATTAACCATCACGTATATACACGTGTATATTTATACTCATGTGTTCTTATGTATAGACACAAACACATACTCATATGTACTATTTTTGGACAAATGGTGGTTTATGAGTTATGTTTTCTCTATCTTGATTTTTCACTTAACAACTTATCCTCGAGATTACCCCTGGCTATGGATAGAAATAGTTCTCATCCCCTCTCTCACCTGCATAATATTTTGTAATATGGATATAATATCATGCGTTCACGATCTCTATTGGTGGTCATTTGAATTGTTCCCATTCTTGCTCTTAAAAACCATGTTGCAGTGAATAACCTTTTCATGTGATATCATCTTGTAAAATGCATGTAAATGCTTGTGTGATGAATGAAATTATTTTGGAAGCTTTGAAATTCACAGTGCTCTTTTAACATTTGGTATTGTCTCAGTTAGCATGCTTGAAACATGCAGCTGCCATCATGTGAGGGTCTAAGAAAATCTCTATCACCTAAAAGGAGTCCTCATACTGGACTATTAAGCATTTTTCATGCCTAGAAGAAAATGAATGAAGAGTTCTTGAAAAAAAAATTCTCTAATTTTTTACTTAATTTTGCTTAATTTAAATGTGTAATACAAAATGAGATGTAAACGACTTATGATTATAGTTCTTATATAATAACAAGACTTCCCAGACTCAAAGCAAACAGACTTATAATGCTACTACACTCTATTCAACAACTATCCATTGGGGACAGGGAGTGGGGTCGAGGAATTAATCCTCCAAAGATAATGAGGAATGACTTTATATAAACCCTTTATATAAACATTATGTATGCATATATTTCATATATATAATATATATTATATATATATAGTGAACATAATGTATATATAATATATATTATTATATAAGAACTATAATAACCAGGGTAAACATTATGTGTGCATAGATTATATGCATAATATATTATATGCATCATATATATAATATATTATATATTATATATGCATATATAATGTTCAGGGTTTATATAAAGTCATCCCTCATTATCTTTGAAGGATTAGTGTATAATGTATGCATATATCTATATCTATATATAAACATATATGCACATATTTTCATTTTAACCTTCCCCAGCGTTTCACGTCTAGTAAGCAAAAAGCTGAGACAAACCCAGATCTTTCTGTTCCAATAAACCTGGACTAAAACAGGCCAGTGGTTTTTCATGACTTGGGGACATTAAGATAGAAGTAGTTGTGACGCATTGAAAGAGATCAGTTATCTGGGATCTGACCCTAGATAACTGTGGTCTAGTTCTACTGTGAATGAAGTAGCTTTGTGAATCTGGACACATCCCTGAACCTCTCTGGATTTCAGCTGCCTCATTTATGATGTAATAAGGACAGATTAGATTACGGCTAAAGCCTACAGATCTAAAATTCTATGAAATTTCTATACCGGCAAAACATCTCTTTTATTACAAGAATAATGACTTAAACAATATTATTCCTATTTTGGCTGTGGAGTTTCTTATTACATGTAAGCACCAACCAATGAGGTCAAAAAGGACTGGGAAATTTTTCTGCAAATTTGGAAAGTGTTTATTCCAAACATTTTAATGCTAAAAGGATAACCATTTGATTGAATGATATGGTTGAAAAATATTATACATTATCTTGGAAACACCATGTTGGAACAGAAAAGACATTTTAGAAATCACTCAGTATTATCCCTCATTCTACTGATGCAAGTTATGTGATTTCCCAGGACCACACAACTTACTTGCATTATAGACATCTTTATTACCTGGGTTATTAAGATCAAATATACCATAATACCTTCAAAATAATCCTCTCATATTTACCACCAAAGTACAGCAAAGGAAAGCAGCTAAGAGAGTGGTTAAGTGTAGGCTGTGAAATTAAATTGCCTGGGTGCAAATTGCAACAGCATTACTTACTGTGTGATTTTGAACCAATTACGTAATCTCTTCATGCCCCAGTTCTCTTCATCTAAAGAATGAGTGTGATGATAATCACTCATACCTCCAGTTTACCAAAAGAATTAAAAAGGTAATCTGTGAAAACTGTTTAGTATACTGTCTGGCACGTAGAAAATAATCAATACTAACTGGATTAAGATTATACTGTGTATTTTATATACTCGCTAAATTTGGCTTAACTTTTCAACTGCATTTCTTTTCCTGATATTCAAGGTCAGAATTCTTCTAAAATGATCTTTTAAGGATTATCAATCTATAAATTAGACTATGATAAAAATGTTTACTAGAATAAATGAACTCTAAAATTAATTTTAAAAAGAATGAGCCTAGGTATAGAGCTGTTTTTCATTGTAGTACACTAAGGTCAAGTTATTCCCTTGAAAACCCTGTAAAAATGACTCAGAAGTCACAAATAAGCAGCATTTCATCCACTGAGATTTTTGTCCCCCATTAAGCAGTCAGTGATCTGATTTTTGCCAGTGTATGGACATTGCTAAAACATCACCATTTTTAACTGACAGTGATTAAATCCATTTAATACACTGTGTATGAATTTCAAAATGTCTTTATGACTGTTTATCTCATCTTTACGGGCCTTTAAACTTAATAGCTTTGGTTGCAATAAAGAAGTGACTTCCAAAAGTTAAGCATCTCTTCAAAACTACTGGCAGACGTTAAGCTGATCAAAATCATGATGTCATCCAGACACAGATTTCTGTGTGTCCTTGTTCTTCAACTTGTCCTCTAATTAATGATGTGGTGGTAGGGTGAGTGAGGAGTGAGGCATGGTCCCCTGTCAGTAAATAAGGACATTAGTCAAAAGAAATATCAGTTCAGTTCAGGGAATACAAATATTGCAATTTTGTTCTGGTTCAATAGCTTCAGGATAATATGTAGCTTCATTGAAAACTCATAGTACAAAAAAAAAAATAAAACTCATAGTATAATAACCCATGTTGGCATTATCAATTCCTCTTTTTCCCCTTCTGAAAAGTTAAGATATCCAGTCTTAAACACAGAGCCCCAGAAGATGACAATCAAAAGAACTAGCTCAGGGACACATTCCCCAAGCATAACCCTCCTCCAGCTGTGATAATCAAAAATGTCTATAGATACTGTCAAACATACCCTAAGGGTCCAAGTCTTCCCAGATTGAGAATCACTCTCATGAATCAAGCAGAAGACTGCTTGTCCTCGATTAAGGATCAGTAAACTACAGTCTAATAGGCCAAAAGTAAAACCCACTGCCTATCTTTGTAAATAAAGTTTTATTGAAACATAGGCACATTCATTCACTTCTTATCTATGCTGCTTTATCACTAAGAGGACAGAGTCAAAGAATGATGACAACTATTGTATAATCTCTAAAGCCAAAAATATTTACTGTATGGCTCTTTAGGAAAAAAATTTGCCAGCTCCTGTACTAGTCTACCAATTTCAAACATTTTTTTTTAGTGATGCAAAATTTTGTAATGAAATCTCACATAAAAATTGTGTCAGACAGGGTCCAGATGGAACTTTCAACTTGGGTAATTTGAGAAAGTAAAGCATATGCAGCATATATAGGAAATTTCAAATGTGTGACAGAGAATAGAGAAAGCACAAAGGGCTAAGAGAGCTGGGCATTATTACTGTCTCTAGGCCTGAAGGGAAGAGGACCAAACAACCTTATATACGGGAGCCAGAAGAGTGAATACCTCCCTCTCATTCTCCCTCCCTCCAGTCTCAGACCAGTGCTCCCCAATAGCTAAATACAAATAGAAGCAGGAGAGCAAGAAAACTCACTGTTATGGTCCCTATTCATCAGCCTACCAGGCCACAGAGCGGAACGTAAAAGGGTGGAAAGTGGAACCGGGGAGCAAACAGCAAGGAAACGCGGCATGCTGGGCTGTGTGCTGCGCTGAACTTAGGTGCTTTAGTCATGTCTGACTCTTTGTGACCCCACGGACTGTAGCCCGCCAGGCTCCCCTGTCCATGGGATTCTCCAGGCAAGAATACTGGAATGGGTTGCCAAGCCCTCCTCCAGGGGACCTTCCCAACCCAGGGATGGAACCCAGGTCTCCCACATTGCAGGTGGATTCTTTACCATCTGACACAAGCCCTAATAACCAACACTGATCAAAGCAAAGTTTTTGTGATGTTTAGTGGAGGGAGCTACTGAGATCAGTACACGTTGGCCTTATCTCTGACCCACTGGTCCAAGTTGAAACAAAGAATGCAGTTTGAAAAGTCTCTTCAATCCTCTTCTGGCCTTCTGACTTTGTCTCCTTTCTGAAGCAAAAACCCATAGTCAGATATTTCAATGCTGTCTTTTCTAACAAATTTCAATCCTTAGACCCATTCCCACCATTCAAACCTTCAATCCCAAGTATCAGGTATACTCATCCCTTCCCTGCACCCTACATCCTCTGCTCGTGTCTTTAAGCTGCTTGATAGAAAAAGTTTAAATACTCTGATTACTGAATCCACTACAAACCTCATAGTATCAGGTAACCGGGGCTTAACTGCTTTGCTCAGCTTCCCATGACTCTCAGCCCTTAAATAAAACTGCCTGAATATTCTAATCACCAAATCTGATAGACCTTTCCCAAAACTTTATCAACTTTAACTTCTCTGCGGAAAAAGATCTTGCCATTATTCCTTCCCTTTTAATTTACTTCTTCTTCTGGCTTCCTTGGCGCCATATATTCTTTTTTAAAAAACTGAAGTTTAGTGATTTATGTTGTGTTCGTTTCAGATGCACAGCAAAGTGATTCAGTTATGTTTCTCAGTTGCTCAGTTATATCTGACTCTTTGCAACCCCATGAACTGCAGCACGCCAGGCTTCCCTGTCCTTCACCATCTCCTGGAACTTACTCAAACTCCTGGCCATTGAATCAGAGATGCCATCCAATCATCTTATCCTTTGTCATCCCTTTCTCCCCTGCCTTCAATCTTTACCAGCATCAGGGTCTTTTCTAATGAGTCAGCTCTTCACATCAGGTGGCCAAAGTATTGGAGTTTCAGCATCAGTCCTTCCACTGAATATTCAGGGTTGATTTCCTTTAGGATTGACTGGTTTTGATCTCCTTGCAGTCCAAGCTCTCAAAACTCTGCTCCAACACCACAGTTTGAAAGCATCAATTCTTCGGCACTCAGCCTTCTTTATGGTCCTTCTTTATGGTCACATTCATACATGACTACTGGAAAAAACATAGCTTTAACTCTATGGACCTTTGTCAGCAAAAAGAATCTGAAATCTATTCTTTTTCAGAGTCTTTTCCCTTATAGGTTATTACAAAATATTGAGTATAGTTCCCTGTGCTACATAGTAGGTTCTTGTTGGTTATCGATTTCTATATATAGTAGCGTGTATGTGTTAATCCATAATTCCTACTTTATCCCTCCCCCACACGCTTTCCGCTTTGGTAATCATAAGTTTGTTTTCTGTCTGTGGCTCTAATTCTATTTTGTAAGTATGTTCATTTGTATTATTTTTATTTATTATTTTCCACATATAAGCAATATCATATGATATTTGTCTTTGTCTGGTTTACTTTAGTTAGTATGATAATCTCTAGGTCCATCCATATCACTGCAAATGACATTATTTCATTCATTTTAATGGCTTTGTAATATGGTAACTCTATTTTTAGATTTTTAAGGAATCTCCATACTGTTCTGCATAGTAGCTGTACCAAATTACATTTCCACTAGTAGTGTAGGAGAGTTCTTTTTTCTCCACCCCCTCTCCAGTATTTATTATTTGTAGACTCTTGATGACATCCATTCTGACCCATGTGATATGATACTTCATTGTTATTTTGGTTTACATTTCTCTAATAATTAGAAATGTTGGCCACTGTATGTATTCTTTGAAGAAACGTCTATTTAGATCTTCTGCCCATTTTTTATTGGGGGTTTGTGGTTTTTTTTGGTATTGAGTTGTATGAGCTGTTTATGTATTTTGGAAATTAAACCCTTGTTGGTTGCATCATTGCAAACATTTTCTCTCATTCTGTACCTTGTCCTTCTGTTTTGTTTATGGCTTTCTTTGCTATCCAAAAGCTTTTAAATTTAAAGATCATACAGCATGATCAAGTGGGATATATCACAGGGATGCAAGGATTTTCCATTATCTGTAAATCAGTTAGTGTGATATACCACATTAACAAATTGAAAAATAAAAACCATATGATTATCTTGATAGATGCAGGAAATAGCTTTTGACAAAATCCAACATCTATTTATCATAAAAACTCTCCAAAAGCAGACATAGAGGGAACATTTATCGTTGTTGTTTAGTCTTTAAGTCATGTCCGACTCTTTGTGACCCCATGGGCTGCAGCCTGCCAGGCTCCTCTGTCCATGGAATTTTCCAGGCAAGATTACTAGAGTGGGTTGCCATTTCCTTCTCCAAGGGGATCTTCCCCACTCAGGAATTAGACCCACATCTCCTGCTTGGCAGGTGGATTCTTTACCACTGAGCCATATAGGAAGCCCAGAGGGAACATACCTTACCTCAACATAATAAAGGTTACGTATGACAAACCCACAGCTAACATCAGTCTCAACAGTGAAAAGCTGAAAGGACTTCCTCTAAGATCAGGAGCAAGACAAGGATGCCCACTCTCACCACTTTTATTCAACATAGTTTTGGAAGCCCTAGTCACAGCAACCAGAGAAGAAAAAGAAGTAAAAGGAGCTCAAATTGGAAAATATGAAGCAAACTGTCACTGTTTGCAGATGACATGATACTACACCTAGAAAATCCTAAAGATGCTACCAGAAAACTCCTAGAGAGAATCAACGAATTCAGTAAAGTGGCAAGATACAAAATTAATACACAGAAAACTGTTACATTTCTATATACTAACAACAAAAGATCAGAAAGAGAAATTAAGGAAACAATCCCATTTACCTTCACATCAAAAAGAATAAAATATCTAGGAATAAACCCACCTGAGGAAGCAAAAGACCTGTACTCCAAAAACTATAAGACACTGGTGAAAGAAATTGAAGATGACACAAATAGATGGAAAAATATACCATGTTTCCAGACTTAGAAACATTTTTGACCAAGATCAACTCAATTTAGATGGTGGGTAGAAATGTGAGGATATTGAGCTAGTAAACAGAGGAGACTCTTATAAATATTCCATATTAATAATTTTTAGCAAATCTTGTAAACTTTCAGGAGTATGGGGATATAGTCCTGTTTTAGCTTTGCTCATTTCTAAGGTAATTTTCATGATGAATTTCAGTGTATAATTCCTTTTTGCAGTTATGTTCAGGATTAAATGAGAGTTCATCAGCAGATGAATTGTATTCAGTGTATTAAGTTTTGACACACTAGTGTGAAAATTAAAAGCATACCAGGCATCAGTGTTTTCTCCTTCATAGGAAGCTTCATCTCCAAGTGATGATGGCTCTTTCTCCCATTATATTCTGGCAAAACAGCTTTAAACCTAAATTTGGCATTCCTTTGGTGAGAGAAGATGTTTTATATTAATACTTAGCTTCATAACAGAAAATGTTCTAACCTAACATATCCATGAAAAGTGATGTATTAATGTGTGCACTTGTGAGGGAGCGTTCCCTAGCCGTTACACATATGTGGTTATGGATAGAGGAAAACAGGCAAAGATCCAGAAAAATAAGTAATAAAGAAAATCCCTGGTGTGTGGTCAAGCATGAGGTTGTAGCTTGGGCCTTCAGTGACTCCAGCAATTAGTTAATCAGCCAATAAACTATGTGCTCATTTTAGATGTTTAGAGGCCAAAGGACTTGAAACAACGTGATTTACACGACCGAGTTCCCCTGACTCAGGATCATATTCTTGTTCCCCAAGATGCCTTAAATATTTATCAGAACCATCTGTACTATTGAAAAAAATAGTCTCCACAAAGCTCTCAAGACCACCTCTATGTAGAGTACTGTAAATGATATTGAATATGATAAAAATGAAATGATTTATAGTGGTGGCAGTCTAGACTTCCTCCTACCACCTCCCCAAAATAAAAGCCATAAACTGAATAGTAGATGCTCTTTATTTTTGTTCTGAGTCAATAAGTTCAGTAATTTCTCTCTAGTCAGAAGTGTTCATTGGGGAGGAAGTAAGTTTCTACCTAAAAATTTGAATATTTTTATGAAGAACAATGTTCATCTCAGAACAAGGAAATACTGGTCACAAAATACATTAATACAATGTTCTCAGGGTTCCCATGCTTGGGAGGTAGGAATTCACCAACAGGAAAGTCACAATAATTCACTAACATGTATAAATCTGGATTTATTAATAGTCCTCACCCATTGCTTATTGGCTGAGTGAGCTTGAGTTATTTTACTTTCTCAAGTCTGTTTCTTCATTTGTTATGATGATTTTAAAGGAGGAAAAATAATTTTCCCTCCATTCTTCTGCATTCTAGCTGAGACCCCTATAAGGAAAACCAGATTAATCAGAGAAAAATGAAAGAAAATGTACTAACATGTATACCTCATGTATACATGGTAGATGCACAGGGGAAAGTGAGTAACTCTCTAGCATGGTTTAGAATTCTGACCTAAATATCATCTTCATCTAAAGACCAAAGAAGGAAAGTAGAGAAAAGGTTAGTTACAGGAGGCTATTAGCACAGTAAACAAGGGTAAGTTTGCTATGCAGATTTAAGTTGGTACCTTCTCCACTGATAAGATTCTCTTGTGATTTAGAGCCAAACTTCTCCTCCTGGTACACAAAGGGAGACACTCTTAACCAATGGAGAGTCTTAGGGTTGTCGTGAGGATTTAGTGAGCTAAGGAAAAGTAAGGTATTCAGAACACAGCTGGAACATAGAAAGTACTCAATACAAGTTAGCTACTATTACTTTAGTGGAGAAGGAAATGGCAACCCACTCCAGTATCCTTGCCTGGAAAATCCCATGGACAGAGGAGCCTGGTGAGCCACAGTCCATGGGGTCACAAAGAGTCAGACACGACTGAGCAACTGCACGTGTACATTATTATTTCAGGTTGATGGCTCTTCATGTGTGGCCCCTGGGCTAGCAGCAGTAACATCACCTGAAGCCTAAAGATACAAATGCTCAAGCCTCATCCCAGATCGACTGAATAAGAAACTCTGGGGGCAGGACACAGCACTCTGTTTTAACAAGTCCTGAAGGTGATTCTGGTAACTACTGAAATTTGAGAACCATGCTTGTGGAATATAGGGTAAAACAAACAAACCAAAATAAGTTTTAACATAAGTTATCATTAAGAACTTCTGTTTTTGTGACTATTTAAATGCAGGAGAATGCTTCATTTTCTTTCTTTCCAAATAACTAGAAAAAGAAATGCAGCAGTGGCTTGAAAACAATAGGATTTCCATAGAATAACTTCCCATCTTATTTTTGACTTTGCTTTGCTCCTTTATATTATACAACCATGTTCCAAGAGATTATTAAATTGTGTTAAGGTACTTTGTAAAGCCAAGAATACAATGGAAAAACTCACTTAAAAGAGAGAGCCTATAGTATTGGTGATAATTATTAGATTGAACATTTGAACACAGCCTATTACTCATTAGTCTTAACCAATTTCACAAACAAGATCATCTGACTGTAAGATTACAGCATAGGCATATGGTGAATCAGCGACAAACCTAGGTACAGGCATGTTATGCAGGGCTTCTAAGTCTGCGCACTTTGTGGCTTGAATATAGTCAATAAGGTATATACACAGTTAAAGGTAAAACTGCCTTTTAGAACAAAGTAAGCCACAGTGTATATTTTTGGCACTTCAGTCTCCACACGGCTGCCATAGAGATGTTTCTAAAGAACACATTTAATCATGTCACCAAACAACTTGAAAGACTTAAATGGCTCCCTTAAGCCTGACATGAGAGTCTCTGTAATCTGGCACCTGTTGACCTATTTCATGGACCTCAGTCCTATAATTATACCTCCTTTTTTTATGGAGCCTTCCTTGACAATCCATTCCCTATCACCGGGGAGTTGGTCCTTCCTAACTCACAGCTTCTGGAGCACCACGTGCAGATTTCTAGTACATTACATTATAATTGTTTGCACATCTCTCTCTAAACAAGACATTTACTTGACTGTTACTGATGGCAAGAAGCAATTTTCATTTTAGTGTCCCCAGCAATTGGCATAAAGCCCAGTACAAAACAGACACTTAATAAATAAAGATATTATGTGGATTTAAAATGTAAGATCTTTACATAAGCTAGAGATCAGCCCAGGAAAATACAGCCATCACCTGGAGCCTCTTTCTTAGTTCCATATTAGGACCAAAATCTTTGAATTTTGAGAAGAAGCTCTGCCACTTCCAAGGTTCCAGTGTCATCCTCATTCTGACAGACTGTCTCCAAGACGGAATGTCCTGTTCCCACTATCTTCTGAGAGCCACTAAAACTCATTTCATTTAAGACATTCTGGCCCCCAAAGTTACTACATCTGAGGATATTCATTGAAACCTCCTAACTTTCTCTCAGGCAGTTTGCCATGAGCTTTATAGTTTTAGGAGTTAAGTCAAAACTGAAAACTAAGCTGGGCTTAGCATTTTTAAGGCAGCTGACCCCCCATTTGTTAGCCTACTAAGTAAACCTCTTGACTCCAGAATCGTGGTACTTATTAATATTTGCTGATCTACAACTCATCACTCTCCATCTGACTTCCCTCACAGCCATGCTACCCTTTCACTTCTCAGATTAGCATTTTAGAATACTTTCCCTCCTCCACTTGGCTCTGCTGTGTGCCCCTGATATTTCATTCTTGCTAAATTGTTCGGCCTCGAAGCATTCGGCTGGGGGAGCTGGAACACCCAGCAAGCTATCTAAGCCAGTTCTGTCCCTGGAGCACTTAGTGGTTGAGCACCAACACCTCGAATTAATCACAAATTATTTGAGAATATCCTATTTGTTTGGTTGCTCATTATCATCTCCCTAGTTACTGCCATACCCCTTAAGCCAAAGGACACATTTTCAGATTTTAAGTAAATTGGAGCAATGGATGGGTCTGGATGGAATGACAGTAACTCTCCCTGTAAGTACCAGCTCCTCACTGTGTACCTGGAGAAACCAAGTGACCTTTCCCTGTTGCTGATTCTGAGATATCCGAGACTCCTCCTTGCTGGAAACTTCTGTGATGCTCTTTAGCAATGACTAACAGAAGCTTGTTTTCTCATCCTTACAGGGCTTCCATAAGGATTAATTCAGTTAATATAAATAAATCTAGGTGGTGAAACACTCCGCACACATTGTAAATAATCAATATGGTAAAGAATCTGCCTGCAATGCAGGAGACCCAGGTTCAATCACTGGGTCAGGAAGATCCTCTGGAGAAGGGAATGGCAATCCACTCCAGTACTCTTGCCTGGAGAATCCCATGGACAGAGGAGCCTGGCGGGCTACAGTCTGTGGGATCGCAGAGAGTCGGACACAACTGAGCGACTAACACTAATAATCAGTAGCCATTTTTGCAGCTGAATTTTGGCAGCTCCATTAGTTTCCGTGGGTTGCCATAACAAGCACCAAAACTGGCTTAGAACAACAGAAGCTTATTGTCTCACCGTTCTGAAGGTTAGAAGTCCAAAATCAGAGCTGACAGGACCACGGTCTCTCTGTTGGCTTACCAAGGGAGCCTACACTGTCTCTTCTGCTTCTGGTAGTTGCCAGCAATTCTCGGGTCCTTGACCTGTAGATGCATCATTGTAGTTATATGGCCATCTTCTCCCTGTGTGTCTTGAGATCATCTCCTTTTCTGCGCTTATCTGTCTGTGTCCAAATGCCTCATAATGACACCAGTCCTATTGGATTAGGGACTAATGACCTCGTTTTATCTTTATCACCTCTGTAAAGATTACATTTCCAAATAAGGTCACATTCTGACCTTATTCATACTGGGGATTAAAACATCAACATATCTTTTGGGGAGAACACGATTCAAGCCATAACAGAAGTGAGAGATAGCAGAATATGTTACCTTAAAATATGACTGTAGGAGCTTAGAACATGCTACTCCAAAATATGTCACTTTGCTGTATTGACTATTTTGAGCCAAAGACACTTGAGAAACAGCAAATGCTGGGAGAGGCTTTCTCTGAACTCTTCACGTGTGTCTAAACACAGCTCTTCCGAAAGGAACTCACTTGTCATAAATCTCTTCCCCAGGGGCTTCATTAGGCAGAGAAGACTGACTCCTATTACAGGAGAGAAGGTTAGAGGTCAACACCATGCTGAAACAAACTTTGCCACAAACTATCACATCTCACATATATGTTCTTCTAAGGACCCGTTCAACTTTCCTAAAAATCACCCACTTTCTACTAAGAAGTCTACATCCTTTTTCCCCTTTCCCTATTAAGATGGCATTTAAGTCTGAATTCTAAGTCATCTCAGGGTGCTACCCATTTTATTCTGTGTATCTCCCACATATACATAAGGTATACATGTTAATAAACTTGTTTTTCTTTTGTTAATCTGTCTATTATTAAAGAAGCATCAGCTAGAACTCAGAAAAGTTAAGTTCCGTTGTTCAGTCACGTCTGACTCTTTGCAACCCCATGAACTGCAGCACACCAGGCCTCCCTGTCCATCACCAATTCTGGGAGTTTACTCAAACTCATGCCCATTGAGTCGGTAATGCCATCCAATCATCTCATCCTCTGTTGTCCCCTTCTCCTCATGCCCTCAATCTTTCCCAGCATCAGGGTCTTTTCAAATGAGTCAGCTCTTCACATCAGGTGGCCCAAGTATTGGAGTTTCAGCTTCAGCATCAGTCCTTCCAATGAATATTCAGGACTGATTTCCTTTAGGATGGACTGGTTGGATCTCCTTGCAGTCCAAGGGACTCTCAAGAGTCTTCTCCAACACCACAATTCAAAAGCATCAATACTTTGGCACTTAGCTTTCTTTATAGCCCAACTCACATCCATGCATGACTACTGGAAAAACCATAGCCTTGACTAGATGGACCTTTGTTGGCAATGTGTCTGCTTTTTAATATGCTGTCTAGATTGGTCATAGCTTTTCTTCCAAGGAGGAAGTGTCTTTTAATTTCATGGCTGCATCACCATCTGCAGTGATTTTGGAGCCCAGAAAAATAAAGTCAGCCACTTGTTTCCACTGTTTCTCCGTCTATTTTCCATGAAGTGATGGGACCGGATGCCATGATCTTAGTTTAATGAATGTTGCGCTTAGCCAACTTTTTCAGTCTCCTCTTTCACTTTCATCATGAGACTCTTTAGTTCTTCTTCACTTTCTGCCATAAGGGTGGTGTCATCTGCATATCTGAGGTTATTGATATTTCTCCCGGCAATCTTGATACCAGCTTGTGCTTCATCCAGCCCAGTGTTTCTCATGATGTACCCTGCATATAAGTTAAATAAGCAGGGTGACAATATACAGCCTTGATGTACTCCTCTCCCTATTTGCAACCAGTCTGTTGTTCCATGTCCAGTTCTAGAACTCAGAAAAGTAGAGGGAAGTTGCTTTTCCTCCCCTACAAAAGCCCATTTTGGTAAGGCTATAGAATGGGTTTTGCTTTTTTAATAACTGACACAATTTTATTTTGTTAACCTCCCTTTTCTTGCTGGGGTGCAAGATTCTTTACTTACATTTCAATTTAATTTCTTTTCTGTTCTTGAAGTAATCAGCTATGTTACCCCCTTGGGCTCTCACTGACCCCAGAGAGCACCTGCCAGGGTAGGGAGAAGGCAGTGGCACATGTGTGGACCAGCTCTTTAGGGGAGAGAAAAGCTAAAGACCCCAGTTTTTGGCACTGACTGATTTCCACTATGTACTAATGCTATACACACTAGTCCCACCAGGGCTGATCCAAACTACCAACAAACAACTGGCAACATTCCTGAAAATTTAAACTTAGTCTTCGGAGCAAGTATGAACTGTTTCCAGCACCCCACTGAAGGCATGGTCTGCCCTCTCATGACTGCCTCCTCCTTTTCTCCTCTCTGATTCTTCAACCCACATTTACCCTCGAACTTCAAGTAAGTGATGCAGGAAAGGCCAACACTGACTTACTTGAGATGCAGCAAGTTGCTCGCTGCAAGTGCATTTTTTCTGGTGGTTGTTGCTGTCTCTTATCCACCAGTTTGACAAGGCCTTCTCTGCATGACAGGTGTCCAGGTACTAGATGTGCATTGTTGGTTCACTGGAGGGTCCTGACGGGTCTTCCTCTACATAGGGTCTGATAAGGAAAATCCAGCTTTATCTTGACCTCTACTCCCCACCCCTTTCCTTGTGACATTTAACCTACAGACTTTTTGTAACTGGGATCCACTCTCCCACAGTCCATCTGGGAGACACCTGCAAGAAGGCTTTTGCCCCTTCCATCTTCTTTGGCATCTACCTAATGGAGAATAATCTAAATGTCTTTGCAAATAAAATGGTGGGAAATGCAGATATTCTCTGGCTCAGCCGTGTCTTTCCTACCACTTTCTCCTTACCCAGTTAGTATCAAACACTCTACTGGTCCAATAGAAAGCAACTTTAAAACAAGAGATCACATGGAGAAGAAGGAACAGATGACTCTGACATCCCCAAATACGTACAGGAAAAAGAGAGGAGCAAGTCTAAAGTCCTTCTTTGAGTAGGACAATATGAATTCCACTATATGAATTCTGCATTCTTTCAAAACTCATCATCTTCCTCTCTCCGGGCCTTTCTTAAATGTGATTCACTGATAAAGATAGGGAAGCCAGTTTGGCTTTCCGAGCAGTAGGAGCAAAGATCATGACTTAAAACTGGGCCCTTGGCCTTGGAGAATTCTGCAATTTTATTATCAGAGCTTTGAGTCCATTGTATTTGCTACATTATCCAGCACACTTTGGGAGGAGCAAAAGATATTACTAATAATAGATAACATTATGAACATAGCATAATCATACCTCACAATGCTCCCTTACATTATTATTCTAGTAGTGGAAGGGGAAGAAAAGCTTGTTTTTAATCAAAACTAACTATAATTAAATCTGCCTTCCAAGTTGGAAGAACAGGGGGAGGAATTAATTTATGTTACTGGGAAAATAAGTCTCTGTGCTGCCCTCTTTCAGTGGCAGAGACTGATAGGTAAGAAGGATTGAGACCAGAGGAGACAATTTAGCAGAGTAAGAGCACATTCATTTGTCTTTGGGTATACAAGAAGATCCCTAGAGCAGAGACTGAGGATAGTAGGGTCTATTTCCACCTCCAAGGGGGAAGCAGCAGAAGTGAAGAAGGGAGATGGACTTCCCTGGAGGTACAGTGGATAAGAATCCACCTGCCTATGTAGGGAACACGGGTTTGATCCCTGGTCTGGGAAGACCCCACATGCTGAGGTGCAGCTAAGCCAGTGCTCTAGAGCCCGTGAGCCATAACTCCTGAGCCCACGAGCCACAACTACGGAAGCCCTCAGGCCCTAGAGCCTGTGCTCCACGAGTGAAGCCACCGCAGTAAGAAGCCTGAGTGCTGCAACTGAAGAGTCGCCCCTGCTCGCCGCAACTAGAGAAAGCCCGTGCACTGCAACAAAGACTCAGCACAGACTCAAGATACACTCATTAATCAAGTTTTTTTTTAAACTCAAAGAAAAAACAAAAAGGAGGGAGCAAAAAGATAACAGGAAAGCAGCACTGTGGTGACTGAGAATTGCTTTGTTTCATTTTTTCTGTTTTCTGTTTAAGATATTTGCTCTGCTAGGATAGAAACACCCTTCTGCATTCTCACATGTGCAGTAAAGACTATTACACATAAGTGTCCCACAAGGGTAGTTTTTTCATGTAATTCATAGAGAAGGGGAAGTGTACAGTGTTAGTTCAGCATGGGATAGAGAGAAGGGAACTTGTATGGGAGATGAGAAGCTAAGAACATGGAATAAGTTCTCCCAGAAGCAAGAAGTAGGAGCCAGGCCTGAACCAACATTAATCCCTGGAAAGGTGCAGAAATCTTGAAGAAGATAGAGAACAGAAGGTCTGTGCTGACATCTCGGTTTTATTATTAATACTGTTGCAACTGTTACTATTCTCCACTAGGGAGCCAAACAGAACACAACGCAGCTGCCAATAACATCCAAGGCAAGATGGCCCCTATATCTAGGTCAGGGACTTGTGAGAGGTCTATTATCAACTCTCTACATGCCCCTAATAAGCACTGACTTTAATTCCTACTCAGGGCCATGTGGTGAACAACTTGGAAAAGGTAGCCATTTCCTGGAGCTGACGTGTGGGTAGCCAGGATCACCTCATGCCACGTTGCTACAAACAGCTACTATCCTTCTTCGATCTTAAGCTAATAGAGGGTGAACAGCAGGTGCCCTCAAGGTGGCCCTTCCTTTTCCAGAAACTGAAATCTGTCAGGGAGCACTGAGGGTCCGCGGAGCTGAGTATCTGAGCCAATCTGCACTACTGCGAGGCGTGCAGTCCCCGAGTCCTGCTGACCTGCTTGGCAAGAGCACGTCTCCTGTCCAACGGGAACAGCACTAGTTCATGTCATCCTTTCTTCTCTGTGTGGGAAGAAAAGTCAACAGCTAAAACTTGGGTCCTAAACCAATGTAAAATGTGCTTCTCCAAAGAGACAGCATTAGAAAGTTTTTGCTAATCAACTTTTCTCTTTAGGAATTCCGCATCTTGTCATCTGAGAAGTCCCCCACGTGGCGGGTTTTGCGATAGTTGCCACAGCGCTGTAACAGTAGCAGCAAAGCCCTCAGCTGGTGGTGTTTCACTCTGTGAAATTCAAATCCACAGATACACACCCGGGACACTAGCGGTCAGTGTGCCTTCTACCCTGTCACAGTATGAAGTGAGGACATAGGGACCTTCGGCACCTACTTCACACCCTTCTTTTCAGAGACCCTAGTGGGTTTCTCTCTGTTGCTTTTTCCTGCTTTTTAAACGTGCATTTCTTCTGTTAGTTGTGTATTTTCCTCAAGGTGGAGTAAAAGTTTTTAATAATATTTGAGTCCCACAAAGAAGACCTAATGATCAGTTTAGTTCAGTTCAGTTGCTCAGTCATGTCCGACTCTTTGAGACCCCATGAAATGCAGCATGCCAGGCCTCCCTGTCCATCACCAGCTCCTGGAGTTTACTCAAACTCATGCCCATCGAGTCGGTGATGCCATCCAGCCATCTCATCGTCTGTCGTCCCCTTCTCCTCCTGCCCCCAATCCCTCCCAGCATCAGGGTCTTTTCCAATAAGTCAACTCTTCGCATGAGGTGGCCAAAGTACTGGAGTTTCAGCTTCAGCATCAGACCTAATGATAATACAACTCAACTACTTTAAGCTGCCCGAAGCAACTGTGATCAACACACAGTATGCTGAGTTTCCAGAGGGGGCAGTGCACACAATTCCTTATCAGGTGTGCCTTGGTGTACATTTACATTATGTGCCTTTGACTCTCTTTATTGGTGGTAGAGTCCTTGCTGCTTGTCAGAAGGTGCGCTACTGGATTCTTTCAATAAAGACAGCCTTCATTATTAGGGTCAGTTATTGTGTAAGCTTGGAAGAGCAACAAGGTTTGTATTTCACTTTTCTCTTTCACACAATTAGGTTGTCGTGTGACCTTCTATCTAGCCAGCTCCCTCATGAATCACCATGGCATACAAAGAAGAATAAGTTAGTGCACCATACCTCCAGCACCAAACTTCAGTATACCCAACACATTATGAAAGCAAAATGATTGAAAAGTGGAAGAGAGAAGAGAAAGAAATGAAATGAGGAAGAAGTAAAGGAAGAAAAGGTAATGGGCTTAATTAGCCAATAAGGAAGCTCTGGGCTCTCCTTGTATTTTCCATTCACCTCTTTCCTTGGCTAGAAAAACTGCTCTAAAAAAGAAACCCCATACTGGGGAGGAGCGGGCGGGGGTAATACTCTTAGGCTGAGGATATACAAACAGTCTTTACACTTTCTCAGCAAGTAGTTCCTTTTGCCCACCTTGATAACCCCAGTGTCTTGTACAGTACAAGTGTTCAGTGGAGAGGCTGACAAATATTTGTATAATAAATGTTTAAAGCTAATGTGGAAACCATTAGATGAAAGGTTGATAAGGAAAGGGAGCAATCAGGCCGTGAATATTTGAATTCAAGAATCAATATTTATATCACTAAAGTGAAATGGCCAGATCCAATGTGCCTCCTGTAGTGATGTGATGTGAAACATATAATGTCATATTCTAAAAAAAAACCTGAACCTGAATTGGATCAAGGTTGTAGAACTGAGTTCCAATTTTTTTTTTTAAAGCATCTGGGGAAACAAGTTAAATACCACCTAAAGGAAACAGACAATGCAGGACATTCTACAGGTCAACTCATTAGTATCTTTAACAAGCCAATGACAAGGACAAAAGAGAGAACTACCATGGACCTTAACAGGATTCCAATTTGACCAAATAAATTATACAAAGACAATTAGGGAAATTGTAACATGTACTGAGTGTTAAATGATCCCACATCATTTAACATACAGTACAATAAAGTTATGACTCTGTAAGAAAATATCCACATTTTTGGAGATGTATATCAAAATAGAATGGTGTGATATTGGAAGTGTGCTTAAAATAGTTAACATCCATGAATAAAGAGAAAGGGATAGATAAATATTGTGTGGCAAAATCTTTATAATCTGGGTAATAAGTATAAGAATGATATGTAGAGGAGTACACTTTGTTCTTCTCTATACTCTATGTTTGAAACATTTATAATATAATTCTTTTCAAAAGTAAATACCTTGGGGCATGTTCTGCCCAGGAAAGGGCATAGGGAACTTTTGAGAGGCTAGAAATGCTCTCCATATGATCTGGGTGGTAGTTACATGAATGTGAACATATGTAAAACTTGTCAAACTGTACACTTAAAATTGTGCTTTTTTTTTTTTTTGCTACTTGCTTTTTTATTTGCTTAAAAATAGTTTCAGGTGAGCATTTAAGTTATACTGCATTAAAATAAACAAACTAATATCCCATCTTTAGCAGAGCAAGTAAATAAACACCTGCATGAGAAACTAAATGTAGTACATATCTGCTTCCCTGGTGCCTCCACTTAAGAGATTTCTGAGAATTCCTGCATCACTCTTTACCTTGTCTTCTACACGCCAAAGAGTAAGGACACTCAGTCACTGAGAACGCAGTCTCCATTTTTAGAGACTGGGAAAACGATCACCAAGTTTCTGAGGGTTTGAAAAAGAGGTAGCTACAAGCACTGGCCTTGAGTCATCCAGAGTCCTGGAGAGAAGTAGAGGAAACATAGATGTGTCCTAAGGCAAACAGACTCAAGGAGAAAGACCTGGGGGAGGGTCAGAAGCGACAGTGTCAGCAGAGGGACAGTGGCTCCCTGGGATTGAACCTCTAGGTCAGTGGCTCAAAAATCTATGTTGTGCTAGACAATCCCACCCTCACAAGTGCACGCATGCTAAGTAACTTCAGTTATGTCCAACTCTTTGTGACCCTATGGATTGCAGCCTGCCAGGCTCCTCTCTCCATGGGATTCTCCAGGCAAGAATACTGAGTGGGTTGCCATTTCCTCCTCCAGGGAATCTCCCCAACCCAGAGATCCAACCCATGTCTCCCGCATTGCGGGCAGATTCTTTACTGCTGATCCACAAGGGAAGCGCCACCTTTACCAGAATATCCTGGGGACAGCCACGAGGGACAGGGATGATGTAGCTCCTAGCTGCAGGAAAAGAAAGGAAGAGAAGAACAGTGGAGTGAGCAGTTATCAAAGGTCCTTTTCCATGGAGACCATAGAATGAAGCTTGGTGAATGTGGAGCGCTAAGGCTTTAGTGTAGTTTATTGTAATGACTGTATCTGATCCCTTTCATTTTCACAAGAGAATATTACAGAGAAGGGAATATAATGCCTGAAAGGAAGGGGAGAAAATCAAGGAGGTAGGCAGCTCTGATGATCTCCGAATCACCTTTGAGGTTGTTCTTCCTTTGTCTTGAAGAAGAGCACACTTTCACAGCCAAACGACTCTATGGTCCAGGCCTATAGCATCTAAGAAGTCCCACAGCCATCCCTTTCAGCTCAAACTGGAAGAGTTTCTGCTGGGGTGGCTGATCAGATCCATGGTTCACATCCCACTAATATCCTTTCAGACGGATGTTCCACCACACCCTTTGTGCTTTCTGCAATATATTGACAGACACCGAGAATTTTGAAAATCTTTAAATTCTGGTTCCTTTTCACATAGTAATTGCTTCTACAGTTCATTTCTCTCTTCTTGTGTTTTACTATAAGGCGTCAGGGAGAAACAAACTGCTTCGTCAACACCTTGCTTAGAAAACTAGTTAAACACCCAGTCTATCACTCACAGGTCCTACCTCCCATGAAACACTGGAATGTGAGCAAAATTCAGGCAAGTTCTTCGTCACTTTATGACAAAGGATGCCATTGCCCAATAACATATTTCTCATTCCTGAGACTTTATCATAATGGCCTTTAGCGTCCATATTTCTATCATGCTATTCATGATTATTTAAATGCTTTATGAAGATGGATGCTTTCTTTATAAAACTCCTCTTTTCTTTCTAAGGTCTCACCAGAAATACCTTTAACAATCCTTTTATGGTAATCTTGGCTTCTCTAGCATGCATTTCAAAACTCTTCATTTTCCACCCAGTACCAAAGCCACTTCCACAGTACTCCATTTCATGGTACCAATTTCTGTATTAGTCAGCTCTAGCTTCCAGAGCTAAATACCATAGACTGGGTAATTTAAATAACAAATATTTACTTTTCTCACAGTTCTGGAACTTGGAAATCGAAGATCAAGTTACTGACAGATTCGGTGTTGGGTAAGAAACCTCTTCCAGGCTTGCAGATGGCTTTCTTTTCACTGTGTCTTCTCATGACAGAGAGAGAGAAAACTCTGGTGTCTGTTCCTCTTCTTATAAGGGCACCACCCCTTTCAGGGCTCTGTTCTCAAGTTGCCTTCCCAAGGTCCTACCTCCTAATACTGTCCTACTGGGGATTAGGGCTTCAACATATGGATTAAGCGTACACAAACACTCAGTTTATAATATTACTATACCATAATCTAGTTGAGCCTGACTGTACGAACCCTATGATAATAAAGGAAGACAGCCTCAGTGTGAAGCCAACATTGTAGATAGCAAAGTGGAAGAATAGATAGGGCTTTTGATAATCATTGAATCGCTGGAGCATCTCTCACGGAAAGGCCATCTTACTGCTAGACTTACCAGTTATATAAGAAATAAATTCCCTTATAATTTAAGGTATTTGAATTAAAACCACTCAACTGGTACAGTGATTATATTCTGTACTATATGACCCCCAACAATGCTGTGTCTGAATGGAATAAGAAAGGGCACCAGACTTCTAAGCAAACAATATGCAGGCTGGGTAATGGTCTGTGAAGTGGCTGGATACAAAAGTTCTGTCCATAAGGACATTATATCCAGGGACATTAAATCCAGACTGACCAAAATCAATCCACTTGGCTACAAGTCCTTCAGTAAGTCTACTGGTAACAGCAAGAATAGTTGAATTAGAAGCAGAGGAGAGCTGCATATTGTGAAATCAATTTCATAAACTGTGGGTACAGTTTTTATTTTCTATCACAGAACTAAAAAGCCATATATTTTCCCCGTTCTGAGAAAAATTTAGAAACAAAGAAAAATTATGAGTCCACGTTCATACGTTCAGCCTACCACCACCAACCAGTTGTGTACCCTGACATCACCATTTAGTAACACCATGCCCCCGAAGGAGGAAGGCCCAGAGTGGAGGAGCAAGACAGAAGAAAGTCACTGGGCCTGCATCTGCCATCGAGGGAGCTACAAGACAGCTAGACAGCAACATCCGCACTGAACAACTGGTTCCAACATGCAAATCCGTCTGAGAAGCCCAGCAATAGGCCTGTTCCCGTTTTTTTCTGTAAAGCTGGTTTTGGGTGGAGATCTCCAACTTCCCTTATTTCCTTTCATATGTGTCCTTTGAATAAACCCCTCTGAATTACAGTGCCGCTCTCTTTTGAAAACTGAACATCTTTTTCAATGTCCAGTTCTTCCAACTATTTCTGTCAAAAAGAAAGTCCATCTTCCCTCTAACAAGTTGTACTCAAATTTTTAAAGTGTTTGTTTTAACAACCCTGGGCCTAGACTGCCAGGTCATAGTTGTTGCATCACTTATTTCCACCAGATGGCGCTGTTGCTAATTCTCTCACACACGGAGTCCTGTAAAATTTAATCTCGTTAATGAAAAAACACCAACAGCTGCTTCTCCTCGTTCCTGAGAAATTACCAGTTTTAACAATTACCATCGCTGTAACTAACCTGCTGGACACTTAACAACTGTCTCAGAGGGTTTCCTTAAGTGAAATTAGATATTAAGCTAAGCCCTTAATGGTGTTCTCTTAGACGTTAGCAAGAGAGATGAGTGTTCAGAAAATAATCACACAAACACATAATCACCAAATTTGATTTGTGCTACAAATCAAGAAACAAAGATTCCTGGTTGCTAATGACCAAGCCTGAGGGATGGAATGCATAAGGAGCTAAATTTAAAGGGGGAGAGGAAGCATTCTTCCAAACAGAAGGAAGCGCCTTTAAGAAGGGACAGAGGCTAGAAGGATTATGGCACTTTGGACAGGCTAAGCAAAAGAGAAGCCAGAGCTTTGAAATTAAGGATAAGAGCAAAACAAAGTTGGAAAATGGAGTGGTCCCATTGATAAGTCCTTGGTTTCAGGGACCATTTATATAATGATTATCAAATTAAATCTCTAATCACTCTCTCTTCCAAGTTCTATATATGTCCCTACTTGATATATCCACTTAGTTGTTTCAAAGACACCCTCAAATACTGAACTGAAATCATGATCTTTTCTGATCTGATGGGCTGTTCCCTGAATATCAGTAAATGGCACAACCCATACTTCCAGGGGCAAAATTCAGAAAACCAAAGAGAATCCCTGCAGTCTCCCTCACCCTTAGGTACACAGACCCTCTATCACCAAATTTTGTGCATTTTATCTACCAAATCTGACAGCTTTTCTCTAGATCAGTCATTCTCCAATGTGGTCTCCAAACCAGCAATGTTAATATCTCCAGGGAACTGGTTGGAAATGCAAATCCTCAGGTCCCAACCAAGGACTACTGAATCAAGGGGGCCCAGATATCTGCATTTTAACAACACCTCCAGTGATCGGAAGTCCTGTACAGTCTGAGAATCACTGCTCTATAGCTACAGGTTCAGGGTCCCTGAAAGTGAAAGCTGTTCAGTCGTGTCTGACTCTTTGCAACCCCATGGCTATACAGTCCATGGAATTCTCCAGGCCAGAATACTGGAGTGGGTAGCCTTTCCCTTCTCCAGGGGATCTTTCCAACCCAGGGATTGAACCCAGGTCTCCCACATTGCATGTGGATTCTTTACCAACTGAGCCATCAGGGAAACCCCTGCTACTGTCAAAAATCTATTCCATCATTTCTTCTCTGGGCTACAGTAGTAGCTTTGCTGTTCTTCTTCACATCCATTAAAGCCTCCCTCTAAGTAATTCTCAGCCCTGGCATCCATTACAATCTACAAGAATCTACTCTAAACAACTAAATCCAAATCACTGCCGATGGGGCCCAGGTTTTGGTATTGCGTAAGAGCTTCATGTTGAAGACCAAGCCTGAGAACCAGTACTGCTGCTGAACTCACTGTGACTCCGCAGCCTCACTGGATCATAAACTGTAAGAGTCTGACACACAGGATGTATTAGCAAATATTTGTTGAATGGCTAAACAACATTTTGGACACATTAATTAGTGTTCCCAATTACATAAGGAGTAACTGAGTCTACAGAGCTTAAGCATCTTGCCCAGATCACACAGTTAGGAAATGGTGTGGCTGGAATTTGAACCCATGTCAGGAGTTTTCCAACACCATAAACATAAAGCTGTGTTTTCAGAGTGATTTTCAGAGAGATTTCCACAGCCTGATTCAGTGCCTGAGTATCCATAATGCCCAGGGTTGAGCTTTGCTTGATTCTTATTTGAACTGAGCTCAGCTTGAAGGCTACACAGTTATTTCCTTTCCATTGAAATTGAAATCTGCTCCAAGGAAATGAAGTTTATGGCTCTCAGGGTATAAAGGGCAAATATGCAGGAGAAGCCAGAGATCAAATGGTCAAGTACACTTGTTATAGAATTTTTCATGAACTGAATTCGCTATCATTGGAGCAACTCCCGCTTGTATTTGAAAGGACAAGAACAAAGGATGAGGGGAAAGGCAGCTGTCCGTGCATAAACAGAAGGCAGATGGAGTGGTCCAGGCTTGGGGATGTGGAGTAGATGCAGCCAAGGGCTGGGATGGGGTCACAAGAGAAGCCAATGCCGCAGAAGCTTAGAAGCTGTTTCTCCCCCAGTGGAACACAGAGGGAAACATTCAATTCCCTGTGATTCATCAGTGGGTCCCCTCCGCATGTACCAACTGCACTTGCTCTTTCGGTGTAACTGAGCTGTAACTCCAGGAGGTCACCTTGTTTCATTGATTCTCACTTTTCTCACATGCAAGATGAAGAAGCTCAACTTTGATGACCTTGAAAGATGCTCTCTGCTGTATAATTCTGTAGTTCCATGACCCACAGCCAATGCTACTAGGATTTACTCTGGAAAGATAGGAAAACACGTAGGTAGCAGTTATAATCCCCTTCTCAAAATTAGGAAAACAATGGCCCGTTTATGCTATTCCTCAAGTCCTGTTGCATCTGATTCCTGAAGAAAGTGCTTCAGGTCAAGTCCAGCCTGCTTTAAAGTCAAAATTGAACCATGCAGTTGAAAGCAAAATGAATCCAAAGCAGAGTGAGTGCCACTAATCTGCTAAATCCCAAAATTGAGATAAACTAACCTATTATTATGAACTAAACTATTATTATTACTAAAGAAAACTGATTTTTAAAATTCATTTGTTTACATTAGAATAAAGCATGTATAATTTTAGACAATTAAATCAAAATCAACCCAGATTGCCCCTTCATGGATCATTGCCTTGTCATGGCGAAGGGACTTGCATAACTCAATGAAGCTATGAGCAATGCCGTGCAGGGCCACCCAAGATGGGTGGGTCAGAGCTGAGAGTTCTAACAAACCGTGATCCACTGTAGGAGGGAATGGCAAACCACCCCAGTATACTTGCCGTGAGAATCTCATAAACTGTATAAAAGGCCAAAAGATATGACACCAACAGATGAGTCCCCCCGGTCTGAAGGTATAACCATCGGACAACTGCACTCATCTCCCATGCTAGTAAGGTATGCAGGGAAAGATTGAGGGCAGAAGAAGAGGGTGTCAGAGGGTGAGATGGCTGGATGGCATCACCGATGCAATGAACGTGAACTTGGGCACACTCCAGGAGATGGTGAAGGACAGGGAGGCCTGGCATGCTGCAGTCCATGGGGCACAGAGAGTCCGACATGACTGGGTGATTGAACAACAACAAACCTGGATTGCACTTCACATTATTAAAACAGTACATTTGGTATATATTTTATAATTGGATTGAAACATTTTTATAAGGCTTATGTCAGCACTAGGAGTGCGTAGCTAGGAGGCAAGACCATCTAGAACACTGAGAATTAATTCAGATTTGATGTGCTTTTGTCCAGCATGCTCATTCCCCAAACTCCACCTAAAGAAATCTTGACATTTCTTCTACTGCGTCACTTAACTGAGAACGTTTTAAAACATAGCCCCCAGATTCTTCGGCCTTCCTCCTATTGAAACACGGGATCTATGTTCTCTCCCTTAAATTTGGGCTCTGTAACTTCTCAATAAAGAGAATACGGTAGAAGTGATGCTGCGCCAGTTTCCAGACACAGGCTTTAAGAAACTGGCAGCATTTACCTTCTGCCTTGGAACCCAGCCACCATGCTGTGAGGAAGCCAAACAGCCACATGTAGAGGCCAAGTGTAGGTGGTCCAGCTGACAGTCACAGCTGAGGTCTCAGTCTAGAGCCGGTATCAACTGCCAGACATATGAGCGATCAAGCTTTCAGATGATTCCGGCTCCCAGTTTTCGAGCTGTCCCAACTGACGCCACATGGTGTAGAGATGAGCTGTTCCCTCCCAGACCTAGCCAGATTTCAGCTTCATGAGCTAATTAAATGACTGCTGTTATCTTCAGCCCCTAAGTGTGGGGTGGTTTGTTAGGCAGCAGCAGACTCCCTTAAATCCCTGCACCTAGACCACAGCCAGCACTACCGTCAGGATAGCAGTCACGTGGGCAGTCCAAAGCAATTCCCACTCTCTCCTCCTCCTGGGTACAAAACAAAAATGCACTTCCCACCTGCTGTGAATTTAGGTTTGTTCATATGATAGATTACCGCCAACGGAAATTATATGTGCCAATTCTGGGCAGACGTCTAAAACCTCCTGTGCCATCCACCAAATTCCCTTCTCCTGTCACAGTGATGGTGGAAGTCCACACAGACACCATTAGCCAGACTCCCCAGTGGAAGGAGTCTGACTCCCCAGGGCTCCCTTACCACCCAGGCTGAAAGGTGATGACGCTGGTGAGCAGGGCTGCACTGCCAACCCAGCATGAGGGAGGTATCACTATCTGTTGAGTTAAGCCACTGAGATTTTAAAAAATTGTTTGCCACCACAGCATATGACCAGCTTTCTCAATGTCAGCACTATTAATATTTTGGGCTAGATAGTTCTCTGTTGGGGCACATTATTCTGCTCACGGAAAGATGTTCAGCAACATCCCTGGCCTTCATCCGCTGGTGATGCCAGTAACCCCACCACCCCCAGTTGAGACAACCAAAAACGTCTCCGAAGTGCACTAGAGGTCCCTTGGAGGGCCCTGGTGGAGAAACTCTGACCTAGACAGCCCCACCTGATGCAACTTCCACCATCAGAGTGGCTTCCTCTTCACTCTTTGTAAGCCCTTCACAGATTGAAGGGCTGTGAGGGGCTATATATCATTCATCACATCAACTTACAATTACTTCCTTGGACCCTGTCACCTGGGAGACTGTGAGAGCAGGTGGAAAACTAGGGCAGGTGCAATGATCTACCCAGAGCTTGAGTTTTCTGTTAGTGACACACCAGGTGAGGAACCTGGAACTCATAGTCTGTCCAGGAAGGTGACGCAGATCAGGGCCACCACAAATGGTAGTGCAATGTGCAGACTTCACCACAGTACCTAACCTCAGAGATAAGCCATGGATGAGATCCACCCAACTCTGCTCACTGTGCTATCTCCAAGCAGAAGGAGGAAATCTTTCTCATCCATCTGGCTGAAGAAGAACCTTTTACAAAAGTCACACTAAGGCCGGGGATGCTCTGATCCAGGTTGTGGGGGACGCATCCAGATATACATAAAATGGGACTAGAAAATCAAAGTTCTCCTGCCTGATATTGACACAGTGATTCTCTTTGTCCTGAATCTTGGAAAGAGATGGAAAGCTAATTTAAGCCCCCTAGACAAGAGTAAATAAAAGAAACTCAAGTTAAGACTGACTAGTTTGAAAAGAGACAGTGAAAAGTTAAGTCTCTTTCCTACTCTCGGCCCCTAATATTTCCTTCCAGGCCAGCCACTGTCTTTAGTTTCTCTAATTAGTGGTCTTCCAGTGGAACGCCAGGCATATACAGGTTATATGTATACACGGGATGCCATCACTTTTTAAACACTTATGTTAGCATAATTTACACATTGTTCTGCATATTCCTTTTTAATTTAAGTACACATCTTAGATGGTGTGCTATTGTTACATGCCTTATTGTTTTAAAGGCATACATTTAATTTCATGGGTAGACACTAGATAATCAGTTCCTTGTTGATGGACATTTGTCTCCAAGCTTTTAATATTACAATCATTGACCAAATAAATAACTTGGTAGATAAAAAGTAAATTAAAATAAAATAAGATGGTCTGGTTTGTATCAAGCAAACTTTAACTGGATTTCCTAAAATTGGATATTTATCTGAATCAAGCTGGCATCTCCATTAAAAGACCCCAAATCCCCAAGCATTAATGTGTGGGCCTGTGGAACTCTCTAATCTATGTAAATTAAGCACCAGTTAGAATGGTTTATTGCAGTTTCCATGCAAAACACCAGCTAAACTGTATACATTAGTGCATGTCAAAATCAGCCCTTGTGTAAATTGTTTCTGAAAACACCCAGCCAGTAGGAATCACTGCAGTTGCTGCTTATGAAATTTCCCTCTGGTTCTGCTCAAGCAGCTCTTCTTGTTATAAATTAGTTACCAACCAGTTCAGGTGGTGACATGGTCAGCAGAATCCAGCATTAATATATGGGAAAGGATACATGATTTCTCCTATCTGCCCACCTGTGCCCCAACCCACTGCCCCATCCCTACACAACACACATCCTAAGCTTGATGGCTTAATTGTATCAAACTGTGTTCTTTGTCAAATTGCCACCATGTTCGACCCTAACAAAAGAACAATCTGATCTAATAATTTTTCACTGCCATCCTTCCCAAGAAATTTCCATATCCATAGTCTCTTTAGCATTCTCTATTTTGGTCAATTCTAATCCTGAGAAACTTTTTACCTTGAAAACTTTCACATACCCTTTATTCTCATGTGCTGTCTCCACTTCAGGAAAATACAGTTAATCCCTGTCATCATTTTTCCCTTCCCTTTTCTTCTTGTACTATCTTCTCCTTTCCTCATTTGCTTCCTCTCTTTATTGTTACTGTCAACTCAGAAACAGCCCCAATTATGATTGATAGGCATTAGAGATACTCTTCTCTCCAGAAAAAAAAGAGAAATACAATGTCTATTACTCTTTTTTTTTTTTTTTACTTTTTATTTTATATTGGAGTATAGTTGATTTATAATGTTATGTTAGCTTCAGGTATAGAAGAAAGTGACTCAGTTATATATATATATATATATATATATATATATATATATATGTTTGTGTGTGTGTATCTATTCTTTTTCAAATTCTTTCCCCATTTAGGCTGATACATAATGTTGAGCAGACTTCCCTGTGCTATATAGTAGGTCCTTGTTGGTTATCCATTTTAAAATAGCAGTGTGTCTGTTTCCATCCCAACTCCCTAACTATCCCTTCCCCCAAAGTCTGTGAGTCTGTTAGGAGAAATACAATTTTTCAACTGAAATGCATATGATAAAGACTAGTGTAGTGAAATTCCCAGAAGTCCCCTTTAAAAAATTCTACCTACCTCCATATAAACCTATCTTCCTCAAGAAGCAGTGTTAATGATAATCTGTTGCTATTAATAATATTCTGTAGCAACATCATTTTGTCATTACTCATTGCAATTTAGTGACATTATGCTTTATTCTTACAACCTCCTTGAATTGAAATGACCACAGTTTTTTGCCTTTGAAAAATGTCTATCTTTTAAGGTGTTGGAGAATAAACTGTCTGTTTCCCTGTACTCTCATATCAAAACTTTATTGTTATTCAATACCTATCTCATTTAGCCTTACTTAATTTGTATTTGTCTCTCCTTCTAGAGTCTCTAAAGATCCTTGAGAAACGTAACTCTGCTAACGCTTAGAAACTACCCTGCCGCCAGGAACACATTTGTCTGGCACATGGTAAATGCACATGAAATGTATACTGAAATGATATGGGATTCATTCTGGACT
The DNA here is from genome assembly GCF_910594005.1 of Cervus elaphus. NCBI lineage: Eukaryota > Metazoa > Chordata > Mammalia > Artiodactyla > Cervidae > Cervus > Cervus elaphus. The sequence goes on along the minus strand of NC_057843.1, from coordinate 46,929,639 downwards.
ATGAATCCAAAGATCATTCACAAATTCATCTCCCTGCAATAACTGCATTATTTTTTAAACAACTAATTGATGGGTTTATTGATAGCCTACCTTAATCTATCATAATTTCAGATAGCCTGTAGAACTTTTACAACTTTTTTATAATGCCATAATTTGTCAACAAAAGTCAAGACTGAAGATAAATATCAAGAGCCCAGCTAGGTGGGCCATAGAACCTTACACAGCCATAGAAGTTGGGCTACAAGTTTGGTTCTGAGCTTCCTGGCAGCCAAAGCACAAAGGAAAATATGTTCACTTACATGGATCTCATTATACAAAAGGAAAAAAAAAATGCCATTACTTGAGGAAAGCAAAATTTTCCTAGCACTTAGTTCTGAAACAAAAGGTCTCACACAATATTTCTCAGAGGGGATATTAAATAGGCAAACAAGGACTCTTATTTGAAATTCTGATGCATAATTTGTTCTTAGACTGCTAATGAAAAGTCATGTGGCAAGAGGCAGAGCCAAAGAGGTTAAAGTAGTGAAGTTAATTTATCTGCTCTTTAATAACAAAGATTATTAGAACATATCTAATAAGTAAAACCCATGTAACACCTAACACAAAATCCTAGAAGTTTAAAAATTTTGATGTTGTCATCGGTTTTGTTTGTCATAACAAAGGAGACATTTAGGTTTCTGCTCTATGAAAATTTTGAACAGGGAATTAGAGATCATTGACTCAGTATTTCTGAGGTTCAGTCTGAGGTTTAAGAAGTAGAACATTGAAAAAGCATACTGAACAAATCTACATCTAATCAGTACACCATTTGGTTCTTGTTCAGTTGCTAAGTCGTGTCCAACTCTTTGTGACCCCACTGACTCTAGCTTGCCAGGCTTCCCTGTTCTTCCCTATCTCCCAGAGTTTGCTCAGACCCATGTCCATTGAGTCGGTGATGCTTTCTAATCATCTCATCCTCTGCTGCTCCGTTTTCCTCCCCCCTTCAATCCTTCCCAGCATCAGGGTCTTTTACTGTTAAAACAGAAATAAATTTAAATGATTTCCCTTCAAAAAATCTAATATGAAAAATTCAAGATTTTCGAAATCAAGGGTTTTATTAAGTTTTCTTTTCCCCCATATATGAAGGTAGCAATTTTATACAATCAAGATTCAATGTAGCAAATTAGCACACAACTAAAGAAGGCAGAGGCCAACAAGACGGGAGAGAGACTTAAAAAGATTAATCAACCTCTGTGGAAACTTCCAAGGGGGCTATTTGGGCCTCACTGTCAGAAGTAGATCAGCTTTTGGATATTAACTAAATCCCCAGTTAATATACAGACTGCCTACGCAAGCCAAGATCAATTGTGCTTTAAATTTCATTTTAAACATTTAGAAAAGAAAAAAAATAAGCTGTATAGTCAGAATATTAACTCACAGCACAATTTTCTAAATGTGTTTTTCTTGCAGTTTGCCAACTTTTACAAATCCTTGCATGTTTATTGTTAAGTATAAGATGCCATCATTCTCTCGAAAATTATTCAACATGAAAATTGATAGCACTGTTTGACTAATTTTGTTTTCTGCCAGTTATCTCCAAAATTGTTTCTTAACCCAAGGGGGAAAAATTCAGACTTATTTACAGTTCTATGGGATATAAGAATATGAGATGTGGAGTGCTTACCCCCAAAATAGTTTACTAATAAAAATAACCAGACTTCTGTGTAACTTCTTATTATTGAGTTTAGGTATAGAGTTCTATGCTCAGGAAAAACAGTGGCAGTGAGAAGGTGAATAGACTGCTAAACAAAATATATCAAAAAATACATTTAAATGTGAACAGAATTTGAAACCAAGCTGCATTAATGCTTCTTGTGAGGTCACTATATGGTAAAACTATAATTCTTTTAATAATTAAGCTGACTCAAGAGGACTCATGGCTAGAAGCTCTAACCCAGTGAGAAACATTTAGAAATAAAGAAGCAAGATATAAATGTACCCTATGCATCTTGAAGTATCAACTGCAATTCCAGTTAGGATACAATTCCATAAACAAGCCATTGAACAGAATAACATGACCATTACAGATGGCCAGGGACAGAACCTAATATTTATTCATGGAATATTCTTGTGAAAGGTGGCACTGAAGAAGCAATCCGGGAAGCTAAATGTAACTGAAGAAAAATAACTAAAGACCCCTGAACTAAGTTTTTCCTGTCAACTTTCTATTTTGTCTTTTTCTACCAATGATGCATTACAGATACAGAGAACAAACTAGCAGTTAGCGGTGGGAAGAGGGGATGTATAGGAGTGTGAGATGAAGAGATACAAATCTATGTATAAAATAGGTAAGCAGCAAGGATATATTGTATAGCACAAGGAAATAGAGACATTGTTTTGTAATAGCTTTAAATGGAGTCTAATCTATAAAAATACTGAATCACTGTTGTACACATGAAGCTAATATGAATTCATTTATAATCAACTATACTTCAATATAAATAAATAAATGACAATGATGCATCAACCATCTGAAGAAACTTTATATAATTTGAACTCCAAAATGCTAATCTTTTGCTAACCATTATTAATTATTTGTGAGGCTAAAGATATTGGAATAAATTCATTTTTCAAATATAGTCCAAATAGCATAAAAATTCTTTTGAAGTTAGGATCAAAATGTTTTCTAGAGCAATCGGACTTTTGCCGAGCAGCCTGGACTTTCTGCACATGTAGACAGAGGCAGAGATACCAGGAGGTGTTTGACACCCTGAAACTTCTTACTGAGGGAAGAGCATCATGGGAGCATTTCTGGTTTGATTTAGATATAATCCACCCCTGAATGAGATTATAGCTTTGAGGAGGTGTCATGTTATCAGCAGATCCATATTCAAAAATCTTCCCACCCTTGCTTCACTTGGAAGAGACACAGTTCAATGTTAAATGAAACTTTCCTTCCAAGGCCACTGGATGTTTGCATTTCTTGTCTGGAAACCCGAACCTGAAGTAGACTACCACTGGTAGATATTTCCAGTTGTAGTGCACAGACATTAATGAGGCAACTAGTTTGTAGGATCAAACTTAAGTCTTCATGTGTAGCCTGTGCCCATAGGTACATGAGCACCTTCAAGTTTAGAAAAGAGAGTTGGAAGTCAGCCTTAAACTGTGCAAGGGAAGATACTGAGAGACGGAGTCAAAACAAGGCAAAACCTGAAGCCGGGCCGGAGTCCTGTGTTCGTTCAGTCAGATACCATGACTATAAAGGAAATGAGAAGGGCGTATGTAATAAAACTGCTGCTTGAGAAAGAAATGAGTGAGACTTCACAGTGAGCAGAGAGCGGTGTTACCGGGAAAGAAATAAGGCAATTACTTCGAGGCAAGAAATGAGGGAAAATAACCAGACAATATAGTGGGGAAATAAATGGTACTCTAGGTTGGTGCTTCTTAGGGTAAAATACAGATTTTTAGACCCCACACCCAAAGAAACTGTTTTAGTAGGCCTGAGATGACACCCAGGTATTTGAATTTCTAGCAAGATCCCAAAGTACGCTGATTCTGCTGATCCGGGAATGACACATTTTAAGTAGTAAGGGCTGCAGATGCTGACACGTGATGGTCTGAACTACCGCTCTGTTATTCCCTAATTGTGCACTTTGGGAAAATTACCCAGACCCTCTGAATCTTGGTTTCCTCATCCTTAAAGATAATGATATATACTCCGGAAGAGTATCGTGAGGATGAAATGAAGCAACATATTTCAAGCGCCTCAGACCTAGTAGAAACTTTACAAATATTTCCATTGTTATTCCTTCTGAGGACGGAGGAAGAGGAAATGGAATCATGATCCAGGAGGAGTTCCAGGAAAAAAGATAGGGGCCTATGTGCCCAGAACCTACAGCAGTGTTTCTCAATCCGAGGTGAGCATCAGAATCCACTGGGGTATCATTTAGATGTGGAGACTTCTGGGCCTCATCCTTGAGTCAAAACACTGGGTATCAGGAGAACTGGCATGGACACTGGGGGATTCTGAGGCCAGTCAGAGTGGAGAGCACGAACACGTAGAAATGTGGGTCTGAGATTTCCAAGGAGAGAACTGGACAGCAGAGACCAAGCAGATGACACAGGGAACTGGGAAGACAAGGCTGTCAATTCAAGAGCAGTAATGAGTTAGAAGAAACCAGAGAAAGCAGCTTGCAGAGAAGAAAGGAGTGGTAAAAGGATCAGTTTCAGTATGTGCCTAGGTTACCAGAATTTGACCTGAACTTAAAAACAGAAGACAAAGTAACAGATAATAAATAACACCTAAATAGATGTGTGGTTAAAACCCCTCACTCTGGAGAAAGGTTTGGTTCTGTAGTCAAATGGAATATGTTGATTTTTCAAAGTGAACATGATAGAGCAAAGTATAAAGGAATAGGGAAAATTCCAGAAGCCCTGTATCCTCAAACAGGAGTCCCCAATTCGGTCTACTCTCCTCAGATCAATTCCAGTGGTGAAAAGTGGAAAACTATCTACCGACCGACAGGAACTATGACGGGTTAGTTTTCTATTCTGCGATGCCTCGCGCGTTCCATTCCTTTTGTGTGCCCTGGGAAGTGTTTCTCAGAATGCTAGGCTTAGAGAAAGACTGCAGGTGATGTGGTTTCAATGATAAATACAAAAAATGACATGTACTGTTAACTCATTCTTGACTATGCCCAAAGCACATTAGTATATTTTATACTTCAAGAAAGTTCCCTCATTGGAAATCCTTATTTCAATCAATTTGTTGGTAGCATCCCTCCTGTCAGTGGCTCCTGGGAACAGAAGCAGGAAACACTGCCCTGTGGCAAAGTCTGCAGTTGATACATCCTCTGCTTGCCCCACAGCCAAGATCTGGAGCTGAAAGCTGCACTGTCTAAATGCAAAATTGTTCAGACTCTAAAACACTTCCTGTTTGAAAGAAAACTTCTCGTGGCTTTCAGATTCACCACCTGCAAAAAGGGAGGGATAACAGCATCACCTGTGTGTCGATTGCCTTTCGTCCCCGGAGAGATTAATAAGCAGATACACATTTAATAACATGAACACACCTGCACAGGATTCTCCACCCCCTCGTAGAGAGATACACACACATACAACAGATATGCACATTCACAATAAGAACAAGAGAGAGAGAAATCCTTAGTGTTAAAGAAAAAAATGACATAAAGTCCTTGAGAGAGAAAATAAAAGTACAAGAGGTGAAGATGAAAACAACCTGCTGGCTGGGTGTAGGTCCATAATGCAGTTGGCTTGTTTTCCAGCAAGCTAATACTCCCCTCCCTTGAAACTCCAGCTTGTAAATATATTTATAGCCACTCAGACATAATATGCCAGATACTAAAAAAATCCACTTAGTCATTGTTCCTGGTGAACCAGTTTTGCAAGAGTTAACCTAATCTCTTGCATAAAGCTGGGAAGAGTTTGCCAAAAGCTTTAGCAAGGAAGAGTCATGCTCCTTGCCTAAAAGTTGGCTGATCTCAATCAGGCTGCAACAGAAACTAAGCTATTTTTTACTTACAGAATGAACTGTTTCTGCTCTGGCTGGAAATGAAGGCATTACGGTTGTTTTGACGAGAACCTGTGTTAATTGATGCTTCTCCCTGTTATGCAATCCTAGTGAGTGCCCCGAGAATTGGCTTCTTGTTCCTCTGCTTCACCCTTTCCTGGGGCCCAAGCACAACAGTCTGCTAAATTGAGCATTTCTAAATCAGTTATGTCAGCTAGTCTTATCGATTATCAGAGTGATCAAAAAATTTTAAAGCAATTAATCTAAATTTTGCTCCCCTTGGGGGCAAACTACCTGAGGGCAGGAATAATGGCAGCTCCAGAATCTCTAAGAGGAGAGAAATGGGCAGAGATGTTACTGGAAAAGGAACAGTTGGAGGCTGTACCCCAGGGACTTGACTAGAAACAAGTTGTACAATAAGCACATTTACCCTTATAATATATGCTATACATCAATTAAAAAAACAAGCTTTTCTGAGGATAATTTTGGTAAGATTGAGAAAAATCCCAGTTGCCCATATTGCGTATTAAGAATGCCAAGACTGGTGAGTGGGACATGTTCCAGGAAATAGAGGTTGGGGATGCAGGAAGGGGCTGAGTAAAACCCGTCAAATTATCCCGTGGTGCTGGGCAGGAAATGGAAGTGATTCACCAATAGCCCAGCTCTTAGCATGGTAATTGGCACAAGCAGTAGTTTGGTACATGTTTGTTGATGCAAAGCGGCACTGAGCATTTGAAGAAGAGGAAGGAATGATTAGCAAAGATAGAGGAGGGAAGGGAAGGAACAGAAGGAAGGAGGTCTAGAGAAAGAGGTCAAGAAGGAAAAAGAAAGGGAATGGAAAAGAGGAGCAGGAGGAGAAAAGGGAGAGGGAAGAGAGAAAGAAAAGACCATGACACATTTGGATGAGATTATCCAAGATATCATGGGCCTCCTCAGAGTTCAAGTGCATTTTTCCCCTCTTGGCCAACTATATTATAGTTGTCAGAGCTTACCATGATCACAGTTCTTGTTCTATGATGCTGGGCTTTTTCATCTGAGCTGCTTTCTAGCAGCAATTTCATGCAGTTTACTTTGACATCTTAATGGAGATTCCGCCACAGGGTGCCTTCCCAGTGGTGTCATCTCTTTAGGCACAAAGGAAACCTGCTTCTCACCGACTTTACCATAGAAAACATTCTCCTGGGTGTCTTCCCCCAACAAGTTCTTCTTATACTTCCAAATGCTTGTTTGGCTGTTGGGAGGATATGTGTGAGCCCAGTTTTAATCACTTACCTGACTCAGAGACACCAACCAGAAATGAATGCTTGACAGCTCTGTCATTTCCAGTCCAGAGAAGAAAAGTGTCCCAAGTCCCAGATTATGAAGTAAGGAGATGAGCAGTATAGAACAGGCCAGAGAGAGAGAAAGAGAGAGAGAGAGAACAGAGCAAGGAGCCGGGGCCACCCTGAAGGCTGTGACCCTGTACCCTTCTGGTATAAGGCTCCTTTGTTTCAGCTAGTGTTGCCTTCTGGGCAAAACGGGCCAATAAAAGGCAAACCATCTGTGCATACACTTCTCTCAGATGTCCACAAAATCCCCATAGTTATTACCTTCTGGGAAGCTCAAAATAACAAGCTCAACAATTGTCATTGTTCCCAATTCTTGTTCCAGACATTTGCAAATTTAAGAACATGGTATTTAGTTTTTAAACTTCATCTACTATTGTGGAATAATAATACGAATGACACAATACATGTAAACCCACTGTACAAGTGTTGTATTATTTATCTCCTTTTAAGCAGAAAGATGGAGGTAAAAGGGAGGTCAGGGTGGGGGTTGGGAGGGAAAGCCTGGCCAAAAGAAGTATAGAAGCTTCATGACAGTTGGCAGCTGAATCGTCTCCCTGCACACAATTCTAGCCACTAAAATTGTCCCACAAGTGTTAGGGGGCATGGTCTGGGAGATCAAACAGATAGCACCAGCCCTACCTTTCTAGGAGTCTGGAGTCTAAGGTCTATGATGGAGACAGATAAGTGAACAGTTATAATGAGTAAGTAATTCTAACAATGGGGGCAAATACAGTGTGATGGCTAATTTTCTATGTTAACTTGAATGGACTAAAGGATGCCAAGATAGCTGGTAAGACATTTCTTGGTGCTCTGTAAGGGTGTTTCCAGGCCAGTATTTCAGTCAGTTGACTAAGTAAAGAAGACTGCCTTTACCAATACAGGTGGGCATCATCCAACCTGTTGACAGCCTCAATAGAATTAAAAAAAAAAATGTAAGGGTGAAATTGATCTCTTTGTCTGAACTGTGACATCCATCTTCTCCTGTCCTCACAGGTTGGCTCCCCTGGCTCTCAGGCCTTCAGACTCTGAATGAATTACACCACTGGCTTTCCTGACTCTAAACTTCACAGCCGACTGTGGGACTTTTTGGCCTCCTTAACTGTGGGAGCCAATTTTTATAATAAATCTCCTCTTACATATATTTCTACACATCCTATTATTTCTGTTTCTCTGGAAAACCCTGATTAACACACAGGAAGATGTGAGAGTATGTGGGGACTGTAGGAAAAGAGAGAAGAGAATACTTCTCAGAGGAGTTGATTTACTACGTTTTGCCTTTGGCATGTATCATAACTCTCATAACCCCAGAGCAAGGATAGGTATAGAAAGTGACAAGGAAATAACCAATATCCATCTTGAATCACCTGGAGAAGGAAATGGCAACCCACTCAAGCATTCTTGCCTGGAAAATTCCATGGACAGAGGAGCCTGGCATGCTACAGTCCAGTTGCAAAGAGTCGGCCATGACTGCACGACTGAGCACCTTGAATAGCGTGGCACCTTATATCAGTCTGGGCTTCCTCTGGTAACCAGTAACCTTTTACAACCTCCCTGTGGACAGGTAAGGTTTCCAGTCAAGTTTCAAGACCGATTCCATATTTATTATTGGAGAGAAGAGTGATATGAAATGCCTTTTATAAAAGAAAACATTTTTTGAAACTGGATCATCAATTCAATCTGGTTTGACTAGGACTATGGCAAAGGAAAATTTTCAACTGGAGAAGTATACAGCCTCTGCAGTGGGAGTAGTCTCTGCAGCATACTTAGATCTTTGTTTCGCATCCCTGATATCATTATAGCAATTCTAAAACCACGGGGTCAGTTAGGATGGCCACCCACACTGGACCTTCCAGGGGCCTGGACACCCCATTAAATGAAGGTCACTGAGCACACTCCCCTATCTATGTTCCTTGACCATCTGTTCCGGAGGAGACTCTGCTCAAGGATCTTCCTGTTCTCTTTTACTAGTCCCAATCCTGCCATCTCAAAAATTCTTTGTTTCCAAGGAACACCCATGCAGAACACAGAGCATGGTTATAGCCTAATGAAATAATGAAAACTGAAAGGAAAAAAAAAAGACAGAGAAAGGGAGACATTCTAAAAAGTAGACATTTGACCCAAATACCACTAAAATGTTGCCAAAACAGACATCTTAATTAAAGAGTATGAAGTGAATGAGAATTTTTTTCCTCAGAGTGATTTAGGATCATTATAAACCATACAAAGAACAAGACCAGCCACTTCAGGAAACTATTACCTGCTTCCTTAACAGCTTAAAGGGAGGTATGTTCTCTTCCAAGGTCCGCACACAACTCTGAATCACTGTGGTGGGTAGGAAAGGCTAGCACAGCATGCCAATGTCATCATGTTCTCTGAGGCCATTCATCAGTGGCGGATTTTGAGGCTGCACATTCATTCTACCTTCTCTTATTCTAAACCCCTTATTTACAGAAGGACACACTGCTCATCAGCCCACATCACCCTTCTTTATTCTGAATTAGCCTTCCTTTCCTTCAACTTACATTTAAACAGATAAGAAATTTAAAGTTGTCGGTATAGGGGGTGAGAGTCAGACACAACTTGGCAACTAACACACCACCACAGGGGGTGAAGTTGGAAAGAATGTCCCTAAAGTTAAGTATCTGAGGGAGAGAACAGCTGAATAGGCTGTGACTAGACACATATAAAGTGGGCAAAGTATATGAATAGAAAATCCATCAAAGAGAAAATCCAAATGGCTCATAAACATGTGGGAAAAAATACTCAATGTTACTGGTTATCCAGGGAAATGCCTATTTAAACAATGATGAGATTCTTTATTAGTCTGGGTTCTCTAGAGAAACAGAACTGATAGGATATGCTACATAGATAGATATAGATACAGATATATTATAAAGAATTGGCTCATGAATCATGGAGGCCAAAAAGTCCCAAGCTCTATAGCCAGCAAGCCACAGACCCAGGAGAAACCCATATATGGTTTCAGTCTAAGTCAGAAGGCCTGAGAACCAAGAGAGTCAATGGTAAAAGTTTTAGTCCAGGTCGTATTGTGAAGGCAAGAGAAGATCCCAGTCCCTACTCAAAGACTGGCAGGAAGAGGGAATTTTTCCTTATTCTTGTTTGTTCTATTCAGGCTTTCAATGAGTTGGATAAGACCTACCCCACTGGCGGAGGCAATTTACTCACTTTAGCAGTTCAAATGTTAATCTCATCCAGAAACACCTTCACAGACACAGATAATGTTTAAACAAATATCTGGGTATGACCCAGACAAGTTGACACATAAAATTAACTACCATCACAGATACCATTTTGTACTCAACATGGCTGACAAAAATTTTAAATCTAAAAAAAATCAAGCATTGGCAAGGAATGAAAGGAATCAGGAAAGTGTACCAATGACTGGTGGTAATATAAACTGGTATTGCCCCTTTGGAAAGTCATCTGTCACTCTCTGAGTATGGGTACTTCCCATAGTCTCATTTCTGTGAAAGTCTTTCATATTCATACAAGCAGAGGTGTTCAAGGATACACTTTACAGTATTGTTGATAATATAGTGCTCTTCTGACTGTATTATCAGAAAAGTAAAATTCTGTACCATAGTGTAGATTTTAAAGAGTAAAATGAAGCTACAGGATAAATCTCAAAAAATATAATGTTGCATTTAAAGAAAGAAAATTGAAGCAACTTAATGGACCATACTAAGTGAAGTCAGACATAGAAAGACAAACATCATAGGATATTGCTTGTCTGTGGAAACTAAAACAGGGGGTACAAATGAACGTATTTAAAAAACAGGAGTAGAGTCACAGATGCAGAAGACAAACTTATGGTTACCAGGGTATAAGGATAACTTGGGAGCTTGGGACTAACATATACACATGCACTAGTATATATAAAATAGATAACTAACAAGAACCTGCTGTATAGCACAGGAAACTCTACTCGATTCTCTGTAATAGCCCTACATGGGAAATGAATCTAAAAAAAAAACAAAAAACAGTTGATTATATATATATGTGTGTGTGTGTGTGTGTGTGTGTGTGTGTGTGTGTGAGATTCACTTCGCTATATACCAGAAACTGACTCAACATTGTAAATCAGCTATACTCCAATAAAAATTTTTTTAAAAATAAAGCAAGCAAATTATAAAAAGATACATACAGTATGATACTATAAGCTTAAACATTTAATGTAAATAATAATAAGAGAGTGAGAGAGAGAGAGGGAGTGAGGGAGAAGTGATTATAGTTGGGTGGTTTGGCTATGTTTGCAATTTTACTCACAGAAAAGATTTGGAAATGTGTTAATTTCTTTTAAATCTAAGTTTAGAGTATATAGGTGTTATTCTGTTTTATTTACTTTTCTGTATAACTGAAATATTTCTAATTAAAGATGAAAGAAATGAAATAAAAAACAGTATGATAGCAAGAGTTGACAAAATATAATGCATGACCAAATAAAAAAAATACACTAAAAAAATATAGAAGACTAAACTGTCAGTGTTAGCTGTCTGTGGGAAGTTACTTCAGGGGTTTTACTCTGTAGTTTCTACATTTTTGTTTTGCTTGAACTTTTGCCATGATCATGAATTAACTTTGTAATCAAAACATCCAAAATGTTGAGAAGGGGCAGAGCAGGTAAAGAAAGATGTAAAGAGACTTACGTTTAGGTCCTTACTCAAAAAAACACCCTTTGAGCCCCACCCCTTGGTGTCATTTTTCAAAGAGTAGGCCAGAGGAAAAAAGGAATGCATTTATGTTCTTAGAAGCCAGTAACTAGCTAAGCCCTAATTTTGCAATTATGCAACACCAGCTGCCATTTCTGAACATTCACAAAGAACTAAAAAGGGACTGATTATGTTCCTCTGAAATCTGCTCCCCATCCTGCATTCTCTGTCTAGATAAATGTTGCCACTAGGCTCACCGAGTCCAGTCCTATCCCAATGCTACCGCCTTAGCTCAAGCTCTCTCATTGATTGGTTCTTTTTCCTGCTTCGGGATTTAACCTTTGGAATCCATCTAACAAGCAGAACTCATGGCAATCAACCTGAAGAATATTTGATCATATATATCCTTTCCTCTGTTACACACCTCCACAAAAGTATTTGCTTCTCCTTACTGACAAGATAAACTGCCAACTCTTTAGGATGGCTTCAAACGTCTGGAGGTCCTCATGAACTAACCCCTGTCTATCTCAGCAAGCTGACCTCTTTCTATACATGTCAGCCCTGTAATTTCTCTGCAGTGACCTGTAGTCTCCTGTACTTCCCTCTGTGTTTTGTTTATCTTGCTTCCTCTGTACAAAATGCCCTGCCCCTATCCACTTGGAGAACAGTACATCTGCCTTTTCCACCAGCTCAGCCCAGCACTTCTCTTAGGAAGATTCTCCTGGTTCTTATCCATATATACTCAAACACACACACACACACACACATTTGTTGACACTTGTTTTCACTGCACTGTGCTCTTAGTTTCCATTATTCTACAAGGGTCGATTTGGTTTTGTGGGGATTGTCTTATTAATGCTGTTGGTATTCCAAACATGTCTGATACTCCTATATTCGACTATTTAATTGACCTTTCATTTCCTAAAATATTTTTAAATCTCTTATTTGCGGATAAGGTCTCTTTTCTTTCCTTCGTTTTATAAGTTTATTTCATTTTGTACATCTACACTTTCATTTCAGGGAGGTGCATAGCCGCACAATTGGTCAATACAAATATTCAGTCCATCATCTTGAATCAGAAGGCTAGCCAAGCGTTTTAGAATCCGCTGAGCTAACAGATACTACATAATGGTGAAAAATGAACAAATTTCTAAAGACCTAAAACACTTAAGAGTGCAGATTAAGAATATTGTACTTAAGCAATGATTATCTATAATAATTGAATCATACAGTACAGTAAGCTTTGATACTTGAATAAGTCCTATTGCTTTATTTTGTTCTGATCACATCCATACTAGAATACAGCTCTAATCTAGCTTCTATTTTTATTGGAAAGGGGAGGTTTTAGACAGAGATAGAAGTATAAGAAAAACAGTTAAAGTAAGATATCCTACTTTTTTTGTACCAAGGGATATATTTTCTCCTCAGATTAAGCTATGTGACTGAGTGTTGGTCAGAGGGGAACATGTTGACGAAGGAAGTTCAGCTTTGTAGTTTGAGAAAGAGTGCAGGAGGAAGCAGTAAATTTGAGAAAAGGAGCTGACTACGAAATCTAAACCATTTTTATCTGGGAGATCCTAAACACTTCTCAGGATCTACAAAAAAAAATTCCCAAATAAACAATAACCAATATGAGCCCCATGCCCTCTCCTTCCTCTCCCCCACTTCCAACTACTTACAGAGTTTCAAGCACAAACTCAATTTTCACAGGCTACAGATATAGAAATTTGGCCCAGGAGTAAATTCAATCTATGGAATAAAACAGAATCTAGAATTGGGTTGTCCCAGGAGATAACAATCAATTTTTAGAGCTCCAGGATAAAGTCTGATTAATGAACAAAGATTCAAAAGGCAGAATTAATTGTTTGAAGCAAAATAAGACTACATAGGTACCTTAACTGTCTTTATTCAGCTGGAGAGCTATTTTATGGGTAATGCTAAATGGCCATGTATTTCTTCCACAGAAAGTAAAGAAGGACAAACTTCTTTTGAATATCAAATATCTGAAGCTCTTCTGGGGAAAGGAGTTATAATGATGAACAAAGAAGACTGTATACTTGAGAAATTTAAAGACTAGCGGAGAATACAGACAAGAAAACAGACTATCATAAGAAAGTGTGATAAATCCTACTATGAGGTGATCACCAGGTGCTATTGGAACTTAGAGAGGAACATGTTTGCAGTGAGGAGGCAGGGAAATGTTCCCAGAGAAAGTGACATCTTCTCTGAAACTTGAAGGATTATCATATATTCGGGGGAAAGTTTATAGAGACTCATCATGGGAAGGGGAAAGAGAATCTCATAGCAGAGCAAACAGCCTTGAGGATATCAGAGAGGGACTTCTACTCCCACAGTAGAGAGTTAGAACTGGACCAGGAGGGCAAAGTGGAGGCAAGGAAAGTGTTTGAGACGGGGATGCAACAAGATATGATTTGCATCTTAGATCTCTCTGGATTATGTGGAATGTATTAGGAGATGAAATGGCTGAGTGTTTGATGCTGGGAGCTCAGGTAGGATTCTGAGGCAGTAACCTCAGGAAAGAGGAGAGTGGTCCTAGACTAAAATAGTAACATTAGATTAGAAGGAAGTAGATGTGACCCATTTGAAAGACATGTCTGTGGAAGAATCAACATGGGTAGAGAGAATAAAGCTAAACAAGCTTTATACATTCAAGTCTAAGGACTTCAGAAAAGTCAGCTGTTCAAAGCAGACCCTCCTTATGGGCCCTTCTTGTGTCTAGCCTGTTTCTCCTTCCTTCCCATTCTATAATTAAGTGTTCCCTTTCCATAAAGCCTTTCAGTATAGAATCTGTGCCCCAGGAAAACATTTCCCCTCCCCCAAATGTCTAGGCTAATTAATGCCAGTTCTTTTCAATGTCCATGAGTTTTTGCCTTGGATGGAAAAGTTTTTTCCAGCACCACCTATCTTATTACCCTGTTTTGAAAGGGTAATCTGTCATGCACATCAAACCTTAAAAGCAGGAGGAACATTCTGAGGTTTGTAGAGTGTATATTTTTCTGACTGATTAAGTCTTCACTTTTCAGCCATCAAACAAAAGAGAGGAAAACTGTTTCCCTCTTCCCCTAAAAGGAGAAAAGCTTTTAAAACAGTTGGAAGAATCCACTATTCAAAACGGGGAAAAGAAAATTTCCAAGCTATATCAGATGAGAAAGGCAAAAGAACGCACATGTTCAGGATGAAGTTTGTTTTCACTTGGGCTAAAATATTGCTGCTTCATGATCCTAAGTTATTATCATTAGAGGCAGATTGTAGCTAACAATTCTATCAACACAATTCAATGCTTCCCCTAGGTTACTATAGTTAGGAAATACAGGGGAAGTTTTAAGCTGATCTCATCAAATAACAAAGAAACTCCAACATTTATAAAAATACAAAATGACAGAGTAAAGGGTTGGTATGCAAGACTCAAAATTTCTTCTTTACCTCCAACTGATAAGTTACTATTAGGACTTTGATATCACCTAGAAAATGACAGTCAAAGAGGGCCTAGGTTCTTGGATATTCTGCTAGTATCTCAAACTCAACACATTAAAATTAGAATTCTAGGTGTTAGAATTCTAGAATTAGGAATTCTCTCTTCCCCCTATTTATTCCTCCTTGAGTATCAGCAATCTTGGGAAAAGCATTATCAATCACCAAAGACATTAACTCCTTTTCTCTCATTTTCTATCTTCCTCCCACGCCCACTGCTAGCTTAAGTCCAGTTTTTTCAGACTCTGAAATGCCTTCGAATCCATGGCCACTGTGTTAATTCTGACTTTTACTGCCTCTTGAACTACTGGCACTCAAGTTTGATGAATTGGTCCTTTATAAACTGCTTCTATCAACTTTCAATCTAAGTTTCTAATGAAAAACCAAATTACTATTATAAAACATAAAGCTAACAATGATTTAATACTTTCTGTGGCTCCCTGTTGCCTACATAAGGCCAAATTTTTCATCTGGTCTAGAAGAATTTCTCAATCCAATCTCAATATACTTTCCAACCCCCCACACTGCAACCCACCACTGTAACCATGCAGTGGAAACTTTGACCATACCCACCTCCAAATTCTGTTCCACCTCTATGCCTCTGTCTGTGTTGTACTCTTTCCTTGTAAGAGGCTTCCTTGATGGCTCAGTGGTGAAGAATCCGCCTGCTAATGCAGGAGATGCAGATTCAATCCCTGGGTCAGGAAGATCCCCTGGAGAAGGAAATGGCAACCCACTCCATTATTCTTGCCTGGGAAATCTCATAGACAGAAGGAGTCTGGCAGGCCAGAATCTATGGGGTTACAAAAGACTCGGACATAACTTAGCAAGTAAACAACAACAGCTCCTTATAAGTCCTACGTTTGAACCCTCATTGTCTGCTGCTGCTAAGTCGCTTCAGTCGTGTCCGACTCTGTGCGACCCCAGAGATGGCAGCCCACCAGGCTCCCCCGTCCCTGGGATTCTCCAGGCAAGAACACGGGAGTGGGCTGCCATTTCCTTCTCCAATGCATGAAAGTGAAAAGTGAAAAAAAAAAGAAAAGTGAAAGTGAAGTTGCTCAGTTGTGTCAGACTCTCAGAGACCCCATGGACTGCAGCCTACTAGGCTTCTCCGTCCATGGGATTTTCCAGGCAAGAGTACTGGAGTGGGGTGCCATTGCCTTCTCCAGAACCCTCGTTGTCTACCTGGCAACTTTCTCCTTGATCTGAAAGACAGCTCAAGTGCTACATATCAGTTTCTTTTTCTTTAATAATCCCTTAAAATTTAGTTCGATCTTTTATTTCCATACCACAGTTAACAAACTGTCATCAATATTATAACAATTATCCCACTATGATTATATTCTTACTAGGAAAGTCTTTGATAGATTAGGCTGTAACTTCTTTGTGTCCCCAGTTCCTAATGCAATAGTAGACACAATAAGTATTCAAGTGTTTGTGAATTAAACTCTCTCCCCTAGTAATAATAAATGTGAATGATTTTCATGTATAATCTCTAACTTCCAGTTATCAGAAAAATCGACTGATTCTCAAACAATATAGTATGGTACAAATGTATTTCATAATATATATAAAATGTAAATTACATTAAAATATGTCAATTATATAAAAGCACTGTTTCTTCTATAAAAAGTTGAGTGGATCACATAAGACAGCACAGGATAGAGTAAATTTTATGCATACAAGAATTTTAAAAAATAATGTAATGTGAAACCAGTGACCAAAAAAAAAAGTGCTTTTTTATCAGAAACCGCAAGACCTTTGCCATGGAGTATATAACAGGATTTAGTCAGGGCAGAAGACAGTTCAATTTAAACAATGAATCAATGTTCGAGGGTAACCAAGTAGATAGAATAGTAACTATGAGTGTTCTACAGCACTGTGAGAGATTGTTAGACAGTAACAACGATCATGTTGTGATTATCACTGACTTGTTTGTGACCAAACCTTCCAGTATTTGAAAGTATTCCTTAAAAGGTAATGAAATAGAGGCAGAATTGCGGAACAGTGGTTTAAATGGACAGTCTGGATTTAAACCCCAACCGTAAACTCACTTCCTCTGTTGACCTTTGGCAAGTGACTGTAACCTTGCTGATCCTCAGACGGCTCTGCTCTAAAAAGGGATGGGACCTACTTCACAAGATTGTGAAAATTAAACAAGAGAGAAACAATGTGGGCTTTGGAGTAAACCCTTACTAAATATTACCTGCTGTTATTTGTTGACATAGTTGTTCTGTTTATTACTATGGCCCATAGAGAAACTGGGCTTCCCCGGTGGCTCAGAGGTAAAGAATCTGCCTGCAATGCAGGAGACGTGGGTTCAATCCCTGGTCAGGAAGAGCCACTGCAGGAGGGAATGGCAACCCATTCCAGTATTCTTGCTGGGAAAATCCCATGGACAGAGGAGCCTGGCGGGCCACAGTCCACAGGGTCACAAACAGCTGGACATGACAGAAGTGACTGAGCACGCAGTGAGACTAACACACTATCTTCATTTTATCACCTTTACTTTTCACTTCTGTGATCTCTTAAAACTGATAGTTTAACTTGCTCAGTTCTGATTCCTCTACTTCCACAAATACCCACTATGTGGTTCAGAGAAAAAAGGCAGAAACCTGAACACAGCTGTTAATTCTTCCTCTCTCTTCGGAAGTCCAAAAACAGAGCCCTGCTGTTGGCATTGTCATGTATCTGACTGGAAATAATCATTTTCTGGGAAAATCAAATTCAAGTATCTCTGCCTAATCAGTGTCCCCACAGGGCCCAATGCAATCAAAAGAGTACAACAGTAATTATCAAGTTTGCAAGGTTGGTAAAAGTGAATGAAGTCGCTCAGTCTTGTCCGACTCTTTGCGACCCCATGGTCTGTAGCCCACAAAGCTCCTCCGTCCATGGGATTTTCCAGGCAAGAATACTGGAGTGGGGTTGGTAAAGTGAAGTTTAATTGAGGAGACCCGGTGAAACTTGTAAAACATCACCTGTGGAAGCAGACAGGAGATAAACACCCAGATGAAGAAAATGACAACTCTGTCAAAGATACTCACAAATTGAAACTACATTAAGATAAGGTCAGGCACATGAGGCTGACTCAGGATATATAAGGACACAGGAGAGCTCTAACTTTTATCTCACCAAAGTTAAAGATCAATGGCCAAAAATGTTTATATATGCATGTGCAATTCTGTGGTACATTCATGCAGTGCTTCTGTGATCAGATAGATACCAGTGCAATTTGACTCTCAGGAAATAAGCAGTAGTAATTTATGACTCAGTACATAATTGTTTTCATCCAATCATCTGAATTTGACAGGTGTATATGGCAGGTATTAATACCTGACTCCTGAGACTATTGCAATAATTAGTGTTTTCAACAATGTTTTGAGCTGTAGAAAGGTACAAACAAGTATGGGAAGATGGGCCATGGTTATCAGATATAACTATTATTTATTTTTCTTTCAATCAAGGACATATAAGGGCCAGTGGTTCCTCAGTTCAGTTCAGCTGCTCAGTCATGTCTGACTCTTTGCAACCCCATGAATCGCAGCACGCCAGGCCTCCCTGTCCATCACCAACTCCCGGATTCCACCCAAACCCATGTCCATCAAGTCGATGATGCCATCCAACCATCTCATCCTTGTTGTCCCCTTCTTCTCCTGCCCCCAATCCCTCCCAGCATCAGGGTCTTTTCCAATGAGTCAACTCTTTGCATGAGGTGGCCAAGGTGTTGGAGTTTCAGCTTCAGCATCAGTCCTTCCAATGAACACCCAAGGACTGATCTCCTTTAGGATGGACTGGTTGGATCTCCTTGCAGTCCAAGGGATTCTCAAGAGTCTTCTCCAACACCACAATTCAAAAGCATCAATTCTGCACTCACACACTTATTTAAGAATGAATTGATATCCCTCAGTCAAATTAAGGCTTTCAAACAGTGGGATTCTTCCCTAAATTAAACCTGAAATCAGTATGTTCCAAAATAGTTAATGCCACTTAAGTACACTGAAGTCTGGGTATTGTACCCTTGTTGCTAATTTCACTTGTATACCTCTTAACCCTCACAGCATTCAACATGATTGACTGATGATTACCCTCTTTCTTTAGCCATTCTTTTATTTTTTATGTGTGTTTTCTTTTTTTATATAGCAGAATTATGGATGGATGATTTTTCTTCATCTCAATTTTCCAAAGTTTAACCATTCTTCTTTTGTGGTCACTATGATACCATATTTCACTGGGTTTGATTCTGCTTTGCAGGTTCTTCTTTGACTGTTTCACAGTTTGTTTCTTTTCTAGGTCCTGTTTCTTGCTTTTTGAATTCTCTGCTCCTGAGCAGCATTGCCCACCACTGTGGTTCCTTATGAGAAACACTGAGTGCTGTAGAAATTCAGAGTGGAACCTGGTCCTTACAGAGGGTGTCAGGAGAAAGGTGGTATGTGAGTTGATTCCTTGAGTATGGGAAAAGTGGGCCAGATAAAGTTTCTGGTATAAAAATTGAAGCTGTTTGTATAAAATTGCATCTCTCATTCTATTGTCTATTCCAGCTTGCTCTTTATAAAAGAAATGTTAAAAAAAAAAGAAAAGAAAAGAAATGTTTTCCTCTAAAGGAAATGTTTTCACTCTAGTATCTCAAACCTAAATGAAGTCCACTTTAAAGAGTTGTAGAAGAAAAACAGACTCACCTCATTCTTACATCAAAATACATTCATTTAAATTCAGTAAGAAAAAGATATCCAAATGAAAAGTTATGTGACTTCCTTAGTCCTTCAGTTTTTCAAATAAGAATTCTTATGATTGCCGAGTAGACTTCCCCATTTAAAGAGAAAAGTACACTTTTATTTGCATTTCTAATGCAAAGAAGAAATGCAAGAGAATTGTTAAGAAGGGAAATTATACAACTTTGGGGGATAAAAGGTTTAACTTATAAACACAGTTTTCAAAATATTAATATTTTAAACAGAACTCTTGTGTGACAAACACATAATGCACATGCGATAAACATTTTGAAAGGAGATCTATATACCTTTCAACAAAAGAGAGAGCAGATTGGGACTAGAAAAGTCATCCTGGGAGGGATGTGGATGTTGATGGCTTCTCCAAAGGAGACAGGTGGTATGGCATCTAGATGACTTTGCAATTTTATTGAACATTTTTATATTCGTGAAGTGCTTTAAAATAACTCCTCATGGCAAGCATATAAGCCAGATAACCATTATCATCCCAATTTTTGAAAAGATGAAACAGAGATGGAGATCAACAAAGCAAACTGCCCTCTTCCAATAGTAAAGGGCAAGTGGTAACAGATCAGAAATCACCGAGTCTGAAATTCTGTTTCGCTGTGTGAGCCACACTCTGGGTCTACCTGTTGGGTGAGTGCTGGTCGGCATTTGCCAAATTTGAATAAATAAAGCAGTGCATGGTTGTGACCATTCATCCAGATTATTCAGGTCAGACTTTCCCTGTGACCCTGGAATCTCAAAAACAATGCAACCTGGATTATTTAACAAACTCACAGTTTTAGCTTGAGTTTTACTGACTGAGACACCAAGATGTTAGAATTCTACAGGAAACAGAGATTTAACTCTCATTTGGTTGGGCAGAGGTCAAGTAATGAGACTGACGGAATTTTGCTGAGAAAGAGAATGAGACATTTACTAAATATGTAGGCAAGTGAGAAACGTTTCCTGTCTTCAGCTTGCATAGTTCTCCTCACTGAAGAAGTATTTTTTATTTTATTCCTGGCTACCCTTACTGTCCTAGGGAAGCATATCTACTCTCTCTGAATATAACCTGAAATGCTATTTAGTGTTTAATATTACATATAATATTAAAATAATGAGCTCCTAGAATCTCTTCTGGGTGCTGACACACTCCACACTGGCCCGGTTGCAGAGAAGGAACACCAGCCAGAGCTCTAGATACTGCACAATGACAGTGCAAATTAAAGAAAAACAAACAGCTTGTTTTTCCACTTCACCCACTCTAGAATCAAAACACAGGAGAACCTGAGCGAGCAGAGCAAAGCCACAGGCAAATGATTCACTGGAACTCCTGAATGTTTGCTAGGTAAGGTCTTGAGGGGCCTCTCAGATCAAAGAGCCCAGGCCCCTTCTGCTGCCAGCCCTGACTCACTTTGGAGAAGCCCTGAAGCATGTCTCCTCTGATATCTGCTATCAGGAAGACTCACGACCCAGGGTTGGTGGTCGTATTGTTTGCTTTTCAGTCTTTTAAGTTTTTGTGTGTGTTTGTCCATTTGTTTAAGGCTTATA
Source organism: Cervus elaphus (assembly GCF_910594005.1). Taxonomy (NCBI): domain Eukaryota; kingdom Metazoa; phylum Chordata; class Mammalia; order Artiodactyla; family Cervidae; genus Cervus; species Cervus elaphus. The sequence continues at coordinate 46,908,377 of NC_057843.1, read as the reverse complement.
AATAAGCGTCCCATGTTAAATATTTGGAAAAGATAGAACTTTCTTTTTTCAACAACAAGGAAAAAAATATCCCATAATCCTATCCAGAAGCAACCTGTTATCGTTTCATTTAGACCATGGTTTCTCAACCTCAACACTGGTGACATTTTGGACAGTTTAGTTCATTGCTGTTTGTGCGTGTGGGGACTGTCCTGTGCACTCTATGATATTTAGCAGCATCCCTGGCCTCTACTTAACTTAAGATGTCGGTAGCAATCCACCCTCTACTTCTAATTGTGACAGCAAATGGGTCTATAGACATTATCAAACGTCACCTGGAGAACAGAACTGCACTAATGGAGAACTGCCTTAGAGAGTATATATTTGGAAAGCAAGAGTGTTGATTTGAGGTTTATATATGAGAAAGTTTTAAGAAATTCATTAGGGATGGGACTCCCCTGGTGGTCCAGTGGTTAAGAATCCTCTCGCCAATGCAGGGACATGGGTTAGATCCCTGCTCTGGGAAGACCCCACATTCATGTGGCAACTAAGCCCATGCACCACCATGCCCCACCAGCGATCTACAGTCCATGAGCCACGACTAATGAGCCCATGGGCCACAACTGTAGAAGCCCGTGTGCCTGGAACTGTGCTCTGCAACAAGAGAAGTCACTGCAATGAGAAGTCAGTGCACTGCACCTAGAGAATGGCCCCCACTCTCCACAACTAGAGAAAAGCCCGTGAGCAGCAACAAAGACTCAGCAGAGCCAAAAATAAATTAATAAATTAAAAAGAAATTCCTTAGGGAGAACTCGGTCCAAGCTGTCATGTCACAATGAGAAAGCTCACATAGACGTGACTTGTGCAAAGTTATCCAGTGGATTAGTGGTCAGATTTCCTGAACTTCTGATCTACAGATCTTTCCACTCTTTTCCTTGTGTTATTCTTGTATTCTTAGTTGATAGTCACATATGTGGGACACAGTTAAAACTGTCTTTTTCTGTGGCTCTTAAATTTCAAATCAGTTATCATTCCTAATACAATGTGTGAATTTTTTTCCTGCTCTTCATACTTCTCCCTAACCAACAGTGACCAGTTTCATGGGTGATGATAGATTCTATTTTACTAAAAAGAAATCTGACTTTCTTAACAGTCCTTCTGCTAAGGGGCACTCTGAAACTTCCATAAGTTCTTATGATTCTGTTTTTCTGCTCATTAGTTATCTATCTTCATAGGGCAATAATTTAGTGATTAGGGTCTATTTTCTTCCCTCTTTGTTCTGATTAATTCCATTAATCTAAATAGAAGCTCTAAATTTCTTTCCTGGAAATCCCCTGCTTCTATTCAAATTCAAAGCCCTATCATCTTCCATTTGGACTAAAGGAGCAGTCTCCTTGCTTCTACTTTTGCTTCTCTGTAATCCATAATCCACTCTTCACAGAGCTCTTTTCTTTTCAAAATGTAAATCAGATCATGCCATTCTTCTGCTTAAAATCCTTCCATGGCTTTCTATCACACTTAAAAACAAGATTCCTTGCCCTGACCTACAAGGCCTTATGCCTTGCCAACTCCCTACCCTTCGTCTCTGGTCATTCTAGCCTTGTGGATTATTCTCAGACATTCCAAATTCTGCCCACCTCAGGATCTTTGCTCTTGCTCTTTCCTCTGTCTGAAATGCTCTTCCTCCATTTTCCTGTGATGGTTCCTTCTTATATCTGGTTTCATCTCCAAAGTCAGTTCTTCAGGGGAGGGTTCCACCTCGTTATCAGACCTTCCCCTACCTGCACCTGAGTCACTCTGGATTATGTTACTCACAGTATTTATTATTATATATTGATCTAAATAATGATATTTATTAGTTTACTTTTCATTGACATAGATTAATCCCCCCCGCCGTAAGAATATATCTAGTTTCTTCACTGCTCTATCCCTATTCCCCACAACACCCCACAGATAGTACATAATACTCAACAACTGTTTTTGAATTCACTTCAGATGACTTCAGTTGCTCAGGCATGTTTGACTCTTTTTGACCCCATGGACTGAGCATGCCAGGCTTCCCTTTCCATCACCAACTTCCAGAGCTTACTAAAATTCATGTCCATCGAGCCGGTGATGCCATCCAACCATCTCATCCTCATCCCTTCTCCTCCCATTTTCAATATTTCCTAGCATCAGGGTCTTTTCCAATAAGTCAGTTCTTCACATCAAGTGGTCAAGTATTGGAGCTTAAGCTTCAGCATCAGTCCTTTCAATGAATATTCAGGACTGATTTCCTTTAGGATTGACTAGCTGAATCTCCTTGAAGTCCAAGGGATTTTCAAGAGTCTTCAACACCACAGTTCAAAAGCATCAATTCTTCAGCGCTCAGCTTTCTTTGCAGTACAACTCTCACATCCATACATGACCACTGGAAAAACCATAGCCTTGACTAGACGGACCTTTCTTGGCAAAGTAATGTCTCTGCTTTTTAATAAGCTGTCTAGGTTGGTCATAGGTTTTCTTCCAAGGAGAAAATGTCCTTTAATTTCATGACTGCAGTCACCATCTGCAGTGATTTTGGAGCCCACCCCCCCCAATATAAAGTCTCTCACTGTTTCCATTGTTTCCCCATCTATTTATCATGAAGTGATGGGACCAGATGCCATCATCTTAGTTTTCTGAATGTTGAGTTTTAAGCCAACTTTTTCACTCTTCTCTTTCACTTTCATCAAGAGGCACTTTAGTTCCTCTTTCTGCCGTAAGGGTGGTGTCATCTGCATATCTGAGGTTATTGGTATTTCTTCCAGCAATCTTGATTCTAGCTTGTGCTTCATCCAGCCAGGCATTTTGCATGATGTACTCTGTACATAAGTTAAATAAGCAGGGTGACAATATGCAGCCTTGACATGCTCCTTTCCCAATTTGGAACTAGTCCGTTGTTCCATGTCCAGTTCTAACTGCTGCTTCCTGGCCTCCATACAGATTTCTCAGGAGGCAGGTCAGGTGGTCTAGCATTCCCACATCTTTAAGAATTTTCCACAGTTTGTTATGATCCACACCATCAAAGGCTTTAGAGTAGTCAATAAAGCAGAAGTAGATGTTTTTCTGGAACTCTCTTGCTTTCTCGATGATCCAACAGATGTTGGCAATTTGATCTCTTGTTCCTCTGCCTTTTCTAAATCCAGCTTGAACATCTGGAAGTTCTCGGTTCATGTGCTGCTGAAGCCTATCTTGGAGAATGTTGAGCATGACTTCGCTAAGCGTGTGAGACGGGTGCAATTGGGCGGTGGTTCAGTCTTTGGCATTGCCTTTCTTTGGGATTGGAGTGAAAACTGACCTTTTCCAGTCCTGTGGCCACTGCTGAGTTTTCCAAATTTGATGGTATATTGAGTGCAGCACTTTCACAGCATCATTTTCAGGATTTGAAACAGTTCAACGGGAATTCTATCACCTCAACTAGCTTTGTTCGTAGAAATGCTTCCTAAGGCCCACCTGACCTCACACTTCAGGATGTCTGGCTCTAGGTGGGTGATCACACCATCATGGTTATCTGGGTCATGCAGATCTTTTCTGTACAGTTCTTCTGTGTATTCTTGCCATCCCTTCTTAATATTTTCTGCTTCCACTAGGTCCATACCGTTTCTGTCCTTTATTGTGCCCATCTTTGCATGAAGTGTTCCCTTGGTATCTCTAATTTTCTTGAAGAGCTTGCTAATCTTAATGTTTGCATAAATATTTTTCTGTCAATAGTCTTCAAAATGTCTGGAACTCTCTATATTTTTCAAAATAATATTCAAACTCTATATTAAACATAGGGCTTCACTGATAGCTCAGTTGTTAAAGAATCCGCCTGCAATTGAGGAGACCTTGGTTCAGTGCCTGGGTCAGGAAGATCCACTGGAGAAGGGATAGGATACCCACTCCAGTATTCTTGGGCTTCCCTTGTGGCTCAGCTGGTAAAGTATCCACCTGCAATGCAGGAGACCTGGGTTTGATCCCTGGGTTGGGAAGATCCTCTGGAGAAGGGAAAGGCCACGCTCCTCAGTATTCTGGTCTGGAGAATTAATGGACTGTATAGTCCATGGAGTCCCAAAGAGTCAGACACGACTGAGCAACCTTCACATATTAAACATAAATTTAAAAAATTATATAATCCATGTATGTATTAGTTATTAATCAATTGGACATGTTTTCTTAAAGGATGCAATCTCTTAATTAATTGCTTACAAGTTCTTGGTTTTATGAGTGAAGAATTTTTTCAGAATGTTTGTAAATATAACAAATTAAATTATATCAAAGAGCTTCCTTTGGTGGAATTCTTTTATAATGTCTGCTCAGCACCTTCTTCCACATTCCCTCCACCTTTCCTGTGAACTGCTATTGGTCCATATGATCAAAAGGATGGATCCTAATGTCATATTTCTGTTTCATGGCCTTATGCCATGACCACAGCTCATTAGGTCAGGGAAGGCCTTTGACTCTGGGATTTGGAATTTGAAAAGAGAGGGAAAGAATGACAACAGTCTCTTTCCAGGTAGATGGAGGAGGAACATACAATGTTTGTAACTTTCAGCGATTGAATTTTTCCATATGTGCATGGAAAAGTAGATAAAGCTAGTCCACAGGGAAACAGAGAGAGAGAAAAAAAAAAAAAAAACCCTGAAATCAGACACATAGGGATGCAGAAGCATCTGAGTCTCTGGTCTGGTTTCTTTCTGAGGCCTTGATGTTTCTTTTAGATTCTGTGTCCTTATCATAAATTCTTATTGTTTGCATTTGTGCTCAAGCATCTATAAGACATTAAGAAACATTTATAATCTCCTTCAAAGGGGTCTCTTCTCTGAGTTTGTCTCTCCAGAACAAGAACTCTCACATGACAAGAAGTGTAAGGCTGTGTGGATGGTATCTTCTCAGATTCTTCTGATGGCCTGTGTGTACTCAAATCACAACTCTGGCGGTCTGTGGGGGACATCTCTGGTAGAATCTGTTCAGGAGAAAATAAGGAGAGGAAGCAGAAGTCTTTGCTTAAAGGAACAGCTCGCTCCAATGGATTGCAAGGCTATGTGCAATGTTCCTCTTTCAATTAATCTCTCAACCTTTGGAGCAAGGTTATTTCTGTGGAAAAGTAAATCATTCTATTCTGGCTGCCTAAAGGTCCTTCTAGAGCTTGGGACCTCTCTTGTGTTCCTCAAGATCTTTCAGACTGTTTCAAGTTACACATTGCAAGCTGTGTTAGTTCTCTTCATATGTACGCTTCACAACAAGGTACTCAACTTCTGACAGCAAAGCAAGAGGGACCCTTGATCTGGTCCTAGCAGTTATCTCAAAAACATCTTACCTCCAAGGCTAGGGAAGAATCAGGCCTTAGAATATAGCTTCCTCCTACAAAACACAACACTCCTTTTCCACCACATCCCTACCCTACCCCAACTCCAACATGTATGTAGATTAAAGGAGGAACCAGTTTTTCACAATGATAGGATCCTCTATGCCAAGTAGCCCAAGCCCAGATTGGTAGACTGACTGTCACTTAGGAATTCAGACCCACAAGTTCCTTAAAAATAGCTTTCTTTACCTTTTCCTTCTTAGGCCTTCCTCATTAGACAGTGAGAAAATTCAGTCTCATCAGCAAGCCCTAACAAGACTATATTTGCATTTTGTCATTCTGAAAATTAATCTGAATCTGTCCGAGGAAATTAAAATAGATTACAGCACTCTTATTCAAGTATCATCACAGTCCTCATTGCAAAATCAGCAAGGCTCTTGAGAGCCTGTCTCATCCCACTTCACCAGTTCCTTTCAGAGTCATGGCTAAAGCCTCAAGATGACATGGCTTTAACTCTGGTAGAGCAGAAGCAAAATATCTGCTTCTGTTAGAAGACAAGGTAGTGTAAGCCAGTCTTCTCACAAAAGATGACTAAGAAAGCTGGATGAAATTTTAAGAAACAAAAATCTTGGTAGCATCAAAGGGCCAGCAGCATATTGATGAATTACCAATCCCAGAAACAGAGAGATGGGAATCCAGATAAGTAAGCTTGGTACTATGACCTCCCTCTTTTAAATTGTAGGGTTTTGCCAATTGGAGAGATGTGGTCAAGAGGCTGAACTATACTTTTGGTATCTTCACAGAACTAGGAAGATAAAAACCAGTGTCCAAAGGCAGGGAAAGATGGAAGTCCATAAACTACAGAGCTGCCACCCATAGATGTAAGTATAAGTCAGAAGTAAACTATTTCTTTTATGAAATACAGATAAGCAGAGTGGCTAGAACTTAGATTACCCAATGGCTCAGCAGTTAAGAATTCACCTGCAATGCAGGAGCTTCAGAAGCCACGGCTTCAATCCCTGGGTCAGGAAGATACCCCGGAGAAGGACATGGCAAACCACTCCAGTATTCTTGCCTGGAGAATCCCATGGACAGAGGAGCCTGGTGGGCTATAGTCCATGGGGCTGCAAAGAGCTGGACTGACTGAAGTGACTTAGCGTCCACTGAATTATTAGTGTCCCCAGCACTTCATTAGATTAATTAAATACCTTCTTTGGTGGACAAAATGTTCCTCCACTTTTCAAATAATTTGTGCACTTTGTGTTTATAAAATTATTAGGGAAAAAAAATGTCTAGCAAACAACCAAAGTATCCAAGTGCATGTGGAGACTAGACACTATGAATGTAAACCATGGGCAACAAAAACCGATTTTAGAAGCTCCAGATGCTATAATTTTTAAATAAAGATAAAAACAACTATACTTACTATGTTCAAGGAGATAAACATCAACCTTAAAAACTCTGACAGAAAACAGGAAATGTGGCAAATTAGACATCCTAGACCTGAAAATTTCAGTAATTAAAATCAAGAATTCAATAAACAGACTTAATAGTACACAAGACACAGTAGAAAAAATACTTAGTGAGCTGGAAGATAGGTCATAAGAAATTATCCAGAACAAAACACAAAGACATAAAGATGAGCAATAAATGACTTCATTGAAGAAAGTAGGGAAAACCACAAGACCATTCAGGTATGACCTAAATCAAATTCCTTACAATTATACAGTGGAAGTGACAAATAGATTCAAGGGATTAGATCTGATAGACAGAGTGCCTGTAGAACTATGAAGGGAGGTTCATGACATTGTACAGGAGGCAGCAATGAAGATCATCCCCAAGAAAAAGAAATGCAAAAAAGGCAAAACAGTTGTCTGAAGAGGCCTTACAAATAGCTGAGAAAAGAAGAGAGGCTAAAGGCAAAAGAGAAAAGGAAAGATATACCCATTTGAATACAGAGTCCCAAAGAATAGCAAGGAGAGATAAGAAAGGCTTCCTCAGTGATCAATGCAAATAAGTAAAAGAAAACAATACAATGGGAAAGACTAGAGATCTCTTCAAGGAAATTAGAGATACAAAAAGAATATTTCAAGCAAAGATGGGCACAATAAAGGACAGAAATCATATGAACCTAACAGAATCAGAAGATATTAAGAAGAGGTAGCAAGAATACACAGAAGAACTGTACAAAAAAGATCTTCATGACCCAGATAACCATGATGGTGTGATCACTCACCTAGAGCCAGATATCCTGGAAGGCAAAGTCAAGTGGGCCTTAGGAAGTGTCACTAAGAATGAAGCTAGTGGAGGTGATGGAATTCCAGTTGAGCTATTTCAAATCCTAAACGATGATGCTGTAAAAGTGCTGCACTCAATATGCCATCAAATTTGGAAAACTCAGCAGTGGCCACAGGACTGGAAAAGGTCAGTTTTCACTCCAATCCCAAAGAAAGGCAATGCCAAAGAATGTTCAAACTACTGCATGATTGTACTAGTCTCACATGCTAGCAAGGTGATGCTCAAAATTCTCCAAGCCAGGCCTCAACAGTACATGGACCATGAACTTCCAGATGTTCAAGTTGGATTTAGAAAAGGCAGAGGAACCAGAGATCAAATTGCCAACATCTGTTGGATCATCAAGAAAGCAAGAGAGTCCAGAAAAACATCTATTTCTGCTTTATGAACTACACCAAAGTCTTTGATGGTGTGGATCACAGCAAACTGTGGAAAATTCTTAAAGAGATGGGAATACCAGACCACCTGACCTGCCTCCTGAGAAATCTGTATGCAGGTCAAGAAGCAACAATTAGAACTAGGCATGGGACAATGGACTAGTTCCAAATTGGGAAAGGAGTATGTCAATTCTGTATATTGTCGCCATGCTTATTTAACTTCTATGCAGAGTACATCATGCAAAATGCCCAGCTGGATGAAGCACAAGCTAGAATCAAGATTGCCAGGAGAAATATCAATAACTTCAGATATGCAGATGACACCACCCTTACAGCAGAAAGTGAAGAAGAACGAAAGAGCCTCTTGATGAAAGTGAAAGAGGAGAGTCAAAAAGTTGGCTTAAAACTCAACATTCAGAAAACTAAGATCATAGCATTCGGTCCCATCACTCATGGCAAATAGATGGAGAAACAACGGAAACAGTGACAGACTTTATTTTTTGAGGCTCCAAAATCACTGCAGATTGTGACTATAGCCATGAAATTAAGACACTTGCTCCTTGGAAGGAAAGCTATGACCACCCTAGACAGCATATTAAGAAGCAGAGACATTACTTTGCCAACAAAGGTCCATCTAGTCAAAGCTATGGTTTTTCTGTAGTCATGTATGGATATGAGAGTTGGACTATAAAGAATGCTGAGCACCAAAGAATTGATGCTTTTGAACTGTGGTGTTGGAGAAGACTCTTGAGAGTCCCTTGAACTGCAAGGAGGTCCAACCAGTCCATTCTAAAGGAAATCAGTCCTGAATATTCACTGGAAGGACTGATGCTGAAGCTGAAACTCCAATACTTTGGCCACCTGATGCAAAGAGCTGATTCATTGGAAATGACCCTGATGCTGGGAAAGATTGATGGCAGGAGGAGAAGTGGACAACAGAGGATGAGATGATTGGATGGCATCACTGACTCAATGGACATGAGTTTGAGTAAGCTCCAGGAGTTGGTGATGGACAGGGAGGCCTGGCGTACTGCAGTCTATGGGGTCGCAAAGAGTCAGACACGACTGAGCCACTGAACTGACTGATTCTGGAACTGATGAACTACATCATTTATCATCAGGCTGTGCTACAGAAACACACATCAAGATGATTTGTAAAAATCAAGAAAGAATCATCAGTTGTGGGCAATTATATAGGCTGGCTACATATACTTACACATTCTTAATCCCAATTTGTCTTCAGTTGTTTCTCCACACAAATTCAATTGCCCTGCTATATCCTTTATTTTCTATTGCAGGGTCATTTCGTTCAAAAGCTCTCTTCCATGACTATGTAGCTCTCATCCATAAAAAAAAAATATTCTACTGCTGTGGGCCTTAAAGAAACTCCATGAGTTTACCTCATACTCACCAGCCCAGGTATACTTCAGTGATATTTTCTTTATTCCCAATTCATGGCCATCATGTAGAAATTCTGAGTTCTGTCTTGCTCCCCACACTCTATATTATGGACATCTCTGAACTCCGCCACCAAAACTATTGTGGGGATATGAGGGTGGGAGAATTTCTTCTCCTATACCCTCAGAACTTGGGCAGAGCCTTTATTAGGGATCTAAGTCTTCACTCTCTCCTCATTCTCTCCTTTCTTCTGGAAATTCTCAACGAGTTGCAGGTGGAGAAAACTGATTTAATCTGATAGCTTATTTTAAATTTTCTCTTATGCCAAGGCAAACTTTTGATTCTCTGTTCATGGTTTTGCTGGGTCATTTTTTTCTCAAAAACAATGAATAAAGCAGAGTAAAGGCAAAGAGAGAAGACCCTCAACCTGGGAACAAATTTAAATGACTATCTCAAAACACTATTTTATAATACACGAAGCTATAAGTTTTGACAAATGCATTTATATTAATATATATACACAATACAAAACATTATTATATGTGCACAGGTTTACCACAGCAGCATTTATTATTCACCAAGTCATTTGTTTAATACCTAAATAGTTTCTAATTAACTTTTTGATGTTCTGGGCCCATATTCTAACATACATGCATACACGCATAGTCACTCAGTCATGTTCGATTTCTTTGCAACCCTTTGGACTATAGAACCCGTGGGATTTTCCAAGTAAGAATACTGGAGTGGGTTGCCATTTCCTCCTCCAAGGCTCTTCCTGACTCAAGGATCAAACCCACGTTTCCTGTGTCTCCTGCATTGCAGGTAGATTCTTTACTCACTAAGCCATGGGGAAGCCCCATATTTTAATATACTTTGAAATAAATATGGGCTTCCCTGGTGGCTCAGATGGTAAAGAACCTGCCTGTAATACAGGAGACCTGGGTTTGATCCCTGCATCAAGAATTTTTGGCCTTGTCCAGTCTTCATGCTCTTCATTAGCTTTTTACAAGTTCCCCAAAATAGAAGGGAGTCATTTTATAACTATTTATCTAATCCTGTAAGAAATCTATCACATAAATGTGGCAAAGGTCATAATGAAACTCAGTTTGTAGGCCTACCTACTTCATGAATCCAGCAAATTTAGGAAGTAACATGGATTCCCTGAAAGAAGAGAGGAGAAGGGTGTTAGGACTGAAAGCCAAGTCTTGGGAACTGAGATTCAGAACCTTTGGGAGGATAGAAGTACTTCCTTAGTTCTGGGGAGAAACTGTTGTGTTGTTGTTGTTTAGTCCCCAAGAGGATAAGGGTGATGAAAGACATGGGTACCTTTTCAGGTGTCAGAGAACAGGTACAAGAATTATATGGAGGGCTGGGAACCATGAGGCCATATCTAGAATTGCCAACATCCAGTTGTCACTTAATGACAGTTTGTAAGTCTCGCTGATAGAAGAAAAACACATTGCAGAAAAGCCCCTTCTGAGTGCCACAGAAACAGCCTAGTGATTGCAGCTTGACAGCAGGAGCAACAGGAATAATAACAAGTTCTCCTACGACTATCAAGGGACAGAACGAACAATGGTGACAGAATAGCCACAGTGGCAGCAGGTAAACAGAACCTGTGCTAACATATAGTGAGCAGGCTATGTCTGCGCAAGGCACGGCAGTGGTGTTGGCAACCACAACAAAGACAGGTCAGCAATAGGAAGAGTGTGAGTCACTCAGGGCCTGGGGGAGGGCAGTGTGAGGAGGAGAGCTGAGGGAAGAGGCTTCTCTCCTGGAGGTAAACATCCACCCAGAGGAGCAGACCCAAACCAGGAAACACCAGAATATCCACCTCTGATTGCACAGGCAGATTCTGAGACCATACCTCAGAGCTGCTACATCAAAGTAGCTGGGAGTGCAACATAGGAAACTGAATGTTAAACAAAGTCTTAGTGTGGTTTTTAAATGGTACCACCTGTAAGTCTGAGCAACTGGGAATGCTGCCCTGGATCTTGCCTTTTAAAGAAACGTCTTCCAGCCACGTTCCTCAAAGGGAAAAGTATCCTTCAGGTCAAGATAACATGCCCTCCTCGTACACAGCTATCCCTCATCAGACCATGATCCTGGTTCTCAAGGCCCTTGATTTTCTGTCTAAATGACACTGAGACCAATTCAAAGGTCCGAATGGACTTCTTCCCCAAGTCTGCTCTCCCATGGTTGGACCACACTACAGGGTGTGCACAATTCCAGAACTAAGTATTTGCCAAGAGGCAGTTGCTTGGTGGTCCTGGAGCTTGGACTTTTATGCTGGGCCAATCACCTGTGCTCTCCAAACCTCCCACACCCTCCCCTTCTTCCTCCATCTGCAACTGTGCCCTGGGCCCACACAGTTAGGGGCAGCTACTGGTCTGGACTAGAAACTTACTTGTTATTTTTGACTCTTTTATTTTTTTTTTAAATCAGAGGGGTTTTGTTTAGTTTTTGTTTTCTCTTGCTTTACTTTGTTTTTAAGAATCAGAGAAGATAAGAAAGCTCTTGGTGTCAAGATGCCAACTGCCAATTATAAAATGAATGAATGCTAGAATTTAGTCCTACTGTAACTTTACAAGCTCTTGACTTTTCCCTTGGCCGGTAAAGTCTTAAAGAACAGGGCTTGCATGATTAAGCGGCATCCTAAAACTTTGAATCCCTAGAGTTAATTTAGTTTAAGTAGTATCTATTGAGCATTTATTCTATGTTCCCCACTGTCCCAGACAGAGAGGATCAATATGATAGGATGATTACTTTGAAGATTCAAAGTAAAGCCATTGGATATTTCAAGCTGTATATATGGAATGCAAAAATAACAGCTGTGAAAGGGACTGTGTTATTTTAAGTGCTAAAGTGAGTGCCCCAGACATACTAACTGCAATAGGAATTTTTTTTTTTTTTTTTGCAATAGGAATTTAATGTATCTTCAGCAGGATTCTTCCCTTCTATTCTCAGGGTTGCCACCTTCAAGAGGAAGACACACACACACCTAGCTAAGCAAGAGCCTACTGCTTTCAAGTTTCAGCAACAAGCATGACTAGTGAATGATTCTTGGTGCACCAATGCTTATTTAGTCTTTGTTTTTAAAGATTGGCTTGTTTTTTGTTTTGGGTATGTGTGTGGGAAAAGGGTGGGGGTGGGGGGCCAGTGAGAGAAAGAGTATGCAAGGACACAGCCACAACAGCTCAAAGTGTTTTTCTCTCTTGCAGCGATGATCCATCCATGATAATCACCCACATCACTTATGACAAGCTCTGCATGTGTTAATCACAGATAGCCTTTGATGGGCTGAGTGTGGTTGGGGTTCCTTTCTGGGTGGAATATTGAGCAATAAAACTGGGGAAGAGATTCAATTATTCACACTGTTGGTAAAGTCAGATATTCATTTTACCATAACACAAGCCCCAGGCATCTGAGTCAGTAGAGGCAACTACCCTACGTAGTAGTATCTGTTTCAATTTTTGCCAATAAAGTTATGCCATGAAGGATAAAGAGCAGCAGAGACAGGAAGCAGCCACCAAGAAGTCACTGCTTGGGAAATTCCAGCTGCCCTCCTGCCCTACTTATAAGGAAGGGGGATGACTCATTGTTAAGAAGCAAACAGATGTGGACTTGGCTAACAGAAACCTGTGCAAAATTTAACCTCTCCATGCCCCTGCATCCTGTTCTAGGAAAAATAAAACCGACAGGTTATTATACTTGGACACCTGGATAGCATTGTTCAATACTGGTATGAAAGAATAGGCATGTGTGCCTTTTTTAAAATGCTGTTTCTTGTGTCCTTGGAGCCCACCTTCTGGAACATATCCTTCTATAGCCGCCACACTGTACAAAGAAACCTCCATAATACAGGCTTCAGCTGTGCAGGTCTGCTACTTATAGAGACATGGAATTTTAGGTAAACACACTTATTAGTAAGTTCTTATGTGCCCACCCAAACATAGGGAGACCCGGGTCATAATCCTGGCTCTATACTAAGAAGCTATATAGCCTCAGTTTCCGTGCCTGTGAAATCAAAAGGTTTGGCTGTTAAGGATCCTCCCTCCTTTATTATTTTATGATTCTAGGGCTTTAGAAGAATTGAAAATATGTTATCTACAATCCCTCCCCTCTCTATTATCCATCATATAACAAGCACTTATACAACACAGAAAATGTTTCTGTTAACAGCTTTCTTTCAGTGTACAGTAGGAAAGTATGGTCTGGATAATATTAAATCATTGGAATTGTTACAAACAATTCCTTATTTACCTCACTGGTAAATACTTGCTATACTTATCAAATGAGATCGCATTCTTGGGAAGTTTTTCCTGTATTGTGCTCTACAGAGATGTGCTATAGAATGAATGTTTCTGTTCCTCTGAAATTCATACATTGAAATCTAATCCTTAATATGATGGTATTAGGATATGGGGTTCCTGAGAGGTGCTTAGTCATGACAGCAAACCCCTCATGAATGAAGTAGTGCCTTATATTAATAAAAGAGACCCCTGAGACCCCCTGCCCCTTCTGACATGTAAAGTTTCAGCAAAAAGATGGATTTCTATGAACCAGAAATCGCGGTATCACCAGACACCCAACCTGCCAGCACCTTGATCTTGGACTTCTCGGTCTCCAGAACTGTGAAAAATAAATTTCTATTGTTTGTAAGCCACTCAGTCTACAGCATTTTATTATAGTGTTTAGTATAGATAGACTGAAAAGGCTAAGGGTAACCTATCCCTTCTCCAGTGGATCTTCCCAACCCAGGAATCAAACTGGGGTCTCCTGCATTGAAGTCAGATTCTTTATCAAGTGAGATACCATGGAAGTCCCTAAATGTAATTATTTAAAATAAATATAAATAAATTTATTCAATAAACATTGATCAAGCACCTTCTGTACATCAGACATCATGATAAATGTGAAAAAGACAGATCTTTTCCCAGGGCTCACAGGAAATCAAAAGAGCTCAAATAAAATGATGATGATGTTTATCCTTAAAATTATTTTTCATCCTTATAAAAAGCTTCAGGCTGAATAAAGGAACAAATTGTTACAGGTATTTTTTTTTCTCTAGTTTTAAGCATCATGAATCTTTTAAATGCTTCTGTCCCAAACCTCAAGAAAAACACACCTGAGATTCTTCAAAGTCTCAACTGATTTCAGCACTAGGTGATGAAATAAAAGATGCTACAGTTTATTAAATGTTGGGACCAAGTATAATGCAAGTATTCAATGGGCTCCCCAGCAGTAGTGAGAGAAAAATGGATGATGATAACCTCAGTGTAAAGGGTAATAGAAGAGTGACCTCGGGCTATGAAAAATGTGTTCTGTAGCCTTGTGGCTGCAAAGCCCACTATCCTCCCTTTGCACTTCACGCTTCAAAACACTGCATGTACTGGCTTCTAGGTCCTTTAACATAATATGCTGGTTCAGGCCTTTGTGCATTTTCTCCTTCCCTGTCCTCAGCCTGGACCAAGTAACGCCCCATCCCTCTTCACTCTTCTCTCCTCCTTTCCTTTCCCTCCTCCTCCTCCTTCTCCTTTGCGTCCCCCACAGGCTGCTGCTCAGTTTTCCAGGGAAACCTCATTTCCCTCCCTAAGTCTTTCCTAATTTCCCCCCATACCCACAGTCTTTGCGACGTGCCCCTTCACTGCACTCCTATCAGTCCTACAGCATCATGGCACTTATCATGACGTGTGAGAAACTTCTGTATTTTGTCTATTACTTCCATTAGACCAATGGTTCTCAACTGGAGATCTTGTCCCTTGGTCGGGGAGTAGGGTAGATAGCAGGGAGGGATTTCAGCAATTTCTAGAAACATTTTTGACTGTCAGGATTGGGGAGGGTGTGTTATTGGCATGTAGGATGCTACTAAACATCCCACAATGTGCAGGAGAGAGAACACCCACAACAAATTATTTACCTGGATTCAAATACCAGCACTGCTGAGGTCGAGAGTCTGCACTGGACTGAGTTCCTTTGCTGTTTCACTGGCTTCAAACACAGTGCCCAGCATTCAGGGCCCTAATGTCTACCACACTTCTTACAGGCATAATCCATATTTGAAATGCAAATTTCTACTTTGATTATAGCTTTTGATTTAATGCTTTGGTTTAATAATTCCTTATTGTTTTCTTCCCCTACCCTCATTTTCAGTCAGTTTTCTCTGGCCCTATGTTCTTTGTTCTGATTTTGTATCCTAGGCTATTTGCTCTCTCCTCCAATCTCTCATTAGTATGTTTTCAATCATTTCCCAGAGTTCTTACAGAATGTTAATCATTTTTTGTGCATCCTAAAACTTTTAACCTCTCATCTAAGAATAAATACTAAACATCTATAATGTTTATGAATATATTATGCAAAATACTAAGTTCAAAATAGTTGGCATATTTCATGCTATATGTTACAGATAAATAAGCTTAATTTCACACAGATGGAATAAACATTGAAGTGTAAAGTGCATGTATTTTTTTGTACATAGCCTTTTTCTACCTGCTGCTTGTAAACATCAGACATTACAAGCTTATAGGTTATAATGTCTGATGTGATTACTGGACACATTTATGTTCATTGGTGTAGCCACTCATGCCTACTGAATATTTGGGAAATGTACTCAAATACAACAACAACTCAAATACATATAATAATACCTCTGACAAAAAACAGAGCAGTGCCCTCTTCCACATCCAAGGACAAGAATTAATTTCTTTAAGCTTCCTTCACAAAAGAAGGTAGTAATAGAGTTGGAAATTGAGATATTATTAAAGAAATGTATCTGTCAGGAACATGAGCTAGTGGATAACTCAAAGAAGTTCTCACAGAGATTTTTTAAACCATTTCTAAAATAAAGACAGTACATTAAGTGAATGCCATTTGGCATCTTAAATTAATAAGACTGAATACAACATAATTAATTTCATTTTTCATCCTTCACTTACTATAAATTTTCAGAAGACCACTTTCTCTAAGTTTCAATATGAAAATTATAAACTGTAATTTAAAATTTGTAATTTATAAGCTATAAATTATAAGGTTATTAGCTTTATTGCAAAGAGCATGCACGTTGAGAACTGGCATTGTTTAAAAGTACCTGATCCTTTTTGATTTTTACAATTTAGAGTTCTAACTCTTATCATCTCAGTTTATACTATAATTTCAGGGACACAGAGATTTAAAAGTAGATGCTCAAAAGGCTCTCCATACAAAAGCCTATTTTGCACAAATGAGGAGCAATTTTTTTCAAACCTTTTTTCTAATATACATGTCAATAAATTATGGTCTCTTTCCAGAAATGATTCTGGTTAAAAGATCTTCTGAAACACATCTGAGTTCTCATCGTTTTAACAAAGAAAAGAATGTGGTATGAAAGAAGAGATTGCTGCCTCAGCTTTCTTTACCTCTTCCCAAGTTTTGCTGGAAAAACCTCCTCTTGTATTCATATCTACATAGCAGTGGCTAACATCTATTGGGTAATAACAATGTGCTGAGTTTTGTATGCATTATTTCACTCAACACTTACAACCACCTTATGAGACATACATCAGTATTATGTTCATTTTATGAATAAGGAAATAACGGTTTCTAGATGTCCAATACGTCATTCAAGGTCACACAACTAGTGTGTGATAGTGATGTCGCTCAATCATGTCCGACTCTGCGACCCCGTGGACTGTAGCCCACCAGGCTCCTCCATCCATGAGATTCTCCAGGCAGGAATACTGGAGTGGGTTGCCATTTCCTTCTCCAGGGGATCTTCCCAACCCAGGGATCGAACCCGGGTCTCCTGCATTGCAGGCGAATGCTTTAACCTCTGAGCCACCAGGGAAGCCCCAAGTGTGTGATAAGGGGAGAATTGAAACCCAAGTTTGATACCAGAGCCAGACCTCTTAGCCACTAAGCTGTGTGTGTGTGTGTGTGTGTGTGTGCGCACGCTAAGTCACTTCGGATGCTGAACCACCATTTAACTCTTCTCATGTTCCTTTTTTAACCCTCAGTTACTTCTGGTTCCTAAGTGTTCTCAATAAAGTGACTTGCAATTTGTTGATAAAGAATTGGAATTAAATATACAAGAATGTGGGCTTCCCAAATGGCACAGTGGAAAAGAATCTGCCTGTCAATGCAGGAAACACAAGAGATACAGGTTCAGTCTCTAGGTCAGGAAGATTCCCTGGAGGAGAAAATGGCAACCCACTTCAGGATTCTTGCCTGGAAAATTCACGGACAGAGGATCCTGTCAGGCTATAGTCTGTGGGGTTGCAAGGAGTTGGACATGACTGAGGGTACACACACACACACACACACACACACACACACACACACACACACAAATGCATTAAAAGATGGTGCAGGGGAAAAGAGAAAGGAAGAGGATGAGAAAAAAAATGAGCTCTGCCCCCAGATAATGGACTCACATATTAGGCGACTGAAACCTATACACAGAGAATGATAAAACCAACGCTGAGTTATGTGTTCTTTGCATAAGTCTCAGTGCCTTCCACAAAGTAGGAGCTGCGAGATAAATGTTTGTTAAACTAAGTGCAGAATCAAATGAGTTTTAGAAGTATTATAGACCTGAACATTATTGGATGTGAAAAGAGTCTGTTGAGAAAATATGAATATCTTGATTACAATAGCACAAAATAGTACTATTTTACAATAATACAAAGTATATATCACTTTCCCATTATTAGAAAGGTCCAATGTCTTATAAAAATTGTGAATATTAAATAAAAATATCTAGCTTAAGAATGCGATTTATTACAATGAACACTGCTATGATTCAATCAAATGTTTGTTGAATGCCCACGCAAGCAATGCACAACAGATATTTTGAAGCCTTAATTTGTTCACAATACTGGCAAAAATTGCTACATCACTATTTTATAAGCTTACTTTTCTCTAAATCAGAAGCATTCTGAATTAGACTAGGAATTTATGATTCTAGGCTAATTTATATCAAGTACCCATTTATTTCTGCTATAGTGTTTTAAATATAAAGCAAGCTATATCTTCTTCAAAAACATTTCCTTTAACATTGCTTCCTGAATTAAGTAGGTTTAAAAATATGCCAAAACTAAAATGGGCTCTGGATGCCCACATGTCACAGTAAAACTCATTAAGATCTAGAATCTTTCTCCTCTAATGGAAAGCTCTAAAACCCTTCTCCTTTCAAATAGTTTCCACCATATTTGAAAAACCAACAGACCACATTTACTACTATAAATACTGAAACACTTGATGCTACCAAGAAGCCACATTTCCACTATTTCAAAACTGATCTTAGAAATAATCTATGCACGATTTCTTAATTTCAAAGTATCGTTATCTTGGCAACAATTCTTATAACAATATAATAAAAAAATGGACTCATGAAATAAAATATTTTTAACACTTAATATATATAATTCAAAGGGCTACAATGACCACAAATTTTAGAAAAGATGATCAAGTATTGTGCAAATGAGCATATGAAAAAGGACTTCACAAAGAAGTGGTTCCCAGGCAGGAAAAGGTACCTGATAGGACTAGCTATTTTTCACTTTTTAATTCGCAAGTCTTAATATGTCACTCTTTTACTTAAGATCTCAACAGTTTCCCATTGCTTGCAATATAAAATCCATTACCATATCTTTACCATAGCTCTCAATGACTTGATTAAAGCTCACCTCTCCATCTTTATCCCCAACACTGTCCAAAATGCTCCCTAAATTCCTGTCATACTAGCTTTCTTGTGACTCTGAATAATACCCCATGTGAAAAACTGCAAGACTTCCTTCCAAAGAATAAAAATCTGTTTTATGCATCCTTGCTTTCACACACAATTTCCTGTAGCTGAAATGGCTTCCTTACCTGACTCATCTTCCAAAGTGCTCTTACCACTGCTTTTTGTCACCCCAAAATTGTTCCCAGACAGTCATGCTCACAGAGAATGGCATGTGGAATAATGTGCCCTGTTTGTGATTCCCTTTTTGGGGACTCTCAGAAACACTGGGCAGCAGTGGGTGGATGTGAAAAGCAGCAGGGTCCTGGGGCTCAGGATTTGCAGAGATAGTCAGATGATATTTTTTTTTCTTTCTCCTGGACTGACACACAGGATGGTTTTATTAGGACTGATTCCTAGTATGAGTTGCACATGCCACACTCTAACACCGCTTTCACTCTCATGGACACTCTGTACCTGAGCCTGACTTGCTCAGCTGAACGCTTTCCTCATGGTGAACTCTGTACTAAAACTCCACCTCTCTTCATAAAATTGGTCAACTAGTGTCTCCGCCTTTAACACAAGCACACTCCAACCTCAAATTCACCAGACAAACCTGTAAGCATCTGAATTGTGAGCCACACTTAAGTTATTTTCTTCTTTCACAAAGTTTTTCAACACTCTTTTGGAATCAGTAATTACAAACATGTACTCCTAGGGGAAAGGAATGTCATCCAACCCCATGTCACCAAAGTGTCCAAAATCAGCCTGAATCCGGGATGACTCCCTCCAAGACAGCCACTATCATTATTAGAAATATTTTCATCATTGGCATTTACAACATTGGGGAAACACAAGATCACTCGGTTCAAAATGCTGGAGTGAGTACTGCTGAAAATGATACTCATAAATATAGCTAGAATTTAAATTAGACATTCATTGAAAAAGTAAATGATAGGAAAGTCATGAAGTTAAATGCATTCATTTTTCCTTATCTCGGTTCAGTTCAGTCACTCAGTCGTGTCCGACTCTTTGTGACCCTATGAATTGCAGCACACGAGGCCTCCCTGTCCATCACAAACTCATGTCCATCAAGTTGGTTATGCCATCCTACCATCTCATCCTCTGTCGTCCCCTTCTCCTCCTGCCCCCAATCCCTCCCAGCATCAGGGTCTTTTCCAATGAGTCAACTCTTCGCATGAGGTGGCCAAAGTATTGGAATTACAGCTTCAACATCAGTCCTTCCAATGAACACCCAGGGCTGATCTCATTTAGGATGGACTGGTTGGATCTCCTTGCAGTCCAAGGGGCTCTCAAGAGTCAATGGATGTGAGTTTGAGTAAACTCCAGGAGTTGGTGATGGACAGCGAGGCCTGGCGTGCTGCGATTCATGGGGTCGCAAAGAGTCGGACATGACTGCGCAACTGAACTGAACTGAATACTTCAATAAAAAAAGAAAAAAGGAGTCTTCTCCAACACCACAGTTCAAAAGCATCAATTTTTCGGTGCTCAGCTTTCTTCACAGTCCAACTCTCACATCCATACATGACCACTGGAAAAACCAGAGCCTTGACTAGACGGACCTTTGTTGGCAAAGTAATGTCTCTGCTTTTTAATATGCTATCTAGGTTGGTCATAACTTTCTTTCCAAGGAATAATTGTCTTTTAACTTCATGGCTGCAATCACCACCTGCAGTGATTTTGGAGCCCAAAAAAATAAAGTCTTCCTTATGTAGTGACATACAATTCTCTTTCTCTACTTGGTAAATCTTATTAACATAATACAGGTATTATATGAATCTCCCTTTTCCTGATGGATGGCTTTGGTTTGAGCAATTTCCTTCTGCAGCTGTGCCACATGTAAATATTGACTGTGATGCAACATACTCCATAAACTAAGATTTTAAATTCAAGAGTTAATTTCATTGTTGGTACATAATGAGATTTCATTGACAATGAAAACAGGTTTTTTTTTAAATTTTATAATTCAATAGGTCAGAAATACTAGAGTATGTGCAATTATCAAACTAGGCAAGGGTTATATCTCACTCTGCTTTGAATTCTCTGAGTTTGTAATGTAACAGTGGCTTCTCTTTGAACAAAGGACAGACAAAGGTCAGATATTTCAGATGACCGAAAGTGGGAAAAGTACTAAATCAATTTCCTAGCCAATGTATCTAAAGTATTATTCATTAAACAGTTTGGGTATCTACAGTTATTGAACTTACTAAATCACTTATTTTGTATGGTTACACTTCGACATAGAGGTCAAATCGAAATGTCACACAAAAGCAGCAGAAGGCTAGTTGTCCTAAGTGCCTATATATTATCTATATGCTTTCAGATATTACAATCATGTAAGGTAGAGCTGAAGTTTTTTGTTAGTCTGTTTGATCTCTTTGAGCTGAAAGAAGTCACTTAAATGACTCTCCCAAGGTTAAAAACAATATAGAACAAGTACCCACTCACTGTCCTGGTAGAAGAATATAAGGCCAGTAGCTAAATAAATCTGCCCACATCCTGATAAACAGAAATTTTCCTTGGGATGAAGGTGGCCCAATATGCATAAAGATTTCAGTCCCTGAAATCTAACCAATATGAAAAACTCTAATCATGAAAAATAAAGTGAAAAACTGGGGGTTCCTGGGTGGAGTAGTGATGTAGAGCCAACACTAGTGCCTAAACGCTTATGAGGGAGGGCTGGTTTGAGCAGTATGACAAATGCTAAAAGTTCCTCCAACCTAGACACCTAAGCACAGCAGCTGTACTCTAGAGAATAGTCACTGAGCATGAAAGTGTGAATTAAAATGTTACTCCCTTGGGACCCAAAATGTAACCTGGTCAAAGACCTGGATTCCCTAGACCATCCCTGCAGCAGTGTAGCAATCTTCATCCTTAATATTAAGTTGCAGCGAGAAGAAACAGCAGTAGGGTCAGAACTCACACCATCATAGCCATCACTGTCCCCATCTTTGAATCGGGATTCTTAGACAATTTGAGAGAAGAGGGTCACAAGAAGAAGTGTTAGAATTTTTACTAGTAAGTCTTAGGGCAGTTATGCATGGGAAAGTTTAAGTGTTTCATACATCAAACCAGTCAGTTCTAAAGGAAATAAATCCTGAATATTCATTAGAAGGACTGATGCTGAGGTTGAAGCTCCAATACTCTGGCCATACGATGTGAAAAGCCAATTTATTAGAAGAGACCCTGATGTTGAGAAAGATTGAAGGCAGGAGGAGAAAGGGACAACAGAGGACAAGATGGCTGGATGGCATCACCAACTCAGTGGACATGAGTTTGAGCAAGTGCCGGGAGATGGTGAAGGATAGAGAAGCCTGGCATGCTGCAGTCCATAGAGTCGCAAAGAGTCGGACATGACTGAAAAACTGAACAACAAAAGGTCAAGTACTCCAGATGATTATGGTTAGTAAAACAGCCCCATTTATATTATAATTCAAAATATAAACATTTGTTCCAATAGCTTTTAATTAAACTTTGGTAATGTTTACCTTTCCCTTGCCATGTAAATAAAATCCAGCCACTAACCAATCAAGTAGGAAACTCAGGAGTTGGGATAGGATCAAAAATAATAATAATAATAACTTGGTTTTTAGCTTCACCTCTTTAAAGCCCAGAAAGTAGTAGAGTGGTGACGTTGGTTAAGGTTGAAATGTTTTAAGAGTGGGAATCACCAAAAACACAGCCTCAGCCCATATCAGAATATATACACACACCCTCAGACATACACATTTCTCAAAAACATCAGTCATTAAAGCCTAGAGGTTTTCTTTTTATACACTAAGTTTAAGAATTGACTCCGCAGAAAATGATAAGTCTTAAGTTCTAACTAGTGTCTAGGGCCTCTATTTTATGACTCAGATTTTCTCTTCTTGTTAGGAAACGGAAAGAGAGCAGTACATCTTGGTTTATTTCATTTTTCTCCAAGCCTACTTATCAGCTAAGGTTACTATGAAGGCTGAAGTTATGGGATGGTTGAATTCTTTCTACTTTGATCAATGAAAGATACACTGTGATTGTCTGTTTTATATTAATTTTCTTTCCAGGAGGCAGTCACTGAAGCCTATTTTATTTTTTTAGAGGTAATTTTTTTAACCTGTATCACTCTGTTTTTACTTGCCCTGGGGATAATTTGAGGAAATCTATTGCAAACATGTCACGAACAATAGGACAGAAAAATGTAGTGAATTCCTTCAAAGTCCTTCAGTTCATGCATTTTATAGTGTGTTGTAAATTTCACATATTCAGTTTGGACTCTCTCCTCTAGCTAGTCGGTTCCATCTCACTCCCACACCCCTCTGAAAGATAAAAATATATGAATGCTACCCTTGTCTACTCAGACTTACAGAGACTAATAGCAGCAGTTTTGAAAATCTTTCAGTACAATTCATTTAACCTGTGACATCATTTAACCATAGTGACTCACATTTGTGTAGGACTTTCAGTTCAGTCGCTCAGTCATGTCTGACTCTTTACAACCCCATGGACTGCTGCACGCCAGGCTTCCCTGTCCATCACTCCCGAAACTTGCACGAACTCAAGTCCATCGAGTCAGTGATGCCATCCAACCATCTCATCCGCTGTCATCCCCTTCTCCTCCTGTCTTCAACCTTTCCCAGCACCTTAGGACTTATAATATATTTGCTTTTGAACCTTACACAATCCAGTGAGATAGATGAAAGAAAAACTGTGCCACAATGGAGATAACTGAGTCTTCTCAAAGGCCAAGTGATGACTAAAGTCAGCTAGCTAGGGAACCTCCTAGGCCTGATTCCTAGGTCTGCATTGTTTTTACTATACTATTTTTCTCTTTCCAATTCTGATGTGACTTCCCATCTATGTTTGCAACATATTCAGCATTTCTGTTTTTCTCATACAAAGTAAATAAGATAGCAATAAGCCAAATAGAGGAGGGAATTTAGAGAATTCTCCAGGTAGGTTGCTCTGGATACCAGTACCTGCTCTAAATCTCTATGAAGATTGCACACAGCCTTATGGGTAACACCATATATATCTTGCAGCTAAAACTCAAATATTATTTAATGTTTAGAAGAGGAAAAATGAGTAGTCCAAGAAATTTTTCTTAGACTCTAACATGAACATCCATCAATTTCAAAAGTGCTTACTTTTTTACCTTTTTCAATGGTATTAGCGCCCAAGGGTAATTGAAAATATGCTTGTAATTCCACAAATATGTTTGGATTTCACATTTTTTCATTTCATGAGCTCCTTATGGCCTGAGTCCAGGTCTTATTTGCCTTCATATTATTGCAGATAAGCACAATGCCTTGAGCATAATAAGCATTTGGTAAGTATTTGTTACTGTTGCTAAGCATTTGACAGATGCCCATAAGCCACCATAGGTTCTGATTTAGGATGACTAGATTATGTCTCTTATCAAAATCCTAGGCAAAACTTCATTGTTGTTCTTGATAGACAGAGGTTGTTCTTTCGTAGTTTTACTGAGAAAAGTTATGTTTGCAACCCTCTTTCCAACCCTAGCACTTGTTGATTAAACTGAATCTTTAACTTATCAATTATAACTTGGTAATAGGGACTTTCCTGGTGGCCCAGTGGCTAAGACTTCATACTTTCAATGCAGAGAGCCTAGGTTCGATCCCTAGTCAGGGAACTAGACCCCCCATGCTGCAACTAAGAGTTTGCATGATGCAACAAAGAATCCGCATGCCACAGTTAAAGATTCCCCATGCAGCAACTAAAAAGGGCCCACATGCTGCTACTAAAGGTAGCAGCAACTAAGGCCTGGTGCAGCCAAATAAAGAAATAAATATTGTTTTAAAAAAAACAACTCAGTAATGAACAGTTGTGTGTATGTGTGTGTGTGAGAGAGAGAAGGGGTGAAAAAGAATAATAATAAACAATAGGCTTGGATTTTATAAGCATGTGGCCTTTTCTGCACTAACCCTAGCATGGCTTCCCATTCCTTCATATTACTATAAACAGCACTTCTCAGCCAAACATGTTTTAAGATTAAAAAAATATAATATTTTAATGGGCTTCCTATGGGGCTCAGACAGTAAAGAATCTGCCTGCAACGCAGGAGATCTGAATTCTATCCCTGGGTTGGGAAGATTCCCCTGGATGAGGGCATGGCAACCTACTCCAATATTCTTGCCTGGAGGATCCCATGGATAGAGGAATCTAGCAGGCTACAATTCATGGGGTCGAAAAGAGTCGGACACTACTGAGCGACTAAGCACAGCACAGCACATACACTTTAATATATATTTATATTATATAGAACATATATTATAAAGTTATATTTATATATAGTTTAAATATTATGCTCTATTTTTACAGTTATCAGTTCAGTCTGTTCAGTCACTCAGTTGTGTCCAACTCTTTGTGAACCCATAGGCTGCCTCCCACCAGGCTTTCCTGTCTGTCACCAACTCCCAGAGCTTGCTCAAACCCATGTCCATGGAGTCAGTGATGCCATCCAACCATATCATCCTGTCGCCCCCTTTTCCTCCTGCCTTCTATCTTTCCCAGCATCAGGGTCTTTTCAAATGAGTCAGTTCTTTGCATCAGGTGACCAAAGTATTGGAGCTTCAGCTTCAGCATCAGTCCTTACAATGAACACCCAGGACTGATCTCCTTTAGGATGGACTGGTTGGATCTCCTTACAGTCCAAGGGACTCTCAAGTGTCTTCTCCAACACCACAGTTCAAAAGCATCAATTCTTCAGCTCTCAGCTTTCTTTATGGTCCAACTCTCACATCCATAGGTGACTACTTGAAAAACCAAAGCTTTGACTAGACAGACCTGTGTTGGCAAAGTAACGTCTGCTTTTTAATATGCAGTCTAGCTTGGTCGTAACTTTTCCAAGGAGCAAACGTCTTTTAATTTCATGGTTGCAGTTACCATCTGCAGTGATTTTGGACCCTCAAAAAATAAAGTCTGTCACTGTTTCCATTGTTTCCCCGTCTATTTGCCATGAAGTGATGGGACCAGATACCATGACCTTAATTTTCTGAATGTTGAGTTTTAAGCCAACTTTTTCACTCTCCTCTTTCACTTTCATCAAGAGGCTCTTTAGCTCTTTTTCACTTTCTGCCATAAGGGTGGTGTCATCTGCATATCTGAGGTTATTGATATTTCTCCCAGCAGTCTTGATTCCAGCTTGTGCTTCATCCTGCCCAGCGATTCTCATGATGTACTCTGCATACAACTCTGTACTTTACAAGTATATATACATGTATATAGCCTTCTCTGGTGGCTCAGCAGTAAAGCTTCTGTCTGCAATACAGGAGATACAGGGGACACAGGTTCAACCTCTGGGTCGGGAAGATCCCGTGGAGGGAGAATGGCAACCTACTCTACTGTTCGTGCCAGAAAATCCCAAGGACAGAGGACCCTGGCAGGCTACAGTCCATGGGGTCACAAAGAGTCAGACAATACTGAGCATACATGCATGCATGCATATATATATTCATTTGTACATATGTATTCATTACCACTTATTATTGCATCCTCTCATTTTAGGATATCTTAAAACCAATAAACATGTATAGATATAAGTACAATTTATATAAATCCTGAAAGATTAAATATTATCCCTAAGGAAACATCTTATCAATTAGG
Source organism: Cervus elaphus (assembly GCF_910594005.1). NCBI lineage: Eukaryota > Metazoa > Chordata > Mammalia > Artiodactyla > Cervidae > Cervus > Cervus elaphus. The sequence goes on along the minus strand of NC_057843.1, from coordinate 46,881,700 downwards.
ATATTTCCATGTATGATGACAGATGTTAACTAGATTTATTGTGGTAATAATTTCACAATATATACAAATATTGAATCATTTATGTTGTCCACCTGAAACTAATATAATGTTTTACACCAATTATACTTCAGTAAAAGAAATAGAATTTTTCAATCAAAAGTATCAGAAATCAACCCAAGCTCAGCAAAAAGAAGTTGTTTTGTGAGATAGAACACAAATCTATAAGAAAGCTGGAGGAAAACTCAGAACCAGGTCAGGGTGGGAACTACAACCATTGAAATTGCTTGACCTTCTTTTCAGGTTACTACTGCTGCCGAAATTAATAAATGCATGCCAAACATTACTATTATTTGGTACTCAAGTTACTTCATTCAGTGTTCAGGGTCCTGAAAAAGAGGATTCACTTGGCTTAGTTACAGCCATATGTTCACACTTGACTCTAGGATTGGGAAAATTATGCAGCATGAGTCACATGACTTGAGGTGGAGTCCTAATTAGAGTAAGGAAATTTCCTAGAACTGGGTTGAATGCTCCTGAGTGACCACAACCATCTCATGTAACTTCCATGTTCCATCTCCTTTTGCTGCCCCCATACTATCCTTTCCATGCAGGGATCTGTAACTCCTTTGATGAATACACACTCACTGCTTCTCCAAATGAAGATAATTTAAATTCTCATTACCTCCTGAACATGTTTCCAAGTGAAGGATCTCTTGCTAGGCTTCCATTTCTCCTCTAGTTGCAACGTGATTCTATTTCAATGCAATAAATTAGGGATTAAACAAGTATATTTAATCACCACCTGTTATGAGTTGAATTATGTCTTCCCACAATTTACACATTGAAGTCTTGAGCCCCAGTATTTTAGAAGTGGTCTTATTTGGAGACAAAGTTTCTATAGAGATAATCAAATTAAAATGAGGTCATTAGTGGGGGAGGGGAGGGAAGGCTAATTAAATAAGACTTGCATCCTTATATAAAGAGAAAATTTGGACTCAGAGACATGCAGTCCAAAATTATTTTATGGAACTGAGTTATGAGATTAGGGAAATTTAGTAAGTTAAAAATCTGATGGGGAAGGCCTGAAGGCTGGAGACTCAGGAAAAGAGTTACAGTTGAATCTAAAGGCAGTCTACTGACAAACCAGGAAGAGTTGGTGTTACAGATAAAACCCAGAGGCGTTCTGCTGACAGAATTCTCTCTAGCTTTGAGAGACATCAGCCTTTTAATCTACTCAGGTCTTCAGCTGATTAGATGAGGTCCATCCACATTATGGAGAGCAATATACTTTATTCAAAGACTTAAATGAAAATCTCATCCAAAAACACCCACAAAGAAAGATTCAGAATTAGTTCAGTTCAGTTCAGTCACTCAGTCATGTCTGACTCTTTGCAACCCCATGAACTGCAGCACGCCAGGCCTCCCTGTCCATCACCAACTCCTGGAGTCCACCCAAACCCATGTCCATCGAGTTGATGATGCCATCCAACCACCTCATCCTTTGTCGTCCCCTTCTCCTCCTGCCCTCAATCTTTCCTAGCATCAGGGACTTTTCTAATGAGTCAGCTCTTCACATCAGGTGGCCAAAGTATTGGAGTTTCAGCTTCAGCATCAGTCCTACCAATGAATACCCAGGACTGGTCTCCTTTAGGATGGACTGGTTGGATCTCCTTGCAGTCCAAGGGACTCTCAAGAGTCTTCTCCAACACCACAGTTCAAAAGCATCAATTCTTTGGTGCTCAGCTTTCTTTATAGTCTAACTCTCACATTCATACATGACCACTGGAAAAACCATAGCCTTGACTAGATGGACCTTTGCTGGCAAAGTAATGTCTCTGCTTTTTAATATGCTGTCTAGGTTGGTCATAACTTTCCTTCCAAGGAGTAAGCGTCTTTTAATTTCATGGCTGCAATCACCATCTGCAGTGATTTTGGAGCCCAGAAAAATAAAGTCAGCCACTGTTTCCACTGTTTCCCCATCTCTCTGCCATGAAGTGATGGGACCAGGTGCCATGATCTTTGGCCAAATATCTGGTTACTGTGTGATGTAACCAGGTCAAAACATAAAAGTAACCATCACACATGGTCTTTCTGCTGCATATACATCCTAGTACCTCTTTAAGTGTCCAAACTTCTTTTTATCAGACCAGTCAGATTGGACTAGGACTTACTATAGCAGCCTCATTTTAACTTAATTACTTCTTTAGACATCTTATCCCCAAATACAGTCACTTTCTGAGGTATTGGGGCTTAGGGGCTCAACATACAAATTTTGGAGGGGAGGGAGGGACACCATTCAGCCCATAACACTATAGTTACTGCTACGCTTTACTGGCACTACAATCCCACTATAACTACCATTGCACTCCTCATCCTCCTTGCTGTCTTCCTATTACCAACACTTTCAGAAAGTCCCTTCTAGTTTCAGTTTTCCCAGAGGAAAAATGAATTGTACACAGAAGATACCATGAAGCTGAAGGTTTTCTACCAAGATTGCATACAAGTTCAGCCAGAGTTCATGGAACATGGTTTAGATAGCAATTAAACAATATTTCAAGACATAGGAATTTTGGTCAAGGAAATGCCAAACTATAAAGAAGTCAGGCCAGGGAGATTGGCAAAACCAATATGCCCTCCCAGGAGGAGTTTTAATTTGTTAGTGGTTACCAACAGGAAAGTTTTCCAGCTCAGGGAGCCCAAACATTCTGGCACTAAAGACTCACCAGGAGTTATTAGTTGGATGACACAGTCTTCATCACTTGAATGGCTGGTCTGGTTTCCTCAATAGTAAAAGTCTAAGGAATGTTTACCCCTCATTCCTCTCTCAAGCATTAAGTATAAAATTATGTTTACCAATTGTATGGTAATCCCTAGAAAATAATTGGGAAATATTGCCAGTTGAGGACTAAGTGGTGAATCCACATGGAAAACACTCCAAATACACATATTCATTCATACTGTACAGATATTTTAACAGACCAGGAAATAATGAGCTTTCTCTGTTTTATCTTTTATTCCATATAAATGAAATTGTATGCACAAAGACAATGAGACTCCCAAAGGATGAACAATGATCTATTCTTAAGTTTGTATCTCCCATGGTACTTCATCCAGTGTCTATTACATCATCTTTGTTCACAAAATATTTGCTGAATTTCATAGAGAGAAGACTCTCCAAATTCTGATGACACTAGCGCTATTGCTGCTCTTTCTCTCATTCAAAAATATGTGCCATGTGCAGCTACCCTGCTAGTCACTGAACAAATAAAGTCACATCATGGATTTACCCTGGAGTTTGAGAGTCTATAGCATAGTAATAGTTCAAGTCAGTCCAACAGTCATTTACTCAGCCTGTGTTATGTGTAAGATGCAACAGAGCTTATCACCCATGAAGGTAGATTGTGTGTTCATGAATATCATAACTCAAGGCAATTTGCTCTATTAATAGAGATATAAATAATGTTCTCGGCATGGGGAACATGGGTAGGACGGGGCAGGAAACCAGAACCAGTGCCAGATTGTGGAGCAGTTTGAAGGTTGAGCAGTATTCTAATACTGATAAATTCTTCTGTTGCCATTATTAAAGGTTGAAAAAAATATGAAGACACAAAGCCTAGATAGCCATATGCTCTAATAGGCACAGAAGGAGTAGTTCAATAGTAGTGACACCACTTCAGAGAATAACACCAGTTTAGTAATGAAAAGCCCAAGCTTATCCTCTCCGAAACATTTGGTTATAAATCAAATATACCAATGTCTCTGTATTTTAAACCATATTATTGAAGCAAGCCAGATTTAAAATTCTTTAATGCCATATGCAATAAGTAAAAATCATTAAAGGGGCAATAGCTACATAATCCCCCCCAAGGTGACCATTTGGTAATTTATAAGACCAATTCACTGGTCCCTATTCCCCTCCATCTCTCAGACTGATGTAAAAGGAGGAAAATTAGAGGAAGAGGTGAAATGACTCACAGACAAAGAGTTGTGAGAGAGAGAGGAGGGAAGATAGAGAATAAAAGTCATATAGACTAGACTGGGGAGAGCATTGAGGTTGGTGGTACAGGGGGTAGGGGGGACATGGATGGAAATGGGGGAGTTAGTTGTGAATAAGAAAATGCAAAAAGAATTGAGAAGGGAAATAAAGGATATGATGATTCTGATTTGGATTCCTGTAATGTCTTTGAGAGATACTAGTAAAGAACAGATTTCTTTTTTAATTTGAGGGAAGAGACAAAATTGCTTAGTGAACAGTTTTTCTGAAACTCCATACTCTTCAGAGACTGAAATCTTGGGGTCCCCAATTTATTAGGATTGCAATAGAACCTAAAATATTTTGAGGTTAAATGCATTACCAGACATTTCTAAACTAGCAATTAAAATTCTGATTTAACCTAGAAAACTATACTCTTAACCTACTGATACAATTTCAAAATGATGCATATGAAAATAAAACGTTTTAGGGATTTTAAGTAGGACATGGGTTTTTGCTGTTGGTGTCTAACTACCTATTATTTTTCCCAGAAGCAAGCCACTTGAAGTATCTAGGTCAGAAATGAAAACCTCTCTGCACCAATTGAATCATAAATGTAAACAGTTAATGAAAGCTTCATTTCTTTACAATCTATGGACTACATTAGCCAGTTAATGTTGATCTTTTAAAGTGCCATGTCTTTTATTTATGATAAAAATATTTGTATATGCAAGCGTATATTCATGCCATGTAAGTGCTGTACACTGATAAATTTATCCAATTAATTTAAGCATGTAATAACCACAATGCCACAAAAAAGCCAGGCTTGCAATTTATTTATTGTTAATATCTGACATCAAAAGTTCCAAAGCTCAAAGCTATAACCTAAATAATTAAAAGACAAAGAAACAATTTATCACTCAGTGCTCCAGAATATCTAAACCTTCCACAAAGCAGGCTAAATGATTAAACATGGATAATACTACTTAAATGCACTATATATTTGCATTCAAACCCAAGATAACTCTAAAGCAAGCAACTGGGTGAAATGGGAGAATCATGCAGTCTGAAGCAGACAAATACACATCCAAAGCACTTGACATCTGCAAGATGAGTGTGGAAATAGGAATCCAAAGCAGAGGGAGAATGACTCTTAGAGAAATATCTGTTATAAACTGCTTATCATCATAGCTTGGAACAAGCCATCATTTAATGGCCATAAACAAGACAACCAGTTAGCAATTACTCAGAAAGTGTGTACCTTTCAAATTTGCATGAACAATAATAACGTATGGATATGTATGTGAGATAGATGTTAGGACTGCGGTGAGAAGCCCCTTACAGTCCTGCTTAAAGGAGGGATTTCATCCTTGAATTGAGTAAATGCTAGCTGTAGTTCTAAACCCATGTTCTCCTATTCTCTGAAAGTTATGAAATGAGGCACAGTTCTTCTTTTGATAAAGACCCAAGGAAAGAAATGAGGCTGAGCACCAGTCTTTACCTCTGCTCCCAGTCTCGAGTCTGTTTCAGTTCCAAGTCCTGTCCCAAGGAAAGATAAGGTAGGGCTCGAATGAGGAGAAAAAAAAGAACCAACCCTAGGGCAGAGACTGATTCTGGTAACCCACAGCTGGGTTGTCTGGCCACACTGTGTTTTTAAATGGAGAAAACATATTTAAAATAAGACAAATACTATAGAATGTCACTTGTACGTGGAATCTAGAAAATGGTACAGATAACCTTATTTGCAATGCAGAAATAGACTCACAGATATAGCAAACAAATGTATAGTTACCAAGGGAGGAAAGAGGGGCAGGATGAACTGGGAAACTGGAAAGGACATATACACATTATTATGTATAAAAAAGATAACTAATAAGAACCTGCTGTATAACAAAGGAAGCTCTACTCAGAGCTTTGTGGTGACCAAATATGGGAAGATTTTTTTTAAGACGTGAATACATGTGTATGTATAGCTGATTCACTTTGTTGTGCAGCAGAAACTAACACAGCATTGTAAAGCAACTGTACTCCAATAAAAGTTAATTTTAAAAATAAATTAAATATACCTAAACAAAAATAAACAAGATAAAGCCAGGTTTCTAGCATTTGGGGAAAATTAGAAGATCCAGAATCTCTGAACTGCTATGCTCACTTCAGTTAGAGTTGAGTAGTTCTTGCTGTCTTTAGATAGGGCAGGTGTTTTCTGGTTTACCACACTGCTCATCTCTCCCTATTGCGCTGCCTGCCCAATCCTACCCATAGGCATGAGTTTTTACCACTCTGGGATTAATATATCTTCTAAAAGCTCCAGGCAGAACTGTAAAGAAGTTCTTGCATTTACAAAAGATTTTCTATAATTTCCATAGCTTTCGTGAGTTTCCAGTCTGTTCCAGGATGAGCTGCAAGACATGGAAACTTGCCTTATTTATATTTGGCTCTCTCATAATCCACACAGTATCTGTCACATAAAAGGCACTCAGAAAATGTTGCTTATTACAAGCTAAGTGTAGAAAGGGCCAGAATAACCCTCAAAGAGTCTTGAACATCTTGGTTTTCTCAAATCCAAACCTTTGGATCCTGGATTGGCCTTAAATTGAAATAAACCTGGATTAGGGGCTAAATGGATTGTGCTGACATGGAGATCAGAAATCAGATACCCTCTGCATGGGAGCAACTTGGTGTACAGTGGGGAAAGGACTTGAGTAGTGTAGAGGAGGAAAAACATCCCTCTACTCTCCTAGGTTCTCTGGTCGGTCTAAGAATTAAACTGACATAAGACAGATTAACAAGAGAAAAGCATGCAAATTTAGTTTAATATTTTTATGTATACATGGGAGTCATCAAAAGGTAAACAACTCAAAGAAGCCATAAGCCTGAAAGCTTATGTATATCTAAACAAAGAGCAATAAATTGTGGGTATGACAAGACAAAGGGTCTTAGGCCACAGACAGTAAATTGTGGAACAGTGACAGGGAAATATGGGGAAACTAATGGGAGATAAGAGTTATTCTAGTAGGTTTATTTGAACAGATCTGTATCAGTGTTGAATCCCTGTCTCTAGTGTTAAGAATGTTTTTCTCAGTACAGGGAGGGCATCTTTTTCATAGGACATTTTATGATCTACTTTTAGGTACAAAGGGGGAAGTTAAAGAGCTCTTCCTGCATATATTGTTTCTCAAGTGCCTTTAACTCAAAATAATCAAATGCAAAAGTGGCCTGTTTGGGGATGGCAGATTCTGAGCCCCCTCACTAGGCATTAGAAGTCCTGGATATGTTGATTCCATAAATAAATACTTATTTATTGCCTACTATGCACTAAGTACTAAGGATACACACATGAATACAAGATCCTTTAAAGAGTACAGTCAGGGAGGATTCAGCTTTAGTGGAAGCCGTGTAAAACTGGGCATGTCACTGAACCCTTCCAAACTCTGTTTTTCACTAGCAAAAAGGGGTTGACATGTCTGTTTCTTGGGGGCTTATTTCTTGCTACAGTGAGAAACAGCTGAAATAATAAGACTGCACACTTTTCAAGCGGTGAAACACAGGCAGCAAGATGATGGAATTGGATTCTTCCTGCCTTTGTTTCTTAGAACTGTAACATAATAGACTGTGGTCACAGAAGTAAGAATGAGACACACCCCACTCCAAATAGAGTTTTATAAAGAAATGGCCCTGAAGAACCTGTTGCATGCCAATTGGATTCCTCAAGAAGATGGACATCATGAAGAATCTGGGCATGGTTCAAAATACATTTCCTGTAGTTCAGAGTAACAGAAGATTCTTGCCTGGCTCACACTGAGGCATCTAAGGCAGAGTGTGGATGATCCTGGAGAAATCTAGATGGTAAGAGAGAACTTAACTGACTTAACTGTTTTGGTGGGGGATCCAAGAGGGACCTGCCATATTGGGATTGCATTATCCATGAGGAGTTTACCTAAGCAAGAGATACAGGATGTCTCCTGTCGACAAAAGTGAGCTATTCAGGACAGAGTGACCTCTGTTATTTTTGTGTCCTATAGAGCTGTCCTCATAGACATATGAGGTTACCTCAGTAGAAAGAGCCTAGATCCATGCTCAGTAATATCCAAGGACTGAGCAAGTAGTTGCTAGTGAACATGGTAAAATGCCTAAAGGAGAGAGGAGCCCAGCAAAGAAAGAGTCCATGAGACTGCCAGTCAGGAGCAAGAGTCCATTCTTGTCCCAAATCCCTGCCTTCCAGGATTTTCAAGAGAGGCTGGCATTAACCATCTGCCAAGTCAAAGAGCCAAAGTCACCTAGCCAAGAGACAGTCTTATCCTTTTCTCTCTCCCCTCTCCCATTCTACATGTGACTCTTGGAAGGAGGCAAGCTGGCAAGCTTGAAAGAGAAAGAGGAGACAAACTTGCTTGTTCTCCTACTATTGATTTTAAGCTGAAACAGGAGATATTTCAGGAGTTCATATTTCAGGCAAGAGAGATTGATATTAAATTACATTTGTAGTTTTGACTTTACATGGCCCTGGACATTGTAGAGCCTGAATTAAAACTATGCTTATGACTTAAGATGACCATAGGACATCCCAAGGACATGGGAGTAGCCTAGATCTTCACCTAGGGTCAGATGAAGATTATCCTACACAAAGAATATAGGGAAAGTAAGGAACATAAACAACAACGCATTTGACTAAAATGCACATGTCATTCACCATACATATGCACCATATAAACAGAAATAATTCTGAGAAGCAGCAGTGTTTTTGCCTCTTCTTGAAAAGCACCTTTTAACAATGAACTATGGTTGAAGTAGACATAACTAGCTTTTTCTAAATGGCTCTATTCTTAAGACAAAATGTGGTTAATGACTACTGACAGAATAATAACGGCTATAGGTCATGTCAGAGATCTGAATTTGAAGGTCAATTGAAGAGCACTGACAAAAATTGTTTTAGGGAATTGTGGACTTCCCAAATAATGTTAATTGAGTTGCCCCATCTCTTGAAATTTAGGACTTCCTTCAAATTTTGGAAACATGAGCAGTCGTCATATCATGCCTCATGCGTCAGTGCTCAAGTTTCTGTGATCTGTCAGTCAAGTGGAATCCTCAGACGCACCAACTGGCCGCACTTGGCAGTGAAATTGAGTGTAGATAGAATAATTACGCTGTGCACCTGTGCCTCTATGTCACCCTAATAAAACTTCCACAATATTGTCCCCATCTTCCCCAAAATACTGTTCCCATCTTACTCAGGAAATTTAAATTTCTTATAAAGGAAGTTAAAAAGAAAAGCTCTGTGATTCAAATAAGGATTCCACTCAAGATCCTACCATTTGCAGCACCCCTTAAAAAACTTCTACTCTGCCCATTAAGTCATCCTGTGATTAACATATGGTTTAAGTTGAAATCTGTCAAAGAAATTAGGTTTACTCTTTTTATTTTAGCCTTGAAAGAATATACTTCCAGGGAGTCTTATATATAAGTTGTAGACACAAAGCAGGCACTTTTTTTTTTTTAATTGAGAATTATAAGGGTATAAAAGGGAGAGAAAAATGCCCTCCTTCTTTCCAAAGGTACTCTTCAAGACTTACAATCCCAGTTTCCTCTCCCAGGTCCCTTCTTCCCACTCCTACATCTCCACATTTTATCTAGAACAGTTTCCGGCTTGATGAAGCACTTTTCTTAGTTCTGTCGTGTGGCCATAAAGCTGTAGTGCTGCTCATCTTTTAGACAGTTTACTGCTGCCTCCTTGCCTCAGTCAATTGTCACTGACAGTTGTGTTTAAAAACAATCACGTTAGTGTCATAAAGATCACTGCTAATTAAACTCAACCAGAGTATTCACTATTTGGTGTCTGTCCATTGTGCATTTTCCCAAGATCCTCTTATCCCAAAGTTAATTATACCAAAAGACAGCAGATTGTCTGAACCTCAGGGGGGATTTTTCCCCAGTTTGCCTTTTTGCTATTATTCTTAGAGGATTATTCTTGACATTTGTTGAAAAAAGTATCTTGAAAAGAAGACAGAATTGACAATAGAATTGTTAAATTTTGAGAAGGCTGATTTTTAATTAATGTTATTAATGGTATTAAGCAGATATCTATACAGAAATATGCTTATTGTATTTCACCAAAGATGCAAACCAACAGGTTTAGAAAAAACTGGACTATAAAGAGAAGCCTGTACTTCATTAACCCATTTGAGCAGCTCCTCATATGTTATATACTTAAAAGAAATATAAGGCACGGGCCATGCTCTCAGAGATCATACAATCTAGTTGAATGGGTATGAATCTTTTGAATTTCATAGGCCAATAACTTTTCTGAAGAATAAAAAAAATGGGAGGAACAGAAAATATAGTGACATCAATTTTTTCTTCTGCCCAACTAAACAATAAAAATAACTAACATTTACAGAGTGTATGCTATGTGCCAGATGTGGATCTGAGGGCTTTATTTCATTTAGACTTTACAGCAACTATTCTGACATTCTATAAATATATAAAACATTAATTATATATATTTTATTATTGATACATATAACTTTGTGTGTGCAAGTGTTCATCATTCAGTCATGCCCAACTCTTTGCATCCCCATGGACTGCAGCCCACAAGGCTCCTCTGTCCAAGGAATTCTCCAGGAAAGAATATTGGAATGGGTAGCGTTCCCTTCTCCTGGGGATCATCCTGACCCAGGGATAGAACCTGAGTCTCCTACATTGCAGGCAGATTCTTTACCATCTGAGCCACCAGGGAAGCCCTATATATAACTATATGTAGTATCGTGTGTGTGCATGTATGTGTGTGAGTGTACTGTTAATATCCCCACTTTTCAGGAAACTGAGGTCCAAAAAGTCAATGACTTCAGTCTCATCAGGATTTGAATACAACCAGTCTGACCCACAAAACCTTTAACCACTGTACTATCTCACATCAGTTAATTTCATCAATTCATGGAAGAGCTTTATCTTAACACTAAAAGAGTAAACAAGTCATCTAACTACAAAATAAAGGTCTGTTAAATACAATGTATGTAGCTTTAGGACAAAAGCTACATTGTCCTTATTTTTGTCATTTTGTATGGGTCTATAAATACTGGCATTTGGGAGCCATGGGACAACTTCAAAGAGACAAGACCTAAACTTAGGAAGTGTAATTAAAATATGAGCCAGTTTGTGATTCAGGTGAGTGGTAAAATCACTGAAGAAGTGAAGCTGACACTGGGTTGAAAGACTGAATGGTAAAACAGTGTGGGGAGAGAATTCCAGACAGCCAGAGGATTCAGGCAAAAGCCCAAGGAAGAAATAACAGTGGGGTATGAACAGCAAGTATACCAGTTTGGTATATTCAGAAATTTGACCCAGGATAAATGGCACAAGCTATAGGCCCATGAACTCTACCAGATTTACAACTATGTTCGTTTGGCTTGCATAGCACTTTTAAAGTAATCTATTTTTTGTATATAACATACTAACAGAAAAATGCACAAATTATATATGTGCAGCTCACTGAATTCACAGATTTTGAACACACACATGTAACTTCTTACATATCAAGGAACAGAACACCTACTAGCACCTATAAATCTCTCTCATGCCCCTTTTCCAGGCACTATCCCTGGAAAGTAATTACTATCAGCATGGATCGGTTTTGTCTGGTTTTGAACCTCATATAAATGGAACCATATAGTGTGAATGATTTTGTGTCTAACTTTGTGTTAATGAGATTCACCCATGTTATTTCCATGTAGCAGTCATACATTCCTGTTCACTGCTGTACAGTGTTTCATTTATAAATACACTATATTTTATTTATATACTCTATTGTTGAGGACAGTTGTGTTGCGGGTGTTAATGAAGTTTCTTCGAACATTTTGGTACATAACTTTTGGTTGACATGAGTACATTTCTGATGGAAATAGAGTTGCTGGATCATAGTATAGGTATGTGCTCAGCTTTAATGGACACCATCAAGCAACTTTCCAAGGCAGCTGTTCCTGTTTATACTCCCACCAACAGTATCTTCACTATAGCTTTAATGTGTATTCCCCTAATGATTATTGAGATGACAAATTTTTTCAGATGTATACTCACCATTTAGACATCTTCTTTTATAAAGTTCAAGACTTTAACCTATTTTTCTATTGTATCTCTTAGAAATTGTATAGTCCATGAATTAGAAGTTCGTATCTCTTAGAAACTGTATGGTCCATGGAATTCTCCAGGCCAGAATACTGGAGTGGGTAGCCTTTCCCTTCTCCAGGGGATCTTCCCAACCCAGGAATCGAACCCATAATGCAGGCAGATTCTTTACCAGCTGAGCCACAAGGGAAGTCCAAGGAGGGCACAGCGTAGTTTTAAATTTTTGAGTCATTATTTTAAAATCTGAAGATTTCATGAACAAATAAGGATTTTCAGCCCCTCTTGAAAATAAAATTGCCTGGCAGAACCAGTTAGATACCCCTGCATTGCAACAACAGGCAGGAGCTGCCCACTCTTTCTGCAACATGTGTTCTCCCACTTGTCACAGTTCCCACCCCAAACCCAGGGCATGAATCTGGACTCACAGCTCTGACTCCACTCACTTATTGTATCTTCTGGGTCACTATCCATGGCTAAAAAATAAGGAAGGAAAATAGTGAGAAATGTGAAAAATAATCTTCACTTACTCATTCTTTCAATATTTACTGAATTCTAATTATATACTATATTACCTGTTGGGATATACCAATGAACAACAACCAAAAAAGTTACTTTTGTGTTTTAACCCTGAGGACTTTTCTATGATCAGTTTAATCAGAATTATAACAATGTTGAATATTTTTAACAAAATATTTTTCTTGGCAACGTTCATTCAACCAATTAAAGGAATCAGGGGTGTTAGAAGAGTAAGCACACAGGATGACACAGAAAACAAAACAAAACAAAACAGAAGAACATGGAAAAAGAGCCTGAAGCTGTTCTATCATATTAACAGATAAGTTCTCAAATACACCAGGACATCAGACAACTCTTGTTTCACGACATCCTCAGGTTCAGAATAACAGACACAAAAACAATCTGGAAAAAGCTTTCACTCCACGAAGCTTACCTTCTACTGGCAGCATACTTAGGTTGGAAATTTCTTCATTGAATTTCAATTTCAGGAATTTTGACATTATTCTCCTGCTAATCTCTGGGTTGTCGGAAAGATAGCCTGGAGGTGGAAATGGCAATTCATTTCAGTATTCTTGCCTGGAAAATTCTTTGGACAGTCCGTGGGCCTGCAAAAACTTGGCAACTGAACACAATGGGCAATCAGTGGGGTTTCTTACCTTTTATTCTAGGTTTCATAGAATACTTACCGAAACCTCATTCTTCATTGGATCCCAAATATTTAGAAATAAATCAACCCTGACCCTAACTCAGTGAGTTATTTGGTTTCTGTGAATAGGGAGAGAAAAGAAGGAGAAAAAAATCCCACCATCCAATGAACTTTTAAAATACAAAGGGGCAGTCCATGGTGAGGTTGTATCTATTTCTTTCACCAAGAACTCAAAGCACCTTTCCACTCAGCTCAGTTTGACTTTCCCATTGCAGTCAGTAGTATAATAACAAGATATGAGTGTGTGTGTGTGTGTGTATGTGACTGGGCAGAGAAAGAGGCAGTGAAAGTGAAGTGCAATCCAGTTGTTACTAATGGATTGCTAAATTTTCCCTCATGTAAAGATATTTTAGCCTTCTCCTTCTCCTTCTCCTTCTCCTGTGTCTTATGTCATGTTTTGGGATCCAATCAGCACTACCAGAGGCAAGCCCATTAACTCTTTCAGCTCTCTAGGGTACCATTCAGACTACTCAGAGCATTTCTGGTGCTCTGCTGTCTAAGTGGACCATACAAAGATGCTATTTAGTTCAATACACTAGTGATTCATAAAACAATTCCTTGAAGGTTTGAAAGAGTTAATCTGTATTCCTCTTTAAACATTTGGCTTAGTGCAAGAGATTGACTGAAAAAATGAGGAGAATAGAGAACAATATGTCATTAACTGGCACAAAATTCTAGGGACATAAGCAAAAAAACCAGACTATCATCTTCAGTATACAAGTGGAAAAACTGAGAACAACAAGAAGTTTTTGTCCACAGTCACACAATAAGCTGACCTCTGAGCCAAGACTGTTTCCAGGTCTCCAAATGTTCCATCTGGAGCTATGCCTATGGTTTTCTCCAAATCCAAACCCATGTAGGGAAGGGGAGGATGGAAGTGTATGATGGGACAAAGGTTAACACAAGAATCCTTCTGGGTCACTCCAGGACCAAAATTCTGTCCTTTTTTTTTTTTTTTTTCCTTTCTTTTCATTTCTCTGAAATGCAAATGCTAGTCTGCTCCACTGTAAATCCTACTTGAGATGAAACAGAATTTTAAGTAGAATCTGTAAAGCCCTCCCTTCCCAATTTCCTTCCTGGCCAGTAGTTCCTGTCACCTCTGACCACACTAAACCCAGCAGCCTTTCCACGTTTTACCTCAGTTCCCATCAACATGTTTGCAACTTTCCATAGTTTATTTTCATCTCTCTCCAGCAAACAAGACCTCTTGAGAAATGAGAGAAGATGGGGTCAACACACACACACACTCGCCTGCTGGTTCGACAGAAAACACCACACAGAACCAGGGAAGCCTGCGTGGGGTCTTCCAGGAGGCCATGCAGCTGATTTGCATGCTGGTACTGCAGCTGGATTCCTTAGGAGACAGAAGCCTCAAGTTTAAATCACTCTGTGGTTGGAAAGGAAGTTGAGAATAAAGTGGGTGGGGGAACTGCCATGACTTCACAAGCAAACTGTGACTGACCTCTCCATGCGGAAGTCCAGAATAATAAATCTTGGAAATGGTCTGCCTCACATCTTATCAATGAGAAAACTGAAGCAAATAGGGAAGTGACCTATCCAGGGCCATGTGATTTATTAGCATCACAGTCAGTTTGGTGAGGGCACTTCAAGTGTAGAGAACAGAACAGGAGAGGCTCACCACAGAAAATGAGGATTTGTTTCAAGGATCCACAGGACAGCGAACTTTAGCGGTAGCACCTGCAAGCTTCATTGAGCACTAAATACTGCAGGTACCTAACAGCAGCTCCAGTCTGCTAGTTTCGCGATGGCAAACATGCCTAGACAGTAGCACCTCTGGGCTCGCTCTAGTCCTTTGCTATTGTGGGCGTTAACTACTCTCTTCTCCGCTCTTGCTTTTACTGCTTTTGTTCATATAAACACACACCTCTCTGTTATCCTGTCTGCTTCTTAATTCCTGCTTCCCAGGGCCTCTGCTTCCTGTGCTGCCTTTCTGACTTCTTTTCTGTGTCTCCTGACTTCTTTCCACTGACGTATAACTGACTGTCCTTGAATAGACTTACATTCAAGTTCTGGGAGGGAGGATCTGATGGGTTCACCTGTAACTCTCCAGTGGCTCTGTCACCAGCCCGTAGGGTTATTCTAGACGATGGCCACAGGGAGATGTCCTTCCCTGGTCAATCAGGATAGACTCAAAAGCAAAGCTGAGTAGTCATCTCTCCTCAGAATGGGGTTTTGGCCATGGAAAACACTTGGGGCATAACAGAGTCCTCCTCAGATTAGTGCTCTGGACTAGATCCCATGTCTATGGGACTATATCCCAGTTATGTAGTGTACAGTAGTGAAGAAGAGATTATTTCTGGAGCCAGGCTGCCTGGCTTTTAATCCAATGACCATTGCTTTCTGGCAAGTCATGTTTTAGGAAAGTTATACAAGCTCAGATTCCTTACAATAGAGATTATAATATAGTCTGTCTTAGAGGGTTATGGGAGTAATTTACATAGAATATTTAGAAGAGGATCTGACACATTAAGTGCTCAATAATGCTGAATATTATTATTATTCTATTTTTTCCCATAGCACCTGTAAATGGGTTTTTGTTTGTTTGTTTTGTTTTGGCCACACTGCATGGCTTGTGGATCTCAGTTCCCATAGATCAAACTTGTGCCCCCTGCGGTGGAAGCACAGTCAACCGCTGGGCCACCAGGGAAGTCCCACCTGTAATGGTTTTAAACTAGATCTGTATTCTTTGACACTTTTCCCACAAAAACATGGAGTCTAATTCTTCTCCTTTGAATATGGTCCAGAATGTTCAGAATGCAATAAAGTAATGCTTCATGATATCCAAGGTTAGATCAGGGGAGGCAATATAGTTTCTGCCTTGTTGGAATTTCTGCTTTTGCACCTACACTGCAGCTTCTCTCTAGCTCCCGCTCCCACTCCTCAGAATAGTAGATTATCAAATCTTAGTGTGCAAAACTAAGCTGCTAAATGGGAATTGTTAAGCCCAACTCCCAGAGATTCTGATACCTAGCCTAGGAAACTTTTAAGAATCACTCCAGGAAGTTTAATGCAGATTAATTTTAGACCAGACTTTGTAAAACACAAAACTAAATCTTTAAGAGGTTATTTAGTACAATGATTTAAGAGCACAGTGTCTAGAACTCAATCACCTGGGTTCACTTCTTGGCTCTTCTATTAGAACTTTCTGTGTGACCTTGCACATGACACTTAACCTCATTGTGCCTCAGTTTCTCCAACTGTGGAATAGGATTAATGATAATACCTACCTCACAGGCTTGATGCAAGCATTAAATGCATTAACGTATATGGAGCATCAGAATAATGGTGTACTTACCAATTATTTGCCTTGGGGCACTACCTAGCTGTCCCTGGAAGCTAGACTTTGCCTATAGACAACTACAACAAGATTCTTACAGTGACACCAATAAGTGTGAGGAGAAGTCCATTAGGAGCTGGTTCTCTGTCCATTCTCTTTTCTCACTTTCCCTTGCCCCTCAAACTATGGCCGATAGACACATTTTGTTAGAAATCAAATTAAGGCATGAGCCAGTCAATCCTGCTACACTTTTAAGTCCTTCTATGTCTTAAGGACCTTTTCTAATCTATCATTTGATCATCATATTTGGCATGTCAGCAACGTTTAGGTCTTTTTCACCATTATTTTGATGCATGCTGTTAGCGAATTTGGGTTTCCTTGTTTCTTTTACAGTGCATTTCACCAAGAGTTCATTTTCAAATGCAAACATAAGAACTAAAGTTCCTAAAGCTTTATGACTCATAAAATGCATTTCTCCCCCTTCCCCCTCATTCACTAGCATGATAGCAAATCTTTAACAGATTGCCTTGCACCAAGGGAGGTGGCTCCCAGTGCTCATATAAATAATTTATACTGATCAACATTTGCTTCAATTAATGGAAATGATAATGTTGTAAAGAAAACATTTTACTGTGTTTCCAAGTCTACTCACCAGAGGAATAATATTAGAATTCCTAGATGTATGGGAAACCTCAGAGCTAAAAGTTCCAAAAAAACAGTTTCTTGTGTTTTTTTTTTAATTTCTTGATAGCAAAGAACAGTCTTTTCTTATAGTGCAAGGTCTGTTATATACTAGATACTGTTAATACCTCACTGGCAGAAATAGCTCTCTCATATTATGGAGCTGCTGCAGTTTTTCTATCAGCCAACAACTGTGGTTTCCTGAAGTAGCAAAACCTGAAAAAAAAAAAATGCAGCAGCTCAGAAAGAAGGAATCAGAGTGGGCTGGTGATTCATGCATCCTCAGGAAGAGGGTTGGACATGACCTCTGAGACACCTGTCAACACTGTTTTTTGTTTTTCTACCATTCTACTCAAATACTAATTTATAGTCAAATATCAGTCACACCTCAAAAACAAACAAGATGTTTTCACTCCCTCTACCCAGTTCTAAATGTTTTGGCTTTAAACTTTGCCCCAGAAAGTCGATCAGACATGTAAACAAGTTAAATTTAAGTCACTTTATTCACACAATTCGCTGATGTGCATAAGAGCTATAGAATGTGTTTAGTTAGCATTAAAGATAAACTCCAAATATAGCTCTAGAGTTGAAGACTATATTTCACCTAGACTGTAAGACAACACTATTTGCTCCTTGAGAGGGGGAAGAAAGGATGTATTATTGACCTTAAGTGACCTATTTTTGATCCCTTGTAAACATGAAAAGTTGGCAGCTGAGTATTTGTGTGCTAAACTCCGCCCCTTCATCCACATACCATGTTTGGAGGAACTGAAAGCACTTCCTGTATGGGGTCATGACCCAAGGCCAGCAACTGCAATTTAGGCAGAATTAGAGCAACAGTATCTGCAAGTGGGATTGGCACCTCCTAAAAGCCGTCATCACCCACTGACAAGAAAAGTAGAATCCAAACTCAGGCAGAGGACAGTAGGGAAACTGAGGGGTTTTATTAAAGAGACACAGCCCTTCTGTGTTCCATGTTCTGCTGGTTGAGCTCAACTTCACAACAACTCACATCCGTACAGTGCTGGCTTCCCTTCTCTCACACACATACACTCTCAGGGGTGTGAGGAATGGCTCAAACACGAAATTAGAATTATTTGAAGGGTGACATCCATTATAGACCTAAGGAGTTCTGTGACCTTAACTTTCTAAAATTAATCCACCTAAAAGCTTAAACATGGAATACCTATTTCATCTTGAAGGAGACTTTTGCCACTTTGCAAAGTTACCTGGTTTATTAATTCAGGCCTGGTAGTAATAGAACTAATTTAAAACCAAAATATCCATCATGTAACAGAACTAGATATGCTGTTTTTATCCAAGTAATTATTAGGATAATTGCCAAACTTTCCTTTGTTTTGTTTTATTCCATACAAGCCAATCCCACTGGTTTATATGCACTATATATACATATATCCTCATATTAATAAACAAAAGTGCTGAGAATAAATTTATAATCAGAGACTTTCCTCCCAGAGCAAAGGCTAAAAAGAAAACAAGAGCTGTGTTTCCAATTCAGATTGTTGGCTTTAAATAAATAAAGGAAAACTTTATTTAAAAATCTATGTCTCTATCATACCCATATTCAAAGGGTTTCTGTCTATAGTAATAAAACCTTTTTACTGGCAAATATCAACAAAATAAAAAACTGATGAATGAGTAAAAGTTAGGACTACTATACAATTTCAAGCCACTTCCAAGGGTGATTGAAGTTTGACCAATTCCCTTCTTCCCATCTATGAAAAGATTTGAGAAGGTGTTCTTCCTCTTCCCAGTACGGCTCTTCATCCTGTGAGTCCCAAGGAGCTGGGCTATTGGGGTTCCCAAACAGGTATTGGAACAGTTGTTCCTCAACAACTCACCTGGTTGTAGAGCTGTCCTGAGACTCTTCTAACACTTCTCAACTCTGAGTCACTATCCACAAAGTCAATGACTAACGTACCATGTTAAAAGGAAGTCTTAGAGAATTTTCTTCAAAGCAAAGGCCTCAAACTCAAACACCCACAGGAAACCAGAACGTAAAGTACAGCAATGAGGGAGGAGGGGACAATTAGAAAGTATGGGCTGCAGTTATTTCTGCACTCTCCCTAACTCCATCCAGTTTTTGCCAGGAAAGATTGTAGGCTGGAAATTGCTATTTTCCCTCATTTTTAAGAGATTTCAGAAATCTGATTTTATTGATAGCTGCTGATTTATAAATATTTACAGTGAACTTGATTTTGTAAAACATTGTGCTAGGAAATCAAAAAACATCTGTGACAATAATCACTAGTTTATGATCTGTGGTTTATAGTGTCATCCCCTGCACACACAGACATGCATAGGCACAAGTGTGTGCATACTCACCCACCCCTAAAGAGTGATAGATCCTGGGAGCTGAACCTGTCAAATTGCAATCATCCTTGGAAACAGCTTGAAATTGTTTAACAGTTCTAACTTTCACTCATTTATCAATTTACAATTTTGTAGACTATTTGCTAGAAAAAGATGCTATTATAATTTATAGAAAAACACTTATGTTGAACATAAGTACAACAAAGACATAAGATTTTTAAAAATTTTTAATTGAGGTATAGTTGATTTACAATATTGTGTTAGCTTCAGGTGTATAGCAAAGTGATTTGTTTATACACATATATATATATATTCTTTATTTTTTCCTTTTCCATCGTAGGTTATTACAAGTTATTGATTACAGTTCCCTGTTGTTGTTGTGCTCAATCACTCAGTCATAACCAACTCTGCGACCCCATGAACTGCAGCCCACCAGGTTCCTCCGTCTATGAGATTTTCCCAAGCAAGAATACTGGAGTGGGTTGCCATTTCCTTCTCCAGGGGGGGTTTCCCAACCCTGGGATCAAACTCATGTCTCTTGCATCTCCTGCATTGGCAGGTGGACTCTTTACCATTGCACCACCTGGGAAGGTCCATAATTTCCTGTACTATACAGTAAAACCTTGTTGTTTACCTTTAAATATGGTAGTGTGTATCTGTTAATTCCACACATTTAATTTATTCCTCCCCTCCTCCTTTGGTGACCATAAGTCTATTTTCTATAAGACATAGATTTTTAAATTAGGTTTTCATTCATTTACTAAACTGTGAACTCCAGTTAGAAAACTCTATTTAAAGACTGAATAATTTTACTTATAGTTTATTTATGTATATAAATAAATAAAACTATTTATGTAAAACCAAAAATTATACCTATTTACCAAAAAGTAAAGAATTGATGCTTCTCATCCAAAATTGTGTTTATTCTCCATAATTACTAGAATCAGAGTTTGAGTCAAAAGCCTGAAATAACACTGAAAGCAGTCAGTGTCCTCACCTATATGAGGTAAGCAGTTAGTCACAGCAGACAATTCCAAGGGTGTGTCCATGATGACAAGTCTCTAGATGTATATTATTACACTATGATTTATTTTCAAGTATAAACAGGGGAGGAGTAGATGAGCTGACTTCTGATTACATATCATATTAAAACTTCCATATTATATATCATATTAAAACTTCAAGCCAAGTTTTCAGTGATCAATAAAGTCCTTACTGAACCAGAAGATAAAGAAAAGATTCTCAAGTAGAGTGACTTCCAAAGACAGACATATAAGTTCAGTCTTGATTTTTAGTTTGACATAAATATCTGTTTTTTGGTGGTGGGGGGAGACAAATTTAATGTTCAAATATATATTCATTGTGGATTGAAAGCACAATATACATGTAAAAGACATTCCATAGAGTGTTTATTACAGCCATAACAGTCAGTATGCAATGCTGGTATCTTTTTCTTCCCCTCACAAACAGTAGACTTCATTTTCCTGTAAAAATTGTTGAAAGGGTTTTCAGTGTTCTGAGAATTGGGACTCATTATGGGATGCCTGCTGAAAATAGTTGCTTACTCAGAATAAGCTGAAAGTAAAAGGATATTATTTTCAGTCTAAATCATTCTAATGGGATTGGGCCAATGAGTCTCTCTCCTTGATCTTTATATTGAAAATGTTTTCCTTTTTCCCTCACTGAAAACTCCTGTTGCTTACAAGCATTTGCAAACTCCAGGAAAACCTGTGTAAACACCATGATTACAAGCTCAAGGCTAGACTTCAATGCTCTGTATCATGAAATAGCTGCTTAAAATCAGAGATCCTGCTTAGACTGAACTAGAAGGAAATTTTGTCTCCAAGTTCACCATTGTTGCTCTTCTTCTGTCATATATATTTAGTAAAACAGTTTGTCTCTTCAACTGTGAGGCAATCACCACTAACTCTGTCTAAAGGATTCGGGAAATATTTCTACTTCAGAGAAGTGGGCTTTGAAATCTGAAATATTTAGAGTCATGTTCTTATTCTGCATCTTAGCAAACTAAGTGCTCTTGGTCAAGCCCCTTAACCCCTCTAAGCCTTTGTTTTCCAATATCTACTTTTCAGCCTCGTTGTGAGATTTTAAAAGAAAACACAACGAGTTAAATACAACAGCAAAACATTTTAAATAAATATTTTAGGACAAAGGCAGTTTCAATTTGTTAGACTGTGGGTGACAGAAACAACTTTCCAAGATCAGTCAATAAAGACAATCTTCAGAGGAAATTCTTGAGTTCCTTTTGCGTTCACTTATGGTTATTTCCATCACATAAATAATTCTCACTAGTGCTAACTATGTTCAAGGAGACTGTAAGCTGGGAGTGAGAAAAGAAGGAGAGGAGAGATGTGTAGACAGCTGAATCAGTTCCATAAAGGATTTCAATCCTGGTAGTAAACAAGGAGGTAAGACCTGCCAGCAAATGACTATAAATCAGAACAGAAATTCATCCAGGCTGTAACAGGGGCAGGGCTAAAGAGCAATGACAGTTGGGTGAGGGGGGAGATTATTTTGCCTCTGAATTGTTTCCTTTTATAGTCGTGATTCTGAAACCTATAGCAAAGCCCACCCTCTAAAATAACTTTTTTTCTAGCAAATGGTTCCAGAGAATTTTAGAATTCAATATATTTTAACAGTTTGTGGTTAGAACACCTCCATTTTACAGATTTAAAAAAAAAAAAATGGGCCCCCAAAGATGAAGTTAAGTAATCAAGTTAGGACAGAGTCAAAACCAGAAGTATTGTGCTTCTCCTGCTTCAGACAACCCATAAGGTCTCTTTGTCTGAGTCAACTGGAAATACCCTTTGAACAATGTATGTCTCTTCTATCAGAGGAAGAGAAAGTTCAAGTTGCAAATAAAAAACTCTATAATACTCTGAACTTTAGGCTTTTCCATGACTTTTGTCCTTCTAGAGATTTTCATTTCTTCCTAGAATATAGGACTTTCTTTTGATGATTTATTGTCTAACAAGCAAAACCAGAGATTCCTGAGCTAATGACTTCTTCCTTCCTTTCATCCTTCCTTTCTTTTCCTTTCTTCTTTCCATGTGGCTTCCTATGATACTGGAATTTGATCCAGCGTTCTTAGATTGACCTTGGAGTTCAAGTATGGCAAAATATCTGAAGGAGTATTGGGCAAAGAGGATTCTCAGCATTATTCAGGATAGACAGAGACCAATGAGTATCAAGACTTTCCTAAAGGCGTGAAAGACTCTGAATGAACTCTTGGCTGAAAATTGAAAGGAGGTGGAGAACCCAAGAACCGCTGAGACTGAATTTCCTATCCAGTCCACACTGGAGTCAAATTAAATAGAAAGAAAGGAAAATGTAAAAAAGAAAAGATGGCAGGAAAAAATAAGGAATTAAGGTATTATTTCATTTCTTGCATACTTAAGATGTAGGCTGACATTCATTGACACCACACTTTATTCTACACCATGCACTACACAGTGAATGCCTCTGCATACATGCATGCTAAGTTGTTTCAGTCATGTCCGATTCTTTGGGATCCTTTGGACTATAGCCCACCAGGCTCCTCTGCCCATGGAATTCTCTAGGCAAGAATACTGGAGCGGGTCACCATGCCCTCCACCAGGAGGTCTTCCCAACCCAGGGATCGAACCTGCATCCTTACAACTCCTGCACTGGCAGGCCGGTTCTTTACCACTAGTGCCACCTGGGAAATCCCATTCACACAGTGATAAAGTGATAATATTACCTTTATAACTCAAAATGAAGGCAGTTTTCACTCAGTACCTACAGAGCAATTGACCTTAGCCAGAATAAAGGATTAATAGGTAAATGTTCAATAGATTACTGAGCACCTACAGAAACTTTAGCTACATTATTCAATTTTATCTAATTATCAGAATAGCCCTATAATATTGGTGTCATTAACCCTATTTTAGAGATTAATACAAGGATCAAGAAGTCTGAGTAGTTTACCTAAGATCACAGAGACAGTAAGTGGTAGTACTGGGATTAGAATCCATGTCTGTCAGGAACCACATGAACTGCTTCATACCCTACCCATGAACTGCTCTGCTGCCTAAGATTGCAAGGCACAGTGACTAGAGTTCTTAATTGGAAGTTGGGATACTTAAGATTTACTCCAGTTTATATTCCTTATTGTTCTTCAGTCTTTTCCAAAGACTTTGACTCTCAAGTCTCCCTTTTTTTATGTGTTTCTTCTATTGTGCTAATTCACTGTCTGATCTTGACCACAATCCCATCTCAACAAACGGCCTCTCAACACTTTCTTATCACCTGACCCCAGGCCCATCCTGGGTTTGCTTCTGTTATGCTTTTCTGGTTCTGACAGCTCACACTTCACTATGTGGTCCAGAGGAGATAGCGAGAGACAAGGGAGTCATTCAGAGAAGACTGAGATGACAACAGGCTGTAGCAATCAGGGAACATTTAATGGAAAGAGAATATTAAGTGGGAAAGAGGGAGAAGACCACTATATTTAGAAAGGGAATAAAACAAATGAAAATTAGAGTGTGGACAATGTGCTGTGCTTAGTCGCTCAGTCGTGTCCAACTCTTTGTGACCCCATGGACCTGTAGTCTGCCAGGCTCCTCTGTCCATGGGGATTCTCCAGGCCAGAATATTGGAGTGGGTGGCCATGCCCTCCTCCAGGGGATCTTCCCAACCCAGGGATCAAACCCAGGTCTCCCACATCGCAGGCAGATTCTTTACTGTTTGAGCCATCAGGGAAGAATAAGTAGAGCATACTTAATGTAGAAAAAGAGAATTAAGCTTGATAATAGTCAGAGATTACTTTGGTATGTGGGTTAGGATTAACTGAATTATCTGAATGTTTTAAGATTTAAATTTACCTGCCAATATTGTACAGTATGTTTAGAAACAGAAAAGAGTGAAGGCAGAAAAACCAATGATTGTTACTGAGAAATAGGTAGGATCCAAAAAAAAACTCCACAGATGTAAGCCATGATAAATAGAAGGATGACTGAGGCCAAAGGAAGAACCGGGGATTTCAAGAGGCAGACATTATTTACAAAGAATATGCATTTTTGTTTACCCATGGTGACTCTGTGATAATTTGGTGATGTTCCAGTGAAAATGAGTAAACCATGCAATTTAGATTGGGACTTGAACCTACAGTCTTTTCACCAAGGTCACACCCAGACTCAGGAGTTAATGAATCATGTTCTTAACATTTCATCACAGAAAGAATTCAGTGAGAGATAAAATGATAGGCAAGAAATGGATTTATTCAGAGAGAAACACACTCCACAGAAGAGTGTAGGCCATCTCAGAAGGCAAAAGTGACCCAAGGGTATGGGGTTGTCAGTTTTTATAGGGGTGGATAATTCTATAGGCTGAGAGGGAGGAGTATTCCATTAACTTGTAAGGAGAGGTGAGGATTTCCAAGAATGGGGCCTCTGCCCACTTTTTGCCTTTTCATACTGGGCATGGAGTTCTCCATGCAAGAATATTAGAGTATGTTGTGTTTCTTCTTCCAATGAACCACATTTTGTCAAAAATCTTCACTATGACCTGCCTATCTTGGGTGGGCCTGCACGGCAGGGCTCATAGTTTGAGTTGCACAAGCCCCTTTGCCACTATAAGGCTGTGATCCATCAAGGGGATTACTGCTGAAGGTAAAGCTCCAATACTTTGGCCACCTGATGCAAAGAGCCAACTCATGGGAAAAGACCTTGATGCTGGGAAAGATTGAAGGCAAAAGGAGAAGAGGGTGACAGAGGACAAGATGGGTAGATAGCATCACCGACTCAATGGACACAAATTTGAGCAAACTCCAGGAGATGGTAGAGGACAGAAGAGCCTGGCATGCTGCAGCTTATGGGGTTACAAAGGGTCAGACATGACTGTGACTGAACAACAACAACAATGTTTTGACCTTTATGGTCAGTCTTGGAACTGTCATGGCACCTGTGGGTGTGTCATTTAGCTTGTTGATGTCTCACAACGAGTGTATCCTGAGGCTGAAGTTCTAGAGGAAGTCAGCCGTTCTGCCATCTTGGACTTATTTGGTTCTAATCAGTTTATGTTATGGCCTCGGGATGTGTCATTCTTTTAAAGGCTGTGTCTTGGCCCCTTCTCTTCTATTTCAATACCATCAAGAAGTTAGAACTGCAGGACCAGAATTTGCGAAGGTGGTCTAGGTAAGATTATCCACAAAAAAGTGAGAATTAATTCCATGACAACATATGTACTAACCAAAGGAATAGCACAGGCAATTTCAGAATTGATTAACACAATCTTGAATGCATTTATACCCACAACAATTTATTAATGACTCATAGTATTTCAGGACTAGAGTAGATAAAACCAGTTTAGGGGGTTTTAGAATAGAGAAGCATATTTGGTTTAAAAAAACGTTTAACCCTTTTTAAGTTTTTGTGCTTAGTCCCTCAATTGTGCCTGACTCTATGCGACCCCATGGACTACAGAGACCCTGCTTTTGATTCATTTGGGTATATACTCAGAAATGGAATTACTGGATCATATGGGAATTCTATTTTTAACTTTTTAAGGAACCTCCATACTGTTTTCCAAAGCAGCTGCACCATTTTACATCAACAGTGAACAAGGGTTCTGATCTCTTCACATTCTTGCCAACACTTGTTATTTCCTGTTTTTGTTTTTTGCTTTTTTTATAGTGGCCATTCTAATGTATATAAGGAGGTATCTTGTGCGGTTATGACTTGTATTTCCCTGATGCTTAGTAATGTTGAGCATCTTTACTTGTGTTTTTGGCCATATGCATATCTTCTATGGAGAAATGCATATTCAAGACCTTTGCTCAGTTTTCAATTGAGTTGTTAGTGTTGTTGTTGTTGAGCTTCAAGATTTCTTTAAATACTCTGGATATTAACCAATTATGAGATACATGATTTTAAAATATTTTCTCCCATTCTGCAGGCTGCCTTTTTCATTCTCTTGATTTTGTTCTTAAATACAGAAGTATTGAATTCTAATATAGTCCAGCTTATTTTTCTTTCTGTTGCTTATGGTTTAGGGTCATATCCAAGAAATCATTTCCAAGTCGAATGTCATGAAGTTGCACCTTGTTAATTTTCTTAAAAACCTTATGAACTATAACTTGTATATTATAAAATGTGCCCATCACAAGTGTACAGGCCAATTCAGTTCAGTTTAGTCACTCAGTCATGTCTAACTCTGACTACATGGACTGCAGCATGCCAGGCTTCCCTGTCCATCACCAATTCCTGAAGCTTGCTCATCAAGCATCAAGTTGGTGATGTCATCCAGTCATCTCATTCTCTGTCGCCCCCTTCTCCTCCTGCCTTCTATCTTTCCCAACATCAGAATCTTTTCCAATGAGTCAGCTCTTCGCATCAGGTGGCCAAAATATTGGAGTTTCAGCTTCAACATCAGTCCTTCCAATGAATATTCAAGACTGATTTCCTTTAGGATTGAATGGTTGGATCTCCTTGCAGTCCAAGGGACTCTCAAGAGTCTTCTCCAATACCACAGTTCAAAAGCATCAATTCTTTGGCACTTAGCTTTCCTTATAGTCCAACTCTCACATCCATACATGACTACTGGAAAAACCATAGCTTTGATTAGACAGACTTTGGTGGCAAAGTAATGTCTCTGCTTTTTAATCTGCTCTCTAGGTTGGTCATAGCTTTTCTTCCCAGGAGCAAGCATCTTTTAATTTCACAGCTGCAATCACCATCTGCAGTGATTTTGGAGCCCAAAATAATAGTCTCTCACTGTTTCCACTGTTTCCCTATCTATTTGCCATGAAGTGATGGGACCGGATGCCCTGATCTTAGTTCTCTGAATGCTGAGTTTTAAGCCAGTGTTTTCACTCTCCTCTTTCACCTGCAGCAAGCGGTTCTTAAGCTTTTCTTCCCTTTTTGCCATAAGGGTGGTGTCATCTGCATATCTGAGGTTATTGATATTTCTCCCAGCAAACTTGATTCCAGCTTGTGCTTCATCCAGTCTGGCATTTCATGTGATGTACTCTGCATAGAAGTTGAATAAGCAGGGTGACAATATACAGCCTTGACGTACTCCTTTCCCTATTTGGAAGCAGTCTGTTGTTCCATGTCTAGTTCTAACTGTTGCTTCCTGACCTGCATACAGATTTCTCAGGAGGCAGGTCAGGTGGTCTGGTATTCCCATCTCTTTCAGAATTTTCCACAGTTTATTGTGATCCACACAGTCAAAGGCTTTGGCATAGTCAATAAAGCAGAAATAGATGTTTTTCTGGAACTCTCTTGCTTTTTCAATGATCCAATGGATGTTGGCAATTTGATCTCTGGTTCCTCTGCCTTTCCTAAATCCAGCTTGAACATCTGAAAGTTCTCAGTTCACGTACTGTTGAAGCCTGGCTTGGAGAATTTTGAGCATTACTTTACTAGCATGTGAGATGAGTGCAATTGTGCAGTAGTTTGAGCATTCTTTGGCATTGCCTTTCTTTGGAATTGGAATGAAAACTGACCTTTTCCAGTCCTGTGGCTAATGCTGAGTTTTCCAAATTTGCTAGCATATTGAGTGCAGCACTTTCACAGAATCATCTTTTAGGATTTGAAATAGCTCAACTGGAATTCCATCACCTCCACTAGCCTTTGTTCATAGTGATGCTTCCTAAGGCCCACTTCACTTCACATTCCTGGATGTCTGGCTCTGGGTGAGTGATCATACCATCATGGTTATCTGGGTCATGGAGATCTTTTTTGTACAGTTCTGTGTATTCTTGCCACCTCTTCTTAATATCTTCTGCTTCTGTTAGGTCCATACCATTTCTGTCCTTTATTTAGCCCATCTTTGTGTGAAATAGTCCCTTGGTATCTCTAATTTTCTTGAAGAGATCTCTAGTCTTTCCCATTCTATTGTTTTCCTCTATTTCTTTGCATTGATCACTGAGAAATGCTTTCTTATCTCTCCTTGCTATTCTTTGGAACTCTGCCTTCAAATAAGTATATCTTTCCTTTTCTCCTTTGCCTTTAGCTTCTCTTCTTTTCTCAGCTATATGTAAGGCCTCCTCAGATAACCATTTTGCCTGTTTGCATTTCTTTTTCTTGGGGATGGTCTTGATCACTGCCTCCTACACAATGTCATGAACCTCCATCCGTAGTTCTTCAGACACTCTATCAGATCTAATCCCTTGAATCTATTTGTCACTTCCTTGATCGTCATTAAATTTATACAGGTAGGCAACTATCTTCCCAATTCAGTTTTAGAACATTTTTGTCACCCACAAGAGGTCCATTATGCCAGATTATAGTTAATCCCAGATCCCATCTCCAGCCCTATACAACCACTGATGTATTTCCTGTTCCAATAAATTTGCCTGCAACTGACTAAATTTTAAGTTATTTTCAAGTAATATTTTTTTAAAAACTAGCATTTCATAGAATTTGGTGGCAGGAGTAGTATCTCACATAATCCCCCATCATGCTTTCACACATTTCTTTTCATTGATTCACCATTTGCTATCAGGTTTTATTTTTATTTTAATCTTTGTTAGAAGCAAATTTGAAAATCAATCTTGCTGGTAAGTGACACATTTAAAATATGTTATTAGTGTGCTATTTAGTCCCTAAAGTGTATCTCCCATCACCGAATCTAATTTCTTTCTAAAATAAGGCATGACATTTCCACTAAGGCCCCCAGGTGAGTTATATGCCTGTCCTAATCAACAGCCACCTGTCATGATCCAAACAGGTTTCTGGGTTGTTAATATTCTCTTGCTCCCTCCCTAACTCAAGCCTGAGGCTTTTACTCTTCAGTGCCAATCACAGTTACTCTGCATACATTACAACCTGTACTGGGTGGTATTCAGAAGCCTCAGTTGAAACATAAACATGCTGAAAGTGAATTCCTTGAGGCTTTGATATATGGTGGTGCACACCCATGCTATCTTTCATATTACTGCTAAGTCACTTCAGTCGTGTCGGACTCTGTGAGACCCCATAGATGGCAGCCCACCAGGCTCCCCAGTCCCTGGGATTCTCCAGGCAAGAACACTGGAGTGGGTTGCCATTTCCTTCTCCAATGCATGAAAGTGAAAAGTGAAAGTGAAGTCGCTCAGTCATGTGCGACTCTTCGCAATCCTATGGACCGCAGCCTGCCAGGCTCCTCCATCCATGGGATTTTCCAGGCAAGAGTACTGGAGTGGGGTGCCATTGCCTTCTCCGCTTTCATATTGAGTTCCTTTCAAAACAAGTTTTTTTCTATATCTTAAGGAAGAAAGAAAGGGAATTTTAAAAAAGGTGTTTCAGTGAGCAAATAATTTCTCCTATAATCCAAGTCAAATTCATAAAATCTTGATTAAAAAAAAAACAGCACATGTAACACTGTAGAGACAGATTTTTAAATTAATTTCCTGAGGTGATATGGTCAAATTCCTAGTTACAGGTTTTCTAAAAAGGTCAACTTCAGATTAAGAGCTTTGTGTTGGGCTAGCCCTTGTGACATATAGATGTTTTAGTGACTTTCAGTTGAGGATGATCTTTGATAGAGTGAAACCACTTCATTTAAGAATTAGGAAAACAGGATTAGAAGTTGAATCATACCATGTTCAAAGCAAGGTAACAGTGTGGGAGTGTATTATTCCAGAGCAGGTTATGTTTGTGGCTTGACAAGTTACCCTACATCCATATCACCTTTGTAGCTCAACTCAAAGAAAACTAAATAGGGAATAAATACCTTTGGCTAGAGGCTAGAGAGTCTCCAGGAAAAGAAAATATTTAAACCTACACTCCAGTGAGTTTCACCATTATTTAACAATTCTGAGATCAATGAGGAGGAAAACCCACCAGAGATGTTCTCCCAAAGGAGCAACGAACCTTAATTATCAGGAAATTACCTGAATTATTCAGGTAATATTGTTGAGACCAGACCATTGGTGACAATGGGCCAGTAGTCTGGTCTCAGCAGCATCATCTGAATAATTAATTCACAGGGGAGTTCTTGACACAGAGTATAACTGAGATACACAACCTCTCCTGGCCTGAGTCCTCCAGTACTATGGATATGCTTTTATGAGCAGTTATGCCTCTTAATATAATGGTAAGCAGTTTCATTGAGTTGCCAGGCATAAAGTGATATGGAGTGATCCCAGCCAAGTACCATACCACAGGGCTACTTCTCTATCTTCCTTCCTTGCACACTGGTCTTGGGAAGTTACTGCCAAACCAGTGCAGTGAGGATATCAGGGGACTGTTGAAGGTGGCTTGTTTTCAACAGAGTCCTGTGAGACTGGCTTCTCCTGTTCTGTCTCTGACAGCAGGCTTGGCAATGTTTCCTTTCTGGACTGTCTACCAAAACACTTTTTTTGTAATAACTAAAAAATAAATTACAAAGGTTAAAACAATATGGCATAGATTTTTACATTTAGGTCATTACTAAAGAAGAAATCCTTTCAATATGCAAGAGATGAATTTAACAAAAGCATGCATTCTTGTTCTATGCATCTTTGATATAACAGAGTGACCTGCAGGTGATAATTTAACTTGTATTAGAATTTTTATTCTCTATTAAAAAGTCTCCTATTCATGGAGTGGACAATTTATCAAGAAGGAAAAAAAGGCATTCTATCTCCATTCCCAAGAGGAGAAATGGAAAGATTCTTATGTTTCTGAAGCCCAAGTCCTTCTTAACGATCTTTTAAACTTCACTATGGGAGGAAGAATTTCTCCCATTTATTTTAGGAATATGAAGAAGAAAAGATGCCCACACCCTAAAAAGACCCTAGAATTCAAGAAAGGTAGAGTGGTTGTCATCTTAGAAAAAAGGAGATGGTTAGACATTCTTTGGTTGGGTGAAAGACCTTGTGGGAGCATGGATATGAAGGCTCCTGAAAAGGTGAGCATTAGTTAGTAACCTAGGGATCTAAGCAACGGGTTCTGATAGATGAAAGCAAATTGTGTAAACTTTTGGGGCCATCTTTTTTTCAAAGTCCCATGCTGCTCAGCAGAAAACTCTATAAGCTGATGCACTGCTAATACCTCAACAGCTGGGCTAGAGGTATAGTGGAAAACTGATGGCTCCAGCAAATCCTAGACAGGGAAGACACAGTGAACAGAGACTCATCTGGGTCCCTGGTAACTGGAGAGTGGAATTCTGGCAGACTATGATGTGTTGTTTAAGCCCCTTGTGATGTTAGATGATCCAAGAAAAAGAGGAAGGAAGTGTCTTTGTCTGTTCAGGCTGCTATAACAAAAATACCATAAACTGGGTGGTCAATAAACAGCAGAAATTTGTTTCTCACAGTTCTGGAGGCTGGAAAGTCCAAGAGAAAGGCATCAGCATACTCAGTGTCTGATGAGGACACACTTCCTGATTGATAGACAGTCACCTTTTCACTGTGTTTTCATATGTTGGAAGGGGTAAAGGAGCCTTGTGTTTACAAAGCCACTAATTCCATTCACAAGGGCTCCACCCTTATGACCTAAGCACTGCCTAAAGGCCCCGACTCCTAGTACTATCACATGGGAGATGACGTTTCAACATATAAATTAGGTTGGGTACACAAACATTTCACTCTATAACAGGAAGGCAGAAGTATGATACTGGATCTCCCTTAATTCTGGCAGGTGGGGCCTAGAGCCAGTTCCATGTTAATCTGAAAAGGGAGTGCAGTAAGCTGCCCATCACGGGTCATGAAGCATTTTATACCTGTTTATATAAACCATAATGTTCAGACTTGGATGGAGTTTCACATATATGTTGCAATTTATATCATCAATTATGTCTTCAATCAGCATCCAATAAGGGGGAACAGAGATAAATGCAAAGACTCCCCGTGCTCTCAGGAGTTACTGGAGCTGCCCTACAGCAGGTACTTACTATGATAAAATGAGGCAACTTCTGCAAAAAGACATTAACAGGGAGCTCTGGGAAGACAGCACAGCAAGGTTCTAACTTGGCCGGGGGGGTGTTTGTATTTGATTTGAGTCTTGCTGCTTCAGAAGGTGTTTGCTCTTTCTTCCATTGCCAGTCCTTTAATAGAAACACCACAAATGAATGCAAGTTCCCACCAGCAGCATGTGTGTGAAATTCTGTTTCACTTAATCAGACAAGCATCTCTCTCTCATCTTTTCTAGTTTTTCCACCTCCATTTGACCCAATTTACTTCAAGTGGCCCTTTAAGGTAAGAGATTTAGCTGGAACTAGAACGTCTCTTTATTGTGCCCACCTTTAGGCAAAATGTTCCCTTGATATCTCCAACTTTCCTGGAGAGATTTCAAGTCTTTCCCCTTCGGTTGTTTTCTTCTAGTTTTATACATTGTTCATTAAAGAAGGTCCTCTTGTCTCTCCGTGCTATTCTTTGGAAATCTGCATTTAGTTGAATATACCTTTCCCTTTCTCTCTTGCTTTTTGCTTCTCTTCTTTCTTTAGTTATTTGTAAGGCCTCCTCAGATAACCACTCTGCCTTCTTGTTTTTCTTTTCTTTGGGATGGTTTTGTTCACTCCCTCCTGTACAGTTTTTCAGACCTCTGTCCATAGTTCTTCAGGCACACTGTTTACAAGTTCTAATCCTTTGAATCTATTCATTACATCCACTGCATATTCATAGGGGATTTGATTTAAGTCATACCTGGCTGGCCTAGTGGCCGTATACTCAAGCCTATGGTCTTCCCAGTGGTCACGTATGGTTGTGAGAGCTGGGTCATAAAGAATGCAGAGTGCCAAAGAACTGATGCCTTTGAACAGCTGGAGAAGACTCCTGAGAATCCCTTGGACAGCAAGGAGATCAAACCAGTCAACCTTAAGGGAAATCAACCCTGAGTACTCATTGGAAGGATTGATGCTGAAGCTGAAACCCCAGTATTTTGGTCATCTGATGCAAATAGCTGACTTATTGGGAAAGTTCCTGATGCTGAGAAAGACTGAGGGCAGAAGGAGAAGCGGGTCTCAGAGGATGAGATGGCTGGATAGTATCACCAATGAACTTGGGCAAACTTTGGGAGATGGTGAGGGACAGAGAGGCCCGGCGTGCTGCAGTCCACAGGGTCACTAAGAGTCAGACATGACTGGGCGACTGAACAACAACAATAGAATGCCCCACCTCCACATCCCCTACCCCGATGGAATTTATCAGTCAGGTTCACCCTGCTGGGCCTCTTAATCAGAACTGGGGGATCAGATACTAGGTAGAGGAAGTGAACCAACCAGTAGGAAATATTAGTGGATCTACCACATTCTTGGAATCCGTGCTTTCAACATTTTCTTATTATGACCTCTGAATCAGTCATAATTCAGTTCAACTCATGGTCACTGAAAATTCTTATTAAATACTTTGGTAGCATCTTAGTGTGAGCTGCTATTTTTAAAAGTATTATAGACTTAGTGGTTCAAACAACAAACATTTCTTTCTCGCGGTCTGGAGGCTGGAAGTCTGAGATCAAGGCCCTATAGAGAGTCCACTTTCTGATTGCAACCAGACTGCAACTGCAGACTGCTGACTTCTGGATATGTCCTCACATGGTGGGAGCTCTCTGGGGTCTTTTTTATAAGAATATTAATCCCATTCTTGAGGACTTCACCCTCATAACCTAATCACCTCCCCAAAGCTCCCACCTCCTAATAGCATCACCTTGGGTGGGTGGGGGTTAAGAATTCAACATATGAATTTTGGAAGGATAGAAACATTCAAGGCATAACAGATAGTGAAAGATCCAAACTATGGGAGCTATCAGACCATAGTGGCTTAGATCACAAATTCATAGTCAAAATTAGTTAAATTTACTTTTTCCAACAAATTCTTATGTTTCCCCCAACTTGCTCCCCCCAAACCAAGGATAATGGGTCATTACACCACAGTTTTGGAGCCATTTCTAATGAGAATGTAGCATTCTCCACAAATATGCAAGGGTAAAATATATATTAACCACCAAACTGATTTATGGAAGGGCCTAGTACATGCCTGGCACCTTGTAAGAATAAATAAATGGCTGGTTTAAGGACATGATATATAAATTTAAAATGTGTGCTTTTTGGTACTTGGTCTTTCCACCTGAAATTTACTGGCTAGCATAATGAGTGCTATACGTGTGTTAGATTCGATTCAGATCTTATCTGCTGCTGCTGCTGCTGCTAAGTCGCGTCAGTCTGTCCGACTCTGTGCGACCCCATAGACGGCAGCCCACTAGGCTCCCCCATCCCTGGGATTCTCCAGGCAAGAACACTATCCCTATACAAAAAACCCTTTGCTAAAATACCAATTAATAAATTTTCATTTCTCAAACTGTTCCAAACCTAATACATATCAAAAAATTTACTCTTCTTCTATTTTTTATTCTAAACTCCTCCAAGTTATTAATTTTCAATTTGGACCTGCCATGATTAGCTATTTGCTTAGAGAAGAAATAAACTTTTGTTATGAGACCAGAGCTCAGATTCTATCAGAGGTAGTTATTGTGAAATCCTCCCCAAAATATTTAAACTGAGCATATATGGAATTGAAATTGCTTCCACTCAAAAATGAATTATATGAAAGTAGACAACAGACATGAGCAATACACCCCTGCTATTTTATGCCTTTTTCCCCACAAATTGTTTCCATCCATGTCTCAAGTGAAAATTTGTTTTCATGAATACAATTATAACTGGCAACACAGAGCTGGGAATAAGCGTTAGGCTGGGATGGAAGGGGATATTTTTACAGAAAAACCCCCAAAAGATGTGAGATTTGCGTTTCAGACCGACTTCCAGAACACAGGAAGAAGTTAATGAGAAACCAGACTTTCTGGCCAGTCTAGTAGCAGACATCAAGTTCTGGGGTTTCCTCTTTGGATAAATACAAAAGGCAGAACTTCTGTAGTTAGGCTAAAATTGACAGAGGAAGAAGAGACTTACTGGAGTCAAATACTAACTTGATTAATAGAATACTGTGTTCTAATGAAGAAGAAATAAAAAAGACTTTATTGCAAACATAGTGACTGACAGAGATTAATCTCCAAAACATACAAACAGCTCATGCAGCTTTATATTAATAAAACAAACAACGCAATCAAAAGTGAGAAGAAGATCTAAATAGGCATTTCTCCAAAGAAGACATACAAAAGGCCAAAAATCATGTGAAAAGATGCCATCATCGTTAATTATTAGAGAAATGCAAATTAAAACTACAAAGAGATATCATCTCACACCAGTCAAAAGAGCCATCATCAAAGTCTACAAACAATAAATGCTGGAGAGGGTGTGTAGAAAGGGAGCCCTCCTACCTTGTTGGTGGGAATGTAAACTGGAACATCACAACAGAAAACATTTATGGAGGTTCCTTAAAAAACTAAAAATAGAACTACTACATGATCTAGCAACCCCATTCCCGGGCATATATCCAGAGAAAGCCATAATTCGAAAAGATACATGCACCCCAATGTTCGTTATAGCTCTATTTACAACAGCCAAGACATGGAAGCAACCTAAATGTCCATTGACACATGAATGGATAAAGAAGATGTGGTACATACATACAATGGAATATTACTCAACCATAGGAAAACTATGAAATAAAGCCATTAGCAGCAAACATGGATGGACCTAGAGATTATCATAGTAAGTGAAGTAAGTCAGACAAAGACAAATATCATATGATATCACTTATATGTGGAATCTTTTCAAAAAATATACAAATGAATATATTTACAAAACAGAAACAGACTCACAGTCTTTGAAAACAAATTTATGGTTACAAAAGGGAAGACGTAGTGGGGAGGGATAAAATAGGAGTCTGGGATTAACATATACACATTACCATGTCTACTTCCTGGTGGCTTAGACGGTAAAGCATCTACCTACAATGAGGGAGACCTGGGTTCAATCCCTGGGTCGGGAAGATCTCCTGGAGAAGGAAATGGCAACCCACTCCAGTACTCTTGCCTGGAAAATTACATGGATGGAGGAGCCTGGTAGGCTACAGTCCATGGGGTCGCAAAGAGTCGGACACCACTGAGCGACTTCACTCTCTCACTCACATGTATAAAATAAACAAGGACCAAGTGTATAGCAGAGCGAACTCTTCTCAGTATTCTGTAATAACCTATATGGGAAAATAATCTGAGAAAGAAAGGAAATATGCATAAGTATAACTGAATCACTTTGTTGTACACTTGAAAGTAACACAACATTGTAAATTAACCATACTCCAATGTAAAATTAAAAAGTAAATTTTTTAAAAAGATAGGGTTTAATGTCAGTGGTACAGTTTTACAGACCACAGTTATCCCCAGATGGAAAAATTTTTAAATGAACATAACCATTGAGATATGAAATTATAGATTTGTCTTGGTCAGAAAAGACATAGAGGAGGTATCTCATTTAGAACAATTTGTGGTATGAAAGTGGGTTCTTTATATATCAACAAATATCAAATGAATTTAAATTACTGAGGCAAAATTTTTCCTAAGGAAAGTGATTTATTGTTTTGACACAAAATGAACAAGGTCAGTATCATCAAAACCCTCTTAACCCCAGAAAAACTGTACCATCTCCAAACATACCCAGCATCTACAAAGTACACCCATTTTTTAGATAAGAATAAATAAGATTCAGTGAAACCTGTAATCATGCAATAATTTCTCTGGTAACAAAAGCAAATAGTTTCAGGGATGTCAGTTAGCTTACTGACTATGGAAGGTTTTACAAAAAGAAAATTTACTCATTAATATCATTAGTATTTTAAATAGCTAGAACTAATGGAAGACAACACTAGTGCAGAAAAATGCAGAATTTGCAAGCAAGTATGTAACAACGTGGAATAAATATTTATACAGAGGTGCATACAGAGGAGTTATTGCAATTTGTTTCACTTTACCAAGCCTTCAGCAAGTTGAGAGGTGAGGTCAGGCAGAGATGAAACCCAAGATACACAGTAAGAAGGCTGAACTCATATATCATTGTCTAAATCAGTGGCTTCTAAACTTTTTAATCCCATGCACCTATGAATAAAACACTTAAGTATATATCTTTGATGTGTATGTGTGTATATCAAAGGAATATTCTTAAATATACAAATATAGAAAAATTATATGCATGCACTATTATACTAACATATTATACACCATACATAAAATAGAAATTTTAAAAATATGATAAAGGTAAAATAAATAATATTTTATTTTATTAATTTATAAGAAAATATATTCACACTTCAAAAATCATTGGTATTACTAAAAATTATTTAAATAATGTGATATACTTGACCTGCTTTCTGAGGAATCTGTATGTAGGTCAAGAAGCAACAGTTAGAACCGGACATGGAACAACAGACTGGTTCCAAATCGGGAAAGAAGTACATCAAGGCTGCATATTGTCACCCTGCTTATTTAACTTCTATGCAGAGTACATCATGAGAAATGCCAGGCTGGATGAAGCACAAGCTGGAATCAAGATTGCCAGGAGAAATATCAATAACCTCAGATATGCAGATGACACCACCCTTATGGCAGAAAGTGAAGAGGAACTAAAGGTCCTCTTGATGAAAGTGAAAGAGGAGAGTGAAAAAACTGGCTTAAAACTCAACATTCAAAAAATTAAGATCATGGCATCTGGTCCCATCACTTCATGGCAAATAGATGGGGATACAATAGAAACAACAAGAGACTTTATTTCGGGGGGCTCCAAAATCACTGCAGATGGTGACTGCAACCATGAAATTAAAAGACGCTTGCCCCTGAGAAGAAAAACTATGACCAACCTAGACAGCATATTAAAAATCAGAGACATTACTTTGCCAACAAAGGTCCATCTAGTCAAAGCTTTGGTTTTTCCAGTAGTCATGTATGGATGTGACAGTTGGACTGCAAAGAAAGCTGAGCACTGAAGAATTGATGCTTTTGAACTGTGGTGTTGGAGAAGACTCTTGAGAGTCCCTTAGACTGCAAGAAAATCCAACAAATCCATCCTAAAGGAAATCAGTCCTGAATATTCATTGGAAGGACTGATGCTGAAGCTGAAACTCCAATACTTTGGCCACCTGATGCGAAGAACTGATTCATTGTAATGAAAGACCCTGATTCTGGGAAAGATTGAAGGCGGGAGGAGGAGGGGACGATAGAGGATGATATGATTGGATGGCATCACAGACTCAAAGGACATGAGTTTGAGCAAGCTCCAGGAGTTGGTGATGGACAGGGAAGCCTGGCATGCTGTAGTCCATGGGGTGACAAAGAGTTGGACATAACTGAGCGACTGAATTGAACTGAACTTATTTTTTAAAATCTTGCCCTAATATCTGTGATTCAATACAACTTCATTATTTACTCATTATTTCTGTACTTGATTTTAATGACTGTCATGACTGAAAAGTTATTCCTAATGATACAAGTACATCATATCATACAGTACAAGTACATGCCAGTACATTTGTGCAAGGACTAGCACCAGTCTGTATATTAATTATCAGTAAAGTGTTATTTCTTTTCTCTATAAATGTGAAATGTGAAAAGAAATGTCCTCATCATCTTGCCAATTAAATCATGGCACTTTTTTTTTAATCCAATCCACCAACTATGCAAAATGTTTGTTTAAATTTGACACAGTATTCACTTAGAGTAAGGTCTATAATGATGGAGGAAGTAAATCCAAATTTCATATTCTTGATCATTTCAAAATTCATCAGAATTTATAAATTTATATTTTACTTCTTTGCCAGAGAATTGGGGTTGTACAGGGTTAAGAGAAATGTCAACTTTGCCATTTTTAATACTATTAAGCAGTGCACGAATTATTATTTTTAATCTCAGACATTTTTACAGAAATATTTTTATCTGTTTGTCCATTTTTGTGCAGTGAACTGAAGTGAAATGAAAGTTGCTCAGTCAGGTCTGACTCTGCAACCCCCTGGACTGTAGCCCGCCAGGTTCCTCTGTCCATGGAATTCTCTAGCAAGAATACTAGAGTGAGTTGCCATTCTCTTCTCTAGGAGATGTCCCAATGCAAGGATCAAACCTGGGTCTCCTGCACTGCAGACAGATTCTTTACCATCTGAGCCAGCAGGGAAGTTGTTTGTGCAGTAGATAATGAAATCCCTAAATCCACCTAACCAGGTACATATACACTTCACTGTATGTCAATACACTGAAATCAAGCAACAGAGAAGCTCACTGCTAGTCCTTTGGGATTGGATAAGTGCTATTCTTCCCTTAAGAAACTCAGATGCCTTTCTGACAGTACATTTGTGTAAGGACTAGCACCAGTCTGTATATTAATTATCAGTAAAGTGCAATTTATTTTCTCTATAAATGTGAAGCTATAAATTATAATTATTTTTCCATATGCAAATAAATGGTCTTGTTCACACTCTGATAAGTGTGTCCACTTTGAAATGAATGTCTCTGCATAAAAACTTGTCTCCTCTCTTCTTTAGAGTAAATGAATTGAGTGCTTTATAGGCCATGGAGAAACTCTAAGAGTGAGGCTACAGGTAAACAATTACTAACACTTCCAGTGACTTGAGGTTCTTGAGTTAAGTTGTTTTTTGTGTAAAGTATGACTGAAAAATATCATCATTCATTTCATAGATACTTATTGAGATTGCATTATCTTACCACTTTAAAATTAGATATAAAATCTTGGAGTAATTTAGAAGCAAAGTGAATAATTTGCTAAATAATCTATACCACAGACCAGAAACTCTTCCTGTGAAGGACTGCTGCTGCTGCTGATGCTAAGTCACTTCAGTTGTGTCCAACTCTGTGCAATCCCATAGACGGCTGCCCACCAGGCTTCTCTGTCCCTGGGATTCTCCAGGCAAGAATACTGGAGTGGGTTTGCCATTTCCTTCTCCAATGCATGAAAGTGAAGAGTGAAAGTGAAGTCGCTCAGTCATGTCCAACTCTTAGCGACCCCATGGACTGTAGCCTGCCCGGCTCCTACATCCATGGGATTCTCCAGGCGAGTACTAGAGTGGGTTGCCATTTCCTTCTCCATGTAAAGGACTAGATAAAGGGCTTTGTTGCCCAAACTTGTTGCTGCAATTTATTGAGTTCTGCCAATGCAGCATGAAAGCAGCCATAGAAAGTATGTAAAAGAAGGTGCTTGGCTGTGATCCAACAAAATTTCATATATGAAAATAAATAGCAGAAAGAATTTGGCTGGTGGGCCCTAGCTTGCCAATCCCGCATCTGCTTCACTTCCCCTATCTGATCTGACTACAGTGATAAGAGTCTATAGAATTTTATTTTCTTTTACCTGAATAAGTAAGAAAATTAGAGAAAACCAGTCATTTTATTGATGCATAATCAGATAATTGTCTTTACTTTTTCAGACATCCTCTTTACTTTTTGTTCCCAGGTGCACTGACCAAATGAGTTGGTCCCTTATTTCTTACCAAAAAAAATTAATTTATAGAGTCAAAAGGCACAATCTAGACTACAAAAGAACAAAGGTGATCTTAAACAATATTTGCTGGCTAGAAACTTCTAGGTGGTTCTCGTTTGTTTTCATTCTTGTGATAATATATATGTCAAATGCCATAAGAACAGGAAAAGCAAAGTGTGACTTGCCAGGAAGAGGGTTAACCTTCATTATAATAATTAAAAAACTGCACAGTGATGACTAACTTAGAGTCCACTTCTCAGTGTACTCCAAGATCTATTCTACCTCAATAAGCACCCAATTATTGGTGCTCAAATTTGAGTATTCCAAAGTTTCACCCTGGAAGTTGGTGAAAATCTTGATTGTAGGTCTTTTGGAGTGGGATCCAGAAATCTGAGAACTTGGGTTTCTGATGATTCTAATTGGGCCAGTCAGAAGGAAACAGAAAGGCAGAGAAGCACAGAGTAAATTTGCTAAATTCAAAAATTCCCCCTGCAAGGTTGGTGTGAAGATTAGTGAAAATATATCTGAAGCTCCTAAATCAGAACTTGGCAGATAGTACACGCTCAATAGATGATTTTATAATTACTATTGTGATAAAATTATCATTTTATACAGAAAAAGCTGCGGAAACTGGAAACATTTAAACTGCAATTTGGCAAAAAAGGAAGAAACAGAATTTATAAATCCTCAATATAAAAAGTGGATGCAGTATGGGACGGTCATAAACTGCAATAGTTAACAAGAAAGGTCATAACTGCTGAATCACTAGGTAATCATTAAACCAAACTAGAGACAAGTAATGAAGGAAAAGAGGCGAAAAGGCTTTAATGGCTATTTGCCCATATGTCACAAAATTGAAGCAAAGACATATTTATTATCTGGATCATCTGGGTCTTAGCCACAGTTCTCTGACTTTCTTTGCCTGAGCAAACCTGAATTTAAGGCAATAAAGTTGAGAAAGCAGTAGGAGTTAGAGGAAAGGGAGATTCGCAAACTGTAACTAAAATCAGAGAGCTATTCCAGCCTAAAAAGATCTTTGCTTTCCTCAATAAATTCCCAGAGACTCATAGTTTTGTCATTTGCTTTGCCCTTGGCAGAGAAAACTTGGACTGTACTTGGGCCAGTCCTGGTTCTTCCACGCCTTTGTTCATTCATTCATTGAGCCAATATTTAAGAGCTCAGACCGTGTGACAAGCACCATGCAAGACAATTGGGATACATAAGTAAACAAAATTATAAAGATCTCTGCCCTCATAGAACTTACATTTCAGCAGAAAAACAGAATCAAAAATAATCATGATGATTAAGTAAGTTTTATAAAACAAAAAGGAAAGTAAGCTTTACACAGAGGGACCACTTCACTTGGACACATCTGCCACAAATACTGATGTCTGCTTGACAGTGGGGGAGATGAGAGGGGTGGTCAGGGTCAGTCTCACTGGGAAAGTAAGACTTAAGCAAAGACCTAGGAGGTAAGGGAGTGGGGCCAGCAGCCAAGGGAGATACAGCATTCCCAGTGATTGTAGTTCAGCTGTGAAGAAATAAAAAATTTGACTCTTCCAGATATTTATGATTTTTTTTAATATTTTACAATGTCTTTCCACATCCAATAGATTCTCTCCAAAGCCTTTGGTTCTCATGGAAAAAATCCTCTTCTTTTTCACATTTATATTTCCTTGGTTTTCATACTACTTAATAAAATATATAATATCAATAATGAACACAACTGACACAAACAGATTTGGGAACAAATGCAGCTGACTCTTGGTAAACATAAAACTCAACTGATGGGGGCAGAAATGCGTGACTGTACTAGAAGAGTCTTCTGACTGTCAGTACTGCTCTGCAATGGGCATTGTCCAGCATGTTTTATTGAGGAAATAGAGTATGATTACTCTAGGGAGTCAGTTAAATGGACATTGAATAACTGAGCATGTATGATATAAACTATTGATGTCAAGTGACGAAATTTATTCAGAATCGCAAACATGGGAACTGAAAGGAAAAATAAGAAAAATAACTACCATAATCCAATCATTTAACAGCTGAGAAAATCCAGACTCCAAGAGTTCGGTATCTTCACAAAATCAGTTCATCATTAGGAAGAGAAACAGATTTGATATTTCTGTTCAGTGTCCCTTTCCACACCAGAGTGCTCCATTTTGTCACTACTTGATAAAGTTACTGAAAATGACCGAAATTCCTCTTTTCTCTAGTCCTGTTTTTCAAATAGAGTACAAAGAAGTAATTCTCTCACCTGAGACTAACACCTTTATTACCTAAAAAGTTAGCGATGTTTAACCTTGAGGTTTTCAATTAAAAATATGCTAGTGTTTTTTAAAATATGATATTTCAATAACAAATTGCATCTGGTCCCATCACTTCATGGGAAATAGATGGGGAAACAGTGGAAACAGTGGCTGACTTTATTTTGGGGGGCTCCAAAATCACTGCAGATGGTGATTATAGCAATGAAATTAAAAGATGCTTACTTCTTGGAAGGAAAGTTATGACCAACCTAGATAGCATATTAAAAAGCAGAGACATTACTTTGTCAACAAAGGTCCATCTAGTCAAGGCTATGGTTTTTCCGGTGGTCATGTATGGATGTGAGAGTTGGACTATAAAGAAAGCTGAGTGCAGAAGAATTGATGCTTTTGAACTGTGGTGTTGGAGAGGACTCTTTTTTTTTTTTTTTCTTTCTCATCTCTTGGAAGGAGTTTTATTTTATTTTATTTTTTTTTTTGGGGGGGGGGTTTGTCATGAGTCCCTCGGACTGCAAGGAGATGCAACCAATCCATCCTAAAGGAGATCAGTCCTGGGTGTTCATTGGAAGGACTGATGCTGAAGCTGAAACTCCAATACTTTGGCCACCTCATGCGAAGAGTTGACTCATTGGAAAAGACCCTGATGCTCGGAGGGATTGGGGGCAGGAGGAGAAGGGGATGACAGAGGATGAAACGGCTGGATGGCATCACCAACTCGATGGACATGAGTTTGAGTAAACTCTGGGAGTTGGTGATGGACAGGGAGGCCTGGCATACTGCGATTCATGGGGTCGCAAAGAGTCGGACACGACTGAGTGACTGAACTGAACTGAGAACCAATTTTTTCTTATAACCCATTGAATTCACAAGCACTCACATTTGGGCATTGGTCAGGGATTAGAAAATAACTCAGAAGGGGAAAAAAGCAACTGAAACACTAGAAAGA
The DNA here is from genome assembly GCF_910594005.1 of Cervus elaphus. Taxonomy (NCBI): domain Eukaryota; kingdom Metazoa; phylum Chordata; class Mammalia; order Artiodactyla; family Cervidae; genus Cervus; species Cervus elaphus. The sequence continues at coordinate 46,837,549 of NC_057843.1, read as the reverse complement.
CTGAATAAATAAGAAACCAAACTTGCACCCGACTTATCCAGACACTCGGCCAAGATGCCTAAGGTCATTGGTAAGTACTCAGTTCTCCTATAATGCTATCAAAAATATCTACCATAGAAAAAGATCAGAAATTGTAATATTTGCATTGCAAAAAGTATAAGGCTTAGGTGATGTGTGCTCATGTGTATTTATTTTTTTTATTTTTTTATTTTTATTTTTTTCCATGTGTCCAGGGCATGAACCAGGCATGGGCACAGAGCAAAAGCCAAGCTGGGATAAACAAGGAGTTGTTTTGTCCCTCACTGATATGAGACAGCCGCCACCAACCAGGTGCCACTCTACCCAGGTCAGGGACAGCTCATGTGTATTTATAAAAATAGGTTAAAATACAATTTAATGAAATCTAAAAAAGGAGCTAGGGAATTAAAACCATTTTCCATATTCTATTTATTTCTTCTTATTTTTTTCTGCTAGAAAAATATCTACAAAAATTGACATAAATAAATGTGTATGCTTATTAACTCCACCTGCAACTCAGGCCTCAGATTTCTGGCAATAATGAGCTACTTTTAAGTTTCTCTAAGTTTCATGATTACTTCCCATAAAGATGAATGAGGGGTGCTTAAAGTCACCTGTTGGGGAGCATCGCTACTCCCTTCTTGCTAGAAATCCTCCAAGGATTTCAGCTCCTTCCAAGGATCGGATTGGCAGTCACCGAGATAACTGTTCTAAGTGAAAGTTTAAATAGTTACTCAGAGCTTCCATGATGCTGCACTCCACTGGTTCTTTTCAAATATCTGGTTTTCTCTGTTTCCTCATATTTATTTTTCCTTCATTTTATTATTAAATATGGAATTTCCCAGGTTTCCAGACACAGCCGATTGTTCTTCCTAGTCATCTTCTCTCCCAATTAATTTCCTTCCCTCTCAGAGTCTTGACTATAACATGTTAAGGACTTTCAAACCTATGGATCCTCACAGGCTTCCCAGGTGGGACAGTGGTAAAATGGCATTGGCACTCTTGCCAATGCAAGAGACACAAAAAATGAGGGCTCAATCCCTGGGTCGGGAAGATCCCCTGGAGTAGGAAATGGAAACTTACTCATATTCTTGCCTGGAAAATACCATGGACAGAGGAGCCTGGCAGGCTACACTCCATAGGGTTGCAAATAGTTGAACAAGACTGAGCTCACAGGCACACCAATTGAGCGTTTGATCCCTGGGTCAGGAAGATTCATGAATGCACAGTCCTCGCACTAGCAAATGAGTCATGTCAAACTTCCACGAATAGCTTTATTTTAACACTTCAAGTTTATCTTATCAAAAACTGAACATCTGATCTCCTTTACTCCCCAAACTGTTTTCATGTGTTCTTTCTCTCTCCAGTTACCCAATCCAGAAACTTCAGAGAAAATCCTCAGCAATAATTTCAATTGGATTTCTGCCATTAAATTTGGATGTTTAAAATGTGTGTAATTATAGGGTCTTAAGATGACACTAGTTTTATTTAAATAAATAAAATTTTGTACTTCACAATGGTATAACACAAAGGACGCTAGTGAATTAATCCACTAATAGTTTTTCTTAGGCACTGTTGCTGCTAAGTCGCTTCAGTCGTGTCCGACTCTGTGCAAACCCATAGACGGCAGCCCACCAGGCTCCCCCGTCCCTGGGATTCTCCAGGCAAGGACACTGGAGTGGGTTGCCATTTCCTTCTCCAATGCATGAAAGTGAAAAGTGAAAGTGAAGTGGCTCAGTCGTGTCCAACTCCTAGCAACCCCATGGACTGCAGCCTACCAGGCTCCTCCGTCCATGGGGTTTTCCAGGCAAGAGTACTGGAGTGGGGTGCCATTGCCTTCTCCGTTTCTTAGGCACTACACAACCACAACTACCATCACCACTGGCTCTATCATGCCTGTTTTTCTTTCCAATTAAGGCTCTCTGCAGGGCTTCCCTGGTGGCTCAGATGGTCAGATAGTAAAGAATCCACCTGCAATGCAGAAGACTGAGGTCTGATCCCTGGGTCAGGAAGATCCCCTGGAGAAGGGAATGGCTACCCACTCTAGTATTCTTGCCTGGAGAATCCCATGAACAGAGGAGCCTGGTGGGCTACAGTCCATGAGGTCGCAAAGAGTCAGACACGACTGAGCAACTAAGAACAAGCACACAACACAAGGCTCTTTGAAGACTTATGGTCATAATCATGCATTGGAAATTTCTAATTTGGGTAACCTTGTCAATATACAGCTATATAGAAGCAGCCAACAGCACAGATTGCATGTATTTTAAGAAGAAGAAAAACAAACAATTCAGTATCTAGGTCCATACTCTCCCTTCCTTTCATGTGTCTATATTTACATTTTAATCTCTGGACTAAGAAACAAGGAAAGGGGCAAAAGCAAAAACATTTCCCTGAGAAAAAAGTTCCAGAAATAAAAAGGTAGAGAGGGGATTGGGTAGGGAAAGAGATTTAAAAAAATACTGATACATTTTCTACTTACGCTAATTAAATCTAATCAAAGCTCACAACTGACTACTGTGTTGTGAGTTTGCAATGTCAGTCTAAAGGCTTCTTTCTGATGAAATCAAGTACAAGCAGTACTGAAGGAACTAATGATAAAGCAAGCCCCATTAAACTGTTAAACTATAAAAGGGGTCCTCTTTTCTCAAATCAGCATATTTCTATTCAGCTGGAGCCTGCCACTCTGAAAATACGTCACTAATCATTCTCTGTTTCTTGATCTTTTGCTACTTTCTCCAGGGCCTGCAGTCAACTGTGGAGGTGGAACAATGAAGTCTTTCATATAGAAGAAAAAAAAGAAAAAAGAAAACTCTGAGTGCAATGCTTTCTCTCCTTCTCTATATCACTGTGAGCATACCAAAAGAAACAAAAGGGAAAGATCAACCCTTTTTCCAGTGGTCAAAAGGTATTTTAGAAATTAAAGGAAGAAATCCTTGAGAATGGTTTTGTGTCTGACTGTTTTCCAAACGACTGTCACTGATAGTGCATGTTAAACCTTTTCAATGTCAGGAATCCAAATCCAGAGGACACATCCAAAGTGTAAACTCAGGTTTTCTCCTGAAAAGCAGTGAATGACATTTCGCTAAGACAACCAAGACCCTTTGGCGTTACAGAGAATTCTATGAGATAAAAAATGTTTGCACCATTGAGCATTTTGAAAGTTTAAACAGATAAATGTAGACAAACCTCCTAAATGTGATCTTACTTATTGTTTACAAAATAATTTTAAAAGATATGCAGTGAGATCTTGGAATTTATATCTAACTTCAGGGTCAGGAGAAAGGTCAAGTAACATACAGAGAGCTTTGAAAGATTAGAGCCTACATTAGGTCAAGATCATAGCCATTCTCTGTTCTTCAGCTAAGAGTACAAGCAAAGCCAGACAACTAAAAAAGAGAACTGGTGTGTGCAAAAGATCTAATCAGTGTGCTGTTTCTAATCTACAAACTACTCAAGAAGCAAGGGACTCGGGAGTCCTTGCCTCTGCTAGTTTGTTAAAGATACATTGGCCTCACTAAATCTTTTAGTCCAAAGGGTCTTTCTTTAATGTTTAAAATTTTTAAATAATATTCCTTTATATTTTTAATACTAAAGAGGTCTAGCAGAATTTATTCATCATTAATTCATTTTATCCTCACCTCACCATGGGTATTATCCCAATTATTAATCAGCCAGGATGAGTGACAGCAACTCACTTTTGTAAATGGGGAGTCAGAGCATTGTGGGGACTGAGAAGATAAGGCAAGAGTCTTATACTTTGAAAGCAGTAGAAATAGGACTAAGACCCAGTTCTCTGATGATCCAGCATTATGTTACCACATAAACAAATTATATTTAAGTAACAAAGGAAGCTACATTTTATGAGGCAAGTAGGCAGTTTTAATCCAATTTAACTCATTATATACCAAAGCAAAAGCATTTATCTAAGAATTTCAGTCACATAATCAATATTCAGCTAAAAGTGTTTAGAATGGAGGAGCAATGCTATATGAACGACTGCCCATTGATAAAGTTTATTATTAATATATTCATTTATTTTAACTGAGGACCATACTGGGAAATCAGAGACTCCCATCAAACCCTACACTCCTAACACTTCAAGTGACAGCAGCTAACATGGTTTTAATATTGCTGATTTACAAGCCATAATAAATTTGTTTGGATGCTCTACCCCGGAGGCTTATTTAGATGTGAAAACAAAGGAACTAGTCATAAAGAATCTCTTTGTTCTGAATTTAGTTGAAAAACACTAGAAAAACAGTTATATTTGGGGCATAAACTATGTCTTTGGTATACTATTAGTGTACCAATCAACTTTAAACCAAAATGCAATGAAGATTTTCTATGTTCTGTATGTTTTTGTTTTGTTTTGTTTTTGTGTGTGTGTTTACTTGTTTAGTTTTTTTTTTGTTGTTGTTGTTGTTTTAATATTCCCTTATTTGGCTATACCGGGTCTTAGTTGTGACATGTGGGATTTAGTGCCCTGACCAGGGGTCAGTCAAACCTGAGTCCCTGCATTGGGAGCAGGGAATCTTAGCCACTGGACCACCAGGGAAGTTCGAAGGTTCTATATGTTTCAATATAACTAATATTCACTGAGCAGTTAGTGTCCATAATGCATTATATAAAGTGAATAAAAATCATAAACTGGTTTTGGGGAAAGATGGACAATGAGTTAAACACATGAATTTAACTTTCCTCCCTCTAGAAACCCCTATAAAACCACAGTAAAGGGATGGATGGGTGAATAGATGTTTTTAAAGGTATATATTAAAGAATAAATAGAGATAATACAATAGCACAAAATTTAGGAAGGCAGGAAGGCAGACAGATGAACATTAACCAAAGGGCCTTGTAGACCTAAAAAGGCTAAATCTGACTAGCACTGAGGAAGGCTGAAAACTGATCTAGTCTTCATTGAAATTCCTCAAGTCTCAGAAACTGACAGCACCAGACCTATCTGAAAATGGGAACTGAGTGAGTTGGGGAGCTAAAATAAGGAGGATTGGCTTGAGACTTTAATGAAAAAACAATAGAATTCATTTCTGCATATTCTTCTGGCTATTCCACTGAATTACTTCCCTTACCCCTCAATAATAGAAGATCAGAAAGATTAAAACAGAGTCTCCACTCTGGAGGAAGCCGTGCATAGTTGAGGGTATGAGTACTTATCTGAAAATGTGTGAATCAAATGGATAATTATTTGACTATCACACTGCTAGCAGATAGGCCTTATACTTCAGGTCACAGATGAGAAGTTACTTCTTTAAAGTATCAGCGCAAGTGGAAAGACATGAATATCAGGGCTCCTCCAACACTAGCTCAACCAAATTACCCTGCAGGGAAACTCAGCATTGACAAACCCTCCCATACCCTCAGAGATTACAGAGATTCTACTCAGAAGATCATATTCTCCCACTCTGAATCATAAGCCATCAAGCAAAGGTTACCAGAGATCAGAGGAAAACATCTCATATGCAAAACAGAGATGAGGATAAACTGAATAAAACACTTGGAGAAAACAGGCTAAACAGACAGAAGAAAACTTCAAAAAGTTCTCATTAATATATTCAGAAAGAGGATTTCCATAGATGCAGATTGCTACAGCTAACTAGCATCTATGAAAAAAGAATAAGATGGTATTTGAAAAATTCAGAGTAAAAAAGAACTCTTGGAAAATAAAATTTGATAGCACAGAGGAAAACATATACAGAAGTTTTGAAAAAGGACTGTTAACGAAATCTTCAAAAAAATTAAAGGGTTGAGAGATCCCAGAATGAATGCAGAATGTGACAAAACAATTTAACTCTATTATAAATATATAAAAATTATTATATAAAAATTATAAATATATTTTTAAAACCTCACTAAAGGGTATTGAGGGGAAAAGATGCTGACTTCAGCAACACTGGAAATGAATAAAGTTTATAAAAACGAAGACATGTACAGCCATGGCTGATTCATGTCAATGTATAGCAAAAACTACCACAAAATTGTAAAATAATTAGCCTCCAATAAAAATAAATTAATATTTAAAAAATTAAATTAAAAAAAAAGAAACCCCACACATAAACACTGAACTCTAGGTGATTAATTTGTTTCCTATGAGATTATCAGCTAATAATCTTGATACTATGATACATACACTGGAATTGAACAATCAAGTGAGTGGATGGAAGATTACAGCTGTCACCTTTCTCTCTGAGAGGGATTCAAAGACAAGAAAGGAAAGAGGGCAAGAATGATACACATAGTAATGGATGAGGGTTGGCAACATCAGTGTGAACTTATATTTAGTTTAATATAGATACAGATGTTAAATATAGAAATGTTTATAGATACAAGTATATAACTGAGTTGGTATCAATTCAGTTCAGTTACTCAGTCATGTCCCACTCTTTACGACCCCATGGATGGCAGCATGACAGGGCTCCCGGTCCATCACCAACTCCCAGAGTTTACTCAAACTCATGCCCATTGAGTCGGTGATGCCATCCAACCATCTCATCCTCGGTTGCCCCCTTCTCCTCCTGCCCCCAGTCCCTCCCAGCATCAGGGTTTTTCAAATGAGTCAGTGTTTTGCATAAGGTGCCCAAAGTATTGGAGTTTCACCTTCAACATCAGTCCTTCTAAAGAATATTCAGGACTGATTTCCTTTAGGATGGACTGGTTGGATCTCTTTGCAGTCCAAGGCATTCTCAAGAGTCTTCTCCAGTACCACAGTTCAAAAGAATTAATTCTTTGGCACTCAGCTTTCTTTATAGTCCAACTCTCACATTCATACATGACTACTGGAAAAACCATAACTTTGACTAGACAGACTTTATTGGCAAAGTAATGTCTCTGCTTTTTAATATGCTATCTAGATTGGTCATAACTTTTCTTCCCAGGAGCAAGTGTCTATTAATTTCGTGGCTGTAGTCACCATCTGCAGTGATTTTAGAACCCCAGAAAATAAAGTCTCTCACTGTTTCCATTTTTTCCTCATCTATTTGCCATGAAGTGATGGGACCAGATGCCATCATCTTAGTTTTCTGAATGTTGGGCTTTAAGCCAACATTTTCACTCCCCTCTTTCACTTTCATCAAGAGGCTCTTTAGTTCTTCTTTGCTTTCCGTCATAAGGGTGGTGTCATCTGCATATCTGAGGGTATTGATATTTCTCCCTGCAATCTTGATTCCAGCTTGTGTTTCATCCAGCTCAGCATTTCTCATGATGTACTCTGCATATAAGTTAAATAAGCAGGGTGACAATATACAGCCTTGATGTACTCCTTTCCCAATTTGGAACCACTCTGTATTCCATGTCCAGTTCTAACTGTTGCTTCCTGACCTGCATACAGATTTCTCAAGAAGCAGGTCAGGTGGTCAGTCAGTTCAGTTCAGTCGCTCAGTCATGTCTGACTCTTTGTGACCCCATGGACTGCAGCACACCAGGCCTCCCTGTCCGTCACCAACTCCTGGAGTTTACTCAAACTCATGTCCATTGAGTTGGTGATGCCATCCAACCAGCTTATCCTCTGTCATCCCCTTCTCCTCCCACCTTCAATCTTTCCCAGCATCAGGGTCTTTTCAAATGAGTCAGCTCTTTGCATCAGGTGGCCAAAGTTTCAGCTTCAACATCAGTCCTTCCAATGAACACTCAGGACTGATCTCTTTAAGAATTTTCCAGAGTTTGCTGTGGTCTACAAAATCAAAGGCTTTGGCATAGTCAATAAAGCAGAAAATGGAACTCTCTTGTTTTTTTGATGATCCAGCGGATGTTGGCAATTAGATCTCTGGTTCCTCTGCCTTTTCTAAATCCAACTTGAACATCTGGAAGTTCACGGTTCACGTAGCTTGTTGAAGCCTGGCTTGGAGAATTTGGAGCATTACTTTACTAGCGTGAGATGAGTGCAATTGTGCAGTAGTTTGATCATTCTTTGGCATTGCCTTTCTTTGGGATTAGAATGAAAACTGACCTTTTCCAGTCCTCTGGCCACTGCTGCATTTTCCAAACTTGGTGGCACATTGAGTGCAGCACTTCCACAGCATCATCTTTTAGGATTTGAAATACCTCAACTGGAATTCTATCACCTTCACTAGCTTTGCTTGTAGTGATGCTTCCTAAGGCCCACTTGACTTCACATTCCAGGATGTCTGGCTCTAGCTAAGTGATCACACCATCGTGGTTATCTGGGTTATGAATATCTTTTTTGTACAGTTCTTCCATGTATTCTTTCTACCTCTTCTTAATATCTTCTGCTTCTCTTAGGTCCATACCATTTCTGTCCTTTATTGTGCCCATCTTTGCATGAAATGTTCCCTTGTTATCTCTAATTTTCTTGAGGGATCTCTAGACTTTCCCATTTTATCGTTTTCCTCTATTTCTTTGCACTGATTGCTGAGGAAGGCTTTCTTATCTCTCCTTGCTATTCTTTGGAACTCTGCATTCAAATGGGTATATCTTTCCTTTTCTCCTTTGCCTTTTGCCTCTTTTCTATTCAAAGCTATTTTATAAGGCCTCCTCAGACAATCATTTTGCCTTTTTGCATTCCTTTTTCTTGAGGATGGTACTCCCTGCCTCCTGTACAATGTCATGAATCCGTCCATAGTTTTTCAGGCACTCTGTCTATCAGATCTAATCCCTTGAATCTATTTGTCACTTCCACTGCATAATCGTAAGGGATTTGATTTAGGTCATACCTAAATGGTCTAGTGGTTTTCTCTACTTTCTTCAATTAAAGTCTGAATCTGGCAACAAGGAGATCATGATCTGAGCCACAGTCAACTCCAGGTCTTCTTTTTGCTGACTGTATAGAGCTTCTCCATTTTTGGCTGGAAAGAATATAATCAGTCTGACTTTGGTATTGACCATCTGGTGATGTCCATGTGTAGAGTCTTCTCTTGTGTTGTTGGAAGAGGGTGCTATGACCAGTGCATTCTCTTGGCAAAACTCTGTTAGCCTTTGCCCTGCTTCATTCTGTACTCCAATGCCAAATTTGCCTTGGTATATACACAAGTTTTTGTTCTTTCTGCTGGGAGGGCCTAGCAACTAGCACACAATGGAAGGAATCAGATCTCCTTGGAGAAATGTCTATTCTAGGATTTAGGTAAGAAATATTAAAGTGATAATATTCAATATTACAGTGACAGAAAGTAAGGAAATGTTAAAAAATAAATAAGTAAATTCACAACATTGGTGGTATGGACACAGGAGCCAACCAGTATTTCACAATGGCCAAAGTTGGAAGAGTCTGAGCAACAAAGTCGATGAAGTAGTATTTGATTGTAATCCAGAGTATAAAATAAGCATTTATTAGTTCACAGTGCCATAATTAAGTAACTGAATAAATAAATAGATGAGGGAGAAAGAGAAAAATCTCCCATGCAGGAGAATTCCAAATAATTTATGTAGATATTCTGCCCTCTAGGAAGTGGAGTATAACTCCCCATCTAAGTATGAGCTACACATAATGACCCTTATCCAAAGAGTATATTATGGAAAGAGAATAGCAATATTACACTGCAAAACCCTGAGAAACACTACCTCAGCTAGATGATGAGAAAACAGAAAAATCCCTGGGATTTTTAAAATCTAAGGGACTTTATACAAAATATCTGATTTGAATTCTTCAAAAGTCAAGGTTAAGAAAAACAAGAAAAGTCTGAGAAACTGTTACAGCTAAGAGGAGCCAAAGGAGACATGATTACTAAATTCAATATGATATCTAGATAGGATCCTAAAAAAAAAAAAAAAAAAGATGACATTAGGTAAAAACTAAAAAAATCTGAAAAAACACAGACTTTTGTTAATAAGAATGTATCAATATTGGTTGATTAATTGTGACATAGACCATAACTAGACCTAATTAATGTAAGATGTTAATAAGAGCAACTAGGTATGGAGCACATGGGTACTCTTAATACTATCTTTGCAATTTTTCTGTAAATCTAAAATTATTTTTAAGTTCAAAGTCTATTAAAACATGATTTAAACTGGAAAAGCAAGGTAATAAAATATTTCAAAAATTAGAAAAAAAATTGCAAAGATAGAAAATATGAGAGAAAAATAGTAACAAGAGCCATAGAAGTTCTTGACAAAATGTACAGTGTTCAACAAAACATATTCAGAAGGAAGGAAGAGAATAATAGAGGGCAAACAATTATCAAACTAAAATTAGAAGAGAATTTTCTAGTACTAATGAGACTTCAAACTGCAAAGGCCTATTGGGTATGTAACAAAACATATGGAGTGAAATAAACCTTACATTCAGTCACATAATTTTGAGATATTGGAACTTAAAATGTAAGATTTGAAAAGCTTTCACAGAGAGATAGATAAATAAAATAGGTCACTTCTAATGGAAAGACAACTGGATTGCTTCAGTTTCACTGAATACTAGAAGAAAAATCATCAAGTAGAAATTTTTGATTCTAGAATTTTTTTTAACAAAATCAAACTACTAATCAACATAAGGACAGATACTTTTAGACATGCAAGGACTTAGACAGTTTACCTTACATGTACTCTTTCTCAGATATTAACTTTTGGATTCTTTTTCTCTGTAAAATTAATTAATCAGTCAAAAAGGAGGACAACAGATGGATCTTGGAGAGTATAGATTCAACTCAAAAGAAAAATGAATAAAAGTCACAGGACAATAGATTTATAGCCATTCTAGATAATAACTAGACTGTGTTGAAACAGGAGCAGTCCAGGAAGAAAGTATTCAAAAAAAAAGATAAATACATTTTTGGGATCCTTGAGACACTGGAAGGGTTAAAGATATGATAAAAGCAGACAATGAAAGAAAAAAAAAAGGCAATTACAAACCCAATGAAAAGCAAAAATCTAAAGAAAGTAAATATGCTTAACTAGATTGTGAACAATACTAACCATAATTATGCAAGCACTATTTATTCTTCTTAGAACCTATCTATCAACACATAGACTTAATAATAGTTACAGAAGAGAAAGCAAATGTTAACAACCTTAACCATATAAAAGTATAAAGAAGATAGAAAGTAAAAGGGGTGAAGGGAATTGAAGAGAAGAGTTGATGTGATAATGTCCCAGGTTTACAGTGTAGAGAATCAAGAGATGCTACTTATAACGGAAAGGTACATCTAAAGTACACCGATAAAGGACAAAGAGACAATTATTTGGGAAGCAGAGGTGAGATGGCAGTATAAATAAGCTAAATCACTTTCTGTCCAATAAGAACAGATATAAATAATCTTTAAAACTGATTCAACTAAATCAGGAAATAATGGTATAAATAGACTTTTAGGCAAACAGAGATGACACCAGAATAATAAAAATACCAAACTGATAAGAACTAGATATGATTTCCTTTGGCAAATAAGATTGGGGGGTGGGGAAGGATGAGGCGGTTGCTCTTGTATTATTTGAAATTTTTAGCTAGCAAGTACATGTACTACTTTAATAAAGATAAAAATGAGTTAATTTTTAATGACAAGATGTCATTCCTGCCCTGAGGAGTCTTACAATCTAGTACAAAAAACTGATAACTAAAATGTGAGGAAGGGAGGGAAGAAAGGAGGCAAAAAAGGAGGAAAGGAAAAGGAAGGAAGGAGGTAACAAAATATCTATTGAGCATCTACCTGGTGCAGTGCATTTTGCTGGCTGATTAACATACACCATCCCATTTCAAGTTTCTGCCTTTGGGTGATTTCCCCCATTTTACTTTGAACAATGGAGGCTTGAAAAGGGAAGCAGTTTATTCAAGACTACACAGTTCCTATGCACCAGAGCTAGGAATCAAATCCAGGTCTATCAAAGTTTAAAATTATGTACTCTTTCTTACAGAAGGCAATCACTAAGCACAAAAGTTATTTGGATATCAGTAAGATTTCTAAGATAGAAGCTGCCTTCCTACTTCCTACTTATCATACAGGTCTCAGACACAGCAAGACAAGGCAGGCTCCAGACCCTTCGAGAGGCCTTCTCCAGAGAGCAGATTGCTGAGGGCCCACTTTTGATGTCTGTGTCCTATCCAATATATCCAAAACTTTTAACAGCTGGAGAGATGAGTGATTCATCTGAACCTATCCCAGGAGTCCTAAAACTGTTCTCTTTATTGCACTGAGACATTAAAATAACCAAGAAGAGAGATGGATTCCTGCAAATCCCCACCACAACTGACCTCCAATCTTCTCATTCCACTTCTCTGTCACTCACCTATGAAATTTAGGGCTATACTAATTTGGTAATATTTTTCCTCAGCAACAGGCCCTCCCTCAGAAATCTATTTGGTATTTTTGGCCACTGACTTATTCCTTTCCTTGGAATAATTTTGTTAAATTTCCGGCACCTCCTTAAACTCTCAATTCCCCTTCCTTTTCTTCCTCCCTCCCTCCCCCTCCTCTTTTTCTCTCCTCCCAGCCTCCCAGCTCCTCCACTTTCTCCTCCTTCCTCTTTTTCTTCTTCATTTCTCTCTCTGTGTCTCCATCTGTCTATCTTTGTGTCTCTCTATGATAACTATGCCTACGATTTCTCTAAGAAACAGACCATCAGTCTTATAACTTATAAATCCAATCAACTTCAATCCTCATCCATTCTTCTTTCCACCTGTGTCAGAAGAAGGAAAGCCCTTCCCACAGGCAAAACCTAGATCCTCTAGTTACAATTTTCTTCCTGTGTGCTCCCACCTCTCCTGGAATTGGCACCATCTCTTATTGTCTCTTCTCCATGCTCTCTATTCCTCCTTCTCCATGGCACCTTTCCTTACCCTAAAACACAGCTAAACTTCTCCCACTGAGGAACATCCTTTCTTTCTTCTCAGTTACATTCTTTCTTCCACAGACATTTGTGAGTACCTCTTATGTGCCCAACATTGCAGTGAAAGATGAGAATGCTCTGGGAAATGAAGCAGGCCTGTCCCCAGTGGAGCTTACAGCCTAATGGAGGAGCAGACAGATGATAAGTATTAAATGTAAAATTTAAATTTGCCACAAATCCCAGGAAGGAAGCAAACAGGACACAGTGATAAAAAATAAAAGGGAGGTGCACTAAGTTCAGGTAGCCAGGAAAAGGCCCTTATTTTTCCACCATTTCCATTACTAGATTTTAGGCTGTCATTTTTCACCTAGGTTCCAAGAAACTCTTAAACGAGTTCCTTGCTTACCAATTCCACCTTTTGGTCCTTCTCACGTATTGCTACTATTGTTGAATTTCTGAAGCAGATCAAACATTGCCATTCCCCTACTTATACCTCCAGTCATTTCTCAAGCTCTAATCCTTGAGCCTCGCGTTTTTAAACGCCTACATGATTAAGAAGTAACTTTGAGATCACTATATAAACAGCTAAAGAGCTGTGCAGAATACTTTGTGCTGACTCAAATCTCCAGAACTCTCGGGCTTGTTATTTTTGCCTGTCAATCTCTGTTTCAGTTTGTTTTGTGTAACCAATGGAAAAGCTAGTGCAGCAGCATTCTCCTCTATGACCACTAAGAGGTCTTAAGACGTAAGTTGGGCTTTGGCATCTGCAACATGGAGAAGTAAGTGACTGAGACGCTGAAGAAAGACAGGGCCATCAAGATCAGAGTAAGCAGTTCTAGAAGATGAGCAGCAGGAAGGAGGTTTCGATGTGGCCTTCCAAAGAAACATTTACTACAACTTCCTCTCTTTGGGCCCCTTTCCTCTAGCGCTTGCAAGAAACAAAATTTAACATTTTCCCTTCAAATGCTATTAGGAAAGCTAGTCAACTAAAACAAAATAGATATAAAGTTGATGAATTTCCCATTTGATGAAATGAGTTTCCATGAATTGGTTGTTGAATGAATTTGCTTTGAAAGTCTAAGAGAATTTGACACTTTGCTTATTTGACCGATTTTACTAGGGGGAAGTGCGTTATGTGGGTCAAGGTTAATGCCAGGGGTAGAGAAGCTTCTGCCCTGCTTCCTTTTTAGTATTTGGGAGGATATTGCATCACTGGTTGCCTTTGCATCAACTTGTGGATAGCAAAGGGTAGACCTAAATTTAGCTCTCTTGAGCTGCCCCTGAAAGGGAATATTAAACTTAGTCGAAGATCTGAATAGGAGCTTATCAGAAGCTGTCTTGACAAAGCAGATGAGGTAACCTGCCAAGAGTGGACCAAAACTGGCTTACCAGCTCAGAGAACTCATTGCTAAATAGTCAGAAATTTTGCAAGCTAGTTGTTTAGCATGGCAATTATTCAAAATTAAATTACTTAAATGTAAAATTCAATATGTTCTATTAAAAATAAAGATAGTTGCTCAAAATTATCCATTATAATAAGGATAATTACTCCATTATTTATTACATTTTACCATTATCTTTGTTCTTGGGGTTATTTACATCTGTTGGATCTGCATGGTGCATCTCTTCCCAACTCTGCATTTGATGGTAGTATATTGGTAGTTTGAAATGCCAGGGTGGGACTCTTTACACCACAGAAGTCTTCAAATACTACAAATCAGGGCTTCTCCTGTCCAGAGACAACTGCTAAGTATCTACTGCCTATGGTTCACGAAGCAGGCTGAAATCTAGGGGACTTACACTGGAACTCTGTAGTGCCCACAGGAAGAGCTAAGTCAGCAAGGTTGGGAATGGTCTGTGAATTATTATACCAGCCTCAGACATCAGCAAAGCACCCGAGGCTGACAGCAGTCCTCATCAGTGGTCACCAGACCAGGAAGAAGTTATGACACAGCAGAGACCAGCAAGGATCCAAAGGACACCAAGAACCCCACCTTCCCCTACCGTTCAATCACTCAAATCTCACATTCAGATCCCATCTTGGAAAGAAACAAGAGACAGCAGAAATCTGAAAAGCTGAGTTTTTTATCCAACAGAGATAAGAATTTACCTGAGGAAAAGACTTTTTTCATAGAATTGAACAAAATTTGTCTGGTGGGACTGAAACTGACCCTATCCCACAAACTTAGCTACCTGGGGCAAGGGAAGTTAGGTGCGGAGACTCTTTCATGAGGACGAATCAAATATAGGGGAAAGGAACCATACTTTGTTGTTGTTGCACATTTAAGAGAAATGTGTATAATTTCACCCTTCTGCTGCAGTGCTGATATTGAGCTTTTATTAACTGGTTAATGATTGTTACCACTTCAACTTCCATATGCAGATAAAGAAAGGAAGACTCAAAAAGTTTATGTAACTTGCACAAGGTCACACAGCTAGGAAGTAGAAGGAGGCAGGTTGGTTGTCTGTAGGGACTGAGCCCTTTTGTTCTACTCCCTGTTATTAACCGTTCTCAGGCCTCCCTTGTGTCCTTTGGGCTGTTAGGCACCGCAGAAGGCTTGAGACAAACCAGAAGAGAAACGCCTCATAGGAAAGCATCTGGAATGGACAGCCTGAAAGCTAAGTCAGAAAAGCTATTACTTGTCATCAAGACAGTATGGTACTGGCACAAAGACAGAAATATAGATCAATGGAACAGAATAGAAAGCCCAGAGATAAATCCACGGACCTATGGACACCTTATCTTTGACAAAGGAGGCAAGGATATACAATGGAAAAAAGACAACCTCTTTAACAAGTGGTGCTGGGATAACTGGTCAACCACTTGTAAAAGAATGAAACTAGAACACTTTCTAACACCATACACAAAAATAAACTCAAAATGGATTAAAGATCTAAATGTAAGACCAGAAACTATAAAACTCCTAGAGGAGAACATAGGCAAAACACTCTCTGACATAAATCACAGCAAGATCCTCTATGACCCACCTCCCAGAATATTGGAAATAAAAGCAAAACTAAACAAATGGGACCTAATGAAACTTAAAAGCTTTTGCACAACAAAGGAAACTATAAGTAAGGTGAAAAGACAGCCCTCAGATTGGGAGAAAATAATAGCAAATGAAGCAACAGACAAAGGATTAATCTCAAAAATGTACAAGCAACTCCTGCAGCTCAATTCCAGAAAAATAAATGACCCAATCAAAAAATGGGCCAAAGAACTAAACAGACATTTCTCCAAAGAAGACATACAGATGGCTAACAAACACATGAAAAGATGCTCAACATCACTCATTATTAGAGAAATGCAAATCAAAACCACAATGAGGTACCATTACACGCCAGTCAGGATGGCTGCTATCCAAAAGTCTACAAGCAATAAATGCTGGAGAGGGTGTGGAGAAAAGGGAACCCTCTTACACTGTTGGTGGGAATGCAAACTAGTACAGCCGCTATGGAAAACAGTGTGGAGACTTCTTAAAAAACTGGAAATAGAACTGCCATATGACCCAGCAATCCCACTTCTGGGCATACACACTGAGGAAACCAGATCTGAAAGAGACACATGCACCCCAATGTTCATCGCAGCACTGTTTATAATAGCCAGGACATGGAAGCAACCTAGATGCCCATCAGCAGATGAATGGATAAGGAAGCTGTGGTACATATACACCATGGAATATTACTCAGCCATTAAAAAGAATTCATTTGAATCAGTCCTAATGAGATGGATGAAACTGGAGCCCCTTATACAGAGTGAAGTAAGCCAGAAAGATAAAGAACATTACAGCATACTAACACATATATATGGAATTTAGAAAGATGGTAATGATAACCCTATATGCAAAACAGAAAAAGAGACACAGAAATACAGAACAGACTTTTGAACTCTGTGGGAGAATGTGAGGGTGGGATATTTCAAAAGAACAGCACGTATACTATCTATGGTGAAACAGATCACCAGCCCAGGTGGGATGCATGAGACAAGTGCTCGGGCCTGGTGCATTGGGAAGACCCAGAGGAACCGGGTGGAGAGGGAGGTGGGAGGGGGGATCGGGATGGGGAATATGTGTAAATCTATGGCTGATTCATATCAATGTATGACAAAAAAAATAATAATAATAAAAAAATAAATAAAATAAAAAAAGAAAAGAAAAGCTATTACTTGAGAGGATGACCATATATATTTTAGGACCTAGGGAAAAAACTGAATGTTGCTGGAAAGGAAACTGGGGTCAGAAGCTAAGCACACAAATAATGAAAACAGTAAATGAGCAATAAAATTGGCAGCTAATAGACCTGAGAGACTGAAGGAGTGACTGAAGTACACAGCAGAGATTGGACTGTGTAGAACCAAACCTGGGAATAGTGAGCAATCATACCTTTTATGCACTGCCCATGTCATCTTGCCAGAGTAGCAGCAGCATCATAAAGGAGCCAAACCAGGCATGAAACCAACCTTTCTCCAAAGTGTGATCATTACTCACACATTCCCTCCCACTGCCCTGCATGCCCCAAGACTATGTCCAAGACTATGTCGTACTTGCTTTGGGGGAAAAAAAAAAAAAAGCATTTTTATTAGTTGAGCAACATAATTCACACAGATAATTTTAGAAATTCATATAATACAGAAGGGCTTATAAGAAAAAGCAGCAATAGCCTGCCCCACCCCACCTCCTTTCCAAATCCAATTCTCCACACTTTGTACTCCACTTTGTAAATTTCCAAATGCCCCCTGTGAGCCTCCCACAGCTCTCATGGAACAAAACAAGCTGGGACCCGTTCCATTATTTCTCCCCTGGTTTTATTATCTCAGAAAGAGTGGGAGGAGCTGACCAGAAAGGTCCCAACATACAGAGCCCTGGTGAATACAAACAGGCTGAGATCCAGAATAGGCACAGGAGGGAGGAGAGGGTGTCTACGGCCCCTCTTTGTTTCACTGATTTCCATGGGCGGACGGATGGTTTCCCTCCGTAGCCTGGTGTGTGTTGTATACTTTGCCAGCTCAAGGGAATGAGTCAGCATCGCCCTCCTCCTTTGTTTCTCATCCACTTCTATTGTAGCTCTACAACCCTGTTGACTCCCTTTAAAGTTGAGAAGAACTTCAAACACAATTTGAATTCAAAGGCGCATTTTTCCATTTCAGTAACAGAAGTTTGTTCTGGGGTCTGACGCTGCCTTACTGTGGCCTTTTCGTCTGACTTTCTCTCTAGGCCAGTCTCAAGATGAGGGAACAGATGCATATTAAACTGTGACCACTGTGCTGAGCGCATCCCTGGCACAGAGTGGATACACAGCAAATACTTGTTGAAAGAATGAATGCAGGAATGATGTCCTTTAGAACGGTAGACAAAAGAATTCCTAAGATGAAAAGGCCACCATCTCTGTACATAGATAACCATAGAGCTAAATAAGAACCCTGTTCTAGCAACCAGCCTGGTTCCCTGAGTGTGCGTGGTTCAGTTTTGCTGTTTCCAGAATCCCAGTTCCAATATTTGTCATTCAGATGCTTCCTTCCTGAGCACCCAAAGGCCCTGAAATGGGAAGTAAAGTGCTTCTCAAAGCTATATTCCTACTAGTTCAAGAAATTATACGTAGGACAAAAGAAGCAGGACTGGAAGACACATGGAAGTCCCCCAGAAATTCCAGCCCAGCTCCCCCCGGAAGTTCCATTTTAAATAAGTTCCAAATTTTTCATTTTGATTTAAAAAACATATTAACACTTAAGAGTAGAAAAGTGCAAGCAATTGAGAAGAAAAAAACCATCAGTTGAGAAAAGAGGCAGGGGAAAGGGGAACTAATAAAGACAACAGGTGAAGAAAGGAGTGATGGAGCTAAAAGGAAGAGAAGGAATTTGTACAAGTGAGCACAGAAATAAAATGCCAAAACCAGGACCATTTAAATGGACAGTTTTATGGGAAATGTATGTTGTGATATGTATTGAAAAAGGGCAAGGAAGACAGGAAGACAAGACAGTAAAGGATGGATAATACCATATTTGGTCCATGGAGAATCATTTGGACTTTGTTTGATCGTTAAAACATCTAAAAAGACCAGCCGAAGACCAAGCAAACGTGCCACTCCTCTGCTGTCTTTGTTATACAACTTCTTCCAGCTAACACACAGCGTCGGCACAGCTGCTCCAGCAGAAAACCCACTGGTAACTATGCCAGGAATAACCTTTCCTAACTTGTTAACACAGAGGGCAGATGAGCTCTGCTTGTCTTCACAACTAAAATTCACTGCTTTTGTGAATTTCTTCTGAAGTTACTCCTCTACCTCCCCATCCCCCTCATATTCTCTGGGGAAACAGTCAATTGTACAAAGAGTCCAATTATTCTCCACGTGTAAGAGAAGGGACTACAGTAACCCTGAGAAATCACTTCAGAATTAATTCATAGCATGAAAAACTCTACACATACACACTCATACACACTACCTCGGGGATCCTTGATCTCAAAAATAGCGTTTCACCAACAATCCACTAAAAAGACAAATCCAATTTTAGCTTAGATAAGGACACTTTTCAAATTGTTTGTTGGATACACATTGAGGGTCCTTCCCTGTGTATTTCATCAATATACAGCCCAACACGGAATTGTAGCTTAGTATTTTAGAGATCAACTCACTGGTAAGGAAAAGGTTTATTCAAATTGTTCACCCAGCATGGAGAAGTTTATCTTTCCAATTCAGGAAAAAAAAAAAAAAATCAGAAGGGGAATTTTCTACTCACGTATATCTTCTAACAAAAACAGAGAAGAAAATATTACTTTGCCTAGGAGTTTAGAATAAATCTGATGACAACACACAGGAATTTTTTGAAGCACCACTGGGGATTACTTATAGACTTTCATTGTAAGTAGTAAATCTGGAAAACTATGTTACCTTGAAACCATTATTTATTTTTCTTCATGAACTTGAGAAAGCATTGATTTGGAAATATGGATTTATTTGCCTACTGAGTCTTTTGGAAAACATATTCTGGTTCTTTTTATGATCCCAGCCTGTCCTCCTAACTTTACATGGAAGTTAATTTCTTTTGGAATTGTACCTATTTCTTCATCTAATACATATGTAAGATTCAACTACATCTCTCTAGTGTTTTGCAAATACTCATGCTGAGGCTTTCGGAGAAGGAAAAACTTTAACTCGACGTGGGAAAGTCTGGTTAGTTAGAAGGACCATTGGTCCCTTTAGCAAGAAATAGAGGATTTTCCTTGGAGCAAGAAGGAACTAGTTAAGCAAAAAGGAAATTTTTTTGGCAGATACAACATCTAACAAATTCTGAAATTGACCATCAAGGAATACCTATTATAGAAGATGTTTAAAAGGATCACCCACAGATCTCTTTTGAATTATTTAAGTAGTAAGCAGTTTATGAATGATGACAGTCCTAAACTATACAAAGATAAAAAGCCACACTCACAAACAAACCATCTGTGTTATTTATTATCAGCTTTATTGTAGGCTGCAGCAAGAAATCTCTCTTTTGCCACATGACCACCCTAGCTCCCAGCTCTTCTGATTGTGGGGACATTGCAGGCTTCAGGAGTTTAAGAGCAATTCAACAGGTAAGACAATACCCCAAGCTTGAAAGACTCACCTTCTTCTGTTCAATTAACATTTTTTACTTCCCAGAAAGAAATTTGGGTGAATTTTCTATCACTTGATTTGAAATAGAGAATAGGCAAAGATATCTCAGTATAGCAAATCACCCTTCTCCATAAATAGACCTCCCAGTTAAATTGACTATGACTAGGACAGCAAGGTTTGTTTGATTAAGCAGCAATAAGCATCAGCTGTATCCAATTCTGCTGAAAAGGAATAGTTAGGACCATTTTGCTTAAAAGGTACTTTGCCACAATGACTGAAGAAGAAAAAAAAATAAAAGATACATGTAATACATGTGGTGAAGTATTAATAACTATAATGTAAAAAATGTGCTAATAAGAAAAATTGCCATTACATAAATGAAAAAAGATCCTTTGTCTTTTGGGGGAGCTACCCAGTGACTGAAAGTCCATCTAACGTGGATAAGCACTGGTGCAGAATAAGCCCCTACTTTTTACTGTGGAAACCAAAGGGCTCAACAAACTCCGTTCTTACCCCACTGATTACTACAGTTCAGGCAGGTGACCTAGGCTCAGTCAATCAGGAGCTCCCACTTGGGACTCTGAATCTTCAGAATGGTGCAAACACAGAGTGGCAATTGAGAATTTCCTCACAGTAATATTGAGAGTCCCAAGATAATGACTGCGTTGTATAGAAGATGCCAGTGACAGCATATTAACTGTTCTGTTTTATGATATCAGAATACTGCATTCCCCACTGTACAGCCCTCCTTTAACAAGCCTATTTCTCCAACCATCTAACTGATTCCATATGCTAACCCATATCCTTCTAGCAAAAGTTGTTTCTATCTAGATTAACCAGAAGTGGCCTATTGGTGCTTGTAACTAAGAGCCTTAGTGGATAGAAGAAATGAATTGACAATTTACAAATAAAGCAACATATGTGAAAAATAAACATAGAGAAAGATGTTCAACTTCACTAATAATCAAGGAAGAGAAAATAAAGAGAATAAAATATACTTTTTCATTAGATTATCAATTATAAAAGAATTGTGAGAATCCAGTGTTGGCAAAGGTGTAGAGAAACAATAAATTTAAACCATTAATGTTAATGGGAATATGAATTGATGCAACTTTTCCAGAAGGCAAACTGGAAATGTATATCAATAGTTTAAATGTGTATATTCTTTAATCAACAATTTGCAACTAGTAATTTATCTCAAAGAGATAATCAATTAGTCAAGACCCATCATTAATGTTTATATGAAAACAATTTTTATAATAAAAAAAGCTGGAAACAATCTAAACATCCAATAAAGAAATTATTTAATTATGATAAATCCTTTAAGAAGAATACTATTTAGGTTATATTTACTGAGAAATATCTTCACAGCTTTCATGAAAGAGAAGTTTGCATAAGAATTAAGATTGTACAATTTCATATAAAAACAAGGTTTTTTTCTGCCTAAGATGGTAGGCAAAATTCTAAGATGTCCCCCAGGATCTCTGTCCCTACTGTTATACCCATGATTATGTTACATTACATAGAAAAAGGAATTTCATCAACATAACTAAGAGAAGAGAATGGCAGAAGAAGAGACAAGAGAATGGCAAATCACTCCAGTATTCTCACCTCAAGAACCCCATAAAGTCCATGGGGTTGCAAAGAGCCAGACACGGCTTAGCAACTGAACAACAATAACTAATATTACTAAACAGCTGACTTTGGTTAATCAAAAGGGATATTATTCGGTTGGGCGTGACCTATTCACATAAACCCTTTAATAATAGAGCTGGTAGCAGAAGGGGAACTCAGAAATTCAAAACACAAGGAGGACTCGGTGCGCCCTTACTGGCCTGAAGAAGGAGGGCGACACATGGAAAGGGTCTGACATAGCCTCCCAGAGCTGGGAGTAACCCCACAGGCAATAGCCAATAAGAAAAGAAGACCTTAGTCTTAAAAGTAAACTATAAGGAAATAAATTACACCAATAACCTGAATGAGCTTGCAAGTGGATTTTTCACTGGAACCTCCAGAAAAGAGCCCATCCTGGCTGACACCTTAACTTCAGCCTGTGAAACCCTAAGCAAAGAACCCAGTTAAGACCACCAGACTTTTGATAATTGATCTCACAGTAATATAAAACTGATACTAATAAATAAAATCTAAAACTAATACACAAACTATATATATGTTTATATAGACAGATTTATATAAGACACATCCCTGTTTAGTTAGGGCTTCTCTGATAGCTCAGTTGGTAAAGAATCCTCCTGCAATGCAGGAGACCCTGGTTCGATTCCTGAGTCAGGAAGATCCACTGGAGAAGGGATAGGCTATCCACTCCAGTATTCTTGGGCTTCCCTCCTGGTTCAGCTGGTAAAGAATCTGCCTGCAACGCAGGAGACCTGGGTTTGATCCCTGGGTTGGGAAGATGCCCTGGAGAGGGGAAAGGCTACCCACTCTAGTGTTCTGGCCTGGAGAATTGCATGGACTATAGTCCATGGGGTCATGAGGAGTCCGACAGACAGAGCAACTTTCACTTTCACTTATGTTTAGTTAACAAGGTAACTGTCACACCATGTATCACAGCAGGATGCGTACCTGAACAATAGGCTCTTGCAACATAATGTATACGTTATTTTGCCTCTGGGCAATGAGATTTTTGAGGGCTAATGTTTAGTTTACTTTTTATACTTTCTGTTTTACTTTACTTTTTTTCACAAATATAGTCAGAAATAAATATTTTTGTATGTGGACAAAATAGAAACCATGTAATATACCTGGAAGTTATTTGAATGTCCATGGGTTTCTTCTGAAGCCTACAGAGAAGAAGAGATGTGTTCCCACTCCAGCATCAGAGACCAGGAAAGTGAGAATTTATGTCCATTTTTTTTCCCCTAATCCCAAATTATGAAAAATTTCAAGTGCAGGAAATAGACAGTACTTAGAATCAAGAAAGTGGGGATCAAGTACAATGTTGAGAATCACTTATGAGTTTTTCTAGACTTGTCTCCTCATTTGAGAAATGGAGACATAATAATGCCTAATATAAAGTTGTTGCAAAGAATAACTACGATAACATTTGTGAAAACATACAATGCAGTGCCAGAAGGAAAATAATGGCCAACATTTCTTGAGTATTTACAATTGCCAGAAATCGTAGAGCACAACTGCTGGGTGCTTTATATCTTTGCTACTACAATATGGCACAGCACAGGGATGACCAGGGTACACGTTAGACAAGTGGGTTCTCAGGCCCCACCCAGACCTCCTGAGTCAGAATTCAGGAGGAGAAGGGGACGACAGAGGACGAGATGGTTGGATGGCATCACGGACTCAATGGTCACGAGTTTGGGGCAAGCTTCCAGGACAGGGAGGCCTGTTCCCCACCATGGGGTCACAAAGAGTCGGACAGTCCATGGGGTCAGTCCATGGGGTCACAAAGAGTCGGACATGACTCAGTGACTGAACAACAGTGACTCATGAGCATATGAAAGTTTGAAAGTGCAGCTCCATCTGCTATTGAATCCTTACCTTTATGCCAGGAAGAAGATGCTAAACATTCTCATGTTACAGGTAAAGAAACTGAATCTCAGGGTAATCTGCCCAAGGTTAGTAACCAAACTGCTTCCAAATGGTCTATGTCCAGAGTCCACAGGCTTAACCACTTTGCTTTACTGTCCCTCCTAGCTGGTGTCTGACCAAAAACTGTTGAAGTCAACTATAATTCCACAGCTCTTCCTGTCTGATACAGCACTGCCCTCCCAGATGTAAGAATGGCCTGGGTCTCATCTCCCAGCTGCAAAGAAGAAAATGGGAGAAAATAATATTGTAAAGCCCTTTGGGTACTGAGGCAAAATAGATTTAGAACAAGTCTTTGTAATATTTGTCTGTTTTTCTCTTACCTTTTATTATCACCATTTGAGTTCCTGTGTTAGTACTGACCTAAATATTTATATGCACCATTCTTCTCCTCTTATTAAAAGGTCTTGCCCAAAGAGAGATCAGTGAAGTATATTTGGTATATTCAATCTCTAAGTAAAACCAAAGGTATTTAAGAAATATTTGATTTAAACGGCAAGTTTAAGGTAGTGGTTTTGAATCATTGATTGCTAATAACTAACAGTTTTGTATCACCTTACAGTTTGGTTTTTATATATATTATGTACCATAATCTTAACAATAACTCTGGAAGTACGTATATTATTCCATACATATAGAAAAGAAAATAAGGCTTTGCTAGTAAGTCAGAGAACTGGGGCTTGAACTTATGTTCAGAATACATCAAAATATATCATATACATTATGCTAAAACATTGCATATTGGTATAAAACCACATTCCCCAATGATTATCTGTTAAGAGTCCAATCTGAATAATTATGACCAACTGGGGAAGACCAGTCCAAAATGCAGAATTCTAGATTTTAATTATATTTAAAGAAACATGCCAAATTCAGACTTAATTGAAGAAAGTAGGGAAAACCACTAGACCATTCAGGTATGACCTAAATCAAATCCCTTACGATTATGCAGTAGAAGTGACAAATAGATTCAAGGGATTAGACAGAGTGCCTGCTGAACTATGGGCGGAGGTTTGTGACATTCTACAGGAGGCAGTGATCAAGACCATCCCCAAGAAAAAGAAATGCAAAAGGCAAAATGGTAGTCTGAGGAGGCCTTACTAATAACTGAGAAAAGAAGAGAAGCTTAAAAAAAAGGAGAAAAGGAAAGATATATCCATTTGAATGCAGAGTTCCAAAGAATAGAAAGGAAAGATTTTAAAAAGCCTTCCTCAGTGATCAATGCAAAGAAATAGAAGAAAACAATGGAATGAGAAAGACTAGAGATCTCTTCAAGAAGATTAGGGATATCAAGGGAACGTTTCATGCAAAGATGGGCTCAATAAAGGACAGAAATGGTGTGGACTTAACAGAAGCAGAAGATATTAAGAAGAGGTGACAAGAATACACAGAACTATACAAAAAAGATCTTCACGACCCAGATAACCATGATGGTACGATCACTCACCTAGAACCAAACATCCTGGAATATGAAGTCAAGTGGGTCTTAGGAAGCATCACTATGAACAAAGCTAGTGGAGGTGATAGAATTCCAGTTGAGCTATTTCAAATCCTAAAAGATGATGCTGTGAAAGTGCTGCACTTAATATGCTAGCAAATTTGGAAAACCCAGCAGTGACCAGAGGACTGGAAAAGGTCAGTTTTCATTCCAATCCCAAAGAAAGGCAATGCCAAACAATGTTCAAACTACTGCACAATTGCATTCATCTCACACACTAGCAAAGTGATGCTCAAAATTCTCCAAGCCAGGCTTCAACAGTACCTGAACCATGAACTTCCAGATGTTCAAGCTGGTTTTAGAAAAGGCAGAGAAACCAGAGATCAAATTGCCAACATCTGCTGGATCATTGAAAAAGCAAGAAAGTTCCAGACAAACATCTACTTCTGCTTTATTGACTATGCCAAAGCCTTTGTGTGGATCACAACAAACTGTGGAAAATTCTGAAAGAGATGCAAGTACCAGACCACCTGACCTACTGCCTGAGAAATCTGTATGCAGGTCAAGAAGTAACAGTTAGAACTGGACATGGAACAACAGACTGATTCCAAATAGGGAAAGGAGTACGTCAAGGCTGTATATTGTCAGCCTGCTTATTTAACTTCTATGCAGAGTACATCATGAGAAACACTGGGCTGGAGGAAGCACAAGCTGGAATCAAGACTGCCAGGAGAAATATCAATAACCTCAGATATGCAGATGACACCACCCTTATGGCAGAAAGTAAAGAACTAAAGAGCCTCTTGATGAAAGTGAAAGAGGAGAGTGAAAAAGTTGGCTTAAAACTCAACATTCAGAAAACTAAGATCATGGCATCTGATCCCATCACTTCATGGCAAATAGATGGGGAAATAATGGAAACAGTGATAGACTTTATTTGCTTGAGCTCCAAAATCACTGCAGATGGTGATTGCAGCAATGAAATTAAAAGACGCTTGCTCCTGGGAAGAAATGCTATGACCAACCTAGAGAGCATTTTAAAAAGCAGAGACATTACTTTGCCAACAAAGATCCATCTAGTCAAGGCTATGATTTTTCCAGTAGTCATGTATGGATGTGAGAGTTGGACTATAAACAAAGCTGAGCACTGAAGAATTGATGCTTTTGAACTGTGGTGTTGGAGAAGACTCTTGAGAGTTCCTTGGACTGCAAGGAGATCCAACCAGTCCATCCTGAAGGAAATGAGTACTGAATATTCATTGGAAGGACTGATGCTGAAGCTGAAACTCCAATACTTTGGCCACCTAATGCAAAGAACTCATTGGAAAAGACCCTGATGCTGGGAAAGATAGAAGGTAGGAGGAAAAAGGGGCGACAGAGGATGAGATGGTTGGATGGCATCACTGACTTGATGGACATGAGTTTGAGCAAGCTGCCGGAGTTGGTGATGGACAGGGAAGCCTGATGTGCTGCAGTCCATGGGGTCACATAGAGTTGGACATGACTGAGCGACTGGACTGAACTGAACTGAACTGAAAGGATCATGGATTTTTTGTGGTTGTTGTTGTTACGTGAGAGTAATATGCCCCCTCCTAGAGTATAAATATTGTCCCTCCATTTCTTTTTATATCATTAATTTGCATAGCTAATTCTTTTTTCATAAATTTTGCAGCAAAAAAAAAAATTAATTAGTGAAAGCAACTGACACATGGGAGAAATTGAGTAAAAATTATTTAAAATGGAGAACAATACCTTCAGTTCTGTACTTGTCCAGTCTATCACAAATTCTATTTCTGAAATTAAATACAATAAAATTCTTTTTGACACTACTTCAGAGGGCAAAAACTACTGCATATTAAATGGACTAAGAATATTCAGATACATTTGGCTACCCGTAACTATATCTCTTTTGTGTTAGTATATGATACACAGTATAGGTGGAAATCAATGACATTAGCAATGATGATCTACCATATTGGTCATTCCTTTTGTTAATGCTGACATCTTATCAAATCTATACAAGAAAAAAAAAAGATTTTGCCTCTAAATAGTAACTTCTATTATTTTGAAAGGCACACTAAGCTTCTGTAGGATTTCCAGGGTGGTATCCCTCTTTTTTCAACTGGGCATAAATAAAAACAACCATTTCTAAAATAATTCTCCAGGATAATGGATCTCTGGATAATTACCTGCATAGAATAATGACTTATATGCCCAGTGGGATTAGTATACCCTTCCTGTTCTAGTCAATGGAGAGTAGGTGGCAAAAGAGAAAAATCTGTCTGATCTGGTAAAGAGTAGCACCCATGAGTTGCTCTTCTCTGCGGCTAATTTCAAAGATTACTAATGCTCACTTAGGGCGAGGTCCTATTTATTGATCTCAATAAGTTAAGCAAAGAACTAAAGGGGAAAAAGAACAGTGACAAATCCAGAGAAGAATCATAACAATAAATATCTACTGAGGATTTACTATGGGCCTGGCTTTATAAATGCCAGTAATAATAATAAAAACAACCAGCATCGACTAAACACTTGTGCTAGTCACTATTATGTATGCTTCCATGTATTAACTTATTTAACTCTCACAACAATTTACAAAATAGTAACTGTGACTACCCTCATTTAATTATTCAGAAATCAGAAGCACAGAGAGGTTTAGAAACTTTCCCAAGGCTACACTGCCAGTAGGTAGCTGGCTTGAATCCAGATAGTTATGGAATCTGTGCTGATAACCTCTCTACCACTGTCTCACATAATCCTTACAACACCCCATGATTGTTATAATCTCATTATTCATATTATAAAAAAAAAAAAACTACATCTTAGAGAGGTAAAGTGCTTTCTTCAAAGTCCCTCACTGGCAAATGAGAAAAACTAGGACTTATCTATTGCCACATTAAGTGATCTAAGCATAGTGGTCAAAAGCAGAATGTAATAGGGAAGAAAAAAAATCTGAAATTCATTACTTGTAATTAGAAAAGACTAGTGATTACAGCCTGTGATCCTCTAAGCAAAAGCTTTACCGCTGGGCTTCTTCAGAGATCTGGTAAAGGAAATGTGTAATCAAAGGAAGTGCTTCTCACTTAGAACCAACGCCTGGCATCCCTAAAGACTGTTATTTACTCTAGAAACTAATATTCTCAGCCTTCATCAGAAATCTCAGTGGAAGTGTGCAGATGACACCGAGCGGGAGATGGGGCCCAGAACAACAATACACCTGAAACAAAGCCAGGCATTACAAACATGTATTACATCCGGGTGTTTGAACAACAGAAAGGCCAAGAGAGTCAATAGCAACCTCCAAAAAGCTTGTTTACGATAAAGGAGAAGTAGATGTTTAAAAAATGAGAAAATTCACCATGAATAGTTAAATATGGATGATTTTCTCCCTCTACTTTCTAATATTTTTTTGAAATTTGTTTTTTATAATAAGCATAATTATTTAAAAAATAAAAAACAAATTTCCAAACTTAAAAAATGATCTGGTTATAACTTTAAGATTAAAAAAATGTCCAGTTATGTAATGGAATTCTTTTACTGATCAACATGGTGCCCTAAAAGGAGTTGCTCATAGGTGCCTAAATTACTCTTAAAGTAAATAAATGCATCACTTGTTATAAGTTTCTAAGTAGGCCATGCTTAGGGTCTCAGTAGAAGTTTTGCTGAAGAAAAATAAGATGAAGATGCCACTGGAAAGTAAGATTAGAAAACAGGGTAGATATTTCACTATCTTTCAAATGAAAACAGTAAAGTGAGTCTCTACAATAGACCACCTTATGTATACTTTTCCCAAATAGCCTCTCCTAGAAGACTCTCAAGTGTATCATCAAGTGATTTTGATAAAATTCTTATCCTTAGAGATGAAGTGTGATTAGTATGGTACTCTATGTTATGTGTCATTCCAGATAGTTTTCTTTACTTAATTATCTAATAATTTCACTTAATTATCTGATATTTCAAAAAAAAATTCATCTTGTCAAACTTTATATTCGATTTCAGATGAAATACAGTAGTCTTAAATTTACTTGTTGACAGATAATTGACAAATATATAAGTGATATATAATTATGAATAATTAATTCCTCCATAGCACCGTCCCCCCAGCAAAAGCTTAAACCTATTAATTCCTATTTAAAAGAATCACAAAAAGAATGTTTTTAAAATGAAGGTGTTCAGTTCAGTTCAGTCGCTCAGTCCTGTCCAACTCTTTGCGACCCCGTGAACCACAGCATGCCAGGCCTCCCTGTCCATCACCAACTCCCGGAGTCCACCCAAACCCATGTCCATCAAGTTGATGATGCCATCCAACCATCTCATCCTCTGTTGTCTACTTCTCCTCCTGCCCTCAATCTTTCCCAGCATCAGGGTCTTTTCAAAGGAGTCAGCTCTTCTCATCAGGTGGCCAAAGTATTGGAGTTTCAGCTTCAACATCAGCCCTTCCAATGAACACCCAGGACTGATCTCCTTTAGGACGACTGGTCAGATCTCCTTGCAGTCCAAGGGACTCTCAAGAGTCTTCTCCAACACCACAGTTCAAAAGCATCAATTCTTTGGTGCTCAGCTTTCTTCACAGTCCAACTCTCACATCCATACATGACTACTGGAAAAACCATAGCCTTGACTAGACAGATCTTTGTTGGCAAAGTAATGTCTCTGCTTTTTAATATGCTGTCTAGGTTGGTCATAACTTTCCTTCCAAGGAGTAAGCGTCTTTTAATTTCATGGCTGCAATCACCATCTGCAGTGATTCTGGAGACCAGAAAAACAAAGTCAGCCACTGTTTCCACTGTCTCCCCATCTATTTGCCATGAAGTGATGTGACCAGATGCCATGATCTTAGTTTTCTGAATGTTGAGCTTTAAGCCAACTTTTTCACTCTCCTCTTTCACTTTCATCACGAGGCTCTTTAGTTCTTCTTCACTTTCTTCCATAAGGGTGGTGTCATCTGCATATCTGAGGTTATTGATATTTCTCCCGGCAATCTTGATTCCAGCTTGTGCTTCCTCCAGCCCAGTGTTTCTCATGATGTACTCTGCATAGAAGTTAAATAAGCAGGCTGACAATATACAGCCTTGATGTACTCCTTTTCCTATTTGGAACCAGTCTGTTGTTCCAAGTCCAGTTCTAACCGTTGCCTCCTGACCTGCATACAGGTTTCTCAAGAGGCAGGTCAGGTGGTCTGGTACTCCCATCTCTTTCAGAATTTTCCACAGTTTATTGTGATCCACACAGTCAAAGGCTTTGACATAGTCAATAAAGCAGAAATAGATGTTTGTCTGGAACTTTCTTGCTTTTTCAATGATCCAGCAGATGTTGGCAATTTGATCTCTGGTTTCTCTGCCTTTTCTAAAACCAGCTTGAACATCTGGAAGTTCAAGGTTCACGTATTGCTGAAGCCTGGCTTGGAGAATTTTAAGCATTACTTTACTGTGAACAGACTTTAAATTAGATATTATCTGGTATTAGGTTCTCATATGCAACATTAGCACAGGCTAACATCTATCAGCATTTTTAGTTGCATAATTTAAAAGGAATTTCAGACCCAGTAAAGTTAATTTCCTTGGACCCCACACCAAGGTCATGCTGGAGTGAAAACAAAAACATGGGTATTTTCTAAACACATTTATGGAAAAATTGACTGTATCTGGAGGGCAATTCCCACCCCACCCCCACCCCCTGCAATCCCTGGGAATCCACAAGCCTGGCAACTCCCTTCCAACTATAATTAATTTTGCACACTACTTAGAATGATTGCGTTCTCCATTCAGTAGAGGAATTAGAGCCAAAAGATTAGAAAATCTTTCCCATTGTTTTTCTTTGCAAAATTTAGGAAAAGAACTTCATTGGTAAAACTGTTTTCATATGAGGGGTTCCTTCACTCAACCTCCTACAACACAGAGGCTGGGAGCTTGGAAAATTCTGGGTTTGGAGAAATTGGAAAGAGAAGACAAAGGAATCTTGTTTTGGTCATACTTGCATTATATCGAGACTTCTCTTAACAATAAGGCCAAAACATCACACACATAGAAATTAGCAGGAAATCTCTACTTCTGGTCTATATGCCCAATTTCCCAATCCTGATAGGAAGATCCTAAGGGTTAAAAACCTTGCTTTGTTTCCTTTATATCCTCAGTTAGTCTCTACTCAAGGGGTAAAAGGAACACTATTAACATCTTCAGGTCAAATTATTAAAGTAGTTACATACATGAATAATATAAATCATGTAGCATAACATAACATAAAAATTATATAAAATACTAAACAAATGCATTGTTTATAAGCATATATAAGTATTATAGGGAAGCCATTATCATAGAGTGGAAAGGCTATTAGCCTAGGCAATGCTTGAATCTCAGTCTGCAATTCATCAGTTGTGGGATCCTCGGAAAATTCCTTAACCTCTATAATAGAATGTCTTCATCATCATGTTGTGGGATATATAATGAGGATATATAAAAATTTGTCCTCTAAGTAGCATCTGATCTAAGGACAGAAGAGATTTACATATCTGAAGATGAATTTTAAGATACATCTAAATAAGACATCAAACATCATCAAACATCTAAATGATGTTTGATATGTGGGTATAATAACAATACTCATAGGACTATTTTGAGAAATAAATGCAATAATGTATGTGAGAATGTTTAATAGACACTAAAACAAAATTTTGAAGATTCCATACTATAAACTCACTTTCACTAGGCCAGGTTTTATTTTTATTGCTGTTGCACCATTTGACTAAAACAGTTGCTATGTCATTCCAATAACAGGTAGTGTTGGAACAGTCACACTCAAAATGTTTAAATCCCAATATGATTCAGGTAATTATTCCTGTGCCCCCTGAGGAGGAGTAAGTGACTGTCTCCACTCCTGCCTTCTACCTGTAATATCCAAGAATGTAGCATCATACTTGGGTGACTTTCACCACAAATAACTACAGAGTAGAAATCTCTTTCTTATCAAAGAAAACACAAACTCAGAATCTATGCTTGACTGAAATAACTTCTTCTTGGTTCATTTCATCATAAAGTCCCTTTCTCCCCAATTATTTTGTGTCACCTCTACCATAAAGAGCTTAGAGAATGAATGTTCTGAGCCTGGAAAGCTTGTAGAATATTAACAAGGGAAAGTTACCAGATAACATACTAGATGAAATGAAACTGAGTTCTTCTAAAAAGAACTGTGCATGACCACAGCATGGGATTTCTTTCTTCCAATTATATGGGATGGTTTTAAATTTTCTTCACTTTCCCTAAGCAAGCCTAAGGATGTGTTGGATACACAGTGTGAATCTATCAAATTCCAAAAGACCTAGTTGCAGATGGGCATAAAAGTGAGTATGATGAATCTAATGCGTATCTCAGCTCACAGGTTTCAAGAATATAAACAGGGGACCACTTTGTTTGATCTTATTAAATGGAAAAGCAGGGGATAGCCTAATTGTGGAAGGTAAATGCTGTGCCTTAAATAACCATAAAACAACAATCTGTGTCAGTTCATGGCAGACAGAAACCAGATTAATTTTGGAACACAGCATGGTAGAAAATAATCCATTAATTCTCAAGACTCTTAGGCCCCCAAAGACAGATGATGACAATTTTCCTGTACTGCAATCCTCCCCCCTCCCCCCAACTTGCACAGTTCAGTTCAGTTCAGTTCAGTTCAGTCGCTCAGTCATGCCCTACTCTGTGCGACCCCATGAATCGCAGCACGCCAGGCCTGCCTGATCATCACCAACTCCCGGAGTTTACTCAAACTCATGTCCATCGAGTCTGTGATGCCATCCAGCCATCTCATCCTCTGTCGTCCCCTTCTCCTCCTGCCCTCAATCTTTCCCAGCATCAGGGTCTTTTCAAATGAGTCAGCTCTTCTCATCAGGTGGCCAAAGTATTGGAGTTTCAGCTTCAACATCAGTCCTTCCAGTGATCTCCTTTAGGATGGACCGGTTGGATCTCCTTGCAGTCCAAGGGACTTTCAAGAGTTTTCTCCAACACCACAATCAATTCTTCGGCGCTCAGCTTTCTTCACAGTCCAACTCTCACATCCATACACGACCACTGGAAAAACCATAGCCTTGACTAGAGGGACCTTTGTTGGCAAAGTAATGTCTCTGCTTTTTAATATGCTATCTAGGTTGGTCATCACTTTCCTTCCAAGGAGTAAGCATCTTTTAATTTCATGGCTGCAATCACCATCTGCAGTGATTCTGGAGCCCAAAAAATAAAGTCTGACACTCTTTCCACTGTCTCCCCATCTATTTCCCATGAAGTGATGGGACCAGATGCCATGATCTTAGTTTTCTGAATGTTGAGTTTTAAGCCAACTTTTTCACTCTCCTCTTTCACTTTCATCATGAGGCTCTAGTTCTTCTTCACTTTCTGCCATAAGGGTGGTGTCATCTGTATATCTGAGGTTATTGATATTTCTCCCGGCAATCTTGATTCCAGCTTGTGCTTCTTCCAGCCCAGCGTTTCTCATGATGTACTCTGCATAGAAGTTAAATAAGCAGGGTGACAATATACAGCCTTGACATACTCCTTTTCCTATTTGGAACCAGTCTGTTGATCCATGTCCAGTTCTAACTGTTGCTTCTTGACCTGCACATAGGTTTCTAAGAGGCAGGTCAGGTGGTCTCGTATTCCCAGCAGCAGTATATAAATGCCAGCTATTTACATGTTGTCAATGAAGTTTGTGGCT
This sequence comes from Cervus elaphus, assembly GCF_910594005.1. NCBI lineage: Eukaryota > Metazoa > Chordata > Mammalia > Artiodactyla > Cervidae > Cervus > Cervus elaphus. The sequence goes on along the minus strand of NC_057843.1, from coordinate 46,803,510 downwards.
GAGAAATAGGAAATCAGTATTGGAAGCAAAGGGACCTAGAGGTCTTCAATTGCTCTGACTCCTAGTGTGCATTTAAATCCAAATTCTGCATGCTGGTAGCTAACCTGAATAATAAGGGTCATTCCAGCTTTAGGTTTGGGGTTCCACTCAGAAGTATTATCAATAGGTTAAAAAACAAAACTATCTTTAATGACGGCAGCTCTATGAAAAAAAAAAAAAAAACAAACTAAACTAAAAAATTGACCACTAAACGGCATTAGGGTTTCCCAGGTAGCTCAGTGGTGAAAAATCTGCCTACCAATACAGGAGACACAGGAGAAGTGGGTTCGATCCCTGGGTCATGAAGATCCCTGGAGGAGGAAATGGCAACCCACTCCAGTATTCTTGTCTGGGAAATCCCATGGACAGAGGAGCCTGGTGGACTACAGTCCATGGGGTCACAAAGAATTGGACACAGCTAAAGCAATTGAGTGCACACACATTAAGTATGCCTTACTTTCATGATTAATTAACCCTGCCAAATAAAGAACTACAGAACATCAGCCACAAAAATGTAAAACATTTATTTTTCACTCATGCACCTGCTGGGATTCAACTGATGTAGGCTGGGCTCTAAGCTTTGGGTTGTATCTAGGTCTGGTCTGTGTCTAAGTCCAGGTTCTCTCACCCTCCCTGGACCAGTGCTCAAGACAAGCACAAGTATGTTTCAAGCCTTTGCTTATGTCACAGCTGCTTTTGGTCAAAGCAAGGGGCAAAGAACATGCTTTAGGACAAACCTAAAGCCAAGGGACAGAGAAATATACTTTGTCCACCCTAAGGCCCTGGTGAGGATATGAATAAATCTAATACCGGCATATCAGGAAAATGAAGCATTGCAACCAACAATTCAATCTGCAACACCACAGATGTCAAAAGGGTAATGAACAATTTATGTCCATTCTAGGCCCTTATATATCAGGAAAACCCTACACCAAAATGGGAAAGGACTTAATAATCCTCAGAACTAGAAAGAAACAGCCTGACAGCCTCACTTCACAGATTAGGAAACTGAGCTCTGAAGAGGAAGAGTCTTCCTCCGTCATGTGACTGTTTAGTGACCTTCCCAGTTGGAGCCAATTCACCTTCCAATAAACAAAAGGAGGACACACCAGAGGAAAGGGAGCAGCACTCGCCCCATGCAAAAGGGAGTCAGTTCCAATAAAAAAGCCTTCCTAAAGATTAAATTTTTTAATAAAATTGAAGTTTTTCACTGAAACACAGAAGTTTTAAGCCTCCTGGAAATTTTTATGAAGAATACTATATTCTATTGACAACTGTAAAACTCACGACTTTCATAACCAGCTACGATGCCTAATTTAACAAAAATAATGTCATCTGTATATAGTTTATAATTTTTATCCTTCCTCAGATAGAACCAGAAATACCATAAATCACTGCCAAAGTTGCTCTAGTCTCTTATTCTCCCTGATGATACCACCCAATTTGTCCTCACAAGTCTCTAGTGCTTCAGTCTTCACACCAAGAGGCTCATCCTCATGACACCCAAAACTAACTGATGTCCTTTTATTCTCTACACTTATTCTTGATCTTCACAAAAGTACTTTTTTACTATCATGTGTTCTTGTCTCTCTCTCTTTTTTTAAAGTTTTGAAGAGATAAATGATTTATCCTTACAGTTGAACACCAGGGCCTAGCCTGGGTCAAGCACAAAGCCAGAGAAATGAATGAATGAAACTGAATGTTAAACTATTAAGACTGCACAGAGGTGTACTGACTGTCCCAACCAAATAAACCCTAGAACAAAGCTAATCTTTCCTATGCATAATAATGTCCTTCTGGGTTAATAGGTATAAATAAGCTCTCACAAAAACGAACGCAAAGACCTGTCACATTTAGAAAATAAAATCTTGCATTTCTTCTGCAAGTAGAAAAAAAGGAGGCTGGGGTATAGTAAGAGACAGTCCAAAATCCCTCAGTTCTTCAAATATTTAATGGTATGTCCATCAGAGGAAAGAAAAGTTGTATTTGGTAGAGTTCCAGAAAACAGAACTAGGACAAGTAGGTGAAGTTAGGGAGAGAAATTATTTATGTTCAAAATATGAAATAACTGGGTAACAATTAGAGCTATCTAAAAATGGACTAGGCTGCCTCATGTGGCACCAAGTTCCAGGTCACCAATAGCATCTGAGGAGAAGCAAAGTGACAACTTATCAGGGATGGCATTTAGGGGATTCTTTCTGAAGAGGCAGGGATAAGAGAAGATGATGCTGTGAGGTGATTTTGACTCTGCAGTTCTGTTTCACGCCCTTTCACCCCCTCCTAGCTTCTGTAATGCCTTCTGGTAGGCAATAACAGTGAGGGAGTAAAGAAGGAGAGCTAGGGAAAGAAAACCTAGGTTCAAACACTACCACTACACTTCTTAGTTGAATGACCTTGAATGAATCACTTAATACTTTTGAGTCTCCGCTTCCTTGTCTATAAAACAGTTTTCTACTACTACTTGTTATGAGGAATAAATGAGATATTACATGTGAGGTTCTTCAAATAGTGTCTGGCAAAGACTAAGTCCTCAACAGATACTAGTTGTTACAATGATTATTATGACTCAAAGTAGGAGAAAATTAAAGGAGCTAGAGCGATATTGTAAAGGATGCCATCATAATTTAAATATTAGCTCTGGCTATGCTGGAACACATAGTGGGGAAGTTGGTGTAGACAGACAAAAGGGCTAAGGACCCATCCTGGTAGCTCCATTAGCACGCAAGGTTGAATGGTCAAGTGTCATAAACAATCATGGGATCTGGAAACCTTTGAGTTTTTCAGAGCCCTCATTAACTCATTGCCAACACCAGGGTATACTGTGACTCTCCCCAGTTTACTATGGTTTCTACTGTCAAATTGACCAAATTTCCCTAGAAATATTTATCTAGCTGCCCACTTTCACCCTTAGTTTTTAAACCAGAAATGGAGAAAACAGTGTATTCACTGGCACATGTTGAGAACAGAAACTTGCAAATAACAAGGAATAAAGAAAATAATATCCAGTAGATTCTTTCTGGGCTTCCCAGGTGGTGCTAGTGGTAAAAAAAAAAACAAAAAAAACAGCCTGCCAATGCAGGAGACGTAAGAGTCGCAGGTTGGATTCCTGGGTCAGGAAAATCCCCTGGAGGAGGTTAGAGCAACCCACTGCAGTATTCTTGTCTGGAGAATCCCACAGACAGAGAAGCCAGGCAGGCTATGGTCTATAGTGTCGCAAAGAGTCGGGCACAACTCAAGTGACTTAGCACGCATGCAGATTCTTTCTGTGCTGCTTCTTGGTATCTGGGCACACTTTAATTGCCTCTCTGTGAGCCCTTTTGCCCTACATTTTCTATTTCATCCCACTGAGACATCTGAAGCACACTCTTCCTCCTGTCTTCCCAATGCCAACCCACCTCGGCTTTGAAAGTTTCATTTCCTACACCGTCAACCCACAGACCTGGACTGACCTTTCCCATCATATCAGTCAATTACGCACTCCACTGCTATTCTGTGTTGACTTGTTCAACGTTTCAGTCTGAGCTCCTTGGGGAAAAGACCTTGTCATTTCTACTTTCACTTTGCAAGGTACCACGTATATTCCCAGCACTGTATGAATAATAAGATCAAGTTAAAGGTGAATTCTCTATGTGTTCAAGTTACTAAATGAAAAATGGCACCTTCTGTTTCTGATCTTAATGCCCTCACCTACAAACACTCATTTTATTTTCATACTTGGTGAAGAAAAGAAATGTCTTATTTTAGTTTAAATTTATGCTAGTGATCTTTTGAAATGAGTGACGGCTACCCTTGAGTTTAAACACAAGTTCATCATGAAAAATTTCAAAAGCCCATTTCTCCCTCCAGTAACAATGTACTTTACACAGTATTTTCTTTACCAACATGTAATATGCAAGCCTGCTAAGTTACTTCAGTCGTGTCCCACTCTTTGTGACCCTAGGGACTGTAGCCCACCAAGCTTCTCTGTCCATAGGATTCTCCAGGCAAGAATGCTGGAGTGGGTTGCCACGCCTTTCTCCAGGGGATCTTCCCAACCCGAGGATCGACCTGAGTCTCCTGTGTCTCCTGCATTGGCAGTTTAGTTCCTTATCACTAGTGCCACCTGGGAAGTCCAACATGTAATATAAGTTTGATAAATGTTTGTTGGACAAAAAAAAAAACAAAAACAAATGAGATTCAGTGAAACTTACAAGTAGGAGACAAGTTGGGTTGGTGATAATTTTCCCATCTTACCCATCGTACTACCAAAGAATTGTAAGTCTTAAAACTGGTAAGTATCACATTCATGATCTGAATCCAGGTCTCATGACTCTTGAGTCCTAGCCAGATTTATTTGATAATCATTTCTCTACATTATCATGTCTTAAACTATAGTAATTTGCATATCACCAAGATGTTGCTGTATCTACATACAATTTACTTTACATTTTTCCTTAAATTATTTCATTTTGATGTATATTACATAACTATATTTTTTAATATTCACCTATGCATACGTTACATCAGTAGATAAATGTTGACACAGGGCCCCTGCCTAGCTCAGAACTTCCACCACCTCCTCCTACTCCACAAACATCACCTCCTCCAACATATTCATAACCTTCAGATTTAAAAGTGACAATATAAGGAACAGGCTTCTCTGGGGGCTCAGTGGTAAAGAATCTGCCTGCCAATGCAAGAACCATGGGTTTGATCCCTAGGTCAGGAAGATTCCCTGAAGAAGGAAAATGCAACCCCAGTATTCTTGTCTGGAGAATTGCATGGACAGAGGAGCCTGCAGGCTACAGTCCATGGGGTCGTAAAAGAGTTGGACACTACTTAACAACTAAACAACAACAATATAAGGAACAATTCTCTTTCATGCTGCCAAACAAGCACTGACTTCAGGTTCTCTTCATTCACTGAAATAAGGTAAAGTACAGCTTATATCCTCTATCACTGAATTTACCCAATTCATTTTTAATTATGATAATTTCAGACTTCCCTCAATTTTAACATGGATACTTTTCTAGAGAAACAGAAACAGCAAACTCTATCTATCCATTAATCTAAATATCAATCTATCTACAGGAACTGGCTTATGAGATTGTGGCAGCTGGCAAGAGTGAAATTTGCAGGATTTTTCAGTAGACTGGAAATTCTAGCAGGAGTCTGTGTTGTAGTCTTGAACCTGATGGCAGTGTAGTGGTTGAATTCACTCTTCTTTGAGTGAACTCAGTCTTTGTTCTTAAGGCCTTCAACTAATTGGCTGAAGTGCACATACATTATGGAAAGAAATCTACTTTACTCAAAGTCTACTAAATGCAAATATTAATCACATCTAAAAAATACAAGCAACATCTAGACTGGTGTTTGATCAAACAACCATAGCTTAGCCAAGTAATAGATAAAATTGGCCACTGCACCTTTATAAATGTATATAAATACAATTGTTTATAGATAGGTAGATATAGATATGTATATAAATAACAGGCTGTGTGATATATAATGCCTTTCTCTTTGATTAATTCTGCAAATTTCATTTTTAAATTTAAAGGCAGTACGACCAAGATCCCAGGAATTTAAGGAACTATTAGGATACTGAATTTGACTCTATACTTGCTTCCAATCTGAGTTAACTTGACTTGTCTAGACTCTATGAATTTATGATTGATAGGATAATGTGGTAAGCACAATAGTGGCCCCCAAAGATGTCCACATCCTAATCCTGAAACCTGTGAATATGTTACCTTACATGCAAAGGAGGAATTAAGGTTGTAGATGCAATTAAGGTTGTCTCTCAAGTGACCTTAAAATAAGGAGATTATTGGAAATCCAAGTGTGCCCACTATAATCATATGGCCCTTAAATGTGGAAGAGAAGACAGAAGAGGAGATCAGAGCGATGACGTACTGTGGACTGAATCACATACTCCAAAACTTCACGCTAACATCCTAATCCCTAACATGATGGCATTTGGTGATAGGGTCTTGGGAGGTAATTAGGTTTAGATGAGGTCATGAGGGTAGGCTTCCCCATAATGGAATTAGTGTCCTCATCTCTTATTAGAGACACCAGAGAGCTTGCTCTCCCTACCGTATAACAGCACAGCAAGAAGGTGGCCATCTGCAAATCAAGAAAAGAGCTTTCACCTATCTGTGCTTGCACCCTAATCTTGGAATTTCCATCCTCCAGAACTGTGGAAAAATAAACGTGTGTTGCTTAAGCAGTCCATCCTATAGTATTTTACTGTGGCAACCTGAGCTGACTAAGATGGGATGTGAGAGGGACCTGATCCAACATTGCTGGCTTTGAAGACAAAGGAAGGGGACTGTGAGCCAAGGAAAGCAGGTGGCCTCTAGAAACTGCAAAAGGCAAGGAAAGAAATTCTCCACATATCCTACAGAAAGGAACTCAGCCTTGATAACACCTTGGCTTTAGTCCTGTGATCTAGATCAGACCTCTGATCTATAGATGTGTCAGCTCCTACATTTGTGTTGTTTTCAGCCACAAAGTCTGTAGTAATTTGACAAGACCAGGTGTATGCAGAATGGTATGGCTGTAGACTGTTTGTAGGAATTAGATACAGCAACAAGAGAAAACTAATACAGATACTAAGAATCAGATGGGCAAGACTGAGCATGTAACATCTCAACAAATGTAAATATGTCATAGTACACTTGATTCATGTCAATGTATGGCAAAAACTGCTACAGTATTGTAAAGTTAATTAGCCTCCAATTAAAATAAATAAATTTTAAAAATTAATTAATTTTAAAAAATAAATATGTCATAGTTCAGGCTACAGTTATTAAAATTAGAGACAAAGATGCTTCGAGAAATTTGCTAGCATATGTCTTATACAAAGCATAAAAGACTCTAGTGATTTTGCTCTGTTGTTTGTATCACCTCAGGGCATATATTTCAAATATTATTAAGTGAATTTTATTGGTGCTTGCATTTTAGTATTATTAAATAACTTGTAAGGTTGAAATCAAGATTCTATTTGCAACTAATCTCTACAGATTTCAAAGCAGTAAATTGACTGCTGGGATATTGATATAATTAACTTTTTAAAAGTCTTATCTCAGCCATAGCTCCTAAAAACAGAAAAAAAAATAATTGTATAAAATTCAATATTTGGTAAATTGTAATAGCCATGCTTACATCATGCTAAGAACATATTTTTTTAGGGACATACCATTCTACTATAGTAGAATATAATATAATATAGTAGAATGATACTATATTAGCTGAAACTGACTAAAACAGACCTAAACTAGGAGTTGGCAAACTTTTTTGTGAAGGGCCAGACAGTAAATATTTTAGGCTCTGTGGGCCACTGCTCACCAGTACATTGTAGCACAAAAGTAATCATGGCATTCCAATGAAATTTTATTTACAAGATTTAAATTGTATATAATTTCACCTATCAAACAACATTCTTCTTTGTTTTTTTCCAACCATTTAAAAATGTTTAAAAAAATCATTTTTAGCTCACAGGCAGCAGGCTAGATTTGGCCCAAGGGACAGTTCGCAGATGTCTTCCAAATTCAACAGATCTTGAGAATGATAAAAAAAAAAATTGGTGAGCTATGTTCAGCAAAAGATATTCACTTTGTAAGTACAGAAAAAGCAATTCTATGATAATGCATATGGATTACTTGAATTGTAGAAAAAATTGGCTCTACTGGGTCAGATATATGCCAATATTTAAGTCACAAATTGAAAGTATTTCATTCATTACCCATTCATTCATTTCTTCAACAAGCATTTATTTAATGTCCACTTGGTCCCAGACACTATACAATGTAAGTTGGATAAAAGAGAAAACATTCTATAAATTCATTCCCAAAACATTTTTTAAAAATTACTTCATAATATTGCTTTAACCTGCTTGGAATTTTAAATTTTTTAATTAAACTTTTTTAATTTACAGAAATATTTGTCTTTTGTTTTTATTCATCCAACCCAAGCTATGCAGAACTGCAGTCAATGGTTAACAAGAAGAGATTGTGTCAGCCCAAGTCAAAGGTATAATTGACTTAAGTAAAACAAAGAGCTTCTAACATGAGTGACAATGAAACTTCATATTCAAATGAGATGAGAAGCCAGTACATGTTTTATCATGTGCATCAGAGATGGTTTAATTAGAAATAACTATAATAGTTTCAGCCGAGGAAAGGATACTTTATTTTACCTTCTCATCTCTAATAGTATGAAATTAATTTTTTGATATGGTGATTAAGTATAAATTGCCACCCTTCAGGAAAATAATGGTCACAATGAAGTAATCTTTTGCAAATCAGGAACTGGAGCATTGCAGTGATAGTTTAATTATCAAAGTGTATTTACTGACTGCCTTTTAACCAACTGACTAAGAAAACACTCAGAGTGATTTTGAATACATTTGTTAAGCTTAGATATGACTTGACATCCTTCATCTTTAATTGTAATATATTAGAAATAGCTTAAATGTCCATCAGGAAAGGAATATATTTATGAAACAATGGGATATCTATCTATCTATCTATCTATCTATCTATATCTATATCTATATATATATATATATACACACACACACACACAGTGGAATACATATACAATGGGATATGAAATAAAAAAGATTATCCTAAATTAACAGTTTTTGTTGGAAAAGATGTCTATGCTCTATTAAAGAGGTTGTTTTCTTTTAAGGCAGTTTGTAAAATAGCACTTATAGCTTGATCTCATTTATTCAGGGTCATACAAATTAGGATACCAACCAAAATTCTTCAAATAACTATTTCTGGACGACCACAATTTGGGTCATTTGATTTTTGCTGTCTTTTCATTTAACCTATCGCTTGAATTTTTTTTTTTTTTTATAGTGGGAAAGTATTGGGTATTAGTTTGTATGATACTGTGCGTGCTAAGTTGCTCAGTCACGTCCAACTCTGCAACTCCATGGACTTTAGCCTGCCAGGCTCCTCTGTCCATAGAATTCTCCAGGCAAGAATACTGGAGTGGGTTGCCATTTTCTTCCCCAGGGGATCTTCCTAACCCAGGGATCAAACCTGTGTCTTATATCTCCTGTATCGGCAAGTGGATTCTTTACCACTAGCACCACCTAAAATAAACAAACATGAAAAATGAGCAAAAATTTTATGATTAACAAGGAAGTTTGATGATGGAGTCAAGATGACTTCATTTATTTTTTAACCACTTTCTTGAAGTAATTGCATATTTTTAAAAGCTGTACATATTTAATGTACACAACTTTCTGTGACTGGCAAGATAGTGTTGGCAAGATTTAGTTGTGGGGCACTGGGCAGGACATGTCACCTCTCCGTCTCAGTTCCTTTATTTATTTGTAGGATGAGTGAGCTTCTGAGAAGCATTTATGTGTTATCCAGATACCCAGGCTTAGAAAACCTTGAAATGCTTACATTGTGCAGTCCAAGAGAGACTCAGGTATGACATTTGTAGCCTCCTATCACTGTAGATGTCCTTTTCATTATAGAGGACTGGAATGCAAAAGTAGGAAGTCAAGAAACACCTGGAGTAACAGGCAAATTTGGCCTTGGAGTACAAAATGAAGCAGGGCAAAGGCTAAGAGAGTTCTGCCAAGAGAAAGCACCGGTCATAGCAAACACCTTCTTCCAACAACACAAGAGAAGACTCTACACATGGACATCACCAGATGGTCAACACCAAAATCAGATTGATTATATTCTTTGCAGATAAAGATGGAGAAGCTCTATACAGTCAGCAAAAACAAGACCTGGAGCTGACTGTGGCTCAGATCATGAACTCCTTATTGCCAAATTCAGACTTAAATTGAAGAAAGTAGGGAAAACCACTACACCATTCAGGTATGACCTACATAAAATCCCTAATGATTATACAGTGGAAGTGAGAAATAGATTTAAGGGACTAGATCTGATAGACAGAGTGCCTGATAAACTATGGATGGAGGTTTGTGACACTGTACAGGAGACAGGGAGCACGACCATCACCAAGAAAAAGAAATGCAAAAAAGTAAAATGGCTGTCTGAAGCAAAGAGCAAAAGAGAAAAGGAAAGATATACCCATTTGATGGCAGAGTTTCAAAGAATAGCCAGGAGAGATAAGAAAACCTTCTTGAGTAATCAATGCAAAGAAATAGAGGAAAATAATAGAACAGGAAAGATCAGAGATCTCTTCAATAAGATTAGAGATATCAAGGGAACATTTCATGCAAAGATGGGCTCAATAAAGGACAGAAAGGGTATGAACCTAACAGAAGCAGAAGATATGAAGAAGAGGTGGCAAGAATACATGGCAGAACTGTACAAAAAAGGTCTTCATGACCCAGATAACCACGATGGTGTGATCACTCACCTAGAGCCAGACATCTTGGAATGTGAAGTCAAGTGGGCCTTAGGAAGCATCACTATGAACAAAGCTAGTGGAGGTGATGGAATTCCAGTTGAGCTATTTCAAATCCTAAAAGATGATGCTGCACTCAATATGCTAGCAAATTTGGAAAACTCAGCAGTGGCCACAGGACTGGAAAAGGTCAGTTTCCATTCCAACCCCTAAGAAAGGCAATGCCAAACAATGTTCAAACTACTGCACAATTTCACTCATCCCACACACTAGCAAAGTGATGCTCAAAATTCTCCACGCCAGACTTCAACAATACGTGAAACTTGAACTTCCAGATGTTCAAGCTGGTTTTAGAAAAGGCAGAGAAACCAGAGATCAAATTGCCAACATCTGCTGGATCACTGAAAAAGCAAGAGAGTTCCAGAAAAACATCTATTTCTCCTTTATTGACTATGCCAAAGCCTTTGACTGTGTGGATTACAAAAAACTGTGGAAAATTCTGCAAGAGATGGGAGTACCAGACCACCTGACCTGCCTTCAGAGAAACTTGTGTGCAGGTCAAGAAGCATTTAGAACAGTTAGATTTGGACATGGAACAACAGACTGGTTCCAAATAGGAAAAGGAGTACATCAAGGCTGTATATTGTCACCCTGCTTATTTAACTTCTATGCAGAGTACATCATGAGAAACACTGGGCTGCAGGAAGCATAAGGTGGAATCAAGATTGCCGGGAGAAATATCAATAACCTCAGATATGCAGATGACACCACCCTTGTGGCAGAAAGTGAAGAAGAACTAGAGCCTCTTGATGAAAGTGAAAGAGGAGAGTGAAAAAGTTGGCTTAAAGCTCAACATTCAGAAAACTAAGATCATGGCATCTGGTCCCATCACTTCATGGGAAATAGATGGGGAAACAATGGAAATAGTGGCAGACTTTATTTTGGGGGCTCCAAAATCACTGCAGATGGTGACTGCAGCCATGAAATTAAAAGACGCTTACTCCTTGGAAGAAAAGTTATGACCAACCTAGAGAACATAATTAAAAGCAGAGACATTACTTTGCCAACAAAGATCCATCTAGTCAAGGCTATGGTTTTTCTAGTAGTCATGTATGGATGTGAGAGTTGGACTATAAAGAAAGCTGAGTGCAAAAGAATTGATGCTTTTGAATTGTGGTGTTGGAGAAGACTCTTGAGAGTCCCTTGGACTGCAAGGAGATCCAACCAGTCCATCCTGAAGGAAATCAGACCTGAATGTTCATTGGAAGGACTGATGTTGAAGCTGAAACTCCAATACTTTGGCCACCTGATGCAAAGTGCTGACTCATTCGAAAAGACCCTGATGCTGGGAACGACTGAAGACAGGAAGAGAAGGGGATGACAGAGGATGAGATGGTTGGATGGCATCACCAACTTGATGGACATGAGTTTGAGCAAACTCTGGGAGTTGGTGATAGACAGGGAGGCCTGGCGTGCTGCAGTCCATGGGGTTGCTAAGAGTTGGACACAATTGAGTGACCAAATTGAACTGAACTGAACTGATCACTGTAGAGGTTATGCTGGAAAATAAAGGTCTGAATTGAATTCCATACTGTATGATGAGGAGAGAACATAAACTTACAGAATGGGTGAAGGAAAATACTCGGTAAAAAGTAATTTAAAAAACACTAATACTTATAATCTATTGAGAAGCTACCATGTACTTTACATAAACTATCACCCCAAACTTTCATTACAACCCACAACCTCAGCACTTCAGTTGATGCTACACTGCCTCCCTGACAAGCCGGTCAGAGCAGTAAGAGGAAGGCTTTGGGCATCACATCAGAGAAGGTGGTGGAGAAGAAAATAATAAAGGGAAGGTTATTCCTGTTAAGTGGTGCTCCAGAGTTTAGGGGGTGGAGACTATCAAAAGCCACTGGATATGGTGTTTAAGGGCTTCTCTCATGACTCAGTGGTAAAATATTTGCCTGCAGTGCAGGAGACACAGGAGATGCAGGTTCAATCCCTGGTAGGGAAGATTCCCTGGAAGAGGAAATGGCAATCCACTCCAGTATTCTTGCTGGGAAATCATCCCAGTTCATGGGGTCAATAAGAGTTGGAACTGAGCAACCAAACACACATATATGGTGTTTAAGACATTTTCAAAATCCTTTCAGAGTTGTATTCTCCCTCCTGTCATGTTACTATAAAATCTGTACCCTACTTGGTTAACTGAATTTAATTACTAGGACTAAACTGAGTCTACAGTAAGTGTACTATTCTCTGGAAGTAAATGATTTACCTGGTATGAGGTATAGGAAATTTTCCAGGAAGACGAGTTGCTACTTAACAAATGCCTTCAGCTTATCAGAGCAGTGGTAATCATTTATTGATACATATTAACTCATACTGCAATTAGCCCAATCTATAAAGTCTATAAATAAGCTTCATAAGCCATTCCTCATTCTTTTCCTCTCTCCAATCCCTACCTTCTTGCCTGAAGCTGTTACAGAAAGCTATTACAGGTAGTCTGCAGAAAGGTACAGGTAAATTAATCAACCACTGCAAAAGGGATGTGATTCTGGCATGTTTCCCTGAAGTAAGACTAGCTCTGAACTGCTTTATGTCTTGAGGAAGTTTGTATTCATGTACTTGTAAACCTAGTATCATTACTTACCTTCAAGGGTTTGTTTTTTTTGTTGTTCAGTCGCTAAGTTATGTTCAACTCTTTTTGTGATCCCAGGGACTGTAGCTCACCAGGCTCCTCTATCCATGGGATTTCTCCGACAAGAATACTGGAACGGGTTGCCATTTCCTTCTCCAGGGGATTTTCCCAACCCAGGGACTAAACCTGTGTCTCCTTCTTGGCAGGCAAATTCTTTACCACTGAACTACCTGGGAAGCATTCCCATTTTCCTTCTTTTCTCTTGTCTATAATATATCTGAATTTCTGATGACACTCATTCTATTAGATGAGTCTTAAAACTGTAACATCTTCCACTTCTGTGTATAAGCTAATTACCACATTTTTTTCTCAAAGTGTAATTCACTGACATTGTGTTCTAGATCAGCACTGGCCAAAAGAAATAAAATGCAAACCACATGTGCAATTTAAAATTTTCTAGTTACTACACTAAAAAAAAAATGAAAAGAAAAAAGTAAAATAAATTTTCATAGTATATTTTATTTACCCAATATATCTAAAATACTGTCACTTTAACATTGAATCAATCTTTTTTTTAATGCTAAGGGAATATTTTATATTTCGTGTACTAAGTTTTCAAAATCCAGGGTGTATTTTATACTTAGAACACATTTTGTGAGGTCGATAGCCACATGTGGCTACAGGCCACCATATCGGGGAGCACAACTCTAGATCCTGAATGAAGATATTAAATGAGATGAGACTTTTAGCTGAGTCTTCTATTAAGGTCTTAATTTCCTCACCACCACCACCACCACCCAATTTAGAAATACAGTTCTTTCTCAGGTCTATCTTCCCAACTGATTAGGAGCTACGTCTTAAACACTTCTGCAATCTCTCTCCCACCTTCCACTCTCCATTATCTCCAAATCCTTCATTTCATACATGGGAAATGGTGCCCAAGGAGGCTGTCAATTGGTCAAAGGTCAAATAGTGGGTAGGATCAAATTCAGCATTACTGATGACAAGACTAGAGCTCTTCTGACTTCCTTCAGCATCCAACCATTTCCCTTCCCCTTATTTCTACTTTAGAACTCAGTCACTCTTCTACTCACCAAGAGAAAAGTTGATCTTATTTACCCTTCTTTTCAAACATTAAATTTAGAGACCAAAACTAAACTGACCCTCCAAGCACAACAGATGGATTTAGAGATTTCCCACTGGTACCTGAGAACTGGCAATTTCTGTTTCAGGTTCTTTAAACACAAATTCATTACACTTTCCACCAAGGAAGGGAGGAATTGTTATTCACTAGCCAACTTTCTGACTAAGCATTTTACTACATGCATTCATTTTCACTCAGAAGACTAGATTAGATTCCAAAATGCTATTATGGTAACTTCTCCCGGTGCCACTAGAAAATTTTTAATGTTGTTTATTTGTGGTTTGAGATTTTTCTGCAATGAATACATGCATTATTTTGTGCAAGCAAATGATATATGTTAATAACAGATGAATCTCCCTAGTACCTTTTAGAAAGAAATGGTCTGATCATGCAGTCTTGGTTTAATTTTCCCAGATCTCCAACTTTAAAAAAACAAATCATTTCAGATTTCAGATAATCATCTAAATACTTTCCAAGGATATAAATGGAGACAGAATGAAGTTTGAGGCCCTACTGTATAAAGATCACTCATCAGTATAAAATGACTTAATATCCACCTAGATGTCTATCAGGGCAGAACATGACAACACTTGATCCCTTCAGCGAGGCTCAGGGTAACCATTTTGTTGGCCTCTCCTTCTCTCAGCCACCAAAAACAAAGAAAAAGCAAAACAAAATAGGTTACAGTCAACTCCTAATATTACACAACCAAAAAATTGAAAAACAGCATATTTTATGCACTTTTATGTCTCAGGTAATTTTAAAACCTTTTACTGATCATTTTCAATAGACAAAAAAGTAATATACCCACACATATCAACCTGTCTTGAATGATTTATACTTTGGCTTTCAACATACAGTGTGAAGGTGGGGAAAGGAGAAAACCTTGTATTTTCCTAAAATCTTCATATTCACATACCATGCTCCAAGAAAATAAAGTCTGCATGTCTGTAGATAGTATATATAATTTGTAATTTTTTTGGTTCAGATGTACTATTTGGTATAAATGTGGAACAAAATGAACAGCTACATTAAAATAGCTATGTTACTGTTTCAATTAAACTAAATTCCATAACATTTTAGGTTCACCAGAGGAGTTTACAATTAAAAGGAATAAAGGAGTAAATGTCTTTGCAAGTCAAGTTAAAAGACCAGATTTTTAGTTTTGTATATTTAGATGTGCATTTTATTTCTCCTACGGTAGGGACAGACCTGTAGTTTAGAAGATGCAAAAAAGATATCAAAAAACATCCTTACTAACAATGGAATCTAACCACTCTAATGGCAGAAAGCAAAGACAAGCTGAAGAGCCTCTTGATGAGGGTGAAAGAGCAAAGTGAAATAGCAGATTTAAAGCTCAACATTCAAAAAACTAAGATCATGGCATCCAGTCCCATCATTTCATTGCAAATAGATGGGGAAAAAGTGGAAACAGTGACAGACTTTATTTTGGGGGGTTCCAAAATCACTGCAGATGGTGATCACAGCCATGAAATTAAAAGATGCTTACTCCTTGGAAGGAAGGCTATACCAACCTAGATAGCATATTAAAAAGCAGAGACCTCACTTTGCCAACAAAGGTCTGTATAGTTAAAGCTATGGTTTTTCCAGTAGTCATGTATGGATGTGAGAGTTGGACTATAAAGAAGGCTGAGCACCGATGAATTGATGTTTTCTGACTGTGGTGCTGGAGAAGACTTTTGAGAGTCCCTTGGATAGCAAGGAAATCAAACCAGTCAATACTAAAGGAAATCACCCCTGAATATTCAATGGAAGGACTGATGCTGAAGTTGAAGCTCCAATTCTTTGGCCACCTGATGCAAAGAGCTGACTCATTGGAAAAGACCCTGATACTGGGAAAGATTGAGGGCAGGAGGAAAATGGGGTGACAGAGGATGAGATGGTTGGTTGGTATCACCAACTCAATGGACGAGAGCTTGAGCAAATTCCAGGAGATAGTGAAGGACAGAAAAGCCTGGCATGCTGCAGTTCATGGGGTTGCCAAGAGTGGGACATGACTTAGTGACAGAACAACAATGTAATCAATCCCAGTTCTCAGTAAACTGGTGTTTATAGATATAGATTTTTATCTTTCTTGGGGGCAGGGGAAGGGGCTGGGGAAACAGTGGAACTGAGGATTTGCAAATAAACTTAAGAACTTAAGTGTTTTTTAAAATAAACCTTGAGATCACCCAGTCCAACCTCCTTCTGTGTTCTTTACCACTAATGCCATCTGGGAAGCCCCCTTCATTCTAGAGGAGATAGTAAGCTTTTTGATTTCAGAGCAGAGTTCTTGCTATACCATACAGTATTCTCCACTTTGCTAAGAGGTAGAACCCCTAGAAGTCAATGTTTTTTGTGGAAACCTATTAAAATGCTGATATAGTTATCTCTGCCCTGGGAAGCAAAACTTTGTTAGAAATATAATTCTATTATATTTACATGTTATATTCAACCTCAATTATGTCCAAGGGGGAAAATATTAAACTAAACTGTTGCCTACTCATTTGATTTCCTGCACTCAATGCAGCAAATAAGCAGTATTAGATGGCAAATATTGAAGAAAAATTTAAAGGATATTAACTTAAATGCAGAATTCCAAGTTTATTATCCTTTTTTCTAAAGCTGAGACCATACAAGTATCTAATCACTATATTATGTACCTGAAACTAATATAACATGTCAATTAAATTCAAGTTAAAAAAAGAAAAAAAAAAGATGAGACCAACATCCTTTCATGTCAGCCATGGTGCATCCGTACTCCGTTAGAGTCTATTTCAGTTTTCTGAAATTCTAAGCTGGTTCTCATTTGGTATAAAAGAGACAAAACATTTGAATGATTACTTTTGTTTTCAACCCACTGTGTTAAAAGTATGTGGTTACTGTATGTTCCTTTTGTTCTTTAAAAGATTTTACATAAAAATGTTTTGCAACTATAAGGAATCTTTTAACGTTAGGGGGAAATTACCACTATAAAATTAAATTTGAATACTCCTCAATTAAAAGACATTTGTATGTGGGAAGTGACTATTAAAGAGACTGAGTGGACATATTGACTCCTCTTGATTTCAAAAATATTCTGAATGTATGAGAATTGTCTATGATATAATCCTGAGTAGAAAAAAATGCTGCAGATTTCATTTCACATGTAAAATTTTTTTTTAAACAGAGCACTCTGGAACAAAATAAAAGTTAACACAATTTACTGCAGGTGATAAGGAAAGAATTTTCAGTTTTTATTTTCTAGACTTCCATATTATTTAAGCATTTTGTGTGCCATATAAAGTGTCATATAAAACATTATTTACAAATAAAAAATTACACCAAATCAGCAGAGTGAATATTTGAAAAGCTGTTGTTTGGTATTCATACTGTTCATGGGGTTCTCAAGGCAAGAGATAAAAAAGCCTTCCTCAGCAATCAATGCAAAGAAATAGAGGAAAACAATAGAATGGGAAAGACTAGAGATCTCTTCAAGAGAATTAGAGATACCAAGGGAACATTTCATGAAAAGATGGGTTTGATAAAGGACAGAAATGGTATGGACCTAACAGAAGCAGAAGATACTAAGAAGAGGTGGCAAGAAAACACAGAACTGTACAAAAAAGATCTTCATGACCCAGATAATCACGATGGTGTGATCACTCACCTACAGCCAGACATCCTGGAATGTGAAGTCAAGTGGGCCTTAGAAAGCATCACTACAAACAAAGCTAGTGAAGGTGATGAATTCCAGTTGAGTTATTTCAAATCCTGAAAGATGATGCTGTGAAAGTGCTGCACTCAATATGCAAGCAAATTTGGAAAAGTCAGCAGTGGCCACAGGACTGGAAAAGGTCAGTTTTCATTTCAATCCCAAAAAAAGGCAATTCCAAAGAACGCTCAAACTACCGCACAATTGCACTCATCTCACACACTAGTAAAGTAATACTAAAAATTCTCCAAGCCAGACTTCAGCAATACATGAACCGTCAACTTCCAGATGTTCAACCTGGATTTAGAAAAGGCAGAGGAACCAGAGATCAAATTGCCAACATCCACTGGATCATCAAAAAAAGCAAAAGAGTTCCAGAAAAACATCTATTTCTGCTTTATTGACTACACCAAAGCCTTTGACTGTGTGGATCACAATAAACTGTGGAAAATTCTGAAAGAGATGGGAATACCAGACCACCTGACCTGTCTCTTGAGAAACCTATAATGCAGGTCAGGAAGCAACAGTTAGAACTGGATATGGAGCAACAGACTGGTTCCAAATAGAAAAATGAGTACATCAAGGCTGTATATTGTCACCCTGCTTATTTAACATATGCAGAGTACCATGAGAAACGCTGGGCTGGAAGAAGCACAAGCTGGAATCAAGATTGCCGGGAGAAATATCAATAACCTCAGATATGCAGATGATAGCCCCCTTATGGCAGAAAGTGAGGAAGAACTGAAAAGCCTCTTGATGAAAGTGAAAGAGGAGAGTGAAAAAGTTGGCTTAAAACTCAACATTCACAAAACTAAGATCACGGCATCTGGTCCCATCACTTCATGGAAAATAGATGGGGAGACAGTGGAAACAGTGTCAGACTTTATTTTGGGGGGCTCCCAAATCACTGCAGATGTTGATTGCAGCCATGAAATTAAAAGATGCTTATTCCTTGGAAGGAAAGTTAGGACCAACCTAGATAGCATATTAAAAAACAGAGACATCTGCTGATGGGCATCTAGGTTGCTTCCATGTCCTGGCTATTATAAACAGTGCTGCAATGAAGCAACCTAGATGCCCATCAGCAGATGAATGGATAAGGAAGCTGTGGTACATATACACCATGGAATATTACTCAGCTGTCAAAAAGAATTCATTTGAATCAGTCCTAATGAGATGGATGAAACTGGAGCCCATTATACAGAGTGAAGTAAGCCAGAAAGATAAAGAACATTACAGCATACTAACACATATATATGGAATTTAGAAAGATGGTAATGATAACCCTATATGCAAAACAGAAAAAGAGACACAGAAATACAGAACAGACTTTTGAACTCTGTGGGAGAATGTGAGGGTGGGATGTTTCAAAAGAACAGCATGTATACTATCTATGGTGAAACAGATCACCAGCCCAGGTGGGATGCATGAGACAAGTGCTCGGGCCTGGTGCACTGGGAAGACCCAGAGGAGTCGGGTGAAGAGGGAGGTGGGAGGGGGGATAGGGATGGGGAATAAGTGTAAATCTATGGCTGATTCATATCAATGTATGACAAAACCCACTGAAATGTTGTGAAGTAATTAGCCTCCAACTAATAAAAAAATTAAAAAAAAATAAATAAATAAAGCAGAAAACACTATGAAAAAAAATAAATAAATAAAAAACAGAGACATTACTTTGCCAACAAGGTCCGTCTAGTCAAGGCTGTGGTTTTACCAGTGGTCATGTATGAATGTGACAGTTGGACTGTGAAGAAAGCTGAGCGCCAAAGAATTGATGGTTTTGAACTGTGGTGTTGGAGAAGACTCTTGAGAGACCCTTGGACTGCAAGCAGATCCAACCAGTCCATCCTAAAGGAGATCAGTCCTGGGTGTTCATTGGAAGGACTGATACTGAAGCTGAAACTTCAATACTTTGGCCACCTCATGCGAAGAGTTCACTCATTGGAAAAGACCCTAATGCTGGGAGGGATTGGGGGGCAGGAGGAGAAGGGGACGACAGAGGATGAGATGGCTAGATGGCATCACTGACTCAATGGACATGAGTTTGAGTAGACTCCGGGAGTTGGCGATGGACAGGGAGGCCTGGCATGCTGCAATTCATGGGGTCACAAAGAGTCGGACACGACTGAGTGACTCAACTGAACTGAACTGTTTGGCATTCTACTCTTGGATTACTGTCTGTTAGGGGAAGCACACTGATTGAAACCTTCCACCCTGGCCAGGCACCATAGTAACCACATGCATAAAATTGTTTTATGATAGGAGGTCCTGGTAAGTAACGCGTAATAATAAGCCTCCACCAACTGGAAGAGTTTGGGAAAGGTCAAAAGGAGACACCACAGGTCCGACCACCTCCCAGAATCCTCTTTAGCATCCATCTTGGTTGAACAAGGCGTGCACCACCAGGAAGGACTCTGAGTCAGAATGATTGGCTAAAGACAACTGGAAACTAATCCCATCAACATAAAACCCAAGACTGCCGAGCCAAGTGGCAGAGCAGTTCTCCTGGGTTCCCTTACCCTCCTGCTCTCTGCCTGGGCACCCTTTCCCAATAAAGTCTCTGGCTTTGTCAGCACGTGTCTCCTCGGACAATTCATTTCCGAGTGTTAGACAAGAGCCCAATTTCAGGCCCTGGAAGGGGTCCCCATTCCTGCAACACTTTCATAATAAAACCTTTGCTTTTCACAGGGTAGATCCTCAATAAGTACTTTTGAGATTGAACACTGGATTGTCTTTTTTTTTTGCCTATAGAAATAGCAGTTTTAGATGTTCAACCTAATTGTAGCTGCTCAGTGAATAAATGGCAATGTTGAAAAGAACAGTTTAAAACGTAGGACTTGGATTAGTGATGGCTCTGAATCCTAAAAGCATCACCTAAAATATCAAATGTCATAACTCAAAGTAAGGACAAATTTGTGAACAAGCTAGAGAGCCTCTTAAAACTCCAGAGTATAAATTTCCAGTTGATCTCCCTAGCTTCCAAATTTATAAATGAAGAGATTTTCAAAGTCTCTATCAGCCAAAAGATTCTAAATCTAGGCCAAACAACTGATTACAACAAAAAGAGTGCCAGTTAAATACATTTTCTTTCCTTTTTTACCAAACAAATAAGAGAACCTAGATAAATTTGTAATATTATAATTTTTTTCAGGATGTGAATCCAATAATGTTCTTAAAGAACAGATTTATTTTCAAGGCAAGTTGTAAATTCTCTTCCTTGTAGCCCTTCAGAAAGTAAGACAAAAGTGACTTTGTGTGGCTATACGACTTGGGTCCAGTTCTGTTTAGAAGTTAGTGGGAGAGATAATTGGTACTCTGAGGCTATAGCTGCTTAATGTGCAGTAAGGAAACTCTTATGCATCCATGCTGGTTTTTCCCTTACAGACAAGCATTTTTAAGTCAGAGAGTAAGGGTCAACTTGAGCCAGGCTACATGCAGCCATTTCCATTATTATCAATACTCATAATTAAACTGGAAAGAACATTTCAGTAAAAATCTTTTTAAATAAATTAAAAATAATAAAACTGGGCTAATAAAAAAATTGGAAAGAACACTGGAAATGTAACATCTCAAAAGTATTATGCAACTGGGCAGAGTAAAAGGTAAGAAGGGTTCCTTGGGAAACTTAAGAAGTGCTGGACTGAACGTCCCTGGCAGTCCAGTGGTTAAGACACTGCGCTTCCCACCGCAGGAGCCATGGTTAGGGAACTGAGATCCCACATGCCGCAAGGAGCAGCTAAAAAAAAAAGTCCTGGATTTTTCTACCATTTCTGGTGTGTAAATATAGTACTAGGAAGAAGAAATATAAACACATAAGATATTCTAGTCCTGGTTTATTGGTATAACAGGTTGACCTCTACAAAAATGCTCATTAGGAATGTCATAATAATAATCATAGACATAATAACTGTTTACAATTATAATTACAGGTTGGACCAATGCAACTTTCAGACAAACAAAGATTTTGGAGCAGCATGATCCTCTCCACAAGCAGACAGAATACGCATTTGTGTGTTCAACTGTTCAAATGGTTTGGGAACTTTGTTTTCAAAAGGCAATTTCAAGATCTAAAACTGTTTCACTCCATTAAAAATATATATATGTTTGAGAGACTAGCTAGAGAGTTACCCACTAATTCATGTAGCAATTATTTCTCTAAGCATTTACTGAGTGCCTGGTACTGTGGCAAGCATTGGGACACAAAATGGAAAAGCAAACATGGTTTGAGGACTCTACCAGTTCACATAAAAATATTCATTAATATAATGCATTATGTACGGTGAATAAATAACATACTGTCAAAAGTAATTTTCTATAAAAAAACAAAAAAGCGATTTTCTGCCTCTGGTTTAGCAGAAGGTGCTAAACCACAAAAATTTACAATTCTGTGTGCAAACGAAAGTTCATAATTTCTTCAGTATGACTGTGGAAATATACATATATTTTGGCCCTTGAGAGAGAGAAGTGTCATCATAATTTTTAACTACTGTTTATTGAGTACCATTATTGGACCTGTGTTTACTATTAACTCTGGATCTTCAAAACAACCTTGAAAGTAGGTATTATTTACATTTTATGGATGATTTATGTTAAGAATCCCCTCCCAAGATAAGCCCATGATATTCTGAACAATTAGCAGTTCCAGGGCAGCAGCTGCAGCTCATTTAAAAAGATGAAACAATAGTGACCACTTACTGAACATTAACTCTCTCCTTGTACAGTTCCAGGTCCTTCACATTTATTGGTTCATTTCATTCACAATACTTCAGGATACATAATAATGTCCCCATATTATAGATGTAGCAACTGAGGCTCAGAGAGGCTCAGCAATGTGCCCTAAATCATACAGTCAGTGAATGACCACCCAGCAAGGTTATCAAACCTGGGGCTTCTGACCTTCAAACACTTACTCTCTTCTCTCTAACATATCCCCACGCTCCACTGACATTCATTTCTCCAGGCCTCCTTTCACGCTCTGCCCCCTGAGTGAAATGGCCTCCTCTGCCTAACTCCCTCTCACTCTCCAAGGTCAAATGCAGACACTACCTTTTCCGTCCCAACCACCCCAGGTGATATTTGTAATCACAGCACAGGTTTTTGCTAGTAGTCTAGCACTTATCACATCTTATTGTAATTATTTGTATTTCTCTCCCAGGGAGGTTAAGAAGACCTTGAGGGCAAAAAATTGTTTATTGTTCATTTTTGAGTTTCCAACACATAGTAATCAGCTTGGCACATAGACTGACACCCTAAATTAATTGGTGGCAGGCCCAATAACTCACTCAAGCACACCGTCAATTAAAAGAACCTCTTAAAAAGTGAAAAAAACAATCCTCCTGCCTCTACAAACTATTTTTTTTGCATGTTTCTATTTGCTTGTTTAAAAGATCCTCAAAGGAGTAAATGCTACCACCTCCCAATCTCTATTTGCGATTCTCCTAACAGATCATTCTAGCCCATTTCTGCATGTTTCTGTCCTCTGAGAAAACTGTGCCTTCTCCTAGTTCAGAAAACACAAAACAGAATTTTCACAAAATCTGTCTTAATTTTGCCTGTTTCTTGGATAACTAAGCTGGGCATGGCACAGAATTTCTCTCTGGATTCTCATCACAGTGATATGCTTTTTTCTTGCCAATGAGAAATATGATGACCACAAGGGAGTCTCTGGTGCCAGAAGGAAGAATCACACTGAAAAATGGCGCATGGCTTAGCCCTTTAAACACAGCAAATGCATTTTTACTCACCAATGCTTCATTTCCCTGTAAGGAGACAGTAAATGTTTTGATTCCTGTTTAACAGATTGGAAAACAAAGATATAGAAAGAGTAAATTATTTGGCCTATCCTATTGTTCTAGAGTTTGGAATTTAATCCAAAAGTTTTCACCTTCCAGCCTGCAATCAAACCCAAGGGCAAATTTTCAGAAAATGGATTGTAACTATATTATTTTCTTTGTCAAGACAATCAGGTCATCTCTTTAAATAACTCCTTTCTGCTTTAAAAGTGATATTAATATACAAATATCCTAAAAGCCTATATGCAAAACAGGCTAATAAAAATATCTGGCTTTTTTTAAAGTCTATACTTAATAGAAATATCACAGATAATTGGCAGTGCTGTCTGGACAGAGAGTTGCAGCTTTGTGGTGTGAAAACATAGGCTGTATGTCTAAATTAGCTCAAGAAATTTCCCATTTCTGAGAGGGAGGGCAGGCTGACTGCCAGTTCTCTAAGAGAGAAAAACACACCCTCCTAGAACATGAATCATTACATAGCACATAAAGCAAGTGTGCACACACAAATGCATACACACAGAGGCATTTTAGATAATTGTGCAAGACTTTGCTTTCACCACATATATCAACATTTTATCAACCAAGACCAGGTTGTCCTTTCCTCATCCATGATGTCAGAAAGGGTAGGCTATTTATCGGTAGCGTTGCTACATGAGAAGGCTCAAGATGTGCTGTAAACAGGGGTGCCAAACACACAGGAGAGATGACTCAGAACTGATTTTAGAGTACATGCTGGTACGTTGAACTCAGTGCCCACAGCTGGTTATTTCTCAGCCCTGTTTTATAAACAGATTGGCTGACCTTTGTGCCTAGACCTAGTTACCTTCTAAATCTCATACTTTAAGTGCAACATTCTTAGAGAAAGAATACCTAATCAGTGCTTTTAGCATAGGTGAACTAAGATGACCATTCTTCTCCGGAAATAAAGATTGAAATTTTGAACAACGACAGAGGTGAGTTCCCCAAGCTGAAACACAACACAAAACCAGGGGCAAAGTGACCTGCCAGAAACGAGAGTGGGCATTTGGATGGCTCCCATCCATGTCATAAATGAGTACAGTGTGTGTCCTTATTCTTTTTATTGTAAATACTCAAAAGTACTGACACATTACAATTAGCTGGATAGTTTACAATTGAAATGAGGCCAGAATAGTTCCAAAATCTAAGACTAAGGAAGCCAGATGTCTCAACATGCATCCCTAAAAAGCAAGTGTAAAGCACACAATCAAATATAGAAAGAAAACTTACAAGAATAATTGTGCTTTTTAACTGCCTTGAGACAACATATTTCTCACAACAATCAGTTCTATATTAGCTGTCAAAAAGAGTTACTAATTTGGCCCCAAAGTTTTTTTCCCTTCTATCAAAATTTCTAATGTCATCATAAATGTTATGGTATCACTGTCCAAAGGTCTCAGAATTTAATACATATTTTTAGGAAAATTAATAGAGCAGAATCTCAGCTTTCAAATTTCTTTTCTTTTAGTATTGGAAGAATATTTGTCCATCTAATACTACTTTTTAAAAACTTTTTTTTAATAAGGCATTTTTGGAAAGAATATTTTACACACTTTTTTCAAGCTAACTCTACCTCTTTTTAATAAAAACAAATCCAAAAATGTAAGTGCAAACAAAGAATCAAAAAATAAATCTGTTCCCTAAATTAAAAGCTAATTATTTTCTTGCATGGTGTATCAGTAAGCTCAAAATACACTTAAACTGACAGATAAAATGATCTATAATTGTCTTATCTGCAATATTACAAAGTCCTAGGATAAAGCAATGAGAATGTCTGACACTAAAAGAGGTAGGTACTTCCAGCTAAATACACTGCAACGCCCCTGAAGTGATAGGTAATGCGAACATTGTCCCTGTAGGATGCTCCTTAGAAGCAACCATAATGCTGGGTTTTTGAAGAGATATAGCAATTTTCTTTTGTGTTTTTGGTTGGTGATAGTGGTGATAGTTGCTTATGAAACCCATCAAATATGGTTATTTATTAACACAAAAGCCTTTAAAGTGTATGAAGTAAGGAAAGATAAAAAGTCAACTTAAAACTATAATATAAACTCTTCTATCACTGTCCTAAATAACTGTACAAAAAGTGAGATTTGACTTCAAAAACAGAAATCCTTTTCTCATTATTTCTATCCTCTTAAAGTTCTCACAAGTTATATGAAAAGGTACACAGAGAGATTAAAGTATTTTTGATAACTTGAAAGAATGTTCAAACCACCACACAATGGCGCTCATCTCACACGCTAGCAAAGTAATGCTCAAAATTCTCCAAGCCAGGCTTCAACAGTACCTGAACCGTGAACTTCCAGACGTTCAAGCTAGTTTTCGAAAAGGCAGAGGAACCAGAGATCAAATTGCCAACATCCGCTGGATCATTGAAAAAGCAAGAGAGTTCCAGAAAAACATCTACTTTTGCTTTATTGACAATGCCAAAGCCTTTGACAGTGTGGATCACAATAAACTGTGGAAAAGTCTTCAAAAGAGGAGAATACCAGACCACCTGACCTGCCTCCTGAGAAATCTTGTATGCAGGTCAAGAAGCAACAGTTAGAACTGGACATGGAACAACAGACCGGTTCCAGATCGGGAAAGGAGTATGTCAAGGGTGAATATTGTCACCCTGCTTATTTAACTTCTATGCAGAGTACATCATGAGAAATGCTGGGCTGGATGAAGCAGAAGCTGGAATCAAGATTGCTGGGGGAAATATCAATAACCTCAGATATACAGATGACACCACCCTTATGGCAGAAAAAGAAGTGGAACTGAGGAACCTCTTAATGAAAGTGCAAGAGGAGAGTGAAAAAGCTGGCTTAAAACGCAACATTCAAAAGACAAAGATCATAGCATCCAGTTCCTTCACGACAAATAGACAGGGGAACAATGGAAACAGTGACAGACTTTATTTTTTTGAGCCCCAAAATCACTGCATATGGTGACTGCAGCCATGAAATTAAAAGACACTTGCTCCTTGGAAGAAAAGTTATGACCATCCTAGAGAGCATTTTTAAAAAGCAGAGACATTACTTTGCCAACAAAGGTCCATCTAGTTAAAGCTATAGTTTTTCCAGTAGTCATGTATGGATGTGGAAGTTGGACCATAAAGAAAGTTGAGCGCCAAGGAATTGATGCTTTTGAACTGTGGTGTTGGAGAAGATTTTTGAGAGTCCCTTGGACTGCAAAGAGATCCAACCAGTCCATCCTAAAGGAAATCAGTCCTGAATATTCATTGGAAGGACTGATGCTGAAGCTGGAGCTCCAATATTTTGGCCACCTGATGGGAAGAACTGATTCACTGGAAAAGACCCTGATGCTGGAAGACTGAAGGCAGGAGGAGAAGGTGTTGACAGAGGATGAGATGGTTGGATGGCATCACCTATTCGATGGACATGAGTTTGAGTAAGCTCCAGGAGTTGGTGACGGACAGGGAAGCCAGGAGTGCTGCAGTCCATGGGGTTACAAAGAGTTGGACACAACTGAGCCACTGAACTGAACTAGGTTTGTCATAGCTTTTCTTCCAAAGAGCAAGAGTCCTTTCATTTCCTGGATGCAGTCACCATCTATGGTGATTTTGGAGCTCAAGCAAATAAAGTCTGTCACTGTTTCCACTTTTTCCTCATCTATTTGCCATGAAGTGATGGGACTGGATGCCATGATCTTAGTTTTTGCAATGGTGAGTTTTAAGCCAGCTTTTCCTCTTTCACCTTCATCAAGTGGCTCTTTAGTTCCTCTTTGCTTCCTGCCACTGGAGTGGTATTTTATCTGCATATCTAAGATTGTTGATATGTCTCCAGGCAATCTTGATTTCAGTTTGTGCTTCATCCAGCCCAGCATTTCTCATGATGTTCTCTGCATTTAAGTTAAATATGCAGGGTGACAATATACTGCCTTGTATTCCTTTCCCAATTTTGAGCCAGTCCATTTTTCCTTGTCCGTTTCTAATTATTGCTTCCTCACCTGCATATAGACTTCCCAGGAGACAAGTAAAGTGGTCTAGTATTCTCATCTCTTTAAGAATTTTCCAGTTTGTTGTGATCCACACAGTAAAAGGCTCAGTCAATGAAGCAAAAGTAGATGTTTTTCTAGAATTCTCTTACTTTCTCTCTGATCCAAAGGATGTTGGCAATTTGGTCTCTGGTTCCTCTGCCTTTTCTAAATCCCAGCTTGTACATCTGAAAATTCTCAGTTCACATACTGTTAAAGCCTAGCTTGAAGGATTTTGAGCATTACCTTGCTAGCATGTGAAATGAATGCAATTGTAAGGTAGTTTGAACATCCTTTGGCATCACTTTTCTTTGGGATTGAAATGAACACTGACTTTTTCCAGTCCTGTGGGGACTGCTGAGATTTCCTAATTTGATGGCATATTGAGTGCAGCACTTTAACAGCATCATCTTTTACGATTTGAAATTGCTCAGCTGGAATTCCATCACCACCATCAGCTTTGTTCGTAGTAATGTTTCCTAAGGCCCACTTGACTTCACACTCTTGGATGTCTGCCTCTAGGTGAGTGAGCACATCATATGATTAACTGGGTCTTTAAGATCTTTTCTGTACAGTTCTTCTGTATTCATGCTACTTCTTAATCTCTTCTGCTTCTGTTAGGTACTTGCCATTTCTGTCCTTTATTGTGCCCATCTTCACTTGAAATATTCTCTTGGTACCTCCAATTTATTGAAGAGATCTCTAGTCTTTCCCATTCTATTGTTTTCCTCTATTTCTTTGCATTGTTCACGGAAGAGGCTCCATTACATAGGACGTGATTTACTGACCCCAGGGCCAATTTTAATCCCCAGGCCCTCAAGGTGTGATTTAAAGCCTTGCCCTTAATCACACCTATTATAGTTTGACTCCTAAAACCCTCAGGAAGACAATAATACCTCATCAGGCAAGACTTCTACGAGTTGAAAGATTATCTCCCTAAAGCTGATGGTAAAGGCCAGACCTCTCGTGGGGTAAAGTTAAATTATTTATTAAACAATCCTACATCTTCTCCCTTCTTGATTTTCATCATCTTTTTACTAGAGTACATCCTCAAGTAATGGTTCATAGATGTAAATTGCCATGTTAAATCTTTAGTGTTAAATCTTTAGTGTTCTGAGATTTCACAATGGTATCTCTAAATACAGGTCCTTTTGAAATTTATGTGATTTGCGTCTTATGAACTGTTCATTGTTTAAAATCTCCTTTTAGTTCTGAAGAAGTTATTTCTTTAGCAATTCCCTCCCTCTATTATGAGTACTTTGTCTTTCCAGAACACCTACTAGTCGGCTATTAGACATCTTGAACTGGTTCCAGTTCTGAGGCCAAAGCCTTGCTAGAGTTCCTCATGGAGCTAAGTGACTTCCATCTTTGCAGTCCCCTTTCTCATATTCTAGGGTATTATTTTCTCCTCTTCCTCCTCTCTGCTCTGCCGTAAACTTAATAAAGCATGTTTACACTATCCTCATCTATCCATGACCATTTATATTTCTCTCCATCTTTGTGGACTATATATCTTTTTTATTCTTCTAGTATTAAGTTCTTTCTTTGAGAAAGGAATAAATAAGTGTGTTTACTCTGATGTCAAGAACCAGAAGCTGCCCTTATGGATTTAAAAAGTATTTTAAAAACAGACAGTTTTTATCTTCACAATATGTTTCCTGTGACTACATCACTGGCAAGACACCGAGCAATGAATGCAATCCCCGAACCTCGATTACACAAATTCAGGACATGAGCATTTTAGGAGAGGTATACACATAGAGCCTTATATAACACTTCTTCCTTTATCATATTATACATATAAGATATCATGTTGTATAACATATTAAAAGGAAAATATGATCTAAGTGACTTTATTTTTAAGATAAGATTTTTAAAGCTGTTCCTATCTAAAGAAAAACAACAGAAAAAAGTATAAAACTCTTACTAGGTTCCAGATGCCAGTTGTGGTGTACAAGAAAGAACGTTGGCTTTGGCATCAGAAGACCTGGGTTTGAGGCCTGGCTCTGCTTCTGTTGTCTCTGTAACTTTGATCAAGTTACTAAACTTTTCTGAGTCACAAGGCTTTCATCCAGAAGCAGAATGATAACACATGTGTCTCACCACTGTTATGAGGCTGAAAACAAACAACAGACAAGAAAGAACTTTATAAGTTGCAACATAAATAGAAAATAAAATTCATTTGCCAAAGAACTACATTCTCCAGGGGGTTCAGAGAAAAAAGTCTACATCTCTCTGAACATCTTTTCTCAGACAAAGAAAAAAAAAACACACAACAGCCACCTGAATTTCCCATGGGTCCCACCAAATAGATAAACACACCCACTGGAAATGATCATAAACATAATCATAGACTCTAAAATGGTATATAAAAACAAGTTCCTAATTCTGAGCCTATTCATTTATCTCTCCTTCAGCAAATATACAATGAATACCAACAATTTTCCAAGCCCTTGAAACATTTTTTAAAAACATCAACTAGACAGTATTTTCAGTCATTCAGAAAGCTTATAGGGATGGGGTGCTCATGTATGTATCCTTATAGCCACAGTACAATATTGGGTTTAACAAGTTACACATGCCTGATTCAGGCTAATAAGACATGGTACTTGAGTTGAGCCTTAAAAAATTAATAGGTGATATTTCATTTCCCACTAATGACAATCACAAAATTCCAAAATGTGACAATAAACACTACTGTAAACAATGTAGAGAAACAGGCTCTCATAAACAACGCTGTTGAGAATGTAACATGGTGCACACTTTATGGCAAAGAACTTGGCAATATTTAACAAAATTAGACATATCTTTCCTTGTATTGCTGAGACTCAGCAGTCCCACCTCTTGGAATGTATGTAAGATACACCATCAGAAAATGAAAAGACATATGCCCAAGTCTATTCACTGCAGCCCTATGCATAATATCAAAACTGCAAAAAACCCAAAGTCCATCAATAGGAAATGTGTTGAATAAAACAGGGTCCACTCAAAAAAACAGAATATCACATGATCAATTAAAAGAAAGGGGGTGAGGGGGAAGGTCTCTAGCACATGATCTCCAGAATACATTGTTAAATGACAAAAGCTAACTGAAGATATGCATTAGCATGTTACCATTTAGGAAAGGGGGTATATAAATTAACACACATATTTGCTTATTTTTAAATGGAGCAGGAGAAAAAATGAAAGTAAAAGTGTTAGTTGATCAGTCGTGTCCAACTCTTTGTGACTCCATGGATTGTAGCCCACCATGCTGTGTCCAAGGAACTCCCCAGGCAAAAATACTGCAGTGGATTCCATTCCCTTCTCCAGGGGAATCTTCCCGACTCAGGGACCAAACCCAGGTCTCCTGCACTGCAGGTGGATTCTTAACAATTAGCCACCAGGGAAGCCTGGAGAAAGAATAGTCTTTTCAATAAATACCAGTGGGAAAACTGTATACTTCACATCCAAAAGAATGGAGTTGACCTTTATTACACAATATAGAAAAATTAAAATGGTTCAAAGACCTAAATATAAGACCTAAAACTATGCATGTCTTAGAAGAAAACAGGATAAAAGCTTCAGGGAAAGAAAAAAAAAAATTTAAGAAAGAAAGAAAATTTTTTTAAAAAAGGAACAGTAGGTCTTCAACTGGCTAAAATAAGTAGACGAACATTCCAGGAAAAAGGAACTGAGTTCACAATGGAAACAGATATGGGAAAGGCAGGCTCTGTTCTGGGAAGTGAAAAGCCTGGATTGCCTGAAGAATGGGTTATGTAGGGAGGATCTGAAGCATTGGCCATAAAGGAGAGGGCTTCTTAAAAAAAGGTGATGCATGTGGACATTATTCCATAGGCAAGAAGAAAGCCTGGAAGGTTGTCCTTGTCAAAGAGGCACACAATAAAACAGAACTTAATGCCAGTAATATTTTGGTTTTGTATTGACCTTTACTCTTTTTTACTTTTCCCTTTTTAAGCTGTGCTGCCTGGCATGTGGGATCACAGCTCCTCAATCAGGGATGAGCCCCGTGTCCCCTGCAGTGGAAGCACAATCTTAGTGAACCACCAGGGAAGTCCCTTGATCTTTACTCCTTACAAATTGCTTTTGTAGATACGTGATCTCGTTTGATCCCTGCCACAACCCTGTGGTAGAGGTTTTGTTACTACTTGTCAGTGGAATAATCTTTAAGACATATCGTTAATAATCTTTAAGACAAATCATAAGACATACACCCACGTCTTATGATTTCAAATTCAATCTGCTTCAAACCTGCTTCCATTGTAGGAAGACTGAAGTGTTGAAGTTGTGTACAAAATACACTGAAGTGAGAATACGCTGAAGGCAACAGGGCAGCTCCTGAAGAACAAAGTAACTGCTGAGACAGAGCTGGCGATTAGGAGCCAGCGTCTAGCCAAGCAATTCAAAACAAGTGAGCAGGCCTCTTCTCTTCTAGTAAGTTTGACTCTGCTCTGAAGGCAGCAGGAACAGGATTACGGAGATGATCTCAAATTTCTTTAAAATTCCCCCACTGACCACTGTCCTAGGTACAGAGCATTGCCAAATAGGTGCCTGGGGCATTCATTCCTCTCAATGGGCACTAACATTGCAAGCCAAGGACAGGGAGAACCTTGATCGCTACAGGGTTCTGAACTGTACTACATGCTTCCAATTGCTTAGTGAAGACCCAGAACACATCACCCCAACAGAATGAAATTAGATGCCTCCTCCAATGTGAAAAAGATGTTTGTTTAAATGACAACTGTAGGATTCCCCTAAGGACATGTGGGCCATGTGAAAACTGGGAGTACAGAGCTCACAGCTGTTCATTTCAACAGTCAACAGTGGACAACTGCTAAGAATCCTAAACAATTTTTTATTGTTTAAGTCTTAGGTGCTGTTGTTTTTCTAATAGCTTCCCTGCTAATGATGCAAATTTGATCTCTCAAAATAAGGATTTTTCAGGAAAAATGTCTGGTGTATGTTAACAGTGACTAGTGTTTGACTCAACTTTTCTAACACTGAAATATAAAGTGATTAAGATGGAAATTTCCTAACATCATATTACCTTTAAAGGCTATTTTCTAAAACAGTTAAAAGATTAAAGTCTTGATGTGTTTCAAGACCTTCCCCCCACCAGATTCTGTGCTGGAGTAAGCTGTGCTTTCACAAGACTCTAAGCACAGACTCACTCACCTAGTTCAGATCCTTCTTCGGGTTCCCTGAGAAATGCTGATAGAAGTGTTAAAACAAAGGATTAACATCCCTCACCCAAATTCCCTAAAATAGTATTAATAATTTTTTTTTCTGTTTTTTGTTTGCTTGGTGTATTTCAGCTCAAGAAATCCTGTATTTATAAGGTATCTTTTGTTGAAGTCCCCCATGAGCTGTGTGCTTTGCTTAGGTGTTTCAGCCATGTCCAGCTCTTTTTGACCCCATGAACTGCATCTCACCAGGTCCCTCTGTCCATGGGATTCTCTGGGCAAGAATACTGGAGTGGCTTGTCATTTCCAACTCCAGGGGATCTTCCCGACCCAGGGATCAAACCTGTATCTCCTGCATTGCTGGTGGATTCTTTACCGCTGAGCCACAGGGGAAGCCCACTGAAGTCCACTATACAAAACTGCTAAAAGCAGAGTTGTAGTTGATGGAAATAGGAAAAGAGGTGAGGGAGAAATGGAGAACTGATCATTCACTCTCCCTGTGCCCAAAGTCTTTTGCTGGACAGAGTAAAACTGTTGATCTTGAAGATTTCTGAGGTGGCTTAGAATTTGACGCATGATCTTCAAGATTTAGGAGCATGAAAACATTGAATTAGACTGACCTCCTGGGTAGGAATAACAGAGCAGTCTACCTGACCTCTTCACTCGTTCATTCTTCCCACTTCACTCGTTCATTCGTTCCACTGTTATTTGCTGGATATTTACAAGGTGCCAGACACTGTTCTTGGCACAAGGGGTAGAGCAAGAAACAGACTATTTTCCTCCTCTCACAGAGCTTTACAAGATAGTGGGGGAATTTAATAAAGACATAAATAAATGTATATATGTTCTATGTGATAGGAAATGGATCTGAAGAAAAGTAAAATAGGGTAAGAGAATGATAGTAAGAGGGTATACACATATGAGTGTGAGTGTGTGTGTTCTCTTATGTGGTAGGCAGGAAAGGACTCCCATGTGAGGGTGACCTTTAAATGAGGAATCAATAACGTGAAACATCTGGAAAAAGAGCTACTCAGGCGGAAGAAAGAGTAAGTAGGAAAGCACTGAAGCAAGAGAGCTTGGCATGTTTCAGGAAGAGTGAGGAAGTCAGAGTGGCAGGAGCCAAACAATGAAGAGTGACAGAAGTAGAAGATGAGGCCAGGAAGACATCAGCTCTTACGGGGAAGAGGCCAGGTCATCCTTGATGTTGCTCTGGAAGGGGCCAGTTATGGAGTCGATGGTCAATCAACATGTGTTGAGGAGAATCAGAAAGTCCACTGTTTCAATAAAAAGAACAAGTTAAAGGTAATACATAATTTCTTAGTTCTTCCATGAGAAAGTCTGAGGTGGAAATTTTGTAATACATCTGTCTGATTAGAGTTCAGAACATCTTCTCCCTCCCTAGTGATCCCTGTCTTGGGGACAAAGCACCCTCAGTGTTTTCAGGGCCACATCTCCCACCAGTCAGCTTCTGATGTTCTTATTGCTCGGATTACATAGGATGGCATGTTCCAAGGAAAATGATGATTCTTGAAGGATAAATGCCATTAGTAGATTAGATCCCTTGGCACATGAAAATCACTTTTGTTTTAGATCAGAAAAGAAACCAATTGCTGCAATACCAATGGCTTTGCACTGTAGCCCTGAGCTTTACTGCACTTCTGTCAAGTGTAGTTTTGGTCAACGATGTCACTCCCTCAGTCACTTAGCGCTGCATTAAGCACAATTCCAGAGCTAAACTGATATGAGGCAAAAACAGGTTGACTCTTTTACTTGAATTTCTGGGAGCAGGCCACTTTTATCATGATTTCTTAGGTGGGGCAATTTTCAAATGAGGTTTTATGGCAAGCTTTATAAAATCTCACCAAACAGGCACATGTCTTGTGTTTCTTTTTGTAAGGAAAGCCATAGTCTCATTGTTCCCTCTCTTGGCACCCACTATCCAGCAAGAAACAGGAATGACTCTGGTTTTCTGATCCCTTTTGCAATTTGTAACTGAGTTAACAACAACAAGAAAAGTCATTCTGTTTGTAACTCTAAATATATCAAGACTGCCAGACTACTCAAGAAAAAAATACAATCTTTGATTTTTACTTAAAGGGACATTTTATCTTTGTTGTAATGAGATTAATTCCAGATCACAACCCAAAAAAAAGCCCTAAATCTGTGCAACACAGATAATGAGGTAACTTAGATTGTTGACTGCAGGTGAAATAAGGAAGAGTGGAATATTTTGTAGGCCTATTATGGGTAGAAGCAGGACATTATATTTAAATTGCATGACATTAAAAGTCAAAAAGGATAGGAACTTTTGCAGTCAGAGTTTGGCTTGGTTCCTCATCAGCATCCTTTGTGCCCTGATATATCAGAATGCAACTCACGTGGTGGGCCTCTTACTCTTTTTATCTTTCTCTGCCACACAGAGGGTACCCTACTGATCTTGTGGAGAGGGTAAGTCAGCAGCCCTGATCTTACCTTACCATTTCTACA
Organism: Cervus elaphus; assembly: GCF_910594005.1. Lineage (NCBI taxonomy): Eukaryota > Metazoa > Chordata > Mammalia > Artiodactyla > Cervidae > Cervus > Cervus elaphus. The sequence goes on along the minus strand of NC_057843.1, from coordinate 46,768,190 downwards.
GTTGGGATTACAAAAAGATATTCACTGCTAGAGTTCACGATGAAGGTCCTGCCAAACTCCTTGATGACCATGAGGTAGGTCATCCACCCACCTGCTCCAGGTATGAACTTCCTGAACTTTCCTCACAATAAATACTACTTAGACTAGAATGACCAACCAGCTAGGACTGCCCATGACTGAGGAACTGACTGAGATCTGGGACTTCCAGTGCTAAAACTGGGAAAGTCCCAGGCAAAGCTGAGGAGATGCTCACTCTTAGCTGGACTCCCCACCCCCACCCGGAAGTACAAAGCAGCTCTTGACTGGGAGCTGTGGAAACTGGGCCCCAGTGGGAGTTTTGCTTCTCCCTTTCACCATACCCGGGGTAACACCTCAACTGTCCAGTACCAGGGTAACCTTTGATGATTTCCACACTGGCAAAATGGGGGTAATAATTGTGCCTACTTCCTAACTCTTGAGGATTAATTAAGCTAATATTAACACGGATAAAGTGCTTACAGCAAAGCTTGGCACTTGATCAGTGCCTAACAAACATTACCTACTGTCATTATGCTCATTAGTTTCTGGACTGGGAGAGAAATGATGCAGGACTTCACATTGTAGTTGACTCTGTCCTAATGAATCTTAAGCATCTTGTGCATATTATCTTTTCAAAAGTAAGAAAGAAAGAGAAAGAAAGAAGGAAGGGGAAAAAAGAAGGAAGGAGGGAGAGAGGGTAGGAAGGAAGGAAACATTATGGTCAGTAAAGTCAGTAAGATTTATCTGCTTTCTTAGAAAGTGCTCAGGTCCTAGATGTAAGGAATGCTACACTTAGAAGCTGGATAGAAAAGTCAGAACCAGCAAACGAAACTTAGGAGTTGTCTTCTTAGGTTGGAAGAAATGATCTAATAAAAATTTCTATTAAGGTCGCAATTTTGGGTGAGATGAGTGATATACAAGATATATATAAGACTGGTTCACATTATAATGGGAAATATAATTATGATGTGAATTAAAAGAGGAAATGCTTCTGGAGAGACAGCAGAACACAAAACCAAGGGACAGAAGGCTAGAGTTAAAGTCCCAGCTCTGACTCTTACTAAATGAATGACATGGGATAGGACACATAATTTGCCCTGAGCCTCAGTCAATTCCCCTACAAATGCAGAGATATTAATATTGACCTACCTCAATGGGCTGTTGTGAGAATTTATTGAATTAATGCTTTCAAATATACACTGTAAATGAAAAATATTACACAAGCATAAGGCACTTGCCTTGGCTCTCTGCTTAGAATTTATGTTCTTCCAGGACAAGGGCCCACCCTACCCATTTCTCTCTTACCAGTCTTCTTATTGAATTCTGCCTATCTGATGGTATCTACTCACATTCTGTTATCTTTTTCTGTGGCCTGATAGCTAGGGCCTTAGTGCCAACTGCCACTGCCAGCTTTATGCCATTCCAGTTGCTGTGGTGTGCTTGCCAAATCACTGACCCCATTCTTGACTATCCTTCTGGCCCACCCAACACCCATAAGCCCAAGTTATGATATGCTCCAAGGTGTCATTTCAGAACTAGTCCCACATATAACTTACTGAGATTTAAAACATACAACATCCATATCTAGTTTGTTTGTTCAGTCACAAAGATTTCTTAAAGTTCTTGAGACCAAAGTATTTTGTATCTTAAAAAGGTGATATCCACAGCAATACATATAAATACACATGCATATATATTCACCAATTTACTTCACTTTAAGTTTTTATTCCATAAAAAAATAAAGGCTTCTGTTCATTTAAAGAGTCATAAAAATTGCTTATGGTTGTCTGAGGAAGGCTTACAAACAGCTGAGAAAAGGAGAAGCTAAAGGCAAAAAAGAAAAGGAAAGCTATACCCACCGGTCTGAGTGCAGAGTTCCAAAGAATAGCAAAGAGAGATAAGAAAGTCTTCTTAAACGATCAATGCTAAGAAATAGAGGAAAACAATAAAATGGGAAAGACTAGAGATCTCTTCAACAAAATTAGAAATACTAAGGGAACATTTCATGCAAAGATGGGCACAATAAGGGACAGAAATGGTATGGACCTAACAGAAGCAGGAGATATTAAGACGAGGTGGCAAGAATACACGGAAGAACTATATAAAAAAGATCTTAATGACCCATATAACCATGATGGTGTGATCACTCACCAACAGCCAGACATCCTGGAGTCCAAAGTCAAGTGGGTCTTAGGAAACATAGCTATGAACAAAGCTGGTGGAGGTGATAGAATTCCAGTTGAGCTATTTCAAATCCTAAAAAATGATGCTGAGAAAGTGCTGCACTTAATATGCCAGCAAATTTAGAAAACTCGGCAGTGGCCACAGGACTGGAAATGGTCAGTTTTCATTCCAATTCCAAAGAAAGGCAATGCCAAACAATGCCCACTCATTGTTGCACTCACCTCACACACTAGCAAAGTAATGTTCAAAATTCTCCAAGCCAGGTTTCAACAGTACGTGAACCAAGAACTTTCAGATGTTCAAACTGGATTTAGAAAAGGCAGAGGAACCAGAGATCAAATTGCCAACATCCGCTGGATCATCGAAAAAGCAAGAGAGTTCCAGAAAAACATCTACTTCTGCTTTATTGACTACGACAAACCTTTGACTGTGTAGTTCACAGCCAACTGTGGAAAATTCTTCAAGAGATGAGAATACCAGAACACCTTATGTGCTTCCTGAGAAATCTGTATGCAGGTCAAGAAGCAACAGTTAGAACTGGACATGGAACAACAGACTGGTTCCAAATCGAGAAAGGAGTACGTCAAGGCTGTATATTGTCACCTTGCTTATTTAACTTCTATGCAGAGTACATCACGTGAAATGCTGGGCTGGATGAAGCACAAGCTGGAATCAAGATTTCTGGGAAAAATATCAACAACCTCAGATAGGCAAATGACACCACCCTTATGGCAGAAAGAGAAGAGGAACTGAGGAACCTCTTGATGAAAATGAAAGAGGAGAGTGAAAAAGCTGGCTTAAAACTCAACACTCAGAAAAGTAAGATCATGGCATCTGGTCCCATCACTTCATGGCAAACAGATGCGGAAACAATGGAAACAGTGGCAGACTTTATTTGCTTGAGTTCCAAAGTCACTGCAGATGGTGACTGCAGCCATGAAATTAAGAGACACTTACTCCTAGGAAGAAAAATTATGACCAACCTAGACAGCATATTAAAAAGCAAAGACATTACTTTGCCAACAAAGGTCCGTCTAGGCAAAGCTATGGTTTTTCCAGTAGTCATGTATGGATGTGAGAGATGGACTATAAGGAAAGCTGAGAGCCAAAGAATTGATGCTTTTGAACTGTGGTGCTGGAGAAGACTCTTGAAAGTCCGTTGGGCCGACTGCAAGGAGATCCAACCAGTCCATCCTAAAGGAAATCAGTCCTGAATATTCATTGGAAGGACTGATACTGAAGCTGAAGCTCCAATTCTTTGGCCACCTGATGCAAAAATTGACTCACTGGAAAAGACCCTGATGCTGGGAAAGATTGAAGGCAGGAGGAGAAGGGGACGACAGAGGATGAGACGGTTGGATGGCATCACCGACTTGATGAATATGAGTCTGAGCAGGCTCCAGGAGTTGGTGATGGACAGGGAAGTCTGGTGTGCTGCAGTCCATAGGGTTGCAAATAGTTGGACACAACTGAGTGATTGAACTGAACTGATGTTAACAGTATCTGGATTGTGTCTAAAAATCTTCATTAATTAGGTAAGCCATTCATGTTACTTTTTTGGAGATTCTTCAATCGAGTTTTTTTCATTGGAAATAATTACAGCTTTAAAATTACCAAAAGGTCTATACAATAATTAAGTTTCTACCTGCTGGATCATTTTCCTGGGGAAAAATATTCAGTCACTTGTTGAGCTAAATCTAAAATCAATCAATTGGATTAACTGATATTTTAATTAATATTATAAAAGAGTAAAATTTTTAGTTAAATAATGGTATGTTCTCTTCTTAATATTTAATTCACAGCAAATCACTCTAAATACAAAACTAAAATCCTTTTATCCTACTTGAAAATAATAAAAATACAATTTTTAAAATAATAAAAATACAATTGAATCTTATTACCTTGATCTTTGAGGTTTGGGAAAGGGCGAAGAAAGGAGACAGAAGGATACCATGTGAATATCAAATGAAAGCTAATGGTTTTTAAAACCCCAGCAAAGACTTTGTGCTTCAGCAAGCTCTACTCAGGCACAGAAGAAAAAAAAATGTAACACCTATGACAGGGTATTACAATTATGCCATAGAAGCAATTCTTATTCCATAATGGAAAGCTACATATAAAACTAAAATAACTCCAGGTCTTTTACATTTTACACTGGACTAATAATTTTTATTGCTATTTTTAAAGGATGTCAGTTTCTACTTTCTAAGAAACTGAATTTAATTTGCTCTTCTCCAGTTATTAATCCTCTTTTTGCTCATGTCTAGATTGCAAAGAAAAATATTAGTGAACTCGTAATGACCTTACCTGAATTTTTAGTAGAATACAAACTGTTTCAACTTTCTCATAGGACATGCCAGTTTGCTATAGCCAACTACGTTAAGGAAGTAAGCCTTGACCCATTGGTGATGGACATGACTGGTGATGGGGATGACTGGCAATGGAACTCAGATCTGGATGAGTTTCAGCATCCATTGTCATGGGTTATATGCTCCCATGTGTGTTAGTCACTCAGTCGTGTCTGACTCTGTGACCCCACGAAGTGTAGTTCACCAGGCTCCTCTGTCCATAGAATTCTCCAGGCAAGAATACTGGAGTGGGTTCCCATGCCCTTCTCCAGTATGCTCCGATAGCTTTCTGTATCTTTCTTTCAAAGAGTTTACCAGTTCATATTTATATGCTGCTGCTGCTAAGTCACTTCAGTCGTGTCCAACTCTGTGCGACCCACAGACAGCAGCCCACCAGGCTCCCCCCATCCCTGGGATTCTCCAGGCAAGAACACTGGAGGGGGTTGCCATTTCCTTCTCCAATGCATGAAAGTGAAAAGTGAAGTCGCTCAGTCGTGTCCCACTCTTAGCAACCCATGGGCTACAGCCTACCAGGCTCCTCCATCCATGGAATTTTCCAGGCAAGAGTACTGGAGTGGGTTGCCATTGCCTTCTCCTCATATTTATGTATTTATGTGATAATACTGCTGATGTCTTTCTCCCTAATATGACAGAAAGATTCATGAGAAAAAGGGTAAGATCAATTTTTCCCACCAACATATATTCCAGCACTCAGTTCAGTGGGTACCTAGAACGTAGTAAGTGTGCAAAACATTTTTATGAGAAAAAATGAATACAATATAATTCAGTGTTATTTTCAAGGAATGGTTTAAGAATGGAGAATTCTAGGGACAGAGGAGCCTGGTGGGCTACAGTCCACAGGGTCGAAAAGAGTCGGACGTGACTGAGTGACTAACTAACACACAGTACAGTCACTTGGTATGTCCCATGTAATGAAATTCTGCAAGAGGTATTTTTGAACAATCAATTAACAACACCACAATTCAAGCATGCCCCACTTTCCCTGTTATTTTTTGCAGAGGCTGATTTCAATCTTCTCTAACAAGCATGGTGACAGCCCTTTTGCACACTATATTAAGAGCATTCTATCATATATTTGGTGTTCTACAGTTTGTCTTTACAGTCCAATAGAAAATTCAGAATTCCAAAAACAAAACACTCCTTAGAAACGTATCCCCTAATCTGTTACACCAGTAATAGTGATATGAGGAAAAAAAAATTTCCCTTTTTCCCTTCACATCGTGTGAACATCTGAGAGATCTCCTATGGCCTGGTGGGGTAATTCTGTGGTTCTCAAACTTCAGCATGCATCAGAATGATACGGAGAACCTGTTTTAACAGGTTGGACAAAGTGAGCTCACTCAGAGTTTGTGATTCCACAGGACCAGTGTGGGGTCTGAGAAATTTTGTTTCTAACAAGTGCACAGGTGGTGCTGATGCTGCTGATCTGAGGACTATACTTTGAGAAGGACTAGGGTAGTTAAAACCCACTCCAGTACTCTTGCCTGGCAAATCCCATGGATGGAGAAGCCTTGTAGGCTGCAGTCCATAGGGTCGATAAGAGTTGAACACAACTGAGCGACTTCATTTTCACTTTTCACTTTCATGCATTGGAGAAGGAAATGGCAACCCACTTCAGTGTTCTTGACTGGAGAATCCCAGGGACGGGGGAGCCTGGTGGGCTGCCGTCTATGGGGTCGCACAGAGTCAAACACGACTGACGCGATTTAGCAGCAGCAGCAGCATAGTTAAAAACTAGGCTCATTTCAGGGTATATTCCTGTTTGAAACAGTCTCATACAGAAAATCATAAATGGTTCATAGAAAAGAAATTATCAGAGGGTGCTACATAACATATACTACACAATACACTATTAAATAACCAGTTTGCCTTGGTTTTTTTTTTTTTTTCTTTTTTTCAATAACATCTTCAGATATTATCTTATTTCACTTTTTAATAACTAAAATGGGGGAAGGGGAAAATCTCCAAGTTATTTTTGTCCTCAGTAAAAACCACCTCTACTGATTCCCTGTCTTTCAGTGCCTCAAGGGAGTCACTTATCCTCTTTAGGCATTATTCACTTATCTGTAAAAATGGATATATATATACTTAGCCCCAAAAATGGTCTGTAAATGGTAGCTGCGAAGTTTTTACTAATCTATCTACTCAAGAAAGTCAATTTCAAAGGTCCTGGAACCAGTGTCTGAAACTACTTATATCTCTAATACATTAATTGCTTACAGCAATAACTTTAAAAGATGGAAGGCAGGAGGAGAAGGGGACAACAGAGGATGAGATGATTGGATGGCATCACCAATGTGATGGACATGAGTTTGAGTAGGCTCCAGGAGTTGATGATGGACAGGGAAGCCTGGCATGCTGCAGTCCACGGGGTCACAAAGAGTCACAACTGAGCGACTGAATGAACTGAAAAACTTTATTTTTTTTTTCCATTTATTTTTATTAGTTGGAGGCTGAAAAACTTTAAAACTGTAAAGAAAACGTTCAGTTATGTTCTAGGTATTCTGCATACTTTGGCAGAGAACTGTTTGAGTTGAAAATTCTGGCACAGGGCAACAAGACAGCATCCTCCCAAATATACACAATTTAAAGAAGAATCACCTGGAGCACTACTTAAATATGCAAGTTTCTGAGCTCCACCCCAAACAACCAAAACTATCTACAAGAGAGGGGTCTAGCTGATTATTTAAAAGTAAATAGTTTCCCATCACTTCATGGCAAATAGGGAAACAATGGAAACAGTGACAGGATTTTATCTTTTTCAGCTCCAAAATCACTGCAGATGGTGACTGCAGCCATGAAATTAAAAGATGCTTACTCCTTGGAAGAAAAGTTATGACCAACCTAGACAGCATATTAAAAAGCAGAGACATTACTTTGCCAACAAAGGTCCACTTAGTCGAAGCTCTGGTTTTTCCAGTAGTCACCTATGGATGTGAGAGTTGGACTATAAAGAAAGCTGAGAGCCAAAGAATTGATGCTTTTGAACTGTGGTGTTGGAGAAGACTCTTGAGAGTCCCTGGGACTGCAAGGAGATCCAACCAGTCCATGCTAAAGGAAATCAGTCCTGAATGTTCATTGGAAGGACTGATGCTGAAACTGAAACTCCAATTCCTTGGCCACCTGATGAGAATTGACTCATTTGAAAAGACCCTGGTGCTGAGAATGATTGAAGGCAGGAGGAGAAATGGACGACAGAGGATGAGATGGTTGGATGGCATCACCGACTCAATGGACACGGGTTTGGGTGAACTCGGGGAGTTGGTGAAGGACAGGGAGGCCTGGTGTGCTGCAGTTCATGGGGTCGCAAAGAGTCGAACATGACTGAGAGACTTAACTGAACCAATTAGTCCAGGTGTTTTTCTGATCAGCAAGCTTGGGAAACAAGGAAGGTACCTCTCACTCCCCTCTAATTATGACTATTACACGCCCTAAACATCCTTTCTATTTCTTCATTCAGTTCAGCTGCTCAGGCATGTACGACTCTTTGCAACCCCATGAACCACAGCATGCCAGGCCTCCCTGTTCATCACCATCTCCCGGAGTTCACCCAAACCCATGTCTATCGAGTCGGTGATGCCATCCAACCATCTAATTCTCTGTCATCCCCTTCTCCTCCTGCCCTCAATCTTTCCCAGCATCAGGGTCTTTTCAAATGAGTCAGCTCTTCACATCAGGTGGTCAGAGTATTGGAGTTTCAGCTTCAACATCAGTCCTTCCAGTGAACTCCCAGGACTGATCTCCTTTAGGATGGACTGGTTGGATCTCCTTGCAGTCCAAGGGACTCACAAGAGTCTTCTCCAACACCACAGTTCAAAACCATCAATTCTTCAGCGCTCAGCCTTCTCTCTAGTTCAACTCTCACATCCATACATGACCACTGGAAAAACTATAGCCTTGACTAAACGGACTTTTGTTGCCAAAGTAATGTCTCTGCTTTTTAATATGCTGTCTAGGTTGGTCATAACTTTCCTTCCAAGGAGTAAGCATCTTTTAATTTCATGGCTGCAGTCACCATCAGGCTATTATTTACCAGGAAATTTCATAAGTCCTTTCTGTCTTACTAAGTTTGTTTTTTGAGTTTAACAAAAGTCACCTGGAGAAGCCAGCTGCAAATGGGGTATTTTTTTTGTTGGTGCTTTGAAAAGGTTCTCAGTGTTTTTAGTTAACTCACCCTTTCAAACTAGTCGGAGCATGTGCCTCATTTCTGAATTGCCCCCTCTTGAACTTCCTCTTACAGCGTCTTCTTCTTGATCTCTCCCTCACGTCTAGCTTGTTTGTCCCTTAGCTTCATTTCTTGAGTAGAACATTTGGTGCTTTCCCTGTTCACGAGGCCTTGCTGGAATAGACGATTTCCAGGGATTTTACATGCTGGCCAAAACAGTTTGTTCAGAACCGTGACGCCAGGGCCGAGGGCAGGCAGCCAGTCCGGCGAGCCTTTCCTGACTCTGCACAACCACCCGTGACCTTGGGCGAGCGAGCAGCCAGCGAGCACCGCCTCGCCCCGCTCCTTCCCGGTAGCAGCAGGGCAATGCTCAGGTTCGACTTTAGAATCGAAAGGGGTGTGAGGGAACTGGACTTGGGAGCTTCATACACAGGCGAGAAGACCCAGAAGCGAACAGAGGTTCATTTTCCTTTCTCGAAGCAAATCCTTCTAACTCGTTCTGGAAGGGTGGGTGAGGAGGGAGAATAAGGAGGAAAGGGAAATGTCTGCCAAAGACTCTAGACAAAGCGTGAGAACTCAGAGGGCGAAAAGCGGGCTTGACTGAGAAAATCGGAAGGAGAAAGGCTGAGGGCCGACAATCCGGCTAAAAATAGAAACGCATCCTCCACAGGACTATTTCTTTCCAGCTCCACCCTGGGGCCGGCAGCCCAGCCAGTAACTAGGCTCCGCGCAACAGCAGCGCAGTCAGGCTCGGCCCCGCCTCCCCGGCCGGGTGACTGAAGGCAGAGGCGCGGCGTCGGGCACGTGACGTCAAGGCGCTCCCCGCCGCCGCCGCCGTCGGGGTTTTCGCTGACGCACAGACCCCGCCCCCTCCCTCTTTCCATCGCGGGGCGGAGAGAACGCGTCAGTCGGCCGGAGCGCGGACCTGCCTGCATCACCGTTTGGAGCTCGTCTTTCCCGGGAGCTGCACAGCTTCCCCGGCGGTAGCGAAGCGTCAGAGGGCGCCATTCGCGGACCCTTGCGGTCCCCGGGCTTAGCTGCGCGTGCCCCGCTCGTCCTCGGAGTCAGCCAGACCCGCGGCCGGCGGAGGTGTGAGGCGACGACGGGCGAGCGCCGCGAGCAGCCTTAGCCGCTGCGGCCTTCTGTACTCTACTCCCTCCGCCCCCTCCTCCTCCGCCGCTCCCCCCACCGCGTCCCTCCCCCCACCTCCCGAGCTCCGGCGTGTCCCGGCCACGCTCGGGGCTGCTGCGGGAACAAAGGAGGACCCCGCGGCGGCGGCGCCACCTCCGCCTGCGGCTCCAGCCCGCGGCGGCGGCTCTCGGGTTTCCGGCTCGCCCCTCCCGGAGGGCTCGGCCCGGTCCCCACCTCGCCGGCGTCGTGCGCGAGCCCGGCTCCCGCGGTCGAAGAGTGAGTAGTACGGGGCTAGGGGAAGGCGCCCGGCTGCTGGTGCCGGGCCGCGGGTGGGAGTGGGGGACTAGGCGCCGCGAGCCTGCGAAGCCCGAGCGGCCCACGGATGGCGGCGTCGGGGGAGGGGAGCCCGCCTGCCAGCTCAGGAAGCACAAAGACGGAGGCGGCATCCTGTCGTCGTGACCGGAGGCCGGTTCCCTGTGCCCCGGACTCGCTCGCACACGCACGGTCGGAGAAACAATGCCCGGCGTGCGGCCTCGGGGAGGTTCGAGCTCCGGGCCTCGCTCACATCCGTCCCGGCCGCCTTCCGCGGTGGCGTCCCGCCTGGGCCGCCGAACCGGGAAAGACAAAGAGGCGGTGGCGGCGGCCGCGCCCCCAACCCCTTGCCCGCCGCACCCCCCTTCTCCGCCTCCTCCGAGGAGCCTTTCGGGGTCGGGGGTCGGCGAGGGACCGGCAGGGTGAGGGGCCTGCTTGGCCTACGGAACTGCTGTTCTGCATGACTCAGTGGTTTTTGGTGAAGGCCCTGTTGGGCTTTGCAGAACAGGCCTCTGCTTGGAAGGGCATGGGGGTAGGGGTGGAGGACCAGTGGGATTCGAACTTGTTTTAAAATCCCCTGGAACGTTGGGCGATAGGGGACTTCTCTGTGGTGTTTCAGTTTTATCGAGGTTGCTTCGTTTCTCGCCGGAGATCCCTTTCATGAAGGAAATGGAGCACCTTCCCCTTTGTTTCGTGCATTTAGGCTGATGAATGCGAAATTTTTTGCTTTCTTTCCACGCACTCCGTGGAGCTGTGTTTTGGGAAAAGGCCTGAGTTATCTTTATTGACTGAATGTTTCCTATTAATCTGATCTAAGAACACAGTAGTAGTATATAGGTCATAGAGCCGCTGTTCTTAAACTTGGCCTTTGGGTAATTTTCAGACTTTCTTAAAAAATTAAAGGAATCTATATTTTACTCCTTGTTTTTAAAGTAGGGATTCAGAACTGAATTGGTGAAAATACTGAAATTTTATTTTTCAAGTTTTCTTCTAAAAATATCCCCCTCGAGAGATGTTTTAATCTTCCTTATTTTCTCTCTCTCTCTCAGGCTCTGTATTAAGCCTGAAAAGGAGCCTTTAAAATCACAGTAATCTTCTCCATTTGGCAAGAGGGAACGAAGATCTGGAGAGTAAGGGCTTGCCCAAGGTCACTGGCTTAGTTAGAGGTAGATTAGAGATTAGAACTCCAGTCTCAACTCCGGGTAGGGTGAGCATTCTTAACGTCTTGTGCACCCGAGAGAACTAAATTTCATAGTTGTAAAAGCCTTTTTTATTCATGTTTGAGGCTGGAGAATTTTTCAGTTACATGCTCCAGTCTTTTTTTGGGGTTTTGTTTTTTAGCTATGAATTAGAGGAGGCCGCAAACTGTGAAGTATACACACACACATTTCATCCTATATTTGATGGAGCTGACACAATGAATGCTCAAGTTCCTAACAACTTTATTAAAGATGCTAAGTAATAATGGTATTGTATTTTTTTCTAAAATACAAATAGGGAAATGGCAACTTATTCCCCACACCCACCTCAAAATTGCTACTAAATAGGAGGGTTGTTTCTACCTTTGTGCTCTTTTCGTTGTGCTTGGATTTTATAAACAACTCTGACGATTTTGTCTTTGAGTGATTGGTGATACTTGCATTTCAGATTTGCGATTGTTCTCCTTACCTACCTCGGAAAAAACTAGCAACCTTAATGGCATCTTTTTGTTGTGTTTGCTTATTATATTAGATGTACAAGTGCTGCATCTTTAGTTCTTGGGGTTGTGTAGGAGTTGGCAGGCTCTGAGATATAAATAGAAGCTGATTTCAGAGGCCCCTGTTGACTAGGCTTTATGTGAGAGCCTCCATCCAGCTCAGCCTGTCACATTGCAGCCTTGTGACAGGCTGAAGCGCCCGCCCATGTGATCTAAGCTTCAGAGAAATATTAAGGCAAACTGTGCGCTTGTGATGGCATTTAAAAGCTGCCTTTCTAGGGGGAGAAAAGATGAGAGGCCATGTGTAAGACTAATGTCCTGTTGTCTCCTGTGTCTCAGTTTGGAGGCTATTTATGGTAAATTGAAGGTAGATGTGTTTTCTGAAGAAAGTTGGAATACTTTGCATATGAAATCATTGGATAAGATCCCCACCCGCATTTATATAAACAAAAGATTTTAAGAATCAGATTACTATTAATGTAAGTTGACTTTTATGCCAGTTTACTCTTTAAGCCAGTCTCAGATGATAGCAGAAGTTAATGTAGAAGGTAAGCTAAGCATAATTGTTAGGACTTCCAGGAGTGGCTTTTTTTTTTTTTTTTTTTTTTTGCATAGGGCAAAGATTCACATATTTTGCGTGGTGGGCATGCAAATAAATGCATAATGCATTTTTTTTCTGTACATTATACTCAGAATCTTAAAAACTCAGCTGAAAGTGTTTGTCAATAAACTTCCTAAGCAGTGTTGAAATGTTTACACTACCCTGCTCCAAAATGAGTCAGCTAAATTCCACTTACTATTTAAAGAGATAGTGTTAACTAAATTAGTACTGTTGTCTCAAGTAAGTTGCAAATATTGGTCAAGTTCCATGCAAGCTTCATTGGCTTGAAATATTTTCAAGCTTGAAATATGTCTTTTTGCTAACAAAAGGAAAGATTACTGTCATTTAAATGGTTGGGGGAATAATTGTCAGGATTCAGGCCACATCAAATTTCGTTAGTCCTCTTCCTTTGTATAAGGTAAAAGTGTTAATACTTGTTCATACTTTATGATAACTCCCTGAAGAGTGTATGCTAGTTTGTGCTGGTTGGAAAAAGCAACATGAAATTTTAGGAAGTAACAAGCTCTAACTGAAATTACTTTCCTGTATGTACCTGAAATGTTCATAACTTGTAAGTCACTTCTATTATCAACATTTAGGTACAGTTAAATGACAATGACCGCAATTATTACACACAATCTCCCTTTGATAAAATGCCCAAATATGCTTTCTGTACATTAATACACAATTTAAGGTGACATGGAAACCTTGCAGGTTTTAAATTTTTTTTTCTTAAATATTTATGTTCTGTTAACTCAGCAAATTTTACTAAATTTAGCAAAACATTAACTGTATTTGTATTTTAAGAAGCCTTCTGGAATAGCAAGGTACATTAAGTTGTTTCTGGTAAATTAAATATTAACCATTATTAAAGATTGTGTATATTGCTTTACTTTGCTATCTGGAAATTGAGCTTGTAAAGGTTTCATTATTTTCTGGCTTGAGGAAGACAAACGCTTGTTACAAGTTTTAATAGAGCTGTTGGTTGAGAAATCTGTGGCTGATAATTTGTGCTTTGCAGGTTTCTAGGCACTGGCTTTAAAGTATACTTAGACCCAGATTTCACATGTCAAATGTAGAACAAAAGAAATTTCCTAGGCAACTGACCGCTGAATTCTTAAAGAGCTTCACTTTTTGGTGCCAGGGTAGCAGGAAGAGCTAGATGATCTACCAGCTCTCTTTTCAGTGTCCTATAAAGGAGTTGAAGCATTTTAAAAGTACCCATGCTCTGCCCTGCAGCAGAATTGAATTAATTAAAGGGCCCAATATGTTCAGGTGGTGTAGGAAACCCACCTGAGCTGCATCCCATATACTACTAGTTTAAAGAACCACTGGTAGATATGAAGAGTCAGTAGTTAATTATGATGATTTGAAATGATCTGCCTATAGTGTAGAACAAAAAGTAATTTAAAGATACCAGTTAGAAAAATTGATTTAAACATAATTCTGTGTTTAAAGAATTAAACAATGGAAGGGTGACCTTTTCAGGAATTAAACAGTGACAGGTGAAATTTTAATGTTTAATGATAGAATTTTTTTTGTCCTAAAAATGTCAAGTCATGATAGATCAGTTTATCAAGCTAAAACAGTTCCTTTTCATGTATTTTGTTTTATAAAGGCAACAAAACATTCATAATTTAGCCTATTTTAAAGATGAATAACATAATTTAGGCCTTTGTTAGAAACAAATGCAGTGTTTAGAGATGACAAAGATAAATGATGACTATCGTACTAATTTAGTGATTGTGTGGTTTTGTTTTTTTGTTTTTTTTTTTTTTTCTTTTACTAAATTCTGGTTTCTAAAAATTTTTATTTTGTTCTGTTTATAGCAGAAAAATGGCTCAGGAGACTAACCAGACCCCAGGGCCCATGCTGTGTAGTACAGGATGTGGCTTTTATGGGAATCCTAGGACAAATGGAATGTGTTCTGTTTGCTACAAAGAACATCTTCAGAGGCAGCAGAATAGTGGCAGAATGAGCCCAATGGGTAAGTTGTTTCCAAGAAATAACGCATTTGAAGAACTGGTGGCCGCAAAATATACAACAAAGAATTGGGGCCTCAGACTGAGAATCATTGCTGAAAGTCCAAGGAGAGAAGACCTGAGAAAAGCTTGAAACTTAAAACAACAACCAAGTACTTGGAATGACTGCATGAGGAATGGGTGACATCTACAAGCATCTTCTAGCTTTTTCTTTTCCCTTTTTGAGGTTTTATTGGCTATGACTTTTTTTTTACTTATTTTTTTTGTTGTTGGGATATCACTTAAATGTCAGATTCTGCGGCAAAGTGGAAAAGTGTTTAAGTCACTAACTTAATTAAATGCAAGTATTTGTTACTTATTAATAGTTTTGATAATGAGTGTTTGTAGTATTGCTTCATTTCTTACCAATCCTTTTTTTAAATAGGGACAGCTAGTGGTTCCAACAGTCCTACCTCAGATTCTGCATCTGTACAAAGAGCAGACGCTAGTTTAAACAACTGTGAAGGTGCTGCTGGCAGCACATCTGAAAAATCAAGGTAAGATTAAACATTTCTGAGTATTTATAATAATGCAGGGAGGAAATATGACACAATTGTGAATGTTAATAAATAATAAGGATGTTGTGTTACATCATATATATTACTTTATAATAAGGATGTTAATACATTAGATGCCCGCATGTGTTGCACAGTTGGGGATTCCAGTGTCCTTTAATATATGATCTTGTAGGTCATTGAGTAAAGATGTGTATAATAATGCACAGCTGCTGAATAGCCTCAAGGATACTGTGTTGAGAATGCTGTGCTTTTTCTTGTAATTGAGGTGTGAAGATTATAGAGAATGAGGCTCTACAGATTATTGTGCTGCTACATAAGGCATTCTGGCAAAGCTGTCCCTTTCGCCCTTAAATTACAGGCACAGCTGAATATTTCTAGTTGGCTCTGATAGAACACTGTAACCTATACAGATATGCAGGCTTGAATTGATGAGCCGTTTATCAGATGGCTCTCCTTATTCTCAGACATTTGTGCTGGGCATCCTTTTTAGAGTATTTAGCTCCATTTGATCATGCTAGAAATTATATATACATATATATATTTTGAACTGACAACTTACCTATCTCACCAAGAAGTACCCTTAACATCTTTAAAAATGTTTGCTTGAACTCAAATAGAAATGTGCCTGTGGCTGCCTTGCCTGTAACTCAGCAAATGACAGAAATGAGCATTTCAAGAGAGGACAAAGTAACTCCCCCGAAAACAGAGGTGTCAGAGCCAGGTATGCTTTTTATCTGATTCTTTAATCTCTTCTCTGCCCATCCCCCGTTACCTCTGCACCTACAAATCAGCAAACTTTATAATGTGAAGGCTGGAAATGTCAAGAATTTAATGAATTTAAAAGGTACGTTACCACTACATTTTAAAAGTATCTAAAGATTAAAGAAGGTATTGTTCATAAACAGAAGAAATTACTAAAATCAAATTGCAAAGCTATGGAGAAAAAATAATCAAAAGTATTAACTCTTTAGTCTTGGATATTGTCAATACTTTAGGAAATACTCAAACAAAAAGAAACTTTCAAGTTGAAGTGTGGGATCCTTCTGGGAGTTTAAAACTCAGTGTGGAATGGCATTTTGGTTTTCATTAAATAGTGACTGAGTCTATGCTGAACTTAACATTAAAGCACTTCCGGTTGTGCTCTGTTATCATCAGAAGGTCGACTTTTTTACTTTTCATTGCTAGACCCTGGAACGGTGATTTGCATACTCTATGGTGCACATAGTTGATTTGATCAATTCATTATTTCCTGGTATAGTGTTGACTTGGACACAATGTTAAAACCTTTAGTGAGAAAATAGCATTGGATATGTAATCTACTTTGGAAGCTTGCTTTTGCTAATATTACATAGCCAAGCTTATGTGAACCTTGTATGTCTTGATTGATAAAGCTGAGGTGAAAATTTTTATGTTGGGTGGTTGAATCCATATTTGGTATTCAAAGTTCCATCCTTATGATGAAAAACTGACCAAATTAGTGTTGTTCCATTTCATTTGTTTCTGTTTTTTAAAAAACAAAATCTTGGAACAGTACTCTCTTGGATTAGATCTGTAACTATTTCTGTGCATTTATTATTTCTTCACCTGAATGCACTTTGCTGCTTTGCCTTTCCTGTATCATTTTTCCTTTCTTAACTACTTGCACCCCCACCCCCCTCCCCTACCAAAGTCTTGTGTATGTTTTAACAGCCACTGTCCAGTTTTCAGGTGTAGCCCGGGAAATGGCTGTCACCTCCCCTAGACTATTCCACAGACTGTTCTTTCCCATTATACCATCACGAAAATACATTAAGGTTGCCATGGTAGATTTTTAGGAATAAGTAATAGGTAGGATATTACCAGTGGTCTAATATTATACCGTTAATCTCACTGGATATATCACTAATGTAAATGAATTCTGAATTTGGTGAGAATTTCAGTAAGTTGTTATTAAAACCAGTTGGTTTGCCGTAGAGTTTGGATTTATGCTGATAGCATTAATGCTGGCCTATTGTTTAGGCAGTAATTCTAGTATTGTATGCATCAACTTGCTGTTCTTGGGATTTGGATTAATATTAATTTTATAAAGGTAGAATTAAATTTTGTTTTAAATAACCTGGAGGTAATGTGAACTCACAGTTATCTGCAGTTTTATCTTTATATTGACAAATTCTGTTGATGTCATGAGTGAACTTAAAACTTAGATCCAAAAAAAAAAAAAAACTTAGATCCCTTTTACCTGGAGAAACAGGGATTTTTAAAAGTAGGTCATATCTCTCATTAAGTATCACAAAGTAAATTAAAGAATTTAATAAAAATTCTTGTTTTGCCTATGGAATCCTTAAGCTTCACAAGTATTTATATTGTCCTAAACACAATGTTTGCTAATCTTCAAAAGAATGGGTTTTTTTTTCTTGTTTTTTTTTTAAAAAGGTTTGCACGTTTTCTGCATAAGACAAAATAAAGCACTTTTTAAAATGGCAAAATAATTGTGAAATTTTAGAGTCTGAGTTAGAGGTTAATGATTTGGGTTTTACTTGTCAAAATTTACTGGGTTTATCTACAGTTTTTCTTGTAACTTTTCAGTATAAAAACAAAATGACTTTATAGCTAAGTACCTCAGAAGTTGGCATCCTTATTTACTGAGTAGTAGTGAATTTGAGCTGTACTAATTAAGAAGATTGCATTTAGGTATTTGCAATGTGGAAACTAAGCAGATGACCACATCTCTCAGGTCTTTAAAACCTAGAATTAGGATTTTGTTTCCCAGTCCTAGAGTGAGTTTAATGGAGTTTTAGTGGAGTGATAATAAAGTAGAAGATTGTATTTAAAATATATGTTTTCTTTCAAGAAGGGTTTAAACATTGTCATGAAGAGTCTTACTTTTGTTTTGGTTTTGACTTATTTAATTGTCAGCCAAACAGTTGACAAACTTCTAATTTTTACCCTTGTTTTTTCAGTTGTCACTCAGCCCAGTCCTTCAGTTTCTCAGCCCAGTACTTCTCAAAGTGAAGAAAAAGCTCCTGAGTTGCCCAAACCAAAGAAGAACAGGTGTTTCATGTGCAGAAAGAAAGTTGGCCTTACAGGTATTCAAGAGCTCTTGGTTACTCCCTATAGGACTAGTCAGTCTTAAACATAAAACGCACAACTTTCAAGAATAGGAAATTTCCACAGTAGACTGGAAAGGGGACAGTGAGAAGAAGTTGAGTTTGCTTTCCATTGGTCTCTCTAATCATATGAAACCCTTTCCTGACTTCAGGCCTTCTGAATTATTTTCCTTTATAGGACTAGTAAAACTTCATCTCTTGATTATTTCCTTTGTTCTTCTGGGGGAAAGGTAGTTGAATTAAACAGTAATCACCTACTTTGAGCCAGACACAAAATGTCCTAGATACTTTTTAATTGTTTCATTTAAATCTCAGAACTGTCCGTGGTTGTCTTCTAGTTTTCACATGCGGAAACATTATTAGTCAGTCAGTATACAGCAGGACTAGAATTTAAATCCAGTTCAGTCTGACTCCAGAGCTTTGTGAAATTTTTCTACCCTGTTTGATATCTGCCAGATTTTATGGAAGATAGTTACTTGAATTTCTCACCAGGTCAGCAGAGGTTGAAAACACTTTCACAATTTAAAATGACAGTTGGTTTAATGTGACAGAGAGTCATGAAAATCTGGTTCCTTTTCTATACTGACTTAGGCTTTGTTTCTTCTAATTGCTGTGAGTTCCTAAATGACTCTGCTTCCTTTTATATGTACAGGGTTTGACTGCCGATGTGGAAATTTATTTTGTGGACTTCACCGTTACTCTGACAAGCACAACTGTCCATATGATTACAAAGCAGAAGCTGCAGCAAAAATCAGAAAAGAGAATCCAGTTGTTGTGGCTGAAAAAATTCAGAGAATATAAATTACTACTTGTGAAGAGACTGATAATTTGTTTTTATTTTAATATACCGTAGGAAAACATTAAAGAGCAGATGCATGGCCATTTTCCTTTGATGTTCTCCAGAGTTTTACTTTACACTTGTCTGTCTTATAATTGATATTTTAGGATGTTTGGGTGTTCGTTACAGGCAGAATTGGATAGATACAGCCCTACAAAATGTATATGCCCTCCCCTGAATAAAATTGGATGAAAATCTGCACAGCAAATTGAAATACACAGATAATAAGGACAAAATTTAGTTCCTTCGTGCCAAACAAAATAAGTGAAATACCTATCTGCATGTTTGCAGCATATCTGCCTTTGGGAATGTAATCAAGGTAGAATCTTTGGCTAGTGTTATGTGCCTGTATTTTTTTAAAGAAATGGTACACCAGAAAAGGACTGGCAGTCTACTTCTACCATAGTTAAACTTCACCCTGTTAATTTCCACATGTTCCTTGGAAGCAGGAAGAAAGCTATAAAAAGAATCAGACCTTTCCATGAAACCAGTGTTTGGTGCCATATGTAAGCCTGGTTAATTGGTGTTCTAAAAACTGTCAAATAAGACATCCTGTGAAAGGTACACATTGTTTAACTGGCTAAAGAGTAAAACGCATCAAGCCAACAGGGTCTTGAGCTATCTTTGAAGCTTATTATGCTGGCCTGCACCAGACGATGTCTGCATTACTCTATCATTGCTAAAAATGTTGTGTAGCACAGAACTGCACTAGGATTAATTTATTTACAAGAAGAAATTAAAACTCTACGTTTGGTTTTCACATACAGCAGCTCTATGGAGTAACATGCATCTGAATTTTAAGTTGCAAAGGTATCTGAATAGTTAATTTTTCATGTGCATATTTTGTTGAATGTTTTGGTTCAAGAAAGAATGTTTAAAGCTTTTTTAAAGACTTCAGTTCTTAATGTAACTGTACCCTTCTGCATGGAAAATCATAACCAACATGGCTGCAGTAGACTTCTTAGTGGTATCCAGCACCACTTGCAGAGGGCTGCTTTATATTAATTGTACTTGGGTGTAGGACTCTAGTGTTCTTGGGTGTATTGCATGGGCTGCATTATCTACAGCATTGTACAATAACAACTAGAAGAGGCAGTATACTTCACTGATGCTTGTCTGGTAATATCACTTCTGTGTTATAATGGAAGGTTTTCTGTGATGTATGAAACTTGTGTTTTTTATATATAAATGAGTATAGTTAGATTAGTGTCGTGGTAATGCCTGTTTTCATCTGTAAATAGTATGTACACGAGGCACTACTTCTGATTTATTGCAGTGTTCAGTCTTAGTTTTTACTTTTATTCTTAAAGCATTCAGTTTTGCTTTCAAGTTTATGTACCTTAGTTCTAAAGTTAGATCTGCAGATGTGTACAGATAGTCCATATTTATGTATTGCACATAATCATGCTATTCAGCATTGATGCTATATTGTATTATGTAAATAATAAAAGCCATGTACAGAGGGAGACTTTCCACTTGTTTATTGGGTTTTTAAGCCATAGTTAGATATCCTAAAGGGGGATAATTAGGAAATGTTTGATACTGAATTTTAGTCGTGTTTATAGACTTTGCATGGCTATATTATAATTTTTTTTTTCATTTCCATCCCTAAACAGTCATGTGAGAACCATGAGATGAGTATTAAACATCTTGTATGGAACATAATAGGCAGTTTAATTTTGAAGACACGAATAGGCACTTTTAGGATCAAAACAGTGTTAGAAGAATTTAGGTCAGTTATTCCATCCTATCTCCCTTTTCTCTTTTTCTTTTTTGCTTTATAAGTGGAACTTTAGGCATTACAATTTGTTTACAGCAACTGGCAGAGTTTTATTTGGGGTTTGATTCTAATGTTGAGATGGTCCCGTGGGCTTAGTCTTTGCAGGTGTCATGTGAGATAAAGAACAAGAGCTAACAGTAGCATGTTGACTTGGCCATTGCAATAGCCGAAGCCAAAAAGCAGAACCATTACATCTCAATGATGGAGTTGGAAATGGAAATGTTCAGTACTTACCATGATGATTCGCTACCAACTGTCCCAGTTCTTTGCTGCTACTTTTGCTTCAGGTGAGGGGCTATGTGTACTATTGAAGTATGAGATAAGGATAGTGTCTTGAATTATGAAGGATACTGAATCACAGTTGAACTAAAAATTGTGTTAGAAGGCAAACAATATTTATTCAAAGTTTAAGACTTTGTTTTCCTCCAGTGCTACCTCTGTAAACATTTGCTTGTTAAGTTTTTAAATCTTCAAGTTTTGAAATCCAAGAGGAGTATATTGGGGGCAAAGAAGACTTAGATGGGAAGATGATGAACCCTTGGGCTTCACTTGTCTGTAATGGTCTTTGAAATAAGTAACATGAGATTATGGTAATGTTTCCATAATCATTTCTTGTGAGAAATATTAATTTAGAACATATCTGACTTAAGGATTTGATTTGTCAGGAGCATCAGTTGGGGAGAAGGGATCAAAGTGTGTAAAGCAACTAGGAAGATTCAATTGTACCAGGACTCCTGTATTCAAACCTGAAAGTTTCTCAGGCAAGATATATAAATGGGCTTTAACTTTGAAATGTACACTGATATAAAGCATTTCAAGACTAATACCACATTTCTCCTTGCACTCTGTACGTCCCCACCCCATACATGTTTTGACAGTGATGATATGAATTACCTGTATGGCCTAGGGATAGTCCCTTTATCATATCTATTTTTCAGTGGGCTTTATCTGCAAAACTAGGGCCTATGGTTTGAGCAGAAGTGGTTTTTCCACAGCATGAAATTGCAAAGGAAAAAACTGCAATATAAGTGAAATGACTTACTAGTTAAGATAATGGACTCTTAAAACCAGGCTTCTTCATCTGTAAGGATAAAAATACCTGGCACTTAACGTTCCCTATTAGTTTTTTAAGGACTTAATTTTAAGTTTACAGCAAAGTTGAGAGAGAAGTGCAGAGATTTCCCATGCACCCTCTTCACCCACATCACATACATTGCTCTATTACCAACATCAACCACTAGAGTGATAACATTTTGTTTGAGTTGATGAACCTGTATTAACATCATAATCACCAAAAGTCCATAAATTATAGTTAACCATTGGTGTTTTCCATGAGTTTGGACAAATCTATAGTGACAAATTCATCATCATATACAGAGTATTTTCACTGCGAACCCCTGACAGCTACTGACCTTTTTACTGCTGCTATAATTTTTCCTTTTCCAAATGTTATATGTGGAATTGTATAGTACATATGCAACCATTTCAGATTGGCTTCTTACACTTAGTAATCACTTTTCTTCATGCCTTTTCATGGCTTGACAGCTCATTTTTTTTAGTCTTGAGTAATCCATTTTCTGGATGTGCCACCATTTATTCCATACACCTACTGAAGGATATCTTGGTTGCTTGCAAGTTTGGGCAGTTAGAAATAAAGTGGTTACAAACATTAGTGAGCAGATTTGTGTGGGATTAAGTTTTCATTCTTGGGTAGGTAATAATGTAAGAATATATAGAGAAATCATCAAACTCTTCCCAAATGGTTGTACAATTTTGCATTCCTACAGCATTGAAAGAGTTTCTATTCTACATCTTTAGCATTTTATATCAGTGTTCCGGGTTTTGGCTGTTCAAATAGGCATGCAGTTAAATCTCATCATGGTAATATGATGAATCTTTAGAATTTGTGATTTATTTTATATCTTCTTTAATGTGGTGTCTAATAAGGTCTTTGGCCCATTTTTATCATTTGTTTTCCTACTGAGTTTTTTGAGTTCTTTCTGTATCTTGGATAATAATTCTTTATCAGATGTGTCTTGAAAGTGTCTTTCAATCTGTAGTTCTTGGGTTATTAATTTTAATATTCTAGTGTAATGATTTCTAGAACTTGGAAAGAGAAATTTTTGATAACGGGATTGGTTACATTAAGTTGTATAATGAAAAGGTAAAGATCTGTAACTTTCAGTTTTAAATAATTAGAATCATTCTTTTCAGTTGCGTTAAATCAAGTTCTTTGCTACAAAGAGTGGGCAAAAGTCTACTAAGTAATATATCAGCATATTAAGCATATTACTGTTATGATTGTATTTTTTTGAATTGGTAATATATTCACAGGGTTTGAAAATGAATTCATTGATACACATTGAGAAGCAGAGCATCTTTCATCTTGTTGCATGTGCCCCATTCCAAAGATAAGTTTTGGAAAGTTTATCTCCATGTCATGTAAATGTTTGTGTACAGAGACTTAATTTGACTCTCATTTGCTTAAATATTTGAATGCAAAGTTACAGTGAATTTTGTTCATAAATTTAGCTTACAATTTTAGCGGGAATGATGGGTGTGGTTTCTGATTGATTAGCAGTAAGATTATATAGCCTTAAACTACATAGAAAGGTTTCCATGGGGGAAGCAGCGTGTTAACAAAACGTAATTTGAAATTTGATGAAACAGTTTCTTATGTTTGTACAGTCTGCTTTAAAGCAAATGTGCGTATACAACAATACAGAAGTGCCATTTAATGCTTGTTACTATTTTCACACACAAACTCTGGTTTTTAATTCATATAAACCAAAGAGCATTGTTTTGTGTTTTTCCCTAGGGTGCAATTCTGTTCTAGTCCTAGAAGTAAAAGTTAAACCTTTTTGTGGCATAAACGTAAGACTCCATTTTGTCTACAACTAAGTGCTCTTTCCTTTCTGGGATAGGTACTGACTTGTGATTGTACTTTACACGTGATACTTAAGTAAACAGCAAGATGACAGAAGTTATATGTTACTTTCTAGTTGGTTAACAATCTGTTTTGAGTATGTTTTTTGCTGACGGTTTTGATTGAAACAATCACCGCAGAACCTCAAATTGTATATATCTGAACTCATCAATTATGCACCAAGGCTGTTCAGGAATTCAGTTCAGTTCAGTTGCTCAGTTGTGTCCGACTCTTCACAACGCCATGGACCACAGCACGCCAGGCCTCCCTGCCCATCACCAACTCCCGGAGTTTACTCAAATTCATCTCCATTGAGTGGATGATGCCATCCAACCATCTCATCCTCTGTCATCCCCTTCTGCCCTCAATTTTTCCCAGCATCAGTCTTTTCCAATGAGCCAGTTCTTTGCATCACGTAGCCAAAGTATTAGAGCTTCAGCATCAGTTCAGTTCAGTTCAGGCACTGGGTCATGTCCGACTCTTTGCAACCCCATGAACCACAGAACGCTGGGCCGCCCTGTCCATCACCAACTCCCAGAGTCCATCCAAACCTATGTCCGTTGGGTGGGTGATACCATCCAACTATCTCATCCTCTGTCGTTCCCTTCTCCTGCCCTCAATCTTTCCTAGCAACAGGGTCTTCTCCAAAGAGTCAGCTCTTTGCATCAGGTGGCCAAAGTATTGGAGTTTCAGCTTCAACATCAGTCCTACCAATGAACACCCAGGACTGATCTCCCTTAGGATGGACTGGTTGGATCTTCTTGCAGTCCAAGGGACTCTCAAGAGTCTTCTCCAACACCACAGTTCAAAAGTATCAATTCTGCGCTCAGCTTTTTGTAATCCAACTCTCACATCCATGCATGACAACTGGAAAAACCATAACCTTGACTAGATGGACCCTTGCTGACAAAGTAATTTCTCAGCTTTTTAATATACTGTCTAGGTTGGTCATGACTTTCCTTCCAAGGAGTAAGCGTCTTTTAATTTCATGGCTGCAGTCACCATCTGCAGTGATTTTGGAGCCCAGAAAAATAAAATCAGTCACTGTTTCCACTGTTTCCCCATCTATTTGCCATGAAGCGATGGAACCGGATGCCATGGTCTTGTTTTCTGACTTGTTGAGCTTTAAGCCAACATTTTCACTCTCCTCTTTCACCTTCATCAAAAGGCTCTTTAGTTCTTCACTTTCTGCCATAAGGGTGGTATCATCTGCATATCTGAGGTTATTGATATTTCTCCCAGCAATCTTGATTCCAGCTTGTGCTTCCTCCAGCCCAGCGTTTCTCATGATGTACTCTGCATAGAAGTTAAATAAGCAGGCTGACAATATACAGCCTTGCCGTACTCCTTTTCCTGTTTGGAACCAGTCTGTTGTTCCATGTCCAGTTCTAACTTGCTTCTTGACCTGCATACAGGTTTCTCAAAAGACAGATCAGGTGGTCTGATATTCCCATCTCTCAGAATTTTCCACAGTTTATTGTGATCCACACCGTCAGAGGCTTTGGCATAGTCAATAAAGCAGAAATAGATGTTTTTCTGGAACTAATCTTGCTGTTTCAATGATCCAGCAGATGTTGGCAATTTGATCTCTGGTTCCTCTGCCTTTTCTAAAACCAACTTGAACATCTGGAAGTTCACAGTTCACGTATTGCTGAACCCTGGCTTGGAGAATTTTTAGTATTACTTTACTAGTGTGTGAGATGAGTGCAATTGTGTGGTAGTTTGAGCATTCTTTGGCATTGCCTTTCTTTGGGATTGGAATGAAAACACCTTTTCCAGTCCTGTGGCCACTGTGGAGTTTTCCAAATTTGCTGGCATATTGAGTGCAGCACTTTCACAGCATTATCTTTTAGGATTTGAAATAACAACTGGAATTCCATCACCTCCACTAGCTTTGTTCATAGTGATGCTTCCTAAGGCTTACTTAACTTCACATTCCGGGATGTCTGGCTCTAGGTGAGTGATCACACCATCATGATTATCTGGGTCGTGAAGATCTTTTTTGTATAGTTCTGTGCATTCTTGCCACCTCTTCTTAATATCTTCTGCTTCTGTTCGGTCCATACCATTTCTGTCCATTATTGAGCCCATCTTTGCATGAAATGTTCCCTTGGCATCTGTAATTTTCTTGAAGAGGTCTCTAATCTTTCCCATTCTTTTGTTTTCCTCTCTTTCTTTGCACTGATCACTGAGGAAGGCTTTCTTATCTGTCCGTACTATTCTTTGGAACTCTGCATTCAAATGGGTATATCTTTCCTTTTCTCTGCTTTTCGCTTCTCTTTTCATAGCTATTTGTAAGGTCTCCTCAGACAGCCATTATGCTTTTTTGAATTTCTTTTTCTTGGGGATAGTCTTGATCCCTGTCTCCTGTAGAATGTCACGAACCTCCGTCCATAGTTCGTCAGGCACTCTGTCTATCAGATCTAGTCCCTTAAATCTATTTCTCACTTCTGTGTAATCATCGGTGATTTGATGTAGGTCATACCTGAATGGTGTAGTGGTTTTCCCTACTTTCTTCAATTTAAGTCTGATTTTGGCAATAAGGAGTTCATTATCTGAGCCAAAGTCAGCTCACAGTCTTGTTTTTGCTGACTGCATAGAGCTCCATCTTTGTCTGCAAAATATAATCAATCTGATTTTGGCATTGACCATCTGGTAATGTCCATGTGTAGAGTCTTGTCCTGTTATTGGAGGAGGGTATGCAGGAATTAGGGTAAAAGTCTACTCAGAAATGAATAAGAAATGTTTCTAATATATTAAATTTTAGTTGAATGCAAAAACTGTTTACATAACAGCAATTACTTGAGCGCTTTTTCTTTTGGAGTTAGGAATCAGCCAGAAAAAATATAAACAAACTAGCCTAGATGAACTCAACTTACACACCAGTATCTTGAGTAATTTGTGTGTAAAACCCACAGCAAATTAAAAAATAATAGCTAATTCTTACTATGTTAAAAGCTTCTGTTCTCTCGTCCCCTCCTCATTACTAAAAATGCCTTCAAACATGCAAATTAGAATACCAATCAAATATGGTTTAGATTTTCTTTAAGCATTTCTTTAAAAAGAAAAATTTACTTACCCTGATGTGCTGGTTCCATGTCCACACCAATGAGAAAAGTACTTCCTTACTAGAGTGATATTTCTTAAGGTACTCCTCCCCTAGACATGCCCCATGTGCTTAGAAATATCACCCATGTACTAAAATAATTGGTTTCTAATGTCTTGCACTAAATAATGCTGTCAATGTAATTCTGTAAAAATTACACTTAAAAAATTTTAAATATGAATAGTTAGTATGCTCCCCTACCCATTAGCCTCTAGCATCTATGTTATTTAAGTGGCTGCTAAAATTATCCATGTTTGAATACTTTTCATTACTAGCTATTCTGTGGCTTATTTGGTTGGCATGAGAATGAGATTGAATATTCGAGATAACCAGTTTTTTCGGTGGTTAGATTATGTATCAGGTGACAGAAACATGAGACTTCTGAAATTTATCAAAGTGATAACACCTGTTAAAATGCAGTAAACAGGCATCAAGATATGTATTCATATTCATTCATGGCCCTTTAGCAGTCAAGAGATGGGCATGTTAATTTGGGTTTTTGATTAAAAGAAGGTGAGGCTTTTAGAATCTTCTGATCCGTAGTCAGATGCGTTATCCATTGCGCCACTGGCCCTGTGAAGGTGAGGCTTTTAAAGTTGATGAAGAGCAGCACTTTTTAGTTGGTTAATTGAAACCAAGAATTTTCTAGGCCTTTAAGAAAGGTATTTTTAAGGATCCTAGTATTACAGCTAACCAATGATCAAACCTGCCCAGTGATGTACAACCCTTGGAAAGACCCCCATATTGTATTGAACATAATATTTAGTATTGAATCAAGCATTTCAAACTTTGCAGTAAAGTTACCTTGTTCAGTGTCATGTATTGTAAAGCTTAAGGACCAATGGCTGCTTTTTAATGAGCTGGATGTATGACATGTAGTAGAAATCAAATAAAACAGACCTATTAAAATTGTTATAGAAGGGTTCTCATAGGTTTTATCTGGGAAGCTATGTCATCCTTTACTGAGAACTGAGAGGAGCCAATAAATTACGTTTGACATGTCTGAGGCATGCTGTGTGAGCAGGACTAGTGAAGCATACATCGTTTCTGTTTTCAAGAAGCCTATGATGTACTACATTAGGTAAGAATGATCTCAATTACTACATTGGCCATGTTGATTCTATAACTGAGAATGTATGTTTGAGTTTTAGAAGGATGAGTGGCTAGAATTAATGTTGGATATCATCCAATATATATCATTACTTGAAAATTTGTCAGTGCTGTAAGTGGAAAGTAAATTTTTCATTCCAAGGTGGGAAAACTGGAGTAGATGGTGGTTAGACAATAGCTTTAAAGTCAGTTCAGGTTTGTGACTGAAAAAGTGCGACTCTGGAAGTTACTTAATCTTGAGTAACTGAGTACCTTCACCTGTGCGATCTTTAAAGAGTATAGTGAGATTGACTATAATGTCAAGTAATGTTAAGCACATTTTAAGTGCTTAATACAGATTCAGTGTTTCATAGCTATACTTACATAGCTATATTTGAGACCAGATTCTGATCTCTGCAGTGTAACAGTCGTTTTGCAATCAACTAAAATTCATTTTTGGTGGAATGGAAAGAAAACCCCACTGCTAGTTTCTCTCTGTGAGGCTGGCTGTTCTTAAGCTGGGATACACATGTCCCTGGAACTGCATACAAAGTCTGGAGTCTGTGTTTCTTGGCAGAATTTTCAGATTGATCCATGACTCAAAGATGACTCAGGATCTAAACAGCTTTCCTGGGAAGAACCTTGAGTATTTTAAGAGGGAGCTAACTATTATACAAGCCAGAAATAACACATCCACCTTGTTCAGACAATATTAAAAGAAAAGCAGAGCCCTTTCTCTTGTTAGAGGCAATAGCAACGGCTCTCAAGGAGGAAATGGATTCAGTTCAGTTCAGTTGCTCAGTCGTGTCCGACTCTGCGACCCCACGGACTGCAGCGCATCAGGCCTCCCTGTCCATTGCCGCCTCCCGGAGTTTACTCAAACTCATGTCCATTGAGTCAGTGACACCATCCAGCCATCTCATCCTCTGTTGCCCCCTTCTCCTCCTCCCTTCTATCTTTCCCAGCATCAGGGTCTTCTCCAGTGAGTCAACTCTTCGCATCAGGTGGCCAAAGTATTGGAGCTTCAGCATCAGTCCTTCCAATGAATATTCAGAACTGATTTCCTTTAGGACAGACAGGTTGGATCTCCTTGCAGTCCAAGGGACTCTCAAGAGTCTTCAACACCACAGTTCAAAAGCATCAATTCTTTAGCACTCAGCTTTCTTTATAGTCCAACTCTCACATCCATACATGAATTGGTGGGTCACAAACAGTTCTCCAATCTTCTAAAAAATAATCTTGTTTTGCCATTTTAAGTTTGCTTTTCCCTGATACCCCTGTCCTGCTCTTCCCAAAACCAGTCCAGGGCCTTATGACATCGTGCTTTGCATGATACACGTTCTTGTAAGCCAAGAAATGAGAGTTTCAAGCATGTTGTTTTAACATAGTGATTGTCTTAACCTTATAAGTCCTACTGTCCTCTCATAGCATTGGCTGAAATTGTAATATGTGCTGAAGAGAAACTAAAGCATTTTTATGCTATTATTTTCCAGGCTAAAATATAGAGAAGTTGAAAGTTACTCAGGACAACAGCACTTTATTACTGAGTGAGTCCTCTTCTTGTGTGTATTGTCTCCCTGAACCCATATCCCAGCCTGTTATTGCTGGAAGAATGTCTTAGAATCAATCTTTGAAACTCTTCTAATGCGTCTTTCCCAGTCCATTGATTTAGACACAGAGGATGGATGAGATTTGCCTAGATCATGCCTAAGAGTACCAAGATAGCCTAAATCTTTTACCACAGTTATTCCCAAATCTGTGGATCACCTAAATCAAAACAGCAACAGCAAAAACACATACGTGGGTCTCAATTTTTGGTAAATCAGAATATCTGGGAGAATCTGTATTTTTGACAGCTCTCCCCTACATGATTTTATTAAATCAGGTTTGGAAAACACTGTTTAGAATATATGTCTCCTCTCCCACAAAATAACCCATGATGTATAAATAGGGGTGAGCGTGAACAGTTCAGTGTCTCCCTCACTGAACTATTGCAAATGGAGCTTTGTTTCTATTATCATCCCCACTTTAAAGCACTGGTACATGTGACCTCTTTTAGAACTCTTGTATTTTCTATCCATGATTTATAACACCATATTAGAGTATATGCAAAATACTAAGGTAAAGCAGATCCATTTTAGTTTTAATCCCATGGTTCCTTAATATGTGGCTCAGACATTTCACCTGGAAAATCCTTCCCGAGAGTAACAACTTAATCACATTGTCTTTGGAGTTCTGTGAAACTCAACAATAAAACTCAACAAATGCCTATGCGTTAAAGGCTTTGATGCCTGTCTACCAATTTCACTTTAAAATTCATTGGTGGCACTTGCTGGCTTTTCTACAACTTCTCTGCTTGGGTGTGTGTGTGCTCAGTCGTGTCTGACTCTTCGTGACTCCATGGACTGTAGCCTGCCAGGCTTCTCTGTCCATGGGGTTTTTCCAGGCAAGAATAAATGGCGTGGGTTGCCATTTCCTACTCCAGGGAATCTTCCCGATCCAGGGATCAAACCAGTGTCTCCTCCATTGGCAGGTGGGTTCTTTACCATTGCGCTGTCTGTACCCACCAGAGAAGTTGGCTTTTCTACAACTTCTCTGCCTGAGTACACCATCCTTTTTAGCTGACATTTTACCTTACTTACTTTTACTTTACCTTACTTGTGCACTGATAACACTTTATTTGCCAACCAGCCTTGAAGAAAGGCTATTTAAAGCTGCAGTTTAAAAAAAAAAAAAGATGTAGTTGCACTTCCCCAGGTCTGGAGACAAGTTAAGGAATGGCAATGGGAATAAAGGTTTCATTAATATTTTTCCTCTTCATTGTGTGAATTCTCGAGAAAGGTTTAGCAAGAATCCAGGACAAGGAAATCAAACAGCTCCCAGCATACCTCCTGTCAGTGCTCCCCTGCACAACTTCAGAATCTTATTCAAATGCATTTTCAGAATAGTAGATACCCATTTATGTAAGTATAACTACATAATCAAAAGGGATATATGAATATGCAGTCATCACCAAGGTCTTGACTTCATCTCTCTAAATGCAAATCCAGTGTCAGATGAGCATATACTAAGGGAATACAGAAGGGTTACTAGATTGAGTTTCTGGTCCCAAGAGACTTGGGACAGGAAGTGTCTCAAAAAAGAATATAGTGGAAAATATCAAGGACCTTGAAATTATACTCAAGTCGTTGCTTCAGTTCTTAACAGCAGTGTGATTTGGAGTATGTTATTTAACCCCTATGTTTCTTTCGATGGGAAAGTGGGCCTAACAAGACAACTTTGTGGGATTGTTGTCCCAGTTAAATGAAACAAAATCTAAAGAGGTGAGCACAGCTTTTAGCATAGAACTGATGCTGATGCTTAAAAATATTTGCACCCTTTCTTTGCCATTGCACGTTCACCCTCCCTTCTTCAACCCGAATTATCCCAACCGAGTTAAGCAAGGTCAGAGCTGGAAAGGAGTGGAGGAGACATCAGTGTCAAGCTCTCAATGATTATTATAAAAGCAGAATGGTTTATCTCCCTCCTGTGGAAGAGAAAGTGCTATTAATACAACAGTTGAGATGAATTCTGGTAGTGAAACCCCTCAGATTGATACTTGTCTAAGTCAGGTTACCTATGTTGCAAGAATAGGTTATCAGCTTTAGCCCAAGATGGATGGATTTATGGGGGTCTGGGGAAGATATAAGGTATCTTCTGCAAGGTGTTTAGAAGGATTCTGAGGCCCCTCCTGCAAAGAGCAGCAGACTTTAAGAAGTGGTTTACATTGTGGCAAGTGCAGACAGTAGGCGGAATGACCATATAGGAGCCAATATAGTTCTTGAGATGAGAAGTATAATGACTTTGGGGACCTCCTGAGACAAGGTAGAAATGAGCTACTAGGCAGTTTTGTTTTCTTGGTATTTTTTGACCTAAGTATCTGCTATGTGCTAGGCCATCTTGTAATTTAGGTTTACAGCACTTCCTTGGTGACCTGTGATACAGGGACTGCAAATGAACTTCATTGTAACCTGTTGTAATTTATCTGTATCTGACTGGTATATATACCAGTATATACTATATTCCCATGAATTGAGTTGAACTAGATTTGACTTTATGTGCCAAACCAGAGCTGACTTGTTTAAAAATTCCTCTTTATCTTCTCTCACTTAGGGAACTGTATGACAGTGCATAAATATTTGAACATGACAAATTTAATGTGACATTTTCTACCTGTACTGTCAAAATTGAGCCAATGAGATTCTTGAGTTCATTTTATTTGGTCCATTAGAGAATCCTAGGATTTGAAAACAGTAGTTAATCACTTCTGTAGCAAAGTTAGGTCAATAATGAAACCTTAAAAAGCCAAGAGTAACACATTCATGGAGTCAGGACCCCATTATAGTATCATAGTGGTTCTTCAGTAATGAACTGACAATGATTTGGTCTCACATTTTAGCAGATATAATATGAAGGATAAGTCCAAAAGCAGTCAAATAATTATCAGCGCCATTATCTATATGACTACTTCCCAGCATACAGGGGTTTGCTGACACTTGCTGTTCCTCATAAAATGTTTCTAGTTGGTGGTATTCCAAGTTGGACATTGCATGTCAAACACAAAACAACTATTTTGTTTGGCATCAAAATCAATCTTCATGAAAAACTGGTTTTCACTGGCCCTTGTTTTTCTGATATGAAATGATTTCCAAGAATTACAGACTGCTGTACACATTTTAGCTTGTAGCGAAATTCTAAAACATGTCTTAACAAACACCAAAACATAAATAATATTTTTCCTGATGACCAAAGGATAGACAAATGGGATGTCATAGCATTGTAGAGTATCAGTAGTATATTTCATGTCATATAAAAGCACCATTAAGCCCAGACATCTGTTGAAATTGACTGCATGCTTTGAGTATTAGAGGAAGAATAAGAGGTGACAATGTAAAACATAATTTTTGATTTTTTTCTTTTTTTAGATGAAGATTCTGAAATATAAAAATGTTTTCCCACAGTTGAATTCAAATGTCTATTTACATGTTTTTCACCTCCACTAATTTGCAAGTTCCTTATACCCACCTTTGTATCACCAATGTCTAAGTGCCTGTACACAGTAGGAGCCCAAAGATGGTACCTCTCTCCTAAAGATCAATTTCTTTGCAAATCAAGTGTACAAAGTTTCCTAGGGCTGCCATAACAAATTACTACAAATTTGGTGCCTTCAGACAATAGAAATTTATTCTGTCACCGTTCTTGAGGCTACAAGTCTGAAACCGAGTTGTCAGCAAGATGAGTTCCTTATGGAGACTCTGAGGGAGAATCCAGTCTATGCCTCTCTCCTGGCTTCTGATAGTTGTCGGCAATCTTTACATTCCCTGACTTGAATCACTCCAGTCTCTGACTCTGACTTCACATGACCTTCTTTCTTGCTATGTGATCAAATTTCTCTCTCCTTTCTCTTATAGAGATTGGATATAGAGCCCATCCTAACCCAGTATGACCTTTTTTTAACTTGATCTTCCAAATAAGATCACATAAACAGGTTCCAGGGATTAGGACGTAAATGTGTCTTTTTGGGAGACACAATTCAACCCACTCCATAAAAGACATGGCTAAGGATTAGAATAAATTTTCAAGGATTAGAATAACTTTCCAAGGAGTCTTGCTTTAATTATTATGATGATGCAGAAAAAAACAATTATGTTTACTATGATCTAGATATGATTTATACATGAATATTAGTTATCAAGACTTTATTAACAATCTTCCCACAGATAAAAATTATATTAATATAGTTTCCTTGACATGACAGGTTCATAAAGAGACCAATAACTCTCTTTGAGATTATCATGATGATTCTAAAAATTTTCATTTCCTTCTGGCTGTGAAAAATCTTGGCATTTATTTTCAGTGTTGATACATATTTTGAAGGATTCAGAAGAAAATGATTTCTGGCTACATGGCAGCAAAAGTGCTGCCCGTTCACCATCCCAGTTCCTCTTCCCCAGCACACGGGAAGACAGTTCTTCTCAAGGTTCCTTGCAGTTAGACGTGTGTCACAATCTGACCAACAAACTAGGCAGAACTGAAGTAAGCCACTTCTAAATTTAGCCCTTGACACATTCTCCTTAAGCCTCCTTCCTCCCCTTTCCCTGTTAGGATGACTTTGGGCCACATTTTCCAGTAGCACAGTTACCAGATGGAGGAGGGCTACCTGGACTTATCCCAGTGGGACAAGAGTAATGAATGAAGTTGTACTAGTGCCTCGTGGCCCAGCTCGCTAAGGCAACTCTGGCTCATGCAAGTTTATAACATCATCTAACTCAAAGAAAACAGAGTTCGATGCATTTAAAGCTCTTTGAATACAAGGACTGACTGAGATGAGTTTATCTTTATATTTCTAGCATTGTTCATTGTGATGTTTTTTTTTCTTTATAGCAGGAATCAATCTTCAAGAGCTAGTATGTATAATTTTTTCCAGCTTTCATACTATTTGTAATGAAAATTCATTGTTTGGCATCTTATAATTTTTAACTACTTAAAAGGAACAGAAAAATAAGCAGCAACAACAAATGCAAAAAACTGTGAGTGCCTCCCGTGTCATGCTCTCTCTCATTACATAGTTAATAGAACATATTTATTTTATTTTTGGTTGTGCTGGGTCTTTGTTCCTGTGTGCAGACTTTCTCTAGTTGCAGTGAGGGAGGGCTATTCTTCCTTGCAATGCACAGGCTTCTCATTATAGTAGCTTCTCTTGTTGTGAAACACAGGCCCTAGGCGCATGGACTTAAATAGTTGCAGCATGCAGGCTCTGTGGTTGCAGCACACAGGATTTAATTGCTCTGAGGCACATGGAATATTCCCAGATCAGAGATCAAACCCATGGCCCCTGCATTAGCACCAGGGAAGTCCTGGAACATAATTACTTTAGAAGACAAGATAGTGATAGGAGTGCTCTCTAGGTTTTGGAAACCAGCTTATAAAGTTCCCAAAACACCCTGCAATATCCATCAGGGAGTAATTGGTTACTTTATTTATGAAAAGATTCAGTTTAATTCAGTTCAGTCACTCAGTTATGTCTGACTCTTTGCAACATCATAGACTACAGCACTCCAGGCTTTCCCTGTCCATCATCAACTCCCAGAGCTTACTCAGACTCATGTCCATCACGTCAGTGATGCCACCTAACCATATCATCCTCTCTTCCCGACTTGAATCTTTCCCAGCATGAAGGTCTTTTCTAGTAAGTCAGTTCTTCTCATCAGGTAGCCAAAGTATTGGAGTATCAGCTTCAGCATCAGTCCTTCCAATGAACACCCAGGACTGATCTCCTTTAGGATGGGCTGGTTGGATCTCCCTGCAGTCCAAGGGACTCTCAAGCTTTTTCTCCAACACCACAGTTCAAAAGCATTAATTTTTTGGTGCTCAGCTTTCTTTATAGTCCAACTGTCACATCCATACATGACTACTGAAAAAACCATAGCTTTGACTAGGTGGACTTTGTTGGCAAAGTAATGTCTCTGCTTTTTAATAAGCTGTCTAGGTTGGTCATAGCTTTCCTTCTAAGGAGCAAGCGTCTTTTAATTTCATGGCTGCAGTCACCATCTGCAGTGATTTTAGAGTCCCCAAAAATAAAGTCTGTCACTGTTTCCATTGTTTCCCCATCTATTTGCCATGAAGTGATGGGACCAGATGCCATGATCTTATTTTTCTGTATGTTGAGTTTTAAGCCAACTTTTTCACTCTCCTCTTTCACTTTCATCAAGAGGCTCTTTAGTTCTTCTTCACTTTGTGCCATAAGGGTGGTGTCGTCTTTGTATTTGAGGTTATTGATGTTTCTTATGGCAATCTTGATTCCAGCTTGTGCTTCATCCAGCCCAGCATTTTGCATGATGTACTCTGCATAGAAGTTAAATGAGCAGGGTGACAATATGCAGCCTTGACGTACTCCATCGCCAATTTGGAACCAGTCTGTTGTTCCATGTCCAGTTCTAAGTGTGGCTTCTTGATCCGAATACAGATTTCTCAGGAGGCAGATCAGGCAGTCAGTATTCCCATCTCTTGAAGAATTTTCCATAGTTGGTTATGATCCACACGGTCAAAGGTTTTGGCATAGTCAATATATCTGAAGTAGATGTTTTTCTGGAACTCTCTTGCTTTTTCAGTGATCCAGTGGATGTTGCCAATTTGATCTCTGGTTTCTCTGCCTTTTCTAAAACCAGCTTGAACATCTGGAAGTTCACAGTTCACATACTGTTGAAGCCTGGCTTGGAGAATTTTGAACATTACTTTGCTAGCGTGTAAAATGAGTGCAATCGTGCGATAGTTTGAGTATTGTTTGTCATTGCCTTTCTTTGGGATTGGAATGAAAACTGACCTTTTCCAGTCCTGTGCCCACTGCTGAGTTTTCCTAATTTGCTGGCATATTGAGTGCAGCACTTTCTTTCACAGCATCATCTTTCAGGATTTGAAATAACTCAACTGGAATTCCATCACATCCACTAGCTTTGTTCGTAGTGATGCTTCCTAAGGCCCACTTGACTTCGCATTCCAGGATGTCTGGCTTTAGGTGAATGATCACACCATCGTGGTTATCTGGGTCATAAAGATCTTTCTTGTATAGTTCTTCTGTTTATTCTTGCCACCTCTTCTTAATATCTTCTGCTTCTGTTAGGTTCATACCATTTCTGCCCTCTTTTGCATGAAATGTTCCCTTGGTATCTCTAATTTTCTTGAAGATCTCTCTAGTCTATCTATACACAGAAAATAAATTATCTAGAAGAAAACTCACAAATTTATAAAATATTCTTAAAAGGATGGAATATCATCCCATTCTAGACTGATCCAGAGCAGCAGCTGTTTTATGACAAACCAGACCCAGAATGTAGTAGGAGAGTTTACAACTGGATGTCTTAGTAAATACCGAATCCATTTGTGACTATTGGGACAACTAGGGGAGGAGGTTTAGTGGGCTGTGCAGACAGGGGAATTTTAACCAAAATGACTAGAGAAGTAAGAAGAACAATTATAAGTGACAGATCTGAACAGCCGGCTCAGATAATCTAAAAATGAGTCAGACCTTCAGTCTGATGACAACTTTGACAAGACTTTTGGAAGTGACAACAAATGGAAAGCTTTCTGCATCTAGATCAACATAACTGTTAATTAGAGCCCCCAAGGGGTTGATGCATTTAGCAAATGATTGTTTTATGTACATTTTCATTTTCAATGCTTCAATAAGTTGCTTGCTGATAAAAATATAACCTCATTTTCATATTCTTGAAATGGAAGACACTTCTTTAGAGCTCAGTAAATGATTCGAAGTGTGAGTCCAAAGTTGGTGGAGGTGAGAGTGGTTTGTGTATGTATGTAGGTATGACAGTAGTGTGGCAAAGGTTTCAAAGATTGGAAAAATAAAAAATAACTCCTATGCTGATTACAGCTCTTTCTTATCCAGGCCCCCCCCCCCAACTAATTTTTTTAATTCATAAATGGGTTTGTTGCTGCTTTGTTAATTTCTTTCAAAATAGTATATAATTCAGTCTTACCTTTTTTCTCTTTAAACAGATTGAAGTTTTTAAATTATAGATTTAATAATACTTTGCTATTGTGTACAAGAATTAAAAAATTAATTAGCATGTCCTTAGCATTCAAAGTAAGATTGCTAGAATTGAGAAATTTCAGAGGGCAATGAAAGATGGGAGTAAGAATAGTGTGAATCATTGTAGTGGGATCAGGAGCAGACCCTCTGAAAGTTTGTGTGTCATCTAGCCATCTTCTAGAAATAAGAAAGGATTTTTTTTTTTTAATTAAAAAAATTTTTTTTTTGTTTAGTTGCAGCATGCAGGATCTTTAGTTGTGTCATTTGAACTCTTAGTTTCAGCATGTGGGATCTAGTTCCCCAACCACAGATTGAACCCTGGCCCCTTGTATTAGGAGCAAGGAGGAGTCTTAGCCATTGCACCACCAGGGAAGTCCCAAGAAAGAATTTTATCGAAAAGAAAGAAAACTTTTAGTCAATAATCAAGATATATTTTTGATAGAAATCTAAAATTCTTACTTAATTTTTAGTTAAATGTTTTAGCCCTCTTTCCCCATCCTTTGTAATTGTAAGAATAGAGAATGGAGATAATCTATATTCCCCACCTCCCTTTATGATGATTGGAAAATAAATGGTTCCCCAGACCAGTGTTGGAGGAAACAATTATTCATGACACTTGTCAAAGAATGGTAAGACCAACTTAACTCAGGACCATTATGATAGGTATAGGGACCAGTGCAATGGATGCAACTCAAAGTACAACAAGGAAAATTGGGCATTTGTAATCTAGCAACAGTAAATTGGGGGTGGGGGAGGTCAGTGAATAGAAATGAGTAAGAGGAAGGAGTAAGGGAGGATTCTGGTTAAACCAGCCCAACGGGATTCTTGCCTGAAGGCAGGCTAGGGCAATCAGCGTGTGAGATTCTGGTTAAAATGATTTAGGATTTCTCATTAAAACTGGACAATGCAGAGACAATAACAGAAGCCTAAAAGTGAAGGCCTATTTGAGAAGAGAGTGCACAGAAGCCTGACTGAAGTTTGGTCAAGGAGAGAATCTTCATCAGTGGACAGAAGTGAACTGGGTCTCAAGAAAATCACAGGGTGCTTCTGGGTCTGTGAAGCAGCTCTGTGACCACAGATTATTTTACCTCTGGACACCTGTAAAATGGAAGGTCTACTTTAGATGGTATTCACCATCTTTCCAGCTTTAACTCTGGGGACTCTGGAAGAGGTTGTTGTTCATTCGCTCAGTCATGTCTGATTCTTTGCCAACCCCATGGACTGCGGCACTCCAGGCTTCCCTGTCCTTCACTATCTCCCAGAGTTTGCTCAAACTCACATCCATTGAGTCAATCATGGCCTCCAACCATCTCATCCTCTGTCACCTCCTTCTCTCCTGCCTTCAATCTTTCCCATCATTAGGATCTTTACCAATGAGTCAGCTCTTTGCGTCAGGTGTCCAAAGTATTGGAGCTTCAGCTTCAGCATCAGTCCTTCCAATGAATATTCAGGACTGATTTCCTTCAGGATTGACTGGTTTGATCTCCTTGCTGCCCAAGAAACTCTCAGAAGTCTTCTCCAGCACAACTGGAAAACATCAATTCTTCAGTGCTCAGCTTTCTTTATGGTCCAACTCTCATCTGTACATGACTACTGGAAAAATCATAGCTTTGACTAGACAGACCTTTGTTGGCAAAGTGATGTCTTTGCTTTTTAATATGCTGTCTAGGTTTATCATAGATTTTCTTCCAAGAAGCAACTGTCTTTTAATCCAAAAGAGGAGAAGGACTCTTATTCGGGCCTCGTTTCCTCATAAATAGAAGGACAGTGTTAGAACTTGCAGAAAGTTAGAGGTTCACTCATTAATCCTCTTCAGTGAAGCTTTCCCACTTGGAATATTTGCTAGTCCTAAGGCTCATCTGTGGCATTCTTCCTGGTTACAGACATCTCTGTCTAGACTTTCCTGCACTATCCACCAGCAAGAAGAGTCTTTCATTTTGTTTCAAGCTTAACTGTAGGTCAGTTAAAATTTAAGTATGTAATCTCGTAATGCCTATATCTTTCTTTCTGGAATGAATCAGTAAGCTTCGGGAGAGGAGGGTGAGAAGCTCAGCGGGTGGTAAATGCATGTAAGTAGGATCAATAGTTTCACTGACCTCATAATGAGTCTGAATTGAAAAGACAAAATTCTCCACAGTTCCATTTCTTGATTGAAATTCTGTGGAAGGTCCTGGATTCACTGAGGCTAGAAAAATATACCCATGAAATGAATTTCTGGTAACTGATTCTGACAGAACCAGAGGAATCATGTTTCAAATGCCTTGTTCTTCACAAAGGCCATGCCTTCCTCACATGGTTTGTTTCACTGACAAATAGTTGCTCTCGTCAGACAGAGCTGAACCCTTCATGTGTGAGAAGCCTCTTGCAATTGGCTTTCTCAGGAGAGCCACTTGGCTACTACACATTCCTCGGAAGGGCCGCCTGCCTGCCTTTCCCTGAATGGATGCAGGATGCTGCCTCCAAGAGGAGGCGGAATCCATTGTTCTTCCCCCACAGCAGCTCTTCTTGGGCTTTTAACTTAATCAGTCTCCATTTCGAGACCTGAGTTCTCTCTCCTCCTCATTTTCCCATCAGTCCTGCAGCAGAACATATTCCTTTTCCAAATATCTCCAACCTTTGATCACTAATCTTCCCATCAGCTGTCAGTGAGAGGTCTATTGAATGTTCCAATCTTGAAATCCTCCTGATGAAGACAAATGAGAAATAAACTTGTTGTGAAATAGCTCCTGGAACATTTATATCTCTCAATTTCTTTTACTTTCTCTCTGCTCTGAGGCTTAGATTTAGAATGTAGACTGGATTTCAGTGACAGATGGCAGAGGATAATCTTTCATTTCGTCATAAAGTTCACCCAGAGAGGGGCTTGAAAAAAAAGACCTTTCTCTTGCAAAAGTGGTGGCTTCATATTTCCTTGCTTTTGATGAAGTAGAAAAAGCATCTCTTTTCTGATTTTCAAGATAGAGAACATGCCTTTCCTTTTAAGCTAACCCACCCTGCAAAATACTAAGTTGAGGCTGCCTTCTCCACTCTGTTTTATTTATGCTTTCTGTGAGTGCCTTGCACATTTTAATTAATGATGATTTGACTGCGCTAGAGCCCTAAAAATAAATAAGAAAATGGGGCTATTAAAGATAATCCAATAAACAAACCCAAGAAAAGCTGTCTTCCACTGTTATTTGTTGATATTTTTACAGAGAACAGAAGATTAAATGAAATGCAATGCTGAAATTAATTTTCAAGGTTGATAAACAAAGACAAAACATGTGATTTTTAAAATGTTTTAAATCTTATACTGGCTAAGAAATCAACAGGCTATAATCAGATGAAGCATTTGTTTTATTCTTTGAGCAAGTTCAGCCAAAGAGGGTTGTGATTTTATGAACAAAGAATATGTGTACTAGGTGTTAGAACAAGGCTAAGAGAATATCACTGAGACCAGTAGCTTCTGACTTTAATCAGTAGAAGACAAAGAAGCCCCAAAACAAATTATATACTGGACAGGATCCTGGGTATTTTATGATTACCTAATAAAAATGAGAGGTAAGATGGTTCCAAATATGAAAGGAGGCAGAAGGTTAGTTGAGATTGAAGGGAATGTTGAAGAATAAAAATCTTAACCTGGGCTGATGATTGGACATCCAAGTCACAACGTGTTCAGGTAAAACTCCTCACATTTGGGCTTTGGGGAAAAGTTGTAAAAGGGCACAGATCATATGAAGAAGAATGGGCCTTTATGTGGGTTTGACTAATAGTGATGCCCATTCTCCTTCAGGTAGCTTCACATGATGGTAATGATTGGAGAATACATATATGATACATGAAGGGAAACCTGGATTCCATTAGACTCCAGATCAGGGACAAACTATTTTTGCATACGTTAACAATCTCTTCTAAACTGTCCTCCTACATTGAAAGTCTGACTCCAGAGAAACTGATGAGCAAGAATAACCTCTGTCAACTGAAAAAAAAATACATAACCTAAAAGCTGAGAATTATGTTTTATTTGGGAACCTTAACGAGGACTATAGTCCAGAGAATCAGCCTTCTGTAGCTCTGAGGGACTGTTATAAAGAGGTAAGGGAAGAACCAGGATACATGGGAGTTTTAGATGGGAAAAAAGCTGTAGTCAAATAACAAAAGATCCCTGCGATCAATAATTATGGGCTTCCCAGATGGCTCAGTGGTAAAGAATCTGCTTGCCAATGCTGGAGATGTGGGTTTGATCCAGGGTCAGGAAGATCCCCTGGAGAAGGAAATGGCTACCCACTCCAGTATTCTCATCTGAAAAATGCCATGGAAAAATGGGGGCCTGGCCGGCTACAGTCTATGGGGTCACTAAGAGCTAAGAACTCAGTTCAGTTTAGTCACTCAATCATGTCCAACTCTTTGCAACCCCATGAACCACAGCACGCCAGGCCTCCCTGTCCATCACCATCTCCCGGAGTCCACCCAAACCCATGTCCATTGAGTCGGTGATGCCATCCAACCATCTCATCCTCTGTCATCCCCTTCTTCTCCTGCCCTCAATCTTTCCCAGCATCAGGGTATTTTCAAATGAGTCAGCTCTTCATATGAGGTGGCCAAAGTATTGGAGTTTCAGCTGCAGCATCAGTCCTTCCAATGAACACCCAGGACTGATCTTTGGGATGGACTGGTTGGATCTCCTTGCAGTCCAAGGGACTCTCAAGAGTCTTCTCCAACACCACAGTTCAAAAGCAACAATTCTTCTGTGCTCAGCTTTCTTTATAGTCCAACTCTCACATCCATACATGACTACTGGAAAAACCATAGCCTTGACTAGACAGACCTTAGTTGACAAAGTAGTGTCTCTGCTTTTTAATATGCTATCTAGGTTGGTCATAACTTTCCTTCCAAGGAGTAAGCGTCTTTTAATTTTATGGCTGCAATCACCATCTGCAGTGATTTTGGAGCCCAGAAAAATTAAGTCAGCCACTGTTTCTACTTTTTCCCCATCTATTTGCCACGAAGTGATGGGACCAGATGCCATGATCTTAGTTTTCTGAATGTTGAGCTTTAAGCCAACTTTTTCACTCTCCTCTTTCACTTTCATCAAGAGGCTCTTTAGTTCTTCCTTTCTGCCATAAGGGTGGTATCATCTGCATCTCTAAAGTCATTGATATTTCTCCCAGCAATCTTGATTCCAGCTTGTGCTTCCTCCAGCCCAGCGTTTCTCATGATGTACTCTGCATATAAGTTAAATAAGCAGGCTGACAATATACAGCCTTGAGGTACTCCTTTTCCTATTGGGAACCAGTCTGTTGTTCCATGCCCAGTTCTAACTGTTGCTTCTTGACCTGCATACAGATTTCTCAAGAGGCAGGTCAGGTGGTCTGGTACTCCCATCTCTTTCAGAATTTTCCACAGTTTATTGTGATCCACACAGTCAAAGGCTTTGGTGTAGTCAATAAAGCAGAAATAGATGTTTTTCTGGAACTCTCTTGCTTTTTTGATGATCCAGCGAATGTTGGCAATTTGATCTCTGGTTCCTCTGCCTTTTCTAAAACCAGCTTGAACAACTGGAAGTTCATGGTTCACGTATTGCTGAAGCCTGGCTTGGAGAATTTTAAGCATTACTTTACTAGCATGTGAGATGAGTGCAATTGTGTGGTAGTTTGAACATTTTTTGGCATTGCCTTTCTTTGGGATTGGAATGAAAACTGACCTTTTCCAGTCCTGTGGCCACTGCTCAGTTTTACAAATTGACA
The DNA here is from genome assembly GCF_910594005.1 of Cervus elaphus. Taxonomy (NCBI): domain Eukaryota; kingdom Metazoa; phylum Chordata; class Mammalia; order Artiodactyla; family Cervidae; genus Cervus; species Cervus elaphus. Next base: position 46,725,038 of record NC_057843.1, on the reverse strand, counting down.
CATTGAGTGCAGCTGACACATTGAGTGCAGCACTTTCACAGAATCATCTTTCAGGATTTGAAATAGCTCAACTATTCAAGTGGAGGTGAATTCCATCACCTCCTCTAGCTTTGTTCATAGTGATGCTTCCTAAGGCCCACTTGACTTCATATTCCAGGATGTCTGGCTCTAGGTGAGTGATCACAGCATTGTGATTATTGACTAAACAACAACAATAATTGATAATTACAGAAACAGACAACTCAGGTGAATGATTTCAGTATTTTTCTATGTGTAGAAAGATGCAAGAGTCTGGGCTATTGAAATTACTCTCTTGAAATGCATCTTAACTATCTGGTGTCACTATCTTGTTTTTCTCCATCCTGAATTCCCCTCGGGGTACATTGTCAGTTGTGGTTGCGATGGCTGATTGCTTTATATGGCCACAACATTCCTTGTTTAGTGAATGCCATTTTTTGTCCACATCGCTTTGTAAAGAATGAGGGAGTGGAGAAACTAGATCGAGAGAAGGTCAGTGTTGAACCCTGCTTCTCTCACATCCCAAGCCCGTTCCATGACCAAGTAATGGCTTCTCCTGCTCTAAAGAACAGACACTTATCCCAGGCTTGGGGAATATTGGTTGTTGTTGTTAAGTTGCTAAGTCATGTATGACTCCCTGCAACCTCATGGACTGCAGCACTCAAGGCTTCCCTGTCCTTCTCTATCTCCCAGAGTTTGCTCAAACTCATGTCTACTGAGTCAGTGGTGCCATCCAACCATCCCATCCTATGTTGCCCCCTTCTCCTCCTGTCCTCAATCTCTCCCAATATCAGGAGGAAAATTGGAATTATTGTTAAAAAGGACAGGCAATCAAGGTAGCAAAAAATAACAAGAAAGGATTTGGAGGCAGAGGAGATAGGGGCTTTAAAACCTGCAGCATGGAGATTTCTCTAACAGACTATCATATCCCCAAAGGCTTTCTTGCATGCTTTCTTCCTCTAGTGTCCCAAGACTGGGGACATTCAACCTCCCATCTAAGTTTCACTGCATAGTGAAGTCGCTCAGTCGTGTCCGACTCTTTGCGACCCCATGGACTGTAGCCTACCAGGATCCTCAGTCCATGGGATTTTCCAGGCAAGAATACTGGAGTGGATTGCCATTTCTTTCTCCAGGGGATCTTCCCAACCCAAGGATCGAACCTGGGTCTCCCACATTTTAGGTAGACGCTTTACTGTCTGAGTTCCCCTTTAAGAAGGGAGCTTGAAAAAAAAAAAAAAAAGAAGGGAGCTTGACCTTGTGCTGTGCTTAATCGCTCAGTTGTGTCCGACTCTGCAACCCCATGGGCTGCAGTCTGCCAGGCTCCTCTGTCCATGGGATTCTCCAGGCAAGAATACTGGAGTGGGTTGCCATGCCCTCCTCCAGGGGATCCTCCCAACCCATGGATCAAACACAGGTCTCCCACATCGCAGGCAGATTCTTTACTGTCTGAGCCATGAGGGAAGCTTATCTTTGGAACACAAGAACTCTTTATCTTTTTTTTGCTTCTAGACAGAAATGAAATGAAGGACAACTTCTTACTATGTAAAAATAAACTCTACATACTCATCCACACATCCTTCAAATCTTTGTAAATGAGTTTTCATAGAGAAATTGTTATAAATAGTGATTGACATCTATACTATCATGGATCAATTTTACTATGGGTGAAATTATCTTTTGAGTGCTATCAGAAGAACCTGGTTATCATTCTCCATGCTTCCCCCCACAAAAATTTTTCTTTAAAATCTAGAAATAACTGATTTACAAATTTTGGAGGCCACAAAAGGGGAACTATCTGTCTTCACGTTTAACAGTATTTTAGATGCCGGTGACAAAAATGAAGCAGATAGCAGCACAGACAGAACGTGAGACATACACGTTTCCCCAAAAATAAATTAGAGGAAGATGATTCTTGAAAGGCAGAAAGGCTGACCCTTGAGTTACTCATGTATAGAATTTACCATGATGTCTCTCCCATAGTGAATGCCCAAACAATCTTGATTAACAAAAAGGAGTCTGTCTTTGTGCCATCCCAGGGAGTATCAGGAGAGTTGAGGATGGCCCTCAAAAAGGAGTAAAGAATTCTGAGGAGGGGACAATTCTCAGTCATCTCAGATGATACAGAATCAATTAAGATGAAGACTGAGAAAGGGCCTCTGTAACTGGCAAGGAGTTGCTTGGTGACCTTGAAGATAACAAGGAGTTGTTGAGTTTGGAGTCAGATTCCAGTGCACTAAGGGAAAAGATGAAGGCATGAAGGGAATTTTTATAAGAAGGCAAATCAGGGCAGATCAAGGTAAATTTATTTAGGCACAGAATTAAGCAGACTAAGGAAACAGAGTTATTATGGTAACTATATAAAGACATAATGGTATTAAATGTTGATGTTGATTGAATGGGCTAATGCATATAGTTCTACTATAATTTCAAGAATACATAAACTCAGGACTTCAAAGGAATCAAAATCTATAGTCTGCATTTATGGTTCTGCAATTAATTCCATTGACAGCCTAGGCAATTAATTCACTTTCCCTGGGTCTCAGTCCGTCAACAAATATTACAAAGTGTATAATATTGTAGTCCATAACCATTAAAATATGTGTATATATACATATTTTATAAGAAGAAAATGCTTTGAAAGTGAGAGGAGTAGACGACAGTGGTAAAGAAGTGCTAAGTGTTATTAGCAAAATGAGTGTTGCAATGACTGCTACTATGTGCTACTCTGTAGTGATGATATTATATATTCAAATGTCAAATGCTAGGGCTATGGGACCTGGTTTATGCAGGTCTAGGAAAACATTGGTATTCTTACCAACATGTCATCTTTGAAGCAAAGGAGTAAGTTTAGGAATAAAACATTCACAGAAGTATCAAAATAATACCTGTAATGCCGCAATAATTAGTGAAATTACCTTGAGATAATGAATGCTTCTAGGAGGCAGCAGGAGTGAGGGATGAGAGGAAGTGATGAAAATGCCCTAACTAAATTTTCCTATAATGGAGTTATGACATAATCTGTATTAGTTGGGTTGGATACAAGGTAAAGATCTTAATTTGGTTCATATACAATCTCTGTGAAAGCATCTCTTATTTTGTAATTATTTTTTAAAAGAGTTTTGTGTAAGCTCTGAGCATTCTTATTTTGATTCTTTCCAGCTTATTTTTAACCTTCAGGTAGCTACTCAAAAGCTAATGAAGTAGCAGAGTTATACCTAGTAGAAGAGAAATTGAGACCCAGTGGTAGAGGATGGTGAAAGGAAAGGCAGTGAGTGAAGATACTCTTCTCCTTTCCCTGGTGGCTCAGATGGTAACGAATCTGCCTGCAATGCAGGAGACTCAGATTCAATCCCTGGGTTGGGAAGATCCCCTAGAGAAGGGAATGGCTACTCACTCCAATATTTTTGCCTGGAGAATTCCATGGACAGAGGAGCCTGGCGGGCTGCAGGCCATGGGGTCACAAGGAGTCAGACACAATTGAGGGACTGACACTTTCACTTTACACTTTTCAATTTCACTCTTTCCAGGGCTCCAAAATAAACAATTTAATCACCAACACTCTGATAATACTGAGTGCTTTCACATGCCAGCATTTTACATGACTCTTACCCATGAAACAGGTACTATCATTGTCCCCCACTTCTCAGATGAAAAACGTTAAACTTGAGGTTAGTTGGCCCGGATCACACAGCTGGTGTGTGATGATACCAGGATAGTACTCAAATGTAGACTCAGCTATACTAGTGCTTTTAAACATCATGCTATCTGGCTTTCTAGTGAATCCTAACTGTGGATCACTGTATCACTGGAGTCGGAGCACAGAGACTTGTCCCACAGCACGTCTCAACTCCTGCTGGGCATTTTGCTCTCCTTGACCCACCCAGCAACAACCTGATGTTTCCATTGTTGGCATCCTCCCAGTGCTACCTGGAGTTGTGTTTCCTTGTACTTATTTTCCTTAATGGAAACTAGAAGCTAAGATTCTGAAATGCATTCAAATAGGGCTGCTTAGGGAAACAGACTCTGTGAAGGCCATACATTTTAAAAAGCAATCAGAGCCTAGGAACCAGTTTTTCACCCTGAAAATCATAGAGAGGAGGGAAGGAAAGACAGAGACACAGATCTATTGTCTTGACCAAGCAGCAGACTATCCTAACATTGCTTATCAAGAATGAACTCCTGGGCTTTATGTAAATTCTAAAAGTTTTGATTGAAATTTGGTGGATAATTAGGCAGTTATTTTATATAATCTTTAGCAAGAAAAAAATTATATGTAAAAATTAAAATATATTTTATGTTATTGGGATTATTTGGTGTTTCTTTACACTGGTAAGATAATAGAGAATTATGTAATGCAAAAAAAAAAAAAATGTGTTCCTGGAATAGTAGAAATCCAGTTTCAGGAATTTCACCCCACAAAGCAGACCATTAACCAGCATTTCCCTCATCTTTTCTAGGATATGTAAAAAATCAGAAGAATTCAGAAGACTCTCCAGGTGACAGTGATTAAGAGGGACTCTGAAGTCAGATCAGCTGAGTTTAATTCTGGTTCCATCATTTATCAGGTGAGTGGATCTTTATGTATGTATATTATGTTATGTATGTATGTTATGTTTACGTATGTTACTTCTCTGAATGTCAGTTTTCTCATCTGTAAAAGGGATAAGTGAAGTTGCTCAGTCATGTCTGACTCTTTGCAATCCCATGGACTATAGCCTATCAGGATCCTCCATCCACGGAATTTTCTAGGCAAGAGTACTAGAGTGGGTCCTTCTCCAGGGGATCTTCCTGACCCAGGGATCGAACCCAGGTCTCCCGCATTGCAGGCAGACACTTTACTGTCTGAGCCCCCAGGGAAGCCTGTACAAGGGACAAGAATAATGCCAAATTCATAACATAGCTGTGAATATTTAATATAATAACCTGTGTAAAGCCACACATAAGAAATGCTAAATAAATACTAGCTATTACTATATTAACACTTAACTTGGAGAAGGAGCTTGTATTAGCGTCTGAGCTTTCTCATAGCAATTAAACAAACTGCTGCTGCTGCTGCTGCTGCTAAGTCGCTTCAGTCGTGTCCAACTCTGTGCAACCCCATGGACGGCAGCCCACCAGGCTCCTCTGTCCCTGGGATCCTCCAGGCAAGAACACCGGAGTGGGTTGCCATTTCCTTCTCCAATGCATGAAAGTGAAAAGTGAAAGTGAAGTGGCTCAGTCGTGTCCACCTCTTCGTGACACCATGGACTGAAGCCTACCAGGCTCCTTCGTCCATGGGATTCTCCAGGCAAGAGTATTGGAGTGGGGTGCCATTGCCTTCTCCGACTTAAACAAACTGGGTGGCTTAAAACAACAGAAATGTAGTTTCTCACATTTCTGGAGCAAGAAGACCAAAATCGAGGTGTCAGGCAGGGGCTGCACTCCTTTGGGGGGGCTCAAAGGGAGATGGCTTCCTTGCCTCTTCAGGCTTCCAGTGGTTATGGGCAATCTTTGTGTCTCCATCACTCCTGTCTCTGCTTCATTCTCAGTGACCGCCTCTTCTGCGTGTCTTCTCTTTGTCTCTTGTAAAGATACTTGTCATTGGATTTCAGATCCATGTGGGTAATTCAGGATAATCTCATCTCAAGATCCTTAATTTAACTGTATGTGCAAATATCTTTTTCCATATAAAGTCACATTCACAGGATCCAGGTATTAGAAGGCAGGCACAATTTTTTAAGGGCCGCCCTCAACCCTCCATAGGTGTTAAACATGTTTTTCACTTCTCTTTTCAACTGTATTTGTATTCCACTTTTAACTGTTTCCTAAATGCTCATAATCCTGGCCTCCGCATTCCCTATCCCCACACTTCACATCACCTTTCCCCAACCCCACTCTACCCCCCACCCCCACCCAGCCATGCCATGCAACTTGTGACATCTAAGTGCCCCAATCAAGGATCAAACCTATTCCCCCTTCAGTGGAAGTGCGGAGTCCTAACCACTGTACCCCCAGGGGATCCCCTGATTGCTATCAGAGGGTAGAGATGGAGGCACTTAAGAGTGTGAGCAGTTGCTTTGTAAGGGAGAGACTAATCAAACCAGGTTATGAGTGCAATGTGGAAACGTAGGGACGAGAAAACAACATTCCAAGTAGGGGCAGCAGGAGCAGCGGAATAGCATAGTATACATATTTACAATAGCAAATGGCTTTTGCTTAGAATAAAAGTCTACAAACCCAACCATCCTCCCATCTGTTTTTGTGTGGCCTCCAATCTGGTGAGGGGTGGGGGTGGGGGTTATATTTTTAAATCATTGGGGAAAAAAACCCCAAAGGTTGAACAAGAATTTGCAGCATGTAAAAACTATATAAATTTCCAATTTCAGGGTCCATAACTAAAGTTTTATTGAAACACAGCTACACTCATTCATTTATGTATTGCCTATGGCTTCTTTTGTACTACAATGACAGAGTTGAGTGGTTGTGACAGAGACCTTAACAGCTAAAGAGCTGAAATATTTACTATCTGACTCTTTACAGAAAAAGCTTGTAGACGTGTGTTTTAGCAGAAGTTAAAGGGCCAAAAGGCAAATAGTGAAAGAAGAAGACCTGGTTTGCTTATGCCTGCTCAGTCCTTTGTAATAGCCCATGTTTTTGACTTTGCATGTTCTTTTTCCACCCATTTAAATATACTGTTCTAAATCTTATTCCCTCAAGGCTTTGTGTGGTTATTTGCAAAACTGCCTGAGAGTTAAGTTTGCAATCCTCTTTAAACTGTGGTCGAAATAAATAACAGTTTAATGTATAACTTATTATACTGTACCTGGTAGGTAACATACTTGGAATTTAGGAGAACCCAAATCACAGAATCGCCCCCTTGGCAGACTGGTGGGACAGAGATACTTGCAGAGATGAGCCTTTCTTCAACCCTCTTGATGCACCATATAGGCAGCCAATTCTTCTACCAATTGAAGCCAAATTTATTTAGTTGTTAGTTATATTTCCAATTGGTTAAGGTAATAGTGAGACACATGCTGCTAAATTGCACTTTGGGGGAGGGAAAAATGGCAAGAATTACCATGCAATAATTGCCAACCATTGAGAGTTGAGTCTCTGTGCCCTGGGTAACAATCATTAAGATGGAAAATTTTCCATGAAGGAGAACAGCCCCCCTGCTGAATTGGAGCTGAGATTAGAAATTCTGGAAGAAGTATTCTCCAACTTTATCACAGGGAACACTTTCAAGGGAAGTCTGTTAATATTCAGATTCTCTAATCTCTCTCCCAGATAATCTGTGGGTCTTCAGTGGAATTTAGGACTCTGCAGTAAAGATTTAAAGGAAAAAATGAAGGGGCCAAACTGCATCCCACAGAGGAATTTTTATATTTTGTTCTTCACTTTCCTACAATTCCCTAATTTGTTATGCTTACATGTATGTTCTTATATATAGCAAGAATAAAATAGGAAGGGGCATCATTTTGAAAAATTTTCCTACTCTCTCACCTTGCTTAGCTAATTTATTTGTTTAAATATAAATTTAAACAAATTTATTCTAATCTAAGTAAAAAGATTAGATTATTCCTAATCTAAGTAAAAAGTAACTTGACCCACAGAAGGGCTGGTCTTTGAAGGCAGTTTTATATACATAATGGAATATTATTCAGCCTTAAAAAGGGGAAATTCTGCCATCCGTGACAGCAGAGATAAACCTTGAGAACATTCTTATAAGTGAAATAAGCCAGTCACAGAAGAAAGCAGTGAACTCTCCTCAGTAAAAGAGGTGCTTGCTCTCCCAGTCATAGTATTCTACTTTGGGTTCAAATTGCATGGGAAGTCTGTTTAACTTGATCACAAGCTCTCCCTAGGCTAACCAACCATGGCCAGGGGTGTTCTATTCTGTTTGTGAAACAGACTTTGAAGATAGGGTTCATGTCTATTTCATTCTTGAATTTTCTGAAGTACTTGCTCTAGTGCCTTGCACATAGCACATATAGAAATATTGGTTGAATGAATAACAGAATGAAACACCAACTCTTCAGGGCTTATCTCAAGATAAGCCTTTTTCTCTTATTTTGTAATTATTAGCATGTGGTTGTGTTGTTTCTGTGGTAGATTTAACCTAAGAATTATGTGGGAAAGCCTTTTTTAAAAAGTTAAAGTTCAGGTTCAGAAGTATGCTATTATTAAACTAATTTTCAGAGTTTTCCTTTTTATAATAAAAAATGAACTGAGAGTGTTCAGAAGGAGCCAGACTATAATTTAAACCCAGATATACATAGTGCATTAAGTAAATCAACAAAGAAATGAATAAAATTCATAGTTTATCAGTTTGAGCTCACTAATATACTTTTATTCAACCTAGTAAATATTCTCAGTTTTCTTGAATTACAGCAAACCACAGCCCATAGATTAAAGCTAGCCCACTGCTTGTTTTGCAAATAATGTTCCACTGGAACACAATGTTGCTCTTCTCCTTACTGCTTAGTCATAGCTCTTTGGTGCTACAATGGTAGAGCTGAGTATTTACAACAGCAATCCTGTGGTCGGCAATGCTAAAATGTTTACGATCTAGCTTTTTACAGAAATGTTTGCTGACTCCTGATTTGGACTCTACAAGTCTCTTTATTGGCAATGTACACTAACCTTAACAAAAAAGCTCAAGAGCCTACCTCTTACCCTCTTTTCTCATTCCAAGAGGAGAGGATTGTGAACTGAAAGATAGGTGAAGAGCACTCAGATTATAGTGGGGCTTTTGTTTGGAGGTGAGAGGAGCCAAACTCTTTTCCTATTTATGATTTATGCTGTCCTGTCTCATACTGTCTTTGGAGATAGATTGCAGAAACAAAGTGGAACCATGGTGGATACTGGGAAAGCATCGTGCAGTTGTTGACAGCAGGTTTAGGTTTACATTTCCAGAGAGAAAGGTCAAAGCAGGATGTATGCAGCTGACCCAGACAGGCAGTGGAACAGGGCTGGGAATAAAGAGTGAGCCTAAAATCAGTGAAACCGTCCTGTCATTCTTTAGCTCTGTTCCATTATGGGAAATGTTAAATATTACAAAGCTTCCTTCTCACAGTGAACAGAAATTCTCTTCACTGGTATTGATCCATTCTTCTAGAGCTTTCTTTGTGTTGTGGGTTGAACTGTCGCCCCACCTCCCCAAATTCACATGTTGAAGCCCTAATCTTCAGTACTTCAGAACATGGTATCTTCCTTGAAAACAGGGTCTTTAAAGAGGCAATTAAGTTAAAATGAGGTTATTAGAGTGACCCTAATCCAATCTGTCTGATGTCCTTATGAGAAGAGGAAACTAGAACACAGACATGCACAGAGGAAAGGCCATATGAACACACAAGACCATCCATAAGTCAAGGAGAGAGCCTTTAGTTAGCCCTGCTAACTCCCTGATCTTGAACTTTTATCCTTGGAAACTGTGAGAAATTAAATCTATATCATTTAAGCCACCTAGTCTCTGGTACTAGCACACTAATATACCATGTATCAGCCTTCATATATGAGTAGACAACTATCATCTCTTCTGTTCATCTGTTAAATATCTCTTCTCTCACATAGTTTAGTTTACTGACTGGGTACCATCTCCGGTATATATTATCTTTTAAATATATATGTTCTCCAAATGTTTCTATCCATTGGTTCAACAGTTCTACCTCCAGGAATTTTCCATTTTAGGGAAATCATTCTACAGAAGCACAACACTTTATGCACAAAGATTTGCACCCCAGTGATGCATTTTATTTTCTTCAACTTAGAAAAATGGTCTATATATGTACCACTTTACTTATTTTACAAACAAAATTAACCCCAAGTGCATGTCTGGTGAAATTTTCAAAAATATGAAAATCTGTAAGTAAAAATTTCCTCTTGCACTCTCCAGAGATAACTATAGACTTCACACATGATTATAAACAATATACATATTTTTAAACAGAAATGGGGAAACTTGTACATAATATTATAATTTTTTCCCTTATGATAGCATGGAGAACTCCCTACAGTAATTCAATTCCTCATCGTTCCTTCCATCACTGCTTTCATAACTCCTGCCCAGCTTTAAGAGTCTGGTTGTCATCTTCATCTTCTCCCTAGTGTTAAGTGTCCTTTCTCTAGGCTCTAGACCATAGTTTAGAATAATGGCTCTAGAGTCAAACTGCCTGGGTTTGAACCTATTGTTTTCATTTCGTATGGTTGCTACAACAAGTTATTACAAACTCACTCTGGGGATTAACAGGTGGCCATCTTTAACAAGCAATTATTCTATCAGTACCTAGAAATACCACCTTGTTAGCAAGATGTGCCTCAGTCTCTGACAACTATTGAAATAGTGGAGAGATTGTCCCTCCTCATGAGGTTGCTAAGAGAGTTCAGTGAGTTCATTCATGTGAATAGTGCCTGGAACGAAGTATATGCTCAGTACTGTTAGCTATTATAACCATACAGTTATCTATGTGTCTTATTTGCTGAGTTACTAGACTGCTAGTTCCTTGAAGGAAAGAACAGTATCGCATATTATGTACTCAATAAATGTTTCTTAAACTGAATTGCCCCACCTAAAATACTTTTATTTAGCCAATAGAATAATAGAAAATTTGAAATGTTATGAAAAATATCATATCTTGTTGTCCTATTAAGTGACAAAAGCAAAATAAAATATGCATAGACAATCACAGCTGTTTTAAATGTGCAGAACTAAAAATTATGCATAAAAATAGACTGGAAGTATGCCTACACGTTAACAGTTGGTGGTCTAGGAACGATGGAATGATGGGTAATTTTTTATTCCTATTTTTACTTTCAGACTTTCTCTATTGAGATTTAAGGTGTACAAATAATTTGTATCCAATTTACACACACACACACACACACACACACATACACACACACCTCTTGCTTGTTAAACATTAGAGGTGATGTTATATAGAGCCAGAACTCAGGTTTTGAGTTATTAATATTACCTGGGTTAGTGACAGTTCTGGTTCATCATTTAGGAGCCCTGAGTGCAGGGAAGCAAGCTGCTGTTGCCAATGTTGTAATTGTTGTAATTGTGTTTCTGCTTCAATGTCTTCACCTGAGAGCCAAGGTGAATGATCCTCCACCCAGAGGGCTGCAGGTGTTCCAGTGCGATAATGCATGTAAACTCCTAGCATGTTGTATGACACAAAACAGGCCCAGAATAACTGTCAGCTACCCTTCTCGGGGTTCTTATTCCTGAGAGAATGATGCTGATCTGATCAGACATTTTAAGTTTTAAGGAGACATTTGTTCAGAGAAGGAAAGAAGAGAAAATAGAGAATAAAACCAGCTTGATGAATCTCAGGATCTATAAGACTTATTTAAACCCCTCGCATGTAAAGATGTGCCAAATCTGATTCTACAAGAATGTTTTTCAAGTATTCTGTTTTTAGCAACAGAACTCCCTACCCCCCTCCCCAAATCTCATGCAGATTCCTCTAGATTTAAAACAGATCAAAACCGCTGCTCTGGTAAAACAGAGGTCAGGTCACTCATCTGAGCTCCACATTGCTCTTACAGAGCTGAGGCTTCTGAGAGAATAATGTGGGAAGTGCTCTTCCAACATAAATGTAACTGGTTCACAAACTGTAACTTGGCGAGCTTCTTCTGGGAGAGAGGGGCACGGTGTCCTTGGCTCTCTACTGTGGTTTGCAGGGCAGCAAGGGGCAGAGGGATCATGAGCAACAGCTGTCCCCAGGCTCCTGAACTACTTGGCAGGGCATGTGTGCATGTCTCAAGCCTGTTCCTTAGAAGCTGTGCCCTTATTTGAGCCAGAACTACACAAAGGCATTGTCCTCAAACACTGGGTCTCCTCTTTCTTGCTGGCCCTTGTTTACCCATTCATTAGCAGGTGGTGGCTGGAACATTCCCCTTTGATTTTGTGGCTCAGGAGCGGCAAGCTAAGACCTAAGCTGAATAAACATCGTATCATTTGGCACTGGCACGATTCCTGGTAGTCCGGGTCAGGAGAGGTTTAAGGAGGATTAGGTTTAGATTAGAAAAGGGGTTGAGTTATTTTTTTCCCCTGTGGTCTCTCTTAAGTGCCTCAGGGTTTTGTAAGAAGAACGTGGGCTGACAGCCTGGACTCAGTTGCTCCAGAGATAAAAGTGGTGAGCGCAGTGTTCTTTTCTGGACCATCAGGGTATGTTCTTCTCCTGAACGTGGTTTTTTCCCATGAGACTCATGAATTCCCGGGAATCTGCTGAAAGCTCTAAACCTTTTCTCTAGAAAACTGGGGGCATCTATGCAGAAGCAAGCACGGCCAAGTCCACAAGGGCACGCCCACACCGGCTTGCGCGTGCGCATACACCTGATTCGACTTAACTCGCAGGCGTCCCTGAAACTCACAAGCCAGAAGAATTTCAAGAGCCTACACAACTCACTCTTCAGAGGGACCTCACCCTTCTCAGAGGTGAGCTTGAGGAGGGTGGGGGTGGTTGCTCTCCCTAGAGTGGCTCCTGGGTGACCACTGGCCGTGCTGCCTGGCCCTTGCTGTCTCAACGCCAGGTTCCTTTGGCAGGCTGGCCTTGGAGGCTGGCCGGGGCCTCTGGCACTTGCTCTTGTTTATAGCACAAAGTCTTGCTCCACTCCCTGGCGACGGCTTGCAAACCAAAGCTGTTTCATTTCCCCCAGACAAAGAGGTTAGTGGGTAGTGGAGGAGGGGAACAGTACCGCGGCAAACACCTTTGGAAAGCAACCTTCGCTTCTCCTTAGATTCCCTGGAAGATTGTCCTTCCATCCCAGTGTCTGCCAGCTCCGGCTTTGCTTCTGGGGCAATTGTAACTGGCTCTGCCCTCCAGGGAAAGAAACTGATGACTGTATTTTTCCTCCTTGTTCTTCTCCTTCTCTGTGGTGTCCTCCCTACCATCATCGTTTATTTAAAGAGTGAGCCTAACGTGTTTTTTTCTCGAACAGATGGATGTTCCCACTTAAAATTAAACACTGGAGTGCCTAGGCTGCTGTTTGCTTGTTGTGTAACAATGAGCAAGTCTCTTAACCTCTCTGAGCCCTAGTTTTCCCCTGAGATTAAAACAGTATCTGCAGTATGGGGTGGTCAGGAAAAATCAACATGGGGCAAGTTGGTAGCAGTTCTCTCACTCTTAAGTGTATGTTGGGGAATGGTTTACCGTTAATATTATAAGCACATTCTTATCCTCCAATGGAACATCATTTTCTCTCTAGAAACATCTCTAGAACCTTAAACACAAGCAAAAAGCTTTCTTCAACTTGGCATGGGGAATTTCTATTTGCCACCTCTAGGGTGAGCAGCTACTCAGGTGGGGTCAATTTTAGGGACTGTTGAAAATTCTAAGGGCTTCCCTGATAGCTCAGTTGGTAAAGAATCCGCCTGCAATGCAGGAGACCCTGAACCCAATATTACTCTTAGCATGAAGGTAGGGGAACTTGGTGGTCCAATCTAGTCTATGTGTAATAAGCATATTTTAAAACATTCAAATTCTGCTTTTGTTATACCACTATATATATGTGTGTGTGTATATATATATATATATGTTGGAGAAGACCAAACTGGTTTCTACAAGAATTAACATTCATTTGCACACTTCCCATATCCTAGTAAATGTCTTAAGCATTTTACCTAGTTTAATCCTTTCAGTAAGACTCCAAAGAGGGCTTATTATTATCATTTTATAAATGGAAGCAGAGACTCAGGTTAAGTAAGTGGTCCAGGGTCACAGAGCTTGTACATATCAGAGCTGGTGGTAAATCTTCAGCCTCCTTCTGCTTTGATCTCTGCAAATTTTTATGAGAATGTGTTGCTTCTCTTTACACTCCCTAAAATAATAATTTTCAGTTGAGAAGTTCATTCTTGCTTGCTTTGATAGGCTGGAGAGTCTCCTCCTAGCAAGAATCTCAGATGGCTTAACGCTGTCCAGAGCTTCAGATTTATTTAATGCAGCCTTCACATTGTTTGCAAAGCTGCTGGATAATTTATTTTTTAACCTCCATGCTGAAGAAAATTATGTAAGTGCTTACATGCTTCAGTGCTCATCAGTAAGGGAGGAAGAAGTAATAGTGTCTGTTTACATCATCCAGAATGTTTGCTACTAAACGTAAGAAATCGTTAAAGCCAAACACAGACTCACATGGTGGAGCTTATGTTGGGTTGGCCAAAAGTTTGTTCAGATTTTTGCATAAGAGCTTACAGAAAAACCTAAATGAACTTTTTGGCCAACCTCAGAACTTACACCATGCTCTCCAGCTTATCCTCTCATTTTTATTGATCATGAGCAAGTTTTGGATATGCACTAAACTTCTTTATGTGATTTTTTTTCCTGATTATAAAAGTGATATATGTCCTTGGAAGGAAATTCAGAAAATATGGAAGAATATAAAGAAGCCAATAAAATAGAGCTAAATTTCTTAGTATGTGATCTGGGCCTGGAATCAAAGCTCTTTTGGGTTTAGAAAATACCTGTTCAGTAATTTTTGTGATGAACTACAAAGAAAAACCCTTTGATTTTAGTACAATTTTAGGGTATTTTACCATAAGTGATTTTAAAGCAATCAAATGAGAAAAAATAAAATTCTTCCTGTTCCTAATTGTTACAGATGAGTCTCTAGAGAGTTTTTGAATGGGGTAGGGGGGCGGGGGGAGGTTAGCTTTTCATATCCCCAAATGCTTTGTATTATTTGGCAAACTAGATTCTTGCTTTCTTTAAACTTCCAAAATGATCTGGAATCTTGAGTTTCCAAAGCTGTGAGTTAAAAAGATTTAACTAAAAGTGTGATTTCCTGCTCCCCATTTCCCTTCCTATCTATAGAAGATTAAAATACCGTTAAAAAGAAAATTTACAAAAATCAAGTTTTCCATAATCACATTTGAATATTTGCAATACTTAGTATTTACATCTCATCTGAATGTGACTCAAAGAATGAGTTATCCCACAAGTATTTCTCAAATATTTTAAAATATTTAAAAGTTTTTTATATGCACTGACTGCATACGAACACATAATAGAAAAAGAGCAGGCTATTTACTTATCCATGTCCTTATATCAACTATCCTGAACTGATAATGTGTTCAGAATGTCTCCTGTGGTACATAACAAGTTAGGTAGATTGGAACTTTATTTTCTTCTTTGGTAAGAGAGCAGTTGATTTCAGCATCACTTCCAATATTGTCTATAGGCCTGGGTCCTATAAAGCAATTAGGGTTTTCCAATTTACAATCCATAATTTCAGAGGCATTAATTGTGTAATTATTCATGTAGTATTTAGTTACTTATCACTTCACTTCATCTGAGAGCCTCAGTGTGATTTGTAAATATTAATACATTGTAATTATGTTTCATCACAAGAAAAATATGATATACTATCACTAGTAGTTTGAAACCACTATTAGCTTTGGACTTGACCTAGAAATCTGACATTTAGATTTGTAGTTGTGGCTTCTCTCTAACCTTCAGTAAATCCTTCTTTTTGTGTCAGTGATTTGCTACCATGTATTGAGAGAAGACTGGATGATGCCACATTGCCACG
Organism: Cervus elaphus; assembly: GCF_910594005.1. Taxonomy (NCBI): domain Eukaryota; kingdom Metazoa; phylum Chordata; class Mammalia; order Artiodactyla; family Cervidae; genus Cervus; species Cervus elaphus. The sequence continues at coordinate 46,709,510 of NC_057843.1, read as the reverse complement.
TGATCCCATAAGAACTCAATGTAATTTTACTCTTCCTGCTTTAAGATTTTCAGTGTTTTTCCTTTAAGATGTTAGGAGCATCTTTAACTGAACACATGAGATTTTATTCTTAGGGTCCTCTAAATAACTGATATCACACTTCCTAGAGTGACCTTTGAGAACCAACCAACCAACCAAAGCTAGAATTACAAGCGTTGCATTTACCAAGATGAAAAACATTAAGCGAGCAAGCCAACATTACAATGATACCTAGTTAGTCTGTCTGGGCTTGTGACCTTTCCCCCTGTGCCCTTTCCTCTGGACATTTTGCCATTTTACTTAAAAACCTCAGATCCCTGACCTATGTTACTTGTTGTCATTGCCTTTACTCTTATTGTTGCTTTTTAGTTACTTCTCTTAGGATGGTGGGGCTCCATGCTGTGAATTATGGTTTATAATCTTTTGTCTTATGTTCATGACTTTCTGCCTCTTTCCAACATGATTTATTGCTGACCTTGTTTGTAATATTTGGACATAATACTTTTATATTTCAAAGCTGAACTTTGATCTTTGTGTGTTATATTTTGTTAATCTTGAGCAATGAATCTGGGGAACCATAGATGAGAAGCAGGGAAAAAAATCCCAGAAATGCAATAGTAGCAGCTGCGATTCAGCAGCAGGGATGGCAAAGCTGCAACGTATACAGCCACTCACAGTAGGAACTTGTTTGGACCGTAAATCTGAGTCACTCCCTGACCCAGTAACACTTTCCAGGGCCTCTGAATCTAGAAAAAGGATCATCTTTGACTCCACAGTGAATAACAATGTCTGCTTTTCCCAAAGAATGGAGAAGGATGGAAGGGGAAGGCGCTGTTATCTACTTTTAGTTATGCATTTTTCCTAGCAATATGCTAATTTGATAAATATCTGAATATATCACAACATGTCAGTGATATTAGTCATGTTCATGTTAGCATGTTTAAATGTTGGTAACTGTGTCATTCTGGCCATTTGTGTTTGTACTAACTATAACACAGATGTGTCCCCATGAAGACATACTGAGATTTATCTTAAGTTTTCAATTTTACACTTAAATTAATGTTAACAGAAGTAATTACATTATAAAAATCATACTTTTCCAAAAGGCTTTTGAATCCAGGTTCTTACTGTCCTAGAAGGTGGCAATTATTGATTTTAGATCTTAGACACCGTAATTTTCATTAAGGCAATTCTATTAATTGCTTGGTGGTCCATGCTTACACTGGGTAGCCCTCTTTCTAGGATACCGTCTTTATAAGTAATAGAAGTCCTTTGAAAGCAATCTAAAACTGGCCTTTTATACATTATTATTCCTCTTAAGTAGTCCTCAGTAGAAGCAGAGAACAGTGATCATTTTTCTTCCTTTGTTTCCTTCCTTTGTTTCTTCCCTCCTGATTTACAGCCTGGTTAAAGAAAATATGTGAAATCTGTACAGAAGCCATGTAAATGTACGGAAGCATGTGCAGAAGCAAATCGGTATTCTAGTTCCAAAGTTTATCTCATCTTTAGCTGAGATAAGAGATCCACCAAACCCTACCAGATAAGGGCCTCTGAAAAATATCTTTTGGCAAAAGCACAAGCATTAACTTTAGATGCATCTCTATCCAAATGTGGGATTTCCAGGTGGCGCAGTGGTAAAGAATCTGCCTGCCAATGCAGGAGACCTGGGTTGGGAACATCCCCTGGAGAAGGAAATGGCAGCCCACTCCAGTATTTTTGCCTGGAGAATCCCATGCACAGAGGAGCCTGGTGGGCTACAGTCTGCGGTTGCAAAGAATCAGACATGATTTGGCGACTCAGCAGCAGCTAACCAAACATGTCTCTTCCATGTAACTTACCATGTGACCCTGGACAAGTTTAGCCTTAGTTTCAGCACATGTAAAAGGAAGAATATGATAGCAAACTTGTAGAAGGACTAGATAAAAATATAAGTACCTAAAATTACACTTTCTTCTTGCTAGACCTAAGGTAGTGAACTAATTGCAAAATATTCTTAACAACTCTCATTAAATCTTCTCTCTCATAATTCTCTCCCAAAGCTTATGAAAAACAGTTAGCTTTTCTTTATGTAAGAATAATCTCACCTTTCAAAAAGAAAATTGCCACTTTCTCCTTACCGACAATTATTTCTTATTCATGTTTTTTGTGCAGTTAAAGAAGTATACAATAATTGAAACAGATGAAGAGTCAAGACACTGTGACCTTATTCAGGTTGCCACAGTTGATAATGAAGTTTAAAAAGGAATAATATTTTTTTATTTTTTTAAAATATTTATTATGTAATTTGTTTATTTGGCGGTGCTAGGTCTTAGTTATGGCACACAGGATCTTTAGTTGTGGCATGCAAACTCTTAGATGTGGTATGTGGGATCTAGTTCCCCTGATCAGGGGTCAAACCCACATCCCCTGTATTGGGAGCACAGATTCTTAGCCACTGGACCACCAAAAGGAATTATTATCCCCAAAGGAATAATATTATAGGCAGAATGAATTAGAATTGAACTTCAGAAAATCTAGAAAGATAAGAAGCCACATAGATACAGCATCAGAAAAATGTTAAGATGCAATTCAAGCAAGGTGTTCCAATACATTGACAAAATGGAAGGGGTGGTTAAATTAAACCCTGGAATCACTTAACCTTAGAAGTAATTAGGAAGGAAAAAATCCATTCTAAGAAGGTAAGTTGAAAAGAGTCACTGAAAAAATGCAATTAATCCTATCAAATATTCATTGGAAGGACTGATGTTGAAGTTGAAATGCCAATACTTTGGCCACCTGATGTGAAGAACTGACTCATTGGAAAAGAGCCTGATGCTGGGAAAGATTGGAGGCAGGAGAAGAAGGGGACAACAGGGGATGAGATGGTTGGATGGCATCACTGATTTGATGGACATGAGTTTGAGCAAGCTCCAAGAGTTGGTGATGGACTGGGAAGCCTGGCGTGCTGCAGTCCATGGGGTCACAAAGAATCTGATACGAATGAACTGAACTAATCTTATCAAAAGCAATAGGCAGAGGGGATCAGAATAATAATGAGACTTGATCATTTAATGACAACCTTTTATGCATGCCATCTCTGTTTCTCAGCACAGCCTTGGAAGAGAAGAACCTTACTTATTGTTTTATAGATGTGAAACTGAAGCTCAGGCACAATCAAGTGACTTGTTTGAGGTCATAAAGCTAGTACAGGATTCAAAGTCCATTATAACCTGCTCTTAGGGAAAATCTGATGTGGTCATTTCACTGAAACCTAATGATTTTGATTAACTCTTTTTGATGGAAGGCAAACTGTTTTTCTGCCTTGAATATGTTCACCTGAGTAATTTAGGAAAATATTTAGAAGTCTTAATTATAGACATTGTCTTTTGGGTTATCTTCAACCTCTACATGTTTATGTAAATATACTGAATTTCTGAGGGATATAGAAGTCCCAAAAGAGACTTCAGACAGACACAACTGTATTAATTCCAACTAAGACCTGAGCCCAAATCCATATTTAGGTTTTCTATTCTGGTAACCTCAGCTAAGCTATGTCTTCACCTCTGGGTGAATAAGGCTTAGTGTAAAAGCAGACCAGAGATAAGTGGCTTGATTATTGCACTCTAAATCACACTGGACATTTGTTGGTCATCTTGAAAGAAATAAAAAACAGTATTAAACTGAAGTGTAATAACAAGTATATAGTAAAATACACAGATCTTAAGTGTACATCTCAATGAATTTTTACATCTGTTCACACCCATGTAAATTAACTACCATCAAGATATAGAACATTTCTAGCACCTGTTTTACAATATCTGTAAAACTGAACTTTCCCACTCTAAGCCATCAATGGGTAGGAAGATGGCCTTTGTCTACAGACTTAATTGGAAAGGCAATTATTTTAAAACTTCAGGGAGGCCTTAGATATTCAAAGGGATGCCCTGAGCTGACTATGGGGGTGGGTCAAGCGTTTAGTGGATCTGGATGTTTTTGGCTGTTGCTCTGTGACATTTCACCATTCCGTAGTGGTGAAAGAAAAGCTAGTTTCCTTTTAAGGAGCCAGTCATTTCTTCTATGTGGTTCATCAGAGTAATCCCACCCCTGGAGCTTCTGGGTTGGATAATGGGAACTAGGCTTAAGCCAATAAGTATGCTGCAGATTGCTAGGAGAAATATCAATAACCACAGATATGCAGATGACACCACCCTTAGGGCTGAAAGCCAAGAACTATAGAGTCTCTTGATGAAAGTGAAAGAGGAGAGTGAAAAAGTTGGCTTAAAACTCAAAATTCAGAAAACTAAAACCATGGCATCTGGTCCCATCACTTCATGGCAAATAGATGGGGAAACAATGGAAATAGTGAGAGACTTTATTTTGGGGGGCTCCAAAATCACTGCAGATGGTGACTGCAGCCATGAAATTAAAAGATGCTTGCTCCTTGGAAGAAAAGTTATGACCAACCTAGATAGCATATTAAAAAGCAGAGACATTACTTTGCCAACAAAGGTCTGTCTAGTCAAAGCTATGGTTTTTCCAGTAGAAAGATAGAAGGTAGGAGGAGAAGGGGACAACAGAGGATAAGATGGTTGGATGGCATCACCAACTCAATGGACATGAGTTTGAGTAAGCTCCAAGAGTTGGTGATGGACAGGGAAGCCTGGCGTACTGCAGTCCATGGGGTTGCAAAGAGTTGGACACGACTGAGTGAACTGAACTGAATGCCAAATTCCCATACCCACAGTGATAAGCAGAGGGATGGACAGGTGACTCACTCCTGCCAATTCAATGCAGTGAGACTGCTGAGACTTTTGGAATTGAGGCAGGCTCAACGTTTCAGTTGGTGTTGAATGCTGCAAGATGTGAAAAGTTAGTACAGTGATCTTGCCATAGTGAGCAAAAGATATTTGAGAGGGAATCAGTATCAGGGAGAATGGAGTCAACAGACTGAAAGAAGGAAAGCTGATCTGCAGGCAGGGCAGAGCTCCTGCATCCAGAGGTGCCTGAAATAAGATCTAGTTCTGGACTTTTATTAAAAAGACTCAACAGATTCTCTTGTGTAAACCGGTTTGAACTGGGTTTTTTGCCACTTGCAGTCAAAATGTGTCTGTTAGGGCTAAATTATTCTCTATAAGTGAATGAGGGGATTTTTTTTCCCTTCTTTTAAAGAGCGTGGGCACACAAGGAGGGGGAAATGAAGAGAGGGTGGCTAGAGTGACAATTGTTGCTGAACAGGATGAAGGACTTATTTTTAAAAAAACAAGGATATCATATGCATGTTTTTGCAGTGTGACTTTCACCTTTTCAGAACTCTAGTAAAGTTGACTACATACAAGAATGCCTTGTGTGGATTGTAATATTATGTATGTGTGTGTGGTGGGGAGGCGGGAGACTTCCCAGGTGATTCAGTGGTAAAGAATCTACTTGCCAATGCAGGAGAAGCAGGTTTGATCCCTGGATTGGGAAGATCCCCTGAAGAAGGGAATGGAAACTCCAGAATTCTTGCCTGGAAATTTTCATGGACAGAGGAGCCTGGTGGGGTGCAGACCATGGGAGCACAAAGAGTCAGACATGAGTGGACACAACTTAGAGACTGAGTGTGCACGCTCAAGAGGGAGGGAGGGAGAAAGGAAGACTGGGTTCTGTATTGTACTGAAGTGGTACAAATAAGGAAAACAAGAGGTGATGAAAAGATCAACTTTAAACTCAGCAAATTCAACAGAAAGTAACTTGGAGTCAGAGCTGACAGAACACAAGCCCTCCAGAAATTCACAGAATTGTTGAGGAATGCCTTGGACTTTCCACATGGGGTAGAGGGTTGAGCCTATCTCCCCTAGATCTGAAGGGGCAAGAGAATCCCAGATAACTATGACTTATATTATTCCTAAGACTGACAATAACATTACTTGCTAGTAAGAATTTTCGCAACTAATTCTAACTTTGGATCCAACAAACAGGGACCCAGAAGGCCAACAAATACAATTCTGTGTGTACAATTAAAAGATAATGGGAAGACATTTTCCAAATATTTCTCGAAATAAAGAACTTTAAACTATTCACTTTGCAAAAAGTTTCCCCAACCCCAACTGAGCCACCATGAAAGTCCCTCCCAAATCCCAAACCCCAATTCCCAAAGGAAATCAATATGCAGCACTTCCCAGTGTTTATAATGTAGCTGTCTGTGCATAATGCTACTCCAAATAAATTTAACTCAGAATCCCCTGAAAATACTAGTTAGCCCCTAATCAGATATTTACCACTTAATGTGAGTAATAATATTTACTATCCCAGCCTACCCTGAAGCTTCTTCTGTTCAGTTGTTGCTAAGTCGTGTCCTACTCTTTACAGCCCTATGGACTATAGCACATCAGGCTCCTCTGTCCTCCACTATCTCCAGGAGTTTGCTCAAATACATGTCCATTGAGTTAGTGATGCTATCCAACTATCTTATCCTCTATCACCCCCTCCTTCTTCTGCCCTCAGTCTTTCTCACTGGAAAGATTCCCATTGGCTCCTTGCATCCGGTGGCCAAAGTATTGGAGCTTCAGCTTCAGCATCAGTCCTTCAAAGAATATTTGGGGTTGATTTCCTTTCAGATTGATTGACTTGATCTCCTTGCTGTCCAAGGGACTCGGAAGAATCTTCTCCAGCACCACAATCCAAATTGATTCTTTGGTGCTCAGCCTCCTCTATGGTCCAACTCTCATATCTATACATGACTACTGGAAAAACCATAGCTTTGACTCTACGGACTTTTGTCAGCAAAGTGACATCTCTGCTTTTTATTACACTACCTAGGTTTGTCAGCCTTTTTTCCAAGAAGAAAGTGTCTTTCAATTTCATGGCTGCAGTCACTATCTGTGATTTTGGAGCCCAAGAAAATAATCAGTGACTGCTTCCACAGTTTCTCCTTCTATTTGTTGTAAAATGATGGGCCCAGATGCCCTGATCTTAGTTTTTAATGTTGAGTTTCAAGCTGGCTTTTTCACTCTCTTCTTTCACCTTCATCAAGAGGCTCTTTAGTTCCTCTTCACTTTCTGTCATTAGGGTGGTATCATCTGCATATCTTATGTTGTTGATATTTCTCCTGTCAATCTTGATTCCAGCTTGTGATTCATCCAGCCCAGCATTTTGCATGATGTACTCTGTGTATCAGTTAAATAAAGCAGGGTGACAATATACAGCCTTGATGTACTCCTTTCCCAGTGTTGAACCAGCCAGTTGTTCCATGTCCAATTCTAACTATTGCTTCTTGACTTACAGGTTTCTCAAGAGGCAGGTAAGGTGGTCTGGTATTCCTATCTCTTTAAGGATTTTCCAGTATGTTGTGAGCCACAGAGTCAAAGGCTTTTGTGTAGTCAATGAAGCAGAAGTTTTTCTAGAACTCCATTGCTTTTTCCATAATCCAACAAATGTTGATAATTTGATCTCTAGTTTCTCTGCCTTTTCTAAACCCAGCTTGTACATCTGGAAATTCTTGGTTCATGTAGTGCTGAAGCCTAGCTTGAAGGATTTTAAGCATAAACTTGCTAGCATGTGAAATGAGCCCAACTGAATCATAGTTTGAACATTCTTTGGCATTGCCCTTCTTTTGGTTTGGGATGAAAGCTAATCTTTTCCAGTTCTGTGGCCACTGCTGTATTTTCCAAATTTGCTGGCATATTGAGTGCAGCACTTTGACATCATTTTTAGAATTTTAAATAGCCGAGCTGGAATTCCACCACCTCCACTAGCTTTGTTCATAGTATTGCTTCCTAAGGCCCACTTGACTTCACACTCCAGCATGTCCAGCTCTAGGTAAGTGACCAGTCCATCATGGTTATCTGGGCTGTTAAGACTTTTTTTTTTTTAATTATGAAAGTATGGTAACACATTTACAGGAGACTTGGAAAATACAGAACAAGATTACATATAGTTCCAGTATATATTATGATACTTTTTAAGTAGATAAATTAAGATTTTTAGTTGGAGTTTCAATGTCAGACTCTCAAAAATTAATAGAATGAATATACAGAGAAGTAGAAGGATTTAAGATATAATAGACCTGAAGAGCACTATGAACCAATTCAACATAATTAACATAATTAAGATTTATACAATTTTCACACAACAAATTCTATTCAATTTCCATAAGACTGTAAACCAGGAGACACTGGAACATATCCAGGGACATAAAACAAGGTGCAAAAATTAAGGTATTGAAATTGTATATAATCTGTTTTCTTGTCAGTGTGGAATTATGTTAGGAATCAGTATCAGAAGATAACTTGAAAATAACACATATATTTTCAAGTGCAATATGATATTTACCAAGCGAGATCTTTGATTTAGCCATTGAAAGCCTCAATAAAGTTAGAAGAATGAAAAAAAAAAAAAGGTTATTTGAGAGAAGAAAACATTTAAGTGAGAAATTAATATCTCAATGAGAAATTAATATCAAAGATACTTTTAAAAATCACATGTATTTCATAATTAAATGTCCACTATGAAATGATGGGTGTATCTAAGAAGCCATAACAAGGAAAATTAGAAAATATTTGTAATAGAATAATGAAGAGAGATTACCCTAACAATATAAAATATATACAGTTTGAGGCTTAAGTAAAGTGATGTGGTAAGTGGAAGTGTATGCATGCATATGTTTTCATCTGCCTCACCAGTCTGTCTTTTGGTTGGTGCATTTAATCCATTTACATTTAAAGTGACTATTGATATCCCTTGTGGGTCAGCTGGTAAAGAATCCACCTATAATGTGGGAGACCTGGGTTCTATCCTTGAGTTGGGAAGATCCCCTGGAGAAGGGAAATGTTACCCACTCCAGTATTCTGGCCTGGAGAATTCCATGGACTGTATAGTCCATGGGAACACAAAGGATCAGACATGACTGAGCGACTTTCACTTTTATGATTCTATTACCATTTTCTTAATTGTTTTGGATTTATATTCTATAGGTCTTTCCCTTCTCTTGTGTTTCCTGCCTAGAGAAGTTCCTTTAGCATTTACTGTAAAGCTGGTTCGTTGGTGTTGAAGTCTCTTAACTTTTGCTTGGCTGGAAAGCTTTTGATTTCTCCATCAAATTTGAATGAGAGTCTTTCTGGGTAGATTATTCTTGGTTGTAGGTTCTTCCTTTTCATCACTTTAAATATATTCCCTTCTGACTTGTAGAGTTTCCATTGAGAAATCAGCTGATAACCTTATGGGAGTTCCCTTGTAGGTCATTTGTGGTTTTTTTCCCTTGTTGCTTTTAGTATTTTATCTTTGTCTTTAATTTTCATCTTTTTGATTACTATATGTCTCAGTATGTTCCTCTTTAGGTTTATCCTGCCTAGGACTCTCTGTGCTTCCTGGACTTGGTTGGCTAGTTCCTTTCCCATGTTAGGAAATATTTCTCTTCAAATATTTTCTCAGGTCCTACTCCATTTTCTCCTTCTGGGATCCCTATAATGCAAATGTTAGTGCATTTAATGTTGTCCCAGAGGTCTCTTAGGCTGTCTCCATTTTTTCATTCTTTTTTCTACATTCTGTTCTGTGGCAGTGATTTCCACCATTCTGTTCTCCAGGTCACTTATCCATTCTTCTGCCTCAGTTATTCTGTTATTGATTCCTTCTAGTGGATTGTTTATCTCTGTTCTTTAGTTCTTCTAGGTCTTTGGTAAACATTTTTTGCATCTTCTTCATTCTGTTTCCAAGATCCTGAATCATCTTCACTATCATTATTCTGACTTCTTTTTCTGGAAGTTTGCCTATCTCCACTTCATTTGGTTGTTTTTCTGGGGTTTTAGCTTGTCCCTTCAACTAGGACAAAACTTTCTGCTTTTTCATTCTGATAAACTTTCTGTAATATGGTTTTTGTTCTAGCTATGGGTTTGTGGTTCTTCTTGCTTCTTCTGACAGCTCTTAGAGCTTCCTGATGGAAGGGGCTGATGGTAGGAAAAACTAGTTCTTGCTCTAGTGGGCAGGGCCAAACTCTGTAAAACTTTAATACAGTTATTTGCTGATGGGTGGGGTTGCACTCCCTCCCTGTTAGTTGTTTTGCCTGAGGCAACCCAGTCCTGGGGTCTACAAGCTCTGTGGTAGGGTTAATGGTAACCTCCAAGAGGACTTACGCCAAGGGGCACCTTCCAGGACTGCTGTTTCCAGGGCCCCATCCACACGACAAGCCACTGCTGACCCACACCTCCACAGAAGACCCTCCAATAATAGCAGGTCTGGTTCAGTCCCTCTGTGGGGTCACTGCTCTTTTCCCTTGGATCTTGGTGCACACAAGATTTTGATTGTGCCCTCCAAGAATAGAGTCTCTGGTTCCCCCAGTCCTTTGGAAGTCCTGTAATCAAATCCTGCTCGCCTTCAAAGACAGGTTCCCTGGAGGGTCCCAGTCCCTTTGCCAGATATCCAGGCTGGGAAGCCTGATGTGAAGCTCAGAACCTTCACGACAGTGGGAGAACTTCTTTGGTGGTATTGTTCTCCAGTTCATGGGTGACCTATCTGGTGGGTGTGGGACTTGATTTTATCCTGTTGGTGCCTACCATCTCACTGCAGCTTCTTCTTTGTCTTTGGACACGGGGTATCTTTTCTGGTTGGGTTCCAGCATCTTCCTGTCGATGCTTGTTCAACAGCTAGTTGCGATTTTCATGCTCTCACAGGGGATGAGCACATGTCCTTCTATTCCACTATCTTGAACCTATCCCTGCATTGCCTTAAAGACCAAGACCTTTTTGTATAGTTCTATGTATTCTTGCCACCTCTTCTTAAACTCTTCTGCTTCTGTTAGGTCCTTACCATTTCCATTCTTTATCATGCCCATACTTGCCTGAAATGTCCCTTAATATGTACAGTTTTCTTGAAGAGACCTTTAGTCTTTCCCATTCTATTGTTTTCCTCTATTTCTTTGCATTGTTCATTTAAGAAGACCTTATCTCTCCTTGCCATTCTATGGAACACTGCATTCAATTGGGTATATCTTTCCCTTTCTTCCTTGCCTTTCACTTCTCTTCTTTCCTCAGCTATTTGTAAAACCTTGTCAGACAACCACTTTGCCTTTTTGCATTTCATTTTCTTTGGTATGGTTTTGGTCATTGCCTCCTATACAATGGTATTACCCTCTGTCCATAGTTCTTTAGGCACTCTGTCTACCAGATCGAATCCCTTGACTCTATTTATTACCTCCACTGTATAACCATAAGGGATTTGATTGAGGTTATACCTGAATGCCCTAGTGGTTTTCCCTACCTTCTTCAGCTTAAGCCTGAATTTTGCAATAAGGAGTTCATGATCTGAGCCACAGTCAGTTCCAGGTCTTGTTTTTGCTGACGGCATAGAGCTTCTCCATCTTTGGCTGCAAAGATACATAATCAGTGTGATTTCAATATTGACCATCTGGTGATGCCCATGTGTAGAGTCATCCCTTGGATTGCTGGAAAAGAGTGTTTGCGGTGACCAGCGTTTTCTCTTGACAAAACTGTGTTGGCCTTTGCCCTGCTTCATTTTGTACTTCAAGACCAAATCTGCCTGTTATTCTGGGTATCTCTTGACTTCCTACTTTTGCATTCCAATCCCTTGTGATGAAAAGGACATCTTTATTTTTTTGGTGTTAGTTCTAGAAGGTCTTGAGGTCTTCATAGAACCCATCAATTTCTGCTTCTTGAGCATTAGTGGTTGGGGAATGTAGAGTGGTTTACCTTGGAAATGAATCGAGATCATTCTGTAATTTTTGAGATTGAACCCAAGTACTGAATTTTGGACTGTCTTGTTGACTATGAGGACCACTCCATTTCTTCTAAAGGATTCTTGCCCACAGTAGTAGATATAATGGTCATCTGAACTAAATTCGCCCATTCCTGTCCTTTTTAGTTCACTGATTCCTAAGGTGTCGATGTTCACTTTTGCCATCTTCTGCTTGATCATGTCCAGTTTACCTGGATTCATGGACCTAAGATTCCAGGTTCCTGTGCAACATTGTTCTTTACATTATCGAACTTTACTTTCACCACCAAACACATCCACAGCTGAGTGTTGTTCCCGCTTTGGCCCAGCCACTTCATTCTTACCCTTTGCTGTTCATTAATATTTACGAAATTATAACTATATTTGATTTTCAGTGAATATAGACTGTAAAGTAGGCAAGATCTACATCCTCAGAAATTCCATGTGCAAATCATACATATATATGATTAACACATTCTCCACTGGCTAATTCCAGTTGCAAGAAAGCAATGGTCTGTATAAGGTAAGGAAGAGGGAAAGTCAGATATTGCATGTTGATTCTTCAGGAAGTGGACTGTGAGGTAGAAATTAGTATGTAAATTGTTAATTAGGGAGTACTCTAAGGATCAAAACCTGTGAAAGGAAAGAAACAGGAAGGAGTAGGATTGGAAAGGGAAAGTATTAATGCTACAATGAAGTCTAGTGGACCTCACAAGGAGCACTGAAGCTGGAATGGTTCAGAGTTTTCTTATTTGGGAAGAGGAAGCATGAACCGATCATTGGACCCTGACTGCCCAAGGGAGGGATGTGACATTGGGCAAAACGGCCCTGTGGACTGTCAGTTGACATCCTTCCCAGAAACGGCCCCTTCAGTCCTGGAAGGGGCATCTGTGGCAAGGTACACAGTATCTGCACCACCAGAAACTATTTAAAGTTTTGAAATTCTATTAATCTAGTTATGCTTTAGACATATTAACTTCCTAGGTCTTTTGCAAGGTGGGGGGTGGGTGGTTAGAGTGACCCTCCTGGACAGATTTGCCTTGAGAAATAAGCCTCTTTATTCTTAGCCACTTTATTAATCCATCTGATATAGTGTTCCCAGAGTGGGGAACATGTTAGCCACAAGACAATCTTGCTTGGGATAAGAAAGACATTACTGATATTAGAGCAAAGGAGTTTGGAATTGATTCTGGAGTCAGACAGAATTCTAATCTTGTCACTGGAGTGGTCTAAAGGCTTTGCATAATGCAACTCACTTAGAACTTTGGGCTTAAGGGGGCACCAAATGGTTGATAATGTCTATCATGGGAACACAGCTGAAATGCTGCTCAATTCCTACTATTTGCAACTTAAACATGTGCTGTCAATGAAGAGAGCAAGTAACCAAGCTTGTGAAGATGCCCTGAGTTCAGAGCTACCAGCTGTGACTTCATATTTTCAAGCACATTATTAATGTTGGTTGACTATCTGAAGACACTCAAGAAACATGGAAGTAATTGCTGCATCTACAGATTTCACAGATGTGACTGGAATGTGTCCCACTTCAGGATAATGGGACTGGACTGTCTGTATTATTGCTCAATTAATTAATTACCATAATGGTCCCAACCACATTATAAAGGCCAGCACCTCACAAATGATTGGCTTTGTGTGGCAGAAGCAACTGAAAATAATACACGAGAGACGGTTGTGGCTAGACCCTGTGCTAATTCAATTCATAATAACTTAAAAAATAAGAAACATCAGTTCAGTCGCTCAGTCTGTAACGTGTCCAACTTTTTGTGACCCCCATAGATGGCAGCACACCAGGCTTTCCTGTCCATCACCAGCTCCCGTAGCTTACTCTTAACAAGAAACCTCAGGTGCTCTTAATTGGTGATCTCGTCCTTAGAGAAACATGCCTTGCCATATTTTTGTCTAAGAACCACTATGGAGTATATAGGAGTTTGGAGACAGCTCCGAGCAGAGTTAATCATAGCCTGCTCAGTTGATTATAGTATGCTTTCTGCTTGCTTGTCATGTGAGCGGAGAGAGCTTCAGCTGCCTGACATAGAAGGACTGGACGTGCCGGAGAATTATGTATTGTGTTATTTGTTAAACTTTAGAAATGAGACCCATGCTTAATGCTGAAAACCTCTAATCAGCATTGAATTGTTCAAACTCAAAGCTGTGTTTATAATAATAGCAGACAGTAGGATGGAGGTGGTATCTTCCATTTGCAAGTTAAATAGAAATATTGTAATTGAAAGCTCATTATATTTTCCCACATAGAGCTAAAAATTAATAACAACTTGATGAGTTTACTGAAAAAAAGAGGAAAAACTATTTGTTAAAATTTTTTTCAGTTGCTTGAAGCATCTCTGTCCCCAGTGAACACTGGGGGGACAACACAAAGTAACAAAGCCTAATTTATTATATTTTTCATACTAATAGATAATATCTAAAGAAAACAAGATATTTTAGCTGCCATATTAATAATTGCAATATCCCAGTGTAGGGGGGAAAAACACTTCCTTTGTCCTGAAATATACCAAAATTTGAGTAGAGTGCATGGGAATTTTATTATAGTAAAGGGTACTAAAGTATTGGTTTTAGAATAGTACCTTATAACTTTAAGGATATCTCACTTTGTTTTCCCCTGTTCATAACCTTCCTAGTCACTTTTTTTTTCTTCAATTAGGGTGGGGAAGAGGGATATCTTTTGCATTATTTATTTTTTTAGATAATTTTTAATAGGCAATTTTTTTAGCAGTTTTAGGTTCATAGAAAAACTGGAAGGAAGGTACAGAGACTCTCCATGTATCCTCTACCCCCACACATACATAACCCTCCTCACTGTCAGCATCACCCACCAGAATGGGACAATTGTAACAGCTGATGAATCCACATCTACGTATCATCATCACCTAAGGTACATAGTTTACATTAGGGTTCACTCTTGGTTTTGTACATTCTATGAATTTGAACAAATATATAACATGTATCCACCACCATAGTATCATACGGAATAGTTTCACTGCTCTAGAAATCCTCTGTGCTCTGCCTATTAGTTATTTTTAATAACATAATTAAAATAATAGGCAAACTCTGAAGGCAGCTCTTAAAAGTCGTCAGCCTGAAAGATGGTAATGATGACCCTATATGCGAGACAGCAAAAGAGACACAGATGTAAAGAACAGACTTTTGGACTTGGTCTTGTAAAGAACAGACTTCACCTTGGGAGAAGGCGAAGGTGGGATGATTTGAGAGGATAGCATTGAAACATGTATATTATATGTGAAATAGATGGCCAGTCCAGGGTCGATGCATGAGACAGGGTGCTCAGGGCTGCTCCACTGGGATGACCCTGAGGGATGGGATGGGGAGGGAGGTAAGAAGGGGGGTTCAGGATTGGGAACACCTGTGCACCCATGGCTGATTCATGTCAATGTATGGCAAAAGCCACCACAATATTGTAAAGTAATTAGCCTCCAATTAAAATTAATTAATTAAAAGAAATAAAAACTTCCTATCTTCAAGACTTAGATGACTGTGGCCTGCATTTACCGTTGTATTCTGTTCTCTGAACTATCAGCATCTGATTGTAGCTCACCTCACACAGGCCAGGAACATCTGCCTGAAACAAATATATTCGAACTCACCCACTAAGGCAGTGGCGTGAAACTGATTTCTGAGATGACTATACAGGGTGACTAGGAGACTCATTTTCACTTACACCATTCAAATATGCAGGCAGGACCTTTTTTGCCCTGCTTTGGTCTATGGCTTAATTCTTCTAGTCTTTACTTTCCTCTTAAGTTCCATCTCATTTGATTAAATGAAACAAAGCAAATTAGGAAAAGCCCAAAATACTTTGACGAATTTAGGTCATTGAAAAGGCCTAAGAATTTTTTTTCTTCTCATTAGAGGATCAAGTTCATTCATTTGTTTGTTCAGTAAGTCAAGAAGTATAAATCGAAAGCCCATGTATTCCAAACCCTATAAGACCCCTGGGGTACAACAATGAGGACATAGTTTTGAGAAATGGAAAGCCCTATCTTCTCTCCTCCCATTTCCTTTGTTTCTCCTGTTTGCTTAGTACACACATGCTCTGAAATAGGCCTGTGGATCTAGTTACCTCTTTGGGCTCCACTGTACATCATTTTAATAGAATTATTTTATGGCAGGGAGCAGCAACTATTTAGGTTTTTTGTTTGTTTGTTTGTTTAGTTTTTTTGAAAAATCAAATACTGCTTTGCTAGCATATCTTTCTGGGTTTTTTGTTACCACAGAGTCAATTGCAGTGAATTTATAAATGAAACACCAGTTTTCTTTGTATCATCAAGTAGGTGGGAGATGTGCCAGTCTTGTTAATCCCATAGTGATTAGTACGTGAGTAAAATATATCATGGTTGAGAGCATGGGAGAAAACAGGCAATGTCATGTAGAGTATAAACTGTGGAGTCACAAAGACATGGACTTGAATCTAGGCTCCATCACTTAGTAGCTAAGTGATCCTGGGCAGGCTGTTTACCATTTCTGAACCTTGGTTTCCTGCTTTGTAAATATTATTTGTATTATATTAGCTCTGTATTTTACACACACACACACACATATAATTTGAATGATTTTACCTGCCTCTCCTATTTTGAGAGTTAAATGTGGGTTTACTCAAGTTGCTCTGGGTTTCCCTGGTGGCTCAGATGGTAAAGAATCCGCCTGCGATGTGGGAGACCTGGGTTCGATCCCTGGGTTGGGAAGATCCCCTGGAGAAGGGCATGGCAACTCACTCCAGTATACTTGCCTGTAGAATCCCCTTGGACACAGGAGCCTGGCGGGCTACAGTCCATGGGGTCACAAAGAGTCAGACGCACAGTCAAGTTGCTTCAGGTCTTGCCAGCCTGAGGCCATGAACCTGATGTTAGGGATAGTGTATGAGTCTGCCAGGGCTGCCATAACAAAATCCCACCACAGAGTGGGCAGTTTAAACAATACAGTAAGTCTCCTGCGTACAGACCTTCAAGTTGCCAGCTTTCAAAGATGGGAATGTGTGTTCCATCAGCGTCAGGCGTGAGGGAAATTGCAGCTCGCCCTCTGTCTCCTTTCGCTGACGATCCTTCAGCTCCACCATCTCCACCTCCTCTCCCTCCTCCAGTCAGCAGCAGCTCTTGCCTGTTCACGCGATGCCGGCCCCTTATGCCAACTGTGGTACTGTACTGCTCTGCTCTCCAAGGCACTGCACTGTGAGATTCAAAATGTTTGTTTTGTGTGTGTGTTTTTTATGTATTGTGTGAAAAGTATTACAGAGCTATTGTAATACAGTACTATATAGCTGATTGTGTTAGTTGGGTACCTAGGCTAACTTTCTTGGACTTACAAACATGCTCTTGGAAGGGAACACATTCATTTGTGGGGGACTTACTGTAGAATTTATTTTCTCAAAGTCCTGGCAGCTAGAAGTCCAAGGTCAAGGTGCTGGCCACTTTGGTTCCTCAGGGCCTCTCTCTTTGACTATCTTTTTGCTGCCTCTCCACATGGTTGCCTGTATACACATATGTACCCCTGGTATTTCTTCCTCTTCTTGTAAGGTCACCAGTATGTTGGATTAGGGTCCACCCTGACAGCTTCGTTTCAACTTAATTGCTTCTTTTAAAGGCCTTGACTTCACATTTTGAGGTTTTGAGAGTTGGACTTCAACATACAAATTTACAGGGATTCAATTCAACCCATAAGAGAGAGTAACTTTACGGTCATACACTGGTCTGCATAATGCTGGGATGTAGTTCAATATAAATCCCAGAAGGTACCGTATAGTTGTTCATGGTTTTCCAGGTCTTCCACTCTTTTCCTGCCCAGGACACTGCTTGGGGAACCTCTCTACCACCTCTCCCACCTGAGCCTTCAGTGAGCACAAGATGTCTGTGCCCAAGATGCCCTGCCTGGTGCTGAGTATGCCTGGGCAGCCCACCACTCTTTGCAGACTGTACTGCAGAACAGCCAGGTCCTAACAGTGGGAAGCATGACATTCGCCCTGCTCTGCATCACGGCCTGTGGCCGAGTCTGCAGCCACGCTGCTTTTACCTCTGTGTCTCTGCTTCCCTTGTGAAAACAGCAGCTGCATCATCTGCATCCTCTTGCCCTAGAGGGTTCAGACAGTATAGAACCAAATACCATGCTCTATTCCCTTCCCTAGTCTTTCTGGTCAGGCACCAGAACATCCCCCATCACCACCCCCGACAGCTGAGCCTGTGAGCAACCTGTAGGAAGGGTTACCAAAAACCTCATTGATACTGATTTCTGGCAACCCTTCCTACCAGGGTGCCCACATGCTCAGACAAATCTGAATCCCAATTCCAGTTTAGGGCACTGGACTCCTTTACATGTCAGCTCTTGGACTTTCCCAACATGTTTCTTCAACCAGTAACTTAAGGAGGGCACTGCCATTAGTTTCCAATTCTGCTGTCTTTGCCACTTGGCATCCTGTAGTGATTAAGAACGTGGCTCTGCAGTCAGATTGCCTGGACTTCAGATCCTTTTCTGTGACCTTGGGCTGGAAGCTTTTCTTCCTTAAGCCTCGATTTTTCTATCTGTAAAATAGGTATAATAACGGTTTTTATTTCATAGGATTATAATAAGAGTTAATGGATAAGAGATGTAAAGAATTCCTCCCCATGCCTCAAAGCCTATGATTCTTATATTCTCTACACACTAACTCTTCTAGGAATTTTTTAGGTATTATGTCATTTCATTCTCAAACAATCCTTTGAGAGAGGTGCCCTTTTGATACTGATTTACAGATAGGATAATCGTTGTCAGTAGCCTGAGATGGCATAGTTAATAGGGATTCAGTCCAGTTCGGTCTGAGTCTGCACAGACTGCTCTAAACACTGTGCTCAGTAAGTGATTTATATTATTACCGTAGTCATGATCAGCTAGTCAACAGATTTTATTTAGATGCTAAATGTACTTCAGGAGGTGGAGTGAAAAATACAGAACTTTATAAGTAGTGTTTTCTTTCAAGGATCTATAATTTCATTGGGAAGACTAGACATATGTACGTAAAGATAGAACTGAAATAACAAGGTGCTATGTGAAAATAAATAGTGGGAATCAAACGCATTATGAGTCTCGAAGAGGGAGAAGGAGAGACTGTGACTAATCAGTGTGGTCAAGAAAGGCTTCATGACCAAGCTTGACTATACAAGGTTGGTAATCAGTGATTGAACAACATAGGCAGACACTGATGAATGAATAAGTGGGACTGGGAGAAAATAGGAGAGGAGGGAGGAAAAGCATTTCAGAAGAGTAAGTGAGTAAACTACTAAATTGGAAGAAATACCAATATTGTTTAGGTAACTTAGAGTGACCCTGAATACATGTGAGTGAAAGTTGCTCAGTCATGTCTGACTCTCTATGACCCCATGGACTGTAGCCCACCAGGCTCCTCTGCCCATGGAATTCTCCAGGCAAGAATACTGGAGTGGGTAGCATCCCCTTCTCTAGGGAATCCTCCCAACCCAAGGATCAAATCCAGATTTCCCGCATTGCAGGCAGATTCTTTACTATCTAAGCCACCAGAGAAGCCCAGGGATACTGGCGTGGGTAGTCTCTTCTTCTCTAGGGAATCTTCCCAACCCAGGAACTGAACCGGGGTCTCCTGCATCGCAGGCAGATTCTTTTCCAGCTGAGCTACCAAGGAAGCCCATATGTATCCCTAGATAACAGTCAAAATGAAAATACTTTTGCAAAGCTACCAAACCTCTTTAACTTCAGTGCATATTTAGAAAATGGTAAGATATTGATGACACATTGGAGTAAGTGAAGGAGGTTTCTAGAAAATGGAGCAGTAGTTACCAAGCTCCTGCTGCCAGGCCTCACCAGCTGCCTGAGGGCTGAAGGGAATCAGTATCTTGGTTCTAGGCCCTGTTCTAAACAGCTTTAAAAATAGGGAGAATAGAAATTACCAGTATTTCTGTGTGTTTTTATGTAATTACAACCTGAAAGTGTCTAAAACTATAAGCTCTGTGTTATCCAAACAAGCAGAGAAACTGTACAGTTAATTTTACATGAACCCAATGGTGATGCTAGTTTAAAATTTCAATATGAGATGAGAGAAAAGAAGCCAGCCATGGTGGATGAAAACAAATTAAGACCTAGTGGTTTCTGAGTTTAAACACTCCACCAGCAAACGTCAAACAGGAAAAAAAGGACAATTAAAAAGCACAGTTTTATTAGGTGATGTCTGACCACACAGAATGCTGGGAACTGTATTTTACTTACCTAGTCCACCCGAAACAGCAGGATAGCACATGCATGGCTGCACATTTTGGGTGGTGTCAGGTCAGTTCCTCCCTCCAAGGCTAGTTGAAAGAGAACATTCTGTGCATTTTGCATGATTAGTAAATTGTAGTGGACACCAGTGCACAAAAGTATCACTCTTAGACCCAGGCAGGAGGGGCCCTGTCCTGGGATACATAATTTAGAGAGTCCTGCTCTGGCTCCTCTCATGAGACAGCTCTGCTTATGGAATGAGGAATCTCTGGAGCCAAAGGGCTGTGCCCAACTGGAATCCAGCAGTCCCCTCCCCACTTGACCACATGGCTTCCTGCCACTTTTGAGGGCTTTTGCAGACCTCATCCCAAGTCTATCCTTGCAGGAGTAGATGGTACCACTGGTGGGAAAAACCCTGGGCCATAGGGCAACCAGGGACCAGCAGCCTGTGTAGTGAGCTCAGTGGGCTTGGGCTGTCCACACTGTTGGCATAAAGCTGCTCAGAGTTGAGGATAGGGCTAGGATGGGTGGGAGAGCTTGACAAGTGTCAGAGCCCACTTCTCCCTATGCCACTGTGCTCCAACACGGAGGTTTGGGGAGTCTAATAATTCCAACTTCCAACCTGGCCCTCTAGGTCATTATAGAGGTACAGTTGTCAAGGTATGCCATTTATCCAATTGTCCATTTATAACATTTAAACATTTAGACATAAGGTATGTGGATCTCCTTTGTATTTTTACCCGGGGCTCACAAATGTTCGTGCTGGACCCAGGACACATGAGAGTCTGACAGGAACCACATAAAGGACAAGGACAAAGACATTCTGAGTCCTGTCTCCTCTTAATCCAGGGCTGGGAAGTCGGTGGTGTGAGTTGGCCTATGGGTACTATGCGTACCACCAGCCCCACGTCTTTCTGTTCTCTTTCTTTTTTTTTTTCCACTTTCTTGCTCATGTTCTGTTCTCTCCCTTGCACAGAATAGACCAGCCAGGGTCCACCTTGGGTACCGCATAGGTGGTCACCAGCAGGTGTGTGATGGTAAAACACAGTCACTCAGAATTACAAAATATGAATTATGAATACTTACCTAATAGCACATCCCCTCATCAGCATAAATGCCTAGCTCTGCCTCACATTCAAAACCAACCCATACATTGAAATAGTTCTTTTTTCCTAAAGCTGGCCATTTCTAGCCTTTTGGAGTAAAGTTTGTTTAATATTTTATTTTAATAGATGATCAGTGCTTAAGCCAGAATCAGTATTAAAAGTTCTTTACCTTAACATAGCTTTCACTGTAGAGTGTTTGAAAGAAATTCCCATTCCTATCCTAATATTGATATATTTTTGTAGTTTAGGTTAGGGATGAAGATAAATCAGGAAGTAGCCTTTGAGTGTAGTTTGTACCAGTGATGTTAATTATTGATTTCATCAACCTTTAGACTCTAGGACTCAGGATTTTACTCAAGTTTAAAGGAGAGAATATTCTAGTTTGTGTACATCTGCCTAATAACTATAAACACTTTCTTGACAGGCTGACTTTGGGCATGTTTAACAAGAAGATAGAACGCCAGAGTCAGGTGATATTGTCATTTTCTAAAGGAAAAAGGTGGCAGTGAGGAAGGGTCTTGAGATGCGAATAAAGAAAATATAACTTTGAATTATCCTGGATTTTTTTTTTAATACAAATGCCCAGGTATTTCTCTTCTTTTCTCCAAAGCTCCAGATACATTTCTAACAAGCATCCATGTTTGAAAACAACTCAACTATATGATGATCTTTTATCTAGTTTGTTTCACTTTTTTTATTTCATATTCAGTGCTTCCATTTCATTTAGTTTGTTTTCCAATTTCTCCATCTCTTCTTTTTTTTTTAATGCTCTTTCTCAAGCCTTTATCAAGCATAATAGAAAAACTTTTTTTGTATACATATATATAAATAGTATGTGTAATATATTTTAGAAATATTATGAATCTTTAAAAAATTTATGACATTTTGATTCCACTTGTTTGACTCAGTATGAATAGGATGCTAGATTTCTAATTAAAAAAACAAGCAATGAAGTTTTACTGGATAGTATAGGGACCTATTGTCAATGTCTTGTAATAACCTATAATGGAAAACAGTCTGAAAAATAATATATATGTATATGTATGCCTGAATAACCTTGCTATGCACCTGAAACATTGTAAGTCAATTATACTTCAATAGAATATATATATTAGGGGGAAAAAATAAGGCCAGAAATTATCACTGTCAAGAAGGATGGAGCATGGGTTCCACGGGGCTTTCTTAGAGACAGAGAAATGGGCTCAGGCGGCGGTTTTCACAGGACGCCCAGTTACTGGCCATTGCATCACAGGACGGGATCGTGCCCTCCTCTCTCCAGTCTCTCAAGGTGGATTCTCAGCGCACCACACTGCCATCTCCATGTCTGAGGGCCTTTTCTCCCCTTTCCACAAACTGCTGTTGCCTCAATGTGCCAGGATATTAACAAGTCCCAGGGAACAGTCCACAACTCTCGGGAGTGGGTGTTTGAGAACTTCAGTCCTTTGCCCCTCAAGTGAGATAATTCTGGGGCATATATTGGGAACTGCTTCCAGAGTTTCCCAGTGAGATTAACTTCCAGTTATCCACCGAGGTAGCTGGCTTTATCACACACATTGTATTGGCTGTCTTCTCTTCCCTGTATGAACTCTCCTTCCCCACCTGTGTCCCAGCATTGCCCAAATAAACTACTTGCTAAAAAAGAAAAAAGAAAAACTTTGAATCCCAGCAGCGCCCCTCACAGCTGCACAACTTTGGGTAGGTTACCTGCCATCTCTGAATCTTAGTGTTCTCAACAGCAAAGTAGAAATAGCTCCTACGAGTAGGATTACTGGTTGTCTCAAAAGAGATTATGTATGATAAAATATTTTGGAAACTAAAAATCACTGTAAAAATATTTGTTATTATTAAATGCCCATTAAAAGGCTGTTTGCTTTCAAATTTCTATAAGAACAGGATAGGGAAGAACTTTGAGAAAAAGAGAGAAAAGTGGGAAAAATGATGCAGACTAAACTAGAAACCACTTTAAATATTTAATTTCCACCTGTTAGACTCTGTCTGCATTGGGTGCTGAATAAATAGTATTGACCATAAACAAAACTGAATTCCTTATTTTAAATTTTTTAATTGAAGTATAGTTGATTTACAATGTTGTATTAACTTCCAGTGTATAGCAGTGATTCATAAGACATTGAACATAGTTCCCTGTGCTACATGATAAGACCTTGTTATTTATCTGTTTTATATATGTTAGTTTGTATGTGCTAATTCTAAACGCCTAACATATCCCTTCTCCAGCCCCATTTTCCGCTGGTAATCACAGGTTTGTTTCCTATGTCTGTGAGTCTTTCTGTTTTGTAAATAAATTCATTTGTATCATATTTTTATTTTTCTTCCTTAAAAAAATTAACTTATTTATTATAATCGTAGGCTAATTACTTTACAATATTGTGGTGGTTTTTCCATACATTGACATGAATCAGCCATGGTATACATGTGTCCCCCATCCCACCCCTCTACGTCGTCGAGTGCACTGGCCTTGAATGCCCTGTTTCATGCCTCGCACTTGGACTGATTCCACATATAAGTGATATCATATGGTTTTTGTCTTTCTCTGATTTCACTTAGTGTGATAATCTCTAGGTCCATCCATGTTGCTACAAATGGCATTGTTTCATTCTTTTTATGGCTGAGTAGTATCCCATTGTGTGTGTGTGTGTGTACATGACATGTTCTTTATCCGTTCATGTTTCAGTGGACATTTAGGATGCTTCTGTGTCCTTGTTATTGCAAATCGTGCCGCTGTGAACATTGGGGTGCATGTATTTTTTCACATTAGAATTTTTCTTTTCTGGATATATGCCCAGGAGCAGGATTGCTGGATAAAGCTGAATTCTTAATGAAATTTCCCCCAAGAGTAAGATGAAATAAAAAATGAAATCAGTGTTTTTAAGGACCCAGAAATTTGCTCATCATTTCTGGATAAATGAAAATGCCAAATTTATTTAAAATATTTCTCATCCTATTAAATGAGCAAACAGAAACCCGAGGAACTATTATCTCACACGGAAATGGAAGCTCAAACGCAGCAGAGATTTTTGTCTGTTTTTTCCACTGAAGAATCCCTTAGGTCTAACCCAGTGTCTGGCATGGAGCAAGTGTTCAGTATGTATTTGTTAAATAAAATGAATTAGTACATTTATCTAGATCAGTGCTGCAATGTGGGTGCTAGTTTTCACAGAGAATTTAAAAGCCCATGTTTACCATTCCAATGAGAAAAAGTCTTTGGTTAGCGTCAAACCCTATGCTTCAGTGATTAAGTTTTTCCTTTTTTTTTTTTTTTTTTAAATTAGATGAACAGCTTTATTGCAAGATGAGAGCAGGGGGTGACTGGGAGGGAGGCTCAGCAGGGCAGGGGATATATGTGTACATATCTGATTCGCTTGGTTGTACTGCAGAAACTAGCACAACATCATAAAGTGATTATACTCCAATAATCAAATTTTTTAAACAATAATATAAAAAAGACGAGAGCAGAACCCCTCTCCCCCGCAGTCCTGGTGGAATCTCCCTAAGGTTCTGAGCATCCAGGTGTCCTGTGGTGGGGGGGGGCTTGATTAAGGTTTTTACATGAAAATTGTGAGTGAAACTAGCCCCCCTCCATAGAAGGTAAGACTGTGGAACTCACACACACTTTTTGCCTCCGAATAAATTGTCTTCTACTGGCAGGAGGAAGATTGTAAGACCAAGTGTTTTAAAAATTAACTTTCGCTTGTGCAGCTTAATTGTTTTACAAGGCTCTTTTATATGTGCTATCCTTGACTAGCTCAGCAAGGCACTGAGGCAGGCAAATGACAGTCTCCATTTTGTGCAAAATGAGACCGAAAGAAGGGAAGTGATTAGACAAGCAAGGGGGGAGGGGATAAAAACAGAAGTTGGGTCCCTTGAGTCCTTGTCTAATGACCTATTTACCCCAGCCTGATGTATGCATGCAGTCATAATTAATAGACTGCTCATTCATTGTTTATCAATGCAAAGATATGTTTAAGGCAAAAAAATGTAAGCAATTGTTTGGACTACATTAAAGCACCTTCAGCTGAACATAAATTGTTCCCCAGAGACATTCTTTTTGTCTTAACTTTCTGGGCAGTCGCCTTGACTTCATTTCATCCTGCATGCTTGAACAGTCTTTGTTGCTCATCCTTAACGCTAAGAGCTCATTACCACCTAGTTTCATTCTGTTCTAAAGTGGACTATGACTGCTTCTTGTTTTGTGACTTAAAGCTCAGTCTTACTTTAAATAATTTCTATTTCCTGCACCTTACACAAATTATGGTAGAGATAAATGTATAAAAATTTAAATCCATGAACCAAAAGTAGAAAGAATGTGAAATCTTATTTGTGTTTAATTTTAAAAGCCTGCCCCCTGCTGGAATAGTGGTGACATGACATGTAGAAATAAAATAGGGAGGAATTGTGCAGTTTTGTTGAAGGTCCAATTTTACTCCCATAAGGCTTTAATTCATTTCAAGACCCTTAAAATGATAGGTCTTGCTGCCTGTTCAGATTAGCTTCAATCACATACTCAGTCCAGAAAATTCAGAGTTTAGGAATCAGATAAGACCACACTACTGAGCTGTCTTTATATAAAATTCTATCTTAGACCTAGGGATTTTCTTTCATAAATTATTTATGAGAACACTTTAGAAGCAAATTTTTAAAATTACCTCTTGAAAATTTTAAAATAGGAACTCAGAGACAAACAGAGTAGCAGAAATAGAGAAAAATATCTTTTCTTATCTTGCCTTCTGTAGCTGACAAACTCCTATTGCTCTCACAGGATCCAGCTCAAATGTCTTCTTTCCTTTTAAGCATAATCATACTCTCTTAAGGAGGATTAGCCATTTTCCTTTCTGTACTACTGTAAATAAATTTTGCATTTATCATACTGTATTGAAATCATTGATATATTTTTCTCCTCCAAAGCTTCAGAGACATCAAATGAGAATTTTAAAGATTTGTAAAATGTTCTTTTTTTTTTTTTTTTTTTTTTGAGGGAGGAGAGAGGCATTCTACTTGGCTTGTGGGATCTTAGCTCCCTGACAGGGGACTGAACTCAGGCCCTGGCAGTAGAAACACCAAGTACTAACCACTGGACCACTAGGGAATTCTCAAAATGTTCTTCTTCAAAGTGATTTTCACTTGGTATTTTAGAGAATCATAGATTATTAGAACTAAAAGGTATCTGAGAGATTATTAATTTAAATATATCCCTTCCTCAAGCTTTGTCCCCACCCCCAACCTCCATTATTATGTATAGACAATGAAACAAAATCTATCTAAATAAGGTAACTATATACAAGTTCTCTCATCTAGGAATTAGCAAAGCTGTCATCCCTGTCTTTTTTTTTTAAACTTTTTGCTGAAAGAATTTTTTTATTGACGTATAGTTGATTTACAGTGTTGTGCTAATTTCTGCTGTGCAGCCCAGGGACTCCGGTGTTGGTGGTGGTTTAGTTGCCAAGTTGTATTCAAGTCTTGCAACCACATGGACTGTGGCCCTTCAGGCTCCTCTGTCCGTGGGATTTCCCAGGCAAGAACACTGAAATGAGCTGCCATTTCCTTCTCCAGAGGATCTTCCTGATCCAGGGATCAAACCCACGTCTCCTGCATTGCAGGGAGTCTCTTGCATTGAAGGCAGATTCTTCACAGCAGAGCCACCGGGAAAGCCCTAAGTGACTCAGTCTTATGAGTCACACACACACACACATATATACATATATATACTCAGTTTTATTTATACATATATACACACACATACAAGAGGAGGGCCCTGCAACCCACTTCAGTATTCTTGCCTGAAGCATCCCTTGGACAGAGGAGCCTGGCAGGCTGCAGTCCATGGGGTCACAAAGAGTCGGACATGACTGAGGTAACTTAGCACGCGCGTGCACACACACGCACACACACACATTCTTTTCCATTATGGTTTATCCCAGGAGACTATAGTTCCCTGTGTTGCACAGAAGGACCTTGTTGTTTATCCATTCTAAATGTAATAGTTTTGCATCTACTAACCCAGATTCTCAGTCTATCCCTCTCCCTCCTCTCCTCCCCTTTGATAACCACAGGTCTGTTGTCTGTGTCTCTGAGCCTGTTTCTGTTTTGTAGATAGGTTCATTTGGGTTGTATTTTAGATTCCACATATAAATGATATCATATGGTATTTGTCATTCTTGTTGACTTTACTTCGTGAGAATCTCTAGTTGTATCCATGTGACTGAAAATGACCATTTTTCTTTTTTATGACTAAGTAATATTCCACTGTATTTATGACGAGTGATATCCCATGGTGTATATGGATCATATCTTTTTTATCAACTCACCTGTTGATGGACATTTACATTGTTCCCATGTCTTTGCTATTGTGAATAGTGCTGCTATGAACATAGGGGTGCTTGTATCTTTTTGAATTATAGCTCTGTCCAGGTTTATGCCTAGGAGTTGGATTACTGGATCATATAATAGTTCTATTTTAGTTTTCTGAGGAGCTTCCAAATTGTCTTCCACAGTGGCTGCACCAACTTACATTCCCACCAACAGTGTAGGAGGATTCCCTTTTCTCTATACCCTCTCCAGCATTTGTTATTTATAGACTTTTTCATGATGACTGTTCTGACTGGTGTGAGGTGGTACCTCTTTGCAGTTTTAATTTGCGTTTCTTTAATAATTAGTGATGTTGAGCATCTTTGCATGTGCCTGCTGGCTATCTGCATGTCTTCTTTGGAGAAATATCTATTAAGATCTTCTGCCCATTTTTTTTATTGAGTTGTTTGTTCTTTTTTATTGTTGAGTTGTATGAGCTGTTTATATATTTTGGAGATTAAGCCCTTGTCTGTTGCATCATTCGCTAATATTTTCTCCCATTCCATAGGTTGTCTTTTTCATTTTTAAAAATAGTTTCCTTTGCAGTGCAAAAGCTTGTAAGTTTGTTTAGGTCCCATTTGTTTATTATATTTTTATTGCCTTGGGAGACTGACCTAAGAAAACATTGGTACAATTTATGTCAGAGAATGTTTTGCCTATATTCTCTTCTAGGAGTTTTATGGTGTCATGTCTATGTTTAAATCTTTAAACCCTTTTGAGTTTATTTTTGTGTATGGTGAGAGGATGTGTTCTAACTCCCTTGATTTACATGCATCAATCTAACTTTCCCAGCACCACTTGAAGAGACTGTATTTTTCCCATTTTCTATTCTTGCCTCCTTTATCATCCCTGTCTTTTGATTCCAGGATAACCACCTCCTTTCTACACAGTGATCCTGCAGTAATATATCCTGCCAAACTCTTCAGGGGTACTAATTTTGTATCCTTGAATTTTCTAAAATCATATTTTATATGCATTTTATCATATGCAAAATTTGTATGCATGTGTTTTAGGGCCTGCCTATGTGAGGGATGTCTTTTCTCTAAATGTTTGTTCACTTATGCATGCATGCATTTATTCAACACATATTTATCAAAAACAGTATGTGCAATCCTCAGCAAGATGCAAGCAAATTGAAACCAGCAACATATAAAAAGGATTATATGTCATGACAAAGTGTGATTTTTTTCCCAGGAATGTAAGATTGATTTAACATCTGGAAATCAATCTTGTGATATACCATATTGATATAATAAGGGGAAAAAGTCACAAGATCATCTCAATAGATTCAGAAAACGTGTTTGACAAAATTCAACACGATTTCATTATAAGAACACTATAAACTAGAAATAGAAGGGAACTTCCCAAACCCTGTTAAAAGGCATTTATGAAAAGCTTACAGCTAACATCACACTCAATGGGAAAAGACTGGATATTTTCCACCTAAGATGAAGAACATGACAATGCTATCCTCTCTCACCGCTTTTTTAATATCATACTTGCAGTTCTAGCCAGGGCAATTATGCAAGAAAAAGAAATTAAAGGCATGCAGTTTGGAAAGGAAAAAGTAAAACTGTCTCAATTTGCAAAAGACATGATCTTTTGTATTAAAACATCCTGAAGAGTAGACACACACACACAAACTATTAAAACTAATTAATAAGTTCAGTGTGGTTTCAGGATAGAAGATCATTATGCAAAAGACAGTTACATTTCTATATATTAGCAATGAACAATATGAAAGAGAAGTTAAAATATTCCATTTACAATAGCACCCAAAACAATAAAATACATAGGGGTAAATCTAACCAAAAAAGTGCAGGACTTGTACACTGAAAACTTCAAAACATTATTGAAAGGAACTAAAGTAGATCTCAATAAATGGAAATAAATGTAAATATATCCCATGTTCTTAGACTAGAAGACTTACTGTTAAGATGCAATACTTTCTAAATTTATCTACAGAATCAGTGCAATCCCCATCAAAATCCTAGGTGCCTTTTTTCTTTTTTCGCGGAAATTGATGAATTGATCCTAAAATTCATATGGAAATTGAAGGGACCCAGCATAGGCAAAACAATCTTGCAAAAGGACAATATATAGTTTTAGCACTTTCATTTCAGTCTAGGATCCAATTTGAGTTAATTTTGGTATGTGGAGTAAGTCAAGGGATTCAACTTCATTCTTTTGCATATGGTATTCTAGTTTCATGGGCGTGCTAATTCCCTGAGAGTTGATGAAGATTTTATCAACTCAAGTTACATAATGTCTGGAAGTTAAATCCAGTTCAATGTTTGAATTCATACTTTGGACTAGATGTTCAAGTTTCTGAATCAAGAGTAAGTTTGGCTCCCAGGATGATAGTGGGTTTAAGAGTGCTGCTTAGAGTAAGCTTGTGAAGGCATGGTACTGCTAGGAACTAGGGAAGCTCACCCCCATGGGATAATCTTGCAGGAATGCAAGCAAGTTAAATAAAGTTGTGTTTTGATTGTGCCATGACCCAAGTTTTGCTCAGCATACTGTTTACATATATAGACATGTGTTGAAGAAGTCTGTCTTAATGATGAAGGTGAAACATCAGAGTGTGAGGGCATATGGTCTCCAGCCCCCAAGATGACCCTCAGTGTTTCCACCTCTCTGTATTCTTGCCCTTGTATAGTCTTCCTGCACATGGAATAGGGCTGACCTGTGTAACTAGTAGGATATTGTGGAAATTATGGAATGTGACTTCTGAAACTAGGTCAAAAAAGACATTGCCTCTTCTGCCTTACTCTTTCTTGGGTCCCTGGCTCTGAGGGAGGTCCACTGCTGTATCATGAAGATACTCAGGCAGCTTATGGAGCAGTCCACATGATGAGGAATTTTGAGGCCTCCGGCCAACAACTATATGAGTGAAAATCTTGAAAGCAGATTGTCTAACCAGTCAAGATGATGAGAGCCCACGGAGGCATTTTGAAGAGACTTGAACTAAAATCAGTCAGCTAAGCTGCTCTCGGATTCCTAATCCATAGAAAGTATGTGACATCATAAATGCTCATTATTGTTTTAGGCCATTAAACTTTTAGCTAATTTGTTACGCACCAGTAGTTAACTAAAACAGGATGAGGAAGGGCAGCTCTGGATGCCAGAGAGATGCCTGAGAGCAGAGGGACCAGTCCTGACCCTGCCACACGGTGGCTTTTCATCAGCCCACATCTTGACAAGCTGGTAATTTGACCTTACCTGGTGGACCTGCGGGCCCAGCCATGTGCAGTAATATTGAATGGAGACCCTGGTGCGTTCAAGACAAAATAGAGAAGTAGATCAGGTTTATTTCCAAAACTCTTTTTAGAGTTTTCCTACTGCTTTATAACTCCTCCAAGATCCCCATCTTGACTTTTCAGCTTACTGTCTCCTATTCTATCACTGCTTCTTCTTTCTTTATCTAGTTTTATAAACTACACCAAGTCAACATATATTGAGAGTTTGTTATGTGACAGGACCTTAAAGATGAACAAACTACTATCCTTCTCCTAACAGAAACTTCCTTTTATAGACTTATTTATGTTGGAAACATATTCATTTGCTTCTAACATCGGTGTTAGTCTCTCGGTCATGTCCGACTCTTTGCAATCCCATGGACTGTAGCCCATCAGGCTCCTCTGTCTATGGAATTCTCCAGGCAAGAATACTGGAGTGGGTTGCCATTCCCTTCTCCAGGAGATCTTCCTGACCCAGGGATCAAACCCGGGTCTCCTGCATAATCTGAGCCTCCAGGGAAGCCCTCTAATGTCAAAGGCAGAGGTTAAATTGCGGAGTCTGATTCAGCAAGTCTGGGATGGAGCCTGAGATTCTGCATTTCAAGGGAGCTTGCATGTCAGGCTGTTGGTCCTGGGACCACACTCTGAGCACAAGGCTTTAAAAACTCTGCAGGTATAGGGGTGGCAGATAGGGCAGCATGCCCAGCAAATGCATGAACTCTCATGGCAGAGGGGCACTCTGCCTGCAAATCAAACCATGGGTACTCCTCTGGCTCAACTTACATCCAAGGTCTGTCATAGTCACCGTGAATGAAACATGAGAGAGAGACTGTGATGGCAGAAGTCAAAATTTTAACTCCTTTTCTGATTATAGCCCACCAAGATCTCCCTGCCCTAATCTTCCAGCTACACACACATTCTTAAACCTGACCTGGTAGCAGTTCGCTACTCCACCTGATCCTGTCGGAGTAAGGGACCTTGGGCGCCCTCTAGAGGCCTATAGTATAGGGGCAAAGAGAACAGATTGGTAATTGAAAGTGAAGCCTGAAGTGGAGAGGGCGTGTTTAACCTACAGCGAGAGGGGAGGGTGTTAACATACTCTGTAGCCTTTTAGATCAGCAGTTCTCAAAGTGCAGCCTGGCAACCCCAAAGGGGTCCACAAAATTAAAACTACTTTTATACAGATTTTCTTTTTTACTCTTTCTATGGAGAGACTTCCAGGGGGCCACATGATTGAATCTCAACAGAATGAATACATAAGCAGATTTGAGAATCTTACTGTATTCTATTAAGCTAGGCATTAAAAAGACCTACAAGCATGTAAGACAGTGCTTCTCTTCTAAATTTTTTATTTTTAAAAGTACAGCTATTTTTC
This sequence comes from Cervus elaphus, assembly GCF_910594005.1. NCBI lineage: Eukaryota > Metazoa > Chordata > Mammalia > Artiodactyla > Cervidae > Cervus > Cervus elaphus. The sequence continues at coordinate 46,677,477 of NC_057843.1, read as the reverse complement.
ATTAAAATATTATTTATGTTAACATATAATAGGCTTGGGCTTCCCAGGTGGTGCTAGTGGTAAAGAACCCACCTGCCAATGCAGGAGACATAAGAGACACGCGTTTGATCCCTGGGTCAGGAAGATCCACTGGAGCAGGAAATGGCAACCAACTCCAGTATTCTTGCCTGGAGAATCCCATGGACAGAGGAGCTTGGCAGGCTACAGTCCATAGGGTCTCAAAGAGTCAGATGTGACTGAAGTGACTTAGTGCACATAATGGGCTTATTACTGCTGCTATTTTTAAGTAACTTAACACATAAAATTTTTATATTCTGGTTTATAACACAGCAAACTTCTATAGATATAATCCACATAAACAAGAACACTTCGGGGGGCCCAATAATTTTGAAGAATGATAGGGTTCTAAGGTTTAAAAGTTTAAGAATCAATGCTTTCAGCCTGGCTGCATATTGAAGTCAACCTAGGAACCTGGAGAAAATACTGATGCCTGGATTCCATGCCCAGAGATCCTTATGTAATTGGTCTGGTGTGCAGCCAGGCCATGAGATTTCTAAAAGCTTTTATTTCAGACAGTTCTAATGAACAGCCAAGGTTGAGAACCACTGCTCTGGGCAAAAGGCTTTTTCAGTTCAGTTCAGTTCAGTCACTCAGTCATGTCCGACTCTTTGCGACCCCATGAATCGCAGCACGCCAGGCCTCCCTATCTATCACCAACTCCTGGAGTTTACTCAAACTCATGTCCATCGAGTCAGTGATGCCATCCAGCCATCTCATCCTCTGTCGTCCCCTTCTCCTCCTGCCCCCAATCCCTCCCAGCATCAGGGTCTTTTCCAATGAGTCAACTCTTCGCATGAGGTGGCCAAAGTATCAGAGTTTCAGCTTCAGCATCAGTCCTTCCAATGAACACCCAGGACTGATCTCCTTTAGGATGGACTGGTTGGATCTCCTTGCAGTCCAAGGGACTCTCAAGAGTTTTCTCCAGTACCACAATTCAAAAGCATCAATTCTTCAGTGCTCAGCCAGGCTTCCCTGGTGGCTCAACTGGTAAAGAATCCGCCTGCAATGCGGGAGAGCTGGGTTCGATCCCTGGATTGGGAAGATCCCCTGGAGAAGGGAAAGGTTACCCACTCCAGTATTCTGGCCTGGAGAACTCCATGAACTGTATAGTCCATGAGATTGCAAAGAGTCAGACATGACTGAGCAACTTTCACAGTTTCAACCTTCTTTATGGTCCAACTCACATCCATATATGACTTCTGGAAAAACCATAGCTTTGACTATACGGACCTTTGTTGGCAAAGTGATGTCTTTGTATTTTAATATGCTATCTAGGTTTGTCATAGCTTTCCTTCCAAGAAGCAGGTGTCTTCTAATTCATGGCTGCAGTCACCATCCACAGTGATTTTGGAGCCCAAGAAGAGAAAATCTGTCATTGCTTCCACTTTTTCCCTTTTGCCATGAAGTGATGGTACCAGATGGCATGATCTTAGTTTTTTGAATGTTGAGTTTCAAGCCAGCTTTTTCACTCTCCTCTTTCTCCCTCATCAAGAGGCTCTTTAGTTCCTCTTCACATTCTGTCATTAGAGTGGTGTTATCTTCATATCTGAGGTTATTGATATTTTTCTCTGGAATCATGATTCCAGCTTATGCTTCATCAAGTCCGGCATTTCACATGATGTACTCTTTATATAAGTTAAATAAGCAGGGTGACAATATACAACTTTGTCATTACTCCTTTCCCAATTTTGAACCATTCCATTGTCCCATGTCCAGTTGTAACTGTTGCTTCTTGACCTGCATACAGGTTTCTCAGGAGGCAGGTAAGGCGATCTGAGATTCCCAACCCTTGAAGAGTTTTCCACGGTTTCTTGTGATCCACACAGTCAAAGGCTTTAGCATAGTCAATGAAGCAGAAGTAGATGTTTTTCTGGAATTCTCTTATTTTCTCTATGAGACAACAAATGTTGGCAATTTGATCTCTGGTTCCTCTGCCTTTTCTGAATCCACCTTGTACCTCTGGAAGTTCTTGGGTCACGTACTATTGAATCAAAGCTTGAAGGATTTTGAGCATAACCTTACTAGTATGTGAAATGAGCACAATTGTCTGGAAGTTTGAACATTCTTTAGCACTGCCCTTCTTTGGGGATTGGAATGAAAACTGATCTTTTCTAGTCCTGTGGTCACTGCTGAGTTTTCCAAATTTACTGGCATATTGACCACAGTACTTTAACAGCATCATGTTTTAGGATTTTAAATAGCTCAACTGGAATTTTATCACCCCCACTAGCTTTGTTGGTAGTAATGTTTCCTAAGGCCCACTTGACTTTACTCCAGGATGTCTGACTCTAGGTGAGTGACCACACCATTGTGGTTATTTGTACAGTTCTTCTGTGTATTCTTGTCATCTCCTATTAGTAACAACTAATATTTATTAAGCATTTATTATATCAAACAATGGTTTAAGCATTTCATATGCATTATCTCATTCAGTGTTCTCAACAACCCTATGAGCTAGTCCTAGAATTCCCAGTAATAAGGAAACTGAGGCTAAGTGGAAGGCAGCCTCCAAGATGACCCCAGGAATCCTCTCTTCCTGGAATTCCTGCCCTCATGTGGTCTCTCCCATAGTGAATCAGAGCTGGCCTGTGTGACCAATAACAGAGAGAGGAAGAGACCATGTGTGACTCTGAAAGCTACGTCATGAAATGTACCGCACGTGTCATTTTGGTCTCTTGGATCACTGGCTTTGGGGAGGCCAGCTGCCATGCTGTGAGGATGTTCAGGTCCCCTGTGGAGAGCCTCAGCTGACATCTAATGGCAGCCTTGTGAAAGACTGCCAGCCGGAAAGCCCAGCCGGGCTGCTCCCAGGTTCCCCATTCACAGAAACTGCACGCTTTTCAGTATTCCCAATAGGACCGAATCCACACTGCTCATGATGGTAACCTTGATAATGTATCCTTACAGGGGCTTCTCCCCCTTCCGTCTTACATTCACACTCCCACTTCCTTCACTCCTGCTTCCTGGGATCACCTTTCAATAAACTGCTTACACCCGTGTGCTTTTCTTAGGCTGTTTCTAGGGAAAACCCTAACTAAACAGACATCATGATGAACTTGGCTTTTACAGATGCAGATGATGTTCTATTAAAAGTGAATTATGCAAGCAGTAGGAATGTAGGGAACATTTCTCAAAGAGCTGGGCTTTTTTGGTTTTTGTTTTTATTTTTTCTGGTCACAAAAAAATAGACTTAGGAATTCCTAAAAGTATGATGCTTCCCCCAAATTGATGTGCATGACTCAGAAGACTCTGAATTTAGTTTCATGGATGTTAGCAGTTTTCAGCCATGAGTCTTTCCCACCTGCAGAGCTGACCTTGAAATGTTGTTGGTGACAACATTTACCAGAAGACTCTAAGGGCATCTGCCCTGTCAAGCGGACCCTTGGCCAGCATTGTCTCACCTGCCTGCTTGCAATGAATTTTGACCAGAAATCAGAAATAATCAAACTCTTAATGAAAAGTTTCTTAAGAAAGACACTAGCTATTTCTTGGCTCTTTCCTTAAGCCACTATAAAATATTCCTTTGATTCAGGCAAGTCATGGATATTCTCTTGTATCCTTGGTACTGTAGGTTTTTGTTGTTATTGTTGTTCAGTCACTAAGTCATGTCCCATGTGTTTTGCAGCCCAAGGACTGCAGCATGCCAGAATACTCTGTCCTCCACGGTCTCCCAGAGTTTGCTCAGATTCGTGTCCTTTGAGTCAGTGATGCTATCTAACCATCTCATCCTCCGCCACCCTCTTCACCTCCTGTGCTCAATCTTTCCCAGCATGAGAATCTTTCTAATGAGTTGGCTCCTTGCATCAGGTGGCCAAAGCATTGGAGCTTCAGCAGTGGTCCTTCCTATGAATACTCAGGGTTGATTTCCTTTAGGATTGACTGGTTTGATCTCCTTGCTGTCCAAGAGACTCTCAAGAGTCTTCTCCAGCACCACAATTCTAAAGCATCAATTCTTTGGCACTCAGCCATCTTTATGGACCAACTTTCACATCTGTACACAATTTGGCCTCTATAAAATATTACTGAATTTTAAGACTTCCAGTGACAGCTGTCAGAAATTCATATTAAGATATCCATGTCTGCCCTATTGATAAGCCTGAATACATTGAATAGATGAACCAGTTTCTGATAGGCTGTTGCCAAAGATTGTATTCACTAAGTTGACTTGAAATCAGTTGTTTGGAGTGCAGAAAGTATATTCTCATAAAAACAGCAGTTATTCCTAAGGTGATACACTCATTGAGGTTCAGTTCAGCTCAGTTGTGTCTGACTCTTTGCGACCCCATGGACTGCAGCACGCCAGACTTCCCTGTCCATCACCAACTCCTGGAGCTTGCTCAAACTCATGTCCATCAAGTTGGTGATGTCATCCAACCATCTCAACCTCTGGTGTCCCCTTCTCCTCCTGCCTTCAGTCTTTCTCAGCATCAGGTTATCTGGGGCTTTTCAAGTTTTAGTACTGCTAGTTCTACATCCTGAGAACACCCTCAGTCCTGGAAAACCAAGACAGCTGGTTATTCTACTTATTTCTGATGGTTATATTTCCAGATTAGCACACAGAAGCCTATTTAACCCTTAGTTCAGTTGAAATTTAGTCGTGATCCTGGAGGAGTTCTAAATAATGGATAAGATAAGGTAATGTGCTATGGTGTGTCTGAGAATTTCAGGGCTGATCAAGGAAAAGCCAGTACCAGGATAGTGTTGGACAGTATGCTTGTTGGGCACCTCCAGGACAGGGCTATGTAAGAAAGGATGTCCCTCACAGCAGGAGATCTTCCAGAGACACTCGTGCAGGGCCACCACCCAGAGGGGAAGAGGGCCATTCCCAGCATCAAGGTCTTTTCCAGTGAGTCAGCTCTTTGCATCAGGTGGCCATCGTATTGGAGCTTCAGCTTCAGCAAATTTTGTTGTTCAGTGGCTAAGTCACATTCATCTCTTCGCTACCCCACGGACTGCATCATGCCAGATTTCCCTGTCCTTCACCATCTCCTGGAGTTTGTTCAAACTCTGTTGAGTTGATAATGCCATCCAACCATCTCATCCTCTGTCATCCCCTTCTCCTGCCTTCAATATTTCCCAGAATCAGGGTCTTTTTCATTGAGTCAGCTCTTCACATCAGGTGGCCAAAGTATTGGAGCTTCAGCATCAGTCCTTCCAATGAATATTAAGGGTTGATTTCCTTTAGGATTGACTCATTTGATCTCCTTGCTCTCCAAGGGACTCTCAGGAGTATTCTCTGGCATCACAGTTCAAAAGCATCAATTCTTCAGCTCTCAGCTTTCTTTATGGTCCAGATCTCACATCCATATATAACTATTGGAAAAACCATAGCTTTGACTACACGGACTTTTGTTGGCAAAGTGATATCTTTGCTTTTTAATACGCTGTGTAGGTTTGTCATAGCTTTTCTTCCAAGGGCAAGCATCTTTTAATTTTACGGCTGCAGTTACCATCTGCAGTGATTTTGGAGCCCAAGAAGATAAATTCTGTTACTGTTCCATTTTTTCCCCATCTATTTGCCATGAAGTGATGGGACCAGATGCCATGATCTTAATTTTTTAAGTGTTGAGTTTTAAGCCAGCGTTTTCATTCTCTTTCACTTTCACCAAGAGGCTCCTTGGTTCAACTTCATTTCTGCCATTAGGGTGGTATCATCTGCATATCTAAGGTCATTGGTATTTCTCCAGGCAGTCTTGATTCCAGCTTGTGATTCATCCATTTGCATGATGTACTCTGCATATAAATAAGCAGAATGACAATATACAGCCTTGACATACTCCTTTCCCAATTTTGAACCAGTCTGTTTTTCCATGTCTGGTTCTAAACTATTGCTTCTTGACCTGCATACAGGTTTCTCAGGAGGCAAGTAAGGTGGTCTTGTATTCCCATAACTTTAAGAGTTTTCCACAGTTTCTTATGATCCACACAGTCAAAGACTTTAGCATAGTCAATGAAGCAGATGTTTTTCTGGAATTCTCTTGCTTTTTCTGTGACCCAACAGATATTGGCAATTTGTTCTCTGGTTCCTCTCTCTTTTCTAAATCCGGCTTGTACATCTGGAGGTTCTTGGTTCACATACTATTGAAACCTAGCTTGAAGGATTTTGAGCATTACCTTGCAAGCATGTGAAATGAATGCAGTTGTGCAGTAGTTTGAATATTCTTTGGCATTTCCCTTCTTTGAGATTTAGAATGAAAACTGACCTTTTCCAGTTCTGTGGCCACTGCTGAGTTTTCCAAATTTGCTGACATATTGAGTGCAGCACTTTAACAGCATCATCTTTCAGGATTTTAAATAGCTCAGCTGTAATTCTATCATCTCCACTAGCGTTGCTGGTAGTAATGCTTCTAAGGCCCACTTGACTTCATACTCCAGGATGTCTGGCTCTATGTGAGCAATCACACCGTCATGGTTATCCAGGTCACTAAGACCTTTTTTTGTACAGTTCTTTTGTATATTCTTGCCACCTCTTCTTCATCTCTTCTGCTTCTGTTAAGTCTTTACCATTTCCTTGTCCTTTATTGTGCCCATCTTTGCGTGAAATGTTCCCTTAGTATCTCTGATTTTCTTGAAGAGATCTCTAGTCTTTCTCAGTCTGTTGTTTTCCTCTATTTCTTTGCATTGATCACTTAGGAAGGCTTTTTATATTCTTTGAAACTCTGCATTCCATTGGGTATATCTTTCCCTTTCTCCTTTGCCTTTTGCTTCTCTTCTTTTCTCAGCTATTTGTAAGGCCTCCTCAGACAACCATTTTGCCTTCTTGCATTTCTTTTTCTTTAGGATGGTTTTGGTCACCACCTCCTACACAATTTTATGAACTTCTGTCCATAGTTCTCAGGTACTCTCTCTTTCAGATCTAATCCCTTGAATCTATTTGCCACTTCTACCATATAATCATAAGGGATTTGATTTAGGTCATATCTGAATGGCCTAGTTGTTTTCCCTACTTTCTTCAACTTAAGTCTGAATTTTGCAATAAGGAGCTCATGGTCTGAGCCACAGTCAGCTCCAGGTCTTGTTTTTGCTGACTGTACAGAGCTTCTCCATCTCTGGTTGCAAAGAATATGTTCATCAGATTTCAGTATTGACCATCTGGTGGTGTCCATGTTTAGAGTCATCACTTGTGTTGTTGGAAGAGGGTATTTATAATAACCAGTACCTTCTCTTGTCAAAACTCTGTTAGCCTTTGCCCTGCTTCATTTTGCACTGCAACGCCAAACTTTCCTATAACTCCAGGTATTTCTTGACTTCCTACTTTTGCATTCCAGCCCCCTATGATGAAAAGGACATCTTTTTTGTTGTTGTTGTTAGTTCTAGGAAGTCTTGTAGGTCTTCATAGAACCGTTCAACTTCAGCTTCTTCAGCATAGACTTGGATTACTATAATGTTGAATAGTTTGCCTTGGACATGAACCAAGATCATTCTGTCATTTTTGAGGTTGCACTCAAGTACTGCATTTCAGACTCATTTGTTGAATATTCCAATGAATATTCAGAGTTTATTTCCTTTAAGATTGACTGGTTTGATCTCCTTGCAGTCCAAGGGGCTCTCAAGAGTCTTCTCCAGCACCTCGATTCAAAGGCATCAATTCTTTGGCATGCAACCTTCTTTATGGTCCAACTCTCATATCCATACATGATTACTAGAAAAACCATAGCTTTAACTATATGGACCTTTGTTAGCAAAGTGGTAGCTGTGCTTTTTAATGTGCTGTCGAGGTTGGTCAAGGCTTTCCTTCCAAGAAGCAAGCATCTTTTAATTTGATGGCTGCAGTCACTGTCTGCAGTGATTTTGGAGCCCAAGAAGTATACATGTATCCAAGTTCTTTCCCCATGTAGGTTATTGCTTCTGCTGTCTGTCCCCTGGTGGGTGAGGCTGTCTAAGAGGCTTGTGAGGGGCTCCCTAGTGGGAGGTTCTGGTTCCTTCCGTCTAGTGGGTGGAGCTGAATCTTGTCCCTGTGGTGGGCAGGACCATGACAGAGGTTGTGTTTACCGGGCAGTTGTGTGCTCAGAAAGACTTTAAGCAGCCTGTCTGCAGTTGGGTAAGCTGTGTTCTCATCCTCTTGGTGGTTTGGCCTGAGGTGTCCCAGCACTGGAGCCTACAGGTTGCTGGGTGGGGCAGTCTGGGTGAGAAAACGGTGGCCTTCAGGAGGGCTTAATCCAATGAAATACTTCTCAGAACTGCCCCCACCAGTGTCTGTGCCCACAGAGAGCCGCAGCCACTCCCCGCCTCTGCAGGAGACCCTCCAAAACCAGCAGGTATGTCTGGCCCAGGCTTTTATGAGGTCACTGCCTTCTCCCCCTGGATCCTGGTGTGCCTGAGACCTTCTGTGTGCCATCCAGGAGTGGAGTTTCTGTTTCCCCCAGTCCTATGGAAGTCCTGCAGTCAAACCCTCCTGGCTTTCAAAGCCAGATTCTCTTGCGTCTCCTCCTCCCATTGCCAGACCATCAGGTTGGAGAACCTGACATAGGGCTCAGAACTTTTACTCCCATGGGAGAATTTCTGTGGTACAATTCTTTTTCGGTTTGTAGGTTGTCCGCCCAGCGGCTTTGGGAATTTGATTGTAATGTGAGATTGCACCCCTCCTGCCATCTCATTGTGGCTTCTTTGTCTTCAGAGGTTGAATATCTGTTTTGGCAGATTCCAGTGTTTCATTCTTTTTATCAGTAGTTTTCAGCAGTTGTGATTTGGTGTTTTTGTAAGAAGAGGTGAGCTCACCTCCTTCTACTCAGCATCTTGTCTCCATCCTTAGTTGGCCTACATTTAAAGCAATTAGATGTATACATCTTTGAGTTTGGTGATGGTGGACTTTGGGCTAATAGACTTAAGCTGCTGTGAAGAAGTAGACTCAGGGACAGCGTGCAGAGCTCACCTTTGGCCCATTTGTATCACCCGTGCATTCAGATTTCTGACCACGGATATCAGAGCACACATCATTCCTGCCGCAGCTCTGACAGTGAGAACGAGGACTGTCCTGGGCAGATTAACTTCTGCCTCCGCCTCTTTGCAGTTCTGTTCCTTCTTTTTTAAACACCAGTAAGTATTGTCTCTCATGACCTTGGAAGAAAGATCTAATATAAAATGGAAGGAAATGGTAGTTGCAGGGTGGAGAGTAAAATTACTGGCAGATCAGGAGTTCTGGGGCTTGGGAAGGGAGAAGGAGCTGAGGCAGTGCATTTGATGTGAGGAACAAAAACATTGCTCTGGGAGATAAGAAGAACTATAATGGGACCTGTAGTCCGTACTTGCCTACACTGTGCAGAGAACTACTGTAGGCAGTTTTTACTTTATCCAGACTGTCATCGCAGTCTACCCCCCGTTTTATTTGCAGGACTCCCCCATGCAGTGTGTTGTACCCCAGCCTCACTGAGGAAACTCAGGATGAAGTCTTCTGACTCATGCCCCTTAGAGAGGAAGGAGCATGTGACATGACCTGGCCCATCAGACGCCCAGGAGCCCAGCAGAAGGGCAGTTAGAATCGCTCAGCTTCTGGCATTCCACAGTGGCAACAGCGTCCAGCGGCGTTCAGCATTGGCAGCGTCCACTGAAAGCGGTGTCATCAGGGCCCTGAACAGACCGTTCCTATTTGATTGTGGTTCCAGCCAGTGAGACTCACATTGGATAACGCCTGATTTCTCAGCCTGATTCTTCACGATGAGTTTTTAAACAGCTACCCTTACATTAGCCCAGGTCAGTTTCTATTGTTTATAACAGGGAATCTTGATCAATACCAATGACATAGCCTCTTTTTGATGGAGAAGTTGTAAATGTCTACATCTCTAGGCAAACCCACATCTGTCCTCAAAGCCTTAAAACACAGATCAGGTGCATTTCATTTTTTTCCCCTAAAGACAAATCCTTTCTAAGATAATCAAGTCTCCAAATAATAATGATCAGTTTTCATTACAGTAAGTAAATAGTATACAGTCGTCTCTTGTATCTAAAGGTATTGGTTTCTAAGATCCCCACAGATACCAAAACTGTGGATGCTCAAGTCCCTTATATAAAATGGCCAGTATAGGTGGCCCCCTCTTACCTCTGGGATTCCATATCCTTGATACAAAGGCCTGACTATATGTAGCAACCTATTATCTTCATGGACAGAAAAAAATGTGAATCAGCAAATGTGAAAACATTTTTATTGACCTGAAGATATAGTAATTTTAGGAAAGCAGATAGTTGACATTGTTTTCAGTTATTGTCACAGCAAGTTGCCTCTGAAACTCTTATAATTGGACTGAGTGGCACCATAAATGACACTTGAGATATATGCAAAGCTTGTCATTACCTTTAAAATTCACAAAGGCAGATCAGTTTAATATGCTTTATTCATTTTCTCGGTTGAACACTGGGTTATATCCCAGTTGAATGAAGCATCTGATGTACTCCGATTTGCATTTTTGCACACAACATACTTTCCAGTTCTACCTCATTTACATCACTGTGATTGTGTCAGTTTCTTACATAGGGAGGACATTAGTCATGTTCATTATCAGCTAAATAATTTGACCCAAATGACAATAATAAATCATGCCCGACTCAGACAATTGAAATATCAGAATTTTTAACTATGACCTGCTTAGCTTGGGCAAAAGACCCTTGGTCCTAGCTATCCTAACTGTTCCTCCCTCCCAGGGAACATAATATCAGACATGTTAGGAACTGTCACTGTGCATTCTCTTTGTTAAATTAGTATATGTGGACAATTACATATATCTGATTTAGTAATAAAATGTGGAATTGTGTATGATCTCTAATGAACAGCTTATATGTGATCATCAAAACAAAAATCTACAGAAATGTGTGTCAGTAACAAGCCAGAGACCATGAAATTCTGAATCAGTTTGAAGCCCAAATCAAGAGTGTTCACTGTTGCCTGCCAGCAATTCAAACACCATAGAAGTATATAAAGTGTAATTCAGTTACTAACCTGTCTGCCCTCCAATCTTCCTTCTTTGAAGTCAGCAAATATTGACAGCATGTGTGTGTATGTATGTATATACATATATATGTGTGCATGTGTGTGTGTGTATACAGGAAATGGCAACCCACTCCAGTATTCTTGCCTGGAGAATTCCATGGACAGAAGAGCCTGGAGGGCTACAGTTCATGCAAAAGAGTCAGACATGACTTGGCAACTAAACCACGACATAAGCTGTGGGGCTGAGGAAAGCCTGTGGGAAGCAGCCCAGGCTGGGCTCCTAGCCACGTCACCTCAGCCTGAGTCAAGAGCTAGAGAAAATAACTGATGCCCAGTTGTGGGGAAAGCTGTGTTCCTTGGAGTTCCTCTTAGAATGTCCTCCAGCGCCCTCTACCAATGAAACTTAATATTGTGTCAACTGCCAAAGGAAGAATGTTTAAAAGGTCAATTGCATTTTCACAGATTAGGCAAAAAGGATGAATTTGAGGTTGACAGGCAATAAATTGATAACTGCCATAACTGTACATACTACTCTGTCAGTTTGAGTTGTCGATTAAACTGTAAAAAAATTCCTCAAGTAGAATGGCTTAAAACCACCACTGTTTTATTTTCTCTCAGGAGTCTGTGGGTTTATAAAGCTTAGCTGTGGAGTTCTTCTATTCCGTGTGATGGCATCTGGGACTGACTGTGGTCATCTGGAGGCTCTCTTGGTCTAGAATAGCCAAGGTGGTGCTGACATGTATGGCATTAACTGGGATGCTGGAAAAATTGTCTCCCTCTCTCCTGTCTCCATGTAATTTCAGGACTTCATCTCTATGTGGTCATTCCAAATTGTTTCCTTAATAAATTTCTTCAACCATACATCTTAAATTGTGGCTTAGAGCTCCCCCAAAGCACAAAAGCAGAAGTTTATAGGTTTCCTTAAGGCTTGGGCCCAGACCAGCACAGCGTCTCTTCTACTGTATTCTGTTGATCAAAGTAAGACAAAGGTCTAGCCCAGACTCAGCATATAAGGGGCATGAATACTGGGGAGCATGGGTCATTAACATCCACCTTTGGACACTAGCTTGGCCACCTGATTTTTTTTTCCTATAAATAGGATTAGTATTGCCTGACTCTCAATTACCATCACTATTGAGGTATCATCACCTAATAATGTTACAAAGATGAAATAAGGCATGGGAAGCTCTCTGGTGACTACCTGCTCAGGATGAAAGGAAGCAGGCTCATCAATTTGAAGATGGTACAAAACTGGTATGCATGTAAATTCTGGTTCTAAAGACTAATAAGTTGAAAAGATAAACTGACTCTAACACCATGCACTTCAGTAGGGGTTAAGGAAAAGTCCTGTAGTTGGATCTGAAACTCCAGTGGAAAAAACATGGGTGATAAGAGGACATAGGACCTAACAGAGCAGTGTGAAAGAGAATGAAAAGTTTAGGCAGACAATAAAGCTCAGTACGCACCTATAGTGTTGTGTGGTCAAATACCAAAAGTAGATTAAAATCTTGTATCTAAAAACTTTTTTCAAAAATTCCTTAAATATTAGTGGAATATTAATAGGCATCTTATGGAGAAAAATGTATGGAAGATGGTTCTGTGGCCTGAGTTTCATAAATAATATGTAATACAAAGGTAAAAAAAATTACTGGGTCACAGAATCACCTTCCAACCATGTTGAAGAACTCCTCAAAATCAGTAATATGCTATAATAAATAGTGAATCTTTAGGGGAAGGGGGACATGGATAAAGGTTGTGGTATTTCCCAAGTTTATTTGGCCACAGAAACTTTTTTTTCCTGAGGCATCTCCCAGGACCTGTATTCTGGGGGAACATACTTTGAGGAACATTGGTCCAGAATGAAGGATTTGATATTTATATCTCTCTTTGCTGGCCACTCATGTTTAAAAACCTACCTCTCATTTATGGCAGTGTATTTAAAGGGGGTAATGGACTATCTGAATATTGTTCTGGGAGAGGAGATCTTTTTTTTTTTAATTTGCTATTTTGTATTGGGGTATAGCTAATTAATGGGATTCCCTGGTAGCTCAGCTGGTAAAGAATCTGCCTGCATTGCAGAGATCTGGGTTTTATTCCTGGGTTGGGAAATTTCCCTGGAGAAGGGATAGGCTACCCACTCCAGTGTTATTGGGCTTTCCTGGTGTCTCAGACGGTAAAGAATCTGCCTGAAATGCAGGAAACCTGGGTTCGATCCCAGGGTTGGGAAGATCCCCTGGAGGAGGGCATGGCAACCCACTCCATTCTTCTTGCCTGGAGAATCCCCATAGACAGAGGAGCCTGGCGGGGTACAGTCCGTGGGTTGCAAAGAGTCAGACACGACTGAGCAACTAAACACAGCACATAACTGATTAACAATGATGTGATAGTTTCAGGGGAAACTGGCGGGACTCAGCCATACATATACATGTATCCATTCTCCCCCAGAGAGAGGGGGTCTTGATGATGAAAAGATGAAGAACAGTGAAATGTAAAATACTGAGGATGCTTCATCTCGAGAAAAAAAGTGCTTCAGGGGGACATAGTGGATATCTTCAAATATGTGAAGATTGCTGCATGCAGATGGAGTAGACTTGTTTTTATAAGGGTTAACAATTGAAAGGTTAATGGGTTGGAAGGCCAGAGGTCCCCAAGCAGCCGGAGGAAATAAACTGCAAGGGGCAGACTTTTTTTTTTTCCTTGAAATTTTGTGTAGAGAAGAAGAAAAAAAAAGTCTGCATAGTTTATTTCCTCTTACCACTTGGGGACCTCTGACCTTCCTACCTGTTAACCCTCTCACAATGGGATGAGGTAGGCCAAGTGGTTGCAAAGTTTTCTCTGTTCAAGAAAGGATTTTCCAACTTGGAGGTCCAAGAATGGGAAGAGCTTTGAGATGTAGTCTTGAGCCCCCCATCACTCTCAGGGCTTACACAAAGTTGTATCTCCATGGTTGGAGATGTTAAAGAAGAGATTCAGGTTTCAGCTAGCTGGCCAAACAAGGTGATCTTTAAAGTTTCCTTCCAAATCTGAGATTCTAAGACTTGACTCTTAATATCCTTCTTGGGACCATTACAAGCACCATTCTCCATTTCTCTGATGATGATTTCATTTGACTATCTAACCATGGTAGAGGGGTTGATGCCTTTAACTGGTAATTGGTTTGCATAAGCCAGAACAAGTTTTATGGTTTGAATCATGCATCTAAAGTATTGACCAAACTCTAAGCAGTGTTGGTGAATTTTATTATGGTGAATGTGTAAAACAGTTTGTACTTCATTCCTACTTCTGAGCCAGCTTTAGTATGCCCATGGAAATTCATTATTTTGCAGTATTTCCACAAGTAAGGTTCCTTTCTGATGGACAAATCTTTGCCTTTTATCTTCTAAGTACCGAATTGATTCAACAAGCCATTTTGGATATCATATTTTTTTCCTTATGAAATTGCCTTTATTAAGGACAATAACTAAATTACATTGATTTCTATCAAGAATGTAATTTCACGTGTGGTCTATTACAGAGTCTGGATTCAACCTAAGAGATTATTAATTTCCTTGTACAGTAAAAAAAATTCCAACTTCCTGCTAGAAAAATAATACTCTACATTTCCTTGTCTTGCTTAATTCTTTTATTAAAATTATGAATTTATATTTTTCTGAATATCAAGATAAAATTAATTTAGCCTCTTTTTTCCTCTGCAACTTGACCCTTTTGGAGGGAGACCTTGTTTCACAGAGCAAACTGTTCAAGTTTTGGCCACTAGGTGGTGCACTGGTTAAACATTTTCTCCATCTTCCTGGATCGCTTGCAGTTATCAACTTGTACTTGAAAAAGACCAATTTGTACTTTGTACCAAGAGGCCAGTTTCATTCACTTTGAACTAATCGTATATATTCTTGCATTTTGGCAAGTTAACTCAGTTTTTTTGGCTCTTTCCCATGTATACATGTTATTGAACATTTTGTTTGATTTTCTCCTGTTAATCTGTCTTGTAATATGCTCAGTCTCTAAGTCTTGTCTGACTCTTTGGGCCCCATGGACTGTAGTCCTCCAGGTTTCTCTGTCCCTGGGATTTTTCAGGCAATACTGAAGTAGGGTAGCATTTCCTACTCCAGAGGATCTTCCTGACCAAGGGATGGAACCCACTTTTCACGAGTCTCCTGCATTGGCAGACGAGTTCTTTAGCACTGTGCCACCTGTCTCGGGTCAATTTAATTCTTAGACCAGCCAGAAGAACCTCGAAGGCTAGAGGAACGTTTATTCCTTCCTGACAAAGTGCACACTGTTTTCTATTGTTATTATTTCAATCTTAGTTTTACTTGTCACTTTTAAAAGAAAAGTAGCAGGAGAGGAAGTCAGGAAAACCTGTTCCTCCTCGGAGTGGGAAGTAGATCTAGTTGGGGTGTCCCACCTGTGGAAAACTGGTGCTATCCTATCAAAGACTGCAGAGTCACTTGTTTGTTCCCTCCTCTTGTAAACCACTAGACATTCAGCTACTAGTGGCAGGTAACTGAGAAGCAGGCAGGAGGTGGCAGCTATTTAAGTGCAGAGGATTATTCATAGGTAGTTAGTGGATTAGTGGAAACATAAAGAATATTAAAAGGGTAATCAGATCAACTAATTGTGGTACCAGAAACTTGTTTCACCTCACTGGTAAAGACTTTTAACTTGTTGTCAGAAGGGCATAAGGAAGACACCTCACCCCTCAACTCCCATAGTAGCCTTAAGTAATGTTTGCCAGGATAACAGCTGCCTGAGAAGGAATTTTAAAATTCCATTTTAATATGGCAGACAAGTCTTTATTCAAGAGTTGTGAGATTACCAAAAATAAATAAATAAAGCCAAATAGGATTTAATAGAATAAATTTAAGGAATTTTATGGGACCCATGACAAGTACACACAGGCCCTTTGGGACCCTCAACTGCAGGTGAAAAGAAGTTATCAAGAGGCCAGCATAGCTGCTCTCCTCCGGGCCATACAGTCTCTTGTCTTCGCTTCTCTGCAGAGGTCTGCCCTGTTCTACAGTACTTCTCTCTACAGACTGAATCTGCTTACCCATCTGGCTCACTGATGGCTTTCCACAGCCGCTCCCAAGTGGAAATATATACTCAGCCTCTGAAAATAATCTAGTATAAACCCACTTGGTTTATTTAGGTCTTGAATTATAATTCTAAAAGCTTCCCTTGTGGCTCAGCTGGTAAAGAATCCACATGCAACGCGGGAGACCTGGGTTTGAGACCTGCAAATGCTAGGAAGAGATCTTTGGATCTAGCTTGAATCAAATACAAATACTTGGCCAACTGTCTGTGATGGTGGGGAGGGGGAGAGCATCCTGTGTGGAGGAAATGATTGTCACCTTTTGTGAGGGACAGTTCAGCAATGGCCGCTTGCTGGCAGGAGAGAGTGTGCAATTTTTTTTTCCCATAAGTGAAGACTTTTGACTGCATAAAATTTAGAAACATTTAAATAGCAAAGAATATCTTAAGCAAAATAAGGGCTAAGAAAAGTTACAAAAAAAATAGTTGCAAAATGTTAACTCCCCTAAAATAACCAGAAAATTCAGGATTAAATTAATAAAAATTTTACTAAGTTTGGCTGGGGGTGTTGTTATTTAGGTCTTTTGTTTTTTTGGAGGGGGGAGTTGCACTGTTTTTGAAAATGAAAACTTGATATAAATATTAAGTATCTTTTATAGATTTCTAATAAAAACTCATAGCATATAGAAATGATCTTTATTATTTCAAATGTCTTCATCCAGTCATGTCAAACCACCCTCAATTATGGTTTAGTATAGTGGACTTTTTATTTCAATCAAAATAAAATAATTACACCTTCTGATTCTAGATGATATAAAAAAATAATTTTTATTTATCTAGAAATAAAACCGAAGTGAGAATAATGTATTCATAAGAATTATATTTAAACCATCTATATTTGGAAAATACTGTTTTAGGCAATAAGAGCAAATATAGCATTAATTAAATAACAGCAGTTAAACTAAAAAGGTAAATCAAAATTATTTTCTCAAAGAGACCTGGATTCAATCCCAGGGTTGGGAAGATCCCCTGGAGGAGGGCATGGCAACCCACTCCAGTCTTCTTGCCTGGAGAACCCCCATGGACAGAGGAGCCTGGCAGGCTACAGTCTAAGGGGTTGCAAAGAGTCAGACACGACCGAGCAACTAATAGAACTACCACAGCATGGTAGTTCTATTTTAGTTTTCTGAGGAACTTCCTTACAGTTTTCTATAGTGGCTGCACCAACTTACATTTCCACCAACAGTGTAGGAGGATTCCGTTTTCTCTACATCCTCTCCAGCATTTGTTATTTGTAGACTTTTTGATGATGGCCATTCTGACTGGTATGAGGTGATACATCATTGTAGTTTTGATTTGCATTTCTCTGATAATTAGTGATGTTGAGCATCTTTGCATGTGCTTTTTGGTGATGTATATATCTTCTTTGGAGAAATACCTGATTAGATCTTGTGCCCTTTTTTTGACTAGGTTGTTTGTTTTTTTAAATTGAGATGCATGAGCTGTTTGTATATTTTGGAAATCAATCCCTGTCGGTCACATCATTTACAAATATTTTCTCCCATTCGGTGGGTTGTCTTTTCATTTTGTTTATGGTTCCCTTTGCTGTGCAAAAGCTTTACAGTTTAATTAGTTTCTATTTTAATTATTTTCATTACTCTAGGAGGTAGATTCAAAAAAGATATTGCTGCAATATTTATGTTAAAGAGTGTTTTGCCTATGTTTTCCTCTAACAGTTTTATAGTATCCAGTCTTACATTTAGGTCTTTAATCCATTTTGAGCTTATTTTTGTGTCTGATGTTACAGAAGGTTCTAACTTCAATCTTTTACTTGTAGCTGTCCAGTTTTCCCAGCAGCACTTACTGAAGAGACTGTCTTTTCTTCATTCTGTATTTTTGCCTCCTTTGACATTGATTAATTTACCATAGGGTGCGTGGGTTTATTTCTGGGCTTTCCATCCTGTTCCACTGATTTCTGTTTTTGTGCCAGTACCATACTGTTTTCTTTTTATTTATTTGGCTGTACTGGGTCTTAGTTGTGGCATGCGGACGCTTCAGTCTTCACTGTGGCATACAGGTTCTTTAGTTGCAACATGTGGGATCTTTGGTTGGGGCATTCGAACTCTTAGTTGCAGCATGTGGGATCTAGCTCCCTGAATAAGAATCGAATTTGAGCCCCCTGCATTGGAACAGAGTCTTAGCCACTGGACCACCAGGGAAGTCCCACCAAACTGCTTTTATTACTGTAGCTTTGTAGCATAGTTTGAAGTCAGGGAGCCCAATTCCTTCAGCTCTGTTTTTCTTTGATTTCTTTCATCAGCATCTTACAGTATTCAGAGGACAGGTCTTTTGATTCCTTAGGGAGATGTATTCCTAAATACTCTTTTTGATGCATTGGTAAAAGAGTTATTTCCTTCATTTCTCTTTCTGATCTTTTGTTGTTAGTGTAGAGGAATGCAACAGATTTCTGTGTATTAATTTTGTATACTGTAACCTTATTTATCCTGTAACTGAATTCATTGATGAGCTCTAGTAATTTTGTAATTTTCTTGTTTCTGAAAAGTGAAAGTTGCTTAGTTGTGTCTGACTCTTTGCAACCCCATAGACTGTTGCATGCATAAACTGCCATGCTCCTCTGTCCATGGAATTCTCCAGGCAAGAATACTGGAGTGGGTAGCCATTCCCTTCTCCAGGGGATCTTCCTGACCCAGGGATTGAACCCGGGTCTTCCACATTGTAGGTAGATTCTTTACCATCTGAGCCATTAGGGAAGTCCCAAGAATACTAGAGTGGGTAGTCATTCCCTTCTTGAGTTCTAGTAGTTTCATAATTTTCTTGTTTCTAGTTGTGGACTTTTCTTTTCTGCCTTTACCATTTACTGTGAAGCTGATTTGGTGCTGAATTCTTTTAGCTGTTGCTTGTCTGTAAAGCTTTTGATTTCCCTGTCAAATCTAAACAAGAGCCTTGCTGGGTAGAGTATCCTTGTGTGTAGGTTTTCCCCTTTCATTATTTTAAAAATATCATGCCACTACCTTCTGGCCTGCAGAGTTTCTGCTGAAAAATCAGCTGATAACCATATGGGGTTTCCTTTGTATGTTATTCGTTGCTTTTCCTTTTTTGCTTTTAGCATTTGCTCTTTATCCTTTTGTCAGTTTGATTACTGTATGTCTTGGCATGTTCCTGCTTGGGTTAATCCTGTATGGGACTCTCTGCTCCTGGACTTAGGTGACTGTTTCCTTTTCCATGCTAGTGAATTTTTCAGCTATTATCTCTTCAAATATTTCCTCAGGTCCTTTTTCTCCCTCTTCTGCTTCTGGGACCCCTATAATGAAAATGTTGGTGGGTTTGATGTTGTCTCGGAGGTCCCTTAAACTGTTTTCCTTCCTTTTCAGTCCTTTTTTCTTTACTCTGTTCCACAGCAGTGATTTCCATTACTGTCTTCCAGCTTACTGATCCTTTCTTGTGCCTCATTTATTCTGCTACTGATTGCTTCAAGTGTATTTGTCATTTCAGTTATTGTATTCTTCAACTCTGGTTGTTTTTTATATTTTTTCTTTGTTAAAAAAAAAAAACTTCTTGTAACTTCTTGCTATGTGCGTCAATTCTTTTCCTGAGTTTTTGATTGTCTTTACAATCAAAAGTAAAGAGTTCTTTACTGTGAACTCTTTCTCAGGTAGATTGCCTATTTGCACTTTACTTAGTTATTGTTTTAGGGTTTTGCCTTGTTCATCTGAAACATATTCCTTTGCCATCTCTTTTGTTTAAATTTCTATTTGTGCTTTATGTGTTTAGTAGCTTAGTTATGTTTCTTGACCTCAGAGAAGTGGCTTTCTGTAAGGGATGCCCTAGGTGTCCCTCCCAGAAGTACAGTCTCCTCTCACCACCCAAAGGCCAGGGATGAGGTAGGTTCTGATGTGTTTACGTACTCAGCTCTGCAGGATCACCATTTTCTTGCTTCTGGTATCTGCCCCTTAGTGGGCGAGGCTGGTCTAGAGGCTTGTGCAGGCTTCCTGGTGGGAGGGGCTGATGCCCACCCACTGGTGGGTGGAGCTCAATCTGGCCCTTTGGTGGGCAGGGCCATGTCAAGGGGCATGTCTAGAGGTGACTGTGGGCTCAAGAAGTCTTTAGGCAGCCTGTCTGCTGACGGGTCTATGTTCCTGCCCTGATGATTCTTTGGCCTGAGGCACCCCAGCCCTGGAGCCTACAGGCCTTTGGGTGAGGGCAGGCTTTGGTGCTAATGATGCAAGCAATATATCTGCCTCCTGGAAGAGTTCAAGTAGGTGTACATTCACCAATATTTCCGCCACCAGGTTTTATGACCCCAGACAGATCCACAGTCACCCTCCTCCCAACTCCACAAGAGGGCCTCCAAGACCAGCAGATAAGTCTGGCCCGGGGTCCTAGGAAGTCAGCTGCTTTTGCTCTGCGTGCTGGTATGCACGAGACCTTGCGTGCACCCTCCAGAAGTGGAGCCTCTGTTTCCCACACCCCCCACCCCTGTCCGGTGGAGCGCCTACAATCAAGCCCCACTGGCCTTCAAAGCCAGATCTGCTGAGGGCTCCTCCATCCGATGCCAGACCTCTAGACTGGGGAGCCTGATGTGGAACTCAGAGCTCTCAGCTCTGTGGGAGAATTTCTGTGATGTAATTAGTCTCTAGTTTGTGGGTCACCCACCCAGGTAGTATGGGATTTAATTACATTGCAAAGTACACCCCTCCTATTATCTCGTGTGGTTTCATCTTTATGTCTTTGGATGCAGAGTATTTTTTGTGGTAGATTCCAGTCATATGAAATATCAATTATGCTTAAATCAGAGGCAATACTAATCTGAATCTAAAGGGATGAACATTATAGCTCAGCTTAATTTTTAAAAACCTATGTATGGTGACTATTATAGGATAGAAGATACATGTTGGCCCACAGTCAAAATATTCTATTTTTCCTACAGTTTATGATTTCTTTTTTTTTATTGAGATAGTATTGGTTTATAGTATTATATGTTTCATGTGTACACCATGCTCACCACAAAATTTTAGTTTCCATCCATCACCATACAGTTGACCGCCTTCAGTCTCTTAAAGTTCATGTTAAAAGGAGAAAAACATTGTAAAATGAATCTCACTTCTATCAAACTGACAGAACTCACAACAACAGAAACATATAAACACAAAACCTCATTTATTTTTGTTTGAAGCAGAGAGAGATCACTTAGCACAGGAGCAATAAATAAATCATATAAATATTGAGGGAAAATGTTCCCATGAATACACACATGTATATATTCTTAACAGCAGTGATCAGAAGTTTAATACAATGTAAGGTAGTTTTCAATTTTAAGAAAATGCTTTCTGACAGACTTTTGAGTATGAAGTAAACAGGTAAATCAATACGATATATCACTTATGGTTCAAGTCACTTGAATCCTGTGGACTGTGGAAACCATCTTGGGATTTACATTTAGTGTCAGGATTGGCCTGTTCAACTTTTGCATTTCACTCAGTTTGGACCAGCTTTACAAATTAACCCCTCACCTCTTGATCTTTCACACTCAGGACTATAGGAGGGGAAGGAAGGAGGGGCTGAGAGTGAGAACATGCAGGAGGCCAACCCCAGGGTTTCTAACATGTGTCAGTTCATTTCTGCACTTCTTCCCATACTTGAGAGACATTAAAGTCTCAGGGCCCAAAGTCATACCTACAGTGGCTAAATAGGTCTGAAACTGCAAAGAAAAAAACCTTAAAAATTTACAGTCCACCAATTTGAAAATTACTTCAAGACACTGCCCATGACACATTTTTTAGTCTACTTTTTAATAACTCAGAACACTTTTTTAAAACAAACAAACAAACATATGATTGCTTGCATCATCACCTCTGTCCAGTAGGCTACAGGAGCATCCAGCTCTGAGTATCTTCCGTGAATAGCAAGCACAGGGTAGAATTGATACAACGGGGCTTCTAGCTGGCTTTTAAAGCTTTCCATATGTCTGGCTCTGAGGTGAAAAAATGAAAAACAGGAGGAGTATGGAAGGGAGTAAAGATTTAAAATTATTTGCTGGATCTCACAGCCATTGTTTCCCTGCTGAGATCTCAGTGGTAGCTACAGACAGGGATATTCAAGGCCACACCTCAGATCAACTACGTATAACAGGGGTGTTTCCCATCAACTTCCTTGACCAGGCAGAATCCTCACAGAAATAAAAAGAGATCCAATGGGGTTCAATGATCATAATATTAATTTAGAAAGACCTCCTTCTAGCATGAAGGAAGCTTATTCCAAGATATTCTCTTGGATTCTAAAACCTTCAGCAATTAAATCAGAAGAAGCTGGGCTAATAAATAAGGAGACAGACTTTCCTTGGTCTCAGTTTATAATTACAAGGACAATCTCTCCTGTTCTAATCCTACATTTTACTCTCTTTCGAAAATTAAATTTACATTGGCTAATTAGCCTGCTTTTGTGTTCTGGTTGCAAAAATATTTTTAAATGTATGGTAGTCTCTACTATCAAATACATTTTTAGCTGTTAAAGTACATTCTATTAAAAATCTCATGAAACCCAAGGCAAATAGTGCAGAGTAGGGTGAGGGGGCTGTGAAGATATTTTAATCCTTCCTTTGCTGTCTGAGAGCAAAATATTCAAAATAAAGTGACAAACAGAATTGACTTGGAATACTGCCTCTCTGCAATTCAAAAGTCAACCCACACTGAGCAAAAGCAACATTTCAAAGTGCAGAACATCTGGGCGTGTGTATGTCTAATGCCTGCATTACCACAAAAAGCATATGCGAGATTCAGCAATACTGTACTTGGGGAAGTAAAACACATAAGTGATGCAGGGAGCTCAAATTTTAACACATTCTATTTTTACTAGAAAAGAAATTCAGGTTCTAATATATTATCAGGGCTAAATTTAACATTTGACAGGCTGGTTGTATATGGCCATTCTTCCTGCTTCTGATGCTACACTTACATTTACTGCACATGAGTCCTAGATCTAAATGAAAACTGATGTTCAGCATCAAAATGTACATCCTTAGGGAAGGTAAAGGTGTAGGATCTTTTCAAGGCTTAAGAACAGCTTCTGCCGATTAGCAGATCTTGCACGTCATCCAAATTCCTTTGCCCACTCATGTGGGTTAGACACTAGGGTAACCAAGTTCCTTTGGCAGGGATTGGGGAGATAGAACAGAAGACACCTGCCAGGACTAGGGAGAAATGGAACAAAATTTGGTGGGGCATCTTTGACATGGCTCTGTAGCTAGGAATTCTGGAAATACAGAGACTAAGACTGGAAACTGGGTTTTTACTGAGTTAATACCTCACAACAGAAACTCTACAAAACCAAAATTTGTTCTGTCTTTACGTGTAGTGTGTACACAAGTCTGGAAGTGTTTCCGAGGGGTGAGGGGCCAGAGACTGAGCAAATGACTACTGAATTAGCATAACTGTATAAGAATAAAATTTATAGTACCAGGGAAGAAATTTTCTTCTTCATTCTGTAGTTATGGAGTTAGTGATATTACATATAGTTCTCTACTATGAGGTGATAATAAGGAGTCAGCTCTAAGCCCTAGGTATGAGTGTTATCATATATTAAGAAAATCTCCTTTTTCTTGTTGGTTTATAGGGTTTGGAGTTAAATGAGAAAAATATAGCATTTAAATAACATTCATATCAATTTTTCTTAGGGATTTTATCATAAAGTCATAATTTGTTTTTAAGTCTAGGTTATAGGAAAGCACACTATATTAGGAAACATAAAAACACTATTTGTTTACTATTTCTAGATGTCTAGTACAGATTAAGTCCTATTAATATAAACATTAGTGGGCCATCTAAATATTTTTCATCATCCTAGAATTCTAATGTCTTGAAAATTATTGGGAATTAAAAAGGCAAGATAAAATTGAAAATAGAGTAATTTCAATATGCAGGGTTTAAAGATTTTTAATAATATTTATCTAATAGGATTTGTCCTTCATTTTAAAGTTCTAACAGATTGACATGAGTATTAAATTCTCAACAACTATGGAATAGTTCTTTGGGAGGACAGGTCATCACAATGCAACCCTTCCTTTTAGTATTGACACCTCCTGGATGCCCAGAACTTGCCCCAATTTATGAAGACACCAATCTACACAACAGTGCAGCATGGAATTTGTTTCTCTTCTGATAAAACTGAAGCAATAATAGCATCACACAATTGTACTCTAAGGTATTTCAAAGTACACAAAAATACAGCTATTTATGCTATGTAGTTATGTGAATAATATTCCCAAGAGACGTTAAATCTTTAATACCCAACTTCTGTCAAACACTTAGAAGCACAGAACTATATTAAGAAAGCGTGTGGCATTCAATTTCTGACATTTCATCCTGTAAGAAGGCGAAGCACAACAATAACACGTCTCTGAAATGCAAATGCCATTAAGTGCAAATTTCCAGAACACAAGGTCAATCTAGAAACACATTTTAAAATTCAACAGATTCACTTTTTAAATTAGTATGCTCAGTATATAATTTTCAAACACAATCCGAAGTGATTTTCCAATGTTTTTCATAGTCTTAACTTTTTCTCCCTTGTAAAAATATATTCACTGGTTCATTTTTCTGTTTTCCAATTTTCACATTTACTAGCTGAAACTATCTAACCTTATAGGAATATCCTTTTTTCTCCATGTTTCCAAATGTGAAATAGATTTTATTTAAATCCCATAAGAAGAACACCACCAGTAATAACATTCCCTTATGTTTGAGCTTTAAAGTAAACCTTAAACAGTTCTAAAAGGAGAAATTTTTAATCCTCCTAACCAGAGCTGAGAATTAGCACAACTTCCTTCAAACAGTTTGTCAAGTGAATACTGTAACTAGACACAGAAGGAGATAGTCACCCCGAGAACAAGGGACTGTTTTTTGACTTCCTAACTCGACCTGGGCACAAGAAGATACAGAACTGCGTTACCCCAGGAAAACTTGTAGACGCTGAGGGTCTTACACGGAGCTCGAAAAGGGAACCACCTGCTTTCCGCCCACATACACCTCCTCAATATTTCGGTCATCTCCTGAAAGAAGCATCAAGGAATCATTGTTTATAACCTGAACAGGGAGACATGATCAATAGAAAATGCAGCATCTAATCTGAGGACTAGAGCCTGAAGTACACGCCTAAAGCAGAATTCACGTAAAGTTGAATCGACCCTCCATCACTGTCCTTTTAGCTAGAATGAGTGGTTTCCATTTCCAGCCCTAGTTGTAAAAGAAATACTTATCTTTACGCCCCAGAATAATACTCAGCATGGTGAGATGAAGGGCTTGCAAGAACTGAGCTTCACAAGAAATACCACATGTGTCTCTCCCACTCTAAATTCACTCAGAACTCAGAGGTCACTCAATGGAGTGAGAGGAAGAATAGAATCTTCTATACTATTTACTTCTCTCTCTATCTCTCTCTCTCTCTTTCTCAATAGAATTGAATGTGAGTATGTTTAAAAAACAAAAACTGGCTTCCCTGGTGGCTCAGTGGCAAAGAACCCACCTGCCAATGCAATGGGTTTGATCCCTGGGTCGCGAAGATCCCCTGGAGAAGGAAATGCAACCCACTCCAGTATTCTTGTCTGGGAAATCCCATGCACAGAGGAGCCTGGTGGGATACATCCCATGGGGTCACAAAAAAGCTGGACACGACTTAGCGACTAAACACCATGTTAAGAAAGCGCGCATGGAGAGACTCCACCACAAACTTCTCACACACACAGCGTAGTGTCAGAACAGGTGTAGGGGGAAGTACAGGGTGATCTCATCTTACCTGCCATTCCTCAAGTTTAGGGTCTAATACTATGTTCTCAAAGAGCGTGTTCATTTCAAATAGTGCCTTTAAATATTGTACCACAAATGGGCTCAGTGCTAAGGAATGCTAAAAACAATAATAAGTCTAAGCAAATGATCACACATAATGCTTAACATATGGTACAATATATGCAGAGAGCATACCAAGAGACAACAGAAGATTTTATTTAGCATAGAGACATATATACCTACCTAGATATAGGAACTTCTGGATAACAGCCTAAAATGAAAAATAAAGATAATAATAAAAAAGAGTATTTTCTGCACTTAGAAAAGCAAATTGACAATGAATAGTGGTTGGCAAAACCCAGAAATATAAACTTATTTCTCGATGGCAAAAATCTATTTTTATTTTTTTCTAAACACAGACTTTTTTTCTTTTGTAAATATATATATATATATATATAGCCCACAGAGGAGAAAAATGCTGTACATTTTAATGCCCAAACTTATTTATATATTTACATAAAAGATGCTATCTTGATTATCACTGTCTGTTTGCAGTTCCACATGTAAATTTCTTTAGTCCTGCATTCCACATCAAGCAGTTACAGTGAAAATATTTTTTTTCCTTTTTTTTTGGAAAATATTTTTAATTTAACCCCTAAAGAGGTCTTGAGATAAGATACATAATCCATCCATTTAACAGGTACTATAATTCCTTCTGTTGCGTACTTTAGCCTGGCTAGAACATAGTCCCAGAAATGGACACACTGGTGTCTGTCTATTCCAATAACAGAGCTGGGTAAAGGGGAAGAAATTATTTGTCACCAACAATCCAGTATCCCAAGTCAAAATACTAAACTATGGCCAAAAGTACATAACTCTATCACTGGAACTAGCTTCTATGGCTAATAGTCACTGTCTCACTTAAGCTGGCATCCAATGAACACCCTAAAATCTACTTTTATTAATGAAAAAGAAATGGTCTTTTGCCTGAAAAAATAAAAGTACTGATTATTAACAAATGTTTCCAACGCCTGAAAGTCCTTAATATATAACCTTGAAATCTTCAGAGGGAAAGTGTTAACATAAATAATTTAATATAATGATTTAAATATTTTAAGAGGTGTATAAGACAAAAAAAAATGCCTGGATGAATGGGACTGAACCCTATTCCCAGAAACTCACTCTAATATTCCAGGAAATTTACTCAATCAATAAAAAGTAAAAGATTAAGTAATAGAAAAATAACTAATGCTGTTAACTTCAAATAATCCAGCACTTTTCTTCTAAAAACCTCAGTATGTTACATTTAATATCACACTTACTCTCATAAGTGGATCAGTTTTTAAATGGCAATAGTTAAATTTTAAGAAAAACCATCTCATAAAGAATTGTTATTAAAGTAAGAAAAACCAGTTTATTTTATGTATACAAAAACGTGATAAGAGGGACAAAGTAATGAAACTCAGTTTCTTTTTTTTTTTTTTTTTCAGTTTCTTATAATTAAGAGAATCAAGGTAGCACTGTGATCAAGAACCCAGACCCCAAAAGTCAGAAAGTCCTGGAATGGAATCCAAACTCTGTCTATTAATTAACAGCCATGAGTTCTTAGGAAATCATTTAACCTTCCTTAAGTCTCACTGCCCCATAAACCACACGGTAATATTAATAGCATGTGCCTCTCATAATAGTTCTGAGAGTTAAAAAATGATGTATGAAAGTGCATAATCCCATGCCATTTAGCAGATAGAAAGTGTGTTCAATAAGTGGTAACTATATTGTTTTCTTAGAGTCAAGTACCTTCAAATATACAAATATATTCAAAATAAAAGTGTTTACTTATACCATTATTGTCATGAAATTATAATAACTTAAAAGGATCTAGCTTCCCTTATAAGAGTCTCCTCCATTCCATTAAACTGTTTCAGTGTCTTTTTTTTTTCCCTATAGGGAAGTTGTTATGACTAGTTCATGAAATAAATGCTTTTTGATCAACTTCCTTTTACATACCTCAGAAATCTCACCAATAAAATCCCCATAAAACAGGTCAATGGGAGAGTCAGATGCTTTGGGGTTGATCAGGAGGGCATCAAATTCCTTACCCACTTCAAAGTTTCCAATCTCTCTATCCAGCCCCAGGGCTACAGGGTGGAATAAATTAACAAACAGTCAGTATCTCCAAGCTTTGGACCATGTAAATATCCCAATTTACAAGGACAGAATCTGCCAACATACCACTAGGGGAAAAAAAAAATCAGTATCTTAATAATGAAGCATTCCAGTAGACCGCAAGACTTCGACTTACAGAAAGCAGAGAAAGGACAGGGAAAGCAATATCTGAGAACAAAGAGGTCTCTTCAACACCCTGATCATATTAATAATTCTGATGGTATGTCCGTTTTGGCTCTACCAGCACCCTTCACAGTCCAGCTGGTTTATGATTTCCATTCATCCCTCTAAGAAACATGACGACTGACCTAATGTCTTTCTTTTCCTCTCCTATTCTCCTCCCAACATTCCAACTCCTTTCCTTCCCCTTTTTATTCTTTTGTTCTACAAAATAGCTGACAAGATCTACTTTTGCGTCAGTGAAATGAACTTCAAATAAGTAAAAACTAATTATCTTTTTTTTTTTGCATGTTTGTCAATGCAGGCATATCCATCCTAAGTTCCTTAAATGATCTGAATAGAAAAATATTCACTTCTGAAAGTAAATGGATCTCATAACTCAAGAGTCCAAGTGCTTTAGAAAGCAGACTAATTTCTCTGTAACCTTAAAGATTTCCTGGTTGCCAGAGAAGAATGGTTCTTTACATAGGGCATAGGTCAATAATGTCTATTGACCTGATCCTTCTCACAGCTAGAATTCTTGTTCCATGAATAGTGATGTCAAGGAAGAACATCTCTCATTTTTATGGTTTACTTTTAAAAGATGAGGGTAGCTGGTTTTCCTGGTCAGTGAGGGTATTGAATTTAAGCTCCTTAAAGCCAATAATGTGGACAGAGTGTTCCAAATGGAAGCATGCATGAAAGAAAGGTCAACTGGAGTGCAGCATTTTGTAGTTGAATTTTTACGTGTATTTTTTGTATTCTGTCACTGTCAGAATATAGTCCTGTGTGAAAATATTAGACAATAACCGCCGCATTATATTTCTCTGTATGGATATCCAAAAGTCTTTTGGCAATGCTTAGAAATCCTGCTTGTTCTTAAATGGCTATTTAAAGGGTAACTCATTTATTCTCAGAAAAGAAAGAGACGTTTTAGCCAAAGAATTCTTATAGGAAGACAGAGGTGCAAACATAATTAGAAAAGTTAAAAAGCAGCTGGGTGACTTCTGATTGTGGGGAGAAGAACTGAATGAAATAGAAAATCACTAGAAATCTTCTCCCCCTTCACTGATTACACTTGACATTTTTCATTTGACACTTGTCATTTTTCACTTCACAAATAGCATGACAAACATGAGTTTTTGATGACTGTATTAAACATAAAATTATTGTGTGTTTAATAGGCCAGATAACCAGGTTCATTTGCCAGGATTTGACAAGATGTGTGTGTGTGTGTGTGTGTGTGTGTGTGTGTGTGTAGTATAGCCCCACTATGTAAGGGCTTCCCTGGTAGCTCAGATGGTAAAGAATCTGCCTGCAATGCAGGAGACTCGCATTCGATCCCTGGGTCAAGAAGATCCCCTGGAGAGGGAATGGCAACCCATTCTAGTATTCTTGCCTAGAGAATTCCATGGACAGAAGAACCTGATGGGCTACAGTCCATGGGGTTGCAAAGAGTTGGAGGTTATATATATATAAACTAACTGGATTACTTGTTAGAATTTGGAGAGTTCAGGTATGAACTAACCAAAAAAAGACACAACTACTTTCAGTGAATTGTAAATTGATCTAAATTCATATTATTGCAGAGAGGCCTAACTGTGCTGGTAAGCAACTCAAATGCACTTTAAGAAATGCAGTTTTACTGTCTCTAGAGCAGATGTTGGCTCTGTGAAAGCGATTGATGCATATCTTAATCTTGAGAGTGAATGTAAAGCTAGGAAGAGTCCAGCTTTTAACAGGGAAGCATTCATCTCATTCACTCAGACTCTTGTGGAGACACAAGCTAAGGAAAGGAAATTCTGTAACAGTAACCTCAGAGGCCCAGAAAATAGATCTGAAAGCTGTACAGCAAGGTAGAAATGATTTGGTAAGCACCCCATGCCGGCCTGGTCAGATAACAGGATCCTGATGAAACAACTCACAGACGGCCTAGAATAAAAAAGCATTATTTAAATATAAGTCATTTACACCATGAAGTTAAGGTGGTAGGACAACTATATGAACTCAGATGTGAAAGTGGGGAGTGTGACACTTGTTAAAAGTACAGAACTTTTAAAACTTAAAACTTTAGAAAATGAGGTCATAAGGCATGGGAAAATGCAAAGCATATGACCTTTTTCTTGAAATGTTCTTTATGGCATTCATCATAGCAGAACATTCAGAAAAGAGCCAGGAAGTTTCTCTTCCCAGGATACCCTGGCCTCCATCATACTTCATTTCTAACATCTAGGGTATTTATCATAAATATCAAGATATATTAAAAAAAGATACACCTGTCTCAAGATCTGTGTTCTTCTTTCTTACTAGCTACCTAGGGTTTCATGCTATGCTCATTATCATCCATCCAGATTATACTACAATACTAAAGTGAAAGCAATGCAGTTACCAAGTTCTATCTCTTCAGTAAAAATACAATTACATGTGAGAACTGGGAAAAGCTGATGAACAATATTTGCATATCAACCAGCTATATTTTTACAACTTTCTCTTTTGAAGGCAGCTTGTAATTAGTGTACTTAAGTATATAAACAAAATACATAGTCTAGGCTAAGATTTATACAGGAAGGAAAAAAAGATTTATATAGGAAGATATTGCAGTGGAAAGCAATGACCTGCACTCTGGTATCAGATTTCCTAGATTCAAATAATATACCGCAGCTTGACAGGTGTGTAAGCCTCACTCAGGTACCTGGTTGGTAAAATAGAATCAATAACAGTAGTTCTGAGGATTAAATAACAGCATCCATAAAGCATGTTGCATAGTGCCTACCACATGGTAAGAAACCAATAAGTCTTGGCTATTATTATTATTACTACTCAGATCAATAGAGAGCACTTTACTTGACTTGATGGGAAAAAACTGATTAAAGAATTCATATGCATGTGACCAATGCAAGTATACATTACAACAATACAACTGCATACTGAACGTCTCTTCTGCCAAAAACAAGGAACTTGCTAAATTAATGATTCAAATCATTCAAATAATGATTCACCACATGCTTGAACGTGTACTTCACTTGCTAAGCTTTGGGTATATTATGTGAGATGCAAATCATGAATATGGGGATGCCTGCTGAGGTCAGCATCATGAGCCTTCATACTTCAGCCAAGGACATAGATTGGCATGGTTGTACATCGTGTGAGAAAGAAAGAAAATGCTCATTCATTACCTTGGCTGCCTCCAAGAGTAGCTAGTCTGAAGACTTCTTTGAGGGTGAGGCTTTTTGAATTTATCTTATTAATTAAAAGGATATTGGAAACCATCACTGCTCTTCTGATTGCATCAAGCATGGATGATGAATAACCACCAGCCACATCTGAGGTAGATAAAATAAACAGTAACTTTATGAGCTGGATTATTAGGTATATAGGGTTTTTTCTGTTCTTAATGACAGATAGAGTCACTCAAATATACTTCAGAGAAAAGACCTTATCTACAAACACAGAATAGACACAGACTAGTATTTAAAGGAATTCAAAACTTGCGATTAATATCAAATTATACTTCTACTAGTTTTCTAGGGCTGCTGAAACAGATTACCACAAATGTGGTGGTTTAAAACATCAGAAATTCAGACTTCTCTGGCAGTTTGGTGGTTAAGACTCTGTGCTTCCACTGCAGAGGGCATGGATTTGATCCCTGGTTGGGGAACTAAGATTTCACATGTGTGGCAAAAAAAAAAAAAAAACAGCAGAAATTTATTCTCTCACAGTTTTGAGGGGCAGAAGTCTTAAAGTATGGCAGGGCCACCATCCCTACAGTGTCCAGGGAAGAATCTTCCCTGATTTCTCCCAGTGTGAGGGGGCTCCTGGTGTTCCTTGGTTTGTGGCAGTGTAGCTCCAATGTCTGCCTCCATGTTCAAATAGCCTTCTTCCTTCTGTGTCTTTATGCACCTTTCATTGCTTGTCTCTTATAAGGACATTCATCACTGGATTCGCCTTAATTCACAGTGACTTCATCTTAAGAGCTTTACCTTAATTACATTTGCAAAGATCTTTATTCCAAATAAGGCCATATTTACATGTTCTTGGTAGGTATCTCCTTTTGGGGGAGGTGGTACGGGGAGCACAATTCAACCCAGCACAATACCCAAATGTTCAATAAAGTTAAGAGAAGAAACATCTTTGACTATTCCCTAAATTCTCACAGAAATTGGTCAAATATGATTACATTATAGATAACATGAGATTTAAAATAAATTCATAGTTCTATGCTCTAAAAACTTGTCTTAACTCTATTTTAATTCTGATGAGGACTTTGGGAATTAAATAGCTACTTCTTTATGATAATTTTTTTCAGGAAGAGCTTTTAGAATGAACTTAAATATTCTGGAAAAATTAGTGTAATAAATGAGCAGTGCTGATATAGACAGCTTTACATTTGTCACTGGCATCATTAGATGACGAATGAGAATTTTTTATAGTGTTTTAAATAAGTCCCTAATCATAATTAAATTGAAATACAGCCTTTGACAAGAATGAATATAGAAGTTAAATGAATTAGTATAAATGTCAAGTAAGCTAACATGTTTTATTAGAGGAAAAGTACATCTATAGCTAATAAAATACACTTAATATTTCAAGAGTTCCTTTTGTCACATCTTGGTAGACACATATAATTATTAGTGCCTATGTATATTGCAAAGATCAAAAATAATAGCCCACTAAGTAATCTTAGATTACAGTTTAATTTTATGTTCAGCTGTCTTACATGTCTTTACCTAAACTTGTATGATTTTTTTGTTTTAGAAAATACTTTTCTTTAGCCAGAATTGTATTACCAGAGGCTCATCCAGTTCCTTGACAAGTTTTACTCATCTACTTACTTAGTCCACTTTAACATACAGTAACCATCCATCAACCTTTCATTTTATCATAGCATCCAGCTAATAAAACACATATGATTTGGGAAACATGCATATTATGCTTTGAAATACTTTGTCTATTGATTTTTTCTTTATTACTAGAACAAAGAAAACGTTCAGTTCAATCTAAAGGCAGAATAAAATGCTATCACTACATGGTATGGAAATAAGTAAAGATTGAATATATATTTCAAAATATGTAAGAAGCAGCTAAGAAAACCATATAAGAATAAAAACTTGAGCCAGGGGGCAATAGAAGAATAAAAGGAAGTAATTCTATATGTATGTGTTCATCCTATTCATTCATTCATTTATCAACAGATTTACTGAGCACCTTCTTTGTACTTGATTTATTAAAGCAATCATAAATAAAAGTTACAGGCACTGCATGAGCTTACTATCTTATGGAGAAGGAAAAGAGACATACAAAAAGACAAATATTAATAATAAACCATGTTCAGTTAGTGATCAAGAAAATGGAGGTAGAAAGCCCATTGTGACAGGATGGTCAGAGAAGACCTCGTTAAGTCAACAACATTTAAACTAGGGCAAAAATGAGAACTCAACCATGCTTAGAGAGACAAAGGGTATTCCAGGCAGAGGAACAAAAGGCACTCAGGTCATTTGGCAGGAGGGGGTGTGATTCACAGAGGGGATTAAAAGGGAGCACTGTGGGGAGGAGAGCAGCATGAGGTGGGGCTGGGAGGTGGAGGGATGTCACACCATGCAGAACTCTCTGGCCTCATAAAGAGGTTTGCATATTCAAAATCACACTGAAGGTGGTAATCAGGAGGGAGTGAAATATTTTCATTGTGATTCTTTTGAAGCGAGAATACTGGATTAGAAGGGCCTAGGAATATGAGACCATTAGAAAGCTAGTGCAGGAGTTTAAGCAAGAAGCAATGGCTTCTTGTATGTTTGTATGAGGTGTATGAGGCATTTAAGAGAGGCATTTAAGAGGACAGGCTTAGATGTTTGAGGGTATGATAAAGTTTGGGGGTTGTATGAGGAGGGGTCAAAGAGAAAGGAGAAAGTAAGCAATTGAAAATACAGGTTTGGAATTCAAAGAGGAGTCTGGGCTGGATATAAAAATCTGAGTCATCTGCATATGTGTATCCCATGTAAAGTCACGGTTGCAGATGACGACTCCTGAGAGTTGAAAAGAGGAGAGAGCCTAGGACTGAGCCTTAAGGAAAGCTTTTGAATGGCCAGGAAGAGAAGGGGCCTTCTGAGAAGATGAAGAAGGGCAGGCAAGAGAGGAAGAAGGGAAACAAAACCAGTGTGGTTTCACTAAATCCAAGGAAAGAGTATTTGGACAAGAAGTCCAGTGTGATAAAGACAGACTGGTGTCTTTTGGAGTTGGCAGCAAAAGAGATCGTGTGTGTGTGTGTGTGTGTGTGTGTGTGTGTGTGTGTGTGTGTGTGTGTGTGTGTGTGTGTGTGTGTGTGTGTGTGTGTGTGTGTGTGTGTGTGTGTGTGTGTGTGTGTGTGTGTGTGTGTGTGTGTGTGTGTGTGTGTGTGTGTGTGTGTGTGTGTGTGTGTGTGTGTGTCACTCAGTCAGGTCCGACTCTTTGCGACCCCATGGACTGTAGCCCTCCAGGCTCTTCTGTCCATAAGATTCTCCAGGCAAGAATACTGGAGTGGGTTGCCATTTCCTCCTCCGAAAGAGATGGTAGTGTGGTAACAATCCAGGGGAGAAAGGACAAGGATAGCAACTATGGAGGGTGGTAAGAAGCCAGGCTGAAGTGGGTGGAGGAATGGGAGAGTGCCTGGATGCAGTGTAGTGTGAGTATGTACTCATTGACGTTTTGCTGTGAAGCGGGGTAGAGAAGTGGGGCAAGAGCCAGAAGAGGGTGTCTAATTAACAGAGAGGTTTTCTTCACACCTTTGCTTAAAAGATCAGGAGGTCTACAGAATGTTTGTATTCTGAAGGAATGATCCAGGAGGGAGGAGGTAACGATGATACAGGAGAGTTACTGGCCAATGGAATTGATCTATTGAGATCAAGAGAGAGGAGAGCCTACAGAACACACCTCAGGGTATGTTTGTTTTTGACTTAGACCGGAAGAGAAATTTTTTCACCTGCAGAGAGAAAAAGAAGAGAAAATGCAAGCAGATGGAGGAAGGTATGTAAATTTAGTGGTGGGAACATAAAGGAAAGGCTTCTGATCGCATCTGTTTTCTCAGTGACTGATGAGATAAGGCCACTAGTTGGAAGCGAGAAGGGTATGCTTTGGGATAAAATAGTTAGGAAGAAATAGGTAAGTCTGTCTTGGAATGTGGGAACATATTAGAGAAACATAATTATCTATTTGGGTAGCGCTAAGGGCCACTTAGGATTTGAAAGCAACATTTAAAATGAAACCACTAGAAAAATGTTTTCTAGCAACATCCAGCTGCTCAGCTGTAAATATTTGAAGGGGAAGAGCTGAGACAGCCAAGGCGGGCTTTTAAAAGGTTAATTAAAAGTAAAAAATGAGGGCGGAAGGAAAGAAAGGAAGAAGAGGCATATGAGAAACGAAGAATTTCCAAGGAATGATTATAGTGAATACTCTGGCATCTAAGATGTGTAGATTAGGAAAAGAATAACGAATTTGGAAAAAGCATGTAATCACTGGATTGGAGCCTACAAGTTGATCAAAGAATATTGCTTTTGAATTAATTGAAGTAAATTAGAAAGATAGGAATTTGTCCCTAGAAAGTGGCATCCTGGCTCCATGTACATTGTTTTGATGAGTTTGTAGGTCTTGTTGATGTAAACTTGTTCCATGTTTTTTCAGGTTACTGGTTTGTTTGGGTTTTGTTTTGTTTTTATAATTTGCTATGTCCTTTTGAGATAAAGAAATTTTATACACTCATAATTTTGCTCCCACTTGCCAAATACATCTTCATTCTTTCAACCGTATGCATAAACCACAACTTCTTGGTTTCTGTTAACAAAATCAGAAAGTAAAACAATTTTTAGTACTTGGGAAGTTCTTTCTTGCAGCCTATACATTATTTTAAGATTTTATGATAAAATATTAAAGACAGTCAAATGATACAGGGAAAATATAATACCAAAACTCAAGGACCTAACACTCAGTTTCAAAGACAGTATTATATATTCAGGTCCCAGGAACCTGTTCCCAGAGGGAAACACCTTGATTTATGTTGCCATTTTGATTTTTTAAATGTTTATATTGTTGTTTATTAAAGCTGTTAGACCAGTTTAAGACTCATAGTCTGATAGTTTTTTAAAAGGTATTACTTTTAACATTGTACACATTCTGTCATTTTTTAAACTCCTTTACAATTTTTTTCCTATTTCTGTTTTAAATGATTTTAGCCTTCCCTGACATCCTGTTGTACCATACTTCCCTATACCATGACCCTTCACTTTGCCTCATCACTCATTGAATGATATAGATTTTCAAATAATTTTTTCAAAGGGTTCATGGGGAGAATATTTTCCAAACCTTTGTACATTTGAGAATTTTGTTGCCTTCACACATGAGGGAGAATGTGGCCCAATATAATATTCTTGAATAATAACCACTTTCTCTCCAAACTCTTGTTCTTGATATTTTGCAGGCCAACAAAAATTGCTTTTTAACTGTTTTATTGATAACTGACTTTTCCCCCTGCCTCAGCGTTTCAGAACTTTCTTTTCTTTTTCTTTATAATTAAAATACTTTGCCACAATTGGTTCAGTTATGGTTTAGACCAGAAGAGGGTAAGTTCTTTCATTAGGATACTCAGTAAGCTCGGAAAAGATTTTTTCTTCAGTGCTGATGGTTGCTTCTGTTCCATCAGTCCTGGATCCTTAGTCAGGAAAATCCTGTTTGCTGGTGCCATGCTCTCTTATCTCCCACATAGATTGTTCTCAAACACCCTCTTTGATCTTTGGTCAACTTCATTCTCCACATCACTGATTTAATTTTCCACAACAATAATTCTACTTCTCACAGCTAGCTACGTGGTTTGTTTTTTTTAATGGAGGGAGAACTAAGATATCATAAAATGCTCAGCACTTGTGTTCTGTTTGATGAATGTTAGTAACTATATATAGCCATCTAAGT
Organism: Cervus elaphus; assembly: GCF_910594005.1. NCBI lineage: Eukaryota > Metazoa > Chordata > Mammalia > Artiodactyla > Cervidae > Cervus > Cervus elaphus. The sequence goes on along the minus strand of NC_057843.1, from coordinate 46,640,412 downwards.
ACCTTTCAGAAAACAAGATATTAAACATTTCCCTCACCCCAGCAAGGTCCGTCATGGCCCTTTTCAGGAGTTCCCCTCCCCACCCCAAATCTTGGCAACCACTTTTTTTCATTGATGTTTTATTTTTAATCACTTTTTATTGGAGTATAACTGCTTTACAATGTTGTGTTCACTTTTACTGTATTGTAAAGTGAATCAGCTTTATGTACACATATATCCCCCTCTTTCTGGATTTCCTTCCCATTTCGGTCACCACAGAGCACACCCCAGTGTTCACTGCATTGCTATTTACAATAGCCAGGACATGAGGGAAGTCACTCAGTCGCGTCCGACTCTGCGACCCCATGGACTGCAGCCTACCAGGCTCCTCCGTCCATGGGATTTTCCAGGCAAGAATACTGGAGTGGGTTGCCATTTCCTAAACATTCATCAACAGAAGAATGAGCAAAGAAGATGTACATATATACAAAAGACCACCACCCAGCCACAAAAAAGGAATGACACTGGGTCATGTGTAAAGATGTGGTTGGACCTAGAGACCGTCCTACAGAGTGAAGGCAGTCAGAAAGGAAGGGCAACACCTCTTAACAGGAAAACTAGTTAGAAAAATATATCAGCCACTTTAGATAGAATAAAGTGCACATGGGAGATATGAACTTCCACCTGCTTTTGCTTGGCAACCGTTTTCTGATTTCTGTCAATGTAGGTTAGCTCTGTTGTTGCTAACCGGGACAATCTGTGGGCCCTGGATTTCCTACATGTGGAACCATAGAGCGTGTGCTCTTTTGTGCTTGGCTTTGTGCACGTAACAAAATGATTTTTAAATTAAAATGTTTTATTTTATTGAAGTAGAGTTGATTAATAGTATTGTGTTAATTTTTGCTGTTTGGGAAAGTAATACATTCTCTTTTCATATTCTTTTCTAGTATGGTTTATCACAGGACATTGAATATAGTTCCCTGTGCTATGCAGTAGGACCTTGCTGTTTATCCATTCTAAATGTAATAGTTTGCATCTGCTAACCCTCACACTCCCAGTCCATTCCTCTCCTTCGGCAACTACAAGTCTACTTTCTGTGTCTCTGAGTCTGTTTCTGTTTTGTAGACAGGTTCATTGGTGTCATATTTTAGATTCTACATATAAGTGATACCATATTGGTATTTGTCCTCTTTCTGACTTACTCACTTGGTTAGATAACTTCTAGGTCCATCCATAGTGCTTCAATGGCATTATTTCAGTCTTTTTTAATGGCTGAGTAGATACCATCGTATGTATGTACCACACTGTTTTTTACCCATTCATCTATCCATGGACATTTAGGTTGCTTGCAGTCTTGACTATTGTAAATAGTGCTGCTATGAACATAGAGGTGAATGTCTCTTTTTGTATTATGGTTTTGTGTGGATATATGCCCTGGAGTGGGACTGCTGGATCATATGGCAACTCTTTTTAGTTTTTTGAGGAAGCTCCATACTGTTTTCCCTGTAACTGCACCAAGTTACCTTCCCACCAACAAGTGTATGAGGGTTCCCTTCTCACCACACCCTCTCCAGTATTTTTAACAAAATATTTTTGTTTTGTATATATCAATGCTTTGTTTTTTTTAATGCTGAATGGTGTTTTTTGGTATGAATATGCTGCATCTGCTTATCTGTCCTCCTGTTAGGTTTTTAAACTTTATTTCCAGTTTGGAGCTATTATTAATAAAGCTATTATAAATATTCTTTATAACTATATGTGTTTATTTCTCTAGGGTAAATACCCAAACTGGAATTACTGAGTCATATGTGGATGTATTTTCAACTTTAGAGAACTATTTGGCAGTTTCTTATAAAGTGGTTGTACCATTCAGTCTCCCTCCAGTAGCGTATAGCAATCTACATGCTTATTATTTTTTCTTTTTCAATTTTCTTCTTCCGTTTTCAATTTTTCCTTTTCCATCAAAACTCAAGGTCTTTTCATAGGGCCATAGGGTTGTCTTGTCCTCTAGGGATGATAGCAATATTCTGAACTCTTATTCTAGATCCTAAAGTACATGGGAGATATGTTCATCCTCTTATTATTTTTGATACCACTTTCTCTTGTTTTGCAACAGTTTTGTGAAGCATCATGCACGTTTCTCATATTTAACAATTAAGAAATGAGAAAGTTCAGGTCTGCCTCTATTTGTTATAGATAGAGTGAATGATCCAGTCTTAGACCTACACTCTTGGCACAATATAAGTTAAACAGTCTTTTAAAGTTCAAAGGAAAAGAACAAGTTCATGCATAAAAGTCATGTTTAGGAAATAGTTGTATATAGGATAGCTATGTAAAATGCAACAGCATCCTCCAAGTTAACATATGAGAATATATCATATTAAATCAAACCTTTAATCAGGAAACCAGTGTTACTCTTTCCCTTTTAAGCCAATCTTTATTAACTAGTACAACTTGCCAGGTATCTGCTAACCATAACACATGCAGTTTTTTCATTTAAGCCTCAAAACAAGCATGTAGCAGATATTGTTATAATTATTGTTGTTCTTGTTATAGAAATTAGGAAATGAATTTTTAGAAAATTAAGGTATCTTGCTCAAGGTCTTATGGCTAATAAGTGACAGAGCTCTACATAATCATTTTAGATCTTTACTATGCAACCCAAACTCAAGAACTGGAAGTCATGTGAGGAACTAAAGTTGTGGAGACCAAACTCCTTGAAAATCTGAAAGCAACATCTGAGTTTTGCATTTCTACTAAATTTTCCATTGACAAAAACTCTTGACCATTTTTTTTCTTATCCATTAAATGTTTTCTGTCAGAGTAAAAACAACTGGTTTCCTACCTTAATACCTGAAACTACATCCAAGTATTACACAAATTTAAAAAAAAAAAAAACCTCAGTTGCTTTGATTCATGTAAAACTGAAGAAAACCTCTAATCTACCACACCTCTTTAAAATTATAAATGAATCACTTTTTATTATTGTAGTCTTACCAATATTGTTTGGTATAAAAATTAACTGAGACTTGAGTTGTTGCAAAAAATGATGAAAACCATTATTTTCAATATGCAAACAAACATCCTGGTGCTCTTACAAATCAGTAAGACAAATGAATCAAGAATGAAAAATAAGACCTTGTGCCCCAAAGCCATTTAAAAATCTTTTTTTAGTTCATTCATACCCAATGATAAAGAAAGGTCATAGCAGATGCCTAGACATTTGGGCCTGACTCCCTTCCAAAGTGAGCAGCACTACGCATACTCAGGAAAAGCAATTCAAATATACTATGAGAAAAAGGAGACACCACTAATTCATCAGCCACCTAGATTGTCCTTCAGCCTAGCAAACATCAGACTGCCTGTGGGAATCAGAATCTCATTTTGTTAAAAACTTCTTAAAAGCAAAGCACGTTTTTTAACATAGCTCAGAGTTCTCCATCATGGCATAGATTGAATTTGTGCTCACTATTCACAAGGTCGAATAATTTTCTTTTGAGACAGTATTTGTGATGACACAGTTACTGAAGACTAAAAACATAAAAATCCAAGCCATTGAAATTTAGCAAGAAGGACAAAACAAAAGGAAAAAAAGAACAAGGAGTTTTAAAAAGAATCTCTAAAACACTTGAGAGGGGCTTATCCTTTATAGCCCTGTGTCTGAATATAAACATGGATAATGGCTTTCAAGAGGTTAATGTAACCAAAACGTTTCCCTTTGCATATATTTTCTTACTGCTTCCAACCTCACTATTTTATTAGCACAAGATGTGACTGCCAGAAAATAAAACTAAGTTTTTTAAAACATAGAACTGTTACTTGAAAATTAGTCACAGTAGAAAGTTAGGTACTTTATCAACCACTTTGCCATGGCTCTTAATGGGAAGCTACTAACCTGTACCCAGCCCCGTCTTCACTCCATGTTTCAGGACCTCTGGCACATTGAGCAGGCCGCTGCTGAGCCTGCAGAGAGAGGAGACGGTCAGAACAAGGAGACCCCCCACATGGGTCCAACAAGAGAAGGACACTAATGGTAACAACGGTGATGTCACTGAAAATTGTGATTCCCATTGTCTCAGCTCTAATGCTGACACAAACACATTAGTCACATCTGACCATCTGAGTCCTGGCGTAAAAAAGGATCAAAAACAAAACAGCAAGAATTAGAAAGGAGAGCGGGGGACTATGTGTAAGGAAAAATAAATAAGAACTTAAACCTTGCAATTAGTTCAATGGTTTTACCGAGTTTAAATATATTTTATATTTATATATATATAAAGCTTATATATATATATATATAAGCTTTATAAACAACTTATTGACCAGAGACGTGTTAATACATCTTTTGTTACCTGAACGTTATTGATTAGAGATATTTCAATATTCACTTATATAACAAATCACCAGCCACAAGCATTAGCTTGCAAAAATCCCATGGTCAATAATGTGTTGATATAAATGACAAAATTATAGGATATTTAAAGTATACAACATGATGATTTGATATATGTATACACTGGGAGAGGATTTCTCCCCATTGAAACATCTATCACCTCACGTATATTTACCTTTTGTTGTTGAGGACCTACAAGTTCTACTCTCTTAACAAATTTCAATTATACAATATGGTGTTAGCAACTTGTAAAAAAAATTTTTTTTTTTTCAAGCAGCCCATCCTTCTATGCTAGGAAGTAGAAATTATAGAGCATTGCCTTTCCTCTCTTCCTGGAATCATTTGTTGCCTTCAATGACTAGTGATTTGCAAGGTCAAAGAAAGAGGGATAAAACTGGAAGAGGGTATGCAGGCTGTAAGTCACTGCCTGATGGATCAAATGCTGCTTCTGAGGACAGCAGCAACTAGGAGAGATTTCAGACATCGTGACCCTGAGCTCAATAGATGTGCCGCCTTTCTAAAGAGACAAAAACTAAAGTGATCCTCAGAAGTCTGTGAAGATGCAAAGGTCAAAATGGTTTGCTTGGAAATGCACGTTACTATCATTTTCAAAGCCCAGTGCACATGCAAGAAATCTCTCAAAGTGCTGGAGAAAGAATGGCAGTGACCATTCAAACCATAAACGTAGCCATAAAGAAAAATTTAACTTCAAACCTCAGTTTGTAAAACTGAGTCATGTGTTCATTTAGGTGTTGTGTAACTAAACTCATAGGATGTTAAACCCTTCCTCTAACTGGTCACCAGACCATAATTATGATTACTAAGATGTACATAGGCAAGATTCTGTTAGGTATGATCACTTTATGTCTGAAAACTAAAAGCCTCTGGAACCTCTCAAAACACTCCAAAAATATATTGCCATGGCTGACGTGCATTTCCCATACTGCCATTGACTAGAACTTTTTCATTCACAGAGTCCCCAAGACTTCCGACAGCCAGAACCATCTCCTCTCTGCCTGGAGGCTCTCTCACAAAGCTGCAGCCTGCTCTGCCCTCTTTTGGGGAAGGTCTGAAATTGCAGAGACTCCATGCCCCTTCGCCCTGACCCAGCAGCCCTCCACTGGTAAGTTCAGGTATAACTACTTCAGCTCCCCCACCTCTTGGGCACGGTGTCCTTGAGGTCTACACTGGCTCCCTGAGTATTCCAGGAGGATTAAATTCCAGGAGCCCATGGTGATGACCTGCTTGGACTGACTTCCTTCCCTTCTTTGTCTCTCCCTACTAAAGGTGCTTTCTGAGATCACCTCCCAAATAAATTACTTGCACATAAATCCTTATGCCATGTTCTGCTTCTGCAAGAACTCAAAATGAGGAAGGATATAAAGTAATCCTCAAAAAAATGAAAATCTAACAGAAACTAAGAAATTTATTGAATGAATATATGAATGATCCACCGCAACCTGCCTCTCGCTCTGTTCTAGGTCAACTAACACCAGAAATGAGAGATCCTTTCTGTATGAAATCCTGGAACAGGAACTCTTAGCCTAGCATTCATGGGTTGGCATTATGGTATATGAGTTCCCCAAAATTAGATGCAGCATTTTCATGTCTGTGGGGGTTTTTTTCGTGAAGATACAGGCAACTTTCATCTGATTCCCTTGTGCACCTAGAACTTTTCAAAAGGTTAAAAAAAGTTGTAAATAAAGTGTTCTCCATCCTGGAGAATTAACAGGACAGGGTCCCTCCTAAGTGCATCACGTCAGGTGACAACAGCATGACATCTACCGAAGGGTGATGGCTTCTGGTAGCACTGCACCATTTCTGGTAGTTTGTACATCACAAAGTAATGAGAGGTCAGTACCCTCTCCCTAGAACACCAGGTTGGCATATGCACTCTTTCAGTCCTTAGCTCTAAATTCTCAGTGCTATTGGTTTTGAACTCTCTGTTTCCTATTGTTCTGTTTTGTGCAAACTCAGAAATTGTAAGAGATGTGGGGCTCCTCAAATGTACACTCTGCAAAACATCGCCTCTTTTTTAAGTGCTCTCAGTCTCCCCAGTGTAGTACAGACAGGCACCCTTCTATCTAGTTCACATCCCAGTCGAACATAACTACAGAAGAGAGATACTGGAGGAATGACAGAAAACAAAAGCTATCTGGCTGCTGCTTTGCAGTCCAAACATTCATGATCTACCAATCCATAATTGCCTACTTACGATAAGTTAGAATTGGGACAATGCGAGATGGACGCTCCTCGTTCCCTGAATACATCCAGTTCCTCTTCAGAAAGGTAGCAGCCATGTGCCATCACTGTCTGGAGGGAAGAGCATTCCAGGTGGAGACTACCACTTCAAAGTGCTTAAGTCAGTCCTCACTCACAAGCAGGTACTTAGCTGGTAAAACTGATTCAAGAAGGCAGGCACTGCACATGTCAGACTTCTCTTAACTTTTAATCCTGATAATATTTGTGGGTTTTCCTGAGTAAGACTTTACTCTGGCAAAATTCTTTTTCTGTCAGTATAAAGCCTGTACTTAAATAGCTTTCTTCTTTGGGGAGCATGGTTCAATGATCACAGAATTATCATTAATATAAAATCTTTCCAACCTCTGTGCAAATACAATTAACATGCAAATTGAAGGCTAATTTATTAATCATATGGAAATAGATGTAGAGTAGGGTGAAAATTACGATGTAGCATAAACAAGATCTATGCAGAATACTAACCTTTAAAACCAATCATATTCAGATGTCTGTTCACATAGTCCCTAAGAATTCATTTGCCATAATAATTAAACTTTCCATGCAGTTCATACATTTCGTTAAAGGCCAAGGCCAGGGGATATATTGCTGTAATGAGATCTCTCCTCACTCATATTAATTTTAATTAACATTGTTTAATTATAAATATAATACATACTCATTTCTTTAAAAAAGCAGTCTTAGAGTGTTTAAAAATGTCAAAAGTCCTCTGCTTCCTCAGGAAGGATCACTTTTAACATTCAGTGTGTGTCTTCCAGGCAGTTTGCTAAGCGAGCATGTACCCACACATATACAAACACACATCAAACAATATTTCTACAAACACCCTTCCTTGTAGGTTTGTATACCTCATTCTTTGTGAATGTTGGGTAAAATTCTAATTATCTACGTTCTGTAATCTAAACAATTCCTCACTGATAGCCATTTTTAAACTTTCATATGTAATTAACATCCCTATTCATATTCCTTACAGAATGGATCTTCAGAAATACATTTGCTAACTCAAAGAGATACACATTTACATTCTAATGGATACTGACAAAAATGTCCTTGGACCAAATGACATTCCCACCCTCAAAGAATTTTTTAGATTTATTTACCAATAAATTTAATGATTTATTCATCAGGGATGAAACTTCAGGCCCATTTTTAATTGTATGCACACATGCATATGCACACTGTGTACTTTTATTTGGGAAATGCATGTGTTACAGAAGTCTGAAGATTACTACTGAGATTTTTAAATTTAGATAAATATGCCTTACTTCATATAGATTGTATCAGGATGAGCAATTTACCTTATTTGTCAGAAGATTGTTTTTATCATACACATCTGTGTAGTTTTTATAACCAGGGTATAAGTTTTCCACAGCTTTAACTTCATCACGATTTTCACTTATATGGCTCTACAAGAAAAGAAATAACATTTTCAGTTTTTTAATGTAAAATACCATTAGAAATTATACTTCCTACCCCCAAATGATGTGGATGGTGTCTACTTTCCTAAATAAAATAATGGATGGTTGGTGTATTTTATTTAAAACAATTCTTACTATATATATGACAATGAAACTATGAATATATAATTACATGAACACATACTATTCTAACCCTAACCCACGTAATGCTTTCTAACAGTCTTTTCAAATTTCAAACTATAGCAAGAATAAGTAAAAATAAAAAATACTAATTGAAGAGAGTCAGGAGCCTAGCTATGCATAAGTCACCTGCCTCTTCTGGTGTTGGCCACTTAAGAAAAGAGTTCACTGGCCATCAAAATGGTAGAGCATGGTTTACTCATAAAAAAGCTGAAATATGAATTTAAAAAAATTGAATTTTAGCCCAGGTTCTGACCCTACATGTGTATCTTAGGGTAAGTCAGTTGTTTCCTTGGCACCTCCATTTTCTCATCTTGCAAATAAAAGTGTTGGGCAAAATGAGTGATTTTTAAATTCTTTTACCTTTCAATGTGTTATTCTTATAAAAATTCACAGATATTCAACATTTAAAAGGTATGAATGAGTTGCCATACAGAATGAAGCAGGGTTTGGACTCTGGGACCCTGCTCCCATTCTGTCCCTTTTGTCAGCTCCCGAATGAGTTCCTCTTCAGGAAATAGCTTGAAAATAAGAGACAAATAGTCCTGACATCATCAAGAAAGAGCGTATAAGAATGTACATAGAAGCAAGCCCTGGCCCCAACACTGTCCCTTCTCCAGGGAACCACAAAACCTGCGATGGTATAAAGTGTTTTTGAGACACGATGTGTCACCATACCAACCCCTCACCTAAAACAGAAATCACTTCTGACCAACCAGTGATGAGTATAGTATATGTTATAAGAAATAACTCTTAAGCAAGTTACTACTTCCAGAAATGGCAATGCCATTTCCCTTCCTCCCTGAGGTAGAGTATAAATAACCAAATAAATAAAAAACAACAATGGACTGAAAACAATGTTCCATCTGAAGAATGAGCTGTCTCCCTGCCTTGAGGAAATCCAGACCACTGAGAAATGGGCATGGGCATTGGAAGAGAGGAAAGGAAAACCAGATGGTTTGTGTCATTTTGATAAATTTGAGTAAGTATGTACATATACATGTAGATACACCTCCAGCAAGTAAATACTTAATTTTTCTGTGTGTTGATAGGGTTCAGGACACACTAACCCAAAATATGGCACCTTGGAATACTGAATATTTTAATCCAAAGAAATCTGACAAAATGGTGAAAGTAGGATGGTTCACTCTGATCTTGCCTTCACCCCTTTTTTCCTGAAACAGGTCATAAAACTCTTGTATGAGAGGTTCCCACCCTATACCTAGAGGAAAGGAGTATCCTTATCTCTAAAGACAAAGGAAACCAAGAACCAGGCCTTGGTAAGTTTTCCCCACTTTACTATGCTTGCTTCATACTCCTTAACCCATCCTGCTCCTCCAGGACTATACACTTGTCACCATACCTAACATAAAAATACTCAGGTATGTTTCATTGTGTCTCTGTTTCCTAATGAGGCTCTTGTATCATATAAAACTTATATAAACCTGTATGCTTTACTCCTGTTAATCCATCTATTTCAGTTTAGTTTTCAGGCCCAGCCAGGGGCCCTAAAAATGTAACAGATAATTTTTTCCTTCCCTACAATTGTATGGGATTGAATATAAAATTTCAAATATCACAGACCACCAAGAAAAAAAAATGGGGAAAGACAAAAATAGTTAATGAACCCTAACAAGATAAATCTTAACAATCCTCCATCCTATGAAACAATAAAGGATCAATGTGTTGCCTTTCCCTGACATGCCCTTTGTTTTTGGATAGTCAACTCTTAAGAGGGAAAATTTTAGTGCAGTAAGTAATGTAGCTTGAATGGAGAAGGGAAGCTACCAACTCCCAATTTTAACCCAGCTGGAAGCTTCAGAAAGTGTTTTATTCCTAAATTGCAACCATTTAATGACAAAGTAAGATATACTTTTTTTGTTCCTGACTTTAAATTAAGAAGCTTGGAACAAAAGGGTTTTTAAATTCATTTTTGTAAGGTGGAAATTAGGTTCTTTCTGCTTTTCAAATAATAGGTGGTTCCTCCAAAAAGGAAGGACTAGAACACTGAGAAAGTATCGAAAGAAACACATTAGATGTATCCTATGGAGAGCAGGTAACCAGTTTCTCATTAATCCTGCCTGCTTGCTTAAAATGTCCTCATCCCTGGGAGCCAGACTGGAGATAAGTGAGGGCAAAAGGAACCTTCAGGTTTCTTAGCTAAACAGCAAGCTAGATTTAGGTGATGTCTCTAAGGAACCTTATATCCTATGATGCTATATCTTGAGGAGCTCTTAGGAGACTAAGGGCAGGCTGCCCCCAAAGTGTGCCACTCTGGATGTAGATTATTTTGAGCTAAAAACTAATCAAGGCCCAAAAAACTCAGAAGAAGCTTTGAACTTCCTCCTTACCACCTACTTACGATTGGAAGCCTGCCCTAGGAAAGAGCTATTATCAGAGATAACTATAGTAAGGTACTAGGTATGTAGACAAGGGGAACCTAGCAAAACCCACTTGCTCAAAATGGTTCAGCACATATTTGCTTATGAAATAGTCACTTTTTATTTCAGTGCCTTACCTTATTTCTGCCTGAAGCCTGAGATCCCTACTTTCTTCTTAGTCTAGAACGTGTATATATGTCACCTTGCCTTACTGTCTTTGGAACCCTCATACTTATGTGGATTTCCTGTGTGCATGTAATAAATTTTGTTTTCTCCTGTTAATGTGTCCTATATGTCATGTTAATTGCCAGTGAAAAGAACTAAAAGAGGAAAGAGGGGAAACCTAACTCTTCCACAGTAGAAGATGGAGATTATGAAATTACTGCCAGAATTTAGAGTACAGAGAAGTCTTCTAGGTCTCGACAGAGGCAGGAGAAAAATGCCCACCTGAATGTGCAAATCACGGGCCTTCGCGAGGTTTCCGAGTTCACCCAACAAAGTCTCAGAGCAGGAAAGGGGAAAACATGGTGTCACTATGGGCTGCACTCGAGGATACTGGAAATCATCAAAAACACTTGGTAAAGAAACTATGGATATCTGAATGTGTAGCATACCCCAAAATGCATTTCATACCACAGCATGATTTTACATCTTCATCCCTGGGGACAGTCCTTCATTCCAGGAGTAGTGAATGGGTTTCACGGAAATGACTCATGGTTGAGGACAAGGAAGGGTATTTCTGTAACACCAAGTTCAATGGAAGAAGATCCCATCTCAAATGCAAGACACACGAAAGCTCAGACTGAGTGGCTTTTATGAAGAGAATTAGGAGGCAGAGGAGACATTTCAAATGAGAGTGCTGGAGAAACTGAAAATGGGGTGGTGGTCTGTTCCCCTTTCTACATCTTAGGGCAGTGGTGAGGCTAAGGATCCACTAAGTTACATCTAGGTCTCCCAAGATGAAACTGAAAGACCCCCTCCAGGACTGAGGGGTCCTATGGTTTCCAATCAGACCTTAAAAAATGGTCAGGGAAGAGTCTGGTTTGCCATCTAAGAGACTGCCCAGTAGAGCCAGAGACCAGCCTGCTGGGGGTGGGACAGAAGACGGCACTGCCCCCATAGGCTCACAACACCTGGGCGCTGTGCCGGGGGTGCCTGGCTGAGGCCTTCGGGCCACATGACGTGCCGCACATCTATGGGCCAAGGCAGTCTGGCGGGGGCATCTGGGCTGGACACCACCTGTGTTTCAGACCCGATCGGGGGTACAAGAGGCCAGAGCCAACGGTGATATAGCTAACAAACCACACCACAACATCTAGTGGCCACCAATCTGTGTACATCAATGAAGCCCTCTTCCACTTCCCACAGACCCAGCCTATGAAATTAGAAGGTCTCAGAGGAAAGGGAGGGAAGACCACTGAAGAAGTAAAAAAAAAAAAAATGCCTGACCTTACTAAGCTGAGCTGATGGGTTCCCCATGAAAACAATTTAAGGTTTTAGGAAAATACTTTTGCATGCATGAAATAAGCTAACCATATAGACTGCTGCCGCTGCTGCTGCTAAGTCGCTTCAGTCGTGTCTGACTCTGTGTGACCCCATAGACGGCAGCCCACCAGGCTCCGCCGTCCCTGGGATTCTCCAGGCAAGAACACTGGAGTGAGTTGCCATTTCCTTCTCCACCATACAGACTAACCTCTACCAAAACCAACAAATCCTACAGTCAACACAAAGGCAATCCAAAAGCGAGATAGGAACAAGTTTACTTACATTCCTCTGGAGCATTTCTGACACAAATCTGAAATAAAACAACAAATGTAACGTTAGAAAATTTAGGCATTTTTCAAATAAATTTTTTAAAAGGATAAAACCATGATCCTTACGTTTGCCCTAATTTTAATATAAACATTTCTAATGCTGGATATGTTTCACCACCACTAATTAAGGATTAACAAGTAGTAATTACTTTGTTCTCTCCTTTGTAGTCCAAGAGATGGAGTGCAAAATCACAGGGAAATACAATTTTATCATCTACCATCAGCTGGGCTGCTCACAAGTATTCCCACAGCACTCAAGGTGTTCAGATAGATTAAGCTCTGTTTCAGGGAATATCGCCGTATGTTTATGTTCCATGGACGTTAGAGTTTTGGGGTCCTATGTACCTGGAGGTATTCAGAAGCCATAGACTCTGCACTTTCAGTTTCCCTAAAGTAGAAGCTGTTTGCCTACACAATCACAATAACATCATTTATTTTCAAAGGCCAGGTCCTACGGGGCATGGATGTTGGAGTAAAGCAGAAGGACTAGGCCAGACATGTTGTGAAACAGGTGGTGACAGGGGTGGTGATCTTACCAATTATATCAGCGGGGATGATGGTATCTATATGGCCTATGAAATTGACTATTTCTGCCTTGGCTGGAAATATTTATGAACTATAGCTTCCTACCTTCTGGTGTTACTTTGTTTAGGAATAAAATGTGAATTAGGGTTCACTATTCCCACAAACAAGGCCTCCCGGGTGTCGCTAGTGGTAAAGAACCTGCCTGCCGGCACAGGAGATGTAGGAGACCTGGGTTCGATCCCTAGGTTGGGAGGATCCCCTGGAGAAGGGAATGGCAACCCACTCCAGTATTCTTGCCTGGAGAATCCCATGGACAGAGGAGCCTTGTGGGCTACAGTCCATGGGGTCACAAAGAGTCAGACATGACTGAAGCAAATTAGCACACAGCACATTCCCACAAACACAGATTCCTAGAAAAGTTGAGCATATGGCCAAATGCTAAGGGGAAAATGGGTGCTTCCTTCTCTCCGCAGGCACATAGGAACCTCTAAACCACTGTTTTCAGAGGACACACTTAAGGTGGAGGCCTGAGGAATGGAGAAAAGTTGGACACTTCAAACTTTGCATCAGGATACATTTGGTCTTGGGGAAGGTATAAAGCTAAAGAATTTTCTTCTATATTTCTTGCATGTTGAGTGTCATACAACACAGTTCCTTGTGAAATCCTCAAGGTACCATGAGAAAGCCATTAAAGAAATGTAGGAAAAGGGCTTCCCTGGGGGCTCAGTGGTGGAGAGTCTGCCTGTCAATGCAGGAGGCACAGGTTCAATCCCTGATCTGGGGAGCAGGATCCCACATGCTGCAAAGCAACGAAGCCTGTGAACCACAGCTGTTGAGCCTGTCCTCTAGAGCATGGGAGCCACGACTACTGAAGCCTGCATGCCCCAGAACCCATGCTCTAAAACTAGAGAGGCCACCAGAATCAAAAGCCCGCACACTACAAAGAAGAGTAGCTCTCACTCGCCACAACTACTGAGGGCCCAAGAGCAGCAGTGAAGACCTATCACAGCCAATAAATAAATTAAAGTTATATATATATATACATATGTAGAAAAAGTACCCATGGCATCAGTAGCATGAAGTGAAGTGAAGTGAAGTCGCTCAGTCGTGTCTGACTCTTTGCGACCCCGTGGACTGTAGCCCACCAAGCTCCTTAGTCCATGGGATTCTCCAGGCAAGAATACTGGAGTGGGTTGCCAGTTCCTTCTCCAGGGGATCCTCCCGACCCAGGGATCGAACTCAGGTCCCCCACCTTGCGGGCAGATGCTTTAACCTCTGAGCCACCAGTAGCATATCCCCATGTAAAATAAAAAGAATATTAACAAAAGCACATGATCTCAAGCAACAGCATAACCTATACCCAAAAGTAATTTAATGAGCAGGCCACAGACACTCAACACAAGTTTAACCTACAGGAGAAGCCCAGATCTATAATAAAGTAGGTAAATCATTCACTTTTTAAAAAATCCTTCATTTTAAAAAGGGATTTGCCCTTCCTAAAGTATGGTAAGTACCCAGAGGCTTTCAAATATAACTTGATATACAAAAATAGTATTGATATGCAACATTTTCCTAAGGATCAGGTCAATTTCATAAAAGTTAGACACACCCAGTCAGTGACATGTGTGCACATTCTGCCTGGGTTAAAGGGGTTTCTTCTCTCCATCTGTAACTCCATCCATAAGATAAATCAAGACAAACATACCTCTCTGTTTCCTTGATTGACTCCTCAGTGGTTTCTTTGTATTCTGGAACAAGGTCATTCAAATCCATGCAAATTTTGCCCACAAATGCCCGCTGCCCAAATTTATCTGTGAGAAACACAGAAACCATTTCAAGTCATGCTTCTTTCCTAAAATGTACTTTCCTGAGCCCTTTAAAAACATTTTAAATTAAAATCATTATGAAAACATAAGTGAGAGTATAAAAGATCATCATATTATTTAAGAACAATTTTTTTAAAAAGCCAGTTAATTCTGTAAGTAGTAAAGATTCTCCCACTGGTGGCTGACTCCTCTGTTTACACCCAGGACGAAGGATATTATTTGCTTAAGGTAAACTCAGATGTGTGCAATGTCCTCTATGATGTGCAAGGTTATGAGAAATATACCCAATAATGTATGTAAAGTGTCTGACACATGGGGCTTAGAAAAACTGTCACTATTCTTAACTGTAGCAGTGCCAGTATTCTTCAGTTCAGTCACTCAGTCATGTCCAACTCTTTGCAACCCCATGGACTGCAGCACACCTGATGTGTGGACAGGCTTCCCTGTCCATCACCACTCCCAGAGCTTGCTCAAACTCATGTCCATTGAATCAGTGATGCCATCCAACTATCTCATCCTCTGTCATTCCCTTCTCCTCCTGCCTTCAATCTTTCCCAGCATCAGGGTTTTTTTCTAATGAATCGGTTCTTCACATCAGGTGGCCAAAGTATTGGAGCTTCCGCTTCAGCATCAGTCCTTTCAATGAATATTCAGGACTGATCTCCTTTAGGATGGACTGGTTGGATCTCCTTGCAGTCAAAGGGACTCTCAAGAGTCTTCTCCAACACCACAGTTCAAAAGTATCAATTCTTTGGTGCTCAGCTTTCTTTATGGTCCAACTCTCACATCCATGCATGACTACTAGAAAAACCATAGCTTTGACTAGATGGACCTTTGTTGGCAAAGTAATGTCTCTGCTTTTTAATATGCTGTCTAGGTTGGTCATAGCTTTTCTTCCAAGGAGCAAGTGTCTTTTAATTTCATGGCTGCAGTCACCATCTGCAGTGATTCTGGAGCCCAAGAAAATAAAGTCTCTCACTGTTTCCATTGCCAGTATTGTTACCTGTGAGGAATTTTGCTTAATCCTACTAGAAGTTCTCAACACTGAAGAACCTAATGCTTATCAGAGGTGCTAGAGGAATTCTATTTCAGTTAGAAAGTTGATGCTACATGAAGCAGTGTTCATTATTTTAACATCTCTACCTCTGTCATAAGAGTCTTTCAGAAGTCTTTCTACATCTCTCTTTCCCCTGTAATTCATTGTAATACCTGGCCATTAGATTACTCTTCCTTAAATCACCACCTTCATTACATACCTTATCTGACTCAAAACCTTTTTTGAGTCTTTGATGCATATCTGAATCACTCCACAGTCTGAAGCATCCCCTCTCCCCAACTTCTTTCCTCCCACCATGCAATGAATCCTTCCCTTTAGTTCAACTCCTCTGTCCCCTGCTTCCTGTATCCTCTATGGACATTCCTGACCCCATACCCATACCCCCATGTCACTTCTCCTGTCTTAAAGGCATTTTCCTGTCTCATCTCCCTTGAAAGTCCAGTTTAAAGGTCCCTTCAATGAAATCTTTCCAGATGATCCAATTCTGGCTTCATTCTGTCTCCTCCAAAATTCACAATATTTACTTTCAGCGTCACACTTGAAGTCTTTGGCATACACTACCTTGGCCTGCAAACAAGTGTCGGCACATCAGTCAGTAGTGTTTACGGAGCACCTGCTATGTGGTAGGCAATGTGCTGGGTACAAGTTTTGGAATCATCCATCTAAATCCAGTCTCAGCTCTGCTGACTAGCTGTGGGACCTGGGGATGTTGCATAACTTCTCTGGGCGTCAGTTTATCCATCTGTAACACAGGGACAGGAACAACTGTCCCAGAAGGCTATTTACAGCTAAACGGAACCAATCCATGTAGAGTGCTTTGCACAACACCAGACATCCAGTAAGAACACTACAGCTGTTACTGAAGTTATTAATCTATGTTGTTGTTTCGTTACTAAATTGTGTCTGACTCTTTTGTGACCCCATGGCGTGTAACCCACCAGACTTCTGTCTATGGGTTTCCCAGGCAGGATGACTGAAGTGGGTTGCCATTTCCTTCTCCAGGGGATCTTCCCGACTCAGGGATCGAATCCATGTCTCCTGCATTGGCAGGCCAATTCTTTACCACTAAGCCACGAAGGAAGACCTTTAATCAATGTGTGTACCTATTAACCAGTTAATCCTATCTGATTCCTCAAGGGCAGAGGCTATTTTCCATTTTACTGTGTTCCCAGCATCTAGCACAGTGCCCTGAGTCTAGCCAACAGCCAAGAACTATCTGTTGATTATAAGAAGCTGTGGTCATTGCTAGCATTAGTAAATCTGCTCCAAAAAGCCCTAAATTAATACACACCTATTTACGTCATCCTACAACCAAAAACAAAAAGTAAATAATCAAATTACTTAAACAATAGAAAGAGTTCAAGGGCCACAGTAATACACAAATACCTAATCACTTGCAAGACGTTCAGTGCTCAAACTCTAGCAATTAAAAACCAGGACTGCTCACAAGCATAAGTCCCTGCCAGCATGGTCCCACCTGCCCGCTTCATGTGCCCATAAATCATCCTTTTATCTCCTCACCTGTAATTTCTGCAAGAAGCAGTGATGAGTCAGTGTGAATTGTTCCAAAGTAACAAGCTGTGGTTGTTCCATTCTTTAGTGTTCTTCTCTAAAAATAAATCACAAAAACCATGAATTGCCTGTGCCCAGAAAAGTCGCATGGTATATACACATGAAGATGGAATTTTGGTTTTCAATTTTAAGCTGTTTTTACTTAAAGGAATGCCATCTTGACATGAAATGTAATTAAGGTAAATGGCAAAAGTATTTATATTTCAAAAATGTTAGAACTTTTGATTTCCTAGATTCACAAGGTTCTGTGTTGCAGAATTTATAAAATGTGATACTAATTCCTGACTTTTTAGGCTTGTTTACGGATATGCAAACTTTATTGGGAAGGAATAAATACAATTTATTCTAGAAATTACAGGATAAAATTATTCAGCCAGCTATTTAGTTCAAACTGGCAGATTGATCACATGTTTCTATCTCTCTTCCTCAGGAAATCTCCACTAAAATAATGTAATGGAGTGTTAACATTTATTAACCCACGAGGAGAGAGGAGACATGAGCAGAGGAAATATTTTAACGTCTTCACAGAAGAAAAAAACATGAATAAAAACCTGGAGGCAACTTGGAAAAAGAGAGAAACATGTGGTTGTTAACAGGGAATTGGCTGAAAGTGTGTATACAGATGATTAAACCTTGGCAGGACTCTTTCCTGTTGAAATCAGCCGTTCCTTGCAAAAGAGATTTACTCTTTGCGGAAATTTGATAGTATTTAGAGAATACAAGCCCAAAAGGACAAGGTGAGGCACAGGCTGAAAGAAAGAGGCTTAAGTAGATAGGTGGCTGACTCTGGGACCCATGGTCATCTTCCCCAAAATGTCACATGTACTACTTCCACCAGTTCTGGTAGGATTGAAGGACTTCTTTCTAGAGAAGATAAATGGCTCTAGAAGAAAGATGTCCTCACAGTGACATTTAGGATCCACAATTAAAATGGCTATTCACTGCCCTCGCTGTTCATCCTATAATGAAGCTTTCCCGGCAACCAGTGTGATAATAGGAAAGAACACGCCCTATCCTAGCAGCCTCTGCTCAGCTTCAGCCAATTGTTAGAGATCAGTGATGTCAGTTCATCTTGAAGGTCAAGAGAATTAGGAAAACTGGATTTTTATGTGAGTATTTTCAAATTTTAAGACACTTAGCACATGAAATAAAATATGAATGACTGTAAGTAAAGGATGTTTAGAACCTGTCAGCTACAGAAAAGGATGCACTAGCTTTCTGCCAGAATCATATGCTGAAGAGAAAAGTTAACATCTTGACAGAGGCATCGAATTCAGTCTCCATCTGCCAGGAAAGTGCTTGCATCCTAGTGTGAAATAAAGTGAAGTCGCTCAGTCATGTCCGACTCTTTGAGACCACATGGACTGTAGCCTACCAGGCTCCTCCATCCATGGGATTTTCCAGGCAAGAGTACTGGAGTGGGTTGCCATTTCCTTCTCCAGGGGATCTTCCCAACCCAGGGATCAAAGCCAGGTCTCCCGCATTGCAGGCAGACACTTTACCGTCTGAGCCACCAGGGAAGCCAGGGCTTAGTGAACATTGCTGAATGAACACATGAGGAAGCAGACCAAACTAAAACAATCAGAGGTATAAAATGATCTAAAATTAGCATTGTTACATGTATATAACAGGACACAGTATCCTTGAAAGAGGAAGGGGCAGCAAGAGTGAATTAATGACTTGCAAAGTTGGGCTACTGGCGTTCTCTAAGAATGTGGCATAAAAGTATATACAGAAATGTCACTGTTTTTCTAAGAAGAGTTATCAAAAGAAAGAGCACATTGGAAGGGAAAATATACTAAGATCAAGAGAAATGGCGGGGGGCGGGGGATGGGTAAAGAGGCAGAGAAATTGAATGAGCACGTGTGCATGAGAAAGCTTTATTTCCCAAAATGGAAATGATACTATATTAAAGAAATGAGCTGGAAAAAAAAGAACAGATCTATAAGTGAAATTTCAGAACATCAAGGATGAAGAAAATCTGGTAGGGCAGCAAATTAACTAGAAAGGAAAGAAAATCAGACTTGCGTTGGTACATTGGATGGTGGTGAGCAAATCAAGAATTCTCTCTAGAGCTAAACTGCATCATTCAAGAGTCAGAACAAACTTTTGGTAATTCAAGGGTTTGGATTATCACCTACTTTATTAGAATAGATTATCATCGTCTATATTCTAAGAAAATGAATCCAAAAGAAAGACTGGGGATCCAAATCTAAAACATTTTAAATTTAGATGGTGAAAAAAAAAAAAAGAACTAAAATCTCACATGATGTAACACAGGACATGGTGAGGGAGGTTCTATCTTGAAGAAAAGAAGCCTAAGTTTCTTATCCTATTAAATGGGAGACTATAGAGGAAAATGATAGAAGACTTGTAACACTTATAGCAACCTAATTTAATAGATATTTTTTCAAAAGTCACTGTGACAGACAAAAAATAGTCTTTTTAAAAGTGTACAGAATAATCATAAAAGTTGACCTTTTGTTAGGTCATAAAATAACAGTGAACTAAGAATGGAGAAGAAAATGGCGACCCACTCCAGTATTCTTGCCTGGAGAATCCCACGGACAGAGGAACCTGGCAGGCTATGGAGTCCATGGGGTCGCAAGAGTCGGACACGACTTAGCGACTAAACCATCCATCCATCCAATTACCAAGAAAAATAACCACACAAGTTACATTTACTAACCAGAATAAAATGAAACTCAAAACAGAAGTGTATCTGACATTTTCTAAACTCTCGACACTTTAAACACCTTTCTAAAACGGGCTTGAAGAAGAGCTCAAATGGAAATTGTCAGTTAATTAGCTATGATGACAGTGGAAGTAATACTACCAGACCCCGAGAGCAAGTCCTTTCTCTGAGTCAGGGGAGATAAAGGTTCTCAAATAGAAAGGCTTCTAGTTGAGAAACTGCAGTTTCAAACTGGACTGGAACAAACTAGAGAGACTAGAAAGTTTAAGAATCGGCTTAAATTACATTTAAGGGACAGGACAAGGAGAGCCCGCAGAGGAGGCGAGGGGGGAGAGGAGGGGGAGGAAGAGAGGCAAGGAAGACTAGGAGGAGGAACACACAAAGCCACTCATATTGGTACCCACTGGGTTCAGCCAACTGTGAGTGCCTTCTGTATGTAATTTAAAAAGTAAGGAACGAATCCAGTTTTAAAATTTTACTGGATAAGCCATTTAAAATGCAGCTACTGTTCTTCACATGTTCCGTGTTTGGCTGTCCCAGGCCCCTTCCCACCCTGGTTTCTCATCAGTTTTTGAGAGGGCTCTTCCATTAATAATTGATTTTGCATTTTTCCCATTTATAAGAAGTCTAACGGGAATAACATCAAAACTGTGGCTGTGTTGCCCAACCTTTCCCCAGCTTTTAATTCTTGATAAGAATTGTCAATTCTTGAGACCAAACCTTTTGAGCTCAAAATAGATTGTGAACTTAATATGACCAAATGCTGGAGACAATGTGGAGAGAAGGGAACCCTTCTGCACTGTTGGTGGGAATGTAAATTGGTTCAGCCACCATGGAGAACAGTTTGGAGGTTCCTTAAAAAAGTAAAAATAGAGCTACCATATAACCCTGCAATCCCACTCCTGGGCATATATCCAGAGAAAAACATGGCCTGAAAAGATACATGCACCGCAATGTTCATTGCAACACTGTCTACAATAGCAAGACATGGAAGCAACCTAGACGTCTATCAACAGAGGAACGGATAAAGAAGAGGTGGTGCATACATACAATGGAATATTACTCAGCTATTTAAAAAAAAAGAAATAATGCCATTTGCAGCTACATGGATGACCTAGAGAGTATCATACTGAGTGACATAAGTCAGACAGAGAAGGAGAAATAGCATATGACATCCCTTCTATGTGGAATCAAAAAAGAAACAATACAAATGATCTTTCTTGTAGAGACAGAAAGAGACTCAACCGACTTTGAAAACAAACTTACAGTTGCCAGGAAGGGAGGGGATAGTTAAAGAATTTGGAAAGGTCATATACATACTGCTATATTTAAAACTGATAACTAACAAAGACCTTTTGTATAGGATGTGGAAGTCTGCTCCATGTTATATGCCAGGCTGGATGGGAGTGGTGTTTGGTGGAGAATTGATACATGTGTATGTGTGACTGAGTTCCTTTACTGCTCACCTGAAACTACCACAACATTGTTAATCAGCTATACCCCAATACAAAATGTTTTTGGTATCCAAAAAAACATTTAAACATAAATTTATTTTTAAAAATATTTATTTATGTATGTATTTATTTAATTGGCTGTGCTGGATTTTAGTTACGTCATTCAAACTCTTAGTTGAGGTACGTGGGATCTAGTTCTCTGACCAGGAATCAAACCTGGGCCCCCTGCATTGGTGGCTTGGAGTATTAGCCACTGGGCCACAAGGGAAATCCCTTATTTAAAAAAAAAAAAAGTTAATATGACCATGAGCTTCAAAGCCACTATCAACAGGCCCCTTATCAGATTATATAATTTCCATAAGCTAAAATAGGGGAATAGAGTGGTCCTGACCTCTTGTCTTTTTACCTTGTACTTTAATGATTTGATACCTCTTTGGAATTAACTGAATTCATCTGCTGAATTTTCAATAACCACATAGAGTAAACATATTCATTCTGTTATCCAGGAGAATGTTTGCAACCAGTTTGTCTTAGTATATTTACAAAGAATCTCATTCTCCAGTCCTTTGACTCATATTAATCTATATAATATACCAATTCCTGAACTTTCCAGTCTTTCTAGTTCATTCCAGTCCAAAGTCCAATTTGAAATTTCAATCTCTCACCCAGTTTGCAATGTTTAAAGGGAGCTATTCCAGGACTGACTTACTGGAATTTTTTTCTCAACAATCTCAAGAGATGTTTGCTAACGTATACTTTAAATTATTTTAAGATTAAATTATCACTGTGCAAAACTCTGGGGTCTTGATTGCCTATTTATAGATCCAGGATGGTTTTCTGAAGGAGACAATAAAAAAACAAAACAAAAAATGTCTCGGTTCACGGGTACTGCCTCAGCACCCTGGTTTGGATTGCCATAGGCGATCTTCAGCCTAAGGGACAGATTCTAATTAGCAAATCTCAACTTTCTTAAGGGGATGCCCATTATACTCTCAGCTCATCCAACTCTATCAAGTCTATGGGCCTGGCTCACAATCAGAAACGGAGGATGTGTACACTGAAAATACTTGTTGAAAGTAACACCTATTTCTCCTATTTTGTACTCACTGACAGCAAATACTTTGATTTCCCTTTCTGGTTCAGTTAAAGCCAAATTTGTGACAGATTCTAACAAATGCATGGACCCCCCATAGTATACATTTTTCTTCGTTTATTTTTTTCTTTGCTGTGATTTCATGACTCATTTTCTTCTCTTGTACACAATGCAATTTTAAGATATCTCTAACCCTTTTTAGAACAATGCAAGGTAAAAATAAATTTTGAGAATAAACAGATTTGGTGTGGTTAAAACGATTCATTAACACAATGCACTAGCAACTTCCTACACAGCTTTAGTCCTTCTCAGTTTTCCTGATGTCGTGTGGATCCATGCTAAATATGTAAAATCCACAATTACACTGAATTTATAACTAAGCATGGCAAATATATAAATGACAACACTTGCTTTTACTGTTCAAGGCTTGGATGCTGCAAGATGTGGGAAACTGGCAGGAAGGCTAGGTCACTGTATAAGGCTTACTATATTATCACCATCACAACATTACTTTAAGAGAAAACGCATCAATGGGTCTAACAAAAATGCAGGAATGTTCAGGCTAAGTGTTCTACACGACAAGAGTTAGTGGTTAGATAAGATATTTGCAGCTTTAATTCTCAAATGCAGAAGTTATCTCTGGCTGCTGAATCGATTGGGCATAGGGTTGGAGTAGATAAAGGGAGCTGGTTTTCTTCAGAGAGTGAAAGGAAGGGTATTTCAGGGCCTTTAGTATATGCTGGGTTGGCCAAAAAGGTTGTTAATGTTTTTCTGTAAGATGTTATGGAAAAACCCAAATAAGCTTTTTGGCCACCCCACAGTTGGCACACACTACAGCCACTGTCCTCAGACCAAACTAGCTCCATAGTTCCCTCTAGTGGGCTAACATTCACCACATTCCCACATGCCCTGCAACAGGGGACCATCCTAGTTTCCTTCCTTTCAAAGCTACCAAAATAATGTGATATCCTTCTAATTTTAATTTTAGATTTCCCTGGATATTTCTTAAAGCAAATACATATGTTAGGCACTATTTTAAGAGCTTAACAAGTATAGACTTGCTTAATTACCATAACAATCCTAAGAAGCAGGTACTGTCATTATCTTTTTTTTTCTTTACAGATGGGGAAAGTGAGTCACAGAACTTTCCAAAGGTTACACAGCTATTCCATATGGTACCCAGAACAGCACCGTGGGTTGGCAGGGGTAAAGGAATACACGTATGCATTAAACCCAAATTTAGTTAAAAAAAAAAAAAAAAGAGTAATGAGAAGCCAGGGGATTTGAGGATTTAGATTCAGGTGTTTCTTGGCTAGTGACTAGCTGTGTAGGTGAAGTGGTCACACACTTACGGAGCTATGAAAGAACTAAAAACACCTCTATAGTCCATGATAGTCTTAACGGCCTGTTTTTAATAACTTAAATCTGCCCCCAAGAAATGGATGTTTCTATAGATGACTGAATATAATACACCAATACTCATATGCAGGATACTTACAACAACTCTGGTATATACTTCTTCAGCAAAGTCAATGCTCTGGAATTTGTGTTCTGTAGGAAATGTGTACTTGGTCAACCATTCCAAACGTGGGAGGTCCACATTACTCCCAGCAAAGGAGTACTGAGGGGCATGGATGTGTGTGTCGACCAGCCCCGGCATGAAGAACTCACTGGAAATTAAGATAGGGAGAAAAGAATTTAATAACATCTTTAGTCATTTTCCATATCTTTAAATCATGTTTTCTCTAGGCAGTGATTTAATTGTTTATCCCACCCAGAGTAGATGCAATGAGGTGAATGTAAATTATATCATATAGAAGTCAGAAAATAAAAATGAAACTCTGCTAGGAGAGACACAGTCCTAAATTGGAATGACTTGGTGTGAAGTTAACCAAAGATGCTGCAAGGAGGAAAAAACACAGCACTGGGCAGACGCAAAGCAGTCGTTGCCCAAGAAATGTGTGAAGCTATGATTTAACCGTATGATTTTTGTTCCTAAAACTAGGGGCTGTAGAACAGAGAGCAAAAACGAAAAGAGGAAGTCAAAGCTTCCAGAGCCAGGATGAGGAATTACACACAAGTCACCGAGGATGACTGATGATGAGAGAAAGTATCCACAATTTTAGTCCAATGGTCATCTGAACCTTGGTTGACTACAAGAAATCTAGTCCTTCTCCATGTGATGTAGGGGCAACGTTCTGACATAGAAGTAGCAAGAGAATAAGGCTGGTTAGGGACGGGCAATCTGAGAAGATGAGCGTGTCAGTGGGTGAGTGGTGTAAACAGCTAAATGAAGGTACAGTTGCAGTGATATGACAACCATTCTCCCAATGCTTCTGATCACTCCCACTGTTTCACCAATCAATATTCCTATTTCTATTAACTCTTATCACAGAAAGTCCTTGAAAGGTGTTTTCAGAGACACTACCCTCAGAATTGAGGCCACCCAATGCTAATAGATACTTAAAGCTTTTCCAAAGAAATCATCCAGTTCACTGGTATCTAGTATCTAATCACATCCAAGCAGATATTTGTTAAAAGACAGGAAGCACCACCGCCACCATCACTCCAAGTAAATATTAGTTACATTTTTATATACATAAAGAACTTGAACTCAAAATTTGACATAACAAAGAATCCCTCATAGGACCAATTCAAATGTATATCATCTAATGAAAGACAAAGCCACTAGTATCTATAAATGCCTTATTTTTTTTTTAATGAAAACTATGTATGGTGGGGATGATGATAAAGATGATGGTGACAGCAGACAATGTTTACTAAAATTGGACATGTACTGGGCACTGGGTACATCATATTCTAAATATCTCATTTGTGGAAGGCAGTTTATTATAGGGGTTACATATACACATTCTTGACTAAGACTGCCTGATTTTTTGTTTTGTTTTGTTTTCAACAGACTGCCTGATATTGAATTTAGGCCCCACCGTAAAATGGAAGTGGTATATTCAACATATTATTTAACCTTTCTGTGACTCAGTTTCCCCATATAAAATGGAGATAGTAGTTTCACAATAGGGCTGTTGTGAGGATTGAGTTAGCATTTGTAAACACAGTGCCTCGGTAATGGAAAGCACCAAAAAAAGTAGTTGTGAAGATGATGTAATACTCACAACAAACACATGAAGTAGTACTGTAATCCCCAGCCACAAAAGAGTAAACCTAAAGCTAGGGAAATTTAAATAGCTAGAAAAAAGTAATCATTCAACTTCAGCTCTGGAGCCTAGATTCAAGCCCAGGCAGTAGCCTCCATAGTCTTGGTCACCACCCTCAGAATTTTTCATTCACTCTGGAAACGAAAAGCAGTGACAATCTACAAGTATGTCAAGAAGGCAGTGTGCAATGAGTCTACAATGTGGGGGCATGCATAGCGGGAGAAGGAAACATAGATTCCTCTCCGGTATTAGTCACTGTGCTCACCAGGACACTTTAGTCCTTGGGGCTGAAGGGCTCACCATAAAATGGAATGTCTGTGTGACTTCTTCATGTAGTTGAACTGTCCAATCAAATATTTCCCAAGTATCTATTCTATTTAAGAAACTCTGCTAAGCATCGAGTCCAAAGAAAAATAGGACATTTTCTTATCCTCAAAGAGACTATAATTTATTTGAGGAGATTAGGGATGAGTGAAGACATCTGTGTGTGTGTGCGTGTGCATTTGTGTGAGTGTATAAAAGAGAGGGAGGACAAACATAAAAAGATAGAGACCAAGACAGAGAGATAGAAGGAGCAATTTCACTCCTGGTAATTTACCCAAGTGAAATAAATCATATGTTTACAAGAAAGACTGTATAAGACTGTTGATATGGTTTTTTTTTTTTTTTTAATTTTTTTATTAGTTGGAGGCTAATTACTTCACAACATTTCAGTGGGTTTTGTCATACATTGATATGAATCAGCCATAGATTTACACTTATTCCCCATCCCGATCCCCCCTCCCACCTCCCTCTCCACCCGATTCCTCTGGGTCTTCCCAGTGCACCAGGCCGGAGCACTTGTCTCATGCATCCCACCTGGGCTGGTGATCTGTTTCACCATAGATAGTATACATGCTGTTCTTTTGAAACATCCCACCCTCACCTTCTCCCACAGAGTTCAAAAGTCTGTTCTGTATTTCTGTGTCTCTTTTTCTGTTTTGCATATAGGGTTATCGTTACCATCTTTCTAAATTCCATATATATGTGTTAGTATGCTGTAATGTTCTTTATCTTTCTGGCTTACTTCACTCTGTATAAGGGGCTCCAGTTTCATCCATCTCATTAGGACTGGTTCAAATGAATTCTTTTTGACGGCTGAGTAAAATTCCATGGTGTATATGTACCACAGCTTCCTTATCCATTCATCTGCTGATGGGCATCTAGGTTGCTTCCATGTCCTGGCTATTATAAACAGTGCTGCGATGAACATTGGGGTGCATGTGTCTCTTTCAGATCTGGTTTCCTCAGTGTGTATGCCCAGAAGTGGGATTGCTGCGTCATATGGCAGTTCTATTTCCAGTTTTTTAAGGAATCTCCACACTGTTTTCCATAGTGGCTGTACTAGTTTGCATTCCCACCAACAGTGTAAGAGGGTTCCCTTTTCTCCACAGCCTCTCCAGCATTTATTGCTTGTAGACTTTTGGATAGCAGCCATCCTGACCGGTGTGTAATGGTACCTCATTGTGGTTTTGATTTGCATTTCTCTAATAATGAGTGATGTTGAGCACCTTTTCATGTGTTTGTTAGCCATCTGTATGTCTTCTTTGGAGAAATGTCTGTTTAGTTCTTTGGCCCACTTTTTGATTGGGTCATTTATTTTTCTGGAATTGAGCTGCAGGAGTTGCTTGTATATTTTTGAGATTAATCCTTTGTCTGTTTCTTCATTTGCTATTATTTTCTCCCAATCTGACGGCTGTCTTTTCACCTTACTTATAGTTTCTTTTGTAGTGCAAAAGCTTTTAAGTTTCATTAGATCCCATTTGTTTAGTTTTGCTTTTATTTCCAATATTCTGGGAGGTGGGTCATAGAGAATCTTGCTGTGATTTATGTCGGAGAGTGTTTTGCCTATGTTCTCCTCTAGGAGTTTTATAGTTTCTGGTCTTACATTTAGATCTTTAATCCATTTTGAGTTTATTTTTGTGTATGGTGTTAGAAAGTGTTCTAGTTTCATTCTTTTGCAAGTGGTTGACCAGTTTTCCCAGCACCACTTGTTAAAGAGGTTGTCTTTTTTCCATTGTATATCCTTGCCTCCTTTGTCAAAGATAAGGTGTCCATAGGTTCGTGGATTTATCTCTGGGCTTTCTATTCTGTTCCATTGGTCTATATTTCTGTCTTTGTGCCAGTACCACACTGTCTTGATGACTGTGGCTTTGTAGTAGAGTCTGAAGTCAGGCAGGTTGATTCCTCCAGTTCCATTCTTCTTTCTCAAGATTACTTTGGCTATTCGAGGTTTTTTGTATTTCCATACAAATTGTGAAATTCTTTGGTCTAGTTCTGTGAAAAATACCGTTGGTAGCTTGATAGGGATTGCATTGAATCTATAGATTGCTTTGGGTAGAATAGCCATTTTGACAATATTGATTCTTCCAATCCATGAACACGGTATGTTTCTCCATCTGTTTGTGTCCTCTTTGATTTCTTTCTTCAGTGTTTTATAGTTTTCTATGTATAGGTCTTTTGTTTCTTTAGGTAGATATACTCCTAAGTGTTTTATTCTTTTTGTTGCAATGGTGAATGGTATTGTTTCCTTAATTTCTCTTTCTGTTTTTTCATTGTTAGTATATAGGAATGCAAGGGATTTCTGTGTGTTAATTTTATATCCTGCAACTTTACTATATTCATTGATTAGTTCTAGTAATTTTCTGGTAGAGTCTTTAGGGTTTTCTATATAGAGGATCATGTCATCTGCAAACAGTGAGAGTTTCACTTCTTCTTTTCCTATCTGGATTCCTTTTACTTCTTTTTCTGCTCTGATTGCTGTGGCCAAAACTTCCAACACTATGTTGAACAGTAGTGGTGAGAGTGGGCACCCTTGTCTTGTTCCTGATTTCAGGGGAAATGCTTTCAATTTTTCACCATTGAGGGTGATGCTTGCTGTGGGTTTGTCATATATAGCTTTTATTATGTTGAGGTATGTTCCTTCTATTCCTGCTTTTTGGAGAGTTTTAATCATAAATGAGTGTTGAATTTTGTCAAAGGCTTTCTCTGCATCTATTGAGATAATCATATGATTTTTATCTTTCAATTTGTTAATGTGGTGTATTACATTGATTGATTTGCGGATATTGAAGAATCCTTGCATTCCTGGGATAAAGCCCACTTGGTCGTGGTGTATGATTTTTTTAATATGTTGTTGGATTCTGTTTGCTAGAATTTTGTTAAGGATTTTTGCATCTATGTTCATCAGTGATATTGGCCTGTAGTTTTCTTTTTTTGTGGCATCTTTGTCAGGTTTTGGAATTAGGGTGATGGTGGCCTCATAGAATGAGTTTGGAAGTTTACCTTCTTCTGCAATTTTCTGGAAGAGTTTGAGTAAGGTAGGTGTTAGCTCTTCTCTAAATTTTTGGTAGAATTCAGCTGTGAAGCCATCTGGTCCTGGGCTTTTGTTTGCTGGAAGATTTTTGATTACAGTTTCGATTTCCTTGCCTGTGATGGGTCTGTTAAGATCTTCTATTTCTTCCTGGTTCAGTTTTGGAAAGTTATACTTTTCTAAGAATTTGTCCATTTCATCCAAGTTGTCCATTTTATTGGCATAGAGCTGCTGGTAGTAGTCTCTTATGATCCTTTGTATTTCAGTGTTGTCTGTTGTGATCTCTCCATTTTCATTTCTAATTTTGTTAATTTGGTTCTTCTCTCTTTGTTTCTTAATGAGTCTTGCTAATGGTTTGTCAATTTTGTTTATTTTTTCAAAAAACCAGCTTTTAGCTTTGTTGATTTTTGCTATGGTCTCTTTAGTTTCTATTGCATTTATTTCTGCCTTAATTTTTAAGATTTCTTTCCTTCTGCTAACTCTGGGGTTCTTCATTTCTTCCTTCTCTAATTGCTTTAGGTGTAGAGTTAGGTTATTTATTTGGCTTTTTTCTTGTTTCTTGATGTAAGCCTGTAATGCTATGAACCTTCCCCTTAGCACTGCTTTTACAGTGTCCCATAGGTTTTGGGTTGTTGTGTTTTCATTTTCATTCATTTCTATACATATTTTGATTTCTTTTTTGATTTCTTCTATGATTTGTTGGTTATTCAGAAGCGTGTTCTTTAGCCTCCAGGTGTTTGAATTTTTAACAATTTTTTTCCTGTAATTGAGATCTAATCTTACTGCACTGTGGTCAGAAAAGATGACTGGAATGATTTCAATTTTTTTGAATTTTCCAAGACTAGATTTATGGCCCAGGATGTGATCTATTCTGGAGAAGGTTCCGTGTGCACTTGAGAAAAAGGTGAAGTTGCTTGTTTTGGGGTGAAATGTCCTATAGATATCAATTAGGTCTAGCTGGTCCATTGTGTCATTTAAAGTTTGTGTTTCCTTGTTAATTTTCTGTTTAGTTGATCTATCCATAGTTGTGAGTGGGGTATTAAAGTCTCCCGCTATTATTGTGTTACTATTAATTTCCTCTTTCATACTCGTTAGTGTTTGCCGTACATATTGCGGTGCTCCTATGTTGGGTGCATATATATTTATAATTGTTATATCTTCTTCTTGGATTGATCCTTTGATCATTATGTAGTGTCCTTCTTTGTCTCTTTTCACAGCTTTTATTTGAAAGTCTATTTTATCTGATATGAGTATTGCGACTCCTGCTTTCTTTTGGTCTCCATTTGCATGAAATATTTTTTTCCAGCCCTTCACTTTTAGTCTGTATGTGTCTCTTGTTTTGAGGTGGGTCTCTTGTAGGCAGCATATATGGGGGTCTTGTTTTTGTATCCATTCAGCCAATCTTTGTCTTTTGGTTGGGGCATTCAACCCATTTACATTTAAGGTAATTATTGATAGGTGTGGTCCCGTTGCCATTTACTTTGTTGTTTTGGGTTCACGTTTATACAACCTTTCTGCATTTCCTGTCTAGAGAAGATCCTTTAGCATTTGTTGAAGAGCTGGTTTGGTGGTGCTGAATTCTCTCAGCTTTTGCTTATCTGTAAAGCTTTTGAGTTCTCCTTCATATCTGAATGAGATCCTTGCTGGATACAGTAATCTAGTCTCAAATTGGGAACAATCCAAATACCACCAGAAAATAGATAAACTGGGATATTAGTACAACCAAATACTATTTGGCAATGAAAAAGATTGAACTACTAATATATACAACAATATGAGTGAATCTCAAAAACATTATTTTGAATGGAAGAATCCAGACACAAGAGTACATATTGAGTTATTACATTTACATAATGTTCAAAAAGTCATCAATATGACAGAAATCACACAGTAGCTGCTGATGAGGGGCTAGAGAGTGACTGGAAGAGCATAAGGGAACTTTCTAGGATGATAAGAATGTTTTGTGTCTTGATTGGTGTCTGAAAAATATATATTTGTCAAAATGTATCAAATTGTATAACTATCTAGGCACTTTATTATATAAAAATGTTTCCTAAAAAAACAGTTACAAAAAGTTTTTAAAGAAAAGGATTTGAATGCTCAATTTAGTGAATTAATGTATATTTGTTACTCTGCAGCTAGGAGGGAGGGAATCATGAGAATACTTGATCCTCTGTTTTTTATTTTCTTTGGCAGAACTGTGACATATTGAACCCTGGGTTCAGGAAGATAAATCTGGTGGTGACAGGCATGCATGGAGACACCCTTTCAATCTGTCAAGCATGAGAGCATTTCTGAATAAAGGAAAAGTATAAGTATGTGGGAGAGAACTTGATCTTTTATTAGCTCTAGGTAGTAGAGGAGAGGAAAGAGTCAAAGAGAGTAGGTTTTTGAGCATGTGAGGCTGAACATATGACATAAAGTACAGAGAGAAAGTCCATTATGAGGGAGGGGCAATGTCATACTAAGCCTACAAAGTATGACCTCCAAGTTTCCAAAAAACGATTGAACACATGGGATAAGAGGTCACAGAGTTATAAATGGGATTCATATCTGACAGTCTCCCCTGATTAGGTAGCCCTAGAAGTTGGTGGTATAAGAGATTTCTGTAGAAAAAAGAACAAAACTAAAACTAAGCCTTGAGCAGTACCCTCCACTTAAAAGAGTAAGATTGAGGAAGAGAAGGTCATGCTCAATCTAGGCACAATCACTGTCAGGAAGACAGAGACCCATGATAGAGAGGTGTCAAGGATGGCAATGAAGGGAAGGACAGTGACCTCTGTCAAAAACTGCAAGAGTCAGTACGCTGAGAGAGCACTCATTTCCATACAGTGATTGGGGAGACACCTGATTTCATGTAGGCAAGCACTTTATTACCTAAGTACTCACCCAGTCCAAATATGTCTTACTTACTGTCCTAGGTGCTGACGAGAGAGCCATGAATACGAAAGACAAGTGGAGACAGAAATGACTGGGCAAAAACTATTTGGTAGTGAAGGTTAGAATGGTAATATAGGGGAAGAGTGAAAGTCACTTTTGTTTTCCACTAGGAGAAACCTGAGCATGTTATGAAGATAGCAGAGATGGAAGAAGGACATAAGGCAGGGGACAATGTCTTCAGAGGCAACAGGGAGTGAGGATTCGTCATATCAAAAGTTTAACTTTCGTCCAGAAAACCTAACAATCCTTTTTTAGGAAACAAAGTATTATGAAATGCTTATTAATAGAAACATTCACCTAATCAAAGTTAGAGTCCAAGATTAATACAGAAAGCAGTACATGCAGGAATGTGGGCTGTCAGGGCTGCATTGAGATAAGCAGTCATTGAGCCTAGCTACTCACTTTACAGAAAGAACAAAAGGAAGTTTGAGGATAGCGATCTCATTAGTGGCCCAGCCAGGCTTAGAACTCAGTTCTCCACTCAAGACATCACTTGTAGCTAAACTGTCATCATCAAAAGTCAAACTGGAGGAAAGCAGAGGGGTTTGGAGGCTGAAGCAGGATAAGATGAAAAAGCTTTCCTTTCTCATCCTATTATACTCTTCCACTTCCTTCTTTTCACTTTACTTAATCACTATCCTAATTTTCTTATAAAAATCTCAACTTTCCCCTGATAAAAACCATCAACTTCACATTCTAAATCTGGAGTGCTGGCTAGGCCTGATCAGAACCTGAGGAAAAAGAACAATATATGCTCCTATGTACATTTATCAGAACATTCACCTGTCTTTTAATCAACTGGAAAATGCTAGTAAAAGCCCTACCCTACAATCAAGACACATGACTCTCTATTTAAAAGTCTGAGTTACCCAATCTGTCTGCCCTCACACAGTTTACTACCCTCATCAACATGCCCTGCAGGGGATATGATGATTTCAAGGGCCTGGGAACCTCAGGCTGTTTGAAAACCACTCTTTTGCTGCACACACAAAAAATGCAAGGGTATGATATAACAACAACATCTTGTACATATTAAAAATTTTTATATTTGTTCATTGTGGGGTTTTTGCATTAATTTTTATTTTTTAAAATACTGCAGTACACTATTATTTATCTTGATTACTAAGTTTTTTGCCCTCTCCGCCCTTAAATTCCTGTGTTCAAGGTGAATGCCTCACTTGCCTCACCCTAATCCTGGCTCTGCCACATCTGTCTGGTCCATGGTCGCAGTCTGATCCACTCCTATCAAAGCACTGCTGAGTGCTCCAGTTATAATTTTCATTAAAAAAAATCCACACCAGGCTAATTTAATTTTTTTCTTCCCTTGTCACTTTTCTATGTATAGTACATATAGGTCTCCTGGAATGTGCATTTGTTAGATGGATTTAACTCCAACAGCAGCCTTGTAAAGAGGGAACAAGAGGATATAAAATCCACAGATGCATTCACCTCGATCCACGTCCTCCAGACACTCCACCATCCTCTCATTTTCCCAACCTCCATCTCATCCACTCCCAAAGCTTCTTCTGATCCTTCACGATAAAGGCATGCAAGAAGGTGACTTATAAATGTCAATTGTTCCTCAACGTATATCCTGATGAAAATGCTCCAAGAGGAAGCAGATGGTAACAACAGAGGTGGAATGATTTCCATGACCACTGATTCATCCGCATGCCTATTGGCTGCATACTTCTAAGCCCATAAGAGGCAGCAGGGAGAGAAAAGGAGGTAAGAGATGTGAGTATAAATGTAAAGTGCAACAAAACTTTAGGGCCAGTCCCCCAACTCTCTGGACTGTCACCAGCATCTCTGCCTCAAAGCCTTAGGGGGAACACAATTCACAGATGTGCTGCAGTGGATGAGGTGTCTACACCATCTAGGACAATCCTTTGCTAACAGCCCAGGAGACAAGCTCAAAGAGGGCAAGTGCCTGCTTTCCATCTAACAGCTTCAAAGCTGAAGGGTGAGGATTCATGCCAGGTGTTCTGATTCCTAATTCAGTGTTCTCACTACATTATTCTAAACCCTAAAAGTGTGTGTAGAATGAAAACTATTTGGTTGACTTTGGAACTTTTATTGACTTTGGAAACATACTTGGCCTAAACCCAGACATAATCTTTGAATTTAAAAATAGTATTCCCATTTTTTTAAATTTATTTATTTTAATTGGAGGCTAATTACTTTACAATATTGTAGTGGTTTTTGCCATACATTCACATGAATCAGCCATGGGTGTACATGTGTTCCCCATCCTGAACCCCCCTCCCACATCCCTCCCCATCCCATCTCTCACAGTCATCCCAGTGCACCAGCCCTGAGCACCCTGTCTCATGCATCAAACCTGGACTGGTGATCTATTTCACATACGGTAATATATATGTTACAATGCCAGTCTCTCAAATCATCCCACTCTTGCCTTCTCCCACAGAGTCCAAAAGTCTGTTCTTTACATCTGTGTCTCTCTTGCTGTCTCGCATATAGGGTCATTGTTACCATCTTTCTAAATTCCATATATATGCATTAGTATGCTGTATTGGTGTTTTTCTTTCTCACTTACTTCGCTCTGTATAATAGGCTCCAGTTTCATCCACCTCATTAGAACTGATTCAAATGCATTCTTTTTAATAGCTGAGTAATATTCCATTGTGTATATGTACCACAGCTTTCTTATCCATTCGTCTGCCTATGGAAACCTAGGTTACTTCCATGTCCCAGCTATTGTAAACAGTGCTGCGATGAACATTGGGGTACACATGTCTCTTTCAATTCTGTTTTCCTTGGGATGTATGCCCAGCAGTGGGATTGCTGGGTCATATGGCAGTTCTATTTCCAGTTTTTTAAGGAATCTCCACACTATTCTTCATAGTGGCTGTACTAGTTTGTATTCCCACAAACAGTGTAAGAGGGTTCCCTTTTCTCCGCACCCTCTCCAGCATTTATTGTTTGTAGACTTTTTGATAGCAGCCATTCTGACTGGCGTGAGATGTATCTCATTGGGTTTTGATTTGCATTTCTCTGATAATGAGTGATGTTGAGCATCTATTCATGTGTTTGTTAGCCATCTGTATGTCTTCTTTGGAGAAATGTCTGTTTAGTTCTTTGGCCCATTTTTTTTGATTGGGTCGTTTATTTTTCTGGAATTGAGCTGCATGAGCTGCTTGTATATTTTTGAGATTAATTCCTTGTCAGTTGCTTCATTTGCTATTATTTTCTCCCATTCTGAAGGCTCTCTTTTCATCTTGCTTATACTTTCCTTCATTTGATTATTTTTGCTTTTATTTCCATTACTCTGGGAGGTGGGTCATAGAGGATCCTGCTGTGATTTATGTCAGAGAGTATTTTGCCTATGTTTTCGACTAGGAGTTTTATAGTTTCTCGTCTTACATTTAGATCTTTAATCCATTTTTAGTTTATTTTTGTGTATGGCATAAGAAAATGTTCAAGATTCACTCTTTTACAAGTGGTTGACCAGTTTTCCCAGCACCACTTGTTAAAGAGATTGTCTTTTCTCCATTGTATATTCTTGTCTCCTTTGTCAAAGACAAGGTGTCCATAGGTGCGTGGATTTATCTCTGGGCTTTCTATTCTGTTCCATTGATCTATATTTCTGTCTTTGTGCCAGTACCATACTGTCTTGATGACTGTAGCTTTGTAGTACAGTCTGAAGTCAGGCAGACTGATTTCTCCAGTTCCATTCTTCTTTCTCCAGATTGCTTTGGCTATTTGAGGTTTTTTGTATTTCCATACAAATTGTGAAATTATTTGTTCTAGTTCTCTGAAAAATTCTATTGGTAGCTTGATAGGGATTGCATTGAATCTACAGATTGCTTTGAGTAGTATACTCATTTTCACCAAATTGATTCTTCCAATCCATGAATATGGTATAATTCTCCATCTATTTGTGTCATCTTTGATTTCTTTCATGAGTGTTTTATAGTTTTCTATATATAGGTCTTTTTTTCTTGAGGTATATTTATTCCTAAGTGTTTTATTCTTTTTGTTGCAATGGTGAATGGGATTGTTTCCTTAATTCCTCTGTTTTCTCATTGTTAGTGTATAGGAATGCAGGGGATTTCTGTGTGTTAATTTTATATCCTGAAACTTTACTATATTCATTGATTAGCTCTAGTAATTTTCTGGTGGAGTCTTTAGGGTTTTCTATATAGAGGATCATGTCATCTGCAAACAGTGAGAGTTTTACTTCTTTTCCAATCTGGATTCCTTTTATTTCTTTTTCTGCTCTGATTGCTGTGGCCAACACTTCCAAAACTATGTTGAATAGTAGTGGTGAGAGTGGGGACCCTCGTCTTATTCCTGACTTTAGGGGAAATGCTTTAAACTTTTCACCATTGAGGATAATGTTTGCTGTGGGTTTATCATATATAGTTTTTATTATGTTGAGGTATGTTCCTTCTATGCCTGCTTTCTGGAGTGTTTTTATCATAAATGGATATTGAATTTTGTCAAAGGCTTTCTCTGCATCATATGGCTTTTATCTTTCAATTTGTTAATGTGGTGTATTACATTGATTGAATTGCAAATATTGAAAAAACCTTGCATCCCCAGATAAAGCCCACTTGGTCATGATGTATGATGTTTTTAATATGTTGTTGGATTCTGTTTGCTAGAATTTTGTTAAGTATTTTTGCATCTATGTTCATCAGTGATATTGGCCTGTAGTTTTCTTTTTTGTGGCATCTTTGTCTGGTTTTGGTATTAGAGTGATGGTGGCCTCACAGAATGAGTTTGGAAGTCTACCTTCCTCTGCAATTTTCTGGAAGAGTTTGAGTAAGATAGGTGTTAACTCTTCTCTAAATTTTTGGTAGAATTCAGCTGTGAAGCCATCTGGTCCTGGGCTTTTGTTTGTTGGAAGATTTCTGATTACAGTTTCAATTTCTGTGCTTGTGATGAGTCTGTTAAGATTTTCTATTTCTTCCTGGTTCAGTTTTGGAAAGTTATAGTTTTCTAAGATTTTGTCCATTTCTTCCAAATTGTCCATTTTATTGGCATATAGTTGTGATAGTAGTCTCTTATGATCCTTTGTATTTCTGTGTTGTCTGTTGTGATTTCTCCATTTTCATTTCTAATTTTGTTTATTTGATTCTTCTCCCTGTTTTTCCTGATGAGTCTGGCTAATGGTTTGTCTATTTTATTTTTCTTCTCAAAGAACCAGCTTTCAGCTTTCTTGATTTTGGCTCTGGCCCCTTTTGTTTCTTTTTCATTTATTTCTGCCCTAATTTTGTATTATTTCTTTCCTTCTACTAAACCTGGAGCTCTTCATCTCTTCTTTTTCTAGTTGCTTTAGGTGTAGAGTTAGGTTATTTATTTGATTTTTCACTTGTTTCTTGAGGTAAGCTTGTATTGCTATGAACCTTCCCCTTAGCACTACTTTTACTGAATCCCATAGGGTTTGGGTTGTTGTGTTTTCATTTTCATTTGTTTCTATGCATATTTTGATTTCTTTTTTGATTTCTTTATTTCTTCTGTGATTTGTTGGTTATTCAGAAGCATGTTGTTTAGCCTCCATATGTTTGTATTTTTAATAGTTTTTTTTCCTGTAGTTGACATCTAATCTTACTGTATTGTGATCAGAAAAGAAGCTTGAAATGATTTCAATTTTTTTGAATTCACCAAAGCTAGATTTATGGCCCAGGATGTGATCTATACTGGAGAAGGTTCCATGTGCACTTGAGAAAAAGGTGAAGTTGATTGTTTTGGGGTGAAATGTCCTATAGATATCAATTAGGTCTAACTGGTCCATTGTATCATTTAAAGTTTCTGTTTCCTTGTTAATTTTCTGTTTAGTTGATCTATCCATAGGTGTGAGTGGGGTATTAAAGTCTCCTACTATTATTGTGTTACTGTTAATTTCCCCTTTCATACTTGTGATCAATTGTCTTACATATTGCAGTGCTCCTATGTTGGGTGCATATATATTTATAATTGTTATATGTTCTTCTTGGATTGAGCCTTTGATCATTATGTAGTGTCCTTCTTTGTTCTTTTCATGGCCTTTATTTCAAAGTCTATTTTATCTGATATGAGTATCGCT
Organism: Cervus elaphus; assembly: GCF_910594005.1. Taxonomy (NCBI): domain Eukaryota; kingdom Metazoa; phylum Chordata; class Mammalia; order Artiodactyla; family Cervidae; genus Cervus; species Cervus elaphus. Next base: position 46,602,246 of record NC_057843.1, on the reverse strand, counting down.
ACTCCTGCTTTCTTTTGGTCTCCATTTACATGAAATATCTTTTTCAAGCCCTTCACTTTCAGTCTGTATGTGTCCTTTGGTTTGAGGTGGGTCTCTTGTAGACAGTGTATATAGGGGTCTTGTTTTTGTATCCACTCAGCCAGTCTTTGTCTTTTGGTTGGGGCATTCATCCCATTTACATTTAAAGTAATTATTGATAGGTATGATCCAATTGCCATTTACTTTGTTCTTTTGGGTTCGAGTTTACAAACCTTTCCCGTGTTTCCTGTCTAGAGAAGATCCTTTAGCATCTGTTGAAAAGTTGGTTTGGTGGTGCTGAATTCTCTCAGCTTTTGCTTGTCTGTAAAGCTTTTGATTTCTCCTTCATATCTGAATGAGATCCTTGCTGGGTACAGTAATCTGGGTTGTAGGTTTTTCTCTTTCATCACTTTAAGTATGTCCTGCCATTCCCTTCTGGCCTGAAGAGTTTCTATTGAAAGATCAGCTATTATCCTTATGGGAATCCCCTTGTGTGTTATTTGTTCTTTTTCCCTTGCTGCTTTTAATATTTTCTCTTTGTGTTTGATCTTTGTTGATTTGATTACTATGTGTCTTGGGGTGCTTTGCCTTAGGTTTATCCTTTTGGGGACTCTCTGGGTTTCTTGGACTGGGGTGGCTATTTCCTTCCCCATTTTAGAGAAGTTTTCAACTATTATCTCCTCAAGTATTTTCTCATGGCCTTTCTTTTTGTCTTCTTCTTCTGGGACTCCTATGATTCGAATGTTGGGGCGTTTCACATTGTACCAGAGGTCTCTGAGGTTGTCCTCATTTCTTTTCATTCTTTATTACTCTCTGCTTCATATATTTCCACCATTCTATCTTCTACCTCAGTTATCCTATCTTCTGCCTTCATTATACTACTGTTGGTTCCCTCCAGAGTGTTTTTGATTTCATTTATTGCATTATTCATTATATATTCACTCTTTTTTATTTCTTCTAGGTCCTTGTTAAACATTTCTTTCATCTTCTCAATCCTTGTCTCCAGGCTATTTATCTGTAACTCCATTTTGTTTTCAAGATTTTGGATCATTTTTACTATCATAATTCTGAATTCTTTTTCAGGTAGACTCCCTATTTCCTCCTCTTTTTTGGTTTGGTTGGCATTTATCATGTTCCTTTACCTGCTCAATACTTCTCTGCCTTTTCATCTTGTTTAGATTGCTGTGTTTGGGGTGGTCTTTCTGTATGCTGGAAGTTTGTGATTCCTCTTTATTGTGGCGCTTCCTCCCTGTGGGTGGGGTTGGATGAATGGCTTATCAAGGTTTCCTGGTTTGGGTATATGCCCATTTCTATAAGATAAATCACCCAGTCTATAAAGAGGGTGGTCCAATCACAGGAAACGCATCTGGTACAAATGGTTTTGTTGTTTAGTTGCTAAGTTGTATCCGACACTTTGCGACCCCCATGGACTGTAGCTCTCCAGGCTCTCCTATCCATGGGGTTCTCAGGAAAGAATACTGGAGTGTGTTGCCATTTCCTTCTCCAGGGGATCTTCCCAGATCAGGGATCGAACCCATGCCTCCTGCATTGGCAGGTGGATCCTTTACCACTGAGCCACCTGGGAAGCCCTATACCTCTAAAGTAGTTGAAACATAAAATCATAGCTTAAGTGATCTTTTGGAGATAGGTCTATATAGTCAAAGCTATGGTTTTTCCAGTAGTCATGTATGGATGTGAGAATTGGACTATAGAGAAGGCTGAGTGCCAAAGAATTGATGCTTTTAAGCTGTGGTGCTGGAGAAGATCTCGAGAGTCTCTTGGATTGCAATGAGATCAAACCAGTCAATCCTAAAGGAAATCAACCCTAAATATACATTGGAAGGACTGATGCTGAAGCTGAAGCTCCAATAATTTGGCCACCTGATGTGAAACACTGACTCATTGGAAAAGATGCTAATGCTCAGAAAGACTGAAGGCAGGAGGAGAAGGGGATGACAGAGGATGAGATGGTTGGATGCCATCACCAACTCAATGGACATGAGTTAGAGCAAACTCTGGGAGATGGTGAGGAACAGGGAGGCCTGGTGTGCTACAGTCCAAGGGATCACAAAGAGTTGGACATTACTGAGAGTTTGAGTAACAACTTCCTTATAAATGCTGTCAGTTTTTCCTCCCTAAACCTCCCCTCACCTCCCACTAGTTTATCTCTATCATGCTCCCTAATTACTTCCTTTACAGAAGACATCACTGTCATGCTTACCTATCTGTGCACTTGTTTATGCTCTCTCTTCGCCATGGGCCATAAACCCAGTAAGGACCAATACTCTGTATATCATTTTCACCTCCAGATCCTATTCTTGCATGTAATAAATACAATAAATATTTGCTGAAGAAGTAAATGAATGATGGCAGCCTCTAGTTCTCAAAGTTTCCATCTTTCAGCTCCATGTTCTCTAGTTACCTTCTCTTGCCCAGTTCATACTCAAAAAAAGAGAAAGACCTCTCTGTCTCTCAAGACAGGTTCTTAGCATTTGAGACTAGTTAATAGCATCAAGTAAAAGAGAAGAAGTTAACTCTGACTTACTGGTGGCTCAGTTCTCTTATTTCACACGGCTTGAAGCACCATTCTTTGGCCAGCTTTTCTTGTTGGGATGCTTCTTCCAAAAACAGTATCTTTAAAAGAAAGAAAGAAAGAAAGAAAAGAATCATAAATGAATGAACCATAGCCATTTGTTATTAAATATCTAAATTTTTCAAGGGACTATACCATAGCTGAACTAATTTTAAAGGGTATTTGACACCAAATGGGATACAGATTAGGGGTAAAGACAGAGATTTGTCTTTGCTTGTCCAAAGAAATAAACTGTGTGAAATTTCTCCTTTTCTGCCATTCTATAGATATAAGTAAGACTTCAAAAATTCTAATTTGAAGATATAGGGTATTAAAAATGGATAATTGATGTCTATTTCCACCCCCTACCCCGAAATGATTAAGGGAAACAATTGTTTACAGAAAGCACCTCAGTGCTGATGAATGAGAGATTTTTGTCAGGCTATTATAGGGAACCCAAGCCCAGAGCACAACAGGAGTACATTGTAGGGCAGTTTATTAACACTGGCTATAACTGCACGTGATAACTGCCTGATAACGGAGTCTTAGCATGAACTATGTTGATGTTCTGATGCTAGACATCCATTGTAAAGAGGTCTGCCATATTTTCTAGTATTGTGCATGAAACACTAACAGAATGATCTCTCACGTGGGGCTTATGAGTCCATGTGCAATAGGTGAGAAACCTTGGATGGGTCTCAATCCCTCTTGGTCTGATTTTCCTACCTGCAAACTGAGGCTAATATCAGTACATACTTCACAAAGTGACTGTGAATATCAAATATTCTTAATTTTAATTAAGAAGTAGCACATCCCTGGAACATGTTAAATGCTAAATATGTTATTTTCTACTGTTTATTCTTTTTAAGTAGAGTGTGACTGTTTTCTCTACAAAAGTGGATTGTAAAGCAAGAAAGGAAATGGAAAAATGAAATATATGTGAACAAAATGAACTGTTGTATGCAATAAACATTATTTTGAAATATATTCACATTAGTGAAAATAAATGTTTCATAGAACATGCAATATTGAAAATACCTATATAAAATGTATCTAATCAATTAGAAGCAAGACAATATTGTGCAGGAAAGTTTGTGGAATAAGAAATAAAATAAATACTGACTTCTCTATTCTTTGATGATATCTTTTTATAAAAAATAGGGATTTTTTATCAGAAGAGAAAATGAAAAATGTAATTCCTACAAATAAGAAAAATATTTTTGAATAAATCAAAGCAGATATAAAGTTAATTAAAAATCACAAAAACAGAACTTATTAATATATCCCAGAGCTGATCTACCATTTACCATTACCAAAAAAAAGGGAGGGAGGGAGCAAGAAAATATTTGTAAAGTACTACATTCATACATTTGAAACAAATACTTTTCAGGAAAATAAAAATGATCAAAATTTATTCTGGAGATATAGGAAAACTGAATGAACCAGTAATTCTGTGAGAAACTAAGGAAGTTTTACTAACCGTTTAGGAAAGTTCATGGTTCAGAACCATGCTGTCTAATAGAAATAAAATGCCTGTCACAAATGTAAGCCACATTTATAAATTTAAGTTTTCTAATACCTACACTAAAAGCATAAAAGTATAAAACAGTAAAATTAATTTTAATGACATGTTTTATTTATCAATATAGGTGGCCATGGTAAAAGATTATCATGTCAACATAAAATCAACATACAAGTTTTTTATTTTACTTTTTTTCATATTTAGTCTTTAAAATCCAAGATATGTTTTATATTTAAAATATATTTCAATCTGGTTGATAAATTTTCATTAGAAATACTTCATCTGTATATTTTGACTTTACATAATCTACAAAACATAGACTCATAACCAGGTTGTCCTTAAAAGACTGCAACACTGAAGATAAGTATCAATTTTTAATGAGAAATTAAATTTAAAATAAAGATAAAATTTAAAAGTTCAGTTCCTTGGTCATATTAACCACATTTCAGGTGTGTATTACACCATATTAGATAGCACACATTCAGAGAATTTTATGACAAAGTTCTTCACAGCTTACAAAGAGCAGATAATGTCTGTACTAAGAGTTCCAGAGCATGGAAAACAATGGACACCTCTTTATTTCTACAACTCTACCACAATCCTCATACTAAGACCTGACAATACACACACATATACATAAAAACAGATACACAGAGAATGAAAATTATTATAACCCAATGCCTCTGTAATATAATTATTAAATAAATAATAATAATACAGATGCAAGGGGCTTCCCTGGTGGAGAATTCACAACAGAAGAACTATACAAAAAAGGTCTTAATGATCCAGATAACCATGATGGTGTGGTCACTCAGCTAGAGTCAGACATCCTGGAGTGTGAAGCCAAGTAGGCTCTAGGAAGCATTACTATAGACAAAGCTAGGGCAGGTGATAGCATTCCAGCTGGGCTATTTAAAATCTTAAAAACTGATATTGTTGTAGTGCTACACTCAGTATGTCAGCAAATTCGGAAAACTCGGCAATGGCCACAGGACTGGAAAAGGTCAGTTTTCATTCTAATTCAAAGAAGGGCAATGCCAAAGAATGTTCAAACTACCACATAATTGTGTTCATTTCATATGCTAGCAAGGTAATGCTCAAAATCTTTCAAGCTAGGCTTCAGCAGTACTTGAATCAAGAACTTCCAGATGTATAAGCTGGATTTAGAAAAGGCAAAGGAACTAGAGATCAAATTGCCAAAAGTCATTAGATCATAGAGAAAGCAAGAGAATTCTAGAAAAGCATCTACTTCTGCTTCATTGACTATGCAAAGGCCTCTGACTGTGTGCATCACAACAAATTGGAAATTTCTTAAAGAGTTCAGAATACAAGACCACTTTACCTGTCTCCTGAGAAACCTGTATGTAGTTCAAGAAGTAACAGTTAGAACTGGATATGGAACAATGGGCTGATTCCAAATTGGGAAAGAAGTACATCAAGGCTGTATATTGTCACCCTGCTTATTTAACTTCTATGTAGAGTACATCAGGCAAAGTGCTCAGCTGGATGACTTACAAACTGGAATCCAGATTACGGGGGGAAATATCAACAACCTCAAATATGCAGATGATACCACTCCAATGGCAGAAAGCAAAGAGAAACTGAAGAGCCTCTTAATGAAGGTGAAAGATAGAGTAATAAAAGAGCTGGCTTAAAACTCAACATTCAAAAAACTAAGATTGCGGTATCTGGTCCCAACACTTCATGGCAAACAGAAAGGGGAAATAGGGGAAAATGTGGAAACAGTGACAGATTTTATTTTCTTGGGCTCCAAAATCACTGCAGATGGTTACTGTAGTCATGAAATTAAAAGATGCTTGCTCCTTGGAAGAAAAGCTATGACAAACCTAGACAGCATATTAAAAAGCAGAGACATCCCTTTGCCAACAAAGGCCCATGTAGTTAAAGCTATGGTTTTTCCAGCGGTCATGTATGGATGTGAGAGTTGGACCATTAAGATGGCTGAGTGCCAAAGAATTGATGCTTTCAAATTGTGGTGCTAGAGAAGACTCTTGAGAGTCCCTTGGACAGCAAGAAGATCAAACCAAAAAAAATAAATAAATAAATTAAAAAAAAGAAGATCAAACCAGTCAATCCTAAAGGAAATCAATCCTGATTATTCATTGGAAGGACTGAAGTTGAAGCTTCTATACTTTGGCCACCTGAAGCAAAGTGCCGACTCATTGGAAAAGACCCTGATGCTGAGAAAGAGTGAAGGCAGAAGGAGAAGGGGGTGGCAGAGGATGAGATGGTTAGATAGCATCATCAATTCAGTGGACATGAATCTGAGCAAACTCCGGGAGACAGTGAAAGACAGGGAAGCCTGGTGTGCTGCGGTCCATGGGGTCGCAAAGAGTCAGACATGATTTAGTAACCGAACAGCAACAGATGCAAAAATAATCCCAATGATATACTGACAATAAAAAGCAAAAATATGTTAAAATAACAATTCAGCATGTGTGCAGTATGTAAGCCTCAATTACTTCACCAAGCAAGATACATCCTCAGTGAACTTATAGCTGATGTTAAATAGTTATGCAAGGGCCCTACTCCTCAGAGACCATCAGAATAAATCCTCCTGCCTTCTTTTCTGTTTCCTTCTGCTGCTGCTGCTGCTGCTGCTAAGTCACTTCAAGCCGTGTCTGACTCTGTGCGACCCCAGAGACGGCAGCCCACCCAGCTCCCCCGTCCCTGGGATTCTCCAGGCAAGAACACTGGAGTGGGCTGCCGTTTCCTTCTCCAGTGCATGAAAGTGAAAAGTGAAAGTGAAGTCGCTCAGTCATGTCCGACTCTTCGCGACCCCACGGACTGCAGCCTACCAGGCTCCTCCGTCCATGGGATTCTCCAGGCAAGAGTACTGGAGTGAGGTGCCATTGCCTTCTCCATCTGTTTCCTTCAGTCAACATGAAAACTTGAATCCACCTACTTCTCAAATACACAGCAGGGACCCCGATCTACACCATTGTCTTCACAAAGCTCTGTACTACTACCTGGTTCCTGACCTGCTCCCACCACTCTCCACTCCACTATGACCTCTTGTTGCCCATCCATAATAGCAAATTCCCCTGTGTCTTCAATATCTCCTCTGAGTTTCTCCCTCCTGATAACTGGGGCTCTTCTCTGAGGACATGGCCTCCCCTACACTTCTCAAATGGCAAGTATTCATATATCAGGGTCTGGCAGTGAGTTTCCATACCCACGATGGCCATTTCTAAACCACGTTTCCTGCAGCTTTTTGCAAACCTACAAAGCTCCTTTAAGACCTGCTTCTTTTGGCTTTCAAAGCATTCTTCCTCTCCTGTTTCTTCTACTTTACCAGCCCTTCTTTCATTGTTCCCATCTGTTAATGCCTGCCCCACACTCTTTCTGTCCACTGCAAGCCCTGCCTTCACTCCTTATCATATCAACATGGACAATCCTTTCAAGATCATAGGACTTATTTCCATGAACTCATTTTCAGTGATCTGTTTATGAACACACGAAGTTTATGAACTTCACATCATGGCTACAGCTTGGGCATTTTCATAACCTAAAAATGCTCTACCTCTAAAACCACAGAATCACACAACTGACCACCATTTCCTCTTTTTCCTGTCTGCCATTTCAGCTATTCCAAACAATCATCCACCTTAAAAAGCCTTCCCTTCCCTTTCTCCTCTCTACTTCCCCCAGTCCATCAACCATCTTCTTTTGCCATTTTCCTTGTCCAATTTGGATTCTGCTGCTGCTACTGCTGCTAAGTCACTTCAGTCGTGTCTGACTCTGTGCGACCCCATCCCTGGGATTCTCCAGGCAAGAACACTGGAGTGGGTTGCCATTTCCTTCTCCAATGCATAAAAGTGAAAAGTGAAAGTGAAGTCGGTCAGTCATGTCCGACTCTTCGCGACCCCATGGACTGCAGCCTACCAGGCTCCTCCATCCATGGGATTCTCCAGGCAAGCGTACTGGAGTGGGGTGCCATTGCCTTCTCCGAATTTGGATTCTACCAGGTATTATTTTATATTTCTTATATCTTTTAGTTGACACACATATAGTAAATTTTTAACCCTGACTACAACCAGCCCTACTTCTCTGGGCTGCATTTGAGGCGTCAAGCAGCACTGAAGCAAGCACACCACACAGTGGATGGAATATCCATCATTATCAGGCTTGAAGGTGCTCCAACCAATGTCTGCACCTTGCTCCCTATGACATTTCTCTAGCCCTGTCTTTACTGTCAATAAAACTGACTGCAGGCCTAAGTGCTTATCCACTGATAGGTTATTATAAGTATTTTTTGGTAATAGATTAATACACAGTTTTTTAATAGAATAACTCAAAAGGAGTTCAAAGAATTGAGGGCTATTGGTACAACAAAACCCCTCCCATCTTCTTGATTTATGTGAAAATGTTTCTTGGCACTTACATCTAGAAAAATGAAAAAATAAGAAAAACATGGATGCTGCTTCTGTTTAATTCTACCGACAAGTAACAGTCATCCATAGATACGTTATGTAGTTGGAAGAAAAAAACAGCCTTTTTGTACTTTTACATTTAACAAATTACTTTTCAAAATGTGTGATATACTTTTAAAATTTTCCTTATGGTCCCAAGCAATTTTAAATATTTAAATTTATGCACAGAAATTTTATTGCAATGGTTGATCAATAAAAGACTTAAAAGTGTAAAACTATACTGTATTAGCACAAACTGTAAGGAAAGGAGAATAGAATTAGTAATTCTAGAAGAAAAAGGGTCTATATAGCAATTCAGATTATTAATAAGGAGCTAATTCATGATTTTTAGAGAAAGATTAAGGTAGATATCAAATCACTATGTTTTGATTCCATCAGACATATTTTAAAAAGTAATAGCATAGCTTAATTTTAACATGTATATATCTACAACTTGCTAAAAATTATAAGCTTTATATGTTTCAAAATTTAATAAAAACTATATGTATTAACTTTTAAAAAATGCAAAAGCATATAGGTTTTTTTTCAAAAGTCTTTTGGAGGCATATTAGTAGAAAAAACCATGAAGAGCATTTCTCTAGTCAACTCATGTTCCAGCCCTCCACCATGATAATTTAAAATCTCTCTCTCTTCAAACTTCTTACTCTCCTTACCCCAAAATATATTTATCAAACATTTGCAATAGTTAAAAAATGCAAATAATTTCAAAGTTGGTCAAATAAGGGATTGGTTAAATATGACTAACCTGCAGCAATTAAAAGTATCAGTGAAGATGTACTTATTGAGTTATTCCAATACAATCTTAAGATTTTTTTTTTAAAAATGCAAGTTACTAGATAACATATGATAACAATTTTTTTATAAGAATAGTGTGTGTGTGTAAGTCAGTGCTATGATGAAAAATAAAGCAAAGTAAGTGGATAAAGTATGATGTGTGATGAGATGCTCTCTGAAATATGATGTTTGAGCACAGGTTTGCATGAAGGGAGTAAATCACTTACATATTCTTAGAAGAACATTCCAAGCAGAGGGAACAGCCAGTACAAGGACCCTGATATATACAGTTGAGTTAAATTTAAATTAGATGTTTACCCTGTTTGGAAACACCAGGAAGACAAGTAAGAACACAGTATAAAGACTAGAAGAAAGAGTGGTGAAAAAAAAAAAAATCAGATAGAGGAAGTAGCAAGGGGCTGTGGAGGTCACGGCCTTGAGATTTGCTTTTAGGAAACCTCTAAAAATATTTTGGAAAATGAATGTGGAAAACTTATAAAATCATTGATATTGCCTGTATGGGGCAATGGCCCTATCGTCCTGATGTTACCTGGGCTTATGTGGCCATTCACATCACTGATTCAGATCATTCACCAAGAGTGCCTATTAAGGCTCATGGCCTTCCTCTTCATAGGCCTAAGTCTAGGTGGGCTGTCAAGCAGATACATAAGTCATTAAAACCCAAGTTTCATAAAATCATTGATGGTGCCAATTGGGCAGGAACCTTCTCATCCGACCCCTTGTTTTCCAAATGAGAATACTGCATCCCTTTTGTTAAGCAAACTCCAAGTGCACTCTTACTGGAAACAGGGACTATTTAGGATGAATAATAATGAGAATGTCAGAAATACTAAAGCCAAAAGCAGATGAGTAATGACTGTCAGCTAATGAAAAGAATCTGTGCAAGATAGAGGCTTCAAACACCAGATGGCAAATGTGGGCAAGAGGCTTGTTGCTATGGAACAGAGTAAATCCCTCTTTGAGCCATTGTGAAATAGCTTGGCCATCTAACAAAATAAGGTAATGTATATTGTATCACAAAATCCACTCTTAGGCATGTTAATGGGAGACAAAAAGCAGATAAAAATGTGAGATCTCAGAGATTTCTGAAGCTTTTGGACAGAGATGAAAATTGCCGTATTAGCTCAATTCACATTAAAATGATTAATGGAAAAGAAAGATGAAGTGGCATTGCCTTTAAGAAAAAATGTCAGCCTATAAAGGTAGAAACAAGGGAATTTGTGTTATGAATCACCAAAGGATAGCATGAAGGACTTAGATCTTCAGGTACAGTATTCTCATTTTACAGATGAGTAAACAGACCAGGATATGTGACTTGTTCAGAGTCACCAGACAAGGCAGGAGAATCTCCTGGACTTGACCCATCTTTCCCGAGATTCTTCCAGACCTCTACGACTGCTTGTAGGGTACGGAGTTAGAGAAGGCGAGGTTCAGAACGAGAACGAGACCAGCACTTTACAGGAACAGATCACCTTTAATGAAGCGAGAAGGGGCAGCAGTCAGATTAGTGAGCTGCTGCACTTATCTAACAGTAAGTATATATAGGCATGTATGTGGAAAGTTACTGTCTTAAGGGGGCCTGTTCTCCCCCAAGGTTGTTCGGAGTAGTTATCTCTTAAACGGCTGGGGCAAGGAATTTTGGAGATCGGCCAGAGGCTGGACCAGCTGGGAGCTGGGCTTAATCAACCTAACGTCCATTTTTTTTAATTTGGGTGAGAGAGTTTTTTGTTTTGCATAGAATGGTGGGGAGGGCCTGGAAGGGAATTTTAACTCCAGGCAATTTTGAGCCACGTAACTTTCCTTCACTGCTTCTCTAATATAGTATAAACCAGGAGTCAGCACACTTTCTATAATAGGCCAAACAATAAATATTTTAGACTTTGTGGACTGTATTGTTTCTGTTTTAACTAGTTAACCCCATCACTGTAGAGCCAAATCAGCCATAGACAAGATATACAAAAATAGGTATGGCTTTGTTCCAATAAAACGTCACTTACAGAAAATGAAATTTACATTTTACATAATTTTCACTTGTTATAAACTATTCTTATTTTTTAAAACCATTTAAAAATGTAAAAATGGGCAGACAATCTAAATAAAAATTTCTCCAAAGACATATAAGTGGACAATAGGCACATGAAAAGATGCTCACCATCACTAATTATTAGAGAAATGCAAATCAAAACTACAATGAGGTACCACCTCACACCAGTCAGAATGGCCATCATCAAAATGGCTACAAAGAACTAATGCTGGAGAGTGTGGGGAGAAAAGAGAACACTGTTGGTGGGGATATAAATTGGTATAGCCACTATGGAAAACAGTGTGGAGGCACCTTAAAAAACTAAAAATAGAGCTACTACGTGACCTAGAAGTTCTACTCCTAGGCATATATCCAAACAAAACTATAATTTGAAAAGATACACACAGCTCTATGTTCATAGCAGCACTATTTACAATAGCCAGGACATGGAAGCAACCTAAATGTCCATTTACAGATGAACAGATGAAGATGTGGTACATATATACTATGGAATAAGACTCAGTCATAAAAAGACTGAAATAACACAACTGCAGCCTCATGAATGGACCTAGAGATTATCATATCAAGTGAAGTAAGTCAGAAAGAGAAAGACAAATACTCTATGATATCACTTACATGTGGAATCTAAAATACAACACAAATGAACTTATTTTTGAAACAGAAACAGACTCACAGACATAGAAAATAAATTTATGGTTACTAAGGGGGAAAGGGGGAGGGATAGGGATAAATTAGGGACTTAGGATTAAAAGATACAAACTACTATATATAAAATAAACAACAAGGTCCTACTGCATAGCACAGGGAACTATGTTCAATATCCTGTAATAAACCATAATGAAGAAGAATATGAAAAAAAAGTGTGTATACATATGTAATCAGTTTCATATACATTATATATTCAGTTTCATATATATATATACACTATATCACTTTGCTATACACCATAAACTAACACATTGTAAATCAACTATACTTCAATAAAAGTAAATAAATTTTTTAAAAAATGTAAAACCCATACTCAATTCATTGGCTATATAAAATCAGATAATGAGCAGGATTTGACCTGTGGGACACAGATTGCCAGCTTCTGATGTAGACTCCTAAAAAGACTCATGCAAATTAAAATTGTATAATTTGAAAACCATCCCAGTGGTTTTACACTAGTATTTCTAAGAAGCTTTATCTTCAATTGGCAATAACTTTTAATGATTTTTCCTTTAATTTCAGAGCCTGGTTTTTGTGTGTGTGTGCTAAGTTGCACAGTCATGTCTGACTCTGTGACCCCATGGACTGTAGCCCAAGAGGTTCCTGTGTCCATGAGATTTTCCCAGCAAGAATACTGGAGTGGGTTGCAATTTCCTACTCCAGTGGAGAAACTCTTGGAAAAGTACCAATTTTGGCTGCCCTATAAGCCCCATGTTCATAGAAAACATGCACTTTTTGACAGATGAAAAAATAACTTTAGTAATTTTTCTAAACTCTACTTAAGACATCACTAATGATTCGTTGGTACTTAGTAATTGTTTAATTGGGAGAAAAAGCAACATATTGGATTGGCCAAAAAGTTTGGGTTTTCCATAATATCTTATGGAAAAATGCAAACTTTCTGGCCAACCCAATAATAAAAATATTTAAATGCACTTACCGTGTGCAAGACACTACCCTATATACTTTACACATATCAACTCTCTTAAACCTCACCAGAACCCTATGAGGCAGGTACTGTTACTAGCCCCATTTTACAGGTGAGAAAATTGAGGCACAGAGATATTAAGTTCTTTGCCCAAGATTACATAGCTGGTAGGTGGTAAATGTGAATCACAGTCAGAAATTGACTGTGAACCAGTCAGCCTCAAGGTAAGAGCAATTAAATGCTATGCGATATATATTTTTAAAACTTTCACACAAAAATAGAACACCTCTCCCATTTCCTTTCTTTTTCTTTATAAAATATTTTGTAGTCTTTCCTCTTTCTTTCCTTCCCTTATTGTAGTCCAGGCTGGTGGGCCTGCTAGGGCCAGGAATATGGAGGCAGCTGGGGCTCAGGGGATAATCAGGACTGAGAAGGCTAACAGGGTCAAGGCAACTGGAACTGGAGAAGCACAGAATCAAAAAGTCAGGTTAAGTGGACAGAGATGTGGCTAAAGAGATAGCCATCATGGTGATTACACATGAGGGTACTAAGTAGGTATGTAAATACATTGTGAATAATGAGAGCCAGGCTTCTCAGAAAAGAGTTTCAAAAATGGAAAAAGGAGAGGCTAAAACAAACTCTTCTTAAGTGAACAATGCAAATAAACAGAGGAATACAATAAAATGGGAAAGACTAGAGATCTCTTTGGGCTGCCAAGGTGGCTCAGTGGTAAAGAATCCACCTGCCAATGCAGGAGATGCAGGTTCAATCCCTGGGTCAGGAAGATCCCCTGGAGTAGGAAATGGCAACCCACTCTAGTATTCTTGCCTGGGAAATTCCAGGACAAAGAAGCCTGGCAGGCTACAACCCATGGGGTCACTAAGAGTCAGACATGACTGAGCATGCATGCACGCACACACACACACAGAGGGATCTCTTTAAGAAAACTGGAGATACCAAGGGAAACTTTCAATCAAAGCTAGGTACATTAAAGGACAAAAAATGGCAAGGACCTAATAGAAGCAGAACAGATTACAAAAACGTGACAAGAATACACAGAATAACTGTACAAAAAAGCTCTTAATGACCCAGGTAACCATGATGGTGTGGTTATTCACCTAGAAACAGACATTCTGGAGTGTGAAGTCAAGTGGTCCTTATGAAGCATTACTATGAACAAAGCTAGTGGAGGTGATAGAATTTCAGCTGAGCTATTTCAGATCCTAAAAGATGATGCTGTTAAAGTGCTGCATGTATTATGCCAGCATATTTGGAAAACTCGGCAGTGGCCACAGGACTGGAAAAGGTCAGTTTTCATTCCAATCCAAAGAAAGGCAATGACAAAGAATGTTCAAATTACCATACAATTGCACTCATTTCACATGCCAGCAAGATTATGCACAAAATCCTTCAAGCTAGGCTTCAGTAGTATATGAATCAAGAAATTCCAGATGTACAAGCTGGATTTAGAAAAGGTAAAAGAATAAGAGATCAAATTGCCAATATATGCTGGGTCATATAAAAAGCAAGGGAATTTTTAAAAAAAAAATCTGCTTCCTTGACTATGCTAAAGCCTTTGACTGTGTGGATCACAATAAACTGTGGAATATGTGTAATGTGGTCTGGTATTCCCATCTCACATTACCTGCCTCCTGAGATTCCTGTAAACAGGACAAAAAGCAACAGTTAGAACTGGACATGGAAAAACAGACTGGCTCAAAATTGGGAAAGGAGCATGTCAAGGCTGTATATTGTCACTTGCATATTGTATATTTGCAGAGTACATCATGTGAAATGCTGGGTTGGATGAATCACAAGCTGGAATTAACACTGCAGGAGAAATATCAACAACCTCAGATATGCAGATGATACCACTTTAATGGCAGAAAGTGAAGAGGAACTAAAGAGACTTGATGAAGGTGAAAGAGGAGAGTTAAAAAGCTGGCTTCAAACTCAGCATTCAAAGACAAAGATCATGGCATTCAGTCTTAGCACTTCATGGCAAATAGATGGAGAAAATGTGGAAACAGTGACAGACTTTATTTTCTTGGGCTCAAAATCACTGCAGATGGTGACTGCAGCCATGAAATTAAAAGACGCTTGCTCCTTTAAGAAAAGCTATGACAAACATAGACAGCGTATTAAAAAGCAGAGATATCACTTTACCAGCAAATATCCATATAGTCAAAGCTATGGTTTTTTCCAGTAGTCATGTATGGATGTGAAAGTTGGACTATAAAGAAGGCTGAGTGCTGAAGAATTGATGCTTTCAAATTGTGGTGCTGGAGAAGACACTTGAGAGTCCCTTGGACTGCAAGGATATCAAACCAGTCAATCCTAAAGGAAATCAGTCCTGAATATCCATTGGAAGGACTGGTGCTGAAGTTGAAACTCCAATACTTTGGCCACCTGATGCAAAGAGCTGACTCATTGGAAAAGACACTGATGCTGGGAAAGATTGAGGGCAAGAGAAGGGGTGACAGAGGATTAGACGCTTGGATGGCATCACTGACTCAGTGGACATGAGTTTCAGCAAATTCTGGGAGAGAGTGAAGGACAGGGAAAACTGGCATGCTGCAGTCCATGGGATCGCAGAGTCAGAAACAACTTAGCAACTGAACAACAACAAAACAACCATACTGGATTTGAATTGGAGGTATTTGTGTCGACTAATGATTTTTAATTTAAGTAGATCAATAAATAAGTACATGTATGCACACACATATGCAGGTAGATCTAAGAAGAATATATATACACACAGGTGTATATACATGTGACAGGTGTATGTACGCATACACACACACACACAGGCTCTGCTTACGATATGTTACTTTTCAAAAACATCAAAATCTGTATCATATCAAATGCTCACACTAGTAATCTGTAGAACACCTAAATGACCAAGAAGAAAAATATGTATGTATGTGTGTCTGTCAATGTATGTATTTCCCAGCTTTATTTACTAAAGGGGCCTTTAAACAATGACATCCTGTTAATCAGCACCCCTAAAGCTCAGATCTTGGTTTCAATATATCATTCTCCACTAGAAAAAACCAGAATGACACTAGAAGTGGAGCAAAGAAAGTGCAAGATAAATCTGGAATAAAACTGTGTCAAAAAGTGAGGAAGTACTAAAGATACAACAGGAGCCTCTTGAAGAAGCTCCTGCTAGCCAAATATAGGCCAATTTGAGCATCAAAATATTGAAATAAAAGCCAATGAATAAAATAGGAATCTATGAATCTAAATAAATGAATGAAGAATGGAGTGCCCTTCCCTACAGTAAAATACATATGAAAGGAATGAAGGAATTAGAAAATGAATGTTGGGCAGCCATCACTATAACAAATGATTCATGTAAAAATCACAGATGAATGTTAAAGCTAGTGGGTGAAAATTTGTTGGAGAATAGGATATTTACATAATTTCAAAGTATCTCCCACAAAATTCAGTTTACAGAGAAAAACAGTAACTTTGTGGTGGATAAATCTGGTATATACTGCCTTAACCAAGTGAACAAAGTTAACATCAAGAACAATGGAACAAAATCAATGTCAAATGCCTCTTGATATAATGCACTGAGAAGAACACTGCATCATTCTTACCAAAAAATACACAGCATGAAGAAACATCAGGAAAACCCAAATTGAGAGATAATCCTAAAAAAAAAAAAAAAGAAAAACTATTCTGTATTCTTGAAGATTATCTGGGACATGAAGGACAAAGAAAGACTTAAGACTTGTTCCAGATGGAAAGCAACTAAAGAAACATGACAATTAAAGGCAATTGTGACTCTGGAGTGGTTCCCGAACCAGAAGGAAGAAAAAAGTATCAAGAATATTATAGGGCCAATGGGCAAAGTTTGAATGGATCTGTGGATTATGTAGTAGCTATATCTATGTTAATTTCTTGATCTAGATGGTTGCATGTGACTATGTAGGACAACATCCTTATTTTTTTTTTTTTTTTTAGGAAATACACACCGAAGTATTTAGACTCGAACAGGATATCTGTAACTTACTCAGAAAAAAATATGTATGGGTATATGTATATCTACATATATCTAGAGAGAGTGGGGAAGAACTATGAAGCAAATACGGTAAAATGTTAACATTAGGAAACATGGAAGGCTATATGTGAGATATTTATACTATTCCTGTAACTTTTAAAATAATTTTGCAATGACTAAAGCTTAAAAATTTTAACTAAAAAACAAACAGTGTATTAGTTTAGAAACACAAATACTTAAAAACTATAACAGAAAGTAAGGACATGATAACATAAAATTTAGGATAGTTATTTCACCAGAGTGGAAGGAAAGAAAATGGGATGGGGAGGATTATAGACTTCAAAGGTAACAGAAGGGTTCACCATGTCTTCATTCATTACACTTCACAGAAATATTATAACTGTTCTTTTCTTATATGAGCAAAAACAAATTCTCCACTCACATTAAATGTTACTTTTTTGAACAGCAAAATCTGTATCATATGAAATGCTCACATTGGTAATCTGTGAAAAACCCAAAATGACCAAAAAGTAAAATTACTAAAATTACAAGCAATGAGAAAACAGAATGACACAGACCCAACATTTATAGTATTCAGATGCTTGTAATCTAAAATGATTATATTTGTCCCTTGTTTTTACAAATAGCAATATGTGAAACAACCGTTACATGCCCCTGATAGTTTGTGAATACTTTGGGGGTACAAACTCTTACTCCCTAATTTATTTGTACCCTGAATTCAGAATCCCTCGATGCCTCAACTAATCTGTGGAATAAGGAATCCACTTAGATGGGTGTTTAATCATTACTAAGCACAGAGTCTAATTCACCACAAATCTCAGAGCCAAGGTTATGATACATTTGAATCGTAAAATCATTAAACAAGCTAATAATTTCAGCAGCTGCCTCACAAAAGACATCTTCAGAGACCAAGGTCAGCAAGTGGACAACTGAGAATGACTTCAGGAAAAGCACCTACTCTTTCTTTTGAAAACTGAAAAGTGATATCAACTGATCTTAAAGTTTATCGCAACAGATTTCATCACATATATAGATATGGATAAGAAAATGCAGGCACATACTACCTACACTGGCCTCACAAGCCTGCTCCTTTGATCATTATTTTAAATATAAAATATGCCTTAGAGACCTGTTATAGGTTGAATCATCTCCTCCAAATTCATGTTAAAGTTCTAAATGCCTAGTACCTCAGAATACTACTATAATTAGAGATGAGGGTTTTATAGAAGTAATCAAGTTAAAATGAGGTCATTAGGGTAGGCCCTAATTCAATATGACTGGTGCCCATACAAAAAGGGAAAATGCGGACACAGAGACAGGAGTAGAGAGAAGATGATGTGAAGAGACACTGGGAGAATATGGCCATCAACAAGACAAGGAAAAAGGCCTGATTTAAAAGATCCTTCCCTCAGGGCCAGGAAACCAGTCCTGCCATCACCTTGATCTTGGACTTCTAGCCTTCAGAACTAAAAGACAATAAATTTGTTGTTTAAGCCACCCAGCTTGTGGCCCTAGCACACTAATTCAAGACCCTATGGGAGAATGGATTATTAGACTGGTCTAATAAATCAACAAAGGAAAAACACTGCAGAAACTCTCTTTCTGTGTTCCCTGTAAGCACCTCATCTGAGAGGTGATTTTAAAAAAAGTACACTAGACTTCACTAAAAAAATCAAGACTCTACCATTTACTAGCTCTGTGAGCAAAGCAAATCCCTTAGCCTCTGACTTACCATTTTTGAAAATATAGTTATATCTGCCACATCTCCTCTTAATGCTATAAAGACAAAATATTTTTAATGGAGATATGTAAGCACTCCATGAACTGTAAAAGTTCTCCATGAAGTATTATGGGTAGTGCTAACTTTGGTACGGTAACCAGAGTGGTATTTCAGGAGACAAGCGCTGACTCGGTGTGCTTGGATTTCAGAAAGGTTTCTGATGGCACCAGAAAGTTAACTGTGTTGAACAAGCTCAAAATAGGTAGACTTGGAGAAATTCATTCTGGATGTCAACTTCTACTCAAAGGGCTGATTAACAGGATGCGGGAAGCATGGCTGGAGAGTCTAGAGACATATCACCAAGCTCTGCCCCAGCCATGTACTTATTAATGGCTTATATGTGAAAAGGATAACAATTTGGAAGGGACAGTGTGTTACCTAGATCAAACAATCAAGTTTTAAAAAGATAGCCACAGGCTAAGACTAACGAGATGAAGCTTAACAGGAATGCAAGTAAAATCCAATGTTAATGTTTAAGGAAAATCAAATACACAAGATAAAGATTATGAGACTTGAAAGAGCAAGAATCATGAGTTAATATGAGCAGTGTGGAACAGCTGCCTATAAAAGCAGATTCTAAGGTCAAATTTGTATAAATACAGGCAGTTGCTGTTTTGCATGATTCTCATATACACAAATTTCAGGTACTGAGGTTTAAATGAGTCCCCCAACAACATGGTTCAAATACCAGTTACCCTGGTATATTAACTGTGGGTGATTGAATAAAGTACAAACTTGGCTTCTTGCTCTTCATTCCAGAAATCATTATATAACATAACAGATGCGAATCATGATCAATAGGCAATCAGATCACTTCTTCCAAAGTGTGTGGTGATTGGTCCCTGTGCAGTTCATACATAGACAACAATGCATGTAGTTGTATTGTCTCTTTGTCTTCCAGCAATAAATTTAGATGGCATTTCACAAAATGAATAATTGAAAGAGTGAATTGCTTAACAACGATGAAGGTGCAAAACGAAGAAATGAAAAGTGGCAGCACAAACAGTAAAACTTGAATCTAACATAAATGGAGTTATGGAAGAAACAGCTTACCATCAGGAATGTGGGCACTGCCACCATTCAAGATATTCTAGATCTATGGCTCCAGAAACTCAGCAGAGGTAAACTTAAAGACACAAATGAGGATAGTGATTGAAGATGCCTCAGAAGAAACAACACCAGCAAACAGCTTTATGTTAAAGAAACTCTCAGAAATGTATCTCAGAGATATTCATAAACTTCAGAGCTCAAAAGATAAAATGAAGGAAGCTGATCCAAATTTAAAAAGCAAGATGACAATCTGCAAGACAAACAAAAGATGCTCACTCTGTATTATCAGTTTTATGACATGAAAAAGACATTGTTCAAACTACTCTTGCTAAGTTTATTTTTAAACAAGTAAAACATTTTAATTACCTATGTTTCTAATGTTTTAAATTACAGTATACTAAATGAACACTGGTTTCACTGTTTCTTTCATCTCCCCATGCATTTAGATCTGGGGGAAAAAAAAGTTTTAATGTTTTAATAGAAGTTTTTTTTAAAATAAGATGACTTTTATTTATTTTTCTGGCTGCTCCACATGGCAATATGTCTTAGTTCCCTGACCAGGGCTCAAACTCTCACCCCCAACAGAAGTTTTAAAAGGTCTCAGAATAATCACAATTTTTCACATTAATTTTTAAGATTACTTGCATGATTTCAGCTTTCAGGATCCTTCTCTCCATCCTGCTTTATTGTACGAAGTGAAGACTACCTTCTTTTACACTTAGCTTGGGGTACAGAACTAGTTGATCTTCAGTTGTGGCAGGATGAATTGAATTGAAATGTTTTTACGTGAAAATGACCGAAAGGTAGAAAGGCCTTGAAGTCAAAACATGAGAGTAAATTCTGAATGGAATTGACTATTTTGTCTGAAGGAGAAGTCAAGAAGATTGAAAATAATGGAAAAGTCACCACATAAAAGTGCCATTCTAGAGCAGTATAACTAGCTTCAATAATGAAATAGTCAGCAATAGTGTTTGGGTAGGGCTTTTGTCGGAATAGGCAATGGCAACCCACTCCAGTACTCTTGCCTGGAGAATCCCATGGATGGAGGAGCCTGGTAGGCTACAGTCCATGGGGTCGCTAAGAGTTGGACATAACTGAGTGACTTCACTTTCACTTTTCACTTTTATGCATTGGAGAAGGAAATGGCAACCCACTCCAGTATTCTTGCCTGGAGAATCCCAGGGACAGAGGAGCCTGTTGGACTGCCGTCTATGGGGTCACACAGAGTTGGACACGACTGACGTGACTTAGCAGCAGCAGCAGTGTTTTCAAGCTCATGAACAGAAGAAGCTTCTAACAATATATAAATGGAACTCACTGACTCACAACGTAGCAAACTCCTCCTAGTTGGAAGTGTTAAGCAGAGGCTGACCATCTGTCAGGGATGTTGTAGCAGAATTTAGTTCCTACACAGGGTGAGAGGGGAGGTTCCATCCAGAGCTCAGATTCTAAACAGCCATGTGGTGACTTTAAATACGTCCACAAATTCTTACACATTCCTCTCTTCAAGAGGTGCCTCGAGGTTCACCAAACTTAGTAATGTGCTTGGAATGAAGCATTCATGATGCTATGTAAGTTCTCAAACTGATAAAAAGGACAGCTTCCACTGGCTCTTGCACTTTTGGATTTTTATAATGGGGGAAGCCCTGAGGATACTAAGAAGCCCTGGGAAAAGCTCTCATGGGGGAAACCACAGATTTCTATCCACAACTGTAAGCACCAGTTGACTGTCATGTGAATGAACTTGAACCTTGGAAGTGGATCCCTCAGCTCCAGTCAAGCCAGCAGCCCTGGCCAGCATCTTGACTGAGACTTCATGAGAGATCCTGAGCTTAAACTGCTCCTGCATCCCTGACCCCAAAAAACTGTAAGATAGTAAGTTGGTGTTTTAAGCCCCTAAATGTGGGGGATGATTTGTTATGCAGCAATAGCTAACAAATACAACCTATTTTGATCTAAACAATGAGGGTGTATTGTAGTCTAAAGAAGCCTGCTCACAGAGTTTTGTTTCTTTTCTGTTTCTTTTTTCCTCCCTATCTCTTTTTAATACACTCAAATGACAATTTCAAAAAAATAGTTTCTATCATTGAAGGGTAAATGATTACCAATAGTATTCTGTTGTAAAAAGTAGAAAGTAGAGAAGGAATCTAAAAATAATTCCTCCCACTCTGGCTGATTATCAACCCACATTCAAATCTGCTGCAAAAGACTAACACAGACCTCACAAATAGGTCTTAAAGTATTCGTTAGCAGGACAGAATTTCTTCAACAAATTTATCTCTCTGTCAAAAACGATCAATGAAATAAGGTTGAGCCCTTCTATTTCCTTCAACGTGGTACCATCTGCTCACCCAAACTTAAAGGTCCAGCCCAGACGTCTTCTAAATGGACTCCAAGTTCCAACATCTGACATTGTCCTTTATATCTCATTAGTATTTCTCACAAAGCACTTCAAAATCAACATATCCAAAACAAAGTCCATGATCTTATTCCTGAATCAAGTCCCTTTCCAGAGTTGTTCTTCTAGAGAATGAGACCACATCAATTTAGGGTGCAATCCAGAGATCTTTGTCATATCACTCTTACCCCCGGGGAAACCATTAAAACCTCAATGGTTTCCCACTACTTTTAGAGTCAAGAAAACCATTCAAAACATGGTCTACAGTGGGGCTGGCATCTACCTGCCTCCCAGCCTAATCCCACCTTAGCCAGATCCCACGCTCTGTTCCTCCTTCCCCATCTCTTTCTGCTCCACCACACTGGTTCACCACACTAGTCCCATTTCAGACTCTGTAAGCACCCCACTCTCCCTACCATTGGGCCTTTCCCCCTGCTCTGCATGGAATACCTTTCCTTTCCTCTTGCCAAATTAATACCATCTGATTTCTTCTATTTCAGTTTAGCTGTTCTTCTTTAAGAAGCCTTTCCCAGTGAGCTCAAATTCTTCATACAACTCCCCCTCATGTATACCCCCACCCCCAATTAACAATTCTCAAAGCACTAGGCACCTACTCTTTAGGAAAACACAACATCATGGTTATTAAAGGCATAAATCCAGAACCAGGATGCCTGCCTTCAATCTTTTCTGGTTGTGTGAATTTGGACAAGTTACTTAAATTCTCTTTGCCTGTGTTCCTATCCATAATGTGGGGATAATAGTTCTGAATATGTGAAAATTCAATGAAACATAGGTAAAATACTTAGATTGATGACAGACACATCATAGACATTATATAAGTCTGAGCTATTGTTTTACAACAGTTGCAATTTCACACATATTCATAATTATTATTTTATTCATATCTGTCTTTGCCATTAGATGACAAATTCCACAAAGGTGGAGATGTCTATTTTTACTTATTATCATACCTCTACTTCCTGGCATAGTCTCAGCATGTGAGAAATGCTACTAGAGATTTGACAGATGAATAAATGAATGTGATGTAGGGCCTGGACTCTAGAGAACTTTGAAGTGTCACATGAAGGAGCTTACAATTTTTTTTCTAGAAGTTTTAAAACGAGAGTCATACATAAAATTAACGGAGCAGTGGTTGTAAGGTAAGTTAGGAGGAGAATTTAGAGATAGGAAAACCGTTCCTTAGCCAATCATTTGAATGGTTCATCTGGGTGGAGGCAATGGCCTGTGCAGAGAGGAGTAGAGAGAGAAAAGAACCACCAAGGGAGCAAAATGTTAAGGACCTGCACAAATTGGTAGTGCAATGAATCTAGAGGGGATGGTGAGAACACATATAAGGACTGAGTCTCTGAATGAGAGAATGAGGACAAAAGGAGAGAATCATTAGAGCCCAGGGAGATGTTGGTTTGGAGGTGTAGAGGAGAGATGACATTGGGGAGCAGGATTTGCAGACACAACTCTCCAATAGCAGATATCGGCAGAGGACTGAAACCCTGGGGACAGGCAGGTCTGCAGATGGATATTGGAGTCATCTGTGCAGAGGTGAATGTCAACCCCATGCAAGAGACTGATATATCTGGGGAAGAGAAGATGAAATGTGAAGGGCAGACAGGGGAAGCCTGGGGATTTGTGGCTGATTTTAAAAGTCTAGGGATTTCCCTAGAGATCCAGTGGCTAAGACTCCATACTCCCAATGCAGGGGGTCCATGTTTGATTCCAATCAGGGAATTAGATCTCACAGACTAAGAGTTTGCATGCCGTAATTAAGACCCAGTGCAGCTAAACATTATTAGTGCAGCTAAATAAATATAAACATTAAAAAAAATTTTTTTTTAATCTAAAAAGGTGAGAGAAGTCAGGAAAGGAATTGGAAAAGGTAAAGTCAAGGGGACAGGCCTGGAGAGTAATGAATGGATGCTCACTCCTATCTATAATTTAAGAATTCAGCCAAAGGGTTAGCCACTTCCTCCGGTGACTTTTCTGACCTGATCCCTCAAGCTAAATAAATTGCTCTTTAGCATTGTTTGCAAGTGTTTGCCAATCGCAATGTGGTAGGCTGAATAAGGGCCACCAAAAATATCCAGTTCCTAATCTCTAGAACCTGTGAATGCTACCTTATACGGTATTTTGCAGATGTGGCTATATTAAGGATTTTGGTATGGGAAGGTTATTCTGGATGACCGGGGTGGGTCCTAAATGCAATTACAAGTATCCTTAGTGGACAAAGGGAGGGGGAGATTTGACAAGAAGCAGAAGGCAATGTGATCGCTGAAGAGAGATGCTGGCTTTGAAGATGGAGGGAAGGCCCAGGAATGGAGGATGCAAGAAATGTAGCTCTAGAAACTGGAAAATACAAAGAAACGGATTCTCCCTTAGAACTTCCAAAGGAAGCAGGGCCTTGTTGACACCTTAATTTTTGCCCAGGGGAACTGATTTCAGACTTCTGACTTCCAGAAATGTAAGAGAATCAATGTATCTTGTTTTAAGCCACCAAGACCATGGTAACACCATCCAGTTCAGTTCAGTCACTCAGTCATGTCCAACTCTGTGCGACCCCATGAATTGCAGCACACCAGGCCTCCCTGTCCATCACCAACTGCCGGAGTTTACTCAAACTCAAGTCCATCAAGTCGGTGATGCCATCCAGCCATCTCATCCTCTGTTGTCCCCTTCTCCTCCTGCCCCCAATCCCTCCCAGCATCAGGGTCTTTCCCAAAGAATCAACTCTTCACATCAGCTGGCCAAAGTATTGGAGTTTCAGCTTTAGCATCAGTCCTTCCAATAAACACCCAGGACTGATCTCCTTTAGGATGGACTGGTTGGATCTCCTTGTAGTCCAAGGGACTCACAAGAGTCTTCTCCAACACCACAGTTCAAAAGCATCAATTCTTCAGCACTCAGCTTTCTTCACAGTCCAACTCTCACATCCATACATGACCACTGGAAAAACCATAGCCTTGACTAGACGGACCTTTGTTGGCAATGTAATGTCGCTGCTTTTTAATATGCTGTCTAGGTTGGTCATCACTTTCCTTCCAAGGAGTAAGTGTCTTTTAATTTCATGGCTGCAATCACCATCTGCAGTGATTTTGGAGCCCAAAAAAATAACACCATAGAAAGCTAATATAAGTGCTTAACAGTAAAGCTCTTCATGCTTGGTATTTCTGACACCAAAGTGCTAAACACAAAAAAAGCTCAAATAAATGTCTGCAGAAAGGTTGGAAGAAACGAATCAAAACAAGAAGAAAAAAGAGGGAGGGAGTTTCAAAATAGAGAGAGTGGCTGATAAAGGCCTGTCCTTAAACATGAAACTTTAAAATGTCTTTCATCATCATTTGCAGAATAGAGGAAACTCATTACTAGAAAGCAAATGAAAAGGCTGGCAAAGAAGGAAGGATCAGGAGTCAGCTTATCTGAGTTCATATCCCAGCACCATGCTGTTTGTAATAGTGAAACAGATGAAATAATTTACATGCTCATTCACAGGGAATGGTTAAATAAATTCTGGTGCATCTCTGCAATGGAAAATTGTGGGAAAGTGAGAAAATGAGGCAAATCTTTATGTACCGGTATGGAAGGATATCCAAGAGTCATCCTTCAGTATCCCCAGGTATTGGTTCAGGGACTCTCAAGGGTACCAAACTCTAGAGATGCTCAAGTCCCAGAGTTGATGCTATGTATCTCTGGATGAGAACCTGAAAATATGAAGGGCTGACATTATATAGCAAAGCATTAAACAGTGCATTTAATGTACCACCATTTGTGGGAGAAGTGATTATGTAAAAATATTTAAGGATCTGAGTACATAAAATATATATATTAGATTCTGTATGTCCTACACAATCTCTAGAAAAATACACAAGAAACTAGTAATAGTTTAGTAATAGTGCTTGTCTTCTGGGAGGTACACTGTCATGTCTAGGAGATAGGAAGATAGGAACAGAAACAAGACTTGCTAGCCACTACATCTATCCTTTTGTAAATTTGGAATTTATCATGTGCATGGATTTTTTTTTTTTTTGGTGTATCTTTCAAAATCCCAGTTCAAGCATTTATCACATGTGTAACATTGGCAAATCATTACTTAATCTCATTAGACCACTGTATCCTCACTCATAAAATAAGAATAAAAATATTACCTTCCTCATAAAATTGTTCCTCATAAACTTCCTCATAAAGTTGGAGAAGGAAATGGCAACCCACTCCAGTATTCTTGCCTGGAAAATTCCATGGACAGGGGAGCCTGGCAGGCTATGATCCATGGGGTCGCAAAGAGTCGGACACGACTGAGCACATACACACATAAAGTTGTTATTGTCATTAAGTGAGATAACGTGAGTAAATTGTTCAAATGAATGCCTGACATAGACTAAGCATTTTTCACACTGCCAGTGATTTCTGCTTCCATAAATAAGGGGGATGAGATACTCTAAAGGTACAAATAACTTGATGCTACATAAGACTTTTTAGGGAGCATTCTTTCAGGACACTGAGAATGTATGTATCAAGGGTTTAAAAAAAGAAAGAGATTAAAAAGAGACTTTAGGCTAAAAAAGGAACGATGAGTAAAAATTATTTAGTAATCTCAGAAAAAAATGAGATTGTTTAGTAATCTCAGACAAAATGCATGGTGATGCCAACAGTCCCAAGCTCCCAACAGAAGAAAATAAAAATCCTTTCTGGAGGACCATATCTCCAAGCCCACTTCACAGACAAGGAGGGAAGACAAGCAATGGATCCTGATGAGCCCATGATCACACAATCCTGCGGGCAGTAGAACCTTTCTCTAGTTCAGCAGTTCTGACTTCTGGCCTAATACATTTGTTACAATATTTAATTCATAAAATCTCCTTTGAATACTAAGCTCCACAAAAATCCTGTTATTAAGTTCTAAGAAATCTGTACTCAGTGAAAGAGGGATGAGTTTTACTTTTCTTTCAGTCTTTACGTATAGTCCTTGCTTCTTTCTATATCCTTTATGTAATACTCATGTGTTATTTGCTCAGTCGTGCCCAACTCTTTGCAACCCCATGGACTGTAGCCCACCAGGCTCCTCTGTCTGTGGGATTTTCCAGGCAAGAATACTGGAGTGGGTTGCCATTCCCTTCTCCAGAGGATCTTCCCAACCTAGGAATTGAACCTGGGTCTCCTGCATTGCAGGCAGATTCTTAACAGTCTGAGCCACCAGGGAAGCCTATATAGTACTAGGGAGTCATTTTTGCTGAACAGGATTATGTAGTACTAGGAGAGTCATTTTTGCCAAACAGGATTCTATTAACACTCCCTCATCCACCCAACGGAGAAGGCAATGGCACCCCACTCCAGTACTCTAGCCTGGAAAATCCCATGGATGGAGGAGTCTGGTAGGCTGCAGTCCATGGGGTCGCTAAGAGTTTGACACGACTGAGCGATTTCACTTTCACTTTTCACTTTCATGCATTGGAGAAGGAAATGGCAACCCACTCCAGTATTTTTGCCTGGAGAATCCCAGGGATGGGGGAGCCTGGTGGGCTGCCGTCTCTGGGGTCACACAGAGTCGGACACGACTGAAGCGACTTAGCAGCAGTAGCAGCAAGCACCCAAGCTACTGCAATTGGTTCATAACAAGAGCACAGGGATAATTATGTGTTTTCATGAGCAGAGCATTCACTAGTCAAACCTGTGGGTCTAATACAACTTTCCCATTGTATTTTTATGGAAACCAGAGAACAGTATTTGATGTCATATTTCTTAATTTTTTCATTCTGCTTGTTTAATTCATTTCTCTTCATCCCATTTGGTCACTGAGATACAGCTGTATGAAGTAACAAGAGCAGCTTTTACTGGAAGTTCAGGGACCTTCACCTGTTCTCAGAGCTAGAAGATACACTTTTTATTTGACTACTTTTTTCTATCATGTGTGGTAAAATTGAAAACCTCTTTGTTTCAGTTTCTCTTCTATCACATTACTAACAAAGACCTTCCTAGTGCCCCTGGAAAATCAAGTGTTTCACAGTTTCTAATTCCAGTGTGAGGTCACTAGCCTGACGTGTTTTTCTCGGTTTTAATCAGATTGACCACATATAGAGTTGGATGAAAGAAGAAAAGCAAAATTTTGGTTCCATATGTTTCTGCCAAACAGAACTGCCAAGACTTTGTATCTGTGACTGGGAGGAGATCTCTAAATTAGTTACATCAGGACAATTAGTCCAAGATTTGATTTACAAAGCCTATTTAAAAGTCGATACAAAAATGTAAAGAAATCAGGGTGGCCATCTAGAGACTATACATTCAGAGCAGCCAAAGGAAGTCAAACTGCAGCTCTAGGTCCAAAAGAGTAGATGTAAAAAATAAAATCTAAGTCCAATCAGAAATGTTCCATGTGATTGATATTCCCTCATTTGTCTCTGTTCTCTGCGGTAGCTCTAAATATACCTAACATTAAGTTTCACATGGTTAGCATATTGTGAACTTCATTGAACTGCCTGCTTATTAGCTCAACAAACCCAACTCTTGAAGCTAATAAAAGAAATTCAGAACAAGCCCAGCTACTGGTCTTACAAATCCCTCTCCTGGATGAGAATGGCAGTATGCACTGACTCGAGCTTAGTTTTTCCCACTCCCAAAGCCAATGTCTCTCCCCTGGTTCCAAAGCTGAGACATGGAGCAGCATAACAGTGTCTCTGAAAACTTGAGGCAGTTCAGTTCAGTCACTCAGTCATGTCTGACTCTTTGCAAGCCCATGGACTGCAGCACACCAGGCTTCCCTGTCCATCACCATCTCCTGGAGCTTGCTCAAAGTCATGTCCATCAAGTGATACCACTCAACCATCTCATCCTCTGTCATTCCCTTCTCCTCCTGCCTTCAATCCTTCCCAGCATTAGGGTTTTTTCTAATGAGTCAGTTTTTCACATCAGAGGGCCAAAGTATTGGAGTTTCAACTTCAGCATCAGCCCTTCCAATGAATATTCAGGACTGATTTCCTTAAGGATGGACTGGTTTGATCTCCTTGCAGTACAAGGGACTCTCAAGCATCTTCTCCAACACAACAGTTCAAAGAATCAGTTCTTCAGCATTCAGCTTCCTTTATAGTCCAACTCTCACATCCATACATGACTACTGCGAAAAACCATAGCTTTGACTAGATGGACCTTTGTTGGCAAACTAACATCTCTGCTTTTTAATATGCTATTTAGGTTGGTCATAGCTTTTCTTCCAAGGAGCAAGCATCTTTTAATTTCAAAATCTGCAGTGATTTTTGAGCCCCCAAAAATAGTCTGTCACTATTTGCATTGTTTCCCATCTATTTGCCATGAAGTGATGGGACCAGATGCCATGATCTTAGTTTTCTGAATGTTGACTTTTAAGCCAACTTTTTTCACTCTCCTCTTTCACTTTTATCAGAGGCTCTTTAGTTCTTCCTTTCTGCCATAAGGGTGGTGTCATCGGCATATCTGAGGTTATTGATATTTCTTCCGGCAGTCTTGATTTCAGCTTGTGCTTCATCCAACCCAGCATTTCGCATGATATACTCTACATATAAGTTAAATAAGCAGGGTGACAATATACAGCCTTGACGTACTCCTTTCCCAATTTGGAACCAGTCTGTTGTTCCGTGTCCAGTTCTAACTGTTGCTTCTTGACCTGCATACACATTTCTCAGGAGGTAGGCAAGGAGGTCTAGTATTCCCATTTCTTTAAGAATGTTCCACAGTTTGTTGTGATCCACACAGTCAAAGGCTTTGGTGTAGCCAATAAAGCAGAAATAGATGTTTCTCTGGAATTCTCTTGCTTTTTCGATGATCCAGCGGAGGTCAGCAATTTGATCTCTGGTCCTATGCCTTTTCAAAACCAGCTTGAACATCTGGAAGTTCATGGTTCACATACTGTTAAAGCCTGGCTTGGAGAATTTTGAGCATTACCTTGCTAGCGTGTGAGATGAGTGCAATTATTCAACAGTTTGAGCATTCTTTGGCATTGCCTTTATTTGGGATTGGAATGAAAACTGACCTTTTTCCTGTCTTGTAGCCACTGCTGAATTTTCCAAATTTTCTGGCATAATGACCGTAGCACTTAAACAGCATCATCTTTTAGGATTTGAAATAGCTCAACTGGAATTCCATCACCTCCGCTAGCTTTGTTCGTAGTGGTGCTTCCTAAGGCCCACTTAACTTTGCATTCCAGGATGTCTGGCTCTAGGTCAGTGATCAACCCATCATGGTTATCTGGGTCATGAAGATCTTTTTGTATAGTTCTTCTGTGTATTCTTGCCACCTCTTCTTAATATCTTCTGCTTCTGTTAGTTCCATACCATTTCTGTCCTTTATTTTGCACCCCTCTTTGCATGGAATGATCCCTTGGTATCTCTAATTTTCTTGAGGAGATCTCTAGTAGTTCCCATTCTATTATTTTCCGCTATTCCTTTGCATTGATCGCTGAGGAAGGCTTTCTTATCTCTTCCTGCTATTCTTTGGAACTCTGCATTCAAATGGGTATATCTTTCCTTTTCTCCTTTGCCTTCAGCTTCTTTTCTCAGCTATTTATAAGGCCTCCTCAGACAACCATTTTGCCTTTTTGCATTTCTTTTTCTTAGGGATGGTCTTGTTCCCTGCCTCATGTACAATGTCATGAACCTCTGTCCATAGTTTTTCAGGTACTCTGTCTATCATATCTGATCCCTTAAATCTATTCGTTACTTCCATTGTATAATCATAAGGGATTTGATTTAGGTCATATCCGAATGGTCTAGTGGTTTTCCCTACTTTCTTCAATTTAGGTCTTAATTTTGCAATAAGGAGTTCATGATCTGAGCCCCTGGTCTTGTTTTTGCCAACTGTATAGAGCTCCATCTTTGGCTGCAAAGAATATAACCAATCTGATTTCAGTATTGACCATCTGGCAATGTTCATGTATAGAGTCTTCTCTTATGTTGTTGAGTAAGAATTGGCAAATTAGTAATCTTACCTGAGTAAACACTGAGTTGAGCAAGAATTGAGTTCAGCTCAGTTCAGTCGCTCGGTCATGTCTGACTCCCTGCGACCCCATGAACCACAGCACGCCAGGCCTCCCTGTCCATCACCAACTCCCAGAGTTTACCCAAACCCATGTCCATCGAGTTGGTGATGCCATCCAGCCATCTCATCCTCTGCTGTCCCCTTCTCCTCCTGCCCCCAATCCCTCCCAGCATCAGGGTCTTTTCCAATGAGTCAACCCTTCGCATGAGGTGGCCAAAGTATTGGAGTTTCAGCTGCAGCATCAGTCCTTCCAATGAACCCCCAGGACTGATCTCCTTTAGGAAGGACTGGTTGGATCTCCTTGTAGTCCAAGGGACTCTCAAGAGTCTTCTCCAACACCACAGTTCAAAAGCATCAATTCTTTGGTGCCCAGCTTTCTTCACAGTCCAACTCTCACATCCACACATGACCACTGGAAAAACCATAGCCTTGACTAGATGGACATTTGTTGGCAAAGTAATGTCTCTGCTTTTGAATATGCTATCTAGGTTGGTCATAACTTTCCTTCCAAGGAGTAAGCATCTTTTAATTTAGTAAGAAGTGGCAAATTAGTAATCTTGGAAGGACACATAATTGCTTTAGAAGGTTTACTGACAAACTGCCAAATGCCTTAGGAGTTCTCTTTGGTAAACAAAAAGCCAAAGCAGACAAAAATTTTATAAGAGACCAGTGAATATATCCTAAGGTTTTCATGTACCCCCAACCATCTGAGCACCAGTCGTGGTTTAGGTGCTGAGTCATGTCTGACTCTTGTGACCGCATGGACTGCAGCCTGCCAGGCTCCTTTGTCCATGGGCTTTCCCAGGCAAGAATACTGAAGTGGGTAGTCATTTCCTTTTCAATGGGATCTTCCTGACCTAGGATTGAACCCAGGTCTCCTGCATCACAGGCAGATTCTTTACCAACTGAGCCACCAGGGAATCCCTGGTACTGGTACCAGTTCAGCATTTAATTTCTCCCAAATCAGAACTGCTGAAAGTAGAGATCTTAGAACCAGACCATATAGATTCACATCATATGCCCTAATTCCATCAGTTTCCAGCTATGTGACCTTGAACAAGGCTCTCAAACTGCTGGAGACTCAGTTTCCTCATCTGCAAAATGGAGATATAATGGTACTTAATTCACAGAATTGTAATGATTAAATGAGTTAGTACATGTAAAGGTTCAGACTAGTGCCTGACACACAATATACGCTGCACAATCTTTTACCTTTTTCAGAAATTAATCATTTTCTTACTTATCCATTCCTCAATATTTGCTAAGCACATCCTATCTACCAGATGATGTGTCCAGCCTGGGGAACGTGATATGAACAGGCCATAAATCCCTGCCCTCAAGAAATTAATAGTCTGGGGCAGCAGCAACACTAGTAAAAAGAAACTCATTTGAAAGCAATACATCTTCACTTGCTTATCATTTTTTTTGTAGTTGAAATAAGATGACTTTCAATATTATATTAGTTTCCAGGGTACAACATAGTGATTCAATGTTTTTATAGATTATGCACCATACAAGTTACTATAACATACTGACTATATTCCCTGTGCTACACATCACATCCCTGTGACTTATTTATCTTATAACTGGTAGTTTATACCTCTTAATCCTCTTTATCTATTCCAGCCTTCTCTTCACTCCCTTGATTCTGGCAACCACTAGTTTGTTCTCATATCTGTAAGTCTGTTTCTGTTTTGTTATGTTTGTTTTGCTTTTTCAGATTTCATATATGAGCGAAAGCATACAGTATTCATCTTTCTTTGTTTGACTTATTTCACTAAGCATAATACCCTACAGGCCCATCCATGCTGTTGCAAATGGCAAGATTTCATTCTTTTATCACTAAGTAATATTCCACTGTATATGTTTTTAGCACATCTTCTTTATACATTCATCTGTGGATGGGCATATAGGTTGTTTCCGTATCATGGCTATCATAAATAATACTGCTATGAAGAACATTGAAACACTTTATAAATAGGCTAAGTGTGGGCTCTTTTTCCAACTTCTTCCTGAGAGTTACTGCATATACAAAAAGGGCAAGAAACTGAATTGAGATGTTGATGCTGAAGGACAAGATGGGCTCAATGGGTGATTAAGTGATAACTGGCCAGCACACCACCATGCTTTAGAAATTCAGACATACACGTCCAGTAAATTACAAATATATTCCAAGTTCATCCGAGAAAGTCATCTGTGCTCACCAAGGGCCTGTAATAGTGTGCATGGCAAACAAATCACTAGGTATAAAGGTTAGGAAGAAAAATGCCAAGATTTGGCAGGAAGCTGTATGAAGTATACTTCTTGGCCTACCTTTTGTCATGTCCAGTAACACATTTTACCTGGTAACCACTCAAGGCAACACATTGCTTATATGTACATCATATACCCATCAAACGGTTAAGTATTCAGATAAATGCACAAGAAATAATTCTCACCTTTTGAGAGTTTATCTTCTGGCTGAGGAAATAAAATTTATATGCAGATAGGAACTAAGAACAATGCGCAGAGGCATGTTTCTCAGAACCAAATTAGCAGTATGAACTGAGCTGTGAAAACTTGGAGAAAGGAAAAATCATTAAGAACTAGAAAAAGCAGGTTGTTTTTTGGAGGAGGTGATGGGTAAGTTATAAGTTGGGGGATTTAGCATGTAGACAGAAAGATGGGGAAGCCCAAAGACATGAAAAATGTAAATCGATGAATTTGTATTGTCCTAATTATCACATTATTCCCTTTCCATATATTTTCCCCTGTCTTCTCTATCTACAATGATGTGGCATTTTTTGAAGAATTCAGTCCTGTCTAGATTACACAGATAGTTTTCCTTATTCTAATTTCAGTTGCCAAAAATCTAGCATAAGTCTTGTTTTTCTTCTTCCTACTTGATTGTCTGGACAGAGAAAGGAAAAAAAGGATGATTATTCAGGCTTCCATTCATACACATAAGTTTTTCTTACTAATGTCAGTCATTTCAGTTCAGTTCAGTCCTCAGTTGTGTCCTACTCTTTACGAACCCACGGACTGCAGCACTCCAGGCTTCCTTGTCCATCACCAACTTCTGGAGCTTGCTCAAACTCCATCAAGTCAGTGATGCCATCCAACCATCTCACCCTCTGTCATCCCCTTCTCCTCCCCCTTCAATCTTTCCCAGCGTCAGGGTCTTTCCAAGGAGTCAGTTCTTTGCATCAGGTAGCCAAAGTATTAGAGTTTCAGCTTCAGCATCAGTCCTTCCAATGAATATTCAGGACTGATTTCCTTTAGGATGGACTGGTTGGATCTCCTTGCAGTCCAAGGGACTCTCAAGAGTCTTCAACACCACAGTTCAAACGCATCAATTCGTTGGCACTCAGCTTTCACATATATACATGACTACTGGAAAACCCACAGCTTTGACTAGATGGACCTTTGTCAGCAAAGCAATGTCTCTGTTTTTAACATGCTGTCTAGGTTGGTGATAGCTTTTCTTCCAGGAGCAAGCATCTTTTAATTTCATGGCTGTAGTCACCATCTGCAGTGATTTTGGGGCCCAAGAAAATAAAGTCTGCCACTGTTTCCCCACCTATTTGCCATGAAGGGATGGGACCAGATGCCATGATCTTAGTTTTTTGAATGCTGAGTCATTTATATGCTGTTTTTCTCATCTGGATTAAATCTTCCCTGCGCAGTCATCACCTGGGAGACAGGGAGGGGATGAGGTTTTCTTAATTGCCTTAGAAAAGGCAGAAGTCCAAAAATGCTTCCCAAGGATCAAAGTGAATTTTACACACAGGAAACATATATTTCTATTGTCTCACCTGCTTTTGTTTGCTTTAACTTCAAAATAATCTTAAATTTATAGAAAAATTATGCCTTCATGCTTGATCCTAACAAAATGAAAATGCCTTTACTAGTGGCATCCCACACTTTAAAACAAAAATACTAAGTATCAAGAGGTCCAATGACACTGAGGTGTTAAATTACTTTTCTGAAATAAGGTTGTAAAATGATTATTAGGAAAGCTGTAACTACTTCTAAGGAGAACTTGGCAGGCTACAGTCCATGGGGTCACAAAGAGTCAGATACAACTGAGCGACTAAGCACAACTACTTCTAAACTCTGGCACGCATACGTTTGCCAATGCTTTGGCATCCACTCAAATTCAATATTTGTACATGGGCAATATAAGAATGCTTATGTACCTTTTATAACCACAAACATTTGTAGAGAAGCTCTCAAATAACTTAACTGGGGGAATAAAACACACGTAACTTATCTGTATTTTATTACTATTGGGAGCACTTTACAATAAATAAAAATATTACATATCTATTATCTCAAAAGAGTTGTCTACGATCACTATCTGTATTTCTTTATCTTTCATCCATTCCAAAACCCAAACCAAGCTGTTTGCCACCCTCTCTGTACCAAAATAAGTCTTCCTAAGTTCAACAATAATTTCAGGCTGCTAAATCCACTGAATATTTTTCCAGTATCATCCCACTTCTCCTTCTCAGAAACATGTCACATTTGTTCTACTCCCCTCCATCTTGAAATATCCTCATCCTTTGCCTTCTATGATATCAGCTTCTTGTGCTTTTCTCTGACTCACTCTCTTTCACTCCAGCTCAACCATTGGAGTTAATCTACTTCCTGTTCTCAATCTTTACTCCATCATCTCCTACTCAAAAATCTCTTCCAAGCTCCAGACTTGCAAGTCAATACCTACTTAACATATCCATGTAGATGTCACAAGGGCACCTTAACAGAGTATGACCAGAAGAGACCTCAGGATCTGACTTTTCTCTGTTCCCTAACTCAGCGATGTCCACCATATCCATCCAGTTATATAAGTCTGAAATCTAGGGGAAGCTTGTCCCCCACAATCCATATCTAACCTGTCAGCCAATCTCATTGAGTTTTTTGAATCTTTATTGTCTCACAGATGCACCCACTTCTCTCCAATTCTACTACCACCCACCTGTCTCTTTCACAGTTCACTGCAATTACCCTCCAACTTGTCTCCTACAGACACTAATCATGGCCTACTCTAGTCTGTTCTCCACTCTGCATATATATATGGTTTGTTTATTTTCATTTCTATATATCTACATATATATCTTTTTTATTCATTTATCTGTTGATGGACACTTAGGTTGCTTCCATATCTTGGCTATTATAAATAACGCTGCTATGAACACTGGGGTGAAAGCCTTTCTTTGAATTACTGTTTTCGTTTTCTTCAGCTACATACCCAAGGGTAGAACTGCTGGTAATTCCTTTTTTAGATTTCTGAGGAACTTCCATACTATTTCCCACAGTGGCTGCACCAATTGACATTCCCACCAACAGTGTACTAGGATTCCCTTTTCTCCACACCCTTGCCAACATTTGTCATTTGTAGGGGTCTCTTTATGATAGCCATTCTGACAGGTGTGGTTGTTCATATATTTTTAAAATGCAAATCTGATCTAGATTCCTCTATCTAACACTCTTCACTGCCTTCCCATCACCTGTGGATGAAGAGAAAGGCCTACAAAGAAACTGATGTGGCTACTGCTTACCTCTCTTGCTTTATCTATTTCTACTCTATTGTCTATTACAGGTTCCTAGTTCCTCTACCCCGCTGGGTCTTTACATGGCCTTTCCCCTCGTTTTCCTTGCCCAGTTAACTTCCATTTAGACTTCAAATTCAATCAAATGTCACTTCCTTAGGGATGCATCTTGAAGCACCTCCTCAAAATAAGCTAGGTCCTCTTGCTTCACACCTTCATATCACTCCGCGTTTTTCCTTTGTAGAGGTCATATACTTATCCATGCTCATTTCATTATTGACTCTGAGTAAAAATAAGGCTGTATCAGCATTTCCTTTGCTCACCATTTTATCCTAAACCCCCCTAAGTCTTTGCTCTTCATCAGCCATTGTCAGTTGTTATAAGCTCCAAGTGCACTTAGCCCCACAGGGCTAGTGAGTCCACCTGCTGGAACTGGAGGGTCATGTCCCAGGGACCTGGAAAGGCTTCTCCTTGTGTTTTGCACTTCAAAAAAAAAAACAGGGCTTATTTAAGACCACCTTCCACAGGGGAGGAGGGAAACAACTTCCAGGTCAAAGAGCACAAAGTAATAAATCTGCCCCAGTATTGGAAGGCATTAACAATGCTACTTCTTCTGTTGCACCTTCACACATATTGACTACAACCAGCTGAGAAGATTGATTAACTATATCCTGTCAACAGAGCCAGGAATATCTGGGCATCAAAAGGAATAATGTACAGAGTATAGCAGCCCATTCTATGCATTCTTTTACTCAGAAGCGTTTATTGAATGCTGATTTTGGGCTAAAGCATCAGGTACTATGAGGGGCAGGAGATGGATAATAAGAGCTATCGTTTATGGAGGCTCTACCATGTTCCAGGAATGTACATTATAAGTGGCAATTTACAGCCATGTTTCAAGTAAATTACCATTTTATGAAGAAGTGAACACTTAACAAACCATAATATAAAACCAAAGGGAGTAAGCAGGCCTATGTAATCTACATTATTCCAGATCCTTAACACAGTCCAAGTTAAAGGCATTTGAGAACTTTATGAGGTCTCAGAGTTCCAATTAGAATCTGCTCTTCAGGGTCCTTAATTACTCACTAGGACATGAAACTAATTATAGCTCCCAGTGGCCAAATACATTGTATTAAGCATCCAAATTAGAAAACCCAGAGTTCTTATTCAAACAATTATTTGGAAGATATTTTTAGCTGGCTGTACATTTTGCTGATCTTCAAGTGAACTTTTCCAACCTGGTTATCCTGCAGTTAAAAAAATAATAAATCCAAGCACTGTTTATCTAACAAATATTCATCTGCGTGCCTACTATGTGCTGCTAGGAGTCATGAATATAAAAGTGCTCAAGTCATGGCCCCTGTCTTTAAGGTTGAGACTCACAAAATAAAGTAAGAGCCACAAAGAGGTGCCAAGCAGAAACTGAGGCACAAAGAAGCCTTCTGCAAACAGAAGAGTGGGAGCAATGGTGGCAATACCCTCATTGAGGAAGTAACATTTAAATTAGTTTCCAAAGGTATATTCAACCAGCAGTTAGAAGATGAGGAAGAAATATAAACAAAGACACAAAGGCATAACAAATATGAAAGGTGGGTCAATCAGTCAGCAAGGCCAGGCCTAGGTTTATCCCACAGTTAAGCAATGTGGAACCATAAAATGACTTTGAACAATAAACTGGTTTTAAAAACTTGCACACGAGCCAGGACTTATCTGGTAGTCCAGTGGCTAAGACTCCATGCTCCCAATGCAGTGGGCCTGGGGTTCGATCTCTGGTTAGGGAACTAGATCCCACATATCACAACAAGAGTTCTCATGCTGCAACTAAAAAGAAAATTATCCCACATGTCACAACCAATGATCCCGAAGATTGAAGCTGCAATGAAGACTGAAGATGCAGCATGCCACAACCAAGA
Source organism: Cervus elaphus (assembly GCF_910594005.1). Taxonomy (NCBI): domain Eukaryota; kingdom Metazoa; phylum Chordata; class Mammalia; order Artiodactyla; family Cervidae; genus Cervus; species Cervus elaphus. The sequence continues at coordinate 46,563,488 of NC_057843.1, read as the reverse complement.
CCTGGCACAGCCAGATAAATAAATTATACATATATATGTATGCAGGTCAGGAAGGAACAGTTAGAACTGGACATGGAACGACAGACTGGTTCCAAATAGGAAAAGGAGTACATCAAGGCTGTATACTGTCACCCTGCTTATTTAACTTATATGCAGAGTACATCATGAGAAACGCTGGGCTGGAGGAAGCACAAGCTGGAATCAAGATTGGGAGGAGAAATATCAGTAACCTCAGATATGCAGATGACACCACCCTTATGGCAGAAAGTGAAGAAGAACTAAAGAGCCTCTTGATGAAAGTGAAAGAGGAGAGTGAAAAAGTTGGTTTAAAAGTCAACATTCAGAAAACTAAGATCATGGCATCCGGTCCCATCACTTCATGGCAAATAGACAGGGAAACAGTGCAAACAGTGTCAGACTTTATTTTTTTTGCTCCAAAATCACTGCAGATGGTGATTGCAGCCATGAAATTAACATGGCTTACTCCTTGGAAGGAAAGTTATGACCAACCTAAACAGCATATTAAAAAGCAGAGACAAAAAAACAAACAAACAAACAAAAAAAAAAAGCAGAGACATTACTTTGGCAACAAAGGTCCGTTTAGTCAAGGCTATGGTTTTTCCAGTAGTCATGTATGGATGTGAGAGTTGGACTATAAAGAAAGCTGAGTGCAGAAGAATTGATGCTTTTGAACTGTGGTGTTGGAGAAGACTCTTGAGAGTCCCTTGGACTGTAAGGAGATCCAACCAGTCCATCCTAAAGGAGGTCGGTCCTGGGTGTTCATTGGAAGGACTGATGTTGAAGCTGAAACTCCAATACTTTGGCCACTTGATGCGAAGAGCTGACTCACTGGAAAAGACCCTGATGCTGGGAAAGATTGAGGGCAGGAGGAGAAGGAGATGACAGAGGGTGAGATGGTTGGATGGCATCACCGACTCAATGGACATGGGTTTGGGTGGACTCTGGCAGTTGGTGATGGACAGGGAGGCCTGGTGTGCTGCGATTCATGGGGTTGCAAAGAGTCAGACACAACTGAGTGACTGAACTGAACATTTATATATATATGTGTATATATATATATATATAAATTTCCACATGAATGTTCATGGTAGCACTGTTGACAATAGGCAAAAGGTGAAAACAATTCAAATGTCCATCAACTAATGAAGCATTAAACATAATATACTGTATCTATATAATGGATTGTTACTTAGCCATGAAAATGAATGGTGTTCTGACACATGCCACAATATGGGTGAACCTTGAAAACAATAAACTAGGTGAAAATAGCCAGGCACAAGGTCACATATTATATGTGTCCATCTATATAAAATATCCAGAATAGGCAGGTTTATAGAAATAGAAAGCAAACTAGCGGTTGCTAGGCTTCCCTGGTGGCTGAGATGGTAAAGTGTCTGCCTACAGTGCAGGAGACCTGGATTCGATCCCTGGTTTGGAAAGATCCCCGGGAGAAGGAAATGGCAACCCACTCCAAGACTCTTGTCTGGAAAATTCCATGGACAGAGGAGCCTGGTAGGTTACAGTCTATGGGGTCACAGACAGTCAGACATGACTGAGCAACTTCACTTTCTTAGGTGAAAGAGCAGAAGGAATACAGAGTGACTGCTTCACAGTTAATGGGTTTCCCTTTAGAGTGATGAATATATTTCAGAACTAGACAGTGGTGATGGTTGTACAACACTGTGAATGTAATAAATGACACTAAACTGTACACTTCAAATGGTAAATTTTATGGAAAGTTATAAAAAGTAAAACAAAAAAACACAGCAAACTAATAATACAGAAGGTTATAAAGTGGACTATGAAAATTCTCCTTCACATCCCCAACTCTCCACTCCTACTCTACCAAAGTAAATGTTATTTTGGTTTTTAATTTTAATATTGCCTTCCAGAAATGTGTTTTGTGTGCATGTATACAAGGGTGTGGGTGATTGGAGGGTGCTGTATGATTATATGATACACTTTTTCAGTCCATTTAAATTTTACTACTGGGAAATCTTGGGTTCTTAAAAGTCCTATACATATATCAGTATATGTAAGTCTAAAAGAATTCACTTTAAATTAGAATTACCTTATAATTGTTTAGCTTTCAAAGTTTTTTTTTTTTTAATTTATGTTATCAGTAGCTGGTTGATAAATTGAGATCAATATAGTTGAGTTTTCAAGTGGAGGTTACTAAGGAAAGTTCATTCTGTCAAAATAATTATTTAAAACCCAATAACAGCCTGCGAAGAGAAAAAGCATTGTGCCTATATAAGCAGGTCTCATGGTGGTGCCAACCTGAGCAGAACCACGATGAGAAAACATGAAGTGTACTTATTATGAAATGGTTTCAGGTAACAATGAATAACTAATTCATAAAACACAAGTCAGCATGTCACAAGCAGAGGCATCAACTTCAACAGTCAAAAGATTTTGAAAGACAGATCTCAATGAGGAGTATAACTAAATTTAATTTATCCTTTAGAGTCAATGAGTTAGTGCAATAAAGACAATGAAATAATGCTTTCATAAAGGAGAAGGGTGAGGCTTTTTAGAAGGTAGGAAACAGTGTCCTAAGGACTTTGGGGGAGATGATCAACAGTTATTGCTCAACCTTTTTTCTTTTTGCCACACCACACGACATGAGATCTTAGTTTCCCCAACCAGCCCTCCAGCCCTCGGCAGTCAAGTTGTAAGTCCTAACTGCTAGGGAATTCCCTACTACTCAATCTTTAAAAATGTATCAGAAGGGAAGAATCTGTCTTCACCTTTAATCTTAGAGATTAAACTTGTACTAACAATTTAAGTACAGGAGGCTCCTATAATTTTGCCATTTGACTACCTGAAAACAAAGGGCTACATACACAGTGGCTTTAGGACAGCAAAGTCATCCAATGTACCGTATGTTTTGTTAATAACTCAGTTGTGTCTGACTCTCTGCAACCCCATAGACTGTAGCCTGCCAGACTTCTCTGTCCATGGAATTCTCCAAGCAAGAATACTAGAGTGGGTTGCCATGTCCTCCTCCACAATGTACAGTAATTAGATGTTTATTTCAGAGTTAGGATTAACACTCTGAGTCTCAGCTTCCCTGTCAATAAAATAAGGAAAAGTTTTGTCACCCAGGGAAGCATGTCAAGGGTCCTTAATATGTATCTAAGCTGTCTCTGTAAAGCAAAAGTGTACCTGTCTTAGGCAAGAAAGATCCTCTGGAGTAGGAAATGGCTACCCATTCCAGTATTCTTGCCTGGAGAATTCCATGGACAGAAGAGCCTGATGGACTATAGTACATGGGGTCACAAAGAGGTGGACACAACTGATCACACACACATGTAAAAAAGTCCACCACTGCTGGTAAATCCCCTTGTTGTTGTTGTTTTAGTTGCTAAGTTGTACCCAACTCTTTGCAACCCCATGGACTGCAGCCCTCCAGGCTCCTCTGTCCATGGGATTTTCCAGGTAAGAATACTGGAGGTAGGTTGCCATTTCCTTTTCCAGGGAATCTTCCCCACCCAGGGATCGAACCCACATCTCCTGCACTGCAGGCAGATTCTTTACCAATGAACTGCCTGGGAGGCCCCATAGCAAATGAGAAAACCAAAAACTGACTGTATCTTCTAGTTTTTACATAATTAAAACAGGAGGGCTTAATGACAAGAAATTAATGGCATTAATTAATTAATCAGCTAGCAATGGCATAAGCTAGCTGAATTTAAAAATTGGGACAAAAGTCTCTCTACAGCTTATTACCACTTCACAGTAACAAGATCTCTGCCTGCCTGCACCATACTAGTTAGACCCACTTCTGACCAGACACTGAAGGACCACACAAGGGCTGAAAAGAGGCATGAGCTGCTTTCTGGAAAACTGCCACCTATTTCCACCAGGTAGGATGATAAAAGATCCCTGTACCCCACAACCTCTTTGGCCTTTTGCTGTAGAAAGCTCTTCTTGCCTGTGATGAGGAGTGGTGCTTTTACAGCATGATCCTCCTTTTCCATTCTTTGGCCAATGAAAAAAGTTTCTGTTTGCTGCTATAAAAAGAAATTTCTCTTTATTGATGAAAATAAAAACCAGGTAAGGAAAGAACCTAACCAGGAATCGGTAACGGTTTCATCTCATACAGTAATCAACAGAATTATGCTTTGTAAAACACTGAGCACAGAACCTAGAATACAACAAGTGTCTAATAAATGTTCAGTATTATTATAGTGGGGCTTCCCTGGTGGGTCAGACCATAAAGAATCCACCTGCAATGCAGGAGACCCGGGTTCTATCCCTGGGTCAGGAAGATTCCCTGGAGAAGGGAATGGCTACTCACTTCAATATTCTTGCCTGGAGAATTCCATGGGCAGACGAGCCTGGCAGGTTACAGTCCATGGGGTCGCAGAGAGTCAGACACGACTAAGCAACTAACACTTTCACTTTTTACTTTCTAATATGAGCATTAACACCATCAGTGTACCTCCTGTCTATGAGTTTACAACCCAGCATTATGGGCTAGAAGCCCAATGCATTAAAGAAGATGACTTACAAAATTTATTTCCTTTTTATTCATGTTGCTGTTTTTCAGTCACTAAGTCATGTCCAGCTCCTTGTGACCCCATGAACTGCAATCAAGCTTCCCTGTCCTTCACTGTCCCCTGGAGTTTGCTTAAACTCATGTCCATTGAGTCAGTGACGCCATCCAGCCATCTAATCCTCTGTCACCCCTTTCTCCTTTTGCTTTCAATCTTTCCCAGAATCAAGGTCTTTTCCAATGAGTTGGCTCTTCACGTTGGGGGGCCATAATATTTTAGTGCAAAACTGCTTAATATGAGAAATGTGCTACTTACATTTAATGGATCAAACTTTTTAAATCATAATTTAAATATACCATGGAACTCATTTTAAAAGTATCATAAAAACCACCACAATATTATAAAGTAATTAGCCTCCAATTAAAATAAATAAATAATTTTTTTTTAAAAGTTCTTATTGTAAAGCCGAAAATTTACCTTGTATTTTGTTTCCTTAGTGCCTGGGATACACCAGAAAAGAATGACACATTGTTCTCCTCTCTAGAGGGGAACCTAAATATGAAAGCCAGTGTGACCACAGCAATCTGCATGAGTTGTTCTAGAACAAACAGAGCTCATGCGTGTGGAGTTTCCACTGAGCTGACCTTAGGGAAAGCCTTTCCCAGCCTGGACAGAACAGTAATAACAGACAGATGTCTGGGATCAGAAGCCAAATATAGCATCATGTGGTCACAAAGGGAAGCCATGGCCACCATGGATACAGAGACAAGCGGCTACCCTCATTTAAAAATGAGATGTCTGGAACATCGCTTTTCGAAACTGTAGTAAAGTTCCAAAAGGGCAGCAGCTTTGTCTTACTCACAGCTATAGACCCTGAACAAGAACAGCACCTGGGAAATTATAATAAACACTGAATCAATATCTGGGAGGGAATGAATGCTTGGATCATAAAAGTCTCCAAGAATCCTTGCAGAGTTACAGAAAGAAAAAAGGCTTCAAGTTACTGATATTGGACTTTCCAATGATTTGTGTTGCTAGGGCTCATTTTAAGGTTCCCTTAAAATTTGAGAAATGAGGGGGAAAGTAACATTATTTGGATCCAAATGGGTAGGTATATTAATCAGTGGCAGCATTTAAATAAAGCCTAGACAGAGATGTTGAAAAGGTGAAATGATCCTCTTTGAGGTGCAAGATTAGAGAATCTAGAGGGTTTTTTTGACATTCAGAAGTCACTGACTCTTTTGAGATCTGATGAAAAATGCATATGTGGACATTGAAACAATTGTGGAAAAGGTGAGAGGTTAATGGATGAACTAGTTAAAGAAAATTATTATAAAAAGAATCTGAGGTTCATTTTGAATCTATCTCTGTTGGCCTATAAAAAAACATCTCATCAACTCTTTTGTAAAACACAAGTATCTCCTTCCTTAGATTAAGAAGCACCAGTTTGGTGTTGTTTCGGGAAGTTTTGGTTGTGGAAAGGCTGTAGATTGGGAGTACTTTCAGATTTTGATTTTATGGGTACTGAAAATTGAAGAATGTTTTAATGACAAGAACAGAGCAAACAAAGATGAAGGAAAAGACCAAGAAAGAGGCGGCACAGTTTCAACAGAGAAGGAATCAGGAGACTAACAGGAACACAGTAGGAGATTCTGGACTTGGTTACTAAATGAGTCATGGTTTTGCTCTCTAGAGTTCAAAGCCCAGAAAGGAAGGAGGCTAGCTGAGAGAATTAAGTACTCAAATGGCTGAAATGATACCCAGGGTATTTAAAATCAAATCCAGAGAAATAATAAATATTAGAAAAGAAACAGATCTAGATTCAAATCCCAGCTCCATTCCTTCCTAGCTGTATCCCACTCAGCAAGTCACTAACAGTTTCTCTGTTTACCTTGCCAACACAGAGAACTTGACCTTAAGTGCTAAATCCTGAAATAAAATGTGAACTGTGGTTGGAATGTGTTGTTTGTGACTTCATCACTGGCCATAGGATCTAGTTTTCAAGAATATTAAACACATAGCATATAATTCAGTTCAGTTCAGTCGCTCAGTCGCGTCCGACTCTTTGTGACCCCATGAACCACAGCACGCCAGGTCTCCCTGTCCATCACCAACTCCCAGAGTTCACCCAAACCCATGTCCATTGAGTTGGTGATGCCATCCAACCATCTCATCCTCTGTCGTCCCCTTCTCCTCCCGCCTTCAATCTTTCCCAGCATCAGGGTATTTTCAAATGAGTCAGCTCTTCATATGAGGTGGCCAAAGAATTGGAGTTTCAGCTGCAGCATCAGTCCTTCCAATGAACACCCAGGACTGATCTCCTTTAGGATGGACTGGTTGGATCTCCTTGCAGTCCAAGAGACTCTCAAGAGTCTTCTCCAACACCACAGTTCAAAAGCATCAATTCTTCTGCACTCAGCTTTCTTTATAGTCCAACTCTCACATCCATACATGACCACTGGAAAAACCATAGCCTTGACTACATGGACCTTTGTGGACAAAGTAATGTCTCTGCTTTTTAATATTCTGTCTAAGTTGGTCATAACTTTCCTTCCAAGGAGTAAGCGTCTTTTAATTTCATGGCTGCAGTCACCATCTGCAGTGATTTTGGAGCCCAGAAAAATAAAGTCAGCCACTGTCTCCACTGTTTCCCCATCTACTTGCTATGAAGTGATGGGACCTGATGCCATGATCTTAGATAACCCCACCTTCAGATTAGCTCAAGTTCTGACAGGTCAATAACAGATTTTGTTAATCACTAAATGATCAGTCATACAAGGGCAGGGCAGAGTTTGCATATTTCATTCATCAGTGTATTTCCAGCAGTGAGCCCAGTCTTTTGCTCAGTAAGCAGTCCACTTTTACAATAAGTACAAGTCTAAGCTTCCTTGCCAACAGTGCATGTTCTTTGAGGTCAGTGACTGTGCCTCAGAGAGGTGGGCTACTCTAGTAAAGAGAATGTGGGCTTTGGTCATGTTAATTCAAAACCCATTTCTGGATGCATGACTTCTCAAGTCTCAACTTTCCCAACTTTAAGAGGGAATAATCACATTGAAGAATAAAAGAGATACTGGAAGTAATGTACTAGGAAACCTGGCAGCAAATGCTCTTTAGATCGTTCTTCCCAGAGGGTCAGTGGCATGAGCAGTAAGGCTGCACACCAGAGGTCCAGTGACCTCCCCCACCTCCCACACAATTCACCTTGGGCTGAGCTTCCTTCGCCACCCATTCACCTGCATGAATACCACCATGTGGAGATATGCAAAAACACTACAGTGAGCAAGAGGTTAAGGGTTTGCTAGGCGCGGAGGGAAGTAAGAGGACAAAATGAACATGGTATGTGTTGAGTATCCACTAAGTGACAGGCATTTTCATACATTATCTCATTTAATATTTAGCAAAAGTAAACCTCATTCTACAAATGCAGAAACTGGGGCTCAGAGAGGTTAAACGTCTCACCCATGGGCTTTGAGCAGGTAGGTGGTAGAGACCCGACTTGAACTCAGGTCTGCATAGGATTTGCTCCTGCTACCCCAAGATACTACCTCCAAAACAATTCTCTTCCTTGCTCTTGCTTTCAGGTAAATGTGCTCTAAAGACCCAAGACATCTTGTACCTATCTTTAAAGTCAACCTGACCCAGTGGGAAGAATTAAACAATTTAGTAATATGTGAGCACACAGTGTCTCACAATTACCTATCTGCAAATGAATTACACATGCTGGAGTTTCTCTTTCAAAATGCTACATGCTACTTAAGTAGAAAAACTAACTCAATTCAAAATGCCCAATACCAAATTGTTGACTAGAGGATTTTTTAAAAATTAACTTAATTTTGAATGAGTTTTAATTGATGAATTAAAAGTAGCTAGTCATTATCATTCTCTGGGCCTAAATGAAGTTAATAAAATGAAAGATTAGGTGGAGAAGGGAGAAGGAAGACAGGGGAAATCATGTCCCCCCTCTCGGAGATGCTACACAAGCCCAGGGCTTGAAATGAAGAACTGAGCACCCAAGATCCCCCACAACTAATTCCATCATGCAACCTATATCCTGAGGTTATCCAACATGCAACCCGTCTACTACCCACACCCGAATCTCCTGGGACTTTTGTGAATGCCACTTCCAAGGACTTATTCCAGATCTACAGATTCAGATTCTCTGGAAGATGATACCCAGGAAATGGCATTTTAACAAACACCCCAGATGTTTCTGATTCATCCCAAGGTTTGGAAACAGCTTTGGGTGCTCAGTAAAAATGCAAAGATCAAGATGATTCTGCATATTTATTTACTTTGTGGGGATAAAATTTTCTGTAAGAACCTTGAAAACTTTTTAATGAATAATATATTTATCCCAGCAACTCTAAAGACCAGGCAGTCCCACTTTCAAAATTAGGGAAATCAAGTCTTAATATATACGTGACAAGTCCACGCTTTACAATCAGGAATCAACTACTTGCACCTGAGAGGAGAGGGATACACAGTTACCAATTGATCGATTAGTGCATTTTATACTGTAAATCTAATCCACTTGATTAACTTACCTTTGTATGCAATTCCTAGTTAATTTTATCTTGTGGGGGAATGGCGTTTTTCTAAATTTATAACTTCAGTATGCTCCTTAGTTACAAATAGACTCCCTGACTCAACTACTAATTGCATGTTCAGGACACTCTTTTATTCTTCTGTACAACCCCCAGGAAAGGTAAATTTTTTAGATAAATTACTTCCTTTTCTTTCTCCTTACCACTGATTAAAGGCAATCCACTAGCCAATTCTCTCACCTGCTATCCTACCATTTCAAATTTTGGAAATGGAAATGTAGATTGTAAAGGAAACCTAATTGTTGAACAGCTTCTTGTGATTAAGCAAATACCTCTCATCTTTCCTTAGTTTAGCAGTCTCTCTTCCTTTGTTTCTGGGGACTTGCCCCAAGCCTAAGGGGTCCCTGAAACTTGAGGGTCAAGTACCCAAGGCAACAATTCATTAGCCACGGGCTTTACTGGAGTCTTCCCAATTGGAGGAGCTCTGAGTCTCATCACCTTGGAAACACAACAGCAGGCTCCCTGAATATACAGAGTATAGATTTTTAAGCACCATAAGAAAACAGGGTTTAGTTATCCCCAAATGTAAAAGTCATGACTCAAAACTGTGACTGACTAGGAAGCATCCTTAGTCAGGAATAGCATCTTCAAGCTGACAAGTCACAAATATGTGTACTTTTGCTAACTAAACCGGTAGCTGGGGAAAAGCTCAAAAATATCCCATCTCTATCTTTAATTTTTCTCCTAAAAACGGAATGGCTTCCTCTGAAACTTGCCAGGCCACTGCCAATACAGTTAACACTGCTGTGCATGGAACACTCAAGTTACCTACGTCTTTGTAGAAATCCTGATTTTTGGAAACAGAAGTGCGAAAGATACACTCATAGAAGACATTTTGAACCTTAAAATGGAACTGCTTGTTTTGATGCAAATGGCTGGGGGTGGGGGGAGGGGGCGGTGAGGCGGTAAATTTCTCTCGGACTATCCTTTCTAGTATTACAAGTTGTCTAGTCTGGATCATTAGTATCAATATGTTGTTTGCTGAATAATCAGGTGAATGAAATCAGTTCTTAACTTATTCGAATGCACTGAAAGGGCTCAGCAACACTGATCAAATGAACCTTCTATTATTTCGTTCACAATAAATTCAATCAAATTTACGGAGCGCCTAGGCGGTGCTAGGCACTATGCCAGGAGCCTGAGAATGAATGAAGCGAGGTGCTAGTTTATTAATGATCTCAAGATTTGAGAGGGTACAGCCTCGCTCCCCCTTCCACCGAAGCCTGCAGGGCTGTGGAACCAATCGTACTCTCCATCTCCCAGCACCTGGGAACACTTTCTTTCCAGTCCAGCCCACGAACCCAGCGCCTGGGCTCTCCCGGAAAGAGCCAAACCCTTAAGTTCAACTCCACGCCGAGCTAACTCCGGGGTCCGCGGCTCACCGGGCGAGATTCCTCGCACCTGTCCGCCCGCCCGTCGGGGTGCGCCAGACCCCGCACCCGCTTACTTTGCCACTGTCGCTCACACCAAGGAGGCGGTCCCGCAGCACCTCCATGGGGCAGGTCCAGGTGGAGTGGACGAACGTCCCTCGGAAGATGTGCGCCAGGGGCGGCATCCGGGCAGCACACATGTGAGCGGCGGAGCGCAGCGCGCAGTTCGCGGGCGGAGGCGGGCGCGCCGGCCGAACGCGCGGCGAGGACTCCCTGTGGCTGCGGGCAGCTACCGAGTCGGCACCCGCTCCGGCCTCGTCCTGCCCCCGCTTCCCCGCGCGATCGCCTGCCCCCTGCAGGCCGCGCCCAGGGGCTGGCTTCCTGCCTCCTCGATGCCAATAGGATTTGTCTCCCGTGAGTTGGCTCCAGTCTTTCTCTCCTCCCCTGCTTTAGTTTTTGATACATTAACTCTTTGGGTTTCCAAAATCCCCGCTCACGTCGCGATTCTTTTAACCCTTGGTGGCTGTCGCCCATGCAGAGGGCGGGAGATGAAGGGAGGAGCTGGAGGATTCAGGATTCCAGCCCTGTAACTTTAATTGATCACTGCATCTGCTTTCTCCTCCGCCTTTCTTTAATTGGCACACCCAGAGTCACATCTACCTGCTTTCTTTGCCCTTTAAACTCTTAGCTATTTGTGGCTTAACTCTGGACTTTTTCAACCACAAGGTCTTACCTGGCACAAGTTTAGTGCCAGGGCGACAGGTCTGTTATGGCTGCCTATCTGGAGAAGGGAATGGCTACCCACTCCAGTATTCCTAGGCTTTCCTGGTGGCTCAAATGTAAAGAATCTGCCTACAGTGCTGGAGACCTGGGTTCAATCCTGGGTTGAGAAGATCCCTTGGAGAAGGAAATGGCTACCCCCTCCAGTATTCTTGCCTGAAGAATTCCATGGACAGAGGAACCTGGTGGGCTACAGTCCATGGGGTCACAAAGAGTCAGACACAACTTTCACTTTTCTTTCACCTTACCAACCAGTTTCATTTTCATTTCCATGGGCTGCAGAATTTGTCTTAACCTGATGTTCTGGAAGCATGTCCTACAGAATTGCTGGGGTCCCACCACTGGAGGTTAATCTTGACCCCAAGAGTTCTTTTCTTCACCTGAGGCCAATGTGGTGGCCCTTGTGTCCACTCACAAACAACTCCAATTTTTCTCATACCTAAAATAAATGAATCTCTTTGATTTACTTCCAGTTGTACAGGGGGAGAAAATTAAGTATGCAAGCCAAGTTATTAGAAATGGCAGTGTGGCATGGCTTAGTGGAAAGAGTGCTGAATTAGGAATCAAGAGTTTATGGTCCATGCAAGTGGGCCTCAGCATCCTTATCATCCTTGTTTGTGAAAATGGAACTTGGACTGGGTGGTTGCTAAGACTGAGACTAGGTCAGCAGTCCTCCCCTACAGCATGTGCACAAAGTCCTCTCCTAAGTTCCTCCAGGAAGAACAACTTGTTTCCACTCAGGACATTTGTACATGTGGATCCTTCTGCCCCTAATGCCTCCTGTGGATACTGACTGGCTCCTCGTAGTCACTAAGTCATGTCTGACTCTCTTGCCAGCCCATGGACTGTAACCCACCAGCCTCCTCTCTCCAGGGGATTTGCCAGGCAAGAATACTGGAATGGGTTGCCATTTCCTTCTCCAGGGATCTTCCTGACCAAGGAATCAAACCCAAGTCTCCTGCATTGGCAGGCAAATTCTTTACCACTGAGCCACCAGGGAAGCCCCTTCTCATCACTGGTTTGCCTCAAATGTCAGCTCTTTGGAGTAATCTACCTCCAACACCAAGCTAATAGCACAACCCTATCCCTCGCAGTTTCTAATGCATTAAATTGTTTCTGCTATTGCATTTATCATAGCTAATTTCATTTATTTTATGCTTTTTTATTTATTTCTGCTTCCCTTCCCCTAGTACACACACACAGACACACAGAGCAATAAAAGTACCACAAAACCAGGCGTCTTATGCCTAGAACAGTGCCTGGTATTTCTTACATATTAAATGAATGAATGATTTTTTGGGGAGCAGAGAAGTAACTTGAGATAAATATCTATTTTGGCGTCTTCATAAAGTATCAGGGTTTTACATTGCCATGCATGAGCAGGCTTTCTCTGAATCTCTGCTTTTATGATGAAGGGTAGCTTATAGAAATGATTCATTCCCTTCTCAATTCCTTCACCTCCTCCTTACCAAGGTGGAGGAGGACCAATTCATGAGGACTTTGTTTCCTTTAGCACTGAAAGTCTCACAGTGCAGGAAACTGCCAGTCCCAGGCACACCAAGCTGGGTGATCATCCTGCCAATAACTCAGATTAAGAAGCCCTGAGATTAGGAAACTGAGAGCTTTGCCCTTGCCTCTGGGAGGCGTCAGCCCTTTCTCCCTGTTGCTTTCTTCTGATATGCAGACCACACTCCCTGCTTGCAGGGATTCCAGCTTGCAGGGATTCCTGCTTGCAGTCCCAACAGATAGAATACTGAAACATCCTATTGATCTGAATACATACACACAGACCTCAGAAAAAAAAGAAAATGTCTCGCTGTTACTGTAAAAGTGGAATCAATTAAATATTTCTAAAAGATGTAGTGGTTTCCTAAAATAAATATACAACTAATTTATTTTTAATGAAAGTCACCTAAATGTCCAACAATTGAGTCTAGTGAATTAGAATCCATTTACTTAGTAGAATATTATCAAGTTTTAAAAAACAATAGGGGATATATTACATGTAATAAAATGTCAAGTTTTTGAAAATTTATTTTAATTGGAGGCTAATTACTTTACAATATTGTAGTGGTTTTGCCATACACTGACATGAATCTGCCATGGGTGTACATGTGTTCCCCATCCTGAACCCACCCTCCCACCTCCCTCCCCATCCCATCCCTCTGGGTCATCCAGTGCACCAGCCCTGAGCACCCTGTCTCAGGCATCGAACCTGGACTGGCAATCTATTTCACATATGATAATATACATGTTTCAATGCTAATCTCTCAAATCATTCCACCCTCACCTTATCCCACAGAGTCCAAAAGTCTGTTCTTTACATCTGTGTCTCTTTTGCTGTCTGCCATATAGGGTCATCATTACCATCTTTCTAAATTCCATATATATGCATTAGTATACTGTATTGGTGTTTTTCTTTCTGGCTTACTTCACTCTGTATAATAGGCTCCAGTTTCATCCACCTCATTAGAACTGATTCAAATGTATTCTTTTTAATGGCTGAGTAATATTCCATGGTGTATATGTACCACAGCTTTCTTATCCACTCATCTGCCAATGGACATCTAGGTTGCTTCCATGTTCTGGCTATTATAAACAGTGCTGCGATGAACATTGGTGTACATGTGTCTTTTTCAGTTCTGGTTTCCTCAGGGTGTATGCCCAGCAGTGGGATTGCTGGGTCATATGGCAGTTCTATTTCCAGTTTTTTAAGGAATCTCCACACTGTTCTCCATAGTGGCTGTACTAGTTTGCATTCCCACCAACAGTGTAAGAGGGTTCCCTTTTCTCCATGCCCTCTCCAGCATTTATTGTTTATAGACTTTCTGATAGCAGCCATTCTGACCGGCGTGAGATGGTACCTCATTGTGGTTTTGATTTGCATTTCTGTGATAATGAGTGATGTTGAGCATCTTTTCATGTGTTTGGTGGTGGCTTATTCGTTCCAAGTTCCTTACCAGGATCTCCTGTCATAAAACAACTCATGCAAATGGTTGTATGGTGCCTGGCAAGGGTGGGCGGTTTCAGTCAGTGTGCATCCCTTAACAATTCTTTGTCAGTTGCATTGTTTGCTATTATTTTCTCCCATTCTGAAGGCTGTCTTTTCACCTTGCTTATAGCTTCCTTCATTGTGCAAAAGCTTTTAAGTTTAATTAGGTCCCATTTGATTATTTTTGCTTTTATTTCCATTACTCTGGGAGGTGGGTCACAGAGGATCCTGCTGTGATTTGTGTCAGAGAGTGTTTTGCCTATGTTTTTCTCTAGGAGTTTTATAGTTTCTGGTCTTACATTTAGATCTTTAATCCTTTTGAGTTTATTTTTGTGTATGGTGTTAGAAAGTGTTCTAGCTTCATTCTTTTACACGTGGTTGACCAGTTTTCCCAGCACCACTTGTTAAAGAGATTGTCTTTTCTCCATTGTATATTCTTGCCTCAAGTTTTTATTTAATGGCATTTGTGCTATGGTTGAATGGTTTGCCTTGGAAATGAACAGAGATCATTCTGTCGTTTTTGAAATTGCATCCAAGTACTATATTTCGGACTCTTTTGTTGACCATGATGGCTACTCCACTCTAAGGGATTCCTGCCCATAGTAGTGGAAATAATGGTCATCTGAATTAAATTCACCCATTCCAGTCCATTTTAGTTAGCTGATTCCTAGAATGTCAACGTTCACTCTTGCCATCTCCTGTTTGACCACTTCCAATTTGCCTTGATTCATGGACCTAACATTACAGGTTCCTATGCAATATTGCTCTTTACAGCATCGGACCTTGCTTCTATCACCAGTCACATCCACAACTGGGTATTGTTTTTGCTTTGGTTCCATCCCTTCATTCTTTCTGGAGTTATTTCTCCACTGATCTCCAGTAGCATATTGGGCACCGACCGACCTGGGGAGATCCTCTTTCAGTATCCTATCATTTTGCCTTTTCATACTGTTCGTCGGGTTCTCAAGGCACGAATACTGAATTGGTTTGCCATTCCTTTCTCCAGTGGACCACATTCTGTCAGACCCTACACATGGACATCACCAGATGGTCAATACAGAAATCAGATTGATTATATTCTTTGCAGACAAAGATGAAGAAACTCTATACAGTCACCAAAAACAAGACTGGGAGCTGACTGTGGCTCAGAACATGAACTCCTTATTGCCAAATTCAGACTTAAATTGAAGAAAATAGGGAAAACCACTAGACCATTCAGGTATGACCTAAATCAAATCCCTTATGATTATACAGTGGAAGTAAGAAATAAATTTAAGGGACTAGATCTGATAGACAGAGTGCCTGATGAACTATGGACGGAGGTTCATGACATTGTACAGGAGACAGGGATCAAGACCATCCCCATGGAAAAGAAATGCAAAAAAGCAAAATGGCTGTCTGAGAAGGCCTTACAAATAGCTGTGAAAAGAAGAGAAGTGAAAAGCAAAGGAGAAGAGGAAAGACGTTTCCTTCTGAATGCAGAGTTCCAAAGAATAGCAAGGAGAGATAAGAAAGCCTTCCTCAGCTTTCAATGCAAAGAAATAGAGGAAAACAATAGAATGGGAAAGGCCAGAGATTTCTTCAAGAAAATTAGAGATACCAAGGGAACATTTCATGCAAAGATGGGCTCGATAAAGGACAGAATGGTATGGACCTAACAGAAGCAGAAGATATTAAGAAGAGGTGGCAAGAATACACAGAAATACTGTACAAAAAAGATCTTCACAACCCAGATAATCACGATGGTGTGATCACTCACCCAGAGCCAGACATCCTGGAATGTGAAGTCAAGTGGGCCTTAGAAAGCATCACTATGAACAAAGCTAGTGGAGGTGATGGAATTCCAGGTCATCTATTTCAAATCCTAAAAGATGATGCCGTGAAGATGCTGCACTCAATATGCCAGCAAATTTGGAGAACTCAGCAGTGGCCACAGGACTGGAAAAAGGTCAGTTTTCATTCCAATCCCAAAGAAAGGCAATCCCAAAGAATTCTCAAACTACCGCACAATTGCACTCATCTCACATGCTAGTAAAGTAATGATCAAATTCTCCAAGCCAGGCTTCAGCAGTGTGTGAACTGTAAACTTCCAGATGTTCAAGCTGGATTTAGAAAAGGCAGAGGAACCAGAGGTCAAATTGCCAACATCCACTAATCATCAAAAAAGCAAGAGAGTTCCAGAAAAACATGCTTTATTGACTATGCCAAAGCCTTTGACTGTGTGGATCACAATAAACTGTGGAAAATTCTGAAAGGGATGGGAATACCAGACCACCTGACCTGCCTCTTGAGAAACCTGTATGCAGGTCAGGAAGCAACAGTTAGAACTGGACATGGAACAACAGACTGGTTCCAAATAGGAAAAGGAGTACGTCAAGGTTGTATATTGTCACCCTGCTTATTTAACTTATATGCAGAGTACATCATGAGAAACGCTGGGCTGGAGGAGGCACAAGAATCAAGATTGCCGGGAGAAATATCAATAACCTCAGATATGCAGATGACACCACCCTTATGGCAGAAAATGAAGAAGAACTAAAGAGCCTCTTGATGAAAGTGAAAGAGGAGAGTGAAAATTTGGCTTAAAGCTCAACATTCAGAAAACTAAGATCATGGCATCTGGTCCCATCACTTCATGGGAAATAAATGGGGAAACAGTGGAAACAGTGTCAGACTTTATTTTTTTTTTTTTTTTTTGCTCCAAAATCACTGCAGATGGTGATTGCAGCCATGAAATTAAAAGACGCTGACTCCTTGGAAGGAAATTTATGACCAACCTAGACAGCATATTAAAAAGCAGAGACATTACTTTGCCAACAAAGGTCCGTCTGGTCAAGGCTATGGTTTTTCCAGTGGTCATGTATGGGTGTGAGAGTTGGACTGTAAAGAAAGCTGAGTGCAGAAGAATTGATGCTTTTGAACTGTGGTGTTGGAGAAGACTCTTGAGAGTCTCTTGGACTGCAAGGAGATCCAACCAGTCCATCCTAAAGGAGATCAGTCCTGGGTGTTCATTGGAAAGACTGATGCTGCAGTTTAACTCTAATACTTTGGCCACCTCATGTGAAGAACTGACTCACTGGAAAAGACCCTGATGCTGGGAGGGATTGGGGGCAGGAGGAGAAGGGGACGACAGAGGATGAGATGGTTGGATGGCATCACCGACTCGATGGACATGAGTTTGGGTAAACTCCGGGAGTTGGTGATGAACAGGGAGGCCTGGCGTGCTGCAATTCATGGGGTTGCAAAGAGTCAGACATGACTGAGTGACTGAACTGAACTGAACTGATGCTATGCTTAGAATCAGTAAATGCCTAGGGCATAATGGCTAGAATTAAAAAGGTGTGCCACACAATGGCAATCATTCTATTGAGGTAATGGAATTACTAGGAAATAGTGTTTTGATGCTTATTGACATTGTTACACATGGTTGATGGAATGACTAATCACTGTGTAGCTTTGAATAAAGTTAATCTTCTTAAACAGAAGATATGACCATAGACATCCAGGTGACATGGCATTAGCACTTCTAGGTAAGTGTTAGTTTTTCCAAGCAGGGCACAATTTCACTTCCATTCGCAGCCAAGGTATAGGCACGTCACTCAGGATCCAGTACCCTCAGCTCAGCCACACGTCAGGAAATCTTGGCTTCCCAACTATTGCCTGTTCTCCACCCTCAAATGTGGAGACACCTTTAAATTGCTAGTCCTTTTGCAATTTTGACACCCATCCTGTTATGTTTAGGGAAATTTTCTCAAGGCTACTGAGGCTTGGAAGAAGCAAGGAGTACAGAGCTTTTATATTCACCTTTGAAACACAGCCCAAGTACACTGCAAGCCAGCCACTTGTTTAATATAATTATTCTGTCCAGGGCAAAGTATGCAACAAATGCTTATTGTGCCTCTGAAGTTTCAAGGAAATAGAACTTCCTATTATTAAGCTCTTTCTGTAGCCCATGTTCAAAATTCATGCAATATTAGAACTGAAAGAGCATTAGAGGTTATCACTCAACGTGCATTTCACTGCTGTTTTCTAGGACCACTGTCAGTCAAGCCTCACCAGCTTAATTCGTCAAAAGGAAATGCAACAGTGGTATGCACTTTCAGGGCCCCACCCCCACATATCACTTCCTTCCTAGGAAAACAGACTCTGTATGGCATGGATGCTTCCTGAATCCCTGGCTGCTGCTTCAGGCTCTTCTCCTTCCGGTTTGCCACTTACAATACATCTGCTGCACTCACGATCTCTCTGCCTGCCACGCCCTGATACCACTCTACACACTGCCTACTTTATTTTACTGCCCACTCTTCCCTGGCTAAATCCCTGGCTAAATACCTCAGCCTAATTGCTCACTCCCACCCCCTTCCAGGAAATCTTTACACCTCCTCTCTTTCTCAGGTGTTAAATGCTCCTCCTCTGAGTTTGTGGGGGTGCTCTAAGTATTCCTTTATCAGTCTGTCTCCCTGAGAAGACTGCTGTTTTCCTCATGAACCACATTTTCTTCCTTCCCTTCTCTTTCTGTATCCGCTTAACACAGTGTCTGACCAATAGGAGCTGCTCAATAGACATAAAAGTTGGATTTCAAGTGATGATTCTATTGCCTAATTTTAGTGCTAAAAAATAAAGGGCTAGCGACTTCCCTGGTGGTCCAGCAGTTAAGACTTCCCCTTCCAAAGCAAGGAATGCCAGTCTGATCCCTCCTCAGGGACCTAAGATCCCACATGCCTCCTGGCCAAAAAACCAAAACAGAAAATAGAAACAATATTGTAACAAATTCAATAAAAACTTAAAAAAATGTTCCACATTCAAAAAAAAAATCTAAAAAAAAAAAAAGATGGTATAGTGGGTATGTACTAATAGTGAGCAATTCATAGACTGGAACTTAGGAGTGAGCTTTATTTCATTTATTTAGTTTTCCAACATTTTATTGTGAAAATTTTCAAATGTATAGAAAAGTCAAAAAGCTTCATTTCTTAAGATCACATTTCTCCTACTTCAGATGCAGCCAAGGGTTCTCAAACTCACTAACAGCTGGATGGGACCAGTATAACTGAAACTCTAATTGGCTGAAGAAAAGAACTGGAACATAGTATGACCAGTTATGACATATTGATCATCTTCTCAGTCTAACTGTACTGGTAGCTGGTCATTCTTGCTAGATGGAACTTGACTGTTTTAAATAGCTTTCTCTTTTACTATCTCATTTTGAACCTCACAACAACCCTATAAAGTAGGAAGAGAATGTATTTTAACAATTTCAGAGATGAGGAAACCAAGGTTCAGTGTGTTTGGCTTGACTATCCAGTTAGTATAGAATAAAACTGGGTTTTAACTCATAATTCTCACTCATTGTCTCATCAGAGGAGACTGTGAAGAATTTTCCATCCAATTTTGCCATGGCCCACCTGGTCACTGCACTGTGGGCTGTCATCGACAACTTTCACTTTGTACATGGTTTTTCAACAGTTGCCAATGATATACAGATCTACTCTGAAGAAAAAGCAAAGGAGAAATAATGGGCCTCTAGGAGAAGAACAATCCAATCAGTATCAGTCAGTAAAATGATTTAGTGAGAATAATTCACACTTTGAAGAGGCACAGGGAGTGAAGGGCAGGCAGGTTAAATGAAAAGCCACTTTCCTCTCCTATCTGGGAGAGAAGTTGTCATTGCACAGTGAAATAAATGCCTGCCTATTTTATTTATTCTTTTTGTGTAGCTAAATCTATCAGTTTCCATGGTGCCCCATGTTCACCATGGAAACTCTGACAAGCTCGTTATGCTTTAGGAAAAAAACACATACACCGAAAATCTGAGATGGGATAAATGCACTCCTTTTAAAACTGTGTTCTTCTGAGTAGGAAGCCTTGATGGATAGCAAATCATAATGATCTCGATTTTTCCACTTCTTAAGTGGGAACAGAGTTTTGCGTACCCACCCACAAAAGGCGAACCCTTGATCCCCCAAAATTACTTTATCTGTGTGGCAGTAGTTATGTCTATGAATACTTCACTTCTGCATTTACTGGCAGCGGAGACATGGCTCAATCCTCATTTAGCTGATTTTTATGAGAATATGGTACTAGTCCCTATATAATTTCTTGTTTCTTCAGAAATTTATATTATGATAGGCACCCTGCTAGGCTCTGTGGACATGACAATGCCTGAAACAGATATTGTCTTGTCCATATTCAACTTACACTAATCTTTTTCTCCATCACCTCTAGGAGTAGGGATTAACTGTGTTCATAGTGTTACCATAATATTTCCCTAGTGTGATTGACAAATTACATATTATCATATATACTACATATCTAATTGTAAATGATACAAATATGATAAAAATGCACCTAAAAGTAAAACTGAAGTGATATACATTGATAGCAATGAAGAGGTATATGATTTTTTAACATTATTTGTTTTAAAGAAGCCTTTTTTTTTTTTTTGGCCAGGCCACGTGGCTTGCAGGATCTTAGTCCCTCTGGCATGGATTTGAACTCAGGCCCTGGCAGTGAAAGTGCCGAGTCCTAACCACTGGACAATCAGGAAATTCCCATAAAGAGGTCTATAGTTTTAAGTAGCTACTTTATTACTTTTGTAAAATTTATATATGTTCATTTTTCAAGATTTGAATATTTTTAAAAATACTCATATCTCACCACCCAAATATATCACAGTCATTAGCACTCTTGAGGTTTTCTTAGGAAAGTTCCAGTGTAGAAAAGACAAAAATAATAGACAGAAGAAGTTTATAGAAAGGAAAACTAAGCTAGAGAAAAGCTACCTCTACTTTGTAGAACAGAAATTAAATTTGGAGAAATTTGGGAAAAGGCATACATTTTACCTGAATTTTAGTTAAGAAAGGAAAACTACAAAACAAGAGGACTGCATTTCTACTTCAACCAGGTTTTATGCCAGGCTGGGGCAAGAAGATATTTTTCCTGGCAGGAAAGCTTTCAGTACCATGTAAGTAGTCATCTCCATCACCTACTCATGCTGCTAATCCTTAGAATAACATGGCACCTTAGCAGAGATTAGCCGATGCCACTTTCCCACCAGTTCAAAGCAAATACTATTGACCTGATGTTACTTTGTCTCCATTTCTACCCTAACATAGATGATATTACCCTACGTTTACTACCAAAGAATAAGCACTAAATATTGGGGTGGCCAAAAAGTTCATTTGGGTTTCCTCGTAACATCTTATAGAAAAACCGGAGCAAACTTTTTGGCCAACCCAATAAAATCAAAATTTATAGGCTCAGGTTCCAGCTCCACCACTAGCTAGTGCTGCCTTAGGAAAAGTATTCCACCTCTTTGGCCTTGGTTTCTTCATCTGTAAGATGTAAGGTTACATATTGTCACTGGTCTCATGCCTCTTTACTCTCAATGATTCATTTTCATATCTTTCCTGCTAAAATATTTTGTTTTAAAACATTTTACCTATCAAGAAGACAAGATAGATGCTTGATATGAATTTTTGTTGAATAAATTATTTCCTTGTTTTTCATTAAAGACCAAATTAACTACTAATCAAAGCTGCTGATCAAAAAAAAAAAAAAAAGCTGCTGATCAATATGAACTGTCTAGCATCAGTATGTTGAGTTAACATAATTCAAAACTAAAGCAGATATAACATTTCAGTTAGCCCATGCAATCTATCTCAAGTTGAACAATTTCTGTTAGGCTTTGTGAAATGTTAGTAACAGCTTAAGGAACATGCTTTTGAATTTGTTGATTAATCCTCCTTAGTATCCTGGGACTCTGGGTTGATAAATATCAAACTAATAGATAAATAGCTTATACAACTCAATAGCAAAAAAATCAAGCAATTTTCTCCAAAAATGTTTAGAAGACCTAAATAGACATTTCTCCAAAGGAGACATACAGATGGCCAAGAGGCACTTGAAGAGATGTTCAACATCACTAATTATTAGATAAATGCAAATCAAAACTACAGTGAGGTACCACCCACACCAGTCAGAATGGCCATCACTGAAAATCTACAAATAACAAATGTTAGAGAGGATGTGGAGAAAAGGGAACCCTCCTACACCACTGGTGGGAATGAAAGTTGGTGCAGCCACTGTGGAAAACAGTATGGAGTTTCCTCAGAAAGCTAAAAAAGAGGGTTACCATATGATCCAGCAATCCCACTCCTGGGCATATATCTGGAGAAAACCATAATTTGGACAGATTCCTGCACACCTATGCTCATAGCAGCACTCTTCACAATAGCCAAGACAAGGAAACAATGTAAACATCCATCAATAGATGAATGGATAAAGAAGCCATGGTACACATATAGAATGGACTACTACTCAGCCATGAAAAAGAAGAAAATAATGCCATTTGCAGCAACATGAATGTAACTAGAGATTATTATAGTAAGTGAAAAAGATAAAGTCAAAAAGATAAAGAAAAATACCATATGATACCACTTATATGAATCTAAAATACAACAAATGAACCTATCTATTAAAGAGAAATAGAGTCACTGACATAGAGAACAGCCTGATGGTTGCCAAGGGGAAGAGCATTGGTTGGGGTTGCAGATGTAAGCTTTTCTATATAGAATGGATAAATGACAAGATCATACTATATAGCACCAGGAACTATTGATATATTCAGTATCCTCTGGTAAACTGTAATGGAAAAGAATAGTTTTTAAAAAGAACGTGTATAAGTGTATATATATATATATATATATATAACTGAATCACTTTGCTATACAGCAGTAATTAATACAACATTGCAAATCAACCATACCTCAACAAATAAATAAAAATCTTATAAAAAACTAGGATAGGGAATCATTGACATGACTGCACACATTTGGGGGAATTATTTGTTAATTTTTACGCCTTGAACTAAACAGTTTATTATATACATATTCATTATGCCACATCAATGACTGAGACCAAGAGGATTAAGTGAATATTATTTAGGTGTTCAGAGAAAGCAATGGCACCCCACTCCAGTACTCTTGCCTGGAAAATCCCACAGACAGAGGAGCCTGGTAGGCTGCAGTCCATGAGGTCGCTAAGAGTCGGACATGACTGAGCGACTTCACTTTCACTTTTCACTTTCATGCATTGGAGAAGGAAATGGCAACCCACTCCAGTGTTCTTGCCTGGAGAATCCCAGGGATGGGGGAGCCTGGTGGGCTGCCGTCGGACATGACTGAAGTGACTAGGCAGCAGTAGCAGCACTTAGGTGTTAATTCTGAAGACCACAGAAAAAAGTTGGTTTTCCTCAAGAATATCAGTGAACAGCTCAAGTGGCTTGAGCATGGTTCTGAAGTTAGGAAAATGCTGGTCCGAGGTAATGATATGCTAGTCAATATACTATAACAACTGGTGCATGCCTACAGAGGCCATGATGCTAGAAGCCGTATCACATTTGGACTCTACCCTAGGAGAAAGCCAAATATTACCATACCATCCTTAGAGCCCCTTTAGATATGGAAATCAAATGCTAACTGAAACTCAAGTTAAATGATAAAATAATGATCTTTTAAAGGAGAAAAAAGCTCTAAAGAAGTCTTATAGTGATGTTTGAGTGTATAAAGTTAAATGTCAAAAATTCCTCTGCATATTTCTAAAGGGACAATTTTTAATATTACATATAAATGAAAGAACTTGCCATTTATGGTCCATATGAAATGCAAAAGCCATTCATTATATCCGTAACAAAAATCTAGCCCTAATGAGAGAAAAACTTTTTAAATATTTAAGAGAAGCAATTCTTCTACTTGCTTTTATAAGTTTGGTTTGTGTTTTCAGAATTCTTTGTGCAATGGAATATAATAGGGACTTAGTAAATATTAGATGAATTAATGTTTTATTATATATACTAAAACCGCAATTCAGGCTTCTTCATCTCCCCTCCCCCCACCCCCACCCCAAGCATTAAAACTGTCACAGTGTACATAATACTATAATATGCCAAGAAAGGAAGAAAATGTAACTTGCATTTAGGTCATGTATGGATGTGAGACTATAAAGAAAGCTGAGTGCCAAAGAATTGATGCTTTTGAACTGTGGTGTTGGAGAAGACTCCTGAGAGTCCCTTCGACTGCAAGGAGATCCAACCAGTCCATCCTAAAGGAGATCAGTCCTGGGTGTTCATTGGAAGGACTGATGTTGAAGCTGAAACTCCAATACTTTGGCCACCTCATGAAAAGAGCTGACTCATTTGAAAAGACCCTGATGCTGGGAGGGATTGGGGTCAGGAGGAGAAGGGGACGACAGAGGATGAGATGGCTGGATGACATCACCAACTCGATGGACATGGGTTTGGGTGAACTCCGGGAGTTGGTGATGGACAGGGAGGCCTGGCCTGCTGCGGTTCATGGGGTCACAAAGAGTCGGACACGACTGAATGACTGAACTGAACTTCCCTTAGAAGGACATGAATACATAGATTTGGGTCAGAGATTCAGCCATTATGACTTGGAAGAAAGACATTTTACATTTTTGATGCCATAGAATTTCTCTATTTGCCATGTGCTCACTTTATACAAATTATGTCATTTCCAGATATAGGGCTTTTGTTGTGATTATTTCAATGGAGAGATATTTTAATGACTAAAAGCAAAGTAATTTCAATTTAATCATTAATCTTCCTAATCCTTACTTACCCCTCATGCCTTCTTGAGATTGGTAATGAAATTTAGTAAATTTGCACTTAGAGCAAATATACCAAAATGCCTAATTCCAATTCACAGAACTGAATCTGTGTGAAGGAGGGATGGAAGAGGGGGAGACAGAGAGAGAAAGAACTGTGTGCTGTAGACATTGAACCTGCAACCAAGCTCTGCCAGAAGCCAGTGAGATTATGTTTTTGGTTATGTGAGACCGTATATTCTCCTTTGGCTTAAAAATTTGAACTAATTTTCAAAATGCCTAATTCAAATGAGCCACAACAAAATGCATTGCTTTGATCATTTTCTGGGTCAAATTTTTACTTGTCAACCTTAAGGTAAAGTGCTAGAAAGAGGGGTAGCAGATCATGCCTGGTTCATCTTTTTCTTATATTCCTAGATATATTAGAATAAGGGACAATGGCCATAAAAATAACATATGATGAAACTATGGAAAGATGCAATGATATTAATATTCCACAAGACCTAACAAAAACTATATAAATTTTCCTTCTTCTCCAATCAACTGAACATGGGTGATTATGTTATGATGGTGGTTTAATGTGCTAGGTAGGTTACCACTTTCTGCCCTTACCTAATCCCCTGCCCTCTCATTCAGTCACCAAACATTTGTTGAGAACCTCCTGTATTCCAGGCACTTAGCTAGGCCCTGGGAATCCAAAGGTTTAAAAGACAACTTCTCACCTTTAGAAAGCTCACAAAATAATGGTGGAAATAGGCAGGAGAACAGGTTAACTGTGATAAACCACATTCAGGTCTGGATCTTCTTCCCTCAACTCCTAAAGTCCCACCATCCACCACAGAGCTCTGTAAGGACTGGCTCTGCCTCCTTCACCCCTGTAGGCTCAGTGCTTAGTACAGCATCTGGCAAGGTGATTGCAGAGGTTTGCTAAGTGCATTAAGTGCAAATGGACAACGCATAAGACATAAATATTTAAGAAACTTCTACTGATGACTGTCTCAGAAGAGCAAATAGGCACAGAGAGAACTGGGTCTGGAACACTGATTCTCAACCAAGAGAGGTCTGCTTCCTAGGGGACATTTGGTAACGCCTGGAGACAATTTTGGTTGTCACAACTGGGGGTGTATGTAGTATGTAGTGGGTAGAGGCCAGAGATGCTGATAAACATCCTACAATGCACAGGTCAAAGAATTATCTAGTCAAAAAATGTCAGTAGTGCTGAGGTTGAAAAATCTCTAAGTAAGATCATCAGCTATAGTATCTTAAATGTCCAATGATCTTTGAGCTACTAGCAGTAATTGTGGAGTCACAGAAAATGAGGGAGTTGAAAATGATCTTAAAGTTCTCAGTTCTGTTCAGTTCAGTTGCTCAGTCATGTTTGACTCTTTGTGACCCCAGAGACTGCAGCACACCAGGTTTCCCTGTCCATCACCAACTCCCAGAGCTTGCTCAAACTCATGTCCATGGAGTCGGTGATGCCATCCAACCATCTCATCCTCTGTCATCCCCTTCTCCTCCTGCCTTCAATCTTTCCTAGCATCAGGATCTTTTCCAATGAGTCAGTTCTTTGCATCAGGTGGCCAAAGTATTGGAGCTTAACTTCACCATTAGTCCTTCCAATGAATATCCAGGACTGATTTCCTTTAGGATTGACTGGTTGGATCTCTTTCCATTTCAAGGGACTCTCAAGAGTCTTCTCCAACACCATAGTTCAATTTGACTCCAATCCCCAAGTACTAATAATAGAATCATTTCCTTTATATCAATCTTGGAAGATGGTCAACTATCAATTTTCATGAGCAAAGAACTCAGTTGTTTGAGCAACAACCATTCATTTTGTTAGTTTTAATGTTCATATTATATATTACATTGAACTGAAAGTTGTATTTCAAAGCATCACACAATTTGTCCTTGTTCAACTTTCATTAGGATAAAATAAGTACTATCTCCCACATGTCAGCCCTTCAGAATTTGAAATGATGGTAATTGTCCTAAGCCTTATTCTCCCTCACCACATTCATCATCCCAGTATTCTTCAAGGCAATTAAAAAGAATGGTAAAGAGTATATTAAAAAATATTGGATGTGGAGCAACCGGTGGAATCTAAGATGTCTTTAGATGGTTCAGGAGATGATTTTAGCTATCTCACAGACACTGTGTTAAACAGCATTGAATTACACATAATTATAATGAGAAAATTACTTCTATTTTAATTCTTCAATTCTTCTCATGTCAAGGAGACCTTCTCATTTTGGTTCTAAAAGGCTTAGTAACCTTGCCAATTTCACTTTTTAACAGAGAAAAGTAGACCTCAGAGTTAGAGCTTCCTGCAGGCAACAACAGCTAGCATCCAATATCCTTTTGTTTATAATGTACTTATATTTATGGTCTCTTCTTGTTCATGGAAAGGGGTGCTAGTTTCTCTTTTATAGATGTGGCACGATTGGTTTCTCATTTATGGTCCTGTATAGGGTTTTCCCAGTTAAACAATTGCACTTATTTTTAAAAGTGAGTTTTTGTTTTTTTTTTTTTTCTTAAAAAAATGAGTTAATTACAATATAGATTTACAGACTGGGCAAAATTGACATGGGAACCATGTGTTTTATCTGAAAGTTGGGGAAATATTGCAAACCATGGACACAGAATCGAATGGATGAGTAGCCTGATTTTGACTCTACAACCACTTGTTTATTAGGTGATTTGGGGTAACTTATTTTTTTGTTTACAGTTTTAGTTTGATATAACTGACATACAGCACTGTATAAGTTTAAGGTGTACAATGTGACAATTTGACTTCCATATATCATGAAAGGATTACCACAATAAGTTTAGTGAACATCCATTATTTCTACATATACAAAATTAAAGAAATAGAAAAAAATATTTTCCCTTGCAGTGAGAATTCTTAGGATTCACTCGCTTAAGCATCTTCATAGATAACATTCAGCAGTGTTAATAATATTTGTCATGTTGTGCATTATGTCCCTTGTTGTTGTTCAGTTGCTAAGTTGTGTCTGACTCTTTGCAGTCCCATGAACTGCAGCACATCAGGCTTCCCTGTCCTTCACTATCTCCGGGAGTTTGTTCAAACTCATGTCCGTTATATCCCTAGTATTTATTTATCTTACAACTGGAAATTTGTACCTTTTGACTGCCTTCTCCAATTCCTGCCCTTACCCAAGCCTCTGTTAATCACAAATCTGATCTTTTCTATGGGTTTGCTTGCTTGTTTGTTTTTGAACTTTAACTAATCTATAACACTATGTTGGTTCCTGTTATACAACACAGTGATTCTCTACTTCTATACATTCAAAATGCCTAGGTTTTATTTAGCCATTTGAACCTCAGTTTTCTCATAATAAAATGAGAATAATATACATTTTTGTTGATTTATTGTACTAATTGAGACTGTGCATGTAAAATGTCCAGCAAACAGTAGACATTTAATAAATGTTAATTTTCTTCTCCTCTGCTGCTATAGCTGCTAAGTCACTTCAGTCGTGTCTGACTCTATGCAACCCCATAGACGGCAGCTCACCAGGCTCCACCATCCTGGGATTCTCCAGGCAAGAACACTGGAGTGGGTTGCCATTTCCTTCTCCAATGCATGAAAGTGAAAAGTGAAAGTGAAGTGGCTCAGTCATGTCCACCTCTTAGCGACTCCATGGACTGCAGCCTACCCGGCTCCTCTGTCCATGGGATTTTCCAGGCAAGAGTACTGGAGTGGGGTGCCATTGCCTTCTCCTCTTCTCTTCTACTATTACCTAAATCCATTCATTCCCAACCCCAGATAGCTCCCTTCAGAAGTTAGAGCCCTTTGGGAGCCTGATGTGGTGGTGTGGTTATTAGTTTTAGAGTTACAATAATCTGAGATCTAATCTCAGCTTTACCACAAACAACTTATTAACCTCTCTAGGTTCTATTGCTATAGTCTTCTTTAAAAGTGTTTCACAGAGATGTTGTGAGATTTGGATGACAGCAAGCACATAACCTGGTATATAGTAGGTCCTCAATAAATGTCTCTGTTGCCTCTGTCTGGTCAATACCTCATTTCAAGGAAGACACCTGTAACTGTCAAAATATTTTTTTTTAATACAACAAAAAATACATTGAAACTTAACTTCCTTGATCTGAACAGAACACTTCTATTATTGCAGTCTAAGTTTACACCTGCTCCATGATCATAGGTATCTTGTTATTTAGACATACTGTAATTTTAAATCTTTCTAGCCTGTTATTAGTATCATTCTGCACACATGTAGTTGACTTCCTGAATCTAAATCAAAGGGTTTACATTATTGTTAATGATAATGACCTTTTTAGTTTTTCATTCAATGTGTCAGTTATTTCTCAGTCTTATGCCATCCACAGATTTATGCTAAACAAATCAATAACCTAGCCTGTGTTAGTCACTCAGTCGTGTCCGACTCTGTGACCCCACGGGCTGTAGCCTGCCAGGCTCCTCTGCCTACGGAATTCTCCAGGCAAGAATCCTGGAGTGGGTAGCCATCCCCTTTTTCAGAGGATCTTCCTAACCTAGGGATCGAACTTACATCTCCCACATTTCAGGCAGATTCTTTACCATCTGACCCACCAGATGTGAGATACCACAATGTGTCAGTTATTTCTCAAAGTCTTATGCCATCCACAGATTTCTCATGTGCTAAACAAATCAATGGCACAAGGCACTGCTTAAAGAGATGAATAGGTCATGTGTAAAGACAGAGCCCAGGGCTCACCTCTAGAACCCCACTCCAGCTTGACCTCGGCTGTATTAGTCAATATATTTTGATGTATGGGTACCGTCAACTCTGAATTCTCCACGTTACACCATCATTTACATGATACCTCTACAATTCTCCCTCAAAAATGTTTTGAAATACTGTCTGGCACCTTGCTGAAGTCAAGATATATCACACATTCTGTTATCATTTTTACTGCTTAAAAATAAAATATTTTCCCATCAAATTGTAAAAATCTATTATTTCTATGAAAAACTATAATGGTAATCATTTCAGTCTTGGGCTTCCTCAATAATAGTTTTTATTATGCTCATTCAAATATTAAGTGGAACTTGATGAGAACAGAAATAATATTTTATTCACCCTTTTATCCCCAATACACAGCACAACTTCCTCAGAGTAGATGTCCTTAGATGAAGATAGGAGAACAAAGTGACTAAGAGTCTGGGATTCAAAATAAGATAACTCTGGATCTGAGTCCTGGATCTATCATTTATGACTATGCAATCGTGTGCATGTGGCTACATTTAAATCCTACTGTCTCCAAAAAGAAACATAAATATCTACTCTCAGTACCACTATGAGATTTAGATGAAATAATACACATATAATTCTTAGCACAGCAGTTAGAATATAGAAGGTATTCAAATATTACTGCTATTTTATTATTTGATCATGTAATTACTTTTATTGATTGAATTATGAAAATTCAACAAAAAAGAGGCAATGATGTCCAGAATAATTCCTTCATTTTTTAAAATTTATTTATTTAACAGTGGATATAAAAATGGGTCAGGGGAATGGATAAGGAAGCTGTGGTACATATACACCATGGAATATTACTCAGCCATTAAAAAGAATTCATTTGAATCAGTTCTAATGAGAGGGATGAAACTGGAGCCCATCATACAGAGTGAAGTAAGCCAGAAAGATAAAGACCAATACAGTATACTAACGCATATATATGGAATTTAGAAAGATGGTAATGATAACCCTATATGCAAAACAGAAAAAGAGACACAGATGTACAGAACAGACTTTTGGACTCTGTGGGAGAAGGCGAGGGTGGGATGTTTCGAGAGAACAGCATTGAAACATGTATATTATCTAGGGTGAAACAGATCACCAGCCCAGGCTGGATGCATGAGACAAGTGCTCTGGCCTGGTGCACTGGGAAGACCCAGAGGAATCGGGTGGAGAGGGAGGTGGGAGGGGGGATCGGGATGGGGAATACATGTAAATCCATGGCTGATTCATGTCAATGTATGACAAAAACCACTACAATATTGTAAAGTAATTAGCCTCCAACTAATAAAAATAAATGGAAAAAAAAATGGGTCAGGGACTGCCCTGGTAGTCCAGTGGTTAAGAATCCACCTGTCGAAGATGGCAGAGGAATAGAACGGGGAGACCACTTTCTGCCCCACAAATTCATCGAAAGAACATTTGAACACTGAGCAAATTCCACAAAACAACCTCCGAACGCTGGCAGAGGGTATCAGGCACCCAGAAAGGCAGACCATTGTCTTTGATAGGAGGTAGGACAAAATATGAAAGATAAAAAGAGAGGCAAAAGAGTTAGGGATGGAGACCCGTCCCAGGAAGGGAGTCTTTAAAGAGAAGTTTCCAAACACCAGGAAACCCTCTCACTGGCGGGTCTGTGGGGAGTTTTGGAATCTAAGACGGCAACATAACCAGGAGGAAAAGTACCCACAGATTACGTGCCTAAGGGCAACTTCCAGCAGAGAAGTAGCCCAAATGCTCACATCTGCCACCAGCAAGCGGGGGCTGAACAGGGAGGAGCGGGCTGCGTTGCTTAGTGTAAGGACTGGGTAAGGACCAGGCCTGAATGCCAGGAGGGCAAATCTGAGGGACTAACATGAGATAGCAAACCAAACTGTGGGATAGCCAGAGAGAGGAAAAGAGAGAGAGAGAGAAAACTATCCCAGGAAAAGCCCTAACGTAAGGCACTGCTAGCCTGCTCACAGAACAAAGGACTGAGAGAATACCAGAGGAGAGCTAGCTGGCTGCGGACTGGCCCATCCCCTGCAATAGGCAGGGAAGCAGGTGGGCAGCAACCAGAGTGGTAAAGGGGCAAACTTGGCCCCAGAGAAGGCGTCCCCTACCAAACTGTGAGCAGGCTTCTAGTTGCTAGCCAAGACTTCCTGGGATTCTGGACATCTGCTGGGAGGGTCACAGCCAGAGATCAGCTCCCCAGAAGAGACACAGGGCACACTGGAGATGGCGTGCCTGCTGCCACCCAGAAAACCGAGCGGCTGGGACCAGGGGGTGATAAGACACACCGCACCTAAGGAGAGTGCGTTCACCAAGCACATGGTCGCCTGAGCTGCTCGGACCTGGGAAGAGCACAAAATGCAGGCCCAACTGAGTCTGCGCCTTTGTGGAGTACCCCAGAACCTGAACCTGAGCAGCTTAGAACAGGAAAGTGCACGCAACCCAGGGCCTGCTTTAGACAGTTCCCGTGCAGAGCAACCTGGAGCCTGAGCAGTGTAGGCTGGGAAAGCACACACACCGTGAGCGGGGGCAAACCCAGTGTGGCTGAGACACTGCGAGCACTCCCCACACACGCCAGTGATATTTGTTTGCAGCTTTCCTGCCTCCCCACAGCACAACTGAACAAGTGAGCCTAAATAAGTGACCACCAACGCCCACTTGTGTCAGGGTGGAAATTAAACATTGAAGAGACCTGCAAACAGAAGAAGCCAAAATAAACAGAGGGAATCACTTTGGAAGTGAGAGGTGCAACAGATTAAAACCCTGTAGTTAGCACCAACTACAGTGGAAGGGGCCTATAGATCTTGAAAAGTATAAGTGGGAACAAGGAACTATATGAAACTGAACTGACCCCACACTACCCACAACAGCTCCAGAGAAATTCCTAGATATATTTTTACTATTATTATTTTTATTAATATTTTTAAATTTTAAAAAATTTTAAGTCCTCTACTACTCCTTTAATTTTCATTTTTTTATAACCTACTATTACCTTGCCAAAAAAGGACCCTATTTTTAAAGCAAACTTCATATATTTTTTTATAATTTTTGTGATTTTCTTATTTTTTCTAATATTGTATATTTGAGAGTCCAACCTCTAGATTTTTAATCTTTGCTTTGTGGTATTTGTTATCAATTTTCTACCTTTAGAATCCAATCTTCAGTACCCATTTTTACTTAGGAGTGTGATTACTGGCTTGATTCCTCTCTCTCCCTTTTGACTCACCTTTTCCTCACCCAGGTCACCTTTATCTCCTCTCCTCTTCTCTTCTCTACCCAACTCTGTGAATCTCTGTGTATGTTCTGGGCCGTGGAGAACACTTAGGGAACTGATTTCTGCCTAGATCTGTCTCTCTCCTTTTGATTCCCCCTTGTCTCCTCCTGGTCACCTCTATCTCCTTCCTCCCTCTTCTCTTCTCTATGTAACTCAGTGAACATCTCTGATGGTTCCAGACTGTGGAGAGCACATAGGGAATTGATTACTGGCTAGATTGCTCTCTCCCCTTTTGATTCCCCCTCTTCTCCTCCTGGTCACCTCGTTCTCCCTCCTCCCTCTTCTCTTCTCCATGTAATTCTGTGAACCTATCTGGGTGTCCCTCACTGTGGAGAATCCTTTCACCATTAATCTAGATGTCTGATCATCAGTGCTGTATGAATGGAGAAGTCTTGAGGCTACTGTAAGAATAAGACTGAAAACCAAAGGCAGGAGGCTTAAGCCCAAAACCTGAGAATACCAGAGAACTCCTGACTCCAGGGAACATTAATCAATAAGAGATCATCCAAAAGCCTCCATACCTACACTGAAACCAAGCACCACCCAAGAGCCACCAAATTCCAAAGCAAGACATACCATGCAAATTCTCTAGCAACACAGGAACATAACCCTGAGCTTCCATATACAGGATGCCCAAAGTCACACCAAACCCACTGACATCTCAAAACTCACTACTGGACACTTGATTGCACTCCAGAGAGAAGAGATCCAGCTCCGCCCACAGAACACTGACGCAAGCTTCCCTAACCAGGAAAGCTTGACAAGCCACTCATCCAACACCACCCACAAGAAGGAACCTCCACAATAAAGAGGAACCACAAACCACCAGAACACAGAAAGGTCACTCCAAACACAGCAATCTAAACAAGATGAAAAGGCAGAGAAAAGTTCAGCAGGTAAAGGAACATGATAAATTCCCACCAAACCTAACAAAAGAGGAAGACATAGGGAGTCTATCTGAAAAAATATCCAGAATAATGATAGTAAAAATGACCCAAAATCTTGGAAACAAAATGGAGTTACAGATAAATAGCCTGGAGACAAGGATTGAGAAGATGAAATAAATGTTTAACAAGGACCAAGAAGAAATAAAAAAGAGTCAATATATAATGAATAATGCAATAAATGAGATCAAAAACACTCTGGAGGGAACCAACAGTAGAATAACAGAGGCAGAAGATAGGATAAGTGAGGTAGAAGGTAGAATGGTAGAAATAAGTGAAGCAGAGAGTAAAAAAGAAAAAAGAACTAAAAGAAATGAGGACAACCTTAAGGACCTCTGGGACAATGTGAAATGCCCCAACATTCGAATCATAGGAGTCCCAGAAGAAGAAGACAAAAAGAAAGGCCATGGGAAAATACTTGAGGAGATAATAGTTGAAAACTTCTCTAAAATGGGGAAGGAAATAGCCACCCAAGTCCAAGAAACCCAAAGAGTCCCAAAAAGGATAAACCTAAGGCAAAACACCCCAAGACACATGGTAATCAAATCAACAAAGATCAAACACAAAGAGAAAATATTAAAAGCAGCAAGGGAAAAAGAACAAATAACACACAAGGGGATTCCCATAAGGATAATAGCTGATCTTTCAATAGAAACTCTTCAGGCCAGAAGGGAATGGCAGGACATACTTAAAGTGATGAAAGAGAAAAACCTACAACCCAGATTACTGTACCCAGCAAGGATCTCATTCAGATATGAAGGAGAAATCAAAAGCTTTACAGACAAGCAAAAGCTGAGAGAATTCAGCATCATCAAACCAACTCTTCAACAGATGCTAAAGGATCTTCTCTAGACAGGAAACACAGAAAAGGTTTATAAACTCGAACCCAAAAGAACAAAGTAAATGGCAATTGGATCATACCTATCAATAATTACCTTAAATGTAAATGGGTTGAATGCCCCAACCAAAAGACAAAGACTGGCTGAATGGATACAAAAACAAGACCCCTATATATGCTGTCTACAAGAGACCCATCTCAAAACAAGGGACACACACAGACTGAAAGTGAAGGGCTGGAAAAAGATATTTCATGAAAATGGAGAACAAAAGAAAGCAGGAGTAGCGATACTCATATCAGATAAAATAGACTTTGAAATAAAGGCCATGAAAAGAACAAAGAAGGACACTACATAATGATCAAAGGCTCAATCCAAGAAGAACATATAACAATTATAAATATATATGCACCCAACATAGGAGCACTGCAATACGTAAGACAAATGATAACCAGTATGAAAGGGGAAATTAACAGTAACACAATAATAGTAGGAGACTTTAATACCCCACTCACACCTATGGATAGATCAACTAAACAGAGAATTAACAAGGGAACAGAAACTTTAAATGATACAATGGACCAGTTAGACCTAATTGATATCTATAGGACATTTCACTCCAAAACAATGAATTTCCCCTTTCTCTCAAGCACACACGGAACGTTCTCCAGGATAGATCACATCCTGGGCCATAAATCTAGCTTTGGTAAATTCAAAAAATTGAAATCATTTCAAGCATTTTTTTCTGATCACAATGCAGTAAGATTAGATGTCAACTACAGGAAAAGAAAAAATATTAAAAGTACAAACATATGGAGGCTAAACAACACGCTTCTGAATAACCAACAAGTCACAGAAGAAATCAAAAAAAGAAATCACATATGCATAGAAACAAATGAAAATAAAAACACAACAACCCAAAACCTATGGGATTCAGCAAAAGTAGTGCTAAGGGGAAGGTTCATAGCAATACAAGCTTACTTCAAGAAACAAGTGAAAAATCAAATAAATTACCTAACTCTACACCTAAAGCAACTAGAAAAAGAAGAAATTAACAGCCTCGGGGTTAGTAGAAGGAAGGAAATCATAAAAATTAGGGCAGAAATAAATGAAAAAGAGACAAAAGAGACCATAGCCAAAATCAAGAAAGCTAAAACCTGGTTCCTTGAGAAGAGAAATAAAATAGACAAACCATTAGCCAGACTCATCAAGAAAAAAGGGAGAAGAATCACATCAACAAAATTAGAAATGAAAATGGAGAAATCACAACAGACAACACAGAAATACAAAGGATCATAAGAGACTACTATCAGCAACTATATGCCAATAAAATGGACAATTTGGAAGAAATGGACAAATTCTTAGAAAACTATAACTTTCCAAAACTGAACCAGGAAGAAATAGAAAATCTTAACAGACCCATCACAAGCACAGAAATCAAAATCATAATCAGCAATCTTCCAACAAACAAAAGCCCAGGACCAGATGGCTTCACAGCTGAATTCTACCAAAAATTTAGAGAAGAGCTAACACCTATTTTACTCAAACTCTTCCAGAATATTGCAGAGGAAGGTAGACTTCCAAACTCATTCTATGAGGCCACCATCACTCTAATACCAAAACCAGACAAAGATGCCACAAAAAAGAAAACTACAGGCCAATATCACTGATGAACATAGATGCAAAAATCCTTAACAAAATTCTAGCAAACAGAATCCAACAACATATTAAAAAGACCATACATCATAACCAAGTGGTCTTTATCCCAGGAATACAAGGATTTTTTAATATGCACAAATCAATCAATGTAATATACCACATTAACAAATTGTAAGATAAAAACCATATGATTATCTCAATAGATGCAGAGAAAGCCTTTGAACAAAATTCAACATCCATTTATGATAAAAAAAAAAAAACCCTCCAGAAAGCAGGCATAGAAGGAACATACCTCAACATAATAAATGCTATGTATGACAAACCCACGGCAAACATTATCCTCAATGGTGAAAAGTTGAAAGCATTTCTCCTAAAGTCAGGAACATGACAAGGGTGCCCATTCTCACCACTACTATTCAACATAGTTTTGGAAGTGTTGGCCACAGCAATCAGAGCAGAAAAAGAAATAAAAGGAATCCAGATTGGAAAAGAAGAGGTAAAACTCTCACTGTTTGCAGATGACATGATCCTCTACTTAGAAAACCCTAAAGACTCTACCAGAAAATTACTAGAGCTAATCAACGAATATAGTAAAGTTGCAGGATATAAAATTAACACACAGAAATCCCTTGCATTCCTGTATACTAACAATGAGAAAACAGAAGGAGAAATTAAGGAAACAATACCATTCACCATTGCAATGAAAAGGATAAAATACTTAGGAATATATCTACCTAAAGAAACAAAAAACCTATATATAGAAAACTATAAAACACTGATGAAAGAAATCAAAGAGGACACAAACGGATGGAGAATTATACCAAGCTCCTGGATTGGAAGAATCAATATAGTGAAAATGAGTATACAATCCAAAGCAATCGATAGATTCAATGCAACCCCTATCAAGCTACCAATGGTATTTTTCACAGAATTAGAACAAATAATTTCACAATTTATATGGAAATATAAAAAACCTCGAATAGCCAAAGCAATCTGGAAAAAGAAGAATGGAACTAGAGGAATCAAGCTTCCTGACTTCAGGCTCTACTTCAAAGCCACAGTCATCAAGACAGTATGGTACTGGCACAAAGATAGAAATATAGATCAATGGAACAAAATAGAAAGCCCAGAGATAAATCCACAAACCTATGGACACCTTATCTTCGACAAAGGAGGCAAGAATATACAATGGAAAAAAGACAACCTCTTTAACAAGTGGTGCTGGGAAAACTGGTCAACCACTTGTAAAAGAATGAAACTAGAACACTTTCTAACACCATACACAAAAATAAACTCAAAAGGATTAAAGATCTAAACATAAGATGAGAAACTATAAAACTCCTAGACAAAAACATAGGCAAAACACTCTCTAACATAAATCACAGCAGGATCCTCTATCACCCACCTCCCAGAGTAATGGGAAAAAAAGCAAAAATAAACAAATGGGACCTAATTAAACTCAAAAGCTTTTGCACAACGAAGGAAACTATAAGCAAGGTAAAAGGACAGCCCTCAGAATGGGAGAAAATAATAGCAAATGAAGCAACTGACAAAGAATTAATCTCAAAAATATATAAGCAACTCCTTTAGCTCAATTCCAGAAAAATTAGTGACCCATTCAAAAAATGGGCCAAAGAACTAAACAGACATTTCTCCAAAGAAGACATAAAGATGGCTAACAAACACATGAAAAGATGCTCAACATCACTCATTATCACAGAAATGCAAATCAAAACCACAATGAGGTGCCGTCTCACATCAGTCAGAATGGCTGCTTTTCAAAACCCTACAAACAATAAATGCTGGAGAGGGTGTGGAGAAATGGAACCCTCTTACACTGTTGGTGGAAATGCAGACTAGTACAGCCACTATGGATAACAGTGTGGAGATTCCTTAAAAAACTGGAAACAGAACTGCCACATGACCCAACAATCCCACTGCTGGGCATACACACCAAGGAAACCAGAATTGAAAGAGACATGTGTACCCCAGTGTTGATTGCAGCACTGTTTATAATAGCCAGGACATGGAAGCAACCTAGATGTCCATCAGCAGATGAATGGATAATACATTGGTACATATACACAATGGAATATTACTCAGCTATTAAAAAGAATGCATTTGAATCAGTTCTGATGAGGTGGATAAAACTGGAGCCTATTATACAGAGTGAAGTAAGTCAGAAAGAAAAACAACAATACAGTATACTAACACATATATATGGAATTTAGAAAGATGGTAACGATAACCCTATATGCAAGACAGCAAAAGAGACACAGATGTATAGGACAGTCTTTTGGACTCTGTGGGAAAAGGCGAGGGTGGGATGATCTGAGAGAATAGTACTGAAACATGTATATCATCATATGTGAAACAGATCGCCAGTCCAGGTGCAACGCATGAGACAGGGTGCTCAGGGCTGGTGCACTGGGATGACTATGAGAGATGGGATGGGGAGGGATGTGGGAGGGGGATTCAGGATGGGGAACATATGTACACCCATGGCTGATTCATATCAATGTATGGCAAAAAATACTACAATACTGTAAAGTAATTAGCCTCCAATTAAAATAAATAAAATTTTTTAAAAAGGAACTCCTATGAATAAAAAGGAAAGAATACTGTATCAAAAGAGAAAAAAAAAAAAAAAACACCCTCCTGTCAGTGACGGGGACACAAGTACAATCCCTGGTCTGGGAAAATCCCATATGCTGAGGAGCAACTAAGGCCATGTGCCACAACTACTGAGCCCACACTCTAGAGCCCATGAGCTGCAACAACTGAAGCCTGTGCACCCTAGAGTTTGTGCTCCACAACAAAAGAAGCAACCACAATGAGAAGCTCAAGCACCACAACTAGAGAGTAGCCCCACTTGCTGCAACTAGAGAAAGCCTGTGCACAGAAATGAAGATCCAGCACAACCAAAATAATAATAATCCATAAACAAAATTTTTTAAAAATGGGCCAGTCTTGCCAATGAATAGCTAACTGTGGATACTGATGTAGAAAAACACAACAAATGGAGTAGGAATTCTTTTTTAATTGACATCGTCTTTTCCTAAACCATAGAACCTTGTGATTCCAGAGAAATATCACTCAACTGAGAGGTAACCAACAAGAAACCCAAGCTACTGGACATCATGGATGGATGTGATCTGGACCAACTACCTTCTTCACTAAAACCACAGTTCCCCCAGTGGAGTCTGGTCAACTGGGACATCCTTAGCTCTATAATAGCAGCACCAGTACTGCAACCAGGCAAAATTGTCAGGCAGAAGCTCTTCTATTCTTGGTATGTCTCATAAATATTAATTCAATTCTATATACTTTTTTACCCAACTTCTTTCCCAAAAGATTCTGAGGCAGGATTTATACACACTCAGAAACCCATAATAAAAACCAAGTGCCTTCCTAGAGCACAGCATGTATTATGCAGTCTTTGGAAATGTAAATTTGGGTTTTACAATCAGCCAAGGAGATAGGCAAGGCAAGCATTGTACTTTGCATTTTGCAGATGAAGGGAATAAAATAAACAAACATTAGCTGTTATGTTCAAGAGGGATGGGGTGGGGAGGGAGGTGGGAGGAAAGCTGGTTCTCTAAGATCCTCAGACCTTTGGCAATTAATTCAAATTCTCTCCATCTCCCTATTTGGCCTTTTATTTGAGCAAACTGTTTCAGCCCCAATAAGATAAATAAGATAAACAATAAGGTAAACTATTGTTTATCCTTATTAGCTGAGCCCTCCCTTTGCTCTCCTCTTATACTCTTTTTCATGGTCTTCCTGCTCCCCATTATAACAATCATTTCCACTCTAGGCAAGGAGTAAAGAGAGAATCTGATTGACTCTTCTACGGTAAATGAGAAATACAGGGAGAGTTTCACATGTAACCAAAGACCAGTTTCCTAAACATGGAATGAAATGATGGTAACACAGTCCTATGATAGCTCAGATTCCAATGTAATGGTATTTAAGACTGGCTAGGGCTTCCCTTGTAGCTCAGTCGGTAAAGAATCTGTCTGCAATGCAGGAGACCAGGGTTCGATCCCTGGGTTGGGGAGATCCCCTGGAGAAGGAAATGGCAACTCACTTCAGTATCCTTTCCTGGAAAATCTCATGGACAGAGGACCCTGATGGGCTGCAGTCCATGGGATCGCAAAGAGTCGGGCACAACTGAGAGACTAACACTTACTTAGTTCTCACAGCAGGCTCCTGGGCTCGTCCTGAACCTTGCATTAAGGCAGCACTGCAACATGCAGTGTCACTACCTTGAACCCCATTCATAGAGTTACAACAGTGTTGATTATAGTGGAATTTAAACACTTTTGAGGACTATATTTCTATGAAGTCAGTTAATATAACAGAAAATGAGGGAGTTTTTATAACCCCCCTTAAATTGTGACCAGCATGAAAATGCATTCTGCCCTTGGGAAATCAGGATGATGAAGGCCACGGAGTTTAAAAACAAATGACAGGGAATAATTTCTTTGTGGGCTAAGGTCACTTGGCTAATCTAAAAACAAGGATTCTCAGCTTGACATTCCCAAATAACAATACGATAGGGATGTCCAAGTAGTATTCAAACTATATACATTGCTGATTCTTAAAACAGAAAAGAATTCATGTAAAAAAGCTGACATGCTGGAATCTGCCAGTCAATGGATACTATAGATGGAGTCCAGAAAAGAGAAAGTTCAGAGACTTCTTCCTAAGCAAAAATTACTTCCTATTATTAGAGAAGAATAGTTCTCCTGAAGTTGATGATCAGACAAGGGGCACCCAGGTTCCTCTTTTTCTTCCCCTGTTACACTTTGTCCTTGGAAATGATGGGCCCCATCTCATAGCCAGGGCTGCCCTGTATGATGGGGTCTCATAAGCCACAGCCACAAATCTACATACCTAGGACACGTACAGGGATATCTAGCTGGGGATGTGGTGATGGGAGGTAACGGGATTCCAGGAACTACAACTATATGGATCCAGCAAAACCCTCAGTGGTCTGGGAATCTCTGTGTGTCTGGGCTACTGTGTCCCTATGGGTCATTCTTGGCATCCTATTCTTGACACAAATCTGCATCCTCTTGACTGATTTGGAGATCTTCAGAATGATTTAGCAATAATAAAACTATGCTGGGTTCCTGTGCATGTCATTTACTGTCAAATTGGTCAAGGGAGAAGAGCTGTTGAACACTTTCTTCCTTTCTGTATTATATAAAGCTGTCTGGCACATCAATTCCATCATTTCTATCTCACTTAGTATGTGGCAATGCTTTCTCCACATTTCTAGCAGCTATCCTACAACATGCTCACAGTCCTTCTACAGGATATGATTACATCCTGTATTGTGGGCAAAGTTCTCATATTGGTAAACTCTCTTATATCCAAATTTATCTTCCACCCACCTTGGTCAAGCACCCTCAGAATCCAGTCCCATGAGTATTTCCCCAGTTTATTAGTCTTGAAATAAGACTATAGGAGTATAGTTCTTTTTCTACCTTAGCAGTTCTAGTAGGTCCTTGGCAGAAGTATTTTGTGATTTAATCCTAGTTACTGACCTGGTGATTAAGAGCGGAGATGGAGGAAATCCTGAATGAGTACAGAGGATTAAATTTAAGCATCAAATGTGTGTGTGTGTGTTTGTGTGTGTGCATCTAACCCTTAACAGAGAGGATGAGTGGGCCATTTTTGCAGGCTTTGGAGGGTGGGAGTTCAGGATAACCTTGAGATTAAAGATTCCGGGGGGGGGAGGTAAGAGGGGGTCAACAGAGATACAGCCATTCCTTGTACCAGAGGCCCACTTTTCCCAACCCTGGCATAACATACCTGCCTCAGCTACGCTTACCATTAAATCCTGGCCTTGGTCCTCATATTTGGACCTCTTACCCTCAATTTAAGATATAAGAGCTTTTTTTATGTTTCCAGCGAGGTCCTCTGGTCTTTACACTTAGCATTTAATTGTTGATAAATCCATCTCAGCTCCTTTATTACCCTTTTCCAAGACATCAGTGGAACTTGACAATGGCCAGACAGTTCACTGTCCTTGAGATCACTATTTTCCTCTCGTTTCTCAAATGCCTGACACACAGCATCAGCCAGCACATCCCCTTCCACTAGTAAACACCATTGGTGAAACATCTGCACAGCTGTCTGGGCTATGTGTGACAGCACCTGCAGTGGCAG
The DNA here is from genome assembly GCF_910594005.1 of Cervus elaphus. NCBI lineage: Eukaryota > Metazoa > Chordata > Mammalia > Artiodactyla > Cervidae > Cervus > Cervus elaphus. Next base: position 46,520,946 of record NC_057843.1, on the reverse strand, counting down.
CCGGGAGAAGGTGATCAGCCCCAAAATGCCATCTTAGTGTCTGTGCTTGGGGACCAATCCTGGTATCTACTGTCACAGCTGGGAATCACTGAGTGCAGACCCTGAGAAGGAGTTTAGGAAGTGCTCTTGAGGTCAACACCTATGGAAGAATAGGGAAGGAACCATATTGGGCTCAGGAAAAGGCTGAAATTCCATGATCATGGGGCCCTCTGGTGCTAGTACAGATTCAAGTTGAGGGGTAGGGAGTAAGTCTATACTTCTCAGGGTAATTAGTCACTAGATGGGGGCTGCCCCATAAATGTGTCATGTCCTGAGGTGAAGTTTTCTTCCAATACCGCAGGTTGGAAGCAATATATTTTGACAACTGAAGAAATAGATCCTCATTCAGAAGAGGGATCAGGGTGCCCCATCACAGCATCCACCAAACATACAATAGCTCATTTAATCATTATAAAAACATGCTGCAGCTTTTATAGTTACTACCATGTTATTTGTAAGGAAATTGAAACATGAAAGTTGAAAAACAATTATCTCAAGAACACATAGTTTTAGAGACCATGCCCTCTCTGAAACAGCTGCTTAATCCTGCCATTGTAATCCCAAGGTAGCCATAATGTGATAGTTGAGTGAATATAACTGTGTTCCAATAAAAGTTTATTTATAAAAGCTGATAGTGGACCAAATTTGATTCAAGTTATAGTTTTCTGACCTCCGGTTTAGAAGGTGTTAGAGATAGGCCTTGAAAGACAGTAAGTTTTTTTTTTTTTTTCAAGCTATAGAGGAAAGATCCTCTCAATGAAAGTGAAAGAGGAGAGTGGAAAAACGGCTTAAAACTCAAAATGAAGATCATGGCATCCAGTCCCACCACTTCATAGCAAATAGATGAGGAAATAATAGAAACAGTGAGAGACTTTATTTCCTTGGGCTCCAAAATCACTGCAGATGGTGACTGCAGCCATGAAATTAAAAGATGCTTGTTCCTTGGAAGAAAAACTATGACCTAGAACAGAAAATTGGATTAAAGATTTACAAGGCATGGCTCCGCCCATCAGAACAAGACCCAGTTTCCCCCTCAGTCAGCGTCTCCTGTCAGGAAGCTTCCATAAGCCCCTTATCCTTCTACATCAAAGGGCATACAGAATGAAAACCACAATCACAGAAAACTAACTAATCTGATCACATGAACCACAGTCTTGTCTAACTCAATAAAACTATGAGCCATGCCCTGTAGGGCCACCCAAGTCATGGTGGAGAGTTCTGACAAAATGTGGTCCACTGGAGAAGGGAATGGCAAGCCACTTCAGTATTCTTGCCTTGAGAACCCCATGAACAGTATGAAAAGGCAAAAAGACAGGATACTGAAAGATGAACTCCCCAGGTCAGTAGGTGCCCAATATGCTACTGGAGATCAGTGGAGAAATAATTCCAGAAAGAATGAAGAGACAGAGCCAAAGCAAAAACAACACCCAGTAGTGGTTATGACTGGTGATGGAAGTAAAGTCCAATGCTGTAAAAAGCAATATTGCATAGGAACCTGGAATGTTAGGTTGATGAATCAAGGCAAATTGGATGTGGTCAAACAGGAGATGGCAAGAGTGAACATCGACATTTCAGAAATCAGCAAATTAAAATGGACTGAAATGGGTGAATTTAACTCAGATGACTGTTGTATCTACTACTGGGGGCAAAAATCCCTTAGAAGAAATGGAGTAGCCATCATAGTCAACAAAAGAGTCTGAAATGCAGTACCTGGAAGCAATCTCAAAAATGACAGATTGATCTCTGTTCATTTCCAAGACAAATCATTCAATCCATGTCTATGTCCCTGACCAGTAATGCTAAAGAAGCTGAGGTTGAACAGTTCTATGAAGACCTACAGACCTTTTAGAACTAACACCCAAAAAAGATGTCCATTTCGTTAGAGGGGACTGGAATGCAAAAGTAGGAAGTCAAGAAATACCTGGAGTAACAGGCAAATTTGGCCTTGGAGTACAAAATGAAGCAGGGCAAAGACTAATAGAGTTCTGCCAAGAGAACGCACTGGTCACAGCAAACACCCTCTTCCAACAACACAAGAGAAGACTCTACACATGAACATCACCAGATGGTCAATACTGAAATCAGACTGATTATATTCTTTGCAGCCAAAGATGGAGAAGCTCTATGCATTCAGCAAAAACAAGACCAGGAGCTGACTGTGGCTCAGATCATGAACTTCTTATTGCCAAATTCAGACCTAAATTGAAGAAAATAGGGAAAACCACTAGACCATTCAGGTATGACCTAAATCAAATCCCTTATGATCATACAGTGGAAGTGAGAAATAGATTTAAGGGATTAGATCTGATAGAGTGCTTGAAGAACTATGGATGGAGGGTCATGACATTGTGCAGGAGGCAGGGATCAAGACCATGTGCAAGAAAAAAATGCAAAAGGCAAAATGGCTATCTAAGGAGGCCTTACAAATAGCTGTGAAAAGAAGAGAAACTAAAGGCAAAGGAGAAAAGGAAAGATATACCCATTTGAATGCAGAGTTCCAAAGAATAGCAAGGACAGATAAGAAAGCCTTTCTCAGTGATCAATGCAAAGAAATAGAGGTAAACAATAGAATGGGAAAGACCAGAGATCTCTTCAAGAAAATTAGAGATACTAAGGGAACATTGCATGCAAAGATGGGTACAATAAAGGACAGAAATGATATGGACCTAACAGAAGCAGAAAATATTAAGAAGAGGTGGCAAGAATACATAGAAGAACTATACAAAAAAGATCTTCATGACCCAGATAACCACAATGGTGTGATCACTCACCTAGAGCCAGACATCCTGGAATGTGAAGTCAAGTGGGCCTTAGGAAGCATCACTATGAACAAAGTTAGTGGAGGTGATAGAATTCCAGTTGAGCTATTTCAAATCCTAAGAGATGATGCTGTGAAAGTGCTGCACTCAATATGGCAGCAAATGTGGAAAACTCAGCAGTGGCCACAGGACTGGAAAAGATCAGTTTTCATTCCAATCCCAAAGAAAGGCAATGCCAAAGAATGCTCAAACTACTGCACAATTGCACTCATCTCACACATTAGCAAAGAAATGATCAAATTCTCCAAGCCAGGCTTCAACAGCACGTGAACCATTAACTTTTTCCAGTAGTCATGTATGGATGTGAGAGTTGGACTATAAAGAAAGCTGAGCACCAAAGAATTGATGCTTTTGAACTGTGGTGTTGGAGAAGACTCTTCAGAGTCCCTTGGACTGCAAGGAGATCCAACCAGTCCATCCTAAAGGAGAGCAGTCCTGAATATTCATTGGAAGGACTGATGTTGAAGTTGAAACTCCAATACTTTGGCCACCTGATATGAAGAGCTGACTCACTGGAAAAGACCCTGATGCTGGGAAACATTGAAGGCAGAAGGAGAAGGGGATGACAGAGGATGAGATGGTTGGATGGCATCACCAACACAATGGAGATGAGCTTGAGCAAGCTCTGGGAGTTGGTGATGGACAGGGAGGCCTGGTGTGCTGCAATCCATGGGGTCGCAAAGAGTCGGACACAACTGAGTGACTGAACTGAACTGAAGTTATAAATATTAGCAAGATTTAAACCTTCTAGAAATATCTGTGTTTTTTTTTTTAAACAGCTCTTATCTACATAAATAAGCTGTTAAATGAAATAAAAAGATCTATAAAGACTTGCACCCCACCACACCCAGCCACTCCTATTCTTTTCTTTTTCTGGCTTATTTTAAACTACTACCTTTATTCTATAAATAGATGAGTAAAAAAACCTACTTTGCATCTTATTTCAAAAATATGCTCATTTCCCAAGGTGAATGTAGGATTAAAGGTAATTTTATCCATGCACTGTAGTGGCTTGTTTAACTATCTTTTTCTTAGTGCCTGCTCAGTGCAGTGCACTGGGGAGGTGCCAGAGCCCAGGGAAAATACTTTCAAGCATCACCCAACAGTCTCCGGCAGGCAATAGTCATATTAGGTCAGGAAACTTCCAGGGGCAGAAATGCTGGGGCTTAAGAAGTTCCCGTGTTGCTGGCCACAAGAGTCCTAGTCTCAGACTAACATGACCTGGGGTCTTTAAATATTCAACTCATTATGCTAATTCCCCTGCCCTACTTTAAGGCTCACCAAGCAATTCTCTGATTAAGACTTAGCATCTCATATAGATTTCACTAACAGGTATTCATTTTGGCAGTCACATTTCCCACAGTTAAATACCCTAACGTAGCGGTTTTTAAATGGCATCTACTATGAGCTAGGTAAAGTATTAATCTGTTTCCCTACACCTGGGAAATTCCAAGCCCCTAGCAATATCACATCAGTGGAGTCATAGGAGTGAAGGCCAGAATACAAGAATGTGGAAAATACACTGTGGCAGATGCCATGAGTCCTGTGTGGGTCCCAAAAAGTAATTTGTCTTCAGTGACTCCTTGACTTCATCCCATGGGCCAACAAGTCCTAACTTGGTCTGGAAGCAGAGAGGTGGTAATTAACACTACCTGAGGATTGTGGGCAAAGCTGGAGGATGCCCATGGATGTGGAGGTAGAGTGTGGAAAACAAGCTCACTGTCCTGAGGTCAGCATGCCTGAGGTGCAGCAATCAGTGAAGACTCCAGCTCTGCCTGACTTATTCTCTGACTTACTCATGGGGAGACGCTGCTGGCCTATTCTATTGAAAGTTTGAATAATTTTTTAATCAAAAGAAAGCTAAAATTTGGCATAATTTTATTCTATTTCTCACTGCCTAATAAGGACATACTTCAGATATCCTAGAAGGAATTCCAGTGAGACCCCACCTAATCTGAGAAGTGAATTTGTATTACCTTGGTTGTATTGTTTTTCACTATTTTATTTTTATTACCATGTACTGCATTCTAAAAATAAGTTAGGTGCTAGGCAAAAAACTGAATCAGGCTCAAGCCCTGCCTATATAAAGATGCTGGCTGCCAACCTGTCTCACAAGACTTTTATGAGGGTTTAGAGCTGGCTTGAAAACTGATAAAGAACTCCTACAAGGAGCTGTCAAAATCCTAATGCAAATAATCCACTCTAATTATACCAATGGAAGTGGAAGTGTTAGTCGTGTCGACTCTTTGTGACCCCATGGACTGTAGCCCACTGGGCTCTTCTGTCCATGAAATTTTCCAGGCAAGAATACTGGAATGGGTTGCCATTTCCTTCTCCAGGGGATCTTCCCAACCCAGGGATTGAACCCAGGTCTCCAGCATCGCAGGTAGAATCTTTACCGCCTCAGCCACCAGGGAATTATATCAATATTATAGGCTTATCACATGCTATACACACACACACACACACACACACACACACACAAGTACATTGGAAAGCAAATAATAACATCTATTTTCCATTGTTGTTGTGAAGACAATATATATAAAATGCCTAGCACATGGTAAGAGCTCCAAAAATGATAGTAGTTTTTAATTACTATCATTATTACTATTGCAATTAGCAAAGAGACTGTCCGTGTAAAGCAGATTTTTCAGAATGGCAAGAAAGCCATCCAACACACCCTGACCCTGCCACAGTGTACTACTCTAATATTTGAACCCCTTATTTAAGAGAACACAGAATGGTAAATAAACACATTTGTCATTTTCCATTCACTTAGTCATAGAGAAAGCTTTGTAAATACATCAAGGATGGTGTGGGGGTAATAGGCAGGTACAGAGGCTGCCATACCACTCTCATTTATCTTATCTAGTCACTTATAAGCCAGTTACATTTATTAACTTCTGATATAAAGTTATTTTCCATATATCAAAAGTTCTTTCTCTGTGGAGATGTGGGTAACTAATAACAAAAATCCACTTAACCGTTAAACAGGAAAATCTGAAAGTCTGTCTCAAGTGAATCCATCAAGAAAGAGAGATGTTAGAATTGAGAGACAGGATTCAAAAAGTTCTCTCTACTAAATGGTTTGCAGTTACATACAGATTCGAAAAAGAACAATCAGGCCAAAAGTAAAAGATAAACAGATACATAATGAGGAAAATCATCTAACGTCTTTTGAAGGAAATGACTACTTAGGCCATAGGTTGACAGCGACAACGCCTTCTTTTTGCACAGAATAGTGGTGCTTAAGAGGCCAGCCTCACACATCATCGTTTCATTTGATCTGACGTAGACGTGACTTAGCAGCAGCAGCAGGCTGATAACCTGAGAGAATGTCCAAGCACAAGCCTAAAAAGGAAAGAACAACTAAACCTATAGACATAATGCAGATTCTTCTAGGAAAGATTTACTTTCATATCTTTTTTGGTGTTCATTTCATAAAGATTTATTTTCCCATCAACCAACTTAAATTTAAAAACCAATCTTGATTCCACCTGTTTCAATGTATTTTTTTTAAAAAAAGGACATAAACTGTACTTTACTCCAACATGAAAGAAAGTGATAACAAGTGCCATGCAGTGTTTAAAAGATCAGTCTAAGTCAGACAAGAAATGAATGAAAATTTAGGATGTAACATATTCCCCAGTGACTTTGAACAAGGCAAATGGCCAGTTTGAATCATTAGGGTCACAGAGAATTTTTTATTCTGGAAATTTCCTAGGAATGACTTTGTATGCTCTCCTTGAATTGGCCTATCACAGGCCAACAGTTTGTTCAAAGAGAGACCCAAATACTCTTAGAAAATATCAGGCAGTAATACAACAAACTTAAAACAGGGAGTAAAAGAACTAATGAGTTCCTCACTATCTTCTTCTAATTGGACAAGCAGATGTAGTTAGACTTAGGGCTGAGATGCCATTGGCCTAACACTACACAACATCTGGGAAGTTTATAAGTCACCAACATTTCTTAGACAACCCAGCATAGTGTCTGGACTATAGCAGATTTATTTTCCTTAAAAAAGAAAAAAAAGTTTGTTAGATGAATGGATGGCTAGGCGGACAGACAGGTGGACAGAGGGATGGCTGAGTGGCTGGCTGGCTGGCTAGATAAATGAACTAGGTAATAAGCAGCCCAGTAGAATCCTCCTGCAATGTGGGAGACCTGGGTTCGACCCCTGGGTTGGGAAGATCCCCTGGAGAAGGGAAAGGCTACCCACTCCAGTATTCTGGCCTGGAGAATTTCACAGACTGTATAGTCCATGAGCTCGCAAAGAGTTGGACAAGACTGAGTGACTTTCACTTTCTTTTCTTTCACAGGAAACACCACTTCTTTCAGCTGGGTTTACAAAATAAAGTAAACCAGAGTTAGGATACTTTAAAGGTCCCTCCCTTATTGAAAAACATTTCTGAACTTGCTCTTTACTTTCCTAATTCACAGAAAAGCCATGTCCATTATGTATGTATAATTTTCCTTTAGGTAATAGTTGAGAATTAGGACTTTGGGTAGGATTGGGACAAAGACATTTCTAGGGTCTAGAAAACATGAGAATTGAGCCCATTTACTCTTAGAACACTGAGAAATCTAAGTGCTTTGAATTCAAGACATTACCCTGCCCTGAAATCTCTCTCCCACCTTCACCCCAAGCAACACTAATGTTCATAATTCTGCCATGAGCCTGCTGGTAAATCTTGCATTGAAAGCAGTGAAAAACATTTATATCACTGTTGAAAAACATCTATATCACTATATCATCTATATCACTATATCCAGATAAAAAACATCTATATCACTGTCATTGAAAAACATCTATATCACTAAACTTCCATATCACTATAGGAATCTTTTTTAAATGGATTCTTTTTAAAATAAAATAGATTTTCTCCAGGCTGTCAAAAGTCTATATGGATGAAAATGTTTCAAGGAGAAAGCCAGCAACAGAGTCCAAAGTTACTATAAGCCGAGTTGTGAAGATGACTCAGAAGGCCTTCAGGCTTTAGGAGAATGCTGTTGACAATGACGCTCAGGCCAAGCTGCAGTGGGTTGAGGTGTGAAGAGTAAAGTGGAGACAAAAGGTGAATACAAGTCTTTCTGTCTATAATGCGATAGAAATTGAGTCCAAGAGAGTTTTTCAGGGACAAAAAAAGGCAGAATAACAGAAAATTAAGATATAATCTTGTAATCAGACAGAGTTTGGTTTGAATCCCAACTTTACCACATGTGTGTTACATAATCTTAGCTGGAGCTTAACCTTTCTGAACTTCAATGACATCATCTGCATAATATGGAAAATAATATCTACTGTACAAAGAAGTTGTAAATAATAAGCTAATAGATTCAACTCTCTGCCCAGTACAGACTGCTGAGTAAATGGGGATTTGCCGTTTTATTAATGCTATTCGTGTGCTACTTGTGAGGATATCGAAATGCCTATGGTCAAAGTCAGAGTTGATGTAGGAAAGGAAGCTAATTCGTGGAGTATAGTCCTGAGGAGGCAGGGGAAGATGAGATACAATGACAGATAAAGGAATTCACTGTAGGAAGGAGAGTGGAATGGTGGGTGCCAAGAAAGGTAAATCTGCAGTTTCAATGGAACAAAATAGTCATTTTCTGCCTGGTGCCTTCTATTTTCTGAATGATGCAAGTGTTGATGTATTAAGGGACAGGTTCATGAAAATACAGCCTTGATGAGAACAGGAAAAAATTTAAATATCTACCATGGAGAAGCCAGTGAGTTACCTGGAGGCTGCTGATAAAGTTAGGCCACAAAAAACATGTTAGGGAATGCGAATCATGTCTTAGGGATAATGAGATTATTTATGCCTGTTATTGGGCATAAATATTGCACATCAACTGGGTCATGTTAAAAATGTCATGTTTTTACAAATGGCTAATAAACACATGAGAAGATGCTCAACATCACTCATTATTAGAGAAATGCAAATCAAAACCACAATGAGGCATCATCTCACACCAATCAGAATGCTGGAGAGGATGTGGAGAAAAGGGAACCCTCTAACCCTCTTACACTCTTGGTGGGAATGCAAGCGGATACAACCACTGTGGAGAACAGTATGGAGATGCCTTAAAAACTAGGAATAAAATTATCATATGACCCAGCAATCCTACTACTAGGCATATACCCTGAGGAAACCAGAATTTAAAAAGACACATGTACCCCAATGTTCACCAGCATTATTTACAATAGCTAGGACATGGAAGCAATCTAGATGTCCCTCAGCAGATGAATGAATGAGGAAGTTGTGGGTACACATACACAATGGAATATTACTCAGCTATAAAAAGGAACGCATGTGAGTCAATTCTAATGAGGTGGTTGAACCTAGAGCTTATTATATAGAGTGAAGTCAGTCAGAAAGAGAAAGACAAATACCGTGTATTAACACATATATATGGAATTTAGAAAGATGGTACCAACGATCCTACGTGCAGGGCAGCAAAGAAGACACAGACGTAAAAAACAGACTTTTGGACTCAGTGGGAGGAGAGGGTGGGATGATTTGAGAGAAGAGCATTGAAGCACGTACATTACTACATGTAAAACAGATAACCATTGTGAGTTTGAAGTATGATGCAGGGCACCCAAAGCCAGTGCTCTATGACAACCTGGAGGGATGGCGTGTGGAGGGAGGACCGGGGGGTGGGGGAACAGTTCAGGAGGCAGAGGACACATGTGTACCTGTGGCCAATTCATGTTGATGTGCGGCAAAAACCATCTCAATGTTGTTAAGAAATGATCCTTCAATTAAATAAATTTTTTAAAATGTCATGTTTTATGTTAATGGTGACTTGATTTGCTTTTCATCTACAATGACTGACAACAAAACAAAGACTCCACTGCTTCTTAACGGTCCTTAATATCATTCAAATGCATAAAGATGCTGTTTTGCTTAAAGTTTAAAAGAAATGCTGTACATCTTTGAAAAAAGTATTGCTATTGCTCATAATTATTGATATGATTCATACATCCTATTGATAAGTGTGCTTAACCGCTCTTTAAATAGCACTGGCAAAGAGAGAGAAGCAGAAAAGCAGCCTTTTAAAACGTTAAGTTGCAGTTCTTGAGTATGAGACATACAAAGTCGAAGCTAAGCTTCAAATACAATAGATTAAATTTTGAGGGTCATAACTAAAGGATATGATTCCACAGTTTATACAGAAATTTGTGACTCTTCTTGGTAATTTTTAAAATATCATTTAAAAATCTGCTGCAGAAGTCACAGTGGGAAAACATCTCACAATCTTCTATAAAAATACCACAAAATGATTATTTATGTTTAGTCTGATTGATAAAGTATATATCTTTACCAAGCCATCATTAGCAAAATAAAATAATATTTGATTAGGAGTAATCAAATGGAGAGAGTTGCTTTTTTTTAAAAATCACTCAAATGAGTAATTCTTCTTCCTTCCTTCTTTATTACAAAACAATATGCACTAAATATAAAAAATATAAAAAAAGAATCAAGTATATTCCCAACATAATTAAATAATTAGTGTTCACTTTTTGTTGTATATACTTTTCTAGCACTTTCTCTTAGCATATTTACCATATTTTTTAACAAAAGGGATTAAGCTATTTTAAAACCTTTCTTGAGTTAATAATACACATTTACCAACACCTTCAATGTTATTAAGTAACCTTCTGCAATGTTTTTTATTAGCTGTTATCATCTAGGTGTGCTAATCTTTAGAATACTAATCCCTTAAACATAAGAAGAGAAGTGAAATGCAAAGGAGAAAGGGAAAGTTATATTCATCTGAATGCACAGTTCCAGAGAATAGCAAGGAGACATAAGAAAGCCTTCTTAAGTGAACAATGCAAAGAAATAGAGAAAAACAATAGAATGGGAAACAGTAGAGATCTTTTCAAGAAAATTAGAGATACCAAGGGATATTTCACACAAAGATGGGCACAATAAAGGACAGAAATGTCAAGCACCTAACAGAAGCAGAAGAGCTTAAGAAGTGGCAAGAATACACAGAAGAACAATACAAAAAAGGTCTTAATGACCCAGAAAACCACTATGGTGTAGTCACTCACCTGGAGCAAGACATACTGGAGTGTGAAGTCAGTGGGCCTTAGGAAGCATTACTACAAATAAAACTAGTGGAGGTAATGGAATTACAGCTGAGCTATTTCAAATCCTAAAAGTTGATGCTGTTAAAGTGCTACACTCAATATACCAGCAAATTTGGAAAACTCAGTAGTGGCCACAGGACTGGAAAATGTCAGTTTTCATTCCAATCCCAAAGAAAAGCAATGCCAAAGAATGTTCAAACTACTGTACAACTGCACTCTTTTCACATGCTAGCGAGGTAGTGCTCAAAATCCTTCAAGCTAGGCTTTAACAGTACCTGAACAGAGAACTTCCAGGTGTTCAAGCTGGATTTAGAAAAGGCAGAGGAACCAGAGATCAAATTGCCAAAATTCATTGGATCATAGAAAAAGCAAGAAAATTCCAGAAAAACATCTACTTCTGCTTCATTGACTACACTAGAACGTTTGATTGTGTGGATCAAAACAAACTATGGGAAATTCTTAAATAGATGGTAATAGCAGACCACCTTACCTGCCTCCTGAGAAACCTGGAAGCAGGTCAAAAAGCAACAGTTAGAACCGGACATGAAACAAAGGACTGGATCAAATTGGGAAAGGAGTATGGCAAGGCTGTATATTGTCACCCTGTTTATTTAACATCTATGCAGAGCACATCATGTGAAATGCCGGGCTGGATGAAACACAGATGGAATCAAGATTGCTGGGAGAAAAATCAATAACCTCAGATATGCAGATGACTCCTCCCTTATGGCAGAAAGCAAACAGGAACTAAAAAAACATATTGATGAAAGTGAAAGAGAAGTGTGAAAAAGTTGGCTTAAAACTCAACATTCAAAAAACCAAAATCATGGCATCTGGTCCCATCACTTTATGGCAATAAATAGGGAAACAATGGAAACAGTGACAGACTGTTTTCCTGGGCTCCAAAATCACTGCGGATGGTGACTATAGCCACGAAATTAAAAGACACTTGCTCCTTGGAAGAAAAGCTATGACCAATCTAGACAGCATATTAAAAAGCAGAGACATTACTTTGCCGACAAAGGTTCGTCTAGTCAAAGCTATGGTTTTTCCAGTAGTCATGTATGGATGTGAGAGTTGGACCGTAAAGAAGGCCGAACACCGAAGAATTGTTCCTTTTGAACTTTGGTGCTGGAGAAGACTCTTGAGAGTCCCTAGGAAAACTGGAAGATCAAACCAGTCAATCCTAAAGGAAATCAGCCCTCATTATTCATATGAAGGACTGATGCTAGAGCTCCAATATTTTGGCCAGCTGACAGGAAAAGCCAATTCATTAGAAAACACCTTGGTGCTAGTAAAAATGGAGGGCAGGAGGAAAAGGGGATGAGATGGTTGGATGGCATCACTGATACAATGGGCATGAGTTTGAGTAGGCTCCGGGAGTTGGCGATGGACAGGGAAGCCTGGTGTGCTAAAGTCTGGGGTCGCAAAGAGTAGGACATGACTGAGCAACTGAACTGACTGAACCTCTAATACCAAGCTTAGGGAAAAAACTGCCTGTTTTGATGAGTGAAATGTTTCTCACACTAATTTGCATTCCTTTGATTAGTGGTGAAGCTGAACGTTTTTCATATTTTTATATTGTGCTGATGTATTTTGGGGAAAGTGCTGCTTTAAAAATCTGTGCAAGTCTTTGGTTTTCTATGCATCTCCTAGCTTTTCATTTTTCTTTTCATGAAATTTCTCAGCTCTTTAGAAATGAAGCTGTAATAATTAATATTGTGATAAAAACATGTTTATGGTGTATGACTTCACAAAACTCATTTGTCTTTATAGCACCATAAGAAAGTTTGAAGGATGAATTTCTATATGCATTCATATAAACGTGCATTATTGTCAATTATAGAGGTATTTAACAGCACTAAAGAAACAAAAGAGAAATCAGTTTTCTTTCTCTCAATGCCTTAATTTACATTCTAAATATCTTTCTCCTACATGTGTATTTTCACGTTGATTAATTCAACCAGTATTTTGTGTAGTAGGTAGAACCCTAGAATCAGTCTATCAGTGTGGGACAGTGGGCCCTAAAGATTGTTTGTTGACAATCATGTCTCCCCCTTCTTTTAAGTTCACAGAACCCAATTTTGTTTTGTTTTCTACTCCTCGGGGAAATTGAAAGTTGCTCAGTCATGTCAGACTCTTTGCAACCCCATAGACTGTAGCCTGCCAGTCTCTTCTGTCCATGGAATTCTCCAGGCCAGAATACTGGAGTGGGTAGCCTTTCCTTTCTCCAGGAGATCTTCCCAATCCAGGGATCTAACTCAGGTTTCCTGCATTGCAGGTGGATTCTTTATGTCTGAGCCACCAGGGAAGTCCTACTCCTCAGGGAAGATGACCCTAAACAACCTAATTGATCATGTTTACCCCATCCCTTTTTCCACAGTCATTGGTTTGGGTCTCAGCATGTGACACATTTTTAGCCAGTGAGTTGAGGGGGAAGTCTGCTGGTAACCTCTGTGAAAGTTTTCCTCATTTTTACAAAAGAAAAACACAGAGGGACTTCCCTGGTGGTAAAATGGTTAAGACTCCATGCTCCCAATGCAGGGGACATGGGTTTGATCCCTGATTGGGGAACTAAGATCCTGCATGCTACACAGCACAGCCTAAAAAAAACAAGAAAAAGAAAGAAAGAAAAACACAGAGAAAGACCATCTCTTCTCACGTTGTCAATCACTGGCACATCTGCTTATGGAATCTAGAACCGTGAGTACCATCTTGAAACTAAAGCCACCCTGTTGCAGATGGTTAAGCAGGAAGCATGAAAAGAATCTGGACCCTTGATGACATCACTGAGCCACTGAATAAATTAACCCTGCATTGAAGCCTTTCCTTGGGACTTCTTCATATGTTTCCTTATCGTTTAAAACACTTGAGTTTCATTTGTGCATCCTGTTATTTGTTGTCCATGATATCCTAACTGAAACACTTTGAACTGAACCTGTAACGCAAGCTTAAGAATGTTACTTTACCTCTCCTGAGTTTAGCCTCTTCATTGGGAGAGAGAAACAGAGAAAAAGACAAAAATTGTTCTGTATATTCCAAAGTATCATTTTATAAATGCAAAGTCATTTTATCATTAAAAAAAGAGAAAATAGGTACTCTCTGGAGAAACATTTTTGGAGGCTGAATTAAATCTTAAAAAAAAAAACAGTATTCTGGAATAGAATCTAAAAGAGAGTGGATATATGTATATGTGTAACTGATTCTATTTTCTGTACAGCAAAAACTAATACAACACTATAAATCAACTATATGCTAGTAAAAATTAATTTAAGAAAATAGTATTCTATCTTTTTTTTTGTGGAGTAAAAAACTCCTCCAGGCTCTGGTTAGGAAATTATTGGATGAGACAAGTCACATATTCATAAACTAAATAATGATTATGAATAAATTTTTGGTTCTGAAGGAGAGTTCTGCCAAATCAGAGATCCTGGATGACAAGAAAGTTGGGTAACCTTCCTAGAGATGTAGGGCCATAAGCCAAGTTTCAGTAGGAGTTTTATAAATTTCTAAAAAGAAATGGGTAGAATATTCCAAGCAGGTACCTTGCATAAATAAGAGTCCAGGGCCAGGAATAATTATGGTGAGTGAACAGGCATCACAAAGCATGCTAGCCAGACTAGAATGAAGATTTCATCAAGGGTGATGGTCCTAAAATTAGGATGTATGGACCGTGAGGATCATATATATATTCTTAGAGGTCTTCGAGTTTTCAAAGACAATTTTTACACTTAATGTTTTCATTTCAGAGATGATCTAAAATATTAGCTTAAGTAGATCATCAGGATAGCCATTAATCTAGTCACCATTATATCATTATGGGACCTATTTTCATATTTGTGTTTATAATCTCGCTCATCTAAGAACTTCTGATTCAATAAATAAAATTATGCTTTTTTATAATAAGGAAATATTCAGCTGTATATTTATTGTTTCCTTTCCCTTTTTCAGCACACAGCTGGACTACATTTATTAGCCTCTGCTGTGTTTGGGTGTGGCTGCATGACTGGGCCGAAATCATAGGTGCTGTTTACACTTTAGACCCACATAAGCACCCACTTTCCTCCCGAAGCACATATAGCCTTTTTTCTCTTTCCCTATCTGCCAGCTGAACAGGAAGACCGCTGAGGACAAAAGACAGGTAGAGCCACACAATGGACGGAGACCGGTCCCTGAAAGGCTAATACGGAAGGCTGCCTGACCAGACCGTGAGTGAGGAGTGAACTTTTACTGAATTCAGTAACTAAACATCCAGTTACCTGTTGTAGCTGATAACACTATCCTTAATTAGTACACAAAACTCTGAAAAAAGAAAGTAGAGCACTGAACCATCATGTTGCATAGCAGTAGTTTAGATTTGATGAACCCAAGAGAATGTGCTTTCTGGTACCCTCTACATCAGTTTGCAATAGTTGAAGCATAGGTTTGCAAGGCAGTTAATACATAATGAGTTACATTTTAGTTTCACATTCCAGAGATAATTCAATCAAATATTCTCTAATGTAGATTTCCCACAAGGCAGAATGCTAAACTTACCTTCAAGTAACTAAGATAATTTCTACAGAGTTATAACTGGCCCTATTAAAATTGGCATCTGAGCATCTCTCATTGCCTTGAAATTATTAATAACATTCTGAACATTACATTTACATGAACAACCCATTGATACAGACTCTGATTATCTACCACAGTGATTAGCAGATACCTTTTGATATTTTTAAAGCTAATCTGGGCAATTTAGTTTCAGTAGAAAAGCACTTTGCGTCATGTTAATGCTATTAATTTAAATTTTATTGGTTTTGTAATTTTCTTGGTATTAATATTTAAATTGTAATGTGGCTTGACTTGAGGCTTATATAAGAAATATGGGCACAAAAGGTACATAGTTTATATGTATTTAAGCTTCTTATAGTAAAAATAATTTGTTGTATTTAAGATTCTTGTAATAAAAATAATTTATGTCAACACTGTGAATCCACATGAGTTTTTTGGTTTTTTGGTTTTTTTTTTTATGGGATATGTTCATCACTCAGTTTGAGAAGCATTGGACTAGATCAACTCTAAAATCTTTAGCACTAAAATGAAAACAGTGTAAACTGGGCTTTAGCAACAAAGGTCTGTGACAAGCCCACTCAGCTTGAACCAGGGTTCTCACATTTACTAGTTGTGTGGCTTTGGGCCAGTTGTTCAGCCTCCTCAAAAGCTGTAACTTAGCTGAAAAGTTAGGATACTAATTATTGCCTCTTAGGATTATCCTGTTGGACTGCACTGGCAAACAATAATAGTAGTTTATTACTGTCATCTGAAGAAGACCTGTTCATGTGCGTTCTTCACCTTTTTCAAGCAATTCAGCCTGGTTGTGATTTATATTTGCATAAATCTCTGATTTTTTAAAAATTCTATCATACTGAAGGTCTTGGCTTATTTAAGAGAATCGTCCATATTTTACAATTTTGTAGTATTAAATATAAGTTAATGATCCTAACAGCCAAAAATGCAAAGCTTCTACATATAAAAGCTGATTTGGGTAATCTTAATTTGGAAGTATTTTAGACCAAATTAATTTCATTTCTTAGAGGAAGATAATAAAAATAAATGTTCTTTCTAGTATATTAAACTATAACTCATAATTTTTCTTAATTCTGGCTGACTTCCCTCATTACTAGCCCAAGTTTATAAATCATGCAAATTCAGAAGCCTTCATTCAAAAAATCCTTCGTTTTGGGGGATGTTTGAATGTGTTGTGTTGAATTTCCATTCTATTAATATACCAGTAATGGATCGACTCATTCCCTCTTAACCTGGGTTCATATTGTAAACTGGGCACCACAGAAAAGAAATTCTAGCAACATTGGAGTGAAACCAATCCGACTTTTTTGCACAGAGCCATCCTAGCTGGCACAAAGAATAATTTAGTTTCTGTAGACACAGAGACATCAAGAAAGCATAGAAAAGAAAGAAGGTGCAAAAGGAAGGAGTGAGCTGTCCCCTAGAGTGATAAAGACCGAGGAGTTCTTTTCTGTCTGGAACATTCTGGGGATACAAGACACTCTTCCTCGACTAGAGGAATAATCCTGTATAATTTCTTGTGCACATCATGAGAGCCCCAATGCTGAGTCCTCTTAAGAGCTCACAGTGAAAACCCACTGGCATTAGTAAAAGGCCTCCTATCAGAAAAAGTACTTAGACTGTAGTAAGGGACTACTTCCTTTAGAAAACTGAGTTCTGACCCTTTCAGAGGCACAGAACTGGTTAACGGAAGGCACAGAGTAGAAGCCGTGCTGTGCTACAATCACATTTATCTTCTGTGGAAACCAACTCTCAGGGCTGGCGTCCTCTGTGGAAACCAACTCTCAAGCCTGGCTTGCATTTTACTCCAGCGTAACCTCAGGCCAAATAACAGGCAGGTTTTATATTACCTTAAATTTATTAAATGCAGGAAGCTTCCACTAGAGTCTCAAGTACCACCAGCTTAGGTGGGACTACTTGGACAGACAGAGAGTGGTACAAGTGTAGCGATCAGTAGAACTTTGTAATGAGAGACAGATCAATCTAATCACAACTCAGCTGCCAAGAAGCCCAGTGATCCTGGTACATTACTTAACCTTTCACACAGCTTTCACGTCCTCCCCTGTAAAATATGGATAAAAATGCCTCTATGAATATGTTTCTTGGGATTAAATGCAATAAAATGCAATGGCTCTTTGGTTTCAAAGAACCAAAATATGAACTGCTGCTACTGCTACTGCTAAGTCACTTCAGTCGTGTCCGACTCTGTGCGACCCCATCCCTGGGATTCTCCAGGCAAGAACACTGGAGTGGGTTGCCATTTCCTTCTCCAATGCATAAAAGTGAAAAGTGAAAGTGAAGTTGCTCAGTCATGTCCGACTCTTCGCGACCCCATGGATGGCAGCCTACCAGGCTCCTCCGTCCATGGGATTTTTCCAGGCAAGAGTACTGGAGTGGGGTGCCATTGCCTTCTCCGAAAATATGAACAGTACTTAGTAATTGTTCATTCCTCTGTCCTATCTTCCTTCTTCAGCACCCTCTCCGCTCTCTCTTTCCCTCTCATTCTCCAGCATTTTCTTTTTCAGTATAAACCTGGCATACTTAGGTCAATTCACTGATCAATTGTTATGGGACCTACTGAGTGCCAGGCCCCTTGCTAAGTGTATGAGCTACACAGTGTAAGGGAGGTTTTTGTGTAAACAGATGTAACATCATGATTTATTGATATTCTACTGTTATAAGTTGATAAGCACATTTAAATTGTGCAATGTTTTATTTGAAGTCTCAAAAGTTGGACCCAAGTTTCTATTCTTAAGGGCTAAGCTTTCTCTTCCTTCTTAAGATGTCTTTGTTTTTCAAAATCCAGGCAGAGGGATGCAAAAATCTAGATTGTCTGAAAAGGAAAATGTTCCAGAGTCTGAAGAAGAGGAGTGGCCCAACTCCAGGAAGAAGTGGGTTCCCCCAGACTACCAACAGAAACGTATGGTTCCACCACTGGTGAGAATCTGCTCACACACTGTACCCCAAAGACGGATGTCTCCTTACTGAGTACCATGTCCTTGGAAGCCACAGTGATGTCCCAAGGCTGAGTGGGACAGACAGAGTATGTGCCTAGAGCAGAGGAGCTGACTGCCTCTAAATGGGACTGGGCGTATCCCAGAAACCCCCACCATGGCCTTGTCCCATACTGTAGGTTATACAAGTTAGGAGTGTTCTCCACCACAGGAAAGAGATGGAGATGAAGGCCCCCAAAATCAATAATTGTGTGTCATGGAAAGGAATTAAGAAGTCTGACATCCTGCACCCAAGGTTTATGGAACTGCTCAAGGCATTCTCAAATAACCATCTCCACTGTATTACATGCTACACTGATGGCAGGATCAAAGCATCAAATTGAAATTTATGTAATTGCCACTCAGCAATTTTTTCTATCCTATGGATGCTCAAAGAAGGGCATGACCAAGGCAGAGATGAAAAACCGATGGCGCACTCTATCTGGCTTGGTTTTAGTCTACAATATTTTGAAAAATTAAAATTCTAAATGTATAAAATTAGGAGATTTCAAATAAAATACTCATTTCTGGCTTCTCTGGAGTGGTCAGGATATTTGGAAATGAAGACCTATGTTCCATCATGACAAAAATTTTCTGAAGGTGAGTAATGAAAGCCAGTCTTTAGCACATGTTCTTCAGTTTGCCAGTCTCCATAACTGCCTATTATCTCTTGACACTAAGTTCAATGAGCAGAAGCACAATTTTTCCTTATACCTACCTCACCTCACTCATTCACCTGACAACTACAGATATCATCTGTGACTCCCAGAGCTATCAAGGAAAGCTCATAAAATGGAGATGACCAGGCAGACAAAATGAGAAAGATATTCCAGAAAGAGGGACAATCATTGTAATAGGCAGATATGTGAAAATAACTTTCATGGCAAAATGAAGCTGAAGAGAGTAAGAAAAGGAACCTGAAGATGACGCTGGGGAGAGAGAAAGAGTCGACTCATTGCGAAGGGCACTGTTTGTGATACTAATGAGATGAGAAGCAATGAGAGCTATCAAAAATGTTTAAGCAGAAAAATTAAACTATCATGTTTGGAATTTAAAAAATCACTCTGTTGGCTGTGAGACAGATGGATTAGAGCAGAAAGAGGCGAGAGTCAGAGAGGCCAACTTGGAGGCCCTTGCTCTATTCTAGTTTCCAAGGACAATAAAGATCCAGATTGCTGGGATGTTTTCCTTCCTTCAGAAAATACACAGACCAGATACTCTGCCCACTTCTATCCAATGGAAGACTCTTAAAAATGAGGACATGGTAGATTATTTTATTCCAATCACCAGTATATGCTGCAAGTGAGGAAATGAAACAAACACAAAAACTGGGCTTAGAACTACTGTAAAGAATACGGCAGGCTCTCTTGGTTAGCTATGTAACAGGCATTCTCTCCTTTCTAGCTATTTTGTTTAGGTTGCAAAAGTGCTCAGTCTCATCATATGAATCAAGACTGACAAGTCACTTATGACAATTTCATATTGCTCTTACACTGGTCTATATGTTGGGCTTGTAAACTATTTCTAGGCATTGAAAAATAGGAAGTCAGCTGAGGTCTTCTTGGAAAGGCCTGCTAGAAAAGGTACATGTGCAGAGAGTTTTTTATCCTCCTGTGTTTTTTATTCTTCCTTTGGTTAAACACAATGCTTAGAACAGCTGCTGCTATCTTCTGCTTGTGAAAGAAAGCCAGAAGAACTGCACAGACATTAATTTGTTCATTGAAAAAATATTTATTGGGCACTTACTATTGCCAGGTGTCCTAGGCTTTAGAGATATACTAGTAAATAAAATAGACAATCTTACATTAGACATTCATCCAGTGCAAATTGTAGAACAGAAGATATTAATGTCATTTTTGTTTAAGACATTAGAAATTTAATACTTACTTGCAGCTCAAAGCATTCTAATTGATATAAAAGGTTTTACTAATATTAAATAGTTAATGACGTATCTAAGGTGAGCATAAGCATATGTTGGTAACTTGCTCAAATCCTCAACCCCAGAGGTTTATTTGTCTGTTACTTAGAATGTAAAATTTATCGCCTCCCACCCTGCCCCAAACACACACTAAAGAAAGCAGGAATATTTTTCATGGCCATCTGGTACAGAGAAAAGAGTGATGTAGAAAAGAAGGATAACAAAGTGTCTACTATCCACTCTACCTGACAGGGACAACCTGTAGAGAAGCCAGGGTGATAAGCGAAAGCTAAAGCATTATGATAAGAAGCCTATGAGACACACTGCATACACAATAGCACTAGGTGCTACATTGCTACTTAGATAGAAGAACATGTCCCCAATCTATGCACTGCACAGGGTGACATTTGGCAGGAATGTTGAGACAGCTAGGGAGCAGGAATACCAGGAAGCAGCATTCCCACTGAGGGTCCTGGCTACAGTGGCTGTGCTGAAGAACTACAATACAATGGCAAATAGCAATGGACTTGAGTAGCAACACAAAATTAGAACATGTGCAGATCTTTCCTGAGCTCAAATGAGATACCCATGAAACTGCCAGAAAATCAGAGGTGAGCTGAGGTCAGAACCTCATATAATCTATGAGGAAGCTAAATTTGGGCCTTATTAATGTTCTAGTGATCTCATTTATACCCACTGGTTGGTGATTGGGGAACATTCAGTTTACACTGCAATATTATAATTAAGGGAAATGACTGCTTCTCTTTACTTCATTATTTTCTAATTTACAGATAGCTGTTTTCTGTTCCTTAATTTAAAATTCCCTCCAAAAATGTATTAATTTGTAAAATATTAGATCTTGAGAATCTCAATAGAATTTAATCTTTTTTAAAGATTAAACACAAGTTTTTCATTTAGAAACATGGGCTATAGGAAATTTAGTTAGGATTTTCTGGAAAACACTGGAAGTTTATTTACGGTCAGAGACTTGAAGTTTGTTGAACTGGAGTCCTCTTTGAGAATCTAAAAACACTCTGGGCTTCTCTGTAGTTAGAACCCATTTGCATGAGTATATCTGAAATTTGCCTATCCCTCCTATCTTGGTGGGATCCTAAATTAAAAGCATTTGCATCACGTCACTGGCTTCTTGCTCTTCTGTAGTTCCCTGCAGGGATTAGAGTGTAATGAATTTGCCTACCTGTTGGTCAGTTAGCATTCTGTGAATCTTCAATGCATCCTAAAACCTTGTTAAAACCCAGCAAATATAGATGGACTCAGTACTGATGAGTCATCTCTCCAAGCAGGTGTCCTTGCTGGCACAGTTAATAGTTTCAGGTTCACTTGTGTCGAACTGAGAGCCTCCTTCTTCAACACAACTGATCACCATCATACTGAAGGACTGTGAAGAGTAACTGACACTTTGTAGTCATAGAAGAGTCCTAGCAATAGCTAGGTAAAGAAAAGGCACTTCATTAAGTACTTCAGAAATGTCAGATTTCATTTTCACAGGAGCTGTATGAGAATATGAAATATGACTTCCACTTTACAGATGAGAAAACTAAGGTTAGGTGACATGACCAAGGTCACACAGGTAGCAGGTGCCAAAATACATACGCTGTTGTTATGGACTGCTTGTTATGCTTCCCTACCCCCAAATTCATATACTGAAGCCCTAACTCCCAGTGTGATGGTATTAGGAGGTAGAAGCTGTGGGAGGAGATTAAGCTTAGATAAAGTCATGCAGGCAGAGCTCCCACGATGTGATTAGAGCCCTTATATGACAAGAAAGAGACACCAAAGCTTCCTCACTCTGTCATGTGAGAACACAACAAGAAGGTTGATGACTGCTGCTGCTAAGTCGCCTCAGTCGTGTCCGACTCTGTGCAACCCCACAGACGGCAGCCCACCAGGCTCCGCTGTCCCTGGGATTCTCCAGACAAGAACACTGGAGTGGGTTGCCATTTCCTTCTCCAATGCATGAAAGTGAAAAGTGAAAGTGAAGTTGCTCAGTCATGTCCGACTCTTTGCGACTGCATGGACTGTAGCCCACCAGGCTCCTCCATCCATGGGATTTTCCAGGCAAGCGTACTGGAGTGGGGTGCCATTGCCTTCTCCGGTTGATGACTACAAGCCAGGAAAATGGACCTTATCAATGGTCCATTGGTACCAGTGGTCAGCCCATGCTGACCTCAGACTTTACAGCCTTCAGAAATGTGAGAAATAAATGTCTGTTGTTTAAGCCACCCAGTCTATGGTATTTTGTTATAGCAGCCCAATCTGACTAAAACACTCCGGATGGCTGAGCTTGAGTTTTTCGCCCTTATGCCCTTTCAGTTCAGTTCAGTCAGTCAGTCGTGTCCGACTCTTTGTGACCCCATGGACTGCAGCATGCCAGGCCTCCCTGTCCATCACCATCTCCTGGAGCTTACACAAACTCACATCCGTTGAGTCGGTGATGTCATCCAACCATCTCATCCTCTGTCGTCTCCTTCTCCTCCTGCCTTCAATCTTTTCCAGCATCAGGGTCTTTTCCAACGAGTCAGTTCCTCACATCAGGTGGCCTAAGTATTGGAGTTTCAGCTTCAACATCAGTCCTTCCAATGAATATTAGGGACTGATCTCCTTTAGGATTGACTGAGTGGATCTCCTTTCAGTCTAAGGGACTCTGAAGAGTAGTCTCCAACACCATAGTTAAAAAGCATCAATTCTTTGGTGCTCAGTTTTCATTATAGTCCAACTCTCACATCCATACATGACTACTGGAAAAACCATAGCTTTGACTAGATGGACCTTTGTTGGCAAAGTAATACCTCTGCTTTTTAATATGCTGTCTAGGTTGGTCATAACTGTTCTTCCAGGAACATCTTTTAATTTCATGGCTGCAGTCACCATCTGCAGTGATTTTGGAGCCCCCCAAAATAAAGGTTCTCACTGTTTCCATTGTTTCCCCAATCTATTTGCCATGAAGTGATGGGACCAGATACCATGATCTTAGTTTTCTGAATGTTGACCTTTAAGCCAACTTTTTCACTCTCCTCTTTCACTTTCATCAAGAGGCTCTTTAGTTCTTCTTGTCTTTCTGCCATAAGGGTGGTATCATCTGCATATCTGAGGTTATTGATATTTCTCCCAGAAATCTTGATTCCAGCTTGTGCTTCATCCAGCCCAGCATTTCTCATGATGTACTCTGCGTATAAGTTAAATAAGCAGGGTGACAATATACAGCCTTGACACACTCCTTTTCCTATTTGGAACCAGTCTGTTGTTCCATGTCCAGTTCTAACTGTTGCTTCTTGACCTGCACACAGATTTCTCAGGAGGCAGGTCAGGTGGTCTGGTATTCCCATCTCTTTAAGAATTTTCCACAGTTTGTTGTGATCCACACAATCAAAGCTTTGGCATAGTCAATAAAGCAGAAATAGATGTTTTTCTGGAACTCTCTCGCTTTTTTGATGATCCAACGGATGTTGGCAATTTGATCTCTGGTTCCTCTGCCTTTTTGAAAATCAGCTTGAACATCTGGAAGTTTTTGGTTCACGTACTGTTGAAGCCTGGCTTGGAGAATTTGAGCATTACTTTGCTAGCATGTGAGATGAATGCAATTGTGCTGTAGTTTGAGCATTCTTTGAATCCAACAAATATAAAAATATACTTTGCACTCTTAGTCCCAGGTGCCAAACCCAAATTTTAAAAGTTAATGGAAGCTCAAAATTAATACTCCTAAATCTCCTGAAATGATTTCAATTAAATAAGATTGGCTCTTGAAATATAATAAAAAGTACAGACATTGAAAGGAGGAATAGATGTCTTTTCACTTAACTGTTAAAATCCCCCCAACTATATCCTGCCCACATAATTCTCAACTAATAATAGCCTATTTCACTCAGTGTCAGCAAAGAATACGGAATGCTGTAATCCACATGTGTGTTATTTTGTTGCATATGCCTGCAAACTATAATTAGCAGATATCTTCTTCAAACATCAAACATTTTTGATAATTTTTTTCTTGCTTACAGAAAATTCAGGAGCAAACAGCTTGAAAAAACATACTTTCTTTTAAAAAGGGGCAAGAAAACAAACCCTGTTCTATCTTACATCACGATTTTACTTTGAATCTATCATCACATTTGCTAGTTCTTCTTAAATCTTGTCTAAAATAGGTGTGACTTGAAGCAAAGAATATACTCATAATAACACTAACATCAAAGAGAAACACACCAAAGACAGTAACAACAAGGGGCGGGGGGGGGGGTTCACATAAGAACTAAAAACAGACTCACTGGATTTAAAGATTCGAAGATTATTGGTGACTTTGGCAAGAGTCACTTTGTTATTGATGAATGTTGGGCACAATTGCACTGGGTTAAAAAAAAAAACTATAGTACCTTCATACAGTGGATATTCTGTAGTGGTTTAAAAGACGAGTTGCATCTACAATTTCTAAGTTAGAAGCATGTCTATGAGAAGTGTAAGCCACCAAATAACAGAAATAGCATGATTTCATATTTGCAATGGAAAATATCAGTGAATAGAAATGTGTGTGGGTATTGATATAAATATACAGCCTTATTTGTATTTTTTAAATTGTGTGAGAGAATTATGTGAATGAACACATACTTGTGCCAGAGACTTTTTGAGGCCCCTAACCATCTCTGATATCAGCCATAAGATGATTACACACAAGCTCAGACTCAAGCTGATGATGTCCCACCAAAAGAGAATGCCTGTGATCTTTCCAAATACTGCCTTGTGGATTCTCAAGAGAGACCACTGAGCCTTGCAAACGAGAGCCAAGCGAGTGAACACCTCCATGAGAAACACTCAACCAATAAGGAATAAAAGCTAATGAATAGGACTTCCTTGGTGGCACAGTGAATGGGAATCTGCCTACCAATGCAGGAGACACGGGTTTGATCCCTGATCCAGGAAGACTGCATATGCCCGGAGCAGCTGAGCCTGTGTGCCACAACTTCTGAGCTTGTGTGCCACAACTACTAAAGCCTGTGAGCCTGGAGTCTGTGCTCTGCAATGAGAAGCCGCTACAATGAGAAGCCTGTGCATCACAACTAGAGAAAACCCGAGCGCAGCAACAAAGACCCAGTGCATAACATAAATTTACCATTTTGACAATTAAGTACACAATTCAGTGGCATCAAGTACATTCAAATTGTTGTGCAACCAGCACCATTAATCATTTCCATTTCATCATCTCCAATATAAACTCTCTACTCAAAACCCAGTAACTCTCCATTCTCCTCTCCCCACAGTCTGAGGGAACCTCTGTTTTTGCCATGTCTGTGGATTGGTCTATTCTCGGTACCTTGTATCAGTAGAATCATTTAATATTTATCTTTTCAGTCTGGCTTATTTCACTTAGCATAATGCTTTCAAGGTTCGTCCGTATTGTAGCATATATCAGAATTTCATTTTTTTAATTTAAATTTGAATAATTTTTGCTTTTCTAAAAAATTGACATATAATTGACATATAACATTGTGTAAGTCTAAAGCACACCGTGTGTTGATTTCATACATTTATATCTTGCAATATGATTACCACTGAAGTGTTGGCTAACATCTCCATCACTTCACATAACTGTTATTTCTTTTTGTAGTAAGAACACTTAAGATCTAGTCTTGTATCAGCTTTGAAGTATAATATTCTATTGCATGTATAATCTGCATTTCATTTATGCATTCATCTGTTGATAGACGTTTGTGCTGTTTCCACCTTTTGGCTATTGTAAATAACACTGCTATGAACATGAGTGTTCAACTATCTGAGTCCTTGTTTTAAATCTTTTGGATATCTATACCCTTGAGTGAAAACACTAGTCATAATATAACTACAAGTTTAATTTTTTGAGGACCTGTCAAACTGTATATTTCTAGATTCTGGTGGAATTGACACCCAGAATCTTGATAATGTTCCATGTATTGGCTTTCCCTTCTTTCCTGACTCTTTCTCCTGCTCCCTGTGACCTTCCACATGGAGTACCTACACCAAAGTCCTGCAAGCTCTTATCTAAGACTCTGTTTCTAGGGGATCCCAAACTAGGACAACACTCATCTCTAAGGGTGAATAGGTCTGGGAATTAGATTGGAAAAGGGGAGACATTTACCTTTTAAACTTTTGTGCCTGTATCACTTTTGTTTTTTTTTTTGAGTGTTTAAGGTTATAAATAAGAAGCCACAGAATCATAATTATTCTATTCTTGTGAAATATATATAAATGACTAAATAAAGCACAAATTGATCATTCTTACAGGTTCTTGCCTCTAGAGCAAGTAGGAGAGTTTTAAAGATTAATGTTTTAAAAGACTCAAGTCTTCATCCGAGATTTTGATCTGACTTTGCCCTCAGGACTGGGGCACTCTGAGGACTCTGCCCTAACTCACATTAAGATCTAAGGTGTCCATGTTCTCACATTCAGTCTACACTCCTTTCTATTGTCCATCTTCACCCTACTTTTCCTCCAAACATATGATACCCCCTGGCTTTACTTCTTCCCCCATTTAGTCTCGACTCTCTGCGACTTTACTTCAACCATTATTGTGGCATCATTTTTTATTCCCTTATCTCAGTATGGCAGTCATCCTCTAATTTCTAAACTGGATTAATCCAAATATTTGCCTCCATGCTGATGAAGACTGCTGGAGAAAATGTCTTAGTTTCCTTAATGATATGGCAGAGCTGCTAATCTTGGCAGCTAATTTATGTTTAACATCAACAGAATTTAACCACTATTTAACAAGGCTATACTGCATTTATCTAAACTAATTTCTCACTCCCAATCACTCTCTCAAATACTCACACTCACACTTTTACCAGATTTCTTTGATCTATGTTCACAAACGTTGAAATTTTTAGGTGTTAAATCATTTTCTTATTTCAAATAATCTATAATTGAACATATCTTTGGAGAGCTAAAATTTACAACATGCTTTGTAGATGCCAAATACTGTGCTACATAATATGATAGCTAACATTTATTGAGCATTTATGATGATTATATATCATAGTAACTCACATCTACTAAGCACTCAATAAATGTTGGCTACAGAATGATGAACCCAAACACAGATGTTTGTAGATATGGTGTCAGAGACTAAAGGAATTAGTCCAAGTGTAAGAGCCCATACACTTAATCTCTACTTTCTTCCTTATATCCTTTCCACATATATTTTGGTCTAAAATCCTTGTAATATCAAAAACCCTATGAACTAGTATTGTGCCATTATTGCTTTCTCCTTATGAATACTTATCTATCTGTCTATATGCATATGTATATATATATATGTGTGTGTATATATATATATACATATATATATATATGTATATAGGCTTCGCCGGTGGCTCTGCTGGTAAAGAACCCACCTGCTGATGCAGGAGATGCGAGAGACTTGGGTTCAATCCCTGGGTTGGGATGATTTCCTGGAGAAGGAAATAGCAACCCACTTCAGTATTCTTGCCTGGGAAATCTCATGACCAGAGGAGCCTGGCAGACTACAGTTCATGGGATCGCAGAGTCAGATACAACTGAGCACGCATGCACACATGCATACACACACACACATGCATACACACACACACACATATACCTTTGAGAAATCCACCGTCAAGGCTATGGTTACAGAGTTAGTGACTAGAAGAGTCAGAAGTTAAACACAGATCTCTGACTCTGAGCCCACATTTAGAACATTACACATTGCCATCTTTGTTGCTTATGCATGGCTTTGCTTCCTGCACCTATAATATTGGGATTTATAGAAAGAAATATTATATATATTTGGTCTTCCCCCATTGTTCCTGGCATAGAGATCTTAAAACTCTTGGAATTTCCCAAGTGATGAGAGTAATAAAGATGCCTTTCATGATGTTAATCAGAGACTTTTGGATTCACCTAAGGATAATGGCTGGTTGCTAGAAGAATCAACCATGTGATTAGAGGGTTGGAATTTTTAGTCCTACCCCCTGACCTTTGGGGAGGAGAGAGGGGCTGGAGGTTGAATCAAACACCACTGGCCAATCATTTAATCATGCCTATGTAATAAATCATTTATGCCTCTCCAAAAAATTAATCAACAGAAACCTCAATTAAATAGAATCAGGAGACCAGAAAGGGGAGGTTTCACATCCTGTGATTACAGCAGAGCCCAACAGGAATAAGACAGATTCATCTTCTTTCCTGGCAAGGACTCAACCAATAAATATCTAAGGTCTCTGTTTACTAAGTGAAAGTGAAAGTTGCTCAGTCATGTCCAACTTTTCACGACACCATGGACAGTAGCCCACCAGGCTCTTCTATTCATGGAATTTTCCAGGCAAGAATACTGGAGTGGGTTGCAATTTCCTTCTCCAGGGGATCTTCCTGACCCAGGGATTGAACCCAGGTCTCCAGCATTGCAAGCAGATTCTTGTCTGAGCCACCAGGGAAGACCATTTAGATTATAATCTAATTATAAATTAGATGATCATTTCAGGAGCTTCAACATCTGATTAATGGGAGTTCCACTAAAAAAAAAATAACAGAGAAAATGGAGTAAAGAATCAAAGAAAAAATACTAAAACATTTCTTGTAGCTGAAGGTCTTACATATCAAGGCTGGAAGATATAACAAGTGGGTGGCCAATAAGTGAAAATGAGAACTACAGCACTTCACTGTGAAATTTCAAAATGCCAGGAATAAATATGTCTTTGACACTTTCAGAAAGAAACAAATTATGTACTAAGTGAAATGGCCTAGAAATCAGAATGACACTGACCTAGGATAATGGAACAAAGCCTTCAAAATTCTGGAAGAAAATTCTCTCCCACTGAGAAATCCATATCCAGGCAAACCATAAACGTACATCAAGTGTAAGAGTAGAATGTTGAAAGTTTCAGATTTATGAGATCTCAAAACATTTCCTCACTTAAGAATGCTTTACCAAAAAACTACTGTAGCACGTGCTTCTTCAAGGGACTAAAATAAGAGAGAGGAAAGCGCAGGACAGAGGACATCACAGGCACTCAGCAGAAGGAAACCCTCAGAGGACAGCAAAGTCCCAGCTACGCTGCTGTGCTTTAGGCCTGGAAAGCAGCAAGAGCTGATAGGAGCAAGAGCCCAAGCAGGGACGAAATGGAATTTATAGGTAGTGTGAAGCATTGATTCATCCTGTAGATTTGTTTACACATATAAGTAAACTTAGAATGATAGCCATTGTTGCATATTTATAGTAGAAAAAGACCAAAATACAGTTAAATGCCACTAGTGGGATATTAGTAATGGTTTATCACTATAGCTGGAAACTCTGCAGTCATTTAAAAAGGATAATATAAATATGTTGACAGATAGGAATTGGCTTCCTGAATATATTTTACACAGAAAAACAAACAAACAAGAAATAGTGAAAGAGTAATTTGTAGGCTTCTAGTATTTTTGTTTTTTTTTTTTTTTAAAGAAGCAGGGTGAGGATATGTGCACACATATGCTTGACTATTTATACAGAATTATTTCTTGAATGTTACACAAGAAATTGATAACAAAGGTTACCTGATAACAAAGAGATGGGATCAAATCACGGATTCACACCCTACTATCTATTCTCCAGTTATCCATTAGTAATAGAACCTCAGAGTATAACTAACCTCATGGCTGACTTGAACAGAAATGACATTTGCCAGTTCTCTTTGCAAACAGGTGGCCAATGCTGTGTCCTCCAGAAAGGAGCTATGCTGTCTTCTCCTCCCCCCTTTCCTCCTGCCAGCCAGACTGTTGACCTGCTTCCTGGAACTCAGGCTTCCTACTTAGAGCACGAAAGAAAAGCCCCCTTTTGACAAGAACAAAGCGACCAAAAAGAATTAAGGTCCCTGTTAGTGGTGGCCTCATCACAGCAGCCTTGGACTACTTACCTTAGAACCTTGTTTACATGGGAGAGGAAAAAACTTCTATCTTAATCTAGATTATTAGTGTGTAGGGAACTGTGTCATTCATACCTGAAGTTAACCCTAAGTGATTCAGGAAGGCAGGCTAGATTGAGTTGGGGGTGGGGGCTGGCCCCTATCAATGAGTCCATTTTAGCTTAAGAACATGCCAGAGTGTGGACAGTGCCATGAACATCTGTATAAAGGACTCTACTTTCTTTATCTTGAGTTCCTCCAACCTTTCAAGGCTGTTGGGGCATCTTTATACCTTAGGATTATCACAATTTCAGGATATTTTATTCACTTAAAAAGCCTAAAAGTCCATATGATAGACCAAATGATTTTCCACTGAGTATCCTAGCTGTGAGAAACTATGAAAATAAGAAGTGGGTATGTGCGTGTGCGCAATGTGCAAAGGGAGAGGACAGCATTCATTTTAGCGCACCTCAATCTCAGCTGGATTCTTCCTAATTACAGATATTCCGAGGCTGAGGCTTTTTATACCATCATAAATTAAGTTGTTTGTTACTGGATCAATTCTTAGCTGGAGTCATTCCAATGCCCTGCTAGGAGAAGCAGCTATCTGATTTAATTTAGGATGTGCTGGCAAGACTGCCAAACATCAACGAGAACTCAGAAACATTCTCAAACTGGAGGCACGATACATTGCAATGATGTCAATAATCTCTTTGCTTTCAATATTTATTTATGGATACTGTTTTAGGAAAGTCAAAGGAAAGAAAGTAAATGCTGAGGAACAGGATGTCTTCAATGTCTCTGTGGGTTAAAATAAATTCTTTTCATATTTTCCATGTTATACTACCAGTCCCCAATCCTGAGCATTAGAATCATCCTGAGGGACTTTAATACAAATTCTCAGACTCCATGTCCCAACAATACTGATTCACTAGATCTGTTTTAACCTAAAGCTATTTTTTTTTTTTTAGCATTTCTCTGGTGATTATGAAAGTTGAATTCTTCCTCTGCATTTAGGATTGATGCTTTTGAACTGTAGTGTTGGAGAAGACTCTTGAGAGTCACTTGGACTGCAAGGAGCTCCAACCAGTCCATCCTAAAAGGAAATCAGTCCTAAATATTCATTGGAAGGACTGATGCTGCAGCTGAAACTCCAATACTTTAGCCACCTGATGTGAAGAACTGACTCATTAGAAAAGCCCCTGATGTTGGGAAAGATTGACGGCAGGAGGAGAAGGGGACAACAGAGGATGAGATGGTTGGATGGCATCACTGACTCGATGGACATGAGTTTGAGCAAGCTCTGGGAGTTGGTGATAGACAGGGAAGCCCAGCATGTTGCAGTCCATGGGGTCGCATAGAGTCAGACATGACTGAGTGACTGAACTGAACTGCATTTAGGAAGACCTAGCATAGATCGGTAATTTTAAATGTCCAATATGTGCTGTTAAGATGATTAAAAAAGACAATTTAGGCAATACAATTTTGTTGTTTTTTGGCCATGCCGCACAGCATGCAGGATCCTAATTCTCCAACCAAGGACTGAACCTGTGCCCTCTGTATTAGAAGAGAGGAGTTATAACCACTGGACTGCCAGGGAAGTCCCACAGACAAATTTTTAACACTTCATGAAGTAGAAAGCCTCCACACTCAGGAGTGTGGAGAATTGAAACGTGCGGCAGAAGGAAGGAAGCTGTTCTAGGATGAAAAATAGGGGACAAGGAAAATAAGGAATAAAAACATCTGACTGACTGGGGTTACATAAGAATAGGACATCACCTGTGTTATTGGCGATCACAAACTGGTTGTCCAGATGGTCTGACTTCTGGGCTGATGAAATATTAATAAGAATATGAAGCCTAAAAGTTAAGCTTCATTTTGCTGTTGTAGTTTCCCAAGATCAGTCGTCCACAGTCTACCAAAAAAGGTTCATGAGAGATCAGTGTGACATTTCTACCTTTTGATCAACCTCTGGCCAAGCGTGAGGTTTGATCAGAGGTGATGCTAAAAGTTATTCCAGGTTATAATTGCCTCTTTGGTATATATTTTTCAGGAGGTGATGTCAGGTTCATAATCCTGATGTTGTCTTTGTTCCTTGGATCTTTTTCTCCTTCCAGTCTGAAGGAGACCATTTCTTAGCTGGCCAACAGCTAGGTACAAGCTTTTAAAACCCTTGAGAGAATGCTACTGGACCAGGGAGGTAATTATTATTAATAGTAAAAGTATTCCTAAAGGTGCTCTGAGGTATGGTCCCCATGAACAAAGCCAATGAAAATCAAATAAATCAAGAAATAATCCTGAAGAGGGCGATACTTCTGTAGACCAGTTAGCCTGTGAAGGAAAGCAAGAATATGCTGTGCCAAAATATAGCTATTTGTCATGAGGATTATCTTGAGCTGGTTATTTTTAAGAAATAGAAGACATAGGAAAAACTCTGAAAATGAGTGAGCTTCCCTTTTGTAAGGGAAATTTATGTTTATAAGGGAAATCTCCCTTTTAATCTCCAGGAGTTGGTGATAGACAGGAAAGCCTGGCGTGCTTCAGTCCATGGGGTCACAAAGAGTCAGGCACGACTGAGTGACTGAACTGAACTGAACTGAAGGGAAATCTCCATTTTAAAAAATGACTCCTGTGTACCAGGAAGGGAAAGATGACTAAATTATAAGAAACGCATCAATGGGGAAGGCATTTAAACCTGTATAACAACCAAACTTTGGCTTTCCAAACTTTGCTTGATAACCTCACATAACTGCCCACCCCTCTCTCCCAAAATCTTCTTTTGGCTTTAGCTGGAAATGTATTTAAGGTGGTGGTTTGGGCCATTTCTGGGCATTATATAGTTTCTTGGGTATCTCCTATGCGTACAGGAGGTAAATATAAAACTTCTGTTTGCTTTTCTCCTGTTAATCTGTCTCTTGTTACAGGGGGGCTCTCAGTC
Organism: Cervus elaphus; assembly: GCF_910594005.1. Classification (NCBI taxonomy): domain Eukaryota; kingdom Metazoa; phylum Chordata; class Mammalia; order Artiodactyla; family Cervidae; genus Cervus; species Cervus elaphus. Next base: position 46,487,679 of record NC_057843.1, on the reverse strand, counting down.
AAAAATCTAGAGGGGTAGAAGGAAAATTATTTTTCTTCCCCTACATCTGTTTCTGTATTTTGTGTAATTGTGCCTCTACTTCCCAAGAAGTGTTTATCCAGCAAGCTTGTTGCAAAGAAACTAAAGCACTGAAAATCAGAGAGAAGTTTGTGATGGGCAGAACTACAGGATCACCAGCATCGAAGCAAATCCAATGGTGCTAAATGCCTTGTCAGGCACGCAGATGTGCACTACTGGTCCTATAACTATATGCTAGTACAGTCTAGAAATCACTAGTATTGCCTTTTCTGCAGATTCAGAAACACTGTGCTCACATAATTTTCTTATTTTTGCTTCTTTTTTTTCAACTAATCATTGCATTGTTGTCAGTCCAGTATGTCCATTGGGCATTCCACTACCTGTACTGTCTAAGAAGGCTATTCAAACTAAAGAGAGGTGGTAGACTGCAGATAATAAATAGAAAAAGAGGACTTTCCATCAATTCTATAATGTCATGGCTTCCTAGTCACACCAGCTTGAAACTGAGTCCCCCTAAAACCAAGTTGCCCTGCTGAGCCTATGATTAATCTATCCAAAAATTTATACCCTTTCTTGTCTTGCCCCTGGTCCCATCAAGACTGAGAAATATCAAAGGAAAGGGGGGACTTAACCAAGCAGGACCCTGCAGGGCCTTCCCAAGTAGAAAAGCACCTCTGTGTCATTCGTTCCTTGTTTGTGGGGAAAGACTTGAGTCTCCTAGGCCTTTCCCAAATTCCAAACAGCAGGTTCAAGCTGTTAATAACTAGACTAGTGAAGGAATGCAGAAACAGAGGGAAAGCAGTCAAGGAAGAAAAGAAATCATAGCTTAAACAACAGTTCAACACTCAAACAGAGTCACAGAACTTCTGGTTCCTCCTTAAGGGATATACATAACACAATTTTTTTTAGTTGTTCTGCAGAAATTGACACATCGTCCCCTGCCCGCACCCCACCCCACTCCCAGGCAGGTGGAGAATGGTGACTACAGGCTGATCACAAGCATGTAGACTCCAAACTGGTTGAAACCAAAAGATTGACAGTTAAGATTCCCGAAATGTCATCCTGTTACCTCACCATCAACCAAACAGAAGAATGTCCATGAAGTGATCACCACACTGTAAAACTCATCCCAAGTGTTGCCTTTAAAACTCCTTTCCTAAAAGCCACTGGGGAGTTTGGATCTTTTGAGCACTACATTCTCCTGGCTTAGCACCCCTGCAATAAACACCGTGCTTTCCTTCATCACAACCCATGTCAGAACACTGGCTTTGCTGTCAGTCAAGCAACCTGAATTCAGTTCTGTATCAGGGTCATTGTTTTACATCAGTCCTTTGAGTTCAAGAGATAACATTTGTCTGTTGCTGCTGGAATACTCTTACTGACTTAGAAGACAGCTGCTGTGAAGTTTCCCCGGCCCCACTGAAGTCTAGAGTTACACTCTTTTATGCAACACAGGGTGGGGAGGGCAGTACTTTGTAATCAGTCCACCTGGGGCAGCCAGCATGGTCCCTAGAAATCTAAAAGAATAATACAGGTAATTAGAAGGCGGTTTGTGTTTTATCATCATCATGAGTTGGCAATTCTAAACAATGTAATTGATAAAATACTCCCCTCTGAAAATATCTTTTTTTGGTCCAAATCCTAAAAAATAGTCTTAGGTTGGCTGCATCTGCATCATTTGAGAACATGATAAGAAGGCAAATTCCTGGAGCCTACATCAGACCAACTGAACCACACTAAAGGGGTGGTGAAATAATATTTGCTCACTCATTTTTTTAAAATGAAGTACCTGTGGTGTGTAACTGAGAAAGATTACTTTGTGACTCTTCAGATGCATTGGAAATTTGCTCTGGACACCAGAGAAGCAGACATTTTAAGTACTTCCCCTCTACAGGTGTCTCATTAATCTCAATCTTCTAGATATACCATCACACATATAAGACATAATGCTGCTGTGGCTTGGATTAAGTTTGTGTCCCCCAAAAAGATATATTTAAGCCTAATCTCCAGTACCACTGATGTGACTTTACTTGGAAATAGAGTCTTTGCACACGTAATCAGGTTAAGATGAGATCATACTGAATTAGGTTGGGCCCTAAACAACTGCTGGTATCCTTAAAATAAGAGGGAAATTAGAACAAAGACACAGGGAAGAGGCCATGTGAAGATGGAAAGAGAGCTTGAAATGATGTGGCTACAAGCCAAGGAAAGGCAAGGATTGCTGGCAACCACCAGAAGCAAGAAGAAAGGCAAGGGAAAATCCTCCTCTAGAGCCTTCAGAAAGAGGATGACCTAGTCAACACCTTGATTTCCAACTTCTAACTTCCAGAACCGAAAGAAAACCGGTGCATGCTTAGTCACTCAGTCATGTCCGACTCTTTGTGACCCATGGCCTGTAGCCTGCCAGATTCCTCAGTCCATGGGATTCTCCAGACAAGAATACTGCAGTGGGTAGCCACGCCCTCCTCCAGGGGATCTTCCCAACACAGGGATCAAACCCAGGTCTCCTGCATTATAGGCAGATTCTTAACTGTCTGAGCCAGCAGGGAAGCACCCTCTAGCCACCCAGTTTGTGGTAATTTGTTACTGCTGACCTAGGAAACTAACACACTTGGCAAATAAGAACTTTCAAAAACCAGCAATAAATAATATGTGCTAAATGAATGGCAAGAACACGAAAGTGTTATGGCACCCTGGAAGAAATCTAATCTTGTTTTTCAGGCCATATGCACAAATTCACCCATAAACCAAAGACTCTTGCAGCACCTCTATTAGTCCATCAAACAAATCCAGTGAGGGGTAGTACAAAGTGCCCCCAAAATATATCTCTTTGACATAAGGATTGTCTTGAGCTGATTATTCTGAGAAACAAAATTCAAGAAAAGCCCTGAAAACACAATAGAAGTTACCCTTTTGTAAGGGAAATTTACCTTTATAAAGAAAATCTCTATTTGTAAGTGTGTCTCCCTCTCTGACATGACATGAACTTGGGCAAACTTTGGGAGATGGCGAGGGACAAGGAGGCCTGGTGTGCAGCAGGCCACGGGGTCACAGAGAGTCAGACATGACTCGGCAACTAAACAGCTCCCTCTCTGTACCAAGAATGGAATGATGACTAAAGCATAAGAATCTCATCAATGGAGAAGAAATTTAAATCTGCATAACACATCTTACCCTTATTTTTCTGGTATCTTCCCATTACTGGCTCGCCCCTCACTCCAAATATCTTTCTTTTGTCACTAGCTGAAGATGATATTTAAAGTGTTGTCTTGGGCCACAGGACTGGAAAAGGTCAAGTTTTCATTCCAATCCCAAAGAAAAAGGCAATCCCAAAGAATGCTCAAACTACTGCACAATTGCACTCATCTCACACGCTAGTAAAGTAATGCTTAAAATTCTCCAAGACAGACTTCAGCAATATGTGAACAGTGAACTTCCAGATGTTCAAGCTGGTTTTAGAAAAGGCAGAGGAACCAGAGATCAAATTGCCAACATCCGCTGGATCATCAAAAAAGCAAGAGAGTTCCAGAAAAACATCTGTGTCTGCTTTATTGACTATGCCAAAGCCTTTGACTGTGTGGATCACAATAAACTGTAGAAAATTCTGAAAGAGATGGGAATACCAGACCACCTGACCTGCCTCCTGAGAAACCTGTATGCAGGTCAGGAAGCAACAGTTAGAACTGGACATGGAACAACAGACTGGTTCCAAATAGAAAAAGGAGTGTGTCAAGGCTGTATATTGTCACCCTGCTTATTTAGCTTATATGCAGAGCACATCATGAGAAACACTGGGCTGGAAGAAGCACAAGCTGGAATCAAGATTGCCAGAAGAAATATCAATAAACTCAGATATGCAGATGACACCACCCTTATGGCAGAAAGTGAAGAAGAACTAAAGAGCCTCTTGGTGAAAGTGAAAGAGGAGAGAGAAAAAATTGGCTTAAAGCTCAACATTCAGAAAACTAAGATCATGGCATCCTGTCCCATCACTTAAAGGCAGATAGATGGGGAAATGGTGAAAACAGTGGCTGACTTTATTTTTCTGGGCTCCAAAATCACTGCAGATGGTGATTGTAGCCATGAAATTAAAAGACGCTTACTCCTTGGAAGGAAAGTTATGACCAACCTAGACAGCATATTAAAAAGCAGAGACATTTTACTTTGCCAACAAAGGTCTGTCTAGTCAAGGCTATGGTTTTTCCAGTGGTCATGTATGGATGTGAGAGTTGGACTATAAAGAAAGCTGAGTGCAGAAGAATTAATGCTTTTGAACTGTGGTGTTGGAGAAGACTCTTGAGAGTCCCTTGGACTGCAAGGAGATCCAACCAGTCCATCCTAAAGGAGATCAGTCCTGGGTGTTCACTGGAAGGACTGATGTTGAAGCTGAAACTCCAATACTCTAGCCACCTGATGCGAAGAGCTGACTCACTGGAAAAAACCCTGATGCTGGGAAAGATTGAGGGCAGGAGGAAAAGGGGACGATAGAGGATGAAATGGTTGGATGGCATCATTGACTTGATGGACATGGGTTTGGGTGGACTCTGGGAGTTGGTGATGGACAGGGAGGCCTGGCATGCTGCGCTTCATGGGGTCGCAAAGAGTCGCGGACACGACTGAGCAACTGAACTGAACTGAACTTGGGCTATTTAGAGGAGTTAATCAGTTCTCCTGAGTTCTTCCGTGACTATAGGAGGTACACATGTTATTAAAATCCTGCTTGCTTTTCTTTTTTTAACCTGTTTTTTTTTTTACTACAGGGAATCTCAGCCAAAGACTCAGAGGGTAGAAGGCAATTTATTTCCCTCCCTTATGCCAGGAAATGGTGTCTTTTCATGCTACTTCTCCATTGAAAATATCTTTGTAATCAAGTTGATTGTGGGCAAATCTCTTCAATGTCAGCCTTACGATGGTATTAATGATTTTTCAGCCTACCTGTTATTCTTGTCATAGAATAATCAGTACTGAGGCTGCAAAAAACAAAGAGAGTTCTTTGGGGTTTTAGGAATTGCCATTTGGGTAAATCTGAAAGAGTGTTCCAGGGAAGAGATAGGGTCAGGGGCTTATAAAAGCTAAAGCCACAGATTGTTGGAGTTGGCTGGCAAGAATTATGATTGATTTTGGGACTTTCCAGGTGGTCCAGTGGCTAGGACTCCCCGCTCCCAATGCAGGGGGTCTGGGTTCAATCCTTAATTGAGGAACCAAGATCTCACAAGCCAGGCAGCATGGCCAATAATGATAATAGGAATAATAATAATAATCTGTAAAAAACAAACAAAAAATGAAAAAGGCAAGGAAGCTATTGAAGACCACCAGTGTTGTGCCAAAGTACTCATGAGTCAATCTAAATTAATTATGCTGGGCTAAAATAGATCTCAGCATCAATATGCATAATATCCTCAATGAACTGAAATACTTTGTGTATGCTTAAAACCATGAGTTTATAATTATACTAAAACCAAATTGATTGGTCACCTTTAAAAGGTGCCAGGGGAATGTCTAATTATTTTGAAACTTGATAAATAAAGGGACAGAATCAGTCTTTCCCATCCTCCCCATCCAGGTTGTATTGCAAAATAACCAAATAATTGATGAGGGGAATTTTCTCTGAATAGAAGTATTCCAAAAGATGAATGAAAAAGGAATGACAGAATTGTACCACCATTTTGTAACCTCTAATGAAAGTCACAAAAAGAAAGACTCTAAGACATTGTTTTTCTCATGATGGAAAAACACACCACCAATGAAGTAGTGTCAAAAAACAAAAACAACAAAATGAGAACAACTCTAACCTGAAACATATCAAGTCTATTAATTTAACTGTCAATTTATACAAAATACAGTAAATAAAGGAATATTTTAAACATACCATGGAGATGCAATTCACAGAATCTAGACTCTGGGAAACTATAAGATAAACATTAAAAATATTCAAGAAAAAAAAGAGAGATGTAGAAAGATACCATAGATTAAAAGAAACAGTAAAGCAATCAATCATTGGCAAACCGTGGACCTTATTTGGATTATAATTTTTAAAAATGTAAAATAAAGTTTTTAAAAATAGGGCAAGCTATCAGTTCAGTGTAAATGCTTATGTGATAATATTGCTGAATTATTCTAAATTTGTTTCATGTGATGATAATGGCGTGGGTATGTTTTAAAAAAGATTTATTTTCTAGAGATACATATTGAAATATTTACAGAGGAAATTATATGAAATTCAGGATTTACTTCAAAATAATCTTAATGAAGGAAGAGTTGAGGAAATGTAGATAAGAAAAGCATGAAAGAAAGTGAAGTCGCTCAGTCGTGTCTGACTCTTTGCAACCCCATGGACTGTTGCCTACCAGGTTCCTCCGTCCATGGGATTCTCCAGGCAAGAGTACTGGAGTGGGTTGCCATTGACCATGTATTAATAATTTTTAAGATAAGTGATGAATACATCAGATTCATTACACTATTTTCTCTACTTTTATTTATGTTTGAAATTTTCTAAAATGATACATTTGAAAACATCAATAAGGAGTAGAATCACAGAACTCTAAAGGCTCCTCATTCTTATCCCTTAAATGATCAGGGTTTTTATGGTCAGGTCTTATGCATCTTGGTAGACTTTGCTTTTGGCAAGTGACTGGAATACAGTAATCAATCAATAAATGTTTACTGAACATTAATAACCACTTGTAACATCAGTAGCACTCTATTACTCTGGTCAAATTTGTTAGGTCATCTACAGATTTAGAAGGCTTCTGATTTTGTTCATAATTGTTAGCAATAAAATAGCTCCTAGCAATCTCCCTGTGAGTAAAACTGGGTACACTCACTCAAGTGTCACCCCATATAGGTGTTTCTGCTAAGTAGTCCCCAAAGTAACATCTGTATCACACCCCAGCTTTTAACAGACTTGTCCACTCAAGTGTCCTATCTTACATTGTACTTCCCAGAAATAACTGAAGTCTGGGCATTGTTCTTGCTGAAGTTTCAAGGCTCTGGTCAAATGTTAAGCTTCCAAAAGTTTTGCTCCTAACTCAGTGAATTTGAGCACTGCTTACTGTTATACACAGTGGTTAGTGGAAAATAAGAGGAAATACAGCCAGTACCCAAGAGAAAAAAATTATATGGGAAATAAAACCTAAAATATAAAATGATATGCTAAGTATGTGCTTCTAGAGTTTTAAAAGAAAACTTGATGTCACTATTAAAATCTGAGCAGGTTTTCCAAAATTCCTTTGTCTAGTTGACGGGAATATGCAATGGGATGCTGACAATCTAAATTTAAAAGAAGAAAATTTACATGTGGGAGAAATTATTTAAATTTCCATCCACCTGAAAGTAAATCTTATTAACAAGAAATGGTTTGCAGGGGGTAGGACGGAGATGTTATAAAGATATCTACCTGTGTTTCTGAAGGACCCTGACAGCAGCAACAGATGGGACTGCAGAAAGCAGAAGGCCATTATCGAAGCTTTAATTCATCTGGTGACTTTGAAATACCAAAAACACTGGAAGATGAAGCATTATGGAAAATATCTTGGCTTCCTCTTTCTAAGACACTCTTGGCCACTGAATTGGTGTTCTCGGAGAAGACATCTGCTTGTAGGTGATGACTGAGAAATGGAATAAATATAGGGAATAAATCTCCTGCCCCCGATTCCTTACTCTGCCAGCCATTACTAGTACATGTGGGTGTTGATTTGTTAGCTGTCCCAGATTTCAGAAAGGCAGAGATGGCTTTCAGCTAAAATTGGTGACTTGAGGATAGATTTAACTACCTTATATTCCATCTATGTTTTCTACTAAAATAATCTATAACTATCATAAATAGAAAACATAGCAATGCTGGTAATTAACAAATGAAGGAATCTTTGCTACATACCATAAAGATGAGACCATAAAGAAAAGACCTATCACTCCAGGTTTATTTGAAGTCTGGAAATTAAATGAAAAGAGATCTCAGCAAACTCTGACTATGACCTTCATTGTAGTAGCAAGGGCTGGAGGTAATAATAGGTCATTGGTGACCTTGTAAGGGGCTCATATGAACCATGCATTGCATGTCAGAGCCACAAGGAGCAGAGACCTTGGGGTCCTTTTAAATAACTTATACTGCAAGGAGTTTCAACCTGTCAATCCTAAAGGAAATCAGTCCTGACTATTCATTGGAAGGACTGATGCTGAAGCTGAAACTCCAATACTTTAGCCACCTGATGTGAAGAACTGACTCATTAGAAAAGACCTTGATGCTGGGAAAGATTGAAGGCAGGAGGAGAAGGGGATGACAGAGGATGAGATGGTTGGATGGCATCACTGACTCAATGGACATGAGTTTGAGCAAGCTCCAGAAGATGGTGAGGGACAGGGAAGCCTGAGGTGCTGCAGTCCATGGGGTTGCAAAGAGTTGGGCATGACTGAGGGATGGAACTGAACTGAACTGAACACTGAAAATGTAATGCCATGCTGGGAAAAAATAGAAAGACAGCCATAGTTCTCTCCAAATAAAGGCAACTCTGCCAGAGAAAGTGGGATTGCAGCTAACTTTAGGTTTAGTTGGTTTAGAACTTCAAACCAATATTAGCTCTAAAAGCATTTAGACCACCAATACTGGACAAACCCTGATTCCCCTCTTTAATTCAGTAAGTAACTGAAAATACGAAAAGATAGCACAAGTTAAAAAAGGTATTAATCTGAGCAATGATCTGAGTAATGAGATTAAATATTCCTGTATGAAATTCTGGAAATTCACTGATTAGTTGAAGAGGATTTTGCATATTGAACACAAGAATAAACAGTAGTTAAAATGGAGAAAATCTGAAATCAGAAAAGACTAAGAAAATAGAAAACTTGGTTTTTGAGTTTCAAACAAATCAGTGAATTGGAATCCAAGCCACTAGGTTGTTCTCTAAATCTGTGAGTCTGTTCCTTTTTTGTTATATTCACTAGTTTTGGGGTTTTTTAAGATTCTATCTATACGTGATATTATACAGTATTTCTCTATCTGATTTATTTCACTAAGCATAATACCCTCTAAGTTCATCCATGTTGTTGCAAATAACAAAATTTAGGTTTTTTTTTTTATGGCTGAGTAGCATTCCATGGCAGAGAAGGCAATGGCACCCCACTCCAGTACTCTTGCCTGGAAAATCCCATGGACGGAGGAGCCTGGTAGGCTGCAGTCCATGGGGTCACGAAGAGTCAGACATGACTGAGTGACTTCACTTTCACTTTTCACTTTTATGCATTGGAGAAGGAAATGGCAACCCACTCCAGTGTTCTTGCCTGGAGAATCCCAGGGACGGGGTCGCACAGAGTCGGACACGACTGAAGTGACTTAGCAGCAGCAGCAGTAGCAGCATTCCATGGTGTGTATGTATACATAGAGAGAACACACATAAATAGACACCACATCTTTTTTATTACTTATCTGTTGGACCATTATGTTGCTTCTATGTCTTGAATATTATAAATAATGTTGCTATGAACACTGGAGTGCATGTATCTTTTTGAATTGGTATTTTTATTTCTCTTGGATATATCCCAGAGTGGAATTGCTGGGTCATACGGTAGTTCTAGAAACCTCCATAGCGTCTCCCATAGTAGCTGCCCCAACTTATATTCCCACCAACAGTGTATGAGGGTTCCCTTTTTTCCACATCCTCATCAGCATTTATCATTTGCAGGTGTTTTTGGTGATAGCCTTTCTGACAGGCGTGAGGTGGTATCTCATTGTAGTTTTCATTTTTATTTCTCTGATTAACGATGTTGAGCATCTTTTCATGTGCCTGTTGCCCATCAGTATGTCTTCTTTGGAAAAATGTCTATTTAGTTCTTTTGCCCATTTTTTAAATCAGGTTGCTTTCTTAATGTTGAGTTGTATGAGCTGTTTATATGTTTTTGGTTTTGTTTGTTTTTTAATTTTTATCGAAGTATAGTTGACTTACAATGTTGTATTTCAAGTGTACAGTAAAGTTAATCACTTATACATATATATACCCATTCTTTTTTAGATTCTTTTCCCATATATGTTATTTACATATTCTGGATATTAACTCCTTACTGGTCATCTAATTTATTTTAAAACCCTCAGTATATATATGGCAATATGTTTGAAATTCATAGAAGAAAATATAAATTATAAATACATATAAAATAAATACAGATTATAAGAATTTACTTCAAAGGAGGAAAAGGCTTAAGTGTTTTGTTTTTACAAAAGAGACTTAAAAACAAGTAAAGCAACTCGCCTAAAGTTATACATTTTATAAAAGGCAGAGCATAAATCTGAAACTTCACAGCATCTAAAAAAACATAGAAGGCTTCTCAATTTATTTTAAGAACTTCCATAATGTTGATAGTAAGTCTGACCAGAATAGAAAACACACACACACACACACGTATACTATGTAGATTAATTTCACTTAATATAGATGGAGAAAAGCAGAAATAAAACACAGAAAACTGAATGCATATTTAAAATAATAACACTATAATAATGTCTATTTCAGTAATGCAAGGGTCATTCACTCTGAGGAAATGTATAGTACTATAACAATATATTAAACAAAAAAATTCCATGATACTTTTGATAGATTTAATGTCTATCAAAGGCATTTGATATAAATCAACATTATTTTATGATGATTTCTAAACTAAGACATTATTTTAAATTCACTTGAGGTTTTTTCCCCCTCTCAAAAAAGCAATCAGAACTATAGTTAAGTATAACTTTGATGTATTTCCATTGAAGTTTCGAATATTTGCTACTGCCCTCAATATAAGGGCTAAAGTGAAAGTTGCTCAGGCATGTCTGACTCTTTGTGACCCCATGGACTTCTCCAGGAAGAGAAGAATTCCAGTCCATGGAATTCTCCAGGCCACAATAATAGAGTGGGTAGCCTTTCACTTCTCCAGATCTTCCCAACCCAGGGATCGAACACAGATCTCCTGCACTGCAGGCGGATTCTTTACCAGTTGAGCCACAAGGGAAGCACAAACACTGAAGTGGGTAGCCCAAATACTGAAGTCTCCAGCGGATCTTCCCAACCCAGGAATCAAACCAGCGTCTCCGGCATTGCAGGTGGATTCTTTACCAACTGAGTTACAGGGGAAGCCCCCAAGAACTAAAGCAATAAGACCAAAAAAAAAAAAAAATGCACAAAGAACTGACCACTAAAGGAATCATATTTTTACACTAAAATAACACATGTTAACCCTCCCGACCCCCACCCTCATGTTTCTTATAGCCTTTCAGCATTGTGAGATATAAATTCAGGGCACAAAATAGCTGCTTAATAAGTTGTGCTAAATTCTTGAGGCTCCCATTTAGCATTCAAGAATTAATTCCTATAAATAAGAGTATAAAAATCCTCCCTAAACTAGAAACTAATGTTCATCATTATAGTTTAACCATGAATCTTGTATCAGATTAAGGATACTATGACACAGAGAAGTAAAGATTCTCATAATGGTTTTCTGTTTGGGACTAGGTTGGAAGATGCAGAAGAAAGAGAGAAGGAGTGATATGGTCGGATGGCGACTCTAAAGTTTATCTCCCTAAGCTTTGTTCACTAAAGTGATGGGGTGATGTGAATGGGGGCCACCATGCAGGACAACAAGCTTGTTCCCTATTTGGAATTCTAAGAGAAACCCAGGCAGGAGATTCCATATCAACATCTGGCTGTTGGGTAAAACTGACATAGATAAGACAGACAAAGCTTCTACAGGATTCTATTAAATACTGTATCTGTGCATATGTGCTAAGTTCCTCAAGTCTACTCTTTGCAACCCCATAGACTGTAGCCCACCAGGCTCCTCTGTCCAAGGGATTCTCCAGGCAAGAATACTGGAATCGGTTGCCACGCCCTCCTCCAGGGGATCTTCCTCACCCAGGGATTGAACCCAGGTCTGATGTGTCTCCTGCATTAGCAGGAAGGTTCTTTAGTGCCACCCGGGAAGCCCAAGGCGACTGTATCTGACTCACCTTCAATTGAAAGACGTAATAAAGATGATATCAAACCGTGAATTGCAGGCCTTTCCTGATGGTCCAGTGGCTAAGACTCTGAGCTCCCAATGCAAGGGGCCCAGATTCGATACCTGGTAAAAGAACTAGATCCCACATGCCACAAATAAGACCTGGTACAGCCAAATACATTAAAAATTTAAAAAATGAGATGTTTACAAAATGTTCTCTAATTTCAGAGAGGTATAATGTGAAAAAATACTCACACACAAATTAGAATCAACAAAAAAGTATGATAACACTCCAAAGCCATCACATCAGGTCATATCTCACTAATTTTAGCAGCTCTTGTCCCTAGGTCAGCCTTGGCATATAGTATGTGTTCAATAAACACTGACGGGAAAGAAGGGAAGGGACGAAGAGAGGAAGGAAATTGTGACTTGCCCAGCATCTGAATGCAGTCCTTAAAATTCTACACAACCTTCTTCCCTTCATTCTTTTAAATTCTAATTTAGTTCATATTCTTGAATATTTCTGAATATTCAAGAAATATTCTTGAATATTTCTAACCAGCTCAGACACAGTCACAAGTTCTTCCTACAGGGAACTTCAGCTTGCCCCATTGTCTTAAATCATCTGCGATCCTAAGTCTATTTTCCTTTCTTCTAGTTTGGCCCTTTCAACTGTCCAAAGCAGACCTCAAAGACTTGTTTCCTCACACAGTTCTGGGGCCAATTATGAGAAGTGAAAAACAGAAGAAAAAAACTGACCACAAGGAAGACATCTAAGAGTAGATGGCACTTGAGCTGTCTTGAAAAATAAGAGACAGTCAGCAAAGTAAGACAGGTAGAGACACAACAGCCTCTCAGATGACTTCAGCATTCAGGGTCAACAACTCAAAATGCTAAAGACAATATCTAAACCTCTGATTGCTCAAAACTACAGCTTTTCATAATTTTACATTATAATTTGTTCCATGTGCATGAATGCACAATGTGATTTCTTCCCACAGCTAGACTATCATTAGATAAGATTTCTGAAGGCAAAGTCTAAGTGATTGAAAAAGTGCATATTTAACAGGTCTAGCTATTTATAGCAGCAGCTGCTTTGACCCAACAGACTGGCAAATATTCCCACTCTTGGAAAATGCCACAGTCTTTGTTTTTCTTCCTACCTCTCTGGATTCTCCTTTTTGATCCTTTTAACTTGCATCATCTATTCCAAATTACAGAGATTTGGAGTGACCTCAAAATTCTTTCTCTAGCCCTCTTTGCTTATGTGTTTTTTAATTTCTTTTTTTAAAATATTTATTTCAACCAGGAATTGAACCTGTGTCCCCTGCACTGCAAGGCAAACTCTTAACCATTGGACCACCAGGGAAGTCTCGATTTTAAAATTTTGAAATATTGGATAAATTTTAAAGAATATATGATATTTGGCAAATTATATGAAGCTCAATGATAAAAACAACCAGGACCAGGACAAGAGTGGGGCCAAGTGAGACATTTTTTCTTTCAGTATGAAATTTAAGGGGGCACCAAAAAATTCAAAATCAGGATAAATAATATTTTAATGCAATATTTTAAAAATCAAAGTTAATGTGAAAAATCCCATGATGAACAAAATATGACACTTTTAGGTAAAGACAGTAGTAAAACTGATCCTGTAGTTTTGCTGCCTCACTTGGCTCACCCTAATACCAGCCCAGCTTCCAATATAATTTGAAAAACCAGATGTCTGACCTGAGGGTTGTGGTTTGCCAATTTTATTTTTTTAATATAGTATTAAAATATGATTACTAAGTTTTTTGACACTCCTTAAATTTGCACCTGAGGTGAATTCTGCACTTAACTTCTGCTCAGAGGTAGCTCCACCCGCTGCCCAATTCATGAAATGGAAAATGTCTTTCAGTTTTTTGCTTGTAAACTTTATAAAATCTAAATGTTGGGGCTTCTTTGGTGGCTCACCAGTAAAGAATCCACCTGCAATGCAGGAGACAGCCTGCAATGCAAAATATGAGGGTTCTATTCCTGGGTTGGGAAGATTCCCTGGAGAAGGAAATGGCAATCTACTCCAGTATTCTTTACTGGGAAATTGCATGGACAGAGGAGCCTGGCAGGCTATAATCCATAGGGTCTCAAAAAGTCATGACTTAGCAACTAAACCACCACCACCAAACATTATAAAATATTACTATATTCCTCTAAGTCATTCTTTTTTTCTTCATTTAATATTAAGTCTCCAATAGTCCTTCACGCTTAGGTGAGCAGCTATAGTTCACCCTTCTTCGTGGTTCTCCAATGTCCCATCCTATGACAGCATCTTCATCCATCTATTTTCCTACTGATGGATGTGTGGGTTGATACCAGTTACTTGTCATTACAAACCTTCTGTAAACATTCTTGTACATGTCTGCTGCCTACAGGCCGAGAGGTTCTCTAAGCCCCAGAATGTACTCCTGAGAAGAGAATGTCTGAGTCATACAGTATGCACAAGTTGAAATTTACTAGATAATACCACGATAAAGATGAAAGTCGCTCAGTCATGTTCAATTCTTTGCTACCCCATGGACTGTAGCCTGCCAGGTTCCTTTGTTCATGGAATTCTCCAGGCAAGAATACTGGAGTGGGTAGCCATTCCCTTCTTCAGGGGATCTTCCTGACCCAGAGATTGAACCCAGGTCTCCTGAATTGCAGATTCTTTACCATCTAAGCCATGATCCAAAAAGCTTACACCAATATCTACTATCACCACCAACAGTTTCTGTTGTCCTCAGACCCAACAGAATACAATGTTTTACAATTTATAATTTTTTGCCAATGTGATCTATTATTATTGCTTCATTTGTATTTTCATGATTAATAATGAGATTGAACATATTTTGTATACATATTTCCTCTTTAGAATGCCTGCTTAGGCATTTTGCCCAATTTTATATTAGAATTTAATCTAATAGATATAATATAGATATTCTAGTATATATGTATTATATAGATTATATTTAATATATCTATATTATATATACCTACTGTATCTATTAGATTATATTCTAACCAGTCAATCCTAAAGGAAATCAACCCTGAAATATTTATTGGAAGGACTGATGCTGACACTCCAATACTTTGACCAACTGATGTGAGGAGTCAACTCACTGGAAAAGACCCTGACGCTGGGAAAGGCTGAAGGCAAAAGGAGAAGGAGGTGGCAGAGGATGCAATGGTTAGATACCATCACTGACTCAATGGACTTGAATTTGAGCAAACTCTAGGACACAATAGAGGACAGAGGAGCCTGGCATGCTACAGTCCATGAGGTCACAGAGTCAGATACAACTTAGCAACTGAACAACAACAATAAATAGTAATATGTGCTGCTGTGCTGTGCTAAATCACTTCAGTCATGTCCGAGTCTTCGTGACCCCATGGACTGTAGCCTGCCAGGCTCCTCTGTCCATGGAATTTTTCCAGGCAGGAATACTGAAATGGGTTACCATGCCCTCCTCCATGGGATCTTCCCGACCTAGGAATCGAACCCACATCTCTTATGTCTCCTGCATTGGCAGACAGGTTCTTTACCACTATTGCCACCTGTGAAGCCCATATAGTAATATATGTAGATATAATAGACATGTATATTGTGTTGGTCTTCTAGTTTTTTCAGAAATTCTGTATATAGTCTGGATATCAGTCTTTTGTTGTATGTGTTCCAATATCTTTTCTAAGTTTTCAGCATGTTTTTATTCTCTTTATGATATCTTCTTATTTACAAAAGATTCTTAATTTTCATGTAATAACATTTATCATTTTTATCTTTTATTGTTAGTACTATCATTTCTTGCTTAATAAATCATTTCTTTCTCAGTTGTCATAATTTTCTGTGTTTTCTTCAAAAAGTGTTCAAGTTTTGACTTTTACATGTAGGGCTTTAATGCATCTGGAATAGATATTTGGATGTCACGTGAGGTAGGGATCTGATTTCAGTTTTTTCAGTGTGGATAACCTATTGCTCCAGGAACATCTCTTTAAAAATCATTCCTTCCCCATAGATCTTCAATGCCACATCTTCCATATATTGGGTTTCAATATATGTGTACATTAATTTCTGCTCCATTTGTCAGTTTCTCTTATCTTTGTGCCAATGTCATGTGATCTTTTATAGTATACTAAAATATTTATTGGAAAGAAATTTGAAATAAATCTTTATATCTAGTTGTCACATCTCTTCACTCAGCTTTTTTTGTTGTTGTTAAAGAATATCCTGATTATTTGCCCTTTTTAGAACCAATTAGTTAACTTCCATCTAAAAAACCTTTGGGGATATAATGACATTGAATCAATTTCACAAGATAAATTTGGCAGAAATTGACATTATAATTGTTGTTGTCATTAGTCTGAACATGTTGCATCCCTCCATTTATTTGGTTATTTCTGAATGATGGCCCCCAAAAGATATGTCCATGCATGAACCCCTGGAACCTGTAAATGTGACCTTATTTGAAAAAAAAAGGTATTTGCAGATTAAAGAACTCAAGATGCTATCACCCTGGATTATCCAGGTAGGTCTTAAATCTAATAGCAAGTGTCTTAAGATACAGAAGAGAAGACAGACACAGAAGGCAGGCCATATGAAGGTAGAGACAGAAATAGAATTTATTCAGCCACAAGCCAAGGGACACCCAGCGCTACCAGAAGCTGGAAAAGGCAAGGAAGGATTCTCCTCTAAAGCTTTCAGAAGGACTGCAGCCCTGCTAACATCTTGATTTTGGATGTCTGCCAGGAAGAACTGTGAGACAATACATTTCTGTTATTTTAATCTACTAATTTGTGGTAATTTGCTATGGCTGTCCTAGGAAACTAACATACCTTTAATAAAGTTACATAATTTCTTCATAGTGACCTTCTGTCTTTTTTTTTCATTGAAGTATAGCTGATTTATAATATATTAGTTTCAGGTATACAACATAGAGATTCAGTATTTTTATAGATTATACTTCATTTAAAGTTATTATAAAATAATGACTATATTTCCCTGTGCTGTACAACATATTCTTATACCTTATTTTATGCATAGTAGTTTGTATCTCTTTTTAAAAATTTTTATTGGGGTATAGTTGTGTAATGTTGTGTTCGTTTCAGGGGTGCAACAAAGTGAATCAGTTATACATTTATATATCCACTCTTTTTTTTTTTTTAGGTTCTTTTCCCATATAGGCCATTACAGAGTATTCAGTAGAGTTCCCTGTGCTATACAGAAGGTTCTTATTAGTTATCTGTTTTGTATATAGCAGTGCATACATGTCAGTGCCAATTTCCCAATTTATCCCCCCCGCTACTTTATCCCCTGGTAACCATAAATTTGTTTTCTATATCCATGGCTCTACTTCTGCTTTGTAAATAAGTTCATTTGTACCCTTACTTTAGATTCCACTTATAAGCAATATCATGTATTTGTCCTTCTGTCTTTCGCTCAGTATTAGTCACTAGGTCCATCCATGTTGCTGCAAATGGCATATTTTGTCCTCTGTTATGGCTGAGTGCTGGGCTTCCCAGATGACTCAGCGGTAAAGAATCTGGCTGTCAAAGCAGAAGACTCAAGAGACCCAGGTTCGGTCCCTGAGTCGGGAAAACCTGTGAAGAAGGAAATGGCAACCCACTCCAGTATTCTTGCCTGAAGAATCCTATGGGCAAAGGAACCCTATAGGGTCACAAAAAGTTGGACATGACTAAGGATGCATGCACAATATTCCATCGTATATAAGTAATTCTGTTGTATTTATTCCCAAATTCCTTATCTTTAATTGCTATTTATATAAATGGCATCTTTTAGAATTTCTGTTTATTGATGATATTCATGAAGGAAATTAATACTGGGGCATTTTATACCAAGAAACTTTGCTAAAAACTTAAAAAAAAATAAACATGTGTCAACATTTTTTTATACTCTTGCATGCATGCAAGAAAAAAATGTCCTTTTTAGATCAATTAACATATTTATCTCTAATAAGGATATTTCCTAGGAAAAGAAAATGGATTAGATATAGAAGGGAAGAACAGTCAGGTTGAAGGTCAGTACATCCCTGGTAGACAGCTGATAATTAATTGTATATGTCACTAGTTAACCAGAACAAGTCCTCATTTCATCAAAACTTATTAGAAACTGTCATAACCATTTATTAGAAATGCTGGTTTTTCCCAGAAGGAGGGTGCAAATTACATACAATCTATGAGAGGATTATGTCCCAGACCATTGTTCCTTTTATACTGGGACTGTCAATCCACCAAGCAAATCTTCCAGCTTCTACTTTCTCTCCTCTCCAATTTGTTCTCCAACATGCAGCCCTATTTTTAAAGTACAATTCTTAATCTAACCAATCTACTCCTAATTGCTAGCAAAATCCCACTGTTTTCAGATAGAAGCCAAGATCTTTAAATGGCACAAAAAGCCTTCTCTTCTAAATCCCACCTCTCAACACTCTTGCCCTATTGCTCTGGGCTACAACCATACTGGTTCTCTCTCAGCTTTTGCGAACCAAAGTACTTACTTACTTGTCTAGTCAAGCACTTCTATTATTTAAGCTATTTCCTCTGCCTGTAACCTTCTTTCCCTCCCTTCTCTCCTAGCCAACTCATCTCCATCCTTCACAGCTCAGGTTAAAGTCACTTCCTCAGTCTTCCCTAATACATCATTTAAGTAAAAATTATCTCTCCCTGCCAACACTCCTGAGCTTTTTTCCTATTAATATTTAAATTTATATCCACTAAAATTCAAAAATGCATAGTCTTGTAACTACAATGACAAGCAAGTGCAGAATAGTTTGATCATCTCCCACAATTTCTTAAGCTATCTTTTTGTAGTCAGTCCCACCCCTTTACTTCAAACCATGGTGAGCACTATAGTTTTGTCTTTTCCAGATGTCATTTAAATGGTACCAAGGAATATGCAGCCTTATTATGCCTATGACTTCTATCATTCAGAATTATGCAACCAAGATCCATTTCTGTTTATGAATACCAGTAGTTCATTACTTTTTATTGTTGAGTAGTATTCCATTGTATAGATGTACTGCAGTTTGTTTATCCATTCACCAATTTAAGGACATATGGATTGCTTCCAATGTGAGGCAATTATGAGTAAAGTTGCCAAAAACATTCACATATAGGTTTTCGTGTGAACATACATTTTCATTCCCTTGGGTAAACACACAGGCATGAGATTACTACGACATAGGCTAAGTGTGTGCTTATTATTATAAGAGCTGAACTGTTTTCCAAGACACTGCCATTTTGTATTTCAACCAACAAAGTTTACTAGTTCCATGTGATCTGTATCAAGCCATTACCTGAGATTGTTAGGCTTCTTTTTCTTTTCTTTTAGCCATTCTAATAGCATATGCTGGTATCTAATTATGATTTCAATTTGCATTTTCCTAATGACTAATGATGGTAAGCATCTTTCCATGTGCCTATTTGCCATCTGTATATCTTCTTTGGTGAACTGACTGTTCAAATCCTTTGCCTATTTATTTATATTAATAATTGGGCTGTTTGTCTTTCACCATTTAGTTTTGAGAGTTCTTTATTTACTTTCTGAATTCAGGTTCTTTTTCAGACACATAATTTACAAATATTTTCTCCTAGTCTGCGACTTTTCATTTCATTCTTGCAGCTATCTTTTGAAGATCAAAGGTTTTTAGTTTTGATTAAGTCTAATTTATCAGGGTTTTTTGTTCCTTTTATTTTTTGGCTATGCTGTGTGGCATGTAGGATTTTAGTTTCCTGCCAGGGAAGTCCCAGGGTTTTTTTGTTTTTTATGGATAATGTTTTTGGTGTCTAAGAATTCTCAATTCAAAATCAAAGATTTTTCTTCTATATTTTCTCATGGAAAGTACATATATTTTGTTTTATATTTAGCTCTATGATGCATTTCAGTTAATTTTTGTATGAAGTGTAAGGTATGGGTTCAGGTGACTTTTTTGCATGGATATGTAATTGTTTAAGGACCATTTGTTGAAAAAAAAAAAAACAAACTCTACTTTCTTGACCTTTTATCAAAAACCTATTGACCAAACAAACTATTCTGTATGATTTCCAGTCTCATAAAAATTTAAGATTTGTTTTATGAATAATTATATTTCTAAGCAAATGTTCCTTGTGTCCTTGAAAGAATTCCAAGTCTCCTATATCCTTGATAATTTTCTATTTCTTCTATGATTACCAAGAGGATATATCTCTTGGTGTTACTGTTTTAGTAGTTGCTATAGTGATTGTAACACACAAACCTTTCTTAATCTACTTAGAGCTAATATTTTGCCACCTCAAACAAAATGTAAAAGACTTCCAACCACATGGACCCTTCACTCTTGCTTCTTTATATTATAGTCATCATTTGTACTACGATGAAAACCCTACCAAACAATGTTATACTTTCTGTTCAACTGTCACATGTATTTAAAGATCTTAAAAAAAGAAAAATAGCCTATAACCCAAATATTTGCCATTTATTTATGTTGTTTTTCCTGTATTCTTGAATTTCCATGTTTCTCCCAGGTATCATTTCCCTCCAGTCTGAAGAACTTTAGAATTTCAGCATTTCTTTTAGAATAAATATAATGCTGACAATTCTCCTGTTTTCTCTTCACCTGAGACTGTCTCCATTTTGCTTACATTCCTAAGGAACTTTTACTTTTGCTGGTTGTAGAATTCGGGGCTGACAATCCTTTTCTCTTAGTACTTTAATTACATTGGTCCACTATCTTTTGGCCTTTTATGTTTTTCTGATAAGAAATCCACAGTCAAATCATTGTTTAATTTTTGCATTCTATTTTTTCTTAACTAATTTTACTAGGAGTTTGTCGGTTTTATTAGCACTTTATTTTTAAGAGCTTTCTAAATTGAAGTGTAGCTGATTTACATTTCAGGTGTACTCTTTTCGATTCTTTTATATTATAGGTTATTACAAGATATTGATAAGGGCCCTGTGTCATAGGCCCTTGCTGCTTATCTATTTTACATATAGATTCTTGTTGTTTATGCATCTATTAATCCCAAATTCCTAACTTATCCATACCCCTTATCCCTTTGATAACCTTAAGTTTGCTTTCTATATGTCCATGAATCTATTTCTGCTTTTAGATAAATTCATTTATGTCATATTTTAGATTACATGTATAAGTGATATCATGTGGTATTTTTATTTCTGACTTACTCACCTGATAATCTCTAGGTCCATCCATGATGCTACAAATATTATTTCATTCCTTTTTACGGCTGAGTAATAACAGTCCATTGTGTGTGTATATATACACACACATATATATGTATATATACACACCACCTTATTAGACATATGTATATATACATATATACAACCTCTTCTTTGCCCATTCACCTATTGAAGGACATTTAGGTTGCTTCCAAGTCTTGGCTTTTGTAAATAATGCTGCTATGAACATAGGAGTGAATGTATCTTTTCAAATTAGAGTTTCCTCCAGATATATGCCAGGAGTGGGACTGTAAGATTGTATGACAACTTTATTTCTAGTTTTTTGAGGAACCTCCATACTATTTTCCATTATGGCTGTATCAATTTACATTCCCATCAACAGCGTAGGAGGGTTGCTTTTACTCCACATCCTCTTCAGCATTTTTTTGTAGATGTTTTGATGATGGCCATTCTGACTGATGTGAAGTGATACCTGACTGTAGTTTTGATTTGCATTTCTCCAACAATTAGCAGTGTTGACCATCTTTTCATGTGCCTGTTGGCCATCTTATCAGTACTTTTAAAGAAACAACTTTTAATTTGTTCATCCATTCAGTCTATCTTTGCCTTCCATCTACTTTCTGCTTTAGTCTTTGAGGTTTCTTCCTTCTGCTTTCTTAAAATTTATAGTTTTTCTCTTCCCCGTTCCTTAAGTTGAATGCTCATCTCATTTCCAGTCTTTCTACTTTTCCAAAATAAACAGGTAAGGGACTTCCCTGGCAGTCCAGTGGTTAAAACTCTATGTCCCCAATGCAAGGGGTGTAGGTTTGATCCCTGGTTGAGGAACTGAGATTCCACATGCTGTGTGACCAAATAAATAATAAGCTTTATAAAAAACAGCTAATATATTTTCTCTAAGTTTTAAAGGTAAATATGGGGAATTCCCTGGCAGTGCAGTGGTTAGGATTCTGCATTCTCACTGCTGAGGGCCGGCTAGGGAAATAAAATGGAGATAGTCTTGTTCAGGTTTCAGAGGCAAGAGAGCAGAGCAAGCCTCTGACCTTGCTTCTGACCTACCGAGATAATGCCCTGACGACTGCTCCACTGCTGTATCAGTCACATCCGCTGAGTGCTGGCTGAGGGGCACCACAGACAGACAGCGGGTGGGTCTTGGAATTTGTTGAACCCTTGGAGGGGGTCTGGTCAACCACTTCCGGGATTTAACAAACTTCCAAGATACACAGAGCAAAACAAACAGCATTGTAAAAAAAGATTAACATAATACCAGACCTGCAGTTTTGCCTACAGACTGATGACGTTATCAGTTTTCATCCCGGGATTATAATCCAGAACCCCGAACTGCCATTTTTGAAGTCTCAACTACATAGCAGACATGCTGCCTGGGACCTTTTACCAGTTGGAACTTCAGATATGCTATGACATGGGACTTCCCAGCACTGTTTAAGTCTGGATGTTGGTCAAATCCCAATTTGGTGATGTATCCTCTGCTATTTCTATTCCTCTTTTCTTTTAAGGTTAGTATATTGAAAGGAAGGTAGGTAATTCTCCAATAAATACTGGTATTATTTATTTGTATAGAATGAGTGGCTTATTTTATTTAACCAATCCTTTGAACCTGAAATGAAAGTAAAAACTTTCAGCAAAACAGGGCCCAAAAAAAAAAAAAAAAAAAAAACAGGGCCCAAGTTCAATCCTTGGGGTCAGAAACTAAAATTCCACAAGCCACACAGCACGGTCGAAAAAAAAGAGAAATCCAGATATGTAGCATTCTCATGACCTTTTAGTTCTATTATATTGTCACTGATACCTGAGATATTTAGAAGGCTAATTTTGAATTTTATATCACATGTTTTTAATTTAGCACTTTGCTTTTGACTGCATTGGTAAGAAAATGAGTTCTATATGATACTGATTCTTTGAAATGTGTCAATATTTATTTTATGGCCTAATAAGTAGTCTGTTTTTAAACTGAGGGTTCTTAAAAAGAGACACATTCTCCAATTATTAAGTACAGAATCCTATATTTGTACTTGAGATCAAGAATGTTTTGCTCTTTAAATTTTCTGTCTACAGTGACTTCTGTCTTCTTGATCTATCAAAAACTAAGACGTATGTATTAAAATCTCCCAAATGTTGTTCAGTCAATAAGTTGTATCCAATTCTTTGCAACCCCATAAACTGTAGGATGCCAGTCTTCCCTGTCCTTCACCATCTCCTGGAACTTGCTCAAATTCATGTCCATTGAGACAGTGAAGCCACCCAACTATCTCAACCTCCATCATCCCCTTCTCCTCCCGCCCTCAATCTTTACCAGCCTCAGGGTTTTTTCCAATGAGTCAGCTCTTCACATTAGATGGCCAAAGTAGTGGAGTTTCAGCTTCAGCATCAGTCCTTCCAGTGAATATTCAGGACTGATTTCTGTTAGGATTGACTGGTTTGATTACCTTGCAATTCAAGGGACTCTCAACAGTCTTCTCCAGCACCACAGTTTGAAAGCATCAGTTCTTCGGTGCTCAGCCTTCTTTATGGTCCAACTCTCACCTCCATACATGACTACTGGTAAAACCATAGCTTTGACGGTTATGGACCTTTATCAGCAGTGATGTCTCTGCCTTTTAATATGTTGTCAAGGTTTGTTATAACTTTTCTTCCAACAAGCAAACATCTTTTAATTTCAAGGCTACAGTCACCATCCACAGTGATTCTGGAGCTCAAGAAAATAAAGTCTGTCACTGTTTCCATTTTTTTCCCCATCTATTTGCCATGAAGTGATGGGACCAGATGCCATGATCTTAGTTATCTGGATGTTGAGTTTTCAGCCAGTTTTAATCAAGGCGAAGAATTTTGCCTGGAGAATGCACTGGTCATAGCAAACACCCTCTTCCAACAACACAAGAGATCACTCTACACATAGACATCACCAGATGGTAAATACTGAAATCAGATTGATTATATTCTTCACAGCTGAAGATGGAGAAGCTCTACACAGTCAGCAAAAACAAGAGCAAGAGCTGACTGTGGCTCAGATCAGGAGCTCCTTATTGGAAAATTCAGACTTAAATTGAAGAAAGTAGGGAAAACCACTAGGTCATTCAGCTATGACCTAAATCAAATCCCCTATGATTATACAGTGGAAGTGACAAATAGATTCAAGGGATTAGATCTGGTAGACAGAGTCCCTGAAGAACTATGGAGAAAGGCTCATAGCATTGTATAGGAGGCAGTGACCAAACTATCTCAAAGAAAAAGAAATGCAAGAAGGCAAAATGGTTGTCTGAGGAGGCCTTACAAACACCTGAGAAAAGAAGAGCAGTGAAGGCTTTAAAAGAGAAAGGGAAAGATATACCCAACTGAATGCAGAGTTCCAAAGAATAGCAAGGAGAGATAAGAAAGCCTTCCTAAGTGAACAATGCAAAGAAATAGAGGAAAACAATAGAATGGGAAAGACTAGAGGTCTCTTCAAGAAAATTAAAGATACCAAGGGAATACTTCATGCAAAGATGGGCACAATAAAGGACAGAAAAATGGCAATGACCTAACAGAAGCAGAAGAGCTTAAGAAGAGGTGGCAAGAATACAGAGAAGAACTGTACAGTCTTAATGACCTGGATAACCACAGTGATGTGTTCACTCACCTAGAGCCAGACATCCAGGAATATAAAGTCAAGTGGACCTTAGAAAGCATTACTACAAAGAAGCTAGTGGAGGTGATAGAATTCCAGTTGAGCTATTCCAAATCCTGAAAGATGATCCTGTTAAAGTGATGCTGCACTCAATATACCAGCAAATCTGGAAAACTTAGCAGTGGCCACAGGACTGGAAAAGGCCAGTTTCATTTCAATCCCAAAGAAGGGCAATGCCAAAGAATGTTCAAACTACTGTACAATTGCACCCATTTCACATGCTGGCAAGGTTATGCTCAAAATCCTTCAAGCTAGGCTTCAACAGTATGTGAACTGAAAACTTCCAGATGTACAAGCTGGATTTAGAAAAGGCAGAGGAACAAGAGATCAAATTGCCAACATCTTTTGGATCATAGAGAAAGCAAGGGAATTACAGAAAAGCATCTACTTCTGCTTCATTGACTATGCTAAAGCATTTGACTGTGTGGATCACAATAAACTGTGGAAAATTCTTCAAGAGATGGGAATACCAGACCACCTGACCTGCCTCCTGAAAAATCTGTATGCAGGTCAAGAAGCAACAGTTAGTACCAGACATGGAACAATGGACTGGTTCCAAATTGGGAAAGGAGTATTGTCACTTTGCTTATTTAACTTATATGCAGAGTACATCATGTGAAATGTCAGGCTGGATGAAGCACAAACTGGAATCAAGATTTCTGAGGGAAATGTCAATAACCTCAGATAGGCAGATGATACTGCTCTAATGGCAGAAAGTTAAGAGGAACTAAGAAGCCTCTTGATGAGAGTGAAAGAGAAGAGTGAAAAAACTGGCTTAAAACTCAACATTCAAAAAACTAAGGTCATGGCATCCAGTCCCATCACTTCATGGCAAATAGATGGGCAAAATCTTCCACTATTACATATTTGTCTATTGTTGCTTTTGTTTGATCATTTTAGCACCTACCTATCATCTATATACTTTATATATTTGGAAAATACGTTATTGGAAGCATTCAAACAGGGCTATTTGTTTGAAATTTTTTATTATTATATATTAATCCTTTAATTTTTGTATTATATATTTCTTCATATTCTAGTCAGATATGATAATGCACCAGATTTCTTTTGATTATGTTAACTTGAAATATTTTTCCAATCTATCTTAACCTTATTTTGTCCTTATGTCATAACTGTATATCTAATTAACAATATACAGGTATGTTTTTAAAAAGCTATTCTGGGGGCTTCCCTGGTGGTCCAGTGGCTAAGACTTCATGCTCCCAATGCAGGGGGCCTGGGTTCGATCCCTGGTCAAGGAACTTGATCCCACAGGATGCAACTAAGAGTTTGTGTGTTGTAACTAAAAGATCCTGCATGCTCAACTAAAACCCAGGGTAGCCAAATAAATAAATAAAAGTTTTTTAAAAAGCTATTCTGACAATCTATAATTTTTAACTATAGAATTAAGTCCATGTAAATATATTGTGATTATTGACATATTTGGATTTATTTTTCCATGGTATTTCAAGCTTTCATTTTTTCTGCCCTTTGTTTCTTGCTGTTTTTCTCCTTTTTCCTCCTTTCTCCTCACATTTCCTTCTTACATTTAGACTGACTGTAGATATTTTTTCTCATTCTTTTTTGTCTTCTACTGGTTTGAAAGATACACACCTTATCTCTATTTTCTTAGTCACTAGACTATAAATGGCCACTGAGCTTAATAGAAAATAAAATTAGTTTTTATCTACCTTACAAACAAATATAAAAATTTTGGAGTGCTTTAAATACAGTCACCTTACTTCTTATCATGAAACTGTGGCACTATATTGTAGCTTTATCTTAACTTTCGTTTATATATTCCTATATGTTTACCATAATCTTCAATCACTATTTTATCTTACATTTCAGACCATTTTTGAGGATCATTTTCTCCTTCTTCCTGAAGTACATCTTTTAGAAATTGCTTTAGGCACTTCTTTGGTAAACTCCATTTTTCTTTTACTGAAAAGTTTTTAATTAATCTTCATTCTTGAAGATTATGGGCTTTCCAAGTGGTGCAGTGGTAAAGAATCTGCCTGCAATGCAGGAGACCCAGGTTTGATCCCTGGGTAGGGAAGATCCCCTGGAGAAGGAAATGGCAATCCACTCCAGTATTCTTGCCTGGAGAATTCCACGGACAGAGGAGCCTGGCAGGCTGGGGTCACAAAGAGTTTGGACATAACTGACTAACACTTTCATTCTTGAAATATAATTTTGCTGAATATACATACATTCCAGGCCGGGGTAAATTTGCCTCAACATACTGAAGATATTACTCCATATCTTTTGGGTCCATTTTTTAGAGGTCAAGTGTCGATATCACTGTCATTCCTTGGTTTATGAAATGTCTTCTCTCTCAGGCTACTTTTAACATCTTCCTTCAGTAACATAATCCTGAAAAATCATGGCTTTTAACAAAGTACCAATCATTAACTTTTGAAATTGGTTTTCACATACTCTATTATCTCCTTTTGTAACTTTACAGTCTTTTGTACTTTCTTACTTATCCTCCCTAACAATCTATCACATTTTTCACATCCTTATATTTCTAGGCAGAATTCTGTTATTTCTTTAGATTTATTTTCACTTCATTAATTCTTACTTCAGCTTGAATTGTCTGCTCTCGAACCCTTCCAATATGTTTTACCTTTTATTTCCCTTACCTAGAGGGTAAGTTGTATGAGGTCAAGTATTTTTGTTTATTATGTTCATTGCAATAAACCCTACCACTAGTGTCTGTTGTGTGTGTGCTCAGTAGCTCAGTCGTGTCTGACTCTGCAACCCATGAGATTTTTTCAAGCAACAATACTGGAGTGGGTTGCTATTTCCTCCTCCAGGGGATTTTCTCGACCCAAGGATCAAACCCATGTTTCCTGCATCTCCTGCATTGGCAGACAGACTCTTTACCACTGAGCCATCCAGGAAGCCCCACTACTGAGCTATCAGCGAAGCCCAGTGTCTGTTATATGACACTAAACATTTAATTTATGATTATATGTTTTATTCCTGGAAATTCAATTTGGTTTTTTTTTCAATCTATTTGTCCAATTTGGTAGTCTTTTTTTAAATAATATTTATTTTTAATTTATTTATTTTACTGGGCAGGGTCTTAGCTGCAGCATGTGGAATCTATTTCCCTGACCAGGGATCAAACCCTGGGCCCCCTGCATTGGTAGCATGGAGCCTTAGCCACTGGACCACAAGGGAAGTCCTGGTAGTCTTTTATTTCTTTGTCAGATTTTATTTCCTCCTTTTATTTTGTTAAGCAATAACATACATTTCTATATTGTATATCTAATCATTTCAAATTTTAATATCTTACAATTCTAATTCTGCTTATTGTTTCCACTACCCTTGTTCAACATAGCTCATTTTCTTGTGTGTTTTAAATTTGCATGTGCTCAACATCACTAGTTATTAAAGAAATGCAAATAAAAACTACAATTAGGTACCACCTCACACCAGTCAGAATGGCCATCACTAAAAAGTCGGCAAATAACAAATGCTAGAATACACAATGGAATATTACTCAACCATTAAAAAGAATACATTTGAATCAGTTCTAATGAGGTGGATGAAACTGGAGCCTATTATACAGAGTGAAGTAAGCCAGAAAGAAAAACACCAATACAGTATACTAACACATATATATGGAATTTAGAAAGATGGTTAACAATAACCCTATATGCAAGACAGCAAGAGAGACATAGATGTATAGAACAGTCTTTTGGACTCTGTGGGAGAAGGCGAGGGTGGGAAGATCTGAGAGAATGGCATTGAACCATGTATATTATCATATATGAAACAGATCACCAGCCCAGGTTCGATGAATGAGACAGGGTGCTCAGGACTCGTGCACTGGGATGACCCAGAGGGATGGGGTGGGGAGGGAGATGGGAGGGGGTCAGGATGGGGAACACATGTAAACCCATGGCTGATTCATATCAATGTATGGCAAAAACCACTACAATATTATAAAGTAATTAGCCTCCAACTAAAATAAATAAATTTAAAAAAAAAAAAATGCTAGAGAGGGAGTAGAGAAAAGGAAACTCTCCTAAACTGCTGTGGGAAAGTAAGTTGGTACAGCCACTATGGAAAACCGTGTGGAGGTTCCCAAAAAAACCAAAGATGAAGTTGCCACATGATCCTGTAATCACACTCCTGGGCACATGTTCAGATGAAACTATAATTCAAAAAGATATATGCACCCCAAAATTCACAGCAACACTGTACACAATAGCCAAATCATGGGAGCAACCTAAATGGCCATCAACCAATGACTGAATAAAGAAGACGTGGTACACTTACACAATGGAATACTGCCCAGCCATAAAAAATAATGAAACATGGATAGACTTAGAGATTATCATACTAAAAAGTGAGATAAATACTCTGGTTTCTCTTCAGATCGTATAAATCTTTCGCCTTTTACTAAAAAGTGAGATAAGTCAGAATGGGTAAGATAAATATCATATAACATCACGTACATACAGAAGCTTAAATATGACACAAATGAACCTATCTGCAAAACAGAAACAGACTCATAGAGAACAGACTTGTAGTTGCCGAGGGGGAGAGGGGAAGAGAAAGGGATGAACTGGGAGTTTAGGGTTGGTATTCAAACTATTATATTTAGAATGGAGAGACAATAAGTCCTAATGTATAGCCCATGGAACTATACTCAGCTGGTGATAAACCATCATAGAAAAGAATATAAAAAAAGAATGTAGTATGTGTGTATAACTGAGTCACTTTGCTATACAGCAGAGATTGGTACAACATTGTAAACCAACTAAACTTCAACAAAAAAATAAAATAAATTTTCTTGAACTTTGTGGGAATTCTCTAAAGCCTCAAACACAGGGAAAATCCTCTAAGGAGTATTCATGTTGGTTTGCTCCATGCCTGAGGACACCAGCATCTCCTTTAAACTACAGTCCCTAGCCCATCATTCTAAGGACCACGAAAATAATATAAATTCAGCCAAATATGAAAGATATTGTTAGAGGAGACAGTTCTTTTCTTCAACCTCCCTCCAGTACCACACCCAATAGTGCCATCTGCTTTTGAGAGGGGAGTTTTCTTTTTTTAGTTCACCCTTTACCTAAGGACATAGCTCTTTCTATTCAATATGTCCTGGATTTATGTAAAGTGGTTTCTAATAAGTCTATGACCTGCACTGACCCAATACTTTGTCTCCAATATACCTTATGTTCCAAAGCTCTAGACCACCCATATCCAGGGGTTTCAATATATGCAAAGGATTCAAGGTTCATTTTTATCTTAGTCTACTCAGGCTGCCATAACAAAACATCACAGGCTGAGTAGTTT
The DNA here is from genome assembly GCF_910594005.1 of Cervus elaphus. Taxonomy (NCBI): domain Eukaryota; kingdom Metazoa; phylum Chordata; class Mammalia; order Artiodactyla; family Cervidae; genus Cervus; species Cervus elaphus. Next base: position 46,457,485 of record NC_057843.1, on the reverse strand, counting down.
AAACAATTTATTGTCTCACGGTTCTAGAGCCTAATAGTCCAAAGTCAGTCTTCTAGCAGATTTGACTTCTGGTGAGGACCCTCTTTTTGGATTGCAGACAGCTGCCGTCTCACTGCTTCTTCAGGTTGAGGAAGGAGGTAGAGGAAGTCAGATGTCTCCAGTGTCTTCTTAAAAAGACACTAATTCGGTCAGATGAGAGTACCACAAGTCTGACCTCATTTAACTTTAATTATTTCCTCAAAGGCCACATCTCCAAATATAGCCACACTGGGGGCTGAGGCTTCAAATTCAATATGAAATTTGGGAGGACATAAATACTCAGTCCACAACATTTGCCTCCAGGTTCTCCTATTCCTCTTTATTCCTAACCTTGGAGAATTTTCATTAGTTTCTTAAAGGGAGTATTTGATTATTTCAAAAGGCTTTTTTAAAATTGTTGTTGAGTATTTTTAGATGTCACGCAGCAGACATGGGTTTCAGAATCTCTGGCTTTCCATATTGCCAGAAAAAGTCCTCTCTTCTCTGTGTATAATCTTGCAATAGGCAGTGCTATCCAATTTCATATACATGCTTCAAATAACACATCAAATTTATATTTCTAGCCCTAACTTCTCTCCTAAGCTTGAGATTCATTGCCAGCTGCTACTTGTAATCTTTACTTGGAAGTTTATAAGATATTTAAAACTTAATGTATCCCAATCAGAACTTAAGAGTTTTCCTCTCAAATCTGCTCTTCCCCAATTTCCCTGTCTCAGTATGTATGAAACACCGAATTACTCAAGCCAAAAAACCCAGACATCAACCTTGATTCCTCATTTTTCCTTCCTTCCCACATAAGTTGAAGTACAAGTCCTTTCTTCCCTATTTTCAACATAGAGCCTCAGTCTGTCCCCTGTGCTCCACACCTTCTTATCTACCACTTTTGTCCAAGTCACCATAATGTCTCATTTGAGTATTCCTATCTGGAGAAGGCAACGGCAGCCCACTCCAGTACTCTTGCCTGGGAAATTCCATGGATGGAGAAGCCTGGTAGGCTGTAGTCCATGGGTCACAAAGAGTCGGACACGACTGAGCGACTGCACTTTCACTTTTCACTTCCATGCACTGGAGAAGGAAATGGCAACCCACTCCAGTATTCTTGCCTGGAGAATCCCAGGGACGTAGGAGCCTGATGGGCTGCCGTCTATAGGGTCGCACAGAGTCGGACACGACTGACGTGACTTAGCAGCAACATCACCTCCTAAGTAAGCACCCTGCTTCTACACTCCTAAAACCAGACTCCACAAAGTAGTTAAAGCGATCCTTTCAAATGCAAATCACATCACATCTCAATAATTTAAAATTCTCCGTTTGTTTCCCAATACAATTACAAGTCTAACCTTCTTACTGACACCTAAACGAGGCCTTAAATGTTGTAACAACTGCCCATCTCTCTGAGTTCACCAAGTATGTATGCCCCCGCACTCACCACACCTGAACACTCTGGTTCTCTATTTCTCAAATCATTAGTTCACTCCCACCTCAGGGCCTTTACACCTTCTGTTCCCTCTGCAGGAACATAATTCCCCACGATGGCTGTTTCACTGAGTTCTCAGCTCAACTGCCGTCTCTTCCCAAACCCTGTTAGATAGTTGTCATCTGTTCCTCCAAACATACTGTCTACTCTTCTCCATTATACCCTGTCCCCCAGGAAGCTGACCTTCACAAGATGTATCAACCAGGCCTCTTTGCTCTCTCTTTCTATTGGGTTTTGCCAGTGGGAAGCAATGGCAGGAAACAGAAGGGCAGAAGGAAAGAAAGATCTAGGTATTTCCCTGGTTCCCCCCATGCTGAGCTGTTGGTTGGTGGTAGCCATGTTCTTTTACCAAAGTTCTATAGCCATCACTTCCCATAATGCTCCACTAATGGCTCCTTCCCTTTATCCCTTTAAGCTCAGAAGCAACAACCTATTTTGGGGTTTAGGGTGTTTCATTATCCCTTGTTTGTTTTCCTTCTCTAAAATCCCTTTTACCTTGAGTATGCCATCCATTTCCTTATGTATTAGTCTGCTAGGGTTGGCATTACAAAGTACCACAAACTGTGTGGCTTAAATAACAGAAATTTATTGTGTCACAATTCTAGAAGTTAGATATCTAAAACCAAGGTGTGGACAGGGCTGGCTCCTTCTGAGCACTGTGAGGGAGAATCTGTTCTATGCCTCTCCCCTAGCTGATGAAGGTTTGCTGGCAATTTTTGGCATTCCTTGGCTTATAAAAGCGTCATCCTAATCTCTGCCTTCATCTTCACATGATGTTCTGCCCATGTGTCCCTGTCCAAATTTCTCCTTTGTCATATTGAATTAGAAATTACTCTAATGATGCAACTTAACTAATTGCACATGCAATGACGCTATTTCCAAAAAAGGTCGCATTCTGAGGTACTTTTCATACTGTTCATGGGGTTCTCAACAAAGGTCCGTCTAGTCAAAGCTTTGATGTTTCCAGTAGTCATATTTGAATGTGAGAGTTGGACCATAAAGAAAGCTGAGCACCGAAGAATTGATGCTTTTGAACTATGGTGTTGGAGAAGACTCTTGAGAGTCCCTTGGACTGCAAGGAGATCCAACCAGTCCATCCTAAAGGAAATCAGTCCTGAATGTTCATTGGAAGGACTGATGCTGAAGCTGAAACTCCAATACTTTGACCACCTGATGCGAAGAACTGACTCATTTGAAAAGACCTTGATGCTGAGAAAGATTGAAGGCGGGAGGAGAAGGGGATGACAGAGGGTGAGATGGTTGGATGGCATCACTGATTCAATGGACATGAGTTTGAGTAAGCTCTGGGAATTGGTGATGGACAAGGAAGCCTGGCGTGCTGCAGTGCATGGGGTCGCAAAGAGTCGGACACGACTGAGCGACTGAACTGAACTAAACTGAGGCACTGGGGTAGGGTTTCATATATATTTTGGAAAGACACGATTCAGCCCATAACACCTTTTGTGACTCTGATAGAGATTTCCTACCTGTCATCACTGTTTATCACATTTCCCTATTTTATTTTCTTATGCCACTCATCATTACTTGAAATTATTTTATTTGTATGTACATATATTTGTTTTCTCATTTCTTTTTCTTTCAGTAGAATACAAGCTGCATGATAGCAAGGTATTTTTTTTTTTTGCTTTTGCTTTAACTATATAGTATCTCACACATACTAGGAGGTCAATAAGTAATTACTGAATAAATGAACAAACGGCAATATCTAAAGTTTGGTTTAGAATCTTAAACTGATACAGATTCTAGTTATTACTGCATATAAATTATAATATTCATTTGATACTGTAACATCTCTGCTATCCATAAAGGAAATTCACATTCTGTATTTGAGGAAGCATCCTCATGAAGAATGAGGACACTTGGGCTTTTTTGGTTCCAAATCTTCATTTACTTAATGAGTCATGTAAAGGAAATCTTGTAATCTCTCTGAATCTCCCCAAATGGGAAAAAAAGTTTCCTATCCCTAAGCAAGTTGGTGGCAATGTTTTTTTAGCTTTAAAGTAATATAATTCAGCATTAGTTCTTAGCAGAGATCAGGATAACAATGGCTCTACAGGTAAACCATCTTACAGTAAGTACTGGAGTGCTTTTGAACCCTGCTCTTACCCCCCGGGGTATAATGTTAAAGTTATGTATTTCACGTTTTTATTCATCACAAAATCTACCAGAAAACAGAGGAGAGTGTCTGAAATGTGACTTACTAGTAGTACTCTGCAATGCGTGTATCTGTGTATCACACTGCAGCTGGTGTGATCAGCACCAGCCCATCTATATGCATATACACTCCTCTTACTATGGTGAGAAATCAAGGTTCAGAGAATACAAATGTCATTTCTTGCTACTGAGGAGGTTTTATCCAAACCTGTGGTTTTAGAGTGTCTCCTTCTGCTCACTAACTGGAGGACTAAAATGGAGCTGGCGGTGGTTTAGTCGCTAAGTCGTGTCCGACTCTTGTGATCCCATGGACTGTGGCCAGCCAGGCTTCTCGGTCCATGTGGAACCACAGAACACTATAATCCAGCCCCTCACTACAGAGATGAGGAAATCAAGGCTCAGGCTGATGAAGTGAATTATTTAAGGTCACTAAATGTCTTTGTATTACCACAGAGGTGACCATCCCTAGAGAGAGACAGTCCTGTCCTGATTTGCCTGAATAGAGCTTTCTCACGGTTCTCCTGCATATCCAGCTTTCAAGACTCTGGACTTGTAGCTAGCTTGGATTCTAGGATTTCAGTCAGAAGGTTGCCTCCTAGGAACCAGCTACTTCTTCCTTCTTACTGCCAGGGGAGAGCTATCTTAAGAGAGAGCCAAACAACCCCTTGAGAAAACCAGACTTTGCTCATCTCCTCAGGCCCAGTACAGCACCTGGGACCTCAGTCTACACCAGCCCAAGGAGAGTCCACTCAACTTCATGGCTCATCCTTGCCACTTATCCTTCTCACAATCTCTGACCCTCATGCTACTACTCTGGGATTCTTTTCTCTGATCTTCCTTCCACTAAAGATATCCCATTCATTTGGCAAACATTTATCAAACACCTATTATGTGCCAGGCACCCTACTAGAACCTAGAGATAGCAAGATGGCATTTCTTCGCTTAGGAAGATAACACTCTGGCGAGAGAGAATATAAAGAACTAATTCTTTTAAAGCGTGTTAAGTGGGAAAAAAAATAAAGTGTGTTAAGTGGAGTGTTATTGTAGAAAAAGATAGGACTGAGCTGTTTCCTGACTTAAGACAGTTTGCATTAGGATAGTGAACACTTAGTCCTTGGCATTTCTCTCATCTATTTCCTCTTTTGCGTCCCTCCTGTTGCCCTGGTTTCAGGCTTTATTACCTCTTAACTAAACTAGTACAATGCCTTTCTAACTTTCTTTCTGTCTCCTGTCTCACCTTTGCCAGACTTTCACTACTCTACCAAAATGATATAGGAAAAAAAAAATTAAATCAGTATGTCTGCAACATAGTAGCAACTGAATAAATACTTATTGAATAACATAACTCCTTTACACTATTCAGTAAATTCTGGATTCATATAGAGGTGCTTGTGAAAGGCTCCCATTGATTCATTTGTAATGAGGAGGGGAAAGAAAACCTATGTCCTTTGAAGGTATTACTCAGCACAATGAACAAATCTAAGATGAACAGTTCAATAACATTTTACATTTGTATAAACACATGGCTACCACCCAGATCGAATATAGAACACTTTCATTTCAGCCTAGAAAGTTTTCTCATGCCCCTTCTCAAATCCATCTTCCTTCCCAGAATTAACCACACTAGTCCATCTCCAATTATGATAGACTAATGTTGCCTGTACCCGAATTTCATACGTTCAGTGCAATTATAAAGCATGTATTGCTATTGATTTAAGAATCAATATTTTGTATCCAGTTACCTTTCCAGGGCATCTCAGATGAAAATTTTTATTCCAAAACTCCAAGACACCCAGTGGCCACTTTCAGAGCCCCACATTCCATACTGATTGCTTCTGCCAAAATCTATTTCCTACAGATATCAATTAGAGAGAGTAAAAAAAAATTCTCACTCAAGGAAAGGAGATATAGATAATATATATTAAAGAAAATGTCCTCATAATTAATATCTAAGAGTTTATATTTGTGTAAACATATATTATGGATTGAGTAATTGGATAATGTCACCTTGATTGAAGGGAACACTTTTTCAATAATGGTTCATCAAAGTCAAAAACAAACTTACAAGGAAGATATATGGTCAAAAGGAAAACATCCAAAGAAATGGAAGAAAAATTAGCATTAACCGAGAGCTTATTGTGCTCTAGGCACAGCGCAAGCTAAGCACTGGGAATTTAAAAATGAATATGCATGGTGGGAATATAAATTGGTGTAGCCACTGTGGAAAACAGTATGGAGGTTCCTCAAAAAACTGAGTTGCCGTATGGTCCAGAAATCCCACATATTCAGACAAAACTGTGATTCAAAAAGATGTATACATCCCTATGTTCATAGCAGCACTATTCACAGTAGCCAAGACTTGGAAACAGCCTAAATATCCATTGACAGATAAATGGATAAAGAAGATATTTTACATATATATATAATAGAATACTACTCAACCAAATAAAAAAGAATGAAGTAATGCCATTTGCAGCAACATGGACGGATTTAGAAGTTTTCATACTAAGTGAAATAAGTCTTAAAAAGAAACCCACCATATGATATCACTTATATGTGGAATCGAAAATATGACACAAATGAACCTATTGGCAAACAGAAATAGACCCACAGAGAGCAGATTTGTGACTGCAAGGGGGAGGGAAGGGCAGGGGAGAGAGAGACTGGGAGCTTGGGGTTAGTAAATGCAAACTTATTACATTTGGAATGGATAACAGCAAGATCCTAGTATATAAACCCTAATGGAAAATAATTTTTAAAAGACTGTACACATACGTATATCGGAATCACTTTGTTGTACAGTAGAAATCAACACAGCATTGAAAACCAACTATATTTCATTAAAAAAATTTTTAAGTGAATATACCACACTATAGCTCTAAATTGGCGTTAAAATTGGCATTTTTCAGAAAACAATTTACTAATGTGTATCAGAAGTCTTATAAAAGGTTTATGTTTTATTCCTGTAATTCTATTTCTACAAATTTATCCTAAAAATCTACTCAAACATAACAAAAATATAATGAGAAATACACAAACATGTAGGAATTATTAAATAAATTATAGTAAGCCCACTGACTTACTATATCGAATATTACAGAATCTTTAAAAATACATTCTTAAGGAACATTTAAAGACAAAATAAATATTCAAAATATGAAAAAGTTTTTTTAAAGCAAACTATAAATCTATCACTGACTCAATGGACATAAGTTTGAGTAAACTCCAGGAGTTGGTGATGGACAGGGAGGCCTGGCGTGCTACAGTCCATGAGGTCACAAAGAGTCAGACACGACTGAGCGACTGAACTGAACTGATAAATCTATACAATATATGATGTAATGCAAAGTATTTATTGTATGTGCAAATGTACTAATAGTCCATATGTACTAATACACACATGTACTAACACACTAATGTATGCATATATGAGTAAATGTACTAACAGCATGTAGATACTAACACACACATACCCCACACACACACCCATACATTAATTTACATTTCCTGACACTGTAATTAAAAGTACATATTTCAAAATACCCTTTGTCAATAACTTTTTCATCTTTGTCCACTTGATAGGCTAAAATATAATGTTATTTTAATTTAGGTTTTAAGCTACTAATTAACATTGTATTACAAATTTTTGACTCAATATTAATGAGGGAAATAGGTACTCATACTCTGCTGGTGGTAGGAAGATCAATAGTCACGTTCAGGGGCAATTTGATGGTATTTATTGGGCTTCCCTGGTGGCTCAGTTGGTAAAGAATTCACCTGCAACGCGGGAGACCTGGGTTCGATCCATGGGTTGAGAAGATCCCCTAGTGCAGGGCATGCCAACCTACTCCAGTATTCTTGCCTGGAGAATCCCCATGGACAGAGGAGCCTGGTGGGCTGCAGTCCATGGGGTCGCAAAGAGTCAGACACAACTGAGTGACTGAGCACAGCACATTAAAACATCACACAAATACACCCTGAATAATTCCACTCCTCAGGATCAGTCTTAGAAAAACTACTGGCATAAGTGCCCAAGGACATACACATACATTGCAAAATTGTTTGTCATTGAAACAAAACAAAACAAGAAGAGCCTAGGTGGAATTACAGTTGAGCTATTTCAAATCCTAAAAGATGATGCTGTGAAAGTGCTGCACTCAATATGCCAGCAAATTTGGAAAACTCAGCAGTGGCCACAGAACTGGAAAAGGTCAATTTTCATTCCAATCCCAAAGAAAGGCAATCCCAAAGAATGCTCAAACTACTGCACAATTGCACTCATCTCACACACTAGTAAAGTGATGCTCAAAATTCTCCAAGCCAGGCTTCAGCAATATGTGAACCATGAGCTTCCATATGTTCAAGCTGGTTTTACAAAAGGCAGAGGAACCAGAGATCAAATTGCCAACATCCACTGGATCATCAAAAAAGCAAGAGAGTTCCAGAAAAACATCTATTTCTGCTTTACTGACTATGCCAAAGCCTTTGACTGTGTGGATCACAATAAACTGTGGAAAATTCTGAAAGAGATGGGAATACCATTCCACCTTACCTGTCTCTTGAGAAACCTGTATGCAGGTCAGGAAGCAACAGTTAGAACTGGGCATGGAACAACAGACTGGTTCCAAATAGGAAAAGGAGTATGTCAAGGCTGTATACTGTCACCCTGCTTATTTAACTTATATGCAGAGTACATCATGAGAAATGCTGGGCTGGAAGAAGCATAAGTTGGAATCAAGATTGCCGGGAGAGATTATCAATAACCTCAGATATGCAGATGACACTACCTTTATGGCAGAAAGTGAAGAACTAAAGAGCCTCTTGATGAAAGTAAAAGGATAGTGAAAAAGTTGGCTTAAAGCTCAACATTCAGAAAACTAAGATCATGGCATCCAGTCACATCACTTCTTGGCAAGTAGATGGGAAAACAGTGGAAACAGTGGCTGACTTTATTTTGGGGGGCTCCAAAATCACTGCAGATGGTGACTGCAGCCATGAAATTAAAAGACCTTTACTCCTTGGAAGGAAAGTTATGACCAACTTATTAACTTTAAAAAGTTAAAAAAGCAGAGACATTATTAAAAAGCAGAGACATTACTTTGCCAACAAAGGTCCATCTAGTCAAGGCTATGGTTTTTCCAGTGGTCATGTATGGATGTGAGAGTTGGACTATAAAGAAAGCTGAGCACTGAAGAACTGATGTTTTGATCTGTGGTGTTGGAGAAGACTCTTGATCATCCCTCAGACTGCAAGGAAATCAAACCAGTCCATCCTAAAGGAGATCAGTCCTGGGTGTTCATTGGAAGGTCTGAGGCTGAAGCTGAAACTCCAATACTTTGGCTACCTGATGCGAAGAGCTGACTCATTTGAAAAGACCCTGATTCTGGGAAAGATTGAGGGCAGAAGGAGAAGGGGACAACAGAGGATGAGATGGTTGGATGGCATCACCAACTCAATGGACATGGGTTTGGGTGGACTCTGAGAGTTGGTGATGGACAGGGAGGCCTGGCATGCTACAGTTCATGGGGTTGCAAAGAGTCAGACAAGACTGAGCGACTGAACTGAACTGATGTGTCATTAACCAGGAAAAGTAAAAGCAAAAGAGAAAGTCGCTCAGTCATGTCCAGCTCTGTGCAACGCCATGGACTATACAGTCCATGAAATTCTCCAGGCCAGAACAGTGGAGGGTGTAGCCAATTCCTTCTCCAGGTGATCTTCCCAACCCAGGGATTGAACCCAGGTCTCCCACATTGCAGGCAGATTCTTCACTGTCTGAGCCACCAGGGAAGCCCAATCAACCAGGGAATGGCTAAATAAATATAGTATGTCCATAACAAAAATATTATATAGCAATGAAAAAATCAAAGTAGTTTTAAAGACTGACCTCAAAAGATTTTAAACATATTTTTGAGTGAAACACAAAGGAAAAAATTATATGTAGTATATGATACTATTTTTACAAAAAGTAATATTATACATATTCCCAAATTACAGATACATTATAAAAATGCTCAGAATAAAAAAGACACCCAACATATTTAATATGGTTACATTTGGGGTAGACACTCAATTTGGTGGGAACATGTTTCAAAGTGATTTCAACAGTCTTCATATTATATTTTAATCTGCTTCAAGAAGATTGTACTGATTTGGAACTATATATTAATTCAGAAATAAACATTTCTAAAAACCAAATAGCTTTCTGAATGTATCAAGTTCTACTGTAAAGATTATATGGTATTTTTTTAATATCAAGATCAAGTACTTTATGTAATGAACAGACAAAAATGCTCATATGGCTATGTGTATGTGAACTAATTAATCTGTAGCATAGGGAACTTAGAAATTACTAGCCAAATTTATAGTTAATTTGTTTAACTGGTACCTGACTTAGTTTTATTAGGTTAATTTCATAAATAAAGCAATTAAGTTCCATATAGATCAGACAGTTCAGGTGAAAATTTTTATGTCTGTTTACTTGGGCAATTTTTACTGTTTAAACTGTTTAGAATCTAGAGGATCAGAGACCTGCCTTGCTGGCTTCAGTTATAACAAACTACTACACCAGAAATTTTTCCTGTTATCCTTTAGAGAAGTTAAGACCTAGAGAATTCCCACAACATATTAATGAAGAAGGCAGGTAAGTCATATATAACTGAAATGTTATATTTCAGCCAACCTGACAATTTCTTTCCATTCATTTTAATAAATATTAACTATTGCTAACTATCATATTTCCTTATAAATATGATCATTTGCAATGAAAGCATTAGTTTGTGAAGAAGCACATATAAAAATTTTTGGCTAATAGTTAAAAGTATTTTTAACAGGATATTATTCTAGAAACATTATCTACTTCATTTCCTAGTTTTGTAATTCAGGGAAATTATCGAGGGTGGGAATGGCATTTGATAAGACGACACTTAAACTTAAAATGTTCTGAAACTAGATGTTTACAGTGAATTTTTTACAAATACATTGTTTTTCCTTCACAAAGTGAATTTATTTATACCTTCTTAATGAAATAAATGAAACTTTAGTCATTTCCCATTTTATAATAGCTAACAAATGTACAACTTTATTGCTTCCCCAGGAAAGATTTAATGGTGGTACATGTCTTTCCTTCCATCTTCTTTTGGCTAGAAATCTTAGAATGAGGACTGTCTTCAACGGTGCTTTTATCTTTTTCTGCCTCTTAGGTGGTAAGTCATTAAGGACACATAAATCAAAAAGAGGAAAAATTACTCAAGAAATTGCAGAATTATAAGTGGAGGGTGGTCTTAAATAAAGTATTTAAGGTGTTTATAGCAAAGTTTAAGTAAACCCTTAATAATAAGAAAGTGAAAGTCGCTCAGTCGTATCTGACTGTTTGCGGCCCCCTGGACTGTAATACAGTCCATGGAATTCTCCAGACCAGAATACTCAAGTGGGTAGCCTTTCCCTTCTCCAGGGGATCTTCCCAACCCAGGGATTGAACCCCGGAGCTAGCATTTATTCATCACTTTCTATATGCCAGGTACTAGTCTAAAAATTGTATTAGTGCACTGAATCCGTGCCACAATCCTAAGAGATAAGTGCTATTATTTCTCATTTTATATATGAGTACAGGGAGTTGGTAGATGGTGGCCCAGAAGTTGCTATTACTATCATTAAGCTGGAGCTAACCAAACTAGGCAGGAAGCCTTTATAAACATGGCCCGAGTTAAACAAACCATGTCTAGCTGCTGGACCACCCATTTGTAGCCTCTGCTTCCCACACTGCCCTCATTACTAAATACAATTCACAATAGAGTTCTGATTATCCCTTGCAGAGTATATTAGCAAACTCAAACTGCTAGGGTCTCTGCTATATTTGAAGTCTTCATATTCCTCTTCTGTAAAGAATGTGTAGGGGGACACTGGAATAGGTAAAAACTTTCAAGAGAATAGCTTTCCTGTCTTTTGGTTATCATGAAAAAAATTATTCAGGCAGGGGATTGTATTAATTTTGTTGGATACATAGAAAAGATGTGAGGGTTAAAGAAGAGGATTCAGCATAGAGAGAAATTATGAAGTAAGGAGTGTCCACGAAGCAAGGATGTTTATTTTAAAAAGGTCACCATCACTGTGATTTATAATGTTTAGGAAATTACATATATATTTTTAATATGCATTTGAATAATTAAATATAGCCTTTAGGTTTTCCCCACAATAAGGTCATAAAGTAGCATACTTCAGAATTAATCATGTGAGGAAACTACTAATTTAATATAAAACCTGAAACTTTGAATTTAGTTGTCAAATTGGAATATATCATGTGTAGTTATATTAATAAAACCAACAATACATTTTCAGACAAAAAGAGACTGGAAGAAAGGGTATGGGATCTGTGAATATGTTGATAAGTAGTCATGTGATGGAACAAGCACAGTCAACAAAAAGCCTAAAAGTTAAGGCATTGTCTTCAGTTACAGTAAAGAATATCAGGGCTAAGTTTTTAGGAAGAAGGCTATCGATGTTGGGTGTGGAATCAGAAGGAAGGAGAGAGAGAAAGAAACTAGAACAGATCTCATCCAGGAAAAGTCCAGGGGCCTTAGGTGTGATGGACAAAGATCCAGCATCATGTAAGCTCCCCCAGCATGCAGGGCCACTGAGTCTTGCAGTGGATCTCTAAGGACAAGTTGTGATTTGAGAACTCATGAGTCCAGGAGGAAAATTCACTTGGGCATGACTTGAAGAAGCAAGCAGCTCTAGTACTCTAGGTAGGTAACTGATCTTGAATCTTGGAAGACTCAAAATCTCCAGCAAGAAGGGTGACATCAGAAGGTTTGGGGTAGGGAATTCCCTGGTGGTCCAGTGGCTAAGACTCTGCGCTCCTGATGCAGGGGGGCTGGGTTCGATCCCTGGTTAGGGAACTAGATCCCACATGCCACAACTAAGACTCTATGTGGCCAAATAAATAAAGATAAATGTTAAAAAAAAAAAAAAAGAAGAAGGTTTAGGATACACAAAGGTAGCCAGCTTCAGTGACATGGAGTATTTGCTCAAAACAAGGGGTTTGGATTCAAATAGACCTTTTTTAACTCCTGTCTCTGCCTCTGGAGTGAACTACTTAAAATTTTATGACCTCAGTTTCCTTTTGTGTGAATGGTAGAAAACTATACCTGCCTGAAAGGTTAGTTGTGGGAAATGACTGGGCTAACACATGTAAATTGCTTAACAGGCTTCTTGATAGAAACTAAGTTCTTTAAAAAATATTTGTTGGTTGATCATTGATTATAGATTGAAAGTTTGTCATGCTCAGGGAGAGTACCAGTGTGAACCAAATAAACCAAAATGTCTTGAGAAGAGTTTGAAACTGGAGAGAGTGGTCAACAGAGATTAATTAGCCTCATTAGCCAGACTAATTTCTATTAAAAATGATCTCTTCCAACTCCCAATATGTCAGAAATACAAAATACACTGCACAGGACTACCCCAGTGGTCCAGCGGCTGAGACTCCAAGCTCCCAAAGCAGGGGGCTCAGGTTCCATCCCTGGAAACTAGGTCCTACATGCTGCACCTAAGAGTTTGCATGGCACAACTAAATATCCCACATACCACAAGGAAGATTGAAGACTCCACATGCTGCAGCTAAAACCTGGCGCACTAAATAATTTTTTTTTTTTTAATTAGTTGGAGGCTAATTACTTCACAACATTTCAGTGGGTTTTGTCATACATTGATATGAATAAGCCATAGATTTACACGTATTCCCCATCCCGATCCCCCCTCCCACCTCCCTCTCCACCCGATTCCTCTGGGTCTTCCCAGTGCACCAGGCCCGAGCACTTGTCTCATGCATCCCACCTGGGCTGGTGATCTGTTTCACCGTAGATAGTATACATGCTGTTCTTTTGAAACATCCCACCCTCACCTTCTCCCACAGAGTTCAAAAGTCTGTTCTGTATTTCTGTGTCTCTTTTTCTGTTTTGCATATAGGGTTATCGTTACCATCTTTCTAAATTCCATATATATGTGTTAGTATGCTGTAATGTTCTTTATCTTTCTGGCTTACTTCAAAATAAATATTTTTTAAAGATTATTTTAAAAATACTTTGCACAAAATATTTCATAAATGTTTCTTTGGAGTTAATCAGTGAATAGGAGTGGAATGGCAAAGGTTTTCATATATTAAAAGATTGGAACAATGAACATAAGACAAATTTTAGTTCAATTTCTAAAGAATCCTTTAACAATCTGAGCTTTTTTTTTTTTTTAATGATAATGAGCTCTCCATCATGAGCCAAGGCTTCCTGCAGGGGTTATTACAAAGGAGACTCCTGAATTCAGTAGAACCAGTGCTTCTCAAAAACTGGTCCAGACATCTTCATTCAAACCACAAGTCCTCCATTGTTTCTGGGCACCTAAAATACAGATTCCTGGGTACCACCTCCTATAGATTCTAACTTAGGTGCTGTGGAGGCTGTGGAAATCTGTGTTCATTTTAACTGCTTAAGTAAATCTGATGCATAGTCAGATTTGAAAAGGGATCTTCCAGTTAATGTCTTCCAATCTCACCTATGTTGATTAAGTTCAAGAGTCTCTGGGCTACTTCGACATAACCAAAATAAATAACTCTTTTAAGCCAAAATAAAATGAACACAGATTTTCACAGCCTCCACAGAATTTGAGTTAGAATCTACCAATGTGCAAACAGGGCTTCCCTTATGGCTCCACAGTAAAGAAGCTGCCTACAGTGCAGGAGACCCGGGTTTGATCCCTGGGTCAGGAAGATCCCCTGGAGAAGGAAACAGCAACCCACACCAAAATTCTTGCCTGGGAAATTCCATGAACAGAAGAGCCTGGCAGGCTACAGTCCATGGGGTTGAAAAACAGTTGGATACAACTTAGCAACTAAACAACAATACGTAAACATAAAGCGATAAATGCTCACAGAGAACCCACTACATGTAACGTACTGCCTTAGACATTGAAACAAAGGCCTAACAGTGAATATATGGCTGCAATTAAATATTCTGGCTACATAACTTTGGTTTAATTTAATTAGGCTCTGAGATCCTGAATTTATTTTAACCAACTAAGTTGTTTAGCCCACCTGGCTTCATTTTTAATTCGTTCAGAGTGCTTCCACTTCTTTAACGTTGCATATGTTATAAAATTCACCCCATTAAATTCCCCAAATAAAATATTTTAAATTTATATGAGTTTTTAGAATCAATTTATAAAATATTGTTTATTTTTTAAAATTGAAAATCACTACTTTATTTTTGGATTATTCTTTTCTCTGTCTGTCTTTCCCTCTCTGATGTCTATTTTCCCCTTATTTTTCCTATCCTGTACTTGAGCTGTTGGAGGTGTGGTTTGTAGACAATGCAACCTCTCAATCCCCTTTCATGGATGTCTTTTGGACTTTGGAACCTGCAGAACAAAACCTGGACAGTACTGTATAAAAGAGATCCTTATTAAAGGTAAGTCATGACACTTTAAAAGTCTTTAATTAAAATGAGCACAGGAAAACTTACATAAGAGCAAACATTGAATGAGCATTTACTACACGTTAGATTCTTTACTAAGGGCTTTACCTGGATTACATCACATCAGTAAAACAATGATTTGAGCTGGATCTTGTCACTATTCCCAATTTAAGGATGAGAAATCTGAGGAGAAATTTACATGATGTTACACATTTAAGCAGTGCTGGCTAATTCAAATGTGAGTGTTTAACTACAGAGCATGCATTCCTAAAGAAATCTATATACTGCCTCATTCACATCATTCACATCCTCACAAAAAATTAATACATAATTTCCTTCTAAATGTAGGACTCTGTGCAATCACATAGGTTTCATGTCCAGAAACCCAGCCTTGTCCACATGAATTAAAGAAACAAAAATCCAAATGATGAAAATTTTAGAAGAAAATATTGGAGGACATATTTTAAACTTAAAAGAAAGGAGGCCTCCTTAACATCCAAAAGGCAAGATTATAAAAGAAATAATAGATAAATTTGAATATATCAATATTTTAAAATTTATGAAATAAATGATAACCCCAAAATTAAAAAGATGAGGGATAAACTGAGTGAAAAAAATTGGAAATAAATAACAGAAAAAATATTAATATCTTCCCAGAATAAATAACTTCTAGAAAACTAAGTTTTTCAAAGACCAACAATCAAAAAGAAACAAAATTGTTAAAGGAGATGTAAAGGTAATTTTCAGAAGAGGACATATAAATGACTTAACCTAAAAACATGAAAAGCTGCTCAACCTAAGAGTAAATATCAAAGAAATTCAAATTACAAAAATATTTTTAACCCATCAGATCTCTAAAAATTACAAGAGTTTTGTAATAGCAAGTGCTAGTGACTATACGGGAAAATGGGAACTCATACATTTTCTAATGACAGTTTAGATTGGTTTGGCTTTTTTAAGACAATTTGTGAATTTCAGTTAAAATTTTAAATGAGCTCAATTTTCTACAAAGCAATTCATTTCTTGGAAGCTACTGCAGAGAAATACATGTAACACAAAAAAGCACATATCAAGGTTATTGCAACATTATGTTTGATAGGACAGTAACAGAAATGATCTAAATGTCTATAGGTAACTGTTAAACTCTGATATATTCAGTTCCCGGATTGCTATGCAATACTTAGAATGAACAGATCACTCTGTTAACATGAAAAAATATTTTTTAAATTGTTGGGCAGAAAAAAGTCATGGACAAAACAGTATGTGTAGTATACCACTTATATATAAAAATCCACAAAGCGAAACTCTAAAATTCTCTATGAAAATGGAAGAGGAGAAAAAAATGAGAGGAAATCAAAGTCAGTTGAGAGAGAGGAAGAGAATTTGGGGTCATGTCTGCTGGGGTGCTGGTTTTAATAGGGTTACTTGAGCTTTGTTCAACCGATGTAACCCTCATCCCCTCTCCGAATCCCAAGTTCCCTCTGACTCTCACCTGTGCCAATCAAGAGCCCCTTCCTTGTCAAAGAGGAAAGGGGCCAAGCCCCTCCACCCCGCAGAGCCATGAAATATTAGCTTTCAGTGACTGCTCTTCTCTTCCTGAATGTGTACAGGTAGACCTCTAGTAAGCTTATCATAAAAACTCTGCACATAAAAGCCTGGAAGCTTATACAGCAAAATCTTGACAATATATATCTCTTGGTTGGGTCAAGGACCTAGAATAATTACAATGTTGTAGGAAGAACAGTTTTCTAACATGGAAAGTCTGCCATTTCACACTGACGCAAAACAAATACAATTGGAACTTAGGCTTTTGATGGTTTTATCAACAGTTTGTCAACACTATTGACACTTTGACAGGATAATTCTTTGTTATATAGGGCTATTTTGTGTATTCAAGGATGGTTAGCACATCTCTGGCTTATACTCACTTCATCCCAGTAATATCTTCTAAGTTGTAACAATAAAAATGTTTCTGGGAAAATCCCATGGAGGGAGGAGCCTAGTAGGTTACAGTCCATGGGGTCACAAAGAGTCAGACGCGACTGAGCAACTTCACTTTCACTTTTTCACTTTAAGTGCCCATCACAGATGAATGGATAAAGAAGATGAGGAATGTATTATGCTTAGTGAAATAAATCAAAGACAAAAAAAAAAAAATGTTTCTGGGGACTTCCCTGGCAGTCTAGTGGTTAAAGACTTTGCCTTCCAATGCATAGGGTGTGGGTTTGATCCCTTATTGGGGTAAGCCATGTGGTGCAGCCAAAAAAAATTTTTTAATAAGAAAGATATTCTGTTAGAAGAATGAAAAGTCAAAAACTGGAAGAATATCTGATAAAGGATTCATTTTCAAAATATATATAAGTCATTCTTATAATTCAATAATAAAAAATGGTTCTGGGCATTATCTAATGTCCTTAGGTTGGGGAACAAAATTACTCCCAATTGAAAAAGACTGCTGTTTTCTCAAATTTCCAAAGAGTCATATGTTTTGCTGCCTTTAGAGAAATGTTCTTGGTGTTCTCCCCCATACAACTGGGGGAGTTACTAGACAGTATTGTCACTTACTTTGTACTTCTGTGTATTTTCCACATTTTCTACAGTGAACATGTACTTATAATTGGGGGAAAATTAAATGAGGTCAAGGACATGCCTCCATTCCTAAGAAACACTTACACATTTAAACAACTCTGTGGATTCAGCCCTTTGAATAGCTCATGACCTGGGTAAAACTGAGAGATGATTATTAGGTCTCCAAACAGCTAACATTTCAGAAACTTCTACATAGTGAAAGGCAATTGCATAGCTTTTGTCAACTGAGTTTGAAAGCTATTTTGTTTTACAGTTTCAAAGCTTTGTATTGTAATGTACCCAACTAGAATAACTTTAGGTGGGAGTTCTTAAAAGGCAAGATGATTGTATTCTCATGGATCTAGAGCTTTCACTTTGTTTTCCTTTGTTCTTGGTTTTTTGTTTTTTTTTTTTAACTGGAGTATAGTTGCTTTACAATGCTGTAAATGTTAGTTTCTCCTGAACAGCAAAGTGAATCAGATAGATAGATAGATAGATAGATAGATAGGTATAGATATATAGATATAGATACAGATCCCTTCTTTTTAAAATATCTTCCCAATGTAGGTCATCATGAACACTGAGTATAGAGTTCCCTGTGCTATACAGTCAGTTCTCAGTTATCTATTTGATACATAGTAGTGTATATATGTTATAAAAAGGAAGGAAATAGTGCTGTTTGCTGAGATGCAGATAGACCTAGACACTGTTGTACAGAGTGAAGTCAGAAAGAGAAAAACAAATATCGTATAATATCGCTTATATGTGGCATCTAGAAAAATGATACAGATGAACCTTTTTTTCCTTTTTTTGACCTGTTATCTGAAGCATCTGAAGCCAGGTCAGTTGCACCCTCTAAGGGATTCTTCTATCATGATCTCTTGTTTCCCCCAGGTGGAATTCAATGGTATTCAGTTAAAGGCTGCACAGAAAGGCAAGACCAGTGTTTTAAGAGAATCCTGACATCTCATCAAATTTACTCTACTCACTGCTGCCATCGTCCTTTGTGCAATTTCTGAGCCAGGGGCCCATATCTAAATTGGTTCACTGATCAGTCAATCTCAAAGCCTGAACCAGTCATCCCAAGATGGCAAGTGCCATCAATCAGCCCTCTGCAAAAGCCTCAGACCTGCAGGTTGTAGGAGCTATGGTCTGAAACCAAGGTTTTTAATGCGCCCAACTTCTCAGCCACCACATCCATCTCATCTCAGAAACATCTGTCCCTATACCATTTTCTCCTCTCTCCTCTTTCTGTTTATTTCCCCTTCCAGTGATTTCAAAGCCAAAGAGCAAAAATGTGAGCGACTCTCTGAGTCAAATTATGCATGTGATATCTACTTTACTAATTTTCCTAAATATTTCCATACTCCAAAAAACAGTTACGAATGAGTTCTATCACAAGATACCAAGTGACTTGAAAGTGTTCATTTGGTTTCCAAAGCAAACTGCCGTGATCTTTCAGGTCAATTTATTGCACAAGGGAAACTGATTTAACAAATACTGCAGGAAAAATAAGCCAGGAATCAGCAAACCAGGGGTGAGAACTATGAACCTAAACGGCAAAGGTCTCAGGCAGGTGCAAGGGTTGGTACTTATTTTTCTCATCTGGTTAAAATTTGTCAAAATATTGGATTTCCATACTTCAAACACACATTAATGCTTTGGCTAATCTAATTTTGGCAGACTAAGCAATTGAACTGAAGCAGGGAAATGGGTTTCCCTGCACAAGAAATTCTGAAGGTTTATAAATATACTTTGAGCTGCAATTTGCATTTTTTTAATGTGCCACATATTCAATTATCCTCATTCAATGCTCTACTTTTGCAATTTTAAGATTATTGTGTTTTAAAATTTAAAGTTATTTTTCTCTGTATTTCCAGGAGTTTGAGAAATTTAAATGGTAAATAATAAATCTCAATAAAACCGTTTGCTACTTTTTTTTCTCAGAACTTAGGGCAACATCTTATACACAGTGGGCCTTCAACAAATGCTTTTCTATAAACTTTGAAGTAAAAAAAGGATAGGTGGGAGGGGGGTTCAGGATGGGGAACACATGTGAATCCATGGCTGATTCATGTCAATGTATGGCAAAAAACCACTATAATATTGTAAAGTAATTAGCCTCCAACTAATAAAAGTAAATGGGAAAAACAACTTAAAAAAAAAGAAGAAATAACCAGAGATGTGAACAAATATTTAAAGATTAAAAAAAAAAATCCAAGGAAACTAGATATTTTCCTCCACACTCATTTTACCTATATTCCTTAGACCACATTTTTGAAACCACAAAAAAAAATTTCTTCATCCTGAAATTTAAATCCATTTGTTATCATTCTATCACTCTATGAATCAGCTACATTAGTAAACAGTGGTTATCCTGAATCAGTGAACTTCATGGAGATTTTACTTTTTTTTTTAATGTAAGTAATGCTGTTTACCCAGTTAAATAAACTGGAGGGCGGTGGGGGTGGGAGAATGACAAGATCAGATAATCAGTGACTAGTTACAGAGGGCTTCCCAAGCTTAATTCACAACCCAAGTGATGGAATGAGAACACTAGGTTGCTTGCTTTTTGATACTGAGCTGTGTGAGCTATTTGTATCAATATATTTTAGAGATTAATCCCTTGTCAGTTGCATCATTTGCAAATATTTTCTCCCATTCTGTGGGTTGTCTTTTTGTTTTATTTATGGTTTCCTTTGCTGTGCAAAAGCTTTTCAGATTAATTAGGTCCCATTTGTTCATTTTTGGTTTTCTTTTTATTACTCTAAAAGAGGTAGATCCAAAAAGATATTTCTGTGATTTATGTCAAAGAATGTTTTGCCTAAAAAAATAACAACTAGGAAGCAGGTGCAGGTGTTACTATTTTGTGTTACTAATTAACTGAAAACCTTGACAAGTCTCTTTGGTCTCTCTGCACCTCATTCTCCTCATGTATAAGAAGAATAGGACTGAATCACACGATCTCTCAGATCCCTTCAAGTTCTAACATTATAGGCATACCTCAGAGATATTATGGATTCAGTTCCAGACTGCCACTAAAGCAAATATTGCAATATAGAGAGTCACATGAATTTTTTGATGCCCCAGTGCACATAAAAGTTATATTTACACTATACTGTGGTGCATTAAGTGTACATTATGTCTAAAAAAATACATTCCTTAATTAAATTCTTTATTGTCAAAAAATGCTAATCATCATCTGAGCCTTCAGCAAGTTGTAATCTTTTTAATAGTAGAGGATCTTGCCTCCATGCTGATAGCTGCTGACTAATCAGGATGGTGGTTGCTAAACACTGGGGTGACTGTGGCAATTTCCTAAAATAAGAAAACAATAAAGTCTTCCACATGAATTGACTCTTCCTTTTACAAATGATTTCTCTATAGCATGCAATGCTGTTTGACAGAATTTTACCCACATTAGAACTACTTTGAAAACTGGAGTCAATCCTCTCAAATCTGCCACTGCTTTATCAATTAAGTTTATATTATATTCTAAGTACTTTGGTGTCATTTCAGTAGTCTTCACAGTATCTTCACCAGGAGTTGTTTCCATCCCAAGAAACCACTTTCTTTGCTCATTCATAAGAAGCAACTCTTCATGCCTTAAAGTTTTATCATGAGATTGCCACAATTCAGTCACCTTCAGGCTGTACACCTAATTCTTAAACCTCATAGACCAACCTCTGCCAGCTCCGAACTATCCTGCAGCTTCCTCACCTCTCTCATCCTTCACAGAATTGAAGAGTTAGGGCCTTGCTCTGGATTAGACTTTGGCTTAAGGGAATATTATGGCTGGTTTGCTCTTCTCTTCAGACCACTAAAACTTTTTTCTATAACAACATTAAGGCTATTTCATTTTCTTATCATTCATGTGTTCACTGGACTAGCACTTTTAATTTGCTTCAAGAAATTTGCATTCATAACCTGTCTAACTGTTTGATGAAAGAGACCTAGTTTTCAGCCTCTTGGCTTGTATTCCTCACTAAACTCAATCATCTCTAGCATTTGATCCAAAGTACAGACATGTGACTTCCCCTTCACTTGAACACTTAGAGGCCAGTCTAGAGTTTATTTTTTTTAGTATTTTACGATTTGTTATTATTATTTATTTGGCTGCGTCGGGTCTTAGTTGTGGTGTTCAGACTTTTCTAGTTGTAGCACTTGAGGTTAGTTGCCCTGTGACATGTGGGATCTTAGTTCCCTGACCAGGAATTGAACCTGTGTTCCCTGCATTGAAAGGCTGATTCTTAACCACTGGACCACCAGGGAAGTCCCTATAGAGTTATTAATTGGCCTAATTTCAAGATTTTTGTGTCTAATGGAATACAGAGGCCTGAGGAATTGGAGAGAGATGAAGGAATAGCCATTCAATGGAGCAGTCAAAATACACACACCTGTCAGTTAAGTTCACCCCGTCTTAAATGGGTAGGATTCATGACACCTAAAATAATTACAACAGTAACATCAAAGATCACTGAACACAGAGCACCAAAACAAACATAAAAGTGATGAAAATGTTTGAAATATTGCAATAATTGCCAAAATGTGACACAGAGACATAAAGTCAGCAAATGCTGTTAAAAGGAACAAAGTAGCAATGATAGATGCTCAATACAGAGTTGTCACAAATCTTCAACTTACAAAAAATGCAATACTCTGAACTACAGTAAAGAAAAGCACAATCAAACAAGGCATACTTATACACAACTCAACATTAACTAACACCTCTTTGCTATTGTTTTCTTACTAAAAATAAGACTTGGTGCTGAATACAGGCCATGAGATAGGCTCTGAATATATGACCAATGCTCTCTTGGCTTTATATTATCCATGAAGTTGAAGGAGAAATGCAAACCATGAGAGCACTGACCATTGTTGAAGCACTTTAGCTGCGTGTCAATTTGACCCAAAAATAACCATGGGAACAAAAATAACTTTCCTATCCTTGAATTGGTACATTGAGTAATGACTTCAAAGAAGTCCATGTTCTAATCCCTGGAAACTATGAATATTTTACTTTATGGGGCAAAAGTGACTTTGCTCATAGATTTTGAAATAAGGAGATCATCTTGTATTAACTGGGTGGCCCCCAATATTGTAATCACAAAGGTCTTTGTTAAGGAAGCAGGAAGGTCAGAGTCAGAGAAGATGTGATGGTGGAAGCAGAGTCAGAGAGATTTGAAGATGCTTTGCTGCTGTCTTTAAAGATGAATGAGAGGGGTTTCAAGCCAAGGGATGTGGGTGACCTCTAGCAGCTGGAAAAGTCAAGGACATAGTGTCTTCTAGAGCCTCAGAAGAAATGCAGCCCTGTGGACACATTTTAGACTTGTGACTTCCGAAATGGTAAAATAACGTGTGTTCTTGTTAAAGCAGCCATGGGAAACACATTCGATCGTGTGAGGAGTGCTGTGGCATTTCCCTTCTCCCAAGGTCAGCACACCCAATACTTGGTTTACATGGGGTCTGATTTCAAGAGCAGCATCCTGCGTCATAGTGTCTTCCTTTCATTCTAATGATTTCTCAGTGATAATTTCCCTCCAAACACACAGATGGCCTAGAACCATGAAGGAGCCTCTTTTCATTTTACACCTCCCACTCAAGCCCCTATCCATTCAAGATTTCTTCAGCTAACAAATTTATTTCTTTCCTATCACCCACACCTAAAAACAAAGTGATACGAGATTAGCCCGATTTTAATCTATTTATAAGACATTAGACTGAAGTGCTAATAAATCTATAGACTTCCCTTGATCCTCTGAATCCCAGGATGGCTTCCTTGCTGATTACATTTTCTTTCTGCAGCTGAAATAGAAACCTCAGGGGTTAATGCCTCTTAATTCACTTAAAGGAAAACTCTGCATTAGATAAATTGGGGGCATCTGGAGGATGTGGCAGAGAAGAGATGGAACATGATTATATTAGCAAAGGAGGGATGATAACGTTGCTGGCTCTGTTACAAGGTCTTCTGAAGTTCTAGAGAGCACACATTTTATTATTTTATTTACTCATTATTAAAAGCACAACTTTTATAATCAATACGGCCATTGCTGTTTTTCCCACTCTACGGATGAGGAGTCTGAGACCCCCGCATAGCTGACAGGTGGCAGAGGGGGACCTTCCTGTGATGTCCATATGACCTTCACCCCCTCCACAAATGCCAGCCCTGGGGAGAAGCACATAGGTGGACAATAAATTGAGCCTCTGGGAGAATATGACCCTGACTCCTTAGCATATGCTGCAGTTCTCTGAGGAGAAGGGAATGGCAACCCACTCCAGTATTCTTGCCAAGAGAATCCCATGGACAGATGAGCCTGGTGGGCTGCCGTCTATGGGGTCACGCAGAGTCGGACACTACTGAAGCGACTTAGCAGCAGCAACAGCAGGTCTCTGAGAAAGGTGACTTAAAGTCTTTGAAGGAAGTACAGAAGCAAAGACAGGTATTAACATCAATGGTATGGTTGATGATCAAACTCTGAGCTCCATAAGCAACTCTGAGTCTGACTAGGGCTTTGGATAGGAAGAACTATTCAGTTTTATAATGATGGAGCAAAATCTGAAGTGCTGAGTATTATAAGCTACATAAACAGGAGCCCTCACTAAAATTTTTATTTTCTGCGGTGAAGAACTTCATGTGCTAATATATTTATGACTAAAACTCCAGGCTGATGTATTAATACAATGTCAGAGACATGGTAAAATACTTGGGGTCGTTACAGCACTGTCTACAGTAGCTCACATTCTCCCAGTGGCAGAACCATACGGCTGCAAATTCTACAAGTGAAGGCATTAGAGGTGTCTGACCTGATGGACACATTTCTCCTATTTGCATATTTCCTTGATCTTTGCATCTTACCACCAGGAAGTAATTCTTCAAACTTTTCTGGCTGAACCTCAAATCCTCATGCTTCAAATAGCAGAACAAATACAGAAAGGCAGTTCCATAATCTGTCCTTCCCATACTTCTTGGTGTGAGTATATTCTATGCCTTCCCATCCCCACACTTACTGAATATAGTTAATAGAGTTGCCATCAGAAATGACTGTGTAGAGTGGATCTCCCAGCAGCGTTGTAACTATGCATTTTGGTGCCAGGCAAGCATAAAACATGCCCTTAAATTAATTTTGCAATTCATATCTTGGCTCACATATGGGTATTATTGATAATACTTGCCATCTGATAGTTTCCTGTTTTAGCTAATTATTCCTGCTAACTAGGTGTTAAACTTAGTGACACTACATGCCTGTGTTGTTGAATTAATTGCACAATCATTTCAAAATTAGCACACTAAAATTCAGAGCCTTAGGACGGAAGTGTAGTGCCAGGTCAAGTCACAGATCTAGCTACAGACAAGGAAGAGAGAGAAAGAAGATGTAGTCAATAAGGGTAGAAATTTGAAACACATAGAATTCATTAATCTGATAAATATTTATTGAGCAATTCCTAACATGTCAGGTACAATGCAAGTCATAAAGATCCAAGAGAATAATTTTGATGTTCATGCAGTTACTCCTGGTGCAAGTGAAGAGACCACAAAAATTGGCATTGGTAATATAATAAGTCTGTCATATTAATAAATACAGGCTGATATGTAGGGTTCCAAAGAGAGGTACCTACTCCAGTGTTGGTCACAAAAGACTCTCAAAGGAGGTATGACTAAGCTAAAATCTGAAAGACAGGAATCAGTCAAAAGAGCTGGGAGGCTGGAGGGAAAACATTCTCTGAAGGTTAATTTTATGTGTCAACTTATATAGGCCACAGTATCCAGATCTGGTCAATTATGATTCTAGGTGTTTCTGTGAAGGTATTTTTTTAGGTGGAACTAATATTTAAATTACTAGACTTTGCATAAAACAGATTAACCTGCATAACGCAGGAGGGTCTCGTCTAAATAGTTGAAGGCCTTATTATAAAAAGATGGACTTCCCCCAAGGAGGAAGAAATTCTGCCAGAAGGTGGCCTCCAATTCGAATTGTAACTGTCTCCTGGGTTTCCAACCTGCCAGATTTTGGACTTGCCTGTCCGCATAACTGCATGAGTCAACCCCTTCAAAATAAATCTCTCTCCATATACATCTTATTGCTTCCCTTTCCCTAGAGAACTAATTGATACAGATTCCATATACAGGGATTAACATGTGCCAGGACCTTTGAGGCATAAGCAGAGCTCAGGAGGCCTGGTGCCAGATTGAGAGATCAAGATTCGTGCTGCTTCCCAGCTACGAGATAAATAAGATCGGGGATCAAATGCACAGCATGCTATTATATAATTATCAATACTGTATTATATACTTGAATGTTTTTAAGAGAGTAGATCTTAAATGTTATCACCACCTATGTGAAAAAAATGGTAATTATATGAAAGGAAGATGTTCACAAACCTTATGTGGTGATCATTTGCATTATATACATGTATCTAATCAGCACACTGTCCACCTTCAGCTCACAGATGTTGTAAGTCAACAGTATCTCAGTAAAGCTGGGCTGGAGGGGGAAGACCCATGCCGAGCTGAAAAAGTAGCAGGCTAGCCATGGCAGGGTCTTGGAGCGTGCCAGGAGTTTGCCTCTCCTCTAACAACGAGGGACTGTGTCAGCCTACTGGGTGTTGTCTGGCTAGGACTTCTCCACCCTTTTTGGGGAACTGGGCCTCAGCCCCACACTGCAACCAAAGGGCTTCCACAGAAAATACCTGTGTTTTACTCTATCCCCGAACACTGTTACTATTTCCGGATTAGGTATAGGACCCAAACAGGCCAATGGGAGTTCTGGCTTGAAATTTTTTAACTAAATGAAAGGGAGTGTCACTATTTGTACAATGGGATGGAAAACCTGTAATCTGTTAGCAGAGGTGTTTCCTGTTTATGAAAGACACCAGCATGCAAGGAGAGAGAATGAAGTTAATAACAGAAATATCACTGTGAGATGGGGAAGAGAGAGTATTTGAATTCCCCCATCCCCTTTGTTCTTGAAGTCCAGCTGCATCCCAGCTTGTCCCATACTTTAGTGACAACAGTTTCTTAGGCCCTTATGCCCGAGGATTTCTTTTTCCTGAGCAAGCTGAGGATCTGACACTTGAGATAAAGGGTCTCGATAAACACAGATTCTCCCAAAAAGTGTAAGAAAGGCAGTAGATGAACAACTTTACATTTTAGGAAGGGCATAACAGCTTCAGTTTGAAAAATAATCGGAACTGGAGACAAGCAGAACATTTAGGCTTTTGCAGAAAGCCAGGTGAGAGGTATTGGTGGCCTACATTGCAAAAGAGGCAGCGGGCATCTAAGAATGAGAAATTTTTCCTGCACTTCTACACGCAGGAACCCTGTTAGGTACCATAGATACAGCAGTGAACAAGTGTCTGACTTGTTCAGACCCTATGGACTGTAGCCTGCCAGGCCCTTCTATCCATGGAATTCTTCAGGCAAGTATACTGGAGTGGGTAGCCATTCCCTTCTCAAAGGGGTCTTCCCAATCCAGGGATTGAACCCAGGTCTCCCATATTGCAAGCAGACTCTTTACCATCTGAGCCACCAGGGAAGCCCAAAGTGATAATGCAGGCTCTGTTTTAGATAGGATGGGTGGAGAAAGGCATCTCCAAGCATAGATCTGAAGGAGATAGAGCAGTAAGTCATCTACAGTGCAGAAGGTGGACACTGCAGGCAGGAGAGACCTCAGTGTTCTCTGCTGGACATATTAAGTTTGAGATGCTATAAGTTTGAGCCCACATAGAGACTGCTGGTATGAGATTCAATATACAAATATCTGAACCTCAACGGAGAGGTCTAATAGATAAATTCCGGATTTGTCAGCAAATATATGCTACTGAATGCCTTTGAACTGAAAGAACACCTAAGGTAGAAATGCAGGACTGAACCCTGGGCTCTGAAGAGTTTAGGGGTAGAGTTAAAGAGAAGAAGTATTCTGGTTTCTGCATTCAAGAGATCAGTGGACAGAGGATGAAAGAGATGTTACATGAGCCCTTTCTCAGAATCTGCCACAGTGATTGAGATGGTGTGTAGACAGGAGTAGGATCAAGGAGTAGAGTCCAGCTTATTGAATTTCCATACCTATGGCATTTGCCATCTGGGCTTATGGGCTCGAAGCTCAAGAAAGAAATCTGAGCTGGAGATGGATATGAGCATCCAGCACACAGGTCAAAAAAATTAGATCAGTAGGAAGAGTGAGAAAAGAGATGAAACCAATGCAGAACTTTTGGAAAGACATACATTAAGTGGGTGGGGAGGGGTGCATAAAATGAGGAAAAATCTGTAAAGGCTTTAGGGAAAGTTCAGGTTATCAGAGGAAAGGGACATACATTGGGACTTAGCATCTGAAAAGTGCTAACCCTGACGTTCAGTTGAATAGGGTCTGTGTCAGGGGAAGAAAAGAGGCTTTGGGGCTTAAAAAAAAAAAGATCAAGGCTGGAACTTTATTTCCATGTTTGGTAACTGTGGGACCCTGAACCAGTTGCTCAATTTGCTGAACTTTAATATTCTTATTTGTAAAACAACATCAATAACATCTACTTCACTGGATCTCAGAGTATCTGCCACATGATAAGTGCTCACCACCTGATTCTCTTCTTCCTCCCTGCTCTAAAGTTTCTATCAAGAAGGCAGGGCATGGTAAGAAAAATAACAATTCTTAAAACAGGAATGTCAGAGGTAGGTGAGGCTATGGTAAGTAGAAGAGGCTACGGTGAAAAAGTGCAACTTGTGTGGACCTTCTTCGACAAGAGCGGGGCTCAGATCCGGGGCTCTCAAACCATCAGGGCCATTAGATCACCCAGAGCAGCTTGTCACAAAGCAAGTTCTTAAGACCTGCCCCCAGGTAGTCCTTAGGTTAGAAGTGGGGTCACATGATTCTTCTATAAGCAGTGCTCACATTTATACTGAGGAGACACTAATTTGGATAAATGGAGGAGGATTTACATACAGAGCATTCTGGGGGTAGGTTGTAGGTTTATGTATGGATTCACGATCTGTTTAAGTAGAGGGGTCACATGACATATCACAGCATGTAAAGGAGAAAACTGATAAATGAATTCTGGAATTGCGGGCAAGATCAAGAAGAAGTGAGTATATACACAGCTTTAATTTTAAAGCTCTTCATTTAATTTCAAGACTAGTAAGGGTCACAGAAGAAGACAAAGCCATATAAAAAGAGATGCAGACAGATCTATGAAAGGGAGTGTAGAAAACAAACAACTCTAGAGAAGAGGAGCAGAGGAGTGGCTTGGGAAAATACACCACTCCCAAAGAGTCACTCATACTGAGCAAAGACTTGTTAACCAAAATTTGAGAAGTGGAAACATGACTGAAATTAAAGATGCTTATTTGGGGTTTGTTAGGACTGCATCCCAGGAGACACAGATTTAAGACACATGATTCAAGTTTGAATCATGTTCCACCAAACTACAAAATCCAGGAGGTTTATAAAGGCAAAAACTGCAAGGTTACAGTTAGTTAGAAGAGTGGTTTGTTAAGAATCATAACTGGAACTGGCAAGAAACAAGGGTGCTTATTAAGTAAGGATTGGTTGGGGTCCGAAATGGTTGCATAATTAGTTATAAGGGGAAAAGCTTTCAGACTCAAGGCTGCAATTAGCAAATGCTTTTAAAATGGCTGGTGTCCTTGGCATAGGTATAGTTTACAGAAAGTTCAAGTTCTCAGGGGTGAACTTGGGAAATGTCTGAGAGCAGATTCTAAATGGTCACCCCACTCCATTTTTATATGCCTGAGTTATGATGACTCCATTATAATCTTAATTTGTCATCAGACTTAATGTCATACCCCTCACTTTCAACACAGGGAAAACGCAGGACTGGTTTATAATTCCTGAGATTCTCACAAGCACCAGCTTCCTATGGTTCTCAGTTGGGTGTGGGGGAGAAAGAGGAATAAATTACACCTTCATTCCTTTCTTTTCACTCATCTGTAACTGAAATTTAGTTTTTCCTTCCATAATCAATAAAAGCTGCATGTGGCAACAGTATTAGAAGTACCTGAGACTTTATCCAAAAAGTAGCCAATATCTTTATATCATTTATATCACAGAAAATTTTTGCTGGGTGGACAAGTCCAAACACCCATCAACATGTTGAAATTACAGCAGTCATTATATGCAACATAAATCTCATTTAATACATTGATAAAAAGCACATGTATTATCATATATTGAATTTTTAATCTTTCAATATGCCTCTGTAATCTTATATATGCTACTGGGTTGGCCAAAAAGTTTGTTCTGGTTTTTCCATGGCATCTTACAGAAAAAATACAAATGAACTTTTTGGCCAACCCAATATTTTAGCCTTTATTCTGAAATGGGGTCTGTTTGTGTTACCTACTGCTGTGGAACAAATCACCACCAAACTGTGGCTTAAAACAACCATCATTTTATTGTTGTCTCTCATGGTTCTGGGGCTGACTGACCTCCACTAGGCCAGTCTCCCTTAGGGGTTTTCATAGAACTACAGTCAGGAAACTCCAGGAGACGGTGAGGGACAGAGAGGCCTGGTGCGTGGTAGTCCATGGGGTCACAAAGAGTTGGACACAACTTGGCGACTGAAAAATAGCAACAAAGTGGCTGGCACTGGAACCATCTATTTACAAGTCCAGCTCCCAGTCTGCGAAGATCTGAACCACCAGGGCAAGAACAGGTGGGCTCACTCAGCATCTCCATCTCTGCCAGTGCTGCATATCAGTTAAATACGATTTCAAATCCACTTGTTTATGACAAACACCGAAAAGAGTTGTTTTTAGAAGTTGTGTCAGGATGTCGCCATCACAGCAGTTGGCTTTGATAAGCACAGCTGCTGATGGGTCCTGCTGGGGGGTTATCAATCAGGGCCCATGGAGAAGCAGGGGGGCTATGAACACTGAGAATTTGTGAGGAATATCCTAGAGTTTCGACCTGGCAAAAAGCTACAAACTTTCAGTTGATGACCTAGCTCCTTGCTCCTGCCACGGCCCGGGTGCTCTGGGTCACCAGTGCTGTTAAACTGTAGAGCAGCCTCAGGAAAAGAAGGGACATCTTTTCCCGTCTTGAGCACTCGTTCACAGAAGCACAGGGCAGGCAATGGTCCCTGGAGGGATAACCCTGGGAGCAGCCTAGCCCGTCTCGAATCTGAAAGTCAGCTCCCACTGGTTAAGCTGTCTCTCCCAAGAAACCAAATTTGTATGAAGGTACATCTCAACTTAATTTGGGCTTTACGTGTATCTTCTCCCCTTGTCCAGAACAATAGTGTGATTAATCTGTCATTGGCTTGGAGTATGTTATTTCTTTATGAGCTCATTAAGAGACATTACCCTATATGCTAGCGGCTTGTGAAATTCCTGCAACAAACCTGCGTTAAAGAAACTACCGACAAAGAGAATATCAGTTTCATGGTATAATCTACCATTCCCAAGGCAAAACAATGTGTCTTTCCACGTGGCCTCTCTTAATATGGCAGCTTCAAGGTAGCCTGACTCCTCACACGGCAGCTTGGAAACCCAAGACAGAGGCAGCCAGCAGGAAGTTGTAACACCTTTTATTACTTAACTTCAAAAGTCACAAGAGTCACTTCTACTGTCCTCTATTAGTTGAGGCAGTCATGAAGATTCACCCAGGTTTATGGGAGGAGCACATAGACTCTGCCTCCTGATGGGGAAGAACTAAGCTTCTGGAAAAAGAGATCTGAAATATGGTTGAGGCCATTTTTGTTAAATATTATCTACCACAGGATTTATGCATTTCACCAGACTGTCAAAGAGGCCCATCACATTAAAAAAAAATTAAGAACCCCCTTCTAGAACCTCACTGCAGCAGAATCCACATTACATAATTCATCCTAAAAGACTAATCATTGTGACTGAATCCCACCTGATAATTGTATTCAGCCTGTTCTATAGTTCAACTGTTGATCTTGTGTTTTGATGCTGTTTCTTTGAAAATATGCCTTCCAGGGAGCCACACCTCCGAATCTCACTCACTCACACTCACACACACACACACGAGTGCGCACATACCCCTAGGTTTCATTTTTCTGGCATTAATTTTCCATGAGAACCAAAGTGAGCCTCTTTGAAACTCACCAGTGAATTCTATTTTAAACCTTTCTTAATTATATTTGCCTAAACAACTGGCCCTCTCTGCTTAGAACGCTGTTAACAAACCCCTCCGCTTTCAACTCTCAGGCCTGTGGGAAGCCCCAAGTCAGTCACCTGTAAGTCTTCATGCCGCGCTTCCCTGAGTATCTCTGCCATCTGGTGGCCAATAGTGGTAACTGCACTCTGAAGTCACTCGTGGACTTCCCACAGTGTCTTTCTTGTATCCATTAAGCCAGGTTGCTCTATTTTTTATCTTTTTGGGTCCCAGTATTGCCTGGAAAATCCCATGGACGGAGGAGCCTCGTAGGCTACAATCCATGAGGTCACAAAGAGTTGGACACGACTGAGTGACCCCACACACAGGTATCCTGCACCAAGGGATGCAAGGCAAAATCACTGCGTTATCAAAATGTATGCCAACTGGTCCTTATGGCAAATTAACTACCCACAATCTGTAACTGTGCCTGTGGAGGTGGTTTGAAACCTGACATAGGGGAAAGGGTATAAAACATAGGGAGAAAAAAAAGAGGGAGAGTAATTCTTGGGAGGTAGTGGATTCAACTGACCCACTGGATTATATAACTCTGAAGTTCAAAACTCAAGTGATAATCCTATATGTATCATTGAGGACCACAACCGGGTTCTATCCTAGCCTCACAACTGACCAACTTGCATAGCTATAAGCAAGTGATTTGACTTCCCTAATCCATAGTGCCCTCATAAACAATGTCATGATTATATTTGCCCTGTACAATTGTTCTGAAAGACAGTAAAATACTTCATGCAAAACACCCAGTCTAGTGGCTAGCAGGCAAGAAGTGCCCAGTCACTGGTTGCTTTAACTAATGTTAGAATCCTTTCTTAAGACTAGACAAACTCTTATTGTACCCATGTAATGAGTGCTAGAAATTTAGAGGAAGTTTAGATATGCAGGAGAACCTAAGGGAGAAGTTGGGATTGGGATTTTTATTTATGAAGAAGCCATTCGAAATCTTTTTTAAAGGCTTTCCCCTGGAGAATGGTAACAGCTCACTCACTGTCCCACCTCATGTCCACTAAAGGGGGAATCCAAGGAAATTAGGCCAAATGGTTTGTCAGTACTTATGCTTAAACCAGAAATACCTCAAAGATAGTTACGGATTCTCTTTATGCTTTAAAAAAAAAACAATTGAATCTCTCCTTAAGCAGAATGAAGTCCCAGATGTGGATTGAAATAATATGGTCTGAGCTGCCACCTCCAAGGTGGAAGAACTCTAGTGTCATTAACCTGCCCCTGAGAAGCTGGCTGATATCCTTCAGGTATCATACCCCAATGAGGGTTCAATGTTATCCCTTAGTATTAACACACGAGAAATTCAGCATTGGAGGTGGGTCAGTAACCAGTAGGTCAGCCTTGGTGAGAGGCAGTTCATTCTGCTGAAAAAATACAGAGGCTCCATTTCTGTTAGTACAGCCACTCCATATATGGAGCTACTGCTCAAGCATTAGGTCGCCAGGGAGATGGGCCACCATCTCCTGAGTATTCATGGAGTAAGTTATCCTGTCCACCTGGTTACTGAGCATCTCCCCTGGAACAGATCCCCTTGTGTCCACTCTTATAGGTTCACCCACGTATCTCCAATCCTTCAGTCTTGTTAGTTTCATGCCCATGACCAACTAACCAAATTATTTACTCCCTACCGAAGAGCCTATATATATCCATGATGTGCTGTGCTTAGTCGTTCAGTCGTGTCTGACTCTTTGAGACCCCACGGACGGTAGCCTGCCAGGCTCCTCTGTCCATGGAATTCTCCAGGCTACAATACTTGAGTGGGTAGCCATGCCCTCCTCCAGGGGATCTTCCCAACCCAGGGATCAAACCCAGTTCTCCCGCATTGCAGGTGGATTCTTTACCATCTGAGCCACCACAGAAGTCCAAGAATCTGGCAGTGGGTAGCCGATCCCTACTCCAGGGAAACTTCCCTACCCAAGAATTGAACCAGGGTCTCCTGCATTGCAGGCAGATATATATCCATATCTCTGGCCATTTCTCTTCCCATACAAATCAATCAAGTATCCCAACCCCAACTCTGTCCACTAGGAGGATTCCCCTCACTCTGTCCTTGAAGATCAACATTGAATAACTATAGGGTGACAACCGTTCACTTCCTTCTTCTCCCAATACACTGATTCAACCCACATATGAACCAGACCTGAGAAATGTCCTCTTCCACCACTGGATCATCTGGAAGCTGCCATGACACCATATGCATAAACTGAAGATTCTATGCCACCAAGGTGACACACCCTCAAGACCTGCTTGGGCCTGATCCTCACGAACAATTTTTCATCATGCAGTGGATTGTGATAGCACCTTATGATTCACTGGTAATGATATCACCCAGCCCATGGTGAGCAAATTCATTCTTATAGTCGCTTGGCATCCTATGGTCAGGTTGCCTCATCTCTCCAATATCACAGTAGCCCTCCTGGAGCTTGTGTTACTATGGTGAGTGGTTATCTGCCACAGAAGGCATAATGATGTCCAGAACCTATAGGTCTGTCCTGTGGTTCTCCTATCGGAGCTTGTCAGAGACAAAACGGTATCCTTTATAGTATCCATGGGTACATCTAACACCATTGGTCTGCTGGATCATTTAGCACAACTGCAATGAAACCTTAACCTGTGATAAACTCCTTTCTTGCTATGGTCTCCACTCAAAACTGGCTATGGGTGGGAAGGGGTTCAGGATGGGGAACATATGTACACCTGTAGCGTATTCATGTCAATGTATGGCAAAACCACTACAATATTGTAAAGTAATTAGCCTCCAATTAAAATAAATAAATTTATATTTAAAAAAAGAATGATCCTGGAATTAAATGAGGATTTTCATATTTTATAAATGTTAAAAACTAAAGAGATGATAGGGATTGGCTAGATATCTAATTTTTGACTAGTATTTTCTAGAAACTTTAGAACTGAGATTTTGTTACACTTGTCTACTTGGAGTTTATTACTGTTGATAATCAGAGTATTGCAACATAAATGTGCATTATTTCCACAATACCAACTGGATGTATTGCTAAATGATGTTAACAGAAACACTTCCACAAGTATTTAAGGGTACATTTATAAAAATGCTTCTAATTATGAATATTTAAGAACTTCCTCCCATCCATCAATGGGAGGAAGCTTACAAAATATGGCATCTTTATACATCAGCATAAAAAGAATTAAGTTGCTCAGTATGTATTAATGAGAAATATCTATGCTTTCTAAGTAATAAAGGGAACTACAGACCAAGGTTAAATGCATGTGCGCATACACACACACACACACAGACAATAAACTCTGACCAAATACGTGCCAAACTTTTAACAATGGTTACACTGAAGTTTTCTAGAGCAAGACATGAGAAAGGAGGCTGATGTTTTACATTTTTGTAATGTCTGAACTTTTTTTATTTAATCAACAGAGTCTACTCTCATAATTCAAAACTATATATTCATATTTGGTAAAATAAAAAATATACACATATGTAAATATACATATTTATCTGTGTATCTTTCAGAGAGGTTAGAAGTATTCTAACATCATCGTGTGCTTATACCTTCCTACAAATCTAAGGACCATCAATGTGACCTCTATGACTAACTTAACTGGATGACTTTTTCATTGAAGAGGCAAGAGCATTGATTTATTACTTCATATAAATGCATTTGGAGTCTCTCAGTAGCAGGTATATATTAACTTTTATGCAGTTTCCATTGCAAATATGCTCTTCACAAAACCACACTATCTTCAAATGCTAAGAAAGAAAATCCATGCTGCTGACTCTGCAGCTTCATTTCTGAAATAAACTTCCTATTGTACTAAACCAGTACAACATTGATTATAAAAAATGTAAAACCATTCTAAGTATTGTGGGTAAGAAAAAGACCTGAAATGTTTCAAGTTGTCTGGTATGTTACTATTTGGAGTAAATAAAAACTCATGATGAAGAATTGTTAAAAAAAAAAGAAAAACTGGCTACGTTCAAAATATAAAGAGGCCCCACAAGCACTGAGCCTCTTTCTTAGTGATTGAGGGCATAAGGTGCTATAATTTGGTTTTCTCCTTAAAGGGATATCCCAACATACACCCAGAAAACTGGACCCTTAATAACTTCACCAATACAGCAAGCCCCCAAATCATTTTCAACTTATCTTTAATCCTTTAGACCACACATGTCTAAAGCATCCATAATATTTGCTATTTTCTATTCACCAGCTTCAATTAACATTATATTAATGATATAATGGACCAGTGCATTATGCTAAAAATATCAAGATGATTAAGGTTTATGAAGATTATTTTGTGTCAGAGATCAGGAGAGTTAACATATCTTTGGTCTAAGTCAATGAATGTGTATCACTGTTTTTTCCACATTGTGAAAATGTGGAAAAGTGTGGAAAACGTGGAAGGTGATTGAAAGAATTGAAAGAAAATGCATTCCTCAGACCAACAGCCATAAACCTAGTGGTAGACCTGTAATAAAGATGCCATACACAGTAAAGCAGCTATAATTGCAGCAACCTTTGTTTAAGTCTATATAGTCCATATTTATTGCAACAATCCATCTGGTTTTTGCAGGGGTCTGCAGTTGAGTTAAATAGGAGTATAAATGGGAGCCTTTATAATTCTGAGCTCAGTCCCTGTATCTACATGGACAAGACTCATATACAAATTCTCTCAGTATATACTTATATTTGGGGAAAAACTGAAGGAATGTGTATTGTATATACTTGCTGGAGAGCTACCTCCAGGTACCACTCCCCTCCGCCTGAAGTAATGGGCTTTGGGTCTGGGAACCATTCAAATACAAACACTGGGAGAGAGATTATTTATAGTGAAGAAGTGATATCAGTCCTTTGTTCACCAATTCTTAATCTTTTTCTAGCTATACAAATCAAGCATCTCCCCGGTTGGCAACCCACTGTCTCTGCCCTAAACACAGCACAGTATATCAACCATCACTACAGATCCCTGCAGGTCAGGGCGCTCTGCCTGATATCCACCCTTGCTGTTAATTCTGATAATTATATATATTTTACATCTGAGGCTAACATGCTGCCACTGGCCTCTGCTACCCTGAAATCTTACTGTTCCCATTGACTCCAGGTAGATTAATTTTGCAATAGCACCTACGACTGTTACTCCCTGCCTACCAGGATGCCACCTCTGAGCTTCCAGTGATTTTGGTGCCCCTTCCTCAGTCAGTTCAGTTGCTCAGTCATGTCCGACTCTTTGCAACCCCATGGACTGCAGGCTTCCCTGTCCATCACCAACTCCCAGAGCTTGCTCAAATTCATGTCCATCGAGTCAGTGAAGCCATCCAATCATCTCATCCTCTGTCGTCCCCTTCTCCTCCTGCCTAAAATCTTTCCCAGCATCAGGGTCTTTTCAAATGAGTCAGTGCTTTGCATCAGGTGGCCAAAGTATTGGAGCATCAGCATCAGTCCTTCCATTGAATATTCAAGACTGATTTCCTTTAGGATGGACTGGTTGGATCTCCTTGCAGTCCAAGGGACTCTCAAGAGTCTTCTCCAACACTACAGTTCAAAAGCATCAATTCTTTGGTGCTCAGCTTTCTTTATAGTCCAACTCTTACATCTATACATGACTACTGGAAAAACCATAGCTTTGACTAGACAGACCTTTGTTGGTAAAGTAATGTCTCTGCTTTTTAATATGCTGTCTAGGTTGGTCATAGCTTTTCTTCCAATGAGCAAGTGTCTTTTAATGTCATGGCTGCAGTCACCATCTGCAGTGATTCTGGAGCCCAAGAAAATAAAGTCTGTCACTGTTTCCATTGTTTCCCCATCTATTTGCCATGAAGTGATGGGACCAGATGCCATGATCTTAGCTTTTTGAATGTTGAGTTTTAAGCCAGCCTTTTCACTCTCCTCTTTCACTTTCATCAAGAGACTTTTTTGTTCCTCTTCACTTTCTGCCATAAGGGTGGTGTCATCTGCGTATCTGAGGTTACTGACATTTCTCCTGGCAATCTTTATTCCAGCTTGTGCTTTATCCAGTCCCTTACTAGTACAGTCTTTATCATTTTTAGAAAAGCAGTACTTTCTGGGCCCTCTCTGAGGATCTAATCAGCAGGTGGCTTCTCTGGTCTTATGTAATAAGTCCATCCTGCAAGTCCATCTCTCTGACCCAATTCCTTCCTCCAGACGTCCCCACATCAGTTCTAGCATCTCCCCCTCATCTGCTGAAGGTGACTGTCATGTTGTCTTTCCATCCCAATAGCATACTGGGACCAGTTGCACGTTTCTTTGCCAGGACATTTAATCCCCAGTTATGGAGAGTGCTCCAGGGTCATTTCATTCTCCCCCATCTAGCTTTATATTCTGTTCCTCCACCACTTCACCCATCCTGATACTCTTAAAATCCATTCCTACACATGCTCCTCTGGTTCTACACAGTACGTACTAGCCACACTCCATTATTTGAGTGAATACCTATTTCTACCACAGTAAGTTTTAAATCTTCTCTCTTGGGGTTCTGCTGAAACCTAACCCTAATTATTGGCCTGAAGGCAATGGGGATAGGAGTGTCAGAGCTTGAGAACAAATATTATCCTGCAATACAGCCACTTCAGGGGAAATCTCTGCATGGTCACCAGGCAAGAGAAGACGGTTGCTTCTGCCAGCCCAGTGGGTTCAGAGGAAGATAGGGAGGGGTTTAAGGTTCTTAGACACATTCTCGCAAATTTCTTTATCCTGGAGCCCAGACTTTAGCACAGGAGAGTGGTGGAGGCTGTGCACAAGTGTTCTTTGCAGTCCTGCCACCTGATTTAAATCTTGGGCCTGACTTTTAGCGCAGGCTGCCCTACAGCCGCAAGAGTCAAGACTCTTTTTATACGCTGCCAAGCAAGACTTCTGGCCCTTACAGCTTCCCTTGACAGTTGGCTGACCTGGATTTGTTCTTTCCCTTCAAAGATTCTGAGGCAGACATCCAGCCAACTCCATCATCTTTATAATAGCTACTGCCTATACAACTCAGGTGCCGAGCTTCTAACTACTCAGTGCCTCCCCATTCACTTATACCTTACCCAAGCGCCACTGAGAGCCTTAGCAACTGTGATGCTACCGCACGCAAAGGATAACATCACCCATTCACCACCAGCCAACCCACCCATTGACCACTAGCCAACCACCAGCAAGACACTTCCAGGGTCTGTTTTCTAGGCTATTTCTGGTACAAATATCTTAGTTCAGATTCTCCCTAAAGAACAACTTGAGACTAGGACATGAGTACAGGTCATTTATTTGTGAAATGAGCCTAAAAAACAGGAGGAGAGGAGAAGGGAAAGTATTAATAATAAATCAAGACAGAAAGAAAAGCCAACAGAAGTGTTCACTGTCAAGGATGGTCCTATCTTGATTCTTTGGGTATCTCCTGAAAGGTAGAACTTTCCATTGAAGGATGGAAGGCTGTAGCATTTAGTCACTGGTTCCCATCCCCCATCAGCTGAGGACTGACCCTGGGCCATGAACTCTCCTCACTTCCATGCTTCACTTGGGAGAGGGGTGGTTTACCTCTCAGCATTAACTAAATTAATAATCTACAGAAAGGTATAACCTCATGGATTCTGAGTCTTATAGACATAAATTCTTTCTTTACCCCAAAAGACCCTCATAATCATAAGCTAATAGAAAATATTCATAAAATTTGGGGGCTTTCGTACAATTTACTCATGTTAATGGTGATGGACAGGGAGGCCTGTCATGCTGCGGTTCATGGGGTCGCAGAGTCGGACACAACTGAGCAACTGAACTGAACTCATGTTAATACTACCTGTTGACTGCACAGATTCAATTAAATAGACCATTTTAAAGCTCCATATCAGTTCTTTTCATAAGATGAAAAAGCCCTAAAATAAAAGGCAATAGAAATTTTCAGCGAGTTTTTAGGAAGATTAAATACAGATACCAATTTAACTAATATTTCAATAGGTCTATTATATCTTAACCTTATTGTCTAAAATGTTAATTATCTTGGCACTAAACTGTAGATTTCATAGTTGTTTCTGAACAAATTTCATGGTTATTAAACGATATGGTAAAAATCCAACATAAGCATACAATAGTCATTATAAATAGTCCCTTCAACATCAAACATATACGTACACAATTACATTTAATAATATATTTGTTAAGACTTGACAGCTAGAGAACAATCGTAAGAAACAAATTTAAGACTGATAAGGAATATGCAAAAATATTCAGAGAATTAAGAGCTGAGGAATTTATACACCTACACGACTATGTAATTCTCTTGGCGAAAAAACAAAGTTACCATATGCCTGCCTCTTGAGAGATATGACAATAAGTATTGAATGGGTCAGACTGTCATTGAGAAAACATGAAAAAATGACTGGCTAGAGGGTCACTTTAGACAAAAGCAGATAAACAGCAAAATGTGGAGAAGTCCTTCTGAGGAGAGAAGTGCTGTGAACCCCCCTAAACAAGACAGGAAGCTCCTCACAGCACCCATAACAAGACCCAGGGGACAAGAAAGTCATCAAGCATGGGGCCAATGAAGGAGCAAAAATGGACCATAAACTGGATTTGGAATTGGAAACATGTGGTGGAGGGGAGGGGGGAAATGTTTATCCCCAAAAGATGTACTTCATCACTGACCTTGTATTTAACTGTCAAGGCATAATGATAATAAAAAGCAGATGGAATTTTAGTGTTTTATTATTGCTTTTAAATTGTGTGTCCTTATCAAAAGATTTGCTCTCATTTGGGCCTCACTCCTGATTCTGAATGAATGCTTGCCTTTGCCTCAGAGTCACATATAATTTGATTCATTTTCAAGTACTGTGAATAGTGTGAGTGGCACAGACGAAAGGACGGAACAGATTCAGAGCTACAAAAGGACCCTCTTCAGTCTTCCTTTCCAGGTAGGGTAACTGGGTCCCTGTGCTTACTAACTTTGCCTTCTGGGCT
Source organism: Cervus elaphus (assembly GCF_910594005.1). Lineage (NCBI taxonomy): Eukaryota > Metazoa > Chordata > Mammalia > Artiodactyla > Cervidae > Cervus > Cervus elaphus. Next base: position 46,416,693 of record NC_057843.1, on the reverse strand, counting down.
ACTCACAACCTGGGTCTGGTTCCTACCCTTACAGTACCTGTGCCCAGAAAGTTCAATCAGTTCCCCTCAGCTGTTTGTGGTTGCTGGTTCTTTCACCAGTTTCCTTAGTCTTGGGGCTTTTGCATTTCCTTCTTTTTGGCTGGAACAGAGTCTTCCCATAGGCTACTCCTACTCATCCAGGGCTTCCTTGAATGTCATCTCTTCCAAGAGGGCCTCCCATTGGAAAGTAAATTCCCTGAGAGCTGGGATCTTGGCTGACTTATTCACTCTCTGTATCCTCTTGCTCCTAGAACAATGCCCATCCCACAGTTGGTGCTCAATAAATATCAATTTATTCATTGACTGGTATGTGAGTTCAGATTTTTAATGGTCTTTTTGTATTCATGATTCCATATCACCAATGTCTCTAACATCCATATACTTTGTCAGTGATCTATCTAGCTCCAGATGAAGACTGATGACTTTGGAGTTGACCAGACTCAGATTTTAATGTTGGCTTTGACTTTGGGCAAATTATTTAGTCCCTCTTGGCCTCTTTTTCCTCATTTATTGTTTTGCAGATAACAATACTTTCTTCATAGGCTAATTCGAGAATTTAATAACATATATAAAGGCTTCCTGCAAGTTTTGGCACATGATAAGAACTCAATTAATATAACCCATGAATGTTATAGATTAATGTTATCATTATCATTTGTGCTATTTTTTTGTGAATGCACTTGCCTTGGGAACTTAGTGACTTAAGGGTGACTTAGTAAACTTGCCAGCTGATGACCCTGCCTGATCAAGTGAACATTCCAAGGTCCAGAGTTCACTCTCTCCTGTTCACTGAACAGTCACTATGAGTGAATCTTAAAGGATGAGTGGAATTTTGTGAAGCTAGAGATGCGGCTGAGGGGGATTTCACATCAAAAGGGACTGCAGGAATAAGGCAGGAAGCTTCAGGGACAGCAACCTAAATAACTAGACCTTGAATTACATAACTCCATTTATTCATTTTGAAACCATTTTCCAGTCACCTATTGTGAACCAGACACTGGGCTTAATGCTGGGGATAAAAAGGAATTGAATGTGGTCCCCGGCCTCAGGAAGCTCAGCCTGTAGCGGGGACATTTACAAACTGTGCTGACATTGCCAGAACTGTAAGAGCACAGAAGATAGGAAAGAAAACTTTTTCATGTAGGAAAGACATGAGGGAGGAAGCAAGACCCGCTGCAGAAACACTGAAGACCTGGCAGAGGGCAGTGTTTAATTAATGGAGAAGCACTGAAGGTTTCTGAATAGAGGAGTGAAATGAAGACCAGAACTGGAAAAAGTAAATAGAACAGTAAATACTCATTTTAGAATTTATCCATCTTGAGAGCCTGAATTATTATAAAAGAGAACATCAATACTCATCAATTATATCATCCCAGAGCCTCCAATGGCAACCTACGTCAGTACTCTTGCCTCGAAAATCCCATGGACAGAGGAGCCTCCTAGGCTGCAGTCCATGGGGTCGCAAAGAGTCGGACTTGAATGAGCGACTTCACTTTCACTTTTCACTTTCATGCACTGGAGAAAGAAATGGCAACCCACTCCAGTGTTTTTGCCTGGAAAATCCCAGGGACTGGGGAGCCTGGTGGGCTCCCGTCTATGGGGTCGCACAGAGTCAGACACGACTGAAGCGACGTAGAAGCAGCAGCAGCAGCAGAATTGCTTCCCAGGTGGCCCAGATAGTAAAGAATCCACCTGCAATGTGGGAGACCCGGGTTCGATCCCTGGGTTGGGAAAATCCCCTGGAGGAGGAAATGGCAACCCACCCCACTATCCTTGCCTGGAGAATCCCTGTGGAGAGAGGAGTCTGGCCGGCTACAGTTCTTTGGGTCACAAAGCGTCAAGACGCCACTGACTAAGCCCAGCGCAGCACACACACAGTTGCTCTAACATATGACCTCCAGAGGGCGCTGTTCTCCTTCAGTTCTCAGGGATCCTGCCTCAGAATCCACGGAAGGCTTAAGACACATCACATCACATCAGGAACCCCCAGAGCTCCTGATCCAATAGGTCTGGATGGCACCTATGAATGTGCATTATTAATGAGTTCCCAGATAGATGCTGCTGCTGCTGGTCCAGAGACTACACTTTGGAAAGTGTGCTTCCCATGACTGCTCACAAGGATCAAAGACCTTCTTCTGTGTTTTCAGAAGGACAGGTGAAACAAGGACAGACCTTTGAAAAGAGACCATACTAAAAGCCCAGGAGGAAAATAAACACTAAGCCAAAAACCCCAGAAAAACCCAGAACTAAACCCAACCAGATAACGTGGCTTATATTTTGTGGCTTTGATTTCTGCATGCCCTCAGAGTTCCAGATTTCCAACCAGGCATCCCTGTCCATTTATTTTTACGTTTTTCCTTAACAGTGTCATTTATTTTGAAGCTCCCTTCAGTTCCTAGAACTGAGCTCTGTCCTGGTATGCACCTAATAAATGTCAGAAGTGAACAAGGTTATGGCTTATAACATCTCTCCACCCACAGAAGCACAAACTTCTTTTCTGATGTTGGGCATTTGCTCTTAACCAGCTGCATTTATCCAAATGTACTTGGAATCATTTATCATTTTTCACATTGCTATAGCTTTCCAGATCGTATACAACCTCAATAAACATACAGATTTATTCTTCCATCTCTCTGTACACTTTCTGGATCATTATCTTGGAAACCTGTGCTTAATTAATAGTAAGTATTTCAGTTGTCATGGCTTGTCATGACTGTGGGTTGTTTTTGAAGAAAAATATGCATAAAATTTCTTCCTTGAAGCTCATTAATGACTATTTACCCTTTAATGTCATCTATGATCCTCTTGAGAACAAAAATTAAACTTCATCACTTTTATTTCCCATCTTATCCACTTTTGTGTGTGTGTGGTTGTGTGCCCCTTACAGATAGAGGACCAGTAAAGCTACCTGTTTTCTTGCACACAAATATTTCCAAAGCAAAGCCTAGTAGACTTCAAAACATAGACTAAAGCAGGAGTAGGAGGAATTGAGGAATGACAAGAGATGACGGCAACATCAAGAGACCCAGTAACGCTTCTCTGTGGATATCACTGAGACCCAAATAAAGAACAAGATAAAGTAACGGATGGGCTTCCCTTGTGGGTCAGCTGGTAAATAATCCGCCTGCAACGCAGGAGTCCTGGGTTTGATCCCTGGGTTGGGAAGATCCCCTGGAGAAGGGAATGGCTACCCACGCCAGTATTCTGGCCTGGAGAATTCCATGGACTATACAGTCCACGGAGTCGCAAAGAGTAGGACACGACTGAGCCACTTTCACTTTCAAAGTAGAAGAGTGCTAGAAGGGATGCAGATCCAGCTCCCCTGGTGGTGGTCCTGGGTATACCAGTTCTCTTCCTTCCCCAGACCCGGCAAGTCTCAGGCAAAACCCTTGCTCTAGATCTTTAAAGGACATGCCAGGAAGAAACTGGAGTCCAAGCAGGTCTAAGATAAAGAGCAAAAGAGAGTCTTAGAGAGTATGAGAGCAAGAGAAAATGAGTAAGGAGAGCACAGAGCACAAGAGAGAGAGATGCAGAGAGAGTCTTTTAAAAGGATGAATCACTCTTCCAACCAAGCTACACATACACACGTCATCAAAACACTTTGCAAGTCCCTCACCCTGGAAGTCCAAGCTTCCGCAAGCTGATTCACTACCTAAGCCCTAAATCTGCTTAACCTAGTTCTAAAGGGGATTACTTTTAGCCTTAGTCACTCTTATATTAGTATTTCCTTTATACTTGCAGTGGCCGCCTGTCTCGTCCACCCAAGGTGATTAATGGACCAACGTCACATTTATGATGTCAAGTTTGTGACATCAGCTTCATGAAGCCAGGTTTTAAAAAATAAAAAAATAAAAAGCCTGAATAAAATAGATTATTGCTTCAGGATTTTCATCCAGATTCAAACAACTGAAACAATTCCTTCATTCCTAGACCAGGTCATAGAAACATAAAGAAATCACAAGATATTAAAATACAGCAGCTGTTTGCCAACCCTCAGCCACAAGTAATCTTAAGGAGCAAGTATTATGCTTGCAGATCTTTGTGGAATGCAAGAAACTTTTGACTAATGATTTACGAGTGAAGACAACTGGTATATCACATTTGATCTCCATAATGGCCCAGTAAGAAAAATGAGCATAATTTTATACATAAGCAAACTGAAGTTCAGAGGAGGTAAGTGATACCCAGCAAGAACCAAAAATTATAACTCAGGCCTCCTAATTCATAGTCTAGTGTTTGCCTGAAAGTATGTATGGGCAAAATGTTGGCTCCTTCAAGACTTATGACAAAGAAATATATCTCCTTACAATCAATACTATCAAAAGCCCTCCACAAAAATATGCTTAAATTTACATTCGCTCACAGAAAGCATAGTCATCTTATTAAAAAATCAAGATTGCTTGGACTTTTCTCCTCCCAAGTTAAACGAAAGACAATAATCAAGAATTAGAGGACTTCCCGGGAGGCACAATAGATAAAGAATGCGCCTGCCAATGCAGGGGACACGGATTGACCCCTGGTATGGGAAGATTCCACACGCCTCAGAGCAATTACGCCCGTGAGCCACAACTACTGAAACACACCCCTACAGCCTGTGCTCCGAAACAAGGAGTAGCCCCCACTCACCACAACTACAGAAAGCCCACGAGCAGCAAGAAAGACCCAGTGCATCCAAAACTAACTAAATAAAAAAATAAACAGTTCAGTTCAGTCGTGTCTGACTCTGTGACCCCGTGGACTGCAGGACACCAGGCCTCCCTGTCCATCACCAACTCCCGGAGTTTACTCAAACTCATGTCCATTGAGTCAGTGATGCCATCTAACCATCTCATCCTCTGTTGTCCCCTTCTCCCGCCTTCAATCCTTCCCAGCATCAGGGTCTTTTCAAATGAGTCAGTTCTTTGCATCAGGTGGCCAAAGTATTGGAGTTTCAGCTTCAGCATCAGTCCTTCCAATGAATATTCAGGACTGATTTCCTTTAGGATGGACTGGTTGGATCTCCCTGCAGTCCAAGGGACTCTCAAGAGTCTTCTCCAACACCACATTTCAAAAGCATCAATTCTTTGGCGTTCAGCTTTCTTTTATAGTCCAACTCTCACATCTATACATGACTACTGGAAAAAACATAGCTTTGACTAGATAGATATTTGTTGGCAAAGTAATGTCTCTGCTTTTTAATGTGCTATCTAGGTTGGTTATAAATTTTCTGCCAAGGAGCAAGCATCTTTTAATTTCATGGCTGCAGTCACATCTGCAGTGATTTTGGAGCCCCAAAAAATAAAGCCTTTCACTGTTTCCACTGTCTCCCCATCTATTTGCCATGAAGTGATGGGACCAGATGCCATGATCTTAGTTTTCTGAATGTTGAGCTTTAAGCCAACTTTTTCACTCTCCTCTTTCACTTTCATCAAGAGGCTTTTTAGTTCCTCTTCACTTTCTGCCATAAGGGTGGTGTCATCTGCATATCTGTGGTTATTGATATTTCTCCTGGCAATCTTGATTCCAGCTTGTGCTTCCTCCAGCCCAGTGTTTCTCATGATGTACTCTGCATATAGGTTAAATAAGCAGGGTGACAATATACAGCCTTGATGTACTCCCTTCCTGATTTGGAACCAGTCCGTTGTTCCATTTCCAGTTTTAACTGTGTTTCCTGACCTGCATACAGATTTCTCAAGAGACAGGTCAAGTGGTCTGGTATTCCCATCTTTTGTAGAATTTCCCAGAGTTTGCTGTGGTTCACACAGTCAAAGGCTTTTGCATAGTCAATAAAGCAAAAGCAGATGTTTTTCTGGAACTGTCTTGCTTTTTTGATGATCCAGCGGATACTGGCAATTTGATTTCTGGTTCCTCTACCTTTTCTAAATCCAGCTTGAACATCCGCAAGTTTTCAGCTCAGGTACTGTTGAAGCCTGGCTTGGAGAATTTTGAGCACTACTTTCCTAGCGTGTGAGATGAGTTCAGCTGTGCAATAGTTTGAGCATTCTTTGGCACTGCCTTTCTTAGGGACCGGAATGAAAACTGACCTTTTCCAGTTAGTTCAAATCCTAAAAGCTATTTCAAATCCTAAAAGCTATTTCAAATCCTAAAAGATGATGCAGTGAAAGTGCTGCACTCAATATGCCAGCAAATTTGGAAAACTCAGCAGTGGCCACAGGACTGGAAAAGGAAAAAGAGAGGCCTAAATCAAACATAGAAATGGGATGTATAGAACAGACTTTTGGACTCTGTGGGAGAAGGCGAGGGTGGGATGATCTGAGCGAATAGCATTGAAACATGTATATTATTTAAAAAAAAGAAAAGAGAATTAAATCATTCCTCTATCTTTGTACTATAATATCTGCCCCAAACTAACCTCATGCGAAGAGTTGACTCATCGGAAAAGACCCTGATGCTGGGAGAGATTGGGGGCAGGAGAAGGGGACGACAGAGGATGAGACAGCTGGATGGCATCACTGACTCGATGGACATGAGTTTGAGTAAACTCCAGGATTGGTGATGGACAGGGAGGCCTGGCGTGCTGCAGTTCATGGGGTCACAAAGAGTCGGACACGACTGAGCGACTGGACTGAACTGAACCGAACGAAAATAATGAAAGTATTCAAGTAAATGTGTGGGAAAACTAGAATGCTTATTAATTGCAGATAGAAATGCAAATTGATATAATCCTTCTAGAAAGCAGTTTAAAAATACATGTAACATGCCTTAAAAAAAAAGCCAAAAAACATAGAAATGGGAACCCAGAAGAAACAGGCATAATATAGGAAGTGGAATAGGAAAAAACAAGTCACAAACAAAGGATGGGGAATCAAAACGATATTTGATTCTGAAAAGCAACACCAAAGGTATTAGGACAATTACTTTCAAATATTTAACAAACAATGCCGGCCAAATTTTGTGGTGGTGGTGGTCATGGTTTAGTTGCTAAGTCGTGTCCAACTCTTGGGATCCCATGGACTGTAGCCCGCCAGGCTCCTCTGTCCATGGGATTCTCCAGGCAAGAATAGTGGAGTGGTGTGCCATTTCCTTCTCCAGGGGATCTTCCTGACCCAGGGATCAAACCTGGGTCTCTTGCACTGCAGGCAGATTCTTTTCCAACTGAGCTACCAGGGAAGCCAAGTGTAAAGATAAAGACACTTTCATACAAGCAAGGACACCAAAAATTTAGCTCAAGTGTCCTTCTTAAGAAGCTGCTATAGTATGTGTTTCAGTAAAGGAGTTATAACAACAAAGGAAGGCAGCATGGAATACAAAAAACAGGGACCCCACCAAAGGAAGTCACAGAACTGAGAGGCAGAGTGGTGACCAGCAATTCAGAATGGACCAAGGGGACTAAGGACAGCAATAGTCAACCTAGAACCACATATTCAGTACATCTCTTTTCCTTTTTAGAAAAGATTTGGGTTGCTTACCACCAAAAGACTAGAGAAACATTAAAACATTCCTGAAGATAGAAAGGAGAGGATAAACAGGCTAAGGGGAGGAAAGTCGGAAGGATGTACAAGTGGGAGGGGACATGGGTAAACCTATGGCTGATTTATGTTGACGTTTGGTAAAAATCAACGCAGTACTGTAAAGCAATTGTCCTTAAATTAAAAATATTAAAATTTTAAAAAAAGAAACAGGCTAGGATCCTGGTAAATATAAACACATAGAGATTGACTATATAAGTCAGTAATAATAAAGTCTAATATGGCAGGGGGTGATGGAAACAAAAGAAGATAGAATTAAAACCCTGACAAAAATAATGTGTAAGACAAATGCCAAGGTCCTTAAATTGGAGGGGGACATGGATTAACTTAGATTTTGTTAAGTATGCATATTAAGATTATAAGGGTTAACAGTTAATAATTAAAACTGTATACCATCTTTGGAGTAAGAACTACACTTAATTCATTGCAGCACTGTTTACAACAGCCAGGACATGGAAGCAACCTAGATGCCCATCAGCAGACAAATGAATAAGAAACCTGTGGTACATATACACAATGGAGTATTACTCAGCCATTAAAAAGAATGCATTTGAATCAATTCTAATGAAGTGGATGAAACTGGAGCCTATTATACAGAGTGAAGTAAGTCAGAAAGAAAAACACCAATATAGTATATTAACGCATATAGATGGAATTTAGAAAGATGGTAACGATGACCCTATATGCGAGACAGCAAAAGAGACACAGGTGTAAAGAACAGTCTTAAAAAAAAAAAAAAGAACAGTCTTTTGGACTCTGTGGGAGAAGGCGAGGGTGGGATGATTTGAGAGAATAGCATTCAAACATGTATATTATCATACGGGAAATAGATCGCCAGTCCAGGTTCGATGCATGAGGCAGGGTGCTCAGGGCTGGTGCACTGGGATGACCCTGAGGGATGGGATGGGGAGGGAGGTGGGAGAGGGGTTCTGGATGGGGAACACATGTACACCCATGGCTGATTCATGTGAATGTATGGCAGAAACCACCACCATAGTGTAAAGTAATTAGCCTCCAATTAAAATTAAAAAAAAAAAAAGAACTGCACTTAAGACTAACCCAATAGCCCTAGCTGAAAAGAAACCTCTTCCTATCAGAGAATTTCAGCTAGTAAATATAAAAGAAATAAAAAATTAGAAAGTGACCATTTTGCAGCCCTTAACTAAAAAAAAAAAAAAGGATCCAGCAAAGATTACTGATGAACAGTGAAACAACATTAAAAAATTGATAGAGACTCGTGCTGCGGCCGCGGAGACGTGAAGCCCCCCGGGTCCGCGCTCCACCTCGCTGTCCGCTCCCCCGGCCCCCATGGAGAAGACGGAGCTGATCCAGAAGGCCAAGCTGGCCGAGCAGGCCGAGCGCTACGACGACATGGCCACCTGCATGAAGGCCGTGACGGAGCAGGGCGCCGAGCTGTCCAACGAGGAGCGCAACCTGCTCTCGGTGGCCTACAAGAACGTGGTCGGGGGCCGCCGGTCCGCCTGGAGGGTTATCTCCAGCATCGAGCAGAAGACCGACACCTCGGACAAGAAGTTGCAGCTGATCAAGGACTACCGGGAGAAAGTGGAGTCCGAGCTGAGGTCCATCTGCACCACGGTCCTGGAATTGTTGGATAAGTATTTAATAGCCAATGCAACTAATCCAGAGAGTAAGGTCTTCTATCTGAAAATGAAGGGAGATTACTTCCGGTACCTTGGTGAAGTTGCTTGTGGTGATGATCGGAAGCAAACGATAGATAATTCCCAAGGAGCTTACCAAGAGGCTTTCGATATAAGCAAGAAAGAGATGCAACCCACACACCCCATCCGGCTGGGGCTGGCTCTTAACTTTTCTGTGTTCTACTATGAGATCCTCAATAACCCGGAACTGGCCTGCACACTGGCTAAAACGGCTTTTGATGAGGCTATTGCAGAACTTGACACACTGAATGAAGACTCGTACAAAGACAGCACCCTCATCATGCAGCTGCTGAGAGACAACCTCACATTATGGACATCAGACAGTGCAGGAGAAGAATGTGATGCAGCAGAAGGGGCAGAAAACTAAGTGCATACAGGGTGTCATCTTTCTTCCCCTTGAAACCTTTTTACTCATCTCCATTCCTTATTCCATTTGGATTTCCTATAGCAAAGAAACCCATTCATGTGTATGGAATCAGCTGTTAATAGTCTTTTCACACTGCAGCTTTGGGAAAACTCCATTCCTTGATTTGTGTTTGTCTTAGCCTTCCTGGTGTGCAGTTACTGCTGTAGAAAAGTATTAATAGCTTCATTTCATACAAACATAAGTAACTTCCAAACACTTATGTAGAAGACTAAAAATGTATCTGGTATTTAAGTAATCTGAACCAGTTCTGCAAGTGACTGTGTTTTGTATTACTGTGAAGATAAGAAAATGTAGCTAATTACAATTTAAAGGGTGTTCTACATAACTTCTTAATTTCTACATTTCCTCCCCTTACTCTTCTTCAGAGATTTCCTTTCAGTAAGCAACTTTTCCATCCTCTTAATGTATTCCTTTTTAGTAGGAATCCAGAAGTATTAGATTGAATGGAAAAGCATTTGACATTTTGGGCCTGGGGGGATCACAGATTAAAATGCCTCCTATATCATATATATGTGATGGAGGACTTGTGTATCTATGACAACAGGGAGTTTCCTTATTCACTCTTCATTTGCTGCTGTTTGAGTTGACAACTTCCCTTCCCAATAAAAACTCACTTACACCTCCTGCCTTTGTAGTTCTGGTATTCACTTTACTATGTAATAGAAGTAGCATGTTGCTGCCAGAATACAAGCATTGCTTTTGGCAAATTAAAGTGCATGTCATTTCTTAATACATTAGAAAGGGGGAAAAAGCACACAGTCCAGTCTAAAACATTAGTACTTTTCCATGCAGATTTGTGCACATGTGAGAGGGTGTCCAGTTTGTCTAGTGATTGTCATTTAGAGAGTTGGACCACTATTGTATGTTGCTAATCATTGACTGTAGTCCCAAAAAAGCCTTGTGAAAATGTTATGCCCTATGTAACAGCAGAGTAACATAAAATAAAATTACATTTTATAAAAAAAAAAAAAATTGATAGAGAATGAAATATTTGCAAAGTAAATATTTCATGGGTTACTTGTGAGTCACAAGAGGAAAAACCAAACACCATGTTGAAGGCATTAGGCTTACCCCATCTGAACCGAATGATAAATACTCTCATCACTATTTTAATGGAATGAGACATTATGTGCAACTTGACGTGATGTAATGGGAAGTAAACAATATTTACTGTCTGTGATGTATAGTCTTGCCAAAAATGCTTAACCTGAATCTAATCAAGCCTTTGGCTCTTACTTGTAATTTACAAGAAATACAGGGACTAGAAGAACGAGTTAAACATGACTACAAGCAAGCAGTCAAACCCAGAACTGAGGACATTCTACAAGACAACCGACCTGTCTTTAACTAGACAATGTCATAAAAAGAAAAGGTGAGTGTGGGAGGGAGGAGAGGAGTAGTCTAGATTCAGACACACTTAAGAGACATAAAACATAATGACCAAAAGCTACAGAGAGACCAAGATTTGATCCTAATACACACTAAGTAACTGCAAAAGCTCTTTTGGAAATAGCTAGAGAAATCTGAATACAAATTTAGTACTAAGTCACATTAGAGAATTACAGTTAATGTCATTAAGTTTTGATGATAACATTGCAAATATGTACAAATGTCTCTTATTTTTAAGAGATCCCCATTAAACTATTTAAAAAGCAAGTCTCTTCCTTTCTGCAATTTACTTTTAAATATGTAAAGAAAAAAATAAATATATGAAGCAATTATGGCAAAATGTTAGCATTTGTTACATATAAAAGATGTTTTCTCACTAAACTAGTGCTTCTCACACTTTAACATGCTCATGAATCAACTGGGGCCTTGTTCACATGCAGATTCTGACTCAGCAGTTCTGGGCTAGGCCCTAGAGTCTGCATTCCTAAAAGGCACTCAAGTGATACCAAAACAATTGCTTCATGGACCACATTTTCTGTAGCAAGATACTGCAGTATTTTTTATGCATTTCTGACTGCTTGACAAAATCATTAAAGCTATTCACTAAAGAAAAAGAAATGAGTGCATAACATTCAAAACAGAAGAGACATAGTCAAAGGGAAAATAAATTCTGAAGGAAGTATCACCAGCAAAGCCCATTCTGGATAAAAAGTAAAGTCTAACCTTTTTTTTTTCCTTTTCCTTCGTGCATAGCATTCACTTGCTTGTAGGATGCCGAGTCCAGAAGCCCTGCAACCAACACTCCCAGTGAGAAATGGCTGGGCCTATGCTTCCTGGTAGGGAAGCAGGACGCCTCAATCCAAGATGGCAGCAACGGGCCGTGTGCAGAGACGCTGGGGCCGTGTGCAGAGACGCTGGGCCGGGAGCTGGAGCCTGAGCGGCACAGCTGCACCCAGTCTGCAAGAATCCCACCCCCTCCTCTCCCTTCCCCCCGACAAGAACCCTATAAAGTAGCCCCACCAGCAGCCACGCAGGACAGCAAGTACTCTCATGTGCGTCCATTCTTTAACAGAGGAATAAAACTTTCCCTTGCTTCTGAACCAAACTCTTTCTACTGGCTCCAACCACACGGGGCAGGAAGACCCTTGTTGGGTACCAGCTCTAAAGGGTCAGCAAGAAAAGCAGTAGAAAAAAGGAGGGAACATAGGAAACAGTCAGGATGAGACAGCAAAAGATAACTCAGAAATAAATCTGGGTACATCAGGAGTCACACACAAAAAGTTAACTCAATTTACCAGTTAAAAGACTGAGATTGTCAAACTGGAAAAACTAGTAGTAGCAGAACTGAAATATATGGCACTAACCAAGATAAAAGCTTTTGTAGCTATAGTAATGCAAAATAGAATTCAAGGCAAAAATACCAGGTTGAAGAAGTTCCCCAGGTTGAGAAGTTTTCAAGTACTATACTGTGGAAATCTTATAAAATGAAATACTCTTAAGAGCAGTGAAAAGGAACAAACCAGAGTAAAAACATAGATTATAAAAAGATGTGGGAATTGCCCAGCAGTCCAGTGGTTAGGACTCCGTGCTTCCACTGCCGAGGGCCTGGGTTCAGTCCTTGATCAGGAAAATAAGATCCCACAAGCTACCTGGCACGGCCAAAAAAAAACAAAAAAAAAATGTGTGCAATATTATACCATTTCTATAAAGTATAAAGCCAGGCAAAAGATATATGCACACACATGTACATGTATATAAAGTATGCAAACACCTGTGTGCACATGTGTATAGTTTAGGAATACATAGACATATGGGAAAATTATAAAGAAGTACATGGGAATGACAGAACATGAATTCAAAATAGTGGATCCTTCTCAGGGAAGGGAAACATGGGTGTGGCCTGGAAACATTTTATGTATTAAATGGCTCTGGGATTTATTACACTAGTCTTTGTATTTCATATTTTTTTCAAAGATGATGGAATGAGAACATGTACTCACTCACCATTGGTTTAAATCCCATTGTAATGAGGAAAAAAAAATATTTTTAAAAGAATGAATTCCTTAAAAAAAAAAAAAAAAGAATGAATTCCTAATAGCTCCAGAAGCAACAGCAAAAAGGGGACAGAAGCCATCAGACTAAAACAGTGGGAGTTCTTAGAGTAATAAAAGTAGAGAAACCCGTAGCAGGCCAAAAACAAGAACAGTCCTCCAGGAGAGACTTGAAGCTCACAGTCATGACTTAAAGCACAGCTTGGTTGCAAATACCCTGCAAACTCTCCAAAGGCAATTGAACACCTGAATTAATTAATTAAGGGATCCACCTGCAGCAGTCATGGTGGGCTACCTGGGCCAAACTAAGTCTTCTCTTTCTCCCCTCCCCCCATGATGCCTGCCCTCCTCTTCCCTGCTTTTCCAGCCACTGAACTGTAACCAGCAATGTTTTTTGAGCCCAGTGTAAAAACTCAATGTTTTTCTAACCCAAAGCTATGTAAACTATCAGCTGAATCAGGCTTACAGATAAATTTCATTTGGTCTGCAGAACACTTACTGAAAACTTAACGAAAAATCCAAATTTTCAACATCTTGGGAAAAAAAAAAAAAATAAGGACAAGCACGTTGGGCCCCTCATTCCTGAATGAGGGACAACACGGCAGCATCTCAGTTTTCTGCTCTTCTGGAGCTGAAGTTTCTACCAGTCCTTGGCCTGTCTGGCCCTTGCTGTTATTTTCCTTTTTTCTTCTGCCCTAGATCGTGTTCCCAGACCTTTCTGCTCTGCTTGCTAAATGCTAGGTTTTTCAGGCCTTTTCTCTGGAGATTCTGATTTAGAGAATGTTATGGATTGAACTGTGCCCCTAAAATTTATATGTTGACATTCTAATCCCTAAGTCCCTCAGAAGGTGACTTTATTTGGAGATAGAGTCTTTACGAAGGTAATCAAGTTAAAATAAGGTCACTCAGGTAAGCCTAATCCAATATGACTGGTGTCCTTGTAAAAAGGGAAAATTAGGACATAGAGACTCCCATGGAGGGAAGATGATGCAAAGACAGAGACAATAGCCATCAACAAGCCAAGAAGGGGACTTCCCTGGCAGTCCAGTGGCTAAGACTCCTCACTCCCAATGCAGGGGACCTGGGTTCTATCCCTGGTCAGGGAACTAGATCCCACGTGCTGCAACCAAATAAATAAACTTAAAAAAAAAAAAAAAAAGCCAAGGAGAGAGGCTTGGAATAGGTTCTTCCCTCAGAGCCTCAGAAGAAACCAATCCAGCTGACCCCACACTTTGATTTGGGACTTCCAGCTCCAGAACTGTGAGAAATTTCTCTTGCTTAAGTCACCCACTTGTGGTACTTTGTCATGGCAGCCCTCACAAATTAATATAGCATACTTAGGTTTCCCTGGTGGCTCAGAGGTTAAAATGTCTGCCTGTAATGTGGGAGACCCAGGTTCGCTCCCTGGGTTGGGAAGATCCCCTGGAGAAGGAAATGGCAACCCACTCCAGTATTCTTGCCTGGAGAATCCCATAGATGGAGGAGCCTGGTGGGCTACAGTCCACGGGCGCAAAGAGTCAGACATGACTGAGCGACTTCACTTTCACTGTCTTTCACTTTCACTTGGTATCAAGTCCAGAAATTTGTGCTTTTAATAAATGCAACAAACATGGGCACATGTTGGAATGATCTGTGGAGCTTTTTTAAAAAAGAAAAAGATACTGACCCTGGGGTTCCAATTCCAGAGATTCTGACCTCACTGATCTAGGGTGGAGCCTCAACATCAGGATTTTCTGAATCTTCCCAGGTGACTCTGTGGAGAGTATGTTTGAGAAAAACCAGCTGGGGAACACTCTTCTATAATACCAGATTTGATATTAATATAACAGTTATATTTTAGTTCACTGTTTTTCATTTCTTAGTTTTCTCATCTGTAAATACTGTTGATAGCTACCACTTATTAGGGCCCTTTGATGTGCTAGGCACTTTCTAAGTTGTCTCATTTAACCACTAACAGTCTCTAAATTTGATTCTTCTCTACAGTTGAGGCAAGTGGGGCTCCATGAGATTAAACAGTCAGTTGAAGGTCACACAGGCTCTTAAGTGTCAGTCTATAAACCAGTGTCTTTCCACATTACTATTTAGTCTTCCAGGAAAATAGGTTAAACCAGGTGACCTCTAAAAATGCATCCAGTTAAAAAACTCTTTACTAAGTTTAAAAAATATTTTTAGAGTTTTTTCAAAAACTCTTTAAGATTCACGTGCCTCTGTCTACAAATTCCAGAACCTTCTACTTCTAAGCACAAATAAATGAATAAAATGGACTCTGTCTTTTTCATTTTTTAAGGCAGGAAATTATGAACAATTTACTTAAATCTATTTCATAGTAATGAAAAGTAAAGCAACAGTAGCACATATAAAACAGACCCCGGGTGGAACAAGACAGTCAAAGGTGAACGTTCATGATGAATTATTGTTATCCATAATCTAGTGAGACTCAGTGGCTTAAGTATCCATTTCCTTTAGTGTCCTAAAGGAAACTATTTCCTGCCATAGACCCTGGGATTACCGCAATAATCTCTCTCTCTCCTGTTTTTTTTTTTTTTTTTTTTGGCCATGTCATGTGACTTGTGAGATCTTAGTCCCCCAATCAGGGAATCAGTTGGGGAATCAGTTCCCCAATCTGTGCTCTGCAGTGGAATCGCAGAGACCTAACCACTGGACCAGCAGGGAAGTCCCATCACAGTAATCTCTTTAAAGATGTTTTATGTTAAAACATGCATTGTATGCTGTATCTTCCTCATAATTCTTGCCATTGAGTTTGCAAAAGGATAATGCATGTCTTTGAGTTCATCCATTCTTTACATTTCATATTTATGGAGGGCCTACCATATGCAGACCCTAGGCCAGGAGCTTGGGGTACATTGGGGAACCAAACTGTCTGCCTGCCCTCATGGAGCCTAGGGAGACAACAGTCAATGAGAATGTCAGTAACTGAGAAAATCACAGATTTTGAAAAATGCTAGGAAAAGAAAAAACCAGGATGAGGAAATGTAGTTTCTAGGGAAGAATACTTCAGATAAGGAGGTCAGGGAAGACCTCTCTGAAGAAGGGATATTTGACTTGAAACCTGAAGAGTAAGAGGGGTCTGAGTAGACAAAAGCTGGGGAGACACAGGAGCAGTTAATACAAAGGTCCTAAAGGAGGAATGAACTTAGTGTGGTTGGGGGATAGCAAAGGCTAATGTGATTGAAACTCCACGAGAAAAGAGAAGAACACCATCAGATGAGGTTCAGCATGGGTAGGCCACAATAAAAGGTCTAGGGGCCTTGGAAAGGAATCTGCATAACAGGTTATTGATATTTCTCCTGGCAATCTTGATCCCAGCTTGTGCTTCATTCAAAGCCCACAATAAAAGGCCTAGGGGCCTTGGAAAGGAATGTGTATCTCAGGTTACTGATATTTCTCCTGGCAATCTTGATTCCAGCTTGTGCTTCATCCAGTCCTGAATATTCACTGGAAGGACTAAGGCTGAATCTGAAGCTCTAATACTTTGGCTTTCTGATGCGAAGAACCGACTCATCAGAAAAGACCCTGATGCTGGGAAAGATTGAAGGCAGGAGGAGAAGGGGCCGACAGAGGATGAGATGATTGGATGGCATCACCGTCTTGATGGACAGGAATTTGAGCAAGCTCTGGGAGTTGGTAATGGACCGGAAGCCTGGCATGCTGCAGTCCATGGGGTCATGAAGAGTTGGACATGACTGAGCAACTGAACTGAACTGATCACTGTAATGACTGAATGCAACAGCTACTTGATCTCCCAATGCCTTGTTCTCTTCCTATTCTTCATCTCATGTCCACACAGTGATAATCTGAATAATCTTATGGGATTATATTTCCCATTTGCCATTGGCAAATACAGTATCTCTATTTCTTCAAATAGATGTGCAACCCAGACCCAGAATCCATTCTGAGTGTTTATTTCCTAGACACTGGGGCTACTTATGAGAGCAATTTTTATGTCAGTCAAGATTCCAGAAAAAAACAGATGACTCACTAAAATTAGATAATTTAAAGAGAGTTTTTAAGAGACTATTTATAAGGATATGAGCTGAGTATAGGGAACCCACAGAGCACAGATTGTACCCTGAGGCTAGGAACAGCATAGCATCATTACCACCCTAGACCCGAAGGAGGTATGAGAATGTCTTTCCAGAACTGGAAGGCAGAAAACTGGAAGGCAGAGAAGTCTACACACAGAGAATCATCAGATCCTCTCTCTGCTTTTTCTCAGCTTGGCCATGGTGACCCCAAAGGGAGGGAATCAGGGGAATAATCTGAACTCTTCTTTCAGGGATACACATGGAAGGAATCTAATTGGAAGGCCAAGGGTAAGGACATCCATGAACACAAACAACCCTTAAGGTCAGGCTCCCAGGTCACAGTGCAGGGGCAGCAGAATACAGTTAACCTAGGGGAACAAAGGGAAGATATCTTGTGGTTTTTAAAACTTAACTTTTGTGTTTTTATGTTCAGTTCAGTTCAGTCGCTCAGTCATGTCCAACTCTTTGCGACCCCATGAACCGCAGCACGCCAGGCCTCCCTGTCCATCACCAACTCCCGGAGTTCACCCAAACCCATGTCCATTGAGTCGGTGATGCCATCCAACCATCTTATCCTCTGTCGTCCCCTTCTCCTCCCGCCCTCAATCTTCCCCAGCATCACGGTCTTTTCAAATGAGTCAGCTCTTCGCATCAGGTAGCCAAAGTATTGGAGTTTCAGCTTCAAAATCAGTCCTTTCAATGAACACCTAGGAATGATTTCCTTTAGGATGGACTGGTTGGATCTCCTTGCAGTGCAAGGGACTCTCAAGAGTCTTCTCCAACACCACAGTTCAAAAGCATCAATTCTTTGGTGCTCAGCCTTCTCTATAGTCCAACTCTCACATCCATACATGACCACTGGAAACACCATAGCCTTGACTAGACAGACCTTTGTCGACAAAGTAATGTCTCTGCTTTTTAATATGCTAAACTACCTGGGGCAGAAATTGTCTCACCCTTTCATGGATTCTCCCACAGCACCTGGGACAGTTTAGCATGAGTGAATGAATGACAGTACTTCAATGTTCAGAGCTGTGCCATAACATGTCCACAGATCCAGTTATAAAGCATGATAAAAAAAATTATCTGAAGAAAATATCTGCCCTATGTATTCTGCCCAATTCCAAGGGAAGGACATCAGAGTGACTGGAGCATAATGACACAGAGCACAGTATTTCAAAATGACTGAATCAGGGAAAACTCTGACAGCATTTAGCGTAGTCCCAGCCGAACAAAGATTTCAGCTCTCCTTGAGTGATTTCATGGGTAGGCGTCAGCCAGTCCAGCCCCTGCTTTTGATTAGCAGGGCTTAAGATGAAATCAGATCACTCAGCGTGTGGCTTTAAAGTGATAGCTGAGTAATGGATGGTAATTTCCCATCTATTATGATAAGGCTCCCTTTCCATTGGTTTTTTGTGCATTCTGCTAAGTGACTCTGGTTTTCATTTCCCCAACACATTTTTCTTCCCTTAAATGCCCTTCTGATATGCCTTATTTGGACACTGAATGGCTTAGTACAATTTGCAAAGATTTGTTTGTCTCTGCTACAGATTGATTCTTCTTATCTCACCTCCATTTGTTAGGATGCATTTGACCTCCTCACACTCACAGGAGAGGTGGTGAGGTCTCTTTCTGCAGATGATAAAGAACAGGCAGTTTCATTTCTTAGATTCATTATAAGATTTGAAGAGTAAGGAAGAGATAGCAGAGGGTTGCCCTCCCTAAGGGAATCAATTACCCAGGTGTATTGCTGCAGAATACACACCCTGGTCACACACAAATATTCAAAACAAACAAGGGCTTTAAATATACAGAGATCATGCCATGACCTTTTTAACTTGGAGATTGATATACTGTACTCTGAACCTTAATATCAACATGAAATCCAAGTGCTGTGTTCATGTCTGGTGAACACAGATGGCACAAATAAAATAATTTATTGAGTGATCATGGGTTGGTGTACCAGTTACTCCTCGAGGATCACATTTCAACTTTTGAGTCTTTGTTATTGAGGAAAAACATGTAGTAAAATGCACAGATTAAAGAGTACAGTTCAATACATGTATGTATAATATGTATATAACTATCACCAGATCAAGTAGAGTATTCCCAGCACTCTATAAGTTTCCGTTGTGCTTACTTTTAGTTATTTATCACCCTACCCCTAACGGTAACCACTATTCTGACCTCTACCAATAGAGATTAATTTTGCCTGTTTTTGATTTTTATTTAAATGGCACCATACAGTGTTTCTATTTTGTGTCTGGGTTGGGGAGAGAGAGGGGATTTTTTTTTTTTCCCTCATCATCAAATTGTGAGATTCAGCACTATGTTTGTGTATATTAGTAGCTTATTCATTTATATTGCTGAGGACTATTCTATTGTAAGCATATACTATAATTCATCCTATCATTGATGGGCTTTCCTTTGAATAAAATTTAACAAATTGCAGATGAGTATTTAATAAAGTGTGTGTGTGTGCTCAGTAGCACCTGACTCTTTGCAGCCCCATAGACTGCAGCCTGCCAGGCTCCTCTGCCCATGGGATTTTCCAGGGAAGAATACAGGAGTGGGTTGCCATTTCCTACTCTGGGGGAGTAGGACCTCAGGATCAAACCCGAGTCTCCTGCGTCTCCTGCACTGGCAGGCAGATTCTTTACCACTACATCACAGAATTACCTGTTACCAGAAGTTAAGAAATACATTTTCCTCCTCTGTGCCTATCCAGCAGCAGAGTTTTGAAAATGCCTTTCTATTCTTTTATAGCAACACCTAGTGGCCTAAGAAGGCTGTGGGTCTGGGTGCCCACATTTACATTTGGAAATAGTAACTTTCAGTGGTAACGGACAGCACCTAGATGTCCATGAGAACCACATCACAATGTCTGGGTCCCACCAGAAATCATTTAAATTAGATTCTTTAGTGGGTAAAGTTCAGGACTGGTAGGTTATAAAAGCTGCCTAGGTGATTTTAATGCACAGCCATGACTGAGAACGACTGATCTAGATCATGGGTTCTCAAAGTTTTGCTGAACATCAGAATCCCCTGGAGGGCTTGCTAAAACACAGATTGCTGGGCCCCATCCCAAGTATATTCCAGTGTGTCTGAGGTGATGCCCAAGAATTTGCACTTCTAACAAGTTCCCAGGTGATGCTGATGCTGCTGGTCCTGGGACTACATGATGAGAACTACTGATCTAGATCAACTCTGTTATTTTACATAAGGAGAAATTACAGGCCAGGCAGTCGAAGTAATTTACTGGAGTCCTGGAGCCAGTTAGCAACAAAGTTATAATTAGAATGGAGCCTCACAATCACTTTTCCTTTCATCTGATAGAACCAAAATTGGATATCGCAGAATGCTATGTCATCTGAAGCTATGTGAAAAGAGAGACTTCCACCCACCAAAAAACAAAATAAGGAGACATTTAAGGGGTGGGTGAAGGTAACCCTTTTTCACAAGCCTATCTGCAAGACCTTAAGAATGCTGAGCAAGTGAGTAGATCATATACTCTAGACGGAGGACTTGAGGAGGGTAGGAGAGATGGGGAATGGAGATTATGGGGTTGCCTGTAGCAGCTTGAACACTGACCCCTGCCCAGGAAAGGCTGCATTTGCCTTTCAAATGCCTTTCAGTATCCCTCCCACTTCCCTCCTTCAGCTACCTCCCAAAGGCTAAGCTGCTGCTACCCAAATGAACTACATGGTCACAAGCCATCCCGTCAGGAGTCAGGGACTCCTGCCAATGGTTTGTTTCTCCCACATCTTTCACGTAGCACAAGATTTAATCTGTCCTGATATTTCCCCACGGATCCTAAATGTCACCCACGTTTGCCCCTTACAATAGAATTTTTTCAAATATGGCCAGCTTGTCCCCACATCTGAGGTTTAAACAGCTCTGTGCCTGAGGGTTTGTAGTAACCGGGCTGTCCAGAAAGGCAAGTCCATCCTCCTAGCTATGCTAAACATACTGTAATGACAACTGATGCTGTAAATGGACCCTGGCCTGCAGAGCTATTTCTGCCTTCCCGACCGGCTCCCCAAATTAGCTGGTACCAACTCTGCAGAACTTTGCCTAATGGACTGGAGGATCAGTATTTTAATACACATCACAGGTGATTCTAATCTACACCCAGGTCTGGGGACCACTACCCAATATCAGGTCTCAATTGATTTTTTTTTTTTTTGACAGAGGGTATGGTTACTGGCATGATACCGTGATCTGAGTGTCCACACTTTCAAGCAGTGGAGAAAATATTTTCAGCTCAGGATTCAAGTAGGACAAATTTGTTAAAAGAGAAGAGAAAAAAAACTTCATCAGGCAGAGACTGCAGGTGTAGTGCATTTTTATATGTGACATTTTTTTAATGTTTTCTATAGAAAACAACTGATGCAGACTCATTTAGAATAAGAACACAGGCAAAGATTTAACAGTTCTCCGACGCACAGCAAAAAGGGGCCATCTAATCCAGTGGTGGACAAGAGTCACCTTGAAAATAAAACCATCAAATAAAAAAGAGTCTCAAGATAGACCAAACTGATTCCAGCTCTACAATGGTTATACACCATTTTCTTAGGAAGAACCAGAGGCTGATATGAGAATCTACATTTGGCTTTTATGATTTACTGTATACAGTTTTCATTATTGAAGGTAGATCCAGTTATTCTTTTGTACCCTTCATGAAGTGCCTGGTTGAACCACCTCCTCCAACCATGTTTATTTATTTACAGACACACACATTTATACACATAATCAAACAGTGAAATCCCATTTTGACTTAAAGATAGTGAAAGCCATTTCTTCGCATGCTCAACAGATGCCGCTCTCCTCCCTTCCCCAGTCATACTGGACATGCCCACAGTATAACCACCACAGAAGAAAACAAAACTCCTAACATGAAATTTCATACTAACTTACCTCCTGTGGCAATGTGCTAAACTAACACATGCTCTCTATATGTCTTCCAGTTCTAAAAATCTACCCAAACAAAATTGCATGCACGAAGGTTGTTCTAAAATTTTCCTAAATGATGTAGCCTGTAGCTGGGAGGAGCAGTGGACAGTTTATCAGGCTTCAGAACTGCAAGCTTCCATAGCAACCAGAGAGATTATTATGTCTCTACATTGATAATTCGTTAATGTGAATAATCATATAAATTATATTTATATATCTGCCACAGACTGGTAGAAAAGTATTTCTACGTTATATCTGATAAAGGATTTGTATATAGACTATATATAAAGAAAGTTTACAATAGTAATAAAACAACCCAATTTTTAAAATAGGCAAAGAAGATATACCACTAGCTGATAAGCATATGAAAGGATGCTGGGTCAACATCATTGGTCATTAGGAATATGCAAATTAAAACCATGATAAACTTGACACTCACTAGAACAGTGACAATCAACATGGATCAACAATCAGTGTTGGTAAGGATGTGGAACTCCTACATGTGGAACATGTGGACCCCTTGACACTGATGGCAGGATTATAAAACTGGTAAAGCCACCCTGAAAAACAGTTTGGTAGTTTCTTAAAATTAAATATAAATTTACCATAGGATCTGTCAATCTCACTCCTAGGTGAGAACACTCAAGAATATCCACATAAACGCAAGGCAAGTGTTCACAATAGCATTACTCATAACAGCCATCAAGTGGAAACAGTGAAAACTGGAATGGGTAAACAAAATCAGTATGCCCATATGACGGGATATTATCCAGCAAAGAAGAATGATGAAGTATTGACACATGTTACAACATGGATCTATCTCAAAAATGTTATGTTAGACGAAAATACCCAGACTTAAGGACTACATATTTTATGATTTCATCTATCTGAAAGGTTCATAAAAGGCAATTTTATAGATACAAAGATTAGCCGCCTGGGGCTGGGAATACGAATGGGGAGCAAGTAAAACTGGCCATGACGGATCCTTTTGAAGTGACGTGAAGAGACTAAAACTAGATTGTGATGATACTTGTACAACACTGTAAATTTACCAATTCATAAAATTATACACTGAAGTAAATTTTATTAACATATAAATTATACCTCAATAAAGCGTTTAAAAAGTATAGAGATGGAATTATCACTCTGTTGTGGGAAAAGCTTTTATAGAATTTCACAGAATTTATAGCACAGTGAAGGCTGATACTTTTAGCAATGATTCTCAACCACTTTCAAGAATAGAATCACTGTTCCAAGACAGTGACAGCCCTGCATATTTATATAAATGATTCAAACTTTGGCATAAATTGAGGAAATATAATTTTAAGAATACTATAAAATCATTAATAATTTTATGCATTTAACTAATCACACCTACACAAAAGAACAGTAGATACACACATAAGACATTTATTCAGTCTACTGTCAACGCAGAGTTGCACATGTGGATTCATGGGCTTCTTGAACACTGGTGGGTCAGCAGCCTAGTTGAAACACCTTCAAAATCTTCATCATGCAGACTTTTTTAAGTCAAAACACCCCAAACAAATTTACTACTTTAAGTTCAATTCTATGGCATTTTAATTATCTTTGTCATCAGTTTACAGCTGGGAAGAACATGCTTGACTTTTGGACTATAGGATAGGTATTGTCCAACATGCGGACAAAATGTACTTAGGTGGATCACAGAAAAAGAGGAAGTCATATGACTAGAAAAATAGAGAAAGGTTGCCTGGTTGGATGCTTGTTCAAACACATAATGACACTGTTCTGTGGATTCCTGTTTTGTCTCAAATCTGTCTCCAGGGCCCATTTCAGTTGTAACTGGTCATGTCACTACAGTTCTCCAGTACAAACCTTGTTATTAGGTAATTGTGACCATGCAGAGACGGCATGCTCCCACACGTCTTCCTTCCTCTGGGATTTTCATTTTCTGTAGGATAGCCTTTCAACTTTATGGACAGGGGCATGACATCATTAAATATTTCCAGAACTACCTGTTGAGGATTTCCCACATATAAATCAATCTCTTAATGGGATCTGAAATGTACCATTTCCATTGCCAAGAAATGGATCCCAAAATTGTTTCCAAATTATTTATGAGACACTTGTTTGTTCCAGTAAGTCTTGTTTCCATCACTGTACACTGGCAGCCACTCTTGCTTCACCTGCCTTGTTCAGCTGCAGCCACAAGTGTTGCAAAGGTGGGAAACATAAGAGACACTTATTTTAAACAGCATCTAACTATTCAGTTGTATTTCCAAATAGTATGTTCAATATACTTTGGGATGAAGTATAATAAAAACATCTTTCTCCCTGTTTTCTAGATGTTTTGGACACTGTATAGTGTATCAATTGTATTTTTCTAGAATAACCATTGGCCCTATTGCTTTAAATTTAGAGCATTTCACCAGAAAACACACTGAGTATACTATTTGAAAGTGTAAATAACATTATTTAAAAGTCAGTTTGTTTCCGGACTTCGTGGACATGCTGTAATATCCTCTGCTATGGGACGTCAGTTCTGTCCTGTAGGAGACCATCTTTCCTAACCTCAGCTGGTCCTGGCCATTTCCCCAGAGTCAATTCATTTCCTCTATCAATCATTTAGGTCATTGTTCTCCATGTTATTGTGATTCTTCTTCATAATACTATAAGAAAAAAATAACTGTTTTACAGATTAAAGAAAATTACTCTGCAAATAAATTTGTGATTAAATAATTAAGTGAAAATAAAAAGTAGGATAAGGTCATGCTCAACTGCACAAGAAAATTTTAATTTAAATAAAAGTTCAGTGTCATGTAATATGCTTTTCTAATTTATATTTTTAATTCACTAGCTAATCTTATAAATTTTTGATCCTTTGCCTTACTGACGATTCTCAGTTTTTCTGTCTGATATTAATCACAGTTAGCAATATGTTATTACTTAGTTTTAACAAAGAAATGAAGGGCAGTTTATAAAGTTGCTACTGCCAGAAATATTTTTTCTAAAGCTTGCTATTCACAAATTGGCAGATGTTGTTATTCAATGGCCTATCCCTCACAAATACTAAAAATAGCCAATAGCAAGCATGACATGTCTTATTACAAGCACTTTCATTAGAAGGATTTGCCTCTTACTTTCAGTGTATAGGAACTTAGTATCAAGGTTTCTTTCTTTCTCTCCCACCCAAGGATTTCCAGTAACCTCATGTGTAGTTTGATGTAGTGATATCTTTTGAAAGCCTGGTGTTTAATTACTTAAAAATTGTCTTATGAGATTTGGAGGTGTGTATTTTTCCATAATTGATGAAATTGTGGCGCTCCTTAGCATAGAGATAAATAATCCCAACATACATCCCTGACTCCACAGGGATGGCAGTAAAAACTGTGGAATACAGTCTTACAACATTCAATATTACTGACATATTTGAACATAATGAGTAACAAAAATTCTGTGTCACAAGTTATATGGAGGATATCTACAATTGTTTTTTTTTTCCTAATGTAGCTTGAAAAGCATTTAAGAACATGGAATATTTGTAATTTTGCATGAATGTGGTTGAAATAATATAGGCTTTGGAATCACATAGACTTGGTATGAACCTTAGGCTTATTTATTACTTATTATCTTTTTGACTTTGCAAATTACTTAACCTCAAGCTTTAGTTATTAAGTCATCTGAAAAACACAGAATACACTAAGAACACTGCTGTTTATTTTTTACAAGATAAAAAATATATACACCAAGTACATATAACAACTTTTTCTTCTAATAATTATTACCATATTAGGAGATAATCACTACAACTTATCTTCCCAATACAGCTATTAGATATATCCAGAATTGCTTGTAAATACCTATATCCCTTCCATTGTTCAAGTAGGTCTCACTATAAAGTGACATCACTAATTAGAAAGATTACAAGTTATCACCACTAAAGCCACTTGGGAAGCCCCATGATTTACATATGGAAATCAACAATCATGGAAGAAAGTACAAAAAAGTGATTTGAATTCAGGCAGTTCAATTCCTGGGTGGGGAAAATCCCCTGGAGAAGGAAATGGCAACCTTCTCCAATATTCTTGCCTGGAAAATCCCATGCACAGAGGAGCCTGGTGAGCTATGAACCATGGGGTTGCAACAGTTGGACACAACTTAGCGACTAAACCACCACCATATCTGCAGTGGCCTAAAACTTAAGCACTCTCAGCAGTGATATCTGGAACCCAAAAGTTCTTCGGAAAAAGAGAGAAAAGCTCTAAATTTTCTCAAATAATAGAGCGTGAAAGTAGGGCAGTGGTAAAGACTGTCAGCAGAACCCTAGAATAGTACGAAAAACAGTGGAGTTAAATAGTCAGCAACTACATATTATTCTTAAACACACTGACCTTATTGCACAGAATGGGGTTTGAGATCACATGGTTGTACAGGTTTAAAACCTGCACCTAAACGCTTCGCGGCTGTGTGTCGATTTATTTAATCTGTTTCTCATCTGTAAATGTGGATAATGATAGTTATCACTACACAGGGCCATATTGAAGGGCTTTATCATGCAAAGGGCTTAGTTTAGAGCAGTGCCAGGATAGAGGATACTCACGTGTGTGCCTGCTGCTTTTCCGCACACCCTTCCTTGGTTCTCCTCTAGCCATTCCTTAATCTCCTAACCTGTACCCATGCAGGACAAACCCCCAGAATCCTAGCATAAAACAGCTGCTAGGCAGATACTTCAGAGGTCACCCAGTGTTGCCGTTTGGGCTTACCCAGATGGGAGATCCTTTGGTGAACACCAATGGCATTAAGACCTCAGAAAACATATGCCTAGGAATAAAGACAAAACTCGAGGGGAAAGAGACAGGAATAAGTGTGAAACCGAAGCAGACTACGCCTAATAAAGCCTAAACCCAAGTTTTGAAGGGATCCAGGGGATTGGCTTGGAGAAGGAAATGGCAACCCACTCCAGTGTTCTTGCCAGGAGGATCCCAGGGACGGCGGAGCCTGGTGGGCTGCCGTCTATGGGGTTGCACAGAGTCGGATACGACTGAAGCGCCGCCGCAGCAGGTAATCAGCAGTAATTTACTTTTCAGAAGAAGTCTATAATGTACCATCTACAATTGCTAGCATACAATAAAAATCATTAGATGTGCAAAGCTGGGAAGAATGACCAAAAACCAAGAGATAAAATAATCAATAAAAGCAAGAAAAAATAAGGACTTCAAAGTAACTGTGATTAAATCATTAAAAAAAGAGAAAAAGATGTAGAAGAGAGGTAGCACAGTACATTTCAGTTTTTAAACATTTAGAAAAAGAATGAAATGAACATTTTAGAATGGCAAAATTCAGTGTCTGACCTGACTCAAAGAACTGACTCACTGGAAAGCACCCTGATGCTGGGAAAGATTGAAGGCAGGAGAAGAGGATGACGGAGGATGAGATGGTTGGATGGCATCACCAACTTGACGGACATGAGTTTGAGCAAGTCCAGGGAGTTGATGATGGACAGGGAAGCTTGGCGTGCTGTAGTCCATGGGATAGCAAAGACTCGTACACGACTGAGCGGCTGAACTGAACTGGGGTGGATTTAAAAGTACACTAGCAGAAATGCCCTGGTGGTCCAGTGGTTGGGACTCCATACTTCCACTGCAGGAGGCACAGGTTCAATCCCTGGTCAGGGAACTAGGATCCTGCAAGCCTCATGGCCAAATAAGTAAATAAATAAAGGCATACTAGCAACACATCCTTTTCACAGGAAACTATATTCAATATCGTATAATAAACTGTCCTGGAAAAGAATATGAAAAAGAATATATATATAAAAGTCACTTTACTGGACAGTAGAAATTAACACAGCAGTGTAAATATCTATACTTCAATAAAACTAAAAAATTCCATACCTTAGAAATCAGTCAAACGACTGAAAAACAAAGAAAAGCAGGTTTCACATAACATGGCCTCCCATTACCTTCCTGATCTTATCTCTTTCAACTCTCCAACTTAGTAACTCCCTCCTTGCTGTTCCTTAAACACACCTGGCACAACCTTGCTTTAGAGGCTCCGCAGTGGCTGTTTCCTTCTGCCTGGAACGTTCTTCACCAACATGTTTCTCTAGGCACCTTATTTAAAAGAAACATTTCCATCCACTAGGTGCACCCTCACTCCCACCCCATCTGTGCCCTTAGACTTCTAATCACCCTACCATGCCATTCTTCCATAGAACTTTTCACCTTCTAACATTCTGCATTTGATATTTATACATGTATATATGGAATATATAACTCTTTTGAAGAACGTAGGCAAACAACCAAATTGACATCTTCATTACTAATTACTAATTATTTCATTTCCAATGAATAATTACTAGTTCCTTACTAATACATATATATATAAATCACAGTAGCAATAATAATACCAGTTGTTTGGTGCTCTCCTAGTTGGCACAGAAAGATTAATTAATTGGTCATACAGCTAGAGTAAGTGGCGGAGCCAGGATTTATATCCATACTGAGTTCCAATAAAAATAATTTTTACATTAGAAAGGATAATACCTAAAGATATGTAGATGAACTAAATGTAACAATGAAATTTCAGTCTGTTGAAAAAAATAAAACTTTTCCCAGCATTAAAGAATGAAATGCAGATATCAGTAGATGTCACTAGGTGATGCTCTTTGTTAAACTTCTCTCTCAGAAAGGTAATCTGAGGAATTAATAATTTACTCAGATGGGAAAGAATTTATGCTAAGTCTAATAATAATTAAGTTGGCTCTTTAACCACAAAAGTTACACAGTTCAGAAAACAAATTGACAAACCAAATGGTAAGCCACACAAATTTATGGTAGAAAAAATTTCTGTAGACTGTAAACTTAAAGGCTTCTATACCACAAACATGAGATCTCCCTTCATTTATTTTTATCTTTTTCCATTTATATCTCCATTTAATTTTAATGTCTTGATAAGATTTTAATTTTTGTCAACAGAGTTCTTGAATGTTTTTAAAATTTATTCCTTAGTAACATAGTTTTGATGCCACTGAAATGTCCTCTGTATCTTTACTTTTTTATGCTAAAATATTTTAAAGTAATTGACCATACACCCTTTAATATTTCAATATGTATTTCTCAAATAACATTATCATGCTTTACCATTAATTAAATGATCCCTTAATATCATCTATTATCCAAAAGTCAATAGTCAATAAACATTAAAGGGGGCTCAAGCTTATTAGTAATTAGAGAAATACAAATTAATAAGACGAAGGCATATGTTGCACACCCATCAAATTGACAGAAACGTAACAGTATGATACCAAGTGTTGGAAAGGGCACAGGAACTCTAATACATTGCTACAGGGAAGGGAGGTAATAATCCTTCTGGAAAGACAGCATGACATAGCACACGTAATAGTGAAGATGCATATACCTGATGTCCTCTACCACTGCTAGATACACCTAACAGAAAATGTAGTGTGAAATGAAAATATTTCCTGCCATATGAATGTCACAGCCATCAGTGGTTTCTGGCCTCCCAAAGTGAATGCGGGAGCCCCAAGCTGTGATCAGGAGGAAGATGCCACCCCCCACGGTGATTGCTGAGGAGCTGGGGGAATGCAAGAAGCAAGGTGAACTAGGAAACAGGATTGGCCCCAGGTATCTGAGGTGCATACGAAAGGAATGAATTCAGTGAGCCCAGAGGCTTGCACCTCTCCAGAGAATGCTAAATTCTTTAACTTGCTACCTGATCTTTGATGTTCAGACTACCTGCTCCCTTCGTCACAAACTTGTATATAGCCTGACTTCCCTCCGGCCTCCTTGGACCAGTTTTCTCAGAGCTACTGAGATGCTGTCTCCCAGGCTGGGAGTCCTAAACATTCCCACCAGATAAAATAACTCTCTACTTTCAGGCTGTGACCATATTTTTTTAGTTGAAAGTAGTGAGAAACAAGTATACCAAGAAACATTTCAATCTTCTTCTATTACATACTTAACAAAAAATGTACCAAGAGATAAGACATTTATACCAAGAAACACTTAGTATTATTTGTAATAGGACAATTTTTAAATAACTCAAATGTCCGTCATTATTAGAGGGGGTAAATTGTGGTAATGTAAATACAATAGAAAAAACACTAATGTAAAACTAACAAATTAAGAGCTTTTGCAACAACATGGATCAATCTCACAAATTTCATAATGAAATAAGAACAGATACAAACTAACAGGCATAGGATAAGTCTGTTCACATAAAAGTTCAAAACCAGTGTCTGACACTTACTTTCAATTGTTTCAGAAAATAAAAAATATATCCACATATATCTATACAAATATAAAGAAAGTGTGGCAAAATGTCAACTGTGAATCTAAGTGAAGAGTATACAATGGTTCATTGTACTACATTGCTACTCTTTAGGTTCGTCCGTTTTCAAAGCAGAAAGGTGATTTTTCTTTAAAGTATTTATTAAACTATACATATTTTATGCATTTTTTCTGTAGGTAAATTTCACAAGAGAAAAACATAAAAATAATGTAATAAAATACATAAAAACACTTTCAAAGAAAAATTGCTATGCATTTGTTAAACAGTGACAGGCTTTATTTTCTTGGGCTCCAAAATCACTGCAGATGGTGACTACTGCCATGAAATTAAAATACGCTTGCTCCTTGGAAGAAAAGCCATGACCAACCTAGACAGCATATTAAAAAGCAGAGACATTACTTCGCTGACAAAGGTCCGTCTAGTCAAAGCTATGGTTTTTCCAATAGTCATGTATGGATGTGAGAGTTGGACCATAAAGAAAGCTGAGTGCCAAAGAACTGATCCTTTTGAACAGTGGTGTTGGAGAACTCTTCAGAGTCCCTTGGACTGCAAGGAGATCAAACCAGTACATCCTGAAGGAAATCAGTCCT
Source organism: Cervus elaphus (assembly GCF_910594005.1). NCBI lineage: Eukaryota > Metazoa > Chordata > Mammalia > Artiodactyla > Cervidae > Cervus > Cervus elaphus. Next base: position 46,385,755 of record NC_057843.1, on the reverse strand, counting down.
GAATATTCACTGGAAGGACTGATGCTGAATCTGAAGCTCCAATACTCTGGCCACCTGATGCAAAGAACTGATTTATTGGAAAAGACCCTGATGCTGAGAAAGACTGAAGACGGGAGAAGGGGACAACAGAGGATGAGATGGTTGGATAGCATCAACGACTCGATGGACCTGAGTTTCAGCAAGCTCTGGGAGTTGGTGATGGACAGGAAAGCCTGGTTTGCTGCAGTCCATGGGTCAGACACAACTGCAAAGAGTTTGCTGCAAAGAGTCGGACATGACTGAGCGACTAAATTGATTTGTTAAACATTACTATTAAAAATAATAAACTTTTTGCTTTATAATAAGCAAGATTAAGCAAGAGGGCTTTTTTAAATTTGGGACATTTACCTGAAATCAGTCTATCAAAAGATACCTCCTTAAGACCAGTTTTTGAGGCTAGCAACATAAGAATGTCATTTTATTTTTCCATGAGATAGTTCTTATACAAACATCAATTCTGAATCTTGTTTAGTTTGATACTAGATAGTGTATTCTTCTAAATAATTTTCATAAACTGCAATATGATACTCCAATACTCATTTTGGCAGATATACTAGCATATGCTACTTTAAAATGTATTATAAGAAAGTTTTATCATTATTCAAATATCATACACAATTCATACTGTATGTGTATATTCTATAGGTTTTTCCAATATTCTTACTAGGATTCCACAGTTTGTTTTTTTTTTAAACCCTCAAAGTCTCAGATGGTAAAGAATATGCCTACAATGCAGGAGACCAATTTTTGTTCCCTGGGTCGGGAAGATTCCCGTGGAGGAGGAAATGGCAATCCACTCCAGTATTCTTGCCTGGAGAATGGAAGGACAGAGGAGCCTGGTGGGCTACAGTCCATGGGGTCACAAAGAGCTGGACACGACTGAGCGACTTACCACTACCACGTCTCTCAAAGATGTTCAGAGGGCTTCCCTGGTGGCTCAGTGGTAAAGAATCTGCTTTCCAAGGCAGGAGACAAGGGTTTGATCCCTGGTCTGGGAAGATCCCACATGCTGGGGAGCAACTAAGTCCATGAGCCACAACTACTGAGCCTGTGCTCTGGGGCCCACATGCTACACCGATTGAAGCTCATGCTCCACAAGAGAAGCTACTGCAGTGAGAAGCTGAGCACTGCAACTAGAGAAAAGCCCCACTCGTCACAACCAGAGAAAAGTCCGTGCAACAACAAAGACCCAGCACAGCCAGAAATAAAGAGTGAAAAAAAATTTTATAAAAGGATGGTCAGAATTTCATGTTTTAAAACTGACTTTTAATATAGTTATATTAATTGTCTTCTTCGGTGTCATCTAAATCAATATCAAAATCTAAATCACCATCATTTTCTTCATTCCTTCTGCAGCTTCTTCTATGGCTGGAACGTAAATTATTTTCAACATTTTCTGTCTTTTCTGGCTCTTTATTAAACCTAAAGATGGAAGAAAAAAACTCTTATTTCTCAAGATTGCATTGTTTGCATAGACTGAAAAGACTTTTACACTACACTTCTTGATTAATAAGAGCTTAATGAAATAAAGAGGAAAAGATCCTTGAAGATTAACTTAATCAAAGAGCCAACATTATAATTATAATACTGCTATCAATAAAGCATGATCAAGCAAATTAATCTGTGCTGTGCATTAAAGAAAAGAAGTTATACAATGAATAATTCTTTTGTAATGTATAGTAAATATGACTCTCACAGATAAATATTTTAATTTCCTAAAAATTATGTTTTACTTTCATTATAATGATAGAAACACTGAATAATTAATTAATGTTTTTTCCTATTGGGTAGAAAAAGTCTACATTACTGCAATATACTGTATCTTAAGATTCTCAGAGCTACTCAGTGTTTCCTTAAAAGAAAATTCACATACCATTTACTAAAAGAGTAAATCCCAAACATAAAAAGAAATACTCACGGAATAACAACATCTTCTCTCTTTCCACACTTGGCACAAACTTCAAGTTCACAGGCACATGGTCTACACATTATATGATAAGAATCCTTCACTGTCTTTTGTAAACATTTAACACTAAAAATGGAAAAGAAAACCAAATCTTAATTTTTACTAATTGTCTAAGATTTATTTAGTGAAACAAGGGGGTGTGTCTAAGTATACAGCTGAGAAGCCTCAAACTCTTAGATATTTCTCCCATATGTCACTTTATAGAGCGTTTCTAGACAATGGTTGACAGCTCAAAATAATAGTACTTAACATTTATCTACTTTCTTAAAGCTTGTAAAGAATGTCACCTGCAAATATTAACAATCTTACTTCCTTTTCAATTTGGATTCCTTTTATTTCTTTTTGTCCTCTGACCTCCCTGGCTAGGACTTCCAACACTATGTTGAATAAAAGTGGCGAGAGGGGACATCCTTGTCTTGTTCCTGATCTTAAAAAAAAAAGCTTTCAGTTTTCACCACTGAGTATAATATTAGCTGTTGACTTGTCATATATGGTGTTTATTATGTTGAGAAACTTTCCCTATATATCCACTCTGTTGTGAGTTTTTATCATATTTCTGTGTAAAATGCTTTTTCTAGATCTACTGAGAGGGTCATATGAATTTTACCCTTCATTTTATTAATGTGGCATATCATATTGATTGATTTGAGGAATCTGAACCATCTTTGCATCCCTGGAATAAACTCCACACTCGATCATGGTGAATGATTTTTTTAATGTATTGTTAAATTTAGTTAACTAATATTTTGTTGAGGATTTCTGCTAATAATTTGTTGAGGATTGCTGCATCTATGTTCATCAGGGATAATGGCCTGTAATTTTCATTTCTTGTGGCATTGTTGTCTGGTTTGGTATCAGAGTAATGCTGACCACATAAAATGAGCTTGGAAGAATTTCCCCCTCTTCTATTTTTTGGAAGAGTTTGAGAAGGCCTGGATCATTTCTTCTTTGCGTATTTGGTAGAATTAGCAGTGAAGAAATCTGGTTCTGGACTTTCGTTTGTTAGGAGGTTTTTTATTTAAATTCAATCTCCTTACTAGTAACTGAATTTTCAGATTTTTACTTCATGATTCAGTCTTGGCAGGTTGTGTGTTTCTAGGAATTTATCCCCTTCTTATAGGTCATCAAATTGTGGGCAAACAATTTTCCATGAAAGTGAAACTGTTAGTTGCTTAATCGTGTCTGAGTATTTGCAACCCCATGGACTATAGCCCACCAGGCTCCCCTGTCCATGGAGTTCTCCAGGCAAGAATACTGGGAGTGGGTTGTCATTTCCTTCTCCACGGGATCTTCCCCACCCAGGGATCCAACCCAGGTCTCCTGCATTACAGGCAGATTCTTTAGTATCTGAGCCAGGGTACCCCATAGTCTCCTACAATCCTCTGTATTTCTGTGGTATCTGTTGCAGTGTTTCCTCTTTCATTTCTGATTTGAGTTCTCTTTTCTTTTCTTGATAATTCTAGCTAAAGGTCTGCCTGTTTATCTTTACAAATGACCAGTTCTGAAATTCACTGATCTTGCCTGTTGTCTTTTCATTTCCTATTATAATTATTTCCAATCTGATCTTTGTTATTTCCTTCCTTCTACTAACTTTAGACTTTATCTCATCTATGTTTCTAGTTTCTTTAGAAGTTAAAGTTAAGCTGTTTAAGATTTCTCTTGTATCTTGATGTAAGCATTTATTGCTAGGAACTTCCCTTTCAGAATTATTTTTTGCGGTACCTCATAAATTTTGGTATGTTGCCTTTTCATTTCTCTCAAGGTATTTTTTAAATTTCTTTTTGGTTTCTTCTTTGACCCACTGATTGTTCAGTAGCATGCTGTTTATTCTCCCCAAATTAGTGAATTTTCCAGATTTCTTCTTACAATTAGCTTCCAGTTTCATACTATCGTGGTTTGAAAAAGATACTTCATAAATATGATTTCAATCTTAAATTTTTAAGACCTGTTTTGTGAGCTAACAAACAATATTTTGTGGAGAATATTCCGTGGACACTTGAGAAGAGTATTTTGTTGCTTTTGGTTGGGATGTTTTGTGTACATGCATGTTAACATTGCCTAAAAGGCCATACATCCAAATTTCAATATTTTTCACAGAAATAAAAAATCCTAAACTTGGATGGAACCACAAAAGGCCCAAAATAGACAAAGCAATCTTGAGAAAGAAGAACATAGCTGGAGGTGTCATACTTTCTGATTTCAAACTATATTACAGTTTCAAAACAGTATGGCACTGTCATAAAAATTAGATACATAAATTAATGGAATAGACAGCCCTGAAATAAACCCACTCATGTGTGGTCTTCCCTGGTGGCGCTAGTGGTAAAGAATCCACCTGCCAGTGCAGGAGATGGAAGAGATGCAGGTTCAATCCCTGGTCAGGAAGGTCCCCTGGAGTAGGGAATGGCAACCCGCTCCAGTATTCTTGCCTGGAGAATCCCAAGGACAGAGAAGCCCGGCAGGCTATGGTCCATGGGGTTGCAAAGAGTCGGACATGACTGAAGTGACTTAGTACAGAACAGCACGATTTACAAAAAAGGAGCCAAAAATATAAATAAGGAAAGAACAGTATCTTCAATAAATAGTATTGGAAACTGGACATGGAAAAGAAAGCCACACGCAATAGAATGAAACTAGACTACTATCTCACACCATACACAAAAAATTAACTCAAAATGGGTTAGACTTGAATCTGAGACCTAAAATCTTAAAACTCCTAGAAGAAAACTAGCAGAAAGTTCTTGACAACAATTTTAGAAATTTTTTTGAAATCATATTTAGAAATAAAGTCAAAAAAATAAGAAATAAACAAGAAGGACTGTTCATACTAAAAAGCTTCTTCACAGCAAAGGAAACAATCATACAAAATGAAAAGGCAACCTATAGAATGGGAAAAATATCTGCAAGTCATATATTTATTAAGGAGTTAATAACAGAAATATACAAAGAACTCATACAGTCAAAAGGCAAAAAAAAAAAAAACAAAAAACACTGACTAAAACGTGGGCAAAGGATCTGAATAGGCATTTTTCCAAAGACATACAGATGGCCAACAGGCACATGAAAAGATGTTCAATAACACTAATCATCAGGGGAATGCAAATCTAAACCACAATGAGATATTACTTCATATCTGTTAGAATGGCTATAATCAAAAAGACAAGAAATAACAAATGTTGGTGAGAATGTGGGAAAAAGGAAACCTTTATACACTGTTGGTGGGAATGTAAATTAATGCAGCCACTATAGCAAACATTATAGAAGTTAATCAAGAAATTAACAGAACTACAATATGATCCAGCAATTCTACTTCTGGGTATTAAAAGAAAAACACTAACGTGAAAAGATATATGCACCCCAAGTTCACTGCAGCACTATTTGCAATAGCCAAGAAATGGAAACAACCCATGTGCCCACTGATGGATGAATAAAAAAAATGTAATATATACATATACCCTTCTGATGGACGAATGAATTAAAAAATGTAATATATACATATACCCTCACACACACACGAATGTACTGTCACACACACACACAATGGAATACTATTCAGCCTTAAAAAAAGAAGGAAGTCTTGTCATTTGTAACAACATGAACAGACCCTGAGGAAATTAAGCTGAGGGAAATAAGTCAGACAGAGGCAAAAGCCATATGATCTCACTTATATGTAAAACCTTGAATGAATAAATGAATGAATGAATAAATAAAATACCTAGCTTATGGATATGGAGAACACATTGGTGGTTGTCAGAAGCAAGGGGTAGGGTATGGGCAATATGGGTGAAGGGGGTCAAAAAGGCTCAAACTTTGAGTTGTAAAATAAATAAGTCATTGGATGTAATGTACAGCATGGTACTATGGTAAATATCATTTTTTAATTTTATTTATTTATTTTGGCTGTGGTGTTTGTGGGATCTTAGTTCAATCAGGGATTGAACTCAGGCTCCCTTCATTAATGTGTGGAGTCTTAACCACTGGTCTGCCAGGGAAGTCCTATAGCTAATAATCTTATATTGCATATTTGAAAGCTGCTAAGAAAGTAAATCTTAAAAAATTCTCATAAGAAATAAATTTTTGTGACTGTGTATGATGACGGATATTAACTAGACTTCTTGTGATCATTTTGTAATGTATGAAAATATGTTGTATACCTGAGCCTAACACAATGTTATATATCAATTATACTTCAGTTTTTAAAAAATTAAAAAACTTTTGTGCATCAAGAAAGGGAGAAGAAAACCTTACTGAATGAGAGAAAATACTTGGCAATCATATCTGATAAGGAAGTGGCATCTCAAATATACTAAAAACCCCTACAACTCAATAACAAAAAGATAATTAAAAATAAGCAATGAAAAAAAAAATAAGCAATGAATCTGAAAATATATTTTCCCAAAAAATGGCACATAAATTGCCAATAAGCATATGAAAATATTCTCAACATCTTTAGTTATCAGGGAAATGTAAATCAAAACCACATGGAGAAAAAAAAAAAACAAAACCACATGGAGGAACCATGACACGCTGACCAAAATGACTATTATAAAAAAGGGGGGGGGGGGGCAAAAAAAGCATGGGTAAGGATGTGAAGAAACTGGGTTTCTTGCATTGCTGGTAGGAAATAATAAGGTATGGTCACTTTTGAAAACAATTTGGCAGTTCCTCTAAAAGTTATAAATATAGAAGTATCACATAATGCAGAAACTCTTACTTCTAAATACATACTCAGAACTGAAAAAACATACACACACAAAAACCTGTATATCAAAAAAAAAAAAACAAAAAAACCTGTATATCAATGTTCATAGCAGCATTAATTGTAACAGTCAAAAAACTGGGAATAACCCAAATGTCCATCAATCGATTAACGGATAAATAAGCATATATATCTTTACAATGGAACATTATTTATTAATAAAAATTAAGCACCGATAAATGTTACAACATGCTTGAAAAAAATTCCTAAGTGAAAGAAACCAGTCACAGAAGTCTAGATATTATATGACTATTTGTATTAAATGCCCAAAATAAGTAAATCTACAGGGACAGAAAACAAGGGATGGGAGAATGTTGGTGTGGGGGAGAGGGAATGGAGACTCCTAACGGGTATGAGGTTTCTTTCTGAGATGAGAAAATGTTCAAAAACTGATGTTATAAAAAAAACTGAGTTATACAACTCTGTGACATACTAAAAGTTGCTAAACTATGTACTTTAGATGGATGAACTATACAGTATATGAATTAAACCTTAATAAATCTGTTTTAAAAAGTAAAATGGAAATATTAGAAATAAAAAAACATGGAGTATAAGATACAAGATACAAGAAATCTACTTTAAACATAAAAAGGTATACCGCATTTTACTTTGCAGCGACTGCATTTATTTATTTATACAAATTGAAGGTTTGTGGCAGCCTTCTGTTGAGCAAGTCTATCGTTATCATTTTTTCCAATATTTGCTCACCTTGTACCTCTGTGTCACAATTTGGTTACTCTTGCAATATTTCAACTTTTTAATTATTATTATATTTGTTACAGTGATCTAAGATGAGTAATCTTTATGTTACGACTGCAAAAAGGCTATGACTCATTGAAGGCTCAGATGATGGTTAGCATTTTCTAGTAATAAAGTATTTTTAAAATAAAGTGCTCACTGATTTTTCTAGACATAATGCTGCTGCTACTTAATAGACTATAGTATAAATGTAAGTTTTATATGCACTGGGAAACCAAAAAATTCATGTGACTCAGTTTACTGCAGTTATTTGCTTTACTGAGGTGGCCTGGAATCAAACCCACAATAACTCTGAGATATGCCTGTATACAGTTAAAAGTAGAAGGAAAGGAAAAAAATAAAACAGAACATGCAAACATTAATCAGAAGAAAGCTGGAGTAACTACATTATTACTGAAATAGACTTCAAAGCAAAGAAAAAGAAATTGTTAAGTTTAAGAAAGATTTATTATATGACAATAAAGGAATCAATTTCCCCAAAGCATGCAATAATCTTAAATATTTATTTATGCACCTAAAAACAGGGTTTGAGATAATTGATGCAAAACCATTGAACCAAAAAGAGAAACAGACAAATCCACAATTAAAACTGTGGACTTCAGTGCTTCTCTCTTTATAAGTGAAGCAACAAGAAGACAAAAAGCAGTAAAACTATATAGCACCTGGTTGACAGAGTCTATCAATCAAACTGACATTTATAGAACACTCCACCCAACAAGAGCAATACAGTCTCTTCAAGCACACATGTAACAGAATCTAAAATTGATTATACTCTGAACTATAACACCTACATCAATGCATTAAAAACAAAAACCAAAGTTTATATAAGGTTCATTCTTTTACCACAATTTAATTACCTAGAAATCAGTAAAAGAAAAACATCCAGAAAATGTCCAAATATACAGACATTAAAACAGTTCTAAATAACCTACAGGTTGAAGAGGAAGTCTCAAGAGCAATTAGAAAATGTTTGATTCAAAAATAATGTAATGTAGCATCAAAATCTGTGGATTAGAGCTAAAAAGACATTCTTGGGAAATTTATATAATTAAATGTTTATATTAAGCAAAAGAACTATCCAAACTTCCACCTTAAGAAAACAAAAAAGAAGAGTAAATTAACTCAAGGCAATATCGATGTGAACAGAAATCAATGAAACTGAAAAACAGAAAAAAAAGAAAACCAATAAAACTCCAAGCAGCCTATTTGAAAAGATTAATGTAATTCATAAACATATAACCAGGCAGACCAAGATAAAAAAGGAGAGAACACAATAAACCCATTTCAGGAAAGAACAAGGGAACAACACTATAGATGCAACAGATATTAAAGGAATAACAAAAATTTACTAACAACTCTATGCCTATAAATCCAACCACTTTATTGAAATGGACAAATTTCTGGAAAGACAGTATAAAAACCTGCTTAAGATGAAACAGATAATTTAAAAACTTCTCTAGCCATTAAAGAAAAACTTTATTATCGTTAAAAACTCTCCAACAAAGACAACTCTAGGCACAAATGGCTTTAGTGGTAAATTCTAGTAAACATCTGGAAGTTCATGGTTCATGTACTGCTGAAGCCTGGCTTGGAGAATTTTGAGCATTACGTTACTAACATGTGAGATGAGTGCAATTGTGTGGTAGTTTGAGCATTCTTTGGCATTGCCTTTCTTTGGGATTGGAATGAAAACTGATCTTTTCCAGTCCTGTGGCCACTGCTGAGTTTTCCAAATTTGCTGACATATTGAATACAGCACTTTCACAGCATCATCTTTTAGGATTTAAAATAGCTCAACTGGAACTCCATCACCTCCACTAGCTTTGTTCCTAGTGATGCTTCCTAAGGCCAACCTGACTTCACATTCCAGGATGTACGGCTCTAGGTGAGTGTGAGTGATCACACCTTCTTGATTATCTGGGTCATGAAGATCTTTTTTGTACAGTTCTTCTGTGTATTTTTGCCACCTCTTCTTAATATCTTCTGCTTCTGTTAGATCCATACCATTTCTGTCCTTTATTGAGCCCATCTTTGCATGAAATGTTCCCTTGGTATCTCTAATTTTCTTGAAGAGATCTCTAGTCTTTTCCATTCTATTGTTTCACTCTATTTCTTTGCATTGATTGCTGAGGAAGGCTTTCTTATCTCTCCTTGCTATTCTTTGGAACTCTGCATTCAAATGGGTGTATCTTTCCTTTTCTCCTTTGCCTTTCACCTCTCTTCTTTTCACAGTCATTTGTAAGGGTTCAAGCTGGTTTTAGAAAACGCAAAGGAACCAGAGATCAAATTGCCAACATCTGCTGGATCATCGAAAAAGCGAGAGAGTTCCAGAAAAACATCTATTTCTGCTTTATTGACTATGCCAAAGCCTTTGACTGTGTGGATGACCACAAACTGTGGAAAATTCTGAAAGAGATGGGAATACCAGACCACCTGACCTGCCTCTTGAGAAACCTGTATGCAGGTCAGGAAGCAACAGTTAGAACTGGACATGGAACAACAGATTGGTTCCAAATAGGGAAAGGAGTGCGTCAAGGCTGTACATTGTCACCCTGCTTATTTAACATATATGCAGAGTACATCATGAGAAACGCTAGGCTGGAAGAAGCACAAGCCGGAATCAAGATTGCCGGGAGAAATATCAATAACCTCAGATATGCAGATGACACCACCCTTATGGCAGAAAGTGAAAAAGAACTAAAGAACCTCTTGATGAAAGTGAAAGAGGAGAGTGAAAAAGTTGGCTTAAAGCTCAACATTCAGAAAACAAAGATCATGGCATCCCGTTCCATCACTTCATGGCAAATAGATGGGGAAACAGTGGCTGGCTTTATTTTTCTGGGCTCCAAAATCACTGCAGATGGTGACTACAGCCATGAAATTAAAAGACGCTTGCTCCTTGGAAGGAAAGTTATGACCAACTTAGACAACATATTAAAAAGCAGAGACATTACTTTGCCAACAAAGGTCCATCTAGTCAAAGCTATGGTTTTTCCAGTAGTCATGTATGGATGTGAGAGTTGGACTATAAAGAAAGCTGAGTGCAAAAGAATTGATGCTTTTGAACTGTGGTGTTGGAGAAGACTCCTGAGAGTCCCTTGGACTGCAAGGAGATCCAACCAGTCCATCCTCAAGGAGATCAGTCCTGGGTGTTCATTGGAAGGACTAATGCTGAAGCTGAAACTCCAATACTTTGGCCACCTGATGCAGAGAGCTGACTTATTTGAAAAGACGCTGATGCTGAGAAAGACTGAGGGCAGGAGGAGAAAGGGACGACAGAGGATGAGATGGTTGGATGGCATCACTGACACAACGGACATGGGTTTGGGTGGACTCCGGGAATTGGTGATGGACAGGGAGGCCTGGCGTGCTGCGGTTCATGGGGTCGCAAATAGTCAGACACGACTGAGTGACTGAACTGAACCTCTAACATTTAAAAGATAGTTCTAACTGTATACAACTGCTTCCAGAAACAAAATAGAAGCAGTCCCCAACTCACCTGATGAGACCCTAACATGAAGATAACAACAAAATTTCAGACGAGTATTGGTTAATAAAAATGAGTATGAAACTGAGTTAGCAAATAAAATCTAGTAATATGTAAAAAGGATACAGTCACGCTCAAGTGGGGTTTATCCAAGTGCATTAAAGGCTGATTCTATATTAAAATCAATAAATGCTAACTCATCAAATCAATGTTCTAAGAATGAAAAACCACATAATTATCTAAATAGATGCAGAAAAAGTATCTGACAAAACTTAATTGAAGCTTTCAAACTGTGGTGCTGGAAAATACTCTTGAGAGTCCCTTGGACTGCAAGGAGATCAAACCAATCAATCCTAAAGGAAATCGACCCTGAATATTCACTGGAAGGACTGATGCTGAAGCTGAAATTCCAATACTTTGGCCTTCTGATGAGAAGAGCCGACTCACTGGAAAAGAATCTGATGCTGGGAAAGTCTGAAGGCAGGAGGAGAAGGGGATGACAAAGGAGGAGATGGTTGGATGACATCACCAATTAGTAGACGTGAGTTTGAGCAAGCTCCAGGAGATGTTGAAGAACAGGGAAGCCTGGAATGCTGCATCCATGGTGTCTTAAAGAGTTGGATTCGACTGGGCGACTGCACAATAAATATCTATTGATGATACAAACTCTCAGCAAACTAGGAATTGAAAGACACTTCCTCATCCAGTAAGAATCATCTACAAAGAATCTATAGCTAATATCATACTTAATGTAAACGACTATGTTCCTCACAAAGTCAAGAACAGTCATCACTACTTTTCAAAAACACACTGGAGGTGCTAGACAGTGCAATAAAGGCAACATAGAAATAAAAGTCACACAGATTGGAAAGCAAGAAATAAAACTGTCCTCATTTCTCATCACTTAAAAAAAATGTATTTATTTATTTTTTGGTCGTGCCACGGGGCTTGTAGGATCTTAGTTCCTTGACCAGGGATTGAACCCAGGGCATGTCAGTGAAAGTGCCAAGTCCAAACCACCGGACCACCAGGGAATTTTCCTGTCTTCATTTTTTAAAAAAATCACTATGTAGGAAAATCTCATGGAATATACCAAAAAAGTATTAGAAATAAAACTGACAAGCTGATTCTAAAGTTACAAGAAAAAGCAAAGGAAAAATATTAGCCAAAACAAGTTTGAAAAAAGAAAAAGAAGGTGGGGACACTCTTAAGACTGGATTTCAACGTTTATCTTAAAGCTGTAGTAATCAAGGTAGTGTGGTACTGGTCAAAAATAGACACATAGATTAATGGGCCAGAACAGACTCTAACATATATAATCAATTGATTTTCAACATAGTACAAAGGGAATTCAATGGAGAAAGGACAGACTTTTAAACAAATGACCACAGAGCAGTTGGATATACATAAAATTAACAGAAAATGGGCCATAAACGCAATATAAAACCAGGAATTACATAACTTCTAGAAGGAAACACAGTAAAAAAAAGCATTTGTGATCCTAAACAAAGATTTTTTACCTACAAGAAAATAATAATTAATAAATCCTGATAAATGAAACAGATCTTCACCAAAATAAAACATTTCTCCACTTTAAGATACTTTTAAATGGATAAAACAGAAGTCAAAATTTGGCAGAAAACATTTGTAAAAGCCATATCTGACAAACGATTTGCACCTACAATATATAAGAATTCTCAAAATTCAGTAATAAGTGAAACAACTTAATAAAAACATGAGCTAAATATATGTATAGAAAAAAAGAAATAAGGATGCAAAATGGGCACAGGAACCAGATTAGCATCACTGGTCATCAAAAAATGCAAATTAAAATCAAAATGAGATACAGCTATCCACACTTAAACGGTTTAAAAAGAACAAAACAAGACTTCAAGGGGGAAAAAAAAAACCTGACAATCCTAAGTATTGATGAGGATGCTAAACATCTGGAACTCTCTCACACACTGCTATTGAGAATACAAATGATATAGCCACTATGGAAAATAGTTGGACAGTTTATTCTAAACATACCCTTAACATAAACCCAGCGAGCTTACTACCAGATATTTACTCAAGAGAAATGAGGCCACACATTCACACAAAACCCTGCACATGAATGTTTATGGCAAGATAGTTCACAATCACCAAAAACTAGCAAAACCTAAATGACCATCAGCCAGGGGACAGAGGAACAACTGTGATACATCCTGAAGGAATGCTACCCAGCAATAAAAGACCTAACCACTGATTTACACAACAATGTGGATGAATCTCAAATCCACTATGTTAAGTTAAAGAAGTCAGCCTCAAAGACCATATACTATGTGAATCCTATATATGACATTCTGCAAGAAGGCAAAAGTATGGGGAAAGAAAACGGATCAGTGTTTGCCAGGGACTGGGAGAGGGGTAGCAGGATACCAAAGTGGCATAAAGGAAAGTTTGGGGGTAATAGAACTGTCTTCTGTCTTAACTGTGATGTCAGTCTCACAAATGCATTCATTTGTCAAAACTTACAAAACTGTTGTTAAAACAAAACAACTGGCCCCCAAATAGACTTACTTAGGCCAAGCCCCAAATCATCAAAGGTGAAAGTGTTAGTCACTCAGTCGTGTCCAACTATTTGCGACCCCACGGACTGGGGCACAGCAGGCTCCTCTGTCCATGGGATTCTCCAGGCAAGAACGATGGTGTGAGTTGCCATTTCCTTCTCCAGGGGATCTTCCTGACCCAGAGATCAAACCTGGTCTCCTGCACTGGAGGCAGATTCTTTACCATTTGAGCCACCAGGGAAGGCCCCCAAATCATCAAACTGAGACTTAATTTAGTTTTGGCTCTCCCAGAAATGGAATTTTAAACCAATCCTGAATACATGCTCCATCATATCTGACTTCGTGAATCCATGGACTATAGATCACCAGGCTCCTCTGTACATGGAATTGTCCAGGTAAGAATACTAGAGAGTGTATTGCCATCTCCTCTTCCAAGGGATCTTTCCTATGCAGGGATCCAATGCATGTCTCCTGAGGAAAATTCTTTGCCACTGCAGCCACCTGGGGAAGCCCCTTAAATCAATCATGAATTGTCTGATCAGCACAAGCTAGCTACTCAGCCTGATAAGACCCTTGTGATCCCCTAAAGAAAAGTGACTCTGCAATAACCAACCTGCTTTTCTGTCTAGTGTGACTTTCTTGTTACCATTTCTTTCTACCTACAAAAGTCTTTCATTTTCTACAGTTCCTCACAGATCCTTTCCATTTTCTAAATGAGACAAAGTCAATAAAATCTTTAAAAGTCACTCAGTTGAATTTTGTTTTTTAACACTGTTTATTACAATATGTACATTTTACTGCATGTTAGAGCTTTGGGAAATATAAATTAGAATTGAAAAGAAAAAGTCTTCACAATCAAAGTGAAAACAATTTTGAAAATTGTTTGCTAAATTATTTGGTATGCTCGTGTTTTGACTTTCCAAACAGCTTTACTTAATTACTTTGAAATAAAAGTTAGATTAAAATTTCATGCTATTAGAATACACACAAAGTCCTACCAAAACAAATGGACTAGAAAAAAATCTGAGTATTTTTTGGCTTCAATGTTTTAAAGTTTTTAAAATAATTTTAAAGAAACTGTTTTGGTTAGGTTCTTCTGAGGCTTCAAAGAAATTCATTTCTATGAATATGCTGTTTTATAACAGGGACTCCTGGGGTAAACTAATCCTTAAGTATTCAAATTGCTAATTCAAGGATAAAACTGTATTTATAGAACTGTTAATGTTAAAATTTACATGTAAAATAGGCTTGAAAATGGGATATCCTGTTTTCGAATCCAGAGTCAAAGGAGAGCAGATTCTACACTCTCTGGACCATCTAATCCTCAAGACAGTGACTTTTGGCACTGGCTCAAACACTGGCATAGCGTATTAAAATGCAGATCCCTGGGCTACACCCATTATTTACATAATCAGAATCTTGGGGATGGGTCCCAAGAATCTGTTCCTTAACAAACTCCTCAAGAAATTCTTATGCACCTAAGCACTTGAGAACTCTTGACCACATCGAAGTACTACTGCCTAGATAGGGGGATTTCCCAATAAGCCCAAAGCTGGTTGAGAAGACAAGGAATTTTGTTGCTGTAAGCAATTATGCTCTTTTCAAATTAAAATCCACTCGGAAAAACAGGTTGTATTAGGGTAGTGAATATAAATCTACCTATCTTATAAGGAAATATACACATAGGCACATTTTTAAAATGTTTCCTTTTCATAAATGTAAAATGTTTGTTGCAAGGTAAATTATATACATTTTTTATATGTTTAAAACCTTCAAGTTTCTCAATCACAGACCTGAGATCTTTGTGCTTCTTTGCTTTCAAACCTCTTAACCTAGGCTTTCTGTCTTCGCAGGGAGTACAGAGAGAGAAGATATAAAAGTAATTTGAGTTTCAGCATTTTCCTTCTCCTATGTCACATTTGTCCAGCCTAAGAATCTTGATCTTAAGCACAAGATGGTTTAGACATTATTTTAATGATAAAGGATATACATTCCAAGTTGTCATAGAACTTGTGCAGTATCTTGAGACCTCTTTAAAAATACCTGTTAGTTAGATAATCACTCCTGAGTATTTTTTCTTACAAAACAAGTAGTAACGAAAAACTTGAAATTGACCTAAATATAAATTTTACCTAATTTCCCCTGAAAATAGCTATATTTTGAATACTTTATGAGTTCATTACTAAGAGAACTGCAGAGATGTTAAAATAATGGTGGCTTCACCTTCTTTTCATATTTTCATGGACTACAATTCCCAGAAACAGTAAATCTTGTCCATGCACACACCACAACTAACCATTTTAGTGGAACTTGGGCAAATAAAACGGGTTACTATGAACCACGTTTACTAACTGATAGGGCCCACGTGGGGTCTCATTGATAAGACGGCTCATTATGTTGATCTTGCAAACTCAGAATAAAATCACTGTGATCCGTGAGACTGACCAAATTGCCCAAATGACATTCTGTTTTCCCACTGGCGCCTATCTTCTCAAAGCTGTGAGACCGCCTCCCTCTAATAAATTTCCCTTTTCTTGCCTGACTGCCCGGCTCCCTCTCTTTCTCTGCACTCACCTTACACTAACAAAGGACACAGTGGTACACTTTTAAAAAATGTTACCATATTTTTTTAATGATGAAAAACACAAAAACAAAAGCTAAAAAAATGTTTACTATACACTTAAGAGTAAAATTCAAGAGATAAAATTTTATTTTCAAGATCACTGTAAATACTAGAAAATATTATGTATTTTGATTTGGAAAGCAAGAGAACTAGATCTAGCCTAGCTCTGACTTATTCTTGCCATATAATCACTGAAAGTCACTTTAACTTCTTTGAGTCTCATTTTTTATAATAGTTACTGAAAGTGCTGAAACTTAGCATGAACAAAGACAGCAGCAAACTGTATTAGTAATCACTGTATTTGTCACCTCCACAAACCCACAGCTAACTAGCAAAAATGAAAAAACCCACACTTTTAAATGACATCCTTGCAGTTTCAACACAACATTTTAAATTGTATAATAAAACACAGCAACACTTGCAAGATCTGTATAATTAAATGAATTAGTATTTCCAAACTAGCAAAATGCATGATGTTACAAAACCATGCATGGGTGAAAGATCCATTCAACTGCAAGACAGACCAATGGATTTTAGTATAAGAAGTGTTTACTGACATGGTTTCAGATTCTACACTGTATCAAAGATGAATTTCTATAATTATCTGGAAAAGGTTATTAATATTTACCTATACTATTTTAAAAATGTACGGCTTCATTTTCCTTCTGCTAGTCAGACACTAATGAAATTCATAAACATATGAAACAATGCCACTTGTCTCACTAATATTTTTGTTTCAAAAGTTATTTTTCATAAAAAATTATTAGTATCAAATGTGGTGACTCAAGGACAAAAGAGCAGATAAAACCAAGAAAGGTCTTGGAATGCAGGAACAGAAAAACCAGACCCTTATCGCCCTTCCCTCCCCCATGTTGTAATTATTAAGGGATTTCAGGTCCTCCTGAGCAGTATAACCTGTCTCTCCTCCTAACCCACACAGGCTTCCCCTTCTTCCCCCACCCAGTATATGTGCCTCATCCAATCAGCAAATGACCCGCAAGACCCCTAGCCCACTCCCTGAACCATGTGTATAAAAGCGGACCAAGGACCACTGTTCAACGTCAATTCTCCATTGAGCTGGCCTGCTGTTCTAACAGCGTCTCCTATTCTAATGAACTTTATTTCCCTCTCATTCTGTTTCATATCTGGAAATTCTTTTCCAACCTGCACTAGGAACAAGACATTAACCTTTAATGGTTGCTTATATTCACATTATTTATAAGATAATTATTTTTAAGTCTCAGTTTTCATATCTAAAATAAATATTATATCTAATAAATACCATTAGATATAATGCATAAAAGCTGATATAAATCAAGCTATCTGGGTCCTCAGTAATTTTTAACAATATAAAGAAAGAGGTCCTGAGAACAAAAGCTTTGAGAACCACTGATTTAGACAATAAACATTAACTGGAAAAGAACTGATCTGATATTTTTAGTATTTCTGGAACAGACTTTCTGCCACAACTTCTCTGGTACTGCCTTCATTTCCTGGTTTTATTATTATACTTTAACCTTTATGATAATTCAGCTCCACTTATAATACTCTCACACGAGATGACTAGGTGCTTTCGTAAACAGTGAGCTGTGTGACTCCACCCTTCCTGGGAAAATAATAGAAACTCACACAGACCGATCAAGACCATCCCCAAGAAAAAGAAATGCAAAAAGGCAAAAAGGTTGCGCAAGGAGGCCTTACAAATAAATGCCAGAGAAAAGAGAAGCTAAAGGCAAAGAAGAAAAGGAAAGATATACCCATTTGAATGCAGAGTTCCAAAGAAGAGCAAGGAGAGATAAGAAAGCCTTCCTCAGCAATCAATGCAAAGAAATAGAGGAAAACAATAGAATGGGAAAGACTAGAGATCTCTTCAAGAAAATTAGAGATACCAAGGGAACATTTCATGCAAAGATGGCCTCAATAAAGGACAGAAATGGTATGGACCTAACAGAAGCAGAAGATATT
This sequence comes from Cervus elaphus, assembly GCF_910594005.1. NCBI lineage: Eukaryota > Metazoa > Chordata > Mammalia > Artiodactyla > Cervidae > Cervus > Cervus elaphus. Next base: position 46,367,605 of record NC_057843.1, on the reverse strand, counting down.
AAGAAGAGATAGCAAGAATACACAGAAGAACTGTACAAAAAAGATCTTCATGACCCAGATAATCATAATGGTGTGATCACTCACCTAGAGCCAGACATCCTGGAATGTAAAGGCAAGTGGGCCTTAGGAAGCATCACTACAAACAAAGCTAGTGGAGGTGATGGAATTCCAGTTGAGCTATTCAAATCCTGAAAGATGACGCTGTGAAAGTGCTGTCTGTATTCAATATGTCAGCAAATTTGGAAAACTCAGCAGTGGCCACAGGACTGGAAAAGGTCAGTTTTCATTCCAATCCCAAAGAAAGGTAATGCTAAAGAATGCTCAAACTACCACACAATTGCACTCATCTCACATGCTAGTAATGTAATGCTCAAAATTCTCCAAGACAGGCTTCAACAGTATGTGAACCGTGAACTTCCAGATGTTCAAGATGGATTTAGAAAAGGCAGAGCAACCAGAGATCAAATTGCCAACATCCACTGGGTAATCAAGAAAGCGAGAGTTCCAGAAAAATATCTACTTCTGCTTTATTGACTATGCCAAAGCCTTTGACTGTGTAGATCACAACAAATTGGAAAATTCTTCAAGAGATGGGAATACCAGACCACCTGATCTGCCTCCTGAGAAATCTGTATGCAGGTCAAGAAGCAACAGTTAGAACTGGATATGGAACAACAGACTGGTTCCAAATAGGGAAAGGAGTACGTCAAGGCTGTATATTGTCACCCTGCTTATTTAACTTATATGTAGAGTACATCATGAGAAATACCGGGCTGGATGAAGCACAAACTGGAATCAAGACTACCAGGAGAAATATCAATAACCTCAGATATGCAGATGACACCACCCTTATGGCAGAAAGCGAAGAAGAACTAAAGAGCCTCTTGATGAAAGTGAAAGAGGAGAGTGAAAAAGATGGCTTAAAACTCAACATTTAGAAAACGAAGATCATGGCATCCGGTCCCATCACTTCATGGCAAACAGATGGGGAGACAACAGAAACAGTGACAGACTTTATTTTCCAGGGCTTCAAAATCACTGCAGATGGTAACTGCAGCCATGAAATTAAAAAACGCTTGCTCTTTGGAAGAAAATCTATGACCAACCTAGACAGCACATTAAAAAGCAGACATATTACTTTGCCAACAAAGGTCCGTCTAGCCAAAGCTATGGTTTTTCCAGTTATCATGTACGGATGTGAGAGTTGGACTATAAAGAAAGCCGAGTACCAAAGAATTGATGCTTTTGAACTGTGATGTTGGAGAAGACACTTAAGAGTCCCTTGGACTGCAGAGAGATCCAACCTGTCAATACTAAAGGAAATCAGTCCTGAATATTCATTGGAAGAACTGATGCTGAAGCTAAAACTCCAATAATCTGGTTTCCTGATTCGAAGAACTGACTCATTGGAAAAGACTGTTATGCTGGGAAAGATTGAAGGCAGGAGGAGAAGGGGATGACAGAGGATGACATGCTTGGATGGCATCACCGACACAATGGACATGAGTTTGAGTAGGCTCCGGGAGTTGGTGATGGACAGGAAAGCCTGGCATGCTGCAGTCCATGGAGTCGCAAGCAGTCAGACCCGACTGAGCATCTGAACTGAACTGAACATTGACGGAGATCTATAAAGTGAAAGTTCCTATAGTGGCTCTAAGTAATCTGTGCTAACATAAAAAGAATCTGAAACCATACTAAGGAATTACATCATATGCTACTTAGGAAATGTTTTTAAGGAAACAACGTCCACAGATTTCAAGAACTTTGAGTAGAAGAAGCTTAATTGTCTTCATAATTAATGTATTTGAAATAAGTGGAGATATTTTATTACCTCTTCTTATTGCAATGGATTTGACTTAGAATAATTCTTAAAAGAGTACAAAATATTCACCTCCGACCAACAGTAGTTTAGAAAAAAGAGAAAATGGAAATTACTGCTCAAAACGATTACTTGGAGCAGGCAATTTAAAATAAAAGCTTGCTATATCAATCTATACTAATGTCAAAAAGTAGGCTTTTTGAACAGGCGCGCAAGTGATAACAGTACTGAAAACTCTCCTTAATGAGGAGGACTAAAGCTTAAGGACTTTAGTCTAAGGGACTAAAGCTCTGGGCAATAATAAAGCCAGGGTTTACAGTCACTGTACTATGGCATGATGTAGAATGGCCTGTGACTAAAACTCCACTCTAGGGCATTTTAATACTCTTGGAATGTGGTGACACAACTCTCAAATTACTGATTAACCAAACTATTAAAAGAGCCTCAAACTATTATAAGAAGTGCTAGAGCTGAAGAGCTAAAACAAAGAGGTTAAGTTCACACTCTGTATGTGTGTGTGTGTGTACGTACATAAATACTACATATCTGTAGGTATAGATACACACACACATATATACATATGTATATAATTTCTTGTCATACACTGGTATATATGGAGGGACTGATTATTTTGTTGTTCACTCGTTAAGTTGTGTCTGACTCTTTGCACTCTTTGCAACCCCACGAACTGCAGCACACCAGACTTCCCTGTCACTATCTTCTGGAGTTTGCTCAAACTCATGTCCATTGAGTCAGTGATGCTATTCAACCATCTCACCCTCTGTCGCCCCCTTCTCCTGCCTTCAGTCTTTCTCAGTAACAGGGTTTTTTCCAATGAGTCAGCTCTTGGCACCAGGTAGCCAAATATTTCAGCTTCAGCATCATTCCTTCCAATGAATACTCAGGGTTGATTTCCTTTAGGATTGACTGGTTTGATCTCCTTGCTCTCCAAGGGACTCTCGAGTCTTCTCCAGCACCATAATTTGAAAGCATCAATTCTTCAGCACTCAGTCTTCTTTATGGTCTGTCACATACATATGTGACTACTAGAAAAACCGTAGCTTTGACTACACAGACCTTTGTTGGCAAAGTGACGCCTCTGCTTTTCAATAGGCTTTCTAGGTTTGTCACAGCTTTTCTTCCAAGGAGCATGCAACCTTTAAATTCATGGCTGCAGTCAACATCTACAGTGATTTTGGAGCCCAAGAAAATAAAATCTCCCACTGTTTCCGTTCCTTCCCCTTCTATTTGCCATGAAGTGATGGGACCAGATGCCATGATCAGCTTTTTGAATGTTGAGTTTTAAGCCAGCTTTTTCACTCTCCTCTTTTACCCTTATCAAAAGGCTCTTTAGATCCTCTTCACTTTCTGCCATTAGAGTGATATCATCTGTATATCTCAGGTTGTTGATATTTCTCCCAGCAATCTTGATTCTTGCTTGTGCTTTTCATCCAGCCTAGCATTTCACATGATGTTCTCTGCATATAAGCTAAATAAGCAGGCTGACAACATACAGACTTGACATAATCCTTTCCCAATTTTGAACCAGTCTGTTGTTCCATGTCTGGTTCTGTTACTTCTTAATCTGCATATAGGTTTCTCAGGAGGCAGGTTAGGTGGTCTGATATTCTTATCTCTACGAATTTTCCACAGTTTGTTGTGGTCTGCACAAAGGCTTTGATGTAGTCAATGAAGCAGAAATATAGGATCATCTCGTAGTACATAATGTTTATCTTTTTTTATGCTTTTTTTTTCCATTTGTTTTTATTAGTTGGAGGCTAATTACTTTACAAAAAAATATGGAACGCTTCACGAATTTTCATGTCATCCTTGAGCAAGGGCCATGCTAATCTTCTCTGTATCGTCCCAATTTTAGTATATGTGCTGCTGAAGCGAGCACCAATGTTTATTTTTATAAAAAAAAACAAAGAAATACTAATCAACACACTTTTTAAGGCTAGAAATCCAACGACTAAACCAAAATTCTATCTTGTTTTCTCTTCATAAAATGTATATACAAAGCAGATCTTCTTTTGACAGGCAACATAGATCAAATGAATGAACAAATGGCCACTTATGTAGAATCCAAAACAAGACATATAGACAGTTCCTAAGTATCTGCATGTCCATCAAAGAGAACAGGGAGTTCTCATCCATTTTCCCTCCATTCCCTGGTGCCTTCCTCATAGTGTTTCCTGTAAACACTGTTTACAGCTGCTGCTGCTACTAAGTCACTTCAGTTGTGTCTGACTGTGTGACCCCATAGATGGCAGCCCACCAGGCTCCTCCGTCCCTGGGATTCCCCAGGCAAGAACACTGGAGTGGGTTGCCATTTCCTTCTCCAATGCATGAAAGTGAAAAGTGAAAGTGAAGTCGCTCAGTCCTGTTGGACTCTTCGCAACCCCATGAACTATAGCCTACCAGGCTCCTCCGTCCATGGGATTTTCCAGGCAAGAGTGCTGGAGTGGGGTGCCGTTGCCTTCTCCACTGTTTACAGCACCCACTACCTTTTCTAGATTTATCTCTCCTGTTTTCATTTTATTACTCCTCAGCAGTCTTAACTTGCATCCTTTGGGTCTCCGTGTCCTTTTACTTACACCTAGCACTTGCAATCTGTTGGTGAGTTATCTGTGGGCCCACTTCCCCTAACAGATTGGGAATTTCTTAGTATCAGAGAGTCATTTTGGTATTTTCTATAGCACAGTGTCTAATACAGTGAAGTTGCTATTCAAAATAACTGCAAACTGAACCAAATTTCTTGTCTGTTATCCCTAGCAATCCCACTTGTTTGTCAGAAAAGAACTATGCTTGGGGTAATATCCTCCATCATTACCATGGACTCTTCCTCGAGAGAATTTTGTTTCTAACACACACAAATGTGTGTGTGTGCTCAGTTGCTCAACCGTATCCAACTCTTTGCAACCTCACAGACTGCCAGACTCCTCTGTCCATGGGATTTCCCAGGCAAGAATACTGAAGTGGTCTTGTCATTTCCTTCTCCAGGGGATTTTCCAAACAAAGGGATCCAACCCTCATCTCCTGTGTCTCCTGCCTGGGCAGGTGGATTCTCTACCACTGAGCCACCAGGGAAGCCCCAAAGTAACATATACATTTTACTAAATTTTCTTTCAAAATCCATGGCAGGTTCCTTGGTTTTTGGAGGTTAAATAAGGAAAATCTGATTATACAATCAGATTGCGGCTCCTGGGCTCTAGAGCACTTGGGCTTCCGTTGTCGAGGCACCTGGACTCAGCAGCTGCAGTTCCCAGGCTCTAAAGCACAGGTTCAGTGGCTGTGGCGCAAGGGCTTAGCTGCTCCACAGCATGTGGGGATTCTCCCCAACGAACCTGTGTCTCCTGCATTGGCAGGCAGATTCTTTACCACGGAGCCACCGAGGAAGCCCCGAATCTATTTCTCCCTTGCATGCATTATAGCTTTATGCCAGTGATGGCTCAGAGATTTGTCAAAGGTTTGTTTTAATAACATAAGCTATGCTTCTGGAGTAGAAAGAACTGATAAATGTGCTCAGTTTTACAGTACATCAAGAGAGGCAAGGCAAAATGTTTTAAAACATGTGGATTGTAGCATAAGCCACCTAAATAATGGATCTTCAGATACTATAAATTTAGATTATATGGAGGAATAAGGGCTCAATTTGGACTGACCACTGCATATTGCAAACATTATTTTTCAGGTGCCTCATGGTGAACCAAATAATGTGCTCAGTTCCTAAGCACTGAAAGCATGTACAACTTGGGATACTTACAAATGGAATCTATCTATCTAAAACATGCTTATAACTGGTTAAAGGAGATTCATGTTATGGTGTTTGCTCAATGAAAAAATGCAAGTAATAAATGCCAGCTGATGGACAAATACAATAATTCAGCACCAAAGAATGAGTGCTAGGTACTGTCATGATTTAACCATTAGCTGGTGGATATACCTGGGGCTTTCTTTTTGCATTAACTTGCTTTTTTTGGAAAATGAGGGCAGTGGTACTCTTTATTAAGACAGAATTTTAAGAGTACGATACTTCTTCCCTTTAACAATAAAAAGTTAATACTGTATAGCACAGGGAACTCTACTTAGCGTTAAGTGGCAGTCTGGAACAGAGAGGAATTTGGGAGAGAAGAGATACATTTCTATGTATGGCTGAGTCCTTTTGCTGTCCATCTGAAACTACCACAGCACTCTTAACTGGCTATGCTCCAGTATAACATAAAACAGTAAACATATAAAAGCAAAACTTCTAAGGGGACAAAGCTCCACTTAGCTCCCTGCTACTGGAGACCCAACTCTTCCCCCACAAGGGCCTTGAAATATTGATGTGAAGTAAACCTTTGGAAAACACTGTTTTATTCATTTGGACCAAGGGGATAGAGGTGAGACAGAGGACAATGCATTTATTTAATGCAATGAAGTATGAAGAGATAAGGGTTGTACCAGAGCAGTCTGTGGAGATAAAAATTAAGAGGCAACACACTTCAAAATTATCAAGTAAGGAGTTCAATAGCTGGATGTGAGGATGCGGAAGAGTGACTGTAGCAGTGTTTTTAGGCATAAAGTACTCACATGTCCTGAAACTACTTGTCCAGACATCCCCACAGCAATGTGGTTCTAAGACATGTTATACCAGTTCTCCTCTTTACTTGAAATATTTTTAGGGTGAAATCTACCTTCAATCAACATTCTTCTTATGGCATATAAGGTCTTGACTCCCCTCTCTTCATTCAGGACAGCTCCACTTTGGCCTATCATATTCTATAGACTCTGGGGTAAGCTTTTGTTTTATTAAAAAATTTTACAGCTGAAAAGTTTCAAAACCGCTGAACTAAAATACACATGAAGTTTCAGTGGCTCGACCCTGTGAGTATCCATCTATTTTGTATGCAACAACCAAGACACTATTGACATGTCAGGCTGGATGTATCTTTGTTGTGGGGCTGTACTATACACTGTAGGATGCTAAGCCTATACCTGGCCTCTACCTATTACATACCAGTAGCATCCCTCACAGATGGTCTGGTTGTGACAACCAAAGATGTCTCCAGACCTCACCAAAAGTTCCCGGGGAGGCAAAACCCTCCCCTGCCAGACTCTAATCTGTTTGTGGCCTGTTGCTATTTTATACTAGCTTCTCCTTTCTCTTTTAATACCATGGCAATGTTAAACATGAGCTAATACTACATAAACTGGTGATTTGTTTTTTAATGGGTAGAAAGAGAAAAGAAAGCAGGCTAGAGATTTTAACACCAGTGTGGGTATTAGCGTGCCACATTTTGAAATTAACAGGAGAAAAAGGTTGCTTGGTTACCTGGAACACAAGGCATAAGAAGTTTCTAGGTAACAGCTTAGGCATTTCAGGACCTGAAAGTAAAATCTATTTTCCAAAGATATATGTTATTTCAAAAAAAGAAAAACAAAAGCAGGGCTATATATGTTGGACTCACAAGTTGTAAACTTCCATAAACAACATAGATGACTTCTATTAAATTTAATATTGGGCTCAGGTGAAGAGGGAGAAAGGACTTTTTTTTTTTTTTAAAAAAAGGACTTTTTAAGTGAATAATAAAATACTGAGAATTTGCTGTGGGAGAGTAAAAACACGGGGCTTTTGAAATAGGACAATTTGCATTTGAATCTTAACTCCATCTGCTTTACTTTCTTATCTTGGGTAGACATTTAATCCCTCTGAGCCCAGAATAAAAAAAAGAAAGGAGTATATGTAAGAGTTCATTTCCTTACATTACTTGAGGAAGGGGGCAGTTTTTAAACATCTGTATTTCTAGTACCTGGAAAATAATATAAATGTCTATAAATGAGTTTTAAGTGAAGAATATCAAGATTCCTTCTTCTTTGAGAGTTATACAAATCACTTTACATTTTTAAGATTTCTTGCTTTTCCAGTAACTTTTAGCTCTACACCTAAAATTATTTACAGTGTTCATGAATGGCTTGGGACTGACCAGGAATGGTAACAAATGGTTTTAATTTATCTTTGGGTTTTTATTTTCCAAAAGTAAAAAACATGGCACTTGAAAAATGAGGGGTTTTTTTGGTTTGTTTTTTCCTGGCCTTGCCTTGCAGCTCGCAGGATCTTAATTCCTTAACCAGGGACTGAATCCATGCCCTGGGCAGTTAAAGTGCAGAATTCTAACCACTGGACCACCAGGGAATTCCTCTTGAAAAATGAGGTTTAATACAAAAAGATTTAGTCCTGTCCTGAACCACAATTCTTACATCTAATAGTAATCTTAATAATGATTATACTATTCAGGTGTCAAGGGAGAAGTCTGTCATAGCACCACAACAGTCCTCCACCTGGAAGTAGCAATTTCTCGCTTTAAAATCAAAAGATATGAGCCAAAATGATGAGGAAATCCTGGTATAACTACACTGACCTCTGATTAAGGGGCAGAGTGTAAAACAAGGATGGCAGTTCATCTTATTGCTTTTACAGAGATGAAAAGCTATAAAAAACTAAACATTATCTTTATAAGCCTTTCACTTTATTTCTATAAAGACCTAAAGCTTTGTATACTCAATGACATTTAAAATTATCTTATCAAATGGTAGTATTGTATCAGCATCCCATTGTTCACACATTACTAATAGGTGACATGCATTTTTTCCCCTTCCCCTCATGGCCATCCTCCCCGTCTCTCTAGCAAATACACAGTTTTCAACTCTTTCCTCTTTTAACTCAAGTTCAGACATCTATTCAGATGGTCCAGGGTTGTTTCCAGTAATTGGGAGAAACTGTCATAAAAAACATGCTTATACAAATCCTGCAGCACATCACCTTACTGAAGGTGAAAGAGAAACATGAAAATATTTTCTGCCACTTACCAACACCATACAATTTGCTTCCCATGAATGAAACAAAGTTTGAGGAGTTTAGATATCAAGCTCTTTTTTTTTTCTCTTGAATCTAACGTTTGATATCAGATCCCATAGACAATGGATATTTGCTAGATGTGCGTAGTTTTTGATGATTCACATGCCAAACAAATGGGAGAAGATGCTTTAATTTCCCCAATACTCAGAATATTACTTCATTCTAAAAGAATTGTTACTTATAAACAGCACTTTCTCCTCCTACATTTTATGTTCTGCTGAACGTTTCTTTATGTACCTCATTGGGTTACATAATCTGTGGAATGAGACAGACAAGCGAAACAATGCTCAATATTTTAACTGAATGTAATATTCAGGGTGCTGGAAAAGGAATCTTTACACAAAGACACATCTAGTGTCAAAGTAAACTCCCTATACAAATCTTAACAAAGGACAAATTTAGTTTATAAGTGATTAGCTTGAATAAAACATTTAAAATTTTAAATAAATTATGCTACTTTAATCATCTTTTATCAACGGATTTAAATGTTTATAATATTGGTCAAGTTTTGATACGCTGAGACAACAAAGTATACATAGGTGATTTATACTCTTCAGACTCTCAATCTTGGTTTGGAGTTTGAAAGCTAGGCTTTCTAAAATGCCTAATGTAATCTAGAATTCCACTATAATCTGAAATTCATGATACTCTAGGCCAGGCAAGTTGACTTCCTAGATAACATGTTCAGACCTTGTCTTAACTGGCAGTTTCTTAGTCTCTCAGGAGCTATCACTGTGTTGAATTAGTTTGGGCTTCTTTATTACTAGAGGTCTTCCTTCAGGCTTAAAGTCTTGTTACCTGTACTTTGGTGTTTGTACAACATTGTATTTCCTTCACTCTGCACTCACTGTTAGCTCTTCTGTGGCTGACTTCAGCTGCCTCAGGGTGATACAGAACAGCAGCTCCTCTTTAGCTCTCGTCTCCAAGGCCTCTGAGTCACATACTACCAGTTCTAGCAGCATCACCATGAGCTTCCCTAACTTCAGTGAGTCCAAGACAGGACAGAGGGGCTGACCTTTGGGTCCACGTGTCTACATTCAACCATTCTCAGGTTGTTAGTGTTATAAGTTCTCCAGAATTAAACATAAGATTTGCTACTAATACTGTTTCCTTTTACTTTTATTTTTAACTGAGTCTTTATATTTGGATAAAATATTTGTTCTTCTAGGACTTATAGTATGCAAATTCTTCTGGAGCCATAAAAATATTAAGACCATAAGCAATACACAAAAAGAGTGAAAATTCAAGAACTGTGTAAAATCACTTAGTTCAGAAATTCTACAGCAAGTTATACCATCTGGAAAATGTATAATGATTGATATGATCTTTTACATGCTGGCACATTCAATGAAGATAAATATAAAGGATGCAGCACATATTAAAGAGGTTAAAATACTGGGTATGGGTAAGGAACAAATATTTTTCAATGATTTCCTTTGTTATAAGGTGAATCTATTACAACTCTATGGCTATATAAATACTTATTACCTATACTTCAAATTCTTTTAGGAAATAGTACTACAAGAGAAAATTGCCGACAGGTGATGAAATCTCAAAATACCATTATAAAAGAAAAAAAAAAGACCTGTTGAAAATATTCAAAAAACTACAAATTTTGTGTTAGGTCTATTAACTAAAACTACATGGTTAATAGTGAATCAGCATCTAATTTCGATGGTAGGGGACAGAGTTAATTTATTCATGGAAATCTAGCATTGAATAGTACAAACAGCAGCCAAATTTCCCTACTGCTAATTTGGACCAATGAGCATAATTTTTTTTTTTTTTTTGCAATGAGCATAAATTTTAAATTTTCTTTAGATGTGTTTTCTTTGGGGAAGAAATGCTAGAGAATACAAAGAAAAGGCTGGAAGACAGGAGAGAGAAAAATGTAGAGCTATTTTAAAAGGGGTCAACTATACCTAAAATAAATACTAAAAATTTGCTCTGAAAGAGCAATACAAAAATAAAAATTCTAAAAAGCTGAAGTTAGTCTATCCTTACTTGAGGTTTTTAACCATTCAGTATTAAAAAGAAGCATCTTGAGCAAACTAAATTGCCCAAATTAAAACATTCAAAGCTGTTATTCTCAAATAAACAAATTACCCCATAGCTTGAGCTAAAAATCCACAAAAAAGCTGACATAAATTTTCAAAAGAAATGAACAGCAAAGGTTATAATATATTTATTATTTAGACTAACCTTCCAAACTTTAATTAAAATCTCCTCCCAAAAAGGAAGAGGGAATACATTTAAGGAAGATGTCAGTACTGAATAGCTAAAAGGAAAATAAAGCAACAATGAACAAATGCATTCAAATAGCTCCTATAAATTATAGGTTATATAAATTAACCTATATAAATTATCAAATTAATTATCAAATTAAATATAAAATATATATACATTTTCAAATTATAAATTATCTATTTATATGCTAATTCTTATATTTAAAATGATCAGTTTTCTCTTTCAGGCAGCAATTACCCTCCAATATGGCCCTTACCCAGCTGAGCTGAAGGATGTGAGGAGGCAGCATCAGGATATGCATAAAGCTGATAAAACAGAATCCCAACATCACAGAGGAAGGTAAAGGACAGAAAAATGAGAAACCTTTTGTGTAGACTGAAAATTTCAAAGGAATGAAATTATAAGTTACCAATCTAGTGATTTACTCATGATACTCAATTTAAGCAATATCAGTAATCTTCATGGGTCCAATTAAAAGGTTAGATGCTCGTAAAGATCCCCTGTGGTAAAAATTATTATTTAATTTAGTAAATTAAATAGCAAATATCATTATCTTGTCATTGGGAGATAGAATTTTGCAAAACAAAAACCCTAGTCTCATTTTTGAACAGGATGCTATAAAAAACGGTGTATTATTTATTTAGGGAAGAAGGGGGAAAGGAATGATGAATCTACCCTTTCAATCTATTTGCCTCACAAGCCAGGATGCAGCACGTAAGATGAAATTCTAGTCCACATGGAAGAATGGAAATTTTTTCCCTATTCCCCCTAATATTTATCTGGACACAATTTTGAAAATCAAGAAATGAAGTAATATGATACTGATATTACTGGTGAGGTAATTAAGGAACTTAACTTACCATTTTTTGGGCTTTGATAATGGTTTGTACTTGCTGTATTTTACACGCCATTCAAGAACTTCTTTACAACGTTGACATACTCCATCATGAAGTTTTGCATTAATTTTCTTAAAAAGAAACAGAAAAACAAATTGAGAATTTCACTAGTGAGTCAGCATTACAAACTCCAAAAGGCATATGAGAAATTTAAGTTTTTTTTCAAACAGCAACCTAAATTTAACCTGCATAACATTTTATGGTGTACTATGTGTTTTTATGTACATCAACAATTTGGCTCTTTATGAAGGCAAGGATTCTTAACTGGATGTAGCTCAGAATCATCTAGGGAATTTTTTAATTTCCTGGCAGGAGTATTTTAAGCACATCAACCCCACTGATTCTAATGCATATTCATTTTACAATTCAAACTATACAGTTAAGATATATGCACTTTACTGAATGAAGTTACATCTCAAAAAAAGTAGAAGAAAATCCAATCATATTTTAAGCCTACTGTTTTGACAACTCAACTCTTACTACTGAAAAATGAGAAATTAAACTGAGAAGTTAGATACTCCTGAACTGTAGTCTGCAGGGGAGGGCAGAGACTAAGAAACTTGAGAAAGGAGAGCCAGGGAGAAGCAGCTGGAAGCAAGGAGATATTTAATTATTCAATTTAATCTTTTTGTATTCTCATGTAAAGAGGTCTTAGAAAAGTTACCTTGATAACCTGGTTTCTTCAAACCAGAAGATAAGTATGTGCATATGACTGGTAGAAAATGGGCTTTATGAGGAAAGAAATTTTTTCCCTTATAATATTCTTCTCAAAATGTGTTGGGAAATAAGAAGGAAGGAAAACTTTTAAATGTGTCATGTGTTCTCACAACAGCTTTGTATTTTGTAATATGTTCGTTTGACTCAAGACCTAGACTACATATTTTCACTAAGTACTCTGAGAATTCTCTAACTTGTTTTGGTTGTGGAAGCCTGGTCTTTGCCTATTGTTGGAATAATGAATAAAGGATAGTTTAAGTTCTCATTCTCTTTGCTTCTTTTCTTTTTTAAATTTTTCAAAAGGAGAAAAACAAAGCATCTCAAAAGATGCAGGTTCTTTGGAAGGTTATTTGAATACTGAGTTAAAAGCACAATGTTTAGAAATCATCGGAAAGAAAACAAAACTTCTGAACAGCACTTGATATTCTTTAATGCTCTAAACAAAAAGGTAAAATAATGACAAAACATTTATTCAAAGAGAAAATATTTCAAAAAACCAAAAATATTCAAAAATTATTTTCAAAAAACCATAAATTGAGCTGTGAATACATTATGTTTGAATTTAATTCTGTGGTAAAAAACATATTCTATTACTTATGAATTGTGTATGGGTATTCTTTTCTTCCTGACCTAGATGGAGAGTCCCTGGGAAAATAAATCCTGCATACCATTATATTCCCTCTTTTCTGTAGCTCATTGTTGCCAGAAAGAAGAAAATCTGCCTAATACCAAATTCCTCTTCTTATCAACCTTGGCACCTAGTTATCACACAGGGTTTGCTAAGAAATACCCAGAACTAAGGTTCACATTTCATCTTTCACTCTCACTGCCCTCTGTCGCCTAGAATATCTTACCAAAAGCACTGCTGATATTTTCCTAACTCCAACAATAAGAAAAAACAAATGACGATCTATGATTATAGTGTGAATGTGACGTAAACTTTCTAGCTAGCATATTCTTAGAATGCAGACCATTTCATTACTGCAATTTTATTATATACAACACATTTTACTTGTTAACTGGCGAGCATTATTTGGTTTCTCGCTTGCTTCGTATCCAATTTCTGACCAGTTCATCTTGATTTACAAAGCTGTGCATAGTTTAGAAACTGGTTTCTTTAGGGTGGATCGACAGATCGACAGTGTAACAAAACAGGTCTTTGTGGGAACTTGTCCTGTGAGTGACGTGTGAAGCGGTGTAAATGGAGATGGTGTACGGCCTTCACATGACCAGCAGGCACTACTACAAAGTTACACTTGGTTTTCATGTGTTAAGAAATCATTGAGAAAGGAAATGAATGAATAAATGAGAATGAATAATACTTTCATTTAAAAATATTACAGAAAGAAAACTGTGTGCCTTGTTTTTGCTGTATTTTGGCAAACTAGAAAAAGTGAATTCCAGAGACCTAAGTGAGGAAAGCTTAATCCTGGTTTTAAGGAATCACTGTGCCTGGAGCAAAGGGGGTGGCAGTCTTACATTACTCAGAACTGTGTGTACAACTAACCCTGCCCACTTTGGCAATTAATTTCAGCATGTCCCTTATGGTAGAAAATAATAGGTTACTAAGGTTAAGATTTAAGCATGTTCAAATATAAAATCAAAACTTAAGTATTCTAAGTACAAAAGCCTTTAAAGATAATTTAGTTTAACAAGCTACTTCTCAGATCTTTAAAGGAAAAAAATCATCAGTGTAAGATTCCACTGGACTTAAGAATCCTAGCTAAAAAAAGAAAACCTTCTTTATCAATGAATACTTCTCTTAAAGTTAGAATAAACTTATCATAAACTTAACGTATCAGAGGACACTCCTACGTCATATATAAAGTCCTAAAAACCGTCTTAGCCATTATTAATTCATACAACATATTTTATAGTGTTGTTTTAAACATTCTGCTGTCCAATGATGTGGTAATTTATATTACCACAGTGGTAATATAAAACATTAATCACCAAAAAGAACTACGTGATGTGAAGACTTCAACTCCCAAGAAGGTAGCAAGAACAAATTGTAAATATAACATCTGTATCAATATGCTATCATTTAATAGAAGATATTATTGTGTATGAAGGAGAAGAATTTGAATATCATTCAAGAGCAACTAATATAATTTTCATTAGGATTTTTTGTACATTGTAATCCTTTCAGAAATGCTATATATAAAACAATGGCACATTTACTTCCCTTCATTAGTTGAAAAAAAAAGAAATTAAAAAATGAAATTCTCAAGAAAAATGCCAACTTTAACTGCAGCTGAATTTCCATTTCCATGGAATAGAATGACCTCGTTCTCTCCCCTGCCTTACACCAAAATAAGGTATTTACTGCCAATATAGCTACCACCATGTTACTCCATATTTAACTATATTTAAAAGTATATATTTTTAAATTTTCTAGTAATACTCCTTTTATTCTAACTTTGGTTAGAAGATAAAGGATCTCTGAAATTAGGAACAAGATATTATATGACTAGTAAGTGTGAAAATCAGTATTTGGGGCTGTGACTTCCAAATCATACGCTGTATTTTCTTAAATCCTTTTAATATGGCTAGAATATTGTTGGACATAGAGTATCTTACAAAATAAATATAACCAAAAAATAGATGAAGGAATCAGATTAAGGGTAAAACTAGAGTTGGGAGGGAAAATCACAAAGCAGCCAGTACAGCTGGGAAGTACATCTGCTAGAGATGGGCCACAAGTGAGATGTGAGTTTTCTAGTTGCCAAAAAAAACGTTCTGCTCACTTACCTGATTCAAGGTCTGTAACGTGCCAAAAATCCAGTTTCTCAGAAGCAGCACATCTTTTCTTATTATTAAAACCTGAAGTTCCATTTTCCCAGAAACAATGCCATACAATACAGTAAACAATGCTCTCCAAAAACACCCTTACACTACAAAGTATTTGGCAGAGTTGTTTTCTATCCTAGTTCTCAAGGAGACAGTGTTACATAGTGCAGTCTAGTAAAAAGTTATTTTCAGGTGACAGTGAAGTCGCTCAGGTATGCCCAACTCTTTGGGACCCCATGGACTAAACAGTCCATGGAATTCTCTAGGACAGAATACTGCGGTGGGTAGCCGTTCCCTTCTCCAGGAGATCTTCCCAACCCAGGGATTGAACCCAGGTCTCCTGCATTGCAGGTGGGTTCTTTACAAGTATTTTTCAGGTATGCAACATAAATACAGATATCTGATATTCATAAGATCTATAGAAATGCACTGCAAATCATAAGGCCATCTTCAAAGAATACTTCCTCCCAAACGAGTTCTAAAAACACTTACCTCTATTACAAAAAAATTCAAACATGCAGAAAAAATTAAAACAATACTAACGCATAATCACATACATTATCTAGAGACAACTGTTAGCACTTTCCATCTTACCTACTCACTTTTCACGTGTTCAGTTCCGTTCAGTCACTCAGTCGTGTCCGACTACTTGCAGCCCCATGAACCGCAGCACGCCAGGCCTCCCTGTCCATCACCAACTCCCGGAGTCCACCCAAACCCATGTCCATTGAGTCGGTGATTACAAATATCAAGATTCTTCACCTCTCAATCATATATATCCTAGAAATAAGACTTTCTCCTACTTAACCACAATACAAGAAACCACACCTCAGAAAAATGAAGAATAACTAATACCATTGAGTGTAGCCAGTCTACATTGAAATTTCCTCAATGATCCCGCTCCGCCCCATACCCAGTCAGTACTCAAGTTCAGCTTGTTCGCTCTCTTTTGGTCTAGCAGGATCTCCCTCTTTTATCCTCTACCCTGATTTTTTTCAGTTATTTTTTTAAAAAATTTTTTATTGGAATATAGTTGACTTACAATGTTGTGTAAGTTTCAGGTATATAGCAAAGTGAATCGGTTATACACTGACGTTTTTGAAAATAACGTCAGGCACCTCATCTTCGGGAATACTCCACATTCTGTATTTGTCAGGTTGTTTTATCTTGGTATAATTTAACTCATTGCTTTATGTGTTTTTATTTTCATTATCTTAACAATGTTTTTCTAAGAGAAAACCTTTTCACTTTCAATGAAGGACAATTTTTTTTGTTTTTTTTCTCTTATGGACAATGTTTTTAATGTCAAATCTAAGAAGTCTTTGAAGAAACATGATTTTCATCTATGTTTTCTTCTGGAAGTTCAGTAACTTTCGGCTTTACATTTAGCCTATGATCTATTTTGAGTTCATTTTTGTGCATGGTACAAAATAGTGGTAGGAGATTCTTTATAAGTTATCTATGAGTGTCCAATTTCTAGCATCACTGAATTGTTTTTTAATTGTATTTTTATCTTTGTCAAAAGTTAAATATGTGTGTCTGTTTTGGACTCAATATTCTATCATATTAATCTATGTTTACTTTTTCTTCAGTACCACCCTGTCTTGATTACTGGAGCTTTAAGGTCTTGAAATCAGCGCTGTGCCTCCCCTAAATTTATTCTTTTTCAAA
This sequence comes from Cervus elaphus, assembly GCF_910594005.1. Classification (NCBI taxonomy): domain Eukaryota; kingdom Metazoa; phylum Chordata; class Mammalia; order Artiodactyla; family Cervidae; genus Cervus; species Cervus elaphus. The sequence goes on along the minus strand of NC_057843.1, from coordinate 46,350,564 downwards.
ACTATCTAGCTATTCTACTTCGTTTGCTTTACTGTATACATTTTAACATCAATTTGTTAATTTCAACAACAACAACAACAAAAAGCCTGTGATGATTGCAATTAGGATTATATTGAAACTATAAATAAATTTGGGGGAGAAGTGACATCTTAACAATAATAAATATTCCAATCCATCAACATTGCATTCCCGGGATAAACCTCACTTGTCTGAGGTGTATTATCCTTTTTATTTATTGGTGAATACAATATGCTAACTTTCCCTGAAGATTTTTGTGTTTATGTTCAATGAGGAATACTGGCCCACAGTTCTTTATTTTAATAATACCTTTGTCTGGCTTCAGTGTTTAGTTCAGTCACTAGAGGATTCAGGTACAAGGGTTAAAGGGACTGAAAATATAAGTAAAGATTTTCTATATGTTAGAAGAACACTGGACTATTAAAAATCTTGTAGAGGCTTCCCTAATGGTCCAGTGGTTAACAATATGCCTGCTAATGCAGGGGGCACAGGGTCAAACCCTGGTCTGAGAGGATCCCACATGCCAAGGAGCAACAGAACCTATGGACCACAACTACCAGAGCCCACGAGCTGCAGCTACTGAAGCCGGAGACCCCGCAGCCTACGCTCCACAAGAGAAGCCGCTGCAATAAGCCCGCGGACCACAGCCAGTGAGCCGGCCCCTGCTCGCCACATCCAGAGAAAGCCCGCACCCTCGACCGAAGACCCAACGCAGCCAGAAATAAAAAAACAAACCCTGTAGAATAAGCTCAAGTCCTTATTTTTAAATAACTGTAAGTACAATTATATGTTTAAAAGTGGTTTTTTTGGTCACACACTGAGAAAAATTTTATCCTAACTAGATGAAATTAAATTACTTACACTTACAACTGGCCTTTGGTTTATTATACTACATAACACTTTAGGAAATAGAATTTATCACTCAATAAATATGAATGGGGCAGGGGAAAAGACAGAGTTCAAACTTCACACAGAAATCTCTTTTGTATTCTGTCCAGCAGTCTGTACATTTTGTTCATCTCCTTACCACTTGGTTTTGCAACTAGTCTTTTCCCTTTAATACTTTTTTCCCACTGTGTATGAACAATGGTATGCTCTATTATATAAATTTCTTATGCCAAGAATTTATTACTTTCGTGGATGAAAAATAACTTTACTGATCAGTTTTAAGATTTAAAACTGTATGAGCATCTATATATAAATATTCAATTATAGAAATTTTTATAAAAATTTAAAAAAGGATAAATCTTATCCCTCAGAGATTCTACACTTTTCAGCATTTCAAGCATATATATTTGTAGAAATTTGTATTTTTATGTACATGGTGTTTTATAACATCTCATCAATTTTTTTTTATATTAGTATATATACTTTTAAAACATGTTTTTATTGACTGTATATTATATTCTTTCAGAGTAATACTTTCACTTAACCTATTTTCTGATAGTTTGCTTATTTCCAACTTCTGACTGAATACATACGGTTTTCAATGTATTATGTTACAAATATCAGAAAACTTCTAATGAACAGGCAAATTCTCATCACATTATATTTACACATAACAACTGCTGATCACATTTCAATAAAAGAGTAAAAATAACAGGAATTTTACCAGAGGTGAAAACTCATAAACTGTCCCCTTCTTAAATTAAGTATGGTACATAATTATTTGGACATCAAAGCAAATATTTCCTAGTACTGTCTATAAAAATTTGCTTTGTTTTCTTATCCTGGCAGTTAAAATTTTAAAAAGAACAGAAGACAGTGCCACTTTTCTTTTCAAAAAGGGAATTAAAAATCCTTCTTGCCAGGAATTCCCTGGTGGCTCAGTGGTTAGGACCCAGCACTTTCACTGCCATGGGTCTGGGTTCAATCCCTAGTCAGGGACTAAGACCCCACAACTGTGCGGCTCAGGCAAGAAAGAAAAAAAAAATCATCCCTGCTGTAATCAACTATACCACAATTACTAGAGAGAGAACACTACTATATGATCCAAAATATTAATACTGACTTCTAGTCACTTAAAACTTTCAAACATACAAACTATTTCAGTGTGATAAGAAACAATAATTTAAATGCCTATTACTCTCAGAAATACCTTATTTGGACAAGTTACTGAGTCTTACTATTTTTATGTATTTTATTATTTCACAAAATGAGCTAGTCATATAAATAGACCAGAAATACTTTTGAAGTGAGTTCTAGTAATAAAATTCATTTGTCATTTAAGGAAAAATAGAAAACTAAAGTTACTACAGGCTTACTTCTTTTTAAGAAACTACACTGGTTCAATGTAACTAAAGCGATTAGCTCTCAGCATTTATAAGCAAACTATAACTTTAAAATTCTAAAATATTTGATATAAATACATATGGACATCAAATACATAAACATTTCAGTTACCAATATTTGATTTTTCACAATATAAAATTCCAATTAAGAGATACCTAGAGGATAAAGTGAGGTATATTTCTACTATATGCTAAAATAATTATTTTTTTCCCCTGAAGTCTAGTCCATCTTTGTCTCCTTCACACTATATTCATCTAAAACACCAATACCAACCAGAGAATTGAAAATATATGCTAAAAATATTCAAATTGTCCTCTTGTTCACCATATTTAAAATATTAGCTTTTCTAGTCAAGAAACAATATTGGATTCCCTCACTCACTTTTTTGTTTTGTTTTTTTTTTTTACTGCTGAAACCTATAACAAACGACATCTGCAAAAACAAACAATTGCATTTTCATCCGAAGACTGAATATAAAATGGGCCCTGATCATCCTAAACAGAGGACTATTCTCTCAAAAAGTGGGTAGAGCTATTGTCTGTTGCAATTATACAGAGAGGGTCTATGTACCAACTACCTACTGATTTATTTCAGTAGCCATGCAAACGACTCAGATTCTCACTGACAAGCTTAATGCAAACACTTAAATGGAGCCACACCTGACTACAGGCAGAAACATGCTACTGCAGTATCTTCTGGCAGTAGCAAAACCTATTAAGAAAACCATTTCTGTTTTCCAAAGCATATTTCACTCATTTACTTTTACGTAAAAATTAAAATAAGTTGGTGCTGTGAATTTTAACAAGAAAATATTTCTGAAGGATTTGAACAACCAAATCACTGCACTGATAAACCAATCACATCTGTTAAAAGGTGTGGTCAGTTGGAACGAAGAGCACTCTGGTATAAAGATTTTTAATTCTCTCCATATTGTACTAAAAGGCACAATTCAGGAGGATATGTTATGAATGTTTAAAAAAATTTTTATAGAAGGATTCACAATGCAACACTAAGAACAAATTATAAGCAGAACACAGAATCCCGAGGACAAGAGAAATTTTGCTCTACAACAATTAAAACATTGGGAACTTAGTATTTTAAGATAATGTACATTTAATTATCTTTAAGCCACCTTCACTATTAACTACAGGACTTTATTAAATAAATAACCCAAAAATAACTTTACTTTAAAGTGGAAATAGCTTTATTGTCAGAGTAGTTTTACAGGAGGTAAGTTTTCTCTCTCAAAATTTTGCTGTAAATGGTTTTATCCTGGAATAATTTTTGTCTTTCCTGAAAAAAAGACTCACCTTACAAAGTAGGATTGTACTTCAAACTTCATTTGCTCCTTCTCAAGATCCTTTGCTAATACTTCTTCCTCTGATTACCCCTTAAAATGATCTACTCCTCAATATTTAGTCATCAACCCACTTACTGACCTGCCTTCCCTGTCTCTGTCTCTTCTTCAACTTAGATGTCTGTGCAGTGCTCCTTTCTTTCCACACTCTGTGTGAGTGTGTGTGCATGTGTGTATGTTACTCACTCAGTCACGTCCAATTCCTTGCGACCTCATGGACTGTAGCCTGCCAGGCTCCTCTGTCCATGGAATTCTCCAAGCAAGAGTAGTAGGGTGAGTAGCCATTCCCTTCTCCAGGGGATCTTCCTGATTCAGGATTGAACCTGGGTCTCCTGCATTGCAGATTCTTTACTGTCTAAGCCATTAGGGAATCCCTTCCTTACTCTTCACTCACGGTCAATATCACCTTTAACTGCAGCTTCAGTAATGAGCTCAATGAAGATTACTTCCAAAACAATGCACAATCCTAATGCTTCTCTGGAGGTCCTGATATATCAGACTGCATGAAGGACATCCATTTTCCTCCTCATGGAAACCATTGAAACACCCCAAATCCATGGACTGAATCACAATCACTATCTTAGCAGTAAAATCTGTTTCTCCTTTGTCCCAAACGTCATCTTAAACTCATCTTATAGTCTCAGGTATAAAATCTCAGGTCACCTTTGCCTTCTTCCTCTCCTACCAAAATGCCAATATGGACAAAATCAATTTTTCCACAATGTCCCCAACTTTGTCATCTACTTTATATCCCCCCTACTTCTATTATATGTCAGGTCCTCATTTCTATCTGTACTGCTAACGCAGCCTCCCAAATGGAAGATGGATTAGAAACTAAAAAAGATAAATGGAGACCAAGCTGTCAACAGTTATGTCTAACAGACATCTGTCCATTTGCCTCCTCTGGTCAGAAATTTACATTCCTTAAGGCATTCCTAAGACTGAAATTGAGACCTCACCACAATATGATCTCTACTTTCCTTTCTGGTCCTATCACCTGTCTTTCTTGCCTGTGCATTTGGGCACTCCCAAGTAAACAAATCCGGCAGATACCACAGTCTGCCTCCTCCCGTGGCTTTGCTCTGCCGGTCCTTTTCCACACCCACATGTCGAAGTTCAATTCTTCATTCAAATCTAGGTTTGTTTTCCAAACAACCCTCCCAAATCCCATGTAGTATTTTCCATCTCATTCAATTCAAAAGACGTATACAAGGCCTATAATGGCCAAGCATATATTAGATATAGGGGTACAAGAGAGAAGTAAAGTCTTTATCTTTGAGCTAGTAAGCAGTCAAACAGAGAGATGGCTTTGGCAGTGTGGAAATTATAACAGAGATAGACAAAGGGTGCTGTGGGATCATCCTCTACCTTACAAAGGCCAAGTGCCACCGCAAGGGAAGGACACATGAAGTGTGAGAAAGTATGAGGCCCTTCGGGGAAGCTGCGAGCAGTCAGGAAGAGCCAAACAACAGGGTGTGAGGAGAATGGAAGGACTGAGCTAAATTATAAGAGAACATGTTCGCCAACTGAAGAATTTTGAGTAGTAAACAGGAAAGGAATCTGACTGAATAAGATCCTAAGCAGCAGTTAAAGACAGGACTAGAGGGAAGTATGGGGAACCCGTAAGGAAGCTGCTGTAGTAGAAAAATAATATACTAAAACACTAAATTTGGCTGTAGCAGTGGGGACAGAAAGATGCGTACAGGCATGGGAGATAATAAATACCAAAAGATGATCTAGGTTCAGTAAGTAGTTAGAGAAATGATAACCAGAATAGAGTTAGGGCAAAGCCAAGCCTTTAGGGAAAAATGGCTTTTAAGTCCATTCTCAAACTCTAAGGTACACCAGACCCAACCCAAAAGCATATTAAAAATCAGATTTCCAGGCCCCACCACTCCCTGAGATTGTGATTTGTAACTCAGGAGTTTCTGTTGCATAGGCCACACTGCGAGAACCTGTGGCAAAGTGATGGGGAATGCCATAGAGCAAAAAAGAACTCAGACAATAGCCTCCTGTGATAGCAGCCCCCCACCTTGCTCAGACAGACCCAATGTACAAACGAGGAGAGTGTGATCACTGGAAAGCTAGTCACACAGACAAGCACATCAATCTGAGTGTCAAATACAGGGGAAGGTAATTAACAGACGACCACGTGGTTTGAAGACCATGGACGTTAGAATCTCCTGTGAGCTGCTGCTGCTGCGTCGCTTCAGTCATACCCGACTCTGGGCGACCCACCTGGCTCCTCTGTCCCTGGGATTCTCCAGGTAAGAATACTGGAGTGGGTTGCCATTTCCCTCTCCAATGCACGCATGCATGCTAAGTCACTCCAATTGTTTCCGACTCTGTGCGACCCTATGGACAGCAGCCCACCAGGCTCCTTCGTCCACAGGATCCTCCAGGCAAGAACACTGGAATGGGTTGCCATTTCTTCTCCCTCCTGTCAGCTACTTGTTTAGAATGATGATTCCTAGACTCAACCCCAAGATCTACTTATCGATAAAATCTGCATTTTATACAACTCTTCAGATGATTCTTAACCATGTCAAAGGTTAAGAACCACAGGCAGCTGAAACAAGTTGACATTTCCAGAGAGAAGAATATGTTCCCAACCTTACCTTTGCTACTGGGAGTACTACTTGTAAGGGGGTGATATGCTTTTCCTTAGAAAAAAAGTTGATTACTGTAGCTGAAACACCACTGGTTACTGTAAATGAGACCAATAATATTTATATAGTATCATCTCAATCAATATTCAGTTAAGCATATCATTTCCTCAAGACATTAGGAGGAAAACAGTTTTATTTCTATTTTACAGACAAAGAGAAAAATCCAAATAAGTTTAACAATCTGCCTACACTTACATACCTACAAAGTCATATAACCAGGGCTCAAGACCATACCCTCTGACTCCAAATTCTATATTTTGCTCCATCACTCTTTTTTTTTAATTAAAAAATTTTTTTCCATTTATTTTCATTTGTTGAAGGCTAATTACTTTACAATATTGTAGTGGTTTGTGCCATACATTGACATGAATCAGCCATGGATTTACATGTGTTCCCCATCCCGATCCCCCCTCCTGCCTGCTCCATCATTCTGTACTATCTCTCTTTTAGAATCTCAGTCTGATTTCTAGTTTCTCCATTGAGAGCATCTCTATACTGGGAAGATACACTTTGATTTCCAACCAAGTAACTATAGCATATTAAAAAGCAGAGACATTACTTTGCCAATAAAGGTCCAGCTAGTCAAGGCTATGGTTTTTCCAGTGGTCATGTATGGATGTGAGAGTTGGACTGTGAAGAAAGCTGAGTGCCGAAAAATTGATGCTTTTGAACTGTGGTGTTGGAGAAGACTCTTGAGAGTCCCTTGGACTGCAAGGAGATCCAACCAGTCCATCCTAAAGGAGATCAGTCCTAGGTGTTCATTGGAAGGACTGATGCTGAAGCTGAAACTCCCAATACTTTGGCCACCTGATGCAAAGAGTTGACTCACTGGAAAAGACCCTGATGCTGGGAGGGATTGGGGGCAGGAGGAGAAGGGGACGACAGAGGATGAGATGGCTGGATAGCATCACCGACTCGATGAACATGAGTTTGAGTAAACTCTGGGAGATGGTGATGGACAGGGAGGCCTGGCGTGCTGCGATTCACGGGGTCGCAAAGAGTCGGACACGACTGAACGACTGAACTGAACTTAAAAGAAACCTTTGAAACATACAGTACTGACTAGACTATTTGTATACTAGAGTAATGTATCAAATATCTGAGTCTCCAGAATAGCCTCAGAACTGACGAAAAGCTATGCTAGAGACACAAGTCCAGAATCCAGAAGACCTATTATTTAAGAAGCTTTTCCAAAGTCTAACATCAAAAGACATCATACCAAATGTAATTCATCCTAGATTCTCAGTCTGTATGTTTAAAGTCTCTTAATTCAGACATGGTTGACACTGCTATGGCACTGTATAGAAACCATCTGTTTTCTACTCTGACTTCCTCATGGTCAGGAAAAATAGAATTTATAGAAATAGTTTCTGGCCTTTATTGCTGTTTCTGGATTTAGGCCAGATCTAAAAATGCTAAAAGCTGGGAAATTCTTCTTTGCTCTTCCCTGTGTTCTAAACCTGCTTGCTGCTGCTAAGTCACTTCAATCGTGTCCGACTCTGTGCGACCCCGTCCCTGGGATTCTCCAGGCAAGAACACTGGAGTGGGTTGCCATTTCCTTCTCCAATGTGTAAAAGTGAAAAGTGAAAGTGAAGTCGCTCAGTCATGTCCGACTCTTCGCGACCCCATGGACTGCAGCCCACCAGGCTCCTCCGTCCGTGGGATTTTTCAGGCAAGAGTACTGGAGTAGGGTGCCATTGCCTTCTCCGAAACCTGCCTTAGGTAGTAATAAAATTTAAACATCAGACCAAATCTCAATTAGCTATGGAATCTAATATTAGGACCCTTGGAGAAGGAAATGGCAATTTCTACTCTTCTTTTCCAACAGAGGATGTCTCTATCAGAACTAGAGGAGACAGAGCTAAATACGTGTATTTCTATCCTCTCAAGAAATCTACTATACTTATCATTTAACTCCCTGCTTGGTTGTTTACAGTTCTGGTCAATGTTCTTTTGCTTACGCAAGTCCTTGAGTGATTTTATATCTACGCGATATGTCTGTACTTTGGTCAGGTGTCTAGACAAAAGCATGCTTCGGGAAAAGTTATTTATCTATGTGATTTACTATAAAACAGGTCTTTTTTTGTTTTCATTATAGAAATAATAGCAAACTAAATATTTTTTACATAAAAGACTGCTATCATAAATCTATAAACCACACGTCTAATCCTTTATAAAAATTCTCCCTGCTGCTATTCTTAGAACATTCCTGTGGCTAGGGGCAGGCATAATTATCTTCATTTTGCAGATGAGAAACCTGAGGCTCAGAGAATTAAGAGATTTGCTTGAGGTCACACAATTAATCAGGACAGCAGAGGCAGAACTCATAAAAAGATGCCTTTTATTTGAGGGCATTCTATTAAAGTTAGAAGAAGAAAGTGTTCCCCTATAGCTTTTAAGGTTTTCCAAATAGTAAAGAAAAAAAGTAAAAGCACAAAATTTTGCTAAATTTGTCTACGTTTTTGTCCTATGCTTTGACTCAAATTCTAACAGTGGTATATTGTTTTGCAAATAGGGCCAAACCAGCTGGCTTGTTCCTAAGGAACCTTACAGTGTTATAGATCATTTGTTTAAAGGGCACAAAAAATTCCTAAGTTAGAAAAATTCATTTAGGAAAGAAAATATTACCTTTGCTAAGCTATGTTCTAAAAGAGGATTTACTTTTCTACCTGGTTCTTCACAGATTCTCTATACACTGAACCCTGAATAATAAAAGGTAAACTAAGCAATGCGCTACATGGGCCAAGTACGTCCAATCCAACTGGAATGCAAAAAGCGCTGCTCAGGCAGCAAGCGTGCAGCGTCATGAGGCAACACATGTGTTTTTATAAGCGCTCATTAAAAGTTAGTTACAATTTGAGATCCTGTCCAACCAGTATGGTATGCCCCAAGTTAGTGATCTTAAAAGAGACAAAACTACTAACCAACAATTGTTTAACATGTATTAAACAAAAAGGAACAATGATATTAATTTCCTTCTAATAGCATATTTTAGGAATTTATGGATTTAACTCTTCCAAGCATAATAATTGGCAGTGGCCCCAAACCAAATGATTTTATCTTTTAAAATAAATCAGCATTGTACATCATTTACTTGGGGACAGGATACAAGGGCAATTGCCATCCTGAAGCTAGTTAACTTCAAAGACAGTTGCCTTGTTCTGGTCACATTAGAAGGTTGTAAGAATAATCTGTACATGATGACGACTGATTGAGGAGTCAAGTCACATGAGAAAAAAAATTAGGTTTGTACCATGATTAGTTTAGTCCAGCTATGCACATGTGACTTACCTAACTTCAGTTGAGAGCATTTTCTCATTCCTAAAAAGAAAGATATTTTTTATGACAAGAATATAACAAGCTAAGGGATTAAAATTAAAGTATGACTCTTTTTCGTGGCGCCTCGGAGGCTGTCGGCCACTTCAGAATGAAGCTGAACATCTCTTTCCCGGCCACTGGCTGCCAGAAGCTCATTGAAGTGGACGATGAACGAAAACTTCGTACCTTCTACGAGAAGCGTATGGCCACAGAAGTTGCTGCTGACGCTCTGGGTGAAGAATGGAAGGGTTATGTGGTCCGAATCAGTGGCGGGAACGATAAGCAGGGTTTCCCCATGAAGCAGGGTGTCTTGACCCATGGCCGAGTTCGCCTGCTACTGAGTAAGGGGCATTCCTGTTACAGACCAAGGAGGACTGGAGAGAGAAAGCGGAAATCTGTACGGGGTTGCATTGTGGATGCCAATCTGAGTGTTCTCAACTTGGTCATCGTGAAAAAAGGGGAGAAGGATATTCCTGGACTCACTGATACTACAGTGCCTCGTCGCCTGGGTCCCAAAAGAGCTAGCAGAATCCGCAAACTTTTCAATCTCTCTAAAGAAGATGACGTCCGCCAGTATGTTGTGCGAAAGCCCCTAAACAAAGAAGGTAAGAAACCTAGGACTAAAGCACCCAAGATTCAGCGTCTCGTGACTCCACGAGTTCTGCAACACAAACGCCGGCGTATTGCTCTGAAGAAACAGCGTACTAAGAAAAACAAAGAAGAGGCTGCAGAATATGCTAAACTTTTGGCCAAGAGGATGAAGGAGGCCAAAGAAAAACGGCAGGAACAGATTGCCAAGAGACGGAGGCTGTCCTCTCTGAGAGCTTCTACTTCTAAGTCTGAGTCCAGTCAAAAATGAGATGTTCTAAGAGTAATAAATAAATAAGATCAGACATCAAAAAAAAATAAATAAATAAAATTAAAGTATGTTCTGAAATGAAAGATGCAAGTCACCTACAACAAAACACTACTACATTTTATTTCCATAGTTGTTTTTTTTTTTTTTAATCTAAAGTTGTCCTATAGTTCTTATTTAATTCTCACATCAGCCTTGTGTGGAAGGAAGAAAGGGGTATTGCTATTTATTGTTATTCTAATTTACAGAACATTGATATAACTTACTCATGGTAACAGAGTGACTCCATAGCCACACAGGGAGGAATCCCAAGAGTCTACTCCTGTGTTGCCCTGACTCCAAATTTAGGAGTCTTTCAAACAGTCAAATTATAAAATGTATCACAGCTTAAAAGTAAGTACAGGATGTATCGTGACCATCTCTCTGCTGTCTACAGGAACAATTTGAAAAAAAGTATGAGCTAGTGTGTACTCAGACAACACAAGGATTCAGAAGATTTCCAATACACAGTTCTTTCCTCATAGTGCTTCAAATCTAGTTGGAGACAAAAGTAAAGGGCATGACGTAAATCTGAATAGTAAGCAATATACTGTTAAGAGTTAAAACAGTGTTTAAAAGAAGAGATTAACTGGAAGCTTCTTCACACTGGGCTTCTGGAAGGATTTAGACTGAGGGATGGGGCGTCCCAGGTGGCACCAGTGGTAAAGATCCTGCTTGTAGATGCAGGAGACATAAGAGATGTGGGTTCAACCCCTGGATCAGGAAGATCCCCTGCAGGAAGGGATGGCAACCCACTCCAATATTCTGGCTTGGAGAATCCCATGGACAGAGGAGCCTGGCAGGCTACAGTCCACAGAGTTGCAAAGAGTCAGACAAAAATGAAGCGACTTAGGACACAGAACACTCACTGCGAGGTGGGGGAGTCATCAGAGATTCAAGGTTGACTGGCAGCCTTGCAGATTCAAAAACTCTATTGTTCCGTTCAGTCCCAACCCAACAGGACAAAGAGAGGAAGATATACATCCCTACCTCTCATGACAAATTTGCAAAAGTGTTACAAAAAAGACATGTTTTCAAAGACCATTGTTAATCTTGTAAAGTAAGTCCTCAAAAGGTTGCAGATCAAAGTCTAACGTGACACACAGGCTTGATTTAAAACAACAGCAATTCATCTTCTTTCATCCCTTCTTTGTACTTCTACCAGTTGAGTATTAGAACCAGAAGTGGGGTTCAACTGCAAGCAGAAGCAGGAGAGATTATCTACAGATATTCACGCAGATCATATTTTTCAGCCCTTCCAAAAATTGCTAGTAAAATTTCCAGTTTACTCACTATTACTTCTTGTACACTGGCCTTAACTCTCCAGCTACACTATCAACACCATAAAGGCTAGAACAAGGTCTTATTTTCATCTCCACATTTGTTTAGCACAGACACCAAACAAATAACAGGCATTTTAGACTTTAATGATGATTCTGATTTCTCTTCTCTAGGCTTTTCCACCACCCTAAGACAAGACCTTTAGCTTGCTTTTGTTTTTAGTTCCCAAGTGTGGCTGAAGTGAGTATAGATCTTGTCTTCCAAATAGTTTACCTATTCTGTTTTATGATTCATATATAACAGCATTTATGTTTACTGAATGTTTACTGAAAAGTTAACTTAGTTTTACTGAGTTCTCCTTTTACTGCTGTTTCTTCTACCATGTATCTTCCTAATACCCTGGAGTACATCGCTTACTATATAGGTATTTTTCACAAACTTTTAGTCTGGATGATTCTTTTGCCTTGATTTCCAAGCCATAGCTTAGCTCTACAAAGAACTCTTAATTCAGGACTTCCCTGGTGGTCCAGTGAGATTCAGTGCTCCCGAGGCAGGGAGCCCAGGTTTGATTCCAGGTCAGTGAACTAGACCTCACATACTGCAACTAAGATTCGGTGCAGCCAAATAAATAAATAAATATTTTAAAAAATAATAATTCTTAATTCAAAATACTTTCTTTATAACACTTTGTATACCTTTTCCTTTTTTTTTTTTCCAAGTAGCAGATGAGAAGTCTGATGCCCACAGGATCATAGTTGCTTTATGGGTAACCTCATTTTTCCCTCTCTTTGAAAGCCTGTAGGAATTTCCTTGCACTTCTACGACTGGAGTTCCAAAATATAACCATGATAGGTCTAGAACTCTTTTATCTGAAGGTCTAAGATTTTCGTCAACTTTGGAAAATTTTTGTGTTTTTTTCCATTACTTTTTAACACTTCTTCCTCACCCTCCTGTCTTCTGGATTTCTTTTACTCAGATAGCTTTCCTAACTTGATCCTCCTTATCTGAAATTTCATTTCAGAATTTTTATCATTTTGACCTTTCATACTAGGTTTTAGACAGATCCAATGGCTTGATCTCTCAAACTGCCAATTTAGTCTTTAGTCTTGTCCATACTGCTATTCAGCCATCTTATTAAGATGTTTACATTTCTGTAACCACAACTGTCATTTTTACAAAATGTCATAGGCTTCTGCAGCTGCTGCTGCTGTTTCAAGCAGCAATCTATCTTTGTTTTATGGATTTTGAGAGCTTTCTGAGTCATTAAAGATGGATACCAATTATACTTTTTCAAAGTTCTCTTCTGTGTCTTCTATTACCTTTGTTAATCAGGCACAGAAGGTAGGGTTTCCAGTCTACATCTCATAGTTTTGGTTTTCCTAAAAAGTTTAGTGCTTCTCAGTAGTCTGCTCGTATTTATAACTGAGGGTTTAGATCTGTACTACCCAATATGGTAGCTACTGTCCACGTGTAACTATTAAAATGGAATTTAAATTAAAATTCAGTTCCTTAGTTTCACTGGGCATATTTCAAATGTTCAACAGGTACATGTGGCTAATGGCTACCATACTGGGTAGAACTGATCTGAAATATTTCTACCATCATAGAAAGTTGTTCTGGAAAGTACTATTATAATAAACAGATATAGAACGGGTTACTAAAGCAGAATTGAGAAATGCTACTGTTCTGGAATCCAAACATCATACAGTTTCTGCCTCTGGCTGACAGGAAAAAACTTAACAGCTTGATAGCTTTAGCTTTAGTAGCATAGGAAGCATGTCGCCTCTAAGCCTAGGGATTCCTCATTAAGCTCTGAGACCAGAAATGACCAAGAATATTGCTGTGACTTTGTCTTTCATGGCATGTCCCCAGTTTAGAGAGTTGCTCTTCTGACCTTATCTTGAGGGTAAATGACAGAGAAAGCCACCTGATGCAAAAAATTGCATCAAGATCTTATTAATTAACAGATCTTATTAATTCTGATACTGACATTGTTCCAGAGTTTTATTGGAAAAATCTTGACTTCCATCTGTATTATAACACAGATTCAAAAAATGCTTAGTTGAATCAGTCTAATCTCATCTACTTTATATCTTAATTTCTTTTTATTTTTTCCTTCTGTCATTTCATTTTAAAAACAGAAAGATAAATGCATGCTTTCAGTGAGTCATTTTGAATTAGAAGTCTTAGTAAAATTTGACTGACTTTTTTTCTTACTGGGTACAGAATGAAGGCATTAATAAAGGTGTCCCTAGAGAATCCCTAAGATTAGAATTAACTATCATGAGAAACCAGAGATTTTTATTTAAATATACTAGGAAAGAGTTGACCTTGAAATCATCATATAAGGGTCAACGAACCATCCACGGTTCGATAATACGGAGTTTAAATTACAGCAAAAGCATCACATATGTAAAAGTAATCCTTTTTATATGTTTTATATGGCTGCTAAATGACAACTTATCCCACATGACTATTCTAACTTTATTAAAAATTAGATCCAGCATTATGTCCTACAAGTATTCACGTTTACAGGAAACATGATATCATATTACCACAATGTCTTGTGATAAAGGCTAATGATAGTATATAGACTATTCACATATGCAAGTATATACCATGATGTCAAATATATTACTCAATGTGATGACTTCAGGGACATGAGTAATTTCAAAACAAATAAGTCAGCCACCTGGTAAGACAGGGTGGAGCATTTAATAATATATAAATCTTTATAGGACAACAAACATTTAAAATAATCGCTAGTTTAGCTTGGTATTTCACATCCCTATTGTAAATGGCCTTCAAAACAAGTGTGATTAATATAAAGTTATAACAGAATTCTAATGCCAATGAACCACCACTGAAAATTATTCTACATACATAGTTCTATCACCTACAAGAATATTTCTTTGTTAATAACATATAACTGCCAAAGCAAAAACAAAATGTGTTACAACTCAGTTTCATAAGGACAATTTGAATTATATTATCTTCAGAATATAGATACAACTATTCCAATTAGGAATGAACCTGATAAAATATCTAAGAAAATGTCCACCACAAAGTTCTTAAAATGTAATTCAACCTCATGAGTAAGTAGATCAAGTAGAAGACATTTATGATTGAGGTTGAAGTAATCAGCTCCAAAGCTAAAGTGAAGTTCAAATTTACTCTTGATAGTTTTAGAAGTCAGGAATCCTATAGGGACTAAATCAATCACTCGGAAAATCAAATCACACCAATTTTTACATTGCAAAGTAGGATTGTATCAAGTCTTGTTGTATATTTAAATAGTTAATATGATCCATCAGGATGCTTGTCTACACCCACTAATACTATTTCTGTAAAGAAAGGCTGGTTATCTGGGCACCTACAACCTCTCCTTTGACTCCAAAAGCCATGACTTTAAGGTTATTCAAAAATACCTCATATTCATCAAGATCATCGTTATTAGAGGAGAGAGTTATAGTGACTAGGAGGGGCCAGTTACATTCTCTTGATCGGAATGGTGATTACATGACTATGTTCAGTCTGTGAAAAGTCAATTTAACTCTATTATGATTTTTGCACTTTTCTACACAGTGTATGTTATACTTCAACAAAAGTTTAATAAATGAAAATGCCCCATATTTACCTTTTTTCACTTTTTAGAGTAGTTACTTCTTTCCTGAATGAAGGATTCATATTATACTCATATTTTGCAAATGTTTGCTATATAACAATAAGACAGATGTCAATAAAGACAGATGAATTAACAAAGACCAACAATTAATTGCAAAATGTCAGCAAGAACTACTTGATTTCCATTCCTTCATCCCACAGCACTGAACTGCTACTAGACATACATATTACACCATTAGTAGTTTAAAAAAATACTTGAGCCCTTCCTGCCAGAGACAGATGGCATTTGTGATGTATGTGTAAGAGAAAGAAGCCAAGACATACGTACCAATACCTACTAAGATATGCATCATACGTGTCATGAGGGCAATAAATGCCACAGGGAAGGAGGGAGACATTCCAGTGGGATTAACCAGGAAGTGCGTAAATGAGGGAGGAGAATGTGAACATGATGAACATCATAGAAGCTGAAGGCATGGACTAGCATCTACAGAATGCTTAACACTGCATGCCAGGTATCACATGAGGTAAACTTTGAATAAACCTTACCTAGTCACCCTGCTTATTTAACTTATATGCAGAGTACATCATGAGAAATGCTGGGCTGGAAGAAGCACAAGCTGGAATCAAGACTGCCGGGAGAAATATCAATAACCTCAGATATGCAGATGACACCACCCTTATGGCAGAAAGTGAAGAGGACCTAAAAAAACCTCCTGATGAAAGTGAAAGAGGAGAGTGAAAAAGTTGGCTTAAAGCTCAACTTTTAGAAAACTAGGATCATGGCATCTGGTCCCATCACTTCATGGCAAATAGATGGGGAAACAGTGGAAACAGTGTCAGACTTTACTTTTTTGGGCTCCAAAATCACTGCAGATGATGACTGCAGCCATGAAATTAAAAGATGTTTGCTCCTTGGAAGAAAAGTTATGACCAACCTAGACAGCATATTAAAAAGTAGAGATATCTGCTAGACATCCATCTAGTCAAAGCTATGGTTTTTCCAGTGGTCATGTATGGATGTAAGAGTTGGACTGTGAAGAAAGCTGAGCACTGAAGAATTGATGCTTTTGAACTGTGGTGTTGGAGAAGACTCTTGAGAGTCCCTTGGACTGGAAGGAGATCCAACCAGTCCATCCTAAAGGAGATCAGTCCTAGGTGTTCATTGGAAGGACTGATGCTGAAGCTGAAACTCCCAATACTTTGGCCACCTCATGGGAAGAGTTGACTCACTGGAAAAGACCCTGATGCTGGGAGGGATTGGGGGCAGAAGGAGAAGGGGACGAGAGGATGAGATGGTTGGATGGCATCACCAACTCAATGGACCTGAGTCTGAATAAACTCCGGAGTTGGTGATGGACAGGGAGGCCTGGCATGCTGCGATTCATGGGGTCACAAAGAGTCAGACACGACTGAGCGACTGAACTGAACTGAACTTTCACAATATAGCTAAACCCACTAAAATCTTGACTACTTAAGAAATTTGTCCAAGATTACAGAACAAGTAAATACTAGGGAATTTGACCTAAATCTCTGGACTTTAATATCAATGTCTTCCTACCACACCACGCTGCCAGTATCTTGAAAAAGAGACCGATGCCTTTGGCCAAATGCAGGAGACATAAGAGACGCAGGTTCTATCCCTGGGTCGGGAAGATCCCCTGGAGGACGTCACGGCAACCCACTCCAGTACTCTTGCCTGGAGAATCCCATGGACAGAGCAGTTTGGCAGCCGCGATCCACAGGGTTGCACAGAGCGGCATGCAGCTAAATGGACTTAGCACACACACGTATGCACGCACCTTTGGCCAAAACCCAAAAACACATACCTGAAAACTGATAAATTTTTTTTCCTATCCAATACATACACTTCAAAATATTTTTATTCTTCAAAGCAAAACGATCAAAAACCAAAACAGACTGCATCTACTTATAGGAATGATGGCCTAAATTGACAGTACTATAATTCTAAATCACAGCTTGAAATCAGTCTATTTGACTATCCTTTCTGGTAAAAAAAAGGCCTTAGTCAACCATACTCTTTAACTAAAACTAATGAGAAGGTTATAAAAGTTAAAGATAATTTAAACAGTTGACCGTTTTGCTGACAAATTGAAACACAGAATGTACAAAAAGGCCAAGAGTCAAGGGTAATTGTTATATTTTGGTTTGAGGAACTCAGTAAATAGTGGAGTTGTTAACAGAGTTGGGGAATACAGAAGGAGGAAAAGGTTTGAACGAGAAAAAATTGAGTTATTTCTTTCGTCACCTTAAGCTTAAGAAACCTTTTTGATTTTCAAGAATGGAGGTCAAGTAGGTAGTTAAATATACAACGACTCTGCAGCGCAGGAGCGAGGCTGGCCTGGAGTTCCAAATCTGGAAGGCATCAGCATAAAGATGGTATTTAAAGTCATGGACTGAGCGGAACGAAAAAAAATTATTTCGGAGAATGCTAGAGAGGCAAATGCTGCCAGTCAAGTGAGTGAGGTGAGTACTGAGCATCACAAGGATTTGGCAACACAGAGATCAATGACCCTGACAAGAGTGGTTTTAACAACGGTGTAGGTGGTGCTAGTGGTAAAGAACTCTCCTGCATCGTCAGGAGGCATAAGAGACAGGTTCCATTCTTGGACTGGGAAGACCCCTGGAGAAGGGCATGGCAACCCACTTCAGTATTCTTGACTGGAGAATCCCATGGAAAGAGGAGCCTGGAGGGCCACGGTCCACAGGGTTGCAACTGAAGCAACTTAGCACGAAGGTGTGCAAAAACTATTTAAATGGGGATTGAAAAAAATGGAAGGTAAAGAAATGGAGATCAAGAACTTTTCTATAAAAAAGAAAGAAACAGGGTGGATCTAGAAAAGAACATGGATTCTATCTAAAGGGGATTTAAAAAAAAAAAAAAAACAGAAATAACCCATTACAGATAGAAAGACTAATGACACAACAGAAAACTGAGGAGTCTTAAGCCTTTTAAGTCACAAGGGAAGCAAGAATAAATGAGGTCCAGAGTGCAAGTAAAGCGACTTAGGGAGGACTAGGCACTTCATCTGCTAAACCAGGAAGGCGTGTGCACGGGTACACATGCGGGGAGTGTGGTAGACGTAATGGTGGATAGAAAGCTGGACCTAAGCAAGGTTAGGATTCTGTCCGGCAAGTACCACAGAAGGGAAGAAAAATAAGGAATTTGAAGTATATGCAAAAGAGCACTTGTACTGATAGAACATGGTATCCATGTTGGATAAGGAGGGGAAAAAGGACAAGGCTGAGGTACAGTGAAAAGTGGAAAAGTTAATGCACCTGAGTACCCAGTGGAATTTTTAAAAACTATTTGAGGAAAATCAGGTAAGTAGATGGTGGTCAGTTTCTGCTGTTTGTTCAAGTTTGTAAGAGGAGCAGTTACCAGCAATGAGGGCTTAATATTTGAACACGGGAGGAGATGTCTGAGGTAGGGGATATAAAAACTGAGAGATCAGATGTTTGATTATCCATGTGACTGTAGCAATCACTAAGTATGATGGCAGGAAAATCTGGAAAGGCAGTGAGCCAGATACTAAAGAGGATGAAAGGATAGATCTGGAGGAGATCAACAGTTTGATGCCATGTATCTCAGAAGAGGTGGGGTTTTGAGCAAGGAAAACTTGAACTGAAGAAGTAAATGGGAAAAAGGGGTTCTAAATGCCGGGTTGAAGATACAGGGTGAAAAAACATTGTTACTTAAAGACTACAGGGAAACAGAGTTCCCAGGAATAGTCAGGGCAAGAAAGTGAAAGAAATTTTATTTTCAACACTATGTCTCTGATGATAGTAAACTACCAATTCCAGAAGGCAAATTGGAATGGTTAGGGGAGGGGGCATTGAAAAGTTCAAAGATTGCAAATTAGAATCTACACAAGTCAAACGAGTATAAAATTTCCTAGCAATAATGGCCAAGCCGGGAATCTTGATCACTAAAAAATCAAGCAAAACAAACTAATAAACACATTTTCTAAGCTTCATGAGAGCAGTTTGGTATCTTTTCAATAAATTCCCTTTCTGCTTAGCAATTAAAGAATCCTAACGATAATTACTATCATGTAGAGGGCCTTGCACACACAGACAAGGTAAGAAGAAGAATGTTTATTTAATTCATTCAATATATTTAAGTGCTATTTGCCCTGGAGTGATAAGGAAAATTTCAGAAAGGAATTTTAGGCATGCTAGCTATTCGTTTATCCCCTTCTCATTTCATTTCTTCCTTTCACAAAAGTCAGTGGTGAGCAAAAGACCAGTAACAACTGAGGATAGAGTGAGCTGACAACAGCTCACTCCGGGTTGTTCTGAGGATAAGCAAGGTTCTCTGTAAACTTGCCTGTGACCTTACAGTAACACTTCTGCAGGTGTGGAAAGAGTCCTCCGGCTTAAAATAATAAATGCCTAATGAATGCTGCAGCAGCCTGTGCCTCTCAGCCCTGAGGTTCTTTGTCCAATGGCGACACTCCAACTACACAGCCTTTCTCAAAGCAGAAAATGACCCCATTTGGGGAAGACTTAATATACACTATGACTCTTTCTCTCTCTCTCAGGTAAACTAATTTACCTAGATGAAGAATTCTGAGAATACTGTATTTCTAAGGGTAGAAGAAATAACTTCTAAGGGTAGTATTTACCTTCATGTAGAAACAAGTGTTGACAATGTAATTATAAAATTTCATAATCCACCAGTGAGTACAGTACTATGCCTTAATACATAGACCAAATAAAGACAAATTAATTTTAGTTGTCGTTTATTATGCATAAAATGAAATGTCTAAAACATACAATTGATACAGAAAAATTATATTGTAGCAGGCATTAAAAATAAGTAACTTGTAGGATCAATTTATTGATCCTGCCCAAGTGTAAGCACCTTGGAATTGTAGGTAAATGAAATATCCCAAAACATGGATGAGATTATTTTGTGTAAAAGAGAACACAGTACTTAAAAATATTCAAAATAGTGAATACTCACTAGCACTGACTTTTTAAACAATTTTTAAAGACTTTTAATTAGTACAATATTCCTACATAGTATAATGCTCAGTACATCATAGATTAAATCACCTTGTTAAGTGAAAAAGTATGCTGAATATAATAAGAAGTCAATTGGGGGAGGATACTTTTAACTTAAATCCATGTTGGATCATAGAGAAAGCAAAGGGATTTCAGAAAAACATCTACTTCTGCTTCACTGACTACATTCCAGTCTTTGTGTCGATCACAACAAACTGTGGAAAATTCTTAAAAAGATGGCAATACCAGACCACCTTACATGCCTCCTAAGAAACCTATATGTGGGTCAAGAAGCAAGAGTTAGAACTGGACATGGAGCAAGAGACTGGTTCAAAAGTGGGAAAGGAGTACATCAAGGCTGTATATTGTCACCCTGTTTATTTAACTTCTATGCAGGGTACATCATGTGAAATGCCAGACTGGATGAATCACAAACTGGAATCAAGATTGCAGGAGAAATAACAACCTCAGATATGCCAATGATACCACTAATGGCAGAAAGCAAAGAGGAACTAATGAACCTCTTGATGAGGTAAAAGAGGAGAGTGAAAAAGTTGGCTTAAAACTCATCATTCAAAAAACTAAGATGATGGCATCTGGTCCCATCACTTTGTGGCAAATAGATGGGGAAAAGTGGAAAGAGTGAAATCTTTTTTTCCCTGGGCTCAAAAATCACTGTGGATGGTGACTGCAGCCATGAAACTAAACGACGTCTGCTTCTTAGAAGAAAAGTCATGATCAACCTAGACAGCATATTAAAAAGCAGAGACATTACTTTGCCGACAAAGGTCTGTCAAGTCAAAGTTATGGTTTTTCCAGTAGTCATGTATGGATGTGAGAGTTGGACTATAAAGAAAGCTGAGCACCAAGAATAGATGCTTTTGAACTGTGGTGTTGGAGGACTCTTGAGAGTCTCTTCGACTGCAAGGAGATCCAACCAGTCCATCCATCCTAAAGGAAATCAGTCCTGAATATTCACTGGAAGGACTGATGCTGAAGCTGAAGCTCCAATACTTTGGCCACCTGATGCAAAGAGCCAACTCTTTGGAAAAGATCTTGATGCTGAGAAAGACTGAGGGCAGGAGGAGAAGGGGGTGACAGAGGATAAAATGGTTGGATGGCATCATTGACTCGATGGACATGAGTCTGAGCAAACTCTGGGAGAAAGTGAATGGACAGGAAAGCCTGGCACACTGCAGTTCATGGGGTCACAAAGAGTCAGACACGTCTTAGCAACTAAACAAAATGTAATAGACAGCATTGGTGAATATACCAAGAACATTTCCCAGTTTGGAAAAAAGATCAAAAGGAGTCCCAGGTGATCTCCAGAGTACCAAAGATGGTTACCTTGAAACTACAATGGAAACCACTGCCAAGCTGAAGATTTATTTAATGGCTACCCACTTCTTTAAACTTTAATTATTGAAACCCATTGATTAGGAAATAACATTTATTCTCATACTGGCACTTTATCACTCATACCAAAATTACTCACACCAGAGATTACCGGTAAACCAATATGAGACCATTTCCTAAAGCACAGCATATGTGGGCTAGAGGAGATAAGACAAAGATCCCATATCACTTGAGTCCAAGCTACCCCGAACAAAACGAGCCTTACCACTAGTACCCTTTTCCATAATAGGGTTTTATTCACTCATCTTACAGGGCAGGCATCATGGCCAACTAAGTTACTATGACTCTACCCTATTGATTAAGATCCAGATTCAGTAATCTTATAAACAAGATCGATTTTGGTTTGGTTTTTTATTGTATTTTTTATTTTTGGCCACACCACATGGCTTCTGGGATCTTAGTTCCTGAACAAGGGATCAAAACCCAGGCCCTCGGCACTGCAAGCACAGAGTCCTAACCACTGGACCACCAGGGAATTCCCAAGGCCCACTTTGTAATGATCATCTGAATTCCTCTTACAGAGAGACAATACTTAAGTTGTATTGTAATACAATACTTAATTGTTTGTAAATAAAAGCTTACAAGATGGGAAAATATTAGAAGACAACTACTAGAATTATTTTGACTTGTGGTTAGCTAAGATATTCAGTATGTTAGAATGTCGATCTGTCATTTGTTTTCTTTCTAGAGAAGTTAATAAAATAGTTTTCTTTTTAAAAATACTGATAATAGGTAGTGTTTCTACAATGTGCCCAAACAAAAAAGCAAACAACAAAACAGAACTTTACGATATTTGAGTGGTTAATCATTTTACTGTAATATCTATTTTTAATTGATGTAAAACTTATGTATCATGCACAGACCTTAAAGGCTCAATTCAATGCACTCCAATAAGTGCTTTGTGATCTTCATGTTTCCATCACTCCAGAAAGTTGTCTTGAGCTCCTTCCAGTCAATTCCCCCACCACCCAAGGCAAACTACTGTTCAGATTTCTAGAGATGTGAGAAATACTCAACTTCTTTCCCTTCTCACAATGTTTCTGAGATTTATCTACATGTCTGCCATGTATCAGTAGCTTTTAAAACAAAACAGCAAAAAAAAAAAACAAAAAAAAAAACAGCAGAATAGTGTTTCACTATATGATTGACACAATCTGTTTATCTATTCTCTTGTTGAAGGATATTTGTGTTTTTTTATTTGTTGGGCTGTTGCAAATAAAGGTGCTTGTAAACATAGAATCCTGTTCTGCTGTATAAATGTAATCATATCAATACCTTTAAACTTCTGTCTAAACCAAGAGCTGAGGGACCTGACAGAACTAGCATGTTTTTACACAAAATGAATGAGAAGAGCCCTATCCCCGCTCCACAGCCCCGGTGGACTAGATGGGACCCACTTCAATCCAACCAGCCTATACCTGTGTTACGTGACACTCCAGGGGCAACACTTTGCAAGGAGAGACTCCTTCCCTGGAATATTTCAAACAGGCAGTGTTTAGGGTCAGTGGCACTAAAGCTCATCTCTGTTCCAACTCTAATCTAATGTTACAATGCCTCTATTACAGACAAAAACAGTCTTAAAAAACAACAGCCAACACACATACACAAAAAGGGACTTTTGATTTACCTGTTCTTTGAGGTCTCCCAGCACAGACCTCACCTAATCAATGGATAGCCACATACTAGGAACACAAATTTGGGCACTAATTTCCCAATAGGCAAAAACAGGAAAATTGTAGCATCTGTCTAAGGGTTATTTTGAAGATCAAATTAGGTAATATAGATCAAATATTCACAGTTGCTAACACACTTAAGTACAAAGCATTAGCTATTATTAACAAAACTTCATTTTCAAAACTAACTACAGAATATAGCCTCAGATTTTCCTTTTCCTTTTCAAGGTAATAACAAGAGATTCCTGAAAGGGATGTGTTCCCCTGCCCCAAATTACTTCACGTTAAATGTGTTCCCCCCCAAATTAATTCAAGTTCAACTGGTGTTGTGCAAACCAAAGTGCACAGTCAAGCAAGTTTTGGCTAAATCACTTTTTTTAAACTGCAAAATGTCTAAGTAATGTACATTGGTGATTTAAGTCACTAAGTCGTGTCCGACTCTTGTGACCCCGTGGACTGTAGCCTGCCAGACTCCTCTGTCCATGGGATTCTCCAGGCAAGAATACTGGAGAGGGTTGCCATTTCCTTCTCCAGGGGATCTTCCTGACCCAGGGATCGAACCCAGGTCTCCTGCATTGCAGGCACTATTACCCTCTAAAAGCAAGATCTAGTACTGACCACAGAATTGACTCCGGCCCAATCAATAAGATCATGTGATCCTGGGGTTCTAAGGCTTTTCAACATGCTAGTAAAAACAATGTTGACTACACATATGAAACAAATAGCATCCTTAAGAAGATGATATATGCTTTTCCCATTTCCCTCAGTTAAATGCTAGTCATCCTTCAGATCTCAGGGAAGCTTTCTTAAACCTTCCTAACTTAATCAAGATTCCTGCTAGACACTCTCAAGCTTCCCTTGGACTTTTCTTTCACAGCTCTTACTTCCATTCATATTAACATACTCAAAAGATTACCTAGTGCCTGTCACCTTACCCACCAAACTATATGCTTCAGTTAAAGGCCTGACTGTATATTACACTCAACTTTATACCCCTAGTATCTACCACAATGTTTGGTACCATATAAATGATGTGGAACAAATAACGTGAATACAAGAATTTCACTGCAGCTTCATTTGTCATAGTGAAAATTTGAAAACAACTCAAAGGTTTATTAATAGGAAAGTAATTAAGCTACTACATATATATGACAGAATAGTACACAACCATTAAAAAAGAAAGAGCTTAATTTCTATGTTCTGATATACCCAATCTTCTAAATGAAAAAAGAAAAAAGTATTTTATTTCATATGTACTATATTGTGCTTAGATGCCTAAAAACATACCATCAAACTGTTAACAATGACTACATCTAAAGAGGAACAGGCCTGGAAAAAAGTACTTTCACTTACTTTACACATTTCCGTGTTTCAATATTTTTCAACAAACATTTCTAATCAACTTTTTATTCTTTGAGCAACTGCATGTCCATATAAGTTATCATACACTAATGCTTAGTTCATATTTGTATCACTATTTCTTAAAAATATTTTTTGTAATTATCTCCGCAGAAACTGTGAGAGGAAGGTAACACAAAAGATAATATCAGCCCCTGTAGCATAGGTTAACAGCTGTATGTAAACTATCTAAATCACGAAGCAAACTAAACAGAACAGGAGCTAAAATGTGGGTCTGTTTTCTTGGTCCAAGGTTCCTTCCACTACACATCAGTGCCTTTCCAGTAAGGGACACAAGCCTGTCTTGATATAATCAATGTTTTTTTAGTACCAAGTGACTAGAAGGGATATGAAACTACTCCCATTTCCACCCCACCTTTGCAGGCCGATGGCCATAAAGGCTTCTTTTAATAACCCCAGAGAAAGGGAGGTTATAAAATTCTAGTGCATGCTAATCACTGTTAGACAGTTCCCTTATGTTGAGCTGAAACCTATCTCTTTTGCTTTGACTCACTGGTTCAAGTTTGGCATTTGGAATGCCAAGCTTCTCTCCTCTTTGAGAATATATTTAAGACAGCTATCATCTGTGTCTTTCTGGGATACTGTCTGAAATTTATAAGCTGTTCTTCAATAAAACATCTCATTATCCAACTTCTAATTTCGGTCCTGATAAACTACTTGGCAGAGGAGAAGGGGAACTATCCTGCAAGACTCCAACAAAATAATGAGGTACAAAGTAGTCAGTTGTTACTACAATCCTTCACGGAGGGTTACAGAGAACCATGCACATCTTAGCACTCCTTTGTTAGAGGTCACTGAAGTCAAACACCTTTCTGGTGTAAAGCACAGGAATGAAGACAGGGTCAGATGCTTACAACAAAATCCTGGCTTTCAACAGCTGACCATAGCTGGTTCAAGAATTTGCCATGAAGGCAGCATGGCATTCCTAATTATTCTTCCATAAGACACAGGAACAATCAACCTAATGGTCCTTTCTTAGTAAAATATTTCTTGCTGTTTTTGTCAGCACCTTCAATAACAAAGCACCAGGTGGTCCCACCAATGTACAAGTGAGACTTCCTCACAATTCAACAGAGACAAAGCAATGAATGATAAAAGTAATAAACAGAATGAAACTTAGCAACTGAACTGGAGATGCATGAAAAGATTTGAGACCATAATGACACGGCTGTTAGATACTACTAGAAAACACACAATGAAAAGTACAGGGCGTCTAGGAAGAAGTGCTAGGACAAGAAGGACAAGTTCCAGAAGCCTTGTACTTACAAGGACAAGAAGCACAGTAAGCTACATTGCCGCTACTCATCAAACGGGGCTTCCCTGGTGGCTCAGACGGTAAAGAATCAGCCTGCAATGCAAAAGACCTGGGTTCAATCCCTGGATGAGAAAGATCCCCTGGAGAAGGTAATGGCAACGCACTGCAGTATTCTTGCCTGGAGAATCCCATGGACCGACAGGCTATAGGCCATGGGGTCGCAGAGTCAGACAGGACTGAGCCACTAACACGTTCATTTATTAAACAAACTGCTTTTTATCACCTGATGAAAAACAACAGAAGTAAATGCTTATGCAAAAACTTAGAGTAGGAATACAGGACAAGACAGACATCTATTTGGAACAGCACAGCTTTTTACTCTGTTTTACCTATTGATGACAGGCACAAACTTGGTAAAGTGTTTCTAAATGTTGCTCCAGGTTTTCCTTCTGAATCTGAACCAAATTAAGAGGAAGGAGAGGGCCTCTGAGCAGCCAATTGAAAATAATCGCCCCTACTCTTCACTCAACTGTGCTTCCCTTCATCAGAATTTATAATTATACATCTCTGTGTTTATTGTCCCATGACCCAGAAAACCATAAGTTCCTTGAAGGCAGAGTCAACTCTTTTGAACACCGTATACATATGTACATAGGTCCTTGTACGTGAAAGATGCTCCTTAAATATCTGTATAGTGAAAACAGAAAGAGGAAAGGAAAAGGAAGTCACTGGGTACCCTAAACAGTCATTTTGCTTTTGTAGCCAATGTTGAGAAATTAATCACCTGTCAGACACTAATTATGATCCAGATTATTCATATACATGATTTACTTTACAATAATACTGGCAAGTCTCTCATTTGTGATCAAAGTAAGACTCAAAGAAACTAAATATTACATAACTTAAGTCACAAATCTAGCAAGTCTGAGCTCCAGTTTATGTTAATATCAGGTTTACCTGATATACTGGAGGCTGCCCCCAAGCTGCTCTCCACTCCTTACAGCTAAGGGAGGAGGGGGAAATACTTAACAGCAAATCAGTAGTTGTATATAACCCAAGATTTCTGGCTATCAATTCATTCTGAATTTGCTTCCAGCTTAAAGAAATCTAAAGAAATATAAACAGCAAAACAAGCATTTTTACATTCATCAAATAATTTGATTCTCAAAACAATCTTACAAATGAGAGAGAAATTCCCACTATGTTGGTGCGGACACTGGGGCTAAGAGCGCTTAAGAACTTTGACACTCTCCCTACAAACCTATGGGCCTGGGGTTTCCAAAAAGAAATAGTGACTGCATAAACTTAGTGCAACCTTTGAAAAAGACACGCGCGCCATAAACCTCGTTTTCCTACTGCAAATATGTAATCCAGATGGGAACGTTCAACGACGCGATTTTCCCATTGCATTTTAGATTTGATGAGGGTCCCATTCACTCTATACAATTAGTTAAACGTTGACTGCCAAATATAAATATTTACGAGGAGACAACACATGCAGGTCAAAGAAAGGACGTGGGAATATTATTTTAGAAAGGGCTGCAGTGCAGCCAAAACTCTGGGCTGCGTCCACATTTGCCTTCGCCAACTCCTCATCTCCCCTCCACTGAAGTCAGATTTAGTGCAACAGGCAGGTTCCTACCTTGGTCTGAACACTCTTATCAAACTTGTCATTTTTGAAGCTAAACGTATTCTGGTGCCTCTGAGGCCTGGAACGAGTCACGTTCCCTTTCTGTGAGCTCATCGCCGAAACGACAATCGCCTCGCGCTGGGACAAGGAAGATGCAGGGAAGAGTAAGATGCAAGGAACTACCCCGCGGAGCTCACGCTTCTACCACTGACCCGGAAGGAACTTAACCAGCTTTTCTGTCCCCGCCCCCGGCATATCCACGTGACTCCTCGCGGAGGTCAAAGGACACCCTCAGGCATCTCAGCGCCCGCAAGGTCCTTTTAAAACCGCCCAGTCTCGATCCTTCCCCCTTCTCGCAGCCTCTCTCTCTCAAACCCGGAGTAAAAATCCCGCTTTCTTCGAAGCGAGAATTCCCCCATTGGTCCAAATGTGGCAGTCCATCAAAGCCGAGGGGCGGGGAGACCTTGCTTCTATTGGCTCTCCTTTTCCGCAATCCCCGCCTCCTGCCGACTCTGCTCAACCTCTCCCGCGTCCTACTCCTCTGGGCTGCTTGTGATTGGTGGAAGTCGGGCTAAACTAGACTCCGTCCCTCCCCCGGCCCGCTCGCAGGCTGGAGCCGGGGTCAGCTTTGGCACCTTCCTACAGTCAGTGACCAACTCCTAGCTTAGTGAGCTCTCTGCAAACCCCAGGTTTTCCCTTCCAGCCTCCCGCCACGAGAGCTAGCCCGGCGGCCGTCAGACTGTAGGGGAGCGAAGAAAAGAGAATTAGAGAAAAGAAAGATCTGGCTGGGTCTGGGTGGTGTCTGCAGTGCCAGAAAGGGAGGTGGCGGCGGCTGCGGCAGCTGCGACCACGGCCGCGCGGGACGTGAGGCCCAAGAGCAGCCGACCGCGGCGGCGGAGGCGGCCGCTTCAGCGCCTCGCGCCGGGGCCGTTAGTCAGCAGAACGCGAGCCCGTGTGGAGGAGCAGGGCCGGCGCGAGGCGAGACTCAGGAGCTTAAGCCGGCCCCCTCGGGCGCCGCCGTCCTTCCACGTCCCGGCGCCGGGGGCTGCAGTCCTCGTTCCCGGCTTCTCGGCCGGGCCCGCCCGCAGGCGGGCAGAGTCCGGCAGCGGCAGCAGCAGCAGCGCGGATCGCGCCTCGTAGAGGACAGCGCGGCGGCAGAGGTTCCCTCCCGGCCCTTTCAGCCTGACGCGTTGGCTGCGGCCCTCAGGTGCAGGTGCGTGGGGCCGCGGCGGGGAGCGGGGGGGCCGGGCGCTGCGGCCGGGCTGGAGGAGGGGGCGCTGGGCCGGGAGCCGCAGCGCGGGAGGGACGAGCTGGGGGAGGGGAACGGGAGGCGTCTTTGTTGTTGGCGACCGGGATTCCTCTAGGCGCTGGGAAAGGCAGAGAAGCCACTCCCGATCGGGTCTGGGATTTTGAGAAGATTGTCTGTTGGTTCAGTGAAGGGGAGAGGTAGGAAAGTCTTTGCGGTCGATGAGGCTGCGGGAGTCGGAGGGCGGGAGAGGGACGGACAGATGAATTGGGGAAGGCTTTGGGTCCTCCTTTTAGAGAAGTCTCATTTCATCTCTTTGCCCTTCTCCTTGTGGACGGAAAGATGGGGTCAGGTTCACATTCCCACCCTCGCTCATTTTGAGATTCGCGGCGCCTGAAAACTGTCTCCTGAATGTCCTCGAATGTGCCAGCCTTGATTTTTAGATCGAATCTGCCCGGTCCTTTGTGATTTGTGTGTTCTGGTCCGGCCGTTCTAGGGTCTTTTTCTCTCGATGATCGAGCTTCACTCGAACTCTAGGACAGGCTCACCAGGAATTGTTTTTGAACTGAAAAATTAGTGTTTTGTTGTAATTTTTTTGAACCCTGAAACGAAAAGTTCTGTCAAGTTAGGTTATACTGTTGTGAAGAGATGTTTTAAAGAAGAGAGTTTAACCCTGGCTTTTTTTTTTTTTTTTAAGAAATGTTCAGAGCTTTGATCCATGGTGATTTCTGCCAATGCCAGGACACAACTTTCTAAAACAACACGTTGATTTATCAAAGTCGGTGTGAAGTGTATTGTTAAGCAAAAGAGTGAGTAACGGAATGCAGGGAGGGTGACCTTTAATTTTTCGCTCTTAGCTTATGAAAAGGTATTCATGTTTAATACTTTTTTCCTAATATACAGTTCTTGATCCACAAGATAATTCATTGATTTTTTTTTTAAGGCTCCAATAAATAAGAATTTTGGAGTTCTTGTGTCAGCGTTTAAAACTACCAGATGAATCTGAGTAAAAAGTCAGGTACATGTTGTAATAGCATTCGTCTGTTTACATTAACAAGAAGACATAATAAAATGAGCTTTTTTTGGTAAAGAGTTTGTCTCATATATTTATAGCATAAACTCATTTGGATGATTTATCTAATATCTAATCATAGCCAATATTTTGGTAATTATCATAATTGCCAGTGTTCTAATTGGGTGCCCAGCTCTTTGCTTGTTGGAAGTAGGGGTGGAGGCTAACTTAAAGAAGAGCAGTGGAGATAGCTATGCTTCAACTTAAAAAAGAAATAAGGTCCCTGTTGGGCAATAATTACTATATTACTTGAGATCCAGGAGGAAATAAATAGCACCCTCACCCATATTTTGACCTCTCTTTTCTCCTAGTCTAGTATTAATAAGGTTAATTGGCAAGGATAGGATTAGATTTTTAGCAGGCTAGGCAGTTTTAATTTTGTCTCTTGCTCTGCAGTACTGTAGTTGATCAGTGGCTTGCTCCTTGAGTATCTTTGCCTGTTTTGAAATGTGTATGCCCTCTGACAAAGAATTTTCTATTTCCTGTGACAAGCAAAATTACCATAAAGCATCATGGCAATGTAATGTTTGGGGCCATTTAATGAACACAGAAGAAATAGGCAATTAGTGTCTGTTCCAAGTTTTGTCACTGAATTGGTCTACAACTCCAGGCATGCTATCTCACATCTGAGTCAGTTTCTCCATCTGTGATATAGGGCTAATGAAATGTGCCACCTGCTCACTGTGTAGAAAGGGCAGTGAGAACCAGCAGTTCTTCTGGTTATGTGACATTGGTTGTTTTAGTGAATGACAGTACTTTTTAATGCAATTTTCTTGAGTTTGTTTTCATATTATGAATTTCAGTTCCTTGGTGAAGAATTAGGATAAACATAGTTATAGTAGGGAGACTCTATCCATATGCTATCACCTAGGAATGATAAACTCTAATTTTCTCCAGTGTTAAGAATATATAATTTGTTGTCATATCTTTAGAATCAGTGATGACAAGAAAGAGAGTGATAGATTGAGTTGGTGGGTTTATTTACTGATAGATTTTATTTCTACTATATCCAAGGTTTTGCTCTTAATTCTCAAAAATTACTCCTACTCTTCCTATGCTGTTAAAGATTTCTCACATACCAGTATGCCTCTCAAACCCAGCCTTCTGAGTTGGAGAGGAAAAAGGATGCTTTATGACTTTATTGCAGATGAAGTGAAGCCTAGAGAAGTTTAATTATTTGGATTGTCTAAAGCTACACAATTTGTAAGAACCAGAACTGAGACTTGAATCTGGGTCTTCTGACTTCTGATTCTGAATCCTTTCCTTTGGAGCAGTGTTTTCCAAACTTCTGTCCAGGAAGTTTTTGCCAATTCAGGTGAAGTGAGAAATAAGATAGTAATATAAGTATTGTTAACTTACAACATCATGAATATTCATGCACTCATTACCCAGTTGGAAAGTTATAACTACAAAACAAAGCTTCCTCTATACTTGGTACCCCTCTTAAATCCTATTTCCACACTTCCAACCACAAACCCCAACTTGACATACATCCTTCCTATCCATGTGTTTACTACATTCCTTTATATCCATGAACATTATATGGTTGTTTTTTTTTTATTGATTTAAGACTGCTTAAGTATGGTTTTTATATCTGTAGCTTGCTTTCTTCACTGAACATGCCAAGATTTATCTATGCTGATTCAGGTAGCTCTAGTTTATTATTACTGTCATTTGGTATGTGTTTTATTATGTGATATATCGAGTTTCTGTTAGTGATTTTAGTGGTTTCCAATTGTTTTCTTATTCAACATGATGTAGGGAATGTTCTTGTATATGTTTATTTAGGTAAAATGGAAGACTTCCTCCAGAGTAGTGGCTCTTGAACCTATATCTCATTTCTATAGAAATATTTTACAACCTCCCCAGTACTGTCCTAAATGAAATTCATAGTAATAAACTTCAATTGGTATTTTAAATAATGTAATATGCTTACTAAAATAAAGAAATAATTTATAACAAAGTAATGTATCGCACTGTGAAATGCTCAGGTTCAGCCACATTGTAATCTTGCTACCAAGTGTGATAATAGACCAAAAACATCAGAATTCTGGGGGTTGGTTAGAAATCAGAACCTCAGGTCCTACCCTAATAACTAAGGTGCTGAATATTAACAGGATTCCCAGGTGAACTGAGTGTACCTGGAAGTCTAAGAAGCACTGCTAGAAGAAAGAGTAGTAATCAGATACTTTGAACAGATGGGATCACCTTGACTAGGACAGGCGCTAAAGCAGATTAAACTGATGTGTTGGGTTGGCCACTGGAATACCAATAGAGGGATTTGAATTGGTAAGTTTCTGAAATAACTGTAATTTCAGTAAAGTTTGAACAAAATAAAAATGCAGGCTTCTCTCTTTACACAGGGGTTGCACTCTTTTAAATCTTAATCTTTGTTAAAAACAATGCAATTATACTTTGTGTTGAGTCCTATTTATCAATATCTGACCTTATTTTTTCCTTCTAGTCCCTTAAATGACTGTCCAGCAGAATATTCAGAAGTCATGGGACATGGGGCAGCATTATCTTTACATACCACGAATGCGTCATGTCCCTGGCATCTATTCAGTAGTGGCCCCCCCCCCCCCATTTGTTACAACTAAAAAGCTGTTAATGAGAAAGATTGCCCTGGGATATAAATATATCAATAGTATTAGACTGTGGGAACATAGGATAGGAGCTGCATCTTCAACTTCATTGGATACAATCAGTTTTCTCTCCAGAGTGTATCAGTAATGAATGAATGAAGTGAATGTTTTTCCACCTTCCAAATCAGTTCAATCACTCAGTCGTGTCCAGCTCTTTGCGACCTCATGAACCGCAGCACGCCAGGCCTCCCTGTCCATCACCAACTCCTGGAGTTTACCCAAACTCATGTCCATTGAGTCGGTGATGCCATCTAACCATTTCATCTTCTGTCGTCCCCTTCTCCTCCTGCCTTCAATCTTTCCCAGCATCAGGGTCTTTTCAAATGAGTAGGCTCTTTGCATCAGGTGGTCAAAGTATTGGAGTTTCAGCTTCAACATGAGTCCTTCCAGTGAAAACCCAGGACTGATTTCCTTTAGGTTGGACCGGTTGGATCTCCTTGCAGTCCAAGAGACTCTCAAGAATCTTCTCCAACACCACAGT
The DNA here is from genome assembly GCF_910594005.1 of Cervus elaphus. Lineage (NCBI taxonomy): Eukaryota > Metazoa > Chordata > Mammalia > Artiodactyla > Cervidae > Cervus > Cervus elaphus. Next base: position 46,317,242 of record NC_057843.1, on the reverse strand, counting down.
TCAAAAGCATCAATTATTTGGCACTCAACTTTCTTTGTAGTCCAACTTTCACATCCATACATGACCACTGGAAAAACCATAGCCTTGACTAAACGGACCTTTGCTGGCAAAATAATGTCTCTGCTTTTTAATATGCTATCTAGGTTGATCATGACTTTCCTCCCAAGGAGTAAAGGTCTTTTAATTTCATGCCTGCAATCACCATCTGTGGTGATTTTGGAGCCCCAAAAAATAAAGTCAGCCACTGTTCCCCATCAGTTTGCCATGAATTGATGGGACCGGATGCCATAATCTTAGTTTTCTGAATGTTGAGCTTTAAGCCAACTTTTTCACTCTCCTCTTTGATTTTCAAGAGGTTCTTTAGTTCTTCACTGTCTTCCATAAGGGTGGTGTCATCTGCATATCTGAGGTTATTGATATTTCTCCCAGCAATCTTGATTCCAGCTTGTGCTTCCTCCAGCCCAGCATTTCGCAGGATATACTCTGCATATAAGTTAAATAAGCAGGGTGACAATATACAGCCTTGACGTACTCCTTTTCCTATTTGGAACCAGTCTGTTGTACCATGTCCAGTTCTAACTGTTGCTTCCTGACCTGCATACAGGTTTCTCAAGAGACAGATCAGGTGGTCTGGTATTCCCATCTCTTGAAGTTTGTTGTGATGCACAGAGTCAAAGGCTTTGGTGTAGTCAATAAAGCAGAAGTAGATCTTTTTCTGGAACTCTCTTGCTTTTTTGATAATGCAGCGAATGTTGGCAATTTGATCTCTGGTTCCTCTGCCTTTTCTAAAACCAGCTTGAACATCGGGAAGTTCAGGGTTCACGTATTGCTGAGGCCTGTCTTGGAGAATTTACTAGCATGTGAGACGAGTGCAATTGTGTGGTAGTTTGAGCATTCTTTGGCATTGCCTTTCTTTGTGATTGGAATGAAAACTGACCTTTTTCAGTCCTGTGGCCACTGCTGAGTTTTCCAAATTCACTGGCATATTGAGTGCAGCACTTTCTCAGCATCATCTTTTAGTATTTGAAGTAGCTCAACTGGAATTCCATCACCTCCACTAGCTTTGTTTGTAGTGATACATCCCACTACAAGTGATAAGACCCACTTGACTTCACATTCCAGGGTGTCTGGCTCTAGGTGAGTAATCACACCATCATGATTATCTGGGTCGTGAAGATCTTTTTTGTATAGTTTTTCTGTGTATTCTTGCCACCTCTTAATATCTTCTGCTTCTGTTAGGTCCATACCATTTGTGTCCTTTATTGAGCCCATCTTTGCATGAAATGTTCCCTTGGTATCTCTAATTTTCTTGAAGAGATCTCTAGTCTTTCCTAACCTATTGTTTTCCTCTATTTTTTTGCATTGATCACTGAGGTAGGCTCTCTTATCTTTCCTTGCTATTCTTTGGAACTCTGCATTCAAATGGGTATATCTTAACTTTTCACTTCTCTTCTTTTCACAGCTATTTGTAAGGCCTCCTCAGACAACCATTTTGCCTTTTTGCATTTCTTTTCCATGGGGATGGTCTTGATCCCTGTCTCCTGTACAGTGTCACAAACCTTCGTCCATAGTTCATCAGGCACTCTATCAGATCTAGTCCTTTAAATCTATTTCTCACTTCCACTGTATAATCATAAGGGATTTGATTTAGGTCATACCTGAATGGTCTAGTGGTTTTCCCCACTTTTTTCAATTTAAGTCTGAATTTGGCAATAAGGATTTCATGATCTGAGCCACAGTCAGCTCCCAGTCTTGTTTTTGCTGACTGTATAGAGCTTCTTCATCTTTGTCTGCAAAGAATATAATCAATCTGATTTTGGTGTTGACCATCTGGTGATGACCATGTGTAGAGTCTTCTCTTGTGTTGTTGGAAGAGGTTGTTTGGTATGACCAGTGCATTCTCTTGGCAATTCTCTGTTAGCCTTTGCCCTGCCTCACTCTGTATTCCAAGGCCAAATTTGCCAGGTGTTTCTTGACTTCCTACTTTTGCATTCCAGTCCCCTGTAATGAAAAGGACATCTTTTGGGGGTGTTAGTTCTAGAAGGTCTTGTAGGTCTTCATAGAACCGTTCAACTTCAGCTTCTTCAGTGTTACTGGTTGGGGCATAGACTTGGATTACCGTGATATTGAATGGTTTGCTTTGGAAACAAACAGAGCTCATTCTGTCGTTTTTGAGATTGCATCCAAGTACTGCATTTCGGACTCTCTTGTTGACTATGATGGCTACTCCATTTCTTCTAAGGGATTCCTGCCCATAGTAGTAGATATAATGCTCATCTGAGTTAAATTCACTATTCCAAATACTTAAGACTTCTTAAATTTTGACATTCTAAAGAATATGAAATGTTACCTCTTTGTAATTTTCATTTATATCTTCCCCAGTTAGTTGTGTAGTTAAGAACACTTGGTTTTCAGCTATTCATGTTCCTTTTCTACAAATTGCCTATTCTGTTTTTCTTTGAGATTATTTTATTGATTTGTAAGTACTTTTATGTATTTAGGATAATAGTACTTAGTAGCCTTTAGAAATATTTTCTAGTGTTTACGGTGCCTTTTCATTTTAAATATGGTATCTTTTGATGACTAGACATTCTTGATTTTAATGGCAAATTTATTCTCTTATCATGGTGCTTTTTCTCTGTAAAGGAAGTTTCTTGAGGTTGTAAAGATTGTTATAGTTTGTAAAAGTTTTACTTTTTCACATTTAGATGTTAAATACACATGGATCTGTGTTTATATAATGAGATATTTGTGAATCTAAATTTACTTAATAAAAATGACTACCCTTTATACTGAAATTGTTATTTTTATGTTGATGTGCTCTTATGAAATTATAGTGATAGTAGATTATATTTAGTTTGTAACATCCCTTTGTGGCAAAATTAAAATGTGATAACTTGTCATTCCAACTTTTTTTTTTTAATTTGACTGGATTTTAATGAAAGGTTTGGGAACTGCTTTTAGAGTACTCTGATTCCTTTTGATTCATGTTTGCCTCACATTCATCATCTAAAACATCACAGAAAATGATCAGGTACTCTTAGGTACTAATCTTTCATCATCTGCATCTCTACATTTTACAGTTTAACGTGCCTTTTTATTCTGAGTAGAATATTTTAAATAATACTTATGATCCTAATTTTAACATAATTTCAGACAAAATTCAAATATTATTTTAATGTTAATTTAGCTCTGATGTAGGTCCTAAGTATTTTGTTTTCCCAGGAATTAAAGGTGAAAATGGTTAAACGTGCCCTCATACAGTTAAAGATGAAAAAAGGGAAAGGAAGAATGGGCCGGTGTCTACTGAGCATCAGTCACTATTCTGGGTTTGAGGGAGTGCATCTGTAAACAAAACAAGCAAAGATCCCTAACTTCCTAGAGCCTACCAGCTAGCAGAGGATTATATACAATATGCATAATAAATTACTAATATGTTAGAAAGTGATAAATACTTTGAAGAAAAGGTAGAGAGTGGTAAGGGGGAGTCAAATGAGGCAATTTTGACCTTTGATATGGGGAGAATAAGTGGAAATGTGAGGTATGCAGTGAGGGCCTTGACCATGCACATAATCTTGGAAGAGTGGACAGAATACAGTGTTAAGTTAAAACTGTGTTCCTGGCTCTCCCATTTAATAAGAGGATGAACTTGGACAAGTTGATTGACATAACAACCTGAAGCCCTGATTTCTTCATATATAGAAAGATGATAATCTGAGAAAAGTATTATTAAGATTAAGGGAAGGACTTCCCTGGTGGTCCAGTGACTGAGCCTCCCCACTCCCAATGCAGGGGGACTGGGTTTGATCCCTGGTCAGAGAACTAGATCCCACATGCCTCAGCTAAGACCCAGTGCAGACAAATAAATAAATAAGAATAAAATTTAAAACAGCATGTTAAAAAGCAGAGACATTACTTTGCCAACAAAGGTCCATCTAGTCAAGGCTATGGTTTTTCCAGTAGTCATTTATGGATGTGAAACTATAAGGAAAGCTGAGCACCGAAGAATTGATGCTTTTGAACTGTGGTATTGGAGAAGACTCTCATTGAGAGTCCCTTGGACTGCAAGGAGATCCAACCAGTCCATCCTAAAGGAAATCAGTCCTGAATGTTCATTGGAAGGACTGATGTTGAAGCTGAAACTCCAATACTTTGGCCATCTCATGCGAAGAGCAGACTCATTTTAAAAGACCCTGATGCTGGGAAAGATTGAAGGCAGAAGGAGAAGGGGATGACAGAGGATGAAATGGTTGGATGACATCACCAACTCAATGCACATGAGTTTGAGTAAATTCTGGGAGTTGGTGATGGACAGGGAGGCCTGGTGTGCTACAGTCCATGGGGTCGCAAAGAGTCGGACACGACTGAGCGACTGAACTTAACTGAAAATTTTTTAAAAGATAAAAGGAGATAACAAGTTGAAAACACCTACCTCCTTCCCTCATCTCTCGCCGTGTAGATTTCATGTACCACTCTGTACTTTATTTTATAGCATTTGTCACAGTGTATATAATAACCTGTGTCAGTTGACAAATTTTATCTCACCTCTTGTGAAATAATGAGAAGAGCCAGTCAGTGTAGTATTTGGTTAGCCAAAATGTTCATTCAAGTTTTCCGTACTGTCTTATGGAAAAACCCGAACAACTTTTTTGGCCAACCCAATAATACGTATCATTAACATATAGTCATTTGTAACCTTCCTTTAAACTTTGTTTTTAAATTTGAAAATTATTTCATGCAGATTTGTTGGAAAGTCTTTTTATTTATAGTGTCTTTATGCTAGAGCTTCAAATTGTATTATAGGCATTAGCTCATTAAATCACTACACATCATTTTTGTGATGGAGGTGATAGAAATGTATCATCTTGCACTTGAAGAAATTGAAGCTGCTAAATGGCATAAAGTTACACAAAAAGTCAAGGTGAATCTGGGCCAAATCTGGTTATGGTTATATTTTCTCTATGCTCTTTTCTTTCTGCAGTATTGCTAAGTCCACTCTCTTTAAAGCATAAAAGCAAATATGTGTAGTTTGTTATATTGTTAAATTAGTGGCCTTTAGAAAATCATTAGATGCAAATGCTATTTTAGTTATGACTTTATTTTCAGTTTTCCCTGTAAAGCTTCTTACAGTGTATAAGGAGGTGGTACTAGAATTGGCAATAGAGTTAAGGGTTTTTACCCTTAAAATACATATTGCAAAGAAATTCTTTTCATTATGTCTGTCTTGGCATAACTAAGATTTATTTTTAGAAGGTAGCCACAGTAAAAGAATAGGATTAAGAGCATAAGTACATGCTTGACGTAGGTCAGGATGAAGAAGAATGAGGGGTTGGAAAAAAAACCTCATTAACTTGGTATAGGCAGGTCTCCATTCCAATCCCAAAAAATCTGAAATAAAAGCAAATGCCTCCAGGAACAAAAATAGAAAACATTATCAGTTTACCAATTGCAACAAATTTGTTTGACTTCCGGTTTTAGATTATTCTTAAATAAGCTTTGAAAATTAAAATCAATTGAAATAATTCCTGTAATAAAATTTCCCCAAAATGGCATTAGCAGATTGACCTAGATTTTTTGTTTCTGATTAGTATCCTGCTTGGTGTCCTGATAATTTTTCACTCTTTAGCTTTGCCATCTTCACTTCTAAAAGTAAAAAATTAATTTCCACACATCAGCTATCAAAAAGAAAATAATGCCATTCAGTGGCTTGGTTTGGCAAGCTTATATCTGAAACACTACAAGTTACATTTCATTCACAGCTTTTTAACAGACCTCAATGTCACTTTTATTAATGAAGATTTGGGGCAGTGAAGTCAATGTGAGTGAGGAGGACCTTTAAATATACATTGAGGACATTCTGATAGAATTCGCTAGGGTAATGGCTTTCAATTTTTTATTTGTTAAAATCCATGAGAAGTTTTGCTTTATGACCTAATACATGTGTGTACACTCACATAAAAGTTGCCCCTAAGAGATTATCTAAATGTTTAGTAGAATGAATGGAAAGGAAATTGCTCAGAAATAAGGATAGATACCAGGAAGGGAAATATCAGTTCAGTCACTCAGTCATGTCCAACTCTTTGCAACCCAGTGGACTACAGCACAGCTTTCCACTCCATCACCAACTCCCGGAGTTTGTTCAAACTCATGTCCATCGAGTTGGTGGTGCCATCCAACCTTCGCATCAGGTGGCGAAAGTATTAGAGCTTCAGCATCAGTCTTCCCAATGAATATTCAGGACTGATTTCTTTAAGGATGGATTGGTTGGATCTTCTTGCAGTCCAAGGGATTCTCAAGAGTCTTCTCCATCACCGCAGTTCAAAAGTATCAATTCTTTGGCGCTCAGGTTTCTTAATGGTGCAACTCTCACATCCATACATGACTACTGGAAAAGCCATAGCTTTGACTATATGGACCCTTGTTGGCAAAGTAATGTCTCTGCTTTTTAATAAGCTATCTAGGTTGGTCATAGTTTTTCTTCTAAGGAGCAAGCGTCTTAATTTCATGGCTGTAGTCACCATTTGCAGTTATTTTGAAGCCCAAGAAAATAAAGTCTATCACACTTCCCATTGTTTCCCCATCTGTTTGCCAGGAAGTGATGGGATCGGATGCCATGATCTTCATTTTTTGAATGTTGAGTTTAAAGTCAGCTTTTTCACTGTCCTCTTGCACTTTCATCAAGATGCTCTTCAGTTCCTCTTTGCTTTCTGCCATAAGGGTGGTATCATCTGCATATCTGAGGTTATTGATATTTCCCCTGACAATCTTGATTCCAGCTTGTGCTTCATCCAGCCCTGCGTTTCGCATGATGTACTCTGCATATAAGTTAAATAAGCAGGGTGACAATATACAGCCTTGACATACTCCTTTCCCTATTTGGAACCAGTCTATTGTTCCATGTCCAGTTCTAACTGTTGCTTCTTGACCTGCACACAGATTTCTCAGGAGGCAGGTCAGGTGATCTGGTATTCCCATCTCTTTCAGAATTTTCCACAGTTTTGTTGTGATCCACACAGTCAAAGGCTTTGGCGTGGTCAATAAAGCAGATGTTTTTCTGGAACTCTCTTGCTTTTTGTATGATCCAGCAGATGTTGGCAATTTGATCTCTGGTTCCTCTGCCTTTTCTAAATCCATCTTGAACATCTGGAAGTTCCCAGTGCAGTACTGTTGAAACCTTGCTTGGGGAATTTTAAGCATTACTTTGCTAGCATGTGAGATGAGTTCAGTTATACGAGAGTTTGAACATTCTTTGGCAATTGCCTTTCTTTGGGATTTGAATGAAAACTGACCTTTTCCAATCCTGTGGCCACTGCTAAGTTAGAAAAAAAACGAAGGGAAGAGGGTGGGACAAGCATGTATGACATGCTAAAGAATTTAGAGTTATCCAAGAGGAATATAAGACCCACTGAAGAATTTTAAATAAAAATGTGAAATCACTTGACAACAGTGTAGCATGTGCATTAGAGGAGTGTGAGATAAGATATTTCTGAGTGACTTTATGACATTAAATTGAAAAGTAATTGAGCTAAGATGTGGCTTAGGTGATGGAGAGATACATAGGAGTTCAGCCTTGATTGAGAGGAATGAAAGGGAGAGGGAGGAAGAGCAAGGAAGTATGGATTTAGATATTCAGGATCTGTAGCTTAAGAGAGAGTTCTGTGTTAAAGATTTAGGTTTAGACATCATTGGTGTATAAGTGATAGTTGAAGCCAGGGATATGGCTGAGAACAAGAGACAGGAAGACAAAAGAAGACCAAAGTGTTAGATAAAGCCTGGATTTGGGTGAGTTAAACAAAAGATAAGAGGAAGATAAAAGAAGCCGATCTGTAAATAATAGTAATAATAATAATAGTGTGTGCTCAGTAGTGTCCTACTCTTTGCGACCCCATGGACTATAATCTGCCAGGCTCTTCTGTCCATGGAATTTTCCAGGCAAGAATACTGGAGTAGGTTGCCATTCCGTACTCCAGGGGATTGAACCTTCATCTCTTATGTCTCCTGCATTGATAGGCACTACCTAGAAGGCCTAATAATAACAATAGTACAGCCTTTGAAAGATCACCAGAAAAACCTAATTTCAAGGAGAGGAGAGCACAATGATGTTTAATTCCACAAGTGATTGTGTAAATGGAAGACTAAGAAATACCCAATGCACTTGAAATTATGAGGTTACCAGTAATCCCGAACAATCAACAACTTCATGATAGATGTTGGGTCACAATTCATTTTGGGCTTCATGGGAAATAGTGGAAAATGAGTAGAGAAGTTTGATTCTGAAAGATAGTCAGAGAAGTAATAGAATCTAGATATAGATACATACCTTTTTTTTTTTTTAAAGAGGAGACTAATATGTTTATAAATAGTAGAAATGAATAGAAGAGCAGGAGAAGCTGAAGATAAAGGAAACATCAGCAAGGATAAGGCAGGGTCTCTGAACAGATACATTGAACCTTCCAGGATATGTGTGGAGAAGTTGGTCATGAGGAAGGAACACTTAGCAGTGAGAAGGAAGTCAGGATTTGATTGATTCCTAGGGTCCAGAAAGAGATCAGATACATGCCTGCTTCTCCAAGTAGTGAAGACCATCTGTTTCTGCATCTAGCATAGCAGGAATTTAGATGTCTCATTTATTGTTCCCAACAACTCTGCACAGTTTACAAATATTAATAAGATTGAGGCACAGAGAAGTACTGTAATTTATCTAAAGCTGCACAACTTAGAAGATAACTGAGCTGGAATTTGATTGCATTTATATCTAGTTTTCAAGCCCAGTAGTTCTAAAATTTATTATTTTTGAGGGGACGAACCAAATTTCCAAAAAGAGGGACGCGGCTTCCAATGTACGTTTCCCCCAGTACAATCACTTCAAAAATGAAAACTTAGTACCTATTACAATTTTTTGGTTTCTTACAAGAGTTTCATTTTTCAGAAAGAAGATATTTGTTGTTAGAAAACTGTCAAAAGGATTTAATCTCCAAATAGATGGCAGCCCTTTTAATTTATGAACTCACTACTTTTGTCCTTAACTTTCTCATTTTGCTGAAGAGTGGTAAAAGCCGGTGCGTGCGTGCTCAGTCACTTCAGTCGTGTCCAGCTCTGCAGCCCCATGGACTGTGAGCCTGCCGGGGATCCTACAGGCAGGATACTGGAATGAGCTGCCATGCCCTCCTTCAGGGGATCTTCCTGACCAGGGATCAAGCCCCTGTTACCTGCATTGCAGACCGATTCTTTACTGCTTAGCCACCTGGGAAGCCCATCATAGGGTAGTACCAGTCCTCACAGTACCCATGCCAACAGAGATTCATGAAATGAAACTTTATATACGAAAGTCAAGTACAGTGTTATCATTTTATAACAAGCTTCAGTTGTTATAGCTGAATGTTTTGTGTTCAAAAGAACTAAATATTATTTTTCCTCCATATTAGAAACTTCATATTTTGGTTTGCTGCAAGTTGATCTCTATGGATTCTCACTTCTAAACTTTTAAGAAGTTAATAAAATGACCGATAAACAAAAGCAACTCCAAGAAATTCAAAGCATTAATTCACAAACTGTTTTGTAAATTTGTTGGATATTTCTAGGTTTTGTTTATAAGGTTATTTTTTGAAGTGCTAAAAGCCACTGTAAATCTAAATACTTTAAGAAATAGAAAATCAAATTGCTCTAACAGATCTTGTACCATTGCTTACCTACCTTGTCCTACTTTGGGAATATTATCCTATGTGCATAAACTCATTTGCTTATAGAAGGGAGAATATTGCCTAACTTATAATGGTACATCTTTAATTAACACGTGTAGCTTAACGTTAGTCTTACAGAGTTCCTACCAAAGTGAACTGAGCTAAGTTCCATGTTCTTCTCTTTAAGTTTGAAGTTCTGCCGCCTGTGATTGAACTGGAAAGCAGTAAGAGTATGTAATACAGGGGGAAAATTAGCGTCCAGGGGCTTACAGTGGGCCACTAACTGATACCTTATCACTTAGGGAGAGTATGTTCTACCTGGAGGCTGCAAGAGCAAATCACTCCTGTAAGTACCCAGATCATTTAAAAGTGAGTGCTTTAAGAGTGCTTTAATCGTTCCTAGTAGCACACATTTCATTTTAAAAGAAACTCTCAGTCAATAGAAGAGAATGTTCAGTTTTTGCCAAAACAAAATTTAAATTAACTCTTCAGAGTAATTCATGAGTACTAGGCTCTCTAACGTGGTTCCCAAATTAATCAACTGGGAAGCATTTCAGCTTTCTTTTTTATTTTTTTTGCCACCGTTCAAATAACTCTTTTGAAAAAGGATTTTCTAGCCTTGTCCAAGGACACTGGTGATAACAGCTTACTTAATATGTAAAAATACAGTGTTGCAGCTTTATAATCAGGAAATGGATTTGCTATTGCAGATAATGATTATTAGCCAGATAGACCGTTAACACATTAATACATTGTACATGTAGTAATTATCCTTAACTTACTGGTCTGTTTATTTAACTGCCTCTCATAGCGATTTTAAATGTATCAGAAGGTGTTTTTTTAATCCATAGAGTACAATGTAAATAGAAACATAATTTGTCGGTTATTATGGTTTCCAGAAAGATTCAAGCCATAAATTACATACACTGGTGTTGTAAATCCTGGTTCAAAATAACAAAACATGTTTCAATTATATTTAGCATTATCTCAGTTTATACTCTGTCAGGTCTTTAGATATAGCTGCAGGCTCTTATTTTCTTTAATCTTTATGTCTTTTTCATTGCATGCGTATATTGCTATTGATCAGGTACTGCCTGTGTACTACTGAAGAAAATACATGGTCACTGACCTCATAGTAAAGACAGTAAGCATTAATCAATTAAACACAGTATTCACGTGTAAAGGAAAAGAACCACATGCTAAGAAAAAGAAGGACATGATTAAGATTTGAGGTGTACGAGATCTTTGGAAAAAGTGGCATTGGAGACCAGAATGCTAGAGGTCAGAGGAAGCAAACGGTGCATGTGTGCAAGTACAGTTGGATGCAGCTTTCAGGAAATGGAGGAGGGTGAGGAAGACGGCAGGCATAGAGGTGAAGGTGTCAAGGTAAGTTTGGACAAGTAGGGACAGGCCGTATCACACAAGGCCTTTCAGGACCTATGGAGAAATTAGATTTTATTACAAGTGCAGAGTGAAGCTATCAAGGAGTTCTTGACCAAGGTAATCTGATCATGTAGGCTATGTAGAAAAGAAATTGTAGGTTAGGAGAATATATGAATGAAATTCACATTTACTCTCAAACATTTTCTATTTGTTTGTTTACACCCACATTCTGAGTTATTCCTTCTGTTGTCTTATTCTTGGTAACTCTGGTCAGTCCTTTCATTCGTAAAACCTGGAAATTACTACAAAAAAGTGGAAAAGGTAACCTCAGCAAATCAAAAGAATTGCATGTGTTCTGCAATTAACAATGACAAAAAATGATTGTTTTTCCCAATTGAACTCTCTATTTAGTATAAAGATTTTACAATAATTGAGGTCAAGTTCATTGAAAACTTAACTGCTGTTTGATACTGTTTTAATTTTAGTAATGTTCCCGCAGGTTTCACATTTTGTGTTCACTTTAGAAGTGTTATATTTTAAAGGTTATTTTTACATTTTTGGTATTTTTTAGTACAATATACAATCAGATTTTTCCTTCTATATGGTCAAGGAGAGGAAAGGAATCATATCCAGTTGCATAAAGAGCAAAAATGTGAACATGGGATATGATGCCCCCAAAGTCCAGGCAGGTTACAGAGGAGAAGGAGGATTTAGCATAATAAAATATTCTTGCTGGAAAAGCTCTAGATCTTTTAGTTTAATCTTCTCACATTAAAACTGAGATAGTTGGGAGCATAAGAGCTCACTTGAGTTATAACTGGAACCTGAGTTTCCTAATTTCCTGAGTTGGTGTTGTTTCTACCATTCGTTTAGTTTGTAAAAATGAGGTACATATAATGTGAAACAATACTTCTTCAAAAGGTAAAAATTGTATAAAATGCCAAAAATTATTAGATGAGTTTAATATTTCATGCCTAAGGTGATATTTAATAACCCAATTGATGACATTTGAAACGGTGAATGGATTACCAATCTTTAATGCTTGCTTTCTTCTCCTCCCAAAAAAGTATTTACACCGGAGGTACACTAGACTTGTATGTGAAACTGGCTATCAGATTCTTCTCAAATCAGATGTCAAGGATTTGCCTCAACTGGTTTTTGCAAGCTTCGGTTCTTCCCTCCGTCCTACTTTTCTCCAGCTGCATTACTTGGCATACAATATCAGAAACATCATTGTTCTCTATCAGTTTTGACTAAAATACTTTTCAGACCTATTCTAGAAATTAATCTCTAAAAGAAAGCGCAACAACAAAAAGGTCTGCAATATTTATTTGCTGCTTGCCTCATTAAAAGGAGAATTAAAGACAAATTATTCAAAATACTTACTTACTATTTGGTCGCTCTGGGTCTTCGTTGCCGTCCTCGGGCTTTCTCGTTGTTGTGGCGAGCGGGGCTCCTCTTGGGTGCACCAGGCTCAGTAGTTTCGGCGCGCAGGCTTGGTTGCTCTGTGGGGTGTGGGATCTTGCTGGACCAGAGATGGAACCCATGTCCCCTGCACTGGCAGATGGATTCTTAACCACTGGACCACCAGGGAAGTCCAAGACAAAATTGATATTAACTAAAATATCCAGTAAATCAAGATTAGTTTTGGTTTATTTTGTGTCGTAGAAAGTTATAAAGTTACTTTTAAATGTAGTCACATATTGATATTTAATTAATGGTGTGTGGTTTATACATTTTGCACTATATAGACGTTTGTTAATTAATTTTCTCCTTTCTAAATAATGTATTTGACATACCTCCATGTAGCAGTTTGAAGGGTATGCCTGTTTGATATTTGTTTTTGAAAGCTTAAGATATAGGACACAAGTAAGTGCTCCAAAGTCATCAGTACTGTCAGATTCTAATGTAAATCCAAGTCAGTGTCGGTCTATATGCAGTTGCCTAAATGACTGCATCACTCTCTATTCTACGTGTGAGGAACTACAACGGTTTTCTACACATTGTTAAACAGAGATTTACTTTTTAAATTTCTCATTTGTCTAATCCTCCCCTTTCCCTGATTTCTTTTCTTCCTTTCCACCATAGACCCTTTGCCTTAGTTGTTTCTCAACTGTCATACTTTTATGTGTAGTACTCTCCTAGCCTGGAGGGTTTTCCCTCTGCTTTTGGAAATCATATCTACTGGCTATCAAGTCATAACTTCTTCATAAAGTCTTTCCTAAGTATTATGTACTTTTGTCTGATTCCTGAAGTTTAAAGTCTACCCCATATTACATAGCACTTACTTTTTTATAAGATGAAAAGACCTGTAGAACATTTTGTTGTTCAGTTACTAAGTCCTATCCAACTCTGGGACCCCATGGATTGCAGCACACCATGCTTCCCTGTCCTTCATTATCTCCCAGAGTTTTCTCAAATTCATATCCATTGATTCAGTGATGGTATCTAACCATCTTATCCTCTGCCACCCCCTTCTTTTGCCTTCCATCTTTCAGCATCAGAATCTTTTTCAATGATGTAGAACATCAGTTTATTAATAATGAATATATATATATATATCTTTCATTATAATACAATTAAAATTCTGATGACCAATTTACAAAAGAGAACATGAGTTTAAGAATTAACAGACTTGAATGAACATTAGACCTATTACCGTGTATTTCTCAAATGAAGAAACAAAGCAGTTAAATGATTTGCCCAAGGTCTTAAAGAATTAAAACTGACTCTTAGCCTATTGAATGTGTTGTTCTTATTTTCCTTAATTAGACATACAAGCATTTCTTCTTTGATATAGTTATTCCAGTTGCACAAAATTTCCATGTTTGAAGAAACAGTGGCAAAATGTTGATTTGTTCAGGCCAGAAAGATATTAAGCACAAATTCTTTTGACTTTGACAAATTATAGTGACTGAGTGTTTATTACACATTTTCTAGGAGTGGTAGTATTTCTTCAAACCTTTACTTTTAGATGAGCATAGCTAAAGAAAAGCAGCTGGCAACCGTGAAAAAAGGAAGTGGTGAAAGTGACAGTTTATATTGATAGACATATTGAAGGCCATAAGAGTAAGGACTGAGTGGCCTGTTACCCAGTCTGTGTAAAGAGAGGTACTGATATTTGTTGAGAAATATTGTACTTGCACTGAGGCTGCATAAATGCCAGAATTCCCAACATCAGTTCAATTCAATCACTCAGTTGTGTCCAACTCTTTGCGACCCCATGGATCACAGCACACCAGGCCTCCCTGTCCGTCACTGACTCCCGGAGTTTACCCAAACTCATGTCTATCGAGTCAGTGATGCCATCCAACCATATCATCCTCTTTCATCTCCTTCTCCTCCCACCTTCAATCATTCCCAGAATCAGGGTCTTTTCAAATGAATCACTTCTTCACATCAGGTGGCCAGAGTTTTGGAGCTTCAGTATCAGTCCTTCCAATGAACATTCAGGACTGATTTCCTTTAGGGTGGACTGGTTGGATCTCCTTGCAGTCCAAGGGACTCTCAAGAGTCTTCTCCAACACCACAGATCAAAATCATCAATTCTTTGGCACTCAGCTTTCTTTATAGTCCAACTTTCACATCCATACATGTCTACTGGAAAAACCACAGCTTTGACTAGACAGACCTTTATTGGCAAAGTAATGTCTCTGCTTTTTAATATGCTATCTAGGTTGGTCATAACTTTTCTTCCAAGGAGCAACTGTCTTTTAATTTCATGGCTGCAGTCACCATCTGCAGTGATTTTGGAGCCCAGAAAAATAAAGTCTCTTACGGTTTCCACTGTTGCCCATCTGTTTGCCATGAAGTGATGGGACTGGATGCCATGATCTTAGTTTTCTGAATGTTGAGTTTTAAGCCAACTTTTTCACTCTCCTGTTTCACTTTCATCAAGGGACTCTTTAGTTCTTTGCTTTCTGCCATAAGGGTGGTGTTATTTGCACATCTGATGTTATTGATATCTCTCCCAGCCATCAGGGATTGATACAAGGAATAAACTTGTATGTTGCTATTCATGCAGTTCTGTGGTTCTGTTGTCCCAGTGCTATTGTTTAGTCCCTGAGTCATGTCTGACTCTTCTGTGACCCCATGGACTATAGCCCCCCAGGCTCTTCTGTCCATGGGATTCTCCACGTAAGAATACTGGAGTCGGTTGCCATTTCCTTCTCCAGCAGATCTTCTTGACCCAGGAATTGAGCCCACATCTCCTGCATTGCAGATGGATTCTTTACCGCTGAGCCACCAGGGAAACCCAGAGGTTATCCCATTGCTTGACAAAAACAGCTCTTTCAAAACAGCGTCTGTACAAAGCACAAAAGTGAAGTCGCTCAGTCGTGTCTAACTCTTTGCGACCCCATGGACGGTAGCCTACCAGGCTCTGAGTCCATGGGATTTTTTTCCAGGCAAGAATACTGGAGTGGGCTGCCATTTCCTTCTCCAGGGGATCTTCCCAACCCAGGGATCAAACCCAGGTCTCCTGCATTGCAGATAGATGCTTTACCGTCACCTAAAATTGTACTCTGATCCACCCTGAAACCTTGTAGTTTTCTGTTTTTTCCTTGCATACTTAAACAGATTTATATCTGTTTTAGTTCTCTGAACTGCTTTATTAAATAAGTAGGATAAAGCCAACTTAATTTAAACAACCTAAATTTCACTCCTTCACCAAATTAACATTTTTAGGACGCTAAATCTAGAACGGATCTAGTGGAATAGCCTGTTATTTTGGGAATTGATATTTAATACATACATGTTAAGTTTGGACTGCTTCCATTTTCAATTTGAAGAATGGGTCAAGCTCTCAGCGTCTGTCATACCGCCTTTCAGTGTTCTAAGGTAGAATTGTTTCTTATTAACATCTTCTGCCCCCAAATGGCAGTGTACCTGGATCACGTAATAATGTATTTCTCTTAAGAATTGACATGGGACAGGGACCTCTCTGGCGGAGCAGTGGTTAAGACTCCGAGCTTCCATGGCAGAGGGTACCGGGTTGATGCGTGGTCAGGGAATTTCCATAGCATGCCTCACGGTGCAGCCACACACACAAAAAGTTAAGAATTGATATTGGACAAACCCTTATCAGGATGGTTCTGAGCTAGGTACTGTTTAATCAGTCTCATGCAAAAGCAGTTAATGTGCTATCAACTTGGGATCAAACCTGAAAATTACCTTGGATACTAACAGCACTATTAAGACTATGTGTGGTTCTATAAACCCTGAATCTGTATGTAAAAGTTTTAGAAAAGGGAATCCAACACATTTAATTACAGAATGACCTGAAATCTCTCTTCTCAAAAATCTGGTGCTACTCGAGTTAGAATTTCTATTACATAGTCATTTTATGCTTTTTAAGTCTTATAACCTACCTATACCCCTTGGTTCTATAAATGCTCATTCTATCCCAAATTTCCTTCTATATATTTAATATTCTCAACTCTAGATGGGAATTTCTACTTTGTACTACTGACTTTAATTTCTTTTTTCCATTTTAGCAGTGCACACAATCCAGATTATAATTCTGGTAGTGATTTATTCTTCACCTGGGGATATGCCTTCAACCTGAGCATGAAGGACTATTGCTAGCTTATTGTTCACACTAAGTCAGTACAGAAAAATATTTTGCATTTCTATACATTAACAAAGAATTAGAACATGGTATTTTTTAAAAAGATTAAATATGTATAGAATACAGGCATGCAAACACTCAGATTTCAGTTCTTCCCAAATTGATTTTTAGATTCACTGCCACTCGTCAACATCTCAAGAGAATATTAAGTATCAAAGTTAATCAAAATGACAGGTCGCCATGAGTGATTGTAGAGATGTTCCTGCAAACTAATGCCACCTTTGAAAGCAGTTTGGCACTCCATTTTGGGTACATTTTAAGGAAGAAACTTGACAATATTGCAGAATGTATCCAAAGACTTCCTAGAGTCCTTACACATTTGAAGCCCACTGAAATATAGCTGAGAAAAGAGAAGATGCAAAGGAGAAAAGGAAAGATATACCCATTTGAATGCAGAGTTCCAAAGAATAGCAGGAGAGATAAGAAAGCCTTCCTCAACAATCAACGCAAAGAAATAGAGGAAAGCAGTAGAATGGGAAAGACTAGAGATCTCTTCAAGAAAATTAGAGCTACTGAGGGAACATTTCATGCAAAGATGGTCTCAATAAAGGACTGAAATGGTCTGGACTTAGCAGCAGCAGAAGATATTAATTAAGAAGAGATGGCAGGAATACACAGAAGAACTCTACAAAAAAGATCTTAATGGCCCAGATAACCAGATGGTGTGATCACTCACCTAGAGCCAGACATCCTGGATTCTAAGTCAAGTGGGCCTTAGGAAGCATCACTACAAACAAAGCTAGTGGAGGTGATGGAATTCCAGGGGAGCTATTCCAGATCCTGAAAGATGACGCTGTGACAGTGCAGCAGTCAATATGGCACAGCAGATGTGGAGACTCGGCAGTGGGCCCGGGGCTCCAGTGCCGAAGGGCGCTCACCCACCACACAGCTGTACTCACTCACACGCTAGAAAGTAATGCTCAAAGTTCTCCAAGCCAGGCTTCAACAGTACGTGAACCATGAACTTCCAGATGTTCAAGCTGCATCTAGAAAAGGCAGAGGAACCAAAGATCAAATTGCCAACATCCGTTGGATCATAGAAAAAGCAAGAGAGTTCCAGAAAAACATCTGCTTTATTGACCACACCACAGCCTTTGACTGTGTGGATCACAACAAACTGTGGGAAATTCTTCCAGAGAAGGGAATACCAGACCACCTGACCTGCCTCCTGAGAAATATGTATGCAGGTCAAGAAGCAACAGTTAGAACTAGACATGGAAGAACAGACTGGTTCCAGATAGGGAAAGGAGTACATCAAGGCTGTATATTGTCACCCTGCTTATTTAACTTATATGCAGAGTACATCATGAGAAATGCTGGACTGGATGAAGCACAAGCTGGAATCAAGATTGCTGGGAGAAACATCAATAACCTCAGATATGCAGGTGACACCACCCTTATGGCAGAAAGCAAAAAACTAAAAAGTGTCTTGATGAAAGTGAAAGAGGAGAGTGAAAAAGTTGGCTTAAAGCTCAACATTCAGAAAACTAAGATTATGGCATCCAGTCCCATCACTTCATGGCAAATAGATGGGGAAACAATGAAAACAGTGACAGACTTTATTTTCTTGGGCTCCAGAATCACTGCAGATGGTAACTGCAGCCATGAATTTAAGGCTCCTTGGAGAAAAGTTATGACCAACCTAAACAGATTGCTTTATATATAAAGCAGAGACATTACTTTGCCAACAAAGGTTGTCTAGTCAAAGCTGTGGTTTTTCCAGTAGTCATGTATGGATATGAGAGTTGGACTATAAAGAAAGCTGAGCGCCTAAGAATTGATGCTTTTGAACTGTGATGTTGGAGAAGACTCTTGAGAGTCCCTTCGACTGCAGGGAGATCCAACCAGTCCATCCTAAAGGAAATCAGTCCTGAATGTTCATTGGAAGGACTGATGTTGAAGCTGAAACTCCAATACTTTGGCCACCTGTTGCCAAGAACTGACTCGTTTTAAAAGACCCTGATGCTGGGAAAGATTGAAGGCAGGAGGAGAAGGGGATGAAAGAGGATGAGATGGTTGGATGGCATCACCAACTCGATGGACATAAGTTTGAGTAGGCTCCAGGAGTTGGTGATGGACAGGGAAGGCTGGTGTGCTGCAGTCCATGGGGTTGCAAAGAATCAGACACGATTGAGCCACTGAACTGAACTAAAATATATCACTTTCTTTCATGTAACAAGTAAAATTTTCCTGTTTTAAACAGTGGCTCATAATCTTCAGAAAAGAACATCAATGCTGTCAATTTATAAATGCCATTTCAGGTTATACTTTTTTGCCATCTAGTGGCCAAGACTATTTCCTGCTTGCCTCAGGTACGTATTCTTACCTTCTGAACCCCCAAAAAACTTTAACATAGTCTTAAATTTTAATTTTGTTTGGTTTGATTTTGAGTTTTGTGTATGAGATGGGAAGGTCTTTTCCTCGTTGTTTTTCTTTGTCCGCTAGACTCATTATACTCTTTCCGCTAGACTCATTATACTCTTTCCATGTCCACACCATACATAGCAAAACATTTCATTCCCAAGACTAATCTTAACTCAGTGATTAAAAACATGGACTCTGGGTCAAACTATTAAGTATGAATCCTGGCTTCACTATAGTCATCTTGGGGAAACCCAACTTCTCAGCTTTCTCATCTGTAAATTGGGCTGGTGGGGAGGATAAGGGCATCTCTTTCATAGGGTTGTTATGAGGATTATTTATGAAGTTTTTTTTTCTTTTTACAAGACCTAGCTATTTAAGTATTTTGATAAATAAACACTAGTTTGGCTTTCATAACCTAGCAAAATATACCTGCAGATTTATATCCCTGAATGTCAGCAGTGACAGTACTGTTTGATTTGTTTTGTTTTATAAACTTTAGTTCTGCTGTCATTGCCTTTTGAGGGACTTCTGTGTGACTCTTGGGTCAGCATGCTTACACAAATATAAAGGATGCTCATTTTAATTCTTTGTTCGTAAATATGAATCGTAAGTGAAGAAGCAGGCTAACAGCATGAAAATAAAAGATGAACAGAGGGAACAAACATCATCTGAAAAACACAGTTGGACAGAACAACAAAAATTTGGCTCACTTAGTATTCTGAGAGAGATTTGAGAGGGTATTGCACCCCTAATCCAAAAGGTTTTTAAGTAAAAACTGTTTTTATAGAGTACCAAAGTAGCAATCTGAACTAAACACGAAGAAATTCCCTAGGAAATAGAGCTGAAAGAAAAGGAGAAAAAGAAAAAGTTTGTTAAGTATAATAGTCCTGGGATTCCTATATAGGAATTCCTGGTATAAAGGAAAGGAGATGGAGAGGGAATTAAAAAACAGTAGAAGAAAAATTCTTTAAGTCTTGGGGCTTCATATCAAAATGACTTGTTAAATACACAACAGTATGAATGAAAACACATTTAGATATACATAGTCTCTTAGAATTTCAAAGCTAAGGATAGAAGAAAATCTTACCTTTTTTTTTGGAGGAAAGAGTTTTTGTTTTAAAGGAATAGAAAATCAGATTGGTATTAGCAATCAATATTGAATGCTAACACACATCATCATGTGGGCTAATAATCTAAATTGGGATGGAAATTTTTTTTTTTTAATTTGTAATTCTAAAGCATGCTTAATTTGCCATAGGTGTGAAATCTAAATAAGAACTTTTTAAAAGTGTTCGCTAAAATATGCTTTATTTTCCCCAGGCCCTTGTGAAGGAGGGAGGGCAAATGCTTGGAGGTGTATTCTAGCAAAACCAAACAAAAAATAATCCCACAAAAGGATTAAAACATGGTATTATGAAACAACAGAAGGAAGATGAAAAGAAATCCTGGATAGACACACAGCTGGACTGGGAAATGTCCCAGAACATAATTGTTTCAAATTAAAACAAAACTCACTGGGATCTAAGACCATCTTCAGAAACAGCACAGATTCTGTTGCACAAATTCTGAGAATAAGAAGATGGAATATATTAAATGTTATGAAAGCTTCTGAATTTTGTAAAGACTAAAAAA
Organism: Cervus elaphus; assembly: GCF_910594005.1. Lineage (NCBI taxonomy): Eukaryota > Metazoa > Chordata > Mammalia > Artiodactyla > Cervidae > Cervus > Cervus elaphus. The sequence continues at coordinate 46,296,554 of NC_057843.1, read as the reverse complement.
AGGCACAGGTCTGAGAGAATTAAAGATTCTTCAGAAAGTCCAAATATGAAATAAACTGAAATGTACCTTATTTTTAAGCAGTTATCAGAGTTATAAAAGCACCTTAACACTTAGAATTTAGTGACCTAAAATATCACCCTACCTGGATGTCAGTGGAAAACATTGCAGATAATTTTTATTGTTACCCGTTTAAAAAAAAATATCATCCTATTAAACAAAAATTTAATAATTATAAAAAGCAAACTGCAAAGGATATAAAATTTAATATGAATGTAATTTTATAGCCAGTTATAATGGTATTTGATTACATGGGAAGCCAGTAGAAACTTCCTAAAGTTGATGGAACAAGAAGTGAGGATTCAAGTATAATGTTAAAGTTATAAAAATAACCTATAAAAACATAAAAATCACATCGAAATGAGCAGAGAACGGAGAAAGGGTAAATTCTCTGAATTTTTCTTAATAATGAAACATTATGATGGTGGAGAATAAATACATGACTGTGGTATTAGACATGAGATCTAAAAGCAAATGACCCAACATCATAATTTCTGGGATGGAGCCTGGTTTGGGTTTGAGTTTCTGGTGGGATTAGGGAAGAGACTTTTGTTTTAAATCTTTATTTTTCTCAGATTCATACAAGCGTATGGTTAAGGAGCCAAATGTTTCTACAAAATTTGTTGTAAAAATTAGCAAGCCGGAGCCCTGCTCTCTCTTTGGTATTTACCTCCTAAAGAACAATGTTATATTGCTACTTCTTATATGTTGACATCCCACTTACAAAAGGCCCCAAACTGTTACATTCTCCTTCCCACAACTTCCCCATGTAACGGTCCCATATAAGTATCATTGGATCTTTCTGATTATTCTGCTTCCTCAGAAGATTCTTCCAGTGCAAACCTCTGGTCTTCTGAATTGGGAAGAATATCTAGGGAACTGAATTCTTAAATACACTTTCAACCAGTACTTACTTTATTTAGCCTGGAAGGAGACTTAGTTTATATTTTTTAAACTTTGTTGTTTGACTTTTTTTAAACCATGTCTTACAATACTTTTATAATTGCAATGTTACTTTTAATATCATAGTAATCTCAATTATGCTGCCTGTTTAATAATTATTTGAATATAGTAGTGGTGTTAGCACCATGTACATTTCAAATTTTCTGAACCTTATTAACTACTTTGATTATATTGTGCTGCAGATGGGTGTTTTAAGGTATGTAGTGTGTTTAAGTGTTCACCTGGAAAATGTCCCAGAAACAGATGTTACTTCTTATAAATGTGGAGAAAATAATGTTTATTTGTGGAATATCTTCACCAATGTACATTGCGAACTTTGAAGATAAGCATGTTTTGGAAAGTTTTTCATTAGAAGTGCCAAAAATGCCATGATTATGGGTAGGAGAATGTGTGTCTGTTCATATTTTAGCATATGCTCAGCAACATATAGAGGTATGACTTTGAAATTGCACTTTACAGTCACCAAGAGTTTTATAGGAATCTGTGATATTAGCATATTCAAGTCATCAAACTGTCCTGCTTAAACAGGAAGACTTGATTCAGTTGTTCAGGCATTAGTTGAGTGTATCATCAGGATTTTTAAGTGTTTAGAATATTGTATGGACTGTATTCAGAGAAACCAGTTAGCCAATAGTCACAAACATTCTTAATAGTTTCTTATGGTTTACTTGCAACTCCAACATAAACAAACCTTTTAATAACATTATTAAATAAAATGGCTTTTAAGTTAAGATTGGATTAGATGTAGTATTTTTGTTAAGATTATAACCTTCTATTATTATTGTGTAGGTATTGTGTAGGTAATCTCATTTAGTTCTAGGTGACTACTTGTTCAACAGAATCTATAAAAATAGCTTATATGTACTTTGATGGGAAGATTGGTGAGGAAAGAGCACCAGCATTTAAAGAGAGTGTGGATATTAATATGCATGTAAACTCTGGTTCTGCGTTGCCTGGGTTTGAATTCTTTTAGTTCGACACTACCTGCTAGGACTTTCTCCAGTGATGGAAATCCTCATTCTGCACTGTGCAGTTTGGAATGAACATGAACTTGGGCGAACTCCAGGAGATGGTGAGGGGCAGGGAGGCCTGGCATGCTGCAGTCCGTGGGATTGCACATAGTCAGACATGGCTGGGTGACTGAACGGCAACAGCAAGCACATGAGGCTGGTGTGGCTGAGGAACTGGATGTTTAATTTTAATTACTTTAAGTAGCCAGAGGTAGGTAGTGGCTCCTGAACTAGTGCAGTAAGAATTTTAAAACTAAAGGAAAACATAAGAATTACAGAAGTGGCTGCAGTGACCAGTATGTAGGACTGCTGAGGCAAATTAGTTTGTTTGGCGTAGCTTATAGGCTCTTCAGCCTTAATTTCCATTGTCTATAATCATGTCATAGATCCAGTTTCCTCGATTCTGATTCTTACAGTTTAACTTTCTTTTACTAAAAAAAAATAAATTATACTAACACTAGGAGTGAGATTATTTTGGTATCTCCGGTAGAACTCAACATTTTTATGTATCTAACCCGAACTTTTCTCACCAGCAGGAAAAGAAACTTATTTTGACATTGCCCAGTACATTTTGCCTATTTGCTGCTGCTGCTGCTGCTGCTGCTAAGTCACTTCAGTCGTGTCCGACTCTGTGCGACCCCATAGACGGCAGCCCACCCAGGCTCCCCTGTCCCTGGAATTCTCCAGGCAAGAACACTGGAGTGGCTTGCCATTTCCTTCTCCAATGCATGAAAATGAAAAGTGAAAGTGAAGTCACTCAGTCATGTCCAACTCTTGTGACCCCATGGACTGCAGCCTACCAGGCTCCTCCTTCCATGGGATTTTCCAGGCAAGAGTACTGGAGTGGGTTGGCATTGCCTTCTCCATTGCCTATTTGAGAAACTCCTAAATTTTTTAAAACATACAGTTGTTAGGGCATCTGTTCAATTTACCAACAAAAACCACATTTCATAGGTGTTCTCAAGTGATACATTGGTCCAGTTACTAAGTTTCTCTAGAATCTTATTCATATTTAAGAATTATAACTCTGTCTTAAAAAGTAACTGATGGGATTCAGTGAATAGTTCTGAGAAATTTTTCCTTTCAATTTGAAATATAAAAAAAATACAGTGCTTTGAAAAATTCCTTTCCTAAGTCTTTTTTTCCTAGTAAAGTCACTCAATCAAGTCTTTTGATCTCACAGAATGTGGAGTACTTCTGCTATTGATTTTTTTTTTAATTTTTATTTTTTTGGCCGTGCTGGGTCATTGCTGCCAGTTGCGGCTACTTGCCAGTTGCGGCTACTTTCTAGCTGCGGTGCACGAGCTTCTCATTGTGGTGGCTTCTCTTGTTGAGGAGTCGGTAGTTGTGGCCCACAGGCTTAGCTGCCTCATGGCACATGGGATCTTACCAGATCAGGGATCGAACCTGAGCCACCAGGGAAGCCCTGTGGATTCTTATAATGATCAAAAAGAAGAAATAAGCATAACCTACCTCAAAGAGATAAGAGTTGCAGAAGCTATATTTCAGGCTTCCCTGGTAGCTCAGATGGTAAAGAGCTACCCCCGCTTGCAATACGGGAGACCTAGGTTCGATCCCTGGGTTGGGAAGATCCCCTGGAGGAGGACACAGCAGCCCACTTCAGTATTCTTGCCTGGAGAATCCCCAGGGACAGAGGAGTCTGGTGGGCTGCACAGTCCATGGGGTCCCAAAGAGTCAGACACAACTGAGCGACTAAGCACACACACACAAGCTGTATTTCTACATACGGTATATACAGATAATGTATTATCTGTATACAGAAAATGTGTTAAAACCACATGTACATAGAGAGAGGGGATATATTTATACATATAGCTGACTCACATTATTGTACAGCAGAAACCAACCCAACTTGTAAAGCAATTATACTCCAATTAAACATAGACTAAACACCTAGTTTCTAAGTAACAGCAGAAATTTGGATCATTCTAAGTATTTTGGATGCTCTTTTGGGGGCGGGGGAGTGCAGGATCTTCCTTGCTGCACGAGGCCTTTTCTAGTTGCTGCGAGCGGGGGCTGCCCTGCACAGGCTTCTCGTTGCAGTGGCTTCTCTTGTTGCAGACCGTGAGCGCTGCCTGCAGGGGTTCTCAGCGCGTGGGCTTCGGTAGTTGCAGCACGTGGGGTCAGCGGTCAGCTTAGTGGGCGCTCAGCATGTGGAATCGTCCCAGACCAGGGATTGGACCCGTGTCCTCTGCATTGGTAGGCGGATTCCTGCCCACTGGACTACTGGGGAAGTCCTGGGTGCTCTGTCTTGACTGGAAAATAAGTATGTTGCCAAATTTCCTTAATCATGAATATTCCATTTCTCTGTATGCATTAAACTCTGTAATATGTATGGCTCCCTCAAAAACCGTAACACGCATATTTTCCTTGTTGCTGTACTTCCGTAAATGTTACTACAGATGACATGCTGGATGTTAGGGTGGCAGTACCTCAGTCTCTTGGTGCCCTCCAAGACTGAAGTGAGCTTAATTTCCCTTACTTTGACACACCCCTGGGCTACTGAGTTGAATGTGATTAACCCCCTCTGTATGTAGTATTAGTGGCAATTTCCTTTGCATTAGTCAGTTGGGGTGTGCTGGGATCATGCCTCCTTCACAGAACTAACCTTAAATCTTTTTTTTTTTCTCCTTTCTTTTTCATCGTTGAATATCTTCTGTGCCATCACTTCTGACTTCATTCTGACCTTTACTACTTCTTGCTCTTAATATTCAAACATCTACTTTGTTTATATATTTCTGGTGTTAGGCTCTGCTATAATTCTAACTTAATTTTTACTTTTTCGGGTTTCTTCTGGCAGTTTGAAAAAACATAAGTCTTTAATTTCTAGTTCTGTTCATTACAACAAACTCTTGAACCCTGAAAGAATCAATTATCCTTTGTATGTGGTAGTAATATGAGACAATCCGCATTACCAAGAAACTATTACAAAAGAGATCAAAATAAGACTTTTTTTCTCAGTACATGTTATTACGTCAGGAATTGCTGCAAGTCATTTCAGTAATTTCTTGTGTCAGAAGAAAGGAAGGAGATTATGGTATGTCATTTTATTTAAGGACGATCTTTAACACTAGTCTTCCTGTTTTGCTGAGAAAGGACTCAGGTGTTCATCTTTTTTCCATTGTCATTGAGCAGGAAAAAGTTACCAGGAGAAGCAGGTTCCTAAATTATTATTTCATTCAATTTTAGGAACTTCCTTCTGCTATAAAAGTAAAATAACTGAGTCCCCCGCCAAAAGGAAAACCTTAATCTTCACAATGGGCCATCTGTTTAACATTGAGCTGACCTTTCACTTTGTGAATTGATTTCCAAAGGGGCAAGATTCCCTCCTCCCCGGGAGACTGTTGTATTCTGTGCTCTATAACGCACTGAGCAGTTTAGTAACTAGCAATGTTTATCCGGCCTGCACCTGCCCAATTCAGGTTCATACGTTTTTATTTGATTGCTTCTACGCTGCCACCATACAGAAGACCTAAGTAATTGTCACAAAATATGCTGGCTTTCTTTCTTAACATGTTGATTTGTAAACTTTTCCTTTTGTGGGAACTTCTGAGGTGAGAAGAATTGAGTTAATCTTAATAACTTATTGCTTCCCTGATAGCTCAGTTGGTAAAGAATCCACCTGCAATGCAGGAGACCCCCGGTTTGATTCCTGGGTCAGGAAGATCCGCCGGAGAAGGGATAGGCTACCCACTGCAGTATTCTTGGGCTTCCCTTGTGGCTCAGCTGGCAAAGAATCTGCCTGCAGTGCCAGAGACCTGGGTTCGATACCTGGGTTGGGAAGATCCCCTGAATGAAGGGAAAGGCTACCCACTCCAGTATTCTGGTCTGGAGAATTCCATGGACTGTATAGTCCATTGGATCACAAAGAGTCAGAAACGACTGACTTTCACTTTACTTCACTAATAATTTATTAACTCATTCATCTAAAAAATTATGTTAGAGACTTCATTATGTGTCAGACACTTTGCATGGCACTAGAGGTACAGAATGACCTTTCTTCATATATTTGTTAGCCTGTGTATCTTTCTGCCTATGCATATGTTTTGTCCATTTCCTCTCTTGAGTTTTTTGTTGTTTTCTTGTTTATGTAGAAGTTTCTTATTTTAGATATTAACCCTCTGACTGGATGGTTTTGATGAAGAAATCATATTTCCCAAAGCATTTTTTACTAAATAGAAATTCTTTATTTGGTTGAAGCTAAATTTGCTAGTGTTTTCTCTTTTATGGATTTTTTCTTCTGACTTGTATTAGTTTGACTTTTAGGTTTATAATCCATCTGGAGTTTGTGTTCTACATACTGAGAGGTAAGGATACTAGTTTGTTTTTTTTTTAATACAGTTTTTAAAGGTTACTATTGAAACTGTGCAACCACCACCCAAGTCAAATATAGAGCATTTTCGTTTAAAAGAAACCCCATACATACTCTTCCGTTGTTCCTCAACTTTCCCATGCTCCACAGTGCTTGAAAACCAGTAATCTCTACTTCTATAGATTTGCCTATTCTAGATGTTTCATATAAATAGAATCATAAAATGATCTTTTGTGACTGGCTTCTTTCAAGATCCATCCACTTTGTAGAATGCATGAATACTTTGCTCCTATTTTTATTCAGTATTTCATCATGTGGATATCCCACATTTTGTTTATCAGACGATGACCATTTGGATGGTTTCTGTCTTTTTAGCTATTATGAATTATGCCACTGTGAACGTACATTTACAAGTTTTTGTGTAGACATATGTTTTCCTGTCTCTTGGGTGTATACCTAGGATTAGAATTGCTTAGTCAAGTGGTAGCTCTGTGTTTCTGAGGAACTGCCAAAGTGTTTCCCAAATAGTTGTACCATTTTACTTCCTATCAACAGTATATGAAGGGTCCAGTTTCCCAATATCCTTGTCAACCTTTGTTTTTTTTTTTTAATTGCCATCCTAGTGGGCTTGAACTGGTATGTTGTGGCTTTGAACAGCATTTCACTAATGATTAATGATGTTGAGCATCCTTTCGTGTGTTTATTCGCCATTTGGATATCGTCTTTGGGAAAATATCTTTTCAGATCTTATGTTCATTTTTTATTGGGTATTTTTGTTGTTGCTGTTCTGTTACTCAAGAAATTCATATATTTCACTAGTTATTTAACTTATTCACATGATATTTTTTACTTTTAAAGCTTGTCTATAAATCTGTCTTCTTTTTCATTTAGCATTTTAGATTTTGCTCATCTTTTTCTCTTGATAAGTCTTGTCTGAATTTTCTTTCCATAGAAGTATGGTTATGAATTCAGGTTCCAGAGTCATTCTGCCACTTATTAGTTCTAACATTTACTAGCTGTGTCACTCCTGGCAGGTTTATAACTACTCTGTGCCTCTGTTTCCTTAATTGGAAAATGGGTATAAGGGTAGTCTTTATGTAAGAGGATTATTGAAAGAATTAAGTGAATTAATATGTGAAAAGGATTAGTACAGTGCCTGACACTTTAGGATTAGTAAGTGCTCAGTTACTGCTACAAAAAGTGAAAGTCGCTCAATCATGTTCAACTCTTTGCGACCCCGTGGACTATACAGTCCATGGAATTCTCCAGGCCAGAATACTGGAGTGGGTAACCTTTCCCTTCTCCAGGGGATCTTCCCAACCCAGGGATTGAACCCAGGTCTCCCTCATTGCAGGAAGATTGTTTACCAGCTGAGCCACAAGGGAAGCCCTCAGTTACTGCTAGTTGCTGTTAGAAGTAGTGGAAGCCTTTTCTAAGAATCTTTTTTTTGGTCTATTAATTTTTCTGTTGCTTTTTGTTCTCTATTTTGTTGATATCTACCATTAATTTACCATAATTATTTGTATTTATATTCCTTCTTGAGTTTAACATGGTGATAAATACTCAAAGCTAGACATTTGTAATGAATAACTATAATTACTTCAGGTGTTTCCTAGAAACTGTCAATTTTTTTTTTTGGTGGTTATATCTGACTTATTAAGAGTCATAATCAGAATTCCCCGTCAGCCCATGATTAGGACTCCATGCTTCGACTACAGAGGACATGGGTGCAATCCCTGGTCAAGGCACTAAGATTCTGCATGCCCTGTGATGTGGCACTCCCCCAAAAAATCATATTCATGCTTTTCTTCTGTCTTAAGCTTATCAATATTAATATTCTGATCAGTTCAAATGACCAGTGCCCCTGTACACTTGTACTGTTTCCAATCCTCTCCATATTGGTATTCTCTAAAGTTTTGATTCTAGGTTATTAGGGATATACTTTGTTGCTTTTTTCCTTCACTGCTTATTTACTGGAAAAAAAAAAAAAAAAGACATTAACTAGTCTTGTCATATCTCAGACTTCTCTTGGATTTCTTTTCCTTTTTACTAAAGTTTTTCAAAGAGGGTCTTGGTTTAATCTGAGTTTTTGTGTTCCTGCAGATATCGTTATTTTGTCCTCATACTAAATTGGTATGTTGTCTCTCTGTGGAATTCTAGCTTCAAAGTTTTTAACTTATTTTAAAACCTATCCCTTCAGTGTCTTCTGGTTTCTAGCGTCACTATTGAAAAGTTACATGTTCATCTGATTCTTGTTCCATTGTAAGTAATTTCTTCTTTTTGGAAGCTTTTAGATTTTTGTTTCAGTTTTAATATTTACTGTAACTTGTCTAGCTGTGAATGTTTTCTTAAATACCTTCTTGGCATTCTGAGCTATTTCGATCTGAATTTTCTTTTATTCTGAAAAATTACTAAGATTGTCTTTATTTTATTCTCTGGTTTTTTTTGGAGGGGATTCTTATGTAATATTGATGTTAGTTTTTATTTCTACTTACTTCGTCCTTAAATTTTCTTCTTTATTTTCCATATCTTATCCTCCTGAAAGCTTCTGTACTTGGGAATTCCTCATCCTGATTTCCTAGCTCACTAATGTGTTCTTAAACTATTATTGATACTTGTACCCACCCACCAGTGTAATTCTTTATTTCAGATACTGATTTTTCTATTGCAGAGATTCCAGTTGGATTTTTCTTTCTGACACTTTTTTCTGCTTCATCTTTAAGTTTTCTCTTCTCTCTCACTCTGTGTAAATAAGATTATTATAACATTTTAAATCCCTATTTTTGTCTGGTCATAACTGTTGTTTTCCACCTGTGATTATTTTATGGCCAAGAAATAACTGGTAAATGACATGTTTATATTTAGGTGAGTTATATTAAAAAATTGGGTTTTAATTATCTATATTTAACAAGATATTTCAGTGAATTATCAAGAATAATATATTCTCCCTCAGTAGTTTGCTCAGCTCTGATCATACTAAAACTTAGGTTTGTTTTATTTATATTTTCTGTTGTGGAAAATTTTCACATTTATAGGAAAGAGAATAACTTTTAAGCAAGTCTGTGTTGCTGCCCTATCAGAGCTGTTATTAGGAAAGCAATAATTTCCAAGGTTTTGTTATTAAGTGGATACTAGTTATGTGGATTCAAGGCAGTGGAGGTGTTAATAATTTCTTCTGCCACCATTACGAAAATCAGGTTCTTTTAATAGACTTGACCATGGCACAGCAGATTTTTCTCGTCTTCATCTTTTCTTTGATGTTTATCTTCAGAAGCATCTCTGCATGTATGTTCAGTTAGCCAGATTTATTTAAAAATTACTATAGTATATAAAAGTCTTCATGTTCAAGAAGTAAATTACGGGAACAAAGTATAGCTAATAAGCTTTTAATGGGCTGTTCAGAGTGAGCAGTTGATGGCATGTAAGGTAATTGGAAGTGAGAAATAACCATAGGCAGAGTATTAAACAGGTGGCACTGATATATTGTACCTTCTACCTCATCTTTTTCCAGATCATCTTCTTTGTAACTGACCCTTTGAACTTCTTTCTCTACCATCCCTGCCAGATCTTTTATTCCCCTGGCCAGGATAATAGATTTGTCACCAAATTCTGCAGTAGACATCACTAATTTATCACACATTCTTTGTCTGGCAAACCCTGGGTATCCCCTCAGAATCCTCAGCACAACCCTTCATGGAACCAATTAGAATTATCATCATAGATGACAACTAGTTGTCATTTCTGTTCTATCTGACTCTTGTTCCAACCACAGGAAGACATTAACTTACTCAGGTTGTATTCATTTTGAAGGCTGAAAAGGAATAAAGATAGAAATGCAAGTAAAATGCTTCCCATTAGCCAAGATACATTTTTCTGCCTTTCCTTTACTCATCTTTTAAAGGCTTTCATATCACTCCTACCCTTGCTTGCTGCTTTCTCTCCTGTTTCTGCTGCTTCTTTCTACCTAATCAATTTGTACATGGAAATCAACACATTTGTATTAAGCAGTATAAACTAGATTTTCAATTAGTAATTAATGAAACAAGCATTCCTTTCTTTCTGTATGTACTCAACACTTTAGTCACTCTTCTGAGGTGATTTTTTTTTCTTTTGGTATAATGAAGTATTTTTTTTCCTGTCCTTTATTTAGATTTTTTAGAGAAAATTAGGTGCCATTAGACCAGACCAGAGAGACCTCTGGTTACTCTGGAAGGTGTTTGTTTTGAATGCCTTCTTCCTGGAACCAAGTAATGGTCTACCACTAAAAAGAGATAAGAATTTAAGAAAGGATAATTAGAAGGAAATGCTGGTAGGGCAAACAAGTAGTACTTTATTTATGTTCCTGAGTTAATATGAACTGTGGATACTTTTTAAATATTGCTGAAAAAGGCACAGGAGAAAGTGGACCATTTATGAGTGTCGGCTGTATAGCCATTATTACCATGTTAAATGCTTTAACAATATCATTGTATATGTTCTTCACAACCAGTCTGTTCATTGTAGGCATTTACTTAACGAAGACAATAAGGGTCAAAAAGGTAAATAATTTGCTCAAGGTTATATGGCTATTCAGTGCTACCCCCAACTCTGACTTCAATGTTCCTCTTATTTCTGTCTAACCATTTAGAAAGTTTTCCTTGAACAGATTTTACCTTTTTTTCCTTCTTGATTTGGGCAATAATTACATACATAACATATATTGATTTTAATGTCTTATCGGTTATTTAGGCCACTGGCACTATGGCTAAAATAATAAGCTTCTGAGTCAAGTAGTGTTCTGAGCCTTTGAGGCAGTATAACTTAGTGATGTAGGACGATGACTGAGCCTGGTGTAAAATCCTGGCTCTGCAACTAACTCACCTTGTGCAGATTTCTCTCTCAGACTACCACACAGGGTTGCTTAGAGGATGAAACATGCTAAAAGGCATAGAACACTTAGCGCAGTTCCTGGCAGACAGTGAGTGCTTCTTCAGTGCTACTATTATATATTTATTATGTTAAATCCCTAACTTCTCGAGATTCTGAGAATTTCCACTGAAATTACAAACTAAAGATATTTCATACCCCCTTTATTGTTTTTTTGTGAAGAAATAGCAAATTTATACCTGTATTCTCTGATAAGAGTATAATTTTTCATATTTTGGTAAAGTATGACAAGATACCACTACTATTTGAAATGTGTCATATAGTATTTGAATCTGTTTTCTGCTCAGGAGTATTTGCCTCACCTCAGGATTTAATGTGTTTCTACAAAGATGCCAAAAATCTATTTGGGCAAGGATATTTCATATAACAGTAGTAGACACTGACCACTACTAGAATTTACTGGTTGGTGTCTTTGTTTTAACTTTTATTGTATGTAAATGCAGAATGCACATTCAGTGATTAAAACATTGACTATTTTCTTTTTCAGAAGATGAATAATCTTTCGTTTAGTGAGCTATGTTGCCTCTTCTGCTGTCCACCTTGTCCAGGGAAAATTGCTTCAAAGTTAGCATTTTTGCCACCTGATCCAACTTACACGCTGATGTGTGATGAAAGTGGAAGCCGTTGGACTTTACACCTATCAGAACGAGCAGACTGGCAATATTCTTCTAGAGAAAAAGATGCCATTGAGTGTTTCATGACTAGAACCAGTAAAGGCAACAGAATTGCCTGCATGTTTGTGCGTTGCTCACCCAATGCCAAATATACTTTACTCTTTTCCCATGGAAATGCTGTTGATCTTGGTCAGATGAGCAGCTTTTACATAGGACTCGGATCACGGATTAATTGTAATATATTCTCATATGATTACTCTGGATATGGTGCAAGTTCTGGGAAACCAACAGAGAAGAACCTCTATGCAGACATAGAAGCTGCTTGGCTTGCTCTTAGGACAAGGTAAATGATGATTGGAAATTGTTTTCCACACGCTGAAATTGTCTTGTGTAAGAATAACATGTTTTTGTAATACACTTTGAAGTACTAAGTAGAGTTTATATTTACCAGTATAAATCTATAAATAGTTACAGTTTTAGATTATAATTTTAAATTTTGTATAATAGCATAAAAGACTTTGACAAATTATGTGTGTGTGAGAGAGAGGTTCTTAAAAATTTATTTAAGCCAGTGAAAAACGTTTGGTTTTAGGAACTTATTAGAGAAAAAAAAAAATTACTGGATTGTGGTGTTGAAATGTTTATTCAAAGTTGCAGAATTTCAAGAGAGAAAAAACAGTGATTTAAATAATCATTCACTTGATCTGTCATTAACAGCATAAGAGGCTAGATTGCTTTTGTTCAGATCCTAAGCAGGATTTGCATTATTTTATATAATTAAAAATAAATAGAAATTACATTAATCATTTTCTAGTCACCAAGATACTTAGTTTTTTCTTGAAAAATATTGCAGTTTTGTATACTTCAATGTATTTTCTCATCAGACAGTTAATGTACACTAAACAGAAATAATACCTTAGTACAAATTATTCCTCATTATACATTAATAAGCTGCCTGACTTCCAGAGTATTTTAGAGTACATAGAGAAAACTTCCCATTCCTAATTTAATCTTTAAATATTAATATTAATGGTTTCAGTTGGCTGGGAAGAACTTCCTCAATTTCATTAGTAAGTATGATCTTTTTAGAAAATGTCTTTAGAAACATTTACTGCCCCCCACCCCTACCACAAGATGTATAATAGATTATGGTCTCATAGCAGAGTTCTGTATAAAGGAGATTCTTAAGCCAATTGAAATGATATGAGAACATATTTCTAACAAGTAAGAAAAAAAGAGATGGTAAGTAGTAATTAAGTAGCTTTAGGGAGGAAGGCACAAAAGGGTAAATATTTATAAACTTCAGAACTACTGTAAATGACTGCAAAATATGCTTAAGTTACACCGATATCAATCCCCTCAGGCCTACAAACAAAAATGAGTGCCTCCTTTCAGAGTCAGCCAGTTAAATATAATATAATACCTGTCAGGAAAATATAATTTTTTAAATAACAGATTTATTGCAATATAATTCACACACTATAATCAACTTCGGTGAATTAGTAAAAAAGCTGCTAAAAGCAGAAAGCCTTCCTTACTAGTGCTTTTAAGTAAGACAAAAGTATAAATTTATTGAAGTAAAACATTGGTATCCAGTTAGGTGTTCTTACTATGTTTATGTAAAAGAATTCCCTCTTGTAAGTGGTCAGCTTTATTATTTTTCTTTTTTAAATCTTCTCAGATATCAATTTAAAAGAAACGTTCTAAAATGATTTCTTGTCTTGGTTAATCTTTTTATACACTTGACCAGTATGATTGAAGAGCAAGAGCAGAATAGATAAATTATCTCACATACTCGTTTACCATAGAATTTCAGACTTATAATTTCTTTTACATTGAACCCTTAATATGGTTAGAAGACTTATAGGAAGTCTTGAAAACTTTAACTTTTCTGTTTCTTTGCTTAATGAAGAGTTTGAGTTAAATCATCTCAAGATTCTTTGCAGTTCTCGAATTCTATCATCTAATCAAATGTGTGTAATTAGAATGCATGCTTTTCATTTCCTTTACTGGATTAAAGTAAAAAGTTAGGGTTTAAGTAACAGGAAGGGGGAAATTAATAAAAATTAATTATTAATAAAATTAATAATCAATGAACTTAATTATTATTTGAGTAACTTCCTTTTAAGGGTAGTTGAATATCTATAACCCACGTTACTACATCTGATGGATAACAGAAGATAAGGGACTAATACTCACTCTGTGGCCTTCCCCCCAGTCTGAGCTCCTTATCTGTGTGCTGTGGTAGAAAAGGCACTGGACCTGGAGTCTGTATACCTGAGCCTAATTATAGTCTGTCATTAACTTACTCTGACTTTGAACATCTGCTCAGTAAGCAGCTGACCTAGATTAGATGGTCTCTAAAGTCCTTTCCCACATGTACTGTTCTGAAATTCTGTTTCTGCCTCAAGTCCTCTGATGCTAAATTGGCAGCTGCTTCTGCTACTCTGGAGCCTTGCCATTGCTAGCTTTAGCCTAAAACCCGTCATTGCCACCAAATGTTCATTTTCCCAATTCCTTCATTCCTATGAAGTTAGGTCTGTTGCAAACAAACAAAAAAAACCTGTTCTTAGTTTTACATTTAGAGTCAGTCTGGAGTAGCTCGAAGCCAGTCTCTGGGCCAGGGTCCAAATTCTTGTGTAGAACTGATTTGAAGAAACTGTGAGGAGGTACATCACTACCTAGATAGTTCAAATAGTCTTTTGCCCCTGGCAAGAGCTGTAGGAAGCACAGGGGTTTATCTTACTTTTTCCTGGTAAATATTCAGATTCTATTACCTTTTCACAAAACTAAAAACTGTTGTGCAAATAACTGTTAGCATCCAGAAATGACTGCTGACAGACTGCTAAAGTGGAAAGGCAGCATATTTGATGTGACTGTAGCCCTTAATCACACATTCATAAGCTCCCATAGTACCTCACTTATATTTCCAGTAGTTTATAGTTAAGACAATTATATTGTAGAAACATAGTGTGTACCCAGTATTACTGAGTTAGTGAGTCCATGTATTTAAATCTGAAGCATTTTTAAAGGAATTAAGTCATGTCTGACTCTTTGTGACCCCATGGACTGTAACCCACCAGGCTCCTTTGTCCATAGAGTTCTCCAGACAAGAATACTGGAGTGGGTAGCCATTCTCTTCTCCAGGGGATCTTCCCGACCCAGGGATCGAACCTGGGTCTTCCGCATTGCAGGCAGATTCTTTACCTTCTGAGCCACCAGAGTTAGGTAGTACTCTTGAGATTTTGTCATGAAGTCTATTCATAGATCACTGAACCATGTGGCATTTGGAATTCTCATTCATCTGTTGATCTTTTCAACAGAAATGACATTAGTCCATTTCTATGGGTGAATAAATGCAAATCTCAAGAAAATAAGTAATTTGGTCCAGGCTATAATACATATATTTTATTCATTCCCTACTGTTAACTATACATTGCGTTTTCATCACTACGACCAACTTCAGAAAATAAAAAGAGCCACTTTTAACACCTAGAGAAATAAAGAACCTTTGTTACATTGAATGGAATATAAAAACTGAATCTCCATTAAATATCAGTCCATTAAAATATTAGTGACATAGTATGTTCCAAATATATTTAATAATAAGCTACATTGAATTGCATAAATGATTTAATAAATTCATTCTTTAGGGTTAACATTCTAAGAGACCTCAGCTACTATTTTTTCAAAAGATGGAATGGAAACAGATGAAATAAATGAATATAGATTTTATTATTGCATTAGATATGGTAGTGGTGACTAAGAAACTTAAATTTTAAATATAAATTTGTTGGCATTGTCTCATTCTAAGTCATTCTTTTATAAGATTAAGTACTTACTAGTGATTGAACATTTCATACCAGTCTGACTCTACAACTCTTTTTTTTTTAACTTCTGTACTATGTAGATACGGCATTCGCCCTGAAAATGTGATTATATATGGCCAAAGTATAGGGACAGTACCATCTGTGGATCTTGCTGCTCGGTATGAGAGTGCTGCTGTTATTCTTCATTCTCCTTTGACCTCAGGAATGCGAGTTGCTTTTCCTGATACCAAGAAGACCTACTGTTTTGATGCATTCCCAAAGTAAGTATTAATATTCAAGTTGTTTAATTCAAAGAAACTTTTGAAGGAATTTTTTTCCATCACTCAAGATATTCATGATACAGTTCTCTCAGCCTTGAACTCCTATTAATTAATATTTTACATATATTATAGAAATTGTGAAACAATTACTCTGTGAAGAGGGTGGTGGCAGGACACCAGTCAGCAGGCTGAAATGTTTGTGCATTAGTAACCTAGGTGAAAAGTGCTGTGAGCCTTATTTCCCAGACAGCGACACTAGTGTTGGAGATAAGAGAATGAATTTGAGAACTAAAACTGATAGAATAAATGTTAGAGTGTATATAAACAAAAGAATTTGAATATAATTCCCAGATTTCTGAGTTGAGTTGCTAATGGATGATAGTGCCATCCAGTGAGGTGCATAATACTGAAGGAGAGGAGCAAGTAGAGGGAAAAGGAGATACATGTGCATAAAAATAAGTGAATGATGTCTAATTAGTGACATGTCTTACAAAAGAAATGAATTGCAAAAATGTTTTCTTAAATGAACCAGAATAATTATTGCCCCATACGTCTGCAAACATAAGTGTTAGACTGATATAAAATGAGGACTACATTTCTTCATGTCTCTCAACGTAGGGTGATAGTTCCTGCTAGCTCCTCTTCATCATTACAGAAAAATTGATGGCCTATTTTTCTCAATAAAGGGAAAAGGCAAGAAGTGAGAGCCTGGAAAATTTCAGTCTTTCTTTCTCAAATGGGCAGCAATACGAAGGTTTTTTGTGAATGATAGATGGGCCAAAGGCCAAAACATCACTCATTTCTTTATAAGGGTCATGTCAAAACCATTTTTTCTTCATTAGCTTAAGGGGTTACTTTGGTAGGGAAGCTTATGGGAGCATATGCTCCTATCACCAGAGCAAGCTATGGGGTTTTTTGGTTTTTGCATTTATCGGGGATTTGTTTTGATTTTAGAAAACGGTAGATTGGAGGGTATGTGTGTTATACTGTGTAGCTGAATGGTTGGAATGATAGGGAGACATTTGGGGTAAACTGCTGCCAAGTTATATGTCTGTCTGACACCCTCTTCCATTTTAGCTACACCAACAGAAGCACTAACAGTAAGTAAACTGTTTGAAAAACATCATAAATTTCCTTTTTTGTTTAATTCCTCTATCATGGAATAGTTGGCAGCAAATAACATACCCAAGCATTTTTTCCTTATCAAATGCTGCTTTGAATTATTTCATTGATGATTTTATCTTTCCTCTTAAGGCAGATATATAGTCTCCAAAGGAGACTCTTCCTACATCTATGCCTTAAGAATGAAGGCCTGGATGCCAGCATGTATATGTTTACTTGTTATTTGATATCTCTGCCTTAAACTGTATCTGGTAATCCCCTAGTCCACTAGTTACTGAGCTGCAAAAGCGAGGGGAAAGAAAAGAACTGGGGGCAGGGGTGGCTAACTACTTCTTAACGAGACTTTGAACAAATTCTATAGATTTGAATCACCTGTCTTCATTCCCATGTCCGTTCCTTCTGGTGTATTCCGTGGTACAAATTGGGCTGGTTCTTCACTTTACCTTTCTATCCTCTTAAAATTGTGTTTTCTCCTATACTTTTAATCTATTTCTCACATCCTCATCTGCTTTCCTGTTCCAAAATGTTCTGTTTTATTTCTATTTTTGTAAATACCCTAAAAAAAAACAAAACACAAAAACATTTTGCTATCATTTTAGTAAGAGATTAAGAGGGAGAAAAAAATATGAATGCAGAGAGGTATCAAGTTAGCACATAGCTGAAATAGCCCTTGATTTCCTCCTCTCCTTGTAACCTAAGTTTCTATTCTAAATATCAACACTGTAGAAAGGAGAGACTCCCCTGGCAGTCCAGTGGAGTCTGCACTCCCCATTGCGCTAGAACTAAGGTCCCACATGCCATGGGACAGCCAAAAGGAAAAAATATCTGTAGAAAAGTAAACTAAGGTGACTGTGATAATTGAGTGATTCTCTCAAAACAGAACTGCATGAAATTAACATCCTCAGATAAAGTAGGGAGTAATGTAAAGATGACTTTTTAATCTTATTTGTAATCTAAAAGGCATCCAGCCCTTCTGAATTGATTCAAAGGTGGTTCTAATGTTTGAATTATCTAATATAACACAAGAAAATTTGTTTTATGTTTCCTTTTCATACTTAATTTGCTGACTTCTTCCCCCTTCTCTTTTCCTACAGCATTGACAAAATCTCTAAGATAACCTCTCCAGTATTAATAATTCATGGGACTGAAGATGAAGTCATAGACTTTTCACATGGTCTCGCATTGTTTGAGCGTTGCCAAAGACCTGTGGAACCTCTGTGGGTTGAAGGGGCAGGTCACAATGATGTGGAACTTTATGGACAATACCTTGAAAGATTGAAACAGTTTGTGTCACAGGAACTGGTAAATTTGTAAAATATTCTGTAAATTTGCATATTGGGTTTTCTTTTCTTGCTGAACTGCACTCTTTGGTAAATAACATAAAACCTGAAGGTTTTGTTTTCAAATCATGTCAGTTGCCTTCATAAATGTACAGGTAATGATTTGTTAACAGACTTAATGAAGGTTTTAATTACCAAACTAGAAACTGGAAATAACAGTATCATGCAGTCAGGCTGTGTAATTTATATTTTTTCTGTGAATTTTTTTTTAAACATCAAGATGAGTACTGTATGAAATTTTAATTCTATAAAATCAAATGCTATAAAAGTATTGCCAAATGCTTTTGCATATCAGAAACAAATTTATAAATATTTTTAAAACATCTCAATGTACTAAATCTTATCCTGGTATACAAATGTAATATTCTTTCAATAAAAAATTGTATATCTAAAACAGTTCAAGTACTCATAATAAACTATATGAAAACATGCAAGTTCACTAAAGATGACCTAAACCCTGTTGTACAGGGATAGAGATTTAAAAGGTTATTTTATTGTAAAATACATTGAATTTTCTGTATTCCCTGGTTATCATACATTTTCTCCTAAAAAAAAAAATGTAAGTCTTAATTTTTATGCCATCTGTTAATTTACCAACTAGTTACCTTTAAATGAGAAGTCATGATAGAACTGAATCTGAACTAGTTTTAAGTTTGGTACTGTGAGGCAACTACTTAAAAATTTCAATTTAGTAATTTAAAAGGCATTTAGAGCTTCAGGAATGATTTTGTACACAATGTTTTAAATTTTGACTAATCCCGTAGAAATGCAGTATTATAATTATTAGAAAATCTGAAAGTCCATTAGATGTTCCTTAAGACAACACACAGACTGGCTATTCGATCCCTTTTCACTCTGACTGTTTTTAAGAATAAGACCTGTTGTTTTGGATTACTTTCTGAGAATTTCATGGATTTACTCCTGGATGCAGGAGATAAGAAAACATTTAATTCATAACTTTTATATTAACCAATGTAGTAAAAATAAAGCTCACACACAAAAACTAAGTTGCCTTTCCTTGAATGAATCCTGCTTGAATAAACAATGAAAGAAAAATTAAAATTAATGGTATGTAGTCTAATTTGTAAATGAATGAATATACACACTGTGGATATATTTTAAGGCCTTATGTAGTTTTAATTGTTCTGCTTGTTCTGTGGTTATGTCTAAGACTATAGTATATGATTCTCTTCAAAGTATATCAAGTATTGTGAATGCTTTGGTTCAGATGTGTCGAATTAATAGTAAAACAAAAATATGCCACTCAGCTGTGCTTGTTTTCCTTCTTCCATGCTCCTCACTTCCTACTTAAAATAAGGACTGGAAAAAAATACCATTCATCTTTATAGTATATAGATCTATAGTTTTCTAAATTTTATTGTTATTTCTTTCTTTTAAAGAGACTTTTTCCTTCTCATGATTGTCTTGAAGCCTATACAGTTCCTTATGTTTACAACATACCCCAGAGTTTGGCTAAGTGGGCTTTTTTATATATATATATATTATCACCTGGGAAAATAAAAATATTGATCATACTACTTCAGTATTTACTCGCTCATTCACCAGGTACTTACTGAATGTTTAAATCATTCAAAACCCTATGCCAAATAAAGACAGACATTAACCTTGTCCTCAGAGACTTAACAGTATAACTGAGGAGACAGGTACTTTATTGCACAAGTATTATTACTGTTTGTGTAAGACTGAAGGAGATTTATAGGTTGTTATATAGGTAAACAGACTTCCCTGGTGGCTCAGACGGTAAAGCCTCTGTCTACAATGCGGGAGACCCGGATTCGATCCTTGGGTCGGGAAGATCCCCTGGAGAAGGAAATGGCAGTCCACTCCAGTATTCTTGCCTGGAAAATCCCATGGACGGAGGAGTTTTGTAGGCTGAAGTCCATGGGGTCGCTGTGAGTCGGACACGACCAAGGGACTTCACTTTCACTTTCTATAATAGGTAAAAGGCATTCTTGAGAGGGAACATGGGGAGGGAGAAGTCGAGGAGTCCCACAAAGAAGTGGTGTCTGAACTGAGCTTTGAAGGATAACTTAAGAAAAGACTAGACCTGGGTGGCCCAAAGAAACATTCCTGGCAGAGGGGAACAGTATGTGGAAGCCTAGACGAAGGATATGGTGTGTTTGAAATTAAGAAGACTGGTCAGAGGTCAAGGGGAAAGGATATCATAAGGATGAGGCTGGCAAGCTAGTTAGGGGCACAATTCCACATGGTATGATTATTCTGGAAACAGCCACTGATAGAAATATGAAACTATACTTGTCAAGAGCTTATGGAGGAAAAATACCTGGCGATTGTAGCTTGCAAGAAATAACATGTGAACCAGCTTACTTACCTTAAGTAAGCTCATGGTAATGAAAAATTGATCTTGGAGAAATAATCTCATGTACAAAATGCTTGTTAAACCACATCTGCAATACTAATTTCAGGATGCAGTGAAAGGATATTCCCAAATTAGAGCAAATCCTGGGGTGTTTTACCAAGTTGGGAAGGGTCTCATAAACCGAAACCTAAAGAATTACGTGACTAAGGAATGATAGCTGTCTTCAAATATTTGATAGGCTTGTACAGTTTATCCTTTTTGACTCCGTAAAACTAGGTGAAAGTTGCAAAACAGCAGATTAGAGCTCAGTGTAAGAAAGAATTTATGGTTCTTTGTCCATTAAGGAAAGGGAACACTTCTGAAGGATAAGTGAGTATCTTAAACATTGGCACAGAAGCTGAATGACATCTGACACTAAATTTCGGATTTAAATGAGAAATTGAGCTAGATGGCCCATCTGTAAAGTGTCTTTTAAGATTTTATATTTCATTTAGAGTTCTGCCTAATCAGAGCATCTCCTGCTCTGACATCTAGAAGGACAGTATGATGTAGAATTGGCAATCACATCTGTGCGCTCTTCTCAAATGATATTAATAGATCTATGACCTTGGAAAGTCACTGGACCATAGCTTACTACTAGAAATGAAAAGATAGCGCAGATTGATCCCTTACATTCCTAATGTAATGTGAAAACCTCTTAGCCCCACTCATATGTAATGACTCATCAATTTTTAACCTTTCTTGACAACAGTAGTACCAAATAACATATTTTGATATGTGGCTTTTGTGCATATCTACATTGTACAGTTTGGATAATAATCTTGGGTTTTGGGAAAATGGTCAGCAGTGTACATAACTCCTACAGTATCTTGTACAAAAAAGAAGAATCAGAACTTAAATTGGTGTATCGTCTTCACACTTTTCTTCACCAGTCCTACATTCCACCTAAGAATATATTCCACAGTCGTTTTTTTCTTGGCGATTTCTATAAATACATAGATATTGCTCACTTTAAGAAAACTTGATAAATGAAAAAAAATTTTAGATTGTAAACTGACAATATTTGTCATGTAAATAGGGTGTTCTTAGGTGCAAGTAGACATTATAGCAAAAACTTCAAGAATAGGTATTATGGGAAGCCAAATAAATCTTAAAAACTTTAAGTATCGTAAAGCCTAATCCCTTCATTTTACAGGTGAGAAAGCCCAAAGAAGAGAAGTTACTTTGCAAGGTCTACAATCTAATTTTCAGGAGTTGTACTATCATTATCTTCTCTTCACCAAATTTATCTGGACTACAATGCCAATAGTCCTTTTGAACTGTTATACAATATAAACTTACTTGCTCTCCAGCGTTAAGCATTTTTAAAGAGGCTCCTACATTTCTCTTTCAGCTAGTTAATTCATTGAATAGTAAATTGGTAGGTTATACCTTGAACATCCCTCTAATGATTTCTATCTTTAAGTAATACTAATTAATTGTATAAAGCTCAATAACAGCTATTTGGTTGTGTTAAAACCTGGTGAAGATTTAACAATTTATATTCACATGAACAAACAAATATTTCCTTCAGCAGCACATTTACTACAAATTATATAGCATGCCAAGAATAGGCAGTTAATGTTGGGGGGGGGGGAAGCATCAAAGCAGTTACTGCTAATTGGTGAAAGGACAGGCTTTAAATTTGTTGCTTTGGTTTTGTGTTGTTTTTTTTTTTTTTCGCTTTGGTTTAAAACAGGCAATATGTTCAGTACCATGATATCATGTCGCATTTTACCAATGTATATCCCAAATGTTCAGTAATCAAAACAGGAACTATACATGTGACAGCTGAAATTGAGCTATAATTTGCAGAATAGAGAGATCTCTACTACATCTACAAATGGTTATGCCTCTGACGGAATTAGTTGAATGAGTAATGCAAAGGAAGGAAGCAAATACCTCTATCCTGGAAACGACCCACTTGACCTTAGTTGGTGGGGGGACAGAAAGGGAGGAGCAGGAAATAACAAGAGTATAAGTATCAGTAAGCTAAAGTCTGTTAAACTGGTTCTTACATTAGAAGCCAGATGGTCCTGAAATTATTTTTCTCTGTCTTTATTTCCTCTTGTAGGCCACCATGTACTGAACTTGCATAATACAATTATAATGCTTCTAGAAGGAAATTTTAATGAACTTTTTTCCCCCAAGTTACACAGTATATTAATTGAAGTAATAAAGGTAGCAAATAGGTTTATGTGTATAAGGGCATCTGAGTCAAAAATTTTAAATGGACTGCTCTTTTCCAGGTTACCTGCAAAGTATCATGGATTTGAGACTATAAATCAAAACTTTTAACTTCTAAAGTTTGAGATTTTGATATTTTTTTCCTAGCTGGTTTGAGTCTGAAAATCTTGTTCCAATTTTTCTAAGTTCGCAAGTGAGAGAGAGACATGAGAAAATAGCTTATATATATATATATATCCCTGAATACATGCAGTGCTATAAAAAATGATTATACTTGCTGTAGTAGCTACTGTAATATTAACTGTAAAAAGAAAAATATAAATGGTTATATGCAATAAGATGTAAATGTCTATGGAATAAACCAGAAGGGAATAAATAAAATGGAAAATTATTATGTTGCGGCAATAGGATTATGGGTGAGTATTTTCCTTTTCTTAGTTATCTTTTATGTTGCTATGCTATCTTTTATGATTTTTTTTTTAATGGTTTTTATTTTCACTGGGAAAAACTGATTCTTTTTAAGAAATCCTAGGATCCTCGTATAGACCAATGAGAATAACTCTCAAATGTTTTTAGCCTGGCTCCCAGAACAGCAAATAGATTCCTCATACTTGGGTAATGCCTGGTGTTGACGGTTTTGTTTTGTTTTGGGGGTGGGGGTAAGTCAGGGAGTGTAACAAATTGCATAGTATTGTATAGTATAACTTGCAAATTGCATAGTATAACTTAGAAATAATGAAAAAAGAAAGGTATGTGATAAAAGCATAAAAATATGTAAATACTAGTCTTTTTTACTATCATAAAATATACATAAATCTATTATAAAAACTTAAAATTTATCAAAACTTAAACAGACCATCCATGGTGCCATTCTCATTGAGAGAAATGTAAATATAAAATGTAGGAAACTCATAAAATTATAATACACACACTGCTGCTGCTGCTGCTAAGTCACTTCAGTCGTGTCTGACTCTGTGCGACCCCATAGATGGCAGCCCGCCAGGCTCCTCTGTCCCTGGGATTCTCCAGGCAAGAATCCCAGAGTGGGTTGCCATTTCCTTCTCCAATGCATGCACTATTACTGTATTAATTTTGTAGTCACCTCCTGTTGATATTGTGAGCTAAAGTGTTTGAGCATCTGCTTAAGTTGCTATGTAAGCAGTTCATCTCTCCAATAAATTGCATAGAGCAGTAAAAATTGATCTCTTGTCATTCTCACATATTTTTCATGTTTGGTACAATACTGTAAACCTTGACTGACACTCTGGGACATATATGAAGTGCGCCCAAAAAGCAGAAAAATGTCATGATGTTACAAGAAAAAATTGAGTTGCTTGCTATGTACCATTAACTATAGGTTGAGGTCTGCAGCTGGTTCAGCATAAGGACCATCATAAAAACAGAAAAGGAAATTCACAAAACTTGCTGTGGCTGCACCAGCAGGCGTGAACATCTTCCACTTTGAGCAAAATACCTTTTTATCTTGTATTGAAAAATACAGCCTTTATGTGCATGAAGGATTATAATAAGAAAGGTGTACCTAGAGACTCCAATATGATTTGAGGGAAAAGCAAAGTTAATATATGACAAAGCAAAAAGAAGTTGAATCTAAAGCTGGAGAATTTAATGTCACCAAAGGATGGTTTGATGATTTTAGAAAGATGGTTTGGCTTTAAAAATGTCAAGATAACAGAAGCAGCTCCTGCCAGCCAAGAGGCCACACACAAGTTCCCAGATGCCATTAAGAATATCAGTAAGGAGAAAGAATATCTGCCTGAATAGGTCTTTTGTGTAAACCAAAGTACCCCATTATGGAGGGAGAAAAAATGTGCCACAAAGAACATTTATTAGTAAAGAAGAAAAATGATCACCAGGATTTAAGACAAGAGGGGATACATTACTGTTTTGTGGAAATGCAGTCCGGTTTATGTTCCAGGATGCCCTTATCTATAAAGCTGAACCCCCAACTTTGAAGGGAAGACATAGATACCATCTGCCAGTCTTTTGATTGTACTACAAGAAACCCTGAACAATGAGAACCCTTTTTCAGGATTAGTTGTACTGATGCTTTGTCCCTGGAGTCAGGAAGTACCTCTCCAGTAAGGAGCTGCCTTTTGAAGTTCTTTTGATATTGGACAAGGCCCCTGGCCATTCAGAACCCAATAAATTCAGTACTTCAAGGCGTCAAAGTGGTTTACTTGTCCCCAAACACAACATCTCTAATACAGCCTCTAGATCAGAGGGTTATAAGGACTTTTAATGCTCATTACATATGGTACTCTATGGAAAGGATTGTCAACACTATGGACAAAAAGTCCAAGAGAGCATCGTGGAAGCCTGGAAAGATTATACCATAAAGATGCTGTCATCACAGAAAAAGCCATGAACGTCATCAAGCCCAAAACAATATATTCCTGCTGGAGAAAACTCTTCAGATGTTGTGCATGACTTCACAGAATTTATGACAGAAACAGTCAAGGAAATCATGAAAGAGACTGTGACTGTTGCAAAAAAGTGGGAGTGAAGATTCTCAAGATATGAATCTTAGATTCAAAAGCTAATAGACACCACACCTAGGAAATTAGCAGAAAACACTTTGATGGGGCTGGGTGCTTCTGAACCAGTGCCAGACAATGAGCAAGAAGTAGAAGAAGTAGAGTCAGAAAACAAATTGTCAGAAGAGTTCTGATTATTTATGACAGTTTTGACTTCGTTTATGACATGCACCTTCTATAATGTGAGCACTGAAACTAAAGCAAATGGTGGAAGAAGGATTGGTACCATATAGCAGGGATCCCCAAACTTCAGGATCTAACGCCTGATGATCTGAGGTGGGACTGATGTAACAATAATTGAAATAAAGTGCATAATAAACATAATGCGCATGAAGTGAAAGTCCCTCAGTTGTGTTAGACTCTTTGTGACCCCATGGACTATACAGTCCAAGAAATTCTCCAAGCCAGAATACTTAAGTGGGTAGCCTTTCCCTTCTCCAGGGGATCATTCCCAACCCAAGGATCGAACACAGGTCTCCTGCATTGCAGGCAGGTTCTTTACCAACAGAGCCTCCAGGGAAGCCCAAGAACGCTGGAGTGGGTAGCCTATCCCTTCTCCAGTGGATCTTCCTAACCTAGAAACTGAACCGGGTCTCCTGCATTGCAGGCAGATTCATTACCAGCTGAGCTACCATCTGCAAATCATTCCCCCTTTAACCAGTCCTTGGAAAAATTGTCTTTCACGAAACCTGTCCTGGTGCCAAAAATGGGGACTGCTGTCACATAGAAACATTTATAAAGAAACCAAAAGGCAAAAAACCAGAAATTACAATGTATTTTCATGAAGTTACACCAAATGTGCCTCCCTTTCCTGCCTCTCCTTCCACCTCCTCCACCTCTTCTGCTTCTGCCACCCTAGAGAAAACAAGATCAACTTCCCTTCCTCCTCCTCCTCAGCCTACCGGAAATGAAGACAATGAGGATGAAGACCTTTATGATGATTCACTTCCTCTAAATGAATAGTAAATAATCATGTCATGCAGTTAATAAACTTATGTATGCATATGAGTGTCTTCATGCAAAAGTCTAGTAACTGTAGAATAAAAACAGATATTTTTGTGTCATCATTTTCTTTGCCTAAGTATCCATCATGTAGAACACTGTGTGCAAGATTGGTACTGAAGGGAGTGGGTGGCTTATCCTTACACAGGCATACTGTGAGTAATATTCAATATAAAATTATTAACAGTCTTCTGTTTATGCCTTTGCTTTCAAAGAATTATGCTGCTATACAGTAGTGTTCCTATACTTCTCTCATAATTGGAGAAACTGCAAATCAGCTTATCACAGGTAAGTGGAGTTTTTTTTTTAAGTAACTGTTTCTAATACTGTGTTATGGATATGACTATAATACTATATACCATAAAAGTTGTGTAGTGTGTATTCATTAGTCTATAGGTTGGTCTACCTTGAAGCGATTGTACCAATTACACTAGACCACCATAAAGCAATCACATTGCTGTATCTTTATCAGTGTATGAATCATTATACCTGTAAATAAATATGAATTTCTTTTTCACATTATCTTTTCATTTTTGATACCTAGGGTTAGTAGTACATATACCATCTACCGTGTTTTATATTGTATAAGACAATACTGGTGTAGGTATTAACAGAAAGATGATTCATCTTTTAAACTGACAGCACAAACTTATGGGATCAATACAGACAGTACTGTAAATGTATTTTTCTTATGATTTTCTTAATAATCCAGAAGTAAACTCTTGTTGTAAGTGATGCACTGCTTTCCTCTAGGTTTTCTCAAGATTTTCTCCTTGTCTTTGCCTTTCAGAGTTTTGTACTATGATATGTTTGTGATCTCTTTGCGCTTATACTTGGAGCTAGTTGAATTTCCTGGATGTGGAGATTACAGTTTTTCAATAAATGTGGGAAATTTTTGCCATTTTTCAAGCTGTTTTTTTCCTTCCTCCTCTCAGTTCTCTCAGTTCAAGTACTCTCAGTTCAAGGGCTGCAAAGATTACAGAATTAGTCATCTGCTCTTATGTTAATGAGCCCCAGGCTGCTTTACTTTTTAGATTCTATGTTTGCTTTCCAATTTCCTCTGTTGTCCTTTCACATTTTTAACTGGCACTGCATGATACTGTGAGCTTGTTTTTTCTGCTCTAACTTGCTGTTTCTGGTGTTTCTATTCAGACGATCTAGGAAAACAGATAACTGAACTTATTAAATTAAGTCTAAATTAAGAGCGACATGGCTCTGCTTAAGACCCTGAAAGACTACACTATGAGCTACAGCCAGTCAAGACTGAGTCTCTCCCCACTCTGAGGTAAGAATTAGTTGTTGGCTGCCTTGGGGATAGGGTTCTGCCCAGAAGATCTAGATTTCTAGGACTTATGACGAAACTTGCTCTCTGGTGAATGTCACTGCTGTTGTCTTCTATGTTTCTAAGTCATGAATTTTCAAGAAACAGCGACATACTGTTAGGGGAAGCACACTGACTGAAACCGCCCACCCTGGCCAGGCACCATAGTAACCACTTGCATGAGTTGTTTTATGACAGGAGGTCCTGGTAAGGAACACGGAACTAATAAGCCGCCACCAACCGGAAGAGTTCTGGAAAGGTCTAAAAGAGTCACCACAATGTCCGACCACCTCCCAGAATCCTTCTCTCTGGCATCCATCTTGGCTGAACAAGGCATGCACCACCAGGAAGGACTCTGAGTCAGAATGATTGGCTAAAGACAACCTGGAAACTAATCCCATCACCATAAAACCATAAGACTGAGACCATGTGGAAGAGCTGTCCTCCTGGGTTCCCTTACCCTCCTGCTCTCCGCCTGGATGCCCTTTCCCAGTAAAGTCTCTCAGCGCATGTGTCTCCTCGGACAATTCATTTCCGAGTGTTAGACAAGAGCCCAGTTTCAGGCACTGGAAGGGGTCCCCCTTCCTGCAGCAATACCATTTCCAACTTTTGCCAATGTTGAAACAGTAGTTTCTAAATAACTTATTACCAATCTGAGAATCTGAAGAGACCATAGCCATCACTGACTAGGATGATGGATTTGAAAGTGTTCTCTTTAGAATCATGAAGACAAAAATTTAAGCTATGGCAAACATCAGGGAATATGGAATAGAACTTTCCTTCCAAACAAAGCTACATAATCAGGAGCAAGGCAGGGTAAGTATCAGTAGAGTCCAAACATCCTGTCAATTAAGAAATATTTTATGGACTTCCCTGGTGGGTCAGTGGTTAAAGAATCTGCCTAGCAATTCAGGGAACACAGGTTCGATCTCTGGTCTGGGAAGATTCAACATGTCATGGGGTAAATAAGGCCGAGCATCACAACTGCTGAACCTCTGTGCCCTAGAACTTGTGCTCTGCAACAAGAGAAGCCGGTGCAATAAGAAGCCCGCTTGCTGCAACCAGAGAAAGCCCAATAAATACTTTGCAATTCATGAGATAGCTGAAGAGCAACACTGCAAAAAAATGTCAACTACAAAAAGATGCACAACATGAGAGTTGCAAGGTGAGCTTTATTTGGTGCAAAATGAGGATTGCCCAGGAGACAGCAGTTCAGATAGCTCTGAAAAACTACTCCAAAGTTAGAGGTAGCAGGAAAGATCGATATATATGATTTTGGTCAAGTGGGAGTTCACGCAATCAGGTGCTTACCTTACAAAAGATTTTCTGCTAGTCACAAGGAGCTGATGTCACCATGAAAGGATTTAGTGCGTTTCTAGATAATGAGGAGATGCAAGGATTGGGATCATGAAATCAGTTCTTGAAAATATCTAGCTATCCAAAGACCCGTTACACCAGTTTTCCTGGAGCACAGAATGTCTCATTCTCTACCCTGAACTCCTTTAGGGCATGTCTAAGGTCAACAGCTGCAGCAGCACAGGATTCCATCTCCACGGGGAATTCCATCTCCACATGGAATTCTACCTCCAAGGACGGCAAATGCCCTTGGCGCGCACCCATTTGTAGTTGACAAAAAGAAAAAAACTGGGTTAATAGTTAATTTGAATATGAGTAATAGTGTAGAGAGCTTCCCAGGTGGCGCTCGTGAAAGGTTCAACCCTTGGGTCAGGATGATCCCCTGGAGGAGGGCAAGGCAACCCACTCCAGTATTCTTGCCTGGAGAATTCCTTGGACAGAGGAGCCTGGCGGGCTGCAGTGACTTAGCACAACACAACACATTGCCTCTTTAGTGTTCATTAAGCCTTTATTTGGGTCACATTTGTCTCTGTATTTTTGTGCTTCAGAACCTAAGAGAAATAAGTAAAAATAATGATTAAAAAAATGTAAAAGGACTTGTAAGGAGGGCATAGCAATAGCTGTTGTGACTGCACCCTTGTTTCACATCCTTTCCAGTATGTTCCAGAAGTCATCTAAGTTCCTAAGAACACTTGAAGTGAGATAGAATACATATTGAACACTGTTCCTTTTATTCCTACCAGTTCTAGATAGTTCTCTAAACAGAGTGTTATGCAGAGGATTGTCAAAAAAAAAGAAGAAAGAAACTTCCCAGAGACACTGATCTGCCTTAAAAGAAGCTATCTTCTACCTTCTTATCTGTTGGACTGAAAGTCTCTGAAGGGCTGAGACCGTGTCTTTCCCTGTTTATGTATCTTTACCTTTTCGTTGGTCACTAAAAGCTTCCTGACATCTAAATTAATATGAGGGAAGGAAAGGTTCTGAAGAAGTAAAACTTTTCCTTTTCTTCATTTGAAAGTTTTATAGAATAGCCTCATAATTCAGAGCTATGACTTAATATTTTCCTTTTGTCTTTATTAGGAAAGAAAGTAGCAAAATTAACAGTACAAGGGGAGAAGAGAGCGTAGGTCGATTTGGGAAATCTCAGACCTACTAATGAATCTCCTGGAGCCCCAGTTTCATCATTGGTCAAAGGGGATGTTAATAATATTCACTCTGTTGTCCTTGGAGGTTTACTATGAAGGTTAAATAATAATCCTAAGTGGGAATATAGTTAGTGCTCTACAGAAATATAAAAATATAAGGGGTTATGTTCTAACTGTAGATCTCTGTCTAGCAATGAAGAAGGTCAGGCCATGAATGACTTATAGACAATTTTTAGGGAGTTTTTATTCTTGATAATATGCCAGTTTACTAATGAATTTGCAGAGAACACTCTGAGTCCATGCAGCAATGTGATAAAAGCTAGCTTATTTCTTATCCGGTCCTATTTACATGACTGACAGAATCTAAGGCAACCAAAAGTTACTGTCTGTTGTGCTTTAAAATGATCCTGCCAGGAAGGCAGCAACAGCTGGATGACCCATAGAAACGGGAGCAAATGCACCTTTTGTCCTGTCCAATCCTTCCCTTCACTTGTGACACTTTGGCTCCAAAGTGTCCTATTGTCCCCAAACATGCTGCCTTTGTGTTCTTAGTTTTGAGTGTTAAACTAGAAAGGCTGGAAGCAAGACAAATAACACTGGGTCAGCTGAAATAAAAATCTCATGGTTTTGGAAAAGATTTACTCTGTAATGGTAAATTCTTAGCGCTCACTTAAAAAAAAAAAAAAAATCCTGAATACATCCTTTAAATCCTAGTGCTTCTTAACCGATATAAAAAGTAACTATTCAAATTTAATTTGTTAGTGATTTGATGTTTAACTTTACAGATTTAGTAAGTTACTAGCATGTTAATAAACAACAAGATTTCATCTCTTTTATGGATGATTGAGATATAAACCTGTAATTTCTAAAAATAATATTTCCCTTTATAAGGAAACAAAAATATGACCTACAAGAAACTTTGCAAATTCCTTTCCTAATCTGCGTCCTTTGTTTTCTCATTATAATGTGTTGGCAGCAGGGTCACTCCTCAGCATTATCTAGGAACCAACAGATTTGAATGACAGCATTTTTTGAAACAGCAGTTCTACCCAGAAGGGACAATCCCATTAGAAGAGTTGTCCAGGCAAAGTTACTGTTCACTTAACTACCCTGAAATACAAGTTAATCAATAAGAAGTCTTCTCCTTTCAGCTGTCCTTGAGTTCTCCCAGTGACTTCTCAGTGGTGACTTTATTTAAGTAAGCTCATCTCTCCAGAACTCAGAGAAGGAGGAAGAAGGAACACTCTGATTTAAACTATTTAATGAAGCAAGTATTTCTTCTACTACATAATGTGACATAGCATAAATGAACAAATTTTATTTGATTTAAACTTTATCTATACATGGCTTGTCTTTTCCAATTATAATTGATACCTGTTTTTCTTTTTTTTTTAAAATGAGGTTCTAATATACTGTTCTGACTTATCTAGTTCTGAGAAGAGGATTTTAGATTGGGGGTCCAAGAATGTCCTTCATTCCCCATACTTCCTCAATTTTCCTACTTTCATGCTGCCCCATCAAAAAAAGCTTGCAAATTCACAAAACAGGGAAAACTGAAACTTGGAATAATCAACTAGGTATATAAGAAAAGCATTTTTAAATTCATGAGAAATACTCATGGAGGAGATAAAATGTAATCATCCTAAGGTGTTCAATACAATTGGCAAAGTTACTTTTCCTACCTAGATTTTTCATCTGTTCTATGTTGCTTTCATCAAAGAAGTATTTTAGAATATGTGAAAAGGCTTTTAAATTTGTTGTGTTATTTTGCATTCTGATGATGATGATTATAATATTGGTTAGAGATTATAATATCAGGAAAAATTGGAATAGTGGTTATAATATTGAGTATGATGACTGTACATGAAATACTCCATTGATGCTTCCATTGAGAGGTTAAGGGGTTAAATTCCAGTCACCACAGTCCTAGCTGACTTGATTTCATAGACTTTATTGGCTACATATTCCTCCCTGCCCTCCACCTCACTTCCCCATTCCTCTTGTGGGTCTCCTTCATCTCCCAAAATGAATGACTTGCACTCAACTTTTTGTCTCAAAGTCTATTTCTGGGATATTCCTAAAAAGATATTATCATTGCTTAAAATATATCTGTACCTCCCTGGAATTATGGAAATCACCTATCTAAAAGGAAACTTTGGAAAGTGTACAATGGAAAGCAGGAGGAGTTTGGAGCAAGAAATGTCCAAATTAAAATGATTTTAGTAGCTCTGTGACTTTATGCAGTCCTCTCTAAACCTCAATGTCCTCATCAGTGAGTGGTTGCAACGTAACATTTGTCCAGCTTTCTTTACTGGGTCTTCTCAAAGCTCTAATCATAATACACATAAAAAGATAGATAGATATTAATACAAAGATTATTATTGTTGTGATTAACTCAGGAAAACTTCAAAACACCAGTTGAAATTGGCATAAGTGAGAAAAAAGGCAACTCAGGTCTGTAGCAGGAGATTGGTTATGGGATAGTGCTAATTAGACCAGCTAGAATTAAAACAAAGAATTTGCTTGCAGAATCAGAAAAATAATGTATAGTACCTTACAGACTGCATAATTTCTTCCCTGCCCAGTCTGAAGAGTAGGATTCTGTGATAGATCATGGATGGCATTCTATGCTGTAGAAGAGGTACACAGAAGGAGAAGAGAGATATTAGCAAGATTACACTAGAAATTGCCTAAAAGACACGGAGCAGAGAGGCAAGGGAATGCTGGAGGGCAGCATAATCTCCTGGCTTCTCTTCTTCAATCTTACCACTCTCTCACATCTCATACGTCTCCTGGTAGTGGCTAAGCATGAGGGCCTTACCCTTGCAGTCAATCTTCCTGGACCCTGGCAGAAGTAGACGTGATTCATCCAAAGCTCTCACTGCACAATCTGTAGGATTTCCAATGCTCTCCCCAAGCTTTCTGGGAATTCTGGGAGATTGTGCTCTCTAGTGACCAACCTGGCTCTAAGCTCCTCTCCATAGAGTTGACTCAGTTATAAATTGTCTTTCTTTTCCATGCATAATGCCCTTGTTTTGTATCTTGTAGATCTAGAGATGGAGCTTAGATTTTTTCCTTGATTTACACACTCACATACACATACCTACACACACTGAGGTTTTGCTCCCCTAAGATGTCTCCAGCCGGTGAGTGCACAGTGAGGCTATTAGAGTGAGGCATTCTTGCTTGACATGGGACTTCTCCACAGAGTCCCCTGGAGCTTTGCCCAAAGATTCCCCTGCTGACCTGGTCAAGACTTTTCATAACTGTGCTGCAGTTGAAGGCTCATGCTACAAATTATTTCTTCCGGTCTGCTCTCCCAGGTTTTGTATCTTCATCACTATCTGAAGGCTTTCTTTGCCTACTTTGCCCCTCTCCCCCTTATCCTTCACATCTTTCTTCCCAGTAAATCTTTTACCTATATAATTTTATCTGCTTCTTGGAACCTGAACTAAGATGCTTCCTAGAAAGAAGTAATTATGATACCAACATTTAAGATTATTTTTCTTCATTCTGCTACACAGGTATAATCCTAGAATCTCTTCGCTGATGTTGGCTCATGAACCCCCTCCAGAATTTCCTGGGTGAAATCTGAAACTACCTGCCATGTGCTGAGGGCAGAGAGAGACTGAAGAAAAAGGTCGACCACTCTTGATTGATAGGTGGCAGGTTCAATCAGCAACTGCACATGCATGCTCAGTTAGTCCAACTCTTTGTGACCCTATGAACTGTAGCCTGCTAGGCTCCTCTGTCTGTGAGATTTTCCAGGCAAGAATACTGCAGTGGGTTGCCATCGCCTTCTCCAGGGGATATTCCCAACCCAGGGATCAAACCCACATCGCCTATGTCTCTCACATTGGCAAGCAGATTCTTTACTACTAGTACCACCCAGGGAAACACTCAATAAGCAAGGGAACTTATTTACCAGGCCTATCTTGAGTCACTGAGAGATGAGTAGATCTCTGCACCCACCCTCCAAACCTTAAAATTATCTATAGACATGTTAACTAGTTCAGTCATGTACACAGACCTGACTGTCTCAACACCACAACATTTTTGTAAGGCTGTGTCCTTGGGCAGCTGCTAGGATGGGAAAGGCAATCAGAGTACATATTCCAAGGACAGGGAAGTGGGTAAGGAGCTTCTAATTGTCCAAGTCCACCAGTCAGGTCAAACTGGCAGTCACATCTCGATAACCTCCTCCAACAGCTGGTGATATTTGACTATTATGGCATATATATTTGTACATAACAGATTTCATTTGTCCATGACAACCAGATTAAACCTGGTCTAAGGTCCAAACACCAAAGTCGAGTAGTAGCCAATCTTCAGAGCTTACCCCTCTCTCTGAAGCTAAATTAGCGGCTCTGTCTAGGCTCACTTCAGAAGTCATTTCTCGGTCCATTCAAAAGCTAGCAGTGGTTCTAGAGTCTCTCCTCTGTTGGTGCCCTGCTATTAAAACTTTGCTAGAATCCTTAGGCCAAGGCTCTCCATGCCTACTCCATGTGGACAACCCAGAAGTCCTTCCCATAAATAACCCATAAACTTAGTCTTCTGAACCTTACAAACCTGCAATTCTTCTCCCAGTGTTTAGGAATATATCCATCTTCTAAAAAAAGATTACTTTCCTCTTCTACCTTTGAAGTACTCATCCTTCATTTTCTTCCATTTTCAATCTCTTTAAGTGAGAGTTGCTCAGTCATGTCCAACTCTTTGTGACCCCATGGACAGTAGCCTGCTGGTCTCTTCTGCCCATGAAATTCTCCAGGCCACAGTACTGGAGTGGGTGGCTGTCTCCTTCTCCAAGGGATCTTCCCAACCCAGGGATCAAACCCAGGTCTCCTGCATTGCAGGTGGATTCTTTACCATCTGAGCCACCAGGGAAGCCCTCGAAGTGTAAAAACAAAGATCCATGTAGTTTTCCTCAAGGGTGAAACCCATCAATGACACAAAGGCTTGGTTATCCAGCTGGGACCAGAGGATGCTGGCGTTACTGACCCTCCTGAGTCAGTCCTCAAAAAGGGTCCTCCAGCCTGGTATTGCTTGAGACTGAGCTTGGATCAGAAGCAAAGGAAAAGCATTATTCTCTGATCAAAGAGTGGAGAGGTGGGCGTTCTCTCTCTGGATCACAGGCTCTCCCCATAAGCTGTGGGCACAGCTGCCTTATTGGATCTCGGCCATGGGGAGGAAAAACGGGCAGGGGCTGAGTTCTCACAGCCCAGGCACAGCTGTGCTGTTCCAACGCCAGATCAAAGTGTCTCCTCACCTGGCCAGTGATGTCCATCTTGGATTACAGGACCACGCGCAGCTCTGCTTT
The DNA here is from genome assembly GCF_910594005.1 of Cervus elaphus. Classification (NCBI taxonomy): domain Eukaryota; kingdom Metazoa; phylum Chordata; class Mammalia; order Artiodactyla; family Cervidae; genus Cervus; species Cervus elaphus. The sequence goes on along the minus strand of NC_057843.1, from coordinate 46,260,836 downwards.
TGCATACCATCTGCCAAGCTGAGGTGTGGGGTGCAGCCATTTTGTATTTGAATTCTGGGCTGAGAATTCAAGTAAATTCTAATTCTAAGTCTAAGTACTGGTGAGGCTTCTGCATGCAGCACCCTATGAGCAAACGAAACTAGACTAAGGACGAAGGAAAAAGAACAGGTTAGATTTTGTTACTCAGATTCTATTTTTATTCCCTGGGAATTGTTAATGGGCTTTGTTGCAGACAAATCCCCCCTCTGTGTTGCCCCTCACTCTTGAGCAGCACTGAGGGGCTCAGGTCTGACTTCTGCTACTATTAATACTTCTGGCTGAGTAGACGTTGTTGGTAACCCCAGGCAGAAGGGCAGAGCTTCTCCCCCAGCTGCCTTTAGACCAGTTTGATTGTCCCCAGGCTTCAGCATTAGCTGTTTGTATCCCTGAGTGACCACCATTTGTTTAACCTTTCCAAGACAAGGGACTCTAGACAATTTAAGATACATAGCCCGAATATTAGGAAGAGAATAATGGTCACACATCTAATTTTTCCTAAAATAGAAGTCTCTAGGTCTTTTTCCTGAAGGCAAGTGTGCCCTGATGTTGAGACTTACTGCCAGGACTGAATCTTTCTTGTCACACTTTTGTTGTTTTTCAGAAGAGAAACTTCAGGTTAAAGGAAGATTCACATGAGTGGTCAAGCAAGTCCATTGCCCCAGGTTGTCTCTCTGGAGGTTGGGGCTTGGAGACCCTCTTCACTAGAGTGTGATGTACCCAAGGAGTGATCCCTGCAACTTCAGGGTAGAAAGGCTGCTAAGGATCACCAAGGGTCTGCTCCACTTAGGGGGGAGTTGGTTTTTCAAGCTGATAGTTTTCCAAGGTTTTAGGTTCACGCAGTCTCTTGGCTGGAAGGAGTGGAGGGCCAGGTCATGGGTACAGCACCAGGTGCAAAGCTGGTCGCCATATTCAGTGAGGGCTCTCATGGTTTCTTCTCCCTGGAGGGCATACTTGAATTGTTTCATCTCAAGGGGGTTCAGTTCAGTTCAGTTCAGTTGTCACTCAGTCGTGCCCGACTCTTTGCGACCTCATGGACTGCAGCACGCCAGGCTTCCCTGTCCATCACCAACTCCCAGAGCTTGTTCAAACTCATGTCCATTGAGTCGGTGATACCATCCAACTATCTCACCCTCTGTCATCCCCTTCTCCTCCTGCCTTCAATCTTTCCCAGCATCAGGGTCTTTTAAAATGAGTCAGTTCTTCACATCAGGTAGCCAAAGTATTGGAGGAGCTTCAGCTTTCAGCATCCGTCCTTCCAATGAGTATTCAGGACTGATCTCCTTCAGGATGGACTGGTTGGATCTCCTTGCAGTCCAAGGGACTCTCTAGAGTCTTCTCCAACACAACAGTTCAAAAGCATCAATTCTTTGGTGCTCAGCTTTCTTTATGGCCCAAGGAGGTTAAGATATTCCTTTTGTTGGGCTTACGGAATGGGTCTATCATACGTGAGTTTAAATGCATTTAACTTTAACTTATCCTTTGTGGCTAACCCCATACAGAAAAGGACAATCAGAAGCAACTTAATCCAATTTTCTTGAGTTTTCTGATGTAGCTTGCCTAAGGCCCATTTCAAGATCTGATTAAATCTCTCCACTTTCCCCACTGGATGATTGGGGTTTCAAGGCTGAGAGCAAGGTCCATTTTATGCCCAGGGTACTTGTTATCCTCTCATCACTTGAGACACAAATACTGGACTATTATCACTTTGTCAGGATCCTAGGAGTCCAAACCTGGGAATTATTTCTTTTAGCCTTAGCCACTTCAGCTGCTATTTCAGTTCTAGCAGGAAAGGCTTCTACCCACCCAGAAAATATGACTGCTAGCACCACCTGAAATTGCCTAGTACTCTTAGTAGGACAATAAAAATCAATCTACCAATCTTCCCCAGGATATGTTCCCCTGGTCTGAATGGGCCTCCTTGGGCCTCTGAGAGGTCTGGTATTCATTGTGCATATGGGGCATGTTTCAACTATCCTACTGATAATACTTTTCATGTCAGGAGTTACCATAGAATCAACTAATCAATTATATAGGGCTTATCTCCTAAAGAAATATTTATCAAGAACTACCTAGAGTAACAGGCAAATTTGGCCTTGGAGTACAGAATGAAGCAGGGCAAAGGCTAATAGAGTTTTGCCAAGAGAATGCACTGGTCATAGCAAACACTCCCTTCCAACAACACAAGAGAAGACTCTACACATGGACATCACCAGATGGTCAATACCAAAATCAGACCGATTATATTCTTTGCAATCAAAATTGAAGTTCTATACAGTCAGCAAAAACAAGACCGGGAACTGACTGTGGCACAGGACATGAACTCCTTATTGCCAAATTCAGACTTAAATTGAAGAAAGTAGGGAAAACCACCAGACCATTCAGGTATGACCTAAATCAAATCCCTTATGATTATACAGTGGAAGTGAGAAATAGATTTAAGGGACTAGATCTGATAGACAGAGTGCCTGAAGAACTATGGACAGAGGTTCGTGACACTGTACAGAAGGCAAGGATCAAGACCATCTCCAAGAAAAAGAAATGCAAAAAGACACAATGGTTGTCTGAGGAGGCCTTACAAATAGCTGAGAAAAGAGAAGCTAAAGGCAAAGGAGAAAAGGAAAAATATACTATTTGAATGCAGAGTTCCAAAGAATAGCAAGGAGAGATAAGAAAGCCTTCCTCAGTGATCAATGCAAAGAAATAGAGGAAAACAGTAGAATGAGAAAGACTACAGATCTCTTCAAGAAAATTAGAGATACCAAGGGAACATTTCATGAAAAGATGGGCACAATAAAAGACAGAAAGAAGCAGAAGATATTAAGAAGAGGTGGCAAGAATACACAGAAGAACTATACAAAAAAGATCTTCACGATCCAGATAACCACGATGGTATGATCACTCACCTAGAGCCAGACATCCTGGAATGTGAAGTCAAGTAGGCCTTAGGAAGCATCACTACGAACAAAGCTGGTGAAGGTGATGGAATTCCAGTTGAGTTATTTCAAATCTTAAAAGATGATGCTGTGAAAGTGCTGTACTCAATATGTCAGCAAATTTGGAAAATTCAGCAGTGGCCCCAGGACTGGAAAATGTCAGTTTTCATTCCAATCCCAAAGAAAGCAATGCCAAAGAATGTTCAAACTACCACACAATTGCCCTCATCTCACATGCTAGTAAAGTAGTGCTCAAAATTCTCCAAGCCAGGCTTCAACAGTACGTGAACCATGAACTTCCAGATGTTCAAGCTGGATTTAGAACAGGCAGGGGAATGAGAGATCAAATTGCCAACCTCCAGTGGATCACTGAAAAAGCAAGAGAGTTCCAGAAAAACATCTGTTTCATTGACTATGCCAAACCCTTTGACTGTGTGAACCACAACAAACTGTGGAAAATTCTTCAAGAGATGGGAATACCAGAACACGTGACCTGCCTCCTGAGAAATCTGTATGCAGGTCAAGAAGCAACAGTTAGAACTGGACATGGAACAACAGACTGGTTCCAAATAGGGAAAGGAGTACGTCAAGGCTGTATATTGTCACCCTGCTTATTTAACTTATATGTAGAGTACATTACGAGAAATGCTGGACTGGATGAAGCACAAGCTGGAATCAAGATTGCTGGGAGAAATATCAGTAACCTCAGATATGCAGATGATACCACCCTTATGGCAGAAAGTGAAGAGGAACTAAAGAGCCTCTTGATGAAAGTGAAAGAGGAGAGTGAAAAAGTTGGCTTAAAGCTCAGCATTCAGTAAACTAAGATCATGGCATTTGGTCCCATCACTTCATGGCGAATAGATGGGGAAACAATGGAAACAGTGACACACACTTTATTTTCTTGGGCTCCAAAATCACTGCAGATGGTGACTGCAGCCTTGAATTTAAAAGGCGCTTGCTCCTTGGAAGAAAAGTTATGACCAACCTAGACAGCATATTAAAAAGTGGAGACATTACTTTGCCAACAAAGGTCTGTCTAGCCAAAGCTATGGTTTTTCCAGTAATCATGTATGGATGTGAGAGTTGGACTATAAAGAAAGCTGAGTGCCAAAGAATTGATGCTTTTAAACTGTGGTGTTGGAGAAGACTCTTGAGAGTCCCTTGGGCTGCAAGGAGATCCAACCAGTCCATCCTCAAGGAAATCAGTCTTGAATATTCATTGGAAGGACTGATGCTGAAGCTGAAACTCCAATACTTTGGCCACCTGATGTGAAGAACTGACTCGAAGGCCAGCCCTGCAGCAGGCCACCACCGACCCATGCCTCTACCAGAGACTCCTGGACAGTCACGGGCAAGTCTGGGTCAATCTCTTGTGGGGTCGCTACTCCTTTCTCCTGGGTCCTGGTGCATACAAGGTTTTGTTTGCGCCCTCCAAGAAACTGCAATAGATTCCCCAAGGTGACTGCAATAGATCATGTCTCTGGTTTCTATTAAATCATACTCCAGGGATCCCATTTCGGTAGGTAGCAGGGTGGTAGAATTCAGTACATGGCAAGTTTTTATGGTAGACACTGGGTTCTCTAAAAGCATAGCCTGAATATGAATCAACTGTCCAGGGGATAGCTATTCTGATAGCTATTAGACCTTGTTAAAGTCTGGTGTGGTGTCAGTATAGTGATTGGCTGACCAAATGTTGACTGTTCAGCCTTTTTTAGCAAGGCTGCAGTAGCTGCTACTGCCCATAGTCAAGAAGCCAACCCCTTAGTGTTATGTGAGAAACTCAGTCTTGTCAGGCTCTTTCAGACTCCATGAACTGTAGCCTGTCAGGGTTCTTTGTCCATGGAACTCTCTAGGCAAGAATACTGCAGTGGGTTGCCATTCCCTTGTGAGCCATCAGGGAAGCCCTTAGCAATCTGAGCTAATTATTTAGAGAAATAAGCAACCACCCAGGTAAGGGGTCTCAGGTTTTGAGCTAATACTCCAGGGGTGATACCCCTTCTCTTCTGAATATAAGAGGCTCTTACCTTCCTTTGATCCTGAATGTAAAGATCAAAGGGTTTAGCTAGCTCTGGGAAGGTCAGGGCAGGGACCTAAAGTAATTGCTTTTTCAATTCTTGAAAGGCCTCATTCCATTCTGAATTCCATTCAAAAGGATCATCATCCTTTCCTTTCAACTTTTCAGGTAGAGGCCTTGCTACTAAGCCACACGTGTAGTTAGTGATCCAGATGCCCAGCCATCCTCAGGAAACCCCTAAGCTATCTTCCCATTTTAGGAAGAGTGAGGCTGCAAATGGTTTCTTCCCCCTCCTGGGGTAGACTTCTCTAACCTTCTATGAGAATGAAGCCTAAGTCGGTCACCTAATATGAGATATTTGGGCCTTTGTGACCGTATTTTTGTCAGAGACCTCCTTAGTAGGACTGGTGATCAGAATGTCGTCTACAACTGGAAAAGGAATCTCTCTTCCAGATGTAGATTTTCTAGGTCTTTAAATAAATTCCCCCAAAATGGCAGGGGGTTTTTGAACTCTTGGGGTAGAACTGTCTGGCAGTATTGTTTTTATTGTGAGGATGGGTCCTGCCACACAAAAGCAACAAATTTCTTGTGACTCTGGAGCTAACAGAACGCAGAAGAAAGTGACATCTTTTAAATCTAATACAGAATGTTCTGGTGGACAGTAGAGTGGCCAGCAGGGTTTAGAGATTAGGGACTCCTAGCTTCATATCCTCGGGACTTCTTTGACTGCCCTGAAGTCCTGTACCATCTGGTATCCCCACTGGATTTCCTCACAGGGAGAATGGGGGTGTTAAAGGCTGAGGGGCATGGTCTAGTAAGGCCCTGGTCAATTAGGCCCTGTTTAACAGGGGCAGTGCCCAGCAAGATCTCCTGACAGAAAGGGTACTGTTTCCTATGGGCAATGTGTGTCCAGGTTTCACTTTTTATTTTATTTATTTCCCTGGTGGCTCCTACAATGCAGGAGACTTGGGTTCGATCCTGGGTTGAGAAGATCCTCTGGAGAAGGCAATGGCACCCCACTCCAGTACTCTTGCCTGGAAAATCCCATGGATGGAGGAGCCTGGTAGGCTACAGTCCATGGGGTCGCAAAGAGTCGGACTCGACGGAGCGACTTCACTTTCACTCTCACTATGACTATGCTGGGTCTTTGTTGCTGGGCAGGCTTTTCTCTAGCTGCCGTGAGCAGGGGCCACTCTCTAGTTACGGTGGGAGGGCTTCTCATTGCGGTGGGTTCGGTTGCATGGAGCATGGGCTTTATGGTGTTCGGGCTTCAGTAGTTAGGGCACATGGGCTCCGTAGTTGCAGCTCCCCGGCTCTAGAGCACAGGTTCAATAGTTGTGGTGCATGGGTTTAGTTGTTCCACAGCAAGTGGGATCTTCCCGGATCAGGGATCAAACCCACACCTCCTGCATTGGCAGGTGGATTCTTCACCACTGAGCCAACAGGGAAGCCTATGTCCAGATTTTAAATGGCTCTTACAGCTTGTCCCACCTGTCCCTGGGCCCAGATATTGGGATTTATTTTGGGGAGATCAACGTACTCTGTCCAAGGAGGTTTGTCCTCAGCCATTAACATGATCATCTTGTGCCCTTTGTCTAAGGGGACACTGATCTCTAATTTATTTCCCATTAGGTGGATGGTACCCCTCATCTATGTAGGATATGTCGTCCTACCCTGGGTATAGGGCATTTGGTCACATTCAGGAAGGAATGGTTGAGAGTGTGTTCATTCAATTTACATTCTAATGACTCTATGAATGTCACTTTCCTGCCTTCCCTGACACACCCATGAATTTATAATTCTTGTTACCACGTTTGCCTCATTTGGTGTTCAAAATTGGGTAAGTGGCAACTCTAGTGTCAACTAAGAATTTGACAGGCTTTCCCTTTTACCAGTGGTTAAGACTTCAAGTTTCCACCGCAGGGGGCACAGGTTCAATCCCTAGTCAGTGGAGGTGGAATGAAGCGGGATGGTGGGTGGTGGGGAGAAGAAGTGCAAATGAGACGTGAAAACCTAGATGAGCCCTCCTTCTCCATCAAGGATCTGCCTTAAAGGGAATACTTTTCCTGGAGGGTTGTTGGATTACCACATCTGTTTTGAAGGTCATGTCCATAAAAAACTGGACACAGGGAATTTCATCCCATTTCTTTTGTCTCTGGCATACCACGTCCAATTGTAAAATGATATTTTAATTTAGAGATTTAGAAACCCATTGACTGGCCGATTTTCCGTCTCCCAACTGGCACTGAGGCTAGACTGTATTACAAAGGAAGATTAAATGTTTTGCCTCTTCACTCACTGAAGAGTTTTGTTAGCAGTTAGCCTGGACAGGGGGTGATACCTATCGAAAAAACTATCAGGTCTGCATGATGCACCCTAATGGGCTCCTTTGGTCTGGTGAACCTTAGATGTTCTGTTTTGGATTTGTTTCAAACTACTGAGAGGGGTGATTGGATTTGTTGGTGATTGATTTGTTGGCACACAAATGCCACAAGATTTAACCCAAATAAGATTTCCCATTTAGGAAGTTTGGAACCAGCACTAAACTGTTAATGGATTCCTCAAAAGACCAAAATAGGAGATATCCAAATGGAACGGACTCTGATATAACCGAGGGTCTCCCTTGAATTTGTAGTGGCCTGTGCTTGAGATAGTCCCTCCTCACTCAGAACTTCCCACAGGTGGTTAGACAGGGCTGCCTCCGGGACAGAGCAACTTAGTCACTTTGGTTCCTGACCAACTTGTCCATTAGGGAGCGCCACAGCTATGCAAGGTGGGAATCTTCTCTTTCCTCCAAAAAGGAGGGGCTTTTGGACTTCCTGCTGGGTGAGAGCTAAGAGCATGAGGGTTCCCATGATACTTTCCAGTTTGCTAGGGAGAGCCCATGGGAGCTCAGTCGATGAAGAATCACCCAAGCTTCACCTCACAAACAGAGAAAGGAGAGAAGATCAGGCAGAGGATGTCCCCTGTTCTTGCCAGCAGCTCACAGGTCTTCCTGTTAATGGGGTTCCTAGTCTTATGAGAGGCTCAGTGGGCTCCCCAGCCCGCTTCAGAGAAACTAGCACTCACTGGAAGAGGTCAAGTCACCAGTTGCATACCCACCTTGGGGTCCTCTCGCACTCGGGTTTCCCCAGTGCCCTTTCCTGAACTTGGACCAAATGTCCTCATTCTGTTTTGTTAGGGAGGTCCTTATTGCCTGGAGCTCCCCCTAGGGTTGCCTCTTGGCCCATAGGGCTGGCTACTTTCCTTTACCAAACTGAAAACAACTATGGAGAATGCTCCTGTTGACCCTGGAGGCTGGGCTGAAGGCAAAAAGGCCTGGTGCAGCTGCTACTGCTTGTGCAGGGCTCAAGAGGACAACACTGGCTCTCCCTTGTCCACAAGTCTCCACCATCCTGGGGTACCCAGTACTGCCAGAAGGCCAGCCAGAGGCAGTGGGTAGACAGGTGTGAATTTCAGCCTGCCATCCCCCAAAATGCCACAGTATGATTCCTTCAAGGGAGTGTAGTACAGATTACTCTGGGGGGCTATGCTGTGTGTGCATACCACACAGGATCTTCTGGTTGCTGGGCAGAATTGCTTTGAATTTGGCCCAAAGCTGCTGTGGGTCTATATCATCAGAATGTACTGAAAGATCAGAGTCAATCATTCTTACTCAAACCTCCCAAAGCTTCTATTATTTGAGCAAAGATATTTGAGCAAAGAAAATCTAGTAGTGTCATAGCTTTAAATCTCAGGATGCCCCTATTGCTACAAACTTTTTTTTCTAGCAGCCACTTGGTAGGAGTTTGTTCTTAGTGTTTCCGCCACTATTGGGCAGGGGTAGAATTAGTAGACAACAAACACAATTACTTCCAAAAGAGACCATGGGTATTAATTAGGTCATTACTCCCAAATTCACAGATGAACAAATGATAATCCAGAGAGGGCAGGTACTAGTCCTGCCCTCATGAAGTCAGTTAGTGTTAAGGCAACAACGCTGTCTAAGTCTCCTGGCTCAAAGGTGTGGAGCTGAAAGCAGAAAGAACATGAAGTTACACAGAGTTGACTTTGTACGTGTTTTCTGGAAAAATTGGAGCATGTTACTTAAGTAACCTTGGACTGCAAGGAGATCAAACCTGAATATCAGTCCTGATAGGAAATCAGTCCTGAATATTCACTGGAAGGATTGATGCTGAAGCTGAAGCTCCAATACTTTGTCCACCTGATGTGAAGAACTGACTGCTTGGAAAAGACCCCGATGCTGGGAAAGATTGAAGGTAGGAGGAGAAGGGGATGACAGGGTGATATATCACCGACTCGATGGACTTGAGTTTGAGCAAACTCTGGTAGTTGGTGATGGACAGGGAAGCCTGGCATGCTGCGGTCCACAGGGTCGCAAAGAATCAGACACGACTAAGTGACTGAACTGAACCTGTGTCTTCTTTCCATCTTTAAACTTTGCATTCTAATAAATACCTTACAGAGTTGTTCAGAGGATAAGATAAAATGAAAAATGGAATTACAGTAATGTGCTGGTAAATGCATAACAATTATCTCTTGGAGTTGATGAAGGAGCTAGAGTTTGTACCATCTGATGATTTCCATGGTATAAAAATTCCTCCTGGTGTCAGTTTGAAGATTTCAACAGTTTAAAAAATGGCTGGCAAGATTCCTGAATATTTAACAATTGCCTCTCACAAGCCCATGTGAGCTGGCACGGGCTGGCTCCAGCACACCACTGAATAGGAAACACTTGGCCTATAATAGATACTCAATAAGTTTTAGTTGCCCTCTCATCCTCACAAGGCACAGGTTCTTTCTACTATCTGTGTAACTGCTGTTTGATGAACACTATCTCTTTGAACTTCCCAAGAAATGATAAGTCATTGTTGTGATCTATGTAAATAAAATGAACTCTCTCATGGGAAGATGGCTGCACAGCATCTCACTACCTCAGAGGGTATTTTAGGATGTGTGAAGTCCCCAGAATTCACCTTACAGGACCTCTGTGACTTCCCGAAGAGCGAGGTTGACATGCTCTGTAGCAGCTAAGACTGAGGTAAATTTAAAGCCTGTGGAGACCATAAAGCAGAAAAGAAATGGGGATTTCAAATAAGAACCTTGGATAAAAGGCAGATACTCTGAATTACAATTGAGCTCTTTCTCACATACACAACTTGATGTAACGTACTCCAGGATGGGTAGAAGTGACACATTTACTTACTGTTTCTTAATGATTCCCTTGAACAATTCCCGTTAGGGCAGCTGTCCTATTTGTTTGTTTGCCTGCTTTCTTTCTTTCTTCTTTTGCCTGCTTTCTTCAAAGTGGACCATACACAGCCATTTCTATCCAAGAAGGAGTAACTGGTACAGAATTGCCCTGCCACCGTAAACAGCTAGAAAACTGGACAACACGTGTGAAACGACTGTTTTCAGACGTTGGGATCACAGTGTACTCAAGACTGTGGTTCCAAGAGAAGAGAAAAAATTGAAGTGAGTCCTCAATTTTCTGTCTGGAAGTAAAGTTGCCAGATAAAATATGGAATGTGCATAGTTAAATTTGAATTTCATATACATAATCATTTCTTAGTATAAATATATATAAAACATAATATTGGATTTGATTTGTTAAATCCAGTAACCCTTCCTAGAGGCATTTTTAAAGATTATTTATTTATTTTTGACTGTACTGGGTCTTCACTGTTGCATGTGGGCTTTCTCTAGTTGTGGCAAGCAGGGGCTACTCCTTAGTTGCGATGCATGGGTTTCTCATTGCAGTGTCTCCTCTTGTTGCAGAGCATGGGCTTGAGGCACGCAAGCTTCAATAGTTGTGGGATACAGGTTTGTTGCCCTGCAGCATGTGGACTTTTCCCAGAACAGTGACTGAACCTGTGTCCCATGCATTGGCAGGCAGACTCCTAATCCCTGGAGCACCAGGGAATTTCCTCATAATTGCTTTTTAATCAGAATAAAAAAGAAACACATTTTTGCTGCTAAAGGCGCTAAATTTATATCAAAGAACCTTCGACTTAACTTTTATATTATTCTCTATAGCTGTTTTCTTTCCACGTTCCCCTTGAAACACATGGAAAAACCTGTATTTTATTTTTAATGTTACCACTTGTCTTGCCTTTCTTCCTTCACTTTCCTCTCTTTCATTTGAATCCCATTTAAAATCACCTCTCCTAAGTTAACAATAGAACGTTTTACCAAGTTGCTATATCATTTTTACTTGGAAAATAAAAATAAACAGTTACCACCAAATAATCCATGTTTAATATCTCGTGGCAAAAAGTAAAATCTCTTGTATCAGGAAATGACTGATTTGTTTATTCATCATAAGGTTAAACAGAGTCCAACCTGTTCTAACACAGCTGTGTTGGTTGGCAGGGCTGGCCAGCTTTGTTTATTTAAATTAGCTGATTAGAATTTGGACCCCTCAAAAAGTATGTTCTAAAAAGCATGTGGTAGGAACAGTACAGAGAGAATACGTTTTCTCCTATTGTCATGCTTTCAGCTTGACTGGTGAATGAAGAGGGCATGACAGGACATTCCCTGTCACTATCATGTCAAATATGACATGAGGTTACATCATGTTTTTAACTCAAACACAATTAGTCATGTCCACACTTTAGCATTTTTGGGGGAAAAAAAAAAACTTTAGAGAATGAAAAGATTCTGAAGAAGATATGAAAAACTAAAATCAAATTCAAATCAAACTGTCTGCCTCAACCCTTAGCAGATTCAGGTCATACTGTTTTGGAAGGGACTAAAATCTCCTAGATTAGCTTCTTGTGAACAAGATGAGAAACCAACTGAACCCTTGCTGAAAATCTTTTGCATATACCCTGAGGGTTGCCGCAAACCAATTTGTGAAAAGTGCAGTATCTATGAAGCACAATAAGGCAAGATATGCCTGTACTAAAATAGTACATTAAATAAATAGCTACAATTTAGTTTTAAATGCTCACATACTGTTTGCTCTCAACCTATTTAGAGAATGGAAAACATTTTTCGTTGTGATGGTTGTAAAAAACGAGTCATACTGGTGGCTTATGAAACAAAGTCTCCCCTCAAAAGTCATCCTCTGAAACCACTTCAGTGTCTTGCTGGTTGAATGAGTTACATTACTATTTGCTTAGCAGCTGTAAACTTCTCTGAAACTAAGCCATTAATCCTCAAATATTTTTACGTCTACTAAACCTAACACTATGACAGGGATGCTATAAAAACAATGGTCTTAAACTTTTTTTTTTTTAAATGTGATTCACCTGACTATGTAATTGATTTCTCTTTTAGAGCTTTTCCTAATGACAAAACTTGGTACTAGATTCTCCTCCTTGTGGTGCACTGGGTTTCTTAAATCTGTAAGTTTATGTCTTTTGCCAAACTTGGGGAATTTTTGCAGTTATTTCCTTGAGTACTTTTTTCAGCCCTGCCCTTTTTCTCCTCTCCATCTGGGATTCTGATGACATGAATATGGTATCCTTTGTCATAGTCCTACAGGTTCCTAAGGTTCTGTTCATTTTTCTTTCTGTCTGTTTTCTTTAGGGTTGTTCATATTGGGTAATTTCTGTTATTCTCTCTTAAAGTTCATTGGTCCTTTCCTCTGGTCTCTATATTCTACTGTGGAACGCATTGATGAAGGTTTTATTTTGATTTTTGCATTTGTGCTGTTCTGAAGTTTCCATTTGGTTCTTCTTTATATCTTCTATTTCTTTGCCAAGGTTTTTAATTTGTTTAATTGGTTTTAACTATGTTTGTAATAGCTTGTTGAAGCACTTTTTATGATGGCTACTTTAAAATCCTTGTTAGGTAATTCCAGCATAAACATAATCTTGGAACTGATATCTGTTGATTATCTCTTCTCATTTGAGATTTTCCTGGTTCCTTATGAGTGAGTTTCAATTGTATCTTGGACATTTTTCCTACTATATTGTGAGATTCTGGATCATATTTAAATCTTCCATTTTAGCAGGTCTTCTAGGGAGGATGGAGCTTCCCTGGTAGTTCAGATGGTAAAAAATCTGCCTACAATACAGGAGACCTGGGTTCTATCCCTGCATTGGGAAGATCCCCTGGAGAAGGGCATGGCAACCCACTCCAGTGTTCTGGAGAATTCCCATGGACAGAGGAGCCTGGTGGGCTACAGTCTGTATGGTCGTAAAGAGTCGGACACGAACGAGTGACTAAGCACAGCACTAGGAAGGATGGTGATGTCTTATTGTATCACTATCAGGTCACGTGGATGCTTATAGTCCCTACTTGGCCTGTACTGAATCCTGGAAAGCAGAGGGGCATCTCATTATTGCCGGATAGGAATGGGGGTTCAGACTCTCCACTAGGCCTATGCTGACGTTACGGGGGACTGGGAAGCCTACTTATGGCTGAAATGTGGTAAAGGTCCCAGCTTCCAGCCCTCTGGGTGGGAGTGGCAAGTCCTGGCTCCCCACCTGGTCTTTACGGACAACCTGGGGCAGAGGTTGGGGGTAGTCTTATTCCCATACGGTGGGGATAAAAGTCTCAATTCCCTACTGGAAGGGAAGGGAAGTGCCTTGACATAGCTGGGCAAGCACATATGTCTAGGCTTTCCACTCATAATTTTCTGTGGAGTTTGGCTGAAGAAGAGCAACTATTGTCTAAAAGTTTTATTTTGCTAGGCTGCCCCTTTCCTTTTCCAGTAGCTACAGATAAATGATTTTTTTCTAGGATTTTTTTTTTTTTTTTTTTTGCCTATACCTGTTTCTAGGCTGCCTGCTTCTCCAGAACCCAGTCTGGACTATATTTGTTTTATATACAGTGTCCAGGGCCTTTAGCTGCCCTTAGGCAGCTTAGAGGAGCAAAGAGATGTATGTTTACTCTTTTGCCCTGGAATTGGAAACTCAATATCAAATCCCTACAGTTCTACTCTCATTGCTGTGGCATTGTAAGGCAGCTGTTCCAAGAAGGAAAATGAACATTTGAGCCTATATACTTTTATTGCTAATGCTCACTACCCCTAGGTCCCGGTATGTCTGGGTGGATGTAAAAGTTTTTACCTCTGCACCCAACACAACAGCTTTCTGCTTCCAGTGTTAGTGCAGCAGGTGGGAAATCAGACAATTCTGGTGCCAGAACCTAAATTTCCCAGGTGGTGTTGTCTGCCCCTGGCTTGGAAAGTGTGGCTCACTAGCTATGCTTCTTCAGGGAACATAGCTGCCAAGACAAGATCTCTATTCTCTATCATGAAGACTTAACCTGCTTTCGTGGCATTTTAGAACTTAGCTGACATTTCATCTTTGCAAATAAATTCTGCACTGGGACAAGAGAAGGAACCATCACTTTTTAAAATTTCACATGGACTCTCTAACAACCAATGCAAGCACTTCAAACCTTGAAATCCTTGCTGCTGGCACATATTTCAAATAGCAGTTGGGATTGCCACTTAAGGAACTGCAGTTTGTACATTGCACAAAGGCACCCAGCCAATGGGACAAAAGGGAGCTAGGATCCAGCCTAGGCTCCTCTTGCCAAATCATGTACCCACAGGGCTGCATCATTCAGAGGGGGTGCACTTTTCAAACTTGCACAAAGGCTCCCTATAAGCAATCAGCTGGGTTCTGAGTCTAACAATAGCAGTATTGCAGCATCTCAAAAGAAACGCTTTCTTGTATTCCATAAACTCATTATACTTGAATATTCAATTGATACTCATACATAATTTATCTCATCACTTCAAAATCATTTGTTTTCAAATTTTCAGGCCTTTTAAAATGAGCTCTAAATCATCTGAGGTAGGGTGCATTGTAAATTTTGGTAAGAGTCAAACTGGCTCTTTAAACGGATTTCCATTATCTTCCTGGGACTGTACCTTCCTGTTAGGACTGTTCATTATCAGGTGCTGGGCAAATAAGCTAGGCTTTCTGATAGACACAATGCCCCATCCTTTAGCTGTGAACAAAGCCTCTGCCTTACCTGCTTTGATCGTGGGACGCATTAGTATATGCTTCCAGGGCAATTGGATATCTCTGCCATCTTGAATGGCTGCAGCACTGATTAAATCTGGATACTGAAGGTTAAAATAGGAAACTAAGGAGTTGTGAGAAGAGGCCCAGCATTTGCCTACTTAACCAAACAGTTAGTGACCACTAAGTGGATGTATTTCTTCTCAGAATAAGAGTTTTAAATTCCTTGGATCAAATAAGCTTTATAAAATATGTTGGTCTTGGTCTTACTGTAAGCCAAGTCTGATTTAGACGTAAACAGTTGGTTCACATCAAGACAAATAACAAGAGAGCACCAAAGCACACCCTGGTTTCTTAATCCACAACACTGACCCTTTATTTCTGGCTTCACCAAAATATTAATATTTTGGAAAATATTGCTATTTTTAAAAATGAATGTGATGATGAACTGGTCACTGTGCCAGAAGCACTGAACTGGGCTCCATCCTCCTCTTTGCCAAAGCTGTCTGCTCAGCTTAGCAAGTCTCCCAGCACTACTGCAACCCAGGGTTCATGTCCACCAGGCGAAGAGTCTAAGCCAGCCCTCTCTCGAATTTTTATACATCCCCAACAAGTATAGCTTGAGTGTGTGGTATTCTTTGAGTTGCTCTTTTTTCCTTTTTAAACATTTACTATAATTTTCCTAATACTTTTTAAACTTTTTTCTCGTTGATGTGGAAATTGATTTCCCAACTGCTAATTCTCCTTTTTCAACTGTACTCAATTTTAACAAAAGACAATTCTATAAACAGCCACATCCCTTTTGCAAAACACCATCATGTCACGAGAAGACTCTTTATTGAAATTCCTCTGTAAGTAAAAATAAAATAAAATCTGGAAACTTATTTTTTATAATTTTTTTTCATTCTAAGCCTTTTTTTAATTTTTTTATTTTTTTTTTTTATTATTATTATTTTTTTTTCCAGTGGGTTTTGTCATACATTGATATGAATCAGCCATGGATTTACATGTATTCCCAATCCCGATCCCCCCTCCCACCTCCCTCTCCATCCGATTCCTCTGGGGTTTTTTATAATTTTATTTTATTTATTTATTTTTATTTTTTGCTGGGTATTTGTTGCTGCATGGGCTTTTCTCTAATTGCAGCAAAGAGGCTACTCTCTTGTTGTGATAGGCAGGCTTCTCATTGCAGTGGCTTCTCTTATTGCAGAGCACAGGCTCTAGGGCAAGGGGGCTTTAGTACCTGCGGCACTCGGGCTCAGTAATTGCAGCTCTGGATGTCTAGAACTCAGGCTAGATAGTTGTGGCGCACAGACTGAGTTGCTCCGTAGCAAGTGGAATCTTCCTAGACCAGGGATTGAACCCATGTCCCCTGCATTTGCAGGTGGATTCCTGACCACTGAGCAACCTGGGAAGCCCAAAATCTGGAGACATATTTAATCCTGTGATGGATTAAAGAAAAACAAAACTCATTAAAAGGCCAAGATTCATGGTCCTCCTTTGCCATATGCTATGAGATCTTAGTTAAGACACTTACTTTCCCTGGATCTTTGCTTCCATATCTAGAAAGTGAACAAGCTAAATTAGATGCTTTCTTAATGATTTTTAATCCTATAACTCTATGTCAAATAGTCTTTGAACTGTTCACTCAGAAGTCTCAAATCCTTAGAAGAACTAATAATTTTTAATATGCAGATGAAAAAACTGGAACTCAGATAAGCTAAGTAACTTGCCCCAAATCACAAAACTAAACTGTGGAATAGCTGCTCTCTTACCCAGGCCTGTCTGATTCCAAAGCTCATGCTGTTAGCTCTGCCTCCAGTGCAGTTCTCCCCTTTCAGGAGAA
The DNA here is from genome assembly GCF_910594005.1 of Cervus elaphus. Lineage (NCBI taxonomy): Eukaryota > Metazoa > Chordata > Mammalia > Artiodactyla > Cervidae > Cervus > Cervus elaphus. The sequence goes on along the minus strand of NC_057843.1, from coordinate 46,244,075 downwards.
GAAACTCTGGTTTCCATAACTTTATAAATTATGTAACTTTATAAAAGACAGGATATACATACACACACACACAGGAAAGCCACTTAGGAGAAAGTACTGGCTGCTTGAGAGTTGGCCTCTATACCTGGTCCTTCAGTTAGCTGACAGTAGTTCTCAAACTCTGACCTGGACCAGAAGGATCAATAACATCTTCAAAATCGTCAGAAATGCAGATTCTCAGGCCCCACCCCATGCATACTGAATCAGAAACTCTGGGAATGGGACCCAGCAATCTGTGTTTTTAACAAGCCCTCTAGGTGATTCTATTATACACTACAGCTTCAGAAACACTGCATTAAGATGTGTAACCTTGGGAAGTAAGGTAAGAACGCTGAGCTCCAGTTGCCAGCTCTGAAAGCCTATGGTCCTTCTATGACCTAACACCTGAATTATTAATAGGTGGATAAATCAGATTCATATCCCTAATTCTAAGAACTGATATCAATAAAGGGAAGGAGAAGGCAGATGAGGACAAAGAAGTCCGCCCTCTTCATATAGCTCCCAATTAGTCAAAGCAGCAGTTTTATTTGTGATGATTTAAGGGAGTAATGCCTGTGACATTCCAAAATAGATCATCTTTTTTTGGAGTCACTCTGAATGTGTCTGTCTAGCTCTTTGGAAATTAAAAAAATTATTAGGCAACTTGGAGTTCAGCTCAAAGAAAGAATCAATTAAAAATATGCATTCTGTTTCTTCAGTCTTGCTTTAAGTCACTCAGGAGACAGTTTCTGGGAATGGAATCTAATAGGTCATTTTTGCAAATTGGAACAAAGTAATATCTCACTTCCCAGGAGTTAAAGCCTCTCCTCCTACCCCCACTACCTGAGGAGGTGACATGTATTTGGGATTCATTTCCACAAGAAATGACATAACCAGCCTTCCGGGTAGCTTCAGAAACTCATGTTTCCCCAGCTTAGCAATGACTCAGCAGATGGCAGTTGAGTATGAATGGCCTTGTGTACCATGCTGGCACCAAGGGTTATATTTTCATATTTATTTAACATTTTACTTGCTCATAGCCTAAGTCCCTATAACTCTATTCTTATGTTGTACATGACTAGCCTTAAGGTTAGAACAAATGTTATTTTTCACTTGTGAGACTGAAGCTACCATCATTAAAACATCTGGTGCAGGTAATCATTCAATGAATGTTGTCAAATAAAATAGTGAGTTAACTAAAGCAGTGCCCAGACTTCAATTTAGCTTGTAAATAACAGTGATGGTTGCTCACCATTTTGAACACAGACTCTTACCTATTGCTTTCATGATGGAGAATGACAGGTTCTTAGTATGGAGCAAAATGTCTCCTCAGAACTGGGGCTCAGACTTTAGCCCTGAAACAGGTTGATGTTCAAGAATCAAATGTCCTACCTTGAAATAACAGACTGGGACTACTGATTATGGCAGATAAGTGGAGAAATAAGTAAAACCATACTTTTTAAATCAAATATTTTATAGATAAAAAATAATTTATGGGTGTCATTTATATATAAAATATTAATAAAATATAGACAAGTTATAAAGAATATAATAAAAAAAAGTTGTGTGCCCACTACTCATATAAATAAAATTTCTTTATATATCAATATATATGTATATACTTTATGTAAAGTATCTCTTTATCCAGAAATTGCTACTATCTTAATTTTTATTTTCCTCTTGCTTTTCTTTATGGCTTTATTACAAGTCTATATATATGCATGTACAAAATATATTATTAACTTTGTTTTTAAACTTTATAAGTAAGGTATTATATATACTTCTAGTATTCTTCTGCAACTTGCTTTTTTTTTTCAATTTAACATTATGTTCCTGAGAACAAATCCATTTTGTCATATATAGCTGTGGTTCATTTGTTTTTACTGCTGCATAGTATTCTATTATATGAACATACCTTAATCTATTCTTTGAGTCAGTGATCGTTTGGATTGTTCCCCTTTTTTGACCATTACAAATAGTGCTATCGTGAACATCCTTATACATATCTCTTGATCACTCTATAACTGCCTAGAAGTATATAAATTTCTGAGTCACAGAGTATGCACATGTCCACCTTGATAAGGCAATGATAAATTCTTTTCTAGAGTTTGGACCAGTTTATACTGGTATCAGCAAAAGCTAAGTATTTACATATCCTCCCAGCATTTGATGTTGTCATCCTTTCTTATGTCTGCCAGTCTGCTGGGTGGAAAGTGCTATCTATTAGTTTTAATTTGTAGTTCCTACATAATTAATATGGTTGAGCATCTTTTCATGTGTTTATTGGCTTTTCTGATTTCCTTATCTATGAAGTAAATACAGTTCATATCTCTTTTTACTTTCTCAACCCTTTTATATCCACATGTAGGCGAGGAGTTGGAGATACATGAGTAGTGCTGAGGCAAATGAAAAGGAATGGGCATGATGAATGTTCCAAGAAGAGAAGACACCGTTATTGAAAGGCCAGAAATCACTGAAAATGTGGTGTGTTGGAGAAACCAATAGAACTTCCATGCTATATGATGCTAAAATGGAAGCTTTGACTTTAAGGTAAGAGAGATCTGAATTTGAAGAAAGTTCTAAACAGACTATGCTATAGTAATTTCAAAGTATTTATCCAGAAACTAGTGATTTAACTCTTGAATTCCAAGTGAGGAAATGACTTGTGGAGATGACTGGATAGTTATTTCCGCCACTGCCTCCCAGGGAGAGGCAGATGGGATCTTTCCTTTCACCGCATGAATAGAGAGGAGGACTTCAGTGGGACGAGTAGATTTAATATGTACATTGAGGAGTTTAGGAGACATAGTGAACTGACATCAACTCATGCTTTAAAAACTGGAGTCAAATGCAGTTACGGAGCCAGCAAAGAGGTCAACAGACATCAGCCTGAAGTTACGTTTGGCATGGCGTCTTTATACAATGTGAGCTGGGAAAGAACTTCAATCCTTTTCTTACCTCTCCTCTCTTTCCTGCTTCAAACCAAACTTAGCACATTAGGGGGGCGTGAGAGGTGGGAGCAATGTGTGGGAGAAAAAAAGAAGCAACTATGACCCACCCCCTTCCTTCATAAGCAGCCAGCCCACACTGGACTCCAGCAAGAGGGAGGGGCACCATTCAATTTTAAATCAAGTTGAGTGTTTTCAGTGTCATATGCGCCTGGATGGTTTGAAATATTGAACTGAAAATGTGTTGACACTGGAAGTGACCATAAGATTTTCTATTACCCAATAGGGAACTGAAAAGTTATTGATACTGCACCCATTTTCATCCAAGCACGAGAGAAGAAACAGGTTAAAGGGACAGTGGGAGACAGATACTGTTTCTGGATGATGTTCTGATTTTCAAAAATGATAGAACTAGAGAGCAGCAAGAGAAGAGGTTGTAAAGAAGGTGGCAAAGGCCAGATCTGAAGGCAGAATGAGTCATAGGAGGATTTAGGACTTTTCCATAAAGGAAAGGCCTTACTAGGCCCTAGAAAGCTGGTAAAGAGTTCTAGGTAGGGAAAATTTGTCATCAGAATTGTGCTTTTTGAAAAATCCTTCCGGTTTCAGAGTAAATGGTAATGTGAAGGGCAGTAGGGTCAGGAGTCACACAGAGGAGGCCATGATTTAGGAAAAAGTAGGTGATGGCTTGGTCTCGATTAGTTGCGGTAAGAATAAGGAAATGGAAGGTTGTGGGGGGAAGTCATAAGTTTGAGAACAAGGATAATGGATCTCAGAGTAAAAAATGGCTTCCACATTTCTGATTTGAACCACTAAGTAATCAGCAGCGCTCTTTCCAGAAACTAGGAATTCTTTTGATCTTCTACTCTTTGGGGAGGTATACAGGGTAAACAATAGTGTCTCAGTGTGACGGATACGGTGACTAATATTCGAGAAAACCATGTAATTTGCTGAAGTCCACATAACTCATTACATGCTGGGAGCCGTTGTCACCTTCTTGCAGTTTCTACTTCGAATGACAATGCTTAAACTAGTCCTTTTCAATTGTATTTAGAATCAAATGCCCCACTGCAGGTGAAGCTAAGAGTATAATTTAAAGGAAGATAAACTGGATTCTGATACAGTCCTGAAGCTTAAAATATTTATACATCCAACAATTTCAACAAAACATAATTATGCTTCTTGGAACATGGAAACATTTCATGAAACCCTAGATTTTAATACAGTTGAGAAAACTCTGAACTGGCCTAGGAAAACTTTTGTTTCTCTTCCAGCCACAGTATTCGTGTTTGGCAGTTTATCCTTTAGAGCAATATTCCTTAAACCTTAATATGCGTGTGAATCACTTGGGGATCTTGTTAAAATGCCAATTCTGCTCCAGTAGGTTTTGGGTGGGGCTCAAGATTCTGCATTTTTAGCAAGCTCCCAGGAGATACCCAGGCTGCTCATCTGAATTTTGAAAAGGCAAGGTTTTAGATGAGCCCAGAACTTCTCAAAGTTGATGTGGATTCTGAAAGAGACCAGAGGGTAAGGACCAAAAGGAATCCCAGAAATGTAATTATGTTGGGGATAAACAGATTGAACCCTTGGGAAATGATGAAGTAGACAAACTTTGCCAGGCCTATTTCCCTACTTTACAAATTCCTTTTCTCATTCAGCACCTGCCCATGCCTCAGTCCATCTTTCTTCAGTTTAACTCACTAATCCTTGCCTAGGGGCAGACAAGAAGGTGGTTTTTCCTGTTACCCTTCCCTGTAAGCTGTATTTTCAACTGCTGTTTCTAATTTCAAGACCCAAAGAACAATTAGCTTTAACGTGGAATAAGAGGCGATACTTTGATATTTGGGGAAAGGGGGTCCTGCTCAGTCCTCCTTCAAAGCTGACGTAAATCCTGGAGAAGTGGCTTGTCTTATAGGGAATACTTTATCCTGCTTAATTTCCCCTGCCTCCTAAAAATCAATCTTTAAAATATACCAAATATTAAAAAGGAAAGAATTTCTCTTCAAAGAATATCTGTTAGCAACTTTGCCCATGCTGTCCTTAGTCAGAAGTGCTGTGGAGGGTAATGGCACTATTGAACTCTCAGGGAGTTAAGGGGTAAACAAGTGGAGACGATTGAATTAGACTGAATTGTTCCAATTAGTCTCACTGAATTTAGAGCCAGGAAATGTTAGGTTCTGCTCTGGGTTTAGCCATTTACTTTCTCTGTGACCTTGGACAAGTCATTTTACAGCTTTAGCTTCAGTCTCTGCACAAGTGAAATGAAGCAACAGGACAAAATGACTTCTAAGTTTCCTTCTTGTTCTAAAAACTGTATCTGAAATTGTTTCAGGTGAACAACAATAAAAAAGATAATTTTTAAGCTGTCAGTTTTTACGTTGGCTAGTCATTAAAATCACTTTGGAGAGCTTTATAAAAATATGGGTCTTCTCCTACCATGTTCTGATCATAGATGCAACCTTGGAAACTATTTCATAAAGTTCTCCTGGCAAAGTCTGTCCATCAGGGTCAATTTGGAAATGACTAAACCAAGACCAAAAAGTGGTGCCTGGGAGATGCTGATTTACATCTCAATGATTTAAAAACACTTTGAATGTTAAATACAAATAAAATTGGTTTTCCATTTCCATATCTAATTTTATTTCATAATTTGAAATAAATTTGTGGTTGACAGCATTTCTTACTTTTTGGTATTTGGGGTTTAATTTTCTTCTATGTGAGCTGAAGCTCTATTATCCTAATACATATATATATATATACAACAATTTCCAGTATTACAAAGATATAGAATTAATGTAATGTTTAGCATTCAAGGGCTTCCCTGATAGCTCAGTTGGTAAAGAATTCACCTGCAATGCAGGAGACCCTGGTTCGCTTCCTGGGTCGGGAATATCTGCTGGAGAACGGATAAGCTACCCACTCTGTTATTCTTGGGCTTCCCTTGTGGCTCAGCTGGTAAAGAATCTGCCTGTAAGGCAGGAGACCTGGGTTCAATCCCTGGGTTGGAAAGATCCCCTGGAGAAGGCAAAGGCACTCCAGTATTCTGGCCTGGAGAATTCCATGGGCAGTATAGTCCATGGGGTCCCAGAGAGTTGGACACGACTGAGCGACTTTTACTTTCACTTTCACTTTTCACTTTAGCATTCAGGCTAAGGTTGGAGGTTTAGAGAGTGACAAGCTATCTCCTGATGTTATTAAAGGATGAATATTCCAAATTTTCTAAGATAGTCTCTTGACCCATGGCCCCCCACATTTTTCTTGTCCTTTTCTTTTTTAAATTGCAGTATGATTGATTTACAATATTATGTTAGTTTCTGGTGTACAGTAGAGTGATTCAGTTTTGCATGTATATAGATAGATTATTTTTCCATATAACAAAGATACTGAGTATAGATACAATAAGATGACTACAAGATATTGAATATTGTTCTTTGTGTTATACAGTAAGGCCTATTGCTTATCTATTTTATTCATAGTAGTTTGCATCAATTAATCCTGTAAATTACAACATTATCCCTTCTCCCCTCCTTTTCCCCTTTGGAAACCATAAATTTGTTTCACATGTCTGTGAGTCTGTTTCTGTTTTGAATATAGATTCATTTGTATTATGATTTAGACTCCACATATAAGTGATATCATATATTTGTCTTTGTCTGACTTACTTCACTTAGTATAATATTATCTAGTTTCATCCTCATGGCTACAAATGGGAATATTTCATTTTTTATGACTGAGTAATATTCCACTGTGATTGCTGTCTGTCTTGGCAGCGCCTCTGCTATTTAGTTGCCCAGTTCCAAAACCTGGATTCTATTCTTCCCTGTCCTTCAGAGAGAGAGAGAGACCTGGATTCTATTCTTTCCTGCTCTTCAGAGAGAGAGAGAGAGAATGATAGAGCAAATGGGACAAAATGTTAAGCATGAATCTGGTAAATGATATGCAGGTGTTCTATGTACTTTTTTTTATTGTTGTTGCCACTTTTCTATAAGTTTGAAATAATTTTAAAAATGAAATTAAGCAATCAAAGCAAAAACATCATTGGCTTCCTCAGAATAATGTCCAAAGTCCTTACCTACTTCTTCAGACTCTCCTTCTGCTGTTTTTCTCTCTGGGGTTTAAGCTTCAGTCATAATATGTGTGTGTGCTCAGTCGCTCAGTTGTGTCCAACTGTTTGTGACCTAATGGACTGTAGACCACCAGGCTCTTCTGTCCAGGGAATTTTCCAAGCAAGAATACTGAAACGGGTTGCCATTTCCTACTCCAGGGGCTCTTCCTGATCCAGGGATTGAACCAACATCTCTTGCCTCTCCTGCACTGGCAGATGAATTCTTTACCACTGTGCCACCTGGGAAGCCCATAAAACATGATTCAATTCATTACCTTTACACTTGCTGTTCTCTAAGTTAGAATGCTATGGTCTTCATCTACTTTCTACCTAGAAAACTCCTATTTATACTTTCATACCCAGTATATAATCCCTCCTGTGTGATGCCTATGTTATTTGACAGACTTAATTACCTGATTTTCCTGGACTGTGTTTCTCATTTTGACTCTTGTGCCTGAGAAATGGAATATTTCCCACCATATCAGTCAACAACAGATGTCACAGTCATTGACAATTGCAGCCACCACAGATGGTGAGCTGGTAGCCTTGAGGGATCTCAGGAAGGAAAGAATACTTGTCATCTAGCAAATATCAGATTGCAGCCACTTCTCACAGTGAGCCCTGAGGAAACTGGCCCCAAATAGCTGAGATGTGTATCATATGAATGACTTCAATGAGTCCAGACTCTTGCATCTTCCCATATACAGAAAAGTTCTAAATTCCTTAACTTGGGTTATCTGACTTTCTTTAATCTACAATAATCTTTTGACATTGACTACCTGCCCTTTGTTGCAAAATCTCTATATTTAATCTGGCTCCCCCTCTTGGCTCCTCCCCTTGCCTCCTCGGAGCAGTTCTCTCAGAGTTACTTGAGATGCTGTCTCTTGGTCTTGAAGCCTTAAAAAAAATTCCTACCAAATAAAACATAACTCTCTGGCTTCCCTGGTGGCTCAGTGGTAAATAATCCACCTGCCAATGCAGGAGACATGGGTTCTGTCCCTGATCTGAGAAGATCCCACAGGCCACAGAGCAGCTAAGGCCATGTGCCACAACTATTGAGCCAGCACTCTAGGGCCTGGGAGCCAAAACTACTGAAGCCTGAGTTCCCTAGAACCCATGTTCTGCAGCTATAGAAGCCACTGCCATGAGAAGCCAGCACACCGCAACTAGAGAGTAGCCCCTGCCTGCCGCAACTAGAGAAATGCCTACACAGCAATGAAGACCCAGCACAGCCAGAAAGAAAATAAAGTAAAATTTTTAAAAAGATCCTGTTCATATATATATATAAATAACTCTCAACTTTTAGGTCATAAATATTTTTTAAGTTTACATGCCCTTTTCTCACATGGTATCTGTTTCTGCTACTAAACTCAGAGTTCTTGGAGAACAGATTCCCCCCCATGTCTTATTCATTATTGCACTCCAGATTCTGAAATCCTGATTTCTGTCTTCCTGTGCTCAGAGATACATTTTTAATTGCTAGGCCATGCCGGTTCCTCACCTTTTGCCTTTTGAAGTAGCCACAGTGATTCTTCATGTGCTGCTGCTTCCTGTTGTTCCTAGCTAAAACTTGGCTCCTGGCTGCTGTCCATCTTTTTTTTTTTTTCTTCCTCCATGAGAAGGAAGTGAACCTTTACTGATGAGGAGCTGAAAGCCAGTGGTCATCATTTTATTGTAGAGATCGCCCCACCCTAGTGACCTCTCTTCTTTACTAGGAGACAGAAACTTTACCTCTTGGAAGTCTCAATTTCCCCATCTATAAAAAGGGCGCACTTAATCTAATATCTCTTATAAGAGAATTAAATAAGGGAGAAAAATAATTTTTCCTCTATCTTCTGCATTCTTGGCTGAGACTCCTGAAGGGGAGTAGAATATGCTACCCCAAAATATGCCTCTTTGGCATAAGGATTATCTTGAGCAGGTGATTTTTAAGAAAGAGCAGACATAGGAAAAGCTCAGAAAACTAAGTATTAGAAGTTACATTTTTGTAAGAGACATTTACGTTTATAAGGGAAATATTCATTTGTGAGAATGTCTCCCTCTCAGGAAGAGAAAGATGAGATTCTAATCTCCAGAAACTATGAACGCAGAAGTTTCTGCTTAAATCTACATAGTTAGCATAACCTTGTTTACCATGCTTTTCTTGGTAAACTCCCATAACCAGCTTCCTCCAACTCCTAACATCTTTGTTTTGTCTTTAGCTGAAAATGGTTTTTAAATGGGGGCTCTTGGCCAAGAATCTAGAAGGGTAGAAGGAAAATTATTTTTTCTCCTCTATAGCTTTCTGTAATAAAAGACAGATTACAAAGAGAAAAACAAAGAACATGAATAACATGTATACCTCCTGTATATATTAGGAGAAACCCAGGAATTCTGATTAACTCTTCACAATGGCCCAGTGCTTAGTCATTCAGTCATGTCCAACTCTTTGTGACCCCATGGACTGTAGCCCTCCAGGTTCCTCTGTCCATGAGATTTCCCAAGCAAGAATACTGGAGTGGGTTGCCATTTCCTACTCCAGGGGATCTTCCTGACCCAGGGATCAAGCTAGCATCTCCGGTGTCTCCTGTATTGCAGCTGGATTCTTCACCTGCTGAGCCATCTGGGAAGCCCATCTTAAGTGCCATCTTCAGCTAGTGACGTAAGAAAGACGTTTGGGGTTGAGTATTGTTTTTGTTGTTTAGTTGTTAAGTTATGTCAGATACTTTTGCAACCCTATGGACTGTGGCCCACCACGCTCCTCTGTCCATGGGATTTCCCAGGCAAGAATACTAAAGTAGGTTGCCATTTCCTTCTTCAGGGGATCTTCCCAATGGAAGGATCAAATACGCATCTCCTGCTTTGTAGGGAGATTCTTTTACTGCTGAACCACCTGGGAAGCCCTGGGGGAGCCTGAAATGGAAGGTTACCAGGAAAACCACTGTAAACAAGAGTATGAGGGAAAAAATGAAAGAATTTCATTCTTCATTTGGGAAAGAATGAAGAGGCTGGGCAGAAGTGGAAAGATGCTCAGTTGTGGATGTGTCTGGTGGAGAAAGTAAAGTCTAATGCTTTAAAGAACAGTATTACATAGGAACCTGGAATGTTAGATCCATGATCAAGGTAAATTGGACATGGTCAAACAGGAGATGGCCATAGTAAACATCAACATCTTAGGAATCAGTGAACTAAATTAGATGGGAATGGGCGAATTTAACTCAGATGACCATTATATCTACTACTGTGGGCAAGAGTCCCTTAGAAGAAATGGAGTATCCCTCATAGTCAACAAAAGAGTCTGAAATGCAGTACTTGGGTTCAGTCTCAAAAATGACAGAATGATCTCTGTTTGTTTCCAAGGCAAACCATTCAATAGCACAGTAATCCAAGTCTATACCCCAACCACTAAGGCCAAAGAAGCTAAAGTTGACTGGTTCTATAAAGCTCTACAAGACCTTCTGGGCTTCCCTGGTGGTTCAGATGGTAAAGAATCCGCTACAATGCAGGAGATCCATGTTCTATCCCTGAGTCGGGAAGATCTCCTGGAGAAGAGAATGGCTACCACTTCAGTAGTCTTGCCTGGAGAATTCCATGGATAAAATAGTAAAAGATGATGCTGTTAAAGTGCTGCACTCAATATGTCAACAAATTTGGAAAACTCAGCAGTGGCCACAAGACTGGAAAAGGTCAGTTTTCATTCCAATGTCAAAGGATGTTCAAACTATCCTACAATTGCTCTCATTTCACATACTAGTAAGGTTATGCTCAGAATCCTTCAAGCTAGGTTTCAGCAGTACATGAACTGAGAACTTCCAGATGTACAAGCTGGGTTTAGAAAAGTCAGAGGAACCAGAGATCAAATTGCCAACATTTGTTGGATCATAGAAAAAGCAAGGGAATTTCAGAAAAATATCTACTTCTGCTTCATTGACTGTGCAAAAGTCTTCGACTGTGCGGACCACAACAAACTGTGGAAAATTCTTAAGGAGATTGGAAGAGCATACCACCTTACCTGTCTCCTGAGAAACCTGCATACAGGTCAAGAAGCAATAGTTAGAGTTGGACATGGAACAACGGACTGGTTAAAAATTGGGAAAGGAGTACGTCAAGTCTGTATACTGTTACCCTGCTTATTTAACTTCTATGCAGAGTACATCATGTGAAATGCCAGGCTGGATGAAGCACAGGCTAGAATCAAGATTGCAGGGAGAAATAGCAATAACCTCAGATACGCAGATGATATCACCCTTATAGCAGAAAGCAAAGAGGAACTAAAGAGCCTCTTGATGAAAGAGAAAGAAGGTGAAGGTGAAGTCACTCAGTCGTGTCTGACTCTTTGCAACCCCATGGACTATAGCCCAGTAGGCTCCTCCATCCATGGAATTTTCTAGGCAAGAGTACTGGAGTGGGTTGCCATTTCCTTCTCCAGGGGATCTCCCCAACTCAAGGATTGAACCCAGGTCTCCTGCATTGCAGGCAGATGCTTTACCATCTGGGCCACCAGGGAACCCCAAGTGATCTCACAAAGAAAAATCCCATGTGATCTTACAAAGAAAAAGAAAGAGGAGAGTGAAAAAGTTGGCTTAAAACTCAACATTCAGAAAACTAAGATCATGGCATCTGGTCCCATCACTTCATGGCAAATAGAAGGGGAGAAAATGGAAACAGTAACAGACTTTATTTTCTTGGGCTCCAAAAATCACTGTAGATGGTGACTGCAGCCATGAAATTAAAAGATGCTTGCTCCTTGGAAGGAAAGCCATGACAAATCTAGATAGTATATTGAAAAACAGAGAGATCACTTTGCCAACAAATGTCCATATAGTCAGAGTGATGGTTTTTCTAGTAGTCATGTATGGATGTGAATAAAAGCATAAAGCATAAGTTCTCAGTCATGTCCAACTCTCTGTGACCCCATGGATTGTAGCCCAGCAGGCTCCTCTGTCTGTGGGATTTTCCAGGCAAGAATACTGAAGGTAAATAAAGACCACTAAGTGCCAAAGAATTGATGCTTTTGAATTGTGGTGCTGGAGAAGACCCTTGAGAGTCCTTTGGACTGCAAAGAGATCAAACCAGTCAGTCCTAAAAGAAGTCAACCCTGAATATTCATTGAAAGGACTGATGCTGAAGCTGAAGCTCTAATACTGACTCATTGGAAAAGGCCCTGATGCTGGCAAAGATTGAAGGCAAAAGGAAAAGGAGGCAACTGAGGATGAGATACTTTGATAGCATCACTCACTCAATGGACATGAGTTTGAGCAAACTGTGAGACAGTGAAGGACAGGGAAGCCTGGTGTGCTGCAGTCCATGAGGTAGCAGAGAGTTGGACATGACTTAGTGCCTGAGCAAGAACAAAAGGAAAACACCGTAAACAAGAATAAGGTTGTTATGCAGATATAAATGGAATCCTGTCTACTGGTAAAGAGTTTCTAGAGATTAGAAAGAAGTCTTATCCTTCTCTTCCTCGTAATAAAGGGGAAATTCCTTACAAATGGAGATTTCCCTGTACATGTAAATACCCTTCATAAAAGGGCAATTTTGCTCTGCTTTCAGAGATGCTCTGCTGTCTACAGCTTCTCAAGATAAGATCATCTTTATGCCAAAAAGGTATATTTTGGTGGGGCAAATTCTATTCCCTTTCAATTACATGTTATTTTCTGTTCCATTTGCTTAGGTTTTCTATTAAAGGGGGTCATTTCATTTAGTCCTTTATGCTAATTTGTCAAAGGTCATCAGTTATCAGTAGAAAACTAAGTTATTTTTTGAGCATTATGTGAGTCAAAGACCAGTGAGCTCCTTTGGATTCTTTTTTTTTTTTTTCCTTTGGATTCTTTGTGTTTTCATTCTATGGAGATTTTAGAGTGGGGTAAGCTTAGCACAGTTGACAGCGATAAGATAAATGACTCTTATTCTAAAAGTTCCATATTTTCATTGCTTGTTTTTACTACCGTTTAAGACACTATGTTTTGTGGCTGAAAAATGAAGGGATTCCCTTGAAGAAGAAAAACCTGGACACTGGCAGTAAAAACACATACATTTTGAAATATCCTTGTGAAGACAGTAGTTTCTACACTGACAAAATAGATCACATGCTTAAACTTTGTCTGTTGGGAACATAAGAGGTATGATTCTGGAATGAATGCCATGTCTTTCTTAGTCAACGCTGGATTCTGGTGCCTCCGATGGTGCCTGACCCTGTTGTCTGTGAATTTAAGATTCTTTCTTTGTCAGGAAAGAAACTGGAGATGAAGCAGAGATTAAGACAGTAAAGTGAAGGTTTATTTAATAAGGGTATGCTTCAGAGGGAGAGTGGGCAGGCAGGTGCGGAGCTGCAGCCCCAGGCCTCCTTGATAAGCTGGCTATAAGGAGCATACAGAAGAAGCAGTGGAATATTTACTGGGGAAGGAGGAGTTTTGGGATCATATTCTCTGATTTTTCATCTCAGCTTCCATTTCTTGAGGAGAGGAGGGATCCTTGTCCTTATACAGCTGAGATCAGAAGTCTCATGGCATTGGCGCCTGGTGGGTACTTGTTATCTGTAAGGCTAATTTTATTGCAATGAGAGCATGCTGAACAATGGGTTACATTTGGACACAGGATATTCCCACCTTTCCCCACCTTTCTCTGTCTGCCACTTGGTTCCTGCTTTCCTCTTTCTGCCCAGGGACCCCTGCTGTCCACAAGATGTATAATTTCCTGCCACCTGGCCCCTGCCCGCCTTTCTCTGCTCATACCTATCTGCCTGCCTGTTGTAACAAACCTAGTAGGAGCTCAACAAATATTTGGTGATAAGTGAATGAGGTAAATAAGCTCATTTGGGGGAAAGTCAGAATTTAAAGAACGTAAATATATTGAAGCAAATGAAGACACCTCTGAAGAGACAGGTTCTTTGAGGTTCAGAATTTTGCCATTTGGAAACCACTTGATGATTCTGCTTGATCTATAATAAAGATGATCAGTTGTAACTAGCACAGGGCTTTTCAATTGGATATTCTTCAAATGTTTCTGGAATTGAAGGTGGTAACAATATTTTTTGGTCCCTTTGTGTTCCTGCTGTTTGTTGCACACTATAATTTTTGAGTCAGGGTTTTCTGGAGTAGTTTTGCTGTAATAAAAGGCTGAATTACTGACAGTCATCTTGTCTTTGTCAACATTATACAGTTCCCTGTACTTGTCAGTGTTGGGAAAATGGTACTGCTAACATTGTATACATCGAGTAACTCAAAGTTATATCACATTAGTCTTCTGGTTCATATACTCTGTTCACATTTTAAATAATTTGCAGTTATTTTCTTATTTTCTTGTCAAGTTCCTGTTTATCTGCTTGTCTCAGATTTTCTGAACACTTTTTTGTCTCTGCTCCTCTTCAGTCTGAAGAATTGACAAATGACTATGTTGGGGTGGGGTGGAGGATGGGGAATGTACTCTATAAATCATCAAAATGCAATGTACTATAATTCTCAGCATAAAGTGAAATGAAAAATAAAAAAAGAAAAACTGCAAAAAGAATCAATTCCTTTGGGCTTATACTGGGTTGACTGCAACACAGATACTGCTCTGGGTTGAAGTCGTTTTCTACTTTGGCACGACTATGTCCGCGGGGAATGGTGGAGTCATGATACAGCAGCAAGGTTCTGGGAGCAGGCCAGCATCTACATCTGTTCTGAACTGTAAGTGGACTGGGAAAATGCTTTGAGAAAAAGCCAGAGAGGGAGTTGAAGGAAAACCCAAAACCTTTGCCTTCAAAAGGCCGTGGAAAATGACTCAATCAATTGGAGACTGAATTTAGAGAAAAAACTTTATAGAAATGAAATATATATAATTCTATGTCTTTACCCATTAAGTCTCTCCTTATACTACTAGAATTATAATACATAATACGAGCACATCTTATTAGGAAGGACCAAAGAGTCATTCAGACTTGGGGTGAGTCTTAATGATTGAAGTACAGTACCTTAGTAACAGCTTCTAGACCTTAAACATACTTTTAGTGGATCTCTTTTTCCCAAATGTGTGACATCTTGCAGAGATCCTTTTTTTTTTTTTATTGTTTGCATTAAGAAATACTCTATCAATTGCATGTCATAAAGATTAGGGATAGGAGAGAATGTGGCTGATTTACTGGAAAGAGTTTGGAAACAGACTGGCCTGGGTTCAAATTCATACTCCATCATTTCCTGTCTGAGTGACTTCATGCAAGTTGCTTTCTGGCCTTCAGCTTTTTCACCTGCAGTGGGGATAGTAATACCTAATTCATAAGTTTGTTGTGAGGATTAAGTGAATCCCTGGCTGCATGGAAAGCATGGGATAAATGTTAGCTTGTTTTCTCTATTTTCTGTTTTCCATCAGCTCCCTTTTCTTTTATCTTATTGTCCTGCAGATACTGTTGAATATCCAGAGACTTGGTTTCCAGAGAAGGTCTTTTTGTCTGATTGGAGTCAATTAGACAAACTTGGCATAACTAAACCTGAAATTGTTTTTCTCTAACTAGTAAAGAGTGGCTAGAAAAACCAAGAGAGAAAACAGGCTGCATCAAAACACATACAGAGGGAGATTCTAAGTTTACCAGGAGAAGCTGGGGCAAAGTTCAAGTGAGCTATTTAGCCAAAATGCCAAATTCTTTTTGGAAAGACTTTCTGAAACAGCAATTGAATTTCAGTAAGCAGCAAATAGAAGATTCAAATAATAGAAATTATAGAAGTAATTTCTGCATAATTTAGTAAACTTACGTTTCCTAATTAATTTGTGAGATGTATAAAGAGAGTAACAGGTCCGAGAGCCCTACTCAACTTCTTTGAGTTACTGTAAAGTGAGAGAATTGAAATGAAATTGATTATTTCTAAGGTCGCCTTTAATCTAAAATTCTAAAAATTTGAGGAAAGTAGTAGTTTCCTTCTTGAGGAAACTGAAGAGAGTATTTATTTTTCTAAAGTCATCCAGTTAGCAAAAGGTAAAGCTTAGATTTAACTGGAATTCTGATCCTAGCTCATGCTTTTAACCCACATCTATATTGACTGCTAATATATAGTAAATACATTGCTTATCGACAATGAAACTATATTCGGTATAGTTCAGTTGCTCAGTCATGTCCCACTCTTTGCGACCCCACGGACTGCAGCACGCCAGGCTTCCCTGTCCATTACCAACTACCGGAGCCTACTCAAACTTGTGTCCATTGAGTCCGTGATGCCATCCAACCATCTCATCCTCTGCCGTCCCCTTCTCCTCGTGCCTTCAATCTTCCCCAGCATCAGGGTCTTTTCCAGTGAGTTGGTTCAAACTCAGGTGGTCAAAGTATTGGAGTTTCAGCTTCAGCATCAGTCCTTCCAATGAATATTCAGGACTGATTCCCTTTAGAATTGACAGGTTGGAACTGTATTAGCAACAGAGAAAATTCAATCTTTCTGAAAAATATTCTCTAAAATAAATGGTATAGTGAATAACTGTACATATCAGAACTGGGAAATTTGTCAATGCTCTGGACTGTGAATCCCAAGGGTAGGCAATTTTTTTTTTTTTTTTTTTACTTTGGCTCCCACTTGCCTGGTATAACAGGCATTGAGTAAAATGAAATATATTGTATAACCACATTATAAATCATTGTAAAGGTCTTTAGGCTAGAAGCAACTTTCTAGCTCATTTAATCTATCTACCTCCCACCCTACTACTTTATAAAAGGAACTGAAATTTGAAGAGTGGAGTAAGGAAGCATTGACTAGCACCCAGGGCTCCTAAGCAATCCAGAGCTCTTTCTACTTTGTTGCAATATGAATCATTTGCTTCTGGACAGTGTATTCAGTTCCTATCTCCTCAGCAGCTGAGATGCTCAGGTCTCAAGTTTATGGCCTCTACTTTTTTGCCCATTGTCCATCCTTGAAAAAAGCTGAGAGCATAGCAGGAAATGCCAGCTGGCCTGAAACAAAACTCCTTTGAGAGAGAACTAATTTTGCCTGGCCTTGGATAACTTGCTTGCCTTTTTTTCAGCTATGTCTGAACCAAGATGGCTGGATTTACAAGAGCCAAGAGGATGTTTCACCATCTGCCTGTTAGTGGGGGAATTGCCCTTTCTGCTCCTCCAACAGGGTTTTGGAAGGCTAGGTGGCTCAGGGCCAGTCCACTGAGGCGCTCCTGCTCCTCCTTGGATTGATCACATGTTGCTAGAGGAAAGGAAATTCCGTGCTGAGCTCCAGAACCAGGGGTGACAAATGGCTCGCATGAATGTGCAACAGGAAGTATGATCTGAACAGAATTGCACACTGTTGCAAACTTTCTCCTAAATACATGTCGCCACATTGGGACAATCAACTGAGAAAGACCAGACTTTAAAGAAAAATTTTTTTTTCTTAATTACAAAAGTACTACATCTTTATTACAGAAAATTTAGAAAGTGTAGACAAACACAAAGAAGAAAATAAATGCCAACTATTAGATTGTTATTCCAGGGGAATAATCAGGAAGTGCTCTTTTAAAATGTAATTTATTTATTTACTTATTTTTGGTCACACCACACAATTTGTGAGATTTTAGTTCCTCAATGAGGGATTGAACCCAGGCCCTCGGCAGTGAGAGTGCAGAGCCCTAACTATTGGATCGCCAGGGAATTCCATATTATATATATTCTTTACAGATTTAAAAACATATATATATGGATTCTACATGTGATATTATATTCTTTTTTCTTAAAATACATCATAAGCATTTTTGTATACCAATAAATCTTATTTAACACTACTTTTAGCAGTTTTGCATAGTCATTTTATGCTGATAATTCTATTGCTGGGTATTTAAGTGCTCTTCAGCTTTTTTTTTTTAATGTAATGTGGTGATAAACCTTAACTGTGATTGTATTCAAAAACAGAGTCTTTAAATCACAATTGCTGAATCATAGCATGACTAGTTTCAAGTTTTAAAGCTTTGCTGTCTACTGCTGAATTGCCTTCCAGCAAGGTTATGCCAATTTACGTTCCCACCAATGGTGTATTAGCCAGTTTTTCAGTGTCCCGACTAACACAGGGGGTTAGCTTGTACAATGTTTGCCGATATGATAAGTGAAAAATGTTAGCATTTCACCTTTCCCCTTAAATATAGTGAGGCCTGGACTCCATCTTAGGCCTGTGCCTGCTGATCATGCTCCGCCACCTCTCCCATGGACTCTGAACTCTGTTTAGTCCTATGCAAACGACAGAAGGATAAGACCCCTTCCGGACTGGGGAACCTTGAGGATCGTACCTAGGTTACTCCTCGCCTAAGAGAGCACATACACTAATCACCCCTTCCTCCAGACAGGCCATAAATTTTCTGTACCTATCGGAGTGTAACCTCGGGCTTATTGATTATTGGCTAATTGTTTAACTGTCTGAGCACATGGCACATGAATGATGGGGTTATTGGGATTGTATTTACCCTTCCTTTGTTTATGTAAGTCTCAAGGAATTTGGGGTGGTGGGTTTGGACACGTACACATGGGGTATAAAAGATTTTCACAAATGCTGGTCGGGGTCCTTGGCTAAGAGGAGACTCTGCCTTGGGCCCGCCGGTGTAATAAACAGCACTCCACTATCTGCATTGTCCTTCTGAGTGAGTTTGTTTCCCGGAACTTGTGGCTACAACAATAGGTGGTTGACCACAATACATTTCCTTAATTTAAACCAAGCTAAATTTACAAAAAGGGCTTCCCTGGTGGCTCAGTGGTAAAGAATCTGCGTACTAATAATGAAGGAGAGGTAAATTTGGATCCCTGGCTTGGGAAGATCCTCTGGAGAAGGAAATGGCAACCCACTGCAGTATTCTTACTTGGGAAATCCCATGGACAGAGGAGCCTAGCACTAAAGTTGGACACAATTCAGTGGCGAAACAACAAAAGTTACAAAGACTCATACACAGTCAGGTTTGTTCCTTGCACAAAAGTCATGATGCCATCCCAGACTCAGTTTTTCAGCTTGCAGCTAATAATAACTCATCTTGGAGCAGATAAAGTTTTATATCTTTTTTTTTTTTTCCCAGAGAAGAAAAGTGGTTATTCTGCCTTTTGCAGTTATGATAAGAAATATTTCCAACAAATATTTATTTCATGAGTATGATAAGTACGCTGCCAGTAAAGTCAGGGTAAATTCTTCTGTGTAGCAATATTTTGATAAGAATGAAATATTTCATACAGTAGAGGTATTGTTGGAATAGACTTTTTTCCACTTTCTGGGAAGAAAAACTTGAAACATTTTTGTGGGATTATTTATAAGCTGTTAGACAGGAACAAGTCATTCTGGTTGGTTGGACGGTTTCAATAGTCAGGAGTAAGTATGGCTAGGTTGTTGTGCTCAAGAGAATGACATACTCATCTTCATATTCCTAGTGCCTATGGCTGTGCTGGAAAACATGTTCTCAGAATTTACTACTTCTCATGAAAGCTGGTACTTGATCTGAAAACAAAACCATCAATGGTAAAGGAGAAAAAAAGTTTATTGTATATAAAAGAAAAGGAGATGATTAAAATTAAAATTTTAAGTAAACTTGTGTAATGTTACCTACCTTTGGTTTCCCCAATATTTGGAAAATCATCTTTTATAAAAATACATGCACTATATTTCCAAAGCATTTATAGTTCTTCACTTGGATGAAAAATGTTTGCAGTTAATAAATACTTTACTTAATATTGAATGTTTATTCTCTGTATAGATAGAAAAGTTTTTCTATAATTGCAGCAAGGGGAGAAAATCCTAAGAAAGATGATTTTATTTGTTTTAAGATTTTGACTTTTCTTGTGTTATGGAAGATCTCACTATAATACAAATGCTGTAGCTAAACACTTTGTTGTTGTTGTTTTTCAGTCACTCAGTCATGTCTGACTCTTTGTGACCCCATGGACTGCAGCTCACCAGGCCTCCGTGTCCCTCACCACCTCCCAGAGTTTGCCCAAGTTCATGTTCATTGCATCAGTGATGCCATTCGGCCGCTTCATCCTCTGATGCCCTGTTCTCCTTCTGCCCTCAATCTTTCCCAGCATCAGCGACTTTTCCAATTAGTTATCTGTTCGCATCAGATGCCCAAAATACTGGAGCTTCAGCTTCAGCATCAGCCATTCCAGTGAATATTCAGGTTTGATCTCCCTTAAGATTGACTGGTTTGATCTCCTTGCTGTCCAAGGGACTTTCAGGAGCCTTTTCCAGCACCACAGTTCGAAGGCATCAATATTTTGGCATTCTGACTTTTTTCCAGTCCAGCTCTCACAACTGTATGTGACCAGTGGGAAGACCATAGCCTTGACTATACAGAACCTTGTCGACAGAGTGATGTCTCTTCTTTTCAACACACTGTCTAGGTTTGTAGTCACTTTCCAATCATCTTCTGACTTCATGGCTGCAGTCACTGTCCACAGTTATTTTGGAGCCCAAGAAGAGGAAATCTGTCACTACTTCCACATTTTCCCCTTCTATTTGCCATGCAATAATGGAGTTGGATGCCATGATCTTAGATTTTTTAATATTTAGTCTTAATCTGGCTCTTTCGTTCTCCGTTCTCCTCCTTCACCCTTAACAAGAGGCTCTTTAGTTCCTCTTTGCTTTCTGCCATTAGAGTAGTATCATTCACTCATTCACATATCTGAGGTTGTTGATGTTTCCCCTGCCTATCTTGAGTCTAGCTTGTAACTCATCCAGCCCGGCATTTCTCATTGTGTGCTCAGCATATAGGTTAAACAAACAGAGTGACAGCAAACAGCCCTGTTGTACTCCTTTCTCTTAAACCAGTCAGTTGTTCCATACAGGGTTCTAACTTGCTTCTTGACACGCATACAGGTTTCTCAGGAGACAGGTGAGATGGTCTGGTATTCCCATCTCTCTAAGAGCTTTCCACAGTTTGTCATGATCCACACAGCCAAAGGCTTTAGCATAGTTGATGAAATATAGATAGATGTTTTTCTGAAATTCCTTTGCTTTCTCTATAATCCAGTGAACGTTGGCAATTCTTCAGCTAAACACTTAGCTGAAGAAACTATGTTGAAATGGACAAATGAGGGAGGGATCAATGGATCTGAATTCTGATCCCACCTTTATGACCAGTGAGGGAATTTTGGACAACCCAATACCGAGTCTCAGTTTCTCATCTGTAAAATGTTGGATTTGGACTTATTGATCTCTTCCAGGTCAAGGAGTTCCTGACTCTATTTGTGATTTTGATAATGCAGTTTAGCCAGGTGGTGTCAAATTTGGCTGATGTCAAATCTAACTAAAGCAAACATCATTTTGCAAAGTATCTCTTTATAGAAGTAGTTTCTTTTGGCAGTATGATATTTCCATCACTTTTTTTTTTTTTTTTTTTTTTGCTGCACCAAGCAGCTTCTTGGATCTTAGTTCCCCAACCATGGATCAAACCCATGCCCCATAATTATAACAGCCAAGTAAAAGAAATATGAGTCTTCATATTCCCTGTAGTGGAAGCACAGAGTCCTAACCACTGGACCACCAAGGAATCCCCCCCATCACTTCTTAGGTGGTATAGATAGAAATACAGTCTTTCCCTTTTCTTCACTTCCCAAGGGACATCTTTTGCTGAGAGAGGGAATGGAAAAGATGCAATCCTGAAGAAAAAAACTGAATTATTGCTGTAGAAGCAAGCGCAGGTAACTATCCAAAGAGAGAAGAAATAGGGAACAGGAGAACTGAGAAGGAAGGCTGGAATGGTGAGTGTTTTAAGGAGAATGATTCAAGAAGTGAAAGCAACTGACACTGGGGGAAAGGAAAGAATAGGTGGGTGTTTACTAAGGAAAATGTTTATAAAGGTTTGCTCTGTGTTGTGCAATGAGACCCAGAGTTAAGATCTATATAACTCTTGGTTGCTCACTGGAGCAGGATTGGTCTTTCTTTTAGACATGACAGTGTAATGAACCAGGACATGAGATGGTCCTATTGTTTTCAGGTTAGACTTATGAGCTAGAGAGACTTACTTCAATTGCAGCCATCACTCATAAAATAATGTTATGAGTAATTAGGAAGAAAATAATTTATTATGTACCAGCCCTTTCATATACATTTTGTCTAATATTTTGAACAATTCAACAATGTGGGTTTTTTCCCCCTTCATATAAAATTCTGCCTCTGGAAATATGAGCATTTTTATCTTGAGGCATTGCATGCCTATTTTTAGGAGCGTCTCAAAGAAATATTGAATTGAATATGCACAAGTTTGCAAATTAGCCATTGCTATCTGTCTTCTGCCAGATTAAAAATCAGTTAGGTAATTCTGTATTATATTAATATTACTCTGTGAATGGTGAAGTGAAGTCGCTCAGTCGTGTCCGACTCTTTGCAACCCCATGGACTGTAGCCTACAAGGCTCCTCTGTCTATGGGATTTTCCAGGCAAGAGTACTGGAGTGGGTTGCCATTAATGGTAGCTGTAGTTAAATCTTTAAATATCCTATGAATAAAAAGTATGAATGTACTTTCTTCCATATCAAATATTTAATGAATATTTAAATGATAGAGATACAAATTTTCAAAATTATAACAGCAAAGTAAAAGAAATATGAGTCCTCATATTGAGCATGAATATTAAAAGCCAAGGCAAAGCTTCTAGTATATAGAACTTGGTTCCTTCGCTTGTACAAAGTTATTCAGGAATAGGTCTAGCTTGAAAAGAGAACCAGGTCTCTTGACCCCCAGGCCTTGTCTGACTTTTGTTGCCTGACCTACTTCAAAGATATGTCCTCAACTCTCACTCTTTATCCATTTTGTCAGCAGCCTCTAAAAACAGTCATTCAATTATAATTATATTCTGTTTTCTCAGCAGGGATAAGGCTGAACTCAGGATCTTCTGGGTGTTGAAAGGATCAGGGGCATTTTTAGAAGAGCTTGACATTCCACGCAGGTGCAGTAGCAACCTACCCTCAATCATACCCACACTGGCTGGGTTATTACTTCAGAGAGAAAGAAACCAAGAGCTAGAAGCAGAAGTACTTAATAACAAGCCTTTGGCTCTCGCTGCCTGATAGGCAACAGTGCCCTCTCCTGGCAGAGCAGACCACTTCCAAAAAGGGGATGGAGAATCTGACGGCTCTGGGTGCTCAAACAAATCGTTCTATAGCACCTAAGATCTTCCACCTACCTCTGTATTTATTATGAACTTTATTTGAGCAAGGTGGAAAGCAATATGCTTATATTTGTAATTTAAAATGCAAATTTCTATGGCAGTCTAAAATAGTTTACAATATTCCTTTTATGTATACTTCATCGTATTCTCCTTTTAGACATTTTTCAACATATAAAAGGAATACAGTTAATCATTATGAAGTTTAACACTAATAAATTTCTTCAGAAGAATTTCCTTAGTGTGATATTAGTATAAAGCTCATAATAACCAAGCTATTTATATTAAGGACACATTTCTTTTAAAAATGCTATTGGAGAAGGAAATAGCAACCTACTCCAGTATTCTTGCTTGGAAAAGTCCATGGACAGAGGAGCCTGGTGGGCTGCAGTCCATGTACATGACTGAGCTTGCGTGCATGAGGGTGAGGGAGATGGGTTGGTGGCAATAAACTGGTAGAACTAAAAAAAACCAAAAATACTAAAGAAGAAGATGCACCCAAATATGCACTATACTTTTCAAAAGGACATAAACTATACTTTCAGGTACTGTCTTCAGATTTCCCTTACCAACAATATATTCAACGTCCAAATGCCACTGTAGGAAGACGACTAAAGCAACTGTGTAGAAAAAGTTTGCATACAGAGCAGAGAAAATGTAAAGATTCATTCCAAAAGTCTGCAATGATAGTCAATACCTGAAAGGCTTGGAGTGTCTTCATATAATTTAAAATTATACACTATTATATTATGTCACTGGAGTTATATCTTAAACAGTATTTGATGTACAGAATTTGTACCTTTAAAGTGACTTTTAAAATTTATTGTACTTCAGACATTTAATTTCTGTGCTTTTTCATAGTCTCTGACTATGTGTAATACCATTTATTTGTAATTAAGATATTTATTTATAAAAAGGTCTTCCCTGGTGTCTCAGTGGTAAAGAATCCACCTGCCAATGCAGGAGACTCAGGCTCAATCCCTGGGTCAGGAAGATCCCCTGGAGAAGGAAATGGCAATCCACTCCAGTATTCTTCCCTGGGAAATCCCATGGACAGAGGAGCCTGACAGGCTACAGTCCATGGAGTCACCAAGAGTCAGACATAATTTAGTGACTAAACAACAGTAACAGCAATGTATAATAAATATCTGATCAGTCATGAAGGCTAACTCATAAAGACTAGTGTAAAATATATACGTTCTAAATAAGCATTTGTTTAACATATGGATATTAGACTTTTAAAAATGATAATTTTAGAAATCCCCCATGTTTCATCACAGTGCCTCGCTGAGCTTCATCTACTTCTTATAAAAAGTATTCTGCTTATTCAAGCAGAATTTTGCTCCAATCCTCTTCAAATTCTTTCTTTCATATGTATAGTGGATCCACAAGTTTATTGTGTACATGCATTAAACCTTTCAGCAGTTTACAGTTTTAACTCAGTTCTAAAATAGCATCTTCATCATATACAAAACTAGTTCAGGGATGCTGCTGGAAAGGTGAAACCATCCGCAGGTGCTAGACTCCTCCTTCTATTCCTTTGTGCAGGACAAATGCCGGTGTGTATCTGATAGGAAGGTCATTACCTCCAAAATACAGGTCTATTCCTCCAGCTTCTTCATATTTTCTTTTCAAATGCATCACAATGTTTTGTAATTATTCAGCACTCCCATCAAAAATATGAGTAGTTCTTAAGATCTATGTCAATGTGTTTTTAAAAGTTATTCTACATGGGAGAATAGTAGCTTTGGGGGGACTTCCCTGGCGGTACAGTGGTTAGGACCTCAGGCTTCCATTGCAGGGGTTCGGGATTCTATCCCTGGTCAGGAAAACAAAGATCCCACAAGCCAAGAAGCCAAAAAAAAAAAAAGTGGTAACTTTCAGGACGATTGCTGGGAAATCTTGCATATCCATGCATGTTTGATATCTTTATGTATTTAAAAGGAAGGTATCCATTCTTGCAATGTTTTATTAGTTCTTTTATAAGACACTGTGGGCATTTGGATGGCGTGTATACCTCGTTTTACCTTTCTGTCTAAAAACTGTCATGTGTGGAAGTCTCTGACTCTCTTATGTATGTTGGATTCCCATATGTACAAAATTAAATTTTATTTTCTTTTGTTAATCTGTCTCATGTCAATTTAATTAATTCTTAGACTAGTTAGAAGAATCTAGAAGGAGAGAAGAAAGTGTTCTTCCTCCCAAACAATATTAATGATGTATATTAGTACACCCAGTAGACTGACAGACTCTGCTAATGCTAGGGCAACAGGAACCCCGGACAGCTCTTTCAGAGTGGAAAAGTCTCCTGCTTTATCTTGAGTTACAAGTTGACCACCTACACAATGCTAGCTTCTGAACCTGCAGTTATTTACAGAGTGACTTGAATGATGCTACAAATTAAGATGCTGCAACTCAAGCTGTATTCTACACAAAAAAATAGATGCCATTTTCTATTTGTTTTAATTAAACTATTCTTATCTTAATTGTGATGATTATCTAGCTCTTTTGTGCTGATATAGACATGTATTAGCATAATAGCCAAAGTTGTTGAGTTATTTGACAAAGAACCAGATTTGAAGAGGCAATCTGCATGCCATTCATGACCAGACTGCAGCAAAATAACCATACCCACTTTGTATTTTCCTTTCATGGTATCATTGCCAACAGAGGCCTGCCATGATCCCACAGCCCACCACTGAGGACTACTGCCTTTTGAGACATGAAGAATTTGCAGCAAGTAGCCTGATATCGCTGTGTGGGAAGAATTGCTTCCATCTTATTTTTTAATTTTCCATACATGTCATGAAACATTTCCATAAGAAAGGACTCTCTTTATCTAGTAAAATATTCTAATTCAAAGGCCTACCTGCCACAATAGTAGATGGCCTAGAAAGCAAGTGCAGTTTCAAACACTTGGAACTGGGGCAAGGCGACCTCTCTATTGGCACCCCTGCCAACCTTGCTGAAACACTAGATTGCATTTCCTTAAAGCAAGAGAAAACAAAAGGCTTTTATATTGCCCTGTATTTTTACACTAATGGCTTCTTTTGTATAGTTCTATGTATTGCATAATTAAGAAGAAAAAAGGTTATTCACTCTGAGAAGAAAATTCTTTTTAAAATGTTGTTTCTGTTTTTGGATCTCATTGTCCTCACTTTCAGATCTCATTCCCCTCCAACTCCTTCAACTCTCCCCCAAAGCACCTCAGTAAAATGGTTTGATTTCCCAAGAACATTTTTAATAAATAAGCAAAGTGTTGCAAGTCTTGTAAAATATAGCATATGATGAAAAATACTGTTTTCTTTTCAATGAGAAAAACATTTTTTTAAAAGATTAAAGCTTAATATAGGCACTAATAATCTTACAAGTCTATATATTAGGTGAAGTAAAAAATATTTTACAGTGATGGAAATATGCCACACATTATATTTTCTTCATGCTCTGTACAAAGAATGTGGTATCTTCAAAAATAGAACAGATAGAAAATCGAAGCGTATGTTTTAAAAAATGTTCTGAGGCAACTACAAGTATCACATATGCTGAAATTTGGCTTGCTCTACTCTTGTTAAAGTGTTCAGGCAAATTTAAACCCTCACAACACTTACATATCTCACATGGTTGAATAAATATTCAAAGACAAGCCACTAACAATATTAATAAAAATAAGGCTCTCTGTCCTAAGTGAAAGTGTTAGCCTCTCAGTCATGTCTGACTCTTTGTAACCCCATGAACCACAGCCAGGTTCCTCTGGCCATGGGATTTTCTAGGCAAGACTATTGGCGTGGGTTGCCATTCCCTTCTCCAGGAGATTTTCCCGACCCAGGGATCAAACCTGGGTCTCTGGCCTAGCAGGCAGATTCTTTACCACCTGAACCACTAGGGAAGCCCCTAATATCCTTATTTGAAATAAACCTCGAAGCTATTGTCATGTTATCAAAAATTATTAATGTTATTTAAAAAATTATTAATGTTATTAGAAATTGAAAGCCCAAGTACAAAACTCTTGAGCTTTGCCTGTTAACAACTTGGAACATGTACTGCAAAAAAAACCGAGGCATATCCTGTCAAACCTTTAAAAAAATCAGCTTGAAAAAAATATTTAGTAACCTTACCTATATTTCCCTTTCATAGAGGGAAGCCTAAGGGCTTACAGATACTACTATTATT
This sequence comes from Cervus elaphus, assembly GCF_910594005.1. Taxonomy (NCBI): domain Eukaryota; kingdom Metazoa; phylum Chordata; class Mammalia; order Artiodactyla; family Cervidae; genus Cervus; species Cervus elaphus. Next base: position 46,216,779 of record NC_057843.1, on the reverse strand, counting down.
CCTACAAATCCTATTTCAAACTGTCACTAAATTTCACAGCTTGATTCTTCCTGTTGAGGTAAGATGTGAAGGGACTTGTACTCATTTCAATCTCTGTTTTATTTTTTAATTTTATTTTATTTATTTTTTGTTTATTTTTTTAACAAAGAAATGACCATACTGTGACTAATTTTAAACATTAAACGAACTTCTAATTTTTATTTATTTTTAAATTTTTTAAAAAAAATTTAATTTTTTTAAAATTAAAAAAATAAAAAAATTAAAAAAAAATTTTTTAAATTAAAAAATTTTTAAACTTAAGCAAACTTCTAATTTTTATTTATTTTTAAATTTTTAAAAAAATTTAAATTTTTTTAAAAATTAAAATTAAAAAAATTTAAAAATTAAAATTTTTTAATTTAAAATTTTTTGAATTTTTAATTATTTTTTAATTTTTTGGCCATACCATGCAGCATATGGGATCTTAGTTCCCCAACCAGAGATGAACCTTGTCCCCTGCAATGGAGTCTTAATCATTGGACTTCCAGAGAATTCTCTCAGGTGAACTTTAATTTCTATAGTTTAAGTTCGAATGAAATGTTTCCTACTGAGAAATTTTTGACAGAAGGTAAATAACAGGTTTAAAATGAATTATACTGAATGTAGAACTTTTCCAACATTCTAATTTAGGGTGCTCATAAATTGGGGGATTGTTTAGGGAGTGTCATCTTCTAAGTTCACTCAGCTCATTCTGGGAGGCAGAAAATTCCCTTCTCCGAAAAGACTGCAGTAAACTTCACTCCAAGGCTGTCACTTAGACAGTGCTGTAATGTTATTATAAAGTATGACAGTTTATGTTTCTATATTTGTTGATTCATTTGATTCTCTTAACAACTCTAAAGTAATGAAAATAGACACTATTGACCTGTTTTACAAGGTTCCAGAGGTAAATTAACATATGCAAGGTTACAGAGTTATTAAGAGGTAGAGGCAAGCTTTCAACTCCTCATTTTTGTGACTCCAAACCTCAAGTTCTTTCTTCAACCATAGAGTAAAAGGTTCTAGATTCCTTTTTTTTTTTTCCACGCCACTTGAGAGATTTTAGTTCCCAGACCAGGGACTGAAATTGGGCCACGGTAGTAAAATCACAGAGTCCGAACCACTGAACTGCCAGGTATCTCCCTGGATTGCTTTTTTAAAATTGAGATATAATTGACATATATTAGTTTTAGTTATACAACACAATAATTTGATATTTATAAACATTGTGAAATGATTCTCACAATAAAAAGCTAGAGACTTTCATAAGCAAACTCTTACTGCTGCCAACACCCGTAACCCCTCACCGAACCCTTCCAGTGGGCCTGAGTGGTGGCCTTCCTGGGTCACAAGGAAAGGAAGGAGAGATAGAGGCAAGCGTATTCTCAGGATGCTCACCAAAATTTTGGCAGCTAGTTATGTGCTATCACAGTTTTACCTCTAAGTAGTAAACATCAGTAAAGTTTAAATAGATTAGGACCGTCCGTTGCAGAATTCCTTCCCATCATCCCATCACCATAGCAACCCACTTGACAAATAAGCAAAAGTTCTATCAGGAAAGCTTGTAAGAAAGTGCCAGCAAATGGAACCCCCATTCCTAGTTCCAAAATTATTTCCAGGATCTCAACTGGTGTTCAGTCCTTGCTTCCCGGCATCCTGTGACATTCAGCTGTCACCCATGAGCACTGGAAAAGTCCCAGGTGGATCCCAATACTCCAAACATTTGGCACCAAAGGTGTCACATGGATTTTCCCATGACTTTCCCAGTATCCAGGCTCCATAGATAAGAATAATACTAGCATTGCAAAAATGCTGCTGGGTTAAAAAGAAAAAAAATCTGTACTAATAGATTACACACAGTTCAGAAAAGGATTGTCATCTATCACTGAGTGGCCCTTATGATAACAATGAAAAACAAAACTTATTGAGCATTTTTTATATGCTACAGAGTATGCTCAGAGCTTGACACGCACTGTATTATTTAATCCTTACAGCCATGTCATGAGACGAGTATTACTCTTATCCCCATTTTACAGATGAAGAAACTAAGTCCCAGAAAGTTAAAGTGACTTGCTAAAGCTCACTTCATTTGTAAATTAAGAAGCTGAAATTTTCAGCCAGACTTACAGCAGGATGTTGGTTATAAAAGCATCATTTGGGGAGACTAAAGGAAGGACATAGACTCTAAGAGGTGGTTGAAATAACCACTGACTTCCTTCCTTAAGTGTAAACTTGATTTCATTTATACAAAGCTTCTATGATTTGACGGGAAACAAGTAAGACTGAGATGAATCATGAATGGGCTCTAATTTTATTTGAATTGGTTAATTGATCAAATATTTTGTTGTACTGTTGTGTAAATAATGCTCTACGAGAACATCTTTTTCTGCCATGCAAATCAAATGCAAGAATCTTTCAGGATGTACTATGTAGACGGTGCTACAAAGTAGTTTCTTAGCACTATAAAAGGAAGTAAGAGTAGATTGAACTTTTTTTAAAAAGACAATATGTTTATCCTTTTGTATTTGTGCTTTAATAGCCATGAAACAGTTCTTGTAGGTGACCTTATTTTTGTGTCTTTTGTATGTTATCTCTTCATTCATTTCAACCTGAGAGCCGGGTCAGGGATTTTTCCCATGTGAAGCTACTAAAGTCAAAATAGTTGTTGGTCATTTAAACACTTAGTGTGCTATGACTCAGAGGGAGACTCCTTCAATCCTGTGATGAAACTGAAAGAGTTGCCTCTCATACATAAGCTTTGATACATTACCTCTCTTTCTTTTTCCTCTACTGAAAAGTAGCAGAGACATTTTAATGGAAAGCAGTAAAAGATACCCAATCTGGGAACTTCCTTTTGGGTGCCTCTCCTTGGTACTTTTCTTCATAGAAGAAAATAAAAACAAAGAAGCAAAGAAACTAGCAAACAAGACTTCATAACTGAATTTCCTTACTTTTCTTTCATATATCATTTTTAAAATCTATAATTAGTTTATTGATATAACATATTCATTAAGTATACATTCACTCACTGATTTTTCTTTAGAGTGAGTATAGTGGACCTTATATTTTAGAGTAGTTTTAGGTTCACAGTCAAACTCAGTACCATGTACAGAGGTTTCTGATATACCCTCTGTCCCTACATGTTCATAGCCTCCAACATTATCAACATCCCCAACCAGAGTGATACATTTGTTATAATTAATGAACCTACACTGATACATCATTATCACTCAAAGGCCACTAGTGTTAGCTCTTGTTGCTGCACATTCCATGAGTTTGGACAAATGTATAATGACACCTACTCACCTTTGTAGTATCATACAAATTAGTTTCCCTGCTGTAAAAATTCTCTTTGCCTGTTCGTCTCTCCATCTCCCTTAACCTCTGGCAACCAAAGATCTTTTTTACTATTTCTATGAATGTCATATAATACCATATAATTGGAGTCATATAGTATATAGCTTTTCACATTGGCTTCTTCTACTTAGTAACATGCATTTAAGATTTCCCCATTTTTAATGACTTGATAGCTCAAGTATAAAAATAAAATATAGATATTTTAAATATATAAGTAAAATAGTATTTAAAAATAAAAGTTTGAAAATGCAGAATATATTTTAAAAAGGATAATAGTGCCTGTTTACAGAAAAGAGTTAAAAGACATAGTGTAGAACAGTGGTGTCCAACTTTTTTGGTACCAAGGACTGGTTTTGTAGAAGACAGTCCCTCACTTCCTACTGTATGACTCAGTTCCTAACAAAAAGGCCTCTGAGCAGTATTGGTCTGTGTCTTAAAGGGTGGAGACCCCTGATGTAGAAAGACATAGAACTCCCAAGGTAGTCATCTTTTGAAAGGCCTGCTTGCAAGGCTGGCCCATGGTTGACACCTGGGAAATTGGATTTGGAGGGGAGTTCCACCATTCTTTTAGAAGACTGGCTCACTTTCCTTAAACTGCAGACAATATGGTTTATACTGGATACCTGTTTTCCTTCTGAGAGTCTGGAATTTTAGTACATCCTAGGCAGAGAGCGCCTACATAAACAGCCTTGATAAAAATTCTTGTGGTTTCCTCCAAACTTCACCCCTTGCACCTTTTGCCTTTGCTGATTTTTCTTTATATCTATTTACTATAATAAATCACAGCCATGATTATGACCATATGCTGAGCTTAGTGTGTCCTTTGAGCAAATCGCTGTACTTGGAAGTGGCCTTGTGGACCCCTCACGTAGCCTCCTTTACTAGCTTTTTCCAAGTATTAAATGTAATTACACTCAGCATAAATTATGCCAATAAATAATAATAACACAAATAAGTGATAGCTAGGAGTATTACTTATCTTGTGATAATCTGGTAGATTTGAGTCTTATGCTTAAAGGACATGGAACAGAAAAATGGCACTAACTACTCTTGAACTTTATGAATACTTTCCAAAGTGAATGCCCTTAAAATAACTGCAAATAAGTCCTGAGCTTTTATTTATAATAGAACAATGCTATATGCTGCTTAGACCCTTCTAGCAGACTTGAGTCAATGAAAATTTACACATAACAGCCAGGTATATTCTCAGATATCTTTTGTGTGTTGGGGGCAGGGGAGGAACAACACTGTACCATTCTGGGCCTTTGAGAAAATTTGTTCTTGCCACTTCCTGTGTTTAAAGAATTGTAATGTATTAGTATCTGACAAGACCCCATTTGTGATAAAAAAAAATGAAGACAACAGGAAGTACTTTTTTCTTGTCAAGGTAGAACTTTCACACCTGGCTAATCAACTAGAAAGTTTGATTTTTGCATGTCTTGGGAAGAAAAAAAAAAGGTCCTAGATGACTTTGGGGTTGTATTCTATAGTTTTTACTTACTCTGGCTGGGTTCCTATATACAAATTGAAATTGTTCTGCTGGGTCCCCTGGTGTTCAACTACCTTCACTGTCACGTTTATCAAAAACAGATGAATGCTTGAAGCCATATTTATGTGTTAGTTACGTCTCCAGCTCACATGCTCAGTGACATGAAAGACGGCCAGGTACATGTTGGGCTTTGGGGGTCTTGTGCAATAAAGCACTTTGCTCACACCAGGTTGAGGTGTGAGCAGCCTAGTCACTTGGGCCCTATGACCCTGCAGATTCCATGGTGTTGGAGGTATCAGCAGTAGGAAAAGATGCTGTATGGATTTTGTGGCAAAAAATTCTCCAGTGGGAGAATCACAATGCAGAGCCTTAGGAACTGGGAGCAAGGCCATGTTATTTGCAGTAGAGAATCACATGTCTTTAAAAAAGTATTCCTGCCATGCTTTTAGGCCCTAGTAAAAACAGAAAGTCTGTCAGTGATCACTAAGTGAGCACATAGTGAAATATCTTATCATGCGCTGCAGCTGATCAACCAAGTCACAAGAGAAGCAATAACTCACAAAAAAGGTGCTACATCCAGGATCGAGCATAAGCAAGACCAGAGGGCACAGGTAAGCTGCATGAACAGTAGCCCGGAACATCCCCGTGGTACCTCCCACTGTTGCTCCCACACTGCCTCCTAGTTCACACATAAAGCTGTATGGGGGATTTGGCATGACTAACTGAAGGAGGAGAAAAGAGTCTGGGCTTGCTTTGCATAGGTGAATGCAATCTGGAAATGGAGGGTGGCTTCTCTACAGTTCCCTCAGAAGTAGCCTTGAAAGACAATGGAAATAGAAAATCCTCCATTATATGGAGTGCAGAGTGGTACACTTGAACATTCACTTTATACAGAAAGAAAAGTAACCTGAGGTTAGAATATATATGAACTCAAGGGCAGTGGCAAATAGTGTGGCCAACTGGCCAGTGATCTGGATGGAAGGATAAATAAGTTAGGAAGTTTGCAGACAAAGAGGTCTGGAGTGGAGGCATACGGATAGACACAGGAGTGGTCATGAAATATATCAAACGTTAACATCTACCAGAGAGAACCTACAGAAGAGACACTAAACAGCCATTGGTAGGAGATAAGATGCAATGATTAATCTTTTCAATTTGGAGGGAGATTCTGGCATATCCCTTACAATTGGGCTCCTTGAAATTTTGTAGATATGGCAAGCCGTGAATCTTCACAGGGTTTCTTTCTCTGGAATACACGTATCTTACAAAGCCCTCTGAAGCGCTAGCCATTTCTCACTCACCCAGTCCAATCAACACATCATCATCAGTAATAATGGGTCAATGTGTTGTTCAGTGAGATGCCCAGGTTCTCCAGATTTCTTTGGACTCTATTTTAACGGAAGGAGAGTTAATATATCCCTGGGGAGAAACTGAAAATCTGTATTTTTGCCTATTATATGAGAATTGAAACTTTCTGTTTCTTCTTTTCTGATTGAGAGAAAAGAACACATTTGCAAAGTCAAAGTCAATTTCTGAATTGCCATTGTCCCAACTATTGAAAAAGCTTACAATAACGTACATAGAAATATTTTTTAAACACTTATTTATTTGGCCCTGTCAGGTCTTGGTTGAGGCACAAGGGCTTGGGTGCCCTGCAGTACGTGGGATCTTAGTTCCCTGACCAGAGACCAAACCTGTGTCCCCTGAACTGCAAGGAATATTCTTAACCACTGGATCACCAGGGAAGTCCCCTGTGTATTCATGTGGCTGTCCCAGGTGTTAGTTGTAGCCCTCAGGATCTTTGATCTTTTTTGTGGAATACAGACTCTTAATTGTGGCATGTGGGATATTGTTCCCCGACCAGGAATTGAGTGCAACCCTCTTTCATTGGGAGCGAGGAGTCTTAGACATTGAACCACCAGGGAAATCCCACAAGTAGTGTTTTTCTCTGGGATATTTGCAGATAGCCAATATAACATATATACAGATGTTATACACTCTAGCACAAGTTTTCGGGTATACAGCTGTCTTGGAAAAAAGATGATACTGTCTAGAAATTCAAGTGTTTCAGATACTTGGTAACCACAACCAAAGCTGAAGTAAAATGTGGACAGGAATATTTATGAAAGTAATATAAAACCAATCAAGCACTTAAGCTTGATCCACACAAAGATATTTTGATATTCTTCCATACTGGAGAAAAAAAAAAATAAAGACTTTAGCTGCTGACTCAGCTATCATTCCAAAGTAAGGTTTTATTGGTTTAGACCTCAAAGGTCTTTTCTCAGACGTCAAGCTAGATCATCATCTGTGCTCACAACTGATATTGCTGAGTACATGTGTCCAACAGAAGTGTCTACCAAAATCTATTGATAGATCCTCTTCAGTCTATATTCTGAGGCCATATTATCTCTTCAATCAAAACTATCACATCTGGCCTGGCATCTGTGGTTAGACTATTATTTAGATGAGTTTGCAGTGGTCTACAATTATCCTACTGGATCCATTCTACAAGTGACAGACCAGTGAATTAATGAAATGTGATAAAGACTACAATCCTTAAATACTGTAGGTCCTAAAATGCAATATAGCTGTGTGTTAGTTACACAGTGGTGTCCGACTTTTTGTGACCCCATGGAGTGTAGCCCACCAGGCTCCTCTGTCCATGGAATTCTTCAGGTGAGAATACTGGAGTGGGTTGTCATTCCCTTTTCCAGGGGATATTCCTGACCCAGGGATCAAACATGGGTCTCCTGCATTGCAGGCAGCTTCTTTACTGTCTGAGTCACCAGAGAAGTCCAAGATGCAATATTGTTTGTTTCTTAATAACAGGATATAGACGACATCTGCAGCCTCAGAAAGTTCAAAGAAATCTAAGGAATCAAAATCTTTGGGGATGTCTGCCCAGATGTTCCAGCTCATGTGTCAGAGTCCCTAGTTCCCCAAACAGAGCTCTGACCTTAGTGTAACAGAGTTTCCTTGGTTAAGCTTTTAATCATCTCTGATGTTCAAGCATTCTGTTAAGACTAACGCTTGGACCTTGACTTTCTATACTTTCCAGCTTCAGGAGATAAGAACTTCTCTGCAAGAGGCCCTCTTCCTTTCACATCTGACTTTCAATGCCTTATTTCTTACTTTCAGTTATTCTGTCTTTCTATAGAACAATAGTTCTTAGCAATAGCTCTTCAATAGGGCTACCCTTATGGCTTCTGCTTCCTCCATATGTCTCATATGCCTGGTTCATCACATCTGCTAGTGTGTTCCTTTCTGGATTCACTACCAGTGAAAGTTTATGACAGAGATTATCTGCGCTCCACTGATGGAGTCCTTATCTCCAGTCTGGGCAGTGGCTCTAAATCCCGTTTTATCATCTGTTCTTTCAAAACTTTCCTGGTACAGCCCAGGCTCTCCGGAAGCAGATGCTGAGACAGTTTGGCTTGCAAGATATTTGTTGTGGTTAACACTTTTGTAAGGAAGGGGAAGCAGAGGGAGAAATTCATCTTTGATGTAAGCCTGACAAAGTTTCCAGCAACTCAGCTGGCAATGTTGGAGTGAATTACTGTTATAGTTGTCCATCAGTGAGCAAAAATGGGTAGGCCTTTGTAACACTTGTCTGTCAGTCACAAGATGCAAGCTGCCCCTCAGATAAGGAGCCCCTCAGATAAGGCTCTCTGTGGCCAAGGCAGACCCGAGGGACTGATATTCAGAGGCTGTCTGCTGATTACCAGACTGTGAAGGAAAATCTGGGCAGTGCCTCTCTGCCACACAGACTCACCTTTCTTCATGCACTGCCCCCAAACTTCTCTCTTCCATTCACTTTTTCTCTTTTCTTCTTACTCTGTAAAATCCTAACCTGTCCTCCAACACCCCTTCTCCATGCCCCAGCCCCCTCCCCCATCTCCAAGAGTGGAATCCAAGAGATAATGGGAGAACCATCTCTTTGTTTGGTCACGTCTTTCTTTTAAGTAAGTGAGTGAAGTCACTCAGTCGTGTCCTACTCTTTGCGACCCCGTGGACTGTAGCCTACCAGGCTCCTCTATCCATGGGATTCTCCAGGCAAGAGTACTGGAGTGGGTTGCCATTTCCTTCTTCCTTCTTTCTTTTAGTGGCTTCTAAGTCTGAGCTGGGTTAAGACTGAATTGGAAAGGAGTAAGGTTTTAAAAATAATTCCTTACATTTGCCTAGGATTCACAAAGCCCTTTCAAAAACATTTTTTAATTTTACTGCTCATAACTGCTCTGTGAAGAAGCTAGGGTTATTCTTATCTTACAGAGGTCTAGAGAGGTTATGTGACTTACCCAAACTATGCAGGTCCTATGAAGTGTTGGACCCAGGTCTTCTGATCCCAAGTCCAGGACTTTGGATGCTGGGTCTTAAGATGCTACCGTATCTCCCTTGCAGTGGGAAGCGCAAGTCGCTCAGTTGTGTCCGACTCTTTGTGACCCCATGGACTATATATACCCATGGAATTCTCCAGGCCAGAATACTGGAGTAGGTAGTCTTTCTCTCCTCCAGGGAGTCTTTCCAACTCAGGGATTGAACCCAGGTCTCCCACATTGCGGGTGGATTCTTTATCAGCTGAGCCACAAGGGAAGCCCAGCACAAGGGGAGACCGAAGAAAAGACGACATTATTTGCATAAAGAAGATAAGAGCTGATAGTATTCTGGTACGAATTCTGGAAACCAATGTCGGGAGTGGTTTCTCACATAGTACTAAGCACTTTTCGGACATGCTGACATGGGTGTTCTGCAAGTCAACTCAACTCTGACACTATCTACTAAAGATAATGTCATATTCCACAGGTTAAAGGTGCAGTCCTACAAAACTGCCCATCCCCTGGGACCTCCCTGGTGGTCTAGTGGTTAAGACCCTGCACTCCCAAAGGAGGGGGCCCAGGTTTGATCCCTGGTCGGGGAACTTGATCCCACATGTTGCAACTAAAGATCCTACATGCTGCAACTAACTAGATGCTGGCACTGCCAAATAGATAAACAAAAATATATTTCTTTAAAAAAGCATTAAAAAGACTGCCCCACACCCTCCATTTCAGATGCCAGTGGCAGGTCCAGTTTGTCTTCAGGCCAGCTATAGATGGAAGGTTCCCGAAACAACTCCCTTAGGTTGGGTTAATTTGCTAGATGGGTTCACAGGACTCAGAAAATATTTTTTTTTTTTTTTTTTGTGTAATAAAGTTTTATTAAAGTATAAAGGAGATAGAGAAAGCTTCTGACATAGACATCAGAAGGGGACAGAAAGAGTACCCCCTTGCTAGTGTTAGCAATCAGAAAATATTTTAATTACTAGGTTACTAGCTTATTATAAAAAAGCATGTTATTCAGGAACAGCCAGATGCAAGAAATGCGTAAGAAAGGTGTGAGGAAAGGTGCAGAGCTCCCCTGCTCTCCCCAAGCTAACCATGCTCCCTGAGTCCCCATGTGTCCACAAACCTGATCCCTGTCTGTTTTTATGGAGGCTTCATTACACAGACGTGGTTGATTAAAGCATTAGTCATTGATGACGGATTCAGCCTCCAGCCCCTCTTCCCTTCCCCAAGACAGGGAAGTTTCAATCCTCTAATCCTGTGGTTGGCTCTCCTTAGCCTTGGTCCCAAAGGCACCTCATTAACACAACAAAAGATACTTAACTCTCATCACTTAGGAACTTACAAGGGTTTTTGGAACTCTATGCCAGGCCTGGGGATGAAGACCAAATATTTATTTTTTATTATAAACCATAATACCACAGCTTATGTTAGGTGGGTGATTGCTGTCTCTCTCTTAAGACCCACCAGCTAGATGTTAATGACATACTGGGTAGAATGAACTGGGCGCTTCCCAGGTGATGCTTGTGGTAAAAAATTGATCTGCCAATGCAAGAGACACAAGAGATGTGGGTCAGGATGATCCTCTGGAGGAGGGCATGGCAACCCACTCCAGTATTCCTGCCTGGAGAATCCCATGAACAGAGGAGCCTGGCAGACTACAGTCCATGGGGTTGCAAAGAGTCAGGCACAATCAAAGCGACTTAGCACATAAAGGATACAGTTTGATCCCGATAATCTTTGTACCTATGTTCTATTCCTAGGCCCAAAATAAAACCCTGGCTACCGTGTAGAATTGGAAAATAAGCATTTCCTTTCCCCTTCTCTGCCTTCACACTCATCCTCCTACTTTTTCGTTTCCACATAGCAGCTGGAGTGACCCATCAAAAACTAAGTCAAATCATGATACTGCCTTCCTGAAAACCTTTCGATAGTGGCTTCCCACAACTTTTAGGATGCAACTCAAAGTCCCTTCTATGGCCTCCAAGCCTTTATGAGGTTTGACTCCAGGATGCCTCCCGGACCTCCCACCGCTCCCTCCCTTACTCACCTCACAGTGGCCTCCAAGCTGTTTCTCAAACATATGGAGTACATTCCCGTTTTCGGCCTTTGCATTTCCTGTTGTGTTTTCCTGGAAAACTCCCCAGATGCTTGTGTGGCTTGCTCCTTCACTCCACTCTGGCACTTGTCCAAGTGTTTCTTTCTCAGCCTTCCCTCACTACCGTCTGCTAAACAACCTCCCCACTGCTTGCTTTCTTTTGCTGCATTTTTTCTTTCTGGTACTTATCACAGTGTGACATTATAGCATGCAATTGTTTGTTTACTTGTTTATTGTCTCCCTCCCCCACCTCCACAAGAAAGCTAGTTCCATGTGGCAGACACTTTTTCTATTTTGTTATGTCTCCAGCTCTTGGAACAAGGCCTAGCATATGGTGGGAACTCAATATAGATTTGTTGAATATATGAATGCATCCTCAGTTTTCTTTCTTTTTCTTTGTAAGGAATCATGAACTCTGGTTCTTAATTCCCCACTTGGGACTATGGTGAATTATTTATTCTGAAAGGCATCATTTTAACTCAAAATATTAACCAGAAAAATGTATAAACTTCCATTCTCTTCCTTTTTAATTTTAAGTCCAGTTGCTCTGGCTACATTTAAAGCAACCAAGATCCGCTATTCCAAACAGAAACTCAAGGGCTTGACCTCCAAAGTTTTACTGTCAATTCTCCTATTCTTACCAGGTCTGGTCATCTCCTGCTACAACTTGGTTAAAGGACTCTTAACATGGAGTTGCTGAACCTCAATTAAATTAATGGATGGGATTCTTGGAACTCAAGAATCTCCTGGAGTTAAGTCAGAATTGTGTGTGCATCTTCATGGATTTTAAAGGGGATCTAATGCCTCATACAGAGATTAAGAACTCCTCATATCTTGACAGTTATCACCATACACCATGCCTTTATCCACTCTTTGTTGCCAATATAGGACTATTGCTTGGGCAGAGGCCTGAGGAATAGCAGAGGCCTGAATTTCTCCCTTTTCTTCCTAAAGAGAGTATGCGTGCGTGCATGCTGAGTTGCTTCAGTTGTGTCTGACTCTTTGTGGACATGTAGCTCGCCATGTTCTGTAGCCCACCAGGTTCCTCTGTCCATGGGATTTTCCAAGCTAGAATATTGGAGTGGGTTGCCATTTCCTACTCCAGAGGATCTTGCCAACCCAGGGATCGAACTCGTATTTCTTTTGTCTCCTGCATCGTCAGACAGGTTCTTTTACCACTAGTGTCACCTGGGAAGCCCAAAGAGAGTATCAGTTCAGTTCAGTCATGTCCAATTCTTTGCAACCGCGTGGACTGCAGCACACCAGGCTTCCCTGTCCATCACCAACTCCCGGAATTTACTCAAACTCATGTCCATTGAGTCAGTGATGACATCCAACCATCTCACCCTCAGTTGTCCCCTTCTCCTCCTGCCTTCAATCTTTCCCAACATCAGGGTCTTTTCAAATGAGTCAGTTCTTCACATCAGGTGGCCAAAGTATTGGAGTTTCAGCTTTAGCATCAGTCCTTCCAATGAATATTCAGGACTGATTTCCCTGAGGCTGGACTGGTTGGATCTCCTTGCAGCCCAAGGGACTCTCAAGAGTCTTCTCCAACACCATGGTTTAAAAGCATCAGTTCTTTGGTGCTCAGCTTTCTTTATAGTCCAACTCTCACATCCATACATGACTACTGGAAAAACCACAGCTTTGACTAGATGGACCTTTGTTGGCTGTTGATCCTTTATTGGACCGGAACCTGGTGGTCCGGAGTCGATGATGAGAGAGTGAAAGAAGGAAAGAGGCTGATATTCCCTGGGTTATGCAGCTGGCTTTAGCACTCCAGGGAATCAGCCAGAAATATATATATATATATAAAGAGAGAGAGAGAGAAAGAAAGAGAAAAAGAAAGAAAGAAAGACACAGGGACCCAAGTTCTGATGAAGCACAGGTGTTTTAATCAGCATGCTCTGGGCATATTATACTGTCTTACAAGGTAGTTATTCTCAGCAAAGATAAAGATTAAAATTCCAGACTTACAAAACATAAGGCAATCCCTATTAAAGAGAGAGAGTTGTAAACAATCACTTTTTACTGTATGGTTCATAAGAAGGAAGAGGGTACTTATCACCATGTCGAATATCTAATGAAGGACTTGCCTGGATTCCTCAGCCCCGGGAAAGGCGTGCCTCTTCTCTTACTTCCTGAATACTCAGGAATTAATAAGGGCCAGAGGATTCCTGACAGATCCAAAACAGCACACAGGAAGCCTCCTGTTAAATGCTTCCTGACAGTTGGCAAAGTAATGTCTCTGCTTTTTAATATGCTGTCTAGGTTGGTCATAACTTTTCTTCCAAGGAGCAAGCGTCTTTTCATTTCAAGGCTGCAATCACTATCTGCAGTGATTTTGGAGCCCAAGAAAATAAAGTCTGTCACGGTTTCCATTGTTTCCCCATCTGTTTGCCATGAAGTGATGGGACCATATGCCATGATCTTAGTTTTCTGAATGTTGAGTTTCAAGCTAACTTTTTCCCTCTCCTCTCTCATTTTTATCAAGAGCCTCTTTAGTTCTTCTTCACTTTCTGCAATAAGGGTGGTGTCATCTGCATATCTGAGGTTATTGATATTTCTCCCTGTAATCTTGATTCCAGCTTGTACTTCATCCAGCCCAGCATTTCTCATGATGTACTCTGCATGTAAGTTAAATAAGCAGGGTGAGTGACTATAAAAGTTAGCTATAAATACTAAAGTCTGAAAGCCTAGGATCAATTCTAATAGTCCATCTGTCCTCCCACTGACCTCTAGTTCTTTATGGAATGATATTCCATGTACATTATACATGTTGAAGTCCATCCAGCCATCCATCTATCCAAAATTTCCCAATGGCATGTCATTTCTCAGTTGATACAGACACATTCTGTTTTGTCTTCAGATTCTAACCCTAATGACATAATTCCATTTTCAAATACACTGTTGGTATGACTTTCTTCCCTGGTATCTTTTCTGATCTTGGATATTAAGAATAATACCTCCAGTAAGAATTTTCTAACATTGTTCAACACACTTTTGGTGGTGGTGAATGTTCACCAGTAAAAGTGAAAATGAAAAAAGATGTTTGCTTCTTCCTGCAATGAAAATAACTTTATTTTACAAATAGTCATGTTAGGGGGAGCACACTGATTGAAACCGCCCACCCTGGATAGGCACCATAGTAACCATTTGCATGAGTTGTTTTATGGCAGGAGATCCTGATAAGGCATATGGAACTAGTAAGCCACCACCAGCTGGAAGAGTTCGAGAAAGGTCGAGAGGAGACACTGCCTGTCCGTCCACTTCCCAGAATCCCTCTTGCTAGCGTCCATCTTGGCTGAGGGATGCGTGCGCCACCAGGAAAGACTCTGAATTAGAATGATTGGCCAAAGACCACCTGGAAACAAATCCCATCACCATAAAACCCAAGACCATGAGCCACGCGGCAGAGCAGTTCTCCTGGGTTCCCTTACCCTCCTGCTCTCCACCCGGGTGCCCTTTCCCAATAAAATCTCTTGCTTTGTCAGCACATGTGTCTCCTCGGACAATTCATTTCTGAGTGTTAGACAAGAGCCCAGTTTCAGGCCCTGGAAGGGGTCCCCCTCCCTGCAACAAATGGCGACTCTGGTGGGATTCTTCTTCACTGAGACTGACATCCTGACTACTCGGGGTATTCAGGGGCCAGCTTGCCTGCCAATGGACCAGACCCAGTGGCCGCAGCTGGGACCCTTTTGTCCCTGGTCTCCTCCTGACGCAGACAACTGGCCAGAGTGCCCCAACCGGTAAGGAACAAGAGACTTTATTGACCTCTCTCTCCTCTCCTTAGCCCTTCCTATCCTTCCCATTTTTCTAGTCCCAGTGTCCTGGACACAGGAATCTGGTCAAAGGGCCTCAGCTTGAGCTGAGGATTGGAGACTGATCACCTCCTCTTGGCAGAGAACTCGAATTTTCTGGTCTGGTTTCTGGTAGGGCCAAGTTCCAGTCCTCCCTTTTCTGGAAGCCCAGGAAAAAGTCCCATAACACCTGGGTGTCTGCAGGGGGCAGGAGATGTCTGTAAGGCCACCCCTTTTGCCCCCCTTTCCCGCCTCCTCCTCCTTCTTCTTTCAATCTGGCTTCCTTTCCTCCTTTTGAAATCTTTGAAGACATCTGAAGTTTCGTGTCTCTATAGAAGGTTTTCTGAGAGACTGTATTCTTGTATTTAAGGGAGTGTCTGATGAGGACTGCCAGGTTTATATGTGTGTGTTTTAACTGTGTTCTGTGTTGTGATTTGTATCGGCCATTTTGCTTTGTCTGGCCACCATTTAGACCTGCCGCATTTTGTTAGAACTTGATTTTCTTTCCCTGTGCCTTGAGACCAGGGCTCTCAGGAACACTTATCTAGACCATCTCTAACTCCTGAGACTGAGAGAAGAAGGAAAAAAGCCTTTAAAAATGTTATTTATTTAAATTTTATATTGTAATATCTAATTCATGACCAAACTTAGAAAATGAAGCTAGATCTTGCACTGTGTCTGTCTAAATATGTCTTGGTATGTCTTTGTCTCTGGGTAATATTTAATATTTTTTAGGTTAATTTGTAAATGAGCTCTATTTAATTGGCTTTAAAAAAGGTAAGCGCTTACAAATCAAATAATTCTAAATTAAACAATAAATTCCAGGTTCAGGTGAACTGGGAAATATTCAGTATTAAATACCTGATATTAATGTTTGTTTGTTGACCTATCTAATATATATAGACATGTCTTAGAGTAATTAACATCAAGTAGAATATTTTCATTGTACCTAGATTTAATATAAGTTAAATATTATACCTGTTACAAGTTTGTCACCAAGGAAATTACCTTGAGTGAGAAAACTTCTAAAAAATGTAAATGAGGTATGAGTTTGTATATAAACTCTATTAAGAATAATTATTCTTTAAGAATATCTGTCTACAATAGTCTCCCCAGATTGGCATAACTTGAATTTCTAAGGGTTGTGCTAAACTAAGTATTGGAAGTCTATTAAATAATTAGGTCATTTCCAAGTGAAATAAGATTTTGAAACATTTACTACTAAACACTGATTTCCTTTTACAGAAAAACTAGGAGATTTAGGACTATAAATGAATAATGTTTGATGCCATCCTAAAATGTTTTAAGAAAGCAAGGGTTTTAGAAATTATCACTGGTGTTTGTGCTCACCAATCTATAAAATGCTAATATAAAAGTTAGCTCTTTGTTGCTAAAGGAAAGCAGGAAGTGTGCTTTCAGTTAAAAAAAAAAAAAGGTATGAAAAAATACTAAAAAGAGTTATGTATGATCAGGATTTTCTAAAATTGTATTACAATTAGTTAGATAAATGTATTTTGTTAGGAATGACACGGTCGTTAGAAAACTGGTTAGAGCCAATTAGGTCCAAGATGGCGGAGCTGACTTTCACTAGACCTTGAGCCTCGGTATTTAGGCCCATTGTGACATATCAACAAGCTAAATGATACACCCATCAACATTGACTAAATCTGACCAAATGTCCTAAATGCTTTTAATTGATCTTTTCGATAAAACTTCCTAAATCGAATTCTTTTGAAGTTCCTTTGACCTCTAGCTAACTTTGGGGTGCTTCAGAGGGCCCCTGAAACATCCCAAAGAGAGATATTAAACTGTGTTTATTTGGTTGGTTAAATTACATGAAAAAGATTATCAAATGAGTAATAAATCTGCTCATGTTATAATGTATGGTAAAATTACTAATACAGATATTCTAGAAATTATATAGAGTTCTTATCATTTTGATATATCTTGGTGTTCTAATGAGAAACCTGATGACTTCACACAAGTTAACAAAGGACTGAATGAACCAGCGAATATGCTTATAATTTTTATGGTTTCTAGCTGAAAAATTACAGGTTTGAAACTTGTGTTTTCCAGGAGTAGGGAAAACCTTCCTCTCAAACTAGTTATGAAAGTAATTTGGTAAAATTATATGTTATAAACAAAACAATTACATTTTTTCTCTATCTGACTCCTACAGACATTGGAAACTCTTAGGTTTCCAGTAAGTTTATCAAATGAGCTAGGAAGGTTATCTCACTAACAGGTACAAAAATCTCAAGGAATTTTTGAGACCTTAAAAAGGGAAGAGTTCACCTAGATTTGTTAGGCAAAATCTGTGATAAGCCTTTGGTGTGAGTTTCCCAGCCCTGTTTTATATTAAAAGTTCAGTCTGAGATTCTGTAAGTGTTTCAGCAAAATAAAAACTCTATAATCAATTATGGTTATATAAATCATCAGACCAAAATTAGTGAGAACAGACCTATTTTGCAAACAAACTAGCCTTAATTTGGTTGTATTTGATAAAAATGAGGGTAACTTTAGGGAGAAAAAGATATTTCAAAAAATGTTAAATCCCAATTTGTTAATGGAGGTCTGCATGTAGTAAGACTCATTTCTTGGATAGTTCTTTGCTGTTATGTGATATTAATGCAGAATTTAATTGAATTCTTAAAGAACACACTAAGTTTGTTGCTGAAGCTTATCTCAGTAATCTATCTTTGGATGAAGATCAGATGCCTCATGACCTGCAACCAGGACTGGAAAAAGACATAATTTAAGGGACTGTCTCCAACCTGGATGGAAGGATTTTTTATCAGGTACTCTTGCACAATGAAACTGAAGGGAAATTAACTCTTAGATTAATTCCCACTTCCAAAGGCCCCTACACTGGATTGGTTTATAGAGAAGACAGCTGACCTGATCTCACCTTAAAATGATGCTCAAACAGGAGAAACTACACTACACCAGGATGAGAAGACAACGACATCAGAGGTAGACAGCTTGTCCAAGATGCTGGACCTGATTCGTATGATCATTTATAATGTTTTCTTGACTTCTTAGACCTTTGCATATAAATCAAATGCTTTTCTATCATAGGCCTGATTCTATGCTAGTTTTAGAAATCAATCCAATTGTTGGGTTTGTGGCCAATTGCCTGTATCTAGTTCTGAGTTACCTTGGTAAATTTCTCTACTACAAGACTCTAACTGGTTGGCCCTGAGGAAATTTACTTAAAAAAAAAAATTATAGTCATATTCAGGTCACTGTGATACTATCAGACGGGATCCCCTCACCGGGCCAATTAATAATGCCTACTCTGACTCTGGCCATAAATTTGAGCCTTTTTCTATTACTCAAGCTCAATCAGAGCAACAAGAAAAGTTTCAGCAAAGGAGAAAGAAATCTCCCACAATTATGAGATGGATTTATGTAGATAACACCAGGCTATGGTAATTTAGGTTTAAAGTCTCCTCTGTGTTGAAAACAATTAAATCATACTAAGGAAAATCAGTCTAGTAACACTAGAAAACTGGGCTATGTGCCTTATAGATGGTGGTGCCAATGTATAATTTCCCTGAAAGATAAAGATTTGTACAGAGTAGACTAAGTCAGACGACCTGGGATATACTGGGCTACATCTAATGGAAGCTCTTAAGTCTTACTTGTGACTTTACTAATACTGCTGGCTATGTTCTTTGTATTTCACCTGTTTTACAAAATTGCTGTTTCTTATACTGCCAAATGTGTGACCGAGGCCTCTGATAGAATAATATATAGTTCCCTATGAGATCGAGGATGATAACAGTGTAACTCTAGATATGGGAAGAAGCAACAAGAGGGAATGTTTTCCTGGACCAAGAGGCTAGTAAGACAGGTGGTCCAGAGAATTTTGGATATTGTTTTATGGCCTAGTCCAGTAATAGCACATTGAGTGGCCTGTCAACAAAATCTTTGCCAAACCTGAGAATGGACATTCTCAGCACCATGGGATAAAATGGTCATGAAATGCCCCCCTCAAAATCATGGTCAAGTTTATGAGCAAAAAGGGGCTCTGCCAACTGAAGATTGACACTTGCCATCTACATCTACAGAGATTAAATCATGGCCACTGCAACTGCTGACTTTCAACAGCCCTAAAAGGAGTTCAAGGTGAAAATCAGGAATGAGGCACTCTGTGCTCTGAAAAAAACTGGCAGAACAGGCCTTCAGATAGTTAGATCTTTTCAGGAGATTTTATGAGTCCCAATTCTTGCATCTTCTCATACCTAGAGAAACACTGACATCATTAATGGTGACATCTGCTTTGGCTATTAAGGAAAATTTTGCAATTAAAAGTCAAAATAGAGTACTCAGCTATGGTTCAGACATCCTGGGAAATAACCAGGTGTTACTATGGGTGTAATTTCAGATTAGACGTTGTATTGCTAAACACTTGAGTTTTCTGAGTCATGTCAGGCTTAGATGCCACCATTCTCAAAACAATGTCTGCTGGAAGCTAGTAACTTATACCTTACTTTTTATAAAACTAGGCAACTGGCCACCTGGCTAAAAGTCTCCCCGAAATGCCAGGTCCAGACTGGGTTTCAGGCCTATTCTTCTAAAAAGAAAGAGATTTATTTTGTCTATTAAAATTCCAGTTATCCCTCCTCCAGCTACTACTAATTGGGTCTGTTACAACAAAATGGCAGACCAAGGGATTGAGATTTTAATCATACAAGGCTCAGATCTAGGACTCGGAACTCAGGAATACTTCCAATTCAGTGTCTCTTCTCCAAGCTGAGGCAGTCCTATGGCCCATTTTGACAGGAAGTTATCACAGTCATAGTTGCCCTGTTCCCTAAATTAAAACTTAGCAGGACTCTGTGGGGTGGCTACTCTGGAGTACAGATCTGCTGTGTGTTCTCCATTTCTTATCTGTAGGATATAGTCTTCATTCAGCCTCCCTGACCTTCTCTGAGTTCCAAAGGATGGATTCAAATGATTGCTATTTAGGGAAGGGAGGGAATACAGAAACAGGAAAAACAATCAAATGGTGGTACAGCCTTGAGACAGGGTCCTATTTCCTGCCCAAAGAAATATACATAACAATGTCTTTTGAGTTCTTATACAGAACTGGAGCCCCCAACCAGGTGGAGGATGGTAACTTCAGACTAAACACAAGATTCCTGGAGCACAGCTCTGTTGCTTCACCACCAGCCAGTCAAAAAAAAAAAAAAGTCACAAACCCTGCAGCCCTCACCCCAAATGTTGCCTCCTGTTTCTTGGGACCAGTGATGACCATCCTGTTAGGTCTCCTGTTTGGCCCCTGTCTATTTCATCTCTGAGAGGCGCCAACAGTTTCAAACTAAATTGCTGTTGTTACAAGAGTGAAAGCTGGTTTCAGATGTGGAACACCCCAACTTAGATCAGGTACAGAGAGACTTCTGCTCTGCTAGGCAGGCCTACGCCCAGGCACAGCAGGAAGAAGTTACAGAAGAAAGAGACCTCCGCCCCAATTCCCAAGAAGCATCTTGAGTATGAAGTCTCTCAGGGGGGAGTTGTTAGGGGGAGCACACTGATTGAAACCGCCCACCCTGGACAGGCACCATAGTAACCATTTGCATGAGTTGTTTTATGACAGGAGATCCTGATAAGGCATACCGAACTAGTAAGCCACCGCCAGCCGAAAGAGTTCGGGAAAGGTCGAGAGGAGACACTGCCTGTCCATCCACTTCCCAGAATCCCTCTTGCTAGCGTCCATCTTGGCTGAGCGGTGCGTGCACCACCAGGAAAGACTCTGAATTAGAATGATTGGCCAAAGACCACCCGGAAACAAATCCCATCACCATAAAGCCCGAGACTGCGAGCCACGTGGCAGAGCTGTCCTCCTGGGTTCCCTTACCTACTGCTCTCCACCCGGGTGCCCTTCCCAATAAAATCTCTTGCTTTGTCAGCACATGTGTCTCCTTGGACAATTCATTTCTGAGTGTTAGACAAGAGCCCGTTTCGGGCCCTGGAAGGGGTCCCCCTTCCTGCAACAGTCACACTTTACTAAACATGAAAAAGTCAGTTGAAATCAATTCTAGTCTTGCTTAGAGGCTATCACTAATGATATTCTGGTATATTTATTTCCAGACATTTTCAGCTGTCTCAGAAACACACACATACACATTCACTTTTACAAAAATAGAAATATACTACACATACTATTTTAGAGTTTGCTTTCCCATTTCATATATGATGGCCATCTTTCATTAAATATATATTTGCATTATTATTTAATAGCTACAGAAAACCTAATGTATTGACAAAACAATTTTAAAAAAACAACTCCTCATTGATAGACATTGAAATTGTTTCCTTCCCAGCATTCTCCTTATTCTAAACAGTGCTAGATACATATCCTTGTAAGACACCCATGTGCACTTGTCTGATTATTTCTGTTGGATATAGTTTGGGTTTTAGTCTCCTTTTCTGTAAAACAAGAAGTTGAATTGGGTGATCTCTAAGGTTCTTTTTAAGAATCTATATTCTGAAAGATATCTTAAGTTATAATGTGATTTCTTGCTTTCCCATAAACATTTCTTACACATATCAGGTAAGGAAAAATTTACACTAATTTTAAAAGTAAGATAATTAAAATTGATTCTATTAAAAGAAAAGAAACCTCAACATTTAGAAATCATTAGAGATTCCCTTAGTAATATGTTTTATTGCTGAATTATTATGGTCGTCAGTTATTTTTTTGCCTAGTTTAAACCTGGTATTACCATGTAAATTTTTAAAAAATATTAATTTATTTATCTGGCGGCACCAGGCCTTACTCATGTCATGCAGGATCTTCGAACTTTGATGAGGCATGCGAACTCTTAGCTGTGGCTTGTGGGATCTAGTTCCCCATCGTATGGTGTTTTATCCTGCTGGGCTGCTCAGTTGTGTTGAACATTTTGGTGCCCCATGGACTGTAACCTGCCAGGCTCCTCTGTCCATGGGATTTTCCCGGGCAAGAATACTGGAATAGGTTGCCATTTCCTCCTCCAGAGGATCTTTCTGACCCCAGGATTGAACCCAGGTCTCCTGCATTGGCAAACAGATTCTTTACCACTGCACCGCCTAGGAAGCCCTGATCAGGGATCACACCAGGACCAGAGCATTGGGAGTGGAGTCTTAGCCACTGGACCACCAGGAAAGTCCCTATTGCCATGTAAATTTATTTAAATAAACTTATTCACCAGTGGAGCCTCTCTGAACCATCTGCCAAAGAATAATGCTCATTATATATACTTTCAAGGTTTAACAGTTCAAACTTTCTCTTCTATAAATGTAATTCTAGCTTTTCCTGGAGAAGAGAGAGATTGAATTGATAAAATACCTGGTATAATAGTCAATGAGAGTTATCATTATTATTACTATTTTGCCTACATTAAGGAAGATTCTACAAAACTCGCCTGTACTCTTCATTGTTCATATCCAGAAAGAGGAATCAAAGACTAAGGGACTGCTCCAGAGTAGGAGAAACTAAAGAAACCCATGGCAAGCAGAGGCTATGGATGATCCTAGACTGGATCCTGGATTCAGATTGGGAGGGGTGGAATTCTGTACATGACATTGTTTGGCTAACTGGAAAAACTGGGAGTGGAGTCTTAGCTACTGGACCACCAGGAAAGTCCCTATTGCCATGTAAATTTATTTAAATAAACTTATTCACCAGTGGAGCCTCTCTGAACCGTCTGCCAAATAATGTTCATTATATATACTTTCTGTACACCAAAATTTCGAGCTGTGGTGTTGGAGAAGACTCTTGGGAGTCCCTTGGACTGCAAGAAGATGCAACCAGTCCATCCTCAAGGAAATCAGTCCTGAATATTCATTAGAAGGACTGATGCTGAAGCTGAAACTCTAATACTTTGGCCACCTGATGCAAAGAACTGACTCATTGGAAAAGACCCTGATGCTGGGAAGGATTCGGGGCAGGAGGAGAAGGGGACAACAGAGGATGAGATGGCTGGATGGCATCACCGACTCAATGGACATGGGTTTGTACACACTCCGGGAGTTGGTGATGGACAGGGAGGCCTGGCATGCTGGAGTCCATGGGGTCGCAAAGAGTTGGACACGACTGAGCAACTGAACTGAACTGAACTGATGCCAAAATTTCTGAATTTGATCATTATGATGTTGTTCTGTAAAAAAACAGTCTCTGTTTCCGTGAGATATACAATGAAGTAGTTAGGGGTGAAAGGGTGTGACACATGCCATTTATTTCAAATGGTTCAGAAAAAATACAGGTAATCTGTAGATAGAGAGATGAACAAATGTGGCAAAGTGTTAATAATTGAAAAACATAAATGAAGAAAACACAGGGGTGGTTCCTAGCATTCTTGCAACTCCTGTAAGTTTGAAATTAAAAATGAAAAGCAAGCAAGAAAAAAACAACCCTTTAGAGGACGATTTTTTTTTCTTTTCTGAGAAATCTTTTTCACATTCAATGTATTAAGCTCCCACTTGTAATCTGGAGTTCTGCAGGGTGGGATGTGTCCAAAGACAGTTATAACTGTAAAATTTCTGTGAAATATGAGGTCAGGCTTTTTCCTCCATTCAGGTGTCACACAGTTTTTATACACTGAAAGGGAGCCAAGTAAAAGATTAAAGCACAAAAAAACTCTTTAAAAAGATATTTACATGTAAAAGGAGAACGTGTCACTTTTCCTCAACAGTTTTTCTTTTACTATGAAAATGTAAGTCCATAGAAAAATAGAATAAGAAATAAATAAGATAAATAAAATAAATAAATAAATAATAAGAAATAAATAAAAAATAAATCCATAAGCTAGAGTGAACAATTGTAGCTATAATGTCACATGTGCTTCATTATTATTTTTTGCTAAATTTTTAAGAGATGTCTTAACATTTAATGCCTAGTCTTCAGTGAGAGACTCTAAAAATAAGAAAAATTTTCTTTCTAACTACAGCACCACTAACACACCTAACAAAATTAGCAATAAATATCACCTAATCTGTCGTCCATATTCAGATTTTCTCATTTACTCCCAAATGTGTCTTTCACTGATTTGTTCAAATCAGAATCCAGTCATTACACTTGCTTATTATTTAAGTCTCTTTTAATCTATAACTGTTTCTTTTCTTGCTCTGCGTTGTAATCTCTTTCCTCTTGTGTCCAGCAAATATAATCTTGGGGGGAGTATTAATTAAGAAGTGAATAAGGCTGTCTTTGTATACAATATGGACTAATCATAGAGACTTATTTAATTAAAAAAACAAGCGAACAGGTGATGTTTTGTTTCTTAGAGACAAACTGATTACTGATTTGAGTAGTCTAATATTTGAACCTCACTTTTCTCATCTATATAATGAGGATGATAATCCTTGTCATGTCTATTCCATAGGTGTGTCATGAGGATCAAACAAGACAGTTTGTGAA
Source organism: Cervus elaphus (assembly GCF_910594005.1). NCBI lineage: Eukaryota > Metazoa > Chordata > Mammalia > Artiodactyla > Cervidae > Cervus > Cervus elaphus. The sequence goes on along the minus strand of NC_057843.1, from coordinate 46,192,292 downwards.
AGCACTCTTTTCGCAAGCAAGTGCATGTAAGTCAGGATTATTATTATTATTTTATCCAGCATAATGACTTTTTAACTTGACAGTTAGCAGGAGACACTAATTCTAAATACTGCCACAGGCAGAGGAGAACAAAAGAAGAAAAGTCCTGTTATGACCAAGTAATCCCCCTGTTTCCTTATCCCTTCAGAATCCAAACCCCCAATCTAAACCCATGAAAATAACTCTTCAAACCATAGTTTCAAATATGTAATGTGGGCACCCCAAGCTCCCCTCCAAACAGCCTGAGCCTTGTAGGAGCAGCCGGCAGAAGTGGCCCGGGCCGGAAGAGAGATGCAATTGAAACGTGTCTGCACAAACCGCCTGTCTCACCTACTCCTTTTCCGCCCTGCGTGCGTCAGCGCCCCGCAGCGCAAGCCGGAGCCACAGCGCTGCTGACAATGTTATTTCCTGTGTGAACTGAAAAGTGCAAAAGAATGGAAGGACGGCTGGTCGCCCTCTCACATGGTAACACCTAGGGTTTGGCTTTAGGAAACATTCTTGTTTCACTGCTCTGTCTCCTAAAGCCTGAGCCAGAGAGTGGCGTGCTCTCCTGAGCTTGGAAGATGTATGCTGCCTTTGGCCCCCACCACTGGGTGGGCATTCACTGCTTCTCATTTTAAACTCCTTTCTCCTGTCTGTCCAGGTTGAATCCCTTTTTGTTCATCCCATACTAAGATTAGGAGCTCTTGGGATCTCTGTGATGGAAGGAACGTCAAGGTCTTTGATGCCAGCACCCACCCAATTAATAGTCGAAGGTCCATCATATGATTGCTTGTGTATACTTAGGTTGGAAGAGCAAGACTCCCTGAGTTCAAGCCCCTGGCACCTACTAGGTGTATACTCACACAAATTACTGAGTTGCTCTTAGTCATTCCATCTTTAAAGTGTGGATAATAACAGCATTTACGTAGGGTTCCTATATGAAGATCACCAGAATTTATCTCTATCTATACATCTCTGTCTCTATCTATCTATACCTGTAAAACATACACAGCAGTTCCTGACTCATAGGAAGCATTACATGTGTTAACAATTTACATGAAGCTGTCCAGCCTCTGCACAAACACCTCCAAGGATAGAGAACTCCCTACTTCATGAAGCAAGTCATTTAATTGTTGGTCTATTCCAACTATCATGTAAAAGCTTCTTATATTGTGGGGAGAGGAAGAGAAAGGTAGTGGAAAAAAAGGTACTAGGTCCTGTGGAATTATTTATCCTCATTTTACTGCTTTATATATAACTAAACCAAAGTACTAAGGATTTAAGAAATTTGCCCAAGCAATGATCCTGTCAGAATTTGAACTTGGGCCTCTTAGAGGCTCCAATATCTTTAATTATTGGAAGGTAACTGCCTTTCTCCCATTGAGACTCTGGTTTTTCACAGAGGTTGGCACATAGTGAGTTCTCAAATGATAGGAGTTATCATTGTTAATTTCCATTAATACTTTATATGTTTGAACCATTCTTTCCCTTTTTTATTTTTTTATTTTTTCTTGCTGAGGTAGGCTGCTTACAACATCTACTTTACTAGGTTGGTTTGTTTGCCACCCCTTTTGTTTCAACTGAAATAGGGTTGATTTACCACGTTGTGCCTTCTTTACTGGGCTTCCTGGTGGCTCAGCGGTAAAGAATCTGCCTGTAATGCAGGAGACCCAGGGTTCTATCTTTGGGTGGGGAAGATACCCTGGAGAACGGAATGGCAACCCACTCCAGTACTCTTGTGGAGAATCCCATGGACTGAGGAGCCTGGAGAGCTACAGTCCATAGGGTCACAAAGAGTTGGACATGACTGAAGTGACTGAGCATGCATGCCTTCCTTACTAAGTTTTACCTATATGAAATATCAGTAGCATAGTCCTGCCCCGGTCACCAGTGTCCACAGAGAGAATGACTGACCAGAAAGAGAAGTATTTGACAAGAATCCCTTTTAAAGTTAGTTTCTTCTGTTGTACAGAAAGTTTTAAAGTCAAAAGTCAGTCCCTTAGTGGTTCTGAGAAACACTTCTTTTTCTTTATTTGCACTAGGGTCATTTTTCTTCCTGAAGACTCAGCTAGAATAATTAGATGTGCTGTGCTATGCTTAGTTGCTCAGTTGTGTCCGATTCTTTTCGATCCCATGGACTGGGACCTGCCAGGCTCTTCTGTCCATGGGGATTCTCCAGGCAAGAATACTGGACTAGTTTGCCAAGCCCTCCTCCAAGGGATATTCCCAGCCCCAGGAATCAAACCCAGGTCTTCCGCATTGCAGGCAGATTCTTTACTGTCTGAGCCACTAGAGAAGCCCAAGAATACTGGAGTGGGTAGCCTATCCCTTCTCCAGGGGAACATCCTGACCCAGGAATCGAACTGGAGTCTCCTGCATTGCAGGCAAATTCTTTACCAGCTGAACTATCAGGTAAACCCAGGATAATTAGATACCAATAGGTTATTCTAACTGTCCATCAGATGCTTAGCTGTAGCTTTTTCTTACATGTGACTGGAATGTAGTGCTTCTGAGGTAGCCTGTTTCATTCTGGATACACTTATTATTTCATTCATTTATTTATTCATAAATATTTATTGAGAGCTGTTGCCAACCAGCTAGGGACTAAGGATAGAATGGAAAGTCAGGACAGCCGTTTCTTCATAAGACTGGACCAGATTCTGCATCCCTTGACTTTCTACCTGTTGATACGTCACTTTCCCCTCCGGTTAATTTCTGGTCCTTACGGTAACCCTTCATATACTTGAAGATAGTTTTCCAGTTGCTTGTGTCACTAAGACTTTTTTCCTCCATGTTTCCTTGTAAAGATAGTACTTTCTTTAATATTGGCAGGTGATCTAAAGGTGATGAAGAAAAGTGGGTCTTATTTACTTTGTCCAAGCCTCAGTTTCCTTATTTGTGAAATGAAGATAAGTATCCACAAGAGGTGACTGAAATTTTGAGATATTGTGTTACTTATCTGAAATAGAGTGTGTGTGTATATTAGTACATATTAATAGCATTAAATAACTGTATGCCTATATGCAGGTACTCTTCTAAATGCTTCACATTTATTATCTCATTTACTGTCATAACAGCTCTGTGAGGTGTATGTGATTATTCCCATTTTACAGACAAGGAGCTTCAATACCTTGTCCAAACAGCTAGTAAGTGGTACTGCGAAGGATCTGAAACAGTATGACTCCAGACCCTTGTTTAAGGGTCCTTGGTTGGTAGCTGTTTTTAAATTGGGAGAGGCTGGGAGAAGGACAAGAGTCAAATGGTCCAGAAGGTGAAGTGGAGCTGAGACTGAACTGATCTTTTACTTGTGGTGTCATCTACTGTTTTAAGTAATTGCTTAGAGTTTGAAATTTAGTCTTGGGTTCACAGTCTAGCCTCAGAGGAGGCTCCCTCCTTCCCTGAATGCAGATCCCTGTCCATTCAGCCCCCTGTTCACATGTGCTGGTTCTTCTGTGCCCCATTGTGTGGCTCTTGGCAGCAAATGGTACTTTTCTTTCCTCAACACATCATTTGTTAGTTTCTGACACTGGTTAAACTGCAGCATACAAACATATTTTTTCACTTAAGTGTGGTTTTTTGGTATTGTTTGGTTTTCAGCTATTTACCATTTCTAAGTCAGTCTACTAAACTGGGAAATCATAGTTTCAACTCAAATAACAAACAAAAGGATAATTTCCTTAACACTTATAGAGCTCTTACAAATTAATGACAATAAGAGAAACAGCCAAGAAGAAAAATAAGCAAAGGATATGAACATAAAAGTCACAGACAAGGACGTACAAATGGCTCTCGTATATGTGAAAAGACACTAATCCACAGTTGAAGTGAAGCAAAGTGAAAGTCACTCAGCCATGTCCGACTCTTCGGGACCCCGTGGACCCAGGGAATTCTCTAGGCCAGATTTCCCTTTTCCAGGGGATCTTCCCAAATCCATGGTTATTATCAGGTAAATATATGTTAAAGTTATAATATTGTTCCTATGGCAAAGATGGGTGCATATTTCTACATCTATATTTATATCTACATATCTATATAGTGATACTGCCAGTGAGGTAATAGGGAAAAAGTTACTCTCATACACTGCTCCTGGAAAAATACATTGGCATAGCTTCTATAAAATAGTCTGACAATTACCTATAAAATCATAAATGCACATACTCTTGTTGAAGTCAGAGTTTCTCAGCCTGGGCATTATTGATCTTTGGGAACAGAGAATTCTTATTCTGGACATTGCAGGATATTTAGCAGCAGGCCTGGTGTCTATTCATCTGCTAGATGCCTGTAGTACCTCTCCCTTCAGTGTGGCAATGAAAACTGCTTCCAGATATTGCCAGATTTCTACTGGGGGACAAGAGTTCCCTTTGTCAAGAACCACTGGTTGAGGGTTTTTTATTTTATTTATTTTTGGCTGTGCTGGGTCTTTGTTGCTGCTTGGGGGCTCTCTCTAGTTGCTGAGAGTGGGGGCTAATCTCTTGCTGTGGCGCACAGGCTCTAGGGCACATGGGCTTCAGCAGTTGCTGTGTGGCGGAACGGTCGTAGCAAATTGCAGACTCTGGAGTTCGGGCTCAGTAGTTGTGGCACACAGGCTTAGCTGCCCTGTAGCATGTGAGATCTTCTTGGGCCAGGGCTCAAATGTTGCCTGCATTGGCAGGTGGATTCTTAATGACTGGACCACCACAGAAGTCCGAGATATTTTTTTATTACTGCATAACAACAAACTTAATGGCTTAAAATAACAACTAGTTGATTTGCTAATGATTCTGAAATCTAGATTGGGCTCAGTTGGGCAGTTCCTCTGCTGTTCTTGCCAGTGGTCATTCATATGGCTGTGTTTATTTGGTGGGGTAAGTGGGGCTGACCTCAGCTGGGATACTGAGGTGGCTGGGTCTTCTCTGTCTATAAGATCATCTCTCGTCTTTTTACCCCACACATGGTCTCTTAGGATAATGAGAAATGGAAAGTAGAGCACTCTTGCTATGTGACTTCTCCAGCAGGGTAAACAGATTTTTACATAGTAGCCCAAGGATTCCAGGGACACAAAGGTAAAAGCTGTCAGGCCTTCTTAAAACTGTTGCTAATGTTCAACTAAGCAATTTTCTACATTTCTATATAAAGTGAAGAATCTGTCCAGAAAATTCTTAGACCTTAATGATTTCTTTTGATTTATTTGGTATCTGAATAAGGCCAGTCCAAGCAGAAATTATGCAAAAATTTCCCCTGAGTTCATAAAATTCTAAGCCTAGATTCCCTGGTCCTCAGGGCTAAGCCTGCTCTGGTCTTTCCTTTTTCAGCATTGTAACTCATCTTCCTTCTGAAATTTCTGTTCTTAGGGTTAACATCCTTAGATCTTGATTTAACTATTACTTCCTGCATTCAGTTGGCCGTTGAACAGCTCAGAGGTTAGAGATGCCCACCCTACATGCAGTTGAAAATTCTGATAGAACTTTGCAGTTGGCCCTCAGTACCCCAAGGTTCTGCATCCATGGATTCAACCAACCTTGGATCATGTAGTACTGTTGTTGTTTAGTTGCTCAGCTGTATCCAACTCTTTTGGCACCCCATGGACTGTAGCCCACCAGGCTCCTTTGTCTATGGGATTTCCCAGATAAGAATACTGGAATGAATTGCCATTTCCTTCAGGAAATTTTCCTGATTTTCCTCCAGGAAAATCAGGGATTTTCCTGATCCAGGGATTGAACCTGCATCTCCTGCATTGCTGGAAGATTCTTTCCTGCTAAGCTTCTGAAGAAGCCCATTTAGTACTGTCAGTTCAGTTCAGTTCAGTTCAGTCACTCAGTCGTGTCCAACTCTTTGCGACCCCATGAATTGCAGCACGCCAGGCCTCCCTGTCCATCACCAACTCCCAGAGTTTACTCAAACTCATGTTCATCGAGTCCGTGGTGCCATCCAGCCACCTCATCCTCTGTCGTCCCCTTCTCCTCCTGCCCCCAATCCCTCCCAGCATCAGGGTCTTTTCCAATGAGTCAACTCTTTGCATCAGGTGGCCAAAGTATTGGGAGTTTCAGCTTCAGCATCAGTCCTTCCAATGAACACCCAGGACTGATCTCCTTTAGGATGGACTGGTTGGATCTCCTTGCAGTCCAAGGGACTCTCAAGAGTCTTCTCCAACACCACAGTTCAAAAGCATAAATTTTTCAGCACTCAGCTTTCTTCACAGTCCAACTCTCACATCTATACATGACCACTGGAAAAACCATAGCCTTGACTAGATGGATCTTTGTTGACAAAGTAATGTCTCTGCTCTCTGCTTTTTAATATGCTATCTAGGTTGGTCATAAATTTCCTTCCAAGGAGTAAGCATCTTTTAATTTCATGGCTACAGTCACCATCTGCAGTGATTTTGGAGCCCCCAAAAATAAAGTCAGCCACTGTTTCCACTGTCTCCCCATCTATTTCCCATGAAGTAATAGACCAGATGCCATGATCTTAGTTTTCTGAATGTTGAGCTTTAAGCCAGCTTTTTCACTCTCCTCTTTCACTTTCCTCAAGAGGCTTTTTAGTTCCTCTTCACTTTCTGCCGTAAGGGTGGTGTCATCTGCATATCTGAGGTTATTGATATTTCTCCCGGCAATCTTGATTCCAGCTTGTGCTTCTTTCAGCCCAGCGTTTCTCATGATGTACTCTGCATATAAGTTAAATAAGCAGGGTGGCAATATACAGCCTTGATGTACTCCTTTTCCTATTTGGAACCAGTCTGTTGGTCCATGTCCAGTTCTAATTTTTGCTTCCTGACCTGCATATAGGTTTCTCAAGAGGCAGGTCAGGTGATCTGGTATTCCCATCTCCTTCAGAGTTTTCCACAGTTTATTGTGATCCACACAGTCAAAGGCTTTGGCATAGTCAATAAAGCAGAAATATACGTTTTTCTCAAACTCTCTCGCTTTTTCGATGATCCAGCGGATGTTGGCAATATGATCTCTGGTTCCTCTGCCTTTTCTAAAACCAGCTTGAACATCTGGAAGTTCACGGTGCATGTATTGCTGAAGCCTGGCTTGGAGAATTTTGAGCACTACTTTGCTAGCGTGTGAGATGAGTGCAATTGTGCAGTAGTTTGAGCATTCTTTGGGATTGCCTTTCTTTGGGATTGGAATGAAAACTGACCTTTTCCAGTCCTGTGGCCACTGCTGAGTTTTCCAAATTTGCTGGCATATTGAGTGCAGCACTTTCAGAGCATCATCTTTCAGGATTTGAAATGTAGTACTGTAGTATGTATTTACTGAGAAAAAAAAATTCACCTATAATTGGATCCATACAGTTCAAACCTGTATTGTTCCAGGGTTCACTGTATTCTGTGACTATATTATCTTAAATATTAATACCTTCTGAATTCAGAATTCTGAATTCAGAATACCTTCTGAATACCTCACCTCCAACAACTTGCACAAGCACTTTTGAAGCGTCTGCTGACATCATTCTTCCATGTTGCATTGGCCAAAGCAAGCCACATGGCCAAGTTCAGAGTTATTATGGAAGCGGACCTTGCAAGAACATGAATACCAGGAGATGTGGTTCATTGGGACTATTGATGTAACTTCTATCCCACTCATTGTTCATAATTTTGTTTATCTCCGTTAGAGAATTTATCATAACCTATATTATCATTTGCTTATTGACTTGTCTGTTTCTTTGTATTAGTGAGAGAAATCCATACCGAAGTGCTCTGGTATTGCTATCTTGTTCTCCTCCAGAGTCTATCAGTGTTTGCCACACAGGCCAACAATAGGCATTAATATTTGTTGAATAAATAACTGAATTTTCTAAGCTGTGTTCAGCTCATTTTACAAAAGACCCTGTGGTGATATGACCATGGAGAGGGTTGAAATTCTTTCTTCTATTTTGAAGCACATTGTACATTTTAACGTGTTTTTCTGAAAATAATGGCTCAGTTTAAAGATGTGTGGTAAATTTTTACATCTGAATGGAACATAAAATCAGATTTTTCAACTTCTGTAATTTTGGCCATTTTTCATTGTACTCTTAGAAACTGGGAAACATTTGATTACTTTTGTTAGTTTAGAATAATAAATATTTCAAGTAATATTGATTATCTTTCAGAATAGTCTCATATTCGTTTCTTTAGAGAGGAATGTAGACATGTTGCAAAAGGGATTTGTGGAGTTGAGCTGGACTGATAGTAACTTCTGGCAAGTTGTTAACTGTGGATTTTCAAATCACTGGTGATTTCAAGTTTCCTGAAGAGGACTTTTTTTATCCAGGTAAAACTACAGAAATTTATTTTTTTTTTCTTGTACTTTATTTAGCCTTTAATAATAACTATGGGCAACACAGAGAGCTTTTACACAATATACTTTGGGGAATTTGGCAGCTACAAATTTATGAAGATAAGGTGCTCTTAATCTTGCTTTTTCTTTCTAATTCTACTCCTTTGAAGAGTTCACAGGATTCTTAATCTTTCAATGTAGAGTGAGTTTATGCATCTTTGCTGGTTGCCTGGAAGGGAAGAACAGGAAAGAAGGGATAAAACCCAAGAGACAATGCATGATTTCAGGGTATTGGTATTATTTCACATTAAAATCTATATACATAACCAACTTTCTCAATTCTTACACGAATTCACTATTTAAGATCTATCAGTATACATCTATATATGAATGTAATTAAAAGGTGCTATATTTCTCATGTATATTTTTTCAGTTTACCTGCATCATATAATCCTCATACAGCAAACATAAGATAGTGGTAGCAATACTGTATATATTTTAGACATTATATAAGAAAATTTTAATCCAAAACAGCAGTGGCAACTCTTTTTTAAAAAAAAAATTATTTCTTTATTTGGGTGGGCCAGGTCTTAGGGCATATAAGATCTTTTGATTTTTGTTGTGGTGTGCGGGATCTTTGGTTGTGGCCTTTAGTTTTGGGATCTTAGTACGGCATATGGGATCTAGTTCCCTGACCAGGAATCAAACCCGGGTCCCCTGCATTGGGAGTGTGGAGTCTTAGCCACCTGGCCACCAGGGAAGTCCCAACAGTGGCAACCCTTACAGGTTTAGCAACTTCATTCTAGCTGAGTGACCTCAGGCTACTCATCTCCTTTCTTATGGACAGCATCCTCAATTGTGAAATAAGACAACTGGGGAAATGTTCCTTCTAGTTCTTGGGTTTGGATGCCAGCAGCAAAGCATTATCACTTATATAAAGATGCCTGTAAAGGCCTTAAAATAGAAAAATACTAATGGCATATAACGTAAGAGGATTTTGTACAAAATCTGAAGGAATCAGGATGGGATATCACTTTTTTTCCAGAGTAAAAAGTCATGTTATTTAATAGAAAAAAAGAAAAGATAATTAATTCCTACTTAGTTAACAGAATTTAGAGGCTTAAAAGAAAATAAATATATATTTTTTCCTTTCTCTGAAATGACTGCCTCAGAATTTTAGCTATATCTGAATTGCTTACATCATATTGATACTTTAAAGTAAGTATCTAGGGGAATTCCCTGGCAGTCCAGTGGTGAGGACTCTGCAGGGGACTCGGACGCAATCCCTGGACGGGGAACTAAGATCCTACATACTGCATGGTGTGGCCAAAAAAAAAAAGAGGGGGAAATAAAGCAGGTATCCAGAGAGTTGAACTGAAAGTATATACAGTTCTCATAACAAGCTGATGAAGTGTGAGAATGAGGTTGGCTCGATGGAAGGACATAAAGAAAGAAAAGATGGTTTTGTAGACACTCGGCGGTATTAGAGAAGAGAAAGGTTACACTAATATTCTGTAATGTTATTGCACTGGGTCACTGGGAGGAAAGTTCCTCTAAGACTTTTAGTTACTGTGAGGATGGCAAACAGCATATCAATGCCTTCCTAGTAAAGCATGAGTCATCTGGAGAATCATTTCCATACCTTCCACCAAAATGTAACTGGGAACAAGTATGGACAGAAAAACATGGTTTAAAAAAGATCTGTTCAGACCCTCATAGAATGAAAGGCTGTTTGTAGGAATTAGTTTCTACAGCCTTGGGGAAAACAGAAAGGGAAAGAGTGGGTGATAGTCAAGGGAGGTTCTGTCTTAAAAGGGTTTGGAGCTGGAAAATGCAGAGCAAGAAGAGGCACTGAAATGCTGAGCATGAAGCAGTACAGACTGTTTCCAAATCTTGGTGTTTGGTCCTCTGCTCTCCTGCCCGCTCTTGAAGGGCTCTGTGAACTTTGTCATCCACTCAGGGAGCAGTGTCACTCACCAACTGATGCCCTGAGGATTTAAAAATGAATAAAGATCAATCTCAAATCTCTGAATCTTCAGGTCCCCAGTTTAGCAGCTGTAAGGGAATGGCTGGGATGGGAATAGCTGGGAGGGAGTCCTGTGTAATAATCACAGTGCACTGTGGTAATGGTTGTAGCAGATGAGTGTGCAGAGCCAGTAGAGCTGAGAGGAGGCCCTCACTGGTGACCCTAGAATGTTCTCAGAGGGGGTGACATTTGCTACAACTCAGGAGAGGGAAAAGGATAGCGGCAAGTATAGTAAACGGTTGGGCCAGTCAAGGTACTAGCTTCCCAGGTGGCTCAGTTGGTAAAGAATCTGCCTGCAATGCAGAAGACCTCCTGCAGGAAACCTGGGTTCAATCCCTGGGTCAGGAAGATCCCCTGGAGAAGGAAATGCCTGGAAAACCCCACGGAAGTCAAGGTACAGAATAGGAGAACTGGCATTCCAGAGATATGTGAAGAGGGAAGCCAGAGAGATTTGCAAGAAAAAGACGTATTTGGAATCTGACTGCTATTTCTCACCATTTAAAAGAAAGTTGCAGTGTCCTTTAGGTCTGCAGTCCCAATCTTTTTGGCACCATGGGGTGGGAGGGATGTTTTTGGGTTAATTCAAGTGCATTACATTTATTGTGTGCATTCAGTTTCCTAACCCCAGGTTGTGATGTAAGATTCCAATTTAGCAAATCATGGAGGGCTAAAGAAGAAATGACCAAAGACACCCATAAAGCGATTTGCTGAAAACTTGTGAGGTGTGTAGCTAAACTCTTTAGAGCATTACCAGATTTTAATTTTCATAATGATTCTATGGGCTAGGTACTATTTGTTCAGTCACTAAGTCACATCCCACTCACTGCGACCCCGTGGACTGCAGCATGCCAGGCTTCCCTGTCCTTCACTATCTCCTGGAGTTTGCCCATGCTCATGTCCATTGAGTTGGTGATGCCATCCAACCATGTCGTCCTCTGTCTATTCCCATTTTTAAATAAAGAAACTGAGGCACAGAGGCATCGTGTTCAGTTGAGCTATGCACCCTGCTTCTAACCCAGACAATCTGACTGCAGGGCCTCAAGTCTTAGCCAGTGTGCTATCCTTCCTCATGACTGTGAGCACTGCCACCACCAGGAATCAAAAAATATTGGATGAGCATCATCCCACTCATCCTGGGGCTTTTCCTCCTCACATGGGAAGGAGAGCACAATGGTGAGAATGAGGGTGTCACCGTCGTGTGAGTGGGTGACATGGAGTTCACCAGCCAGATGTGCCGTCAAGGGAGGACATGCTGTTGAGCTCTGAGTGCTGTCCACCGGCCCTTTCAGGGACTGCCCCAGCTGCTGAGTCACCTTCTCGAGGTCATACTACTCCCCAGGATGTACCAGATCCAATGACTAATTCAGAAGGCTCTATAAAGCTCCAGCCATGTAGGTCCAGTACCTCCTATGAGTCAGGCTAGCTGCAGGGCCTCACAGGGAGGTCTGCTGAGCCTGTTGTTGTGTTTACGTTGACGCTCCACTTCTCCTTCTGTTCCATCCTGCTTCCTGTTCCACCCTCCACAGGTGTCAACCTCATGGGCATTCTTTCATGACCGCGCTGCCCCTCTGTCTCAGAGCCTGCTTCCCTGGGGACCCAATCGGTGATAACATCAATTCCATTCTGTGACCCCTCACTTTGTTTTGTCTCCTTTGTAACATCCTTTCACATTAGTTTCAAAACCATCCTTTGTTTTTTTAAGGACCTTTGATTTTTCATATTTCAGATAAATATCCAAGAACAAAAGGTAATAAAATTCTCAAAGATAGGTTACACAAAGATTTAACCTGCTCCCCCCGCTTTTTTGTTTTTGTTAATTGAGTTTATTTAGAGCAGCATTTGGCTCACAACACAAAGCAGAAAATGCCTTGAGTCCCCCTATAGCCTTTGCCTTCCTTTCACATGCACAGCCTCCCCTACTGTCAACATCCATTTTCTTTGGTTTTGGCAATATATATAGGTTATAGAGGGGCTTCCCAGGTGATGCTAGTGGTAAAGAACCTGCCTGCAATTGCAGGAGAGATGTAAGAGATGTGGGTTCGCTCTCTGGATCTGGAAGATCCCCCGGAGGAGGGCATGGTAACCCATTCCAGTATTCTTGCCTGGAGAATACCATGGACAGAGGAGTCTGGTGGTCTATGGTCCATAGTGTCGCAAAGAATTGGACACGACTGAGCAACTGAGCGTGCATGCACACATAGGTTATAGAAATAAGATCTCTTTAAAACCAAAGCTTTCATTACAATAGTTTATGTAAACTTTTAATGACTATTTTTGATTTTTGAGTTGTTGGCTGGCTTTATTCCAATAGGCTCCTGCTATGTGAACTTGGCAGGCTCCTTAAACTTTGAGTCTCAGTATCTTCTTCTTTAAAATTGGGAGGATTATATGAGCTGTCCCAACTTTAAACAAAGTACTCGGCACATAATAAAGATTCAGAAAATGGGCATTTTAATGTAAAGTCGGCACTGGCTATATTTGTTCCCTATGGCTGCTGTAACATATTACTACAAATGTGGGGGCTTAAGACAACAGAAGTTTATTCTCTGAGGCTCCTGGAGGCCAGAAGTCTGAAATCAAGGTGAGAGCAGGACCGCTATCCCTCTGGAGGCTCCAGGGGAGAATCTTTCCTTGTCTCTTCCAGCTTCTGGTTACTGCTGGCATTCCTTGACTGCATCACTCCAATCCCTGCCTTCCTGGTCAACATTACCTTTTCCTCTCTGCCTTCCTTTTGTAAGAATACATGTGATTGCAGCTAGGGCTTACCCTGAAAACCCAGGATAATCTCTTTAACTCACGATCCTCAATGTGTATAGACTCTGTTTCTATATAAGGGGACATCGCCAGGTTTTAATAATTAGAATCTGATATTTTTGGGGGACCATTTTTTAGCCTACCACACAGGGTGATACAGATCCTGTCCTGTCTTTACAAGGCATGGTTGTGGACATTTTACCTTTCAGTTCAATTATGTCGCTCAGTCATGTCCGACTCTTTGCAACCCCCATGGACTGCAGCATGCCAGGCTTCCCTGTCCATCACCAACTCCCAGAGTTTAATCAAATTCATGTTCATCAAGTCGGTGATGCTATCCAACCATCGCATCCTCTATTTTTCCCCTACTCCTCCAGCCTTCAATCTTTCCCAGCATCAGGATCTTTTCAAATGAGTCAGTTCTTTGCATCAGGTGCCCAAAGTATTGGAGTTTCAGCTTCAGCATCAGTCCTTCCAATGAATATTCAGGACTGATTTCCTATAGGATGGACTGTAGTATTTAGGATTTTTGTAGTCCAAGGGATTCTCAAGAGTCTTCTCCAACACCACAGTTCAAAAGCATAAATTCTTTGGCGCTCAGCTTTCTTTATAGTCCAACTCTCACATCCATACACTGGAAAAACCATAGACAGCTAAAATTGTCGTTTGTTACCCCGGTTTGTCCTTGGAAAACATCTGCCTTATTTTAAGAACCTTCCTCCCTCTGGCTTCCTTGGTAGCTCAGCTGGTAAAGAATCTTCCTGTAATGTGGGAGACCTGGATTCAATTCCTGGGTTGGGAAGATCCTCTGGAGAAGGGAACGGCTACCCACTCCAGGGAGTCGGACAGGACTGAGTGACTTTGACTTTCACTTTCTCTCTGACAGAAAGGGCCGTGGCCATCAAAGTTGGGTGGTTTCTTTAAGGCCTCAGCATTAGACCGTATTGCTATTTTACAGAGGTCTTTACAAGGTTTTGTTTAATTCCAGGATGCCCTCTAGCACTTTTTCTCAAACTTGCACATTCCCGGCACCTCTAATTCAGTAGGTGGTGCTAGGTCCCGGAATCCAAAACTTTCAGTGCCTCTCGGGAATTTTATCAGCCAAAATTTAGAAAGATTAATTCCAACAAAGTCCTGAACCAAAACCCTCGAAATAGGGAATTCCCTTTCCCGCCTGCTGTATGTGTCATAGCTACATGACTGAGTTTTTATTAAAAGGGCGGAGGAAAAAAAAGGCAAGCCTGAAAACCGAACAGTCCTATCTGTACAGTATCCACTGAAAGAGTTCCCTAGAGGGAAAACTTCCAGTTCCGAATTAAGTGGCGGATGACGACAGCCTGGATTTGGCAGTCCTACTGCTGTCTTTAGCCCGGGACCTCGTGGGTCTGACTGATCAAGCGCTGGCCACGCCCTCAGCGGGAGCCAAGGCTTTCCTCGACGGAAGCAGCCCCAGGTGTGGTGGCCTCAGGGTATCCCAGCCTTGTTATGGGTGTCCATAAGAAAGGTACAGCGTTGGGGTGGGCCAGGGAGTGGTTTTCAGCGCCACTCCCGCAAGCGACAGCCGCTCCAGAGTGGTGCAGGCAAGGGAAGTGGGGGAGACATAGGTGTATTTATACTGAGCTGGATGCCGAGATCACTCTCTGCCGCCGGAGGAGCTGTCCTGAGTTCTCCCGAAAAGGCTAAGAAACCAGCGCCAGTGATTGGCCAGGTGGGGGCAGCCTTGGTGCAGTGGCGGAGCGCACAGAAAATTTTCGGGAGTTGCCAAGTCCCTTCGGGGATGCTAGGCGCAGTTTGGCTCAGCCAGGAGCGATGAAGGAGCCTGTTCGGTTCAGCCTTGAGAGGCTGCGGCGCAAAGTCAGGCTTAGCCGGAAGGTGATAGGGGTAAAATGTCCAGGTCAGCCGTGGAGTGATGGGTGGCTAAGTGTCGGGTTCAGCTGGGAGTGTCGGGGTGCCGTTGTCAGGCTCAATGGGGATGTGATGGAGGTGCAGAGTCAAGCTCAGCTGAGAGGCGATGAGGCTCAGGTTAAGCTTAACCCTGGAGGTGATGGGTGCCGCAGCGGGGGGCGCTGGTTGGAAGGGCTGCTCCGGCAACCGGGCGGTCAGGCGCTGTTCTGGGCGCCGCGGCGAGAGGCGCTAAGTGCTGTGTCCGCAGCTGGAGCGAAGCGGGCGGAGCCCTGCGCGGCCGCCACCTCCTCCCGCCGCAGGCTCCTCCTCTCCCCCCGCCTTCTTCGTCTAGCCCGCCCGCGCGCCCAATCCGTAGCCTTCTGCCCCGCAGAGCCGGGCTGCTTGTCTGGCCGGCGGAGGCTGAGCGCGACTTGAGCGAGCCGCGGCGCCCGCCGACCAGGGACGAGCCCGACTCCCGGGACCCCGCTCTGCCCCCGAGCGGCCGCCTTCTCCCTGTTGTCGCGGGGACGCTGCGGCCCGGGCCACGATTCTCCTCCTCTTCCTCCCGAAGGGGAAGGGACGGCGAAAGCGGAGCGGCTGAGCTGGAGAGAGCGAGCCGAGGCCCTTGCCCCGGAGGCTCGGGACTGGAGGAGGAGGAGGCGGAGGCGGAGGGAAGTGCGCGTCACTCCCGGGAGGAGAGTATTTCACCTCCAGGCAGAGGCTGCGGCTGCCAGTTGCGTAAAAGCAGCAGTAGCGGCGGCGGCGGCGGCGGGCTCCGGGGCTGGAGGGGCTCCCTGGCCATGGAGGGAAGATCCGGACCTTGGGACGCCAGGAGCTCTGCCCAGTCTCTTTGGACTGCTGTGTAGGCACCTGAATTAGCCAGCGCTAAGCGGGGGAGGGGAAGGTAAGAAGTAACTGGGTCACCAGCCCCCTCTCCTGCCCGGTCTCCCTTGCTCCGAGCTGGGGGCCACTGCCAGGACGCGGACGGGGGTCCTCCGGTCCTTCCTGGCTCCCAGGAGTCGCATCTGGGCCTTTCTGTTGGAGCGGCAAACATCCTGCCGCCCCCCAACAGCACCCTCCCGCCCTGCCCCCGCGCACCGCCTCTCCCCTCTTTGGGTTAGGAGTAACAAGGCTCCCCAGAGTAAGTCCTCTCCATGAGAAAGGGTCTTTGGGAACCGAGTCTTGATTTCTTTCTCTGCCTCTCTCTTTTCATTACTTTTACGGGGAAGGAAACAATGGACCTTTGAAAGTCGGTGTGAACAGCCTTAAACTTTTTGGAGAGGGCTGGTTTGGGGGAATAAACCCCACAGGAAGCCGACTACAGTGAAAGGCTGGTGGAATGTGCATTGCAGACTTTCGGCTTCAGTGCGCGCGCGCGTACTCGTTTGGGGTGATCTTTGTCTCTATTCCCGTTGGGTTGGTTCCCACCCCCATTGTCCCCCACCCCAGTTTCTGTTAGTTATGGTGGGGCGACTCTTTAAGATCTCCGTGCAGCTTTCTTTAAAGCTGGGGAAAGGCTTAGCACTGGATCCTCCACTTCTGGCTTTCCTCTGCAAAGTTGGGAGGTCTTGGCAAAAGAAGGGGGTCTGGTTCTGCGAGGACCCCTGAGTGCTGGTTAATGCTGATTGCTACACTCCTTGCAATAAAATTAAGGTTCTGACGTCCCTGGATGCTCTCTGCTGAGGGTTGATTTGTGTCACCAGAGTTCCCGTGGAGCGGAAGCCACTCACTTAAATTCTCCGCATTAGGTTAGGAAAACAGACTTTGATATATGTCTCCTTTGATCAGCACTAGGGGTTACGAATAGAGTGCTTCATAATTTTAAGAACTTTCATTCTGCACAGGAGCCACTCACTGGTTTGTATTCACTCCCCTTCTGTAAGTGTGATTGTGATGTGATATTGCATAATTTCATGTGTTGAGAGTGTGCAGATGCCACCTTCTGTAGCTCTTCCCAGAACAAAGTGAGAATGATTCAGAGGAAGGGGGATGAAGGGAAGTTTCACCTGAGCTGAGGGAGGACTGAATCCTCAAAACAGCCTGCTTACCTGTTGGAAACGTCTCTGTTTTTAAAACCAATACATTGAAAATATTAGATTTATGGTTCTTTGGTTGGCTAGAATGGAGCTATTAATGTTTGTTTGACCCTTGAAGGAAGCTTGCTATTTTCAGAATTGGTCAGGCATCACACTTTGGTTGTGTCTTTGATTAGCTACTCAAAGTTCCAAAAGAGTTTGCATTTCTGGGCGAAATAGAAGATAGTGCACTTCTGCTTAGTATGGGCTTCCCTTAGTAAGGGCTTCCCTTGTGGCTCAGCTGGTAAAGAATCCACCTGTAATGCGGGAGACCTGGGTTCGATCCCTGGGTTGGGAAGATCCCCTGGAGAAGAGAAAGGCTACCCACTCCAGTATTCTGGCCTGGAGAATTCCGTGGACTTTATAGTCCATGGGGTCGCAAAAAGTCAGACACAACTGAGCGACTTTCACTCACTCACTCATTTTCTTAGTAAATGTTGGGTAGTGCCTTCTGGTGCTTTATCCTGTGCAGTAAAATCACACCTCTCAACTTTTTGCCTGTCTGTGCTGCAGGGGTGTGTGTGTGTGTGTGTGTGTGTGTGTGTGTGTGTGTGTGTGTGTGTGTGTGTGTGTGTGTGTGTGTGTGTGTGTGTGCAGGGGTGTGTGTGTGTGTGTGTGTGTGTGTGTGTGTCTGGTGCTTTATCCTGTGCAGTAAAATCACACCTCTCAACTTTTTGCCTGTCTGTGCTGCAGGGGTGTGTGTGTGTGTGTGTGTGTGTGTGTGTGTGCGCTTTATCCTGTGCAGTCTTTGCCTGTCTGTGCTGCAGGGTGTGTGTGTGTGTGTGTGTGTGTGTGTGCTTTATCCTGTGCAGTAAAATCACACCTCTCAACTTTTTGCCTGTCTGTGCTGCAGGGTGTGTGTGTGTGTGTGTGTGTGTGTGTGTGTGTGTGTGTGTAACTTAAAGTCTTTTAGTTTTTTCAGTTCAGTCCCCTTGATGCTGTTTTACCTGAATGTGTTTAGAGGTCCAGAAAAGTAATGTTAAAAGTGAATTCTGAGTCATCACCTGTTTCTCTTTAACAGTCTGTGAATGAGCAGGCAGGCTGAGGACTGGGCACTGTGTATGTGGACAGGAAATTTGAATCAATAAATTCTTACATGGTACTTGTTTAGATTTCCTTTGTCACAGCTAATTGTCTGAGTAAAGTCTCTTTTCTTGATCTGGCTGATAACCAACCCTTCAAATTTTCAAAAGTCTCAGGTTTCACAACAGGAAATAAGAACAGGACAACACCTTATTCATGTTCCAATAGACATAATCGAGCCTGTTCTCAAACAGCTATGTTTGAAATGAAAAGGAAGCAAAGCAAGAGAGTGAGGTAGGCTTGTGGGCAATTTCTGAAGTTGAAAAGTTACTACTTCTAGCTAGGTGCCTCTGGGCAGGTTTCTGCAATTGAGAATGATGAACCAGATGTTGGGTAAGAAAACTTAAATTTTCATTATCAAATTAACAGTTTCAGACTCACAGG
Source organism: Cervus elaphus (assembly GCF_910594005.1). Lineage (NCBI taxonomy): Eukaryota > Metazoa > Chordata > Mammalia > Artiodactyla > Cervidae > Cervus > Cervus elaphus. Next base: position 46,173,822 of record NC_057843.1, on the reverse strand, counting down.
AAATGCTGTATGTAAATGCATACCTTGTAAAGTGCTGTAAAATATTTACAAGTATTACATCATCCACCATCCACCACCCACCATCCCTTCAGCTAACAATTATTAACCACCTATTGTGTGTCAGGCTGTCTGGAAGCAATCTGATTGCCCACTCTTTTGGCCGAGTATTCTTTTTGGTAGAGAGAGGGAGTTAGATGAAATGGTTGAAATTTGAGAGGTCACGAGGAGCAAAGATAGTCTCTGGTGGCCTCCATCTATAAAGAAGGATAAAACAATCTCTGCTATTGAAGAAATGAGTCTATTCAGGGGCAAAAGGAAGTGAACAATTAGAAGGCCCAGTAAGTGGAGAATCATGCATAGAATGCTTTAGGAACCCAGAGGAGGATCCAATCAGGAATGGGAGGGGGAAGCAATTTAGTGAAAAAATAAAATTTGCCAAATCAGACAAAATAGTAGGGGCTGGAAACTGATGTTAGAGTACTATTTTGAAATATAAAGATTGGAGGACTTGAAGTCAGAACTGAGTTGAAAACAAGGCTGACAGTTGACCGTTTGCTTATCAGCCAAATCCCCTGATTTTTCACATAATTGTTTCTTCATCTGTAAAATGACTTTATGGAATTCTTTGAGGATTAACTTTGATTTAATTTGCTATATATATGATAAAGTACCATATCAGTCAGTTCAGTTCAGTCGCTCCAGTGCTATTATTTGGTACGTTCAAAATATGTTCTTTTTGTAACAGCTGTAAATAGATCCAGTTTATATCTTAGTGTAATTGGTCTCAGTCACAGATGTCTGTTTTATTGGCCCTTTCCTGAGGGATCTGAATCCCATCTTGAGTGTAAGTCTTCAGCTGTTGTCATATGGTAAAGCTCACTTGTTCCCACCACCTTCATCTCAGCCCTGGGAAATCTTTTCATTGCGTTTGGGTTGTGAACACTAATTAGACGTATAGGCTGTCTAGCACAGTACATCAAATGAGAGGGGCTTGTCTGGGTGTGTACTGTAACTTCCGTGCTCTCCTTCCTGCCTCCCAAGCCAGGCTTGTTCTACTGCTTTTCTTGATCCTAACAAAAAGCTATGCATCTGTGTTTCTGAGACCATGAAAATCACCCTTAATAGTTTTCTCCATTTGTAAAGAGGTATAATTTTCAACTACCCTGTTAAAGAAAGGTTGTGCTCTCAATAGCAACAGCTGCTGTCTAGGTGAAACTTGAATCTGTAAACAGTACTTGCTTTAATACATGTGCCTTAATTCTCCACTTGAAATAGACTTAAGCTCATCTGACATTTTAATAAATTGCCTTTGATAGAAATCCATACTCAGATATTTAAAACTGCCATGTTACATGTGACTTTTTAGGGGGGAGGGTGGCATGACTATAAATCAGTTTTCAGGACAGTTACATGCTGAGTCTTGACATGCAGTTTAATGGGCTTCAAAAATAATATTAAAATGAGGAAGTTGAGACCCACAGAGGCTAACTAATTAGGTAAGGTCATGTAGTAAATTAATGGCTGAGTGGGGACAAGAACCCCTTTGTCCCTATTTTCAGCCAGCATTTTTTCTTTTTCTCCAATATACTCTAATATGCTCCTGTTTGGTTTTGTTAGAACTTAGTTATTTTAATGTTTTAATAATGAAATAACTTGCATTTGGGCTTAGAAACCCATTGCACCCAAGTTGAAGGCAGACACTATACCTTCTGTTTCATTTGCGAGAATCTAGATGTGGTATGGTGCACAGAGGGGGTGAAGCTACTTGTAATAAATTTGTCAAATAAGGAACTAAGTGTAAAAGTAATGTTAACTTTACTTGCATTTTCCATAAATAGTATACCAGCTTAAAGTATTGTTGAAGTGCACATTTTTAAAAAGAAGCAAGTTCCTGGGAACATTATTCAGATTTGTGTTTGAATCATATGATAAAAACATGTTAGAAATAGGTTTGCGTGTTCTTTTGTTTTCCCTGTACTTGCTTTGAGAAGACTTTAATGCTGCTTGTTAGAAACTATGTTCAGCAAATATCTGATTACATTCCTAAGATGTACAAGGCACTGGCAAGTTGCTGTGAATGATACAGAGATGTATGAGGCATAGGGTCTTTATTAAAATGTCTCTTTACAAAAAGTGAAACAGACTCAAAGCTGTGTATGACCTGAAACATAGAATCCCTATCTCCCAACAAATGAGTCCTTTGATCTAGTAGGTAAATCTGCTCTGAAATTATTATTAGACTAATCAGGCTTATAACAAGATATTTCTTTTCATTAGATGATGATACGTGATTAATCTTTTACATTTATTTTATCAGTGCTTCATCTTCATTTGGACTACAAATGAAACCTTGGCAGAATTTGATGAGATTTTATATTATGAAAAGTTTGCCTAGGAGAGCTTGTGGTGATCTTAGCTTTGCTTTGCTTACCCGCTCAGTCATGTCCCACTCTTTGCGGCCCAATGGACTGTAGCCCGCCAGGCTCTTCTTGACTTTAACATTGCATTTAGTAGTGTGACTGGAAGGAACATTGTTGTTGCCTGAAAAGGTTGCAGTTTGAGACAATCCATATGGAGCAACCAAGAAAAGAATTGTCCTCATTGACTCTGAGTTTGATGTAACTATTAGAACATATGCGTATTCTCCACAAACTAGATGTCCTAGTCATCTCTGAATACTAAGTGTCTCTGAAGAATAAAATTATTATTGATTTGGGGGCTCTTGCCTAATTACTGGTTAGTAACATAAGACTGGAAGCCTTCTCTTACCATAATGGTCTCTGTTTATAGCGACTCATTTTCCTGAAGAATAAATGAGCTTTTCTTTTTTAAACACACAACAAAGTTAGAAAATTCATTTTAATATTTTAGGGATTGGAAAAATTAAGTGTAGCATAAGGACAAATAAATGCCTGATTCCTGTTTCAGAAGGAATGAAAAAAAAGAGTCATTAAAAAAAATGTGGCTTAAAAAAAAAAAAACCCACACATATAACATCATTTTTGCTTCCCCCGTGGCTCAATGGTAAAGAATCTGCCTGCAATGCAAGAGACCTATCTCTGGATTGGGAGGACCCCCTGGAGGAGGGCATGCATGGCAAGTATTCCTGCCTGGAGAATCCCATGGACAGAGAAGCCTGGTGGGCTACAGTCCATGGGGCCACAAAGAGTCAGACACAACTGAACATACACATATGAAGATTTAAAAAATATTATATTTCATTAGTGCAAAGGTATGGCTTTAATTGTTTAATTGGTGCTTAGTCACAGCCATCCCCTAACCATCCAATGTCGTACAATGAAGAGCCAGTAATGCTGAGAAGCTAGCAGTTTGCTAGGCAGAGGGCTGTGTATGAAGATATAGGTGAAAAGGCCAAATGAGAGGTGAATCGTCTTCTCTGCATGATTAATGACATCTTTCGATGGATGTTAGTTGCTGTTTTCCCAAGTGCCTGCTGATTTAGACAATGTCTGTCCTTACGATATGGCCACCCTTGACAATATATGGTCAGTTCTTGGATAACCTTCCCCAGATGCCTGGTTGCCATGTCATCTGAGCTTGGCCTTAGCTTTAAAGTATTTCTTCTAGCCTAAAGTATTTCTTGTTTGTGGCATGTGAGCTCATCACTCAGCCCCTGTTTGCCTTCTTCTTCTTCTTTTTTTTTTTTTTGTTTGCCTTCTTCTGCTGGCTGTAGTCTGTCCCTGTTCAGCCATGCAGAGTCCAATCTCTGCTCTAGTTCTGAGTAATTGCTCGTTCAGTGGAGATCCTACCTTTTGACTCTCTGATACTCTTGAATTCAAATGTCAAAGAGACTGTGGAGGAGGTGTAATATGGTCCCTATAGTTTTCACAAGCCTAGTTTTTACAAGCCCTAGGAGGACAGGGGCTGTAATTCTTTTGTATTAATATTTTGGCCAGAAACTCACCCATGGATGACACCCACCAGCCAGCCTTTCAGAGAATACGAAAGACCTCATGAGTTCGTTGTTTTCTCCCTGTATTGGTTATTGCCGGACAATGTGTTGTCATTTTAGGGGCAAAATTTAGTGGTAAATTTTAGTTCACACATACAAAGGAAGCTATTAGTAGTAGTCTGATGGTATACATTTGGGTAAGTTTGGAATTAAATAAAACCAGGCTATCACCTCTTTAGACACACCAGCCCAGTGTCTTTGCCTCAATGTGTATTGTTATTACTTGTTTACCTGTGTCGGCCCCAACCCCCACCTCCAACACTAGACTTTGAGCTCCTTCGCCCCCACCCCCACCTCCAACACTAGACTAGGAGCTCCTTTAAGGTAGAGTTATGTATATTTTTTGTATTACTGGGTCCTAACCTTCACAAAATCTTTGTCTCATAAGTGATGCCCAAGTCCGTACACATTCTCTGTTTGATAAGGCTTTTCTCTTAGATATACTGTGTTAAAAATAGACTATGTTGTATAGGTAAAAAGATTACACATTTGGATTATGGTCCTAGCCCTATCGTTAATAGAAAATTTGCTTTGTTGCTGAATTGAATAGCCTGGATCACTTCAGTCTGGTCATCGCATTATTCATCTGGAATATTTCTTAGTTTGAAAGGCATGTCAAAACATACTTGTTACATGTTTCCTACTGTCATTGCATTTTGATGTCTGTATGTCACTGGATTATAAACTTTTGGTACAGTTAATGCTTATTTATCACATCTCTATTGTCTTTTCTTTTTTCCCACCTTTCAACATTCTACCACCACGACTTTCTTGAATTTTGCTTCTGGAAGAGCATCGTAAAGCTTCGTCCCTGCAGCCCACAGGCAGCTCTGTCCTTTGCTGTGATCTTAATTAAATCGGCCTCCCTCGGGTCAGGCTTAGGCTTTGGTTCTTTCTTTCAAAGGCCAGCTGCAAGGCTGATGACATGCCTCCGCCTGCCATTGTGTGCCTCTGCACGGCCATCCTTCACTGTCAGCAGGTTGGGAGTCTCCACAAGAGTGAAGGGGGATGGTCTAAAGACTTGAGAGGGAGGAGAAGAAAAGAGAACAGCTTTTCAGGAGAAAGAATTAAGGAGAAGGAGGAATCTGAGAAATAATAAGCAGAAGAAAGGAGACAGAAGTGAGGAGCGGAGGACTGGTAGGTAAAATGACCCTCTCATTCTGTCTTCAATTTTCCAAGTTGAAAAATAGTCATCCTCTAGTTTTATCCTTTAGTTTTTTCTTTTTCTACTTCCAACCAGAGGCCTACTTACTTTGCTTTTTTTTTTTTTTAAATTTTATTTTTGATTAGGTGAGGAATGTTCGCTATTCCTCAGTTGTCACCCTTTCTTCCGCCTTAGTATGTAAATCTGTATTTTTTGCTCCCTTTGCTTCTCTTTTGTTTCCTGGGATAACGTTCTCCAGCCTTTTCACTCTATCAGCCATCTTGGCTTTAGGGTCAAGCTTGCTTTTCATGGATAGGCTAACAGATTTGAAAAAAGACAGGATTAGTGAGTATATTTGGTGGCAGACAAATCAGACATCTGCCTCCTATGTTTTGCATAAATGAGAGGAGTGAAATAATGAATTAAACTATTTCTTAAAGGTCACTCACTCAACTTAGCTTTAGAGTGGGAAAGTGTTCACTGGGTTTATTTTGGGCATTAGATAGTATAAATACTCTTTGTTTTGAGAGATCCATATTTTAACAAGAGATTCCAATAGAATTTGCCAAGGATATGAACATTTCAGTGCAATTGTAACTAATTAGCTAATCGGAAATCCTTAAGTACAGGCCCCATAAGCATGTATTGTTTTCTTGTTTTCCATGTAAGCAAACTCTTGGTATTTGTAGTTAATTTTTCTTTGCCAGGGATTTACTGTTTCCTGACTACAGTTTTCTGACAAAGAGAGTATAGGTTAAATGAAAAGTAAATTTCTAAGCAGGGAAAAAAATGTCTTCTAACTTTAAGTAATAATTATTCCAATGCAAACGCTTAGTGGCAAAACATTTTTTAAAGTAAATTTAGTCTTTTTAGGACTATACATTTGAAATATTCCATATGATTTCTCTGTATTGTTGTTTAATAGAGTTAGTGTATATTAAGAGAGTTATTTCCCTTTGAGGGGAGAGATGTGAGCAATATAGGATGCCAAACTAGAAGGCAAGAGACTGTTGATATTTATACATAATAGTAGGTTAACTTTTGAGTATATCATTCATCATATGTGTCTGTATTGACCAAGTGGAGAAAGAATAGGATTAAAGAGCCTCAGTCCCTTATCCTTTCACTTCATAGGAAGCTGTTTATCATTAAGGTTTAGTGCATTCCCCTTCTACTTCTGAACATTGATTTAGGTAATTAGCAAAGTGAACAGGAACCAGTGCAGGTAAACTAACTGCACAGTGTCTTGTTTCTTGGGAATGTACCGGGTGATAGTGACTCATCCTGCTTTTGGGAGTTGAAGGAAAAAGACAGAAGGGCTGTGACAAGTGCTGGGCAGTAAGGCAGAATGTGAATGTGACAGAGTGAAGGCACTGTTCTGTGTGGACATCTCAGGGTATTCAGTTCTTTTAGATTCTGCTTACAATGAAAGTGAACTTAATTTTTTCCCAACTTCTGTCTATTTTCTCTCAAATAGTTGTAGGAATAGACCTAGCATTTATGCTGAATTCCTTTGCAGTGTTTGCTGTAGAAAAGTATATTTTATCTTGTGCGCTCTGATAATAGACTATGAAATAAAGTATATTCTGCTAAACTATGTAGAAGAGAATTCCCCCTTCTGAAACTCTCTTTGCTTTATTCTTTGCATTTGAAAATCTTTGTACGAGAATATTGATAACACTTAAATATTTGACAGTATGTGAAATTAAAGATCCTGAAAGTCAGCTTTGCGAAGTTTGTTTCTTACTGAATAGTTTTTGTATGATTGAGCTACTGAGCTCATTGTTTATCAGTGATATAACCTGAATCTAAAACAAAACTAGATGAAATATCCTACTTCTCCCACACAAAGCCCAAACCTGAAAATCACCTTGATATTATTCTTTTTTGTCCTTTTCCTATAAATAGGAGATTGGAAGTTAGAACTATTAATTGAAAGCTCAAAGCCATTAGAAGACAGTTAAGAATTTTATTAGGTCATGATTTGTTGTTGTTCAGTCACCCAGTCGTGTCCAACTCTCTGCGACCCCATGGACTGCAGGACGCCAGGCCTCCCTGTCCCTCCCCATCTCCGGGAGTTTGCCCAAGTTCATGTCCATTGCATCGGTGATGCTATCCAGCCATCTCATCCTCTGTCGCCCTCTTCTTCTTTTCCATTATCAGGGTCATTCCCCGTCATTACTAGTAATTATAAACAAAGTTATCATTTGTTTTCATGATAATTTATGAACACCTCTCTTTCCTGGCGTGTTTTACTTTTACTTTTTGCTGTGACTGAGCATATCAGTCAATGTGTTACAAAGACGTACTAAGATATTAATAAAAGGAAAAGTTTCCTTAACCAGGTTTTGGCCAGTTGTACTGAAACTGTTGGAAAATAGACACACTTGTAAAACTGACCTTTAGCTTGGATACTGATTCTCCAGTTATGTCCTTACTCCAAGAAAGATATGCTTGAGGAGATCATGCCAGCTTCTCGACAGTTCCTACAAGCCTGAATTTTCCATTCAAAAATAAGCTTTCATATCAAGTGTAGGCAGGATTTAGGAGAGCTTAAATCAGTCAAAAGTGCTGCATTTTCATTAGGAGTTTAGTATGTTGGGGCTAAGAGCTTCACAAGTGGTGCTAGTGATTAAGAACACACCTGCCAATGCAGGAGACTTAAGAGACTCATGTTTGATCCCTGGGTGGGGAAGATCACTTGGAGGAGAGCATGGCAACCCACTGCAGCATTCTTGTCTGGAGAATCCCATGGACAGAGGAGCCTGGTGGGCTACAGTCCATAAGGTTCCCAGAGTCAGATGACCCAAGCGACTTAGCGCACATGCACATATGATGGGGCCAATATGTATGGCATAGCAGTGGGCTTTCGGTCTCTCTCAGCATTGGGTTGGAGGGGCTGGATGATTTTGCTGACTATGGGGCAAGTGTACTCAACCACTGAGTGATGAGCACTTGTGGTAGGCAATTGGTCTTCTGTATTAACAGCTCAGCAGTAGAAAGAAAATGAAAACTCAACCTTTTTAAAGGAGTTTTCAATTAATTGCTGCTATCTCTGTATTGAGAAGATTTTTCCTCTGATAAAAGCTTTGCTTGCTGTCAGCATAACAATATAAAGTGAAATGGAACGTTTCCTTTTTCCTAAGTACCTACTGCATTTTATAGTGTGTGGTTAAAATTTACAAAATATTGTGAAAGGTTGAGCTTGTCTAGATAGTTTGCTGCTCTTTATCTTTAGAATTATTATTTGCATTTGTTAATAGTACCTATTAGTCACACACTGGGTTGCATATTAGGGTTGCATTTTACAAAAATTAATGTGCTGACTTTTTTGCTTGAAATGTTCTCAGCTTTCTCTAAATTAGGGCAACTAATACAGAGATTAGACAGATTTCCTAGAGCCTCAAGGATGTTGAAAAAGGAGTCGATGGGAAATTCCAATCTGTGTGTATGTGTATAAGAGTGTGTGTGTGTGTGTGTGTGTGTGTGTGCGTGCGCGCACGCGCGCGAGAGAGAAAGAGAGAGAGAGAGAGAGAGAGAGAGAGAGGAAAACTTTTAAGTTCTAAGTTCAGTAAGCACTTGAGTCCCTACTGTGTGTAAGCTCCCATGAGAATGCCAAGAAGAGTAAGATGTTGTACCTGCTCTTAAGAGGCTTCTGGTCAACTGCAGGAGAGGGATATGTAGTTATATCAATTGAAACGTAAGACAGAAAGCAAGGTGATTCAACAAGAGTTTTAAACAGAGTACCGGGAAGAACAGGCAGGGAGCTTATTGTGGCATCCTGAGAAGGTGTCATGGATGAAATAGCACAAAGTTTGAAAATTTTATAGGGGAATATTTCAATTTTCTTAACATCATGCACCTTTTTAATCATATAAACCCAAAACTATGATCTCCTTTAATGTTATTGAAATTTCAAAATAAATTAATTACTTTCTTAGATTATTTTAGCTTATAACTAAATAAATTAATTGAATGCTCTTACCAACTGCATAAGCCCCTCCCGCAGTTTGTTTGAGGGTATACTTTTTTGTACAAGAGAGGAATTTTATTTAAAATAATAGCAAATTTTTAAGATTTTTGTGTGTGTGTGTGTGTGTGTGTGTGTGAGGGCAACTGAGAATTTGACAGAAGTACTAGGTTTTAAAATGCTTCCCTTTTTTCTCAGCGTTTACAAATTTTTAAGTTGATATGATTTTTTTCATATTTTTAATAATTTCTTTCATTATCTACTTTAAATTTTGCCTAAATCCCCTGTGCCGATTTTTAATTGCGTGATTTTATTTTTAATTAATTATTACCAAGCTTTTTGGGCTACTAAGTTTTTTAATCATCCAGGAAATAAATACTCACAAGATAATTCTTCCAAGGAACATCTAAATACCAAAAATTATGCTCCAAAACCTTTTTAGAGTGTATTTACAAATTTGGTATGAATGACTTGGATTATCACTCACTATGGATTGTCTGCATTTAGAGGTTTAGCACAGTCTGTAATAACTTAAAATCTTGGTGTGTTCCTTCTGTGTTCTGTGTGCTTTCCACTAGAAATACAGTCCTTTTAAACATGACAGGTGGTATAAACAAATGAACAGTGTATTAAGTAGAAACTTCAGTCTGTAGTAAAAATTTTAAAATGACACCTAATGCTCACTTTGAATAAAGCTTGAAAGACTGGGGGAAACTCTTCATCCTCTTTCCTCTGTTAGGTCTCTTCTTTGTTTTGGGGACCCCATACTTAAACTAATGCAACCTAAAGACAACAACCTTATGGATTGAACAGCCTGAGTGCCTCTCACAGTATTTTACAATATTTCCTTGGTCAATTTCACTCTTTCTTCAAGCAAGTGATTTAAAAATTGGATTTAGGACTCTATATATAATATTGTTTAAAATTTTATACTATTTCACTTGTACAAATACTCTTAAAATAAATACTTGGAATAATTTTTAAAAGTAAATAAATAAAATTGAATTTAGGAATTGTATTTCTTGGGGATGCTGTATATCTTTTGTCTTTATCACCCATAGTTCCTACCACAATTCTCTAATGACAGCAAGAGCTCACAATTGTTTATTGAATGAGTGAAATGTCATTTTTTCCCATGAATTATTGAAATCTATAACTAGCAACTAATTTATTTTATTTTTAATATATTTTAAAGTAATTAATTTATAATACCACTCCTAAACTAAACTCATAAATGTAAAGTGAAATCCTAAAGCAATGTATTTGTCTTATATATTCTGAAATCATAATAGGATAATCTGCATATAATATGATTATTTTCTTGTAAATTTACTCTTAAATATAGTTGCAATAATTTATTATTTAGGAAAATAATGATTGTATTTATTACTATGTATTTTCATGTTTTTCAGTAAAATAGAGCTAATCGGCTCAGAATATATAGAAAAAATATATATTGTTTTGGAGATTTATGGGGAAAACACATCATGATTATATTTGATTTATTGATCTTGTCAGTTTGTGACTGACACCATGTGAAATTTCATGTTAGGATACCATTTTGTGAATTCTTCACATTCACATTCACAAAAATTTTTCCAAGTGGGATGGTGATTTCATTGAGCCTCTCACTGCCTTTGTTGTTGTTGTTGTTATGGGTACATCTGGAGACATTATCTCCTACAAAAGGGGCCTCCAGCCTGTTAAGTAATAATAGCCTTTCTCACCCTGAAACAATGAAGTTTCAGATGATTGCAGCTTCAAATAAAAGATTCCCACTCCCTTTCAGAGGAGATTATAGTCTGATTCCCCTCTCACCCTGGTGAGCCTGGCACTCAAGAATATCTAGTTGAGTCCTTTCTTTGTTAATAGATGATCATAAAGGGGTCTTTGTCATACTCTCTCATTTGTTCCAGCAGGATGTATCCATTATTTTGTTCTGCTGCTTGGCACATGCAGCAGTTTCTTCAATAGCACCTTGAATCATGTTGTTTTCCCTTTGTTATGGAGCTTAAGCTTCATCTAAATAATTACTTTTGTTCAGAAATCAAACTCCACAAACCAAGTGCTTTTGACAGACACACTGACTCTCAGAATGTTCTTTGCCCTCTGTAAAATCAGCATCAATTCCTGATTAGATTCCCTTTCTGTCCCCATTAATTTCCAGGTCGTTTGGGTCCTGGGAACACTTATTTGTGGCTTCTTTAATTGGTCACATTTTGTGTTTAGTGGATTTGCTGTAGTTTAGAGCAGTTTAAAGGTACCCTTTTTTGTTGTTTTGGCAGGAGATGAGGGGGATTAATTGTAAGAGTATTGAATGAAGTCAGGTGACTCTGAGATGCTACAGTTGTTAAGGAGGAGAAGTAGTGAACATCATGGTTCTTATTTATCCACAGCTGTTGCAGTAAGAACATTAAATGACAATGCTTCTTTCCCTTTTATCCCTCCCTCCCTTCTTATTCCATTCTTTCTCTTTTTCTCCCTCCTAGCCCTCTTCTCTTTTATTTGACAAAATTGGAGTCAGGTTTCATTTAAAACTTATTCTTTTATTCAAAAACTAAGTGCTTAATATAAAGAATATAGAAAGTAAAAAGGGCTGCCGTTTTGTGTTTGTGTCAGGTTCTCTTAGATTAGAAAGAATCATACACAGTCTGATAAACTTCTGCATGAAGAAGTTCTGAGAATATTAAAGTACCCTTTCAGACTCAACACAGTTCTCCTTATACCCTTGCAGAATTGATTCTTTGAAATTACTGTCTCTCAAGTATTTGGGAAGACACCTTAGTGTAACTGTTAGTCAGCATTCTTGGGTTCAAGTCCTGGTTCTCTGTAAACTAGCTAATTAACTTTTCTAGTCCTCAGTTTTCTGGTGTGTAAAATGGGGATAATGGTACCTCCTCATAGATTTGTTGCATTAAATGTGTTAGATGAGTTAACACATGTAAGGTGTTTAGAACAGGACCAGGTAGTAAGTGCTCTAGCAATGTTAGCTATTTTTTAAAACCATTTAAACATGATATTTGAATGCCTGCTATTTTTTAAAACAAAATTTCAGTATTTAAAAAGATAGTATAGACTTTCTCATTAAATGAATTCACAGTCTATTAAGTGATAGCATGGTTAAAAATAAGTTATATTACCAAGATAACTAGGTGTGATAACTCTAGTGATATCAAGATAACTCTAGGTGTGATCACTCACCTAAAGCCAGACATTCTGCAGTGTAAAGTCAAGTGGGCCTTAGGAGGCATCACTATGAACAAAACTAGTGGAGGTGATGGAATTCCAGCAGAGCTACTCCAAATCGTAAAAGATGATGCTGTTAAAGTGCTGCATTCAGTATGCCAGCAAATTTGGAAAACTCAGCAGTGGCCTCAGGACTGGAAAAGGTCAGTTTTCATCTCATTCTCAAAGAAAGACAATGCCAAAGAATGCTTAAACTACTGCACAATTGCACTCATCTCACACACTAGCAAAATAATGCTCAAAATTCTCCAAGCCAGGCTTCAGCAGTGAACCGTGAACTTCCAAATGTCCAAGCTGGATTTAGAAAAGGCAGGAGAACCAGAGATCAAATTGCCAACATCCACTGGATCATAGAAAAAACAAGAGAATTCCAGAAAAACATCTGCTTCATTGACTATGCTAAAGCTTTTGACTGTGTAGATCACAACAAACTATGGAAAACTCTTCAAGAGATGGGAATACCAGGCCACCTTATCTGCCTCCTGAGAAATGTGTATGCAGGTCAAGAAGTAATAGTTAGAATGGAACATGGAACAACGACTGGTTCCAAATTGGGAAAGGAATATGTCAAGACTGTATATTGTCACCCTACTTATTTAACTTCTATGCTGTGTACATCATGTGAAATGCTGGGCTGGATGAAGCACAAGCTGGAATCAAGATTGCAGGGAGAAATATCAATAACCTCAGATATGCAGATGACACCACCCTCATGGCAGAAAATGAAGAGGAACTAAAGAGCATCTCGATAAAGGTGAAAGAGTAGAGTGAAAAAGCTGACTTAACACTGAACATTCAGGAAGATCATGATATCTGGTCCCATCACTTCATGGCGAATAGATGGGGAAACAGTGGAAACAGTGGCAGACTTTATTTTCTTGGGCTCCAAAATCACTGCAGATGGTGACTGCAGCCATGACATTAAAAGACACTTGCTCCTTGGAAGAAAAGTTATGACCAACCTAGACAGCATATTAAAAAGCAGAGACATTACTTTGCCAACAAATGTCCGTCTGGTCAAAGCTTTGGTTTTTCCAGTAGCCGTGTATGGATGTGAGAGCTGGACTATAAAGCAAGCTGAGCACCGAAGAATTATGCTTTTGAACTGTGATGTTGGAGAAGACTCTTGAGAGTCCCTTGGGCTGCAAGGAGATCCAACCAGTCCATCCTAAAGGAAATCAGTCCTGAGTATTCACTGGAAGGACTGATGCTGAAGCTGAAACTCCATTACTTTGGCCACCTGATGCGAAGAACTGACTCATTTGAAAAGACCCTGATGGTGGGAAAGATTGAAGGCGGAGGAGAAGGGGATGACAGAGGATGAGATGGTTGGATGGCATCATTGACTCAATGGACATGAGTTTGAACAAACTCTAGGAGTTGGTGATGGACAGGGAAGCCTGGCGTGCTGCAGTCCATGAGGTCGCAAAGAGTTGGACACGACTAAGTGACTGAACTGAACTGAACTGAAACATGTATGCTTGTCTGTTGGAACTTGTTAGGACCACCTTGTGGTCCTCATATGACAGATGGACTTTAACTTCAATTTGAAGAGCTTTACAGTAATTATACTCACGGGTGAACACCTGATTCAGTGTCACCAAGGTGCATTTTAAAAATATAAACTCCAGGGCCCTCTTTCCACCCACTGAGCCAGAATGAGAAAACCTAGGAATCTACCTACTTAACAAGCTTCGCTTGGGAATCTTACGCACAGTTGAGAAAAGCTGCCATGCAACAGTGGTTCTCAATCAAGATGCCCATTAGAATCACTGTATCATTTAAAAGATGCAGTTGCTTGCCTCCTGACAATTTTTGGGGTGCGGCATTGGGCATTAAGTTATCAAGTGATTGTAGTGTGTAGGGTGGAGAAGCAGTGGCATTAGAAGTGGATCACTGAAGGTGATTGTTGACACAGTTTAATATATCAGGATGTAAGCTGATGATATTTTCAAAAAAGTCATTACAGTGGTGACTGGGGAGAAGGAGGGAAATGTTTTTGCTTCATGGGTACGGAGTTTCTGTTTGGGATGATGAAAATGCCCTGGAAATAGATGATTGTGATGGTCGTACAACATTGTGAATGTGCTTAATGCCACTGGATTATACATTTATAAATGGTTAAAATGGTAAGTACCATGTTATATATATTTTACCACACTAAAAAAAAGGCATTACAGTTCTCACATTTCTGAGCCTAAATTTTGTTTTGTTTGTTTCTTTTCACAGTGACAGTGTATCATGCATGCCACTAATTCCAGGGGACACTCCCCTGCTTTCCTGCAACCTCAGAATGGAAACAGCCATCGTTCATCTGGCTATGTTCCAGGGAAGGTTGTCCCACTGCGTCCCCCTCCTCCTCCAAAGAGCCAAGCTTCAGCCAAATTTACCTCCATCCGACAGGAAGCCCAGGCCAGCTTTGCTTTTTCATCTGAGGAACAGCAAGTCCAGAGAGAGCGCCGAAAGCAGAAGAGGCACAAAAATACTTTCATTTGCTTTGCTATTACTAGTTTTTCATTTTTTGTTGCACTTGCAGTCATTTTAGGAATATCCTCAAAATATGCTCCAGATGGTGAGTACATATAAGAGAAGAAAGAAGGGAAGGAAATAGAATAAATTCTGAAAAATCTTTTGTTATCTTAACTTGGCTCTAGCTAACTTATATATAATTAGATAATAGGAGCTATAACTTCTTATGAATGAGAGCAATTGTTAAAGGAATCCATTGAAAATGATAAAAGATTGCTCTTCCTTTCCATTTGCACTTTGCCCCAGGGCTCACAGACCTTCTTGGAACATTTCTTTTCAAAATGGTAATTTTAAGAGTCTTGACTGAAATCTTGTGGAGGCACAATTTCATCTTTTGTAGTAGGTATGATTTTCAGATTGCCACAAGTTTTTAGTAATAAGAATTACTAAATGCAGTGATAAAGTATATTTAATTGGGGGAAAAAAGTGAAAGCGATAGGATTTGTGTTCTGCCATTTGAAACCAATTGAGGGGACAGTTCCAAAAGAGAAGCTCCCAGTATTTTTGAGCAATAATGTGTATCCTTAAAGGAAAATATCCATTAGTAGGTATAAGTTGTGATACACTTGTTTTCATAGTTAAACTTCATTTAGGAGGATTTTAATTTCTTAAATGGTTTTTGCTTTTCGAGTTGGTGACATAACTGTACTTAGAATGATATTGTCAGTCAGCCTCAGTATAGCACTGCTAAAATGTTTGTGTGTTTAGTCATGCCTGACTCTTTACACCCCTATGGACTGTAGCCTGCCAGGTTACTCTGTCTATGAGATTTCCCAGGCAAGAATACTGGAGTGGGTTGACATTTCCTCCTTCAGGGGATCTTCCCAACCCAGGGATCGAACCTGCATCTCCAGCGTCTTCTTCATTGGCAGGCAAATTCTTCGCCTCTGAGCCACCTGGGAAACCCCAGTACCAATGAAGACTGGCCTCATAATGCACCCCATCCCTCTCTAAAAATCAAAGGGCTCAAAGCTGTGGAGAAAGCAGACTAGGCCACCAGGATTAGCACCATATTGGTCTGCATTATTTTATCATCTGCAACAGATTTTTGTTGAATTAGTGCCTTCTTAAATGGATATAACATTTGAGAAGTATTTTACTGGTTATAGGCATCCCTGGAATGAATCAGATGGTAAAGAATCTGCTTGCAGTGCAGGAGATCTGGATTTGATCCCTGGCTTGGGAAGATCCCCTGGAGAAGTGAATGGTTACCCACTCCAGTATTCTTGCCTGGAGAATTCCATGGCCAGAGGATCTTGGCGGGATCCAGCCCATGGGGTTGCAAAGAGTTGAACATGACTGAGTCCCTAACACACTTTCACTTACTGGTTATAAGACTTGGAAACATTAGTCTATTTAGTTTTCATGGGTGATTTAGGGGTCTTAGAGACTTTAAGGTTTAGGGGGAGATAATGTCAATACTTGTAAAAAAGTAGACCTGAAGTAAGAGAGATGTTCATTTGACTTTTTTTAAAATGTATATGTGTTTGTTTTGTTTTTTTTTTAATTGGAGTGTAGTTGCTTTATAATGTGTTAGTTTCTGCCATACAGCAAAGTGAATCAGCCACACGTATACACGTATCCCCTCTTCCTTGGATTTCCTTCCCATTAGGTCACCATAGAGCTTTAAGTAGAGCTCCTTGTACTATACAGCTGGTTCTCATTAGTTATCTATTTTATACATAGTAATTATGTAGGTCAATCCCAATCTCCCAGTCTATCCCACCCTACCTTCCTTCCTTGGTATGTCTCTATTTCTGCTTTGCGAATAAGTTCATCTATGCCATTTTTTTAAATATGTTTTTCTCTTTCTGACTTATACTTCATTCTGTATGACAGAGTGATGTTGAGGTGTCTGTCAACATTTTTGTTGGCCAAGCCAGTGGACCACATAAAGAACTTGCAACATTGCTTTTTTGTTGCACATACCATTGACTTTCTCTCCTCTATTCTCCAGAGAAATAACCAAGTTCACTGCTGTTGATTCATTCTTTCCAAGCAATCTGCAGTAAATGGATGCTAGATTATGGAAAATCAGAGCTAAAATCTGTGGCTTTCATTGACATTTTCATATTCCAGCTAAGACAGTGAATTGGTGATGTGGTTCCTTGAATCAACATTTTTTAGTTTCACATTTTGGCAGTAAAGGGCAGAATATCAGTGGAAAGACCTGGTATGCTAAAATATTTCAGAATCAGCCTTACTGTGATTACTGCTGTTACATAACTTTAATAATGGATCCCACTACTGAACAAGTGGGTAGCCAAGAAGGTGGGGCTGGCTAACCTATTTTTTGATGCTTTCTGCAGACTACATGTTTTCTCATTAAATGTACTTTACTGGAAAAAAACAGATTAGAATTTTGGGTGATAAAAAATTTTTAGTGAAGCATGCTTCCCTAGGAAATAATTATAAACAAGAGGAATTATATAATTATTATAGTAGGTTTTAGATCTTTTTTAGATTCCTTCTGGATTTTCTTCTCTAACTGGGTCGATTGCTTGTTTCTTGGGACCTACATTTGCTTGTGATATCATGGAGAATTCCAGTTAAATGTTTTATGGGTAGAGAGGGAGGTACAAGAAAAGCTCAAGAAATCCTCAATATTAAGTCAGAATGAATTCAAGACATTTCTTGTTTCTTTGATAGAAAGAAAAGTTTGACTATTCTTAGCATATTAGTGATGATCATTGATTTATCAGAATTAAATATCAATGATCATGAAGCTGCTAGGACAAAAATTAATTCCATGAAGTAATTGCCAAGGTCTTACCTAGTAGGACTAATTTTAATGGTAGTGGTTACTATCACTTCAAAGAGAGAGCATAAACCAGCATGAATGCTTAGAAATAGATGTTTGCATTAGTGGTGTGCAAGTTCAAAATGAGGAATCATAATTTACTTCCTATAAAAAACTGTTATCTTTGTGATGTACGCAGTATCTCTACTTTTTCTCACATTATCCTGTAGTATATACCTTCCACTTCATACAAGTGTACCCTGGCCTTTCTAATCTTTGCTTAGTTTAAATGTAGGCGACATCTGGCTATTCTAAATGAGCAACCGAATGGACTTGGACCATAAGGGATGTTTGCATCGCTAATATTCATATCTCCCCTTCATGCTCCTCTTATTTAAATTCTGTCCACTCTTTGGGGGTTTAGGTCTGCTCTGTTGAAGCTATCTCAGTTACTCTAGCGCCACCTCTCCTTTCTCTGAGCTTTTTTGCATCAAAGAAACTACCATATTTTTCAGTATTATTTCATACAAAACTAGATTATATACTCTAAGGGCTGTGAGCTCATTCTAAATTTTATATATTATAAACTTTATGAATTTTACACTATTTAGTCCAGAGTGGACAAATTGGTCCTCAATAACTACTTGGTCATTAATTGGTCAAAATTGGTGTGATAATGGAGAGAGTAGCATGGAAACATATACACTAACATATGTAAAATAGCCAGTGGGAATTTGTTGTATGATTCAGGAAACTCAAACCAGGACTCTGTGACAATCTAGAGGAGTGGGATAGGGTAAGAGATGGGAGGCAGGCTCCAGAGGAAGAGGACATATGTATCTGTGGCTGATCCATGTTGATGTATGGGAGAAATCAACACAATATTGTAATTATCCTAACATTAAAAATAAAAAAAGAAAAAAAAATAAATTAAAAAAAATTGGCGTGATATTTTTTTCCTCTCCCAAATTTTATATATATATAAATAAATGAAAGGTCTCATGCTTTAAATAGCTTTGGCAATGCAAAATACTTTTTGTATTTTCATCATCATCTATTCAAGAGGCAAATTCTAGCAAAAGAACACTGCAAGGAAAGTAAACCTCATTTCTTTTTTTTTTTTTTCCAAACCTCATTTCTTTTTTTTTTTTTTTTTTTCAAACCTCATTTCTTAAAGGGGAACTTTCATATCACTCAACTTGCTGAGTTGTCTTGGGTTTGGCTTCTCTAATCTGTAGTTTCCTCATCTCTGAAAATGAGAAGTCATGGTTTTGGCTATTTGCCTCTTGCAGTTTTGTTGGGAAAATGTACATGTCTGAAGATACTGCTATTTATCAGCAGCTGCCTTTGTGATGAAGGAAGTGCCGTTATCACCTTCTTTATGATTCTCCATGCATAGGAAGGAACCTGGGAAGACCTAATATGCATATTGCTTAGCAATTCTTTTTTTTTTTTTTTCTTTAATCTATCAGTATGTTGTGAACTTATATTCTTTTCTAAACACAATTCAGAGTTTTGCCTCTTACTGTTGATTTGTTTCCAGAGTAGATAGTTCAGGGGAACTCTGTTTTTACTGGACTCTGACCCAAACTAGATGGGAGCAACTTGCTTTTGTGGAGAAACCTTTTTTATGTTTTGAGGAAGTAAAGGATTTGACATAGCTCTGCTTGGTGGGATGGGATAGGAATTCCATCCTTATGGAAAGAAATTAAAATACGTCAGCCCGTTACTTGCAAGTTGCAATAAACAACAGTAGTACTTGAATTTGGCTAAAGGTGTTTTTGTGTCTTGTTGGTTTAATGGGGTATTGATGTTGCTTTGTTTTATAGAGAATTGCCCAGATCAAAACCCCCGTCTCAGGAACTGGGATCCAGGACAAGATTCTGCAAAACAAGTTGTTATCAAGGAAGGAGATATGTTTCGTCTGACCTCAGATGCCACAGTGAATTCTATAGTTATTCAGGATGGAGGTAACGGTCCCTGTCTATGGGAACAGCAACATTTGATGTTCTTTATGTAGAAAACTGTTGTTGGCATTTAGAATGTGGTGTCACTAACCGTGGAGACAGGAACGTTTCCTAAGTTAGAACCAGAACCGTAGAATTCAACAGCTAGAAGGGCCTTAGAAATCACTCAAGTCAAGACCGTTGGTTTGTTCAGAAAGAGCGAGCTCCAGAAGGTCATCTCTCATAGCTAAATCTTTGTTACAACTATGGAGAGTGATGAGAGAATTAATGTAGGTTAATACAGGTAAAAATGAGATTCAGATTTGTAGAGTCTTAGATATTTTTCTAGAGATGATTTCCCTTTAAAGTGAATGGATTGAAATTCTTACACATGGGCATGTTTAGGGTGTTGAGATATGAATTCTCCATTTCTTTAATACGTTTTGAAAACATTCAATTTTCTAAGCAGACTTACAGTAAATTCTTTTTCCCAACTTAACTGCAGAAGTGCTTTTGTTCCCTCTTAAGATGAAAGCTATTTCTCTGTACCTTAGAAAGATATTTCAGAAACTGGCTTACTTGGTGTTATTCCCTGCAGGACTGCTTGTATTTGGGGATGATAAAGATGGATCCAGAAATATTACTTTGAGGACTCGTTACATCCTGATCAAGGATGGTGGGGCGCTTCATATTGGAGCAGAAAAATGCCGCTATAAATCCAAAGCGACAATTACCTTGTATGGCAAGTCAGATGAAGGTGAAAGTATGCCAACATTTGGCAAAAAATTTATTGGTGTGGAAGCCGGCGGGACACTGGAATTACATGGGACACAGAAGGCATCATGGACATTGTTGGTGAGAACTCTGAATTCTTCAGGCTTGACCTTTGGCTCCTATGCCTTTGAAAAGGACTTTTCCAGGGGCCTCAATGTGAGGGTCATTGATCAAGACACAGCCAAAATTTTGGAAATTGAGAGATTTGATACCCATGAATCCCAAAATGAAAGTAGGCGACTTCAGAAATTCCTGAGAGACCAGGATCCAGGACGGATTGTTGCCATAGCTGTTGGAGATTCAGCTGTTAAAAGCCTCTTACAAGGAACCATACAGATGATCCAGGACCGGCTGGGAAGTAAGCTGATCCAAGGGCTGGGCTACAGGTGGGCATGCATATCTTTTTTATTTTTTTTTTTAGCATGAAGATATATTTTACAATTTTGTATTTATTTATTTTTGACTGTGCTGGGTCTTCCTTGCTGCAAGGGCTTTCTCTCGTTGTGGCGAGCCGAGGCTGCTCTCTGGCTGTGGTGCTCGGGTCTCTCCTCGTGGTGGCTCCTTTGGTCATGCAGCACGGACTCTAGGGCCCTCAGGCTCAGTAGCTGTGGCTTGAGGGCCCAGTTGCCCCTCGGCTGGTGGGATCCTCCTGGACCAGGGATCAAACCCACGTTCCCTTCATTGGCAGGTGGACTCCCAACCACTGGACTGCCAGGGAGGCCCCATACCTATCTTTTTTTACTTTCTTTCCCGCTGCGTATTAGAATCTGTGTCTGTGTGAGAGGAGAGTGTGATGGAGAAAGTCAGGTGTCAGAATGGCCACTACAATTTGGAAGTCTGGTTGCCTCTTGCTTTGAATTGGAGGATAGAATACTGGTTACAAAGCTCTCTTCTAAGCTTTGGTTTATGAAACACTTTGTGAATCTTAGCATTGGACTTGTGAAAAATTAAGAATGGGAGTATGGTTCTGAAAAACAATCAGTTTAAGGAAATTGACTTCCTTCTTATAGTATCTTCTGAAGATCATATGAAACTCAGGCTAATTGAGTTTCACCTTATGAGTTGAAAGGTTAGGGCCCCATTCTGAGCTAAGGTGTAAAAGTTGTCTTAAAAGCACGAGGAGGGGTGGAACATGCACAGGTTTCTTTTTCTTTTCTTTCTCTCTCTCTCGCTCTTTTTTCTTTTGTTATTTGAACCCTTTAATTTGAATCTTGTTTGATTGGCACTGTCCTATGAGACCCTGGCACAAGTTGGAGGGCCCAGGAGTTCACCCAGATAGTAGGATTCATTCCTACAATTTATTCTTGTGTTCTTGTGCCGTATTCTGGCTAACCATGATTTCCTAATGCGGTTCTGGGGAAGTAGCTGGCTCAACATTTACAAAGAAAACAGAAGTTTTCTGCTTACTGTTCACAATAAAGCCAGGGGATATCTGCAGTGAAAAGTTAGAGAACTTCAAAACTGGCATGTTGAAATGATCTAGTTTCTCTTTTTTTCCTTTGATGGTTGATTTATTTAGTTATTACTTTTTCCTTTGGTCAGTGTTAGAATGGAATATTATCTATAGAAATTGTAGAGAAGTTAAGAAGACAAAAATTAGTGAAGAAAAAGGGTCTGTAGTGGTTTTAAACCTCTTTTTACTCACACGGGGAATATTTGTTGTTGTTGTTCAGTCGCTAAGTCATGTCCCACTCTTTGCGATCCCATGAACTGCAGCATGCCGGCTTCCCTGTCCTTCACTATCTCCCGGAGTTTGCTCAAACTCATGTCCATTGAGTCAGTGATGTCATCCAACCATCTCATCCTCTGTCGCCCCCTTCTTTTCTTGCCCCCCATCTTTCCCTTCAACAGTCTTTTCCCATGAGTCGACTCTTTGCATCAGGTGGCCAAAGTACTGGAGTTTCTCTTCATGCTCATGTGCAGGTATTTCTATAATTGATAGACCTAGGAGTGAAAGCATGGTCTGCTCAGATACCTACTCTATTTCATCATCCGATAGTACCAGAGATAATAACTTTTGTTTCTTTAAGTCATTATTGTTCTAGATTTGTGTGATCATTAGCTCTGAATGTTTTGTTTGACTTTCCGGGTAATCTCCCTACTGTTTTCAAATTCCTTTTAAAATATTGCTGCTGATTTGACGGAGAAATTAGAATTGTGATCCTTTGCCAGTGTTCCTTTGCATTGATATTATCTCCAGGGTACATAAACATGCCCCTTTGAAGATAATGTCTGGCACGTTGAAATTTTCCTCAAGTGGAGGAGGGAAGTAGGAGTGTTTTGGAGATAGTGTCAGTAGAATAGAACATTGTTTTATAGTTGCTGAGGCAGTTCTGGTAAATAAAGGAAGCCTCTGATAGTCTTCCTCTCCTTCCCTCACATAGGAGATAATAAACTAAAACATTCTTCATTTGATTCTTTCTGCTGTATCAAAGAATATAAATAGAGCTATAAAACAGTCAGCCAAAGAGTAGCTAATCCACACAGGGGCGGGTGTGGGATTTGTAAGGATGTAGGCATGCATTGGTTAACTTTCATCTGTGAATATCCAGCCATCTGTCTAGCATAGATTATATTTGGCAATTTTTCCCCCCTACAGTGAGAAGGTGACATTTTTCTTTTCATGTTTTAAACCAGGAGTCTTAAGGCTAATTTTCTGATGTTTTGTCTTTATTCTTTCTTTCTTTTTTTTTTTTTAAATTGACTTTGGTCACAAGCTTGAGCAGAGTCCCTGGAATGTTTATCACAGTATCACAGAAATAAAATGGTGTTTTTCAAGTGTATTGCTTTCAACAAATAGATATAAAGCATGTAAAATTAAAAACCTGTTGAATAGTGATTCTACAGCTTTAATATTAAACTAATAACCAGCGGTTCTCAGCTTTGTTTGCACCCCTGAGATCTTAAAAAATCCCATGCGCAGGGCCCACGGTACATCATTTACATCAGGATCTCTGAAGCGTAGAACATACCCCTGCTCCCCACTGGCAATGTATGCAGTCAAAGATAACGCCTACTGCTGTAACCTCTGACCTGTGACTCAGGTTCGCAGTGTGGTTCCCAGACCAGCAGCATCAGCATCACCTGGGAACTTGTCAGTAATTCTATGGCCGCACATCCAACAGTCAGAAGGTGGGGCCCAGCAGTCTGGTTTAACAAGCCTTACGTTTAATTCTGGTACCAGTGAAGTTTGAGAACCCCTGCTTGGTTCTCCAGTGTGGCTGCACAGTCGGAGCATCTGGGGAACTTTAAAACAGACTCATGCTAGGCCCCGCCTGTAGAGATGTTGGTTGCGTTGGTGTGGGCTGGGTCTAAGCTTGGATATGTTTCTAAAGCTCCCATATGATTCTATTATGTAGTTAGATTTGAGAACATTGCAGAGATAAGAGTGGAAAAGAGACCAGGCAATAATCATTTAAAAAGAAATGGGGGCTTCCCTGGTGGCTCAGATGGTAAAGAATTTGCTTGCAATGCAGGAGACCTGGGTTCAGTCCCTGGGTCGGGAAGATCCCCTGGAGAAGGGAGTTGCAATCCATTCCAGTATTCTTGCCTGGAGAATTCCATGGACAGAGGAGCCTGGTGGGCTACAGTCCTTGGGGTCACAGAGAGTCGTACACAACTGAGTGACTAACACACACTGGTGATCCAGTGGTTAAGAATCTGTCCTCTAATGCAAGGGATGCTGGTTTCATATCTGGTTGGAAACTGACACCCCACATGTTGAGTGGCCAGAAGATTAGAAAAAATAATAATAAAAAATAATGTGAATGAAACAAGTGTGCATCAGGGAAGTCAATGATTAATTGAAATCATAGTAATCAGCATTTCACCTGTTACAGAACTGGACAAACAGGGATTTAAAATCCAGGTGCATTTCCTTCTGTGATGTCAGTTTTTTCAGTCAAGTTTGGACTTGCAACCACATGTGGTAAAAGAGTTGGAGGGATTGACAAAAATGAAATAGAATTAATAGCACCTGTCATAACATCTGTGTTGGGGATTTGGGTCAGTACCATGACAAACAATCAGTTGCACCTGCTCTTTTTCCTTCTAGGCAAGCTTGGGCTTTGGTTGGTGTCATTGATGGTGGCAGTACTTCTTGCAATGAATCTGTAAGAAACTATGAGAATCATAGTAGTGGAGGGAAGGCTCTCGCCCAAAGAGAATTTTATACTGTGGATGGTCAGAAGTTCTCTGTGACAGCTTATAGTGAATGGACTGAAGGTAGGCGAGCACAGTTTATACTCTTGTTAATACGTTGGTAAGTATTGTGACAAATGTTTTTTAAAGTGGCATTGTATTCATATGACAGTCTATTTCTATTTCTCAACTGATTGAAGATGAAACCTATAGTTTTCCAACTATAGTTGATCTTTTAGGCTGAAACAACACTCTTTTTTTCTGGATTAGAAAATGGTCTAGTTTATGCATCCTCAGTTGGACATTGTTCTTCATTCTTGAGTCATTAGGTGTGGTTAATAGATTTGTTTCCTAGATTTAGTATCAGTCGGACCAATCTGGATGTGATAGGGTGAGCTGTCTTTGACTATGTTCTGTGACAGTGAACTGGTTTTGTACTTTGGTTCTTACTGTTTTATAGCTGTATCGACAAATATTACCTTTGAACACATGCTGTGTAAACAAATACTCGTTTGCTTAGCAATGTTTCGTTGATAATTCAGCTACTACATTTATCTTATAGACAAACTGGAAAACAGAGAAAAGTACAAAGTTAAAATTAATGTTTCACCCTATCATTCGGAGTTAATTAGCATTTAAAATCTATGTTCCCTCCCCTAGTGTTCATTTTGTTTTAACCTGCTTGACTTTCCTTAAATAATATATTTTAAAGTTATCTTAGGTCTTTACTTTTCTTCAGCATTTTTGAAAATTTGAATCCACCTTTCAGAAGAACTATCATGTCTAACAATGATACTCTGACCTTTTTAAAAATTTTTTTCATTTTTATTATGTTTTTTTTGACCTTTTTTTTTTAAAGGAAATTCACTGAAGAATTTCTGTATTTTGCTGCTAGATTTTTTTGGCTCCAGGTGAATTGGCAGCCTCCTGTCTGTGCTTGCCCACCACCTTTCTTTTCCAACCCAGTATTATCCCAAAATTAATGTGAAATGAGTAATTAAAAGGTGGTTTATTACATCTGTAATTACACAGAAAAGCTTATTTTAGGCTGGGCACATACCTCTGTTTTTAGCAGCACTGTAGCAAAGTGTTCACTGAAATGGATTTCTGGAGACAGAATGCCTGGGTTCATGTCCCGGCTGTCTGACTTACTATATGATGATGGCATATGACTTTAACTTCCTAACCCTTACTTTCCTCATCTGAAAATGGGGATAATAATGGAAACTACCACATAGGGCTGCTGTGAGAATCAAACATGAAGAATATGAAGTTTTTAGCACAGACTATATAGTAAGCACTCAATAAAGGTTAGCTGTTTTAACAGTAATGCAAACATGACTTGGGATATAACTGTATTTTGTATCCTTGTAATTAAAAAAAAGAGTCTTTTGCTTTAAAACAAACAGATAAACAGAGTTCCTATGTTTATGGAGGAAACTTCATATGTTCATGGAGGAATTCACATGCTCCATTTAAGCAGCCTTCTGAGTTTGAGGTGAGGAGATAGTGTCCATTATGGATGAGGAAACTGGAATCAAGCCTAAATTTTCTGCCTCCAAGACTATTGTTCTTTCAACCACATCATGGTTGCCTCTGGCAAAAAGCCAAGGTAGAAGAGAAGTATTTCTGAGTGGGAATTGGGACTTGCATGAAGAGTTTAGTGGAACTTCTTTCAGTAATACTCCAGGCAGAGGATGACAAACTTGGAGTCAACATTTCCTTTGTGAGAAATTTTGCTTACATTTTCACATTACCAGTGACTGCTCATTTCTGAGAAAGGATACATTCTAGCTGTCTATTGTAGGATATTGTTTGTGTTCTGTGCTCTCAGTGTCTCCTGTTTTCTGCAAGAGGTAGAAATTCACTCCAAGAAGCTAGGATGGTGAACGTATTTCCTTTCCTACTTCCAGTTCATTAGTGCCAGTAGGAGATATCCCAGGAAGGATTTTCTTCTACATCCAGAAAAAAGTGAAGAATTGTTGAATAATACAGATTTTTCTCTACGTAACCTTGCTTTTTTTTTTTTAACAGAAGCAAATTCTAATGATCTTTTAAGTTAAAACTTATTTATCTAGAAAATTTTTAAAATTTGAAATTTTAAAAATTGAAATTTTTTATGAAAAAAATTAAAGTTTCTTAGTTGCCCTTTTTTAGATAAATCTTTTTGGTTAAATCTGAAATTTTGGGTGGTGATTATCATTGCTACCATGAGATTTTGGCCTATCTTTACTCTTAACCTGCCTGTTTTAGTTCTTAGGAAGGAAGAATGATATAGAGGTTAGGAAAATTGGACTCTGGAATTAAATTAGCATTCATTGTGGGCTCTTTTTTTAGCTATTAGTCAGACTATCTTTTTTCAGCTATTAGTCAGACTCCCTGACCTTTGCTTCTTTTATTAGTGCATATAATAGTTCCTCTATCTCAAAGCTGTTTTGATGAAAGGTTATTATGTATGTGAAATCCCAACAATTGTTAGCCATCATTGATAATTATTATCTTTATTTAAACAAAATATTCTATTATGGGCTTTAGTATTTATGTGAAAGAAACATAAAGAAAAGACACTTTACATTCATTAGGTTCCTTCCTTTTTTTTTTTCTGTTTTGTTTTAGTGCTTTGTAGAAACAGGAAAGCATGGTGGATCAGTCTAGTGGAGCAGATTTCAGAACTTGCTCAGGTTAGGTATTATCAGGTATCCCTAAGACTGTAAGGATATTTGTATTATTCTTTGTGTCTTGCCTAAATATCTTGCATTTTGATTCCTGTAACTTAAGTAAATGAGTTTTTTTTATTCCTATCATTGACTATTTTTTTTTTAATTTTTAAAAAAATGCTTATTTGGCTCCACCAACTCTTAGCTGTGGCGTACGGGACTTTAGTTATGGCATGCAGGATATAGTGTCCCGACCAGGGATCGAATCTGGGTCCCCAAGCACTGCGAACTTGGAGTCTTAGCCACTGGACCACCAGGGAAGTCCCTCATCGACTTTTAGGGTCAGTATCTTCAAGTAGCCCCAGAGTAGTTTGTCAATTAATTGGAAAGGTGATGCTGAAATACAGATAGTAAACAGATATCTTTGAAATATGGTGTCTCCCCACATTTCCATATTTTCTGTAGCTTCCATCTATTCCATATTCATTTGCATTAAATCAGGTTTTGGACCATGACAGATTATGTCAAGGACACTTTGAGAAGCAGGAAACAGTGCAGAAGCTTCTGCACTTGGTTGCGTGTTAAAGAGTGCAAGTTATAGAGATGGTGGATCAGCTTTTCAGTTTCCATCTGCCTAGTTGGGAACCAACTCTGAATTTCAGAAGGAGGTCTCAGGAAAGATCAGTAATTAGTAGTTCCTGGATTGCAAGTCTGATGTTATCCCATGATAACATCAGTGTGAGTTGGACTGGGCACTATCCTGTGGCCTTTAGGTCACTTTGCAGATGATAGTGGGGCACTCATCCCTTCAGTAGACGTTTATGAGTCTGCGCCGTGAGACAGAGCTGTGAATACAGGTGGCTGTGCTTTGCTCTCTTCACTGATGCAGCTTCCAGGGAGGTGAGCTGTCTTCCCATACTAGTCATACCAGAGAGAAATAACAGAGTAGGAATACTGGAGAGAATGGTTACTTCCAAGAGGATGTTTGGGAAGTCCAGAAAGGTTTGCCTGAACGTTATAAGATGAGTAGTATCTTGGTTGGTAAATTAAGAGTGGATGGACACTGTAGACAGAGACTAAATGATGAGCAAAGGTCTAGAAATGAGAAATCACCTAAGGCCAGCTTTTATTCTTAATGTTAAGATTATGTGTGTTCATGTCCTATCTTTTCCTGTGCATGGGTCAGATTGAAGCATTGCTGACTTACATTTATCTTTTGATTTATGAATCAGTGAAGGGGTTGATTTTAGAGGAAAAAAAAATCACTTTCTTTCTTGCTTTTTGGTCTAGGTATTTCTTATTCAGGTTTCCAGGTAGAGGCCGTAGATGGAGTAAAACTGCACCTGCTGGATGATGTTAGTAGCTGGGAACCCGGAGATCACATTGTGGTCGCAAGCACAGACTATTCCATGTTCCAAGCAGAGGAGTTTACTCTTCTTCCCTGTCCTGAGTGCGGCCGCTTCCAGGTCAAAGTCAAAGGTATCAGACTGCTAAGAAGGCTTCTTGGGAAACACTCTTCTTGAGATATGATTCTTGGGATTCTTTGTTTTTCCTTCAGTCATCATTGCCGTCACCATCATCATCAATACTGAAGGTCTTAGCAGTGGGCTTCTTTGAACAGTAGAGTCCCGGAGGATGTTAGATAAAAGTAGTCATTGAGCAATAATGTTGCTGTTAATGATGTATTATAGACAAATCAGTGTTTTTATGCCAGTTTCTATATTTAAAAAAAAAGAGATGGAAACTAGATGGATTGAATTTTTTTTCAATATGCTTTCAAACTTTTTTTATTAAATTTCTGCTATTAGATAATAGTAAACTAGGTTTATTTTTTAAATAGAAGTGTCTCTTTTTTATGTAAAAAAAAAAGAAACTCATGGTCTTTGAGTGTCTGCTTTCTTGGCCAGTAGTAGATCTCACAAATACTTAAAATGAAACCAAAAAGGTATTTTCATAAAACTACATTTTGTGCCATAATCTTGATGAATGTATTTTTTGAGAGAGAGCAATATACAATGAGATCCTTACTGTAAGCTCTGTTTAGAAAGAATGACTGACATTTACCAGTTACTTATTTTGAGACTGGTGATAGGCAAAGCTTCTTTCTTCATTGCCTCAGTTATGGGATTCATTGTGCATTCATTCATTATATTGCTTTCCTTGCTTCTGTAATAAAAATTATGCATTATACATTTATGATAGAAAACAAAAGAATTTAGAGTAACTAATAAGTACTCACTCAATGGGTAATTTAGAATTTTCAAGGTTAAAGGAAACTTTTTTGCTTTAAAAAAAAATGAAATTGACTCACTTGGCAGTTTTATCCTGCTTCACTCAGTGTTGTACTTTTCCTTCTTGACCATACAGGCCATAAGCAGAAAGCTGAAAAGTAAAAAATCATCAGACCATCTGGCATTAATTTTGTTTGGAAATTCCCATTGTTGTTAACAAGTATACATGATAATGAATCTCCATTATTTGGTTTATTTGTGTTTTTCCTTCCTGAGTTTATATAGTTCAGTTCAGTTCAGTCAAAGATCAGATAAAAGCTCGTTGGTAAAATGTTTCTAAGTTTTTAGTAAAGGGGGGGATTTAAAAGTGCATAATAATATTATAAAAGAAGTGGAAAGAAAAGATAGTTATTTCTGGACTGTTAATGTCCAAGTGCAGATTACTTTAGCTTTAAAGAAGAAGCAAGAAAAACTTGACACCCTATTATCAACATCTACAAAACCATTAGTTTTCCTAGATACGGCATGTACTTGGGTATTCATGTGTCCTCAGGGGAGTAGAACAAGAGCCCGTGGACAGGAAGCAGAGAGAGACAGCATGGACACTTAGTTAGGTTCCAGATTATTGGTGCTGTTCAAGAGAAGACTGAACTATTGGCTTGGCCAAAAAGTTCGTTTGAGTTTTTATGTAACATCTTCTGGAAAAACCCAAGTGGAACTTTTTGGCCGACCCAGTACTTTAGGGAGGAGTAAGCTCTCCGTGTGTGGGTTTGATAGTTGGGAGTGAGGGTTAAGGGCACTGAGTGTGGGTGATTAGAGTAGGAAATCCATAAAATCTCTGCTTCCTGGGATTCTTTCGTTCTGAGGGATTGAAGAATGGAAACAAACAATAAATTTAAGAATGTCTTGAAGTTACGAGATAAAGATTACTGTCTTTTTGATGTAAGTTTTATGTTTTCTTTGTTCTAATGTTATTTTTGCCTTGCTCTTATCAACCAGAAACACCTCAGTTCCTGCACATGGGTGAGATTATAGATGGTGTTGACATGAGAGCTGAGGTTGGAATTCTTACCCAGAATGTTGTCATCCGAGGAGAAATGGAAGGCTCATGCTATGCTGAAAATCAGTGTCAGTTCTTTGATTATGACACCTTTGGAGGACATGTCATGGTAGGTGAAAGGATTTCATGAATTCTCTGAAACTCTGACTGCTAAGTACATGTTTGACAAAGCTTTCAAGTTTTGGAATGACATCTTTTTGGCTATTGAAATCACGTTTTATTTCTCTTTCCAATGACAAGGAGATTTTAGATGATTAAAAGATAACATTATATCTTCATTTAGTTGAACTGGACTCTTAGTTAAACCATTTAAGAATTGTCCTGTGAAGAATGAAATCAACTTACATGGAGAAGAATGAGTTATACAGACAAAAAGACTAAATAATCTCAGTATTATGCATGCAGTCTCTGAAAGGATCAGGTTTTTTTTTTTTTTTTAACATGATATTATGAAAGGGTAAGCAGTAGTGATGTACATATTCAAGATATGTTTCTGTAAAGATATTTTTTAAATGCAGATTTTTTTATTCTGTAAAAGTACTGAGCACTTATTATATACTAAATGTTGCTCTGTGTACTAATATATTGGACTCCTGGGCTTCATTTTGGCTACATGTGTCTTAAAATCAATTTTTGTGTGTTGAGTAGGATATTATTTTTGGCTACGTTTCTGTTGCACTGATTTCTGATATGTTGGTCAGTGTCATGACTTTGTTTTTAGTAGTATGATTGAAAATCCAGAGTTTATAAATACTGAGAGACTGCTGAAGTTGTGGATCATAGAAGCATTTTTTTAAAAAGAACGGAAGTAAACAACATTATATGCTAACTAAATCATTGAGGGAGGATTTAGAAATAATTATTTATCACAGTGGAGATTATAGAAATGAGCGAACTGGACTAGATAGGAAATGACCAAAATATTTGAACAAACCCACACATATGTACAAAAATCATTTTTGTAGCCTTTCTGGTTACCTTTCCTTGATTCCTAATAAGAGGCTATTTTTTATTACTCTTTAAAGTATTCATTTATGTAAAGAAGCATTTGCTAAATTCTGAGCTGGAGATCCAAGAAAACAGGATGTGAAAGAAAAATGCTTTCATGTCTGGTCTCCTTCAGATATTTTCTATTAAAACAATATTTTGGGGGAATTTCCTTGGTGATCCAGTGGTTGAGAGTCTGCCTTCGAATGCAGGGAACTCAGGTTCGATCTCTGGTCAGGGAACTAAGATCCCACATACCACAGGGCAACTAGAGAGCCCATGTACCCAACAAATATCCTGCATGCTGCAACTAAGACCTGATAACAGCCAAATAAATATTTTTTTAAAAAAAAACAATGTACAATGTATTTTGTTACTTTGCTTCTGAGCTACTTTGCCCTAAACTACTTTGCTTGTGTGTTAGTTTGATTTTTGGTTTTCTCGTAGATAAAGAAGAATTTTACTTCGGTCCATCTTTCTCACGTGGAATTGAAACACATGGGTCAGCAGCACCTGGGGCGGTATCCTGTTCATTTTCATCTATGTGGAGATGTGGATTCCAGAGGAGGGTACAGACATGCAGCATTTGTGGATGGCCTGTCCATTCATCACAGCTTCTCGAGGTGCATCACTGTGCATGGGACAAATGGCTTGCTGGTAAGTAGCCTCATATGGTGTTGATACATTTTATGAAAGCAGTCATCTCAGCATGCCTCATGAATGGCACTTGTCAACCACAGCCAGTCTTGTTACCAATGACATTATACACTTGTATTTTGGCAGATAAAAGACACCGTCGGATTTGACACACTGGGTCATTGTTTCTTTCTGGAAGATGGTATTGAACAGAGAAATACTTTGTTCCACAATCTGGGACTCCTCACCAAACCAGGCACACTCCTTCCCACAGATAGGAATAACTCCATGTGCATCACCATGCGGGAAAAAGTATTTGGAAATTATATCCCTGTGCCTGCCACTGACTGTATGTGAGTAATTGGTGGAGTGAAAAGCTCACGTGTGATGGCCAAGGCCTGTTGGCTTTTGGGGGATATGTTTAGTGGGAGGTTTTTAGAAGATGGGATTTTTCCTGACAAATATTTAAATCACCTTAAAAAAAATGCCTTTCAGGGCCGTTTCAACTTTCTGGATTGCTCATCCCAACAATAATCTGATTAATAATGCAGCTGCAGGCTCACAGGTAAATAACGCTAAAGTACATCAGTGTTTTTTTGCGTTCTTGTTTGTAAATGTTCTGGTTTATATGTATATGCAACATAGTATGTGGTCGTCTAACTCAAGCACCTTGCTTTCTGGTACTGCTTATTTCAGCCTGCTCTCAGAGCAGGCTGTGGTTGAGATGGTTCTTCTGTTTCTTCTACATCATTTGTGCCAGTTAGTATTTATGAGTGTACAAAGACAGATGCTAAATGGAAGAAAAGAGGGGGCTAGTAGTATGTCGGGTTTGGAGAAGGCAATGGCACCCCACTCCAGTGCTCTTGCCTGGGAAATCCCATGGACCGAGGAGCCTGGTGGGCTGCAGTCCATGGGGTCGCTAAGAGTCAGACACGACTGAGCGACTTCACTTTCACTTTTCACTTCCATGCATTGGAGACGGAAATGACAGCCCACTCCAGTGTTCTTGCCTGGAGAATCCCAGGGACGGGGGAGCCTGGTGGGCTGCCGTCTATGGGGTCACACAGAGTCGGACATGACTGAAGCGACTTAGCAGCAGCAGCAGCAGTATATCGGGTTATCATGTCATCTCCAGAGTATTTTTAGTGTATTATGTACAATCCTTCTGGCTTCTCCTATTTCAATCATATGTTCATTAGTAAAAAAAAGCCTTATGAGAATGGGCTATTCTGTAGAATATTATGACAATGGTCATTCTGGTCAAAGGGGCACATCCTTTTTGTTAAATGCAGGGATTTTATACACTTGGAAATTCCACCTCCTTAGTAAAGCAAGGACTCAACTGTGTGCCCTTATCTTATTTATTTATTTATTTTTGGCTGCACTGGGTCTACGTTGCTTTTCTATGGCTTTCTCTAGTTGCAGCAAGCCGGGGCTGCTCTTCTTCGTGCTGAGTGGCTGCTCATTGTGGTGGAGCACGTTCTCTCGTTGCGGAGCACAGGCTCTAGACACACGGGTTTCGGTAGTTGTACATGTGGGCTTGGCAGTTACTGCTCGTGGGACTGTAGGGCACAGACTCAGTAGTTGTGGCACACAGGCTTAATTGCTCTGAGATGTGTGGGATCTTCCTGAATGAGGGGTCGAACCTGTGACCGCTGCATTGGCGGGACGATTCTTATCCACTGCGCCACCCTGGGAGTTTAGCTGTGTGCCATGTACTAGTTATGTGCCTTAAATTGTTTCACATACACATCCACAGGGATAATTTAAGAGAATAAATGAACTATTTTTGGATGACAGAAATGTCTCCTGGATAAGCTCGGAGAAATTTGCATTTGTAATTGAGTGTTTTTATAATACAGCTGCTAATTTATAATATATAAATGAATCTTTAAAACATAATACTATTATGATTATATCTGTGCTGAAAACTATAGCGCAGAAATACGAGCTTTGCAGCAAAACTTGAATATTCATATACATACATCATGGCTATTAACATTTTAAACAGGAAAGGAATACCTATCATTGTTTTCCAGAATAAAGTAAAAAATTACCTGAAGGGAGTATTTCTTCAAGATAGCCAGAAAACAGGTATCACTGGGTGATGGTAGAATTTACATCTGTGGTTTTTCTTAAAAATATAAAGCATAAGTTTCTTACTTGACAGGGCAGAGCCCTGGACATTCAATCATTTCAGTCTTCTATTCATTCATTTTTCATCAAATATTTGTTGAGCCCATATAGGATTTATAGTGAGAGTTTCTAGTTGGAAGATGAGATTTTGGGTAGAGGTGGCCAAGGGTTTGATGTGCCGTCTTACCCCAGGATCATGTGATCTACATTACATGACAAATGAGCACAGAGCAGAGACTCAGCTATTTTCAGAAGTCATGGGTTGCAGATCAAAGCAAATTGCAGAGTCCCTGAAAAATGTAAGTTGAGGTTGCCAGACATCCTTATGAGGGCTCATTTGAGAAAAGAAGATAGCAGGTGTCTGTCTTTTTCCGTCTCTTGTATGTTCTTCTCCCTTTTCATTCTGTGAGTTTTTTTTTTCTCTCTAGAAAAACTGCTCTGGTAAAGCTCATGTTTTGGCAAGGGTTTTCCTCCCAAAGTAAATCAAACTTTTTCTTCCTGTACCTTTCCACTGCCTTTTACAAAGCTCGCTTTACCCGTCTTGACGCCACAGTGTTTTAACAGGAAACAGCTGCTACCTCCTTATCCCCCCTTTTCCACCCCGCAGCCCCAAACTCCGCTGTGTCTTGGGAGGGTTCACTGCCCTTAGTTTATCAGGCTATGGTGTGGAGCCTTCTTCATAGCCCTCTGAGTCCGTCTTGTGCCCCAAAGCATAGAGGTGGCAGACACGTTCTTCAAGAGGAGTTTGTTTTTACTGAGACCTATCTGTAAAGTTTTATCATGGAAAAATGCCAAATACTGCATTCATTTTGCTGATATGTTTTCCACAATTCATCTCTCTTTGTTCCTAAAGGACTTTGTTAAAACTAGTATAGTACTTATAGCTATACTTTAGTTGTCTCTATGTTTCTTGTTCGACTGTGAATTCTTTGAGAACAGGCTATTGTATACCTGGCTCTCAATGAATGTCTGCTAAATTTGAATCGATACTGTACTTTTGGACTATATATTTGAGTTTTAGCAAGCTGCTTAATCAATGTTCCTTGATGTGAAGTTGTCCTTCACATTGGGCTGATTTTTAATTAAATTGTAAAATAAAAAGTTGTCACAGAGGTTAAGAACATTTCATTTCTATTTTTATATCCCATTTTGAGTGTCAGAAAATTTCAAACTCTTCTGCTGCCCCAGTTAAGGTAAAACACTGAGCCTGAACAGACAGGACCCAGGCTGAGACAGCATCCTGATTCATGCATGTGGCGGTTTTTTCTCTTTGGCAAAAAGTTGCCTCAGGATAGGAAGGGCATTGGAGTTGTTTGAAAGAAGTCAGTGATCTCTGTATGTTGATGGATAGTTGTTTAATAGGTATGAGTCATCTATTGATCAGGTTTGGAGGTAAATAGAAAAAAAAAACCCATATTGCTAAAAGGCTATCCTGTCCTGGTCATGTGAAAGGAAGGGAGGCTTGTTTGGTTCTAGTTCTGCATGACTTTTTAAAGCTAATGATAGGAAAGTTATTTTGAATAAAATTTTGGTATCAGCCAGTTCTATCTTTTGTCCCATCTTAAAAGCAAAATTAAATTTGCTTTTTGAAAAATCAAACCTGATACACTGCTTTGAGAGTGCTACATGAGTGCACAACTTTTTAGAGTCAACTCTGAACCTGAAACAATGAATAATTAGTGTTAAGAAGAATAAACTTGTTTGTGAAATGCTTAGTTTATGTGAGGGTGTTTCACAGAGTGGTTTTATAAAAGGATGCCTTTAATGACCTTGCCCTTTTAATTACAGGATGCTGGAATATGGTATTTATTCCACAAGGAACCTACGGGGGAATCCAGTGGATTGCAGCTCTTAGCAAAACCAGAACTCACTCCACTGGGAATATTTTATAACAACAGGGTCCATTCAAATTTTAAGGTAGGTTCCTAAGTTTTAACAATCAGTATGTATAATTTACAGGGTAAAGGATGGACTACTGTGATTACAACTGAGAGATGTTAATACAAGTTAGAACTTGTCATCAGAGAATGTAATTTGTGATTAAAAAGCTGACTCCTAATCCTGCCACATTCAGGATGTATAGACAGCTTTCTGTTTATATACACACAGGAATATATGCTGTGGCGCACATGTACATGCAATCTGAATAATTATAATAGTGGACTTGAATCATGCGTCCTCATCCTCTTTCCTTCTGCTCACTTTCCTTCCAATCTTTAATATCATTGTTTCTAAGGATGTACACATTAGTGTATTGTATGCTTTTGGGACTTAAAAAGCATATTTTCTCTCTTCTCTCAGTGTTGATGGAATGTCCTACTGGACATTTAATATAGTTATGTAAACAGTGAACTATTGTTTAAGAATATTTGACCTAATTTAAAATGATATGTAGGTCAAATAGATGAAAGGCCATTCAGGAACTCTAATTTTCATGATAATTGACACTTAACCTCCTTGGTGATAAAACACATCTGGTTCCTTTTGTACTCTTGAGGCATCTTGATATTTTTATCATGTGATACAGTGCCCAGATTCTTTCCTCTGATGTGATCCACATCAAAGTTCAATTAATAATTTCCCTTTATGAAACTCAGAGGATCCTTTAAAAACCTAAGTGTGATATAATTTGAAGAACTTAGAATCACTTGATGAAGACTTGAGAGGAAAAAACTTTACACAGAATTGTGATATTTATGAACTGAATAGTTGATTAAGAGTGGTAATAATTGAAAATAGCACTTCAAAGTAGAAGTCCTCAAAATTTTAAAATTATTAGTGGTATTACAAAAAACACCTCATTCTAATTAATTTTTTAATGTCATGTACCATGAGGAAATTTAGTATTCTACTATATCAATTTAAAATAAAAGATATTAGATCTGAATAAAGGGTGGATTATTAGATTTTAAATTTAAATTTGTTAAATTTGAGACTATAGTATTCTTTCTTAAAATGCAGTTGATTACATAACCTTTATTAAAATCCCATTGTCTTGATTCTTAAGCATACTGACTCTGCATCATCTGGCATTTGCTTCTCTTCAGTCTTCTTCCTTACCTTGCCTCCCTCCATATATTTCCTGATAGTACATCTAAGATTTTTTTTCCCCTCAGATATGTCACACTTTCTCTCATCCCCAGAAGTTTTGTACAGATGATTCCCTGGAGTGATTTCCTCTGGGTTTTTTAGATGTTTCCCACCTACTCCCTGCCCTTCAGTCTCTGACCTGGTCTTCTGTGTGGCTGGTTTCTTCAAGTGTCAGCTTTCAGATGTCACTTCTTTTAGGAGACATTCCCTGAATTCTCTCTCCTGCCTTCATAGAATGTCTCATCTTGGTGCCTTTCTTATGTGCTGCCAAAGCATCATCTATTTCCTTCATTGTATGCTTACTATATTGTTTTGTAATTGTTTATTTAATTGCATATCTTCCTCCTTGTTTATGGAGTAATAGCAAAGACCATGGTTTTCTGGGTGACATATAATTCTTGGTGACCCCCAAGAAGGGCACTAAAGAAAGGTTTGACCAAATGAGTAAAATTATTTAAAAAAAACAAAACAATAAAGTAGCCATTTTTGTAATACCTTTGTTTGGTTTTTTACCTCTTCTCCCTCCATTTTTGGTAGATGTGATATGCTAAAACTTATTTTCATGTATCCTATATGTCATTATAACTTGGGATTTATATTCATTTCAGTCCATTATTATGTTTTCCAGGCTGGCTTATTTATTGACAAAGGTGTCAAAACAACCAATGCTAGTGCTGCTGACCCAAGGGAGTACCTCTGTTTGGATAACAGTGCAAGGTAGACCTGGTCCTTTTAAGTCACACTTGAGCCATATCTTGCCAAAGTAAAACTTTCTGAGTTGAGCCATTGCCCTCTCCTCCAGTAACATAGTTAAACTGAAGTTTTCAAGGTTTGTAGCAGGGTTTTGAAAAAACATTTATTTTGCTGTTCTAGGTATTGTGGCTGGGATTTTTATCTTAGTGAGATGCCAAAGAAATTGATGCTGCTTCTCCTTTTGACAGTTGCAAATTGATGTTAGAAAGAGTTGTAGAAAGAGAAATAAAAAGAAGAGAGATATGTTGAAAAAGGGTCCAAATTTGGCCTACAGTAGAATATGATTCATTGAAAAACAAGCTAAGATGTCTTAATATAATCCCTGAAAACCAAGGAATACGTAATTTATTGTTAGTGGTCAAAATGGAATGTTGCATTAAATCTATTTCAAGGGAAAAGTCTCAAACTTGATCAAGCTAGTTCTGGTTCAGTTGTTTGTAGTCTCAGATTCACATCATAGCTGGGTTCTTTGTTACTCTCCTTTATAACCACAAAATGTGATTGGAATATGGATCAGCATTTCAACAAAGTTTTTTTTTTTTTTTTAAAACATCCTGTAAATGAGCCAAAATAAATAAAATGTGTCCAATGGAAACAAAATTTTCCGGAAGGTGGCAACTTAAGGTCATATTCAGTAGAAACTGTGTATGACCTTAAGTTGCCATTTCTTCTGGGAAATTTTGTTTCTATTGGAGACATTTAATTTATGTTGCCTCATATACTGCCCATTTAAAAAAAACCAAAACTGTTGAAATGCTGATTTATATCCCAGTCATTTTCCAGGTGGCTCAGTGGTAAAGAATCTGCCTGCCAATGCAGGAGATGTAGGAGATAGGGGTTTGATTCCTGAGTCAGAAAGATCCCCTGGAAGAGGAAATGGCAACCTACTGCAGTATTCTTTCCTGGGAAATCCCACGGACAGATGAGCCTGGTGGGCTACAGTCTGTGGGGTTGCAAGAGTCAGACATAACTGAATGATTGAGCATGATATGAGTCAAAATAAATAAAATGTCTCCAATGGAAACAAAATTTTCTGGAAAAGATGGCAACTTAAG
Organism: Cervus elaphus; assembly: GCF_910594005.1. Taxonomy (NCBI): domain Eukaryota; kingdom Metazoa; phylum Chordata; class Mammalia; order Artiodactyla; family Cervidae; genus Cervus; species Cervus elaphus. The sequence continues at coordinate 46,134,755 of NC_057843.1, read as the reverse complement.
GTCATATTCAGTAGAAGCTGTGTGTGTGTTATTTTTCTATACTTCAGATGATTGACCAACTAAAGGATTAGTAAAGGTGCTAGGTTTAATAGACTCTGTTTGCAGTCATCTAAGAAAAGGATGCCAGGTGCTGTTGTTCACAAAGAAATAAAGTAGGAGCCACACTGTAGCTTGGTGAAGCAGAATCATTGTGACACAGTATAAAAGGTCAAGAGAAAACATGAATGTCACTCAGTCATGTTTGACTTTTTGTAACCCCATGGACAGTAGCCCAGCAGGCTCCCCTGTCCATGGAATTCTCCAAGCAAGAATACTGAAGTGGATTGCCATTCCCTTCTCCAGAGGATCTTCCCAACCCAGGGATTGAACCCAGGTCTCTTGCAATGCAGGCAAATTCTTTACCATTTGAGCCACCAGGGGTGACACTTAAAGAAAAGGATGCCAGGTGTTGTTCACAAGGGAATAAAGGAGGAGTCACACTTTAGGTCAGTGAAGCAGAATCCTTGTGACACAGTAAAAGTGGGGAAATAAGTTAGTAAAACTACTCATCATGAAAGATCAAGTTAAGCCTGAAAAATATTAAAGCAATGCTCAGATAATGTTTGAGAAGTGGAGAAATTGTCAGATTGTTTAAATAAAACTCAGGGTACTAGACACTTAATAGCTGAGCAAGATATGACATAGAAAAAGAGGAGATAAACTTGGGATGAAAAAGGAGTGTATAGATGGCAATAAATTATGAACCAAAAAGAGAATATTAACTGACAAAACAAAGGAATCTTGCTAGAAGATCACTACTGTTTTTTGAGAGATTGTTATAACTAGTAGAACTAGTAATGTGTGCTTTGCTAAGATATTAATAGTATTAGCCAAAAAAATCTTTACATAAAACACAATCGACTCTCTTATCTGCCTTAAAAATTATATGTGTGTATATGAATGGATGAATGAAGAAAATATATTTCAGAATCTATTGATGTTTTCATTATACTTGACAATAAAACAGATCTATTCATAATGGCCTAAGAAGCTCTCTACCCTGTGTATGCATGTCTGATATCATGATAGTCATAATCTTTTCTGGGCTCTCTATACTTTTCTCACTAGTTTATAAAGCATACATGTTGGTAAGGAGTTAGATTCCATTTGGAAGTTGTCATTGAAAAGAACTGATTGTAGAAGAGTAACAAGACATTTGGCAGCTAGTATATACATTTAATTTTGTATAAACTAATGAATAAAATATGCCCACATGCATTCATGCAGTCCAGACATGACTAAAAATGATGACACTCAAACACAAATGAATAATAAGTCAGCTCATGAATTAAACATCCAGTTCATGGGATTCAGAAGGTATTTAATGTATTCATCAAAGGGGAAGTTGACTTAATAGTTAATCAGATGAGTCTTTCCTTTTATCTTCAAGATGTGAAATTACAGGACTCCAAAGATAGAATATTTTAACTCCAGAAAGCTCTTAGGTTAAGACAGGGAAGTTTTATCTAAGAGAGTAAAAGAACATGAAAACCGACTAGTACATTTAAAGCAGAAGACAAGTGAGAGTCGGGAAGTGTGCTGAAGGCTCATAAATTGAAGGGGATGGAAAATTAGCTGCATTTTCTACATACTAAGTGGGAAGGAGGATGAAAAATAAAGGGTATTTAAGCAAGTGGTCAACAATTTATATGGATAGGAATTTCAGAAAAAGTGAGATGGCTACAGCAGAAAATTAGATGTTGCTTTATTGTATTTTTTTTTTTTTTGGCTTTCTTTTAGCACATTGTGTAGTTTCCTTTCCAGAACTGTTCCATCTGCTTGATATTATGTAAAGCTGTTTGGCAGCAGCCACAATGCCAGAAGACTGGGTGACGGCTCAGTCTTTTTACCCCATAGGTCAGAGCTATTTAGTGTAAGGGGTCACATCCACAATCCAAAGGGTGGGCGGAGTGCTTTCTAGAGTGCTGTCCTTATTATCTGTTCTCCATGATCCTGTCACCAAGGAGCAGCTAGTGACCAGTTAAAAAGTGAAATTCGATTATATCATGCTCTGACTCCATGTTTCTGACAACTTTCCATCACACTTATTGATCCACCTACTTTATTCAGGTATGATTGACATGTGAAAAGCTGTGCATATGTAATGTCAAGAACTCAGTAAGTTTGGAAATAAATACACACCTATGAACCATCAAGGGCAAAGTTTCCTTCTGTCTCCTTTATGGACGTTATTTTATGAAGTAAAACATTAGTTTTTTGTCAAAAGATCTATAGACTAGCTCTCTAGAATTTATTTATCTTATGAAACTAAAGCTTTTATACCCTTTGATGATCACCTCCGCATTTCCTCCTCCCTCCAGCCCCTGGCACTGCCATTCTACTTTTCCCATTGCATTTTAGAATAAAGAACCACATCCTTGCCTGAAACATGCCTCCCTCTCTGTCCTCTTCGTCTTGCTTTGAACTTACCAGCCAGCCTGCTTGTTGTTCTTGGACATGCCAAGCTCGCGCATGCCTTTGCACTTGCAGCTTTCTGGGCATAGCTGCTTCTCCCATCGTCACATCTGTCTTTGGTGAGCACTACCATTCCCGGCGACTTTCACAGTAGCATTTGTGCGCATGATACTTCATGATTATATGGTTGAAGCATCTCAACTTGCTGAATGGGTTTTTGTAAAGCTGTCTAGTTTTTCTCTGCCCACCTCCCCAGCTTTGTAAGATTATGATGGAAGTGATCTTATTTTAAGTTAGGAGGCCTTCTGAAATTATTTGAGCTGTTACACTTAACAGTTTTTGACACCAGTTTTTTTTTTTTTTTCTTGGTCTTTTCACTAAGATCCTTGTAAATATTTTAGGAAGAGAAAGAAAAAATAAAATTCAGTCTTTATAACTAATAAGTTGATGAAATACAGTCTACTTTTTAAAGTGCTGATATTTTTTATGTTTTTATTATAATAGATTTACAGTATATTAGTGTTAAATGTACAACGATTTGGTATTTTTATAGATTAGACTTCATTTAAAGTTATTATGAAATAATGGCTTCATTTCCCTGTGCTGTATGGTATATATATCCTTGTTGCTTGGGTTGCCATTTCCTCCTCCAGAGGCTCTTCCCCACCCAGGGATTGAACCTGTGTTGCTTATGTCACCTGCCTTGGCATGCGGGTTCTTTACCACTAGCACCACATGGGAAGCCCTGTTTATTTTATACATAGTAGTTTATATCTCTTAATACCACTATCTGCTCCCTCTTCCCTTCTCTGCACACTGGTAACTACTCTGATAACTACTCCTTTGTTCTCTGTATCTGTGAATTTGTTTCTTTTTTGTTACATATATTTGTTTCATTTTTTTAGGTTACACATATAAGTGATAATGTGAATAAATAAATAAGTAAATAAATTAAAAAAAGAAGAAAAGTGATAATGTGGAGCATTTATTTGTCTTTCTTTGTCTGACTTATTTCACTAAGCAGAATACCTTCTAGGTCCATCCACATCACAGATGGCAAAATTTCATTTTTTATGGCTGAGTAATATTCTATAAATATAAGCTCTTTTAAATTTAGGCATTTTAAAGATATTGAACCCAGATTTTGCTCTATATCTGAAACATTTCACCAGCATACAACTCAAATAATACTCTGGTTCACAGATATGTATGTTGAAATATATGATTAATTTACTCAGTAAGTTTATTTTAATATCATGTAACTTAAGAATTTGTGAAAACATGCTGTATTTCTTAGTTTGAGGTTTTTCTTTATTTTTGAAATGCTTTTAGTGCTTGGAATGTTCTGTAATGTCCACTCTATAAGATAAATTGATGAAAAACAAACTGAAATATGAAATCAGTTCTCTGCAAATTTGTGATTTTTTTTTTTTTCAGTATTTTAAATGCAGATATTAAGTTGTGTCTTGGTGTTTTTGTCTTGTTTTGGTCAAACTTGAATCTTGCTTTTTGACACTTAAGCTTATAATTTTATTTTATTTTTTTTATAATTTTAAATAGCTGATTCCCATTGCCTTTTCATTACTCTTTAAAAGTCTCTTTTTTTTTTTTCTCCCAACCCTAAGGTTTCGGCCTCATCAGGATGCAGACCCTGAGAAGCCACGTGTTGCTGCTTTGATTGACAGGCTCATTGCCTTTAAAAACAATGACAATGGAGCTTGGGTTAGAGGAGGAGACATTGTTGTTCAGAATTCAGCGTGGGTATTCTCTGTGAAGTTATTATCTGATGGCACTGACGTATTTATTTTTTAAGGCTATTTTTAAAAACTCAGTAGACCAAAAAGCACAGTGGTGGTTTCTGGAATCATAGTATCATTACTAATAGACAGGACAAGCTCTGAGGAAGTATGTTAACCGACTGCAAATGTTTGGAATCGTCTCATTCTGCTGCTGTTATTGGAACTGAACTTGTCTGGTGACATGAGAGCTTTTTGATGAGATTAAACAGAAACTGGGACTTTATATAACAAACATGGTCTATGTCAGAGAACTAAATAAAGATTTCGAAACTACCTGCACTTTTTTCCTTCCTCTTGGAAACTGTTTCATGATGCTCTTCCACTGCCATTCAAAACAAAAGTTGAATTCCACCTTAATAAGTCTGTTGACTTATGTTTTAACATGACTTGAGGCAGTAAGCCTCTCACTTCTTTTCCATTTGTATACTTTTAGGAGAAGCCTGAGGTATGTCGAGCTAAGATTTGGTGTTCAGGAGTTTAGAAAAATGTTTTTTTCTGGCTGATACTGATGTTAGTTGCTTGGTTTTTATCATGAAAAAAACTGACACTGTATAAAATCTGTAGAAATAATTTGGAATTAATATTGAAAAGTTTTGAAGAGAATGCTATAATCTAATTGATAAAAACTAGTATTTTTAAATTGGTATTTAATTTAATTGGTAAATTTAAATTGGTAAATTTAAAAATTGGTATTCATGGGGGATCAGTTTCAGGACCCCAATGGGTACTAAAATCTTGACGCTCAAGATCCTTATATAAAATGTTATAGTATTCAGTATTTGCAGTATTCAGTATTCAGTATAACCTATATACATCCTTCTGTATACCATAAATCATCTCTAGAGTACTTATACTCAAGACTGTAAATGCTACCTAAATAGTTGTAAATACACTGTAAATGCTATGTAAATAATTGCCAGCACTGGACAAAGTTTTGCTTTTTGGAGTTTTCTGGAATTTAAAAAAATATTTCTTATCCACAGTTGGTTGAATCTGTGGATGTAGAACACATAGATATGGGAGCCAAACTAATGATAAAAATTGTAAATATAGGTTTTTAACACATATTCTCTTTGGGCTTCCCTGGTGGCTCAGACGGTAAAGAATCTGCCTATAATGCAGGAGACCCGGGTTTGATCCCTGGATTGGGAAGATCCCCTGGAGAAAGGGATGGCTACCCACTTCAGTACTCTTGCCTGGAAAATTCCATGGACAGAGGAGCCTGGAGGGCTACAGTCCATGAGGTTGCAAAGAGTGGGACACGACTGAGTGACTAACACTTTCACTTTTCATGTGCTCTTTACTCTGTGCCAGATGCCGTTCTAAGTAGTTGAAATGAATTAGCATTTTAATGCTTTCAGATACCCTACGAGGAAGCTTATAGTGTCATTTCAACCTTTAGGTGAGAAAACTGAGGCACACACAGGTGATTTGCCCAAGGTCACACAGCTAGTAATTGGCAAAGCTGAGATTCAAACAGGTTCCTTTACTGTGGAGACTATGCTTTTAGTTATTGGAAAGTGAAATTTTTGTGTGGTCTTGGAGAGTAAATATTGTTGGAACTTCTTGAATGTTATGACAATTAAATACTTCTTACATGATGTGATAAATTAAAATGTTCCTTCATTCTCTTTAGATTTGCAGACAATGGAATAGGACTGACCTTTGCCAGGTTTGTGATTATTTAAAAAATATTTATATGTTTATTTTAAAGTTGTAAGGTAAAATAACCTTGATTTTTTTTTTTTTTGATAGCACAGGAATGCTGTATCATTTATTAACATTAAAAAAATAGCACTCGCTTCTTGATGCCACTAGAGGGCCAAAAATACATTTTTATTGATTAATTGAATTCACACCAAAGTAGGAGGTTGCTCTAGCTGGAATTGCACAGAAGGGTAGGCCCATCATATTTTTTGCTTAGAAGAAAACCCTTGAGCTTTCGATTAAAGATCTTAAGAAGTAGTGGAATAAAGAGGAAGGGAGTAAAAGTTGGAAGCAAATTAAGTGTTTTGTTTCTTAAAAGTTGGTCTCGTTTCGCAGCGGTCCTTAAGAATTGAACTTTTTATGTTACATATTTTTCCCCAGATAACAGTTACTCTCATGCCCATCTTAAACATGTTTCTCATCTCATTGTTGTGTTTAGAGCAAGTTTAGTCTCCTCCTTTGCAATATTGTTGCTTGAGACTAAAATAATTAGTTGTTGCTGCTAAATTAAATCTCATTTGTTTGTCTAATTTGCAAACCACATATTAATTTATAAGAGGTATACTCACAATTTAGAGGCACCTTTTGATGACTCACTAATATGTATTTAAGAAGCTGCTGGCACGTTGAAAATTTTTAGGTTTTTAAAGTTATAGCTTGCCTTTCTGTGTGATTAATGATTATTCTTATTTTTAACAGTGATGGAAGCTTCCCAAGTGATGAAGGTTCCAGCCAAGAGGTATCTGAATCTCTCTTTGTTGGGGAGAGCAGGAATTACGGCTTTCAGGGTGGTCAGAACAAGTATGTAGGCACTGGAGGGATAGACCTGAAGCCTCGGACATTACCTAGGAACAGGTGAGCATTGTTTTATCAGAGGAATGTTACCTTTAAACAATAAATGAAGCTCTAACCCTTACAGAAGTTTCCATAATGATCCTGAATGGATTCCCACTGTGACACTTTTCCCACCATATTTACTATTATTAAAATGACTCATGTTATTATTGCTATTTCTATGTATTATCCTCTGGGATTCTGGAGCATTAACTATTAAACATTATATATAGATGTTATTATCAGTTTTATGGGGCTTCCCTCAGTGGTAAAGAAGCCACCTGCAATGTGAGAGTCCTGGGTTTGATCCCTGGATCAGGAAGATCCCCTGAAGAAGGGAATAGCTACCCACTCCAGTATTCCTTCCTGGGAAATTCCGTGGACAGAGAAGCCTGACCGGCTACAGTCCACAGGGTCACAAGAGTCGGACATGACATAGCAACTACACAACCACATCAGTTTTATAATGAAGGAAACTATCCTGTTTATCCTTCTTGGATAAGGTCTTATGTAAGCTGGTAGTGTTTTTTTTTTTCCTTTCTTGAGCCACAGAAAGTCACCAAACCATAAACTACGGACATCAAATCAGTTTTTCCTTAATATGGTGATGTTGGTTTTAAGAAATAGCCACTGGAAAAAAGAAATTACTTACTGAAAAGAGTCCTAGAAAATGAGTTGATAGATGCCAAAGCTAACTCAGAACCTAACTAGCTTTATAATTAACAATGTTTCAGATGTTGAAAGGGTATGGGGTAGACTTTTGGCATGTTTTCTGTCAAAATAATCACAGTCATTAAAATAGTACTTAGCACTATAAGGATTCTTCAGAACTTTTGGGAAACTATTACCTAATTAATGTGTACCTCAGCTCTGAGACACAGTTTAGAGTTGTTGTCATTTTACTTGTAAGAAAACCAGGTAGAGAAAAATTAGTGTTCTAAAATCCTTACATCAGAGCTAATGTCAGATTTCATTAAGCATCAGTCCCCTTAAAGCTATCCACTGTGTCTGGATATTGGGCTAGGACAGGTTAGCGGGGTAAGGCAATCAGACAGGTGACTTCGGGGGACAGGTAGTGAATATTGGCCAAAGGGCTTAAGTAACTTCAGCAAAGGGCAGCCTATCCTTGGCCTGTCTCCCCTGTGCTTATTCTTGGGAAATACTAAATGTCTTTACTACATGCTACACTATGTGTAGAACTTCTTTTTAGTCAGACCATGGAAGCCACTAGGAGAGGAACTTCATGGATTTTTAATAGTTAACATTTACTAAATGTTTATTATGTATCAGGCCCTGTTCTGAATATTTTATTATTCATTTAATCCTTGTAAGCCTGGTGAGGTAGGTGTTGTCATCGTCCTGCTTTATAAATGAGTAACTTACTAAAAGTAGCTCACGTGGAACTCAAAACCTGTCAGTTTGGCTTCAGTGCTCTGCTCTTCGCAATTAAGGCAAAGCTGCCTCTTCTATTATGTAAATTAAAGGAAAAAAAAAGCTGTATTAGTTGGGTATGGGCTGCAGTAAAAGGGTGGGCAATTCAATTTCATTATTTTTATTTTACATTGGCCTCCAATTTTATTTCAAAATGCTGTTGCTTCTGTGCTAGGGAGGAATTTTTGAAACAAAGATTGCTGGTTGGTCAATGGGCCTAATTTTCATTTTACTGTATCTTTGCAGCCTTTTCTGTGGCAGAGGACCATTTTGCAATATATTCTTGGCTACACAAAGATAGGCATAGATTTTTAACCAGATTATTTTGACTTTCTTGCTAGTATATATGATTTTTTATTGTGAAACACTGCCAAGTTGTAAACTAATTAGTTGCTATAGAAGTCCTCTGCAATGCCATTAAAAAACTTAATAGGGGAAAAACCTAAGAGATCAAGAATATTATGGGTTTTGTACATTAATTATGGTTAATAACATATGATTAGTAAGGTAAGGAGCTTATGTTTGGACAGAAAGGAGTAAAATGAATAAAATGAATTTCTCAATCCAGCTATAGTAAGCCTTGCAGACTTATACTTTTGTACTTTTAGGTATATCATTTCTCCTTTTTATTGTCATTTAGGGGCTTGAAAGGAGGTCTCTCTCATTAAGCACAGATTTGTCTTCTTGTGCTAGAGATTTCGGAACTAAAACTAAATGGTATGAGTTATCAAAGAAAAGATCTTAATGGCGTTGATTCAAGGAAGCAGAGTCACTTCTTGGAGAGGCCTTCACTGTATCCAAAATAGCATGTCTGTCCTACTCAAGTCTATTACTATATCTTTCCTTTTCTCATGCTCTTATCTGAAATTACCCATTGTGTTTTTTTGTTTGCCTTTCTCACTGCAGTATAGGTTTCATTAGATTGGAGATCTTGCTTCATTAGCACTGTATCCTAGAATTGTACTTATTATATATGGGTTATTTAACAGTATTTATGAAACAGATATGTAAGTGAAATGCTGTTAAACAGATGGGCCCATACGCATTAAACAAAATTTTGTATTTCAACAGGACATTTCCAATTAGAGGCTTTCAGATCTATGATGGGCCCATTCATCTCACCAGGTGCACTTTCAAAAAATATGTGCCAACTTTAGATAGATATACCAGTGCTATTGGCTTCCTCATGAAGAATTCCTGGCAGATAACCCCCAGAAATAACATCTCCCTCGTGAGGTTTGGTCCACATGTAAGTATGTTCTTATGGTTCCTATACAGTGACTATGGTACCAAGAGGAGGGGTGGCACGTTTCCAGAGAAAGAAACACAAAGATAGGATTTGCACTGAGTTTTAGGATTGAGAGGTTACTCTATGCAAGAGTAACTCCTGATTTCAGGTACTCTGTCCTGCTGAGTTTAGGGTGAGAACCGAAGTCCCATGTGACCTAGAGTATTTTTGATATTTTGGTGATATCCATAAAGGGAAAATGACTTAATGTGATGATAAAGTGGTGGGAATTGTAGAATTTCATAGGAATAAGAGGACATATGATTTTGGGGAATTCAGTATAATAATCCATAAAGAGATTTGGGTTTTACCTGGTATTTTACTTTTCTAAGGCCTATTCTAAGGCCTGGGGAGCTGGAGAACAAAAGATTGGGAAAGAAGAGAAATACTGGGGTGATAGGAAACAAATTGGGTTATTTCTGATATAAACAATTGGAATATTTCTATGAAGATTGCAAAAAAGACTTAGAAATAATTGTTTACAATACAGTAGGCCCCAGAAATCATTTTCTCAGTAGTCTCACCAGTACCCTCCTTACCATCAATACATGGGCCATTCTGATTATATACCCCCAGCCTCTTCATCTTGCCACTTCTAAGATGACAGTGATGTAGAGATTGAGTCTCAGACCATCTTGCTTTCTGCTTCCAGGCGCCACAATTGTAAAGTGACTCATGGTTTTGTCGTTCATGTCCATAGGCAAACTCTGTTGTTCCCCAGTTTAAAAGAGAACTTGGGTTAGTTTACCAAAGTCTGTAACTGGTTTTTGTGAATAGCCGAGGCATGAAACAGAGGCACAGGTGCAAATTGATTGACTGGTTCTCTTCTAGACTGCCTAACTCCAGGGGAAGAGGAAGAGCTACACTGTGGACAGGGTTGCATGTAAACCGGGTGGGTCTTGGATTGCCTCTCCATTGTGGAGGTTGGCAGCTCACTTACACCCTGTATGTTCTCTCCAGCCATAGAGTTTAGTGATCACTGACATGGTCATATTGAAAAAACAGTTTTTAGATGTTACATTTGTTGCAGAGTTAGAGTTCTCGCAGCCTAAGAGAATCCATGCTGTTTAAGGCCGGTGTTTCATCAGCCTAGAATTTTCTAAGGGGCTGATGCTTTGGAACCATTTGTGAAGGGTATGTTCCGCAAATTTGTTCTTCCTAAAAAGATGAACAATTGTGTCCAAGACTTTAAGATTTAACCGTGGGAGGTATAAGTGAAGAGAGAAAAGAGTCTAGAACTAAGAACTTGGAACCATTTGTCCCACACATCACTGACTTTCCATTGAGTTGCTTATCATTTAGATGTTCAGTTGCTTTTAACACTTGCCAGGGCAATGAATGCATAAAAGCATTGTAAGGTGTATCTGCATGATTTGAATAACATTAGCCTGGAGGGCTATAGTCCATAGGGTCGCAAAGAGTCAGACACAACTGAAGCAACTTAGCACGCACCCAAAGATTCTAAATCATGTAACCTGTAGCCTGCTTTGTAGCTAGCTATGTATGATGTGTTTGATAAAGACATTGAATTAATGTTACCCAACATGAAGATTACTAAGCTGGACTTAGTCTGTGTTGAGGAGAGAAGAAAAAAAAAACCAGACACATTTCAACAGGTTCTAATGAATCCAGTGGTCAGGCAACCATACCAAGACAACATTTATACTGTTTCAGTTTGGAACTGTACTTATTTTTTGGTGGCAGGAGTCATTCACAAGTTAACTAAAACATTTGAAATAAAATGAAATGATTAGCTCAGGAGATCGAACTTGTAATATATTTTAATTTAATTGAGATATAATTTGCATACAGGGAGATGCAGAGATCTTAAGTGAAAAGTTTTTAAGTTTTAACAAATACATACGACTGCATAGTTCCTCTTTCCACAACTATTCTGGTTTCTGTTACCATGAATCCGTTTTATCTGGGGAACAGGTAATTGTTTTTAAGTTGAAAAAAGGGAAAACATCAAAGATGAAGTTGAATGCTTACTGCCTGAACTAAGGCTTCAGGAAATTTTTTTTTCCCCCCGTTCATGTCATAATTAATCAAAAATGTTGCTTGACAACGGTGCTGTGGCTCAGAACTGCATAGTCTTAAAGGAATTGTAATGAGTTGTAATGAGTGTGAAGTTGGGTTCTTGCCGGGGACGCCGGGTAACATGGCCGGAGCCCTCACGGTAGGATGTTCTTGTTTTTCACCACTCTCAGGTCTCTCTTAATGTATTCTTTGGAAAGCCTGGCCCGTGGTTTGAAGACTGTGAGCTCGATGGTGATAAGAACTCCATATTCCACGACATTGATGGCTCTGTGACAGGATACAAGGATGCTTATGTGGGAAGAATGGACAACTACCTGATCCGCCATCCAAGCTGTATAAACGTCACCAAATGGAATGCAGTGGTGTGCAGTGGGAGCTACGCCCAGGTAGGCCAGAATGCCTTGTGATACCTGATTTCCCCCCAGCTCCTGACAGCACTGTTTCTGTGAGGAGTACTTTTTAGGTCTTCGGGCTGATGGATACTTCTCAAAGCATGATTTTTTTTTAAAGTGGTAAAAAAAAGAAAAATTTCATTAGAAATCATAGACTCATAGAATTTTATTTAAAGTTCCCCCACTACAAACTGATTTAAAAGTGGAAAAGTGAGCCCAAGAGAAGTAGGATTAATTTGCACTTGGTTAAATATGGCTGGGAGATGGTTGGGGTGAGAAACCATATTTCCTGAGCCTTAGGCCAGGTTTTCTGGCTGTGGTACGCCGTGCCCCCTGAGAAGGCGTTTCATTCTTTGCTTGTAGGGTTACTGAGTGCTAAGTTGCTACAGTTGTGTCCAACTCTTTGCGAGCCTGTGGACTGTAGCTTATCAGGCTCCTCTGTCCATGGGATTCTCCAGGAAAGAATATTGGAGTGGGTTGCCATTCTCTCCTCCAGGGGATCTTCCCAACCCAGGGATTGAACCCATGTCTGTTACAGCTCCTGTATTGGCAGGTGGGTTCTTTACCACAAGTGCTACCTGGGAATCCCTTCAGGGTTATTATCTCTATTTATCACTAAATTAGGGAATCTGACTTGTGAGGCAGAATATCAGTAGGTCACACGGAAAGTAATATATTCTCAGAAACAGAGTTGGGAGTTGAAAATGAGTGGACAAGGAAGGAATCCAAGGAAATTCTGCAAATCATTATATATCTCTGAAAATATGAAGGAGATGCTATAGATTGGGAAACACTTCTTTGAAAACATTAAGCTAGTGTGCATTTGTTAACTGGATGTCAAGTATAAGAGGATGGAATACAAATCTAAGAGGAACAAGTATTATGTTCAGAAAATAGATGCTGGAACTAGACCACATGGCTTTGAATCCTGTTATTTTCTTAAATACGAGATGTGTAAGTTAATTAACTGCTCTGTGCCTCTGCACCGTGAGGATAATATTAGATTGTTTCATATGTGGCTGTTGTGAAGATAGAATGCATGAGTCCTGACGATACATTTCACCCATGGCCTGGCACATAGTGAAGTGCTTGCTGCAATTAGTATTACTTGAAGAACAGGGCTCTAAGTTGCAAAGATGATTTTAATAGTAATATTTTGGATGGATAGAAGATTGCAGAATGAAGGTACAAGTTGCCCAGAATTTTGAAGAGAGCAGAATTTTGTTTCCGTATTTTAGATGATTACATGGTCGTATTTAATAATAAAATGGATAGAAGATTGCAGAATGAAGGTACAAGTTGCCCAGAATTTTGAAGAGAGCAGAATTTTGTTTCCATATTTTAGATGATTACATGGTCGTATTTAATAATAAATGTTGAGGGAGATAAAAGAATAAAGGATAAGGATAACGGGAACACGAAGAGGAGAATTAGAGGAAGAGCAAGGTATCCTCCAAGGCAGGCTGGGCTCTGATAGTCTCAAAGGCAAGAAAGAAGCCTCTCCCTTGCTCATGTGCTGCTGAATTCTCTTATTTGTAGGATGGGTTTTTCCTGGGGAACAACCAGTTTGGTGATGGAGCACGTTTGCTGAACTCTGGCTACTTTACCCATCAAGTGTGTGTTTGTGGCTCCTGCTTTTCAATTTCTTGAGTCCCTGGAGTCTTATGGTTTCTGCCATTTAATAAGCCTTCTGTAGTAGGAGCTTCTTGAAGCAGATTTCTTTATTACTCTTCAGACTTTGAATCATGATTGTTAAAGAATGCTGTGATTCTTAAATTAAAAAAAAAAAAAACAGCTTCAAAAAGATTCTCATCAATAGACAAGACGAAGGGCTTAAGAGGGTAAGGATTAGAGAGATTTTTCTGGCTTATTTTAATGGATACTAGCTTCTTTGTTGTGGGATTTCTCATCCCCATGGGAGCAAGAGAAATCATACTTGCCTGAGTTCCAGGAAGGACCAGGAAAGGATGGAGAATTAATTATAGTAAAAAATAAAGAAGAAAAGAATGTGGTTAAAAATGTGATTTATTTTTTCATTCATTTTATTCTTAACCAGAATTGCCCTCTAAAATTAAGTAGGCTCATTAATGCCTAAGAAGATGTAGAAATTCGAGAATTAAAATAAAACAAAAATAAGAAGCTTTTAAATTCTTTGATAGCTACAGTTTTAGTTAAATTGCTAGCCATATGTATTCAAAGGTACATATATCTGTTTGTCTTTCTTAATGTGGTATGTACTCACTAATGAAGACTTTATATTTTATTTTAAATGTCTCTGTAATCTGGATTTGATATACTTGAGAATGTGAAACTGATACTTCTGTCTTACAAAGCAAAGTAGTAATTCTATTTTTTTTTTTTTTGGTTGTTGTTGTTTGTTTAATCCTGCCCATGAGGCTCTGGGAATGGTAAGATAGAAATTTTCTCCCGAGGATTTGAAATTTGGGCTGGGAGCCCAGATCTACAGCCATTTGTTGTTCCTTGGATGATAAATAGTACTGTACGTTTTTAGCAAAAATTAGAAACAACTGGATCTCAAGATAGGATAATCATTATTTAGCTATTTGTAAATATTTTTAATGGCATGTCTGCTTTTTGCTGACCCAAGGATAAAGGTACTCAAGAAGAAGGGTGGTATCATAAGGAGCATGCTGTGCTGTCCTGTGCTTACTGCTCAGCTGTGTCTGACTCTTTGTGACCCCATGGACTGTAGCCCGCCAGGCACCTCTGTCCATGGGGATTCTCCAGGCAAGAAGACTGGAGTGGGTTGCCATGCCCTCCTCCAGGAGAGCTTCCCAACCCAGGGATCGAACCTGGGTCTCCCACATTGCAGGCAGATTCTTTACTGACTGAGCCACCAGGGAAGCCCAAGAATACTGGAGTGGGTAGTCTATCCCTTCTCCAGGGGATCTTCCCGACCCAGAAATTGAACCAGGGTCTCCTGCATTGCAGGTGAATTCTTTACCAGCTGAGCTACCAGGGAAGCCCTCATAAGGAGCATGTGCCACCTCAAATCCTTAGATTTAGACGAAGGCAGGTTTTAGATATGTGTTTGGGGTGGGGTGTGTATTCTATTATATTTTATATGTAACCTTTATATAACCTCTTATTGGGTTGGCCAAAAAGTTCATTTGGGTTTTTCTGTTGCGATGTAATGAAAAAAACCCTGGAAGAACTTTTTGGTCAACCCAATGTAATGAAGTACAGGTCACATATAAACATTTAAATAAACAATAAGTAAATATAATATATTAAACACATATATTTAAATGAAGACAATCAGTCTCAAACTATATATTTCCTATCTGTATTTTAATCTTTACATGGTGTCAGTAGGGAAAAGTTGTATAGAAATAGTCAAACACAAATGAGAGTTCAGACTTTGTGGCTCAAAGAATTTATAATTCAGGAATCACTATGGGCAAAACTGTGGTATAGAGAGACAGAAAACAGAGAAGTTGTGTGGATTAAATGCAGCATTCTGCAGATGTTTTGGTACTTCTGGGGAATTCTGTTACAGGATGCTGACTTGTTTTAGGAAATTGTTCTGAGGTTTGTTCCTTGGAGAATGCATTTGGGGAAGATTTTGTTTTGGTGTAGCATGGGGCCCAAATGCCACTGGAATAAACTCAGGGCTTTCAAATTTGCCTCAGTTTAATATGTTTTTCCAGTTTTTGCAGAACGCTTTATAACTTTTTTTTTTTAATGGGTGAAAAATGACTTCTTGGGCTGATGCAGGTCATGGAAAATCGAAAGCCAAAGCTCTAAGATATTTTAAATTTCCACCTCTTATTTCAGAGGAAAACCTTTCAGATTTAACTAGAGGGTATCAGTTTTCACATTAATTTACTAATTTTTTATATGTGTGTACTTCAGATTGAGGGATTTCTTTGACACGCTATGTAAACCACAGAGGTTTTATATTCTGATGAATAAGCTGGCCTGTTGTGGAAGAGATGATGAAGATCTTGGCTAGCAGAACACATAGTCTGTTTTTACCGTTTCAGTTTAAGTAGGCTTCATTGTAAGTGGAGCTTAGGATGAAGTTGGCTGCTACTCATTTTTGTCTGGCACAGATCGTAGAATCTCTCTTTTGAAAGTAGAGACACTTGACTTTTGCTAGAAATGTTTTTCTTAGCTATTTAAATTTTCATTCTCTTTTCTTTAATTCTTAATTATTTCTTGAAGATCTATGTGCAGACATGGAGCACTCCGAATCTGACTATGACCATCACACGAGATGAGTATCCAGACTACCCTATGGTGCTCCGAGGAATTAACCAGAAGGCAGCTTTCTCGCAGTACCAGCCTGTGATCATGCTGGAGAAGGGCTACACCATCCACTGGAATGGGCCAGCACCCAAGACTGCTTTTCTATACCTCATAAACTTCAACAAGTATGCTTCTGTTACTGTTATTTCAAATAGTTGAGCAAGTAGTAATTTAGTAGAGAAAAATAACCACCTATCTCCTTTGTAGCAAGTAAAGAATGCTGTCTTTATGTACTCTGTTCCGTTCCCCCTGTGGAAGGCTATATATGTTATATTGGTGGAATTAAGGGATTATATAGCTTGAATCCTGTCCTTTTAAAAGCATGTATTTTTCTCTATGGCCAAGGTATTGTGTGCAGAAAGCCATTTAACAGTAGGATTTTTTTTTTTTTTTTTTTGCTGTGCCATATGGCTTGTGTGTGGAAATGTGGGATCTTAGTTCCACGGCCAGGGACCGAACTTGGGCCCTCAGCAGTGAGAGCGCCAATCTTAACCACTGACCTGGCGGAGAATTCCCCAACAGTAGGTTTTAATACTGTATGCTGAATACTTTAATTCTCCGTAGCTGGGATGGGAAGACATTTTTATCTGGTGTTCCAGCTGAGCACTTGGTTACCTAGAAAGTAAAAAGGTTTTTGAGGCCAAGTTTAGACTTGACGAAGAGAGTGGTATGATTGATTATTCATGTCAGCAGTGGGCACGGAGTGGAAAATTGTGGCGTGAATGCCAGGTATTTTGCACCTCTGCCTGTATGTGAAATCATCTTTCTGTTCCCTCTTGACTTCTCAATTGTCTGCTCTCATAATATTACTTTTAATCAAGACCTCTGTTTTTACATTAATTTACTTACATGTTTACTGTGTGCCAGTTGATATAAGGATGACCGAGAGAAATACTTGTCCTTTAGGAGCTCACAGTATAGAGGTAGAACAAAATTTAAGTAAATAAGCCAGTAGTGTTTTTTAATGGACAAAGGATAAGAGCAATTATTCTGCATAAGGGAGTTGGGCCAGGCTGCACTGAGGAAGTGACAGTAAGTGATCATTTTGTTACAAAAGCAGCAGAGTCCAAAAAGGTCTAGTTCTGCTCAAAGACTGATGTATTGATTGCCGTGGGAGCCTAGGTCAGGGAAGTGACAGAGATGAAACTAGAAACCAGAGCTGGGACTATCTAGATATGTGCGGTGGTTAAACCATGGGACTCCATGAAACTGCTCAGATATGTCCCTGAAAAATTGAAATGGTTTGTTCACTTGATTGGTCATAAACCTTGACTTGTCAGAACTCTCTCAAAGTACTAACTGAAATGAACAGAGATGGACATAGATCATATAGGAATTCGCCTCTAAGTAGGCCACTTTCAAGAATGGCTGAACACATGGTAGATGCTCTTATTCTGAGATGTTAGGCCTCTGGCATATGCTCTAAACTGAACCGTTACTGTTTTCCTGTAATACTTGTTGCTGCCAAAGGGCACCTTCACATACTGAGTCAACCAAGTCAAAAAAAGAAAACAAACTCAGGACTCATCTTTGGCTCTTTCTTTTCTCTCATTTCTCCATCCTATTAGTGGCCAAGCCCGGTTGGTCCTGTCTCCTTAATATTGTTCAAATGTCTTCACTCTTGCCACCCTCACTGCTTATGACTAAGTCATTATCATCTCACCTAGATCCCTGCAGCAGCCTCCTATTCGGTCTCCCCGCCTCCCCCGACTTCCAATCCGTGGCCCACATTGTGTTCAGGGTGTAGTTCATTTTAAAAGTCAGTCTGATCATATCACTCCCGTCTGTGAGTGACCTAGAAGTCAATGAAAGAACAAATGATTGTCAGAGAGGGTGGGGGAGACATGCCAAAGAGTGATCAGCAGTCCAAAAAGTTATAGCTGGTAGGTTGTGAACCTGAGGGTGAGATATTACAGTCAAAAGGTAAACAGCGTTCTGTACATACCAGGCATAATTTTTTGAATAAATACTGAGCAAGTAAAAAACATTTTAAAGTGAAAAAAGGGCTGAGTCAGAAGTTTCAAAACTCCATATGGGCTTGAAATTCAGTCAGACTTTCCTTGTTTAATCATCTAAAAGTTTGTAAAAATTGTATCACGGGCAGAGGCAAGAGGAGGAGATGGTAAGTTTTTTTCCCCATGTTTAAGATAATTATAGAGAGATCATGGATTTTGTCATAATAGCACTTTTGAAAATAACAGTTAAAAAAAAAAAGAAAATAACAGTTTAAAAGTTATAAATCTATACTTATTGCACAAACTAAGAAAATGCAGAAAAACAAAGAGAAAATTACAATAACCTGTAATTCTTCTAATCAAAGTAAGGCATTGTAAATGTGTATAGGGTTCTGGTCTCTCTCCACCCTCAAAGGTTCTCTGAGCATATCTTATACCAAAATGTATTTAACTATTCCATTCCCCCATGAACATTTAGATTGTTTTTCTCCTGTCCCTCCTCCCATTTTGGTATTACAAATGATACTGAATAGAACACTTTTATTATTTATTTTTGGTCTGTGTTTCTAATTCTTTAGTGGGATTACTGGATGAAATTTGTGTGAACAGTTTTAAACCCTCGTTACATATTGTTTTAGAATTCTTTAGAATGATTAAAAAGTTCTGGAAATGAAGAGTGGTGATGGTTGTTCAACCTTGTGAATGTATGTAATGCCACTAAACTGTAAAGTTAAAAATGTCTAACATGGCAGATTTTGTATTTTACCACAATTTAAGGAACGTCAGAAAAAAGCAAATGATAAAAAAAGGAGAAATATTTTTAATGGTTTTCAAAGAGTATTAATTTTATATCCAAGAACATTAGGTAAGAAAAAACACTATTGCAATTTGGTAATATTATCAAAGACTTAAAAAATGCATATACCTTTATCTCTAGCAATTTTAGGGCTTCCCTGGTGGCTCAGTGGGAAAGAATCTGCCTGCCAAGCAGGAAATGTGGGTTTGATCCCTGGGTTGGGAAGATCCTCTGGAGAAGGAAATGGCAACCCACTCCAGTTTTCTTGCCTGCAAAATCCCACGGACTGAGGAGCTTGGTGGGTTACGGATACAACTTAGTGACTGAACAACAACAATAACAGCAACTGGCAATTTTCCACTAGGAATTTATCCTAGTCTTATTATAAAAGATAAAAATATATTTATGAGTAAAAAAATCCTTTGGAAAACTTTTAGCAGTGTACATTTCCACAATCAGACTATTAGTGTTTATTCCGTCTTAGTCTACCCATTCCCAACAGTCTCATTTAATTTTATTATCTGCTTACAGTATCTGATACATTTTATCCAAAGTCTGTTCACATTCTCTGAAGTCTTGTTGCAAACAAGATTTTTGTAAGCCATATCATTGTTGTAAATATACGATGAGAGAAATCTGGGTAACATGGAAAAGTGGATAACTTAAGTGTGTTAGGGTTCAGGGCTTTCATTGTTCGTGGCTCCCTACACAGTAGAAATTTAAGGAGGGGAAGATCATGGCTAAAATTTACATTTGCTGTAATACTCAAAAGATGTTGGCTAAAATGTGGACTTGTGTTTTTATTGTCTCTCCTTTATAGGAATGACTGGATTCGAGTTGGTCTCTGCTATCCATCAAACACAAGTTTTCAGGTTACCTTTGGCTTTTTACAGCGGCATAATGGCTCGTTATCCAAAATGGAGGAGTATGAGCCTGTGCATTCGTTGGAGGAATTGCAGAAGAAGCAGTCTGAGAGGAAATTCTATTTTGACTCCAGCACGGGGTAATTCAGGGCAACCAGTGAACGAACATTTTTGCTGTTTTTCCTTAATGGTGAAATTACTAGTTGTTCAGTGTAACTAAGAATAGGCTGTGATGTGACGGCTAGTTAGAAAAGCAGCTGATGTGGGTAATTCTCTGCTCATCACCATTAGAGGTTTAAGGAGAACTAGAATGACTCATAATTACAGTTGGCAGTAGGAATCGAGTGAGATGTTTGCCGTATACCTATTAAGGCAATTTAGAGAGAGAAATTATCCTTGTCAATAAAGAACCAGTAGGCCCAATTGAAAATTAAAATAATGTTTTCCATAACAACTCTAAAGATGATTATTTCCTTATGATATAGTTCATATTTTAACGAAAGCTCATTTTTCTCTTCCTTTAAGGCTATCTCTCAAGTTGACCTTGGGTTTAAAAAAAAAAAAAACAATAAAAAACACTGTGTAACCATGGCATATTTGCTTTCAACTTTCTCTAGGCTGCATCTTTCCACTTTTTAATTCTAATCCTGTTCACCTGGGGTCCTGTTGGCTTTGTCTGCTTTTATCCAGTTACAGTCTCTCAGCCTTTGGGTTATGGTAGGCTTGATCTCCTGCACTCTTCCAGAAAGTAGCATGCTCCTCCAATATCCATTCTTTAAGCTGACATTTCTACTCCACGCCATTGTCTATGTACTATAAAGATACTTGTGTAAATAAGACGCATTTCTTCTGCAAATTCACTGTCCATTGAAGGATGTGGGCATGTAAAGCAAGTGATTAGAGGGTGAAAGGTTTAAATGCTGTAAGTCCTATAGTGAATGCTGTAAGTGCCTTTTAAGATAATCCATGAGTTCAGCCTTAGGTGGTCAGTGACAACCCACGAGGGTGACACTGTGGCTAACTCTTGAGGAGTGAGTAGGAGGAGACAAGTAAGTGTTCCAAGAATAGTGTGGATAAATGCATGGAGGCATGAAAAACATGGCATGGCATGTTTGGGGAGAGACAACATTTTGGACTAAAGAGAAGGGTGGCAGGACTGACAGTGGGGAAATGAGGTTGGTCACTTGATTTCCTTGTTAGCCTTTGGGTAAGAAGCAACTCATTTGCCCTCCAGGTCTGGTGCAGCAGCCAGTGTGATTAGCTTCTAATTAACCTTTAAAAACCTAGTTGGACTTTTATTCTATAGATGACAGAACAGACACATTCCCAGTTGATTTTCTGCAAAAATAAATGTAAGGCCCACATTTTTAAGGACAGTCTGGTGATCACAAATTAATGATTGATATGCACAATGACAGGAAATATTGTTCATCTGGGTATTTCTAGAACCTTTCAGCCTTCAAGGTTCAAATTCTTTTTAATTCTGTTCATTTTGATGATTTTAATTATATATCAAAAGGCACCTGCCTAATTAGATCCCTGTCATTCCTTATGTATATGTTAAAATTACTAGATGTTGGAACAGTGGCTGATTTTCACCTCATAATCTCAACTTTGTATTGTTTGTTGACTTCATTTTAAAATGTGAACTCGTGAACTCCAGTAATCAATCACAGTTGATCAAGTCATTTTTGGAATCTTGACTTCCTTTGGTTTAGAAGGCCTAGGTTTGCTGACAAGACATTGGACTGCTGCCTGGAAGTTGCTTTTCCATTCATTTTGGAGGAGAATTCAGAATGGGTGGGACTGATCATTTCACTTGATTTTGGCCAAAGTATAGACAGAAGGACTCCAGGCCCATCTGCTCTTAGTATACATCGCAGGAATTGATTTGAGACTGTGTCTTGGCCTTAAACAAACAAGTCTCAAAGTTGCTGTTTTTATCATTCCAGTTTTGTGCCTTAAAACAAAATAATGTATAAACTAAAAGAAAAAGAAAGAAAGAATAAACCACCCTAATTTACCAAATCCTAAACTCAACATAAGTATTAAGTTTTCCAAGGAGTTTTTGAGCCAAGCCAAATTCCATCTTCCCAAATTTCCTATTGAGGTTATTCAAAGCAGAAATTTACTTTGATACTGTCCTTAATGACTGAATCAGATTCTCATGATATTTTCTAAAGTGGTATTGTGTTTGACTTAGAACCCTATGAGGACAGAAAGGAAAGAGAAACAACTTTATTACTTATAAGTTATTTTTCTTTTAAGAAAAAAATTACTTTATTGGAGGAATATCCCCGCTGGCCATGAGTTAATTTGAGGAACTTTTGTAAGTTTTTGAAAGTCAAAATCTAATACCCTTTGGACTGGTCTGTTTTGTACAGGTTGCTGTTTCTGTATCTTAAAGCCAAAAGCCACAGGGATGGTCACAGTTACTGTTCATCTCAGGGATGCGAACGAGTCAAGATCCAGGCAGCAACAGACTCAAAAGACATCAGTAACTGCATGGCCAAAGCGTATCCCCAGTATTACAGAAAGCCATCAGCCCTCAAGTCGATGCCATCCATGCTCAAGGGACTCTGTCAAGGCTGTGGAACCCATCAGGTAAAACAAGGAATAAAAGTGAGCTTTGGTCCAAGAGAAAAAGTCAAAAGGTTCTGTGCGGTCAGCATATTTTTTTTCTCCCTGAAACATCTGTGCTGCCCTTTTATTTTATTTTTTTAAGTTTATTTTTAATTGGAGGATAATTGTTTTACAGTATTGTGTTGGTTTCTGCCATACATCAGCGCGAATCAGCCGTAGGTATACACATGTCTCCTTCCTCCCGAAGCTCCCTGCCACCTTCCACCCCATTCTCACGCCTCTAGGTTGTCACAGAGCACCTGATTTGCGCTACCTACATTATGTAGCAAATTCCCACTGGCTGTCTATCTTATGTATGGTAATTTATGTTGCCATCCTACTGTCTATCTGTCCTCCTTCCCCCACAGTGTCCACAAATCTGTCTTCTATGTCTGCATCTCTGTTGTTGCTCTGCAGATGGATTCATCAATACCATCTTTCCAGATTCCATATATATGCGTTAATATACAATATTTGTTTTTCTCTTTCTGACTTCGTTCTGTATAATAGGCTGTAGAACTGACTCAAATGCATTCCTTTTTATGACTAATATTCCATTGTGTATATGTACCACAGCTCCTTTATCCATTCATGTCAGTGGACATGTAGGTTGCTTCCGTGTCCTAGTTACTATAAATAGTGCCGCAATGAACATTGTGGTACCTGAGTCTTTTTCAGTTATGGTTTCCTCAGGGTATATGCCCAGTAGCGGAATTGCTGGGTCATGTGGTAGTTTTCTTTCTAGTTTTGTAAGGAACCTGCATACTGTTCTCCATAGTGGCTGTATCAATTTACATTCTCACCAGCAGTGCAAGCACCAGAGCTTCCTTTGTGGCTCAAATCTTAAAACTTCCTCCTGCATTGATTTGATCCCTGGATTGGGAAGATCCCCTGGAGGAAGGCATGGCAACCCACTCCAGTCTTCTTGCCTGGAGAATCCCCATGGACAGAGAAGCCTGGCGGGCTATAGTCCATGGGGTTGCAAAGAGTCGGACATGACTGAGTGGCTAAGCACAGCACAACAATGCAAGAGGATTCCCTTTTTTCCACACCTTCTCCAGCATTTTTTGTTTGTAAATTTTTTGATAATGTTTGCTGCCAGTTTATAAATATTGAATGGTTTCTTCTGAATTTTGGCCCACTCTAGAATTTGATCATCATAAGAAGCAAACCAGTCCAAATTTATAATAAAATCAGTCAAAATTTATTTACACATCAGTTTGCCCTGGGTCATTGTCGATTTATTGGTTGTCATCTTTTCTTTCTCAGCTGTGATTCCATTACATTATCACTATTATGTATACATGTCAGTGATGTGGAAATATAATCTGTTTTCTTGGCAGTGTGAAATTTGTCTTCAGAAAAGGCACTCATGAAAATTGTTTCCTTTAAGATGAAAAACCGTTAATTTGAAGCATATGCTATTATGTTTACTGATAATTAAAAGTACAAACTGACTTTGGCTAGAAGTGAAATGCTTCCTGTGACATATTCTTAATGAGACAGTCTTCTAGATCTTGAGAAAACATGGCAGTGGAAGTGGATCCAAAGTATGAGCTAAAATCAGGCATGGAAAATCCCATAGGAAGTCACACTGATTCCAGGAGAAAAAGAAGTACAGAATCAATATTGCCCTAATTAATATTTAACCTGTATATAAACAAATATGGGTCAAGAGGAATGGTTCTCAACTTGTGGTCCCCAGACCAGCAGCATCAGCTTCATCTGGGAACTTGTGAAAAAATTCTAACTCTTGGGTCCCACCCAGTTCTCTCCAGTCAGAAACTTCAGGAGTGGGGCTTACAGTCTTTGCTTCAACAGGCCCTACAGGTGATTCTGATAAGTGTTCACATTTTAGTTTCACAGGCCTGGAGGATTCTTAAAAAAAGTTCTTACTGCCACAGAAATGCATACTGTAATAAGATTGAGAAAACCTCTAAATATTTCTTTTTATTTCTTATTTCTAATTTTTCTTGTTTCTGTCCATTGGTGGCAGTAAGAACAGGGAAAGGAAGGGGGATTTATGCTTCCTGTTGTGATATATGATGATTATTTTTCTGATGACAACTCACTATCACAGTCTTGGTCTCTTATACCCTTGAGTCACCTCAATACTCCAGTTCAACTAAACTAACCAACAGACCAAAAAACAAACCAGGTACATAAATAAGCTTATATGAACCTTTGCCTGTCCTATGTAATGTTTTGACTGTTAAATGAAATTGTCAAATAATCTTTGTGGAGAAGTAAATTTTCCAGCCTAATTGTCAAGTTGAATTTGTTAAGAAAGTCCTTCGTTACTGAGAAGACTTCAAATAATTTATACTTATTATAAGAAATACTAGAATTTGTAAGGATAATTTAATCATCTTCAAAACTATTCTAGGCCTGTCTTGTTAAATGGTTCCATGTATTGATGTTTAGCATTCTCTATTTTGGGGCTTAAAACATTGATCAGAATTCATTTCTTAAAAATGTATTGACTACTGACCTGGCAGTTGAAAAGTATTTGAAACGTCTGTGGACACTACTTTTACTTGGAAATTTGAGGAGAATTTTTGTTTTCATGTCAAAAACACGTAAATTAGAGATAAGTAGGAAAATTCACAAGAATTTTTGACTTCAGACCTGAGACTTGAAACAAATATTCAGCTTCTGGATGCTTAACATCATGATTATCTGCTCTTACCATGATTATTGGTTCTTGTTGGCATTAATTTATAAGAATATACATATATATATGTGTGTGTGTGTATATAAATATATATATATATGTATATTTTTTTTGACCACACCACATGGCTTGTGGGATCTTAGTTCCCTGACTAGAAATTGAACTCAGTCCATGGTAGTAAAAGTGCTAAGTCCTACCCACTGGACTTCCAGGGAATTCTTCAGTACATATACTTTCAAGTGTTAAATTGTGTGAAGAGTTGAGTGCTTTTGATTGAGAAGATAGCCTTTAGGGAGGAAGTAGATGGTGGGATTTTGAGGGTGGAAGTGGTTTGAAGTAGAAGGGAAAATGGAAGGGCGTTCTTGGGGAAGGAACAGCATCTGAAAAGGCAAGTGGCAGAAGAGTGGAAAACTGAGGGAACTGCCCTGCATGTTGAATGTGGATAGAATAGTGGGAAATAGAATAGAATAGTGGTTCTATTTGTGGAACATTTTGCAGGTCAGATAGAGGAATTTAAATAAAATTGGTGGTGTACAAGGCCCCTAAAAGTTTTTAAACAGAGTCATCCTTGTCATCTATACTTCTTTCCTCAGTTCTGGAGTGACTGAATCACAGTTGAGGATAACTGGTCTGAAAAGAGCCTTCGAAAAGATTTGTGACTTCTTTGCATGAAATGTTTACAAAGATTTAGATATAAAGCATATTTATATAGTCATTTAGAGAGCTGATCTTATTAACAAGATTGCAATGACTTGAAACTGGGATTGCTCTAGAAAATGAGGAATGTACTATTTTCCTATTAAAGCTTATATCAAAAAATAAAATTCCAGGTCATGAAATATGTACAGAAAGTTCAGAGAAAAAAAAACAAAAAACCATTCACTGGCTTTGATATAGTTGAGTTTATTTTGAAGGGTCTTTTTGGAAGGTTGACATAGATATGGAACTTCTTCCCCCTGTAGGCGGTGTTTACAAGTGATCCTCATACAAACTACCTCCCTGTGCAATTCCGGTCACCCAGTCAAGCAGAGACTCAGCGTGGAGACGTGTCTGTTATTTCTGTGAGTACCATCTGCTGTGTACAGTGCCTCAGCTTCTCACTTTTTCATTCTATCCTTGTAACATGAATTATATCTGACAACATTCACTTGTTTCTAATCACATTTTTATTATTGGTAGTGAGCTATACAACAGAGGCATAAATACTCCTAAACATATGTATTTTTAAATAAATTTATTGAAAATTTTTCTCAGTTAAGTTTATTGATTAGTTTTAGGCAGATGTTAAAATTATTCAGGTGACCCAGATTCCTTTTCTAATAGGAGAAAAGGTATTATTGGTTTAAAAAATTGTCATTGGTAATCAATATGTAGACAATTGTGTTTACCCTCAGTTTTTGAAACTTAAAAGAAGCTCCCCAGTTATTTGCTTAAAATATGGAAGGTGAAAGTTTTAAAATCTCAGCCTCTTGTTTTGAGATAGCTTGACTCCCAGTTTTTCAGATGAGGAAAGTGACAATGCAAAGTGTTAGTTGTCTTTAAGTAGGTTAATGGAAGTATAAGCGTTAGCCTGAGTGTCAATATTGGAATTTGGCCTAAGAGCCAAGTTCACCAGCAAGGTTAATCAGCTCTAGGAGTAAAAGTGAAAGTCACTCAGTCATGTCCGACTCTTCGTGACCCCATGGACTATACAGTCCGTGGAATTCTCCAGGCCAGAATGCTGGAGTGGGTAGCTGTTCCCTTCTTCAGGGGATCTTCCCAATCCAGGGATCGAACCCAGGTCTCCTGCATTGCAGGTGGATTCTTTACCAGCTGAGCCACCAGGGAAGCCCAAGAATACTGGAGTGGGTTGCCTATCTCTTCTCCAACAGATCTTCACAACCCAGGAATTGAAACGGTGTCTCCTTCATTGTAGGCGGATGCTTTACCAACTGAGCTATCAGGGAAGCCTACTCTTGGCATGTGGCCTGTCCAAAACTGAGTTGACCAGAGTGTATCTATATAAAGGGCTCTTTGGGTAGGAGGTATCTAGCCAACTGATGCCCAGCCAGGGCCTGGGCTCAGTCTCATGTGGTCTCTTTGGGAGCTTTTTTTTATTTAAGTGGTGGACAACACATTTACAAATTCACATATATGTGAACAAACTTAAATCTTTTTTTTTCCTCTCTCAATGTCTTTCATTGTGTTAAAGTACACATAATATAAAATTCACCATCCTAACCCTTTTTAAGTATATAATTCAGTGGCATGAAATACATTCATAATATTGTGTGGCCATCACTATTATCCACCTCCAGAACTTAACTCTGAATTAAGAATTTTTTAATAATTCTGAATTAAAAATACCCCTACGTAAGGTGGGGAGGGAATGCAGAATTATTAATCAACAGGCATAAAGTTTCAGTTGAGTAAAATACATAAACTCTCAAAATCTGCTTTAGAGCATTTTCCCTGTAATCAGTAATAATATATTGTTTACTTAAAATGTTTAAGAGGATGGATTTCATGTTAGTGTTCTTACCACAATTAGAAAGAAAGGAAGGAAAAGAAAGACCTGTACTTAAATATAACTCCAAGGTTTCTCACGTATATATACCTATTGCTGTATGTTAGCATGTTTTCATTTTGTAGTATGTTCATGATGTAGTTTTATTGGTAGGAAGTTTGTTAGCTCAACATCTCAATGAAGTCAGCAGTGTGAGGAACGCATCCCAGCCTCCTTGTGTGGGATCTGGTAGGTGTCAGTTGCAAAGGGATGCAACTGGGTGTTGAGTCTCTGCTCTCCTAGCTTACTAGGTAATTAAACAAGATGTATTGCCCAGACAATCTCAAGTAGGGGATTCCTCTGGGTCTGCAGACATTGTTTGACTCCATTGCTGGAGTCACTGTGTGCCTGGAACCATAAAAGGGGTCACAGAGGACTGTGTTTTGCCATGTTTACCTCTAATACTTTTTACATGTATTACCTGAAAAGTCTTTGCTGGATGTGGCCTTGCTTTAGTTTTTATGGAAAATTTTGTTTTTCTTTTAAGCAGCAGGTTTTTGGAGGTACTTTTCAAGTGGACAGTTTGTGTTAAAGATCTTTTTTTTTTTTTTTTTTTAATCAAATGTGTCTCAGTTCTAAGTATTCAGATTTTAAAAAATGAGTCACTTTCAATCTTTCTAAATATAGAATGGCACTATATATTAAGCACTTCTAGAATTATTCTCTGGACTAGAGCAGTTTAAATACAGGCAAAAAGCCATTTTGAATTCCTGTGAGATCATTAGTGATTAGAAATAAAATTTAAGTATAACTTCTCCAAATGAGGACAGGTGTAATGAAGAGACCCCTCTTTGTTAACTTTTAACATAGTTTATAATTTTACACATTTTAAAGAGAAACAGTGCCTATGGCCTAGTGTTAAATCATTTTTCAGTCAAGATTTTTTTCTTTCCTTTTTTGGTTGAGGAATTTATGAGATTTGGATATATCTGGAATTCCTTTTTCTTGAAAATGTCTCGAGCCATTAATTTAAAGAGAACGACTGGAACTTTCAGTTCACAGTAATTGTTTGAACAAGATATCACTACCCTGTGGCTTAAATCCTGGTAAAATTTCCTGTTTTCCGTTTTGATTTTAAAGGAGAGCTATATATGGAACAAAGCAGATGAAACTATCTGCCTCCGCTGATGTTTCAAGCCTAAACTGTAATGGGGCAGGAGTTTATGTAGGTTAAGAATTCTATCTATCTCTCTACTTACCTACCTATATGACTAGAAACCTATTGCATGTAGTTATGCGTTTTTTTCCTGAACCAATGTGACAGCATCTGAGCTGTAGCATAGAGGCTGTCACCTACCTGATCGCTGAGTTGGAAACTGACCCCAGTGAGAGAGTGTGTATATAAGAATGAAAGCCCTGAACCTGCAGAGTCACCCTGCTCAGCTGAGTGCAGGCTGCCGTGTCTTGCTTAGAGCATCTTATCCAATCAGTAAAGACCAGTCAAGGTAAAACTGGTCTTTATGAAAGACCTATGAAAACACAGACTCAATTTCAAATGTTGGCAGAGGAAGAATGATGGAACATGCCGTTTGAATTTTGGAATAATTATTTTTGATTCATGGGTTTAGAAGACAGAGGGAAAGGGGCTGGAAAGATTCTGAAATGGGGATGACCGCAGAGGATGATCTTGTATTCTCAGATCAACGGCACCGACTTTCCCTTCCGAAGTGTGGGCATCCTCCTCCTGGTTGTGGATGCCTGCAGTGTTCCCTTCCGGTTGACAGAAAAAAAGGTTTTCTCTTTCACTGATGTCAGTCGCATGGAAGAATATTTAAAAACAAGCATCCCTCCAAGGTAGGTGAAACTTGCCCGGTATAAGGGATAAGGTACCTTAAAGATGACACCTGGCTAACTCTAAGCTTTGGCTTGTCTACTTTCTTTTTTACTCTGGGTATTTAGGATTCTTGAAGGATACTCATTCCTCCCCAGTTTCAGGTTGATGCTTGTGTGATCTAAGTTGCTTATCATTGATAAGTGAGGACTTGGATGTTAGAAGAGTTTGCAGATGATGAGAAGGCTCTTGGAAGGAGAAAAGCTCACCGTTTTGAATCATTCCTATCCCACCTCTTAGTATTAAGCTGATCTGCATTGTACCCAACTCTCTCAGAAGGTTCATTATCATTTTAAAACAATTTTATTGAGTTTCGCCTTTGTAACAGTCTATCCTGCTGATGGACCCTTGGACAGCGCTGTGCTACGACTCTGGTATAGGAGGTTGTCACCTGGGTCACTTGGAATTGACTGGAAAGGACTAAATTGATTTTTTAAGTGGATGAGTGTGTGATCTCTTTTTTTAAGAGCCCTAGCATGATACATTTTTCTTTGTTAGTGCCAGAACAAAGGTGCACAGGCCAGAAACCTTGCTGTATTTGTGTTGGGCAGACCCTGACTGGAGGCAAGAAGATAAATTCAGTCCACTTTCTGCCCCCTTTGCTTTGCTATGGACATTGATTTACACACAGGCTTTCATTTAATGAAGCCCCAAAGGGAGGAACATAGGTTTCCCAGGGAGCAAAGTCCTATGTAGCTTTTGAATCATCATGAACTGATTTGGTCACTTACGCTCCTTAAACTTTAAAGAACCGGATCTCAACAAGTCCCGTAGAGTCGTTATATTCTTTGAGTGTAACATTCTTTGTGTACATACAGCTCTATCTTCTGGTTTAATACATTTGTAGGTATTTACTTTGCAAGGCCTCAATTTTCTTTATGTATCTAAAGATTTTTTTCCTAATGTTGGAAAATAAACACAGTCACTTCACCTAAAACAATCCGGAACATAGAGCTCACCACAGATGTTTAGAGCAACACAGTAGTCATGCAAGGCACCCAATATATTAAGAAAAGAAATGCTTTATTAAAGGATATACGACAAGAGTAAAAGGAGAGGCTCTCCCTGCTTCTGGATGGAAAAGTTAATACTGTAAAGATGTTACTCTATCTAACTTAAAATTTAAATCTAATACATTTCTGTTAGTGCCCCAGTAGGTTACTTTTCTATTGTATTTGACAGTTGATGATGAAGTTCATCTGGAAAAATAAATAAGGGAGTCATAGAACATTTTAAAACTAATTACAGTAACACAAGGGGCTTATTTTATCAGATATTAAAATAAACCAGAAAGTGAAAGTCACTCAATCATGTCCAACTCTTTGTGATCCCAGGGACTATACACTCCATGGAATTCTCCAGGCCAGAATACTGGAGTGGGTAACTGTTCCCTTCTCCAGGGGATCTTCCCAACCCAGGGATCAAACCCAGGTCTCCCACATTGCAGGTGGATTCTTTACCAGCTGAGCCACCAGGGAAGTCTAAACCATAAAGCCATAGTAATTAAACTGTGTAGTAGTGGCAAAGGAGAGAGAGATCAGAAGAGACAGTCCACAAACAGATTTGATTATATGTATTGATATACTCATAATAAAAGTAGCAATTTAAACCAAGCCATGGGAAACATTTTCTTTCTTTCTTTTTTTTTTTAAGGATTGGCGTTTATCCATTTAGTTAGTAAATGGATAGTAGAACATAAGTAGGTGTATAGAACGTCTGAAACAAACAAAACCAACCTCTTCTGTTAAAATAGTTTGCTCCATGAAAGAGCTGTGTCCCAAGCCATCCACTAGGTCAACTGATGTAAGTGACTTTACATCATAGTTTTCCCTATATTTAGAGACCTCCTTGTAATAGAAACGTTAAGTTCTAGGTGCGGAATTGAAGTAGACCCTTGTAACAGCAAGGATGAAAAGGCATGTAGAGTGCTTTTTGTTTTTTGAGTTCTGCTTTTATCTAGTATTTACTTCAGAAAGGTACTCAGTAAACACATGCTGAATTATTGAAATTTGCTCTGATTTTCTAACTTTTACAGGTCAGTTGTCCTGTTGAGCACAAGAGGACAGATAAAGCAGTTGAATATTTCGGATTCATTAGTACCTCTGGGATTAGCCAAGCCAGCCAATCTTTATAACAAAGGTTTGTATCTGTAGTCTTCCATAAAGTTTTTAGGAGAGCAGCAACATATGCATTTTTATGGTGGAGTGTTGCTACCAGCCTGCTTTCATGAGCCTGTTAGGCTGGGATGGGTATTATGAAGATAATTTCTAAATCAGGAGACAGTGTTAGAGGACGTGTGTTGGGATGTAGTTTGCTGTTTGGGGCAGGAGGTGAGTGGTAAGAGTTCATTTTCTGGCATAAGGAAGTATAGTTTTTTTTGTTGCTTCTTGTTGTGCTCACCTCCACCTCACCTTTCACATTATCTTGCCTGAAACTAGTAGAGATACACATTGAACTTTTTTTTTTTTTTTTAAAGGGAGTACCATATTTTTGGGATTCAATGGAAACTTTAAACCATCATGGACTAAGCTGTACACCAGCCCTGCTAGACAGGGCCTCGGGCTGCTTGAACAATTCATACCTTTGCAGCTGGACGAATATGGTTGTCACAGAGCTGGCAGTCTCCGCCGAAGAGACCTGGAGCTGTTGAAGCAAACTTCAAAGGCACATTAGAGACTTACCTGTAGCTTAAGTGCTGGGGGATAAAAATGTGAACTAACTTATTTAATTTATGGCATTTTAAAATGACACTGTTAACCCAATGGAACCATTTTCCTGTTTGAGGCAGAAAGGGGAGAAAAGTAAGAGTTTAAAGTGATTGCTTGAATACCAGCTCACGCACCTTCTAGTTGTACAAAATGTTAAAGAATTTATTTGTATTTGTTAGGCTGGTATATTTCAGAGATCAGTTCTCTTATCCCTCACGTCCCACTCCTGTGTTTTGTAGTGACCGTAAACAGTGCTTCACCTTTTGTACAAAATGGGATGTTGTGAGGGAAGGGGAGCTTCTGAGAGTCAGCCTGAGTCCTTGAGAGGACCAGCTCTTGTAGCACCTTGGATACTTGAAGTCTAATGTTCACTTGTGTCGTTGACTTTGGGTCAGCAGTTGACCTGGGTGGCTGGCATGTTCAGGAATGCCTTGGGCCCTGATTCCAGGCAGCCTTTGAGGATTTTGTATGATACTGAATGATGGAGTTTTAAGTGGCAACTCAGGCCCAGCTCATGCCCTTTTTCGCTTGGACATGTGCTATTTTTATTCATTTGTATATTGATTCCTTCTAAGGATTCAACTTTCAAACAGCAAGTATTATTGGGAAAAAAGGGCTTTTATGGGTTCGACATCCCTTTAATCTGTGACCATTGGGCAAAAATTCGACCTGCACCATGGTCTGATGTTGGTGGGACCATTTTTGCAGCTTTAATCCTTAGCCTGTTTGACTGTATATTTGTATTTAAAATGCAGAGCTGAGCTAAATATTTACATTTTTTAAAAAAAGAAGCAGGCCATTTTCCTGAACTATAAACTTGTGTCATTTCAACTTGCACAAAGGAAGTCTGTTCTTGGAGTTGCTCCTGCACCCGTTTTTTAAATTTGTTTTTGTGTGTGGATTTTTTTAAAAAAGCTTCTCTGCTCACCAACCTGGCAGGACAATTGCAAAAAACTTAATGGTACCCCGAAATATTGTACTCAGGGAGAGGAAAAACAGGAGAACCTTTTAAGGGCCAGAATCAAGGAGAGACTATTCAGAAACAAACCTCTTTTTAGCCTTAGAGGAGTCCATCACTCTTAAGTAAATCATTAGAGCCCACTGAAAAAAAGGCACTGTGATGCCCTATTTTCCTTCCTACTGGGTGTGTGCGTCTCCTGCCAGTGAGGACTGCCTGTGGCTAAAGGAGATGGGTGCCACAGCCAGGATGTCACTACACCAAGAGGAAAGAGGTGTTGAAATGCTTTTATCTTTTCCTAAACCCACAATGCATGAAGTGTAACGTGGGGATGGCCACAGCAAGGAATATGTTCAGGCTGACTTTGGCAATGAGTACAGACAAATTCACTCTTCTCTATCAAGAGCAACAGCTAACAGCCTGAAACTGCAGAGCAGCTCTGTGACTTTATTTCCATTACTTTACAAAATATGCTACCTCAAAGTGCTACCGATAAACCTTTCTAACTGTAAGTACTCTTGTTAAGAGTACGTGTCTTAATCAAAGTTTAGGTTTGGGGATGTTTTTTTTTGTACATTGATGAATGAAATCTTACCTATTAAATATATTATTGGATCATGGTTCCTCAAGGTGATTAAAGTTTGTTTGTGTGTGTGTGTGTTTTTTTTATGACAAATATCTTTTATGTGTGATTTTTAGAGTTTGGCTCTTTAAAGATTTGAAGAGGATATGTAAGTTCTAAAGCACTCAGTTTTTCTGATTTATATGCTAATGGTCAGGGCCCAATTTAAATAAAATAAAAATATGTGTGCATGTATTTTGTCATGTATGTGTGTGACTATCTATCTAGCAAGCAGTCTTTTTTTTTTTTTTTTCATTCCATATCCCATCTGTAAAGAAGCTATGGGCAGAAATAACGAAGGAATTTTCATCCACTAGGTAGATTTTGTAAGACTAAGTAACTTCAGAAGGCCGGTGCAGAGGTTTCTTAACTTCGGCTGCACATTGGAGAAAGCTAGGGAGCTTTAAAACCTATGATGGTCTGGTCTGTTCCCTCTACTTCAGCTCCTGTTTCACATTTAATTGGTGTGGGATGTAGCTTGGCCATTGGAATTTCTTTAAAAGCTCTCTGGGTGATACTAGTAACACGTAGCCAGGATTAGGTATCACTGCACTAATATAATAGGCCCACTGTTTAGCTTCAGTCTATAATTTTTTGTGTGATAAAAAGAAAATTATAATTATTTTTACTTGTGATTCCTATATTGCTTATGGAACTCCCAGCCCTAAACAAAACATTTTGCTATTGTCTGAACTTTCAGATAGCATTTTTAGTCCTTAGTTTTCTCAAATTGTTAAATTGGTTATCAGAGCTGATATACACATTTCAGGCAATTGGGAGCTTGCAGTCTGTTTTATTTCTACTGGGAAAATGTGTTCAAAGGTGATTTATAAGTTCGTAAGCATTTTCCATCAGGTGAGGCAGTTGGTTGAGCTCCAGAAATGTGGCCGTCCACGAATTGGCCAGCTGATGAGAAACACAGGACCTTCTCATATGTCGACAGACTTGGGTTTTAAGTCTTTCCTGTGAGATTTCTCCCTCTCCACCTGAATCAGCATGCTGTATATTATCTTCAGAGGCTGGAAGAGAGTGGTTGTGAGAAGATGAAAGACAGGCTCATGGTCTTGTAGAACAGGACTCCAAAGCAGCCACTAAACTGATGTTTAGGTCTGAGGGTTGGGAGGAGGTTTTATGACTCCTCTGTTCTCCAGCTTCATCAGAAGAGAACATATCCTTGTGCCATTAGATGGTTTGGAGGAGGGGCGGGCAATGAGGTGATGGATAGAGACTTGAATGCTTCAGATAACTTGTTTTCATTCCTTAAGGGATGAGGTAATGTTTGGATAAGTCCAGTTGAAAGGCATTTCAGTAAGCAGGTATGCACTTAATTTAAGTGTGTGTTTTTTTTAAGTTGGTTATAGTAGGTTAAGTACTTAAATTCCGTTGTGACAGTGTTTGTTGATTTCATGATGCGTAGTCGGAGTTTACCCTACAGAATTCTTGTTTGGCTTTCAGATACTTGTGAAATCAAGTTTAATAACCTGATAAATTCCCCTAGAAGTGAATACCATGAATGGGAGTAATTGGGTAACAGATTTGTATATTTATGGTTAGTCTTAACTTAGTAATAATCCAGACTTTTAGAAATATGAGTGCACACTCTGGACTGGAGCTCCTTTTCAACAAAAGGGAGGGAAAAAAGTTAAGAAAAGGCATCGCCAGCCCCTTGCTCACAAATAACAAAACACTGTTTATTTCTTGCTGAACTCTTGGCATCATTTGTAAGATTGAAAGTTTTACTCACATTTATCTTCAATAAAGACAGAGAAGCTGAAAAAAAGGATGCTAGTTAGGCCTTGGTGTTGTAAGGAATGGCACACAACACTTTGCTTTTATGTGATAAAATTAAAGAATGACTGATTGAAATATGATTTCTGAATGAGGAACTGTGCCCCACAGGGCATCCAAAAATATCAGCCAAAGCAATATATGAAAATGTTATTCCTGAAAATCCAACAAATAGGGGGTCAGAAAACAACTTCATAGATTCATTTAAAGTTTTTTTCCTAAGATGAACATTGTAATTCATCTGGTTGTGAAAGGTAATAACAGATTTAAGATTTGTCCTCAGAAAAGCTTAGACTTTTTCATCAAAATTGGTAAGTCAAGAACTGCAAAACTAACCTGTTGAATAAACCTGTCCCCTTGACTGGTTTTGTACTAATTTTGAGCCAAGAATGGTTTCATATCTTCAAATATAACATGTTAGAAAAAGTCAAAAGAGAAATATTTTATGATGTGAAATTATGTATAAATTATATATTGGTGTCCATTAATAAAGTCTTATTGGAGGACAGTCATGTTCATTTTGTTACATATTAACTACAGCTTGCATATGGCAATGGCTTGTTTGAGTAGTTGCCACAGAGACCATGGCCTGCAAAGCTGAAAATATTTACAGGCATGCCTTATTTTATTGTGCTTCACTTTATTGCATTTCTCATGTATGGGTTTTTTTTTTTTTTTTTTAACAAATTGAAGGTGTGTGGCAGTACAGCATGGAGCAAGTCTATTGGTACCATTTTTCTAGTAGCATTTACTCACTTGGGTCTCACATTTTGGTAATTCTTGCAACATTTCTAACTTTTTCTAACAAATTATATTTGTTATGATCAGTGATCTTTGATGTTACCACTGCAAAAGAATTACAGGACTCACTGAAGGCTCAGATATTGATTAGCATTTTTTAGCAATAAAGTTTTTAAATTAATAAATGAACATAGTTTTAGACAATGCTGTTGCCCACTTAATATACTACAGTATAGTGTAAACTTTTATATGCACTAGTAAAAAAATTTGTGTGACTTGCTTTATGGTGATATTGTTTTATCACAGTGATCTGGAACCAGACTGGAAGTATCTCTGAGGTATGTCTGAACTGTTTTCCTTTACTGAAAGAGTTTGCTGACCCTTGATCTTGGTGTAGAGTATACTGGTGTTCATTGTACTGTTCTTGGAAAACTTCCTAAGGCTTGAGAATTTTTTAAACAAAATTAAGGGAAAAATCTTCATCAGAATCACCTGAGGTACTTGATGAACCTGCAAAATCCCAAGCTCCAACTCAGACTGGAGAATTGGCATTTCTGGGAATTGCAGCTGGAAATATAATTGTATAACAAGCTCCTCAGAGGATTTCTCTGGTGGTCCAGTGATTGAGACTCTGAGCTTCCAGAGCCAGGAGCACCAGTTCAATCCCTAGTTGAGGAACTGGAAACCCCACATGCGGCGCAGCACAGCCAAAAAATTAAATATAATAGTAACAATAAAAATGAGCTCCCCAGGTGTTTCTTATGAGCACTAACATTTGAGAACCCCATAACAAGTAGTAAGCCCCTGTTATCGCTCTCTCTCTTTTTTCCTTTAATAGAGGATATAGCTGAACAAATGTTTCTTTTTTTTTTTTTAACTCTTGACAGCTCCATCTACACTGTCTTCCCCACAATGTTTGGTGACTAATATAGGGCAGAACTGGTGCCCAACACAGTATGTGGTTGTTTTGGGGGCAAAGGTTTGGAGCCTGTGATAAAGTCTCTTCACTGTCTGAAATTCTCACTGTTAAAATTATTCCTGTGACTAAAATGACTTCTAGAAAGAAATCCCAGCCATCCTTGAGAGTTCTTTTTATTATTTTAAGGAGTCTAAAGGGAAATGTACAATAAGTCACAATCAGGCTGCATGACTAACAAAAACATAAGTTTCTTTGCTTTTGGATGGAACTGTATTCATCCTAGTTATCCCACATTTATCAAAGTGCTGATTGGCAATTGCAGGTCTATTTTTTTTTAAAGGTAGAATGAATTATTTCATATAAGCAAGTTGCTTTGTACACAAAAGCCTCTTGATACATGAGCTTCATGGAGAGGTTTTGGAAAAGGTTGGATGGATTTGAGGGGTCCTTACCAGGAAGGAGGGTAATATACTCTCTGGGAAGGCATGGAAGGTTTATCTTGTTCCACCTTCTCCCACCAGCTTTCGTTAATCATAACACCCAGTTCCTGAGGGAGGAAGGCTTTGGTCAGATAGGTTTCTTATGTGGGAGAATTTAAGATCTTCAAACTTGGGAGACAAGGGGCATCATTAGTTCCAATATGGGTGAGAGAAGAAGGGAGTTCTGACAGGGGAAAGTCCATGCCAGAACTTGTTGCCTCTTTCAAAATTATGCATGTGAGTAGTCTTCTCAGGAAAATAGCTCAGTGAATAAAGGATTCCAGACAGTCAAGTGCCTGATAGGGTTCATTGTTGAAGGTATGGTGGGTGTTTTATCTGATGCCACTAAGGCTCTTACCAGCAGTGTTTCTTCAAACTGTTTCCCAATCCTGATCCTCGACCTTTTCATCTATTAAATGGAATGACTAATAGTTTTGTAAAATTACAGAGGGGATCAAATAAGAATAGTCAACAAACCTGGGTGTTTTATTTACAAAGAAAGTCAGATTTCCAGACAATTTGTTATCTGAAACCTGGGTTTGCCTCTTGTTGGGTATTAAGCTGAAGGACACAACCAAGCTACCGATCGGGAGAAGGAAAAATTATTACATGTGATGAGTAAGAACACCGGGGGTCTTCCCCAAAGCATTGTCTCCTGGAACAGCAAAATTGAAGTTTTAAGCTAAGGGTACAAACATAGTCATGAAGGGGCTTGGCTGCAGACAGAATCCAAGCTCTAGTTGACTGAGGTCAGAAAATGTCAATATGGTTGTCCTATTTGTTTTTGGTCAGTCACTAAGTTGTGTCCGACTCTTGGCAACCCTATGAACTGCAGCGAGTCAGGCTTCCCTGACTTCACAGTCTCCCGGAATTTGCTCAAACTCGAGTCCTTTGAGTCAGTGATGCCACGCAACTATCTCATCTGCTGCCACCTTCTCCTTCTGCTGTCAATATTTCCCAGCATCAGGGTCTTTTCCAGGGCTCTTCACATCAGGTGTCCAAAGTATTGAAACTTTAGCTTCAGCATCAGTCCTTCCAGTGAATGTTCAAGGTTGATTTCCTTTAGGATTGACTGGTTTAATCTTCTTGCAGTCCAAGGGACTCTCGAGTCTTTTCCAGCACCACAGTTCAGAAGCATCAATTCTTCGGTGCTCAGCCTTCTTTATGGTCCAACTCTCACATTTGTATATGACTACTGGGAAAACCAGAGCTTTGAGTATAAAAATCTTTGTTGGCAAAGTCATGTCTCTGCTTTTAAGTACACTGTCTAAGTTTGTCATAGCTTTCCTTCCAAGGAGCAGGCTCTTTTAATTTCATGGCTGCAGTCACCATCTACAGTAATTTTGGAGCCCAAGAAAATAAAATCTGTCCTTGCTCCCACTTTAACCCCTTCTATCTGCCATGAAGTGATGGGACTGGATGTCATGATCTTAGTTTTCTGAATGTTGAGTTTTAAGTCAGTTTTTTCACTCTCCTCTTTCACCCTCATCAAGAGGCTCTTTAGTTCCTCTTCACTTTTTGCCATTAGAGTGGTATCATCTGCATATCTGAGGTTGTTGATATTTCTCTCAGAAATCTTGATTCCAGCTTGTAATTCATCTAGCCTGGCATTTTCGATGATGTCCTCTGCATGTAAGTTAAATGAGCAAGGTGACAACATACAGCCTTGGCATACTGCTTTCCCAATTTTGAACCAGTCTGTTGTTTCATGTTCAGTTCTAACTGTTACTTCTTGACCTGCATACAGGTTTCTCAGGAGACAGGTAAGGTGGTCTGTTATTCCCATCTGTTAAAGAATTTTCCACAGTTTGTTGTGATCCACACAGTCAAAGGCTTTAGCATAGTCAATGAAGAAGAAGTAGGTTTTTTTCTGGAATTCCCATGCTTTTTTCATGATTCAGCAAATGTTGGCAATGATCTCTGGTTTCTCTGCCTTTTCTAAATCCAGCTTGTAAATCTGCAAATTCTTGGTTCATGTACTGCTGAAGTCTGTCTTGAAGGATTTTGAGCATTACCTTGCTTGCATGTGAAACGAGTGCAACTGTACTATAGTTTGAACATTCTTTGACATTGCCCTTCTGTGGGATTGTAATGAAAACTGACTTTTTCCAATCCTGTGGCCATTGCTTAGTTTTCCAAATTTGTTGACATATTGAGTGCAGCACTCATGTATTCTAATTTAGTCTGTTGTGTGTGTGTTTTTTTTTTTTTTTTTAGGACTAAGGATTAGGGAATCTGTATTTTTTAAATTAATTTTTATTGGAATATTGTTCATTTACAGTGTTGTGTTAGTTTCTGCTATCGGGAATCTGGAATCTGTATTTTTTTAAACAAACTTCAGAGAGAATGTGAGGTCTGGGAACCACTGAGAACTCATTATGAAAGGCCCTGCCCTAGTTTTAACACACTTCCTGGACTCAGTCATTTGTATCTAGAAAAGAGGCCCTCAGGGCAGGCAGTGCTTGTTTAGTGAATTGGTTTGAGCATCCAGAATGAGGTTTGCATTTAGGCCCTTCCTTGGACTGGCACCATAACTCAGCAAACCGGCTGTGTTCAGACTCCAGCTATGAAATGTGGAAAGACAACTATGAAGTGAAAACCCGTGGCTGCACCCTGTTCTGTAGCTGGCGCGTGCAGTCTCCTGCTCTCCACTCTCATGAGTGAAAACTGTCGTTGATGGTTTGCCTCTTTTAATCCCTTTTAGCATAAACTAACATGGAATGCAAAAAACTCATTTCTGATTCTCTTTCAATACTTTATCCACATTTCACTCCTTCTTATCAAGTAGGAAAAATGCTACTGTGCCGTGAAATGGTTCAGAGGGAAGGTTTAGGCGATGAACTGAAGCTGAGTTAGAGGACATGGAAAGTGAGTGCCTTTGGCAACAAATCTTACGATGTTTATGGTACCCCATTTCTTTCTAGCACAACTCCACCTCCATCTCCTCTTCACTGCCCGGAGCCCACTGCTATGGCCTTGTCACACTGGGCGAGACCATGTTCCCAACCCTCTTTGTACCTTTGATTCCCTATCATTGCTCACATGTTCCATGTCCAGCCCTCAGCATCCTTAGCCCTTTGTAAACTAGTTCAAAGTCAGACTGGTTCACATGTCTAAAACAAATTCCCTCTCAGGCATAAAAGCCATTTTCATATCTGCCCACAGTGACTATAATGCTAAAAGTAGGGTGTGTTGCTTGAAGTTTTATCTGATTTGGTTGTTTTTTTTTTTTTCTGATTTGGTTGGTTTTTAAGACAATTTTGCCCTCCTACATACTTCACCTGCACATGAGGCTGATTCTACTGAAGCCTGGAGGAAGTTTACAAATCTGGAAAATTTACAAACCGGATAATCATTCACTAGGTACTGGGGTCACTACCATCTACAGGATATGAATAGTTGTATTTGAATGGAGTCCCTTCTGACGAGCTTCAGGAAGGTTACGGATAATACTGTGATTTTCCTCCTGCTTAAGCAATGTTCTCAAAACATGGAAACTAGATGAGTAACTCTACCTGGCTCTGAAACATATAATCTATTTGGATTGCAGGCCCAGGGTCTTGGCCACAAAAAAGTGTATTTATTCCAACATCTTCCTGGAAGCTGTGCTCTGTGAGCCCTGGAAAATCCCCTTTGTTTATGGTATCCTACATTTCTGTAAATCACCTTATTTCAATAGCTGAGAGGAAGAGATTTGGTAATTATAGCTTTCCTTTGTTGCAGCTCTATATTGAAAACATATGCCAACAAGGTTAGGTAAGAATCCAAGTAGATAGATGATATATAAACAAGATTAGGAATCATGAGGATTAGGGGCTTCCTGTGCAGTTTTATCCAGAAGAAAAAGGTCAATTATAATACAAACCCCAAATTTTTTTTTTTTTTTTGCTGGAGGGTGTATGGTTTTATTAAACCAATAATCTATGCTTTCTGTCTCTTGCTTACAATTACTTGAAATGAGTTAGTTTATTTCAATTATAAATTTTTAACATGATGTCTACAAATATTACATTTAAAAATCAAGTATAAAGATAAAGACCATTACAGTATACTAACACATATATACAGAATTTAGAAAGATGGTAATGATAACCCTACATGCAAAACAGAAAAAGAGACACAGATGTACAGAACAGACTTTTGGACTCTGTGGGAGAAGGCGAGGGTAGGATGTTTCGAGAGAACAGCATCGAAACATGTATATTATTTAGGGTGAAACAGATCAGCAGCCAAGGTTGGATGCATGAGACAAGTGCTCGGGCCTGGTGCACTGGGAAGACCCAGAGGGATTGGGTAGAGAGGGAGGTGGGAGGGGGGATCGGGATGGGGAATACATGTAAATCCATGGCTGATTCATTTCAATGTATGACAAAAACCATTACAATATTGTAAAGAAATTAGCCTCCAACTAATAAAAATAAATGAAAAAAAATCAAGTATAACTGTTGGGGAGTCAACTTCTAATTTATCAACTTAACACCTATATTGCAGCTACCTATCAGATTAAAATAACGAGAGTTTCTTTAAATTTTATTTAGTTCTTTATTTCAGCCGTTTACAGAAGGTAAATGATAAATATAAAGCATAACGGTAACCAATGAAAGACTTGGAAGTAAAGGGTGAGGAGGGAGAAGAATGACTCTACCCTGGTTTTCTTTAACTTTTTATTTAAGCTCTCTCTGTAGTTAATAACCAGTCAGAGCCCGTTGAATCTATCTAGTCATTGAACTTCTGAGTTTGCTTAGTGAGATACTACTATTTTAAACAAATCCTGGCCTCCGTGTTAGTGTGTGTGTTTTGCTCTCATATGTCTGAAAGTTTATTCATTGAACCAATATCATTATTTTGGTGAGAGCTACAAAAAACATTACACTGGTGATTGTGATGCTAAAGGAAAAATATTCAAGGCACTTGTGAAAGATGGTAAGGCAGACTTTATTAAAGGGGCTGTTGCAATGGAGTTTTGCAGTAGGGGAGAGAGATGGAGTGCAAATCCAAACATAACAAGGACATGTGAAGAATTATACCCAAGGAGCAGGGTGGGGACTGGTGGATGTAAAGCGGCTAAGAAAAAGCAGCAGGGGTTGGGGAATTCTGGCTTGACAGGAGTTTTGCTGAAGGTGGGCAAAGGTGATGAAATGAAGCTGGGCCCAGGTGATGAAATACTAAAGAGTGGGGAGGGGAAATGAGAAATTTGGTTAGATATTAAGGATGGGGAGTTTTCAGTAAGTTGGAGTTTTGCTAAAATGATTAAAAAGGCCAAGGACAGAGGCCAAGGTCAGAAAAAAGACCCAGAGGAGCCTGATTCAAGTTGGTCATGGAGAGCCTTTGTCAGCGGTTCAAGAGTGAAGGTAAGTCTACTGTTAATGACCATGGGGAAGTTTGTAATTTAGATGTACTCCCCTGCTTGGTATTAAATTGAAAGCTAGATAAAGAGGGTTTAGACTTCCTCTCTGATTAGATTTCTGTGAGTCAAACTGCCTTGAATGATGAAGTTTCAGATACCACACGGAAAAGGAACAGGTTTTAAAGATGGAGGAATCCTGGTTATGGATTCTGCCATTATCTATTGTTTCCCAAAGTACAGGATTATCCTTCTTAAAATGTAGTTTGTGGGCCATTTCCATCAGAACCTTGCAGTTTACTGTTAAAACTGTGGATTCATAGGTTCCATTCTAAATGGGTTGAATTAGAATCTTTGGCTAAACCCAGAAGTCTGCATTTAAACAAGCAACCTAACCAGTGAAGTGAACCAAAGAACCCAGAAGCAGATTTGTAACAAAGATGGCATTACAACCAATGGGTAAAGGATACATTATCCAATACACTCGAGAAAGGTTGATTTTCCACATAGAAAAAAATGCAGTTAGATCCCTACCTCATAGTACGAAGAAAAGTAAAGTCCATGTAATTGGAATATTTAAATGTAGAAAGTAGTACTATTAAAACTTCTGAAGTGAAGTGAAAGTTGCTCAGTCGCGTCCAACTCTTTGCAACCCCATGGACTGTCCATGGAATTCTCCAGGCCAGAATATTAGAGTGGGTAGCTTTTCCCTTCTCCTGGGGATCTTCCCAACCCAGGGATCGAACCCAGGTCTCCTGCATAGCAAGCAGATTCTTTACCAGCTGAGCCACAAGGGAAACCCATTAAAACTTCTAGAGAGTGGGAATTCCCTGGAAGTCCAGTGGTTAGGACTCACTGCTTTCACTTCCATGGGCTGGGATTCAATCCACGGCCACCCAGGGCAGCCAATAAATAAATATATAAAACATTTAGAGAAAATATAGAAGAATATAATTTTGATATTGGAATGACCTTAAATACATGAAAGATACAAAACATGAAA
The DNA here is from genome assembly GCF_910594005.1 of Cervus elaphus. Taxonomy (NCBI): domain Eukaryota; kingdom Metazoa; phylum Chordata; class Mammalia; order Artiodactyla; family Cervidae; genus Cervus; species Cervus elaphus. Next base: position 46,090,690 of record NC_057843.1, on the reverse strand, counting down.
AAAATAATTATACTAAATTACAATTTAATAATTTTGTGTGACAAAAGGTAAAATAAGCAGTCAAGAGGAACCCCACAAACTTGGATAGGGTATTTCTAACAAGTATAACAAATAAAAATTAGTATAAAAAACCTAAGAACTTCTCTAAATCATTAAGAAAAATAAAAGCAAACCAAGGGAGGTTTTTAATCATATCCAACTCAGAACAGGACATCTGAAGCAAATACATATATGAAAAGATGTCTAACTGTATGATTATTTAGGGGGAATTCAATTAAAAAGTGAAATATTATTGAAAGGGTTCATGAATATGCAGAAAAAATGAATTTTTTAGATAACACTGTTGGCTGGAAAGTATATAGGTACAAACGCTTTGGAGATCAAATTGGCGATATCTAACAGCTTTGTGTGTATGCTATCCTAATTATATATATGCCTTGAATTTTTTGTTCATGTGTGCAAAAGAGGTATGTAGAGATACTTACTGCTGTTTTTATATGAGTCAAAAATTGGAATAATGTGAACACTCATCATTGATGGACTGCATAAATACATTATATCAATAGTATACTCACACATGGGACTACCATACTCCAGTCAAAATGAATGAATTATGTCTTAGTGCATCAATATAGATGCAACCTAATGCTGGGTAGACAAGGTACAAATTGATACATATGAAATGATAACATTTATGGATACAAACATATTGTTGAAGTTGCATGACCCAATTTCCTCTTACAAGAGGTTTTCTTCCTATTCTTGCTAACTTTGGAAATTCATTATCTTGTATTTTGATATCAGAATATTCAGGCTAAAATTACTTTGTCATTCATATGGTATTATCACATTCAATCTTTTGTATTTTACAAACTCTTTTAAAATGAACTGTTAATTTTAGAATAGTTTTAGATTTATTGAAAGATTGTGAAGAGAGTTCCCATAAACCCCACATCTAGTTTTTCCCATTATTAACATTGATATCTTACATTATTAGTATATTATACCTGCTATAATTAATGAAATAATAAGTCAAATAAAGTTCATATTTTATTCAGATTATCTTAGTTTTTAACTAATACCTTTATTTGTTCTAGAATCCCATTTAGGATACTATGTTAAATTTATTAGTCATGTCCCTTTAGGCTCCTATAGGTTGTAGAGTTTCTCAGACCTTTTTTTGTTAATGACTTCGACAGTTTTGAGTTGTACCTGTCAGGTATTTTGTAGGATCCCTCATTGGAGTCTGATATTTTCCTCATGATTTGACTGGGTTTTGGAAAAGAAAAGCACAGAGATAAAGTACCATTCTAATCACATTCTATCAAGAGTGCCTATTATTAACACTACTTATCACCTTAAATGTGATCTCTATCACCTGGTAGAAGTCATTTGTCAGGTTTCTCAGCTGTAAAGTTGCCTCTTTGTCCCCTCTTTCTGTACTGTACTTTTTGGATGGAAGTCACTATGTGCAGCTCACACTAATCTCCTTTTTAAAAAGAGAAATTGTAGCTCAGAATGATAAAGTAATTTGCCCTACATCATAGAGTTACTTATACCTAGTCCAAGGGCCACAGTAAGAGGCTTACTTCATGTACAGTAATTTAATTTTAAAATTAATCAGTGTGATTCAATTAATTTTATTTCACTTATATTTTACATTTAATTTACACTTAAGGTTAAGAGAGTGTGCTTAGCACATGAAAAATAGTGTCTCCTTGCCCCCAACAATCCTTCTACTCAAAATATACAGGTTTATTAAGTGACATGTTTTGTGCATGTGCGTGTGCATGCACACACACATACACACAGCTGAACTCAAAATAAATACAGGAAAATTTATACAGGTTGGAAACTGGAAAGGAACTAGTATCAAAGGGTAGGAGCTAAAGTTCCATGGGAACCAGAAATTTAAACCAGAAACTTAGTCTGCCCCTAACAATTGCCATCCAGGCAGGAAATTCCAGGGTCCTGAATCTTTGAAATATAGTCCAGAAGACAAGAGGTCCATGCCCAGATGGGTATATCTTCTTCAACTCCTGGATTCCTTAGCTCTTGAAGACAGACACACAGGATGAAGGCCAGAGGGGCCCTTTAAAGTGCTAGGTCACACATCAGGGCCATATACCCAGGTCTGAGGGTGGTATTCTGAATAGTCGGGGGACCATACTTCAGGAAAGAGAAACATGATTGCAAAGTGAAGCTATGGGGTACAAGAAGTGATGATGAACAAAGGAAGCCGTAAAACATAGAACATAATTCTAAAAAATACTTCCCACAGAGTAACAGGCATAACAATATTTGTGTTTGAAAACAGACTAGAAATAAAATACCACATACTAACTTGAAAGTTATGAGGTAGAGGAAGGTACTATGTGCTAAGGTCCTTGTCTTCTTCAGGAGAGAAAAGAGAGATTGATTGGCTTTGTCATCATATTGTAAATGCTTCTTAAAAATCAAGCACAAAATGCATAACTTCCAAACTGAAAAGCAAACAGAAAAGTTTGAGAAATCTATTTAATGAAAGATAGCACCACCCCCACAAAAAAAAAGAGAAAAAAGAAAACCAATATGGCTGATTCATATCAATGTATGACAAAAAAAAAAATAATAAATTAAAAAAAAAAATAAATAGCAAAAAATAAAATATAGAATAAAATGGTAGAAATTCAAATGTATCAATAATTATAGAAATTAGCTTCAGATTAAATTCACTTTTCTAATAATGGATTAAAAAATCTGGTTTAAAAATAAAATATAAGCTGTGTATAGGCATGCCTTACATAAAATATTATGGAATAATTAAAAATGAAAAGAGAAAATAACACTAAATTATATATAAAAAGTTGATGTAACAATATTAATATTGAATACTATTAATAGAATACTGCAAAAAATTAAGAAGGAAAATATATAACAGAAAAAGAAGGAAACATAATGTTAGGAGGTAGCATTAAGGGACAAAAATAAATCTCTCAGAAAAGTTGATAGATCAAGGAAGCCAAATTAAGGAACCAATCCCCATGCTGAATCATGGAAGTAGGAAATAGGCACTCATTTGCTATCAAATTCGGGAACTGTGGTTCAGTCTTCAATTTGCTTTACAGTGTATGCCACATATTTCCCCTGTATTTCTTAAGTACATATTTTCAGTTCTCCAAACTTACCACGTGTTCTCTCTCGAGCTTCATACAGACTTTTCTCTCTACCCACCACATCTTTCTCCTCCCCACTCCTTTTCTTGGCTAACTACCTCTGATCTTATTTTAACGGTTCTATCCTCTGAGAATATCCTCACTGTGCCAGGGGCTCCCGTAGCACCTCATACTTCTCCTACAATGGCACGTGCACACCTGAATTGTAATTGCCTGTTACTTTTCTTTCTCCTCTGCTACGTAGTAAGTGTTCTGAGGCTAAAGCTATACTCTTTTCTCTTATTGCAGTACACCGCCTGGCATACGATTTGCTTCTTGAGTAAATAAATCAGTGAAGGAATGAGATAAGTAAAAATGAAATCTGATTGCAGCTGGAGAGATTAATTCTACCTAAGGAGACTGCTTCAAAGAAGAAGAGAACTTTAAGAAAAAATTTGGAAAATGAACTAAAAGTGTTCCAGATAAAGGGAACAGTGAAAAAAAGGCCTGGAGGATAGAGAGCAGGGAACAGCAGGGAATTTGGGTAGTGAAATTTAGTGTGAAAGTGCAAGTCACTCAGTCGCGTCCGATTTTTTGTGACCCCATGGACTATACAGTCCATGGAATTCTTCAGGCCAGAATACTGGAGTGAATAGCCTTTCCCTTCTCCAGGGGATCTTCCCAACCCAGGTCTCCTGCATTGTGGGTGGATTCTTTACCAGCTGAGCCATAAGGGAAGTCCAAGAATACTGGAGTGGGTAGCCTAACCCTTCTCCAGCAGATCTTGCTGACCCAGGAATTGAACTGGGATCTCCTGCATTACCAACTGAGCTATCAGGGAAGCCCTGAAATTTAGGGTAGCTGGAGCATATATGGCAGTGAAAGAAGGAGAATGGGGCTGAAAATTGAGATTGGGATCACCCTATAGAGCCTGGAATGCCATGCTAAGGAGCGTAAACTTGAGTCTTTAGGTGAGAAAGATCCATTAAAAATATTTAAACAGAAGAAATGATTGTGGTAGTTATTCGAGCAACTCACCAAATAGTTTCAGTTCTTCCCACTTCTAAGCCTCTATTAGGATTATACTTCCTTGTCTGCCTTTGAAGCATGACCACATAACTCACTTTTACCAATGCTAATGTATGCCATGTCTGCAGAAACTGTAAGAGACACTATCTGATCTGCCACTGAGTCTTGGCCTTAGCTCTTCTAGAAGCATGAACTTTGGTCCTTGAGTGAGAATGACATAAAGAAGACCCTTGGCTATTTGTCACAGACATCTATAAGGCACAAGGTTTTGTTCTTATAAGACACTGAGATACAATGCTTACTGCTTATTTCTTCTATTATAGGTTCTTTTTTTCTTTTTCTTTTTTTGCCTAATTTTGCTTCATATCTGACAGATCAGTTGGACTTAAGGCTGGGAGAAAAATTAGGAGACCATTCTATTATGACATTGGCCATAGGGAAAGTGATGAATGGATTGTGAGCATAAGGACAGGGACTGCAAGGATTTTACTCATTTATGAATTTCTGGTGCCTGGCACAGTTCCTAGAACAAAAGCGGTGTAGGGGGAGAATTCTTGTTCTCATGTTTTCATAAGGATTGTTTAATATTGCCCCAAACTATCTGTCCAAGTCATTTTGACTTGTAAATGTGATCTTGTATTGAAACAGAATCTTGGTCCCATCACTTCATGGCAAACAGATGGGGAAACAATGGAAACAGTGACAGACTTTATTTTGGGGGGCTCCAAAATCACTGCAGATGGTGACTGCAGCCATGAAATTAAAAGATGCTTGCTCCTTGGAAGAAAAGTCATGACCAACCTAGACAGCACATTAAAAAGCAGAGACATTACTTTGCCAATAAAGGTCTGTCTAGTCAAAGCTACGGTTTTTCCAGTAGTCATGTATGGATATGAGAGTTGGACTATAAAGAAAGCTGAGTGTCAAAGAATTGATGCTTTTGAACTGTGGTGTTGGAGAAGACTCTTGAGAGTCCCTTGGACTGCAAGGAGATCCAACCAGTCCATCCTCAAGAAATCAGTCCTGAATATTCATTGGAAGGACTGATGCTGAAGCTGAAACTCCAATACTATGGCCACCTGACGTGAAGAACTGACTCATTGGAAAAGACCCTGATGCTGGGAGGGACTGGGGGCAGGAGGAGAAGGGGACGACAGAAGATGAGATGGTTGGATGGCATCACCGACTCAATGGACATGAGTTTGAGTAAACTCCAGGAGCTGGTGATGGACAGGCAGGCCTGGAGTGCTGCAGTCCATGGGGTCACAAAGAGTCAGACATCACTGAGTGACTGGACTGAACTGAGGTAGATTAAATAAGGATCTTGTGCTGTGTGTTTTGCTTCAGTCCTGTCAGACTCTTTGCAACCCTGTGGACTGTAGCCCACCAGGCTCCTCTGTCCATGGGATTCTCCAGGCACGAGTGCTGGAGTGTTTCCATGCCCTCCTCCAGGGGATCTTCCCCACCCAGGAATTGAACCCTTGTCTCTTATGTCTTTGAGAGTATCCTAGATTTAGGATAGGCTATGAATCCAATGGCTGGTACCCTTCTAAGAGAAAGGGGAGGGAGGTTTGGGGCGGGGGAAGCCTTGTGAAGATGGACGCAGAGACTTAGAGTTATGCAATTACTAGCGGAGGAATGCAAAGGATGCCAAAAATCATCAACAAATAGAAAATAGGTAAGGAATGGATTCTCTTATCAGAGTCTCCAGGAGGTACCAGTGCTGCTGACACTTTAATTTTGGATTTCCGGCCTCTAGGACTCTGAGTGTACGTTTCTGTTTGTCGTTTTTGTAAAACTTGTAGGTTTATTTCATGGGGCGGGGTGCGGGCGAGTCAGAACTCCTGCTTGCGGGTCATCCTCCTCCTTCCGAGCGCATTCCGCGGCCTGGCGTGGGCCTCGTGGGCAGAGTGGGGCCGCCTCCTGCGCAGGCGCGCTGGTCTTCGCTCCGCGCTCCCACCTGTGCGACCCGCAGCCCTGCCCGCCGCCCTCCGCGCCCACCCCCGTCCCGCGACCTGCCTCGAGAGCATTCCTGAGTGCCGGCTCCTCGCCTTTGTTTTCTTTCCGTTCCCTGTGAATCACCATGGCCGGGAAGAAGAGGTCCTTCTCACCAAGGAGAAGCGTTGCTGAGGAGGGAGGTGAGGCGCCGGAGGAGTTTCTGGCGCTGGGGCTGGTCACGGGCCTGGCGTGTGGAGCCTGGAGGCCCGGTCTTGTCGGTGCCGAGGTGTCACGCCCTGGCCAGGAACTGAGAGGCCGAGGGGGTAAGGAAACGGATGCGGAACTTGAAGCGTGGAAATAGGTGGGGAACTTGGGGCGCGCCTTGAAGGTAGTGGCCCTTGTGGTAGGTGTTGGGCCCGAAATTGGCCACCTCACAGCTATACAGGTGTACCTGGAAGCCCTCCCTCGTCTCCTCCTGCAGCCCCGTGAGCCGGGCAACCCGCGGCCGGGTCTTGAGGTGGACACAGGGCTTAGGGTCAGGGCGTGTGGGGGCCCTGGGGCCAGCGGAGCTGGGGCTTGGGCTTGAGCTTGAGGAGTGCCTGAGCCAGAGCTGGGCCTGGGCTTGCTCCTCCTTGCTGCCCACCCGACCTGAGCGCCTGGCTTGCTCTGGCTCTGCGCCACTTGCTCACCTCCGTCTGGTTGTCAGATATACTGTTGTTTTAAGCCACTAAATCGGTGATAATTTTTAATAGTAGCCTTAGAAAATTAGCATCAAACTTATGCTCCACTTCTCAACAGCATTGGAATAACTTTTTCAGTTACATTCTCTTTCTACATCCCATGCTTCACCCTCCGCACAGGAGTAAGTGATTAACCTGATTTGTGAGGTTGGGGAGTTCTCTTGTTTCACCTCATGCTCTTCCAGGCTTTTTTAGGCTAGCCTGTGGGATGTGTATGTTCTCTTACTCATCTCTACCATTAATTAAGCAAACCTGATCAATGATGATCTGAACCTGTTTTTAGAAGATCGCTAGGCATGAAAAAAGTGAAAGTCGCTCAGTTGTGTCTGACTCTCTGTGAGTCTAGGGACTGTAGCCCGCCAGGCTCCTCTGTCCATGAAATTCTCCAGGGAAGAATATTGGAGTAGGTTGACATGCCCTGCCCCAGAGGATATTCTTGACCCAGGGATTGGACCCTGGGTTTTCTGCACTGCAGTCAGATTCTTTACTGTCTGAGCCACTGAAAGGCAATATACAGTTCTTCGTGTAGTTGGCTAGGCACATACATGCTTTGAGGCTGTTCCTTCAGATGATTTGCACGATTGGATGTGTGGTGTGGCCCTGAGGGCTTGAGAAACTGGAGGTCTTAAAGATGAAGGTTCTGTATTTGTACTGTGCAACATGTTACTTTAAACTCTTACTGAGCTTTACTTGTTACTCAGCCATGATGAAAAAGACAATATTTAATCAACTTTAGGATTCCATCGATTGCAAGGATTACAACTGTTTTATGTACTACCAAGAAAGAAGAAAACTGCATATGAATCAGCCCAGAGCCAATTATTGCTTTGACATGTCTCTCAGCTTTTCTGAGAGTCTGGCAATTTCTCTTGCCTCCGGTGGCATCCACTGACTTGTGATGGTAAGTTCTTTGTATATATCTCAGTAATGAAATATAACATTATATACTTGCAAACATCTTTTTTTCTCAGTTCCTATAAAGTATTTAGTTATTCCCTTATAAGAAAATTTGGCAGTGTGGTCATTCTTCCTACAAGGAATATTTTCTGTTCAGTTTCCATGTCTTTCTACATACACAGTAGACTTTGTTTCACTCATATCAAATGTATATCCTTCTGCTATGTTACTGTGCCTTTCTGCATTCTCCAGACTTTTTGTTTAAATGCTGAATCGTAGCAAAAGATTTTTGAAAATGTTTAACAACAGTTAAATTCAGCACTGTAGTGCCAGATTGCACAAAGCTCAGGAGAGGTGATGCCATTCATATGAACAGCTATGACCGATGAGGCATATACCAGCAATGACAGCTCAGTCATGGTGCTGCCTGGCTGGTAGGGATTGTAAATGCAACACTTTGGGTTGTAAGAAAATTCAATTTCAGTGTATTAGATTTGAAAAGAACAAAGTGTGCCTTAGAATTGCTGAAATATGTAAATTAAATTTTTTTACAGAAATAGGTAATCAAAATCTACAAATAAACTTTGAACTTAATTATAGCCACTTTTTTTTGTTCTGCAGTAGGGAACTAGAAGTAGATAAACCTATAATTGATTAAATCAGTGTTTCAGTATTGTATTTTATTTGAAAATGACCTAGATAATCAGTGAATTTCTATCAGTTCACTTGATAGAACTCTACCAAGTGAAACTACCAAGTTTCACCTTGGTGAAACTCTAAGGTTCCAAGTTACCAGAAGACTTTAGAAACTGTTTTTAAGTAAACATATTTTATAAAATCTCATCACTGTTGAAAAATTCATTTATAAACTTTTACTCCCCTTCATCTGTTGAGTCACCTGTTTCTAACAGTTATGTTCAGATTAGTCATGAAAATTCCACTAGATGATAAAGAGCTAACTATTATCTTGCTGGCAAATTTTTAACAGAGATAGTGAAATGCACTCAGTTGTGTCCAACTCTTTGCGACCCCATGCACTATACAGTTCATGGAGTTTTCCAGGGCAGTATACTGGAGTGGGTAGCCTTTCCCTTCTCCAGGGGATCTTCCCAACCCAGGGATTGAACCCAGGTCTCCTGCATTGCAGGCAGATTCTTCACCAGCTCAGCCACAAGGGAAGCCCTTAACAGAGACAACTGATTTGTAAATGCAGGAATAATAAAAGTTACATGTCTGCATTAAATTTAATGCTGGTAATTCTGAAGACATGCCTGTTTTAATCAAACCAGCAAATTTAAACTAGCTTTTATTTACTGAAGAGTATCCTAAGTCATGAGGAGGCCATGGCAACCCTCTCCAGTATTCTTGCCTGGAGAATCCCATGGACAAAGGAGCCTGGTGGGCTCCCATAGGATTGCAAAGAGTCAGACACGACTGAAGCGACTTAGCATGCGCACACGTACACCTTAATGCCAAGCACAGAGAACAGGCATCTCATACTCAAAAGACTGATGGCTTTTAGGCAGGGGTTTTTAAAGTTATCATTAGGAGTAAGGGTTGCAAGGTGTGTGATCAACTCATGGACATTCTTCTGGTTGGTTGGTAGTGAGGTTTCAGGTGATGTTTCAGAAATCTTAATCATCAGCCTTCTGGTTTCAGCCAGTCTGGGGTCTGTGTACTTGTGATCAGCATGTAGTCACCATCCTCCATCTGCATGGGGGCTTAGTTTCTGCAAAATTACTCAAAGATATGTGTCAGGCTATTAAGTATATCCCTTGAGGAGGAAGTAAGTGTCCTACGACTCTGTTTTATTGCTGAACTATTGTTTAAGCTTATCATTACTTTTCTTGCTTGACTGCTTTTCCTTTGTTTCTGCATTCCCTCTCTTTTTAAATCATTAGCTGTTTGAATTTGCTCTTTGGAACTCAGGGAAGGCCAGATATGAAGCTGGGGGCATGGAGGAGCTTTCCTTGGAAGGGCTCTGCAGAGTCCTGCTTGGTTTCAGTCTGATTTCTAAGTCAGACCCAGACTGGAAAAAAAAATAATCAAAGTTTAAAAGCTCATAATGTAGAAAGTGTGGAGTTAGGAACTGAGAGGGACTTACATAACAAGTCCAGAGGCAGCGAGAAAGCAGTGAGCTGAAGGGCTCAACAAATATCTTCACCTCATTGTCAATACCTAGACACTATGGGTGGGGGAGCTTCTTTAGTCCCCTTTTCTGACATCAGCACTGTTATAAGATAAACTGAAGTGTATTAAAAATTTTAAGAGTTTATTTGAGAAAATATTTAAATCAAGCAGGGCCGAACCAGAAGTGGCTAGAAGTGCTCCTCTGACAGGATCTGGGGGAGAGGCTTTCATAGAGAAAAGGTGGAAACAAAGTAAGGAGTTTATTGATTGACTGTAACTTAAAGCCTGCTGACGATTTGTGATTTGTTGTCCTTAGCATTTTGATCTTGTAATCTTAAGGCAAATATAGGCTTAGATTTTGGTTTGCTTGTGTAGCACACCAGAGCATTAGCGCCACCTTGGCCTAATGGTCTTCTTGTTAAATGAATTTAATAGCAGGCATGGTTCTAAACGCTGTAGGCATTCTTTATTGTCTATTCTCCATTTACAAGAACAACCCCTCTCCCCATCTTTATATTTTGTCTTCCTTTAGTCACACACCTGTCATTTCATTTTGCTTTGCTTCATTTTTGTCTCTTGTCGGGTCAGGGTTGGTTGGTTCTATGGAAATGACTAGTGCCTGATTTCCCACACTTTAGAGCTCTGGCGTGAGTTAAATCTACAGATGTTTCTGAGTGGTGACAACCCCCATAGGTACATTTATTTGAGAACTGGCTAAACTGAGTGATGCCAGCTTAAAGGGAATCCTAGAAATTTGCTTTTATGTAGATCAGACATTTGAACCCAGTGGAGAACGGTTCCCACTTTTTCTAGCTCTTACAAATCCTGTAAGGCTCAAATTTCACTTGTGCAATCTGAGAAGATTTTTTGCTCTCATCTGGTGGGACTGGGGGTGGGGGAGTGGAAGTCAGTTGTTCAAAAGGAGGCTCTTTTTGTTCATACTGACTCTCAAATCTGTTTCATAGGAAATTTTCCATACGGATTCTAGAAAGAGAAACAAATGGCTTGGGCAGAGAGCAACATTTGCTCTATTAAACATTCCAGTGGCTGGGTATGTGGCCAGCAGGACAGCCAAACCTAAGGAATTTCAAGGAGCATAGCTCTTTTTAAAATTGGAGCCCTATGTCTGGACACAATGCTAATTGTTTGGCATCAGCCACTTGATATACAGTCCTATGGGGACATCAGTGTTTTCTTTTGACAAATTCAGGCTAACTTCTAGCATTTATTCAAGAAGGTTACAACTAGAAAAAATTGTGTAACAGAGCTTGAGAAAGTGATCATAGGCAACAGCCTCTCCTTTCACTATATATTGTGTCCTCTTCCTTGCTTCTGTAGTTATCAGATGCTAAATACTTGAATTTTCTTGGGTTCTCTTTTTTTTAGGAAGGGCAGAGTATAACCAGGGAAAGCATGTATATATCAGAATGCTATAGTCTAAACAGCTGGCATGGGAAACAGGCATGGACATGGAGGCTGCTGGTAACTTGAACAAAGCCCAAACAGGCCTGAGGTTAACTTGATTTAAAGGAATCAACAGAACCTGGAAAACAACCAAAATGTGAAACCTTTGTTTGGAAAGTTGCTTGCAGGCTAGCCAGATCTAAATAAAGCTTTTCCATCAGGATTTCAAAACAAAACATTGAAAAAAACAGAGGATGCCTCTATCTTTCCTTGCTACTGGCCAGGTTTTGAGTTCAATGACAGGACTAGTGTGTTGGATGTGGGAAAATATGCAGTCAATTTCTTTGAGCAGTTGAAGAATCTGTCCCATCCTGAACATATGACAAGGTAGAATTTATTTCCGTTGCCTAAGACAAAAGTTAGTTAGTTAATATCTCATGTTTTCATTGTGCTTCAGTAGCTGCAGGACTTACTGTAAGTTGGGACAATGTCAAGTTGACACAGGAAGCTTGACTTAGAAATGTCATTCTGAATGTGTGCCTATGCTTCTACCATTCCTAGATGCCATCTCTGGCTCAACCACCAAGAAATGTTCTCAGTGTCCTCCTTTGTGCAATGGTAATACTAAAAATACGGATTAAAAAAAGTCAAGTGAAAAACCACATGTAAATGTAAATTATGAAGGTTTCAGGACTCTGTAGTGTCTGTGCGTGAAACACTATCGTCTTCCACACATAAATTCATCTATTCAGTCATTAAACAATATTTATGGCCCCAGAATACACATGGCAGGCACTCAGTTTGTTGAGTGAAAGAATGTTTTGTGACCAGGCATCATCATGTTCCTTTATAGCAGGGGTTGGCAAACTATAGCCCAAGGCCTCTTTTGCCAAATGAAGTTTTATTGGAATACAGCTACACTCAGTGTTGACTATGGTTGCTTTTTGGCTATTATAGAAGAGGTGAGTGGTTGTGACAGAGACCATCTGACTTGCAAAGTCCCATATATTTACTAGGTGGCCTTTTACAGAGAAAATGTCCTGATTACTGCTCTACTGCTAAACTTTTCTACCTTCCCCTAAATAGTGTATCCATGAATATTCCTGGAGCTCTATTTCTCAAAGTATGTTCCAGGGAACACTAATTCAGTGAACTGTTCCTGGTTTAGGAAGTTCAGAAAATAGAAATTTATAATGTATGTTGTTAAGTCTGATAACTGAAAAAACCTGTATAGTGTTGATTCACTATTTTAAATTCATTTGACCTTATTAATCTTTTTTCTCACTAATGTTTTATAGAAGGAAGTTACCACACAAACACCTTAGGAAATGTTGATGAACAGAATTCATTTTGCATGGTAATTGTAGTAAATTGGAAGCAACTGCCCAGTGCATTGCATTGAGAAAGGGTCATGAGGTACTGCTAAGGCACAGTGGGGAAGAATACAGCAATTAATTACCTAGATCAACTATGGTGTGTATACTGAACATTTGCTGATACTTGTTTACACTCTACAGAAATTATACTTATGGTCTTTACAGTTTTTATACTGGTTCCAGTTGCATGAGATGTGACTTCAAGGATGCTTTTCTTGTGTAACTTATAACTTAGTTATGAAGAAATTTCATGAGGAATTATAGTGAGAGTACTTTTCTTATCTTCCAAGAGAACTGCTCATAAGATGAAATTTGATGGATCATATAGATTCAAACTTGATTATTATACATTATTCTGCATCTGATATTCCCATTTCACTTGTGTTACCTTTTGTAGTTGTTCTCTAGTCCTCATATTATGTTCTTTTCCCATCTTTATTCTCTTTGCTTTCAGATTTTAAAGTTCCTATTGATATATGCTCAGGCTTAGAGGTTTTTTTCCTCAGACATGTCCAGTCAACTAATGAGCTTTTGAAGGCATTTTCCATTTCTGTTACAGTGTTTCTGATTGTTAGCATTCATTTTTGATTCTTTCTTATAATTTGCATCACTCTGCTTATATTACACATTTATTCTTGCATATTGTCAATTTTTTCCATTAGACTTGTTGGCATATTGATCATGATTGTTTTAAATTCCCTGTCTCATGATAATGGGTCTGTAATAAGTCTCATTCCTGCCATATCTGAGTCTGGTTCTGATGCTTATTCTAGCTCTTCAAACTAATTTTTGCCTTTTAGTATGCCTTATGCTTTGTTGTTGTTGAAAGTCAATCATGATGGATTGGGCAAAAGGAATTCGAGTTAATAGGACTTTAGTGATGTAGTGGTAAAGTGCTGGGGGAAGGGGAAGTGTTTTCTAGTCCCATGATTAAGTCTCAGATAATCACAATGCTGTGATCACTCACCTAAAGCCAGACATCCTGGAATGCGAAGTCAAGTGGGCCTTTATTAGGAAATGTCACTGTGAACAAAGCTAGTGGAGGTGATGGAGTTCCAGTTGAGCTATTTCAAGTCCTAAATGATGATGCTGTGAAAATGCTGCACTCAATATGCCAGCAAATTTGGAAAACTCACCAGTGGCCACAGGACTGGAAAAGGTCAGTTTTCATTCCAATCCCAGAGAAAGGCAATGCCAAAGAATGCTCAAACTACCACACAATTGCACTTATCTCACATACTAGCAAAGTAATGCTCAAAATTCTCCAAGCCAGGCTTCAACAGTATGTGAACCATGAACTTCCAGATGTTCAAGCTGTATTTAGAAAAGGCAGAGGAACCAGAGATCAAATTGCCAACATCCTTTGGATCATTGAAAAAGTGAAAGAGTTCCAGAAAAACATCTACTTCTGCTTCATTGACTATGCCAAAGCCTTTGACTGTGAGGATCACAACAAACTATGGATTCTTCAAGAGATGGGAATATCAGATCACCTGTCACCCTGCTTATTTAACTTATATGCAGAATATATCATGAGAAATGCTGGACTGGATGAAGCACAAGCTAGAATCAAGATTGCTGGGAGAAATATCAATAACCTCAGATATGCAGATGACACCATCTTTATGGCAGAAAGTGAAGAGGAACTGAAGAGCCTCTTGATGAAAGTGAAAGAGGAGAGTGAAAAAGTTGGCTTAAAACTCAACATTCAAAAAACTAAGATCATGGCATCTAGTCCTATCACTTTGTAGCAAATAGATGGGGAAACAATGGAAACAGTGACAGACTTTAGTTTTGGGGGCTCCAAAATCGCTGCAGATGGTGACTGCAGCCATGAAGTTAAAAGACGCTTGCTCCTTGGAAGAAAAGTTATGACCAACCTAGACAGCGTATTAAAAAGCAGAGACATTACTTTGCCCACAAAGGTCTGTCTAATCAAAGCTATGGTTTTCCCAGTAGTCACGTATGGATGTGAGAGTTGGACCATAAAGAAGGCTGAGCACCGAGGAATTGATGCTTTTGAACTGTGGTACTGGAAAAGACTCTTGAGAGTCCCTTGGACTGCAAGGAGATCCAACCAGTACATCCTTAAGGAAATCAGTCCTGAATATTCATTGGAAGGACTGATGCTGAGGCTGAAACTCCAATACTTTGGTCACCTGATGCAAAGAACTGACTCATTGGAAAAGACCCTGATGCTGGGAAAGACTGAAGGTGGGAGGAGAAGGGGACGATAGAGGATGAGATGGTTGGATGGGATCACTGACTTAATGGACTTTAGTTTGAGGAGCTTCGGGAGTTGATGATGGACAGGGAGGCCCCATGCAGTCCATGGGGTTGCAAAGAGTCGGACATGACTGAGTGACTGAACTGAATTGATTAAGTCTCAGTCTTTTAGTGAGCCTGTGTCTCTGGGCTGTGAACTTCATAAGTGTTTCTCAGTCCCAAGCTCTACACCATGGGTGGGACAGGATGGCCAGAGTAGGCTGGAGTTGAGTATTCCCTTCTCCCAACTGGTTAGATTTTGATTAAGTCTCATCAAATTAGGCTTTCGTCAAAGAGCGTCTTTTAAGGGCTGACCTTGTTAAGAAAAAAATTCTCTAGGATATTTCAGAATGATTCCTTTTCCCTTCCCTGGGAACATGAGACACTTTTCCCCCCAAAATTGACTGTGAGAACCTGGTAGGTAGAACTCACAAAAGTGTCAGGGGCTCCTGATGACTGGGTCCCCTTGGAGGTTTAACTTTCAGACCTATCTACAGTGACCCTCCAGCAGTTTTTCAGGTACAGCTTAGGTTTTCCAACTGTGCTTTTGGTTCCTGTGGGGGTTTTGCTCTGGTAAGTTGTGATTCTTTGTATCCACCTGTCTGTCTCTCCAATTTGGGGGCAGCAGTTTGCCCTATGACCTCACTTCTCTGATAAATATGAGAAGAATTGTTGATTTTCCCTTTGTTTAGCATTTTACTTGTTGTTAGGATGGTATGGAAACTTTCAAACATCACCTGCTGGACCACAGACTGAAAGTCTGCCTCATTCTGCATGCTTTCCTGGATCCTAAAAGGATAACAAAGCGGATTCCTTGTCATACCTTGTGTATCAAGAAGCCATTATAGATTTACGTTTTTAAGTTCCACTTTTGGTTGAAACATACAGCAGTTTTTTTTTTTTTTTAAATTTTTTTTTTGTCATACATTGATATGAATCAGCCATAGATTTACACGTATTCCCCATCCCGATCCCCCCTCCCACCTCCCTCTCCACCCGATTCCTCTGGGGCTTCCCAGTGCACTAGGCCCGAGCACTTGTCTCATGCATCCCACCTGGGCTGGTGATCTGTTTCACCATAAATAGTATACATGCTGTTCTTTTGAAATATCCCACCCTCACATTCTCCCACAGAGTTCAAAAGTCTGTTCTGTATTTCTGTGTCTCTTTTTCCGTTTTGCATATAGGGTTATTGTTACCATCTTTCTAAATTCCATATATATGTGTTAGTATGCTGTAATGTTCTTTATCTTTCTGGCTTACTTCACTCTGTATAATGGGCTCCAGTTTCATCCATCTCATTAGGACTGATTCAAATGAATTCTTTTTAACGGCTGAGTAATATTCCATGGTGTATATGTACCACAGCTTCCTTATCCATTCATCTGCTGATGGGCATCTAGGTTGCTTCCATGTCCTGGCTATTATAAACAGTGCTGCGATGAACATTGGGGTGCACGTGTCTCTTTCAGATCTGGTTTCCTCAGTGCATACAGCAGTTTTAAAAAAGAGAAAATGAAAATAATAGATATACTAATAAAAAAGGATAACATTTCCCTGTACTAGAAGCACAACAGAACAACAAAGCTATGCTTGGGTTGGACCGTGCTGCAGTATGTCTGAAAGCAGGCAGAAGCTTCTTGAAATGAGGCCCTTGAATAGGGTTCTCCTGGTTAAGAAAGGGAGCTGGAGAGCTCCTCGGGGCTGTCACTTCTATGAACTTAGTGCCTGGGAAAAAGAGATTCTGTACATATTCACAATGTGATAATGAGGCGAGCCCTACACAGTAGCAAATCTTCAATATCTGCAATACTATCAGGGTCTTAGAGGAAGAGAGGCAGTTGAAGGGCACCTCTAGACCTGGGAGACTCACTGGAAAGGAAGGGGAAAAAGACATTTTACCAAAATGAGCTTGAACTACAAACTCTAAAACATATGAAGAAATCTAGTCTTAAAAGGACAACCAATAATTTGAGACAGATTCATTTTAAGTACAATTAAAAATAATAGATCATTATGAAAAAAAGTCTTTAGATACATGTATTTAAGATCCTCAGAGTGGTAAATGAAGGAAAAACTTTCATAAAAAGAATAAGAAACAAAAACAGACAGAAAATGAAACAAAAAGATACATATGAATTATAAATCTTGTACATGACAAATAAAAGCAGTGGAATAAGACACACAGTGTATTCTAGACTGATATGGTTGAAGGAAGTGATAGTACTCTGGATGGTTATATTAGAAATTCCACAAGAATGCAGCACTAAGACAGTAAGATTTAAAAAAATGTGGAAAAGGAGGGAAGAGACTTTTGAAGACACAGATTGAAAGGCTTCAGCATACATCCAACAAGAAGTTCAAAAGAAAGAAAGGATGGTGACAAATTACTCAGAGTGACTGAAGACATTTCAGAGTTAAAGAAATTCACAAATCTTCATGTTTTAAAGAACATGAAGAACAATGAAAAAAAATAGAAATAGTGCACATGTAGATGCAAGATGGTAACACTGCAGACTCTAAGCATAAAGAGAAGTCTTAAAAACCACAGGAGAAAAAAACAGAATTTCTGTTAATGAATACCTATAGATGAATAACAAACTTCTCATCTGCGGCAGATGCCAGATTACACCAGATGTCTTCAAGGTGCTGACAGCAGATAACTGCTATCTAAATCCAGATAAACTGTGACTCAAAAATTAGGACCTTATAAAGACAGTTTCAAACATCATTATAAAAATTTACCACTTAAAACCCTCAATGAGAGAACCATAAACACATATCCAAGGATCTAGATGCAAAAGCAGAGAAACTAATAGTCTTAGAATGCTGTTGTGTTTAATTAACCATTGACATTGTTGATACACACACACACACACACTCAAACTTCTAGATAAGAATACCGAGAGTGGAGCAGAAGTGGTAGTCCATGCCTTCTCATTATGTAGGAAAAGAAGACTTTGGTTATTTAGGAGTTGGATAGAGATGGTAAATGATTCTAGGCCAGTGTTTCTCAAACTTTGGTATCTGTCAGAATCACTTGGTGCACATAAGTTGTGGATCCCATCCCCGGAGCTTATGATTCTTTAAGTCTGTGCTGGAACCTGAGAATTTGCATCCCTAGTAATTACCAAGTGATGCTGATGCTGCTGGCCTGGGGTCCACATCTTGAGAACCAATCCTCCAGACTTAGAAAAATATTGTCATTGACTCTGTAGATCAAAAAATTGAATGACTGGTAATAGAATAGAAACTTTGTATAACACAAGTTAAAATGATATAACTAAGTCCATAGACATAAAGACAGTCTTTGCAACACATAAAACTGAAAAAGACTTTATGTCCAGTCTATATTAAGAATTTTTGCAAACATCTAAAAAAAAAAGACAAAATCTGAGAACATTTGCAAAGCATATGAAGGCAGTTCACACAGAAGGAAATCAGCATGGCTAAGTAAGCAAATGAAAAGTGCTTAGTCTCACCACTAACCAGGAAATACAAATTAATGCAGGATTTGTATCCAACAGATAGGTGAAAACTTAAAAGTCTGATGATTCTAAGTGTGAGTGGGGAAAGTAAAGAAACAGAATGGAAATCTGACATACAGATGGTGAGAGAGTGAGTTGTTGCAATCCTCAGAGAACAATTTGACTATATTTTGTAAGGGTTATAATCCTCATATTATATCAAAATAAAGATGCATTCTCTATGACCTGGCAGTTCTGCGTACACGGAACCCAGAAGAACGCTTGCATGTGTGTACAGAGGTATGTGAATGAATGTTATGGCAATAGTGCTTTGCCAGGGAAGGAGGAAGGGAGACACAGCAGGCTTCTGCCCTTGAAAACTGTGTGTCCCAAGCAAAGATTTGGTGAGGAGTTTTAATAGCAATATTTCAAGAGTGGGGTTGCTGATAAGATTAGGGT
The DNA here is from genome assembly GCF_910594005.1 of Cervus elaphus. Classification (NCBI taxonomy): domain Eukaryota; kingdom Metazoa; phylum Chordata; class Mammalia; order Artiodactyla; family Cervidae; genus Cervus; species Cervus elaphus. Next base: position 46,071,851 of record NC_057843.1, on the reverse strand, counting down.
GTGTGGGGGGCCTGCACTCCTTTAATCTGGTTTTAGATCAGGTAATCTCTTGATAAGCTCCTCTGATCCTGCAATCTAGCCTCAGATGGACTTCTCTAGAATGAAGAATGCTATAAATATTCCATTGGGAGTTTTAGTTCTATAAAGAGCTTAAAGGATATTTTTATGTGCATCTCCTGAGGTGGAACCAGGACCCTGCCCCAAGGCTGCCCTATTGTTGTTCAGTATCTCTTTGTGACCCCATGGACTGCAGCACTCCAGGCTTCCCTGTCCTTCACCATCTCTCAAGGGTTTGCTCAAACTCATGTCCATTGAGTTGGTGATACCATCCAGCCATCTCGTCCTCTGTTGTCCCCTTCTTCTCCTGCCTTCAATCTTTTCCAGCATCAGAGTCTTTTCCAATGAGTCAGCTCTTTGTATCAGGTGGCCAAAGTATTGGAGCTTCAGCATCAGTCCTTCCAATGAGTATTCAGGGTTGATTTCCTTTAGAATTGACTGGTTTGATCTCCTTGAAGTCCAAGGGACTCTCAAGAATCTTCTTTAGCATCACAGTTTGAAAGCATCAATCCTTTGGCACCATTCTGTTTCTTAACTTTCCCCACTCACACTTAGAATTATCAGACTTTTACATTTTTGTGTATCTGTTGGATACAAATCCTGTTTTTTGGTTACTCCTTCCTTACCTCTGTGTTCCCTTCCTTCCCTGATTAGCAGCAGTTTGAACCTGTGCTTTGTAACCCAGGGAAGGTGGTGGAGGCTGGAATCTGTTTCTGATAAACAAGAAATAGGGGACACGGAAAGGTGTCCATGCCCGAGAGCTCCACAGGGTCCTGCCTGGTTTCAGAGAGACCAAGAGAAGTTCTCTCTGGAGAAAGCGGTACCTGAACCAAGTATTAATGTGGTTTCCAACTCTTAATCTCTTTTACTTTTTCTTTTCCCCTCTCTTCGTTTTTGGTGTTTGTTTTCTGTCCTCCTTCCTTGACCCTTTATTCTTTTCTCGTTCTCCTCACTCTCTCTATATATTTGTGGCCTTGTTTGACAGCTGTATCCTGTCGAGATCTGTTTCTTTCTTTTTTATTTATTTATTTAACACATAAAGCTGTTTTTAATAGAGAAAAGCCCATCATGCAGTAAGACAGCTTTGTCTTAGCAAAAACAATTATGGAACCTAAAATTCTTACATTTTAAGTTTGTCTTTTTCTTGCCTGTAAACTCTTTTTTTTTTTCATTTATTTTTATTAGTTGAAAGCTAATTACTTTACAATATTGTAGTGGCTTTTGCTATACATTGACATGAATCAGCCATGGATTTACATGTGTTCCCCATCCCGATCCCCCCTCCTGCCTCCCTCCCCATCCCATCCCTCTGGGTCTTCCCAGTGCACCAGCCCTGAGCACTTGTCTCATGCATCCAACCTGGGCTGGTGATCTGTTTCACCCTTGATAGTATACTTGTTTCAATGCTATTTCTCTCAGAACATCCCACCCTCGCCTCCTCCCGCAGAGTCTAAAAGTCTGTTCTGTACCTCTGTGTCTCTTTTTCTGTTTTGCATATAGGGTTATCGTTACCATCTTTTTAAATTCCATATATATGCATTAGTATACTGTATTGGTCTTTATCTTTCTGGCTTACTTCACTCTGTATAATGGGCTCCAGTTTCATCCATCTCATTAGAACTGATTCAAATGAATTCTTTTTAATGGCTGAGTAATATTCCATGGTGTATATGTACACAGCTTCCTTATCCATTCGTCTGCTGATGGGCATCTAGGTTGCTTCCATGACCTGGCTATTATAAACAGTGCTGCGATGAACATTGGGGTGCACGTGTCTCTTTCAGATCTGGTTTCCTCAGTGTGTATGCCCAGGAGTGGGATTGCTGGGTCATATGGCAGTTCTATTTCCAGTTTTTTAAGGAATCTCCACACTGTTCTCCATAGTGGCTGTACTAGTTTGCATTCCCACCAGCAGTGTAAGAGGGTTTCCTTTTCTCCACACCTCCAGCATTTATTGCTTGTAGACTTTCGGATAGCAGCCATCCTGACTGGCGTGTAATGGTACCTCGTTGAGGTTTTGATTTACATTTCTCTGATAATGAGTGATGTTGAGCATCTTTTCATGTGTTTGTTAGCCATCTGTATGTCTTCTTTGGAAAAATGTCTGTTTAGTTCTTTGGCCCATTTGTTGATTGGGTCATTTATTTTTCTGGAATTGAGCTGCAGGAGTTGCTTGTATATTTTTGAGATGAATCCTTTGTCTGTTGCTTCGTTTGCTATTATTTTCTCCCATTCTGAGGGCTGTCTTTTCACCTTGCGTATAGTTTCCTTTGTTGTACAAAAGCTTTTAAGTTTAGTTAGGTCCCATTTGTTTATTTTTGCTTTTATTTCCAATATTCTGGGAGGTGGGTCATAGAGGATCCTGCTGTGATTATGTCAGAGAGTGTTTTGCCTATGTTCTCCTCTTGGGGTTTTATAGTTTCTGGTCTTACATTTAGATCTTTAATCCATTTTGAGTTTATTTTTGTGTATGGTGTTAGAAGGTGTTCTAGCTTCATTCTTTTACAAGTGGTTGACCAGTTTTCCCAGCACCACTTGTTAAAGAGGTTATCTTTTTTTCATTGTATATCTTTGCCTCCTTTGTCGAAGATAAGGTGTCCATAGGTTCGTGGATTTATCTCTGGGCTTTCTATTCTGTTCCATTGATGTCTAGATCTGTTTCTTAAACTTCTAGATATATTGCACACTCTTTCCCCCTGCCAGCTTTATTGAGATATCATGGACATGTAACATTGTGTAAGTTTAAGGTGTACAATGTGATGACCTGATACTGGTATACATTGAAAAATATTTGCTGAATCATTCTTAAACACTTCTGTCTAGTCTGGAAGTTTCACAGGCAATTCAATCTAAGACACTTAAAATGGATACTTTTTTAACTCCTTTAACTATATCCTTCCTCTAATGGTTCCTATCAGTGGATGCCATTATAATCTGTCTATATACCTAAGCTAAGCATTTAAGAGTTCATTCTACTGTGTCTATTTGGTTACCAAGAGTTACTGATTTTGCTACTTCATATCTTTTGTAGCTGTCTACTACTTGAAATCCATTGCTATGACTTTAGCTTGGGCCCTCCTCATTTTCTGCCTGTTGCATTCACCTACAAACAGGTCTCTCCATTTTCAGCCTTTCTTCTCTTTAAAGATTTAAAGATCTTTTCCTTATCACTACTACAGTGACCTTTCAAAGCACAAAGCTGGCCTCTTTACTCTTCTGGTTAAGGTCCTTTGATCCCTATGGACATATGAACTGGTTGACCTGGCTCCTGAAGGAGGCATCATCTCTGGAATTCCCTCTGCTTGTTCATAATTGGCAACAAATCAAACTACGTATGATTTCCTGAATGGACCAGACTCTCTTGTGCTTTGGTGCTTATGCATATGCTGTCCCCTCTGCCCGGGACTTCTTTGTCCTCTTTCTCAACTGACTACACCTCAGTTAACCGGTTATTACTTCCAAATTGCAAAAATTCTTCCCTGTCTCCTCCTTCCCCAGTTTGGCTTCCTCTGACCCATAGGCTCTGTACCATTGTAGAATTTTTGGATCTAGCATTTATCACATCGTGTATTTATTACCAGGTGTTCTGTCTGTATCTTTACTTGGTCTATGAGGTCCTTGAGGCTAATGACTGTGTTTTTGTTCTTCGTGGCCTTGGATCCTAGGGTAGTTCCTGGCACATAGGCATAGGACATGTACTCAGCAGATGTGTATGGAATGAATAAGTGGATCCAGCCTTCCCAAAGAACTTTCCCCATGGCCATCATGGTGCTGAATGCTTCACAGTGTTCATTATAAAAACAAAATAAGGAAGTAATAGAAATAAGATAAAAAGTTTCTCAAGAAAGCTAGAAATAAATGTTGAACAAATGAATCTTGAATAGGGTTTTTAAAACAGTCAAAACTGACATGTAAAGCAAAGCCACACAGAAGAATTCCCACCAGGCAAAATGGCATAAAGGATCACAATATGTTTTTTAGGATCAATTATAAAGTAGCAACATAGTGAAACAAGTTCTGAAATAGTGAGTTTGAAATTTACTTAATGGCATATGTTGTAAGAAAGTCAGTGGTGAAGCTTCTCAAAGACTGGAAAGATGTCCTTAATAATAAGAACTCCCAGGTGGTCCAGTGGTAATAAAGAATCCGCCTGCCAATGCAGAAGACAGAGGAGATGTGGGTTTGACCCCTGGGTCTGGACCCCTGGGTTGGGAAGATCCCCTGGAGTAGGAAATGGCAACCCACTCCAGTATTCTTGCCTGGGAAATTCCATGGACAGAGGAGCCTGGCAGGCTATAGTCGATGGGATCACAAAGAGTTAGATGTGACTGAGTGGCTGAGCACACTTAATATTAATAATAATTTTAACTAACCTTTATGAGCATTATGGGTGCCAGATATCATACTGAGTATGTTACATTCATATTCTCAGTTAACATTTACATAACACTATGAAGACTATATAGTTATTATGCCCAGGTTACTGATGAGAAAAACCAAGGCCTTTTTAACAAGCCAGATCTGCTGGACCCAGCCCTAATGCTTTCTGCCTCCCGAGAAGGAGGTTTATTGCCTCCGCAACAGAGCTTGGCTCTCTAGGTAATGCACAGACAGGGCTTGTCCTCCGTGGGGCCACACCGGCCAAGACATGTTCCCCTCCTGTCCTCTTGGTTGCCTTTTGCACATTCCCTAGTAGGGAGTCTCTGAGGAAAGGAATTCACAAGGTCACATGTAAATGGACCAGAGGCTGTGGAGGGAGGTAAACATCCTTACTTAATCCCACCTCCCGTGGGAAGTTTCCCTGTGAGGTCTGTGGGGAGGATTGCTGAGAATGAGCTTCCCCTTCCAAGTGGGGAAGTGGTAGGGTCAAGAGCCAAAATAGCTTGTCCAGAGTCCCCAAAGAAGTCAGGACTTAAGCAGGAGGCTGCGTTTCCACCATGGGACATTCAGGTGGCTTAAATTTAAAGGGCTTAAGAGAAGGAAGTGTGTCCTCACCATCGAGTTATATATTGATTATAGAAATCTGTCTTCAGTTGTTACGAAGTTTCTCAAAGTCTCTGGTTCAGAGCTTAGCTCACAGTATACCCCCAGTGTATGTTCTTAATGAATTAGGAAGATTTTACGGACTATACAGTCTGATTTAACCTTCACAAATCCCCATTGGTTAGATATTGAACTTTTAATAAAGATGAGAGTTTCGTGACTTTTAGCAAGACTAAATAACTTGTTCAGGGCCACTCTGAAAATAAGGACTGGAACTTGAGTGCCAGAACAGCAGCCCTTGTGGTCACAGGTTGAAAGGTTTGCCTTTTGTTGTTTGGTATTGGCTCACAAGAGCCCATTGTTAATTCAGGACTTTCCAAGCTGATTACTCAGTTGCTAGTAGTTTGAAATTGCATGCTGTAAATACTTTTATTACAGAAATTTGCAAACACTGTAAGGGTTCCCTCCATTTGTGAATAGCCAGTTTACAGAACTTTTTAGTGTCTAAGCCTTCATTGCTCCCATGATGATCCCAAATAACAGTTTCCATTAAATGTTACATCACAACTCACTCAAGATCAGCCTTGCTTAAAGCTTCAATACATCTAACCAAAGAAACTGCCTTTAATGTGCTCTTTGTAGGGCTGGATCCTTATAAATAATAGATCCAGGGAATAACAGAGGTTAATATTAGTGAAAGGATTCTAAAAGATGCTATTTTCTCTATTTTATTTTTGTTGAAATACTTGGAAACTTTCCTGTTATTTATTTAATATTTAATTTCCTCCACTAGAATATGAACTCCATGAAGACAGACACTTCATTTCTGGTGCTCCTTGGTTAGAACATCGTGTGAAAAAGGGTCACAAAAATCTGTCCCTCAAACAGCAAATGTAGTTGAAACCAGCAGTAAGTTCACCAGCAGCAGTCAAACAAGGAAGTAGTTATAATCCCACTCTCTGTGAAAATCTGGTAGCCAAAGAATCAGAAGATTCTAGCATGGCTAGGCTTAGCATTGCTTTTAGCCCACTCCCAAGTTCTAGAAGAAGCATGGAGAAATGGTAGGCCTGCAAAATCCTGAAACTTCTTATAAATATTCCCATGTTTGTGGAGAAGCAGAGTGAAGACATGAGTAGGTAGCTTAGGAAAAAGTCAAGGGAAACCCTTAACTATCATTATCTTTTCTCAGTTGAGGAAAGAAGGGCTTCCAGAGCTTTAAATTTTCCAGGGTTTTAAATAAATTGAGCAGTAATCTCAAGACTTTGGGCATCCTTGACCCGTAGGAATATTTTTAGGGGAAATAGAACCCACAACTTTGTGATGTGAATTCTCCGAAGGATATTAAGAGAGTCTCTGAAGAAATAGAAGAACTCATGTCTTTTAAGTTGCCCAGAGCCCTAGCAGAGCTTCCCTCATCCCTTTGCACCATAGACCACAGAAAAATGAATCTAATACAGTAATCACTTTTTAACCTTTAGCTTAGAGGAGAAAACCATGCAGACTCAGATGAGCTTCAAATAGTGTCACCAAGTTGGCTTGCATTCTGTTAGATCAAAGAAAGGTTTAGTTAGAGCTGTCTGTCTTAACCTTGTGTTAAAAAAAAATCCACAGTGCTAGATAGAGTGAAAATAGGGAAGGAAGAAAGAAAAGGAAGGAAGGAACGAAGGAAGGGAAGAAAAAGGAAGGAAGGAAGGGAAGAAAAGGAAGAAAGGAAAGAAAAGGAAGGAAGGAAGGAAATACTGGGAAAAACACAGATGAATAGTTAAGTCCATATTCCTGTAAGGGGTTTGGGTCGTAAAAGAATTATGAACAAAAATTCCTTATTAAGAACAGGGCTATTAGAAATAAGAATTCAAGGATAGAATGGTACAAAACAGCAGCCTGAAGTACAAAAGGAGATTTCAGAGCTAAGGGAACAAATTAAGAACTGAAACAATGTCATTACCAAACTTATACATAAATTAGAGACAACAAAGAACAGAGTACACACAGCTGAAGATCAAATTACTTACACAGAGAAAAAGCTGGAGATATTCACAGTAGAAAAATTTAAGAGTTGAAAGCAGTTAGAACAAGGAGTCTCACCACCGCTGGTCCTCTGCTCATGTTTGTGTTCATACCCTACCAGTTCTCTCTCATTGGGATCCCCAGTTCATTGACCTTATTACCTCTTTTCATTATTCGTCCACCTCTCTAGTGTCGTTTCCTCTTTATCCAGCATCAGTTCAGTTCAGTCACTCAGTCATGTCCAACTCTTTGTGACTCCATGAATCACAGCATGCCAGGCCTCCCTGTCCATCACCAACTGCTGGAGTTGACTCAAAGTCATGTCCATAGAGTCAGTGATGCCATCCAGCCATCTCATTCTCTGTCCTTCTCCTCCTGCCCCCAACCCCTCCCAGAATCAGGGTCTTTTCCAGTGAGTCAGTTCTTCGCATCAGGTGACCAAAGTATTGGAGCTTCAGCTTCAGCATCAGTCCTTCCAATAAACACCCAGGACTGATCTCCTTTAGGATGGACTGGTTAGATCTCCTTCCAGTCCAAGGGACTCTCAAGACTCTTCTCCAACACCACAGTTCAAAAGCATCAATTTTTCGGCACTCAGCTTTCTTCACAGTCCAACTCTCACATCCATACCTGACCACTGGAAAAACCGTAGCCTTGACTAGACGGACCTTTGTTGACAAAGTAATGTCTCTGCTTTTTAATATGCTGTCTAGGTTGGTCATAACTTTCCTTCCAAGGAGTAAGCGTCTTTTCATTTCATGGCTGCAGTCACCATCTGCAGTGATTTTGGAGCCCCCCAGAATAAAGTCTTATACTGTTTCCACTGTTTCCCCATCTATGTGCCATGAAGTGATGGGACCAGATGCCATGATCTTAGTTTTCTGAATGTTGAGCTTTAAGCCAACTTTTTCACTTTCCTCTTTCACTTTCCTCAAGAGGCTTTTTAGTTCCTCTTCACTTTTTGCCATAAGGGTGGTGTCATCTGCATATCTGAGGTTATTTATATTTCTCCTGGCAATCTTGATTCCAGCTTGTGCTTCTTCCAGCCCAGCATTTCTCATGATGTACTCTGCATCTAAGTTAAATAAGCAGGGTGACAATATACAGCCTTGATGTACTCCTTTTCCTATTTGGAACCAGTCTGTTGTTCCATGTCCAGTTCTAACTGTTGCCTCCTGACCTGCATACAGGTTTCTCAAGAGGCAGGTCAGGTGGTCTGGTGTTCCCATCTCTTTCAGAATTTTCTACAGTTTATTGTGATCCACACAGTCAAAGGCTTTGGCATAGTCAATAAAGCAGAAATAGATGTTTTTCTGGAACTCTCTTGCTTTTTCTTGCTTTTTTTTTTAAATCCAGCTTAGATATACTCAAAAATCTGAATAATGCTTTTTATTTTGCTTTTTGGCAAATTCTTGCTGGAACGATAGCTTTTCTGTTATGGATGATGCTTGGTTTAGAGCCAAAGATTTCCCATATTGAAAGTTTTGATTCAGTGGTCTGTTGCTGCAGTCAACCCCTGGGAAACCTGAACTTAACTCTTTCTCCCCTAATTATATTAATTTGACAAAACAAACAAAAATTAAAATTCAAAACAGAAACCCTACCATGAATAAACCCAACTATCATCTACTCTGAGCACTTGAATGGGGGTTGGAATTACTAATACAGATGGATTTACTAGTCCCACTTATAAGTTTGTGCCCATCATTTTCAAAAGAGCTCTTGATACTTCCTGGCTTTTCTTGTGTTTTCTTTTTACTCTCTGATTCTTCAGAATGACCTTTACACACTTCATGTCCTCCTGCCTTTAGTATCCCTCTATTTCTACACTCTCTTAGGTGATGTTTTCTGTTGGCCTGACTGATAAAAGCAAACAGATGGCTACTTGACATTCTCCTTCATATTTACTCAATCCTTGTCTTTCTAGATGTCTCAGCAGCAGAGTGGCCACTCCATCCTTCACAAAACACTTTCTGCTTTAGGACTTTGTTAGTTCTCTTCATCTCTGCCTGTGATTCTGTCTACTTTACTGGATTCTCCTCCTTCCACTCATGGTGTGAGTGTATCTAAAGGCTGGTCCTAGGTCTGCTCTATCAACATCGATGCCATGTGCTGTCCTCACATATGCTGATTTATTTGGGGGTAGGGAACTGGACCCAGGTATTTTTTAAAGCATTTCAGGTGGTTTTGTTGTAGAGTGAGGACAAAAGACCACTGTCTACACAAGGTGATTCCCCCCTTGGTGTTAATTCCATCCATATGTTGACTACTCCTAAATTCCTCTCTCCACTGAACTCCAGACTAGACATAAATAGCTCTGTCTACTGGATTTCTCATAGATATCTCAAATGTGACATTCCCGGACTGCAGCTTCCAATGCAACCTATTACTTCTTCAGTTTTTACTGCTCTCAGTAAGTGCCAGTCATTTAACTTGTTGCTTGGGTAAAACAAAACCAACAAATCTACCATATGAACAATCAGACACACACTGGAATTTGTCCTTGGTTCCATTTTTTTTCTCATTTGTTCACCTTGCTCTGGAAAGTCCCTTCTGCTCTACTTGTAACATATCCCAGATCTGCTAGTGTTCTATATCTTCACTATTATTGCTCTAGTCCAAGCCACCATTGGGCTTCCCTGATGGCTCAGCAGGTAAAGAATCCTGCAGTGCAGGAGTTACTGGACACACTTGTTCGGTCCCTGGGTCAGGAGGATCCCCTGGAGAAGGAAATGGGAACCCACTCTAGTATTATTGCCTGGAAAGTCCCATGGACAGAGGAGCCTGGCGGGCTACAGTCCATGGGGTGGCAAAGAGTCAGACACAACTGAGTGACTAAGCACACAGCCCAAGCCACCAAGTAGTATTGCCTTGATTACTACAATAATCTCCTAACTGGACTTCCTACTTCTACTTTTTCACTCCACTATCTCTTTCTTTTTTTAAATTATTTATTTATTTACTTTTGGCTGTGTTGGGTCTTTGTTGCTGCAGGGGCTTTTCTCTAGTTGCAGTGAATGGGGTCTGTTCTTCACTGTAGTTCATGGGCTTCTCATTGCGGTGGCTTCTCTGGTGGAGCACAGGCTCTAGAGTGCATGGGCTTAGTAGTTGTGGTATGCAGGCTTAGTTGCTCTGTAGCATGTGGAATCTTCCCAGACCAGGGATTGAACCCATGTCTCCTGCATTGGCAGGCAGATTCTTTACCACTGAGCCACCAGGGAAGCCCCACCATCTCTTTCAATTCATTCTCTACACAGGAGTCAAAAATTGGTCTTCTAAAAATGCAAATTAGTTCATGTCCCTCTTTCCTCCTTTGCTTATATTCTCTAACATCTTTATGTTGAATGAGTATCAACCTCATATGTTGGCCTCATATTTCCTGCATGAAATGAACCATACACTCTTGTCTCCTAATCTCCAGTAGTCACACTGGCTTTCTTTCTATTACTCAAACATGCTGCACTTACTAAGGCCTTAGGCATCTCTGGTCTTTCTGTGCAGAATGTTTCCCCTTAAAGAATTTTTCTTACTGACACTTTTGAATTGTTCAAGGACTCAGTTCACATGTCACATCTAAAGTGAGATCTTTCTTGGGTAAACAGCCTTTTACCCACTTATTTTCCATGTGTCCTTATGTACATAGCACCAATCAGCACATGATTTGAAAACTATTTTGGGCTTTTTTTCTTATATGTTTTGTTCATTTTTTCTCTTCTCCTTTAACAGGTAAGTTTCATGAGTGTAAGAATCTTACCTGTTTCTCACTCTCATCTCCCCAGTGTCTGGACGCCCCAAATGTATTTGTTGAATATATTCAGGAATGGAAAACCTATGGTAAAAATGATCAGTGTTGAGGATCAGTTCAGTTCAGTCACTCAGTCGTGTCCAACTCTTTGCCACCCCATGAACCGCAGCACGCCAGGCCTCCCTGTCTATCACCAACTCCCGGAGTGTGTTCAAACTCATGTCCATTGAGTCGGTGATGCCATCCAGCCATCTCATCCTCTGTCGTCCCCTTCTCCTCCTGCCCTCAATCTTTCCCAGCATCAGGGTCTCTTCAGATGAGTCAGTTCTTCTCATCAGGTGGCCAAAGTATTGGAGTTTCAGCTTCATCAGTCCTTCCAATGAACACCCAGGACTGAAATCCTTTAGGATGGAGTGGTTGGATCTCCTTGCAGTCCAAGGGACTCTCAAGAGTCTTCTCCGACACCACAAATCAAAAGCATCAATTCTTTGGTGCTCAGCTTTCTTTATAGTCCAACTCTCACATCTGTACATGATCACTGGAAAAACCATAGCCTTGAATAGATGGACCTTTGTTGACAAAGTAATGTCTCTGCTCTTTAATATGCTATCTAGGTTGGTCATAACTTTCCTTCCAAGGAATAAGCGTCTTTTAATTTCATGGTTGAGGATCAAATGCATTTAAATAGAAAACTAGGGGTAAACACTTGGAGGATTATGACTATAAAACAAATTTAAAGTATTAAAAATTTTGACAAAATGGAAATCACAATATAACTCATAAAACTAAGAATGTGAAGGCTAATTTCCTTATTGTTCAAGTATAGAGTCAGTCTTTATTTCATTGCCTAAATATATCTTTTGTTAAATGCAAGAACAGTTAATTAAATTTTACTTAAAAAACAGCATTTAGAATACTCTTCTGTTTTACGTTTTCCCCCTACCTATCCATCCTCCTGTTGGTATACAGTAATAGAGAAAATGTCATTAAGAGAATGATTATTTTGGAATATGATTGTTTTGGGATATGAGAGTTCTGGTGATTTTTTTTTCTTTACTCTTTCATTTCACCCCCTATTGCTTACATTAAAAAAAATCATGCGTTAATGAAGTCATTTTGAAAAGTAATGAGTGGAAGATGAAAAAGTATATACTACATGTGTAGAGAATACCCTTTCCAAAGAAGCTCACTATGAAGGAGAGAATTGAAGTAGGATCAGCCAGGGAGGTTTTCTCTAAAACTTTGCTAGTTTGCTCCTTATTTAACAAGAGAGGTACTTGAATATATTTGAATACAGATAAAATGGATTTAGAAGCAAGGATGTATGCATGTGGCATACAGAGATGATCTATGGATCAAGGTCCCTTTCAGAGAAAAGGAGAGTGAGTGAGTTTCATAGGCCATTTGGAACTCACCTTTATTAGGTTGGAGGTAGGTGATTTATCTGCTGTAAAAGGGAGAAAAAGGAGAAGGTGAGTAAAGAGATGCTGGATGGTGTGTATATTTAGAATTAGTGGTTGGAAGTTGAAGGGTTTGATAGCTAATTGCTTGTATTGTCTCTGTAAAGTTGGAGACATGTCATCACTTGAGAATGGGTGTGGGGGTTTGAGAAAATTGGAAACGTATAAAATGAAGAAACTACTAGAGAAAAATAAGATTAACATCAACTCAGTTGACTTTGCTGATTTTAAATGTAAAATGATAGCAATTTATTCAGCTGACTGATTTTTCTCTAGCTTTGATCAGTTCTTTGGGTGCAGGAATGGGGACAGTGGGTGGTTGAATTCACTCAGGGTGGGTACTTTGAGAAAAGGGTTCTAGAGAAGTTTAGGAATTTACAGGAGAAGGCTTGTAGTGGAATCTGAGATGATGAACAGAGAAGTGAGGAGGCTCTCTTACTGGTAACGAGAAATTGGTTTGGCCTGTGGATTGAAAGATTATGATAGTTCAAAGAAATATTGTCCCTGAGGCATTTGAGCTGCATGTCGTCCTTTCATGCTTGATGGAAGTAGACTAGATGGAACATTCATATTAAGGTTTTAATCCTAGCCACTCTGATGTACAGCTGTGTGGTTTGGCACAAGATACTTGAGACTCAGTTTCTTTATATGTAAATAAAAGGGTTGAACAAGATCACATCTCAAACTTCAGCATGCACCGAATTACTGGAGTATCTTGTTTAAAGGTAGATTCTGTTTTAGTAGATCTTTGGTGGGATCTGAGGTTTTGCATTTGTAAGAAGCGACCATGTAATTCCAACATTGTTGGTCCATGGATCACATTTTGAGTAGCAAGGAAGAGAGATATTTTATAGTCTTCAAAATTCTGTTTATAAAACTCCGACCTCCTTCTTTACCTTCCTTTTCTGAACTTTGCCAATTCATTTTGAAACCAAGATTTGGACACTTCCATGGTTTTAACTGAGCAGGAAGTAAATAGAGAACGATGCAAACTCTGCAGAATAACCCACGCCCAGCAACGGAAACAGAAAGGGTTGATGACGTCTTAAGCTTGTGTCTGCCTGGATGGGGGTAAGTGATACGACCTTTTCCCAGGCATGGTGTGTCAAACAGGAATGTACTATCACTCAGGAAATGGTTCCAATACAAATAGGGACACCAGAGATCAGGGTTGTATTCAGACTGATCCCTGCAAATGACATGTTACAGACAAGACACTCAGATAGATTTCCTTCCTTTGTCAGGTGAAAATGTTTCACTGTGTCAAGGTTCTTTTCCTTGGAACATATGTTCCCAATCTAACACATATATAAACACATACAAAGCCAACCACCAGTAAGTTCTCTTTTACTCAGCCAATTTTAGGCTTCATTTTGTTTTAAAGCTAAAAACTTCGGGAAGCTCATCTGGTACCGACTTAGAGAAACCCACTTGAGCTGTTCCCATATTGTATATTTCCCGTATGAATTTCCATTTCAAAAAGTTCCAATTACAAGGGTGTATTTTTCTGGTCTGAACATGTTTTTAACAAGCAACTAATTCATGTTTCAATTATTAGAAAAATAATAGGGACTTTAGCAGGTTGAATCTGATATTTTAGCTCTAAAGAGAAAGTTTGCTATAAGAAGAAATAGGTGAAAGACTGGAACATAAGATTTTTGTAACAGCCATAACTGTTTGAAGACAGTTTCCATTTAATGAGATAGGTGTTAGTGATGGTAGGAAATGCTGAATGTGAGTAATTGAGGAAGAGTCAGAGTCAACATTTCCTTTTGGGATCAGTTTCAATAGAGGAGGAAATCATTCCGAGAAGTAATTTTTGGCTTATATTGCAAGTAAAACTGCCTATTGGCCAAATTTAGAAAGTATTGGGAAAGACACACTCAGGATCTAAATGTCAGCTTTTAGCTTTCATCCTGTGGGGCAACCTCTCACCACTGAGATTGAAAAAGGGATTGATGCCATGTGTAAAATAGATAACTGGTAGGAAGCTGCTGTATAACACAGGAAGCTCAGCTCAGCGCTTTGTGATGACCTAGAGGGGTGGGATGGAGGGGTGGGTGGAAGGGAGATTCAAGAGGGAGGGGATATATGTATGTGTATGTATATATTTATATATATAGGTTATTCACTTTGTTGTATAGCAGAAACTAACACAGCACTGTAAAGCAATCATACTTCAATTAAAAAAATAAAAAGAGAAGAAGTTGATGTTATCTCATGAGTCCTTCTTGGTTTCTGGAGGCGGGTTGGCCCTGTATGTGAGGATGGAAATAAAAGAGGAAGAACCATCTTATCTAAGGTCTGTCTGTTAGGTTTTCTTTAGATATCCTGACTCCATTCAAGAAATGTCTTGGAATGTGTTTTGTATGGTGCTGAAATCTAAGCCAACTTTATGTAGAAATGGTGGTTGGGTCTCAAAAGTGAAAGTAAAGGTGTTTATTGATATTAGTCCTTTGCAGTGGAGCAGACAATCTACTGGACTATGAAAAGAGCAGTCTCAAAAACCCTTTTCCACAAGAGAAGACTGTTGTATTCTGTAAACACAAACTCCCTGATGTCTTTTTTCTCCTACCTCTTAACACATCTTCATACATATTATTGAATCCACAGGCTATGGATTTGAGGACAGCATTGACTAAGCTAAGTGTCATAAGGGGTCACTTTAATTATAAATCCATAGCTCATCAATGGATTGAAATGAGGGAGAAAGAACTGGAATAATCTTGATTGGATTGCATTAAGTTACCATTGTGGAAAGCCAAGAAATTCCAAAGGTTTTCAACAACAGGCCTTGAGGAGACTCTTTTCCAGGAGTCTGGCTGGGGGATGTGAGTAGCTTTTAAGAGATTGCAAATTACATTGAATAAAGAAGAGATTTTTTTTTTTTTTCATGGAAGGAGTTTCTACTACATGTTGCAAATTAAATTCCAGATGTTCATCACTACAAAATCTCTACCAGATGTCCAAACTGGCTGGAGATATTTATTGCAAGTAAGGCACTCAGCACCTGTTCAAAGAGAACCGCCCCCCCCCTTACCTTTTCATGTGCACTAACATGGTAATCATGCAGGAGTGACAAGATATTTAGACTCACTCAATAATTAAAGAGGCTAGGAAAATTTCTAAAACTGTTAATTACTCTAAATGGCAGTTAAGTAAATGACTATAGTATTCCCCTTGGGATATTTTTAAAGATTTATTAATCACACTGTTTCAAAATATGAGATCCACTTTGGCAAGTTAATTCAGAGTAGAAAAAGGACTTGAGATCAAATAATCCAACGCAAAGGAAAGATAGCGACATTTAGCAGCTCTGATTGCTGCTATAAGGTAGCTCATTTGCATAAGTTATTTTTTGTAGAACTGCCACTTTTACAAGGCACAGGATTGCCCCTTCTTTTCTGTTACATGCATGTGGTATCCTCAGCACAGGCCAGTCCCTGGGGCCAGGCCCTACCAGGCTGTTGGAGGTGGGTCCTTAAATAAGTCCCTTTTTTTCTGATCACATTTAAATCTGAATGTCGGTTTGAGTCCTGCAGTTTGAGATGTATGTTAGAAATAAAAGTTAAGATTATAATCCTTGTGACTTTGGAACGAATGCTTCCATTTCTACTAAATCAGTTGGATTTTAAGCCACACATAACGATGGCCTCTGGGACTTGTTGCTTTGTAGGGAGGTTGGGCAAAAGGAAAGAAGTAAGGTGGTTTGCTTTGAAGCTCACACTTCCATGCAGTTCATCACACATATCCTCCCTTCCTCCCTCCCTATTTACAGCCCATTTAGATGGCAAGACAGATTACCTCTTTTGCCTTCTGAGACCTGCCTTTAGAGTGAATGTAGCCAGAATTAATTTTTTCTCTTTGTTAAACAGATTTTCTTTTAGAGCAATATTCACACGAAATTCAGCAGAAAGCTAATATACACCTCTAGGCCCCCTGTTGTGTAGACTCCTCCTTATCAACATCCTTCATGGAAGAGGTACATTTGTTACAGTCAGTGAACGTACATTGGCATATCACTATCACCCAAAGTCTGCAGTTTACACTAGGGTTCAGTGTTGGTGGTGTACATTCTATGGGTTTGTACAGATGTATAATGACATGCATCCATCATTATCATGTCACACATAGTAGTTTCACTGCCCTAAAACTTCTCTGTGTTCCACCTATTTATCTCTCCCTCTCTCCTAATGCCTGGCAACCACTGATCTTTTACTGTCTCCATGATTTTACCTGTTTCAGAATGTCATACAGTATGTAGCCTTTTCAGATTGGCTTCTTTCACTTAGTAATTTGAAGTTAAGTTTCCTCCATATCTTTCCTGGCTGAATCTCTTTTTATTCATGTAAAGATTTCTTTGTGTTGGAGTGGGGAGAACAAAAACACATAGTAACTTGCCAGGAGTTGGGCTTCCAGTGTTGTGGTCATTCTATGAAAAGATCCTAGGTTAACACACCTTGGATTTTGATAACCCGTCCATCAACCTGGAAAGTTTTTGTATCCCTATTTGCCTGTCTGTTTTTGCTATTGGGATATTCACAGGTGTTTGATGTTTTTCTGTCCTCTTTTATTGCCTCCCGACTCAATAAACACAAGAATCAAACAAGGCTTGAGATGGACAATTGTTAGGAGAGGATGATATTTATTCATTTCTACAAACAAAAGGTAGAGAGAGTGCTTTTATATAGACAAACTCAGAATAGTTTATCTTTGAATTCCAACTTCCTGTTTCAGCAGAGGGCACTCCGACCTTACCTACAACCTAGTGTTTTTTCATTGACCAGTTTTGGAAAGCAGCTAGCTTATCATATCCATTCTTCAGTTTAACAGTCATTAGTATTATTGTCAAAGTAGAAACCATATACATCAAATTAGGACTCTGTCCTATCCTGCGTGATCCTAAAATCCTTTGTTTCTCTCTCACCTAAAGCCCCTGCTGTTCTCTAATGAAATCCATGCATTTGCATGTAGCTTTTCTGACCAGTCTCTGAACTTCTTGGGAATGGGTCCCCTATATTTCATCCTTGGGGTGTAGCACAATGCCTGGCACAGACTACCCACTCAATAAATATCTATTGAACAAATGAGGGTTTTGAAAAAAAGGTGGAGTCTGACCAAACTATTACAAAGAAAGTGGTGACTGTACAATGTATTTGATGTTTCTCTATAGTTTTCCTTGTTGAAGTCATACTCATGCTCCATGTTGCCATGTATCAGAGGCAAAAAATAGCAGCTGCCTTAGATCTGGACTGGAAGAGCCTACGGTGTCACCACATTCAGTATGGCATTGTCTGATGCCCGTAAAGGCTTGATCATGGTAAATCATGTAGGTAATTAAAATAAATGCTAGTTCTCTCAGTACACTTTGGTCATATAAAAGCCCAAGACAGATCCAACTTGCTAATTTGCATGTATCCTTCCTTGGTCCTTAAATGCCCCTCTCTTCATATCTGAATCACAAAATTTTACCAAACATTCAGACCATCAGTTCAGATTCTACCTTTCTCATGAAGTTCTGTTTTAGGCCATCCAGGAACCTTTCCACCTGGCTTCCTGTAGACATTGAACCTTTGAAGAACCCTCATGACTTTTACCCAGTTTTGGATAAACTCTTGTCTTATATTTTTTCATGGATTTCCCTAATGGACAACACTTCACACATATCAGAATTCATTGCTGCAGAAAATAACATCCTGTGTGACATTACTGGGAGACGACTCTCATAAGCTTGCTCCTGGTTTACTCTGAACTTTGCTTCATGTGCTTTCTCTCTGCTTTTACTTTGCGTCTTTTTTTTTTCTGTGATAAATTATAGGCATGAGTCTAACTTTATGCTGAGTCCTCTAGGGACTGAGAGTGGTCTTGTTCCCTGACTCACATATATTTGAAAGAAAGTGAAGTCGCACGGTCGTGTCCGACTCTCTGCGACCCCGTGGACTGTAGCCTACCAGGCTTCTCCGTCCATGGGGTTTTCCAGGCAAGAGTACTGGAGTGGGTTGCCATTTCCTTCTCCAGGGGATCTTCCCGACCCAGGGATTGAACCCAGTTTACACCTGTGTAACTATCAATCAGATCAAGATGTAGAATATTTTTATCATTTCAAAAATTTTCCTCATGCTTCTTTCCAGTAAAAACCCTTACTTCCAAAAAAATCTCACCATTATTCTGACTTCTGTTGCCACAGGTTGGTTTTGCCTGTTCTTTAATTTCAAATCAATAGAACGGGGGACTTCCCTGATGGTCCAGTAGTTAAGAAGCCACATTGCATTGCAGGGGACACGGATTTGATCCCTGGCTGGGAGACTAAGATCCCACATGCCACAGGGCAACTAAGCCCAACTGTGGCAACTAGGACCTGACAGAACCAAATAGGTAAGTAAAAAAAAAAAAAAAATCAATAGAATCATAATAGTATGATTCTCATGTCAGGCTTCTTTTGCTCGAAGTAATGTTTTTTGAAATTCATAAAAAATCCAGTATGTCCAGAATATCCAATAGAGTATCCATTGTAGCATATATCAGTAATTTATATATGTACCATAATTTATTTTTTCTTCTGTTGACATTGTGTTGTTTCCAGATTTTGGCTATTAAAAATTATAGCTATGATGAACATTCTTGTATCAATCTTTGAGAAGAACACATGTGTTAATTTATCTTAGAAAATATCTAGGAGCCAGATTATTGGATAACAGGGCAGATGCAGTTTTACCTGTATTAGAAATTGCCAAGCAGTTTTCTAAAGCAGCCATAATATTTTACATTCCCATCAGTCTGCATCCTTGATGGAACTTGGTATTATCAGTCTTTTCAATTTTAGCCATTCTCATGGGTATGTAGTGATATCTTGTGGTTTAAATTTGCCTCTCTGACGATGAGTGACATTGAGATATTTTTCATATTACTACTGGCCATTTGGATACCTTCTTTTGTGATGGGATTCATGTTATATTTTGAAATGATTTTTTTTTTTAAAACTTCTTATTCTGTCCTGAGTTCTATGACTGCATTTCTGTTATTCTAATTCTGATTTATGTTGTTATTTTATATAATTTATCATTAACATTTTTTGATTAGTTAATATGAAAAATATTAAGTTACAGTTTTCATCTGTGAATATTTTTCTGGAGTGATTTAATTATCTATAGAGATGCTATCTCCTACCTAATTTTCTATTACTTATAAAAATATTGTATAGAATTCAACTATGATTCTTTTTTGTTGCTTATTTTTTGCATGAGATTAGTTTTCCTTCACCTTGAGAAAGAAGGGACATGTCAGGATAGCTTTTCTAGCTCCTTTACTGTGGAATTCTGTGTTTCTGTTAATTATTGTTCTTGTTCAGAAACATGGCTCATACTTTTGGATATCTCCTGGTTTTGTTTCTCGTCTCTACTTTCTTTGGACCTTTGCTTTTTTCCCCTTCTTGGTCAGTTTAGGTTCTGTTCCCAACAGTTCCTTCCTTATGTGGAGCTTTGCTCTGGAAAAGCACTTTGGCAAATTCATTTCCCACAGTTTTTAAGTCCCAGGTTAATTAATTAACTTCCAGCTCTTTGTACTCAACTGCAAGCACTCCTTACAGTTCACCTGCATGCAGTCCTCAAATTGGCTACCCATGCTTTCCAGTCAATATATGTTGGCAGTTTTGGAGTTATTTTCTGCTCAGATCTGTTAGATGCCTCCTTACTTCTCTTGGTTTCTTCCTCTATAGATGCTGATACTATCTGGGCCTGTGATTTGTTCATACTTATTCCTGTTTGGGCTCATGAGAATAATTATTCCTTAATATTTTAGCTTCTGTCTGTGTCTTTTTGGTTTGGTTCTGTTTTTATGGGGTGATTTAGGAAGATTTAAAAACTATTCTCTTTCACCACTATCTTCCTATATTCTGTTTTGAATTTAAGCCAGTGTGCATTTTTTTTCAGTATACTTATATTTTAGGTATTCCTCAGCTTATGGAACAGGAAAAGACATCTCCAGAGCTTTAAGTGAACAGATGCTGAGTTTTCAACCCCTTAAAATCATACCATGGTAAATTGATATCTGCTGGGCCTTTGCATCAGACTCTTTTGAGAAAGGGAGCTTGGGAAGAATATATAACACTATGTTTAGCTCTTTTTTCTTTTCTTTGTTTTTTATTTTTGTTGAACAGTTCCCCTACTTCCTCTACTTGTTTTCCTTTCTTGATTTGAATTCCTGGGAGTATATTTCACTGGTTTTTTTATGTAAGAGATGGCTTAGCAAAAGAAACTTCTTAAACTGTTTTCTCACTTCCCAAGGCAACTATTGACAAAGGTATGGATTTCAATCCAAACATACAATGGAACTCACGAGACTGTTTGAAATCTTTGCATAATGAAATTTCTCTGTGGGATTCTTGCTTTCTTTTTTGTCCCATTAGGACTCCTCCTCTGCTGAGTTTAGATAATGAGCCTTCTGGTTCAGGATATTTTCCTTACTCCATGGTTAGTGACTATGCAAGTTGGGGTAACCACATAATCCAGTGGGTCTCTTAATTTTGTCTGCATAAGAATCACTTGGGGTTTTAGATCCCACAAACTGGAGATTCAGATACAATATTATAGAGTGAGTCTAGTAATCTGTACAGGATATACATCCCAGATGCTGATGCAGCTGATCCGTCCAGGGATCTCAGTTTGCAAAACAGTAGTGGAAGCCAGAACTATTTGCAGAGACCAAATCAAAAGTAACTTTGGTGAATGTGTTATCCAAAATAGACAGTGAAGTTTCAGAAAGAAATGCTTTTTGTGAATGTTCATTCATTCAGTTTTAGTTAACATCTTAAATGTTGTGTATGTGTCAGGGCCTTAGCTCATTCATTCTGAAATGAATAAGAGATGAATCTAGACTCTATGGCTAATGAGAAAAAAGTGCAAAGGGAAAATTCCAATGTAATGTTAAAAGGGCAAAAGCGTTGAACCTTGGCACCTTCAAGGGAGTTATCTGTGGCTTTCCAAATTTGCTGTATAACTTCCACCATCAAACCCCGCCCCAGTATATCTGTAATTAAGAATGAAGAGCAATAATCTCCTTTTCGTTAAATGACCTCCACAGGCTTCTGTTTCAATTTTGTTCAGTAAAATGATAACACATCATGAATCTTTTGGTCTATCAAAAATATTAAATTCACAATGGCCAACAGTTATCTGAGATCAAACTACTGTAAAATGGTGCTATTAAAGCTAATTTGTTAAAAATTCAGATTTTTTCCAGGTCCTACCTCTAGATATTATTCAGTAGGTCATAAGTGGGGCCTATGAAGGCTCAGTTTTAATAATCTCTCAAGTAATGCTATTCCCATTGGTCTAAGGACTACATTCTGAATAGCACAGTTTTAGAAGAGCTGTAGGTAGCACTCAGGAAATAGTACTTAATATCTTAGATTGATGAGTGGCAGAACAAGGATGTAAAGAGGCTTTTCACAAAGGACCTGGGTCTTGCAAGTTCAATAGGAGCTCTTAATGTGGAAGACCGTGAATCATAAGAGAGGATTTCCAGGCAGATGGCACAGTATGTGCAAAGACAAGAGGTGCAAAATACACAGAACATACAGGGCCCTGTCTATAGATAACTCTCTACAGTCTAAAAGTCCACAGTGACACTGGAGATCATGAAAAAAAAAAAAAAAACAAGTTTCTACTTGAGCAGTGCAGGAAATGAAAGTAATGGAAAAGCTAAGCTCCTACTTGAGCAGTAAAGGAAATGAAGACAATGGTATTTGAACCTCAAGGAAACAAATTGTGCCAAGAGATAGCAGGATGCACCAGGGTGTGATGTCCTTTTGAGATATTCCTGAGGAAAGGGTGGGTGGTTTGCTTCCAGGGATGAGTCAAGTGGAGTTTTGTGTGTGTGGGACAGATAATGTTTAGAGCTTCCATCCAGATTTCTGGTTCTGTGATATTAAAAATGCATTTAAGCTTTGGGGGCACAAAAAGCAAAAATACTTCATATGTGTTTCTACTTGATTTGACTTGAAATATGCAAAAAAGGAGGAGGCTAGCTTCTATCAGAGAGGGGGCAAAACTTTAACCATCTTCTCATAGTACCTGTGAATATATGTATTTGTGGCTGCAAGTTCAACTGTAAGTTTCTGACTGTATTCCTGGGTGGAAAATCCCACAATAACCTAGTCTGTCTTTAGAATGAGCTGGCAGAGAATGTTGTAATACTGGGCAGCAAAGAGCACTGCCCCTGGTCAATAAATGTAATAATTGGGAGCTCTTATCAGTAGCATCTGGAGTTTACAGAAAAGAAAACACTTCATTAGAAGGAGCATTTCTAATTGTGATCCCAATGACTTGCACATTGCTGGGTCTTTGTTTTCTTTCCTCAGGATGACTGGTAAGTCTTTTACAAGAGGAAATAATAAGTAAGACCAACCAAGTCTAAGAGTTTCTGTGTGTATTTATAAGAGAAAAATAATATCCACTTTTACCACAAATTTTTTTCTGATGAAAGATGAATTTTCTACCCCTCACCCCACTCCCAACAGCTGGTTTGTAATTCTGGAGCCTGAAGTACTTCTGTTCTAATAAAAATCGCACCTTATCTCTCAGCAGCAACTAATGGCAGACCCTAGACATATATGAATTAGCCTGACACACTCTTTCTTTCTTCAGTTTTTTCTAATCTGTCCAGATCTACAGGCAAAGAAGCACCACAGGCCTAGCTGCGGAACAAAAGCTGAGGGCTCTTTGTTTGCAACTGATTGGCTTGGTAAATGGATTTGTCACACAAATCCTCCCTGAAAGGAAGTGACTCAAGTCTCTTGGCTTTTATTTATTTATTTTACTCTGCTAAGATTTGGGTTTGACTCTTATTTTTTTGAGAGAGAATCCTTACAGCTCATTCATTCAGTCATTCATTTATGAATGTGTACTGAACATCTGCCAGCCACGGTGCCAGGCACAGGGTTACTAAGAACAGTTAAGACTCGGCTTTCGAACTTTGTAAACAACTTTTTCCATTATCTTGCGTTACAGGAAACTTTAAAAAGTCTACCTGGGGAAGCTCTCTTGACAGGGCAAGATGTAGTCTGGCTCCTTTTTAGAAGGAGGAGTTTTCCTTGAAGATAAGGGGTTAATTGGGATCAAGTGATGTTCCCTGGGAAGCTGAGGAAGGCTTAACACAGGACAGCAGTGATAGCAAATGCAAAGTCAGAGGACTCTGCTGTCTTTGGAAAACTGTAGGGAATTTGGATTGGATTTTGGTTTGAGATGGATGGTGCCAGTAGTTGAAGACAGAGATCGAGAAGGGGCTGCATAGTTACAGGCTCAATAGACAGGCTAGAGGAATATTCCTGGGCTCTCTGAAGGGTCTGGATACGTGTGTGTGTGTGTGTGTGTGTGTGTTATCTCTAGCCCCACTTTTCGTCTGTATAATGGGGTAACAGTTATGCATACTTCATAGGATTGTTGTGAAGATAAGATAAATGTATCAGGGTTATAAATTTAAATAAGATAAATGTATCAGCCTGGTTATTGCCAGTTTTTTTGTTCTCCATAAACTGTAGTAATTGCAATGACAGCAGTGATAGTGGCTGTTTTTGTTGGTTTTGCCAATTATATGGGCTTCCCAGGTGGTGCAGTGGTGAAGAATCTGCCTGCCAATGTAGGAGATGTGGGTTTGATCCCTGGATTAGGAAGTTCCCCTGGAGTAGGAAGTGGAAACCCACTCTAGTATTCTTGCCTGGAAAACTGGTGCTTTTGAATTGTGGTGCTGGATAAGACTCTTGAGAGTCCCTTGGACTGCAAGAAGATCAAACCCAAAGGAAATCAACTCTGAATGTTCACTGGAAGGACTGATGCTGAAGCTGAAGCTCCAATACTTTGGCCGCCTGATGTGAAGAGCCAAGTCATTGGAAAAAACCCTCATGCTGGGAAAGATAGAAGGCAAAAGGAGAAGGAGGCAGCAGAGGATGAGACGGTTAAATAGACATGAATTTGAGCAAACTCCGGGAGATAGTGGAGGACAGAGGATCCTGGTATGAGGCAGTCCATGGGGTTGCAGAGAGTTAGATACAACTTAGCGATTGAACAACAACAATGCTGATTACAGTGTTTCTGCAGTTCCCCTCCTCTGGGCCTGTTAATGACTGCAGGGAATCTGAAAAAGAATCCTGGTGAATTTGTTGCATTCCCTGGGGTAGCATGGTAAGATACTGCTTGGAGATAGCCAAAGAATTCTGGGTTTACTCCCTGAGCTGAGGATGAATAAAACCTTGATCAGAACAGTGAGAATGAAGAGGCAAATTTAATAACAAATCTCTCCCCAAATCTTCACCCCAAACTAGACTTTGCTGAACTTGACACTGTTTCACTGGTGCTCTCTAGTGGCCTGTAGGAAAACAACGTTTCTTATTAATAGGAACAGGACTGAATACATTATACAATATACTTAGACCTTGGAATATGATGCAGCCATTTTAAAAGAATGAATGAGAGCAATCCCAGTTGACTTGGAGGGATTTCCATGAAGAGTTAAGGGAGAAAACGGAATGCAAAAAAGCATAATGTGAACTCCCTGTTGTAAAACAGTGCTCCCCACCAAACTTGTCACTGTGATATATAGGTGTGTATGTATAAATCTGTATATAATATGATTAGGTAGAATTATATAAGCATAAATAATATATGAAAGGATATAGACTAAGTTTTAAAAATGAATTTCTTTGGGGTGGGAACAAGGGCTTATATATACAGAGGGAAAGATAAAATGCAGTAAGATTAGATGTCAATTACAGGAGAAAAACTATTAAAAATTCCAACATATGGAAGCTGAACAACACGCTGCTGAACAACCAACAAATCACAGGAGAAATCAAAAAAGAAATCAAAATATGCATAGAAATGAATGAAAATGAAAACACAACAACTCAAAACCTATGGGACACTGTAAAAGCAGTGCTAAGGGGAAGGTTCATAGCAATACAGGCTTACCTCAAGAAACAAGAAAAAAGTCAAATAAATAACCTAACTCTACACCTAAAGCAACTTGAAAAGGAAGAAATTATGAACCCCAGGGTTAGTAGAAGGAAAGAAATCTTAAAAATTAGGGCAGAAATAAATGCAAAAGAAGCTAAAGAGACCATAGCAAAAATCAACAAAACCAAAAGCTGGTTCTTTGAGAAGGTAAATAAAATTGATAAACCATTAGTCAGATTCATCAAGAAACAAAGGGAGAAAAATCAAATCAACAAAATTAGAAATGAAAATGGAGAGATCACAACAGATAACACAGAAACACAAAGGATCATAAGAGACTACTATCAGCAACTATATGCAGATAAAATGGACAATTTGGAAGAAAAGGACAAATTCTTAGAAAAGTACAACTTTCCAAAATTGAACCAGGAAGAAATAGAAAATCTCAACAGACTCATCACAAGCACGGAAATTGAAACTGTAATCAGAAGTTTTCCAACAAACAAAAGCCCAGGACCAGATAGCTTCACAGCTGAATTCTACCAAAAATTTAGAGAAGAACTAACACCTATCATATTCAAACTCTTCCAGAAAATTGCAGAGGAAGGTAAACTTCCAAACTCTTTCTATGAGGCCACCATCACCTTAACACCAAAACCTGACAAAGATGCCACAAAAAAAGAAAACTATAGGCCAATATCACTGATGAACATAGATGCAAAAATCTTTTACAAAATTCTAGCAAACAGAATCCAACAACATATTAAAAAGATCATGCACCATGACCAAGTGGGCTTTATCCCAGGGATGCAAGGATTCTTCAATATCCACAAATCAATCAATGTAATATACCACATTAACAAATTGAAAAATAAAAACCATATGATTATCTCAATAGATGCAGAGAAAGCCTTTGACAAAATTCAACATCCATTTATGATAAAAACCCTCCAGAAAGCAGGAATAGAAGGAACATACCTCAACATAATAAAAGCTATATATGACAAACCCTCAGCAAACATTATCCTCAATGGTGAAAAATTGAAAGCATTTCCCCTAGAGTCAGGAACAAGATAATGGTGCCCACTCTCACCACTACTATTCAATATAGTTTTGGAAGTTTTGGCCACAGCAATCAGAGCAGAAAAAGAAATAAAAGGAATCCAGATTGGAAAAGAAGAAGTAAAACTCTCACTGTTTGCAGATGACATGATCCTCTACATAGAAAACCCTAAAGACTCCACTAGAAAATTAGTAGAGCTAATCAATGAATATAGTAAAATTGCAGGATATAAAATTAACACACAGAAATCCCTTGCATTCCTGTATACTAACAATGAGAAAACAGAAAGAGAAATTAAGGAAACAATTCCATTCACCATTGCAATGAAAAGAATAAAATACTTAGGAGTAAATCTACCTAAAGAAACAAAAGACCTCTATATAGAAAACTATAAAACACTGATGAAAACAATCAAAGAGGACAGAAATAGATGGAGAAATATACTGTGTTCATGGATTGGAAGAATCAGTATAGTGAAAATGAGTATACTACTCAAAGCAATCTATAGATTCAATGCAATCCCTACCAAGCTACCAACAGTATTCTTCACAGAACAAGAACAAATAATTTCACAATTTGTATGGAAAAACAAAAAACCTCAAATAGCCAAAGCAATCTGGAGAAAGAGGAATGGGACTGGAGGAATCAACCTGCCTGACTTCAGTCTCTACTACAAAGCCACAGTCATCAAGACAATGTGGTACTGGCACAAAGACAGAAATATAGATCAATGGAACAAAATAGAAAGCCCAGAGATAAATCCACACACCTATGGACATATTATCTTTGACAAAGGAGGCAAGAATATACAATGGAGAAAAGACAATCTCTTTAACAAGTGGTGCTGGGAAAACTGGTCAACCACTTGTAAAAGAATGAAACTAGAACACTGTCTAACACCATACACAAAAATAAACTCAAAATGGATTAAAGATCTAAATGTAAGACCAGAAACTATAAAACTCCTAGAGGAAAACATAGGAAAAACACTCTCCGACATAAACCACAGCAGGATCCTCTATGACCCACGTCCCAGAATATTGGAAATAAAAGCAAAAATAAACAAATGGGACCTAATTAAAATTAAAAGCTTCTGCACAACAAAGGAAACTATAAACAAGGTGAAAAGACAGCCTTCAGAATGGGAGAAAATAATAGCAAATGAAGCAATGGACAAAGGATTAATCTCAAAAATATACAAGCAACTCCTGCAGCTCAATTCAAGAAAAATAAAAGACCCAATTAAAAAGTGGGCCAAAGAACTAAACAGACATTTTTCCAAAGAAGACATACAGATGGCTAACAAACACATGAAAAGATGCTCAACATCACTCATTATCAGAGAACTGCAAATCAAAACCACAATGAGGTCACGCCAGTCAGAATGGCTGCTATCCAAAAGTCTACAAGCAATAAATGCTGGAGAGGGTGTGGAGAAAAGGGAACCCTCTTAACACTGCTGGTGGGAATGCAAACTAGTACAGCCACTATGGAGAACAATGTGGAGATTCCTTAAAAAACTAGAAATAGAACTGCTATATGACCCAGCAATCCCGCTGCTGGGCATACAGTCTGAGGAAACCAGAATTGAAAGAGACACATGTACCCCAATGTTCATTGCAGCACTGTTTATATTTTTTTTCTTTTTTTAAATTTTTATTATTTTATTTTATTTTCATTTATCTTTATTAGTTGGAGGCTAATTACTTTACAGTATTGTAGTGGTTTTTGTCATACACTGACATGAATCAGCCATGGATTTACATGTATTCCCCATCCCAATCCCCCCTACCACCTCCCTCTCTACCCGATCCCTCTGGGTCTTCCCTGTGCACCAGGCCCGAGCACTTGTCTCATGCATCCAGCCTGGGCTGGTGATCTGTTTCACCCTAAATAATATACATGTTTCGATGCTGTTCTCTCGAAACATCCCACCCTCGCCTTCTCCCACAAAGTCCCAAAGTCTGTTCTGTACATCTGTGTCTCTTTTTCTGTTTTGCATATAGGGTTATCATTACCATCTTTCTAAATTCTGTATATATGTGTTAGTATACTGTAATGGTCTTTATCTTTCTGGCTTACTTCACTCTGTATAATGGGCTCCAGTTTCATCCATCTCATTAGAACTGATTCAAATGAATTCTTTTTAATGGCTGAGTAATATTCCATGGTGTATATGTACCACAGCTTCCTTATCTGTTCGTCTGCTGATGGGCATCTAGGTTGCTTCCATGTCCTGGCTGTTATAATGCAGCACTGTTACTCAGCCATTAAAGAGAATACATTTGAATCAGTTCTAATGAGGTGGATGAAACTGGAGCCTATTATACAGAGTTAAGTAAATCAGAAAGAAAAACACCAATATAGCATACTAATGCATATATATGAAATTTAGAAAGATGGTACTGATAACCCTGTATGCGAGGTAGCAAGAGAGACACAGATGTATTGAACAGTCTTTTGGACTCTATGAGAGAGGGAGAGGGTGGAATGATATGGGAGAATGGCATTGAAGCATGTAAATTATCATATGTGAAACAAATCGCCAGTCCAGGTTCGATGCATGATACAGGATGCTCCGGGCTGGTGCACTGGGATGACCCAGAGGGATGTGATGGGGAGGGAGGTGGGAGAGGAGTTCAGGAACACATGTGCACCCATGGTGGATTCATGTCAATGTATGAAAAAACCAATACAATGTTGTAAAATTAATTAATTAATTAATTAAAAAAATAAAAATGAATTTCTTTGGGGTGGGAACAAGGGCTTATGTATACAGAGGGAAAGATAAAAGCTTGAAAAAGTAAACAAAAACAAAAACCTGCATTAATGCATTTACATAAAATTGTGTCTGAATATATACATGTCCATAAATATTAATAGAAGTTCATTTACCAGTAAGTAATCCAGGTGATGGTTATAAAGATAATTTCCCCAAAAAGCAAAATTCTATGGAAGGTAATTTACTCATCTATTTATAGTTTTTATTTAGTGGCTTTTTTTGGTCAAAGCCTAAAAGGATCACTCTTTTAAATTATGGTATTATAGAAGTTCAGTGTATACAGTAGGATTTATTAAGCTACTTCTAAAGCCTGTACAGTGCAAAGTTTGTTTTCTTCAACCTCCAGATTTTGCCTCTTTACCATAAAAATGTGAAAATAATCTCTTCTGATCCTGATACTGTGTTTTCAGCCATTTGTATCAGCCTTAGCATGTGATAGAAGGATGTTTATGATTATTTGCTTGTCTTGCAGTGCCTGTTCTTCACTTTCACTTAAAGAGTAATAAAAGTCTATCTGAAGATGCTAATTGAAATATGTAATAGCAATATGGGGTAGTGGAAAGATACCAGCTCTGTCACTCACTATGTATGTAAACCTTGGCAAGTTATTGTATTTCTGCTCTTCAGCTTCCTTATTTGCAAAATATAGATTAAAAATAGGACATAACTCATAGATTTGTTGTGAGGATTGAATGAGATAATTAAGGTAAAGTGTTTAGCAATATTCCTGGCAGAGGATAGTCGTTCATTCATCTGTTCAATCATTCATTTAAGAAATATTTACTGAGGGCCTACTATGTATCAGGCTCTGTGCTGTTTGTGTGGCTATCCAGTGCTGCCTCCAGAAATCTGATTTTGTTTGTGAAAGGTAGAATTTTCATCTAACAAAATCTATGCCTTCCAATTTTGAGCCTTATTTCAAAGGTTTTTGTGTCATTAGTTTCCCTTGCCAAAGTCGCAGAAGTTGGTTGGTATGGGGGGAAGAAAGTTGGCAAGCCACTACAGCATTCTCTAGCCTTACGTGCTTCCGGCAAGAATCTCTTCTATTTAGGATAATAATGAGGCACTAGTTTCAGTTCACTACAGTTTAGCAACTACAGCTCTGTGTTGGCATATACAAATTTTTGGAAAAAAAATATTAAAATAGAGTTCTCATTCAGAAGAAGAGAGATTAATAAAAACTAATATTTTTAGTATTCTACTTTCTTGGAAGACAGTACACCAACCTTGGATGCTAACAGTTGGAAAGAATGAAGTCTAAAGAAAGCTCCAATCCTGCCAAAAACTGTTCTAGTACAGTTTCCCTCCAGTGCTACTTTCTGCTCAACTCCAGTGATTTTAGGGACCACACAGTAAAACTGTCACCATTTTAGCCCTAAGAAAACCAAACAGTCCTGCTACTATGCTTGTCTGATTTCCCTGAGTACTGCTGTACCTTCCTTTATTCATTTCAGTTCTCAGGTCTTGAATGAATGTGCCTTCTTGGTAGAACTTAGGTTACATGTTAAGCTCCAGTTAAAAGGGATTCATAGGAATGAAGTGTTATCTTTCCATCCCCTCTTATACAGAAAGGCATGATAAGGGAGTTGGCATCAGGAATTGGGTGAGCCAGTTTGTAATACCTTCCACAGTCTACCTCTTTAGCTCTGTCTACAAAGACCTATGATTAAACTTCAAAACAACTATGGCAGTAAGAAAACTTTCCTGAAAAACATAATGTAACCATTTCTTACCTTCCTTCCAAAGGGGAGAATCAGTTTCGCCAGTTAATAAAAATATCTTGATATGCATTTATCCTTTAGTTCAGGATGTGGCAAACTGCAGTTTTCAGGTTAAATTTAGCCACCACTCATTTTTTTGTAAATGAAATTTTGCTGGAGCACAGCCATACTCATTTGTTTACATATTGTTTATGGCTGCTTTTGTACTCCAATTGGTGAGTTTAGTAATTGCTATTGATACAATATGACCTGCAAAGCCTAAAATATTCACTGTTGGACCCTTCTCAGAAAGTTTGCTGACACCTGTTCTAGCTAATTATAATGCTATCTTGATCTCCCATAGCTAAATTATTAAATTAATCACCATGAATGCACCATATATGGAATAAAAAGGGGATGAGAATTTTTTTTTAAAAAAGAAAAACTTACTAACATATTCAAGCAATATGAATATATGCTATTGTCATCATTTCTACAACACATTAACAGTTTCCTTTTCTCATTTTCCATGCTTTTACCCTTAGAAAAGGTATAATACCCCTGGCAGAATAACCCATGCTTTCATTTCTAAGGGTCTGAGCCTCATTGGTTCTATATTTATGTGGTTGCTGTAGTTGTTCATTGACTATTACTGCTGAACATGGCAGTATTAGGAGGATCCAAAGGAATCATTGACTTCTAGACACGTGCTTCTCTGCTTACATTGTAGAGCAGAAACCTTCTTTCCTTTTCATCATTAGGTTCTGTTACCTCAACCAACAAAATATCCCCCTCGTCCTTTTGCCAACACATTGCAGAGATATAGAAGTGCAAAATGACTGGGTAGCATTCTTATGTTCTAGATAAATCAAATTATTACTTTGTGAGCAAAAATTGTCCCTCCCTTAGGTGCTGAGGTCTTTACACAAGTTAAGCACAGAGACACAAGAATGGAAAACAGAAATTTTGTCAGGAGTTTATTAGATGTAGTATTGAGAAACATCATTCTAAGTTTTACCCTTCTGTTCCTTGTTTTGGGCTGAATTGTGTTACCTTCAAACATTTATATGTTGAAATCCTAATCCCTAGTACCTCAGAATGTGACTGTGTTTGGCAAGAGGATCTTTACAGAGGAAAACAAGTTAAAATGAATACATTAAGGTGTGCATTAATTGAAGATGATGTGTGTCCTTTTAAGAAGAGGAAATTTGAATGCAGACACATACAGAAAAAAGATAACGGGAAGACACAGAGAGAAGGCAGCCATCTGCAAGTCAGTGATAGAGATCTGGAAGAGATCCTTTTCTTAGGGCTCTCAGAAGGAACCAGCCCTGCCAACACTTTGATCTCCAACTTCTAGCCTCCAGCACTGCAAGAAAATAAATTTCTGTTGTTTAAGCCACTCAGTCTATGGTACAGTATGATGGCAACCCAAGCAAACAGATATAATCCTGGACCAATATATTTTAGCTATTTTAGCACCATATATTATTTACTTGTTTATAATAAACTGTAGAAGAGCAACCCAAACTCCTGGCTAATGTTATGACTTTTCAGTTGGCAATTCCACTACTTAATAGAGTCAGCTGCTTTTGAGTGATGAAGATCATCATAAGATTAGTGACTCCTGTGAGTGGCGCCTATTGCTTAAGATCTGCTGTAAAATTAAATTCATTAGTCAGAATCAATATTTTGTGGTCTGTTTTAATGAGAGCGTCCAAGGGTGGTGATGTTGGCATAAGCATGACTAGCTAGGACTGCAAATCTATATGCAGAATAAATGTCTATTCCAGAGAAGATGAATTACTTCCTCTGCTCCACCAGGTGCCTGGCTGATTTCCCAGAGGTATAGTACTAGCCTTTGGTTTCTGTGGCTTGAATTTTGGATAATCATCAATGGTGTTAGTCAGATAAGCCTTGGTTTACTTTCTAGTGCATACTTTCCATTCCTGCCACTGCTGTTACTTGATAGATGAGCCCATTGAAAAGTGGATTAAAATGCCAGCTGACATCCACAGAGTAAATCATCTTGTCCACATAAATTATTGTTAAATGCTATAAGAGGAGATTTTGGATGATACTGTTAAACAAGTGTTTTACTACTTGGTTGATTCTGAGAAGACCATGCATGTGTGCATGCATGCTAAGTTGCTTCAGTCATGTCTGACTGTGCGACCCTGTGGACTGTAGCCTGCCAGGCTTCTCTGTCCATGGAATACTCCAGGTAAGAATACTGGAGTGGTTACCATGTCCCCCTCCAGGGGACCTTCCCAACCCAGGGATCAAACCCATGTTTGTTAGGTCTCCTGCATTGGCAGGTGGATTCTTTATCACTGGCACCAGCTGGGAAGCCGGAGAAGACCATATATATACTTATTCCTGATACCTGCTCATCAATCTAAGTCCATGACTGTTCAGACAAACCATTAGCCACAAACTTCTGTGAATTATTGTAGACTGAGTGCTGAGTCCATTTGTCTTCTAGACATTTTCCAGCTGCTGTCCTTAGGGCCAGACCTGATTAATGCTGTATTTATGCAGTAGTTCATTTATGGCCAATGCCAGTATTTTGAACAAGACCAATTGTGAATCACGCTAACATTTCAACCTCCCACCCCCCTTAATCAACTTCTGAAAGGTAGCTTCCCACCAGGTCATATATGTGGCAGTGAAGCAGAAGTAGGCATATTAGGAATATGTATATAAAAATACATGCTTATTGCAAGTTGTGCTTTCATGACCTACTTGAACTGATATTAAATATAAAAACTTAATTGATTCTGAGGTGCTGCTGGCTTGGTGGATCAATAACCCCAATTTATCACATATATTTCAGACCTCATGGTTGCTTTGTGTCTCATTGTCCATGTTTTCAGGGACCAGGACCAAGTCAGAAACTTTATTTTAGAAGGAAAATAATGATTTGCTAAAAAGTTAATTTTTCCCCCCAAATTCCAAAGGGCTTACTTACAATGTGATCCTTCTTTGTAGACTTTCTTCAATTACCACAGAATATCCTGGTTTGTGATAGGTATTTTAAGTACCTTTGAATTTATTGGTTCATAAAGGCCAGTTGGCAGAATTTTTTGCCCTTCAATGATATGGGTGGGTTTGAACTTTAGGTCTTTAATCCATTTTGGGTTTCTTTTGTATATGGTGTTAGAGAATATTCTAATTTCATTCTTTTACATGTAACTCTCCAGGTTTCCCAGCACTGCTTATTGAAGAGACTGTCTTTTCTCCATTGTATATTCTTACCTTCTTTGTTGTAGATTAGTTGATCATGAGTGAGTGGGTTTATTTCTGGGCTTTCTATTCTGTTGCATTGATCTATATGTCTGTTTTTGTTGCAGTACCATGCTGTTTTGATTACTGTAGCTTTGTAGTACAGAGAATAAAAAAATTTTAAATTTGTATGGAAACATAGAACACCCCAAATAGCCAAAACAGTCTTGAGAAAGAACTGAGCTGGAGGGATCATACCCCCTGACTTCAACTCCTTTTAAACATGAAAAAGTCTTCAAGTGAGGCAGCAAAAGTCTTATCTGACAGGGAGGTAAAGGCTACTTTTGCTAATAAGAGAAGCTCAATGGGGTTTTAGAGAATGGATAACTTGAAGTCTCCCAAATTCCATGCATTTCCCTATTCCTGTTTTTGAGGTCCCACTCTTTCCAAATTCATGCCTTAACTCTCATATAAGACTTTTGGGTGGGTTGGACTTGGCCTTATATTATAACTTAGCAACCAATAGGATCAGATCTTATAGTTTCTGGGGGCTTCCCTGGTGGCTTGGTTAGTAAAGAATCTGCCATATGGGAGACCTGGGTTTGATCCCTGGTCAGGAAGATCTCCTGGAGAAGGAAATGGCAACCCACTCCAGTGTTCTTGCCTGGGAAATCCCATGGACAGAGGAGCCTAATGAGCTACAGTCCAGGCGTGGTAAAGAGTCAGACACGACTGAGCAACTAACAGTTTACAGGTTCTGGGTTGCATCTGTGTAGCAGCTACAAGAGATAATGTACACACTGGGGAAGTCATGGTTATCTGACTGTGCCTTTGGCCAAGAATTTAAAAGCCCAAGCATGCCATTTTCTTTGTTAAAGCTCTCCAGTACAGCCTGGCTCCCACACGACTATTGTATGCCCCATATTTTTCAAAATAGCTTTCTTTAGCAGTAATGTGACCCATAAAACCCTGCAGCAGTTTCTTCATTCAAGGGGACTATAGTGATAGTTTGACCCTGAAATCCTTGGAAATCCATTAAGTAATTAGTGCCCCAACTTCTGGGGCTTCCCAGGTGGCGCTAGTATTAAAGAACCCTCCTGACAATGTAGGAGAGGTAAGAGACATGGATTCGATTCTTCAATTGGGAAGATCCCCTGGAGGAAGGCATGGTAACCCACTTCAGTATTCTTGCCTGGAAACTCCCATGGAGAGAAGAGCCTGGTGGGCTCAGTCCATAGGGTCGCAAAGAGTCAGACATGACTGTAGCAACTTAGCATGCATGCATGCATGCCCCAGTTTCTAAGGCTAACCAGACTGACTGATCTCATACATACCTAATCAGAATAGATAGCTGTTACGGACTGAATGTTTGTCTCCCCACCCGCTGCCCACAGCTCATGTGTTGGAGTCCTAATCCAGATGTGAATGGTATTTGGATTTGAAGGTGGGGTCTTTGGAACATAATTAGGTTTAGATGAGGTCATAAGGATGGAGTTCCCCTGGTAGGATTAACGTTCTTTTAAGAAGAAGAGCGATCAGAGAGTGCTTTCTCTCTCTTTGCCATGTGAAGACACAGTGAGAAGAAAGCTATCTGCAGTCCAGGAAGAGGGCCTTCACCAAACAGGGACTTCACCAAATATTGGTCTTGCACTTTCTACTCTCTTGAACTTTGAGAAAATAAGTATATTGTTTAAATACCCAGTCCTTGGTATTTTGTTATGGCAGCTGAAGCAGGCTAACCCCATAACCAACATTAAATTTCCATTTCCTTAAAGGATCCAATTTTGAGAAGCATTTCTGGTATAAAGTCCCATATGGACCTGCATTAATAGTTGCAGACAACAGAATTTACTTTCAGTAGTTTATATAGAAAGTGATTAATTTTAGAGCATTAGCTAGCATGCCAAATTTTGAGAAGGGCCAGGGAGCTACATTTGGATACTGTACAGTCAGGGAAAAATAGTGTAGAGAAACTCTAAGCCACCTTGGGATTGTTTTAATGGAAACTTCCTTGTTGCTGTTGCATGTTCCGTGTTATTTATGATATTAGCGACGTGAGAGTAGAACCTCAGCCACAGTTACTGCAGGAGAGCCAAATACCTCTTCTCCTTGTCAGAAGTTTTGATCTCCCTATGTGGCTGCCACCTACCATTGTTTAGATATGCATTACAAGTCTCTAAAAGATATTTCTGCAAGAGAATCTTGTAAAATTTTCTTCTGCAAAAAGCAGGCAAGGTGTCTTTCAAGAATTCGCTTGAATCCTGTATATTCAACATGAAAGCAGTTGTTGAAGATGAAAATCTTCAAGGCAAGATCAACAATAAAGACGAACAGAAGATTCTTGACAAGTGTGAAATTGTCATTGGGTTGATAAGGACCAGAATGCAGAGAAGAAGGAATTTGAACAGAAGGAATTTGAACTCTTCATCAGAAGAAAGAGCTGGAAAATGTCTCCAGCCCTATCATTATCAAGCTGTACCAGAGTTCAGGAGGCATGCCAGGAGGAGTACCTGGGGGCTCGCTTGGTGGTGGAGTTTCTCCACCTGGTGATGCCTCTTCTAGACCCCCCATTGTAGAGGTCTGAGCATACATTTAGCATTGTTCCATACAAAACATTGAAGGACACAAATTTGTAGCAAATTCAATGGGAGTTTAAAATTTGAGCTGCTATAGTAAATAATTGGGCATTGCTTTTTAGGGGGTAATTTTTTAAAGCTTTTTTTCATTTTATTAAAATTTTTTTTTTTTTTTTTTTTGGGCTCAGGAGCGCAGACTCCCGGCCTGCGGGCCTGCGCGTGGGCTCAGGAGCCCATTTTATTAAAATTTTTTAAATTGGAGGATAATTGCTTTACAATGTTGTGTTAGTTTCTGTTGTACAATGTAAACCATCTATACATATACGTATATCACCTCCCTCTTAACCCTCCATCCCACCTCCCATCCCCCGACCCCAACCCCATTGCCCTAGGTAAGTAGACATTCATGATACTTGAATATGGAAAATGTGCACAGGGAAAGGAAATAACATTGCACTTTATAAGCACTGTGATATAAGTGGAAAATTTTGTTGTTCAGTCATTCAGTTGTGTTCAACTCTTTGTGACCCCATGGATTGCAGCATGTCAGGCTTCCCTGACCTTCACTGTCTCCTGGAGTTTGCTCAAACTTATGTTCGTTGAGTCGATGCCATCCAAGCATCTCATCCTCTGTTGCCCGCTTATCCTCCTGCCCTCAGTCTTTCCCAGCATCAGTATCTTTTCCAGTGAGTCAGTCAGCTCTTCACATAAGGTGGCAAAAGTACTGGAGCTTCAGTTTCAGCATCAGTGCTTCTAATGAGTATTCAAGGTTGATTTCCTTTAGGATTGACTGATTTGATCTCCTTGCTGTCCAAGGGACTCTCAAAGTCTTATCCAGCACCACAATTGGAAAGCATAAGTTCTTTGATGCTTAGTCTTCTTTATGATCCAACTCTCACATTCATACATGACTACTGGAAAAACCATAATTCTGACTATACAGACTTTTGTCAGCAAAGTAACATCTCTGCTTTTTAATATACTCTCTAGGTTTTTCATAGACTATATTTAAAATCAGTTATGTATTATGTATCTTAAATATATTTCTATACATGAATCTTACAGATTTCTACAATAGAACTTGGGTGATATAGATATTAGCCTTGTAACACATGAAGACACATACTAGAAAGAACCTGGGGTGGGTGTTGAGTATACCAATCTGTAGTATTGTCTGCAGCTCCCATGAAATCTAATGAAAAATAATTGTGAAGACATAAATGTGTAAGATTGTCAGTCTTGTCTTTTGTTATCTAGTTTACATATTCAAAAAGACCCTTCTGTGTTATTGGACCTAAATGCTTCGTTTACTCACTATAAGGATAAGCCATCTTTTTAAAGGATGCTTAAGGGAAAACTGGCTTTGCGGGAGGAAAACTGGGTTGAAACTCTCTTTTTCTTTTTTCATGTCTGTGTACATGTCTCACTTCTCTAAGATCTAGTTGAATAGCTCAGGACTTTGTTATTGCTTTCATCGCAATGAGAAAGTCATAGCACAGGTTGACAGGCTGTAGCCACTGTTTCCCTCTGTGGTCCTTCTGGAGTTTGTTCTTCCAGTGGCATGCCAGTCTCTTTTTAACCATCCTAATATCAAAGTATGTTTAGCAGTGAATGCTGTTTTCTGGTAATCTCTCATCTCCTGTGAAAAAGCAATTTGTCAAATAATAAACTGGAGGGGTTCCTGTCCTCCCACATGCCATTTTCTCACATTCTTCTTAGGTCTGAGTATTGAAAAAAATCTACAATATTTCTGCAAAAATACTATTCAAGTGCATCTCTGAGAGCTTCCATGTCTCTAATAGGAACGGTGTGGCCTTTAGCTAAGGGCAGGAGCTAAGGGGGTGATTGTATGCTTCAGTGCCCGGTAAAGAAATGTGAAAAAACCACACCTACTTAGGAACATTATTCAGGCAGTGAGGAGAAACTATGGACCAGGTTTTAATGAGAAATGTATTCTGCCTTGGAGAGAAATGTTGGGGTAAAAACTTGTTCATGGGTAAGGATGGTCTGGCTCACTTCCTTAAGAAATAGTAAGTTTATTCTTTGTGGAAGGAAAATAAAAAAATCTTTAGAAAGAAGAATTTTAGAATGGAGGTTTTTAAAAATTTCTTTAAACTTTTATTTCATACTTGGGATATTTGTCATACCTTTATTTTTGTAAAATTTATTGAAGTATAGGTGATTTACAGTGTTGTGTTAATTTCTGCTGTACTGCACAGTGATTCAGTTATACATATACATATCATATGTATATTATTTTTCATATTCTTTTCCATTATAATTTATTACAGGGTTCTGAGTGTAGTTATACAATAGGACTTCGTTATTTATCTATTTTCAACGTAATAGTTTGCACCTGCTAGTCCCAAGCTCCCAATCCATTTCTCCCTCCCCGCCTCCCCCTTGGCAACCAGAAATCTGTTCTGTATGTCTGTGAATCCATTTCTGTTTCATGGATAAGTTCATTTATGTCATATTTTAGATTCCACATATAAGTGATATCATATGGTATTTGTCTTTCTCTTTCTGACTTACTTCACTTACTATGATAATTTCTAGGTTTGTCCATGTTGCTGCAAATGGCATTATTCCATTCTTTCTTATGGCTGAGTAATATCCCGTGTGTGTGTGTGTGTGTGTATATATATACATACACACCATGTCTATTCATTCATCTGTTGATGGACATTTAGGTTGCTTCCATGTCTTTGGTATTGTAAATTGTGCTTCTATGAACATAGGGATACATATATCTCTTCACATTACAGTTTTGTGTAGATATATGCCTAGGAATGGAATTGATAGGTCATATGGCAATGCTGTTTTAAGTTTTTTGAGGGACTTCCATACTGTCTTCCATAGTGATTGCACCAGTTTACATTGCTGCCAACAGTGTAGGAGGGTTTCCTGGTCTCCGTACCCTCTCCAGCATTTGTTTGTAGACTTTTTAATGATGGCCATTCTGACCAGTGTGAGGTAGTAACACATTCTAGTTTTGATTTGCATTTCTCTAAGAATTAGCTGTGGAGAAGGAAATGGCAACCCACTTCAGTATTCTTGCCTAGAGAATCCCATGGACAAAGGAGCCTGGTGGGCTGCCGACTATGGGGTCGCACAGAGTCGGATACGACTGAAGTGACTTAGCAGCAGCAGCAGCAATAATTAGCTGGGTTTCCCAGGTGATGCAGTGGTAAAGAAAAAATCTGCCAGTGCAGGAGATATAGGAGACACAGGTTTGATCCCTGGATTGGAAAGATCCCTTGGAGGAGGAAATGGCAACATGCTCCAGTATTCTTGACTGGAAAAGTCCATGGGCAGGGATGCCTGGTGGGCTACAGTCCATGGGGTCACAATGAGTTGGACACAACTGAGCAACTGAGCACACACACACACAGAATAATTAACTGTGTTGAGCATCTTTTCATGTGCCTGTTGGCTATCTATATGTTTTCTTTGGAGAAAAATCAATTTCGGTCTTCTGCCCATTTTTTTGATTGAGTTTTTTTGGTTGTTGCTGTTATTGAGTTGTATGAGCTATTTGTATATTTTGGAAATCAAGCCCTTGTTGGTTGCATCACTTGCAAATATTGTCTTCCAGTCCATAGGTTGTTTTTTGTTTTGTTCGTGGTTTCCTTTGCTGTTGCAAAAGCTAATAAATTTCGTTAGGTTCCATTTTTTATTTTTTCTTTTATTTCTATTGCCTTGGGAGAGTAACCTAAGGAAACACAGATACAATTTATGTCAGAGAGTGCTTTGCCTATGTTCTTTTCTAGGAGTTTTATAGTATCATGGCTTTATATTTAAGTCTTTAAGCCATTTTGAGTTATTTTTTAATGTATGAGCGTGTGTTCTAACTTCACTGATTTACATGTGGCTGTCCTAGAGGTAGGACATAGGTCACAAACTTACCTGCCTAGAGGTACCAGCCAAGTATTGTATAGTAAATGATCAAAGTGGGCCCTGTGTAATACAATAGGAAGGGGTTGCAGCTATGACAGATTAGTATTTTAAAGGGAGTAGTTGCTTCTCAACACCAGCCCATTGTTGCCCTGTGAAAACGCAGGCAAGTATTGCAGAAATTTCAAACATTGCAAGAGAAACCCAGTGTTATCAAGAGAAAATGATGTGAAATTCTATTTCTAAAA
Organism: Cervus elaphus; assembly: GCF_910594005.1. Lineage (NCBI taxonomy): Eukaryota > Metazoa > Chordata > Mammalia > Artiodactyla > Cervidae > Cervus > Cervus elaphus. The sequence goes on along the minus strand of NC_057843.1, from coordinate 46,031,161 downwards.
ATACTATTCAGGTCAAATGCATCTATCTCTTAATTAAGGGACCATAGAGAATGAACATATCTTATTGCTTTTGTTATAATCTCTGTATTTTTTTTCAGTTTCATAAAATATTTTTCTCCACGTTACTAACATAGTCATTTTTGATTAAGGAGTTTCTCCTGAGATAATATGTGTTTATGGCTTTACTATGTCAGTGATTATCATAAACTAAAGCGCCTCTTGATGAAAGTGAAAGAGGAGAGTGAAAAAGTTGGCTTAAAACTCAACATTCAGGAAACCGAGATCATAGCATCTGGACCCATCACTTCATGGCAAATAGATGAGGAAACAGTGACAGACTATTTTTGGGGGCTCCAGAATCACTGCAGATAGTGACTGCAGCCATGAAATTAAAAGACGCTTGCTCCTTGGAAGAAAAGTTATGACCAACCTAGACAGGCATATTAAAAAGCAGAGACATTACTTTGCCAACAAAGGTCCATCTAGTCAAAGCTATGGTTTTTCCAGTAGTCATATATGCATGTGAGAGTTGGACTATAAAGAAAGCTGAGCACCAAGGAATTGATGCTTTTGAACTGTGGTGTTGGAGAAGACTCTTGAGAGTCCCTTGGACCGCAAGGAGATCCAACCAATCCATCCTTAAGGAAATCAGTCCTGAATATTCATTGGAAGGACTGATGCTGAAGCTCCAGTACTTTGGCCCCCTGATGCAAAGAGCCGACCCATTGGAAAAGACCCTGATGCTGGGAATGAGTAAGGTCTGGAGAAGAAGGGGAGTACAGAGGATGAGAAGGTTGGATGGGATCACTGACTCAAGGGACATGAGTTTGAGTAAACTCTGGGAGTTGGTGATGGATAGGGAGGCCTGGCACGCTGCAGTCCATGGTGTCGCAAAGGGTCAGACATGACTGAGTGACTGAAGTGAACTGATATCAGTGATTTAAGACTTCTTTTTTTTTTCCTAATGGAGATTCTTATGAACGAGGTAGGTAAGTTGGTATGGCTGCAAAAACTCACTGCAGTATCTTAAAGCAGATATGTTTGCATCCATTTCCTTGGAGAGGAAGGATTAATGTGAGAAGGGTATCTAGGGTTCCAAGATTTTGCAAATGAACTTTTTCTAGTTTTTGGTCCAGATGCACTACAAATATGAACCAGAAGATTTCACCTAGTCTTTTCTACAAGGCAATTTTTTCTTCCAGTAATGGGACAGAAAAACAAATCTCTGTGTAAAATTTCTAGGCACTTACCGGGAGATCCAGTGGTTAAGACTCCATGCTTCCAATGCAGGGGACATAAGATCCCACATGCCACATGGTGCAGAAAAAAAAAAAAAATTTCTACAATAGTTTCTTTTTGTTGTCTGGTCTTATTTATACACTGTGATAAAACCATTATTGTTTCTTGGTATTTTCTTCCTTTTTAATTCTTGATCTCTCTTTTGAGAACTCCTAATATTCAGATATTGACCTTTTAGACTAATCCTCTAAATATTGCACTGTAACTTTTAGGTAGAAACCTATTATAAGATTAAGGAAGTTTTCTTCTGTTCCAATTTTGCTAACAGCTTTATGTTTTTATAAATGAGTTTTTAATTTTATCAAGTGATAGTTTTGCATCTATTGAGATTTTAATGGTTTTCCTCTTGTTAATATGAAGAATTTCTTAAACTAATTTTAGAATGTTAAATCATCTTTACATTCCTGAAATAAACCCTGCTTGATTAGGATGTATCATAGTTTTCACATATTGCTGATTTGACTTTCTAAAATTTTAAAAGGAGATGGATATCTTTGTAAGAAACTTTAGCTGTAATTTTCTTTTTTATAATTGTCAGATTTTGAGATTAGGTTATACTGACTTTATCAAATGAATTAGAGGTATTTTTCATTTTTATCTTCTGGAAATAAATAGTATTAAATAATCTTATCGTCTCTTCCTTAAATATTTGGAGGATCACTGATAAAGCCAACTGAAACTACAGATTACTTTGTGGAAAGGTTTTATTCAATTTCTTTACCAAATATAGGACTATTCAGATTTTCTGTATTTTCTTGTGTTAGTTTTGATAAGTTGTGTTTCTCCAAGTTTTTGTCTGTATCACCTATATTTTCAAATTAATTAGCATAAGATAGTTTATAACATCATCCTTTAAAAAATGTCTGTTAAATCTGTGATGTCTCCTTTTTATTTGTGGTAAGGGTAACTTGTGTCTTTCTCTTTTTTCTTGATTGGAGTTTCTAGAATTAATTGTCTTTTTAAAACAATACAACTTTTGGCTTTGTTCATTTTTTTCTGCTGAATGCTTTCTGCTTCAATAAGTATTTTTGTTTTTATAATTTTCTTCTTTTCTCTTTGGGTGTTATTTGCTCTTCTTTTTCCAACTTCTAGAGAGATATATATATATTTAGGTCATTGATTTTTCAACCTTCTTTTCTAATTTAAGGTGCTACATTTCTCTATACAGACTGATTTAGCAATGAATCACAAGTTTTGATGTGTTACATTTTTGCTAACATTTAGTTAAAGTAGTTCTAATTTGCATTGTGATTTCTTCTTTAACTCATAGGTTATTTAGAAATGTACTGCTTAATTTCCCAATATTTAGAGCTTTCTTGTATCTTTTGATTTCAACTATGGTCAGAGATTGTTCTCTGTGTCTTCAGTCATTACAATTTTGTTGAAACTGGCGTTATGGTCCAGCATATAGTCAATTTTTTGTATATGTTCCATGTATACTCGAAGAGAATAAATACTCTCAATTACTGAGAGATGAGGGTTGAAATCTTCAAGCATAATTGTGGATTTGTCTGTTGTCCTGTTAAATTCATAATTTTTAATTGCTGAATACAAATTAAGGTTTTTTATATTTTCCTGGTCAGTTAGCACACATTTTATGAAATGTCCCTCTTTTTCCCTAAACTTTCTTGCCTTAGAATTGACTTTCGGTGACAGTATAGGCAAATGAGCTTTTATTAGTTGTTATTTGTGTGGTATATATTTTCCATCATTTTACTTTTATACATTCTAAATTCTTACCTATTACTTATAAAATGTGCTTGTTGTTGATTATCATGTAGTTAGATTTTGAATTATATTTATCCTCACATCTTTGGCATTTGAGTGTATAAATCCATTTATAATTAATACAATATATATTTTGGTTTAGGTCTTCAATCTTAGTTTTGTATTTGTCCCACATGTTTTTATATTTATATTTATTTCCTTTCTTGCATTCTCTTTGACTAATTAAGTATTTCTTATTATTCCATTTCCCTTCTACTTTCTTATTATTAATATTGGGTTAAACCAAAACGTTTGTTCGGGTTTTCCCATAAGATTGTACAGAAAAACCCAAACAAACTTTTTGGTCAACCCTATATTCCTCTACTCTTTTTTCAATAGTTACCTACCTAATGTAAATTACTACTTTTAATATATCCAGGACAATGCAAGAAACCTAGAAGAGTTTACACCCCTCAGCTTCACCCAGTGGTATGCTGGAGCTGACTCAAATCCATCCCTGAAGACTGATAAATTTTCAGAAATTTTGCAAGCCACTTGTTGAAATGTTGATAGCTTGAAATTGACTGTGGTGGTAGTGTTTATAGCAAAGGAACTGAAAATAATCAAAGTAGATACTTTGGGGTTTTTTGAGAACTTGTCAGACATTACTAACACATTACTATCTCCATTCCCCTTTATATTACTGTGTCCATATATTTTAATACTGTATGTATTTTAGACCCCACAAAATTATTTTACATAGTTAGTATTCTATATGAATAGAATGAGTAGAATCATAGATCCTTGACAGAACTTAATAACTGTGTAATTTAAAATCACCATGTTTCAGTACTCCGAAGGACTAAAGTACAATGAGTAAATATCTAACCAATTGAGCTGACTTCAGATGTGGGCAGAGACTTTGCTTGATTTTGACTTCTTTTTGTATCAACAACCTGAGGAATGTTAACTATTGTTCCAGACATTCAGCCTAGTATTTGTTTAATGAAAAGTGAAATCAGTAAACACATGATCTATAACTTATTAGATAGTTATCTTTGATACTACTACAATTATTACTATTATAATAAAATTAAGAAAGGAATCCCTTTTACTATATGCCTGAAATGCAGTGTGCATTCAATAAATATTTCAGAATTGGTAAATGCATAACGGCAAGCCGCAAACAAGCGCCTACTCATCAGCATAATCTTCTCTAAAACTGGTACTATTACTATTTTATCTCAAAATGTATATTCATTTTTCATTCTCAGCTTCTTCTAGAAAGCCTTTCCTGAGTTTTTAAGCTCATGTTAGTTACCCATTTGTGTCTCCTCACCATCCCTGTCTTTCTCTAGCCTGACACATATCTCAGTGCACTGTGATAGCTTGTTTAATATCAGTCATATCCAGTATCCTGGGTGGCTTTGAAGTCAGGGATTATGGCTCTTTTGTCATATAGTATATGTTAAATACATTTAACTTGAATATAGGAATTGCAAATTCCCAAAGTCAGGTGCTAAATCTCTTTTGCCTGTTTTAACTTTGCAGTGTTGGCATGGTACTATGTTGCTACATGGTTCTCAATTAATACTTCTTGTTTAAAGTTGCCTCCCATTAGGCCATGTGTTCAGAAAAAAGAAACTGCTTTTAATATTAACTTGGACAAAACATAGAAGACTGAGCTTGGCTTTAATAGCCACACAATGATATTTGAAATATTTTCTGTTTTAGTATTCCAACTTTTGTTCCTTTCCAACAATATCAGTGACTAAGCTCTTTTGGCATTTCCAAAAAAAGGGGGGAAGATATAGTCACAAGATACATTAATTAGAGCATTTCCAAACATTTATGTGGTATTGAATGGTGATGTTTAACAAAACTTGGCAGGAGTGAATCAAATATGATAACAGAATGAAGTCAGGAGTCTTGACTTCCAGCTTCATGGTTGAATAGCTTTGTTCCATTTGCTCAGCAGGCAGAATGCCTTGGAAGCTGTTTGTTGTGCCTCATATAGTACTTGGTCCATATCTTACCCAAGAAGTCAGAATCTGTGTTTTTCAATCCAGTCATCATTCTTCCACAAGCCTCAGGCTCCATTGAACAATTAATTTAACTAGAATAACATTTTTTCCTTTGTTTTGCCATTGCCAAAGCATATTGTGAAGGTTTATAGACCAGAATCATGTATTTGGCACTACACAAAGTTTATGGAACTCCCTGGTTATGGCCTTCGGCTCAGAACCAGTTGGCAACTCTGACTGATTGGGTCAATTACATTTGCAAAGATTTTAGTTCTTAGAAAATAATATTCTATGAATAATGAAAGGGAAAAAAAAAACCTCTCTAACTTGGCTGGGATGAGGCTAGTCATGTCATCTGTCCTAAATTTAAATTTGTTGAGAATGGAGAAGACATAATCTCTCTTTTTAATTTGATTACAGGTCATCCTTTCCATAGCCTGACCGCTTTTGGCAACATGTTATTGTATTAAATGGCACGTAGACAGTTTTGCAGAGAAGGCAATGGCAACCCACTCCAGTACTCTTGCCTGGAAACTCCCATGGATGGAGGAGCCTGGTAGGCTGCAGTCCATGCAGCCACACAGAGTCGGACACAGCTGAAGCGACTTAGCAGCAGCAGCAGCAGACAGTTTTGAAACTGATGCCATGAGATTTTCCTGCTTTCTTTTTGTCTTCTTTTTATTTTCTAATCACAGCCTACTTTATCTGGAACTTTTCTTTGACTGTGCTGTTAGAAAATCCTAACCAGAATTTCCTTAGGGAAGATTTTTTGAGTTGGTCACTGACCATATTTTTTCTACTTAACAGAGCAATTTAATGAGTAATTTAAACCATTAGATGGTTTATTGTCTAGTTTGAAGAACTGTTCAGTTTCTAGTGGCCAGGGCTTGGAAGCAAGATGGAGCCTCTGCTTACCATGTAGAGAAAGGTTTGCTGCCAGATCAGATTGGACAAATGCCTACTCTAAGTCACATGCCACATTATTATCTAGCTCCTGCTTCTGTCTTCTCTATTGTGCAAGTGATATCATCCCCTCTTCCCCAGCTTCACACACAATTGTATGTTTATTTTTGTGTGTATGATATGGGGACACAATGGGGACTGTTTATCTTTTTGATTTTCTAACTCTGGGTTTACTTCCTTTGTGATTCTTGTTAAGTACAGAGAAAAACTGAGCGGCAATTCAGGGTTGCTTAATTCAGGGTAAAATTCCCTCTGCCTTAGGCATTCTCTTCAACTTATGACCCAGATGGGCTCCTACCTTCTCAACTCTGAGCCGAGAGAATGCTTGGGCACACCTGCATCCTCTACCTTATTTCCCTTGCTTTTTCTTTAACCACAGTTCTGGAAGGGGCAGCCTCAGGACAGATTCCTAATGTTAGAAGCAGTGTTCTCTCTGTATTATGGCAGAACCTCTCAGAGGTCATCCAACAGAAATCTTGACATCGGAGCCGTAGGATAACGTGGAACTGTGGACTATTGAGAATGAAAATACATTGGTTTAATTCTTCCTCCTCAAGAATAAAACCCTATTATATACACTTACAAAATGGTGCTGCACAATTCATAGTTTTGCAACCTAGTTAAAAAATATGTCACCAACAGCTTCCTGTGTCCGCAAATGTAAATCCATGTGGTCATCCTTACTGACTCCATGGTGTTCGACTGTAGTTGATTAGAACTTCCTTTGTTGATATAGAAAATAGAAGATTTAATTAATAGGCCTCTTTTTGTAATAAATTTCATAGTAGTTTCTATGTTTTATTTCAGGCCAAAAAATTACTGCCTCTGTACTTTAGTGTATTATTTTCTTTTCTAAATTCCTTTTTAATGTTGTAGTTATTATTTTTTATTACAGTATATTTGACTTACAATATATTAGTTTTAGGTGTATAGCATAGTGGTTCATTATTTTTATACATTACAAAATGATCACCATAAAAAATCTAGTTATCATTTGTCACTGTACAAAGTTATTACAATATTATTGACAATATTCTCTATGCTATACATTACATGTTTGTGACTTATTTTATAATTGGATGTTAATACCTTTTAATCTCTCTCATCTATTTCCCTCATCCCCTACCCCCATTCCCTCTGGCAACCACTAGTGTGTTGTCTGTATCTATGAGTCTGTTTCAGTTTTGTTATGTTTTGTCATTTGTTTTTTAAATTGCATATGTAAGTGAAATAATGGTATTTGTCTTCCTCTGACTTATTTCACTTAGCATAATACACTCTAGTTTTATACATGTTGTTGCAAATGACAAGATTTCATTTATAATGGCTGAGTAATATTCCACTGTGTGTGTGTGTGTGTGTGTGTGTGTGTGCATGCGCACATGCGCCACATCTTTTTAATTCACTCATCTACCAATAGAACTTAAGTTGCTTCTATATTTTGGCTATTGTATTAATAAATAATGCTGCAGTGAACATAAGAGCCCGTAAACCTTTTCAAATTAATGTTTTGTTTTTGGAAAAATTCCCTAAACTGGAATTACTGGATCATGTAGTAGTTTTATTTTCAATTTTTTGAGAAACTTCCATATTATTTCTTATAGTGACTATACCAACTTACATTCCTACCAACAATGCACATGGATTTCCTTTCCTCTACATGCTCACCAACACTTATTTTGTGTCATTTTGATGATAATTATTCTGAGAGGTATGAGGTAATACCTCATTGTGGTTTTGATTTGCATTCTGTTGATGATTAGCAGTGTTGAGCATCTTTTCATGTGTCTGTTGGCCATCTGTATGCCTTCTTTGGAGAAATGTTTATCCACGTCTTCTGCCCATTTTCAATTGAGTTGTTTCTTTTTTGATGTTGAGTTGTCCAGTTCTTCAGGTTTCCCTGGTGGCTCAGATGGTAGAGAATCTGCCTGCAATGCAGGAGACCTGGGTTCAATCGCTGGGTTGGGAAGATACCCTGGAGGAAGGCATGGCAACCCACTGTAGTATCCTTGCCTGGAGAATGCTCATGAACAGAGGAGCCTGGTGGGCTACAGTCCACGGGCTTGCAAAGAGTCAGACATGACTGAGTGCCTAAGATATGTCATTTGCAGGTATCTTCTCCCATTCAGTAGGCTGCATTTTCATTTTGTTGACTGTTTCCTTTGCTGTGTAAAAGCTTTTTAGTTTGATGTGTGCCCATTTGTTTGTTTTTGCTTTTGTTTCCCTTACCTGAGGAGACATTCCAAAAAAATATTGCTAGGATGCATGCCAAAGAGTGTCCTATGTACTGTTTTTCCTAGGAATTTTATGGTTTCGGGTCTTACATTGAAATCTTTGGTCAGTTTTGAATTTGTTTCTGTATATGGTATGAGAAAGTGGTCCAGAGTGGTGCTTTTCATGTCGTTGTCCAGTTTTCTCAGTGCCTCTTATTAAAGAGGCTGTGTTTTCCCCCTTATGTGTTCTTGCTTCTTTTGTTGTAGATAATTGTCCATATAAGTGTGGGTTCATTTCTGGGCTCTCTGTTCAGTCCCGTTGATCCGTGTGTTTGTTTTTGTGCCGGTACACTACTGTTTTGATTACCATAGCTTTTTAGTATAGTTTGAAGTCAGGCAGCATGATATCTCCAGTTTTTTTCTTCTTTCTCAAGATTGTTTTGGCTCTCTGTGGTTTTTTATGTTTCCATACAAATTTTAGAATTATTTGTTCTAGTTCTGTGAAAGATAGCACTGGTATTTTGATAGGGGTTGCATTGACTCTGTACATTGCCTTGGGTAGTATCATCATTTTAACAATATTAATTCTTCCAGTTCATAAGCACAGTGTATCTTTTCATTTGTGTCATCTTCAATTATTTTCATCAGTGTCTTACTGTTATCAGTGTAAAGGTCTTTCACCTATGTGATTAGATTTATTCCTAGGTAATTTATTCTTTTTGATGGAGTTGTAAACAGGATTGTTTTCTTCATTTCTCTTTCAGGTAGTTAGTTGTTAGTGTATGGAAATACTGCAGATTTTGGTATATTAATTTTGTATCCTGTAACTTTTCTGAATTAATTTATTCTAATGGTTTTTTGGTGGCATCTTTAGAATAATCTATGTATAATACCATGTCATCTGCACACAGTGGCACTTTTACTTCTTTCCAATTTGGATTCCTTTTATTTCTTTTTTCTTGTCTGACTGCTGTTGGCTAGGAATCCCAATATTATACTGAACAAAAGTGGTGAGAGTGGGCTTCCTTGTCTTGTTCCTGATCTTAGAAGAAATGTTTTTAGCTGTTCACCATTGAGTATGATGTTGGTGCTAGGTTTATCATATATGGTCTTTATTGTATTGAGAAATATACTCACTTTGTTGAGAGTATCATAAATGAATGTTGAATTTTCTCAAAAGCTTTTTATTCTTTTATTGAGATGATTATATGATTTTATTCTTTAATTTGTTAATGTGGTATATCATATTGATTTGTGGACATTGAAAAATCCTTGCATCCCTGGGATAAATCCACTGGATCATAATATTATTCTTAGGTATTACTGAATTCAGTTTGCTAATATTTTGTTAAGGAATTTTGTGTCTATGTTCATCAGCAATATTAGCCTGTAATTTTCTTTTCTGTGTGGTGTCTTTGCCTTGTTTTGCTATCAGGGTGATACTGGCCTCATAGAATGAGTTCAGAAACATTCCTTCCTCCAAAGTATTTTGGAATAGTTTGAGAAGGGTAGATGTTGACTTTTCCTTAAATGTTTGGTGGAACTCACCTGTGAAACTTTTTTTTTTTAATTTGGAGGATAGTTGCTTTACAGTGTTGTATTGGTTTATGCTGTACAACAACATGAATCAGCTCTAAGTATACACATATCCCCTTCCTCTTGAGCCTTCCCCCGACCATCACACCGCTCTAGATCATCACAGAGCCCCAAGATGAGCTCCATGTGTTACACTGCAGCTTCCCACTAGCTATATGTTTTACATCTGGTAGTGCATATATGTCAGTGCTATTCTCTGAATTTGTCCCATCCTTTCCTTCCTCCACTGTGTACTCAAATCTGTTCTCTACGTCTGTGTCTCTATTCCTGCCCTCCAAATAGGTTTATCAGTACTATTTTTCTAGATTCCATATATATGCATTAATATATGATATTTTTCTTTTTGACTTACTTCACTCTGTATGACAGACTCTAGGTTCATCTACCTCAGTATAACTGGCTCAGTTTTGTTTCTTCTTATGACTGAGTCATACTCTATTGTATATATGTACCACAACTTCTTTATCCATTCATCTGTTGATGGACATCTAAGTTGCTTCCATGTCCTGGCTATTGTAAATAGTGCTGCATTGAACATTGGGGTACATGCAGCTTTTTGAATTATGGTTTTCTCAGGGTGTATGATTTAATTTCATTACTGGTCATTGATCTGTTCATATTTTCTATTTCATCCTGATTTAGTTTAGAGAGATTGTACATTTCTAAAATGTATCCATTTCTTCTAGGTTATCCATTTTATTGGCATATAATTGCTCATAGTAATCTCTCATGACCTTTTGTATTTCTGTGGTGTCAGTTGTAACTTCTCCTTTTTCATTTCTGATTTTATTTTTTGGAGCCTATCTTTTTTAGGAGTCTACCTATATGTATTATCAATTGTGTTTATCTTTTTAAAGAACCAGCTCCTAATTTCATTGATCGTTTCAGTTTTTCAGTTTTATTTATTTCTGTTCTTTAATATTTATTTATTAATTTTAGGTTTTGTTTGTTGTTCTATCTCTAGTTCCTTTTGGGTTTAAGGTGAGATTGTTTATTTGAGACTTTTCTTGTTTCCTAAAATAGGCTTGTACTGCTATAGACATCTCTCAGATTGCTTTTGCTGTATCCCACAGATTTTGGATCATTGTGTTTCCATTCACTTGTCTCCAGGTATTTTTGCGTTTCCTCTCGAATTTTTGTCAGTGACCCATTTGTTATTTAGTAACACTGTTTAGACTCCATGTGTTTGTGTGTTTTGCTCTGTTTTTCTTATAGTTAATTTCTAGTTTTATAGCATTGTGGTTGGAAAAGATGCTTGATATGATTGAAATTTTCTTAAATGTACTGAGGCTTATTTTGTGGCCTAGCAATTCTGGAGTATATGCTTCAACAAAAAAGAATATGTATTCTGCTGTTTTTGACTGAAATGTATCTGTCCATTCCAAACATATATCCATTTGATCTAATGTGTCATTTAAGGCCCGTGTTTCCTTAATACTTTTTGTCTTGATTATCTGTTCATTACTATCAGTGGGGGTGTTGAAGTCCTGTTAATATTTATGTATTTAGATGCCCCTGTGTTGGGTACATATGTATTTATAATTGTTATAACTTCTTGTTGGATTGATCCCTTGATCATTATGTAGTGTTCTTCTTTGTCTCGTTAGTCTTTGGGTTTTTGTTTGTTTGTTTGTTTGTTTTGTCTGTGCTTCATTGCAAATGGGATCTTAGTTCCCTGACCAGGGAGACCAGGGATCGAACCTGCACCCCCTGTAGTGAAGGTGTGGCATCCTAACTACTGGACCTCCAAGGAAGTCCCCAGTCTTTGTTTTAGAATCTGTTTTGTTTGATATAAATATTAGTGCCCTAGCTTTCTTTTCAATTCCATTTCCATGGAATAATTTTTTCCATCCTCCTGCTTTCAGCCTATGCCTGTGTCTTTAGATCTGAAGTGAGTCTCTTGTAATTGGTATACATATAGGTCTTATTTTTTTAATCCATTCAGTCACTCTGTCTTTTTTGACTGGAGCATTTAGTCCATCTACATTTAAAGTAATTATTGATAAGTATATACTTATTGCCATTTTATTAATTGTTTTCAGGTTCTTTAGGGAGTTCTTTGTTCCTTCTTTTTTTTGCTTTCTTTTCTTGTAATTTGATGACTATTTTTAGTATTATTTTTGGATTCCTTTCTCTATTTTGTGTGTGTGTATCTCTTATAGGATTTTGGTTTTTGGTTATCATAAGGTTAATATATAACAACATATATATAAGTTTGTGTGTGTGTATATGAATTGTATGTGGCTATTATGGATCTAGATGAGTTTAATACTTTTGTCTTTTAACTCTCTTACTAGCTTTATAAGTGATTGACCTACTATCTTTATTATATATTTGCCTGTATCAGTGAGATTGTTTTCTTTAGTAATTTTCATATTTCTAGTTGTGATCATTTGCTTCTGCTTGGAGAAGTCCCTTTAACCTTTCTTGTAAAACCAGTTTAATGATGCTTAATTCTTTTAGCTTTAGCTTGTTTGTAAGATTCTTTATCTCTCCTTCAAACCTGAATGATAGCCTTGCTGAGTGGAGTATTCTTGGCTGTAAGCTTTTTTTCCTTTCATCACTGTAAGTATATTCTACCACTGCTTTCTGACCTGCAAAATTTCTGCTGAAGATTCAGCTGATGGGATTATGGTAGTTCCCTCCTGCAGGACTGGTTTCTTTTCTTTTGGTGCTTTGAAGATTCTTTATTTTTAATTTTCCATTTTAATTATGCTGTATCTTGGTGTGGCTCTTTGGGTTGATCTTGTTTGGGACTCTCTGTGCTTTCTGGACCTGGATGTCTGTTTCCAAGTTAGGAAAGTTTTTATCTATCATCTTTAAATTCATTCTCTGTCCCCTTCTCTCTTTCTTTTCCTTCTGGGACCTCTATAGTGTAAATATTAGTATATTTCATGTTGTCCCAGAAGTCTGTCCTTATTTAGAAAAATTATTTTTTATTCTTTCTGCTCAGCTTGGGTGATTTCCACTACTCTGTCTACTAATTCACTGATCCGTTCCTCTGTATCATTTAGTCTATTTGTTTGTTTTGGCCACATGGCTTGTGGGATCTTAAGTTCCCTGACCAGGGATCAAACCCAAGCCCCCTGCAGTGGAAGCTTGGAATCCTAACCAATGGACCACCAGGGAATTTCCTCATTTAGCCTATTGTTGATTCCTCCTAATTTATTTTTCAGTTATTGCATTCTTCATCACTGTTGTTCTTTATATTTTCTAATTCTTTGTTAAAAATCTCATTGTGTTCATCCATTTTTCTGAGTTCATTGAGCATATTTATGATCATTACCTTGAACTCTTAATTGGGTAGATTGCTTATCTTCATTTCACTTAGTTCTTTTGTGGTTTTGTTTTATTTCTCCTTTTGCAACATAGATCTCTGTCTCTTCATTTTGCCTGATTCTCTGTGTTTATTTCTTTTAATTCTTTAGTTATTATAAAATATGGGCTGCACTTCTTATGCTTTACAATATATCCTTGTAACTTATTTATTTTATACATAACAGTACTTTGTATCTCTTAGTGAAAAACTGAAAGTGTTAGTCACTCAAGTCATATCTGATTCTTTGTGATCCCATGGATTGTAGCCTGCCAGGCTCCTCTGTCCATGGAATTCACCATGCAGGAATACTGGAGTGGGTTGCCATTTCCTTCTCCAGGGGATCTTCCTGACCCATGGATTGAACTCGAGTCTCCTGCATCACAGGCAGATTCTCTGCTGTCTGAGCCACCAGGGAAGCCCCTAACAATGGTTTGTATCTCTTAACTGCCATCCTTATATTGCCGCTCTCCCCTCTCTCTCACACCACTGATAATAGTTTATTCTTTATATCACTCCATTTATTCCTATGTATTCTGTAGGTCAGTTATATTTTTTGATCACTAGAGAGATGGAATTCTGTACAAAATATCCTATAGGGCCCAGCAACACACTCCCTCTGGTCAACAGAGCTATATATTCTAGGGGTATCTGTTTTGTGGGCTGAATGAGCTGCTTTGTTGTGGCAGGGATGAATTCTGTGGGAGCATTGGTAGGCAGGGCTAACCCCCAACCCAGGTGACTGCCAGGAACTGCCTCATGTAGTGGCTGCCAGACCACTGGTGGGTTGGGCATGTCCCTGCATGGCTGGCTGTGTGGCCTGAGGGGTGCAAGGCCTGGTGCTGCCTACTGGTTGATGGGTAATCCTCCAGCATGAATAGGCCAGAAGGAAGAATCCACATTGGCCCTTGTCAGTACCCATAGCCTTATGGTAGAATAAGCTCCCTCAGATGGCTGCTGCCAGTGTCTGTGTCCGAGGCATGTCACAGTTGCATTCTGCCTCTCTGAGAGGCTCTCTAAGGTCAGCAGGTGGATCTGAACCAGGCTCCTTACAAATTACTGTCTTTGTCCTGGAACTAAGAGCATGTAAAATTGTGCTTGTGCCCTTAAGAGCTGAGTCTGTGTTTCTGTGAGAGAGTCTGTGGCTCTCTTGTATGCAGACTCAGCCATTCTAGTGGCTTATCTTCCTGGTGCAGGACCTCTGGGTTGGGGAGCCTGATGTTGGGCTCAAACCACTTGCTTCTTGGGGAGAACATTTTCAGCTGTGATTATCCTCCCATTTGTGGGTCACCTACCTAGCGGCGCAAGTCTTGACTGCACCTGTCTCAACTTTGGATCCTTTATATCTTTCAGTTCAGTTCAGTCGCTCAGTCGTGTCGGACTCCTTGCAATCCCATGGACTGCAGCATGCCAGGCTTCCCTGTCCATCAACAACTCCTGGAGCTTACTCAAACTCATGTACATAGAGTCGGTGATGCCATCCAACCATCTCATCCTCTGTCATCCCCTTCTCCTCCTGCCTTCAATCTTTCCCATCCTCAGGGTCTTTTCCAGTGAGTCAGTTCTTCACATCAGGTGGCCAAAGTATTGGAGTTTTCAGCTTCAGCATCAGTCCTCCCAATGAGTATTCAGGACTGATTTCCTTTAGGATGGACTGGTTGGATCGCCTTGCAGTCCAAGGGACTCTCAAGAGTCTTCTCCAACACCGCAGTTCAAAGCATCAATTCTTCAGCGCTTAGCTTTCTTTATAGTCCAACTCTCACATCCATATATGACTACTGGAAAAACCATAGCTTTGACTTCATGGACCTTGTCAGCAAAGTAATATTTCTGCTTTTTAATATGCTGTCTAAGTTGGTCATAACTTTTCTTCCAAGGAGCAAGCGTCTTTTAATTTCTAGGTGCAGTCACCATCTGCAGTGATTTTGGAGCCCAAAAAAATAAAGTCTCTCACTGTTTCCATTATTTCCCTATCTATTTGCCATGAAGTGATGGGACTGGATGTCATGATCTTAGTTTTCTGAATGTTGAGCTTTAAGCCAATTTTTTCACTCTCCTCTTTCACTTTCATCAAGAGGCTCTTTAGTTCTTCTTCGCTTTCTGCCATAAGGGTGGTGTCATTTGCTTATCTGAGGTTATTGATATTTCTCCCAGCAGTCTTGATCCCAGCCTGTGCTTCATCCAGTCTGACATTTCTCATGATGTACTCTGCATATAAGTTAAGTAATCAGGGTGACAATATTCAGCCTTGACATACTCCTTTCCCAATTTGGAACCAGTCTGTTGGTTCCATGTCCAGTTCTAACTGTTGCTTCCTGACCTGCATACACATTTCTCAGGAGGCAGGTCAGGTGGTCTGGTATTCCCATCTCTTTAAGAATTTCCCACAGTTTGTTGTGATCCACAGAGTCAAAGGCTTTGGTGTAGTCAGTAAAGCAGAAGTAGATGTTTTTCTGAACCTCTCGCTTTTTTGATGATCCAACGGATGTTGGCAATTTGGTTCCTCTGCCTTTTATATCTTTAGTTGTAGAAAACCTTTACTGCTGATCTTCAGGTTGTTTTCATAGATAGTTGCTCTGAAATAGTTGTAATTTTTGTTTGCCTGTGGGAGGAGGTGAATTCAGGGTCTTCCTACTCTGCCATCTTGTCCACCTGGCATTTTCTTTTCTAAGCCTCTGAAACAGTTCTAAGGCTCTTAAGGTTTTCCAGAACATTGTAGGTAAACGTAATGCTCATTTCAGCTATTGATAGTCAAACAATTGCTGGTGAGATTTGAGGTACCACATTGAAGTTTAGAATATATTCAGAAAAAATTTCCTAACCTCCAGGATATACTGATAAACAGAGTTAAAATACCTAGATCTGATTAACCTTGGGCCCAGTTCCTCTGGACATATGTTAATTGGCCCCACCATTATTAACATGTTGTCAGAAAGAGCTTGTTGCCTTAATATTTTTCTAATATTTGAATACTGTGAAATCCTACTTATAGTGGCCTTATTACTTTACCTTTTGATTCCATTATGGTTATGAAATGCTGCAGCTGTCAGCACCATTTATACTATGGTGAAAGTTTCAGAAGTCTTGTTGATTTTTTTCTCTTATTCTTTCTTAAAAAATGTTGTTCAAGGGAAAGAAGATAATCATATTGGGTACCTCATGTAGGAGGGTGGCCTGACAAGTGTGATGGGGAAGGTTTGGGGGCTGGGTACAGTGGGGAGTATGTGAATAGATGAGGGAATATGGGGGAGGGAGTAGAGGTTTTATGAATTTGGAGTCTGGGATCATTACAGGGCAGTTTGTCCAATCATAGTATTGTGCACCACAGTTTCTGATGTGGTCATAGATAAGAGTATAATATTTAGGCCTTATGGGGAGAAGAAAAAGAAATATTAAAACTCAGCATTCAAAAAACTAAGATCGTGGCATCCGGTCCCATCACGTCATGGCAAATAGATGGGGAAATAATGGAAACAGTGAGAGACTTTATTTTTTGGGCTCCAAAATCACTGCAGATGGTGACTGCAGCTATGAAGTTAGAAGACGTTTGCTCCTTGGAAGAAAAGCTATGACCAACCTAGACAGCATATTAAAAAGCAGAAATATTACTTTGCTGACAAAGGTCCATGTAGTCGAAGCTATGGTTTTTCCAGTAGTCATATATGGATGTGAGAGTTGGACTATAAAGATAGCTGAGCACTGAAGAATTGATGCTTTTGAACTGCGGTGTTGGAGAAGACTCTTGAGAGTCCCTTGGACTGCACGGAGATCCAACCAGTCCATCCTAAAGGAGATCAGTCCCGGGTGTTCATTGGAAGGACTGATGCTGAAGCTGAAACTCCCAATACTTTGGCCACCTGATGCGAAAAACTGACTCATTGGAAAAGATGCTGATGGTGGGAAAGATTGAAGGCAGGAGGAGAAGGGGATGACAGAGGATGAGATGGTTGGATGGCATCACCAACTGTATGTACATGAGTTTGAGTAAGCTCCAGGAGTTGTTGATGGACAGGGAAGCCTGGCATGCTGCAGTCCATGGTGTTGCAAAGAGCCCGACACGACTGAGCAACTGAACTGAACTGAACTGATGGGGAGAAGAGTGTAATATTTAGCCCTTATGGGAAGAAGGGGCAATTCTTATATTCCATGGATGGATCTGATAAGGAGCTTGGAAAAAAAAGCCTAATTTCACAAACTTACAATGAGGACAGTCTCTTTAATATTCAACAGATGTCAAACAATTTCTTTATGTAATGTATTACAGTAGGCAAAGGAATCACAGGCATAAGGGCCAAGAATGTAAGTACTAATTTACTGACAGTTCAACACCTCTTAAAGGATGGCCAGTGGAGAAGATGGTCCAGGATCCTGAATTTTGACTCTTTTCACTTTTTGACAGTCAGTGGGGCAATGCCTGATGCCACTTGAGGAGAAAAAGTGCCTCAAGCCTCATAACCATTCATAATGGAGCAGTGATAATTCCAGCTTTCTTTGTGTCCAGATGTTATGGGAATTATGGTAAGTGGCAATACTTTGCAATCTATGAGGTACTACATGGATGTCAGTAGTCATTACTGCTATGACTATTCTCTGTAAGTCTCTCTGAGATCTTATCTGGAAGAAAATGTAATTTCATTCTCGTAACAGTCCTGAGAAGAAGGGAAGAAACTACAGTTGACTCTTGAACAACATGGGTTTGAGATGCTTAGGTTCAATTATATGTGGACTTTTTTTTGTGTATACTATAGTGCTACACAATCCATAGTTAATTGAATCCGTGTATAAGGAACTGTGAGTACAGAGGGCTGACTGTAAGTTGTAACATGGATTTTTAACTGTGTGGGGGTCACTGCCCCTAACCCCTGTGGCGTTCAAAAATCAACTGTATTTTTAACTTTGCAAAATGAAAATAGCTTTGTTTGGTTTGATCGTGAAATAATACCTATATAGCATATCCAGAAAATAAATATAAACCAAAGAAAAGTTCTTTAAATTTTGATACATATCATCAAATAACTTTTCAAAAAGATTCAACCAGTATGCTTATGAGACATATATGAGAGAAGCCTGTTGCCGAAACACAAAATACCATGTTTTGCTCATCTAAATTATAGCTGCACTGTTACTTTATTTCTATTTCTTTGATTACTAGTGAGACTGAACATCTATTCATATGTTTATTGGTCCTATGTTTTGATGCCTATTTAAATACTTTACCCATTTTTCTTTCTGTTTTGTGCTGATTTATAAGAAAATGCTCTATGCCTATTTACCTTTCCCTGGTACATATGTTGCAAGTATTTTACTCTAGGTGTTGTGTTATAGCCTTGATTGAAATATTTTTGTTGTTAAAAAAGCTTATGTTTTATATAAATAAAGCATAATTAATTATATTTTCATAATTAGAATTTATATTAATAATTTGAGTTAATAAAACAGTATTCATATTAATATTTTCATTTATGGTTTCTGGTTTTGCACCATACATGGAAAGGCTTTCCTCATCTAAAGATGTAAAATTATTCACCTGTATTTCCTTTGAAAATAACATTTATTGGATGTCTACATGTGCTTGGAGCTGTTTTTGCCTTACTACGTGTATAATCTCATTAAATTTTCACCAGAATCTTATGAGTTACGTTTTATCATCATTCTCATTTTGCAAATGAAAAAATTCCAGGACAGAAAGCATGATTTATTCAAGGTCACTCAGCTGAGAAGTGATAAATTCACAACTAGAGGACACATCTATAACTCCATAAAATATGAACTTTTCAAGTATTTCATATTCCAGAGATGACCCTACCTGAAGATATTTAATTTGAATAAATTCATAAGTTAAAAAGCAGTCATTACAAATATTTCCCTAGAAAAAATACCCAGTCGTGAAAAGAATTATTTTACTAGCTTTATGTAGGCCAGGATAATAATAATAATAAAAAAGAAAGAGGGATAATGGCTGAGAATTCCAGGAACTAATTTACAGAGTAAAAATTATTAATTTCCATAATGTAAATGGATGGAATATTTTGGTTATTCAAATATTCTAGTTAAAATGCAAGGTAGTCTCCATGAGTCGGTGGATGAATATTCTGAGGTCCTTCCTGGTCAGAAATTGTATTCTTCTGTAATAATCAGGAAGAAATGAATGAATGTTATGTCCCCCTTAACTATAGCTTCTTAATAGGGCCAACATTTTGTTTCTACATTCTTTACCCATTACATTTGTTAATTTATTTCTGTAGTCAGGCCATGGTTTCATACCTTTTCTTTTTTCCGGTGTAAGCACTGTTTGATACCATATCTGTTTGTTTCCTTTGAATTCTTTGTCATGGCTCGTTTGTGAGCCACTGTTAGCATAGTCAAACAAGTGACCCACAAGATGTTCTGTAAATGAGTTATCCAGGCTCTTGTTAAGATGAGAACTGGTGGGCAAATTAAAAATATATGTAAAGACCCAGAGGAATCGGGTGGAGAGGGAGGTGGGAGAGGGGATCGGGATGGGGAATACATGTAACTCCATGGCTGATTCATGTCAATGTATGACAAAACCCACTACAATATTGTAAAATAATTAGCCTCCAACTAATAAAAAAAAATATATATGTAAAAGCATGATGAAGATATTGGTGTTGATATGGGTCTTTCATGTTGATACTTTGAGTTTTGGCTACTTTCAGAAGATTTATAGAGGAAATGAGATGTTTTTATATTGCATAAAAGAGTTATTAACATTCCTTTGAAAGTTTCATATCACAGAGAAAATAGTGACTTTTCTTAATTGATATTCAGTAGTTAAGGATGATCTCCAATATTTTAAAGTCAAGAAAAAAATACATGGAGTAATAAGGCAATAGGAGATTGTTTTAACCAGCGTAATACCAGAAAATGTTGCAGAATAATTTCAATTTACTTAAAAAATTCAGTGCATGTAAGAAGCAATATCTAAGGATGTTTATTTTTTGTCTAGGGTTGTCAAAGAAAAGATAATTTTGTGTGTACTTGAGTTAGTGATCTAAAATAGATAATTCAAAGGTATGAAGAGAAAAAATTGTAGACAAATTATCCATTAAGTAAGGGAATTGAGTGAAAGTGATAAGTGAACCTAACCTTTGTGTCTTCAAAGAATGTTTCTTGAACAAAAGTCTAGATAAATTCCTTTGAATAAGCC
The DNA here is from genome assembly GCF_910594005.1 of Cervus elaphus. Lineage (NCBI taxonomy): Eukaryota > Metazoa > Chordata > Mammalia > Artiodactyla > Cervidae > Cervus > Cervus elaphus. Next base: position 46,010,872 of record NC_057843.1, on the reverse strand, counting down.
AAATTTCTTTTTGCCTGTTTGACCTTAGAACCATGAAAGAGAGAGTGAGAGGGAGAGAGACTGACTACTGGATAGTTAGTGTCTCAGAGAGAGGGGGAGAGAGACAGAGAGAATGTGACTAACTACTGGGTAGTAAAACTAATTTCTTTTTGGGATGACCCATACGTAATGAGCCTTGACTCAGCGGTAAAGAATTCGCCTGCCAATGCAGGAAACTGGAGTTCAATCCCTTGCTTGGGAAGATCCCCTGGAGAAGGGGATCCTCATGTCTGCATTGAGTCGGTGATGCATCCTCTGTCACCCCCTTCTCCTTTTGCCTTCGGTCTTTCAAAAGGAGAAGGGGATGGCAGAGGATGACATGTGGGGTACTTGAACCCTTGGTAGAACATAGAGGAGACAGATACAGCATGTAAAAATACAAAAAGAGGTGAAAAGATGACAGAATCCTACAACTCACTCCAGTATTCTTGCCTGTGAAATCGCATGGACAGAGGAGCCTGGCAGGCTACACCATGGGATCACAAAGTCAGACATGACTTAGTGACTAACCAACAACAACAAACTTAATGGATAGAGAGTCAAGCAGAGTGGAAAGATGATGACTTGAATAATTGCATAGATAATGGTTTCAATTACTAAGATGGATGGCTATAGGAAGGAAGCCTGAAGGGAATTGGGCATAGATACGTTTGAAGTTCATGACAAGGATCTGGACTGGAGATACAGATGTAGGAGCCATTTATTTATTTGGTCAACAAATACCTATAGGGCACTTAGTATGTGCCAGGCACATTTGGGAAGCACTGTCCTTTGTTCACTATAACTGTAGGCCATAGGTAATTGGACTATTTGAGGAAATATTAGGGAGGGTGCTCTGTCTCTTCTTACATCCCTTTGTTCCCTCCTTACTAAGGGAGAGAGAAAAGGTTCATCAGTAGCTCAGAACTTGAAGTTAATGGACTGCATTTTATTATGGGCTGAGCCACTGTATTAATGGTGAGTGTTATTAATGGTGATAATGGTCCTCTTCTTTCATCTGCTTCTGGATCCTTGCTGTTAGCAGTTTAAACTGTCAGAGACATTCCCCTTGTGTGAACTATGGTTATTCCCTTTCTCTGATCTTCCCCCATAGGTCAGACTGGCTGCAAAATCAGTGGGGGCCAGGTGGGAACTACAAAGTCAGGTAAGCTCTGAAAAAAGCTTTGGAGTTGAGCTTGCTCTGTCTATGACAGTCTCTGTTCCTCTGTGTTGTGGCCGGTGAGGTATGCCTCTGATTCTTATCCAGGTGAGTAGATATGTGAGTGGATTTGAGGTTGCTGTGCAGTTCTGGCCTTCATTGCTCACTAACTCCAGGTGTAGCTCAGTCTTAGGTCTGAAGGCTGGGAAGCAATGGATCTCACTGTGACCTAATTGAGCCTGAGTTGTGTTTCCTATACTATCTTTTGCTAGAGCTCTGCTCTGCTAATGCCTTAGTTTTGTTTGGCTAGTGAGCTCTTGTGCACACTCCATTGGCTAGGTCTTAAAGGGAAGGAGGGGAGAGTGGTAATTCCATTCAGTTCAGTGTGACTTAATTCTGAGTGTATTTAAATAACATGTGAGGTTGTTTCGTTTTTGTGTCTGACTCTTTGTGATCCCTTTGACTGCAGCACTCCAGGCTCCTCTGTCCTCCACTGTCTCCTGGAGTTGCTCAAATTCATGTCCCCATTGAGTTGGCATTGCTATCTAACCATCTCATCCTCTGTTGCCCCCTTCTCCTTTTGCCCTCAGTCTTTCAAAAGGAGAAGGGGATGGCAGAGGATGACATGTGGGGTACCTGAAGCTTTGGTAGTAAATGGTGGAGACAGAGACAGTATGTAAAAATATGAAAAGAGGGGAAAATATGACAGAATCCTAAAACTCACAATATGTAAGGGGACAGGTATTACATTATATAACTGTACTGTGAAAGAAGAACTAAAAAGTCAAATAGAAACAGGCTAATACTGCCCATGTGGACATTGGCGCCAGGGAAAGTTTTGGTATTTCTCTTGTTTTCACTTTATGTGCCTTTTTTCTTCTATCTTAACAATGAGCAGTAGCTACTTTTATAATAATAAAATAAAACTTTAAAAAAGTCATATGGAGAAGGAATTTAGCAGTATGATTTAGGCAGTGGAAAAACTCCTTGGAATAATAGTTTTTTAAGATGTTAGCTGATTCTGAAATACTGCTATTTCTCTATGGTCTCAAGGAAAGAAGAATCTTCCTTCCACCTGAGGGTACAATGAACAAATGTGCATTACATGTGCATTGTAAGTGTGCATCTATGGCAGTTAACAATTGTATGAAGCAAATATGGATTTTGAGGAAATTCACTTTGTGAGGAGCCATCTGGGGATAATAAAGTCTAAGGCTGGGAAGCACATACTAAGACTGGAGAAAGTATGCAAAAGGAAAGACATCTGCTCTACGAGTAGAAGGAATTTATTCTTCTGTTCAGCAAATTCTCACTGAGGGCCTGTTATGTGTCAAGTTCTGTGAGAGGTGTTGGGAATACAGTGGTCAGCAGTATTAATGTGACTTCTGTCTTTACTAACCTTCCATATTAGCAAGGGTACAGGCAAGTAAGGAGGGAGTTACAACAGAGTGAAAATAGTATGATGAGGCATTAGGAGCACCTGAAAGCATCTAAAACAGCCCTTGGTGAGAGATGAAGGGGGTGGTGGTGGTGATGTCGTGGTCGTGGTGGGGAGAAGCATGTAACTGCTGAGGACCTATGCTTTTCCTAGCTGTATATCTGGAGATTCCTCCCCAGACAAGAAAGTATCATTTTCCTTCAGAAACTGAGTATGCAAATTTGTGATGCTTCAGCATAGATATGCTGATGTTTCTGTAAGAGATAAATAAATGACTGTTTGTTAATCACCAAAATAGCTAAATAGCATGAACACTCAGCCCAGTATCTGAATATACTTTTTAGTTTTCCTTAAGAGGCCTCTTTCACTTAAGCTGTCAGTTTTCCATACCTAAATCCAGCTGAAAAGTTAATTTATCAATAGACGATGTCAAAAGTCAAGACAGACAGGCTGTTCTGTAGCAGCTGTAGAAGATTACAGCCTGTTAAGTTTGTAATGACTTTTGTAATGTAGTGCCACTGTGCCACTCTGCTTCAGGAAAGCCATATGTTCTGTTCTTAGATGTTTTGGGCTTGACTTCCCTCATGGTTTCACCTTAATGCTGGTGTGTCTCATAGATGTGTAGGGAGCCAGGTACATCAAAGGTATATCTTCTAGGTTTAAAAAAGGAAAATTGTGTGAGCAGGAGATTGAAACAAAGATCGAGATAAAAATGTGTAGCCCTATGGTTTTATTCTCATTGCCATATGGTTCTGAGCCTATGATCTGCCAAAAAATTCCAGTCTAATTTCTGGTAAGCTTTTCATTAATTAAATGTGGGAATTTGTAAAATGACCATGCTAGCTATAGGGGGAGCTTACCTCTGCCTTTTGGATTTAGAGATGCAGGGAGGTTTATGGGAAAGCATGGCATTAGACCCTAACCTTTCTGGGCCAGGAGGTGCAGGAAGGGGCATGCCCTGAGAATTGTAAGGTTATGGACCTGTAAGGTTATGAGGATGTAATGAGAGAATGCTAGTGAAAACACTTAGCGCATGTAATAGGCGTGTAATAAAACCTCAATAAGTGTTCCCTTTTCCTTTCCTATAATTATTTCCCTCTTCCATCTGGTCCTCAGATTTTACCAGCTCTTCTGCCAACTTGTTTGGGGACATAGAACAGGTTTTGTGGAAGCAGAACTGTTAGCAGGGCCACTATTTCTACTTAACTTTCAGGCAAGGACATAGTTTTTTCAAATTATAATAATTCTGGGTCATCCTTGACCTTGAAAAGAAGTCCCTCTCAAGTTGTCTCAGTGCCCACATCACAGCTGGTCACCCAGTCAGAGCCTGAGGACAGGTGGTTAGGATGCTGGATGCAAAAGAGCAAGGTTCTCACTTACAGCAGTGTTCCCTTCCTTCCTCCCTTCTTTTCTTCTTCACTCCCACCCTTCCTCCCTTTTTCCTTCTATCCTTTCCCACCAGATGAAGAAAATAAAGCAGAAACAATTAAAAAGGAGTAGAAAAATACCTAAAGAGTAGAAAAATTCCTAAAAACTAGGAATCCTAGTTTAGCCGTTTACTAAAGCTATGTACTAAATGTAGCTCTAAAATTCCTAGAAACAAAGTAGAACTACTCAAGCATACAGGAGCCAAAAATAGGCTGTTTTAGCAGTTTGGCAATGATACATTTGTGAATAATCCTAACCTTGGCTTGTTCAGTAGACTGTTTCAGTTCTCATCATATTTATTGCTCAGTTCCTTTTTTGCATCTGCAACTATTTGTAATTACATAAAATTTCATATTTTCTGGTTTCTTATCTTCTGACTTGATTAGACTGTAATCTTCTTGAGGGTAGGGACTATGCCTAAGTTGTCTACTATTGGATACCCATTGCCTGGCAGAATGACTTTTGTACAGTAAATGCTCATACATTTTGGTGAATATGAATGAATGAAAGATTCTGAAAGGTATATTTTCTGTTCACTTATACAGATTAAGTAAATGAAGTTAAAAAGACTCCTCCAAGAATAAGATCAGGGATGAAATTCCCTCAGATGTTTAAATTTAAGGATCAAAGATCAAGAGTAACTTAGTAGTCTGTAGTTTTGTATAGCAATTTGTTGCCAGTGGAACCAAGATATTGAAGAGTATATAATTAAGAGGGAATTACTGGGAGACTGTATACACATATATATGTATGGCTGAGTTGCTATGTTGTGCACTTGAGACTATCACAAAATTGTTAATCATCTATACTCCAGTATAAAATTTTTAAAAAATCAAGGAGAATGCTGCACTCTCTCCTTTGGGGTAATTTTAATCTATTCTTATCCACACAAAATAATAAAGCCCTAATCACTGGTCAAAGAAAAGAAGGAATTGTCCAATAACACCTCTCCTGTATACCTAAGTTATGGAACAAAGTATCGTATTTATGTTGTCTTTCTGCTAGAGTATTTCACAGACAAGCCACACAGGTTTTTTTCCTCCTATGTGGGAAAACATGCGTGTGTGCTCATTCAGTCAGTCGTGTCCAGCTCTTTGTGACCCCATGGATTGCAGCCCACCAGGTTCCTCTGTCCATGGAATTTTCCAGGGGAGAATTCTGGAGTGGGTTGCCACTTCATACTCCAGGGGACCTTTCTGACCTAGGAATCGAAACAGCATCTATTGTATCTCCTCCATTGGCAGGCGGATTCTTTACCATGGGTTACCAGGGAAGCCAGGAAAAACCATATTCTATAAATGAAGAAAGAAAGGGATGACTTGTCCAAATCCAAATAGTGAGCCACTGACAAAGATCCCGGAAATGTCTAATGAGCCATGGGAGCCTCTCTGAGTCACTAATTCCTCTGTGGCTCATCTGGCAGGTGTTATTGTAATAGATGTCCTATAACTTGTCTCACAGGGTTATTGAGAGATTTAAATCTCCTACTAGATGTGAAAGCCTTTCTGAGACTCATTATATAAATGTAACATAAAAAAAGTGTTATGTTTTATTTTGCTTGCAGTATGTGGTTCTGTATTACTAGGGGAAAGCTAAACTGCAAAAACAATAGACCCAAAAGTAATGGCTCCAAACAGCGAAGTTTCTTTCCTTCTCACATAACAGTCTAGGGTAGTTTTAATGGTGACAGAGGTAGTGGTCAGGTGGTGGGAGTAGAGTCTCTCCATGTAGTCATTCAAGGACTTTGACTGACTGTGGCTCTGCCATCCTCAACACATGACTTGTTGCTCTGGGTCATGCTCTTGCCACTTATGGGAGAGACAGTACATTTAATGGGTCAGGCCCGAAAGTGGCAATGTTGGCTTCTATACACTGGAGTACATATCACATTGCCACCCCTAGTAGTGAAACAAGCTGGGGAACACAGTGCTGTTGGCCAGCCCTTTGCCTTTTTTGGTGATAGAAATTGAGAATAGATTTGGTGGGCAGTTGGCAGTAGATGCCACTGCTCTTTTATCTGGATGGGGTAAAGTCCTTCTTTTAAATAGGCTTTCATAGCACCATATAGCTCACATTTTTCACACTGGTCGAACACACAGTTTCACATTTTGTATTTATTTGATTCATTTTCCCCCACTAGACAAGGGTAAGGATCATATATCTCTTGTTCATCATGGATCTCCAGTTCTTGACACAGGGCCAGGCTTGTAGTAGACCTTCAATATTTGTTCCATGAGAAAGAATACATGAATGCATCAAAGACATTGATTGACCTAAAGAACTTCAGATGAGACTGTTTGGATGTGGCTCATAAGGTGCTGGGGGCCTTGTTGTCATCCAACATCTCTTTACAGCTTTTGATGTACTTGGGGAAAGGAAATATAATGGGCAGAATTCTAAGATGGACCCCAGTGACCCTCACCTTCTTATAATCTCCTTTCCTTGAGAGTAGGTAAAACGTTCAGGTGTGATGTTGTTGTTACAGTTGCTCAGTTGTGTCTGACTCCTTTGTGACCTCATGGACTGTAGCCTGCCAAGCTTCTTTGTCCATGCGATTTTCCAGGCAAGATTCCTGGAATGGGTTGCCTTTTCCTCCTCCAAGGGATCTTCCCTACCCAGGAATTGAACTCACATCTCCTGCATTGGCAGACAAATTCTTTACTGCCATTACTCCACAATTGGGTTATGTTATATGGCATGCTTGACTTTGAGAAAGGGAATTCCTGAGTGGACCCCACCTACTCATGTGAGCCCTTGGAAGGGGCTAGGTTCTCCCTGAAGAGACTGAAAGTGTGAGAGGAATTTGATGCAAGGGAGACTCCTGTTAGTGGCTTTTAATATGAAAGGGGCCACATGGAGAGGAATACAGATTGCTTCTAGGAGTTTACAGTGGCCCTCAACTAACAGCCAGCAAGGAAATGGGGGCCCCAGTCCTACAACCACAAAGAATTGAATTTGACTAAAAACCTAAATGAACTTACAAGTGGATTTTCCTCCAGAGCCTTCAGACAGGAACTTAAGCTAGCAGATGCCTTATTTCCACTACAGAAGACTGAGCAGACATACTCAGATTTCTGATCTATAGAAACCATGATATAATGAACAGGTTTTGTCTTACACCACTAAGCTCACGGTAATTTGTTAGGCATTAATGGAAAACTAATACAGGTTTATGTTTGTTTAGTGGGAGCAAACAGATGGGATGGGGCTGGGGCAGAAGGAGGTTGGAGAAGAGAGAATGTTGCCTGTTTCCTTGAGGGCTTCATGGATCTGATATCTGAAACAGGATGACTGATGGTTCCCGTTTGCCTAGGACTGAGGGTTTCTGGGGTATGTGGGGTTTTCAAAGCCAGTCATAGGACAGTCCTGAAAAAAACAGTTGGTAACCCTGCAAACTGTGGGAGTGACTTTGTGAAGAACGGGTACATTGAAACTAGTGGTGGGATGGCCTTCTTTTGCTCAGTAGCAGCAGGATTGCAGTGCTTACTTTGGCCCATGATGGCTTGTTGTTTCCAGAGCATTGACACCAGTGTAATTGTGGTCAGTCAGTCAGTTCAGTCGCTCAGTCGTGTCCGACTGTTTGTGACCCCATAAATCGCAGCACGCCAGGCCTCCCTGTCCATCACCAACTCCCGGAGTCCACCCAAACCCATGTCCATCGAGTCGGTGATGCCATTCAGCCATCTCATCCTCTGTCGTCCCCTTCTCCTCCTGCCCCCAGTCCTTCCCAGCATTAGGGTCTTTTCCAATGAGTCAGCTCTTCGCATCAGGTGGCCAGAGTATTAGAGTTTCAGCTTCAACATCAGTCCTTCCAATGAACACCCAGGACTAACCTCCTTTAGGATGGACGGGTTGGATCTCCTTGCAGTCCAAGGGACTCTCAAGAGTCTTCTCCAATACCACAGTTCAAAAGCATCAGTTCTTTGGTGCTCAGCTTTCTTTATAGTCCAACTCTCACATCCATACATGGCTACTGAAAAAACCATAGCCTTGACTAGACGGACCTTTGTTGGCAAAGTAATGTCTTTGCTTTTTTTTTTCTTTGCTTTTTAATATGCTATCTAGGTTGGTCATAACTTTCCTTCCAAGGAGTAAGCGTCTTTTAATTTCATGGCTGCAATCACCATCTGCAGTGATTTTGGAGCCCCAAAAAATAAACTCTGACACTTTTTCCACTGTTTCCCCATCTATTTGCCATGAAGTGATGGGACCAGATGCCATGACCTTAGTTTTCTGAATGTTGAGCTTTAACCTGCAATCGAGGCTGTTGGGAGGCCCAGCCCTCAGGTGACTTTGCAGGTTGCAGGCTCAAGTGAGAAGTGACTGAGGGACGTTATGTGAATGTCAAGTGTGATCACCGGGACATCTCCAGGAGTCCCCGGAACTAACCACACACATCTCTGAAATGAATCCACAGCTCCTGTGTGATACAGATTGGCAAGTGCCAGGGAAATCTGCATTCTCATTGGCAATGTGATCTTGTCATAATCACAGGCTCATGATGCTAAAGTGCACATGCATTCATTATGCCAGGCATTGTACTAAATGTTCTCACACGTGCCAGGTCACAAAATCTGACAAAATCTTACAAGGTGAATATTATAAGCCCCATTTTGACTATGAGCAATCTGAGGCTTAGTGAATTTACATAATTTGCTTAGGAATAGCCACCTGGGGCTATTTTATATGCATGCTACATCTACAGGAAATACTAAAAACAGCTTTAAGAATCAGTGCATAGATAGCATCTGCAAAACACTCGAACTGTGGGAGAGCACAGTAATAATTCGTCTTCTCTATTTGTCTCTGCTGACTTAGCTTAGGAGCTGGAAGCTCTGTGGAAGAGGTAAGGGATACGTTGAGTCTGAATGCCATCCACATAGTTCCTGCAGGCAAAATATCTGCATTTATCAAGGACATCTTAAACCTAGTATTTGACCATGAGTTGCTATTAATTAAAAGACTTTGGCAGATGGATTAAGTGAATTCAGTAAGCATTAGCACATGATTTACTATGATGCTCCTTCATATAATAAAGACTGTCTGACAAAAAGGTAGAAAAACATACCATGTTTTGTCCATTGTTGTTGTTTGGTCGCTTAGTTGTGTCCAACTCTTTTTGTGACCCCATGAACTGTAGCTCACCAGGCCCTCTGTCCATAGTATTTCCCAGGCAAAAATATTGGAGTGGGTTGCCATTTCCTTCTCCAGGGGATCTTCCTGACCAGGAATTGAACCCATGCTTCCTGCATTGCAGGCAGATTCCTTACCACTGAACCACATTTATTTATTTGTAGTGCTAAGGTTATACAACCAGAAAATGAGCATGTCTCCTTCCAGCTCTTGTTTGTGAAGAAAATAGATTATGGCAACCCACTCCAGTACTCTTGCCTGGAAAATCTCATGGACAGAGGAGCCTGGTAGGCTACATACAGTCCATGGGGTCGCAAAGAGTCGGACATGCTGAGCGACTTCACTTTCACTTTGACAATCTTCCTTTTGGTGACATAGCTGGATAGGAGGTTATCTAATGTGTTTGGTCTTACCTTCCAAGCCTCCAAGCTTTTCTCTGTTTCTACATACCAATACGGTCTTTATTCTCTTTTATTAACTATGTGGAGAACACAAATATCTGAGACTTGGTGTTGTGTTATATCAGCCTTAGATTTTGGAAATGGATTATGTTCTTATCTTCATATATTTCCAATGATATTTTGTTGAAAAATGTGGAGAGGCTACATTGGGGTCAGCATCCTAAACTAGATTTCACATTGTGAGTTTTTAAAATAATATTTAATAATGGTTCAAATACATCTTTTTATTTGATGATTATTAAGGGGACTTATATAGAAAAGCAAATTAATTATTTTTATAAACAAGTCCTTAACATTATTGGAGTAAAAGGTATCCTAAAAAAAGTATCTTTTTTTTTTTTTCAGAATAGTTAAAAGTGATAAATGAAATGAATCTGTGAATAGTGTGAGCCTGTGTAGGCTTGTGTTGCACAGCACGGGATGAATGATGCCCCTGGAGTTGATGAATTCAGTCCCAGTGAAAACTCTGTCATTTAGTAAATGCCATAAAAATATTTTAAAATGGAAATTTTTATCACACACAGATCTAAAACCACATTTGATTTTAAAAAGACATAAAAAAGGTTGGCAAATAATTTTCCTTTCACATAATTGACGATGGTTAACAGTTGCCAAAAGAACTGTGTTAAGAAGGATTCTGGGGACTTCCCTGGTGGTCCAGTGGTTAAGATTCTGCACTTCCATTGTAGAGATTGCAGGTTTGATTCCTGGTTGGGAAACTAAGATCCCACATGCCACTTTGCCAACAACAAAAAGAAAGATTTTGAAGCTACATCCAAACCTACAGGGGATGGGGAGAGAGGTCAGGATTGATTGATCATGATTGTCAGAGGCACTGACAAAGGAGTGGCAATATATGTGTCATGCTTTTCGTATGAAATATGAGAAAAACATGATTAAAGACAAAGAAACTAGGAGAAGCAATGATGTAAAAACTAAGTGGATTAGTTTCAAAAAGTCTAAGATGTCTTTTCCCAAAATAACATGTAGCTTGGTTAAAAGTATGTACAAAACCCTGTACCATGAGCTCTGGGGAGAAAGAGCTATTAGATACAACTGGGATCCCTTCAGATCCACGGATACCCATGGATTAAATTCTGAATGCTGAAAGCTTGACTTTTTTTCAAGCAGTCTTTTATTCAAGACTGTCAAGAATACTGAGACTCCTTACAAACTGATCTTACTGAGCATTTGTAGTGTATCAAACTTCGATGACTACACAGTGATAGAAAGGGCATTTCCTTTATTGTGTTCATTTAAACAATATTTTTTCTCGATGTTTGTTTCATGATTGTGTTAGTCTGCTTGGGCTGCCATGTCAAAATACAACAGGCTGGATTGGATGGCTTAAATAACAGAAATTTATTTCCCCGAGGGATCTGATGTCTTTTCCTCTTCCTACAAGGAAGAGGATTGGTTTATGGCCTATTGGATATGGCCCCACTCTTATTACCTCATTTAACTTTAATTCCTTTCTTAAATGCCCTATCTCAAATATAGTCACCTGGGGGTAAGGGATTTAATGTATAAATTTTAAGGGGATACAGTTCAGTCCTTATCAGTAGTCTTCTACCTTCAGTGGCATGTAGTCTCCTGGAGGGGACAGACATGCTCAGCTTCTTACAATGCAAGGAGATTGAAATCAGTACTGGGAGAGGAGTACAAGAAAGTGCTGAGGGAGTTAAGAGGTTACCACTAGTGACAACCACAGCCTTCTCCAAGTTAACCTTTTCCTTATCTCTCTAGCTATTTGTATCTCCCTGAACATTAGTCATATCTGTGTCAATGGTGTTTCAAACTGTTCTGCAGAGCCCTAGTGTTCCATGGCTGTGTTTCAGTAATTCCTTAAATGTGTGCTCCAGATTTCACTTAAAAGTATACTTCAACTATCAAAACTGTAATAACATGTAAACAAGCCACATGAAATAATTCACGTGTGTTATATGCCAAATTTTAATACATTAAGGACCACTTAACAACTTAGAGTGTCAGGTAATCTTGATGCCCTGTAGGCCTTGAAATGAAACCATTGCCATTTCTGACTAATTGAAGAATATCTTTAGAACACACGACACGCTGTCAGAAAGATTACCTGGGCAGAGAAGCAAAAATATTATACAGATAAATTGAATGTTGAGGTTAATGTAAAATCTAATTCTCATTTACCTCCCGATTTCTGCTTTTTTCCTTATCATTAAAACAAACTGACTTAATAAAATTGTTACATATATGAATGTGTACCTCAAATTAAAGCTAATGAGTTTATGTCCATTAATAACAGCTTTATACTTACATAGTGTAAGGTTTCATCTGAAAGTAGGATTGCTGCTAGAGCAAGTTTGAAATCACTGTTGTATTTGCTTACGTGTATCCTTTGCTGCATGTGCTATTAACCAACTAATGGCTGCTGAAGCCTGTCATATGATGTACATTGAGCAGTGAGGTGTGATTTGGACCAAACAGTTAAAATCAGGCACATGGAAATCTAGGTGGGTACACACACATATCATTTACCTGCCCTTGGGTCACTGGTTTTTCTGTCTGATGGTGAGCAGTCACTCATGATAAATCATTAGAATTTTAATTAAAAAAAATTAGTGTAGGGAGCTGAGTTGGGGAGGGACATTAATATGAGTACTTGGTATTAAGATGAGAGCAGCTCGGTAGGAAACTTCCTAATGGAAATGTCACTGATAGTAATTGCCCCTTTCCAGTCAAGCAGCTCTTTGATTTTCCTCCAGCATTAGGGGACCAGACAGCCTGACAGATACAGTGAAATAAGAAGGGTGATTTAGAGAGCTAGAGAATCTGGAAAGCTGGCTAGGGAATTTGGAGACAGAGTGTAATTTGATATTTGCATTATCTGAAAAGTGCATTGGGTCATGCTTTTTAATTGCTAAGCACAAATTTAGTGGAGGAAAACTGGTGTGGGATATGAGAATGGAGACAATGAGCAGAATCCCAGGCCCATGGATGTGTGCTGGTAGGCAGGGGATGGGCAGGAGAACCAGTCAAATTCAGGGGAGCACTAACAGACAGTTGCTCTCGCCTTTCTCCTATGAGATCTCTCTAGCTGTCTGAGGGCCCAAGGGTGATGTGTCAAGGACCCATGAAACATTAGGAAAATGTATAGCATCATCTTGTAGGTGGCATGTGAGATGTTTATCATCACTCAAAGCTTGTGAAATCTATTAATTAAACTGAATGTGCGAAAAGCTCTAAATACAGTCTCTGAACTAAAGCAGCTTTTTTTAGCTTTAAAAAATTAATTCTTGGAATTCTTAAACCTTGTATAAGCAACATCCTACTTTCAGAGAAAATGCTTACAAGTTTAAGAGTGAAATTTTCTGATGATTACACAGCTTCTTGCCAGTGGATAAATGTTTGCCTTCTATTCTTTAGATTTCCAGTGTTGGTATCCCCTGTGTTTTTTTTAATCATTTTCTCCTTTATAAAAACAGCTCTGTGATCTACTTAAAATGAAGAGGTGGAATGAAAATTCTGGTCCTGGATGTTTCTTTTCTTTTTCAATGATGAAAACTTTCTTTATAAAGTACATTAAGGGAAACATGTAAGAGGGCATAAATTATCCTATATTTTCATGTGACAAGTTAATAATAAGATTGAGTTCTTCTGTCTGTCTCTGAGGTGACTCCTATTTCTCTGAGAATAGATAATACACAGAGAAATACACATTTAGATGACAGTGTATAAAGATGGCAAGTATGCTTAAGGATTTCCATAGTGAAGTTAGATGAATGTTATCAATATTCAATTTTTTTTTTCTCAAGAATGGACATGCTACAGCTGTCCTGTAAAGCTAACCTGAATCTGTATTAACTGGCTGATGTGATGTTCAGGGGTATTTTTTTGGTTAATTTCCTAGCAGTCAAGAGATACCGTGACGATTCACTGTGTCTGATTTTTGTGGGTTGGTAATGGTTCAAACACATGGGAGTAATTCAAAGCTTTGCTTTTGTGGGTTCAATAATTCCATCTCCACTTAGAAATGAAGTGATAGATTTTTTAAAGCAACTAAATAATGCATGGTGTGATGGGATAAGGAGAGTATTGCTAAAATTCACATCAAAAAGCATTCTCTATCACTCTGCTCAGTTCTCAGGGCTGTTCCATTAGTGCCCCCTTTAACATGTAATATTTCCCAATTAAATGTGTTGGTAAGAATTATTCATTTTAATAATTAAAGAGCTTCCCCAGCTCCCTGAAGAGCGTTACCATGGAGGCCCAGCTCCACTGCTGGGAATAATCACAGCATGCTAATGTAGGGAGAGGATGACAGTTGAATGCCAGTATTGCCATTGGGTGAGACTAACGTTGAGCTCATTTCAGTGGCTGGGCCCTGAGACACCCATGAAGTGACCTTTTGCTATGGCAGGTTGTGATATGGGTTTGTTCTGTGACTATTATGGAGTGTAAAATTTATCAGCTGTTATGTATATAGATTATGCTTTGAGACATTCTGATAATGTGAAAAAGCTTTCTGATTGTCTTCAATATTACTTGTTAGCCCAATTGGGTTTTGTAATGCCTCAAGAGCTGCCATGAAATTCTGCCAAGAAAACTTTCTTTCATTTTAATTTAAAGAAATGTATGACCTTGAGGCTTTTAGCAGAGCCTGATGTAAAAGTAAACTTTGAAAAAGAGTCTTAACCAAATACAACTATAGTCATTGGTCTGTTGGCAGCGGCTCTTGAATCTTGGTGTCAGGGGAGTAGTGAGACAGTGCCCTCTTGGGTAGAAAATGCCAGTAAAGATAATTATAGCTGACAGCTTTAGGGTATTGATAATTGCCAAACACTGCAGTTACTAGTATAAGAAAATTATGGAGTACCATAAAGCCAAAGACCCCATCCCATTACTTCATTATTTTTGAATAATGATAAGAATCAAGGTAACCATTACCACTACATCTCATCCTAATAGTTCATGCTTAGAGAGTACTTACCATGGAACACTGTTCTAAGTGCATTACATAAATGGAATCATTTAATTATGATTTACAAAGATTTACAAAGGTCCTAATTCTGATAATTTGATAAAGATATCAATAGTGCTAACTATGTTTACAAATATTAGCAGTGCCCATGTGATGATGATGCTTTGTGACTGTTTAGTACTACTAATCTTTCAGACCACTCTCACACTTACTTATTTGATTCTTGCAACAAACCATTGAGGTAAACAGAGCTATTTTTGTGTTAGTTGTACAGAGACATTATGGACTTTCCACAGTATTAACAGTTAATATTGGAGTCCCCAAATCTCCAAATTGGAAGTATTTTTTACCAATTTTTACCAGTGAGGAAAAAAACTGACTTACAGAGGTTTGTAGTTTGCTGAGGCTTTAGGTCTTGTCACTGTCATTCTTATGAATTTCCCAAAGAATTAGTATTTTTGCTCTGATTTTCAAAATGGAATTACCTTTCTTTAGCTTTCCTTGATAAGAGCTTTGCTTAAGGTCACTCAGGAACACTCCAAGAATAAAAAGAGCCAAGTGGCCTCTCTGAAGGGTTTTCATCAGTTCCCAACTTGGTTAACCTGGAAAATGAATAAAAGATGAGAAGGCAGAAAAGGGTCAGAAGGCAGAGGGGGAGAACAGATTACCTGTCTTTGATTTCTGACACTCTCCCTGGAAGAGGACAGAATTGAGCACTTTCTGGGTTCCCAGGCAGTGAGTGTACTGAAGTGTGGTCTCCCACTGGATTCTAAGCTGCAGTCAGCCCATCTTGGGTAGCTTGCTCAAAGTTTTTTGTCCATGTTTGGGAGTAGTCATAATGTAGTCGTGATGTGTGAGGGATGGCCAGAAGCCTGGGCTGTAGGAGCCAGCTGCCACATTTCTCCTAGGGTGGATCTGATTCTCCATCTGTCAGCAGGCCTTGCCACCATCTTCTCTGTAATTCAGGGCCTATCTTGACAGATGGTTCTTACATGATGTTATCGTGGTTTTTGTTTGGGGGGACATTTTCTCAGTCCTCAATTTATAGTTAATGTTTTAGTTAAATCTTTCTCTGTTATCTTGGGCTGTGCATAGACATAGCCTAGTGACTTTCATGTGTGCTGAGTAGTATAAATAACCTGCTAATCCTGAGTTTGAATACAGCAATACATGCATGTGATGTTTGCATCACCCCTGAACTGAAGATAGAATCATCACTAATTACTTTGAGTAGAAAGGGAGAGAGACTCCTCTCATAGTTTGTCCCCTAAGTTCCTCCATGTACCAGTTGTGCTGTTTTTCATATTCCTAGATAATTATGATCTACTACTTACCTGGCTAACTTAGTCAGGGCACAATCAGTTTGGTTGTACTCCTTACAATCTCCTTACAAAACTCCTTACAATCAGTTTAGTTGTAAGGAATAAAACTCTGTGTCAAATGAATCAGATTAAAAGAAGGATTCATTTTAGGGTACAGTAGTGTTCTTGCCTGGAGAATCCCAGGGATGGAGGAGCCTGGTGGACTGCCGTCTATGGGGTCGCACAGAGTCGAACACGACTGAAGCGACTTAGCAGCAGCAGCAGCAGCAGTGGATTTTTAAGACCGTTCACAGCTAGGAAATTAAGCATGGACTGTTCTTATGGGATCAGGGCTTGGAAATATTGTCAGAGAGCTAACTCTTTCTTTCTTTGCGGTGCCTCGTTGTATTTGTTGTCTGCTTTTCTTGGAGTGTCTGTAGACTGTCTTCTGTGCTGGCATAGCCTCTCATGGCCATCTCCAAATGGTAGCTTCAGCTCTCAGATTTCCCTTGTTCTATCGTCTCATCTTGGCAGCTGATTGACCTGGATTCTGTATATCAGTCTCTCTTCTTAATTGTAAGCATCAGAAATCACCATGGCTAATTTAAGAAAAAAACGAGTTTACTGGGGACACTGGGGAGCTCACAGAATTGTGGGAAAGTGTTGGAAAATGGGCAAGAAACCAAGAGACTTGATAGTCAGAACCACAGCCACAGGTGTCCTCTGAGGACACCACTGCTGCCAAGTATCTGACTAGCACTTGGGACAGTGACACGAGGGACACAGGATTCAGTATTGCTGCTTCTACTGCTGCCCTTCTCAGTCCCCTCAGAATGATTCTCTAGTGTCCCTACAATTGTGCATCACTAGGTTCCAATTCAAAGTCCAGGGTAGGTATTTCTGATTAGTCAAGTCTAGGTCATATGTCAGTTCTTTGACTGCAGAAGAGGCTGGGAAAGCAAGTATCAGGCACTTTCAGGCTCTATAGTAGAAAAAGAACTATCCTTTCTCCCATGTCTCATAAGGTGAAAAATTCCTCAAACCAAGGAAGGATATTTCTATTCTAGGCAGCCCCAAATCATATGGTCACTATACTCAGTGTCCCAGTTCCTCGTGTTTGAATGAATATGAACAATCCATTTTGAATCAGATATCAAAATCAACTTAACAGTTGCCCATAACCAGTGAAACAAAATGGGGTTCCCTGGTGGCTCAGTTGGTGAAGAATCTGCCTGTGATGCAGGAGACCTAGGTTCAATCCTCGGTGGGGAAGATCCCCTGAAGAAGGAAATAGCAACTTACTCTAGTATTCTTGCCCGGAAAATTCCATGGACAGAGAAGCCTGGTGGGCTACTATTCATGGGGTCACAGAGTCTGACACGACTGAGCAACTAAACTACCACCACCAGTGAAACAAGATACTTTTATACATAAGGCTGCAATTTGCAGGATTTAGGTGACAGATTCTTCTCTAAGAAGCTGGGTGAAGTGTGTGGAAATCATGGGTAGATGATCATGGCTACCTCTATTTCTGATACTGGCTCAAGATCAATATACTGAGGTGACTAGTATATTACTTCCTGACTTTCCTTCTGTTGCATTAATATGTTTATTTAGTTTCTCTAGAATAAAAATGACACTTTGGGGCATTTAGTAGCTTCATGGATCCTACCTCTTCCAGAAGACCCTGTTCCTTTTCATGCTTAACTAATTGACAAATTCAAGCCTCCTCCTTCACTAGACACTTGAAATTGTAGTTTCTAATAGTCTCCAGACTGTGTTTAGTGAGATATCCCTGTGGGGCTTTGACAAGGGTCTGGCAAATATGTCTTACATTTTTGAGGTATCTACCTGTGTAATCTTTGAGAATGCGTTTAACTGTGTATCTCTTGAAGATTGGTTAAGTGTAAAAATGGAAAAATGCTTTGGAGAGGTGACACTACTAAATGACAATTTATTGCAATGAGTTTTGCTCATTCAGAAATGTATATTGCATGCCATTATATGCTAGGAACTGTGCCAAATTTCATTCAGCTTTGTTTTTCTTATTTTAAGAAGAAATGCTCATGGTAAATTGAAATAAATCTCTCTCAACTGTAGCCAAGTAAATAACCAGTTAGAGCCATATGTAGACATACATAGTAAAAGCCATATATAGCTTTATGTTTCTATAATTTAATAATTTGTATATTTGGGATTAAATTATAGGGAGACTGGATATGTGGCTCAATATTATAATTCCCCCTCAAGAGAGTTTGAATTTTTTTTCATTAATAAAAAATTCTGAAACTCTTTCTGGAGTTTTTGTTTGGGGCCTGAATTTTAAAAGTACAACTGGGTATTTGTTTTGAAATGGCTAAATGGTGCCAGGAGCAACAATTATCATTAATGTTTACTGTTATTTGAACTTTGGAGGAGGAAAAATAAAGCTCATGGGAAATACTGAAATTTATAGGTAATAAAAGGAGTCTCTAAGAAGAAAACACAAGTAAGAATGAATATTATATGAAAATTTCATCATACTTAGGGGCAAGAGTAGTAAAAAGATTTTCTTAATTATATAGTCTAGTCAGATTTTTTTTCCCCAATTATTTTTATTAGTTGGAGGCTAATTACTTTACAACATTGTAGTGGTTTTTGCCATACATTGACATGAATCAGCCATGGATTTACACGTGTTCCCCATCCTGAATCCCCCTCACACCTCCCTCCCCATCCCATCCCTCTGGGTCATCCCAGTGCACCAGCCCTGAGCACTTGTCTCATGCATCCAACCTGGACTGGCAATCTGTTTCACACAGGTTTTTAAAGTACAAGGCTGTAATATTAAATTTGGTGAAAATATTTGGTCTTTTGGAAGGAAGATGTGGAAGTTTAAACATGGGCGTATATTTAAGAATATTAAGGATCTATCCCATCCTTTTTTTTTTTTTAAAACTAATTCACCTCATGATCTACATGCACATCTGTCTTTGTTCTGAAGGTCTGTTATATCCCAGAAAGATGCTGTAGTTGTGTTTCAAAAGTAATGACACATAATTTTGTGACACAATTTTGTCACAAAAATGATTGGCAGGGCAGTTTTGCTTGATAACATGATTGTGCGATATATCAAAATAATCCATGCTCTTTTACACCATTTAAAAAAAAGAAGAAACATGAAGACATGTGAAACAGTAATTTGTATACTCAGTAGAATTAAGACAAATCACTGTAAAATAATCTCTTTGGCTCTTAGGGGGACTAAGTTTGTGTTAAAGGGCAAATACACATATAGCAAGCAGCAGGCACAGCCATAACTTAGAACCACTTGATATAGAGTAGTCTGCTGGAATGAGATCCTTCTGCAGCCACTCCTATTCAGCCAAAGTATGGATGGAAAAAACCCTCGTTATGTTAAACATTTGAATCAAGGAAACTTACCATCTAACTGAATTCTCTAAAATAAGACTCGGTCAACTTTCTATAAAGGGCCAGATAGTGAATATTTTTGGTTTTGTGGTTCCTACAGTCTCTATCACAACTACTCAACTCTGCTGTTTGAGTTTAAAAGCAGCCATAGACAATATGTAAATGAACAAGTGTGGCTGTGTTCCCAAAGGATTTTATTTACAAGCACTGAAATGTGAATCTCACATAATTTTGTGTGTCACAAAACGTTGTTCTTCTTTTTATTTTTTTAGCCATCTAAAAATGTAAAAACTATACCTTAGTGTATGGGCCATGTGAAAACATGTGAAGGTCCAAATTTGGCCCATGGGCAATAATTTACCAGCCCTGCTTTACAGTGCTCTGGCCATTTCCTTCTTTCATAGTTTCCAAACTATTAGGATTAAATAGACTTTCAGGAGGCACACTGCATCTGTTTCATCACAACTCTGTTTTAAAATACTGTGATCTGAATATTAAATGTAGATAGAAGTGGCTAGAATTTATAGGTTCAGTATTTAACTACTCTCTTCCACATTATGCAATTCATCTTTTCTTTCATAACATAGTTTCTAATCCTTTTTCCTTCAAATCTCATTTGTATGTGACATATATAATCTTCTTTGGAAAAGATATTTGCCTTGACTCAAACAATCCCTTTGTTCACTCTTAGTTTTTACTCTTGAAATGAGAGAACACACATTTTGGTTCTGGATGAATAAGAGCAAAAAAGTAAATGGAGTTGAACATCAGCCAAAATACAGTCTTTGCATAAGATGCCCTAATTTTCCTCAGCTTTGTCCACTCTATTAATTTTCTGCCAGTGGTTATTTTCTCCCAAATCTTACACACCCACTGAATGCAAAAGCAACAGCAGTGAAATCCATATTTGAACCAGATTAGTGGAAAGAACTCAGCCATTTACACTATTATAACCAAAAATAATTTCTTAATTCAATTTAACCAATAATGAGAGTGTGAGCATGTTTTTCCAGAGACAGTACTGTTTAGAGTAAGAGGTGATAAAAGCCCATGCAGTAGAGAAGAAAGAATATGCTCAGCTATATTCCAATAAAAATAAATAACAATAAATATGTCACCTGGTCTAACCAAGAGGGTAACAGCATCAGAGGACAAAAACTGTTCTGTGTGGTCCTTTTACTTTCCTCCTCCAAGTGTTATATCATTAAGAAGGTGTTGGCCCCTCTGAAATTCTACAATGCTGAATAATTTTTCACATTGCTTCTCTTTGTAGTACCATCAAAATATGAAGGATTTTGTTATACAGCTTCTTGAGCACTGAAGATTTCTGCTAGCCTGAGTTCCCCATCTGGATAGTGCCCACTGCTTAGGAATATTTGGTTGTTAATCCTCTGTTGTTTCTAGCTGGGTACCCTGAAAGTCATGTTCCTGATGTGGGAAATGTCGTTGGCCCATTTTTGTTACTCTGCTGCAAAGCTCTGGTGTTTCCACTCAGTGTTTCTTATCAAATAGAGAACACACTTTTAACGTTTTAAATGTCATGTTTGTTGTTAGCCCCTTTCCCCACCTCAGGATTCAGGAACTGCTCCATGAAGGTGGTGATGTGAATAAATTTGGGACCAGACACCAAAATATGATCATTTTTTCCCTTAGTAAGAACCCAGTGACCTCAAAGCAAGTGTACAGATCTCAGTTCTCTCTTCAGCATGAATTTCTTCCCCCGAGCTTTCTCAGACACTCACTTGTCTAGATCCTTGGCCAGATAAATTCCATAAGCCCCACTAAAATTTTTGCTCAGAGGCCACACACAGCTTGGATTTCCATTCTGGAATTTCCGTAAATGAATATAATAGAGTGAATCACACAAGTGGCAGAAGTTGTAGATGAGTGTTCAGGGAGACTAAAGATTGTGCTTGAGCTAGAGTCGTCCAGGGAAGAGTCTAACAGAATCTAGAGTTTGAGCTGGACTTTGGAAAATGGATATGAATAGAAATCAAAGTCAACAGACATAGTCAGTGTCTTTTTCCTTTGGTACTCTGATACACATTTTAGGAGTTGATAGTCAAAGGCCACTTATGTAGACAGGTCATTAGGAGACAGACAATAGACTAGGTATTTAAAAAAATCATGAAGTAAATAAACAAATATTTAGAAGAAATCAGTGGGAGAAGGGATTTCTTACGTTAGTCAGTGTATCAATGTTAGCTACAGATCAGAGTGTGTAATCTGCCCTGTAGCATATTTCAATTATATCTGCATAATATATAAACAAACTTGTGTGCAGGAAAGACTTTATGGGAAAGATGGGATTTCAGAAGTTTTTGAGTACTTCCTGAAGATTTAGGAGGCTCTGACCAATACTAGTTCATAATACTTGTAGGATAAAGTTTCTTGGAATACCACCAAAATGAAACCCAGTGTGAAATATTTTTTGTTTTTGCTTTAATTGCTTTTCTATTGAATAGAGTTTTAAAACTACATCAGACAGGTTGATTTTTGATTGAAAAAGATACATTTCTGTGTAAATCACCTAAAATAGCAAAAAAGAAACTAGAAACTATTAGTGTTGGATTCTCTGGAATTTTTTTAAAAAAATTTTTATTGAAATATAGTTGATTTACAAAGCTGTGTTGGTTTCAGATGTACAGCAAACTTATATATATATATATATATATATATATATATATATATATGCTTTTTTTTTTTTTCCTGGAGAAACGGCAACCCACTCCAGTATTCTTACCTGGAAAATTCCATGGACAGAGGAATCTGACGGGCTATAGTCCATGGAGTTGCAAAGAGTCAGACACAACTGAGCGACTGAGCACACACGTTCTTTTTCTTAGATTCTTTTCCATTATAGGTTATTATAAGATACTGAGTATGGTTCCCTGTGCTATACAGTAGGGCCTTGTTGTTTTTCTATTTTATATATAGTATATGTAAATGTTAATCTCATATATGTGTATAGGTTAATCTCAACCTCCTAATTTATCTCTGCCACCCATTTCCCCTTTGGTAACCATATGTTTGTTTACTGTCTCTGTGAATCTATTTTTATTTTGTAACTCATTTGTCTCATTTCTTAAAGATTGCACATATAAGTGATATCATATGATATTTGTCTTTCTCTGTCTGACTTTACTGAGTATGATCATCTCTCTAGGTCCATCCATGTTGTCACAAATGACATTACTTAATTCTTTTTATGGCTGAGTAATATTCCATTGTGTACATATACCACATGTTCTTTTTCTATTCATCTGTTGATGGACATTTATAATTATATAATATCTTTCTATGGTGGCACATGGTAACGACTTATCACAATGATCTTTTTGAAATGCGTAGGAATATTGAATCAATATGTTGCATACCAGGAACAAACATAGTAGGAACAAACATATGTAGGTCAATTATATTTCAAAAACAAACAAGCAAACAAAAAAAACTCATAGGAAAAGAGATCAGATTTGTGGTTACCAGAAGTGCAGAGTGGGGTACAGGAATTGAATGAAAATAGTCAAAAGGTACAGACTTCCAATTATAAGGTAAGTGTGTGCTAGGGATGTAAAGTACAACATGATAAATATAATTAATGATGTTGTATGTTGTGTATAAAAGTAGTTAAGAGAGTAAATCCCAAATTCTCCTGACAAGGAAATTTTTTTTTCTATTTCTTTATTTTTGTATCTGTAGGAGATGATAGGTATTATTAAACTTATTATGGCAATAATTTCATGATGTATGTAAGTCAAATCATTATGCTGTACACCTTAAACCTATACAGTGCTGAATGTCAATTATAGTTCAATAAAACTAGAAGAAAAATAGTTTTAGTATACTAAGTCCAACATCTGGACCCAATCAACGTTTATTTCTTTTTCACTGTTCTTTTTCTGCCCTAAGTATGGTGGGCCCTACTTTCCTCTGTATTTGCATGTTTTATAATCTTTTGTTGAAATGGACCTTTTGGATAACATTTTGAAGCACCTCTGTATTTTAATTTTTTTCATTGACAAAAAACTTTGTGTTCTATTTTGTAACTTACTTGGACTTGATCTGCAGAATCTTTTCTGTGGTATGTGACCACTGATGTGTCCCCTCAGTTTGTAGTTTTTAATTTTATTTCTGGTCTAGCTTCCTAATGGCTTTTGCTGTGTTTTCTACCTCAGTTGTTAGCTAATGATTTCGGCTGATGTTGTGCTCAAACACCTCAACCCCATAATCTTTCCCCCTCTGCTGACGGATCAGTATGTATGTTTGGTAGCATGTTCAAAGTTCAGATCATTCTTACCTGCCTTGAATTTTATTTACTACCAGACCATCTCAAATTTTCCTTGTACACATGTTTAGTTTTGTAGTCACACAGGGATGAGTAAAGAGCTTATCAAGCTCTTGTATGCCTGCATGAGTGCTCAGTTCCTCAGTTATGTCTGACTCTTTGTGACCCCATGGACTGAAGCCAGTCAGGCTCCTCTGTCCATGAAATTTTCCAGGCAAAAGTATTGGAGTGGGCTGCCAGGGGATCTTCCCAACCAGGAGATCTTCCCAACCCAGGCTCGAATCCTTATCTCCTGCATTGGCAGGTGGGTTCTTTACTACTGTGCCGTCTGGGAAGTCCCAGCTCTTGTATGGTTCTCATTTTTAGGTTTTCCCTATTAACATTCTGGTTGGTCCACAGCTTGCCCCAACTATACTTTAATCTCAAGTTAGCAGAGCTGTGGATTTGCCCCATTCTTTTTCTGCTGCATTTGCCTCTTCTACTGACAGCCTTGCTGGGTATGGATTTATACCTTCTGTCCCAGATCAAGTCTTCCAATACTGGCAGAAAGCCGCTAGTTTTCATGGTCAATTTTGCTTTTGTAATCCTCCTGCACTGACAAACTGGGGGATTCAGAAGTGGAATGGGAGCAGCCCTAGGCAAAAAGGCTGCAGAATCCCATATCTCTTACCCGAAGTTCAGTTGATTTTCATGAATAAATGCTTCTTAATTTGTTGTCTACCTTTAGTTAATTTCTAGAGCCCTGAAGTGATTGTTTTGGATTTTCCCCCCCAGTTTTATGGTTGTCTTTAATGGAGTGGGTGGGAGGCTTTATACCTCTTTCGGGTCCTTTAGACAAAAGTTTTTAAAGCATCGGAGTACAGGTATCTTGTTTTACTTATGAGTCTAGTTATGGCCAGAGGAAGAAGGATCTGCTTCCTCGGGAGATTATTTCCCCCTTTTCAGAAGTATCACATCAGAAGTGATACTTTGATGTTGCAAAATATAATCTATTTAAAGATGGCAGTAACTTATGGGTTTAATTTTATTTTTTCTCATCACATATGGATAACCTATGGCATGCTAACAGTGAGATTATTTGTATAAATGGTGTGGCTTGGTGTGGCTCATCATATTGACGAGTGGGATGCATACTGTTAAGTTCCTTATTTTAAAGAAGATTTAAAAATTACACAGTTTTACAACTTTTAAACTTTAAGTCTCTTAATTATCACTATTCATGGAGATGAGCAAAAGTGTAATAATATTAAAATATTGTGCAATATGAAAATCATATGTGCTGCTGCATATTTTGAAATAGTTTTATTTATTGTACAAACAGTTTTTAGCTACCAGGTTAAACACTGTATATGTAGTCTTTAATTTCGTCTTGCCATTTCCTTGATGGGATTGTTATTTTATCAGAATATATTGTTATTATATTATCATCATTATATTATATATATCATCATTTTACAGATGTGGAAATTGTGACTGAGAGAAGTTAAGTAACTTGTTCAAGGACAGACGTATAAAAATTTATGTATGCATATCAGAAACCCAATTGGTCTGCCTCTCATATCTTGCTTGGATAATATATGGTCATGTGATGTGGAAACTCATAGTATTATTTCCAGCTGGGGGTAATATGAAATTTAGAGGTTAGGCTTTTTAAATTCCTTATCCTTTATTTCTGCTGAACTTCTAGCATTGCTTCTGAGGCTGATTAAAAAGTGTCCTTTTAGAGCAGTTCTGGACTCTTCAGCAGTACCTTGCTGACCTATGAATTCCCTAGGGCAGAGTGGTAATTGCTTTTATATACCTTATCTTACAGCTCTTGCTTTACATAAGGCAACAAAATCAATAAGCACAATTTTTTTTTAAAACCATCATTTAAATACAGATAATCTTCTCTTTGCTTTCCAAGTATTGGAAAAACTTATATAAACAGCTGAGATCTTAAAATTAGTGTCTGTAAAATTAACAAGTGTAAACCCTGATGCATTAAACAGAATGGTGCTCTAAGTTCAATATGTTTTCTACTGCCTTTCTTAAATGCAGAATATATGATGATAGCATAAGGAATCTGAAAGCAATTATAATTTTTGCCACTTGAAAAAACTTTGGGATAAAGAAAAATACTATAACCATCCTTGAGTTTCATTTGTGTAATTTCCAACATGTGATTCTCCCTTAAGGATATCATGCTTGGTCTCTATACTTACAAAAAACATGTTAAATTAGAGTAACACCTGATATATGTGAGAAACTACTTATTTGCTAAAATTTACTGTTTTCTTATCTGTTTGTTTGAGAGTACCTTTGAAGAGTGAGCAAAGTGTTCTTCTTTTCCTGGGAGCCAGCCTAGAATGGACATATAGCCAAATGGACTAATGCTACTAATGTTTACCTTTTGAGAATGAATGTAGCCCAAATCATTTCAGTCTCTTTGATGCTCACAAGAGAGGGAGAGAAAAATCTCATGATCAAGTAACATAAATTAGTTAGTCTTCACTTTTGCCGAGGTCCTGCTGCTAGCTGTGGGCTTTCTAAAATGTTGAGGGAGATTCTGAATCCCGAGTGGCCAAAAGCACACAAATTGTACTAGAAGCTATTCTTATTGAAAAATGAGCAATAATAGAGGTGTGGAAACAGCTCATTTTACCTTTCTGATTTTTCTGAGGTTTGAATCATGTTCCTTTTTTCCCTGGAGGCTGTTTTGACCACAACTTATTTCATTCTTAGGTGGCTCAGTATTTGAATATATCAGAGCATCACTTTGCACTCAGTGTGGCTCAGTGACAAAGCATGATCGTTATGTAAAGGGGGAACAATGAGTAGGGAGTTCTTTGCTTCCAGGGTTTGTCCACAAATACCCTACACCTAAAGATATTCTCAAGGCCCTGAGATGTATAAATTGCCCTAAAAAATCACCACCACAACTGCCACCTACTCTTCAGAATCCTCCAATTCTGTCTGCCCTCCCCAA
Source organism: Cervus elaphus (assembly GCF_910594005.1). Taxonomy (NCBI): domain Eukaryota; kingdom Metazoa; phylum Chordata; class Mammalia; order Artiodactyla; family Cervidae; genus Cervus; species Cervus elaphus. The sequence continues at coordinate 45,984,313 of NC_057843.1, read as the reverse complement.
ACATACAGTTTCCACCAACTATTAAATACACAGGCCTATAGAACCAAGAATGTAGTCTGGTGGCCTCTATGATAAAATGCAAACAGATAATTATAGATAATTTCTAGTGCAAAAAATATGTCTTAATTTTTGCTGTAAACTTTTGGGCAAAGTATGATTTTTTTATGCCATCTCTCCTCAGACATGGAGTTTTAAAAGAGATTACTTCAGGAAAGGAAATTATTTGATAAGCAGCAGAAGTTTAAGTATTCTGTGATAGGAAGGAAAGAGTGAGGAAACATTTGTGGCCCCCCTGCATGAGTAATACAATATTCTGGTTTGTAGTCAGATTTCTCAGGAATAGAAGCACACAGATTGGAAGTCTGAGAAAATGAACAAAAGTGATCATGAGCAGATCAGAGTCTATAGAAATATTTCAAAAAGTGATACACTGATGTTCAGAGGCCCTGTGCAAACTACCAGATGTAAGGATTTTGAAGAGGAGATAAATGTCCCTCAATACCTTTTGGGTGAATAATACAGACAAAGTAAAATCTTTTTCTTCTTTATTTCAAATCAGTGGGAAACCTGCTAAGTAGAAACTACTATTCTGGAAAATAAGGGAATTGGATTTGGCATTAAGTTGTAATTTTTCTATTAAGATCTTTAGAATTCAGAATTGATGTGTGGAATGTCAGCTATTGTTTATGACTACATAGCTGTGACAGTACATAAATAATAAAGGTTTGCTTCATCTTATATCCAAGAGCCTGGGATGCTGGGATGACCTTAGAAATGTTGCTTCTTTCTCACTGCCAGTTATTTAAAGATGTTTTTGATGAATAAGGTGGAAATTAACATTCTTCCCCATGAAACACTATGTTCAGGCCTTTGGCTACACACAAAAAAGCTAGGTCTGTTGTGTTCTGATTTATTGGAAGTCTCATTAAAATTCTCAGATGAAGCTTACCTTTGTATGTATAAAATAAATGTGAATACTATTCAGCAGCTATATTATTTCTGTACGTCAGAATGTGTGATATTGTGTATAAGTATCAGCTAGACTCCAAATAGAAACTACTCTGAGTTTAAAACAGGAGATTTAATACCAGATTGGCTAAACAGGTGATAGAAAAGCTGAGAAACCAAATGGGACACAGTTAAGTTGATCTCATCGACTCATTGGGCATGAGTTTGAGCAAGCTCTGGGAGTTGGTGATGGGCAGGGAAGCCTGGTGTGCTGCAGTCCATGGGGTCGCAAAGAGTCAGACACGACTGAGTGACTGAACTGAAGTGAGGAATTAATAGCAGCAGGAAGTCAGTACAATCCTATGTTAATTATCTGTGGCTGTGTATCAAATTATCCCTAAAGTTACTGGTTTAAAACAACAAAATATTATTATCTCATACAGTTTTGAAAGTTGGGAATATTAGTGTGGTTTAAATGGCTACCTCTGACTCAAAGTCCCCCATGAAGTTGTAGTCAAGCTGTTAGCTGGGGTTTCTGTCTTACCTATGGGTGCTTGACCAAGGTGAGACATTTATTTCCAGGTTCACTCAGGTGATGATTGGTAGGTTCTGGTCTCTTGCCATGTGAGTCTCTCCACAGAGTAACTTTACATCATGGCAGCTGGCTTCCCCTAAAACAAGTGGACCATGAGAGAGAGAGAGTGCACTCAAGATAGAGCTGTAGTCTTTTTTTAAAAATTATTAAAGTATAATTGACCTACAACAGTATGTTAGTTCCAGGCACACAGCATAGTTATTTAATATTGCTATACTTTAAAAAATTATCACCATGATAAATCTAGTTACCATCTTTCACCATATAAAGATATTACAAGGTTACTGACTGTATTTCCCATGCTGTACATTTCATCTCCCTGACTAACTTCTCTTGTATTGGAAATTGGTACATTTTACTCTTTCTCACCTGTTTCACTCATGCCCCAGTCTTTTTATATCTGAAGTGATATCCCATTACTTCTGCTGTTTTCTGCTTATTCTGAGTCACAAAGTCCAGCCTACACTCAAAGGGGGAGGATTACACAAGTGTGAGCATACCAGAAGTTATGTATATTAGTTTGCTAGGACTGCGGTAACAAAGTACTACAAACTGGGTGGTTTAATAGAAACTTACTGTCTCAGTTCTGGAGTCTAGAGGTCTGAAATGAAGGTGTCAGCAGGGTGTTTCCTTCTGGGGGCTGTGAGGGGCTCAGGCCCGTGCCTTTTCTGTGCTTTTGATGATTTGCTGGCATCTTTGGCGTTCTTTGTCTTATAGATGAATTATTTCAATCTCTGCCTTCATCTTCACCTGATGTTCTCCCTGCATCTGTGTTTGTCTCTCTCTCAATTTTTCCTTTTTATGAGGATGGCAGTGGTACTGGATTAGGGCCCACCCTAATGATCTGAACTTGACTTCATCTGTAAAACCTTATCTTCAAATAAGGTCACATTCACTGACTCTGAGGGTTAGAAATTCAGTGTATCTTTTTTTACTGGGGACACAATTCAACCCATAACAGTGAACATCACGGGGGCTGTTTTAGAAACAGCCCACCACATGTTGCTAGCTTGGAAGCCAAAGGGAGGAGACAATTTTACAGGAGCCTGCTGGGATCAGCTTCCACCTGGTGGAAGCTGGAACTGTGGTAGACTGTCTGGCCAGAGATGGAGCTGTGGAGAAGACTCTTGCTGCCAGACTCTGATACATGAACATGGAGGGAATGGGAGAATAACCTGGTTCTTCCCCATTCTGCCCCACTCCAAGTCAGTTGACAAGGTCACCTACAAAAGTCAGCCCTCCTGAAAGAGCTGAGCTGGAGAAAGGCAAGCAGTGGATCTGAGGCACATATATGCTCATATGTGTTAGATCTGCAGCAAGGTATCCCAGAGTGATACAGCACACTCACAGAGACATCACAGGATATTTTTAAAAAATTTGAGGTTAACACAGCTGTATTGATACTTGTTGCAACTACTTGCAATGCTAGCTCAAGGTAGTTCACAGATGTGACATTAGATTGTACTACATTTCTTTTTGATATATTGGCAGTTTCTGTGTCCCAATTACTTTAGTAAGTGGAACTTTTAGATATATCTATGCCTAGAGAAGCCATGAAAAAAATTCCCAAGACACTAAGGACTCTCTGAATTGAGAACATCTTGGAACGGCTGACATTAGGCATTATTTATATTATTATTCACCATGGCCATATTTATAGAGCAGTCCTGGGAAGGTTGATTCTTTAATGTCTTGGCAGCTAACTTTCTGCTCTCCATTATCCCATTTTGATCTTAGAATGACTGAAATCAAGGTTGGGCTATGAGGACTGTGGAGTTGGGTTAATCCAAGAGAATAGGAGAAGTCTTACCTAAGAAAACCAAGGTAACATTTATGGATCCCAGAGAGTGGGGCTTTAAAATTTTAGTGATTCATCTGCGAAGGATGCCATTTGAAAGAAAGGAAAATCTGGACACATATATATGTTCTAGCCAAACTGAGTATCACATGTTCGCATGCAGCTTCAGCCCTTGCACCTGCTGTTCTTATTGCCAGAGAAGTCTCCCCGCCCCTACTCCTGTCTCCCCTCCTATCAGGGGATGAATTTTCCTTCTTGGGCTCAGCCAAGAGCTCCCTTACTCCCTTCTACCTGTCCGGTACTCTCTCACAGCTGCTGGTGCTGTCCCATTACAATGGTTACCACAGTGAGCCACGACGCATCTTTATGTATTTCTTCCTGCTGGTTTGTAGGCTCCATGAGGGAATCATTTATTTCTGTCTGGCCATCACTGTGTCTCTAGTATACAGAGCCTGGCACATAGACACTGAATAAATATTTAAGGAATGAGCAATTTTTTTGGAATCAGATTGAAAAGAGATTATAGCTTTTATTACAGTGAGTCAAAGGTGGATGCTTCCATTGGTGACAGAGTATCTTCTGTTATAGTCCTCAAAGACACTAGAACAGGAAATGGTTCTGTAACAGGAAATATAATTTAACCAGATCTGAATATTCACATTGTGACTCAAATACGCATAAGTGATGCTTTATTTATGGTGGACTGTTGTGCCCTACTTGTCCTTTAGAGATCACTCAGCAGTTTTCCATTCACTGCTTAGTCTCTTACATGTTACCTCAGTCTCTTTAAGGAAAGAAAGCTTTTCCATGGAAAGGGTCATCTATCTTTGGGTGGTTTGAGTGCTGTTTGTTATGAGGAAGGGGGCATCTGTTCTGCAACCATCTTCTGACCCCTGGATCCTACTGCAGCGCAGCTTGTCCTGCCTGGCCGTGGGTCCTGTTTGGCATCTGCCTGGTTATTCAGCATCAGCTGGCAGCCTTGATGATGTCCAAGTTCTGTCATGCTTGTGATCTTGAGGATCTTATATTTTATATCTTCCTTACCTCAGATTTGGGTCTCTTCTGGTTCACAAAACATACTGGTCTCTACAAAGCCCAGAAAACTTTGGCTGCCTTCTCTGCGTCCCATCAGATTGTGAACATCCCTCAGGCTCCCATGAGTCAAAACACATGCTGCTTTTTTTTTTTTTTTTTTAATCACCTAAGCACCATGTCCCTGCATTGGCAGGCTGAATGTCAGGCTCCCTTGAGGCAGCTTATACTCTTTCCAGGATATTCCCTGGAAAGTGAGGCTCAGCTGACTTTTCTTTGTTATTCTGCCAAGCCTCCTTGGGGGTCCTATTATTTCACACTCCCTGCAGCTAAGGCTCAGAGAAATAGGGTGTTGAAAACAGTGACCCAACCCAGTCTCTAATTACCTAAATCCTTCTCTTCCTTCTCTGCTTTATGACCTAATTTTACAAACTCTTTGAGGTCAGTCCTCTAAACTTGTTCTATTTTGGCAATTCAAAATATAACCACCTCTCACTTTAGTGCCTAACTCTAACTAATCGAAAGTACTTTGGCTTTTGGAGGATTATTTTTCCTCTGGGTATAAAAATATTTTATTTGAAACTTAAAGCCAAGCAATGACTTCTTGGTTATAGGAGATATCTGCCTTCCCTTTATCCAGGGAGCTTAGCCTTGTGTTCGGGGCTCAGCTTTACTGGTGGAAAGGATAAGTTCAAAGAAGAGAGGTGGGTGAGAGCAGGCAGGGAAGGAGATTTAGTAGAAAAAATATTATCCGACTACATTTGTAGTTACAACTTATATTGCATTTGGGTTATATAAAGCTTTCTAGCTTACAAAATGCTTTTGTGTTTATCATCTTGAAGCAGTAGAGAAAAATGGCTAAAAGCCCACACTTTAAATCTGGGTTTTGATCATAATTCAGCCATGCACCAACAGTGTGATATTGGATGAGCTAATATAAATTTCTTCACTTGTGAATAAAGATGAGAAGAACATATTCACAGAGTTAGCACCATTAAATAATATTTCATTTATGTGAAGAACTTGGCATATGTCAAGAAATTAAAGAGTGTAAGGACTTCCCTGGTGGTCCAGTTACTAGGACTCTGTGATCCCAATGCAGGGGGTCAGGGTTCCACCCCTGGTCAAGGAGCTAGATCCCACATGCTGCAACTAAGAGTTCACATGCTGTGACCGAAAGAGCCTTCATGCTAGTAGTAAGCCCCAGCACAGCCTAATTAATTAAAAAAAAAAAAAAAAGAAAGAAAGAAATGGAAGAGTACAAATAAGGGCCACAGCTTAATTTTTCCGCTGGTATTAATCTCTTTGGAGCTTTCTTCTTCAGTCAGATTTGTTCAAACTGCACCCTTAGTCATGGATTTCCTTCAGTTTGCCTATAGTAAAGAAAATGGAGGCCCTCAATTGCTAAAATATTTGGAAGTTCATGTGTGCCACTCTCAAATGGCCATTTCATATGACCTTGTGCTGCTGCTATGCTTGGGGACTTTGTTGACTGATGCTGAGAACTTGGGAGCTTCCAGCCCAGATTCCCCACGTGGGAGGCAGGGGGCAGGGAGTGGTTCTAGTCTCACTAAAACCTCAGCCTTGCAAATGAAGCCCCTCCTCTTTCTCACCCAGTGATTCTCCTTCTCCCCCAGCCCCTATCCTCCTCTGGGCTGACCCAACGTAATCTCAAGAAGTTCACATTTTAGCAACAAAAGCCAGGAATGGAGGCTTATACCATAATATTTGTACTTTCTGCGGGGCACCTCTTGTGTTCTGCTGTAGCAAGAACAAAGCACATGTTAATATCTCAATATACTATCCTTCTATGCAGTGAATGAATGAAAGGAGTTGTTATATTTATGCCATGGTATAATGGAAAGATAAGAAGCTTTGAAATATACTTTAAACCCAAACCCAGTGAAAGAGTTTTAGGAATGACTATTTCAAGAATACTGAAAATGAAGATAAAGCATCAGACCCAGAATTCTAAGATTTCTATCAGACTTGTAGGAAGGAAAAAAAAAGGACTCAGACCAACACTGAATGTTGGTCTTTGGGAATTTGTCCTTGTTATCAGAATGAATTTAGAAATCAGAAGCTAGGTATCTATAATGATTAAAAATGGGAATGCAAATATGCATACTACAAACAAAGCTCATGGAGGTGATAGAATTCCAGCTGAGCTATTTCAGATCCTGAAAGGATGCTGTTAAGAGTTACACTCAGTATGCCAGCAAATTTGGAAAACTCAGCAGTGGCCACAGGACTGGAAAAGGTAACTTTTCATTCCAATCCCAAAGAAGGGCAGTGCCAAAGAATGTTCAAACTACCATACTATTGAGCTCATTTCACATACTAGCAAGGTAATGCTCAAAACCCTTGAAGTTAGGCTTCAACTGAAAACTTCCAGATGTACAAGCTGGATTTAGAAAAGGCAGGAGAACCAGAGATCAAATTGCCAATATCTGTTGATCATAGAAAAAATAATAGAATTCCAGAAAAACATCTACTTTTGTTTTATGACTATGCCAAAGCCTTTGACTGTATGGATCACAACAAACTGTGGAAAATTCGTAAAGAGATGGGAATACCAGACCACCTTACCTGCCTCCTGAGAAACCTGTATTCAGGTCAAGAAGCAACAGTTAGAACTGGACATGGAACAATGGGCTGGTTCCAAATTGGGAAAGGAGTATGTCAAGGCTATATATCGTCACCCTGCTTATTTAACTTATACATAGAGTACATCATGCGAAATGCTGGGCTGGGTGAATCATAAGCTGGAATCAAGATTGCTGGGAGAAATATCAACACCCTCAGATATGCAGATGACACCAACCTAATGACAGAAAGTGAGGAGGAACTAAAGAGCCTCTTGATGAAGGTGAGAGAGAAGAGTGAAAAAGCTGGTTTAAAGCTCAGTATTCAAAAAACAAAGATTATGGCATCCAGTCCCATCACTTCATGGCAAATAGATGGAGAAAAAATTAAAAATAGTGAAAAGCTTTATTTTCTTGGGCTCCAAAATCACTGTGGATGGTGACTGCAGCCATGACATCAAAAGATGCTTGTTCCTTAGAAGAAAAGCCATGACAAACCTAGACAGTGTTTTGAAAAGCAAAAATATCATTTTGCCGACAAAGGTCCATGTAGTCAAAGCTATGATTTTTCTAATAACCATGTACGGATGTGAGAATTGGACCATAAAGAAGGCTGAGTGCTGAAGAATCGATGCTTTCAAACTGTGGTATTGGAGAAGACTCTTGAGAGTCCCTTGGACTGCAAGGATATTCAACCAGTCCCTCCTAAAAGAAATCAGTCCTGAATGTTCATTGGAAGGACTGATGCTGAAGCTGACACTCCAATACTTTGGCCACCTGATGTGAAGAACTGACTCACTTGAAAAGACCCTGATACTGGGAAAGATTGAAGGCAGGAGGAGAAGGGGATGACAGAAGATGAGATGGTTGGGTGGCATCACTGACCTGATGGACATAAATTTGAGCAAGTTCCGGGAGTTGGTGATGGACAGGGAAGCCTGACGTGCTGCAGTTCGTGAGGCTGCAAAGAGCTGGACACAACTGGGTGTCCTCTGAATGACAACAAAGTCTCTTTAGTAAATGGTGCTGGGAAAACTGGACAGCTGCATGTGAAACAGTGAAGCTGGAACACTCCCTAACACCATACATAAAAATAAACTCAAAGTGGATTAAAGATCTAAATGTAAGGCCAGAAACTATAAAATTCTTAGAGGGAAACATAGGCAGAACTCTCTTTGACATAAATCACAGCAAGTTCTTTTTTGAACTCACCTCCTAGAATCAAGATAATAAAAGCAAAAATAAATAAATGGGACCTGATGTGTTTGTGTTAGTTGCTCAGTAGTGTCCGACTCCTTGCAATCCCATGGATTGTAGCCCCCCAGGGCCCTCTGTCCATGGAATTCTCCAGGCAAGAATACTGGAGTGTGTAGCCGTTCCCTTCTCCAGGGGATTTTCCTGACCCAGGAATCAAACCTGGGTCTCCTGCATTGCAGGAAGATTCTTTATCATCTGAGTCACCAGGAAAGCCCACCTTTTGCATAGTAAAGGATACCATAAAAAAAAAAGAAAAGACAGCTCTCAGAATGGGAGAAAATATTTGCAAATGAAGCAAATAACAAAGAATTAACCTCCCAAATATACAGACAGCTCATGCATCTCAATATTAAAAAAATGAATTTAGTGAAAAACATGGGTGGAAGTTCTAAATAGACATTTCTCTAAAGAACACATACAGATGGCCGAAAAGCACATGAAAAGATGCTCAGTAATTATTAGAGAAATGCAAATCAAAACTACAATGAGATATCACCTCACACCAGTCAGAATGTGTTGTGCTTAGGTGCTCCGTTGTGTCTGACTCTTTGTGACCCCATGGACTGTCAGAAGGGCCCAGTCAGAATGGCCATCATCAAGAAAATCTACAAACAATAAATGGCTGGAGAAGCTGTGGAGAAAAGGGAACCCTCCTACACTGTTGGTGGGAATGTAAATAGGTATAGCCACTATGGAGAACACTGTGGAGGTTCCTTAAAAAACTAAAAATAGAACTAGCATATGAGCCAGCAGTACCACTCCTGGGCATATATATGGAGAAAACCATATTTTGAAAAGATACGTGCACCCCAGTGTTCACTGCAGCACTATTTACAGTAACCAGGACATGGAAGCAACTTAAATGTCTATCAACAGAGGAGTGGATAAAGAATATATGGTATATATATACAATGAAATATTACTCATCCATAAAAATAATGAAATAATGCCATTTACAGCAACATGGATGAACCTAGAGATTGTCATAGTGAATGAAGGAAGTCAGACACAGAAAGACAAATATCATGTAATACTGCTTATATGTGGAATCTAAAAAAGGGTACAAATGAACTTACATGCAAAACAGAAATAAAGTCACAGATGTAGAAAACTCAGTTACCAGGGAGTAAGGGAGGGGGAGGGTCAAGTTGGAAGGTTGAGATTGACATATATACACACTACTGTATATAAAATAGATAATTAATAAGGACCTGTTGTATAGTACTGGAGCAGGAAATGGCAACCCACTCCAGTATTCTGCCTAGGACGTCCCCTGGACAGAGGAGCCTGGTGGGTTACAGTCTCTGGGGTCCCAAAGAGTTGAACATGACTAAGTAACTGAGCATGCAGACACACAAGACATTTAGGGAAACATGTGATAACATTTTTGGAAATTGAAGAAAATATGAGATGCCTTCATGAGGCTTGGAGACAGAAGACTGATGTTATAGTCCAGATCCAGGCAGGATCTCAGGTCACTTGACTTTTTAGTGTCCTTTATTTCCTTATATGGGTTTCCCTGGTGGCTCAGCTGGTAAAGAATCTGCTGCAGTGTGGGAGACCAGGGTTTGATCCCTGGGTTGGGAAGATCCACTGGAGAAGGGCATGTCAACCCACTCCAGTATTCTTGCCTGGAGAATTCCATGGACAGAGGAGCCTGGAAGGCTGCAGTCCATGGGTCGCAAAGAGTCGAACATGACTCAGCACAGCACGGCACAGCTGTGTAGTATAAAGAACTCTACTCAGTACTCTGTAATAGCCTGTATGGGAAAATAATCTAAGAAATAACAGACATCTGTATATGTATAATGGATGCACTTTGCTGTACACTTAAAACTAATACAACATTGTAAATCAACTATACCCCAATAAAATACTAAAGAGTAAAATAAAAAAACACCTTGGGAAAATAAAAATCTATTTAAAAAAATATTCTACTGAGATATTTTGGGCCTCAGTTACTTACTTTAACTTCTGTCTGGGAAAACAGTTCCAAAGTTTAGCCAAAAATAGTTCCCCTGATAAACGTTGAAGCCCAACGTATATTTCTTGAAAAAAAAAAGGTTTTTCAAGAAAATCTAGACTACATAGAGCAGTGTGAAAGAAATGCGTAATCAAAACTGGAAATTCAGACCTATAAAAAAATGTAGTTATATTTATTAAAAGTTGAAAACAGTTATGTGATGCCACAGTCAAAGTAACAAATGATAAATTTAGAAAAAGTATTACTATTACAAAAGACAAAGGGTTTATACCCATAATTATACACATAGCACTTAAAACTTGGCTAAGACAAATAAATCAGTAGAAAAATGGAAAAAGTATGTGCTAAGAAAATACATGAAAAGTTGACATATTGATTTACTGACATTAGACTGATAAACAAACATCAACCCTGGCCTGTGGCCAGCATTACCTAAACAAATTCTGATCTTATCCCAAAGTGAATTTATTCTCCTTATGTTCAGTGATTGCTAAAATGATATTTTCTCATTCATATTCTCATCTACTTTTCATCAGTAGCCTGAGAAGATATTATTGTCCCTATTTTTACATACAGTATATGGAAGAAGGAATCAGAGGTCTTCATTGACTTGCCAAAGGTCATAGAACTAGTTGGGACCTAAATTCAGATCTCAATCTCTGTTTTTTCCTCTGTATTGTATCACAAATGCTCCTAAGCACATGTTTTCCTAACTCCTTCCAAAAACTCAACACTAATCCAAGTCCTAGCCGTGGATGGCTGTAAAACTGCTCACACCCAATAGTGAAACTTTCTTCTCTGGTTGTCAAGGTACCATTTATTTTTTCCCAATCTCTGCTTGGCTAAATGCTATCCATTTGTGAAATCATTTGGGTACCTCTCAAATGCATGGTATCAAAAGAAGACTCAGCTCTATTAGTTGCCTTCTGTCTCAAGTAAAATAGGGTGGTCCTTGAGATAGTCCATGATCAAGATTTTCTCAGCCTGTGTGCTAAAGAAATAAGACAACCTACACACATATAAAGATCTCACAGCTTCAGGCTACTCTGAAAGAAACGGAGAAAGGACCAAAATATATGGTTGCTATAGGCTGAGTCTGTCCTCCCAAAATTTGTATGTTGAGTCCCTATCCTCCAATGTGATATCATTTGGCGGTGGAGTTTTTAAGAGGTAATTAGATTAGGTTATGAGAGTGGGGCCCTCATGATGTAATTAATGCTCTCATAAAAAGATGAAGAGACACAGGCATTCTTTCTCCACTGTGAGAGTACAGCTAGAAGCCTGGAAAAGAGCCCTAACTAAACACTAAATCTGTTGGCACTTTGATCTTGGACTCCTCAGCCTCCAAAACTGTGAGAAATAAACGTTTGCTGTTTATAAGTCACCCAGTCTGTGATATTTGGTTACAGCAGCCTGGGCAGACTAAGACAGAGGTGCAAACAATAAACAGAAATTTGATGCAACTAGTCTTGTAACATAGGCTTAATATGTCAGTGTCTTTATTTCTTAAATTGTGGTAGGCAAGATTCTAAAATGGCCCTCAGTGCGTCATGGCTTTGCATAATCCTGTCCCCTTGAATGGAGGCAAAACTTGGGATTTGCTTCTAGCTAGATAATGGCAAAGATGATGGGATAGTCAGTCCCAGGATTGCATTACATTATGTAAGACTCTATCTTAGTGGATCGGAGATGGATTCTCCTGCTGGTCTATATGAAGGGAATATAATCTGCCAAGTTGTGAGAGGGCCACAGCTGTGGGTGGCCTCTAGTTGCTAAGAGTGGTCCTCAGCTGACAGTTAGCAAGAAAAACAGGGCCTTTAGTTTTGAAACCACAAGGAGGTAAATTCTGCCAACAACCACATGCACTTGGAAGAAAAACCTGAGCTCTGAAAAGAAATGCAGGCTGGCTGACATCTTGATTGCAGTGCTCTGAGACTCTGGGTAGAGGATCCAGCTAGGCATTGCCTGGACTCCAGACCCATGGAAACTACGAGATAAGAAATGTCTGTTGTTTTAAGCCACTACCTTTGTGGTAACTTCTTAGGCAGCTAAAGAAAATAAATATAATACTTAACAAGTACAAACCACAATGTTATGGGAAAAAACACTGCTCTGGAATATAGGAGACCTGGGTTCATTCCTCATGAATCAGTGAGCTTGCTGTGGGGCATTAAGCAAGTTATACAACATTTGGGGGCCTAGGTGACCCCATATGTGGACTGATGATCTGTTCAAGATCTCTTTAAGGTCTTGATACTAATGCCTCCTAGCTAATGTTGACATTAATTGTTATAGGATTTTTACCCATATCAAATATACTATATATTATCATCATATATTTTAGTGTGGCCTATTTGTTTCACTTATTTAGTTTTAGTATTATCATCCTCCCCCTGCCCCGCCAAAAGTCCATTAAAATCAGCACCCTCAGATTTTGATTTAAAAAAGCAAGAAGAAGTCCTAGTTGAGAAAGGTGCTTAAGATGATTATCATTACCTTTCAGAAATTTCATTGTGAAGCTGAGAAGAAGTACATAGCTAAGGTCACAAAAGAGGAAATGAGAATTTTATGTTCTGAAACATTTCAGGAATGTGAAAGTTGGGTTATATGTGAGTCCTGTCTATTTCTGGAGCATTGCACAATGTAGGAAAACAGGACAAACTTATAGCTTCTCTGGAGAGAACTGTACCCATTCCCTATGTAAGACTCGTAAGCCAGAAGGTAGCACTTTCTCATCAGCATCAGGATGCTGGTGGTTCCTCAAGTTCATCTAAATGGTGTGCATTCACTCAAGCATAAAAGAAAAAAGTGAACAGCAGTGCTGCCGCCATTCATTTTATTGTACTTTGTCACTATTATGAAGCATCATGGTTCACATTTATATTTAGTATAAATGATGAGCCTTCCTGAAGCAAAGCCCCATGCTCTCCAGGGTAAATGGTATATTCCCTCCTGATCCCACAAGGCACTGTAAACAAAGAAGACTTCTGCTATAAATAGGACCTGGGTCAGGAAACATTTGTGGGATTATTAATAATCAATGCACTACTACACAGACAGTGTGAGGTGAGGGCCAGAGTCATTATCATCCAGGTAGGAAAACCAACGAAATCTTGAGGAAACAAATAAATATTTCCTTTGCTCTGGGAGGCAGTTGATGTGACCGAATGAAGGATTCTTGATTAATTCGGTTTTCTTTCTTTGCATTGACTCAGCGCCACAGTGGACACAGGAGTACTGGGGTTTCCTCTAGGAGTCAGCCCTTGGAGCACAGGAGTTAACTGTCATTTACAAACTCACCGCGCCACTGGAGGCAAACCTAGAAGGACAGAGCCGCCCAAAGCCAATCGCTGCCCCAACCTGTGGCAGGCTCCTGCCCCGGCTTTCCCCCGCCCCCTGGCGGGGCCCGCCCCTCAGACCTGCTCCTCAGAGTGCCGGCTGTGCTCTCCTGCACCTGTCACACCTTGGATTTGGCAGAAGGAAATGAGGAGACAGCTGGAGTCACTGTAGTTCCTCTGTTTGAAGGTTGCCCAAATGAAAAACAAACAAACAAATCTGGTGAGTTTCGTGTTTCTTTTAAATGTACAGAAATGCAGCTGCTAAGTGATGTAGGAGATCAAAGGAGCCTTTTAAATAGGACACCAAAGTGTTCTTCCTGGCTTGATCCTTGATGGACATTTGTTAGAAAACTTTAGAAGGAAGTTGCAAAAGAGGATTAGGTCTATTAAACTCGTCTGAATTGTGAAAAGTTCTTTATAAAGCTCATTAAGTGTCCTCATTGCTGATCCTGTGGAGAATGTGTTAGTGCAGTAAGCCCTGAGGTTGTATTTCTGTTTTTTTGTGGTAGGAGTCAAGGGCATAGTTGAAAATATTTATTTAATAGAGGGATAAGGTGATATGATTGATTGCCTATTAATTGTCAGGTTTCTTGGAGAGAAACAAGGATATGTTCTAAAACATTCAATAATTTCAGTACTTGGTGTCAATGAAGATTAATCTTAGTTTCCAAATTTGAAGTTATATCTTAAAATATAAAGACATTGTGTAGGGAAAATAACTGGTGTATTCTTTTTGGTGTACATTGCAATATTTTAAATAGCTTAGACTCCAATGATAGGGGCAAAAATGTTAATTGTTATTTCCTATCAGTACCTTAGCAGTTGTTAATTTTCCTAAAATTTCTATTTATTTTTAAAATAATGTAAAATTACTTGTCATTGTAGATTGCAATAGAAAAAGTAATAGTATTTGAGTATTCCAATTTTCTGAATACAAAATCATAAACATTCTTTAAAGTTGCAGTTTTTATTTTATTCTGACCAGAATTGGTTAAATGGCTGGTTTGTAAAGGGTTTATACTTTAAAGTTATTTTTCCTTAATTTGACATGCTTTAAATAAGTTCCTGATCCCTTTAACATTTCTCTTTAGCAGCAGAAAATCTTTAAATGTGCTACAGAGATAGAACTAACATGGGAAATGTGTTCTATAGTACATTTTGGTGGTTGTTGTTAATGTTTATGTGAAAAAAATACCTTGGTTGTTCTGAGGGTTTTTTTTTTTTTTTCTATTTGGTCTCTAAATCCAATTAACTGTTTTTGGTTAACTATTTTTTCTGGTTAAAATAATATATCTAAAAATTAATTTCCACCTGTAATTGTTTTAACCCACAAATTTAATTGAGAACTATTTAATAATTCATTATTTCGGTCAAATTTGAATCTTCCTTTGACAGCTTTAAGGGGCTTGCTTAGGAGGGAAAAGAGAAAGTGAGTGTGGAAGAAGCTCTTGAATTAAATAATGTATAAAGGTTAAACATCAAGCATTCTTGACTGTCATCATAATTCTAAATCATAGTTGACCATAGATATTGATCTCTTCCTCCGATAAGTCCTAACCTCCTTGATGTATTTTTTTCTTCTGTTGATCAAATTTTCATTTTCTTAGCCTCTAAGGTTAGCTCCATAAAAGGTAGGTTTGAGGACAGGATTCCTGAAAGGTAGGTTTTTCATTCCATATTCATAGTAGACAGTTTGCGTTCATGGTGGTCCTGTCAAAGTGCTGAGCTGTAGTATTGATTGGTTCTCCAGCAGAAGGCAAGTGAATATGTGTACCTATCTAACTGCAAGACAAACTCTAGTTTTTAAATGATATGTATAGCATTTCTGGAAATGAAACTTTAAATACAGTTTATAGTGATTCATTGAAGAGTCATTTTATTTCTCCTCAAATTTGAAGATTAATTCACAACATTTTAATTTGGCAATTGGAATATGATTTGACTGTTGGAAAGAAACTATGATTGTCCATCTTTTGCCTTCTATCTAAAATGCCACCATTTTTCTTGTTTCAGTGAGTAAAAGTGAAAGTCGCTCAGTTGTGTCCGACTCTTTGCGACCCTATGGACTATATAGTCCTTGGAATTCTTCAAGCCAGAATACTGGAGTGGGTAGCCTTTCCCTTCTCCAGATCTTCCCAACCCAGGGATTGAACCCAGCTCTCCCACATGGCAGGCAGATTCTTTACCAGCTGAGCCACCAGGGAAGCCCATATTCACTTGCCTTATTTCAGTACCCAGTGGTATATCTTTTTGTCTTTATGTTTATAAAGTAAAGCCATGCAGTTTGTAAAATAAAGCCTCTATTTAATTTCATTAGACATTACCTAGAGTATGTGTTTCACAAGGTACACTGGAGTTGGAAACTTTATCGTGTTGTCTTCTAATTCAAAGTAGTATGCATGTTATTTTGGAAAAAATATTTTAAAAATGGTACATGTTCATTGTAGTTAAGTTAGAAGGTGAAGGAAAGTACGAAAACAATTATAAAGACCAGTTAGTCTCAATAGGTAGAGACAACTATTAAGTATTATGGTGTATTTATTAGTATAAAGCATGCACATTTTTAAAAGTGAAGTCATACTGTGTACAAACTATATTCAGACTTTACCCATAAAATGTTATTTTCAAGCATTTTTGGCTATTTTTAAGTTGCTACATTATATTCTGTTAAATGGATAAGCCATAATTCTTTGAGATATTTGTTTGTTGACATTTAAAGCTTCATTTTATAGTAAGTAGATACAAGAAGATTTGCTTGGTACAGTGCAATGTTGAAAACACTGGCTCTTCCCTATTCCACAAATGTGTTTTCACTTCTCAAAATGGAATGTTTCATTTGGAAATAGATAAAAGAGGCTCTTTGACTGATTTCAACACCTTCATTTTAATTTTAGTGGTAAGCATTGGAAACACCTTTTACTATAGCTAATTTTGATAGAGTTCTACAAAGATTCATTTAAAAGACTTACTAGGCCATTAATACATCAAGGAAGCACCTTGTGAAGAGTCTCCTTTACAAATAATTCAGAACACTTTCCTCTCACTTGTGTATTTGCAAGCAAGCAGGATATTTGTCTTTATTAAAATTCTCAAGGTACTTCTGATACTATGACCTCTAAAATAGTAGTAGTAATGTCAACTGAGGTGTAGTTTTTGGTGGGTTATAAAATCGCTAGGGGATGATGGATTTTTAAATACTGACTATCATCTGCTAGCTTATAATTTGACTAGCAGTCCCTGATTTAAGTTTCCTACATTTCACTAAAATTTTAGGAAGACATTTTTAAAAGAGGAATTCATCATACTTTCAAAGACCAATACTACTAGTATTTGGGAAAAATTTCACTGGGCTGGAAAATATCTGTAACACAAGGTTCATTGTGACCAGAAAATAGGAAGAAATCCACTATTTATCCTTTTTCTCATGTGTGACTCCTGATTCACAACTGTCTATACCAAATAGGGAACAGGATTTCCATTTCTTTACTGGGTACTGCTTTTGAGGAAGTCCAAGCACTCTGTTCATGTGTCTCTGAGATATTAGCATTTCCCTTTCTAAAACTGTCAGAGGTGGCAGACCACGTAAACAACTGTGGAGAAAGAGAGTGGAAGACTGACAGTGGTGGTGGTGCCCTGCGTTCCTCGGGAAAGCTTTGCAGGCGGGCTGAGAGACTGGCAGAAGCCCTGGGTGGTACTTGTGTAGCTGAGGGTTTTAAGGCGCTCCATCTCTTCGGCCAGGGCTGCCAGAGCTGGGCAATGCAGTGTGTGCCCTGCCCCAAGTGAGCAGGGCAGATGGAGGCCGTCTCAAGTAGGAATGGTGCCTTTTTGAAATTGTGTAGTGTGTGTGTTTCATACAAAGTCCCTGCATGTCCTAGTGGTGGCCTTGTCTTTAGAGCATCAGAAACTCAGGCTGTTTAGGTAGGAGACATACCACAGCCAGCAGAACCGTGGTGCAAGTGTGACGAGACCCTGGGAATTGGGATGGGAGCTATGCGAATCAGTCTACCTCCCAGCAGCAGCTCTGAGACAGGAATGTGATCAGAGCCCAACTGACCAAGAGTGAGGTCAAGGGCAATTCTCCTGGCCTTCTTGTTTGTTGGCAAACACCTGCCTATATTCTGTTTTTATGAAAATAGAGTGCAATTCTGTTAGATAACAGATATATTTTAAAAATGCTTGAAGGAGAATAGTCTGGCCGTCATGAGATCATGGGATTCTGAGAGATTTTTCTTAAACTTAAAAATAATCTGTACACAATATTTAATAGTTATAAAAATGAAAATTATCTTTAACTTAGAAAACAACTAAAATAAGTTTTGCATTCCTTTGTATGCCAGCAATATTCAGATCTTTCTTACCTTTCCTTTTATTTGCTTTAGTTAGTGAAGATACCTAATAAGAAGATGTCAGTAGTTCTATTTTCTTTTTGAATTGAAGTTTCAGTGACAGTCACCTTTAAGTTTATCACACACAGGTCAGTTAGGTATTATGGTAAAGAGACAAGGATTGCTTAATCACCTAGATTTTCTTCCTTCTTGTAATAGCCACACCAAAAACCACACCTGAAACAACTCTTATAATCTCAACAATTTCCCCCCTTGCTCTGGTTAGAGAATGTCAGAGTGCGCTGGGCAACTAAGGTTATGTGATCTGGTGGGCCAGATCCGATTAATGTTTTTAATTGTGTTTTCAAGATGTAACACACCCAGGGAGATTTGTTCCAGATGGATGCAGTACAAAATGAAAAATAAAATAAAACCCCCTCCAAGCACAATATTGTTCTGAATATTTCTTTGAGGCATCAGCAGATTTTAAATCATTGGAAGATGAGCTGAAGGCATTCTCTACATTATTGTGCCTTTCCCAGTAATTTAAACTAATTTTTAGTCTTAAAGGCTTTTCTGTGTAGCTCTTTTCTCTACCTGGCATTGGCGATATCACTGATTATATTTTTTAAAAAAATATCAGAAAAAAGTATATAACAAGTCATAATGTGAGTAATTATGACTAAGAGTATTTTCTATGACATACCCAATATTTTGTCTTAGTGCATGAACATTTCTGCATGTTTGTGTGCGAATGTGCATACTTTAAAAGGTCAAAGACAACACAAAAGCTTTATCCTTAGAGAATATTAATGCCAAATGTATATGTAATGAAGAAACCGTTATGTGAAAACTAATGAAACAAATACATCTGACTCTTTTTTTGTATATACACAAGTTGGGATATTTAAAATATCAAATCAGAAAATTTATTTATATGGAAATTTCTGATAGTTACTAGATTTCTCATTTGATACATGCCATATTAACTAGAATTTAATAATATTTTAAATGGCTCTTAGAATCTGCAAGAAAAGCAAATTTGGTGGGGAGGGTGCTTTTGAAAGTATTTAATAAGTTAATTTGGATCTGGGTATAAAGTTCTCACACACGTATGTTAGGCTTACAGATTAGTTTTATTTTGATGCTCTTAGATTAATAACTAGTTCTTATACCTGACAACTCTTGTGTATTAAAAGTGATATTAGTGATGCTAATACCTTTGTGTATTAAAAGTGATACTCCATATTTAATGCCATTTTGGCTTGTTGTTGGGAGCTCTCCAGATTTATCTCTAGGATGTTTTAATTGTGAAAGCACATTTAAAAACATAGGTTTTTATACTCTTTGAAGCAAGTACTTCTCTTTTACAATAAGTTTGCCTTTTCTCTTTGGATTTAAGTAGTCTTAGAAAAATAAAACCATCTTAAACTCTCTCTTTCTTACAATTTAGAGAAAAAAGAAATACATCATAATCAGAGGTACTAGATATTTAAGGAACAAAACTTAGGAGATCAATTTCATGTTAAGTCAGTTACCCAGAATATAGAAAATTAATTGTGTTGAGTATGGAATTGGAGATGTGATATTTGTCCTAAATAGATCATAGGGACAATTTGCACACAGGTAGGAGATGAAAACTTAGGTCAGTTATTAAATAATATGTTTAAAATATGCACGCCTGTAAACCTCAAGCAGTTTAAAACAGGCCTCTGTACTGCAGCCTTAAGTTCCATTCAAAAATGAAGCAGTTTGCTATGAAATTCTTCCTACTGTAAATTCCATAATTTCTAAAACAAAAGAAATAGTATAAAACCATTTCAAATATTTAGGCTACGGTCATTACCATTGAGATTTTTTTCTCAATATAGATTTCTCTATGAAGTTAAAATTACATAAATATAACAAATAGCATGAACGTCTTTGGCTAAATACTGTAACTGTTTGAACCTTATATGTGTAATTGCCTTAAGTTTTTTAAAGTATTAGGAGAATTAGTTTTTTAAAAAAAAATATTTTATTGAAGTATAGTTGATTTGCAGTATGTTAATTTTCACTATACAGTGAAGTGATTATGTTTTATATATATACACACACACACATATATTCTTTTTTATATTCTTTTCCATTAGATTTATTACAGGATATTGAATATAGTTCCCTGTGCTATACAGTAGGACCCTGTTGTTTATCCATTCTCTATATAATAATTTGCATCTGCTAAACCCCAATCCCAATCCATTCTTTCTCCATCTCCCTTCTTCCTGGTCAGCCACAAGTCTGTTCTCTCTGTGAGTCTGTTTCTGTTTCACCGATAAATTCATTTGTGTCATATTTTAGATTCCATATGTGAGTAATATCATGTGGTATTTGTCTTTCTCTTTCTGACTTACTTCACTCAGTATTATAGTGTCTAGGTCCATCTGTATTGCTGTAAATGGCATTATTTCACTTTTTATTTTATGACGGAGTAGTGTTCCATTATATACATGTGCCACATCTTCTTTATCCACTCCTCTGTTGATGGACCTTTAGGTTATTTCCGTGTCTTGACTATTGTGAATAGTGCCACCATGAACATGTTTTTTCTGAGTTATAGTTTTGTCTGGATATATGCCGAGGAGTGAGAGTACTGAATCATATGGCAACTCTGTTTTTAGTTCTTTGAGGAAGCACCATACTGTTTTCCAAAGTGGCTGCACCAGTTTACATTCCACCAACAATGTAGGATGATTCCCTTCTCTCCACACACTCTCCAGCATTGGTTATTTAAAGGCTTTTTAATGATGGCCATTCTGAGCAGTGCGATGTGGTCCTTCATTGTAGTTTTGAGAGAATAAGTTGTTGTTAGTGCTTCTGTGCTCAGTCGCTCAGTTGTATCCAACTCTTTGTGACTTGTGGAGTAGCCTGCCAGACTCCTCTGTCCATGGGATACTCCTGGCAAGAATACTGGAGTGGGGTGCCATTTCCTCTTCCAAGGTATCCCTTGACCCAGAGATCAAACCCACATCTCTTCCATTTTATGCATTGGCAGGCAGATTCTTTACCACTAGCGTCACCTGAGAAGCCCACAGTTAACAACTCCACATGTTGGAAAAGAAGATAGGCAGAGTTCTAAACTTTGCCTGGGGAGATTCTAGAAGATTTGCCAGAACAGATGATCCTAGAGCAGCTTATGCATGCTATTAATACATGTTCAAGAAATGTTTGCCTAACATCATTATTGTTAATCCTAGTGACAACTGACCTTGGAATCAGATATTTTTTAAGATTTTTTTCCCACTGGGTTTAGTTTGACTTTGGTCTCTGGCTTTGGATATCTTAGTTTTCGCACTTTCTTCATGTCTGTAACTACTGTAGCAGATAAAAAACCTTTATCAATGCTCTTTAACATGCATGCAAGTTTTAGAATTCAGTCTTTATGTAAAAACTCTGGAAATGATGTTGAAGGATGTCGAGTTGCAGATTTCGCAAGTGAAAAAGGATGTCACGGAAGTACATCTGTTTCTTGGATAGTTTGAGATTTATTTGAAAAGTCTAGTATATAATGGATGTGGCTGCTAAAATATTATGTGTCCTTTATGTGTCAGGAAAGCTGATGGTATCGAGGAGGCTGGTTGGTTAGGTTCTCTTTAATTATTTCCCTCATGGTACAAACAAAGTAAAGGTAAGTAAGGTTTTACCTTTTAAGTAAGTAACCAAGGTGAGGTGTTTAGACTTTTTAACTGCTTACCAAAGAGAAATTTGGCTAAGAATGAGAGGCAGCTTGAGGCCAACTCATATTAAACCACACTAAAAGTTTAGGACCAAATTCCTTGAAGAGCATTTCCCTACAAGGTAAGAAAAGCTCTGAGTGTGTGGTTAAAGGAAACCTTATATCAATGAGAAACATATTAAACTTCTTTATTAAAAATGTATTTCATTTTGGTTTTTTATTGAAGTATAGTTGGTTTACAATATTAGTTTCAGATGTACAATGTAGTGATTCAATATTTTAAGAGGTTATACTCCATTTAAAGTTATTATAAAATATTGCCAATATTCCCTGTGGTGTACAATATATCCTTGTAGTTTATTTTATATATAGTAGTTTGGACCTCTAAATCCTCTATCCCTATCTTGCACCTCCATTTCCCTACTGGTGACTAGTTTGCTCCTATATCTTTAAGTCTGTTTTGGTTTTGTTGTATTTATTCATTTGTTTTATTTTTTGAATTCCACATATGAGTGATAACATGCATTATTTGTCTTTTCTTGTTTGACTTATTTTACTAAGCAGAATACCTTCTAGGTTAATCCATGTTGTTGCAAATGACCAGATTTCATTTTTAATGGCTGAGTAATATTCCATGTATTTATATACATCTTCTTTATCCATTCATCTGTTGATGGACAATTAGGTTGCTTCCATATCTTGGCTATTGTAAATAAAGCTGCTGTGAACATTGGGGTGCATGTATCTCTTCAAGTTAGTGTTTCCTTTTTCCTTGGGTATATACCCAGGAGTAGAATTGCTGGATCATATGGTAGTTCTACTTTTAGTTTTTTTGAGGAGTCTCCATACTGTTTTCTGTAGTGGCTGCACCAGATTACATTCCCACCAACAGTGTACTAAGGTTTCCTTTTCTTCATATCCTTGCCAGCATTATTTGTTGACTTTTTGATTGATAGTCATTCTGACAGGTATAGGGTAGACAGCTCATTGTGGTTTGGATTTACATTTTTCTAATAATTAAACTTCTTTAAAAACTGCTTTCTGATACCAATTTTAAAATGATGCTCACTTAATAAAAATTTTGCTTTAATTTGCAAAATACTGTATTTTAACAACTAAAAATCCTATCCTTTTATGAGGAAGAACTGACTAGAGTCAAATTTCTGACAGGGCTCTTACCATGTGATTTGAATTATATATTAGAGGCAGCCTTGCCTAATGGTGGCATATTAAAATTGCAAGTTTAATTTCAGTTGAAGTAGGAACTTTCAAAAATGATAAATACTAAACAGTGCAATATAGAAGTGATGTGAAATATCATTTTACTTTTTCTTAAAAAGATATTGTATGAAGCATATGATTAAAAAGACCATAGAAATCTCTGGAAAGAAGAAGGTATAGAACAGTCTTTTAATTGGCAGAATCTCCTTCACTTACAAGATCTTTCTTGTTAAATGTAGAGCACAAAATACTGAGAAAAAATTGAATATCTTTGTTGAAAGATATGTGAGTAGAACATGGTCAAAGCATTGCATGTGACATTTATCAAGCTTCAGCGGGGAAAACAAGAGATTGTCAGTTCTCTTTCAGGCACTGGGATAGTAATTTTTATAGTTATTAAGTCAATGATATGCAGCACACAGAACGATAAAGCAGGCTAATTTCTAAAGGTAAAAAAAAAAACAAAACGGTGTCTAATATTTTAGTAAGAATTGAGTAACTCTGTGGTGGCTCTCTTTATTTCTTTCCTTAGCTATTGTGGCTGTTTCTATTTTTAGTGCCCTTTTCCATCTACATTATTTTTAGTATTGAGAATGAAGAGTCTAATCAGACAGACCATGAGAATCTATAGATAAAATTACTGCTTTGGCATTATGTTTGCAGAAATTGAGTTTTCTGGAATTGACATAAAGGTAGTATAAGCAAAAGCAAAATATATCCTTTTAATTGTGGATTTTTGCATAAATCATTAGCCATTGAGCCATAAAATCACACAGTTCTATTATCTTTTTCATTTGCCTCATTATGAGAATTCCATTATGAAAGAACTGACAACTCTTGATGAATTCGGTTGTGCCATTTAGGCATCTTGTGGAAAAATTTCTTCTGAGAGGTGAGCAACCAAATGTCACTCTGAACTTCTGATATATTAATAGTGATTTCCTGAGAGTCATAAATTACACTCATCCAGGTTTGTATTCTTCTCCTTTGTCTTTTGTGTACAGACCATCCCCCCACCCCCTGCCCCAACATTTCCACAATTTAGCTTCCTCATAGCCTCCTCCTACCTACAAGGTTCTACATTGCTGACTTCTCAACTTATTCAAGTGGCTGAGGACCTGAATATTGGGGAGTTCTTTGTGGCACAGCATAGTAATGATAAAACAGAATTATTAAACATATCTTTTGGAATTCATTCACACACTATCTGATAAGAGATATTATAATCAAGTGGTTATATGTTATGCTATGTGTGCATGCTCAATCATGTCTGATTCTTTGTGACTCCATTGACTGTTGCTTGTCAGGCTTCTTTGTCCATGGAATTTTCCAGACAAGAATACTGGAGCAGATTGCCATTTCTTTCTCCATAGGATCGTCCCGACTCAGGGATTGAACTTGTGTTTTTTGTGTCCCCTGCAAGTGGTAGCAGCAACCAAAGGTAGAAGAAAACTTATGAGATTGGCTTAGTAATGATTTCCTTATTAACCCATTGTTTCCCTTTGAAAATTGGGAAAAAATATTTTGGTTGAAAACTGTGCTGTCCCATCTTTTGAATACCAGTGTTTTGAAACATAGTTAAAAAAGCATTATGCTAAGGTCAGTGTGTCTCAGCCTTGGATATGATTAGAATCACTGGAACACTTTTTAAAAATCACATCAATACCTGGGATGGATTTATCGAGAATTCTTGGGTGTTTTGCTGAGGCATTTATGGTTTCAGAAAATTTTCCTTTCCAGGTGGTTCCAAGTGTATAGCCAAGGCTGCCAATATCAGGCCCAGTAGGGCTGTGGATAGACATTGAGGGAGAGTCTATGCAGACTTTGTCCATGATAAGCAGGTCAGCTGTCACTGTCGCCCCATGAGCTCTGCTTTATTGCAACAACAACCCTAGCCAATCATGTAGCCACCACGCTCCTCTGTCCATGGGGATTCTCTAAGTAAGAATATTGGAGTGGGTTGCCAGTGCCCTCCTCCAAGGGGTCGTCCCAACCCAGGGATCAAACCCTAGCCTGCAATGTGGGAGACTTGGGTTTGATCGCTGGGTTGGGACGACCCCTTGGAGGAGGGCACTAGCAACCCACTCCAATATTCTTAGAGAATCCCCATGGACAGAGGAGCATGGTGGCTACAGTCCATGGGATCACAGAGTCAGTCATGACTGAGTGATTAAGCACAGCACAGTACACACAGAATCAAGTCTTTAGTAGTTCAGTGAATAAACTATGCAGATTAAAGACATTTTGAAATGTGATGCTTTGAAATATTTGTTGAACCCTAAGTAGAATCACCATTTTGAACTAGCATGAAGGCATAATGGAATTTTCATGTAAAACAATTTTTCATTATTAGTCAGGGACTGTATAGTTGTATAAATGCATGCATAAAATCAGAGTCTGCCAAGAACTAATCAACAGACAATTTGCATGTATGGCTTCTTTTTAATGTAAAATCAGTTATTCTGACCTTTTTCTTTGAGCTCAAATATAGCTTTGGTTATATCTGGAGGCTCTGGCTTCTGGTTATGTAGGCTTTCACATTGTGATGCTAAGAGCAGATGGAAAAAAGTGCTATAATACTACAATGTAGTCTTGCAAATAGATTTGAAGAATCAATCTAAAATTTCATAGACTTCTACTTTTAATGGCTACACCTATATGATTGTTGCAAGTGGTTTTATAATGTAACTAGCAGTCCTTCTTTGGAGTTTATCTTTATTTCTTTTAGGCTTCAAGTGATCCTGTGAGGCTTTGTTTGAGGTCCTTAATTTGAAACTGAAATATACAGGAAGGTTGTCTATAAAGCTGAGAGTAGGCAGGGAGAGATAAGGGTGTGTGTAAAGGCTGAAGGTATTCTATGCATGTTTCTGGTCAAAGATAAGGAGCTACAATGAATGGGGGAGGAAAGCCAGGAGTACAAAATATATGTTCAACCATTAGTTTATTGAGAACATAAACACTTGGATGAGTGAATGGAACCCCCACTATGTGCCACACACCACCACTGATTCTTACACCTGTAACTCTTCTTCCTGGTCAACATCTAGACCCTTTTCTCCAACCAATGCTATCTTCAACTAGGTAATTCAGGTTCTGTATTTCATTTTAGTTCACTCTTCAAGTAAAGCTGGTACATTGTTAGAGAATATTTTCAATTTTACTTCCTTCTATTGTTCCATAATCAGTTCAAAAGAAAAGTTACAAATTAAAAAAATGATATTTTCAGTATTCTACATAAAAATGAGTCAGTGCAAAATAAGAGTGACACTTTTATTTTCAAATTCTAGAAATGTATGGGTTTCATGGTACTCCCCCCACTTCATGCAGAGTTACTAAGTAGGCTTGTGCAGATTTTGCACCATGTAACTCTAGGGGTTGTATGAAGAATTTCGTTCTGTCATTATCAAATGTAACCCTTAAATTGTTTAGTGTATAACTTGGACAACTGTACCTGGTGGCCTAGTATATGTTACTTACTCTTCTCAAGCAATAGTGAGAGCTCATGAAATATGGTTATGATGAATTTTTATATTAAGTTTTTTATTCAATACCACACTAGAGTGATATGTGCAGTTGTTTTTAGAGGAAATATTAACTGAGCAGCTATCCCCAATGCTTCTGTATCTCATTCCTAGTTAACTATATTAGATGATCCCAGACTTTTCATTGAGGACCAGTTGATGACTTGACTTTCTCTTTCACGATTTTCTGTTTTACATAAGCCAGTTTCAGTCACCCACTAAAGTACAGATTTCAGGGTGACTGTTTTAATTTCCCATCCCCTAGGGCTATATGTGGGCTTTCCAGGTGGTTCAGTAATAAAGAATCCACCTGCAGTGCAGGAGTCACAGGAGATGTGGGTTCAATCCCTGGGTCAGGAAGACCCCCTGGAGGAGGGCGTGGCAACCCTCTCCAGTATTCTTGCCTGGAGAATTCTTTGGACAGAAGAGCCTGGTGAACTACTGAACATAGGGTTGCAAGAGTTGGACATGACTGAAGTGATTTAGCACAGCAGCACAGGGTAATATATGTCCAATTTGCTTGATGTCAGGAATAAGTGTCTGTAAATACACTGTAAATACAGATTACTACTCTCCTTTTTGTTTATAGAACCAGAAGTTCTAATGTAGGGCCTGGGGATTTTTATTTCTGCCCTGGGGTATTATATTTATTATGATGCAGAATTTCCTTATCATAAAACATTGTTCCAGCAGAGTATCTACCACAAAATATCTCCAGTACCAAAGCCCATAACTAAAGTCAAAGAGGGTAGGTCAGATGTGTCCCAGGAACTTCTTACAGAATACTCAAATCTGCACATTCAGTGAGGAGCTTCACAGTGGCTTTTGCAAGTTAGTCCATTATGTAGTGTTCTTAAGTCCATCCTATTTGAGTTGGAACTTTTCCAAAACATAATTTAGTGACTAATGAGGTCACTAACCAACCAGTGATTTTCTACCACTCATCAAAGACAGGGAGGCATCATATGCATGATTAAGAAAACTCTGGAATTCTGCCACCTTGCTCAGACTGTAGAGAACTTGCCTACAAATCACTTCATGGACACCACACAACAATGGGCATGTGCCACTGATGGGGGAACTGATGGTCCAAGAGGCTAACTCACTTTCCTAAAAACACCCAGTCAGCCAGGGTTATGACCAGAACACATTTATGCTTCTCCAGGATTCCAGATTGATGGTATTTTTTGACATTATGCCCCTCTCTATTACAGTGAGTGCTTATGTGTGTGTGTGTTGGGAGGAAGTACATGTTGTGACTTGTTGATCACTCTCTGGTCATGGGCAGGATGGATGGGCTGGGGTGAGCATGTGGCCTTTGGCAATGTGTGTACCAGTTGTGCTGGCTTGTAGGGTCATGGAAGACCACTCTGGATAGGAAGTTGCTTTTCTAGAATCATCATCTCATCTAGGGGGCCCATTTTCTCATCTCATCTAGGGCGCCCATTTTCAGTGTGGCAAAGATGAAGAAACTCCAAACCAAGAGACACTAACTTTGGTTTAGACTTCTCAGAATTTTTTTTCTTCCTGCCTCCATTTTGGCACCAGTGTTTACAGAGGCTGAATGTTTTCTCTACATGCAGAAGATACATGGTCCTGTAGTATGTGCCTGTGAGGAGCCTTGCTCTCTAGGGAGGTGGATCCCTGTGGATTTTGATAATGGAGTCTACCTAGAAACACTTTAAGAACAAATTGTGTTGGGAGTGCCTACAAGGCATTAACAGTAGCATTATTGAGTGGAAGTTATGTGGGTTTGAATGACTTTGTTGTATTGGGTTCTGGCAAAACACTTTGGGTATTATTTCATCTCAGAGATGACAAGAGTGCCTTCCAAGTGATTCTAAATAAATAATTGGCCTTGACATTTGCTTAGGTTATTGTCGTACTTCGTAATTTTAGGTCTTATGTAGAAAAATTTCAGAGCAAAAGTTCTGATGAGGTAAAATAGTGTTCCAAGGCAGCTGTGTTGACATGGGAGTTCACACACATTGGGGGTTCATGAAGACTTCCCAGACTCTTAACATTCACACAAACTTTCCCCTAATTCTGGGGACCTGAGGTTTGCTGGTTTTCCCTACTCCTACCCTCATGATTATCCTTTCTCAGGTTACCATGAATTTATCATTTGAATTGGAACACTTCTGAGAGTGAGTAGGAGCACTATTAATAATAATGGTGAGGCAGCAAGTGTGAACTGGGATTATTTTAGCTAAAACTACATTGTAAGGTCACATTACACTTTTCTCATTTTATGAGAGGAAGGCAAACTTCTTCCCCGTGCTGATTCTTCCTGTGGTGAATGACCCTGAGTTGGGTAAATTTCTGGACGCCAAACAAAGGGACAGTTGAGAATCCATAAGTGCATAGGAAATAAGTAGTCAGATTAAGGAGAACACGTTTTCAGTAAGAAATAGTGAGGGGGTGGCACCTTACGTCATTCATGCAATAAACTCGTGGTAAGTCACTGTGCCTTCTCTCTCAATCTCGTCTTAGAGGTGGAGTTCAGAAGTGACATGCTTGTCACAGGCTTGTGTAGTGATACACTGACTTAAAATGAAAATGAAATCTGGCTTTTTAAGATGAAAAATAAATCTTACGTGGCTGCTGGGTTTGACAGTGAGTACCAGTGTCACCTATCAGGTTAATATGACAGATATGTTCTGTAAGTCAAGTAAACTAACTCTTCAGCTCTCAGGTTTTGAAAAAACAATTTTTAAGCCATTTACATTTTACCATATGACATAATTATGTAATTAGTATTTAGTAATTATTACTAAATTATTACTTTAGTAATTATTAAACAAACAGCAATGTTTAAATGTTAACTTAAAGGTATAGGTGGTAAACAGCTTCTCATGATTTTTTTAGCAATAATCTTTGAGGACCTTTTGAAGTGTTTGCGTTGAGGCTTCATTTTTGCTGTCCTGGTTTCCTGTCTCACAGTTGCTGTGTCATCCACAATGGCCATCACATATTTTCAGATGTAACCTACCCCTTCCACACATGTGGACCACTGTGGACCCAATATCTCTTCAAGTGAAGAACCTTATGTTGAGAAGGTACCTGAAAGGAAGACCCTGCCATCTTGTCCAGTCAGGCAACTCAGATGTCCTGGCCTGGACATTTTCACTTGTGTTAGGTTTGTCAGGGTTCAAGTATACTTATTTCTGGAAAACTTGGTAAAGCCAGTTTATTCCAAAACATATATACTCCCCCCTTCTATTTGGCAGCAATCCACCCCCCCCTTTTTGTGATGGCATTTAAAAATTAACAGTAAGAAAACAAATTGCTTTAAAATTTGGCACAGCATGAAGATTATGGATGAGGCCATTAGGTAGATTTCTATTTACAGAATACCAGAATTTATACCCAAGCCATAGTAGTCAATCCAATTACATCTTTATTAGTTTGGCAAAATTTTCCCTGTACCGGAAAGGTTGCTGTTTTGTTTTACTTTGTTCTTCAGTGAATCTAAGTACAGTGATATAGATTTAAGCAAAAGGAAGGTGATTGAAAATTTTCTTGAAGAAACTGGAGATCGGTCTTCCTGGTCAGTGCACAGAGGAATAAAATCAGGTTTACACAGAACAGAAAATTATGATAGGAATGATCCTTTTAGTCTTCTTTGCAATTTTAAACTCAAAGTAGCCAAAATGGAACTGGGAACTTGAGAAGTTCATGAAAAGGACCTGCTGCTTTGGAACAGGAGAGGGTAAGGAGGGCCAGGCAGGGCTACTTTGCATGGTGGCTTGCCCACCTGTACAAAGGAGCTATCATAAACATAAACATCATAATTACATAAACATGGAGGAAAGCTTCTTGGGCAGATAGGAATTCTTAACCTAATTCTTAGTCTGTATGTCTGGATACGTCTGAAAAAGTAATTTTCTCTGATCAGGTCAGCAGTGCTGCTGTACCTTTGGTATTTGACAAGAAGATCTATAAAAAGTGCTTTATATTTTTGTAGATTCTTAGTTAGAAATGGCACCTTCCCAGATATTATTTTATTTGATTTCAACAAGAATCGTTCACCACGTGTGCAAATGGCATTCATGCTGAAGAAGGCAACTCAGAGCATTCTGGCAAGCCTGGAAGGTTTATAAAAAGCATCTTCCAGGATTACACTCTGCTTTTTGTATAAAATCTACTCAAATCAGCAAATTAGCCTGTGAAACAGTTAGTTGACTCATGCCTAATTAAAGAATGTCTCTATATCCAAGATGAAAACAATTAAATGAGTAATTTACAAAAATTATTTTTTAACATTTTACAGAGCTAATTATGTCACCACTGCTAAACTTTAGGTAACCCAAAACTAAGTGCATTATAATTATAATGAATATGACTGGCAAAAATTTAACCCATGGTTTCAGGCTTCAAAGATATTTTTTCTTCAGCTCCCAAACTAGTAATTTTTCACAGAAGTCCATTAAACTTTCTAAAATAATATATATACCATTAGAAGGTAAACAGGTGCACATTTTGCATGCTATCAAGGTGAAGGATTGGGTATAAGTAGTGTACATTGAAATAGATGAGTCTGGAAATGGAAAAGATAGGTTGGCACATTAGATATTAATATTTGTATAGGATTTCTCCTTGTTTCCTATTTCCACCTTTTTAAAATTATCAATTTAGCACTTAATATTCATGGTTACAGTGAAGTTTTGACATATATTGTGTTGTTCAAAAAGATGTTATGGGAAAACCCAAATGAACTTTCTGGCCAACCCAATACTTCACATGAAAGTCCTTACTTAATAAACTAGGATGTTAGTTCAATACACAGCAGGGGAAATTACATAAAATTGTTTTAACTATGATTTTTGTTCCAGTTTTTCTATTTCTGCTGCTGCTAACTAGAATCAGACACTTATTTCACTGGACTTTTGTAATAAGTAGCGTGTTAAACAGTCTCTTCCCTTGTGCCTGCCTTTATGCTTCATTCTGCATCTTTAGATTAATCTGAGTGCTTCCTTCATCATTTATACCTCTTCAGTGGCTCAGTAGTTGATATATAAACTATTTAGCCTGCCAATCAAAAGTAGCCACCGTTTATTTAGTAAGTATTTAGCAAACATTGTTCTGTTTAATCCTCACAGTAACCCTTGTGGTAGATGCCATTGTCCCCTTTCTATTAAGAAGGAAAGAAAGGCTCAGAGAGTTTGAATTATATTTTTAAAGTCACACAGCTCGTAAGTGGTAGTGTTGGGGTTGGAACCTATCTGCCCAATTCCAAGGACTTTGAATGTAACTGCTCGGCTAGACTTCCTTCAGAGGGATTCTAAATCTGAACCCAGCTTAAAATCTTTTGCTGTCATGTCAATTGCTATCCTGCATCTAGTATAATTCAGTTATTCATTCAAAAATATTTAGTAAGCATCTCCCATGTGCCGTAGACTGGTAAGGAATGGTTGTCCCCTGCCCTTCCATTTCTTGTGATCTTGTGATGCTGTTGTTCCAGGCAACCTGGTCAAATTACTGTTCTCTAAGCATGCAATGCACTTTTCCTTCCCCATGCTATTTTCCAGTGCCTTCTTGTCATATCCTGTTTATCCTTTGAGAACTATCTCTTTTCCTTCTTTGTGATCATGTCTTTTTACACCACTCAACCGTATGGAGATTTCTCCCTTTCTGAAGGGAGTTTATATTCTTACTCTAAGTTCAAATACTAGCTTTGCCACCAATTTAGCTGTGTGACCTTGGGAAAGTTATTTGACTTCTCTGCACCTTAGTTTCCTCATCTATGAATGAGAGTAACAAAAGTATCTATCCTGTAGAGTTATTGTGAGGATGAAATAAATTTATTTACATAAAGTGTTCAAAACAGTGCCTGACTTATATTAATAATATGTGGTAGCTTAATTAATAGTCACTATTAATACTTTATTATTGTATGGTTTATTTGTAAAGGATCACGTGACATTCCTGGTATTAAGTATCTAGCATTGCATCTCTCTTGTGTTATTCTTTTAAAACTATTTATACTTTCCTTTCTTTTTTTTTCCTATGGCACTTCACTTACCAGAGTTCTTTGTCCCACTCTAATTCTGCTCTGATTTTTCTTTATTAGAGAATTTCCTGTCAGAATAAATATTATCTTTATTTATAAAAGGGTCATGTTTTAAGAAGTAAAAGACCAGGTGGTAATTTAGCCCTACTCTATTTATAGTCTTATGATTTACTTAGCAATATAAAAAAATCCAACTTTTCCTGTGGCTATATAAATGTTTGCTTGTATATAGTAATCTTAAAAATAAAGAATAGACTGAGGAATTCATTATAAAAATCCTTTACATTTGAGTCTACTAATTGTTACTAAACCTTGGATTCTGAAGTTGTCATCTGCTTCAGACAGTAGTCTCCCAAATAACTCTATCCAGAAAATTACTCCTTTGCAGTGAAACAAATACTTGAAATATTTGAAAGGTTAAAGGAAAATGTGTGAATAGTATTGATAAAAATGTTGAAGGAACATTTTGTTCAGGAGAACAATCAGTTTCTTATCTTTTTCTCATGAAATCCAGATGCCTGGGATAAATTCTGATTACGGAGATTTCATGATCTAAGAAAATGCAAATTCCTAGAGAGAGCTTAGAATTCCTTTCTAATAATCTTTTATTTTTCATATATAAGACAGTATGAACACAGATACATTGTTGATGAAGTGATATCCTAGGCTGAAGGAAGAAAAGTGGACATGATGAGTGTGTGAATGTGGGAAAGGGAGCTAATATGAGGACTGCTCTCGGCCTGACACTCTGCTGGATGTTTTGCATGTTATTATTAGACAATGTTCAATAAGTATTTTTTTTTTCTGGTAGCAGGTAACAAGAACTCAAAGCAGCTTATTTTAAGTAAAAATAAGTTACTTTGCTATGTTAGTAAATACAATAATCCAAGCTTGAGAGACAGCTTTATGCTGGGGTACAACTGATGCTAATGAGAATTGGTCTCTCTCAACTCTGCTTTTCTCTGTGTTAGCTTCACATTTAAGAAGACTCTTTCCATGAAGAAGCAAAGGTGGTTGGACATTGATTGATCTAGTCCAAGTTTACATTATTCTTTCGCTAGGAATTTCAGGAAAATCTAGTGGAGAAACTGGTCAACCTTCCCTGGATTTGGTGCACATCCTTGCATCACCACTTTGGTTAGAGGGATGATGCAATCTGATTGGCCTATCTGGGTTGCGTGTTCACCCTCACTCTGGTGCAAGCAAGGCTTTGAGGTAGAGGAAGAACAGTTTCCAAAATGAGATTGTGATGATGAATATCCACTGGAAAAGACATAAAAACACTTTATTATAAAATAAGCAATGATGAAAATATTAATGCCCTTCTTGACTCTCTTTCCTTAAATCCCTCAGTCCTGGGAGGTTGAGCATGTGTGTGTACATATCTGCGTGCAGTTCCTCTTCAGGATCTAGAGGGCAGCGCTGCTTTTAGTCTTAGAAAGATGAGGCCCACACAGAGGGCCCAGGGTGCATAATTTACCAGCACAGCATCAACTTAGTCTTCCTCTTGGTTTCACTCCAAACTTGGTAGTGCAGTTCTCCATTGATTGAGTTCTCACTTTGACTACTTGTTACTGGGTTCACTGTGACTGAATCATTGTCCTGTTCCATACGGTGACACCAACCTGACCACTTCTAACTTTATGATCAACTTCTTTTTACTCCCCTTCTCCAGTTGCTAGGGATTCCAGTTTCTGCCATGTCATTTTTTGGTTTGAAACCTTGTTATCATCCCAGCTCCGCCAGGAATAGGTTTTCTTTCTGTAAACATCTTATGTAGAATTAAATATTGATTTCTTGATCCCTCTTTTCTGTGTTGCAACCCAACTTGGTGTAAAAACATCTTCCATTATCTTGGCTATTAGATTCAGCTACTTAAATGTTCATTCTTTCATCTGTTAAATAGTTATACTGTTTTTCCTTGATAAATCTTATTTTGGTTCTCTTAGGTGCTTAGTTCTAGGTTAGGGCCAGAAATAAAAATAATGAATGGTTCCTACCATCAAGATTTTAAGTAAAAAATCTTAAGGACTTCTCTAGTGTTACAATATATAAGAATCCACCTGCCAACGCAGGGGTCATGGATTTGATCCCCTGGTTTAAGAGGGTTCCACATGCCGCAGAGCTGCTAAGCCTGTGCACCACAACTACTGAACTCGCAATCTAAAGACTGAGCTGAAACTACTGAGGCCAGGTGCCACAACTACTGAAGCCCACACACCTAGTAGTGGCTTGTTGCTCCGCAACAAGAGAAGCCACTGCAGTGAGATGCCCACACCCTGAAGCAGAGAGTAGTCCCTGCTCACCACAATTAGAGGAAGCCTGCATCTGCATGTAGCGGCGAAGACCCAAATCAGCCACAAATAGATAAATAATTAAAGTTTAAAAAAAATCTTAAGAAAAGATTGCTTAATACTCTCCAAATTACTAGAGAGCACTAGGAATGCATATACAAAGGCCAGGCCTGAACAGAAAAGAGGGTCAGGAAGGCTTCCTGTGAATGTGGTCCTTGGTCCTTGAATGACTGGTAGTTAGCTGGAAATGGGAGCTGTCCAAGCAAGAGGAACAGAATCTGCAAAGGCTCAGAGTCATGAGAGAATACAACACTAGAACCCTGTGAGTGATTTATATGGAAGAGTGTTATCAGATAAGGAAATCAAGGTGTAGAGAGTGACAAGATCATGAGGGGTTTTTCAGTCATAGAGAGGTGTTTGATCTTTTTTCCTAAAATAATTATATGTTGTTCCCTTCTTGAAGAGACTCCCTTTATATTTATTCATTTGAGGATTTTGGTGAACATCAGTTGAATTCTTCCTGTCTTCTTTTCTGTCTGACATATGTGCAGCATCAGTTCAGCTGAGCATTTAGACTTCTGTCTGAATGGCTGTCCTTAAAAGCCAGTACTGGATCACATTTTTTGAGATCCTTTTTTAATTTCTTGACTGTGCTGAGACTTACTCTCCTACACTCTAAATTTCTGAAAATATTTAGTGATGGGATAATCTCAGAGATGATGGAGAAAAACCTTCGTTTTGGAATAAGGCAGAGGAACCAGAGATCAAATTGCCAACATTCGCTGGATCATCCAAAAAGCAAGAGAGTTCCAGAAAAACATCCACTTCTGTTTTGTTGACTATGCCAAAGCCTTTGACTGTGTTGATCACAACAAACTGTGGAAAATTCTGAAAGAGATGGGAATACTGGACCACCTGGCCTGCCTCTTGAGAAATCTGTATGCAGGTCAGGAAGCAACAGTTAGAACTGGACATGGAACAACAGACTGGTTCCAAATAGGGAATGTCAAGGCTGTCTTTTGTCACCCTGCTTATTTAACTTATATGCAGAGTACATCATGAGAAATGCTGGGTTGGATGAAGCACAAGCTGGAATCAAGATTGCCGGGAGAAATATCAATAACCTCAGATATGCAGATACCACCACCCTTATGGCAGAAAGTGAAGAGGAACTAAAGAGACTCTTGATGAAAGTGAAAGAGGAGAGTGAAAAAGTTGGCTTAAAACTCAACATTCAGAAACCTAAGATCATGGCATCTTGTCCCATCACTTCGTGGAAAATAGATGGGGAAACAGTGGAAACAGTGAGAGACTTTATTTTTTGGGGCTCCACGATGACTGCAGATAGTGACTGCAGCCATGAAATTAAAAGACACTTCCTCCTTGGAAGGAAAGTTATGACCAACCTAGACAGCATATTAAAAAGCAGAGACATTACTTTGCCAACAAAGGTCCATCTAGTAAAGCTATGGTTTTTCCAGTAGTTATGTATGGATGTGAGAATTGGACTATACAGAAAGCTGAGCGCTGATAGCCGAATAATTGATACTTTTGAACTGTGGTGTTGGAGAAGACTCTTGAGAGTCCCTTGGACTGCAAGGAGATCCAGCCAGTCCACCCTAAAGGAAATCAGTCCTGAATATTCATTGGAAGGACTGCTGTTGAAGCTGAAACTCCAATACTTTTGGCCACCTGATTGAGCTGACTCATTTGAAAAGACCCTGATGCTGGGAAAGATTGAAGGTGGAAGAAGAGGACAACAGAGGATGAGATGGTTGGATGGCATCACTGACTCATTGTACATGAGTTTGAGTCCATGGTGATGGACAGGGAGGCCTGGCGTGCTGCAGTCCGTGGGACTGCAAAGAATTGGACATGACAGAGTGGCTGAACTGAATGTTATTAAAGGGCACACCTAACCCAAAATACTTTATCAATACCTGAGTCTGAGATTATGATTAGAATTATTCTTAGGTTCTTTTGGGGTAAGGTTGGGTATACATTTTCAGAGTAATAGGAGGGAAAACATCCTAGCTCTCTGACACATTGGAAGGGCTTTGTCTATCAGATTCCATGTAAGTTTTTATGAATTTTAATAGAAAGGGGTCAATAAGGAGGACTATGGGGTGTTTCTCAAGTCTGTTAGCCTTCCCTACCACTAAGCTTTAGAAGGGAGCCTCCCGCCTGTAAGAAACATGATGGTCTTCAGATATCAGGTAGAATGGTTGAAGAAGGATACCAGACTCATGTTAGACTGACTCATATTTTTTTATAGAAGGCAAGAAATATTGGCTATGGGATATGAGGTAGAGGAAAATTTAGCCATAGAGCCTGAAAGAAGATCCAGATATGTATGAAGAGGTTAAGAATAATCCTTAGCTAAAAGAAAAGCTTGTAGCTACTGAGAGGGATTGACTAGAACATCTTCTAGACCATCTAGCATATGCCAGGACATGCTAGAAGGGAGTCAAGGGCATTGAAAGTTTACAACAGGCAGCAAATCCACATTTCCACTTGTTTTTGTAAATGCTTTGTATTGCAGGGAGTAGGGGGTGAAGGTGGGATGGGGGAAGCATCAAGCCCCCCTCCCTTCTGAAAGCACTATACAGTTTCGAGGTAAACTGGCTATTCCTTCGTTTTGTGTCCACTTATTTCTAAACTCATGGCAATGATTTGCTCTGACTCTATTTTTGTTTTATTACATGAAGTCGCTCAGTCGTGTCCAACTCTTTGTGACCCCATGGACTGTAGTCTACCAGGCTCCCCCATCCATGGGATTTTCCTGGCAAGAATACTGGAGTGGGTTGCCATTTCCTTCTCTATTTGTTTTATTAGAGAGGCCCTATTTACAAAGGGCATACTCATCTCACCTTTAAAAATACTTTTATGTAAAGAGAAGTGATATTTTGTGTATGCATGTTTTTATTCCCATCAAACTATATCCTGTACTCCAAGCCTTCATCTCCTCATTGTTGTTATTCAGTGGCTCAGTCATGTCCAACTCTTTGTGAGCCCATGGACTGTAGCACACCAGACCTCCATGTCCTACTATCCCGAAGTTTGCTCAAACTCATTTCCATTGAGTTGATGATGCCATCCAACCACCTCATCCTCTGTCACCCCCTTCTCCTCCTGCCCCCAGTCTTTCTCAGCATCAGAGTCTTTGCTAGTAAGTCACTCTTCGCATCAGATAGCCAAAGTATTGGAGCTTCAGCATCAGTCCTTCCAATGAATATCCAGGATTGATTTCCTTTCGGATGGACTGGTTTGATCTCTTTGCAGTCCAGTGGATTCTCAAGACTCTTCTCCACCACCACAGTTCGCCTCCTACCTTTATACATATGTAAGGTCAACACAGCTGTGTTTTGCCATATTACAATGCTGCCTATACTGTTGCTGGTTTTATTTCATAATGCCATTAGCAGAAGAAAAGTATTTAAAACAAACATATAAGAAGTGTGCC
Source organism: Cervus elaphus (assembly GCF_910594005.1). Classification (NCBI taxonomy): domain Eukaryota; kingdom Metazoa; phylum Chordata; class Mammalia; order Artiodactyla; family Cervidae; genus Cervus; species Cervus elaphus. Next base: position 45,946,224 of record NC_057843.1, on the reverse strand, counting down.
TCTTATATTTCCTTGTTTCTTAATTCACTGCAGTTGTTTTCTCTGTAGGATGAACTGAGAAGTTCTGCAAAATTGAGTCCAGTGCATATTCTCCTCCATCAAGTGGCTATAGGACTGAGCTTTCTCCTTTTAGAAGCTTTTGGATGAAGAACTTGTCTGGTGAAACTATCTTAATAGAAAGCTATAGAATTGTAGCATCTTGGAGGAGTAACATGTTTACATAAGGATAACAGATACATGGCGTGTATGGTACCCATCCTCTACTTCTGCATTTCAGCCATGCTACTCTTTGCCAGTGAATCTCAGTGGGGCCTTAGAATCTGTGCCAGAACATGCTCCAGAAGACATTACCAGTTAGAATAGGAGCAAAATCAGTTTGTTGTCAGTGCATGGATTGTGTTGGATTGAGTAGTTTATAAAGTTGATATAGCAAAAAGCCATCAGGAGAGGGTCATTAAAGCACTTACCTTTTGATAAATGTAGGGAGTTGGAGGAAGAGGATGTCTTTCTGACTGTAGAGAAGTGGAGTTTTAAAGAAAAATGGTATACAGCAAAAATAAGTGTTGGGACAGGGGAGTTCACACTTTGTCTCTAAACTACCTCTGCCTGGTTACTTTGTATTTCTGTATGTTCTAATTCCCATAGACAGGAGAACTGAGAATCTGTAAGAAAAAAAATAACAACAACAAAAAACCACATTATGTAATTTAAAATATTTACCCCATTAGTTTCTACCATTTCATAGATCTTTTAGTCTCTAGGGAAGGTCTCTGCTGGGTAGAACACTGGCATAAAATAATCACACTGGAACCTTGTAAGGATCATACTTTCTAAAGTTACTTATTGATTGGGAAGCTTCTCTCTTCTGATCCTCCCAGGTCACTGTAATTTATAGTTATTTCTAAGGTATTTTAAAGGATATCACGTCCTGTTTTCACCTTCTTGATCAGAGCTTCCAAATGGATGAGCCTATTTTATCTAAAGAAAGGTTCTGTTGAATAGAATCTGTTTTCAGTTTCCTCTCTTGCATGAGGTGTGACATACAAAAATAACAAAATGCATCTCACTAAATTTAAAAGGTCCTTTCTGTCATCTGTGTACAGATATATTTCTAGGTGGCTTGATAGGACAACTCCTTAGAGAGTCTGACTTCAGAAAACTGTATTTAGGAGCAGTTAATAAATATTGCCTGAGTGTCGAATAGGTACTGAGGACGTTTTCCAAAAGGAAAATCCTGGAATCCAACCCACACAATGTTTCCATATTGGTCTCCTCTCTTTAGACAGACTTGATGATTGGGGACTGTGGTCTTGAACAATTTGGGGGTTACTTTTTGTTTTGCAACTGTTGGAAATTTTTTTTAAATCCCTATACAGTGAAGTTCATTTATATAGTTCTGAGTAATTTTTTCCTGTGCTATTGTTTATGTCTATGGCCCTGCCAAAAAGAACACAGGCTTCAAATTAATTTTTCCTATGCATACTATTTTATACATGTTCTGTCTTTATTTTTGGTTGTTGTGAGGTCACCAATTTTGTTTTCTCTTTGGTATCCAATATTCTTGGACAATTTTCTGTGGCCTCAGAGAGACTCAGAGGGAACAGATGTTGTATAAGCCGTATCCCCTGCATGTTTTCCCAGTTATATTTTCCTTTTGAAAGAGAAGGCAGAGGACAGCTCTTGTGTATGAAAACTTTTTTTAATGCCCAAAGACTATTTATTAAACCCATCTTACCTCTATTGTGAGAGAGAATGCTGCTTTTCAGATGGAATGATTGGTAAAGTCTCCAGCTGCTCGGAGATTGATAAAGGACATTTTGTAGATACCCATAACTCTGGATAGCATATATGAGCCACAAATCTACTTATTTTTTATTCCTTTATGCGGAGATCTTTTGAAATGCATGTTAAGTTCCTGCAAAAGTCAGCTAGTCCAGGACCATATGTCAGAAATCTTAGCAGTGATTAATCACTCTACTTGGTTGAAAGACAGAGACAACTTCAGTGTCTATGAACTTTATCATCTGGGCTAAATACCTACTATATCCATGGGCCTGTTCCAATTTGCCAAGTAAAGCCAGAAGTCCATGTCACAACTTTTGTCCTGTTTTTCTGTGTAAATGTTGTGCCCCCTCTGCTGCAAATGTTTGAAATAAGCTGAATAAACAGAACACAGTAGGTAACCTGGGGAGTGTTTTAATCAGAAATATTTTCACTCATGGGGTAAGGCTTTATATAACCTACTAGGAGTTGTGATTTGAACCACCCATTGCAAGCAATAAAGCATTGAAATGAGGATGTATTTTTTATCAGATTTCCAGCTCCATATTTATTTATTTTTTTGTCAGCTACGTATGTAAAACTTCATTGTGAATTGTACAGATGCATAACTCTACCTGCCTATTGGGCAATATGTTCAAATGTCAACTTTTCTTCCCAGATAATTTTTTCCAATATACTTTTTCTTCTGAGTGTCAGAAGATAATATAAAAATACAAATGCATTGAAGAGACAAATGCGAAATAAAATCTATCCTTTTGCATTGCACATCTTAGTATCAGATAGCTGATTTCCAATGCACATTGGGTTCTAGTGTCTTCTAAATGATAATTTTGCCTTATAGCATCAACATGGTGAGATATGAGAAAAAAATCTCTCTTTATTTATCTTTCTAAAAACATATTTTGCTATAAACTGTATCCTAAAATGTCATGTAATATATATGTGTAACATGTATGTACCATGTACACTAATAATAAACTGAACACCTATGTAATCACACCTATCTTGTGAAATATATCCATACCTTCTAAGTCCTTTGCATGTCTGTTCCTGAAACCCCTCCTATCCATCTACTCAGAGATAACTTCTATTTTGAAAGCTGTTACCATCTCTTACTTTTATTTTAAAATTGTATATCTCCATGTTTCCATAAATTACTTTTGAGCATACAGAAGTCAAAAATGACTTTTGAACTTTCTGTTAATATAAATAAATGCATACCTATGGCTGAGTCATGTTGAGGTTTGACAGAAAACAGCAAAACCCTGTAAAGCAATTATCCTTAATAAAAAAATTAATGAAAATATATTTTGTCTGTTTATTTTGCTCAACATTATGCTTCATGTTAACGTGGGTAGCTGTGGTTCATTTATTTTCACTACTGTATAGTATTCCATTGTATGAAAGAAAATCCCCTACTATTTATTTTAGCCATTCTGTCAAAGGTCATTTTGAGCTGATATTTATGTTTTCTTATTGCAAAAAACATTGCTAGAGAGATTTCTGGTCCATGTTGCCTGGTGATTATGGATAAGAGTTTTTCTAAGATATATATGTATATTTATCTAAGACTGGAGTTACTGAGTTGTAGAGTTTGGACAATTTCTACTTTCTCAATATCGCTATCCAGCAGTTGGTTTTTATTCAATTTTTTAGAACGTGTATTAAAAAAAAATCAAACTTGTGAATGCAACTTAAACTTGATGTTAAATTCTGTTTTCCCTGGCCACCACATGCCAAGAGAATGGCCCCTGGTTTATAGTTATAAACTGTAGATCTGCAGGAAGCTGTTGTTGGTAGCTTTGCTGTATTTTTTTTCTTTCTTGTCCTTTCTGATTATATATAATTAGTCCGGACAAGCTTCATTAGGGTAATGCCATGGTTCCTTGGCTGACTCATCACTACAGTCTTTCCCATTAGTTATATGATGAACAGTCTTTCTCTGCATCTGTAACTGAAGTGTTCATAGGTTGTTTCATCTGACTGTCACCCTATCCTTCTGGGAATAGTATTCCTCGTCTTTTTAAACAATTTAAACAATTTATTTTTAATTGATAAAATATATGTAATATAAAAATTACCATCTCAACCATTTTAAAGAGTACAGTTTAATAGTTTAATGTTCACATTGCGTGAATGCATGCTAGGTTGCTTCAGTTGTGTCTGATTCTTTGCGACTCCATAGACTGTAGCTGCCAGGCTCCTCTGTCTATGTGATTCTCCAGCCAAAAATACTGGAGTGGGCTGCCATTTCCTCCTCTAGGGGATCTTCCTGACCCAGGAATTGAACCCATATCTCCTGCAGCTCTTACATTGCAGGCAGATTCTTTACTGGTGACCACGGGGGAAGCCCGGTGTTCACATTATTGTAGACCAGTTGCCAGAGCTCCTTTTATCTTGCAAACTGAAACTCTGTGTCCATTAAACAATAATTCCCCATCCCTCTGTTCTGCCAACTCCTGACAATCACCACTCTTCTTTCTATCTCTATGAATTTGACCACTCTAGGTACTTCACATAAGTGGTATCACATAGTATTTGTATTTTTGTGACTGACATTTCACTTAGCAAAATGTCTTCAAGGTTCATCTATGTTATACCATGTGTCAGGATTTCCTTTATTTTTAAGATTGAATAATTATTCCATTGTATGTTTTCCACATTGTTTTTCTATTCATTCATCAATGGGCACGTGTGTTGCTTCCAACTTTTGTCCTCTGTTGATAATACTGCTATGAAAGGGGTGTACAAATACCACTTCATGACCCTGCTTTCAGTTCTTTTGGGTACATACCCCAAAGTGGAATTGCTGTTGTACTTCCTCTTCTTTGAGGAGTACTCCCCGCTACAGGTGGTGCTAGTGGTAAACAATCTGCCTGCCAGTGTAGGCAATGTAAGAGATACGAGTTCTATCCCTGGGTCAGGAAAATCCCCTGGAGAAGGAAATGGCTACCCACTCCAATATTCTTGCCTGGAAAATCCCATGAACAGAGGAGCCTGGCAGACTACAGTCTACAGGTTCGCAAAGAGTTGATCATGACTGAAGCGACATGATATGCATGCATACACCCCTACCCCATTCCAATTGTGTGGTTCTGGTGGAAGCTGCCAATTCAGTCAACACCATGCCTTTTCTTGTCACAGTTGACTGGCTGACAGGTGAATATCTGATCCAAACAAAGTCAAGAAGAATTCTTCCCTGGGAGTTTTCAGAGCAGAGAAAACAATTCAGCCTTCTCTGTGGTGGAAGCTGTGATGCTTAGATGCTGTCACTGGCCAGCTGCTCTGTCATGTGGAGACGACCCTTCTATGAGAGGAGAAAATGAAACCATTAGGCAGAAAAAAAGTGGAGATCAAAAAGTCTTTCTGGCACTTTCTTTTCTGTTCTTTCTACAGTCATATGACCTAATAAATTCCTCCCTTTAGTCAGTTGGTTTGAGTAGAACTTCTGTTTTTTGTAGCAAAAAATATAGTGATTAATACAGTGTCATAATTATACCTGCCTTATGCACTAGGGAAATTAAACTTTACATTGATCAAAGGTCAACATTGATTTCTACAATTCTGAAGGCTGTTTTAATGAAATGAGAAGAAATATAATGATATAAGACAGAGTTACTTGTGCACCACATCCCCTACTGAAACTGGCAGTAGGGAAGAATGAAAGAGTGAAACTGATCGTTTGAAATTAAGACGGTAAAAAGACAGTAATGAGCAATTGGAAGAAAAGATTTGGGTTCATCACAAATATTTGATGGGGAGATTGACTTAGCCTATAAACCTTGAGTATGAAAACTAGTAGATTTTGGGGATTACAAAATGCAGAACAACAAAATTTGTTGGGGGGTGGGGACAGACTTTTGGGGAATGCAGATTCATCTTAAATAAAAGAATCAGTATGGAATTCTACTTACAAATGACCTTGGTCTTCCCCAAAATTTGGAAACTGAGAATGAAAGAAAGTGTTCTGGATTTGCTGATTTGGAAAACAGGCATTTATAGATAGGTTAACTATTTTTTAGTTACAAAAACCAGAAATCTACTTTAACTTCAGTTCAGTTTAGTCGCTCAGTCTTGTCTGACTCTTTGCAGCTCCATGGACTGCAGCATGCCAGGCCTCCCTGTCCATCACCAACTCCTGGAGTTTACTCAAACTCATATATGTTGAGTCGGTGATGCCATCCAACCATCTCATCCTCTGTCATCCCCTTCTTCTCCTGCCCTCAGTCTTTCCCAGCATCAGGGTGTTTTCAGATGAGTCAGCTCTTCACATCAGGTGGCCAAAGTATTGGCGTTTCAGCTTCAACAGCAGTCCTTCCAATGAATATTCAGGACTGATTTCCTTTAGGATGGACTGGCTGGATCTCCTTGCAGTCCAAGGGACTCTCAAGAGTCTTCTCCAACACCACAGTTCAAAAGCATCAATTATTCGGCTATCAGCTTTCTTTACGGCCCAATGCTCACATCCATCCATGACTACTGGGAAAACCATAGCCTTGACTAATGGACCTTTGTGGACAAAGGAATGTCTCTGCTTTTTAATATGCTATCTAGGTTGGTCATCACTTTCCTTCCAAGGAGTAAGCATCTTTTAATTTCATGGCTGCAGTCAGTATCTGCAGTCATTTTGGAGCCCCCCAAAATAAAGACAGCCACTGTTTCCCCATCTATTTTCCATGAAGTGATGGGACCAGATGCCATGATCTTAGGTTTCTGAATGTTGAGTTTTAAGCCAACTTTTTCACTCTCCTCTTTCACTTTCATCGAGAGGTTCTTTAGTTCTTCACTTTCTGCCATAAGGGTGGTGTCATCTGCATATCTGAGGTTATTGATATTTCTCCCGGCAATCTTGATTCCAGCTTGTGCTTCATCCAACCCAGCATTTCTCATGATGTACTCTGCATATAAGTTAAATAAGCAGGGTGACAAAAGATAGCCTTGACATACTCCTTTCCCTTTTTGGAGCCAGTCTGTAGTTTCGTGTTCAGTTCTAACTGTTGCTTCCTGACCTGCATACAGATTTCTCAAGAGGCAGGCCAGGTGGTCCAGTATTCCCATCTCTTTCAGAATTTTCCACAGTTTGTTGTGATCTGCACAGTCAAAGGCTTTGGCATAGTCAACAAAGCAGAAGTAGATGTTTTTCTGAAACTCTCTTGTTTTTTCAATGATCCAGCGGATGTTGGCAATTTGATCTCTGGTTCTTCTGCCTTTTCTAAAACCAGCTTGAACATCTGTAAGTTCACAGTTCACATATTGCTGAAGCCTGGCTTGGAGAATTTTGAGCATTACTTTACTAGCGTGTGAGATGAGTGCAATTGTGCGGTAGCTTGAGCATTCTTTGGCATTTCCTTTCTTTGGGATTGGAATGAAAACTGACCTTTTCCAGTCCTGTGGCCACTGCTGAGTTTTCCATATTTGCTGGCATATTGAGTGCAGCACTTTCACAGCGTCATCTTTCGGGATTTGAAATAGCTCAACTGGAATTCCATCACCTCCACTAACTTTGTTCGTAGTGATGGTTCCTAAGGCCCACTTGACTTTACATTCCAGGATGTCTGTCTTTAGGTGAGTGATCCCACCATCGTGATTATCTGGGTCATGAAGATCTTTTTTATACAGTTCTTCTGTGTATTCTTGCCACCTCTTCTTAATATTCTGCTTCTGTTAGGTCCATACCATTTCTCTCCTTTATTGTTTCCATCTTTGCTTGAAATTTTCCCTTGGTACCTCTAATTTTCTTGAAGAGATCTCTAGTCTTTCCCATTCTGTTGTTTTCCTCTGTTTCTTTGCACTGATCACTGAGGAAGACTTTCTTATGTCTCCTTGCTATTCTTTGGAACTCTGCATTCAAATGGGTATATCTTTCCTTTTCTCCTTTGCTTTTCACTTCTTTTATTTTCACAGCTATTTGTAAGGCCTCCTCAGACAGCCATTTTGCTTTTTTGCATTTCTTTTTCTTGGGGATGGTCTTGCTCTCTATCCCCTGTACAACGTCTCAAACCTCCATCCATAGTTCATCGGGCACTCTGTCTATCAGATCTAGTCCCTTAAATCTATTTCTCATTTCCATTGTATAATCATAAGGTATGAATTAGGTCATTCCTGAGTGGTCTAGTGGTTTTCCCCACTTTCTTCAATTTAAGTCTGAATTTGGCAATAAGGAGTTCATCTTCTCAGCCCCAGTCAGCTCCTGGTCTTGTTTTTGCTGACTGGATAGAGCCTCTCTGTCTTTGGCTGCAAAGAATATAATCAGTCTGATTTCAGTGTTGGTCATCTGGTGATTACCATGTGTAGAGTCTTCTCGTGTTGTTGGAATATGGTGTTTTCAATGACCAGTGTGTTCTCTTGGCAAAACTCTATTAGCCTTTGCCCTGCTTCATTCTGTACTCCAAGGCCAAATTTACCTGAAGTGGAAAAGGAGGAGGAAAGGAAATTTACTGGAAAGATATGGAAGCGTCTACCATTTGGCCTCATAGAGGAGTAGTCCTTCATATGGGAATGCACAGGGAATGAAAACATTTATTTACTTGTTGCTATTTTCCCTCTCTCTGGATCCTCTCTTCTTTTTTTTGTATGTATTTCTACTTTATCTTTATTGCTTCTCTTTATAGTCTGATTTTCTCCATTTCCTCATCATACTCATATCTTAAGCAAGACCACTTCAGCCTTGACTTTACATGTCTTACATATCCAACACTTTAATTTCAGAGAAAGACAATCTGATTGGCCTAGGTTGGGTCCCATTTCCACTCTCGTCCAACTAGCAGTGCTCAAAGAAGCTTGCTATCTATTCAGCAAGAAGTGGGTTAACCAATGATCTGAAAGGATGATGTGGGCATTCTCTAACAGTGAAATGGGCAAAAAAGAAGAAATTACTGATTTGTATATATATTTATCTGGATAAAGGTGGGCATAATACTTATGGAGTTTGAACTATCAAATTTCTCAGAATTCTGTTTCTAGTTTTCCCTGTCAGTGTTTTAGTTACAGTTTTTAATGCTTGTATAGGCCTCACTATGTATTTTTTTTTTTTTTTTGGTACCCAGAAGATATATATGGTTAACTCCCACATTAGTGTAAGAGCATGTTGTCTGGAGCCAGAAGAACCTTAGAAGCACATTAGCCACTCTGTAGTTGAGTGACTTGAGCCATAATTTCCTTATCAATAAGATGGGGGTAATAGTGTATGTTCCACTTATCTTACAGGGTGTTTATAAAAGTTGAATGAGATATTGGGAGTAAAACTGATAATAACCTGTAAAGCAGTTTCAAAGAAATGGTAACTAGAGCTGTGATTTTCAACCCCAGTGTAGATATTCTGGAATCACAACATCATTTGTGAGGGGTAAGTGATTTTTTGCCTGTCATTTATTATTAATCATAAAGATCAAGTGTTTATGAAGCCCTTTTAAAATTTAAGAATATATTCAAAGTTATACTTATAATGATGTCACTCCTCTTCATTCATATTTCAACATTTTCCTTAGTGGGCAGAGAATAGGTGGAGTTTGGGATAGCACAGTGAGAACTGCCCATAATTTTGAATCCATTTCTGGCAGCGTGTCACCATGTGAGCTTCATCTACCACCTGTTATCGTGGCAGAGTGTGGTTGAGGGATTCAGAAATCACTGGACTATAACTGTATAAGGTGGGATGTGCATTTTCTCATTCACTGTATGCCCAGCAGTAAGCATAGGTCTGCTACATAGTTTCTCAGTAAATATTGAAACAACCGGAAGCTGACATTCTAAGGGACTATAGGTAGTTTTTCTATAGTAGGTAATAGAATTTCATTGTTGTACCAAGTGGGAAGGCATATGTCTTCCTTTCTCCTTCACATAGGAGAAAAGTATGATGTTCAGAGTATTTGTGGCTGATTTAAGTTAGTTGCTAAGTTGCTCCTTTGAGGTTCTAGAAGGAGTTGTGAACAGAACATTAAATTATGAGGCATTTTCTGATGTGTGCATCCTAAGCCATGAGGGATTTGTTGATGTTTTAATGAAAATAGTTGTTTAAAGTAATATAAAACCTTTGAATAGAAGGTGATTCTGAGGGACAGAAGTTTAAATGGGTGCTCCCCCCTTTGTTTTTTGGAAGGAAAATAAAATTAAGTAAAATCTTCATCCTGTGTGGGGGAGACTCTAGATAGGGAGGAAATTTGAACTTCCCTAAGAAAGAGTTATAGAAGATGCTGATAACCAGGAGATTAAGAAATGAGAGGGCTACAGTTGACGACTTTAGTCTTTAGATATTATTTCACTTTTAAAAAGTCGGTAACAAGTTGTTAAGTGATTTCCCATGGTGTTGGCAGAGTAGGTGTTGGGGAATAGAACAATTGCTCCTTTGAGGGAGCTTGTTGGGTGTTTGCCTCCTGTAGTTAGATTTTTCTATTTAAGAGAGCCATCTGCTTCATTAAACTTTCCAAGATCAGGCACTATCTGTAGGGAGTTCCACAATACCTTAAAACTGAGAGCTGCAGCAAAGTTTTAAGTTGCTGCCAGAAAACCAGATGTTAACCAGATTGTCAAGTTCTTTTTTCTTTCCAGAACCAAAGATTTCATGTAAGACTGAGTGAATGCAAATGTTGGACAATCCTTATAGTTAGAATTGGGAGGCAGCACTGGTCTCCTTTGGCCTCTGTTCATGAAGCACCTCCAGACTCAGTCAAAGGGAATTCTATTTATGGTGGTTAAAAAAAAGAGGGAGTGTAAAGGGAGAAATTCTGGCCTTTCACATTCTCTAATGCACATTCCTTACTGAGAAATTACATGTGCTAAATGCTGGGGAATTCAATAGATATTCCCAGGGCTGTTTCCTTAATCCAACATGCATTTCTCCAAGTTTTGGTTGGGTTTTCATTTCTAATTGTACCCTACAGACTGCCTACTGATCTCAGAAAGATTCAATGGAGGAAAAATATGTAATGGAAACTGAAAATGAAAACTGCTCCTTTCACGTCCCCCAAGAACTGACATTTGAATATCTGAATTATTTGGACTGGGTCTCTCAGTAGAGATTTGCAGGCATGAAAATAGGTATATGATTTCTAGAAACAAATGCTGAGGGAGGGCTGTGTGGTTAAATACTCTGGTGGGTAGGAAGGCATCCATTTTTGTTTTGACAAGTGCTAATATATTTCCTGGGATTAGGGAGTTCAGAGGTTCTCCCTATACCAACCAAACAAGGTAACGTTCATGTGTTCTTAGGGATCCAAAACTTATTTGTATTTTCTCCTTTTAACCTCTTTTCAAATTAAACTAAATCAAACACCAAGCAACTGAACAACAGCAGCAAAGCAAAACAAAAACAGTCCTTCCTTGTTTCTAATTGTGGGTCTTATATTTTCAAAATGGAAAGCATATGTTTTAGGTGAACACATTCTAATATTAACCATTATTTTCTCATTTCATTAGACAGAATCAAGAAAGAAAAACCTCAATTCTGTTGACAGGTTTGATTTATCTAGCATGGCTTTTTAATATTTTACTATTTAAATAGGTCTTTATAATTATTGTTATTGAAGTATAGTTGCTATACAATATTAAGTTATAAGTATAGAATAGTGATTCACAATTTTTAAAGATTATACTCCATTTATGAAATGGTTAATATGAAATATTGTTTATATTCTCTGTTATACAGTATATCCTTACAGCTCATTTTATACCTAGTGGTTTCTACCTTTTAATCCTTACCCCTGTATTGCCCCTCATCCTTTCTTTCTCTCTAACCACTAATTTGCACTGTCTATCTGTGAGTCTACTTCTTTTGTGTAATACTCATCAGCTTGTTGTGTTTTTTAAATTCTGCATATGTGATATTATACAGTATTTGTCTTTTCTCTGTCTGACTTTATTTAACTTAGCATAATGCCTTCCAGATCCATCCGTGTTGCTGCAAACGGCAAAATTTCATTCTTTTATTCTATTAAAATAATGTTTTAATTGTTATTTATTTAACTGAAGTTGGCCATATTTATTTAACTGAATCCATAGCTATTAATGGGCTTCCCAGGTAGCTTAATAGGTAAAGAACCCACCTGCCAGTGCAGGAGATGTAATAAGTACAGGTTTGATCCCTGGGCTGGGAAGATTCCCTTGGAGGAGGGCATGACAACCCACTCCAGTATTCTTGTCTGGAGACTCCCCCCATGGACAGAGGAGCCTGGTGGGCTACAGTCCATGGGGTCACAAAGAGTCGGACATGACTGAGCAACTGACACATACACACACAATTATTAATACTTATGAAAATCTTTTAATAGCACTAGGAGAATAAAAATACGTTGAATTCTTGGCATGCCAAATGTAAAGATCTTCTATACATATACCTGAATGTCCTGATTCTGTTTTTGACCCACTGATATGTCTTACTGTCATTGCAAACAAAAAGACATTCTCCTCTGTGATAGGAGCATGGTTTTCTGTCATAATGTGCTGTCACGTGATGAAAATGTCTTTAGACACACATATACGTATGCTTCTATTATTTAAAGGTATTTCAATTAAATTGATCATTTCTGTCACTGGAGTCTGCAAATATTTGGACTCAAATAGTATTGTCATAGTTGATTTCAATAATAGAAGGAAAAACTGGCTTAACACATCCGATAAGATGTGTTGTTGTTGTTGTTTAGTCTCTTAAGTCATGTCCGACTTTGCAACCCCATGAACTGTAGCACGCCAGGCTCCTCTGTCTTCCACTGTCTGTCAGGGTTTGGGCAAATTCATATTCATTGAGTCCGTGATGCTGTCTCACCATCTCATCCTCTGCCACCACCTTCTCTTTTTGCCTTCAATCTTTCTCAGCATCATGGTCTTTTCTAATGAGTTGGCTCTTTGAATCAGGTGGCCAGTGTTGGAGCTTCAGCTTCAACATCAGTCCTTCCAATGAATATTCAGGATTGATTTCTTTATTTCTTTTAGGGTTAACTGGTTTGATCTCCTTAAAGTTCAAGGAGATGTGTAGGGTCAGGGATATTCCATTTCTTAGTGTCCTTCATTCTTCACCTACATCAGAGGCCTACTTCAGTTCAGCTTCCTTGAGGACCCTCAGGGAGAGTTGAATGAAACAAACTGTTCCATTGCTAAGGAAGGAGAAGCCTACATTTCCTACATTTCTGCCTTTACAGATAGAATATTTTTGTTCACAGAAAGAATATTCTTACCAATTTCAAAAGATATAAATTGCTATATTAACATCACCTCTCAACTCTGTAGGATTTTCCATAGCTGCTTTTGTGATCATTTATGATATTTTAAATCTTTCTGTTTTTAGCACACATTATCCAATCAAATCAATGTAGCCTTCTGAAGCACTAGTTTGCAGCTACAGGAGAAACATCCTGTTCCCTGTAATAACAATAGTTTAAGGTGCTGGCATCAATTTTTTTATTTACCACTGGCAAGCAGAAAGCTCATCATCGTGGGTGCACTGATCTTTTTCCAACTGTATTTCCTTCTCTCCAAGTAACAATGTATTATACTGTCATTCCCTAGAAAACCTTGCGTTTCTGCTACTAAACCATAGAGCTGCTATAGACAGAACAGCTTTCTTATCAAATGAGCCATGGATTTTAAAACTGCCAATTCAATAAGAATTAACATCAAGTTTCACTTAAAAAATGAGAATATCATTCAAAGAACATTTGAAACCAAAAAAGCAGTCACTTCTTTAAAAAAATTTAATCATCATAATCCCTTTTCAAGAATTCTCTTCACTCCTAGAATCTGCAAATAATATGCCCCAGATTTTCATTACAAATCTGAGTAGTCTGCCTTTCAGTTTTCCAAGTATGAGAAACTTCTTGGCTATTTGCCTGGGTTGTGTATCTCCTACACTACCAAACCAAGTTTGAATCAATCTTAGAGCAATACTGATATAAAAAAAGGAGAAAGCCCTGCAGAGATCTCAGCAGTAGAAACAACTAAATTAGCTTTTGATCATTCTAACAATAGAAATAAATTGTGAGTTCCTTTTTGGCAGAGGCCATATCTCTTTCTTTCCATCTTCCCAATTCTGCCTATCACAGAACTGAGCATGTAGTAGGTACTCAATAAATTCTCCGAACAAGTATGTCTCTTTTTTCCTCCAGTTCAGAAAGCACACTCATTAGACAGCTTTAAGAAAATGTAAGAAGAAAAAATTCACTGAAGGTCTTGCAAGCCAAATTTCAACATAGTTGATTTAGTAAATGCATAGTTTGAAGAAAGGCCTCTATTGACTCTGCCTGCTGTCAGGTCATTTCCCCAAGCCCACTCTTTCTCATTCCCTGTAATCCCCAAAATAGTTCTTAAATACCTTTGCATATGAAAAATTCATATCTGCCATGATTACAGCTGGCTGAATGAGACATCACATTCATACTACTATGCCCCTGTTGTTGGGTTTAAGGGAATTCAGAAATTTACATGTTGATAATTGTATCAGAGCCCTTGTACCTATCCAGTCACGTATGTGGTGAGTGCTCACTATGAACTGGGTCATTCTATGCTCTAAGAAAACAATAGTGAACAAAATAGACCTGTCTCTTTCATCCTAGAGCGTAACACCTGGTGAGAGAGAACAGAAATAAAACAAGTAAGCTTTAGAGTAAGCATAGAATTCTGAGAAAATCAGGAAGCCAAGAGGAATAAGAGTTTCTTTTTAAAAAAAATTTTATTGTGGTATAGTTGATTTAAAATGTTGTGTTAGTTTCAGGGGTAAGTAAAGTGATTTAGTTATACATATACATATACTTGTTCTTTTTCAGATTCTTTGCCCATATAAGTCATCACAGAATATTGAATAGAGTTCTCTGTGCTATGAAGTAGATCTTTGTTGGTTTTCTGTGTTACATATACTAGTGTGGGTTTGTTAACCCCAAGCTCCTGATTTATCCCTCACGCCCACACTACATTTCCCTTGTGGTAATTGTAAAGTTTGTTTTCACTATCTGTAAGTCTGTTTCTGTTTTGCAAATAAATTCACTTGTGTCACTTCTAAAATTAGATTCCACACATGAGTGATAGCCTATGATATTTGCCTTTCTCTGTTTGACTTACTTCACTTCGTGTGATAATCTCTAGGTCCATCCATGTTGCTGCAAATGGCATTGTCCATTCTTTTTATGACTGAGTAATACTCCATCCTGTATATGTACCATAACTTCCTTATCCCTTCATCTATTGATAGGCATTTAGGTTTCTTCTATCTCGTGGCTGTTGTAAACAGTGCTGCAGTGAACACTGAAGTGTTTGTGTCCTTCTGAACTGGTTTTCTCTGGATATATGCCCAGGAGTAGAATTGCTGGATCATATGGTAGTTCTGTTTTCAGCTTTTTAAAGAACCTCCATACTCTTCTCCATAATGGCAATAACCAGTTTACATTCCCACCAACAATGTAGGAGGGGGTTCCCTTTTTTCCACACCATCTCCAATATTTAATGTTCATTTTGTTGAGACATTTGTTTTTCTGTTTATCAGGGATATTGACTTGTTTCTTCTCTTGTACTGTCCTTATCTAGCTTTTGTATAAGAGTTATTCTGACCTTTTAAATGATTTTGAAAGTGTTCCTTTCTCTTCAGTTTTTTGGAAGTGTTTGAGAATTGGTGGTAAGTCTTCTTAAAATATTTAGTAGAATTGATCAGTGAAACCATCTGATTCTGGGCTTTTGTTGTTGCTGTTGGGAGATTTTAGACACTGGTTAAGTCTCCTTATTTGTTGTTGATCTGTTCAGATTTTCTTTTTATTCATAATTCAGTTTGGTAGTTTGCAGGTTTCTAGGAAAGTCTCCATTTCTTCTAGGTTGTCTAATTTATCGAAGCATAATTGTTCACAGTATTTCATGATCATATTGTATCTGTGAGGTATTAATTGTAATGGCTCCTATTTTGAGCCTTCTCTCTTTTTTCTTTGGTTAGTCTACCTAAGATTTGCTGATTTTGTTTCTCTTTTCAAAGAACTGATTTTTATATTTGTTAATCTTTTCTATTTTTCTCTATGCTCTAGTCCACTAATTTCTGCTCTAATCTTTTTTATTTCCTTCTTTCTGCCAATTCTGGGCTTACTTTGTTCTTTCTTTTTATTTCCTTGAAGTATAATGTCAGACTTTGTTTGAGATCTTTCTTTTTTATTGGTGTAAGTGTTCATTGCTATGGAGTTTCATCTTAGATTTGTTTTTGCTATATCCTATAAATTTTGATATGCTGTGTTCCACTTTTATTTGTCTTGCTGTCAAGATTTTTACAATTTCCCTTTTGATTTCTTCTTTGATCTTTGGTTGTTCAAGAGTGTTGTTTAATTTTTGTCTTTGTGTATTTTCCAACTTTCTTTTTGTTATTGATTTTTAGTTTCATATCCTGTGTCAAAACAGATACTGGAAATAAATTTTATCTTCTTGAATTTGTTTTTGTGGCCTAACATATGATCTATCCTAGAAAATATTTCACATGCTTGATCAGAGTGTATATTCTGTTGCTGTTAGATGTTTTTTTGTATGTCTGTTAGGCCCACTTGATAAAATGTTGTTCAGATCTGCTGTTCCCTTATTGATTCTGTCTGGATAATTTGTCCATTGTTGAGAGTAGAGTATCAAAATCTCCAATTATTATTGTATTGCTGTTTATTTCTCTTCTTAGCTGTTAATATTTGTTTTATATATTTAGGTGCTCTGATGTTGAGTGTATGCATATTTACAATTTTTATGCCTTCATGAATTGATCCTTTAATCATTATATTATGACATTTTGTCTCTTGTGACCATTATTAACTTAAAGTATTTTTTTTTTTTTTTGCTATAAGCACAGCCACCTCTGCTGTGTTTTGATTACCATTTGCTTGAAATTTTTCCATCCCTTTACTATCAACCTATATGTGTCCTTAAAGCTTTAGTCTCTTGTAGGCAGGAAATCATTGGATTTTGTTTTTTAATTGTAAAATTAAAAAAATCTATTCAGCCATTTTGTCTTTGAATAGAAAATTTAATTGATTTACATCTAAGGTAATTATTGATAGTAGGAACTTCCTATTGGCATTTTTATTGTTTTCTTTTCTTTTTTTTTGATAGTGGAATGCAGTTTATTACACTGGCAGGCCCAAGGCAGAGTCTCCTCTTAGCCAAGGACCCCGACCAGCATTTGTGAAAATCTTTTATACCCCATGTGTATGTGCCCAACCCACCAGCCCAAATCCCTGAGGCTTACAAAGGAAGGGTAAATACAATCACAATAACCCCATCATTCACGTGTTATGTGTTCAAACAGTTAATAATCAATAAGCCTGTGGTTACATTCCGATAGATACTGTCCGGAGGCAGGGGTGATTAGTGTCTGTTTTCTCTTAGGCAATGAGTAACCTGGATGTGATCTTCAAGATTCTCCTGCCCAGAGGAGGGCTTATCCTTCCATTGTCATTCCCAGAGGTGCTAAGCACAGAGTTCAGAGTCCATTGGAGAGGCGGCCTAGCACGATCAACACGGACAGGCCTGAGATGGAGTCCAGGCCCTATGAATTCCTTCTTCATTCCCCCCTCTTGATGCTCTTAGTTTACATAACGAGCATCATTTATTGAGATATATTGTACCTTAGCCCTCCTGCCACCCACATGAGAGAATGCACTGTAGGAAGCAGGGCCCACAAAGCAGTATGATCAAGATTACTATAACAGCAGTTCATTAGACATGGCTTTCACTTGATTTTGCATATCCTCCAAGGCAGTAGATACATCTTCAGACAGGTCAGGGATGTACACACAGCATTCGCGCAAGTGAGTATGTCTAATGCCATCCTATTTTGAATTACTGCCTTCCTCATCTGAATCTGTTCTTCGTTCAAAGCTTGAATGGCTTTAGTACTGTCTAAGAGGGCCTGTTTAGTGAAATTAGTTAAGGCCTCTACCTTAACCATGATATCCATTGTCCCTACAGAGGGTACAAACAAGGCAGCAAGATAGTCATACCATTGGAACACAGATAGTGTCCATCTTGGCATGCAGATAAGGCAGGTTTACTGGAGGCCGCTTAATTCTGCCATGGGCGAAAGCAAATCCTAATGTGCAACGCCCCACCCAGTCAACTGGTAACCATGGCCATAAGTTAAGCCCACAGACTCGCTGGGTCCCATTGGGGGCTACCCAATGGATTCCAGGGCAGTCGGAACCGGGCCACTGAGCAGACTGATTGGGGTGATAGGTAACTTCCAAGATTTGTTTACATTGTTCAGGGCACAAATAACAATTCTTTTGGGTCTAGGGGATGGTCTCCAAATCCAACTTTCTGTTCTTTTTGTTCCCAGCAAATAGTAGCAGGGGCAATCAACTGTCCTTTCTCAGGAGTCATCCAGAAATATTCATCCCAGACCTGGTAGTATTGCCCAAGGTACCGGGAGGCCTGTCCCCCTTTTGTAAGGGAGCCCTTTTCCTCTTTAATTCTCATATATGAGGTATAAGCCTTTGTTATCTCCATAAGGCTGGTGTTCATGTTAAATGTAACCCTATGTCCCTGGCCCATTGATGGCTTCTTCTTACACCAGGAGAGCAAAGAAAGGTTATGGTTGGTGAGAGAGAGGCCTTTCTGTTGTTAAAGTTCCCATAACGGAGTGGCAATACACACCAGGGGAGTCTGTCCATTACTGACAGGGGCATAGCCCCACATACCCAAGTTCAGAATTGCATTGGTGAGGCCAAGCAGCAGGAGTCGTTTACCCAGCTCCATCCTGTAGAGGGCTCGTCCGGGACCTCGTTTTCTTCTTCCTCCTCAGAATGATCTTGGTTTCCCATGGGTCAGTGGGGTCCTTCTGGGTGGTCCACTCGGCGTCCTCCGGGTCACGTGGTATGCCTTCTTTGCTCTGGTGTGATGGATCAAGGGACAATACCTGCAACTTTAACTGAGGCAAATTTGTTGACACCTGTTTTCTTATGGGAGAAGGCCTCCCATACACAATTTTGTGTGGAGAATAGCCTTGGGACTGTGGGGTCATCCTGAGTCTGAGCAGAGCCATTGGAAGCAAGTCCACTCAGGAGCAGTCAGTCTCTCTGATCCACTTGGAGAGTCTCTTTAAGTGTCCGGTTGGTTCATTCTACCATCTCAGAACTCTGGGCCTATATGCAGTGTGCAGTTTAAAGTTTTGCTTACGTGTTGTACTAAATCAGCTACAAAAGCCGAGCCATTGCCTGATCCAATGCTGGTAGGAAATACTGTCCTGTCCCTGGGCCAGATGAGGTTTTCCGGTGGGCCTGAGATAGACTTTCCCAGAGCAGCAGCTTGCACTGTAAGTCTCTTGTCTGTTCTCTTTCATTCCCTCTGGCTCTGGCAGAGCGTAGTCTCTGCTTAATTCCTATGTCTCCCTCCCCTTCTTGTCAGTACTCACCGGGAGAGGCAGGTATAGCTTGGGCGGTTCGGTTGGAGCGGGATCCTGGAAGTGTTGGCCAGAGGCTTCTGTCACCGGGATCGGAGCCTGCCCAAACGGCGGCTCTGCGAACTCTGGGAGAGCTGGCAGAGGAGCAGCAGCTGTTGCAGAAACTTCACCTGGCCCTGGATTGGGCATTAAGGCAGCCTCCGGTCCTGGTGAAGCACTGGGAGGCAGGCGTGTCATTATCCAGCATGGGGGAGGGGTCAGGTCATCCCCGTCCAAATCCTGCCAGACCCCAGAGGGAGAAGAGGGATTGGCGTGTCTTCACCTGCTGGTCAGCACAGCTGAACCAGAACATCACATGGTCCAATACTGTTTCTCCCTTGAAGTCCGTTCTGCCTTGGTGGGCTGAGCGCTCAGTTCCCCTGCAGCCGTCCACTACTTGCTGACATGAAAGGTCCGGGCGTTGAAAAGCAGAATCCTTCCAGAGGGGCGAGGAGCCTTCCCCCCTCTAGGAGATTCAAGCTACAAAGCCTCGGGGTGGCCTCAAATGAGACCTGTCTCGTCAAAGTGAGGAGTTTCCTGGCCAACGCACCAAATGTTGTAGGCATGCTTTCCGGGAAACAAACTCACTCAGAAGGACAATGCAGATAGTGGAGTGCAGTTTATTACACCGGCGGGCCAAGGCAGAGTCTCCTCTTAGCCAAGGGCCTGTTTTCTGATCCCTTATTCCTTGCTGCTTCTCTGTCTTCCTTTGTCATTTGAATACTAGGGGTAGTATGCTTTGATTTTTTCTTTTGTCATAATCTTTTATTTATTTATTACAGATTTTTCCATTATGGTTATCATGAAACTTAAAATATTTTATACTTACAATATGCTGTTTTGAGTTGATAACTTTGATAGCATAGAGAAACAATATTTTTTTTCTTCTCTCCCCTCTTACATTTAAGGTTTTGGTGTTACAATATTTCTTTTATTTATGTTGTGTATCCAATACATAATTAGTACATAGTTTTTAAAAAATGTTTATTTTTTTACCTTTTAGGCCAGAATTGTGATTTATTCACCATTATTACAATATTAGGGAATGTGGCTTCACATCTACCATTTACCATTTCCAGTGAGTTTACACATTATGTGTTTTTTTATCATTTCCAGTGAGTTTTATACATTATATGTTTTTTACCATATTGATTACAGTAAGTCCCTTAGGTATGATCAAGTTCCATTCCTAGAGTGAATTTGTAAGACCAGTTTGTTCATTAAGTCCAACAAAGTTAGTTAGCCTAGGTACCCAACTAACACAATTAGTTATATAGTACTATATTGCTATAGATTTACAATACTTTTCACACAAATAATGCATAAAAAACAAGTACCAAAAATTGAAAAGTGTTTTTAATCTTACAATATGGTACCTGAAAAGTACAGTAGTACCAGCTACATTACCACTGCTTTTATGCTTACTTCTGAACATCCTGGGCTTGAAATAAAGATAGTGTACTACTGCACTCTATATAGTTCTGTACAGTAAAGTACACAAAAATACAACCATTTATACCATTTACAGAGCATGGTGCCATTTATAGAGTACTGTTCATGAAGGATGAATGCATGCGACAGTGTGCTCCTTACCTAGGTGATACTGGGCTAAACTCCATGTTCAGACAGGGTCACAGGTCAAGGTCCTCAGCTGCACAGAGGCCCAGGCTGTATCTGTGATCAGGCAAGGCCACAGGCTGTGCTCCACGGTTGGGAAAGGTTGCTGGCTGGGCTGTCTGATTGGGTGGGGCCTCCAAATGTACCCTCTAGCTGGGTGGGGCTGGAGACTGCACTGTGGTCAGGCTAGGTCGTTGTCTGGGCTTCCTGGTTGAGTGGGACTTCAGGCTATGCTCTGCAATTGGGTGAGTTCACTGGCTAGCCACCCTCCCTGGACAAAGCCATAAGCTCTGCACAGAAATTAGGCTGACTGTAGGGTCAGGTCTGTAGGCTGGACTCCAAGGCTGCTCAGCGTCACTGTTGAGGCTTGCTGACTGTGTGAGGCTAGAAGTCACCCTCTACAGTTGGGCAGGGTTGCTGGCTACTGGGCGGCTCCATAGGTGGTACAGCTCGTTGGCTCGGGATCCGAGTCAGGCAGAACTGTCAGCTGAGCTCCCTGGCTAGACAGGGCCATCATTTCAGCTCTGCTCATGGGCAGAGTCTCTGGCTTACAAATCTGCTTTGGCATTACTGTAAGCAGGAAGGTTGGCCATCATAATCTGATAGTTGCTATAAGCTCTGGCCCCTTCTCTGTCTCTATTTGATCACCAGCGGTTGAGCTCCTTAGGTTCCCCTAGTGTTCCCTGTAAGGGCCTGAGTGGGCCTCCTAGGGAGGCATCCCACAATGTTGAGGAATCTGGTTGTCTACTTTGGGCTTCCTTTCCCCCTAGAGAGACCTTAGGCCAGGGTCAAGGTAGGCCTTTCTTCCTATGGCACTGTACTGGTTCGGGGCAGAGGTGGTGCAGTCAAAGTGCACTCCTCTTACCTTTCTGAGGCAGTTCTTCTTTGTCTGTGTGGTCCCGGGGGCTTCAGCCGCATCCTCAGATTTTCGGATTTTCACAGTGGTATGTTGTCTGTGAAGAGTTGTTCGTTGATCTTCTTGTGAGAAACACTGAAGTCAAGAACAAACAATGTCACCGTTTTGATGATATCACTCCTCTTCATGATCTGCTGATTTCTGAAGTTTATCCTTGGACCTTATTCACATAGGAAGAATTAGAGCTATGCTGTGCATTTGGAGATAATTAATATCTTTACATAATGTGTAAGAGGAAACTATTTTACTCATGTTCTATGACCTTGAAAGCATGGCCTGAAAGAATCTAAAAGCAGAATAGCTTTATTTTCCTTAAACTGTGTGTGTGATAAAGGGCATTTCTAACAAGGGTTGTTGTTGTTCTTCAGTTGATCAGTCGTGTCCAACTCTTTGCAACCCGATGGACTGCAGCACACCAGGCTTCCCTGTCCATCACCATCTCCCAGAGCTTGCTCAAACTCATGTCCATTGAGTTGGTGATGCCATCCAACCATCTTATTCTTTGTTGTCCCCTTCTCCTCCTGCCTTCAGTCTTTGCCAGCATCAGGATCTTTTCTAATGAGTTGGCTTTTTGCATCAAGTGGCCAAATTATTGGAGCTTCAGCTTCAGCATCAGTCCTTCCAGTGAATATTCAGGACTGATTTCCTTTAGGATGGACTGATTGGATCTCCTTGCAGTCCAAGGGACTCTCAAGAGTCTTCTCCAACACCACAGTTCAAAAGCAACTATTATTCAGTGCTCAGCCTTCTTTATGATCCAATTCTCACAGCCATAAATGACTACTGGAGAAACCATAGCTTTGACCATATAGACCTTTGTCGGCAAAGTAATGTCTCTGCTTTTTAATATGCTGTCTAGGTTTGTCATAACTTTCCTTCCAAGGACCAAGCGTCTTTTAATGTCATGGCTGTAGTCACCATCTGCAGTTATTTTGGAGCCCAAGAAAATAAAGTCTGTCACTGTTTCCATTGTTTTTCCATCTATTTGCCATGAAGTGATGGGACCAGATGCCATGATCTTCATTTTTTGAATGTTGAATTTTAAGCCAGCTCTTTCACTTTCATCAAGAAGCTCTTTAGTTCCTCTTCACTTTCTGCTGTAAGGGTGGTGTCATCTGCATATCTGAGGTTACTGATATTCTTCCTGGTAATCTTGATTCTGGCTTGTGCTTCATCCAGCCCAGCATTTTGCATGATGTACTCTGCATATAAGTTAAATAAGCAGGGTGAAAATATACAGCCTTTACATACTACTTTCCCAATTTTGAACCAGTCCATTGTTCCATGTCCAATTCTAACTGTTGCTTCTTGACCTGCATAGAGGTTTCTCAGGAGGCAGTTAGGGTGGTCTGATATTCCCATCTCTTTAACAATTTTCTAGTTTTTTGTGATCCACATAGTCAAAGGCTTCAGCGTAGTCAGTGAAACAGAAGTAGATGTTTTTCTGGTATTCTTTTGTTTTTTCTATGATCCAATGGATGTGGGTAATTTGCTAGCAACAGGTTGCAGTTTTCAAATGACTTGAATCAAAATTCATGAAGACTGCTGATTTGAATTTCAGTATACATGTATGGGTGTGAGAGTTTGACTATAAAGAAAGCTGAGCACCGAAGAATTGATGCTTTTAAACTGTGGTGTTGGAGAAGACTCTTGAGAATCCCTTGGACTGCAAGGAGATCCAACCAGTCCATCCTAAAGGAGATCAGTTTGGGTGTTCAATGGAAGGACTGATTTTGAAGCTGAAACTCCAGTACTTTGGCCACCTGATACAAAGAGCTGACTCATTTGAAGAGACTGTGATGCTGGGAAAGATTGAAGGCAGGAGGAGAAGAGGACGACAAAGGATGAGATGGTTGGATGGCATCACTGACTCAATGGACATGAGTTTGGGTAAACTCCGCGAGTTAGTGATGGACAGGGAGGCCTAGCGTGCTGCGGTTCATGGGTCACAGAGTCGGACACGACTGAGCAACTGAACTGAACTGAACTGATGCTTACTTATTAACAGTGAGACCATAAGCATGTTAAAGGTCTCTGAACCTCAGTTTGCTCATCTGTAAGGTGGGAAAATTTTCTGTTTTACAGCTTTCTTAAGGACATTAAATAAAATATTCTTTCTGGAACTTTATGTCCAGAGCCTGGCATTTAATAGACATGCAATGGATGTAAGCATTCTCATTCATTATGGATGCTTGCAAGAACCTGTGCATTATTTAGTATCTCGAAGCTAAAAATAATTTGAAAGACTCACTTTCAGTTCAAATACCACAGCGGTTCTTAAAAAGATGATAAATAGTCTTATAAAGTAAAAGCTTATAGTTTAAAACCATTCAGATATGTAAATTGTACAGATCTGTGAAAATACAATAATAAATTCTAATAGCAATAACTATAAGAAAAACAAAAGTAATGATAGTAGCTATAATTAATTGCAAGTTTATTTTGCTCACAGAGAAGATGATCTTATTTAATGTTTGCAAAACACTTGGATGTTTATTATTCACATTTTTTGGATGTGGAGGCATAGAGATTAAGTTAATTGCTCAAGATCATGTAACTAGTAAGCAGAATACCCAGAGCTGAGAACTAGTCTGTCTTAATCTAAAGTCCAAGTTCTGATGTGAGCAGTACCATTCTGGGGCCTAGGCCTATGGCCCCTTGCCTTGCATCCTACACATAGAAGGATCTCTTCTGACCCTCGTCTGGTGTGTCCTTTTCTTAGAGGCCAGAGCCTGAGGAGCCAAGGGGACATGCTCACCCAGAGCCTGTGACCTCTTCTACACCCCAACTTGGATACTCCAGGCCTTGAAATTCTCTGCATTCAGAGTCCCCAGCCAGCTTTCCAAACTTGCTTAGACTTATACCCAGTATATCCTCCTGAGCATGGGCCATCCCTGGTGTGCACACCCCAAGTGGACTTGTGAGCTGGTATGTACGCAAGTGGACAGATGGGGCACCTTGAGGTGTGGGATGAAATTGAGGGTGATAAGAAGGAGGTGGCTTGAATACAACCAGGGTACTGTCATGTTCTCCTGGGGGCTGGCTGTTACATTCTGGCCTGTAAATTTTAGGAGTTCAAGAACTCTAAATCTGAATCCGGTTTTTCAGGTCATAGTGAAGGCATTTTTCTCAAGAGAGGAGATACAACAAATTTTACTTGATAGTTTACTGTCTTGATTGATAACTTTTAGTTTTTGAGGATAGTTACAAGAGCTAATTTAAAAGAAAAATGCTTTCTGCTCATTCCGATATTTGGATTGTTTGGAGGTCTGTCTTTGGTAATTACTTTTTCCTTGGATATGGGCCTTTTTTTTGGGGGGGGGGCTGTGCTGGGTCTTCCTTGCTATATGGGCTTTTCTCTAGTTGCAGTGAGTGGGGGCTACTATCTAGTTGCAGTGCACAGGCTTCTCATTGTGGCGGCTCCTCTTGTCGCAGAGCATGGGCTCTAGGGCACGTGGACGTCAGTAGTTGCAGCACATGGGCTCAGCAGTTGTGACTCCGAGGCTTTGGAGCACAGGCTCAATAGTTGTGCACAGGCTTAGTTGCTCCACGGCATGTGGGATCTTCAGCGATTGAACCCATGTCTCCTCAACTGGCAGGCAGATTCCTTATCAGTGGGCTACCAGGGAAGCCCTGGGCTATATTTTTTGGATTTTTCATAATTCTAGTGATTATGGATTATATTTAGCACATTGTGATTGTATATTATAAAGACTGTACATTTTACTGTGTTTCTCTTCAGGGTTGTTTTGTTTGTTCTTTTTCCATTTTGTTCTAGCAGACAGTTAAATGACCTGAACTCATGCTTTAAACCCAACTTCTTCTTTGTGGGTAGAATCTAAGTCTCAGGTCAGCTTTTTTAACCTTAGCTGAGCTGTGTGGAGTCTTCCCAGATAATAAGAATGGGCAGAGTTTTTATATCAGATTTGGGGTTACCAGTTTTCTGGTTCTTCTTTCTGAAATTTCTCTCCTCACTTTCCTGTTGCTATGGTTGCCTTGAAATCTCTCTCTTTAGTAAGCCAGTAGAACTGCAGGCTTCAATCAGCATGATGGTGAAAGGGACCTGCCCTTAAACTACAGGCTTTAAAACTCAGGAAACTCATTTCTGTTGTCTTCTTTTAAGTGTCCACTCCTACTCTCTGCCCCAGAATCTGCCTTCTTTTAGTTACATGTAAACACAACTAATGAGTTCTTTACTAGTTATTCTCTTGGATATGAATATCACTCATTTTAGACAGCCAAACAGAATTTCATTTTATTTAAAATTTTCAGTATTATTATTTTTCCTCTTGAAAAATAATAATAATCAACCCTTGGCTTTTTGGGTTGATTTATTTTTTCCCTTGTGCTTATCTGCAAAATGCTTATTTGGTCACCTACAAAATTATTTATCTTTGGACCTTTGAACTATGTATACATATATATGTATATAACTGATAGTCAAAGTTATTGTCAATATGTACATTTAAAGAAAAAAATGTAATTTTTGTGAAAGTAAGTATCTGTTTGTTGAAGGCCAGACTGCATTGCCTAATTTCCTATTGTGAACTATAGCAGTGTATACATATTGTCCCTTGATGTTAATTGAGTCCCAGACCCTACTTGCCTTACTACTCTAATCCGTTGAAAAATATGGCAGCGATATTATTAATATTTCCAGGTTGTAGAACTTCTGTGCTCTGGTTTACCAGTTGTGTTTTAAGTTAGAGGATGCTCTATTTGAGCTAAGTAATTGGAGCAGAGTGTACTAAAGACCAATAACGGAAATTCAGTACCCAAGGATTTTGCTAACAAAACATAATCCAAAGAGAGAAAAATCTAAGAAAGATAATGTTTCATTTATATATGTTACTTTTAAATCTCTTAAGAAGGGTACTCATTTGAATATATGGCTGAACACTTGTAAAAAATCTGGGAATTTTTCATTTCAAAGAGAGGTTTCAGATGCAGATGATTCTTTATACTGAAATACACCGATACTGAATAATGAATGAAAGGGATTCAACTCTGGAGGCATTACTGCTGGTTTCTAATAAGCCCAAAAGACAGTCCTTTGACTGAAGAAGCAATGGGAGGGAGCATTTACCTGTTACCCAAACAAAGTTACTATGTAGAGAGGGCCTTCTCTGCACTGGGGTTAGAGATGATAAATGTTCCAGAGACTATTCTGAAATAAAGGTTTTTTTTTTTTTTTTTAAATATATGTATTAACATCACCATATACCTCAGTTTGCTCTGCTTCCTATAACAAAAGTAATGATTCAGGATGACTGAAACATTTTGTAAATATGAGGTTTTTTTTGGTCAGGACTACTATTTGTGTGATTTTTCTGCCAAATATATTTTACTCATTAATACAAAATTCTGTATGTATCAATTTCTCTGTAGTAGCAATGGTTAGAATCTAAGTTTCTCTGACAATAAATATCTTGACTAGTGGAACATATATGTTATATTTTGTTCTTCTTTGATGATTCAGAAGATAACTCAATATCTCATTGTACTTTGGAGCCATTACAATTATGTACATCATTTTCTGTTAATATATTGACTCATATTAATTTTTCTAATACCCATTTGTTGAATCTGGAGGAGGAAATGGCAACCTATTCCTATATTCTTGCCTGGAAAATTCCATGGACAAAGGAGGCTGGTGGGCTACAGCCCATGGGATCACAGAGTTGAATATGACTGAATACATACACACACACACTTGTATGTTTTCAGCATGTAAAATACCATATTATACATATGGCTAGAAATAATGTTTAACAGTGTCATTTAATAAAATGACCTAAAATTAATAATTTATTACACTTTGCATAAGTTTTTGTATTTCCTAGATTATTTTTCTCCCATATCACAGAGGATGACCCTCATGAATCTAAAGAATACATGAATTATTTACTGTCAGAAATCTGATAGAAGCTGAAACATAAATATAGTTACCTAAAATTGGAAGCATAAGTTGCAGTTCTTTTTTTAAATCATAATTTTGTTTGTTTATTTTTAACAAGATGGACTCTCTCCTCAAAGAGAAATTTGTTGCTGTCACATAAAAGTTGATAGGTCTGATCTTGATGCCTTCATCTCTGATGGAAGGTTGATACTTTTGATTCCCCTCTTAAACTGAGAAAGACTCCCCTCACTCCACCTATTTTTTTCCTTTGTCAACCGTTATTTTAGCCCTTAATCTGTGAGTCAGAGACCTAACAGGAAACATATGGAGTAATTTAAGTAAATTAATAAAAGGAACAAGTGTGGCCAGGGCTTAAGGAAACCAGAACGTGTCTTTAGCTTTCTTTGACTGAAGAAGCAATGGGAGGGATCATTTACCTGTTACCCAGACAAAGTTACTATGTAGAGAGGGCCTTCTGATAGGAGCTGTGACCTCCTACAGGGACATATCAACCTGTCACAGCTGGTCAGGGGCGACCCCTGGCAAGAAACTCCCTGGCCCCACTTTCTTCCTAATTTTTTTGGTAGTTCTAATTAGCCAAGTCCAACGAACAGTCAGAGACAAAGGAACCTCCAAGGGCTTAAGGTAAGTATATAGATGTGGACATTGAATCTGAGGACACAGATGGAAAATATTCAGCATGTGCTGCATCATATGTTACCAAGTCAGTATCCTGACTGCTTTCTTCTAGATGCAAGGATCCACGTTTCCCAGAATCCCCTTTGCTGTTGGGTTCTTAATTTTGGTCTGACGATAAAAGCCACTTGTGGGAGGTTAGAAGGATGAGGAAAAGTGAGAGACCTTTCTTTTCCCTACACAGTGGTGGACACGAGTGCCCAAGCAGTTCCAAACAGCTTCTAGGAAATTCCTTGAGAACCATCCACTTCATGGAAGACTGTAATAGCTGGTGGGAACATTTCAGAAGTTTTGGAGATTCCATAGCCACATTCCAACAAAAGGGCCATCAGTTGAGCTCATTGGTAGCAGCTTTCCTATGCCTTTGTTCTCTCAGCACTTTCAATGGCTATATATGTCTCTATTTCCAAATTTAGAAAATGTGGAATGGTTGCAGTTTTTCTGACTGATTTCTGATTGATACGCAGAACATTTCCTGTCTTCTGAAGTGCTTGAAATGTTCATTTTATTTGAAGAGGGAATATTGGGATAAATGATCAGCTTGACACTAATACAAGGCCACAATGGGGAACCCTAAGGATGATGAGACACCAGGATGCTCTGGGAGTGTGTTAAGGTGAAGAAAGGAGAAGGAAAATGGAGTCATGCTGTGCTGCTGCGTTCCCTGGGATAGCTATGAAGAAGAATTCCTTTGTAACTATGGAGTTGGATGGCACTGTCAAATACCTAATAGATATGGGCCAGTTTTGGTTTTGTAAACAGTAGTCAGTTGATTCAAGTATATTGTTATTATGATTTCAAGGCTATTAACCTCTTAAGAAAGTGACATATACCCCTTTTGCACACAATTTAGCTCATGGAGTTGCTCTCTGAACAGCTTCAATCACAGCTTAACCTAGTGGTTTTCTACTTAAGTTGCATATTAGAATTATCTAGGAAGTTTTTTTAAAAAAATCATACCAATTCCTTGCAATAATCCCAGATCAGTTAAATAGAATCTCCAGGCATCAATGATTTTTTTTTTGGAGCCTTACAGGTGATTATAATGGACAATCATATTGAGATGTGGTTCTGAAGCCTTGCTACTCAAACTCTAATCCCCTGATCACAGGATGGGCAGCCATCCATCTATCCACCCATCTGCCTTGATAGCAGCATGGGCAGCTCTATCCCAAGTCTTTTGAATCAGAACCTGCATTTTAAGAAGATCCCCAGGTGACTTGTGTGCGCTGTTAAAGACTGAGAAGCACTAGTTTGGCCACCCTAAGTAGGCAGAATTTACCATTGTTCCATCATATGATCCCATTAGCACTTGTCTGCTTTCAGAAAGCTTTGTTAAGGTATAATTGTGCAGTTTGATGAACTTTCCACTGTGGAACCATGAGCACAATCAAGACAATGAACATATCCATCATCACCAGAAGATTCCTTCTGCCCTTTTCTATTACTTTTTTCACACTCCTCACCTCAGCACTTCCCCCCAGCCTTATCCGCATGCAACCATTGATCAGCTTTCTGTCACTAGGATTAATGTATTATATACATGCAATGATATAATGCATGCTTTGTTAATCTGGCTTCTTTCACTTAGCATAATTATTTTGAGATTTATCTGTACTGTTGTATGCCATTCTTCTTTATTGCTAAGAAGTATTCTATTGCATGATGTAATACAATTTTTTTTATTGATCTGTTGATGGGCACTTGGGTTGTTTCTAGCTTTGGCTTTTACAGAAGAAGTTGCTATGAATTTTCATGTACAAATCTTTTATGGATATGTGTTTTAATCTTTTCTTGGATAAATACCTATAAGTGTAAAGACTAGGTTTTACAGTAGATGTGTGTTTAACTTTTCATAGAAATCTTTTTCATAACAATCCTCTAAGGTAGGTATTATTGTTGATCTCATTTTTCAGTTGACAAAAAATGGTCCAGCGAGGTTAAGTGATTACATTGTCTATTGTGAGATATTTCCTACTCTTTATAGTGATAACTCAGTGTTGACAAAATTTTCACAGTTCTTGGATATTTAATTATAGTCTTTATTACAGTTTGGGGAGCACTCCTTGCTTCTAGGCCAAGTATGAGTCAAACCTTTTGGTACAGGGAGGGTCCTTACATATTCAGAAAACTCCTTTTCCTTCTGGCCATCATATATTATGAATTAACAGATGATGCTGATTGAAGTCAAATCCCATGATGGCTGTTGAGAAATCTACTGGTAGACAAATTGCCATACTTTTTAGAAGATCTCTGTATCAGTCAGGCATTACTGTGTAATAAACCTGAATGCTGAAATCTAAGAGCTTTCATTAATTTTCACTCGTCTGTGAATTGGCTGGGAGCCATAGGATCAAGGCTAAACTTGGCTGGGTAACTGTTTGAAGCTGTATGTGTGATTGAGCTCTGCTTTTCATTGTGTGTTGGGCTCAGGTTAGCTCCATTAGTCTTCGTTTGAAGGCCCAAATATTAATTATCAGTGCAATTATTCTTTACGAGCCCAGCCTGTAAGCTAAATTTACTAAAGTCAACTTGCAAAGGATTGTTAGTAGAACTAATACAATGGAAGAATAGAAATAGCATAAGTAGGAGTAGAATGGGACAGAACACAGAAATTTCACAGAATTTTTTCTTACAAGTAGGATACCTTTAGCAGACTCTACAGTTATTTCTCACCATCAAACTGTGAAGAGGCTGATATGTTTGCTTAAGGACTCTTGGATAAATTAAGGATCAAATAAATTCCATTTCGGTTCAGTTCAGTTGCTCAGGCGTGTCCGACACTATGCGACCCTGTGAACTGCAGTATACCAGGCTTTCCTGTCCATCAAAAACTCCTGGAGCTTACTCAAACTCATGTCCATCGCGTCAGTGATGCCATCCAACTGTCTCGTACTCTGTCATCCCCTTCTCCTCCAGCCCTCAATCTTTCCCAGCATCAGGGTCTTTTCGAATGAGTCAGTTCTTCACATCAGGTGGGCAAAGTATTGGAGTTTCAGCTTCATCATCAGTCCTTCCAGTGAATATTCAGGACTGATTTCCTTTAGGATGGACTGGTTGGATCTTCTTGCAATCCAAGGGACTCTCAAGAGTCTTCTCCAACACCACAGTTCAAAAGCATCAATTCTTCTGCACTCGGCTTTTTTTATAGTCCAACTTTCACATCCATGCATGACTACTGGAAAAACCATAGCTTTGACTAGATGGACCTTTGTTGGCAAAGTAATGTCTCTGCTTTTTAATGTGCTGTCTAGGTTGGTCATAACTTTTCTTCCCAGGAGCAAGCATCTTTTAATGTCATGGCCGCAGTCACCATCTGCAGTGATTTTGGAGCTCCCCAAAATAAAGTCTGTCACTGTTTCCATTGTTTTACCATCTATTTGCCATGAAGTGATGGAACCAGATGTCATGATCTTGGTTTTTTGAATGTTGAGTTTTAAGCCAGCTTTTTCACCCTCCTCTTTCACTTTCATCAAGTGGCTCTTTAGTTCTTCTCGTTCTGTCTTAAGTGTGGTGTCATCTACATATCTGAGGTTATTGATATTTCTTCCAGCAATCTTGATTCCAGCTTGTGCTTCATCCAACCCAGCATTTCTCATGATGTACTCTGCATATAAGTTAAATAAGCAAGGTGACAGTATGCAGCCTTGACGTACTCCTTTTCCTATTTGGAGCCAGTCTGTTGTTCCATGTCCAGTTCTAACGGTTGCTTCTTGACCTGCGTACATATTTCTTAGGAGGCAGGTCAGGTAGTCTGTTATTCTCATCTCTTTAAGAATTTTCCACAGTTTGTTGTGATCCACATAAAGTCTTTGGCATAGTCAATAAAACAGAAATAGATGTTTTTCTGGAACTCTCTTGCTTTTTTGATGATCCAGTGGATGTTGGCAATTTGATCTCTGGTTCCTCTGCCTTTTCTAAAACCAGCTTGAACATCTGGAAGTTCATGGCTCAGGTACTGTTGAAGCCTGGCTTGAGAATTTTGAGCATTACTTTGCTAGTGTGTGAGATGAGTGCAATTGTGTGGTAGTTAGAACCTTCTTTGGGATTGGAATGAAAACTGACCTTTTCCAGTCCTGTGGCCACTGCTGAGTTTTCCACATTTGCTGGCTTATTGAGTGCAGCACTTTCACAGCATCATCTTTGAGGACTTGAAATAGCTCAACTGGAATTCCTTCACTTCCACTAGCTTTGTTCGTAGTAATGCTTCCTGAGGCCCATTTGACTTCACATTCCAGGATGTCTGTCTTTAGGTGAGTGATCCCACCATCGTGATTATCTGGGTCATGAAGATCTTTTTTGTACAGTTCTTCTGTGTATTCTTGCCACCTCTTCTTAATAT
Source organism: Cervus elaphus (assembly GCF_910594005.1). Classification (NCBI taxonomy): domain Eukaryota; kingdom Metazoa; phylum Chordata; class Mammalia; order Artiodactyla; family Cervidae; genus Cervus; species Cervus elaphus. Next base: position 45,913,598 of record NC_057843.1, on the reverse strand, counting down.
CTTCTGCTTCTGTTAGGTCCATACCATTTCTGTCCTTTACTGAGCCCATTTCTGCATGGTATCTCTAATTGGTATCTCTAATTTTCTTGAAGAGATCTCTAGTCTTTCCCATTCTGTTGTTTTCCTCTATTTCTTTGCATTAATCACTGAGGAAGGCTTTCTTATCTCTCCTGGCTATTCTTTGGAACTCTGCATTCAAATGGGAATATCTTTCCTTTTCTCCTTTGCTTTTTGCTTCTCTTCTTTTCACAGCTATTTGTAAGACCTCCTCAGACAGCCATTTTGCCTTTTTGCATTTCTTTTCCATGGGGATGATCTCAATCCCTGCCTCCTGTACAGTGTCACTAACCTCCATCCATAGTTCATCAGGCACTCCGTCTATCAGATCTAGTCCCTTAAATCTATTTCTCACTTCCACTGTATAATCATAAGGGATTTGATTTAGGTCATACCTGAATGGTCTACTGCTTATCCCTACTCTCTTCAGTTTAAGTCTGAATTTGGCAATAAGGAGTTCATGATCTGAGCCACAGTCAGGTCCCAGTCTTGTTTCTGCTGACTGTATAGAGCTTCTCCATCTTTGGCTGCAAAGAATATAATCAATCTGATTTCGGGGTTGACCGTCTGGTGATGTCCATGTGTAGAGTCTTCTCTTGTGTTGTTGGAAGAGGGTGTTTGCTATGACCAGTGTGTTCTCTTGGCAAAACTCTATTAGCCTTTGCCCTGCTTCATTCCATACTCCAAGGCCAAATTTGCCTGTTACTCCAGGTGTTTCTTGACTTCCTACTTTTGCATTCCAGTCCTCTATAATGAAAAGGACATCTTTTTTGGGTGTTAGTTCTAAAAGGTCTTGTAGGTCTTCATAGAACTGTTCAACTTCAGCTTCTTCAGCGTTACTGGTTGGGGCATAGGCTTGGATTACCGTGATATTGAATGGTTTGCCTTGGAAACGAACAGAGATCATTCTGTCGTTTTTCAGATTGCATCCAAGTACTGCATTTCAGACTGTTTTGTTGACTATGATAGCTACTCCATTTCTTCTAAGGGATTCCTGCCCACAGTAGTAGATATAATGGTCATCTGAGTTAAATTCACCCATTCCAGTCCATTTTAGTTCGCTGATTCCTAGAATGTCGACATTCACTCTTGCCATCTCCTGTTTGACCACTTCCAATTTGCCTTGATTCATGGACCTAACAGTCCAGGTTCCTATGCAATATTGCTCTTTATAGCATCAGACCTTGCTTCTATCACCAGTCCCATCCACAGCTGGGTATTGTTTTTGTTTTGGCTCCATCCCTTCATTCTTTCTGGAGTTATTTCTCCACTGATCTCCAGTAGCATATTGGGCGCCTACCAACCTGGGGAGTTTCTCTTTCAGTATCCTATACTGTTGCCTTCTCATACTGTTCATGGCGTTCTCAAGGCAAGAATACTGAAGTGGTTTGCCATTCCCTTCTCCAGTGGACCACATTCTGTCAGACCTCACCACCATGACCTGACCGACTTGGGTGGCCCCACACGGCATGGCTTAGTTTCATTGAGTTAGACAAGACTGTGGTCCTATGATCAAGTTGGCTAGTTTTCTGTGATTATGGTTTTAGTGTGTCTGCCCTCTGATGCCCTCTCGCAACACCTACTGTCTTTCTTGGGTTTCTCTTACCTTGGACGTGGGGTATCTCTTCACGGCTGCTCCAGCAAAGTGCAGCCGCTGCTCCTTACCTTGGACGAGGGATGTCTTCTCACGGCTGCCCCTCCTGACCTTGAACGTGGAGTAGCTCCTCTCGGCCCTCCTGTGCCCGGCAGCAGCGGCTCCTAGAGTACTGCATTCTACTCTGGTCCTTGAGGAAAGCCTAAAAACGACCTTGATAGCTTATAGAGAACTCTCAAAGTGATAAACTCTAGTCTGCCCTTTCACTTAAAGTTTGACTGTTAACAGACTGATGATTTAGCAGTATGAATAAGTTTAGCATACTGGATAACAATGAACTTTCTGGCATAATATGTAAGGCACTGATTCAACTGACTTTGAATGAGATCATTAAGTTGGTGTTAACAGAGTGCAAATGAATGAATGACTGGCAGATAAGAGCTTTATATGATTTTAAAATAATAACATTCTTAATCTGAGATAATCCGTTAGCTACAAATGCCCTAAATGTTCTTAGACTAAATCAGACTTTGATTGAAATAACATTTCACCTTTTCCTCTGTAATTAGTGTTTGTGTATCTATTTGGGAGCAGATAAACATTTTCCCACTCATGTTATCTAAACACAAAATGAAAATAAAGACATAATTAGTATAAATATTCAGTTCTTGGTAGGGTGTCACAGTCTAAATTAGAATTCATTAATTCTAATGTCAGAAATTCGTTGTCCTTATAAGACAGGTGAACTAAGAAGACTTGACTTGCAAATAATGGTACCACACCATCACCACCATTTGAACTAATTTGATGTGGCATCATGCAGATGAAACATGGACATGGTTTCCTAGGAAGAAATGCTTTTGGAGATAGGCAAAACATTGGCAGATGATCTCTACCTGCCAGCAGTGGAATAGGTGATAGTCTGGCTAAGAACATTGACATCTCCTGAATCTTTTGTTAACATAGAGGTGCTCTTCACTGACAGGTTAAAAAATGAGTCATTTCAATTTTATATGTTGTTATAATATTCAGCTTACCCTTTCATTCTTACTAATATCTTAATACTAGTTGGGATACAGAATTCATAGAAGATGGAGTTTTTAAAAAATAATTTTATTCATTTATTTATTTTTGGCTGTTCTGAGTCTTCATTGCTGTGTGTGTGGGCTTTTCTCTAGTTGTGACGAGTGGGGGCCACTCTTCATTGCAATGCGAGGGCTTCTCATTGTGGTGGCTTCTCTTGTTGCAGAGCATGGGCCCTAGGTGTGCGGGCTTCAGTTGCAGCCCATGGCCCCAGTAGTTATGGTTCCTCTAGAGCACAGGCTCAATAGTTGTGCAGGGGCTTAGTTACTCCACAGCATGTGGCATCTTCTTAGACCAAGGGTTGTACCCGTGTCTCCTGCATTGGTAGGCAGATTCTTTACCCCTGAGCCAGCAGGGAAGTTAGAAGCTGGAGTTTTAATTAAGCTTATATTGAGGACTCCCATGATATTTCAATGGTAAAGCAATGTAAGACACAACCAATCTTCCAAATTCAAGTTCATGTCCCTCAACTAATGTTGCTTTAACTTTTGTCTATGACATACTGTGCATGCATTAGAGAAAGTTATTTTTCCCTCATATCATTGGTGCTCTAACTTGAACGATAATAAGTATTTCAGGGCTGCTTATTAAAACTGTAGATTCCTAGGACCTACCCGAGAGTTTCTGATTCAATATATCTTGAATGAAATGGAAAATCAGCATTTAAAATAAATCCCACAGGGATTTTGAAGGTGGTCATGAGCTCATGCTTTGATGTAGATGCCGTTAGACCTTTGTGATAAGGAGCAGAGCCGTCTCATGGAGATAGAGGGTGACTTGTCTTATCATCTTGGTGTCTAGATGTATCCCTGCGTGACCTCTTCTGCTCTATTACACAAGACTTGAAGTGGAAATGCCTCAAGGTAAACATAGATTTTAAAACGACATAAGCAACCAAACAATATAAAGCAGAAAGATTTAAAAACAATTTGAATAAGTAGTCAAGGTTGAGAGAAAATAGTACAAATAAGAAGGTATAAAGTCTTGATTATTGTTTGTAACTAAGCTAATAACAACTTGGTTCACATTCTCTGGGCAGCCAAAACAATAAGAAGCTACAGTTAGTTCTCCAGTCAGTTTTCTGTTCCCAAAATGAGGAATAAATACCCCTGATTTAGCAGAATTTGCTGAGTGCTGGGGCAGGCCATGTCCTCAGCTGCTTTCTTCACTGATAGGAAGGGTGACCTATTCCCCCACTTCTCTGTTGTTTCCCTACTCACGAAAGATGAGGTATGTGTTACTATAATCTAGGTGCAGAAGGCATCCATCTGGCCCCAGATTGCCAGATCTTCTTCTGTTTATTTCCTTTAAAAGCTGAAGATTGGCATGAAAAGTATTTCTCCGTAACTCTCACACCTTTCTTCACTCATCCCTTCATTGATCATATTTACAACAATCTTCTGTCTTGCAGCAGAATCATGTTCTTCCATCTAGCAGAGTCCTGCACAAGGGCTACCTTCTCTTGGAGACCTTTAGCCGCATGATGGTATTCCCTGTCTTATTAAACTCTATCTAAGGGGAACTGCAGAATATAGAGTTTTTACAGTTGAAAACATGATAGGAACCAAAGTCATACCACCTTTCCCATAATTTTAAGATCCCACTCAGCTTTTAGATCTGGACAGGAAGGAATAGGACTGACATAGGCTCCTGACTGTTTCTTGCTACTGAATTTAGTAGGATGAGAAAAAATCTTGAAAGCTGCTTTTTAGATTTTGTCTGGAAGCCTGCTTGCATCTTAAAATCATTGCTACACTTATGTGGAGGTGAAATCTAGATGATGAAATTTGAAAGGCAAAAACGAAGATTTTCAAGTACTTTGTAGTTTAGATTTGAAATTCCACCATTGCCAATTCATTCCTTTGTGTTTAAAACTTTCAACCTTGGTTGTATCATGAAATATACAGGATGATTCAATATGAGTACATTCATCAACTTCAGTTTGTAGCAGAAGGACCAGGATTAATTGAGAATGCTGAGATGCTAGAAGCAGAAATCACTTACAGAAGGAACATAGGTGTACAAGGGAAGCAAGAATTAAAGATATTTATCTGTATCATAATTTTATCATGATCATGGCATCCGGTCCCTTCACTTCATGGCAAATAGATGGGGAAACAGTGGCTGTCTTTATTTTTTTGGGCTCCAAAATCACTGTAGATGATGACTGCAGCCATGAAATTAAAAGATGCTTACTCCTTGGAAGGAAAGTTATGACCAACTTAGACAGCATATTAAAAAGCAGAGACATTACTTTGCCAACAAAGGTCCATCTAGTTAAGGCTATGGTTTTTCCAGTAGTCATGTATGGTGTGAGAGTTGGACTATAAAGAAAGCTGAGCACCAAGGAATTGATTCTTTTGAACTGTGGTGTTGGAAAAGACTCTTGACAGTCCCTTGGACTGCAAGGATATCCAACCAGTCCATTCTAAAGGAGATCAGTCCTGGGTGTTCATTGGAAGGACTGCTGTTGAAGCTGAAACTCCAATACTTTGGCCACCTGATGTGAAGAACTGACTCATTTGAAGAGACCCTGATGCTGGGAAAGATTGAGGGTAGAAGGAGAAGGGGACAACAGAGGATGAGATGGTTGGATGGTATCCCTGACTCAATGGACGTGGGTTTGGTTGAACTCCAGGAGTTCGTGATGGACAGGGAGGCATGGTGTGCTGCGGTTCATGGGGTCACAAAGAGTCAGACACAACTGAGTGACTGAACTGAACTGAACTGATTCTTGCCTATCACACTGGGGTAGAATGAAATAGTCTATTTTCTTTGGGAGGTGCCATGTTATCTGCTCGTAAAAGATGTAATCTAAAAAGAAAGGAAAACTTTTTATGTTAGGGATGCTTTTTCACTAAAATTGGCACATGTAGCACTGATATATTTATAATATAAGGGGCCAGAGAAGATCATAGTTGGCAGCTGAAGCCATGAATAGGGGAGTGCAGGACTGCAGGTCACAGCAGATGCCACTGAGAACCTTAAATGAATTTTTCCCCAGACACTACTTATATTCTTTGTAAGTTGTTGCTTTGGTGGCTAATGTGTTGATTCCGTGATCCCATGGACTGTAGCCCACCAGGCTCCTCTGTCCATGGGATTTCCCAGGCAAGAATACTGGAGTAGGTTGCCATTTCCTTCTCCAGGGGATCTTCCTGACCCAGGGATTGAACTCACATCTCCTGCATTAGCAGGAGCCACTGGAAATGAGTGGCTCATTACCACTGAGCCACTGAGCCACCTGGAAAGCCTATATTATTTGTGGATAGTGAGACTTGATTCCACTGGGAGAAGTCACAGATCTGGAGTGGATTTTATCCAGAACATTAGGGAGGGGACATTGTTAGAGAACCTTCTAGTCACTGTTTCCTACTTAATATGGCAAAGTTTGTGTTAATAACGCCTAATGACCCGATGTCTAATAATCTGGTAAAATCTGGGCAAAATGTAAGTGTTACTCCATTTGAAAATGGACAGTCATATGGTCTCTTTGTTTCATAAAGCACATCTCAAAAGTATAGTATGGTGTAATTGTCATTGCACGTGAAAATAAGCCAGCCTTTCCTAAGATTAATCTGAGGGAATGGTCTTAAATGTAAAAGGAAACTGTTCAGTGAAGTGACTGGTCTTGAGAGCATTTTAGTTACACATTATAAAGGAAAATTACATTAGCTCTTCATGAAAGGAAAAATGGGAGAAACTAATTTTCTTTTCTTATTTTTTTTTTTTTAACATTCCCCAGTGGTATATTTTTAGAAGCTATTTTGAAAGTAAGGTATCTTTTTGCTTAACACAAACATCCTCCAAACTTATTTGTAGGCTAAGGCCCAATTTTTCTGTATGAATTTAAAAATGTATTTAATTCAAAGCAAATTATTATTGTCATAATAATAGAACATTCTTATTTAAATCTTCATAGATTTTTAAAATTATAATATCACTTATATAAATTATATAAGTAGAAGTTATATACAATTATATAAGTAGAAATTAGGATCTGAAGTCCCTGATCAGACATGATGGAACCCACAATGTAGCCCAAACAAATCAACCCTTGTCACTCTGCTGCATGTCCTTGGATCTATTACCCAGAGCACAAGATTTGCAAATCCTAATTCCCTGCAGGTTCCCTGGGCTGGAGGTTTGTTACTTTGTGGCCTTCTAATCCTTACTAGGGTAATGTTCTTGCAGAGAATGGGGCCATAGCAAGGGGAGGCAAACTTAAGCAAAAGAGGGACCATGACCCCATTAGCGGTAGATTCTGAGGTCAGACTAGGTAAGGGTTTTTATTATCGTTGAAGTAGGATCACTGTGAGTAATTCATAGCTCTTAAGACTTTAAGGTAGGGACTACCTGTCTCTCATTTTTGAGCATTATCTTTGAGTAGGGAAAAAATTGGTAGACCTTTTTCATATTGTCCCTGGAGTCAACCAGCAGAGTTGTTATCTTGGTATTTTCTTTTGGAGAAAAGAATTGGTTCAAAGTGATGTGGAGTATAATCTTTCCTTTAGAAGTTTGACTCACAGCCAGCAACAAATGGATGTTACAGATAAAAGGAATCACAGTTAATAACAAGGCAAGAAGTATAGAGTTACCTAGGAGATTACTCTTCTTCCAGGTCTACTTTTATAGGTTCCTCTCTTCTTAGAAATGCAGTGGATTAGATGAAGTGCCATCTGTAGGAATTGTGGAACACAAACATGGAATTGTGGAAACAATTATGCCAGCCAAATAAAAAGCCTTTATCAAGTATACATTAATAACATTGAAACTGTCCTTGTAACATAAAAGACATAGTTTCTAGAAAAAGCAAATCCATTCATGGAGAAAATCAGTAAATGAGTACATAAAAGCTATAGAACATTGGAGGTGGGAGATTTCTTAAAGGTTATCTGCCCAACTGCATTGAATAGATGTGGAAACACACTCAGAAAAGTTGGTCAAGTGCTCAGGCTTGCAAGGTCAGAGGCAGGGCTGGAGTTGGATTAGAATACAGGATTCCTAAATCCTATTTGAATCTTTCCCTTTCTTTTCTCTACATACCGTGTCTCCAGAGCTGTGGTTCTCAAGCAGGGGCAATGTTGCTTCCTGGGTATACCCTTTGGCATTATTTGGAGATGATTTTGTTTGTCACAAGTGGGTGTGTGTTGGCAGGGGGAGGGTTGCTATTGGCACCTACTGGGTAGAAGCCAGGAATGTTGTTGAAAACTGTACAATACACAGACAGTCCCTACAACAATGAACGATCTGAACTAAAATGTCAACATTCAGGAAACTAAGATCATGGCATCCAGTCCCATCACTTCATGGCAAATAGATGGGGAAACAGTGGCTGACTTTATTTTTTGGGGCTCCAAAATCACTGCAGATGGTGATTGCAGCCATGAAATTATAAGATGCTTACTCCTTGGAAGGAAAGTTATGACCAATCTAGACAGCATATTAAAGAGCAGAGACATTGCTTTGCTGACAAAGGTCTGTATAGCCAAAGCTATGGTTTTTCCAGTGGTCATGTATGGATGTGAGAGTTGGACTATAAAGAAGGCTGAGCGCCAGAGTTGATGCTTTTGAACTGTGGTGTTGGAGAAGACTCTTGAGAGTCCCTTGGACTGCAAGATCCAACCAGTCCATCCTAAAGGAAATCAGTCCTGGGTGTTCATTGGAAGGACTGATGTTGAAGCTGAAACTCCAATATTTTGGCCACCTGATGTGAAGAGCTGACTCACTGAAAAGACCTTGATGCTGGGAGGGATTGGGGGCAGGAGGAGAAGGGGACGACAGAGGATGAGATAGTTAGATGGCATCACCAACTCAATGGACATGAGTTAGGGTAAACTCCGGGAGTTGGTGATGGACAAGGAGGCCTGGCGTGCTGTGGTTCATGGGGTCACAAAGAGTCAGACATGACTGAGTGACTGAATTGAACTGAAAATGTCAATAGTGCTGAGGCGAGGAAGCCTGCTTTAATAGCAAATCTTGCATTAAGTGAACAGAGTGTGAGAAAAACTAGACTTAAAAATAAGCAAATGCTTTATAAAGAATTTACCAAAGGTTTTATTAATTGATCATGTACTCTAATGTGAGAATCTTAAATAAGGCTTAGTCAACAACAAAGTCAGAGACATAAGTACTGTAAAATATCCTGACACTTACATGAACAAAACATGAACACAACTGAGAAATAAACATGATAATACTGTTATTTCTCTACATTCTGTAGGGTATAGTTCGATTTCACAGGTTATTCTTCATTATTAGAGTCTTTTTATTATTATTTTTTTTATTATTAGAGTCTTGTAACAACCAAGCCAAGTGGGAATGGGAAGCATTCCTATAAATATGAAAACTAAAGCTCAGAGAGCTCAAAATTTTGCCCCCATCATACATCATGGGTATTCAAACCCAGGATTTTTGTCTCCAACAACAACGTTCTCTCTAAACTTCTGTGTTGTCTATACAATATATAGGTATATATATTTTAAAAATGTGTAGTCTAGAACATGAAAGTTCTTAATGTCTTATATGTTTTGGAAGTATGTGCAGAGAGAACTAGTCTTATTTCTCACTGGGAACCAGAAATGAAAATAGTTAATAATATTTTACAGGAGCTTCTCTCCCTAAAAGTGGATTAATTTAAAAATCACAACTTGTTTAAAGTTTCTCTTTGTAGGATCCTTAGAACTGTGTTAAGGTGGAGAAAGTCATGACTGGAATCCATTGAAGGGTCCAGATAAATGTCACACCTATTGCTCTCAGATAATTTCTCATGCACTTTTTACATGATTCCTTTGCTCACTGACTTCAGCAGAGTTATGGGGATAGGGTAAAGGTGACAGGACTTTATTATGATCTCTTGGAATCAAAAGACCATGATCATCAAGAATGTCAACTCTGATACTTTGGGAAAAAAAATCTTTGTTTTCAGTTTCTGAGTTTCTGTCCTTTCTGAAAAATTTTAAAAGGAACAGCATCTCCAAGTGAATATTCAGTAATATTCAGTGACATCTGATGTTAATAAGGTATTTCTGGTGGGTTCTAGATTTTGCTGTATTGCTTTAAACTTGCAAGGAAATAATTTCTTCTATTTCAAAGAGTTGATAATTAAGAACTTCTTTAATTCTGAACCTTTTAATACAGGCATTTTTACAACATGTAAACCCTGGTTTATACACTGAGAGCAAAACTGAAATAAAAAGATTTTTATGGGAATTTATTTTATACTTAGCCAGAATGTGGAGAAGTGATGGGAATCTATTTTAATACTGTTTCATTTGGTTTTCTGCAGCCCAAATCTAAGTATCTTTTCTGTAGGCTATTTCTCATTGGCCTCCAAGGTAAGACAATTCATTCTCATGTTTTCCCCCCATCATTTTAATCTTTTAACCTCTCCCATGGCAGAAATGAAGGCTTCTTTTTATTTCTTTTTAAAAAAAAAATTTTTGTTGTGTTTTTGCCATACATTGACATGAATCAGCCATGGATTTACATGTGTTCCCCATCCTGATCCCCCCTCCCGCCTCCCTCTCCACCCCATCCCTCTGGGTCTTCCCAGTGTACCAGCCCTGAGCACTTGTCTCATGCATCCAACCTGGGCTGGTGATCTGTTTCACCCTTGATAGTATACTTGTTTCAATGCTATTCTCTCTGAACATCCCACCTTCGCCTTCTCCCACAGAGTCTAAAAGTCTGTTCTGTACATCTGTGTCTCTTTTTCTGTTTTGCATATAGGGTTATCGTTACCATATTTTTAAATTCCATATATATGTGTTAGTATACTGTATTGGTCTTTATCTTTCTGGCTTACTTCACTCTGTATAATGGGCTCCAGTTTCATCCATCTCATTAGAACTGATTCAAATGAATTCTTTTTAACGGCTGAGTAATATTCCATTGTGTATATGTACCACAGCTTCCTTATCCATTCGTCTGCTGATGGGCATCTAGGTTGCTTCCATGTCCTGGCAATTATAAAGAGTGCTGCGATGAACATTGGGGTGCACGTGTCTCTTTCAGATCTGGTTTCCTCGGTGTGTATGTCCAGGAGTGGGATTGCTGGGTCATATGGCAGTTCTATTTCCAGTTTTTTAAGGAATCTCCACACTGTTTTCCATAGCGGCTGTACTAGTTTGCATTCCCACCAACAGTGTAGGAGGGTTCCCTTTTTTCCACACCCTCTCCAGCATTTATTGCTTGTAGACTTTTGGATAGCAGCCATCCTGACTGGCGTGTAATGGTACCTCATTGAGGCTTTGATTGGCATTTCTCTGATAATGAGTGATGTTGAGCATCTTTTCATGTGTTTGTTAGCCATCTGTATGTCTTCTTTGGAGAAATGTCTGTTTAAATCTTTGGCCCATTTTTTGATTGGGTCATTTACTTTTCTGGAATTGAGCTGTAGGAGCTGCTTGCATATTTTTGAGATTAATCCTTTGTCTCTTTCTTCATTTGCTATTATTTTCTCCCATTCTGAAGGCTCTCTTTTCACCTTGCTTATAGTTTCCTTTGTTGTGCAAAAGCTTTTAAGTTTAAATGGGGGCATTTTTATTCTCTTTCACTTCGTCTCAACTCTGTTTCCATTTTGTACCCAACAACTAAGGTGAAGCAAATTTCTTCTTTGAAAGTAACATTTTCCTGGATGTTGTAGGGAAGATGATATTCATTCATACCTGACTGATCCTTGGTATCCCATGGCTCAGAGGCAGAAGGCAGGCTTGGTCTGGATTAGGTGTCATAGAATATTTTGAGCTTTAAACATCACCTCATGCATGTGTTTACTCTTAGGAAGACTGCCTGTGGAAAGGTACTGGAACAAAGGGGTCTGGGAGTTGAGGAAGGAAGGGTTTGAGCAGCCATCCCTGGGAGCCCCATGGGAAGGTATCACAAAGCAGGACAGAACTGTTAGAAATGCAAGAAAGTGCTCAAACTATTTCAGGATATTGTCCTGGGAGGCCTCTGCCCACAGCAGCAAATTCAGCTGCCAGTATTCCATGTATTCATAACTTCGCATATTCTTAATTAATTAACTTAGGCATTGGTTAAATCAAACATTTATCGTTGATTATACACAGTTCCCAGCACCACAGTCTCAGGAAATTAGCTGCCCAGTGTTTTCAGGAAAGAGTCCCTTTGTACATGAATATGCCCATGACATGAATTCTTCAAGAGTAGAAGGGTAGGGCTATGTTGTTACTACTTTTAGCACTTGTGAAAAGTACTTGAACTGGGATATCGTAGGGCTGCCTGTTTGGGGAAGCATACTCACAAATACATGCATACATGCACAATCCATAGAAACTAATGGAAACATGATTTACTTGGAGGATATTACTCTACAAAGACATAGATGTGTGTACTTAGGAGCTGTGACCCTGAAATATTGAGACTGACTTTACAGTTAAGCATAAAATTAATTTTCATCATTTTAGAGTTATGATTTTGCGTTGAAATATGATGCAGTGACAGGAAGGGTCAGAATCTAAGAGTCAACAAGTTGCGAAAAAGAGATACATCTGAAAATTCCAGAGGTAGGCTAAGTCAGTGCATATTTAAGGACCAAGGGTATTATTTTATGGAATTAGCATTTTTGCAAGCTATTCCAAAAATGGTATATTGATAATATTTTTGCTTCTGCATGTTATGGATAAAAGTAGATAGATATAAAGAAGTAAAAAGCTTGTGTCCATATTCTCCCAATCCTCTATCCCACTGAAGAAATAAATATCAATCTTTTCTTCTGCAAGAGTGACTACTTTATCATAACATAAATAAAATAGATCAGAAGGAATTAATACCTGGGAGAAGTAACTGAATAAATACATGGAAAAGAACTTGAGAGAGATTTATGTTTGTGTTTTGTGGACTGTAATATTAGATCTGGGCAGCTTAGTGTTGGACAGATAGACGGTGCTGTGGTGTTTGTATCTTCAGATCATTCCAACAGAGCCATCTTTGTATTTATTGAGAATGTGGATTGCAGGGTGGTACAGTGAAACTCCAAATTTATCACAGCAAGGCTCAACAGGGGAAAAATACATGTGTAAGAACCATCAGGAGAAGTCCATTTAGCAAGAGGAAGCTAATTGCTTCATTTTTATTCCATGGCAAAATCAAAACCAGGTGGCTGGCAGGCAGCCCACATGTGAAGATGTTTCTGAGTTTCTCAGTCACGGGTCGTGGATGCTGTCAGATGAAGCTGGAAGGCTGAAGCAGCCATCTGGTGGCCGGTCATATTGTTGAACTCAGTGGCTTTGGCTCCATCATGGAGCTTTCTAGCTTAATCACCTCCTGGTGGTCTGCTCATCCTTTATTAGGAATCAGCAGAGCTGCAAATGCTGTCCAGACAAAGCTGCAGACACCTAATTAGCTCACTTTAAGGTTGATTGATACTCCATTCTTCATAAAAGTAGAACTCAGTAAGCAGTGTTTCTTAGACTTTATAATGAACGAGGATCGCCTGGGGCGGGGAGTTTCTGATCTGGTAGGGATGAAGTAGGTCCTGAGAATCTGCATTTCTATCAAGTTCCCTGGTGATGCCCTTGCTCTGGTACACCATCATGACAGGAGCCATTTGTTACGTTAGGTATAAATAAAACAAGAAGTGAGTTAAATTTTTTCCCTTAACATTTGACTCAAAATTCCCAATCTTTTATTGCTGGCAAAGTTATAAAGCAGGGCTGCCTGTATTAACCTTTTTATAAAAGTTCCTCCTGATCTTTGCTTTTAGGTGATGCACCTGTCTCCACCCTGTCACCCTGATAAGTACAAATAAATGAGTGTTCCTATTTAGAGTGACTCATTACTTGGTTAGAAAACAAATTCACATCCAGTGTGGGCTGACCTTACCTCTAGTTTATTAAAAAGAGAAGCAAAGCCAGTGTTCTTGCCTGGAAAATCCCATGGACGGAGGAGCCTGGTAGGCTACAGTCCATGGGGTCGCAAAGAGTCGGACACGACTGAGCGACTTCACTTTCTTTCTTAAGATTTCTTTTTCTTTGATTCTCTTCTTGGAGAACTAATTGACCTATACCTGGTATACTGTCTAGTGAATGTTTTCAGAGATTGCAATGATAGAGAAGTATAGAGCAGTGACGGGCTACAGAAAGATGGTAGGGTTAAAAAAGGTGCTTTAAAACGTATCCAGAAATGAATTTTTTTTGGTTAAAAGTGATGACTTAGGTTCTGAATATATAACTTTAATTGACTAAAATAGAAGTTGGTTAGGTGCATTAGAGGAAAGAAAAACTTTTTTATAATATAAGTCTTGAAAAAGAGGGACCCAATCAGCATAGGTGAAATGGAGACATGATAGTTTAGAAGAAGCAGTGTTTTTTTACACTTTTATTGAGATATAATTGATGTATAATATTGTGTTAGTTTTATGTATACAACGTAATGATTTGATATTTGTATACATTGTGAAATGATTACAATGTCTAGTTACTGTCTGTCACTGTACGAAGTTTTATTTTTTTGTCTTGAGAACTTTTAAGATTTACTCTCTTAGCAGCTTTCAGATATGCAATGTAATCTTACTGATTATAGTTGCCATCCTATACATTAATTCCCCATGGTGTATTTATTTTATGACTGAAAGTTTGTATCTCTTGACCCTCTTTACCCATTTTGCCCACCCTCCCTATCCATCTCTGGCAACCTCCAATCTGGTCTCTGTATCTATGAGTTTTGTTTTGTTTATCAGGTTGCACATATAAGGGGAATTATACAGTATTTGTCTTTCATTGTTTGACCTATTTCACTTATCATAATGACCTTGAGGTCCATCCATGTTCTCACAAATGGCAAGATTTCCTTCTTTTTTATGGCTAGTATTCCATTATGTATAATGTATATACATTGTTATACATTATATATATATATATATATATATATATATACACACATCTTTATACAGATCGACCTCAACTTATGATGAGGGTACATGGAAAGTTGAAAATATTGTAATCTGAAAATGTGTTTAATACAACTACCCCACTGATCATCATAGCTTAGCCTAGCCTAACTTGAATGTGCTCTGAATACTTGCACTAGCCTATAGTTGGGTGAAATCATCTAACACAAAGCCTGTGTTTATAATAGGGTTGAATACCTCAGTAAATTATTGAATATTGTACTGAATGTTGGAGAAGTCAATGGCAACCCACTCCAGTACTCTTGCCTGGAAAACCCCATGGACGGAGGAGCCTGGTGGGCTGCAGTCCATGGGGTCACCACGAGTCGGACACGACTGAACAACTTCACTTTCACTTTTCACTTTCTTGCATTGGAGAAGGAAATGGCAACCCACTCCAGTGTTCTTGCCTGGAGAATCCCAGGGATGGGGTAGCCTGGTGGACTGCCATCTATCGGGTCGCACAGAGTTGGACACGACTGAAGTGACTTAGCAGCAGTACTGAATGTAAAAGAATGGTTGTATGAACTCACAATGGTTGTAAATGAATCAGTTGTTACCCTTTTGATGTCATGGCTAACTGGGAGCTGTAGCTTATTTCCTCTGCCCAGCATCACCAGAGAATACCATACCACAAATGGCTAGCTAGGGTAAAGATCAAAATTCAAAATTTGAAGTATCATTTCTGCTGAATGAATATTGCTTTCACATTAGCATAAAGATGAAAAATTGTAGGTTGAACCATTGTAAGTTGGAGGCAGCTATATATTTTGGGTATTAGCACATTATCAAATATATGATTTGCAAATATTTTCTCCCATTCAGTAGGTGCACTTTTCATTTTTTTCAGATTTCCTTTGCTGTGCAGGAGCCTTTTAGTTTTTTATGTCGTCTCAGGTATTTATTTTTGCATTTGTTGCCTTTTCTTTTAGAGTCAGAAAAATCATTGCCAAGACCTATGTCAAGGAGTTTATTGCCTATGCTTTCTTCTGGGAGTTTATGGTTTCAGGTCTGTCTTACATACAAGTCTTTTATTTTCAGTTAATTTTTTGTGAATGATGTAAGATAGTGGTCTAGTTTCACTCTTTCCTGTATATGGATGTTTAGTTTCCCCAAAACCATTTATTGAAGAGACTATCCTTTTCCTATTGTATATTCTTGGCTCCTTTGTCATAAATTAATTGACCATAAATGTATGGATTTATTTCTGAGTTCTCCATTCTGTTCCATTGAGCTACGTGTCCATTTTTATACCAAAACCATGCTCTTTTAATTGCAATAGCTTTGTAATTAAATATATTTGAAATAAAGGAACGTAGATGGAGATGGAGATCTTTGTTCTTCTTTCACAAGATGCTTTGGCTCTTCAGGGTATTTTATGGTTCCATACAAATCTTAGAATTGTTTGTTTTGTTTTTCTGAAAAATGCACTTGGAATTTTGATGGGGATTGCATCATCTACAGATTGGGCAATATGGACACTTTAACAATATTAATAATTCTTCCAGTTTGTAAACACAGAATATCTTTCCATTTATTTGTATCATCTTCAATTAATTTCTTCATTTATGGTTTTCAGAGTACCAGCCTTTCACTTCCTTGGTTAAATTTATTTCTAGGTATCTTATTCATTTTGATATAATTTTAAATGGAATTTTTAAAAAATTTCATTTTCAGGTAGTTTATTATTAATTGTATAGAAATCTGACAAGTTTTTCTAAATTGATTTTCTGT
The DNA here is from genome assembly GCF_910594005.1 of Cervus elaphus. Taxonomy (NCBI): domain Eukaryota; kingdom Metazoa; phylum Chordata; class Mammalia; order Artiodactyla; family Cervidae; genus Cervus; species Cervus elaphus. The sequence goes on along the minus strand of NC_057843.1, from coordinate 45,897,219 downwards.
TGTGAAACTACTGAAATTGTTCATTATTTCAAAAGTGTTTTGGTGGAATCTTTCTAGTTTTCTCTATCTAAAATGATGTCACCTGCAAGTAGTGATAGTTTTACTTCTTCTTTTACAATTTGGATGATTTTACTTTTTCTTGTCTGATTGCTCTGACAGGACTTCCAGTGCCATGGTGAATTAAAGTGGATATCCTTGTCTTGTTCCTGATCTTAGAAGAAAAGCTTTCACCTTTTCATTATTGACTATGATGATAGCTGTGTCTGTGTCTTATAGAGTCTTTAATTGTGTTAAGGCATGTTTCTTCTGTACCCACTTTTTGAGAATTTTTATCATAAATGGCTGTTGAATTTTGTTAAATGTTTTCCCTGCACCTATTAAGGTGATCGTATGGCTTTTGTCTTTCATTTTGATAGTGTGATGTATCAAACTGATTGATTTGCAGACACTGAAACATCTTTGCATCTCTGGAATAAATCCCACTTGATCATATTCTACTGTTGTTCAATCCCTTAGTCACGCCCGACTCTGCGACCCCCTGGACTGCAGCATGCCAGGCTTCCTTGTCCTTTACCATCTCCAGGAGCTTGCTCAAACTCATGTCCATTGAAGTTGGGGGGCCATCCAACTATCTTGTCCTCTGTCATCCCCTTCTCCTCCTGCCTTTGATCTTTCCCAGCATCAGGGTCTTTTCTAATATGAAGAGTCAGCTCTTCATATCTGGTGGCCGAAGTATTGGAGTTTCAGCTTCAGCATCAATTCTTCCAGTAAATATTCAGGATTGATTTCCTTTAGGATTGACTGGTTTGATCTCCTTGCAGTCCAAGGGACTCTCAAGAGTCTTCTCCAACACCACAGTTCAAAAGCATCCATTTTTTTGGTGCTCAGCCTTCTTTATGGTCCAACTCTCACATCCATAAATGACTACTGGAAAAACCATAGCTTTGGCTATACAGACCTTTGTCGGCAAAGTAATGTCTCTGCTTTTTAATATGCTGTCTAGGTTTGTCATAGCTTTTCTTCCAAGGAGCAAGTATCCTTTAATTTCATGTTTTGCTTGACCTGGAAATTTCCTCATCTCTTCCTAGGTGCCTCCCTAGAAGCCTCTGTCCTTTAATTTGATTTGCTGCTATATTTTGATAGGATTAACTAAATGTAGCTTATAGTGGATGGAGCTGTGTGTTCAACATTCAGGGGAACTGAACATTCAAGATGAAGGCTGTCTACCCTTGCGGCTGATGAACTATAGCATGTACCCCAAAGTCAGGCAGTCTTATCAGTGGAGACTTGACAATGGCAGTCTTGTCAGTGACAGTCAGGGATCTATCAGTGGTGCAGTTACTACATCCAAACAGCTATGGCTAAGTTATACTGGTTCATTCAGTGATTTAAAGTACAATTATTAAATTTAATGATTTGCATTATGAGCATGCTTGTTGATTACTTTGTTGATCTGGAAGTCCTGAGGAGCAGTAGCATGGCCATAGCTTGGGTGAGTCTGTCTTTGAGTCCTGCTGAGACCTTGACAGCACTGACGATGGAGGAGGGAAGGAATTGATGAGTGAGCAGGACTGGAGACAATGCCTTGACTCCTGACTATAGCGTTGACCAACAGAGAATGCTGTTGGTCAATGCTCGGGAAATATAACTTTTAATTCTTACCGAAAACTGACATCTGAGGAGGTAGGACCAGCTCCACCGTCTGCTGCCTGTGAAAATCTGTTAAGCCAAAATTCCCAGAGTAATATCGGAACATTAATAATACTTAAATTTTAGGATGGTTGTGAGGATTAAGTGAAAAGTGTCAAGTGTTTAGCATAATGCTCTCAATGACTATTAACTTCATTAATTACCTATGTCCTCAAACTCAAGCTACTCACAGGCTTCTTTCCATATTTTTTATGGAAAGTGGAAGATTCTCTATTCAGATGTTCTCAAAGTGTATCTTCAAACTAAAATCACTGGCATCTTGCTCACAATGCAGCTCCTCAAGCTCTTCTCAGACACACTACGTCCAAAACACTCGGGGTGGGGCCCAGTAATCTGTGTGTTTCACAAGCATTCCAGGTGATTCTGATGCACTTCCAAGTTTAGAACTACATCTCTAGTGGGACATAATGGAGTCATTTAAAACAAGGGTGTGATGATCATAGCTGATGAGTGAAGCACTGTGGTTCCAGGGATTGGCAACTATAGCAGAGGCTTCTTGCCATCAGCCAGAGGTATTGGGGATGGGGTCTTATCTTTTAGGAAAGGAGACTGAGTCAAGAGGTAGACAGCATAGCAGACTTAACTCTATCTTTCCTTTCCTCATCCCCATCCATGTTGACTGACTGGGGACAGAGTTCTTGTCCTTTGAGGGAACAGGAATGCTAATTATGCCAGAATCCCATCATAAATTAGGGCAAAGTTAAAAGAGTGTAAAGGAAATTTACTATTCTGTGAATATATAGGTAACCAGGTTTCACTTCCTGGAAGTGAAGTTTGGAAGAGCCTGGAATAAGTTTGGAAGATCCAAACTTATTCTTGATCAGATATGAATTAAGTTGGAACTAATGCTGAATATAAAAAAGTCTTCATCCTTCTCGCTGAATAGAGCTTGGTAGGGCAGGGGCTGAGATGCTGGTTGGATTAATACAAACTCTTTGGTAAAGCATAAGTAACTTTATTGCACATCTTGGACTCTCTGCTCTGTAGGCCTATTCTGTGCTCTTGGCTGATGTATTCACAGGCATTTTGGAAAAATACTTTTTACTTTGTTTTAGCATTTTCTTTGAAAGGCCAGCAACAGGCTGTGGCCACGCTATTTGTGTCTGGTGCCAACTGCATGAAGCCCCTGGGATTGCACACTTAACTACAGACTGTGTCTCAATGTCCTGGGCTGGAAATTCAAAATGTATGTTTGTGATCATCCTTGACTGAAGATGATGCTTTCTACAAGTGCTCCTTGTGGAAGTCGCATGGTAGGAAATCATAGAATGATATAATTGAGAGGACCTCTGAGAAATCATTTGGCTTTGTCTCCCATGGAGAGACCAGGACAGAGGAAAGAAAAAGAAAAGGAAAGGAGAGGAAAAGAAAAACTAAAAACAGATTATTGATTCTCTTCCCTCTTGCTGACACTATATAATGTCAGTGCTTTCTCCCCATACCAACAGAGGAAGTTAGGATGCGGGAGCCACTTGGATTTTTTCCCCTGCTGCCTATCATTTGAGCTTTCACAGTGTGATACTCAACAGCTTGGAAATATTAGCACTAATATGTAAGATATGGATGGAAATTCAGCCTCACAATTATGATGGGAAACAAAATCAAGTTGAGCTGATGAGTGTCACATTGTTATTAAATAGAAATTAAAACCTAAAAATGTGAATGAGTTCAGTAAATATTTGAGGTCCCATTAGGGTGGTCCTCAAATATCAAATGGAAATAGCACCTGAAATCTTATGTAAAGTGTTTTCAGGACCCACCCCCAGAATGTCTAATTCATTGGATTGGGAATGAGGCCCAGAAATCTATATGTTTAACAGTTGTCCCCAGACATTGCTAATGCTAATGCTTTACAGAACATACACTGTGGAGCAATGTTTGGAGAAAAGGACACCTACTTTGTGAGTAGTTACTATGTTCTGTCCCTAGACTGTAAGCTTTCCACCAGCTGAAACTCTTCATCTGCCACCATATTGTTCAGTCTTGTGGCTTTAAATACCATTTATATGCCTACAACTCTAAATCTGTATTTTCAGCCCAGATACAGCTTCTAACTTCAGACTCATACATCCACTCAACACCTCCATACAGATGTCTAAGGGACATCTCAAACTTAACATGTTGAAATTGACCTTTTAATCTTTCCCTAAACCAACTCTGCTTATAGTATTTCCATCTCGACTAATGCCAAACACGTATTTTCATTCACTCTTACCATCCTGATTCAACATACTCTGTCTAATCTCTCCTGCACGTGTGTTTGTGTTTGCTCAGTTGCTCAGTTGTGTTTGACTCTTTGACACTATGGACTCCTCCCTGTGGAGCCCTCCAGGCTCCTCTGTCCATGGGATTTTTCAGGCAAGGATACTGGAGTGGGTTGCCATTTCCTTTTCCAGGGGATTTCTCCAATCCAGGGATAGAAAACTAGTGTCTCTTGAGTCTCCTGTATTGGCAGGCAGGTTCTTTTACTATTGAGCCACCTGGGAAGCCCTCCTCTAACCCCTCTTCTTCGTTTAGTTGCTAAGTCATGTCAGACTCTTTGAGACACCATGAGCTGTAGCCCACCAGCCACTTGTCTCATATCCATGCTTTCATGCTTGCCCCCCATAGTCTATTTTCAACATAGAAGTCAAAGCAGGACATGTGACTCTTTGGTTCAACACTTGCTATTTTGAATAAAAGCCACATTTCTTACAATGGACTGCAAAACTCTGTTTGAGAAGTGACTTCTTGTTGCCTCTCTGCTTTATGTCTTGTTCTTCTTGCTTTGCCACATCCACACAATCTCCTGATTCTTCCTGCAATGTCCTCTTCACGTTTGCACATAGGCCTTTATGTTGGCTTTTTGTTCACTTTGCCTGGAGACTAATGTCCCCATGTATCCACATAGCTCACCTCTCACCTTCTTCATGCCTTTGTGTCTTTGCTCAAATTTGTCTTTTTTACCTTCTCAGTAAGGTCTATCTTGACTTCCCTATTTAGTGTTATAATGACTTCTACCCATACCTAGCATTTCTGAACTCCTTCTCCCCTCCTCTGTGCTGTTTTTTCTGTGACATTTATCACCATTTAACATACTATGAAATTTACTGATTCATCATGTTTATTTGTCTTTTTTCCCATTAGAATGTAAGCATCACAAGTGTGGAGATCTTTGTTTTGTTCAATGGTGCCTCTCAGACACCTACAGCAGTGCCTGCCATGTGGTAGGTACTTTGTTAATTTGTTTAACAAGTTAATTATGCATGATAAATTCTCAATATTTATTAAATGAGAAAGCATTTAGAAATATTACTTCATTTAACTCATAGCAACCCTTTAATCCCCACTTTATAAATGAGAAAACCAAGGTTGACATATTAAGTAACATGATCAAAGTCAAATATCCAAATATGCCTGACTCTGAAATTCCTTTACTTTCTACTTTTCAACTACTTATACGATGCCTCAGGCAATATGCTAACTATTTAGAGGATATGAATGAAAGAGGCATATTTCCTTCTCTAAGGATCTCCTTCTCTAAGGATCTTTGTTAGACAAGACAGATGTACAGGAAAAAATAACTATCCTACAGGGAACTTATAGTCTATTACTATAGCAAATATTTAGATAATTAACTATACTGCAAAGCAGAGTGTGGCATATATTATAAAAAATGCATAGGAGAGAGAATTAGTCTTCCATGGATTAACAAGAAATTGAACTTGGAGGAGGAGGAAATAGTCATCATTGAAAGTGTGAATAGCCACTGAATGATGGATGGGATTTAGCAGCTAGAGATGTAAAGGCAAGTATTGCAGCATGAGAAAAGGAAATAAGTAGGAAAGTGAAGATTAGGTATGGGGAACATAGTATTTTCTAGAAACAATCTGTATGAGGAGACATAAAAGCAATAGCCTAGGTAAATCTATTGGATCTTTCCTCTGAATGTACTAAAATGTTTTGGTTGATGGAAAAGCTGTATTCTGGGAGAGCTAGTCTGGCAGCATGCGTTCATTTGTGTACCATTATTTATTAAGTGCCTGCTATGTATTTGATGAATAGTTTAAAATGGAGAGATGGAAGATGCCTCTGTTCTTCTGTAACCTGGTAGAGATGACAGCTAACTTAAACAAGAAAATACAACTCAATGAAATATTTACAATGGAAGGAGACACAGAACTTGTGACAGAAGAATAACCCAGTCTGAAGTCAGGGAAAATATTAGAGACTTATCAGAGGAAGTTACATTTCAGCTGAGAATTGAGGGATGTGTAAGCATTACCAGGGCAAATATGAGGACAAAGAGTGTTGTAGGTAAGGGAATGACAGGTACAGACAACCAGAATTGACCAATAACATTCATTGAGCCTGCCAGGACTCAGAAAACATTCAGTATAGTTGGAGTTTCAAATAAAAAGAGAAAGTGGAAAGAAGTGATGTGGAGGAGTAAGCATAAGCACATTATAGGTGTGTTAAATTTTTTAACTTTACCAAAAGGCAAAAGAGGTATCATTACCGGTTTCAAGCAGAGAAATTGTTATGATCAGATTTACATTTTAAAAGCAGAATGAATTGGAAGGGACTAAAAATGGAAGTAAAGAGATCTGTTCAGGGGCTGTTAAACAATAATCCAATCTGGTGGGGATTGATTAAAGCAGATGGATGATATTACCAGGATTTGGAAATTGATAGAATATATGAGATGAAGATAAGGGAGAGGTTAGAGGTGACTTGCAAGTTTCTCAATTGTGCAAATGGTTCCTGGGTAGAGTCAATTACTGAAATATGACTGGATAGAAAGTATGTGTGTAAGTGGTTATATATATGTAGATGTAATCAGTTAGTGAATTATTGTAATAGACCAGACAAGAGATTAACAATGGTAATGGCAAAATGGAAATCAGGCAAATAATCTCTCACCAAATTTTTAAATATTTAAAAGTTACCAGTAAGAATCCATGTCAACTTAGGAGGTAATGATGGCACAATTTTTATAATCCTTTTATAGTTTTCTAGATCATTTTATTTGATCTAGAAACAGTACAAACAGGTAAACAATAGCCTGTTTACCTACTGTGTTGTTGAGTCAATACTCCATTTATTTAGTCAGTGCTTACATAGGTAGAGTATCTTAAACCATCTTTTAAGATCAAAATTTATTATTAAACATGTTAAAAATATCCATCATTATCATCCAATTATTTCAAATATCTGAGGTAAAGAATAAGTACACTGTTTAAACAAAACGTTAATATATTAGCTACAGAACAACCGGAGCTTCTCGCTAGACCTGAGAATTCTTTTTCAAGAAACACAGTAATTTGCGAGTTGTCTGATTATATAGGTTTAAAAAGTAAATAGAGGCAATAACAAGTTACATATGGCTCATCTATATAAAGGATGCCTGGAAGTTCAACTTAGCTTGATTCTTCAGGGAGTGATTTTATTCAGACACCTAGCTGAATTCAGATATAATGTTCATCCAAGTGGCTCAGTACATCTGCCGCAAAAGCCTCATTCTGGGCTTGTAAGCATTCTTCTTTTGAAATGGTAAACTTAAGCATTACTTTTGAAAGCACCAGTATAGAACATGAGTCTTCAAAATATTCATTTAGGGCAATCATCAGTAAGATGGTAATCTTCCTTGGGCTAAGAATGATGGGTGGCCAGTGCTCAGAAGCTGACTTAACTGTTTACCCTGATGGAGATTGGGATAGTAGCAATAATCCAGCATATAGGAAAATTAGTCTTGTCAACCAAATGGACTTGGTAAGATTCTCCTTCTTTCTACTGTTTTGAGTAAAAAGATGGTCTCTGTAGTTCATATAGTTCTCAGAAGTGTGATCTGCTTTTATTATATATCTCCTTTTCAGAAAATATATAAAGAATTCCAACCCTCCACCAGGGACTTTGTCAGGTACTGGGGATACAAGATATAGGTGCTGGTTTTAAGAAGCTTATGGATTGGCAGTGGGTACCTTCTCTTCATTCCATTCCTAGTAATTAAGTGACTAGCATGTTGGTCTGCTCATGGCAGGTATTCAATAAATGAATAAATGTAATAATAAATAATTAATAATTTATAGTCCACATGGCCTGACTTGACTTCCCTGATTCCCTGTAGAGACCCCTGCACTCGAGTGGTTCTTTTTTTCATGCAGTAGCAAATATTTTGAATAGGAAAATTTTTATGAATACTTACTGCAGAGCCTTTGAATTTGCCAAAATAGATTTTTCTCAATGATTATTGTTCTGTAACACTAAACTTCTAATACCAAGATTGTTCCTTGCTAAATTATATTCTATAAAGTAATAACACATTTCTGCCCTAGCAACCAAAAAATCAAAAATTGGATATACACAACTGAATGGAAGACAGTTTCCTCACTTAGCCACACATGTTGGAGGAGGATGATCAGCACTTATATGGTGACTTGAAGGGCCTTCAGTTTATTGTTTCTCATAGTAGTTCTCTCCTCCACAATTCTGTCTTCTTTGGATCTCTAATGTCATTCACTTTTCACAATCTGCCCTCAGGAAAGCACTCATAACTTTGTAGAAGACAAAAATTTATTCTCCCAGTGGCTCTTACAAAAGCCTAAGTTTCATTGTAAAAACAAAAGTATGTAACCAGACAAATGTATTGTATCTTTTAGGGTCCAGGTGAGGGATCATGAGAGGAAGGATAGGGGATCTTTCTCAGTATCCTTATATAAGAGCGAGTTGCTCTCAATAAACATTCGTATAAATTAATTCATTCTTTCCTTCAATAAGTGAGTGGCTAATAAGACACAAAGTTTTTGGTACTTTTGAGACAAGATGGAGTTATGAAGTGACAGAAGTTATGACTCAGAAGTAAAAAGTATACAGTAAATAAAATGGAAATAATGAAGTCAGAAGATGAGATAAACGGAGCAGACCTAGGAAAACATACATACTACCAAAGAGAGTAGCTGGCTTCAAATGCCTTAAAAGGACTGAGGTCAAGGCCACACTTGACTCACATGCCATTGGAAAAGCGTATGTGTGTGTGTGCTCAGTCATGTCTGACTTTTTGTGACCCTATGGACTGGAGCTTTCCAGGCTCCTTTGTCCATGGGATTACCCTGGCAAGAAATACTAGAGGGGGTTACCATTTCTTTCTCCAGGTGAATTCTCTACCACTGAGCCACCTGGGAAACCCTTAAAAAAGCATATTGGAAAGTATTGTAAAACTTCAAGTAGAATGGAAGTAAGTTAGGAGCCAAGAAATTAAGCTGTATACTCTTTCCTTTATTCCTCGTAATTCTAGCTCTACTTCTCTTCATGACATTAAAAAAAAATTGGCTTATCTTCAAATAACTTAATCTGTTCCCCATTTCCAGAATTCAAATTGTATGAGAATAAGATAGGCCCAGCTCATCTGTGCGGAGAAGGCGATGGCAACCCACTCCAGTACTCTTGCCTGGAAAATCCCATGGACGGAGGAGCCTGGTAGGCTGCAGTCCATGGGGTCGCTGGGAGTCGGACACGACTGAGCAACTTCACTTTCACTTTTCACTTTCATGCATTGGAGAAGGAAATGGCAACCCACTCCAGTGTTCTTGCCTGAAGAATCCCGGGGACAGCAGAGCCTGGTGGGCTGCCATCTATGGGGTCACACAGAGTTGGACACGACTGAAGTGACTTAGCAGCAGCAGCAGCAGCAGCTCATCTGTGCACAACAGACTTGATATATTTATGTCAAGTGTCTTTATCCTTGTCTAATCCATCATCCATCAGTGGCTTCCCAAAGCTGGAGCCATGAGTAAGTAAGACTGTGCCCTTTATAAGGGATTTGGGACACCACAGGCATGAGACTAAAAAAATCTAGAGTAGAAATGAGTTACTAGAATATAAAAAGTGGTAACTTCTCTAAGTATTTACCATATGCTACACTGTGCTTTATACAGTTTAAATTTAACCTTTGTAACAATCCTTTCAGCATGTAGCATCATGATACTTTTTATGTGAGGAAACTGAGGTACTGAGGTATATTCAGTAACCTGCAAAGCTGATTCATCAAGTGGAAGAGTTGAAAACTGAACTTAGGCAGCCTGGTTCCCAAACCTGTGTTCACAATTATGTCCTACTGAGTAGAACATAAAATTATAATTTTTCACTTACTGTTAGTTATGTGTTTCTAGGCAAGTGATACAACTCCTTTAAACTCTTAATTTTTCCATCCTTCCAGTGAAGATAATGGTCTTCCCAGGTGGCGCTAGTGGTAAAGAATCTGCCTGCCAATGCAGGAAACTCAAGAGACGTGTGTTTGATCCTAGGGAGATCCCCTGGAGTAGGAAGTATTCTTGTCTCCTAAAATTCCATAGACAGAGGAGCCTGGTGGGCTACAATCCATGGAACAGCAAAGGATCTGATGTGACTGAGCACACAATGAAGATAATAACCTGCTCATATACCACGTAAGATTGTTCTCGTGATTGAGAAAGAATGTATTTGAGAATTTTTTAAACTGTAGAACAAGGTATTGCAATTTAAGACACAAATATTGTGAGTTTCAATAAGAATAATAAAAGTACAGAGAAGTTTGGTTAAGTAGTTAGATTTCTGATATAGTTGCTTTAAAAATTCATGTTCCCATTATAAAATAGCTGTCATCACCTTTTACTCTTCAATGCAGTAATCTTTTAGGGGATTTTTTTTTTTTCTTGAAGCTAATCAAATTTCTGCTGTGTGATCCAAGAAATGGTAATATTATGGGAAAGGGGCAAATGTTCTGGATCTACATCTATTTTTCCCTTTTTTTTTCCTACTCCTACCCATGATTATTTGTGGGATAGATAAATTTATAACATACTTTAAAAGCTTCAGATAAAAGGTGTTATAGGCAATTTAAAATCAGTATGTTCTGTACTTTTTTTTTCCTTGAGACTTTCAGCAACAAACTGCATAATGGAAAGTTCTTTTATCTTAACTGCTTACCTGTTTAGTTATGTATCTCTTTTATTTTAGCACGCTCAGATTTGCACAGCATACATCTAAATAAATGCTATAAAAAGAAATCATTAAATTTTTTCTCTTATCTATGAACTTTTCTTTCTAACACAGTTCTTCAGATGAAGTAGGAATACCAATGCATTTAAAAGGGAATAATTGGGAATTGAGGCAGATTTTTTCCTTCCAGGTTTCTCTATTGCAGTAGTAAGCACATTAAATGCCAAAACAGTGTTAGCCCCAAGAATGTATTAGCTTTCTATGGGATACTTAGAGCTCCATGGTAACAATTATTTGCAGAATTCACAAGATACACTTTTGAAATTAAAAGATGCTTATCTCATTTCAGGAAGCATTAACATACACAGATGAAGGAAAATAGGAGAACGTTTAAACAAAATTGTTGTTTCAAGAACAGTCTTTATCCATATTAATCTTTTCCTGTGATTATAGTTATGTTTTTTCACTTTCCCTTCGTGTATTTCTCATCTTCTTTCACACTGAAAAAGGATAAGCTTGGGCTTGTAGTTTTCTGGGGATTGTATATGGTTATGAGATTGGGAAGATGTTACATTTCATCTCATAAAGTTGATTATGTCCTCAGTATTCATAGAAAGGAAATTTCCTTTATTTGTTTGCTCTTGGAGTAAGAGTCTCAGGTAAACTACTTGTTTTCATTTTACCTGGGCTGATGGCCATATCCTCTTCCTATCCTTCATAGCATTCCTGTTACATTTTTGTCTCTGGGGCAACAACCTGTATTCATAAACACAGAGATAAAAGAGTTGGGGTAATCATCTGCAAACATGGTAAACATGATAAAAAGTTCAGCTATTATCCAGTGGCCCTGGCAGAAATTATGTTACTAAGGTCTTAGATGAAAGAGATCCTTTGGAGTTTCGAAGATGTGAAATCAATACTATCATCAGTTTCTCCTGGCCACAGAGGCAGTGAAAGCAATAAACTTTGTCAGAATCATTGCTAATTATAACTTCTCTCTCACCTCAGATTGTGGCCCTAAAATTCTTCTCCCACCTAAATATAAAAATGTAATCCATAGCTGAATCAGTTCACATTTAAGATTGCATTTTAATTTCTAAATGTCAAGATTGAGGACTTAATAGATATTTATAGAACATTGCATCCAAAAGCAACAGAATATACATTCTTGTTAAGTGTGCAAGAAAAATTTTCTAAGAGATTGTGTATGAGGCCATAAAACAAGTCTAAGTAAATTTATTTATTTTTCATTTATTTTTATTAGTTGGAGGCTAATTACTTTACAGTATTGTAGTGGGTTTTGTCATACATTGATGAATAAGCCATGGATTTACATGTATTCCCCATCCCGATTCCCTCTCCCACCTCCCTCTCTACCCAATCCCTCTGAGTCTTCCCAGTGCACCAGGCCCGAGCACTTGTCTCATGCATCCAACCTGGGCTGGTGATCTGTTTCACTATAGATAATAGATATAGAAAAGGATTTAAATTATAGCACGTGTCTTTCCAACCATAGTGGTATTGAACTATAAATTAATTACATGAAAAAACTGGAAAATGCACAGATACGTGGAGATGAAAAAATTTGCTACTAAATAACCAATGAATTAGAGAAGACATCAAAGGAGAAATTAAAAAATACCTATCACAAGTGAAAATAAAAATGAAATATATCAAAATTTATGGGATGCAGCAAAACCAGTTCTAAGAGGGGAGTTCAGAGTAATAGAACTCAAGAAACCTAACACCTAACTCAAGAAACAAGGAAAATGTCAATCTAATTTTACACCTCAAGGAACTGGAAAAAGAAAACATATGAAACTCAAGTTAGTAGAAGGAAAGAAATAACAAAGAGCAGAGCAGAAATAAATTCAGATTGAAAAGATCAGTTAAACCGAAAAAGAGCTGGTTCTTTGAAAAGATAAAATCAACAAATCTGTAGCTAAACTTTTAAAGGAAAAAAGGGAGAGAATTCCAATTAAATCAGAAATGAAAGAGGAGATGTTACAACAGAGATCAAAGAAATACAAAGGATCATAAGAGACAGCTATAAACAAATACTAACAAATGGACAACCAAAAGAAGTGGATACATTTCTAGAAACATAAAGCCTACTAAAACTGATTCATTATGAAAAAGAATGTCTGAACAAGTCAATTACTAAGTATAGAGATTGAATCAGTAATCAAAAATCTCTCAAAAATTGAGTGATTAGGAGTCTACCACTTCACTGTTGAATTCTACCAAATATTCAAAGAAGATTTATTATACTTTTTGAAAAAATAGACCTGGATGGAACACTTTCAAACTCATTTTATGAGGCCAGTATTACCAGATCCCTAAAACAAACAAACAAACAAAGACAAAGAAGATTACAGGCAATATGCTTGATGAACATAGACGCAAAAAACAAAATACCTGTAATCTATTAAAAGATCATGCACCATGACCAAAAGGGATTATTCCAGAGATGCAAGAATGGTTCAGCATTCACAAATCAGTCAATGTGATAAGCCACATTAACAAAATGAAGGATAAAAACTATTTCATTATCTCATGGACTGTAGCCTGCCAGGCTCCTGTGTCTATGGGGATTCTCCAGGCAAGGATACTGGAGTGGGTTGCCCTCCTCCAGGGGATCTTCCCAATGCAGGGATCAAACCCAAGCCTTCCACATTGCAGGCAGATTCTTCTGCCGTCTGAGCCACCAGGGAAGCCCATTATCTCAAAAGATGCATAAAAAGAAAATTTGACAAGGTTTAACACCCATTTATGATATAAACTCTCAATAAAATGGATATAGGTGAACATATCTTAACATAATAAAGGCCAGATATGACAAGCCTACAGTGACATCCTATTCAGTGGTGAAAGGCTAAAAGCTTTTCCTCTAACATCAGGAGCAAGACAAGGATGCTTACTTTTGCCACTTTTATTCAGCATAATATTGAAAGTCCTAATGAGGCCAGTTAGGCAATATAAAGAAATAAAAGTCATCCAAATTGGAAGAGTAAAAGTTTCCTATTTATGAATGACATGATATCAGATATAGAAACTCAGAAGACTCCATTAAAAAAAAACTGTTAGAACTAATAAATGAATTCAGTAAAGTTGCAATACATAAAATTTGTTGTATTTCTATATACTAATAAACTATCTGAAAAAAGAAATTAAGAAAGCAATCCCATTTACAGTTATATTAAAAAGAATAAAATACCTAGGAATAAGTTTAACCAAAGAGATAAAAGACCTGTATATTGAAAACTATAAGATGTTAATGAAAGAAATTGAAGAAGACACAAATAAATGGAAGGTTATTCTATGCTCATAAATTAGATAACTGATATTGTTAAAATTTCCATATTATTAAAAGAAATCTACAGATTTAATGTAATCCTTACCAAAATTCCAATGACATTTTTCACAGAAATAGAACAAATAAGACTAACATTTGTCTGGAACTCTAAAGACCCTGAATAGCCAACAGTCTTGAGAAAGAACAAGTGGGAGGCATCATGCTCTCTGACTTCAAACTATATTATAAAGCTATTATGATTAAAGCAGTGTGGTCATGGTATAAAAACAGATACATAGATCAATGGCATAAAATAGAGGGCCCAAAAGAAAAAAAAAAAAAGAAGGCCCAGAAATAAGCCCACTCATATAGGGTCAATTCATTAGCCAAAAAGGGGCTAAGAATATACCATGAGGAAAATATATTCTCTTCAGTAAACAGTGTTGGGTGTGCTCCAAGATGGTGGAGGGAAGGTGAATCAGTGAACTAAAATGAACTGGAATGGGCAAATTTAACTCTACTATTGTGGGCAAGAATCCCTTAGAGGAAATGAAGTAGTCCTCATAGTCAACAAAAGAGTCCAGAATGCAGTTCTTGGGTGCAAGCTCAAAAATGACAGAATGATCTGTTTTTTTCCAAGACAAACCATTCAGTATCACAGTAATCCAAGTCTATGCCCCAACCAGTAATGCTGACAAAGCTGAAGTTGAATGGTTCTGTGAAGACCTACAAGACCTTCTAGAGCTCACACCCCAAAAAGATGTCCTTTTCATCATGGGGGACTGGAATGCAAAAGTAGGAAGTCAGGAGATACCTGGAGTAGCAGGCAAATTTGGCCTTGGAGTACAAAATGAAGCAGGGCAAAGGCTAACAGAGTTTTGCCAAGAGAATGCACTGGTCATAGCAAATACCCTCTTCCAACAACACAAGAGAAGACTCTACACATGGAAATCACCAGATGGTCAATATGGAAATCAGGTTGATTATATTCTTTGCAGCCAAAGATGGAGAAGCTCTATGCAGTCAGCAAAAACAAGATTTGGACCTGACTGTGGCTGAGATCATGAACTCCTTATTGCCAAATTCAGACTTAAATTGAAGAAAGTAGGGAAAATCACCAGATCATTCAGGTATGACCTAAATCAAATCCCTTACGATTATACAGTGGAAGTGAGAAATAGATTCAAGGGATTAGATCTGACAGACAAAGTGCCTGAAGAACTGTGGATGGAGGTTCGTGACTGTACAGGAGACAGGGAACAAGACCATCCCCAAGAAAAAGAAATGCAAAAAGGCAAAATGGTTGTCTGAGACGGCCTTACAAATAGCTGAGAAAAGAAGAGAAGTGAAAGGCAAAGGAGAAAGGGAAAAGATATACCCATAAGAATGGAGATATGAGAAAGCCTTCCTTAGTGATCAGTGCAAAGAAATAGAAGAAAACAATAGAATGGGAAAGACTAGAGGTTCCTTCAAGAAAATTAGAGATACCGAGGAAACATTTCATGCAAAGATGGGCACAATAAAGGACAGAAATGGTATGGACCTAACAGAAGCAGGAGATATTAAGAAGAGGTGGCAAGAATACACAGAACTGTACAAAAAAGATCTTCACGACCCAGATAATCATGATAGTGTGATCACTCACCTAGAGCCAGACATCCTGGAATGTGAAGTCAAGTGGGCCTTAGGAAGCATCACTATGAGCAAAGGTAGTGGAGTTGATGGAATTCCAGTTGAGCTATTTCAAATCCTAAAAGATGATGCTGTGGAAGTGCTGCACTCAATATGTCAACAAATTTGAAAAACTCAGCAGTGGCCACAGGACTGGAAAAGGTCAGTTTTCATTCCAATCCCAAAGAAAGGCAATGCCAAAGAATGTTTAAACTACCACACAATTGCACTCATCTCACATGCTAGAAAAGTAACACCCAAAATTATCCAACCCAGGCCTCAACAGTACGTGAACCGTGAAATTCCACATGTTCAGGCTGGATTTAGAAAAGAGAGGAATCAGAGATCAAATTGCCAGCTTCCATTGGGTCGTCGAGAAAGCAAGAGAGTTACAGAAAAGCATCTGCTTTTGCTTTATTGACTACACCAAAGCCTTTGATTGTGTGGATCACAACAAACTGTGGAAAATTCTTAAAGAGATGAGAATACTAGACCACCTGACCTGCCTCTTGAGAAATCTGTATGCAGGTCAAGAAGCAACAGTTAGAACTGGACATGGAACCAACAGACTGGTTCCAAATTGGGAAAGGAGTGCATCAAGGCTGTATACTGTCACCCTGCTTATTTAACTTCTATGCAGAGTACATCATGAGAAATGCTGGGCTGGGTGAAGCACAAGCTGGAATCAAGATTTCCGGGAGAAGTATCAGTAACCTTAGATACACAGATGACACTACCCTTATGGCAGAAAGAGAGGAAGAGAGAAAGAACTAAAGAGTCTCTTGATGAAAGTGAAAGAGGAGAGTGAAAAAGTTGGCTTAAATCTCAACATTCAGAAAACTAAGATAATGGCATCTGGTCCCATCACTTCATAGTAAATAGATGGGGGAACAATGGAAACAGTGACAGACTTTTTTGGGGGGCTCCAAAATCACAGCAGGTGATGACTGCAGCCATGAATTTAAAAGGCGCTTGCTCCTTGGAAGAAAAGTTATGACCAACCTAGACAGCAGAGATGTTACTTTACCAACAAAGGTCTGTCTAGTCAAAGCTGTGGTTTTTCCAGTAGTCATGTATGGATGTGAGATTTGGATTATCTCTGAGCACCAAAGAATTGATGCTTTTGAACTGTGGTGTTGGAGAAGACTGTTGAGAGTCCCTTGAACAGCAAGGAGATCTAACCCGTCCATCCTAAAGGAAATCAGTCCTGAATATTCATTGGAAGGACTGATACTGAAGCTGAGACTCCAATACTTTGGCCACCTGATGTGAAGAACTGACTCATTTGAAAAGACCCTGATGTTGGGAAAGATTGAAGTCAGGAGGAGAAGGGGACGACAGAGGATGAGATGGCTGGATGGCATCACTGACTCAATGGGCATGAGTTTGGGCAAGCTCCGGGAGTTGGTTATAGACAGGGCGGCCTGGCGTATGCAGTCCACGGGGTTGCAAAGTGTAGGACATGATTGAATGACTGAACTGACTGAAACAGTGTTGGGAAATTGGATAGCCACATGCAGAAGAATGATACTGGACCACTATGTTACATCACATATGAACATTAAATCAAAATGGGTTAAAGATTAAACGTAAGACCTGAAACCGTAAAACTCCTAGAAGAAAACAGAGGTTATAAACTCGTTGACATTGGTCTTGGTGATGACTTTTTGAATCTAATACAGAAAGCAAAGACAGCAAAAGCAAAAATAAACAAGTGGGACTACATTAAACTAAAAACCTTTTATACAGCAAAGTAAACCATCCATGAAATGAAAATGCAACCTACTAAATGAGAAAAAATATCAGTATTTGCAAATCATATATCTGATAAGGGGCAAATATGTAAAATATATAAAGAACTCATACAACTCAATCACAAAAACTAAACTATCTGATTTAAAAATGGGCAGAAGATGTAAATAGCCATGTTTTCTAAAGAAGACATACATATGACTGACAGGTATATGAAAATATGCTTTACATCATTAATTATCAGGGAAATGCAGATCAAAACTACAATTAACTCTTACTTCATACCTGTTAGAAGAGCTGTTATCAAAAATATGAGAAATATCCCATGTTGACAGGGTGGTAGAGAAAAGGAAGCACATGTGCATTGTTGGTGGAAATGTAAGTTCATGCAGGCACTATGGAAAACAGTATGGAGTTTCCTCAAAAAATAGAAGTAACATATGATCCAGCAATTCCAACTCTGGTATTTAGCCAAGAAAACAAAACACTAACTTGCAATGATATCTGCACCCAGAATGTTCATGCAGTATTATTTACAGTAGCCAAGATATGGAAACAACATAAGTGTCCATCAATGGATAAATGAATAAAGAAGAAAAGATGTGCATGTGTATATAATGGAATATTATTCAGCCATTAAAAGAATGATACCTTAAAAAAAAAAAAAAAAAAAAGAATGATACCTTGCCATTTGTGAGAAAGTGAATGGACCTTGAGAACATTATGCTAAGTGGAATAAATTAGAAAAAGACAAATATTGTGTGATCTTTCTTATGTCAAATTTATATGTTATATATTTAATATCTAGTTTATATATATAGTGTCTCTCTGTACATATATATTTAATCAATTATATATATAATATATATATAAATATAAATAAAATCAAGCTTTGTAGATACAGAGAACAGATTGGTGGGTGCCAGGGGCAGAGGGTGCAGGGGTGGGTTAAATGGCTGAACTTATTTTGTTTTTTAATTTAAAATAAATTTGAAAAATAATTTTTAAAATGTAGGCTACAGTCCATGGGGTTGCAAAGAGTCGGACACGACTGAGCGACTTCACTTCACTAATCCACACCTGGAATAGTTTATGAGACTCAATTTTAATTTCTACATGCTAGGGTTGAGGACTGAATTTTGAATGAGTTAGTGTTTCGTGGTTGTCTATTTAGTGTGAACGAGTAATCTCCTCCATTGACTAGAAAGAGCACCTAAAATTATACTCTCAGAAGGCAATTCACTTAGGTGTTGCTTTATTTTCAGTTCTTGAGGTTTCCTTATTAAAATGAAGATTTTCGGTAATGAAGAGTCATTATTTCTTTCTTGACTAATAGGAACTGAAACACTAAGTTTATCCAGATGAAGAAAATTTTTACTCTATTAGTGAACAGCTAGCTATATGCAAATCTCAAAAAGTAACAGAGGGCTTCCATTCTGGACCAAGATAGAGTAGATATATTTTTCCCCATTCCTCCCACTAAGTACAGCTAAAATCCTGAACCTTAAATATAAAAGAAACATAAGGCTTGAGAGTGGAGAGATCAGTTCCCTATGGTCCTGGAGACCTGACGAACCACATGGAAACATGGGTTATCTTTTTGCCTGTGTATCTCAGACTGAGTGCTGGAGAAGCAAACAATCTAGAAATGTCACTGTGAGCAGACAAAAAAGCCCCAAGGAAAGCTTCCTGTTTCTAACCAAAGGGCCAGAAGAAGGGCATCCTATTGAGACAGAAAACTTTTTAGACAATGGCCACTCTACTACCAGGTCACCATGGGAAAATTATAATCCCATAATAATCCCACTTCCCCTTTTACCAGCAAAGGCCCAGCAGAGACTGAGTGGGGAGCCTAGATCTCCAACTTCATCCAGCTATAATGAGGTTCCTCTCATCCCTTCACCCATGAAAGACTAATTAGGAGTCAAGACTTTCATCCATGACTAGGGGAAGTTGAACTTCACTCCCATTTGAGAGTAGTGAGTTACAGCCCCTGTTCCCGAACCTGTGTTGTTAGAGGAGGCCTGCTAAAACAAATTTATATAATATTCATATAACATACAATTGATATACAACTATGCAATAAAAAAACACATCATACCAAGAAAAAGGATAATCACAATATGAATGAGAAAAGGCAATCAACAGGAAGAAACTTCAATATGACATGCTGCTGCTGCTGCTGCTAAGTCGCTTCAGTCGTGTCAGACTCTGTGCGACCCCATAGATGGCAGCCCACCAGGCTCCCCCGTCCCTGGGATTCTCCAGGCAAGAACGCTGGAGTGGGTTGCCATTTCCTTCTCCAGTGCATGAAAGTGAAAAGTGAAAGTGAAGTTGTTCAGTCGTGTCCGACTCTTCGCGACCCCATGGACTGCAGCCCACCAGGCTCCTCCGTCCATGGGATTTTCCAGGAAGAGTACTGGAGTGGGTTACCATTGCCTTCTCCCAATATGACATAGGTGCTCAAATTATCTGTCAAGGCACATATTATAAAAATGCTTCAATGAGTAATTATGAGCATTCTTGAAACAAATGAAAAAAAGTCTCCGCAAAATAATAGAAGATATAAATAGGAACCAATGGAAATGTTAGAGCCAAAAGAGAATAACCGAGATTAAAAGATGGGTTCAATGGCAGATTGGAGGGGAAGGAAGAAATAATCTGGAAACCTGAAAGTAGCAAAAAAAAAAAAGAAAAGAAAAAATCCCCCAATTAGAGCCAAAATAGACTAAAAAAGATAGACTTTTGAGGACCTGTGGGATTAAAATAATTAACCTAACATTCTTGTCATCAGAGTTCCAGAGAAGAGAAGGAAGGTGAAAGTAAAAAAGTATTCAAATAAATGACAGAAAAGTTCATTTGTTTTAACAGAAAACTTCAGAAAATTTGGCAAAAGGTATGTCTATAGAAAGCAGAAGCAGTAAGCTCTTTGACCAAGCGTAGCAAAGAGCTACCAAGCGTAGCTCTTTGACAGCGTGGGAATCTGTCTCCTTGGGCAAGGACAACAAAAGCAAAAATTAAAAAATGGGACAACATCAAGCTAAAACCTTTTGCACAGCGAAGGAAACTATCAATGAAACAAAAAGGCAACCAATTGAATGGGAGAAAATATTTGCAAATCATATGTTTGATAAGGGGTTAATGTCAAAATATAAAAAGAAATCATAGAACGCAACATCAAAGAAAGCTGGACAAACCTGATTTAAAAATGAGCACAGGACCTGAATATACATTTTCCCAACATTCACATGAAAAGATGCTCAACATCACTCATCATCAGGGAAATGCAGATCAAAATCACAATGAGATATACCTTTATACCTGTTAAAAAAACAAGAGATGATAAGTGCTGTTGAAGGTGTGGAGAAAAGGGAACACTTGTGCACCATTGGTGGAAATATGAATTTATGTTGCTCCTATGGAAAACAATATGGAGGTTGCTCAAAAAATTAAAAATAGAACTACCATATGACCCAGAAATTATACTTCTCAATATTTATCCAAAGAAAACAAAAGCATTAATTCAAAAAGGCACATCTATAGAGACAAAAAGTAGATTAATTGTTGCCTGGGCTGGGGAAGGGGGAGCAGGATGGGAAGTGACTGTCAATAGGTCTGGGGTTCCTATGTGAGGTGATGATATGTGGTGAAAGATCACAAGTCTGTGAATACATTAAAAATCATTCATTTTACAATTTATATGGGTGAATGTTATGGTATGTGAATTCTATCTCAATAAAGCTGTTAAAAAGGAAGTTGAACAAACCTTTAACAGTATAAACCCAAAGAAATTCATGTCAAGGCATATCATAATTCACTTTAGAAAACTAAAGACAAAAAAAACTTGGTTGTTTCACCTCTGAAATAACCTTTGAAATGACAACACAAATGGCATTGGATTGTCATCAGAAACCATGGAGGCTGGGAGTGGTGCAACATTTTCAAGTACTCAAAGAAACAAATCATCAGTCCTGAGTTCTATATCACACAAAAATTTCTGTCAGGAATGAAAGCATTGTGAGACAAAGGAAAATGAAAGGAATGTTTTCCAGCAGACCTGTCCTAAAGTCAGAGCTAATAGAAGTTTTTGAAAGAGGAAGGAAATCTTAGAACATTAGGAAGGAAGTGCCAAAGATGGGTAAATTGAAAGAGCCAAAAGATGGGTAACTATAATAGACTTTTCTTTTACTCTTGAGTTTTCCAAATTCTGTTGGATGATCTAAGCGAAGAGTAAAACTGTCTAATGTGGATTGCAATATGTGTAGAGGAAATATTTAAGACAGTTGTATTATAATTAGGAGGAGGAAAGGGGACTTAAAGGAAGCTGTTTTCACTCTGGTTGTATTGACACCAGTAGTTTTTTTTTTTTTTTTTTGTGCTAGAGTAGTTTTGTATCTTGATTTCCATGGTAGTTTCAGGAATCTATGCATGAGTCAAATGGCATAGAATGATGTATATTTCACCAACATCAATTTCCTGACTTAGATACTGTGCTTTATTTACACAAGATATAACCATTGATGGAAGTTGGGAGAAGAGTACATGGAAACACTCTGTAGTGTATTGGAAGCTTCCTGTAAATCTACAAATACTTAGAAATAAACTAAAAAATAAAGGTGATTCAGAAGGTAGAGAAACACCTACGGTGAAAATGTATGTGTATGTGTGTGAGTTACTATGAGAGAGAATGCATGTGCACAAGAGTGCTATATTAAAAAGAAAGATGCTAAAAAAAAAAAAAAAAGAAAGATGCTTAATAGAAGATAGAAGGGGAGAAATAAAAGGTAAATGTCACTTATTCCTCAGCCAGGCTAATGGTAGTCCTCATACTTCCAGTATAGTATATTATCTTCCCACAATTAATTTCTCTTATTTTTTTTTAATCTCAATGTCTTCCGAGTTCATACCTGCTGACTTCTGACACCTTTGTTGTAACATGGATAATAACAACAGTTGCTTGTGTTCTGTTTCAAGAACTGTCCCTTATCTATCCTTCCCCAAAGTCAGGATGCATCTCCTATTTTGTGACTTTGTTTCCCACTTGAGTGTGTCTTTGATGTTTAATAGCATCCTTTGTGATTTTTTTTTTTCAGTTAAAAGACTTTTAAAAAATAGGCATGTACTTGCTAAGTACAACATATGTGCAAAGTAGAGTAAATTTGAAGATTAGACTATTAAACAATATATTTGAGAGAGTAAAAGAATAAGAGATGTTGTATCTCATATTTTTAAACTTTTTTAAAGTAGTTTTAGACCATTACAAGAGATTAAACTAGAAATATTAACTACAATAACCTCAACAATCAGAGAGGCTAATTATAGTTAAACAAGACAGAAGGTGGGATCTCTTGCTGACAAAAAGGAAAAAATAAAAGCAATGATTAAGATAGTGGGAAGGATTGAAGTGAAAAATAAGTCCATTTATAAATAAACAGCCCTTCCTTCACAAAAAGAAACAAAGTTTAAGTTAATTATTATTCCCTTTTATGAAGATAGAATATATGAGAAATATAATAATAACCTTTAGATTTAATTAGATTCAATAAATATCCACTTGTTATGATGAATGACAAATGCTTTCTGGATTTCTGCATCTTTGAGTGAATTGGAAGATTGATACTTCTGAGGTGGAGCAAGTAGGCATGAAGATTAAAAAATATTAAGTTTAATGGATTTGCATTGTATTATTTTTAATAAGTAAATAAAACTGGGATGTGATAGGAATTGCCTGTCATGACCAGATTGAGTGGTTTATCTATCAAGAACTCCTTGAATATATAAACAAGATACCTAGTGCATGTCCCCAAACTCAAAAAGATGACTTAGGAAAGGAATTCAAGTTTTTATGATTCCATTTGTCAAGGGCAAACTGAGAGTGTTTATAGTTAGATCTTGGAACTTAACCTATCCAGCATAAAAGCAATATTTGTTGTACTATGTCTTTATCTAGCAGAGTATAATGATCTGTTTCAGAATGAAGAAGCACAGAAAATAGTACAATTCAGGAGTCCTGGCATTTGCTAGAGAGATAAGGAACTTGGGCCAATTATCCTGCACATTCTCCCTTTCCCTCTACTTTGATATCAGAATGCTGAAAACAAAAATCCAGCTAAAACTAATTTAAAACATGAAAAGAAGTAAAAAACTAATGATGTGCACATTGGCTTGATTGTGGTAGAGGTAAGGAAATTGTGGGCTGAAATATAATAAGAGCACTCAGTTATTTTAAAAAATAATCATTGGTGGGTAGAGCTGCCACCTCCCCACCAACTGCCTCCATGACTCACAGCCCGTTCCCCATCAACCCTGGGGAGCAGTGATGGGGGTGGCTGGGTGACAGACCTTATGTAGTATTCAGTTGTTAGCTGAAAAGTTTGGCTAGAAATCCAGCTGGTGGGAAGTGCTTCCCGAAGCACTGAAATGCTTAATGATGTCGTCTTGGATTAGGCTAAAAACAAACAGCAGGTAAAGTAGTAGCTGCTGCTAAGTCGCTTCAGTCGTGTCCGACTCTGTGCGACCCCATAGACGGCAGCCCACCAGACTCCCCCGTCCCTGGGATTCTCCAGGCAAGAACACTGGAGTGGGTTGCCATTTCCTTCTCCAATGCGTGAAAGTGAAAAGTAAAAGTGAAGTCACTCAGTTGTGTCCAACTCCCAGCGACCCCATGGACTGCAGCCTGCCAGGCTCCTCCGTCCATGGGATTTTCCAGGCAAGAGTACTGGAGTGGGGTGCCGTTACCTTCTCCGAAAGTAGTAGAACCTTATACAAATAAATGTATTATTGACATTATCATTCACAACCTCTAGCACCATCACCCGGAGAAGGCAATGGCACCCCACTCTAGTACTCTTGCCTGGAAAATCCCATGGACAGAGGAGCCTGGTGGGCTGCAGTCCATGGGGTCACTAAGAGTCAGACATGACTGAGCGACTTCCCTTTCACTTTTCACTTTCATGCACTGGAGAAGGAAATGGCAACCCACTCCAGTGTTCTTGCCTGGAGAATCCCAGGGACGGGGGAGCCTGGTGGGCTGCCGTCTATGGGGTCACACAGATTCAGACTTGACTGAAGTGACTTAGCAGCAGCAGCTGCAGCAGCAGCACCATCACCATTATTTTACTAGAAATGAGAAATCAAAAATTGGGTGGCTTTTCTCCATTAAATAGATTGCCAGCATTTGCCTTAAAGCAGTTTAAATATGCATATTTATATCTGTTACTACTATTTGCCTTTCAGCTCTCAGAGGGCTATTTGGGGGAATCTGAAATTGATTATGTAAGTAAAAAGGGAAAGAATATACAAGCGCCAAACATTTTAAAATGTGTATTTGTCATATTTCCTCTAGTTTATTCTGATGATAACTTTATCAGTGATAGCATTAATGAATGTGATGAATAATTCAAATTTTGAGGTACAAAAAATTAGCTGTGACTTTTCCATTCATCACATAACATAAAGGTTATTTTTATTAAAATAAAACTTAAGTATGAATATATACTGACAAGAATAGAGTTTTCAAAGATACTTTAATAAGAAAGATCCCCCTCACCCCTTGTATTTCCAAAAGAAATAGTAAGCTCAGTGATTATTTTCAGGAGTATGCCTTACATACTGGACATGTTTAACAATTTAATTTTTTTGGCATTGAAGTTGGCATCAATAAGGTATTTTTCAGTTGTTGAGGATATTTATGTTAAAAGAATAAAACATTTTTTCACAAACTGTAGGTTCAGTTGTTTAGACAGAAAGATTTTTAAAACTTTTTGTTTAGAAATAGTTATAACTTTTTAGGAAGTTGCAAGGAAATGTATAAGGAAGTCCCTTGTACTCTTTCCCTAGTCTTCTGATGTTAACATCTTATACTATTGTATAATATCAAGATCAAAACGTTGACATTGGTACAATCCATACCATTTCACTAGTTATACATGCGTTCGTTTGCTACTTATTTCTTAATCTCTAAGATGTAAGTTCCTAACTACCACTTTAAAACAGTAAGAAGCAGGTAATCATTATATAGTAAGGAAATGTAGGATGATGGCTTAAAATGAAGCTTCTGGAATCAGACTGCTTAGGGTTTGAATCCTAGCTCTGTCATTTATTTGATATATGACCAAGGGCAAGTTACTTGACCTCTCTTGCTTAACAAGCTAATAGAGGTAACATTTGGAACAGTGTCTGGCACATAATAACTGCTCTGTTGTAATTAACTTTATTTTTTATATATTGTAGTCATTAAAGAGTCCTAATCCATAGTAAATCACAAATAAACATTAGTTATAACTTGTTATATATTTCACTGAGAGAAGGATCTCCTTGGCTAGAAGTATGTTAAGAAACAATTTTTACTTGGACAAGGTTATTATCTTTATTAGAGAAAGTCACAGAATCGTTATTGTTCTATGTTGTCCTTTAGTTTACATGGAGCTTCTCCTGTGTTCAGTATAGCATAAACTCATCCTTTACAGGCTAAGTTGCTAAAGTGAAACGGCTATACAGAATAAGCTCAGTTTTAAAATGTCTGCTGAACAAGGTAAGTGCCATGTAACACTAAAATCTGACAATTTTGTATAAAACTTAGCAAAGACAACACTTCCCAAAGAGTGAGGTTTAGTATGAAAAATAAAAAGTGAGTGAGTTGATAACCATAGGAACTATGTACAGTTGTGTTTTAACACTATCAATGTGATTCCATCCTATTTTCCTCTTTCCTGAAGCAGGAAACTGCAAATCCTAATGGGTAGAACTTGGGTCATTCCAGTGAGGAATTAGAGCACTTATTTTTCTACCTACACATATGCATTGTGGAGCAACCCTCAGGGCCTGCATGTTTTGACCTGCAAAGCCAGAGAAAGAGCTTGACAAATGTGACAGAAGGAGTGATTTTGCCAGATCCGTGCTTGAAATTTCCTGATGCTCAATGTTGCGGTAGCTCTCTTGGGCTTAGGTCATTTTCTGTCAACATTTTATCCTCCTCTAAGGAGGATAAAGTTGCAAAACCCATTTTAGATGCAAGGTGCAGAGAGCAGTGTTGTCACTATCAAGTGCTTGTGATTTCTATTGTGTTTTGAGTTATTAACTTAGAAAAGGAGGCTTTAGATCTTATGTATTCCAATTATATGTGTGGTTTTTTTTAGGCCACAAATAAAAAACAGGTATATTTCTTGCCAAAATAAAGTAAATATTTTTAAGTGGAAAAGAGTTTATTTATGGAAAAGAGAATAATGTCAGTGAAATGATTCTGTTCTCTATCATAAGTAATTACTATAAAATTGAAGAATAATAGTAGGTATCGTTTAACTTCTTTTTAATGCTAGGCAGGGTACACTGTGTTTTGTAATTGATACAACATTCCTGCTGGATTGGTGTTATTAGGCCTATATTACACCACGCTCTGCTCTAAGGACACTGTGGGTCAAATAGTAAATAAGATTCTTGCTTCAAATTGCATAAATAAAGGCTGGAGTATGAACTCAGACCTTTCTGATCCCCATATCCTTCTCTTTAGGCTAAATCTTTTATTTTCCATAAAACATTACCTTTTCAAAGATGAAACTAACATTAGGGTCAAACTTGTCTTGGCCTCTCTTGAGTCCAAGATTTAGCTACAAGTGTATGTGTGGTAGCCGCTCAGTTGTGTCTGACACTTTGTGACCCCGTGAATTATAGCCCTCCAGGCTCCCCTGTCCACAGGATTTTCCAGGCAAGAATACTGAAGTGGGTAGCCATTCCCTTCTCCAAGAGATCTTACTGACCCAGGGATCGAATCCCAGTCTCCTGCATTGCAGGCAGATTCTTTA
Organism: Cervus elaphus; assembly: GCF_910594005.1. NCBI lineage: Eukaryota > Metazoa > Chordata > Mammalia > Artiodactyla > Cervidae > Cervus > Cervus elaphus. Next base: position 45,870,036 of record NC_057843.1, on the reverse strand, counting down.
CTGTCTGAACCACGAGGGAAGCCCCTAGCTACAAGTAAAGGCAGGTTTTCCTTGATTAAAGAATTTGATAGTCAAGGGAAGGATCACCTAGGAAACTTTTGTCATTCACGAAAGGTAAATTTACAAAGAAAAACTCCTGCAGTGCCAGTTTACTTAATGCTATTCTCATGGTGGGAGTTTTCCTCAGAAACTTTCTACATTTAAGGGATGATTATAAATATACAGTTTTCAACAGAGATTGCTATGATTTCTTTAAAAAAAAAAAACAAAAACAAATGTACAAACTACCCTCTATCATCTTTTGTAGCTCGAAGAAAAAAAAGCTTTGTAATTTCAGGCATTTTGTTCAGGAGAGAAGAGGTAATGAGTACCATATGGCATGTCTGCTGTGAGAAGTGATGCATTATTTTATCATCCAGAGAACAGCATTGGGTAACAAGACCAGGATTTGTATCATGGGATCATGGAGCCAGAAATACTCAGGGAAGAGTTTGCCAGCCTCTTATAATTTGTCACCACCTGTAATTCTCAAGTTACCACTTTCTCCAAAGACAGGGAAATTCTGGAGCATCCCCAAGTGTGAGAGGCCAGACAGCAAGGAAAAGCAGAACTTAAGGGTCTCACAACTTCCTATGCCACTTCAGAGGGGGTAATGGGTCTATTCTGATAAAACCCTAGAATATACCTGAAGAGTCAGGAATTTTGGAAGCTTCTTTGGTTCTGGTTTCCCCATGGATTGTTCTAATCTTGTTTCAAAGCTCATTGTTGGTCTCAAAACATTATAAGCCTTTACGAGAGGAGAGATGGGTTGAAAGTGGATAGGATATGATAACTGATTTTGAATGGTATGTATCATGCATTGCCCACTTTTAAGGTTGGGACATGAATACATACACACACACACATGATTCTTTCTAACAGTAAAGAATCTTTCCTCTGCTGATAACATTCTTCCTGTCTTTAAGAGTTGTACATAAAGGTTCAGCTGTAAACACCTATAGGCAGATTTCCTAGGGTGAAATGAATTAAATACACTTAGGAAAAATAAGGGAAATAGTAAAGCAAATGATAGGCTTTCAAAAAGAAATTTTATAATTTTTTAAAAGAAAGTAAAAGACGCTAGTTTGGGGGCTATTTACAAATGTTAAAAATGGAAAAGGAAATAGCTCTCTGACACAAAATCACAGGTATAATAAAAATATAAAGGAATGGACGGGGAGGCTTAAATACTTTTTTTTTCCCTCCAAGGTAATAAACATTGTGCCTGAGTTAATGCTCATTTAGTCACTGAAAAATGCATTGGTAACAGTTGGTACAAAGGTCTTTGTAAACAGTAAAAGTTTCAATAGTGCCTCTACACTTAGAAATAATCATCCATTCTGTCAAATTAATAAGAAATTGATGGAGGGAGATGCTACTGAGAAAGAATAAGTAAATATTTGATAGCTAGTGTGAAAAATAACATTAAATAACACCGTGTACCTATATTTTAAAAAAGATGAGCAGAAGCATAAAATAAGGATTCAGAATATTTTGAATTTTGAGTTATTTCATTCCAAAAATGGATGAGTGAGTCCAGTGATGTTATAAATGATAAGGAAGAAGGAGAACGGGAGCCCAAAGTAAAAGTCAAATTCTGTAACTCTTACATAGAATGTTCACAGAGTTGATCATTTGGATGCCTAATTAAATAAATTCAGGCCATTAATGGATCCTTCTGACATTTTGGGAGAATTTGGAATGCTTAAGGTTAAACCTCAAACCTAGGTCCTTGTGTACTGAATAAAAAAGAATAATAAAATAGAACAAAGTTTTTCATGATATGGCAGTAACTTCTTAGGAAATTAAGAAGAGTGGAATCATACTGTTGTTTCACTTGACTTAATGTGAAATATTAGATAAAAAATCCCCAATTCTCATGGGCCTCCTTGTAATTTCTGTCTCCATGACACCTGTAGGCATTTATTGTGAGAATTCTTTAGGTCTGCCAACTTGTATATGAACGAACTCCTAGGGGCCAAAGACTGCAACTGCTTTACTTTTCTCAAATTACATTGTGCAAAACCGGGAGTCATCCCCCAGGATGTAGGCAAATTCCTTCTTTCTCAGTGTCTAGAAATGATTGTCTTGAATCACCTCTCAAATAAATCTCTTAAAGCAGATTCTTTAGCATGGGTCATGGACCTCCTTAAATTGTGTGCAAACATCTGGGAGTATATAGCCATGCTTCTCTTCAGGGAAGAGGACATATAGCCTCCCGAAGGTTTCTGAATTATTAACTCACCCCCTACCCCCCTACCATCATGCTTGAAAACTGTACTTGGATGTTTTTATTTGGTGTTTTTTTGAAGTCAGTCACAGTTGCTGAGGTGTTATTTTATGGTGTTGTATATTTCTGAAACTGTTGTCAAGTAAGGTAACTACTAGCTGTATATGGCTATTGAATACTTGAAATATGGCTAATCTGAATTGAGTTATGATGTAAATGTAAAGTACACACTGCATTTCAAAGGCTTAATACAAGAAAATGTAAAATATCTCATTGATTTTTGTATTGATTACATGTTGCATGCGTGTGTGCTAAGTTGCTTCAGTCATGTCTGATTCTTTGTGACCCTGTGGACTATAGCCCACCAGGCTCGTCTGTCCACGGGATTCTCCAGGCAAAAATACTGGAGTGGGTTGGCATGTCCTCCTCCAGGGGGTCTTCCTGACTCAGAAATCAAGCCTGCGTCTCCTGTGGCTTCTGTATTGCAGGCAGATTCTTTACCTCTGAGCCACAGGGGAAGCCTTGATTACATGTTATAATAAAAATATTTTGGATATGTTGAGTTAAATAACATTAACATTAATTTCATCTGTGAATACTAAAATATTAATATTACATGTGAAATTTGAATTATATTTCTAGTTAAATAGTGCTGACCTAGAGTGTACAGCTCTACTTATCCAGAGCTACAGAAAAAAACAAATAATTTTTTGGTTACTATTAAAAAGCATCTTCTCTTACAGGGAAGGGAAGAGAATTAAGAATGTGAGCAAAATGCTCTACTCATATTAATTCACAGAATTCTCTCAGCTCCCCTATGAGAGAAATAATATTGGCTGAGAGAATCCCCAAGAAAACAGACAATCTCATCACCATTCCCCCTGACTTTAATTCCTGAACCAACTATGACAATCCATTATTTTAATAGCAACAGTTATGCTTTAAATGTTAAACTAGTTTAGCAGTATTGTGGTAAAAATGGTTGAATACACTAAAATAAAGTGTAATGGTTACATCCCCAGACTTGAGAGTCAGACACATTAGAATTGTATTTGGGATACCACCAATAACTACCTGTGTGTTTTGGGAAAGTTGCTAAGACTCTCCAGACAGCAATTTCTTACTTTTTAATACAGAGGAGAGGATGAATTGAAATGGGTGTGTGCTCAGCTGCTTTGCACTGGGTCTGGTTGCATAGGAAATACTCCATAAATATTATTGTTTATTATTCTGATTATTGCTGTTACTCTGAAGAGGTCAGGCTAACTGGCGGTTAATCTCAAATTCTGCCACTTAAAAATTGAATAATTTGGGCCATGTTATTCTTGTTGTGTGTAAGTCTCTGTTTTTCTCACTTGCAAAATGACAGTAATATTTCCTACTTACTCGAGTTACTAGGATTAGTGATCTCATTCAAGACACTTAGCACCGTGCTTGGCACCTTTGTGCCACTCTTAGGCAGTCCCTATCAGACTGCTATAATTATTTCCTTCCTATAGTGACCCCGTAGAAAAGGCCATGGTCTTTGGAGCCAGACTTCCTGGGTTCAAGTCTAGGGTCTGCCACTCTCTAGTCCTATAACTTTAAGCGATTTCTTTAGCCTCTTTTGCCTGAGTTTCCTCATCCATAAAATGGAGTCACTGTGAGAATTAAACAAATTAATCCATAGAGAGGAATGAAGCCTGGTATGTAATAAGTGCTTAATTAATGTTAACCATTTTAATACCATTGTTATTAGTTTTTAGTTTCTCATATTCTACTTTTCCTTTTGTACTTTCATTGTTTTTCTTTCTCCTTTGTATTCTTTTCAACATATTTGAACTTTCAGGGATACTCTTGAATATTCTGAATAAATTATTGACACTTGGAACTAAAATTACTGCTGTGATCTTAACCAGTATGTTTACTTTACCTCATAAAGTAATTTGGAAAGAATGTGATCGTGACAAATACATAGATTTCTCATGTTACCCATTACCTTCAAGTTGTTTCATCACAGGTATGGTCAAGAAGTTGAGATTCTGAGAACATTTTTAAAAAATATTCTCAGAAATTGTTATATCTGCAACCCAGCTGGCCAAACCATATTACTGTTGCAGATCTGGCTAGAAACTTTCAACCAACTTGCAGAGTTGTTCACACAGGTGAATGAATTGTAGCACCCAACAGAATCTTTTTCAGTGAATATGGTGGAAATAATGAATAGGAACACTTCATGTGTTTGCCATGGTTCCACGTTAGGTTTGGTTGAAAAATACTGGTGAAAGTGAAAGTCGCTCAGTCATGTCTGACTCTTTGCGACCCCATGAACTGTATAGTTCATGGAATTCTCCAGGCCGGAATACTGGAGTGGGTAGCCTATCCCTTCTCCAGGGGATCTTCCCGACCCAGAAATCGAACTGGGGTCTCCTGTATTGCAGGCGGATTGTTTACCAACTGAGGTATCAGGGAAGCCCGAAAAATACTGATAAAAAGTAAGAAATAAAGCTAACTAACCAGTCAATGAATACTAAGGCAAAATGTTGTTAGAGATCTTAAAAATCAGTTAAATTTTCACCTTTAGGTAAAAGAAACATTTGTCAATAAAGTCCTATAAAAAAGAAGAGATTAGAGGACTATGACTTTCCCATTTGCATTATCATTTTGGTTAAGTTTTTATTTTAACTAGCTTGGCATTGCTTTATATCTTATTGTAGTTTCTACACTGATAAGTTTTATTTCCATGCCAGTAAACTGGACATATAGCTTCTTACATTGTTACAACATAGTTCATAACTTTCAGCCAATCAGATCAGCTTTCTTTTTGGCTAAATGATTAGCATAACTCTACATAATTTGGTACGTATATTTCCTTTAATCCTATTTAATACAAACCATCTTTTAATCTCAAGTGCTATAGTAGGCATTGGAATTTCCACTGAACGTCTCAAGACCCCATTCACCAGGCACAGATGCAATGAAATATATCATGTTAATGACAATAGCTTGTCTCATTTTGTAGCATCTTGTTGGGTTTGTTTTGTGGAAGTCAAAAGAGAATATGAATCATTTGAGAGTTTTAGTTCATTGAGCTCTGACTTCAGCCTCTTCTCAAGCCGCCAAAATGATTTTACATGAGTTGGAAGAAATGAACTTTGAAATACATCAAAGATGAAAAGGTAATTAAGATGCTGTTTCATATTTAACTAATTGCTTTCGATTCATTCACCTTTGTACTTTGGAGGGGAAAATGCACAAATGTGTTCTGTTTTGAGTGGTGAAAAATGCTTAGTAGGATTCCAGTTAATATGCTCAGATTAAAAATCACACTAAAGAAATCTTTTCCAGTGTGAACAGAAATTGTGACTTTAAGAAATATGGTAATTTTGGTTGGTAACTTATATGTTCTCTTTTCACTCTGTTTTGTATCGAAGCAAATGACATTACTATTTGTCCTTATGCAGAAAAGGACAAAATTGCACAAAAATATCCAAATGGACAGTTTAAAATTTCAGTTTCAAAAGCCATTTAATGCACTTACATTGAGGAAACTAAATGTGTCTTAAGTGCTGGACCTAACTGCTTAGGACACTACTGGATATTTTTCTTGACTGTGTGGTGCTGTGAGAAATTTATACTTTCTTAAAATTAAGAAAGAAAAAGTAAAGGCTTCCCCTAGTGATTAGACCCTGTTTGTTTTGACGATGACCTTTGATGTTCTCCTGTTCTTTATACTGGACAAAGACATAACTGGACTTTAGCAGAAATGATTGCCCTCTGTTCTAATGTTCTAAATCTGAAGCAGGAAGGAAACAATAGTTTCCCTTTAGAAACCTCCAAGCGCTGCATCCTGCACCTCACCTTGCCACATCTGTGCTCTGTATCCCTGTCTCCCAGTCTCTTGGAGTTCTTGCTACTCACCTAAAAAATCTTAACCTTAAAAGGTGTTAATGAGTGATAAAATTTTAAGAATTACTCATCAAGGAAGGAGTGGCATTTTTAAAGAAGCAAAAGTAGTGAAAGTTTCAGGTATCCGTGATGAGGGAAAAGCAGTTTGAGAAAACACGTATCCCTTGTACACGAGTAGGAACCAGTTTCTTTGCTAACAAGAGCAGTTCCTCCTGGGGATAGCAGAACCTTCTATCAGTTGAAAAGTCAGTTAAGCTTAAACAAATTATTTTAGCTTAAAGTAGATTATATTTATTTACTATCTTTGATGTAAGGATAATGTCTTTTCTTGGAGTATGTTACTAGTTATTATGACTAGTATCTCTTTACATAGACCACATCCATCCTGTAGGATCTAATTTTCAGTTAATTTCTATTTCTTTAAAAGAGACATCTTAATGATAACTATAGAGCAATTTGGTGTAAGTGAACTTTTATATTTTTTCTACTTTATTATTTTTATAGTTGTCTACACTACATTATTCATATTGCTTCATCCACAGTTTTGCAGGTAACTGGTTCATTCCTCCTTGTTACTGTATACTATGCCATAACTTATATATCCATATTTATGCTGATGGGCATGTAGGTAGTTTCTAGTTTGGGATTTTCACAAATAGTGCTGCTGTAAATATTTTTTCAGTTTTTATTGATTGCATGCATCCATTTTTGTTGGCTATACACCTTGGAGTAGAATTTCAGGGTCATGCTATGCATACCATCAGCTTTAGTAGACAGTGAGAAATAGTTTTTCAAAATGGTTGTACCAGTATACTCCCACCAGCAGTCTGAGTGTTCCAATAGCTCCACACACATTCTTGCCAACCCTTGGTATTTTTCATCTGCTTAAATTTTCTGTGTACAGAATTTTGGCCATTCTGATGGAAGTGTTATATTAATACTTCAAAATTTTAGACATTATTTTACAATAGGTAAGAATTTAGTTCACTTACCTGACTCTTCCTTTTCTATTCTTTCTTCCTTTTTCCATTCTGTCTCCCTTTTACCCCGATTTTAATTGTTAAATTATTTTCAATTCTATTAATTTATTTTTATACTTCTTATACAACTTTAGTCATGATCTCTTAATTTTAAAATAAAATTTTAGAAAGCTGTGTATATAGAAGGAGGCAAAGTTGTTTTATATATATATATATATATATAAATTTATGCAAATACATGAATGAAAAATAGAGGGTTTATACTAAAAATTCCTCCCAAGTCATAATGTGTTTAAAGAGTAGAAAGCCTGTGCAGTTGGAAGGATTTGTTTGTTCTATGCTGAGAGTATGGTCTAGAGGAAAACTAAAAATAGGAAGGAAGGAAGGGAGGGTGGTGAGAGTGGGAGAGAGAGGGGAGAAAGAAGAAAGGAAAAAGGGAGAGAGGAAGGAAGGAAAAGAAGGAAGAAAGAAAGAAGAAACGAAACAGTATAGATAACACAGGTTCTCTGACCTTCAGTGACTTCTACACCGAAGGACTTGATGGGGTGTGTACTCAGTGTCAGCAGGTGTTTCAGGAAAGATATCACATTGTTTTCATATCAATTTCAGGAAAGATATGGCATTGTTTTCATTGTTTCATATCAGTGTTTTCAGTTCTGTGGGATCTCCAGAGAATTTCATCCACTTAGATGGCAAACTTCTATGACCGGGGTAACCTTACCGCTCCTTGTCTTTATTAACAGTCATCGGGCTTTGGGAGAATTTTTTCGCTTGAGTTGCAGAAATAATTGTGTCAGTTATCACATCTTTTTTTGGCTTTTGTGAGAATCAGCTCTCATTTACTGAAGGGAATCTAATCATCACTAAACACATCGTATCTCCTGCTTTATGGGCGTTGACTAAGCCCACTTTGCTCTGACTCTAGTCATAGTGATTAAGTTTTTAGTGAATTCACAAAACAGTTGGCCCCAAATTCATTTCACACTCACCATTTTCAAAATTCTTAGTTTTCTAGACTGCCAGTTCTGACTTTGTACCTCCATCTGTGTGAGGATATGATGAAAGGAATCAGACATTGTTTAGCTTAAGAGAAGATAAACATTAGGGGGCTTGTTAAGGCCATCTTCAAAAACTTGATGACTATCATGAGGAAGAGAACATATGTTAAATTGGAGTGACTCTAGAATTTGGAATAAAGGTAGAAGGCATGGGTTTCAGCTTAGTTTATAAGGTTGAGCTTCCTAATGCTTAAAATTGTTTAGTAAGGAAATGTCCTTCTTGTAATAAAGAAGGTATCTAATGCTACAGACTGAATGTGTAGACAGAGGGTAAATGATAGCTTGTTGGGTTTCTAAGGTCAGACCTCTAAGCGTCTATTTCATTCTGAGCCTCTATGATTCAATAGAATGTATTATACTGAATCTGAGATACCATCTATTATAAAAAGCATCCTGATTTCAGAGAGGTTAAAAATGTAAAAAATTGAAGGTGTTAAAATTGATGAAATATGCTTCATATTCTCTTATTTTGTGAGGAAAACTTGTGAATCAAGCATAGCTTTGTAGTTTTCATCACTTTCTCTATGTTTAATCTCCCCTCTCACACTTAGCTTGATCTGGTTAGTCCCAGGGCATGCCTGTCTGTTTACACATACTAGAAATAACCGAAGGAAAAAATATTTAGTATTCATGCTCATGCAACACAGTGCATGGCCTTGTGACCCAGAGCAAACAGGATATGGAGAGTTTCTTCTGATTATAGACTCATAATAGAGTCAACAGGCTAGTAGGACTATGTAAGATCATAGAGTACCTAAGACTAACAGAGGACTGTTGGCATCTACTATCATCTTGAAAACATTTTTTGGAATCCTACTTAAAGTTCATGTTCCAGAACATTTCACAGTGTTATATTTTGATTGATTTATACATAAAATTTGTTTTCATTTTATGTAGAAAATCCTGTTATTTTACAATATAAGTAATTTTGCCTTAATCTTATTTTATTAATATTTACATTCTTTAATGCCTGGAAACAATGGAGAAAAAAAGGTTTATATCATAATTCCCCATTTGCCTTTTTAATATATTGACATCCACCTTTGTAACTGCCTTGACTCCTCCAGGAAAGTTAAGACTCTCTGGAAATGTTTTTTTTTCTTTTTTTTTTTTTAAGTATAAAAGTGGCAGCTTTTATTTATTTATTTTTATTAGTTGGAGGCTAATTACTTTTCAGTATAGTAGTGGTTTTTGCCATACATTGACATGAATCAGCCATGGATCTACATGCGTTCCCCATCCTGAACCCTCCTCCCACCTCCCTCCCCATCCCATCCCTCTGGGTCATCCCAGTGCACCAGCCCTGAGCACTTGTCTCATGCATCCAACCTGGGCTGGTGATCTGTTTCACACTGGATAATATACATGATTCAATGCTATTCTCTCTGAACATCCCACCCTCACCTTCTCCCATAGAGTCAAAAAGTCTGTTCTATACATCTGTGTCTCTTTTTCTGTCTTGCATATAGGGTTATCGTTACCATCTTTCTAAATTCCATATATATGCGTTAGTATACTGTATTGGTGTTTATCTTTCTGTTTTACTTCACTCTGTATAATAGGCTCCAGTTTCATCCATCTAATTAGAACTGATTCAAATGTATTCTTTTTAATGGCTGAGTAATATTCCATAGTGTATATGTACCATAGCTTCCTTATCAATTCGTCTGCTGATGGGCATCTAGGTTGCTTCCATGTCCTGGCTATTATAAACAGTGCTGCGGTGAACATTGGGGTACATGTGTCTCTTTCAAATCTGATTTCCTTGGTGTGTATGTCCAGGAGTGGGATTGCTGGGTCATATGGCAGTTCTATTTCACTCTGGAAATGTTTTTTAACCCTAATCCCAGAATTTCAATGTTGATGATTTTAAACATGTTCTTAGATTTGATTCTGCTTTTCTCTGATAACTTTGTGAGAGATATGATAGACATTCAGTCTACTTTTCTAGTTACTGGCTATTAGGAAATTTGAAAAAAAGATAAATGAACATCAGAAGAAGAAAGGGTCAATTTTCTGCTTGACCATAATCATGTTGAATTTAACCTCTTGTAAAGTTCCCAGACATTTGTGATCCTTGTCAAGTGCAAAAAAGAAATGCAGAGATGGTCTTCAAACAAGGCTTTAAAAATGTTTCTCTAAGATGAGGGCAATTGAAAGCTCATTTTTAAACCAAAACAGCAAAAAACAAAAAAAAAGACATATGCAATCACAACTCATCATTACATTTTTCTAAGTGTGTCTGGAAAACTTGTCAGTTGCTCTGAGTGCTCCTGTATGTACTGGTAGCATCATTCATGACAGATACCATTGATTGATAGCAGGGTTATTTTCACCTTAATAGGCAGATGCAGGTGAGCCAGGGGCTTGCAGCTCAGTGAGGTGAGCATTCTTGGATGGAGTGCTTTGATATATCTGGAAAGACCCCTTGTAGCTCCTTTTCAGGGATGTTATCATTATACCTAAAGAATGAACTTTCAAGTTCGTCCAGGTTAGCCGCAGGCTTTTCATCTTCTAGGGAATTCTCATTTCTGTTCCCCTTTGTTGACAACTAAGGGAAAAGATAAATATTTACTTTATCATAATTTTCTGACTTTTATTTTACTCTCTAATTGATATTTAGTTCTCATACCTAATTTGTAAACTATGCATAATCGTTTTATTTTTGTCAGGGGGAGGAATCTGGGATGAATTATTATATTTTCATGAAATGTCACTAATAGTTTCAAATCCATGAACCTAGATAGGAAGTGTGAAAATACAGAATGGAGCCTGTGGTTTTCTCATTAAATGCCATTGTGTATTGCAAACATTGTTTAGAGTCTCATCTTGTTTAATATGGGTGTGTGATTTCTGGACACAGTGGGTTGTTTAAAAAGGGAGGAAGTATGCTCTGTGAGCCCCTTTGCTTAAAATGACAAGATTAATATTAATGTAGCATTACTCACAGGTGCACGGCTGTGGGATTTTAGGGCTCTGTGTTCTATTCTTGTGAACAAGCCACTTCCAAAACTTCTGCTTAATCAGAGTGACCACTGATGAATCAAATGATGATTTTCAAAACTGGTATCACACCACCAGTTTCCCCACAGCATTTCTCACTCTCCTTCCCTCTTATTCCCTTTGCACAGTTTCCTCCCAGGAGGGCCTGGAATTATTCAAATAGGAGGGATAATGCTCGATTTCAGAAAGGAATGAAAATACATCTGTTGCCATTGCAACAGTTAAACAACCAGACAGCCCTTTTCAACTAGGAGCAAGTTTAGGCCTCCTTCTCTTTAATAATGAGCAAGGTCATTGTTCCAACTTTGGTAAATTTGCAATGCCCCCAACGGCCTTCTCTCATCTGATCAAGGACATTTCTGAATAGGAGGACAGCTCAGTCTGGTAAAATAACTGACACAAAGCTGATGAGAGACTGTGGGCTTTCCTTCTAATGAGCAGAAGGCAGTATGTGAACGGAGACTGTGGTGGAGTTGTCAGAAGAATATACCATGAACAGGAGCTCACATACCATTTTCACTGCTTAACAACTGCGCCACCCTAGCCCCAGGAGTGAAAGGCTAAAACTGAATACGCATTCCAACCTGGAGAGAAAAGTGAGTTGATTTAAGAAGTATCACCTCCCTTTCCTCCCCAAAGATCCTCTTCTGCTCTGTCCTTGAAGGCTTTTAATTGCAGTTAAAACAGCAAGAATCACCCAGGGAAATTTTAACTATCCTGATTCCCAGGCCACAGTCAGGGCAATTAAATTAGACTCTGAGGAATATCAGAGTTAATATTTTTTTTTCCTTAGGTAGCTCCAATGTGCAGCGAAGTTTGGGAACAAGTGGGTTAGTTTGACCATGCGTGAGAAGAAATTACGGTGGAGTCTGACAAGGAGATGAAACCCTACTTTTCCCAAGGATGTCTGGGAGACACTTGCTGCAAAGAGGAGAAAATGAAGAAAGGGAAAAGAAAGGAGGACAGAGTTTTACGTTTCCAGTCTTTCTCCAAGCCAACTGGAGCCTCCATCCACCCAGTGTGGGTAACCTAGGCTTGCACCTGCAGCTCGGGTTGGTCTCCAGGCCTGGGGGACTAGGCGGGGTGGGGTTACTGGAAATAGCTACCCTCCAGTATCAGTAGCCCCAGGGGTGGGCCGTGCGTCTCCTTCCTGCCCCCAGGGAAGGCGGCGGCTGCGGCTGGAGAGCAATTTGAGGGCGCAAAAGGAAGCTGTCTCTGGCGCAGGTGGCGCTCGCCGTCCCACGGTTTGGCCAATCGCGGGCGCAAGCGCAGCCTGGCGGCGGCGGCGGCGGCGGCAGCAAACAAGCGCAGGGCTGTGGCAGGAGCCGGCGGAGGCAAAGGCGGCGCCAACAGTGAGCTACACGCAGGCGGGAGTGAGACCCAGTGGCGAGAGGAGCTTGCGAGAGCTCTCGTTGCTGGGGTGTTGCCCGGCGGAGCGAGGCGAACTTAGCATGGGGAAGAAGTGGAGAGATGCGACCGAAATGGAGCGGGGCTGCTCGGACCGCGAGGACAGCGCGGAGAGCCGCAGGCGCAGCCGGAGCGCCAGCCGGGGCAGGTTTGCCGAGTCGTGGAAAAGGTTAAGTTCCAAGCAGGGATCCACCAAGCGCTCGGGACTCCCGTCGCAGCAGGCGCCGGTGAGTGGCTGGGGGAGAGCCCCCGGTGTCTTCCACTGCTTGAGGCGACTCGAGCCCTTTCCATGGTGCTGAACTTGCCTCCTTAGTGGCTCAAGCCAGGGAACTTGTGGAGCTGCTTCTAATGCAAGTGTTGGGGGCTGTGAGGAGGGGCAAGAAGGAACGACTTTCCTTTCCTCAGCTCGGGGAGGGTCTCCTGACGTCGCTGGTGTCTCTGCAAACATGAAAACATGTTCGAGAGGCGAGGGCTCACTGTCAGATCATGAGAGTTTTGCAATTAACAGAGCGTGGGAGATGTCGAATGTATTGTTACTCACAGACGTCCTGAGGGGTCTGCCTGTGCAGAGTATTCAAAGGTACTAGGCATCCGCTGAATGAGAGCGGAATAGGAAGGAGATGTCATATTTTTACTCCTAACACTTGCTGTTTTCCATCCCACACTCCCACTATGTTAATGGTTGCATTTAATTGTTTGTAGAGTTATTTGCATGCAGAGAATAGCAAGAATATCCCAGGTGCTTATAATCCTGCTGTTAACATATACAACGTTCAGAAAACAGTTTTCCCATGTGTCAGCCTCTCTTCAGTGTCTAATTAGTGCAATAAAAGCACTCAGGTGAAATTAATACAGTTGTCATATGTGTGTAGAGAAGTACAGTTGATTTAAAAAAGCTGTGCTTGGATTTTTAGTATTTTAAACATTGTTTTCCTTCAGACTAAAGGGAGAGAACTCTGTTCTAGAAGAGAGTGCAGAGCCCTCCTGTTGCTCCTAGGGAAGAACGGCGCACCACTTTAACTTCTAAGACATCACTGAGAAATCAGTGTGTGTGTACTTATGTTTTACATCCAGAGGAGTTGACAGCAGAGATTGTATAGTGAAGAGAAATTGAATTCATTTTTAAAAAAAGGACGGTACATAAGCATTGTTTAGCATGGATAATATTAGCCTGTTCTGTTTTTGAAGGGTCATCATTGCAGGACAAAAATTAATCCCCCAAAAGCAGGCTGTCTAAAACACTTCTTCAATAGAGTAAAATATAAATGCATACACAATGGTATTTGTGTTTATTGTTTGCTTCTTCTCAAAACTACTAGCAAAAAATGTTATTAAATATTTGAAGTAGTATACTTTAGGGTAAGTTTTCAATTTAAAATAGACATAGAACACTTAAAATGCAATCAATTTCAACCACTGAAATACTGTTTTTATAGAAATGTAGACTTGAAGATATTTTAAAAAGGAAAATATTCTGAAGATAGGATTTTTCTGAAGTACAATATGTAGAACATATAAAATTCATGACTTCCTGGTTTCTATCAATTATGTGAACTAAGAATTAACTTTATTCCCCTTTTAATAGAAAGTCTAACTATCAATCTAAGTAACTTGTGCTGATTCGTTGATTCTGTTCAACAGGTGTGTGCAGAGTCTGTATTAGGAACTTACAAAATCTTCATAAAAGTATAAGTTAGATTAAATAGCTTGTGAGTCTGTTAGCTAGAATAAAAATGTGAGAGAAAGAGGACATAATAGATACCATGACAACAAGATGACATCTGGAAAAGTAACCATGTTCTCCTGTTTACTAAGGGTGATGATGGTGCTGTATTTCTCTGTAGTACTTGTTAGTTGAAACGTTAGTAATTCAGTTACAAATCAGGGCAAAAGCCTGTACTTATTCTCACGTATCATGGCAAGTTTGGTATTGATTTTCTAAAAATCTAAGTGGCTAGATAGCCATGACTTTAATTATCAGAATTTTAAAAACAAATATAATGAGGTTTTATAAATCTTGGGTTTGACGGTTTTTAACCAAGGTTTGATTCCATTAATTAATAACAAAGACTTTTTACTTCATTTGTAAGTAAGACATTCAACTTATTTTTGCAAACAGGAAGGAAACAATAATAATGTTTGCAACATATATGCTTATAAAAGTTTTTAATCTTTAAATAAGATTTTTTTTCTCCCTCTTAAAGTGAAGTGGTGCTATTTTCAACTTTCATTGAATTTCATGTAAAAATAGCTTAAATTATAGAGGTTAGGAAGAGATTAAAGCAATTAATATAATAAATACTGCTTTTTACTTATTCTTATGACTAAATAAGAATTCCGTGATGTGGCTTTGGATCTTATTCACTTTGTGTTGTACTCAGAAATATTGTGGCATCCATCCTGATAAACATCACATAAGGATTTTACTCTTTCCTTTGAAGACAAAATAGATAAATGTGGGAAATTTTTTGTTAATAATAAAACATGAAAGCTTTCATACATCTTTCTGTCTTCTTTCAAGAATAGAAAATGATTATAGAGTTTTATTAATGTGGGCTTTGTTACTCTCTGCTTTAGTTAGAGTCTTGCAATCACTTCCAGTTGAAGTTATTCCCAGGGAATGATACAGCCTATGACTCTGTCCCACTGGGAATGATTGCGTTATTTTTCATTTTCACTACCAACAAAGCAGAGCTACATCATGGATAATGGGGGAGATTTTCTTCAGCAAGAAGAGATCTGCCTTATTCTTGGTTATCCAGGAGTACTTTTCTTCTGTGATCGGAGTCATGGTTATTTTGTGTGTGAAGTATAGGAGGAGGTGTGTTTGAATCAACCTGGGTAATTAGATTTCCCAACTACTTATCATTGAATATATTGGAGTTTTCTTAGAAATATCTTAGAGGTTGGACTGGTCCCATGACTTAAGGCCACTATTAGAAATCAAAAAGTCGTTTTTGGCAACCCCCAGATGGTCTTTGTGGAATGTGGCAGGCCCGTGGTAGGACTGTGTGTGCCGTCCCTGCTCCACCTCCCGGAGTCTGCTTCTGTCCTGCAGAAGCAGCGCCACCCTGAGCAACAGCTGGAGGCCAGGCAGCCGTTCCGAGTCCTAACAGTGGCATTAAAGGCATATTTTCAGTTTCTGGACCACAGCTCTGGGTGTGTCTGACAAATCAATCCTTGCTGATTTCAAAGGTTTTTTTTTTTTTTTTTTTTCAGTTTTCTAATTCAAGAAGCTCCTCTTTCCTTATTTTTAGACTTCATGGTTGACAATTCAAGCTTAAATCTAGTAATCTACAATACTCAAATTCACCCCAAGTTGTAAAATTCTGATAGGGTGAAGTACAATTTAATCATACTCATCCTTTGGAATTTGTTCCTCTCTGAAGTACATCATAGATTATCTTTAAATTTAAAACTACTGGTTTTTGTGTGTGAATTTAAAGGAATTTTGTATCAGCTTTATAGTTAAATTAATATGAAAATTATGTATTTGGATTTTGGATATAAAATTAAGTTTCTGGATGTTAATGTTTTATGTAATGTCACTGTTGAATTGGGCTTCCCTTTTGGCTCAGATGGTAAAGAATCTGCCTGCAATGCAGGAGACCTGAGTTTAATCCCTGGGTTGGGAAGATCCCCTGGAGAAGGAAATGGCAACCCACTCTACGATTCTTGCCTGAAGAATTCCATGAACAGAGGAGCTACCGTCCATGGGCTTGCAAAGAGTCAGACATGACTATCATTTTCACTTTCTGTTAAATTGGTTAATGAATATAAAAGTAATTTAAAACTTTTTTGTCTCCATACTATAGGATCTGGATTTCACATTTCTCCTTGTTCCTTCTATTATTTGTTTTAGTTCCATCCACACAAAAACACATAGAAATCTCCTGAAAGTTGAGTCAGCAAGTGCTATCTAGTGTTAACAAATATCAGATGTTCACCTATGTATATAGTATTTTTAATATTGAAAGACGATTTCCTCCTCTAGCCCATTTACACAACTATATAATGGCTTGCTTTCAAATAGAATCAGATTTAATTTAATCTCTGAGTAACCTCTATGCAAAAGGAAAAGAAACAGCAGTTCTGAGGGAGTCAAATGATGGAGTTGTAATTAGAGTTGTTTTTCAACCTTAGATGTCATGCTTCCTTCCACTAATGCTATAATTACCCTCATCAGCAGGTGCCTACCACAGAACATCACACTTCGTGCAGACAAGAGGGCAACTAAGGGTGTATAGAATCAGCAGTGAGTCTATAGAAACAGCAGTCCTGCAAAGTAGACAAGTCTGGTTCAGCTGATGCCAAATTCCCTCTTCCCATAGCTGTTTGAGATGATGCTGTGTGTGCAGAGCGTATTCCATAAACAAACTTGATTCTGTTTCTGAGGCTGACTTGTCCCTTTTGGGGAAAGTGACTTCCAATTGTTCCTGCCAAAAGCTGGGCTCTTCAAGATCTTAAAATAAACAAGAAAAAGCTGAGTCAAAGACAGGGGAAAGTCAGAAAAACTCATTTCCCAACCAATTGCCCATTTGAGGATTGTGTGGACAGTAGATCCCATGGTGGCTGTGATGGAAACAACAGCAACTTGGTGAAAAGAATCCTTGCTTCCTTTTTCAGAGTCTAATATGGTACTGAGGTGTCATTAAACCCTTAATAGTTTATTCTTGTTACACAAAGGGCTCTCTGGTGAAAGCAGAACAGATCCCCTGTAGTGCTAGTCCATTACTGGATAAACCATTTCTTGACAAGTTGATTTTTGTCTACTGCCTTTTACTCCTTATATTTTTTTTTTAAAGGGACAATGTTGCATCACTTAGGAATATGGCTATTATTTTCTTGTTGTGATTTTTTGATGGGAAAAAAGCCATTTTCTAATAGCCATCTATTTTGTTTAAGCATTTCTGGATTCTTTTTCTAGTAAGTAATATAACAACTAACAAGCTTTTTCTTATCAATCACAGTGAATTAAAATTTAATTTAGTTTCATCTTTAATTTGAGGGCCATGGTATTAGGTGCCAAGTGAGTAATTAAAATATTTTAAGTTCTGAAGAGGAAGAATATCCTTGTAGAGAGATGGTTTTAAACATGTTTATGGTTATTCCCAAGTATATTATAGCAATTTCTTCCGCCATTATTTATTGAGATCTTGAAAAATAATTAAATCATTAAAAATCATTTATAAATAGCAGCAAAACATATTCATTTGCTCTGGCCAGCTGTGCTGGTCTGTACATTGACTTTACTTTTTATTTCTTTCATTGGCAAAGACAAAAGGGGGTATGGTGCTGGTAGAGCAAATATGAAAGGCTCATAATGAACAATGTTTAAAGAAACTTATTCCTCTAACATTCATTGAGTACTTAGGAAGTATAAGGCACTGTGGTAGGTGCTGGGACACTTCTGCAATAGACCTAATGGTTCAAAACAAGAAAGAGATATGCAAAGCAACAAGACAGGGTTAAACACGGTCTAGCTTCATGGTCAAAATACAACAGAGCAAAGACTCAAGTAGTCAGTACCTCTTAATGAATGATGATGGAATATTTAGCTAAGATGCTTCCTAGACTTGGTGCCTAATTCTCAAAATATTAGGAAGAAAAAGAGTTGCTTAGATTTGGCAATTTGAAGAGAAAGCAGTAAATCCTTTCTTAGTCATTTTAACAGACTCTTAAGAGTCAATGCCTGAATGCAGTCAATGGAAGGCATCACAGATGAGACGGAGAAGTAACCATGATGACAACAACAAGGCCAAGCATGTATGTAGTCCTCAGTATGTGCCAGGCACACTTCTAAGCACGTCACAAAATGCATTATGTATTGCCTGCCTTCAGCTGGACTGTGAGCAAAGGTGGGGACCTTTGTTTTGTTTATTGATTTATCCAGATGCCTTGAACAGTGCCTGGTGTATAGTTCAGTTCAGTTCAGTCGCTCAGTCGTGTCTGACTCTTTGCAACCCCATGAACTGCAGCACACCAGGCCTCCCTGTCCATCACCAACTCCTGGAGTTTACTCAAATTCATGTCCATTGAGTTGGTGATGCCATCTAACCATCTCATCTTCTGTCATCCCCTTCTCCTCCTGCCATCAATCTTTCCCAGCATCAGGGTCTTTTCAAATGAGTCAGCTTTTCGCATCAGCTGGACAAAATATTGGAGTTTCAGCTTCAACATCAGTCCTTCCAATGAATACCGGGACTGATTTCCTTCACTTGAATATTTGTTCAATGAATAAATTGGCCAATTAGGAATAAAATGGTAACTTTTAAATTAATGTGAGGTAGACTTCAGGTTCTTAGCTATGAACGAAAATAGAAATATAGGCAATGTTTCTTTCTTTTCTTTATTTTTCAAGATGGGAGAAATTTTAGTAGTTGATTTGCTGGGTGAAGAACTTATTAGAGAAAGAGGGTTTAAATAATAGGAAGAAAAAGTAGAAATGAAACTGGTCCATGGATTTGAAGGAGTTGGGATATTTTTAATGGGAGGGTTGAAGATCTGTTTTCCTTCAGGGTAAATCCTGGCTCTCCCCTTTTTGTCTTAGGGACCTGGCTGGTGGAACTTAGACCCAGCAGTTGATTTTTTTTCAGGTTTCACTTAGTACATATTTAGTCTCTTAAGTTAATGGATAATTCAAAATTATCATGCAAACATATGTAGTTTCGGGAAACTATCATTTATTTAATAATTCATAGATTGCTAAAATGTTACTTTGTATTTTTGACATTTCTAAATATTAATGGTGACGGACAAGGAAGCCTGGCAAGCTGGTGTGCTGCAGTCCATGGGGTTGCAAAGAGTTGGACACGGCTGAGCGACTGAACAACAAAATAGTAATATCTCAATACTTTGATCTCACCAAATACCTGAAGAGATATGGGAAATTCCTCAGATCTCAACAAGGTGGGAATCACTGCTTCAGTTTCCCCCCTACCTGGGATGGTTATCTTAAGTTGAGTTGACATGACAAGCTACTAGTCCCTGCATACAGAGTCGTGGGGTTGCATATTTACTTAAAATACCTCTGTAGAGCATCAGAACTTCAACCATAAAATAGTCACACAAAACAGAACACATTCATAGTAATAATCAGCTACATTTTGTTGATTTTTCTAGGTCTTCCTTGAGAGTGAGCTTTATCATGGTGAAATTAGGAAGGACAACACTTTTGGCTAAGTGTTCCCAACAGGCTCAATTTGAATGCACTTCAGCTCTACTTGGGAAGTTCTGTGGACAATCTGAATGGATTTTAGAGAACAGTATGGTGGCTTTGGAAGCAGATAGATCTAGATTGTAACCCTGGCCTCTGTCAGTTATTACCTCTGTGGCTTTAGGTGAATTATATTTCTATGCCTCTCTTCTGCCCAGTTTTATCAGGAGGATTCCTTCTTCCTTTCCCATTGTTTAAGATTCATTCATGTTCTTTATTTTTTAAAAGAAAGAGTAATTATTGTATTTATTTTTATTTAAAATTGAAATTGTCCCAAATATGCAAAAATAGAAAATATTACAAAAATCATTCACATATATATACTTAATATATATATTTAATACATATACATATGCATATAATATATATATCTAATACACATTAAACCAGGGTTAACAGTTTGCCATGTTTTCTTTATATCTTTTTTATTAAAAAATCTCATTGCTTTTTTATTCACCTAGTGCACATAATAAGAAGGCTCCATGTTTCATGAAAAAAAGTTAAAACCCAGAATTTTACTCTTTTATGGCTAGTAAGTGCTTTAACTGAAATATAGTTGATTTTTACAGTATTATATTAGTTTCAGATGTACAACATGGAACACATTCAATATTTTTATAGATTATACTCCATTTAAAGTTATTCCAAACTAACAGCTATATTTTGATGTGCTGTACAATAGATCCTTGTTGCTCATTTGTTTTGTTTTTTAATTGTTATGAGTGAGTGAAGTCACTCAGTCGTGTCCGACTCTTTGCGACCTCGTGGACTATAGCCCACCAGGCTCCTCCATCCATGGGATTTTCCAGGCAAGAGTACTGGAGTGGGTTGCCATTTCCTTATACCCCTACCATTCTCATGATTTCTTTCCCAAAGCTAAGAATTATTTTGAACTTGAAGTTCATTCTTCTCATATAGATTTATTTTAGAAAAATCTCTGCTACATATTTATGTATTCATAACTGTGTATAAAGAAAGGTTCTGTATATTTAAAATTTTTTACCTGAATGTAAATATGTTCTTTTGCAATTTGCTTTTTTTCCCTTAACATTGTATTTTTTGTATCAAGGAGTTACTTGTACATGTTGCATATTATTTCAGTCTTTTGTACTATAGGTAATATAGTCATTTTTTCCTGGCAAAAAGTTAGTTTATTTCCTTTTTTTTTTTGGCAATTACAAACAATATTCAGTGAAAATCTATGCACTGTTTCTCTGATTCTTTACCTACAAAAGCAAAATGCAAACTCAGAAACTGACCTTGCTCTTTGGAAGATATATGGACCAGGGCTTCTTCCCTACAGTTGTTTTGTACCAGAGAAAGATCAGGATTGTCCAGGTGCTAACCTCTGAACAGAGCCAAAATTTGCCCAGGAGTTGAAAGGGAATGGTCCTGGCCTTCTGCTTTAAGCCTGTATTGACATTCAGATCAGACTGGCCTGATTTCCAGTCTGACTCAGGTCATTAACTGGTTTTGCAGCTTTATCTTTCTGTGTCTCAGTCCTTAATTATAAAATGAAGTTGGGAATACCTGTCTCCAGGATGAATTGTGAATGTAAAGTTCATTGATGTGTGTAGCTAGTTCATTGTCTGGCAAGAGCTACTTTTAAGTGGATGTTACCTAACTATTAGTACTAACCAGAAATTTACAACAAATATCAAAAATAGATGTCTTTGTTTGATAGAGAAGTGTTTATAATCTTTGATTCTTTTGAAATTAACATGTTGGTTACAGTCAAGAGGTAATATAAGGCTAATGATCATTTGTATTGGGCTTCTGGTTTTGAAAGTGCTTTGGAAAATAAGAGTCGGCTTGTCTTTTCCAAGGTAATTGTTTTCCACAGTTGATTTTGGTCCTTGAAATGTCCATTATTCTATGTTTTTACTGAAGGTAAATTTATTGACATTTTTAGAGATAAAATATGAAATCCGTACCATATTGAAATACAGGATACTCTTTGCTTTGGGTATTTTTATCATTGGGTTATTTATGTTTTGAAATAAATTATGGTTGTAAAATTATTATCTTCATGAACCTCAAGACTTTTGAGAAAGGATGCTTTTAAAAATGTATTTATTAAGGAATATCTGAACATAAACAACACTAGAGAGAATAGTATAGTAACCACATTTACTCATAATCTAGCTTCAATAGTGATCAAATCATGACAAATTGTACTTTATTTGTTTACCTCTATTTCCCGTTTTTTCCCTTTTCACTAGATTATTTGCAAATTCCAGGTATCATATTATTTCTTCTAAAGATATCTGGAAAATAAGGACCCCTTATTTTAAACCATTATGAAGTTTAAGCAAATGAACAATTTCCACATATATTAAGTTGGAATCACATTTCCTTAATAATCTCATAATTCTGCTATCTACCCACAGTTTGTTTGAATCAGAATACAGTGGTAATTGATACATTACAAATGTTTTGTTTTTTTTCAGTCTATATTTTCCTGACCAGATCTCCTTTTTTTTTCTGTTGAAAATTATTTTTCAAAGAAATGTATTGTCCTGTAATGTTTCCTACCTTATATATTTTGCAGAATACATCCCAGCGGTGTTGTCTTACATGCTTCTCTGTCCATTGTATTTCCTATGAACTGGTAGTTTGATTGTATGAACAGGAGCCTTGATTGGTTTTGATTTTTTTTTTTGAGAGAATACTTCATAGTTGTCTGTCATTTTAGGTATTAGCTACCATTAATAATCATTGTCGAGAGCAGGTGTTGACAGACTTTTAATGTAAAATCCAAATAGTAAACATTTTAGGTTTTGTGCACCATCAGGTCTCTTAGAACTACTCAACTCTGCTCTTATAGCCCCAAAGCAACTATGGACATTATGTAAATAAGTTGACATGGCTATGTTCCCATACAACTTTATAAACACTGAAATTTGAATTTAATATAATTTTTGTATGTTATAAATGTTATTCTTCTTTTAATTTTTTTAACCATTTAAGAATGTAAAAATCATTCTTAGCTCACATGCTAAGAAAAAAAAAACAAGCCGCAGACTGGATCTGTTCCTTAGCTGGAGTTTGTTGATCCATGACCAAGATCTGTTGTTTTATTAGGACATTGTAGAACGGTGATTTTATAATTCTTTCTTTCCTTTTTCATTTATTAGATGAAATTTCATAAATAGAAACTGCTACATCAACTATTTGTTGAATTCATACCATGAAGTCAAGATAAATATTTGGGAAAGACCATTTTTATTAGTTTTTAAACTAGTAATAATAATAGGAGCTTCATGGTGGCGTTGATCTGTTAGTTTGCCGTCAGACCTTAGATTTTAATTGGGTCACTGTGTTCAGTTAACCATTAGAAACTATTTGACTCTTTATTATGGAGGCCAATTAAATTGTTATTAAATAGAAGATATAAAAACATAGTGTCAAACTATTTCTGTATTAAAATGTTTGCTCTCAGTAGTTAAGAAATTCTGAGCATTGAGTTAATTCTACTGCTGCCATGAAAATTACCACAAACTTAGTGGCTGAAAGCAACATGGGTTTATATTATCTTACAATTCTGTAGTTCAGAAGTCTGATACGGGTTTCTCTAGACCAAAATCAAGGTGTTAACAGGGCTGTGTTCATTTCTATAGTTTCATTGGAGAATCCATTTGTTTGCCTTTTCCAGCTTCTAGAAGGTATCAACATTCCTTGGCTTCTGGCTCCTGGCTGTTTCATCAAAGGCAGCAAATTTGCCTCTCATTGACCCCTGCTTCCATTGTCACAACACTTGCTCCACTCTCTCTTTTGCCTTCCCCTTCCATATTTAAGGACCCTTATAATTACATTGGACTCACTTGGATAATCCATAACAATCACTTTAAGGTCAAATAATTAGCAACCATAATTCCCCTTTGACATATGAAGTAACATATGTATTCACAGGTTCTGGAGATGAGAGTGTAGACCTCTTTTGGAGGCCACTACTTTGCCTGTCAGAGACATTAAGGTATTATTGTTTCATTTGTTAAATCTTTACTAGACAGTTGTGAAGGTGGTGGTGAAAGATCCTCTCTAAGGTATCTTTAAACCCATGATAAATACTCATCTCCTCAGAATGAGGTTATGCTGGACAACAAAGGAACAGAATAGATAAGAATTTATTGCACTGTTTCTGCCCCAATTTCTCCTCAGGTTTGTTGAGTTATAATTGACAAAATTATATATATTTAAAGTATATAAGATGATTTTTTGCTAGAATATACATTGTAAAATAATTACCACAATGAAGCTAGTTAACATAACCATCACTTCACATAGTTACCTTTTTGTGTTTGTGGTGAGAATATTTAAGATCTACTCCCTAAAAAAAAAAAAAAAGATCTACTCCCTTAGCAAATTTTAAGTATATCATACAGTATTGTTGACTTTTGTCACCATGCTGCACATTAGGCTTCCAGAGCTTATTTATCCTGCATAACTGAAACTTTCACTCCTTTGTTTTCTGAATGTTGAACTCATAGTGAAAACTTTAGAAGTGAAAATTACCTTTCCTATTCCTGGATATTCAGTAGATTTGGGGATATGAATGTTTTTGTTTTGACATACATTTTAATGACCACCCACTCTGTACAAGATAAAGCCTCAAATGCTGCAGGAGAAAGAAATGTTGAAAAGACTTCTGGAAGATTTATTTATGATTGGTAGGAGGGATGAAACTGTAATTTGGCATATAGCATGAGATGCTATGACATATTAGGTATATAGTTAGCAATTGTACATAAATGATATATTATGACTCATATTCATAAGTATGTAAAGATTGTCTAAATTACATTATTAGTTTGTTAAAAAGCTTAGTCAGAATCATCATATGACTGAGAAAATCAATTGATTGGACCCATGAACAAACTGGTAGCAGATCTTTCAGTTTTTGAGCTTCTGACTTGAAGTTGTGCAGGTAAAATAACTTTTTGGATATCCTTAATTAATATTTTCTTTAAAAGTTTTTATACAATTTTAAAGGTTAATTTCCATTGATAGTTATAAAATATTGGCTATATTCCCCATGCTGTACAAGGCATTCTTGAGTCTATCTTACACACAGTAGTTTGTACCTCCCACTTCCCCACACCCCTGTACTGCCCCCCCTCCATTGGTAACCACTAGATCGCTCCCTAGATCTGTGAGTCAGATTCTTTTATGTTATATTCACTAGTGTTTTATTTTTAGATTCCACGTATAAGCGATGTCGTACAGTATTTATCTTTCTGTCTGACTTATTTCACTTAGCATAATGCCCTCCAAGTCCATTCATGTTTTGCAAATGGCAAACTTTTTTCTATATAAATGTCTCAAAAAGCAATTTTTACTAGTTTGTAAATATTTTATTGATTTTTGTTCCTTTTAATGAATGAACATAACCCTTAATTTGAAAATTTTAATTGCAACCACTTTTTAAATAAGGCTGTAAATGTTTTTCCCTGTTGTTTGAGGATATCTGATTATTCACATAAGTGCTGGTCTCCTTTACTCAATAATCATTGTAACAATAGATAATTGTTATAAACCACTGTTAACAGAAAAGAAAGAAGGATGAATAATTAGCAGCAACTGAGGACATTACAATAGATAGTGTCTTCAAAATGCTAAAGGTCAAGTAGGTTGAGAAATTGTCTCTATTTATTTTAAAAATGTTCCTATTTCTTTTTTTATTGATATATATTTCACTATAACTTGTATAAATTTAAGATGTACAATGTTAATTTGGTAACATTTATATGTTATAACATGATCACTATAAAATGCAAAAGGACAAAGATGAAGACAAAAGAGCTCGATCTTGACTAAAGATAAGTCAAGGCATTCATCTCTTTCTATCACTCCTGACTCAGGGTTTTCCTGTGATTATGGCTATGTATTATTGTTATTTTTAATTATAACTTTTATGTGTGATTAGGTTTAACATAATGTTGGTCAGTAAACTGTTTATTTTATTTCCTTCCTGTTGACTTTATAAAGTGTGTCATAAAATAAAATCTAAAGAAATTATTGATGGGAAGTAGCAGAATTGGACCTGACAGACATTTGTCACGAACTCATTGTCCAGTATGGTGCCAGTTTCAGAACAGGGTCTATTTCCATTTGTTTGGATTTTATATCATGAAGTTGACCCTCCTTGTAAAGACACATTTTGAACAAAATTTAACTTTAAAATTGCTTTCCTTTGTTCTGAGTTATTGGCCACCATTTTGTAAGAAATATGGGGTTTTAAGTATTTAAAAGTATTAGATACCCTAGCAGTAAGTGAAATTAGTTTTCTTTGAAAGATAAACAATAATGATTCAAATTACTGGAGCCTAGGACAAAGTAGGAATGATTTGGGTTACAGCTACAGAAAGGGCTCACTGTTTAAAAAGTGCATCAAGTTATTGGATTGTAACTATAGAATGCAGTGGAAACAGTTACTAAAACAACAGCTTAATTCATGTTTTGAAGGTCAAATTCTCCAAATGAATAGACTTTGAAAAATGAATGCAGAAGGAACCAGTGATAAATAATGGCTAAATCCTCCTTTTTTGGTCTCATTACCCATTAAGTACACATAGGGAAGGGAAAAAATGTGTGACTATGTGATACCTTGTATTGGTGCCTTTGGATTCACCGATGGAGACAGACAACTTAGTATGATCACATCGTGGTCCTGCATTGATTTGAGCATTGAGGTAATTCACAAGATATTCTATTACTGCACAGTTTGTGAATCATACACATTGTCAGACTTTGGAAGGCTGGGCATTATTTCTTCTTCCTGGGGAAAATGATTATCATAATTTAGTACTTTGGTTTAGGATCTCCTTTAGGATAAGGATTGTGTTTTATTTATCAGCGTAGCCCCACATTTTAGTCTGTACCTGACTTGTCATGGAAACTCAATACTTAATGTGTGGAGTAAATGAAAAACATGATGAAAATGCTCTAGACTTAGGTGTTCCATATCCTGGACAGAAAAAGGGTGAAGGAAAGGAGGAAAATATGCATTATTTTGATATTTTTAAATACCAGGCACTTTCAGTGATCACTTATGTAATCTTCTTTACAGTATTCTGAGGTAGGATTAATTTGGATGCCTAAAGTACAGATGAAGAAACTGAATTTCAGAAAAATCAAGTCTGCTTTAGCCAGGGTAACTGGGAAGTGGTAGAGACAGAATTCAAGTGCAACCATCTATTAATTTTTTTCCCAATTATTTGTTGACTTATGAGTTAGGGATAAAATACTTAAAAAGTATAAACAAGGTTTATGTCTTTTCCCTCACAACGGTGATTTGTTCTTGGAGATAGCTTAAAGGTCAGTACTGGGTGGTGAGACTAAGTCAGAGCAATATTGAGTAATGAAAGCAATTAAACTGTTTTTGACAGTCCTGCAAACAAACTCAGTCCTGGGAATAAACTATTGAATGGAAAAACAAAAACATGATAATTTGTTATTGTTGCTACTTTTCTTAACTGTTGTTGGGTGAGAATAGGACAATATAATTTTATTTACATGATTTTGATACTTTATTTCCTTTATTTAAAAAAATATGTTGAATCATTTGCTTATTCTTTCAAGTTTTACATAAACTCTGGTTATTTCATTTTTGTGATGTCAATCAGAACCAGATTTAGAAACCTTTAATTTCAAGTGAAACTTGAATATAGGATACTTGTTAAATAAAATCTGTGTGTGTGTGCATGTGCATGTGTGTGTGTGTTAGAAAATTGTGACAAATAAGAGATGAATAAAAGCCTTTCCTGGGAGTTTAATCTGCTAAAGTAATTACCTTGATTTTTCTTGAGGTCAGAATAGAATCAGGCCAATATGCTGTATCTTTAATATTGTGTATGAAAAGGGAATTAGTGTCCATAATAATGAACCAAGATACTATATTCAGACATAAGAGAAACGTAGATTTGTGTTTCATGCTTCCTACTTACTAAGACAAAAAGCTGAGTGAAGATCAGGAAAAGAGATGTTCAATAACAATGGGTGAAAGAAAATGAGCTGTTGATTAACTGGAAAAACATTTAATCAAAAGAACCCTTTTCACAAGCATTCTTATTTAATCTTACTCTGATGGAAATAAGAAGTATATGTTTATATTTTCACAACCAAGGATGTTTAAAATCTAATTAGGATGTGCTGACATTTGCTGTAATTCTGAATTATGACCATAAAATTAAAGAGTTTCCATTCATTCTTCTCAGGTCTCTAGGATGTCTATTGTCAGGAGATGAAGGTGGTTGTAGAGATGTAAGAGAGGCAGTGTGCCTACCTTCTTTACTTGTTGTTATGAGGAAAGGGAGAAAATGGACATTTGCTGTGTGCTCAGCACTTTTTATATTTATGAAGTTTTTATATTTTATATGTGTTATCTCATCCAACCCACACAGCAACCTGATTAGGTAAGCATCCCTCTTGGAGCTTGTATTCATTCTAGTGATGGCTGACAGAAGATACACAAAGTACGTAAATATATAATAAAATGTCTAGTGTATAAGTATTATGAGGAAAAATAAAACAAGGCCAGGAGGTAAAGAATGAGTGGGGTTACTATTTCAGCTGGAGGGGAAGCCTCTCTGATTGCTGCTATTAGGCAGATGTCAAGATGAAGTGAGAAAACAAGTCATGGAGTTAACCTGGGGAAGAATGTTCCAGGCAGTGAGAACAGTAGGTACACGTGTCCTGAGGCAGAGCAATGCCTGATGTGTTAGACCAAAGATGGTGGAGAAAATGAGTCAGGAGAAGAGGGGAAGAAGATAAAGATTTGAACCCAGATCTATCTGACTCCAAACCTTTGTCCACAATGTTCCTCTCACACCATGAATTGAGAAGTTGTATGGCAACTAGAGAATGACCCAGGAAACTGAAAACAACTTGAGACGTATAGTATAGACTGTTAAGTGTAGAAAATCAGGAATAGGACAGAAGGATGTTTTGTTGGAGGCAGGGATGACATGGGCCTGGGCTCTAGGAGATGCATAAACGTGGGCTTGCAGATTCAAACTACAAAGCGGAGGTGAAAATGCAAAGAGCAGGGACATGGGCATGTTAATAACAGTTGCACATGTTCAACTTCATGTGCCAGAGGCTGTTCTGTGAGACTTATGTATATTGAATCCTTTGCTCACATAACAACCTCATTGTACCCCTTTATGGGAGAGGAAACCAAGATGCAGAGATATAAAGTAACTTGCCCTATGCCATGGAGTTTAGGTTTGCGATTAGGATGCCTGGTTCCATAATCTGTACTCTTAAAGAGTGATGAGATTGAAAGAAAATGTGGAGCAATTTTAAAAATGCTTTTTAAAATTTTCACCCATAAGTTTCCTGAGATGTGGGTCAAAGATTGACCTATGACCTATGAGAAACAGAGTTTACTCTTATCCTCTGAAGAATATGAAAGGAAGTTTGGGTGGAGTGTGTTGGGGAGGATGGTGAAGATACACATTTAGTCAAAGTATTTTTTTTATCTTAATTTGCCTCTGGCTTTTAGCTAGGGTGAAAATGTGGTTAACCAGTGATGTACAATACTGTGCACATAGTTGATTCTCAATAAAGTGCTCCTTAAATCTGCTTTAAAATATTCTTTATAGTTTGTTTTTCTTTTTTTTAAATGATTTTTATAGTTTTTTCTTTCTTTTTTAAAAATAACCTTTGTATCAACGAAGTCGAGAAGCTGATTATTGAACTAGGGCAACTTCATGATTAAAACGTATTAAATATGTGTTCAAGTATTAAGCCTTGAGAGAGTATACATTTGTTTTCATTATTGCTTTTGGTATTTTTTGTGTCTGTGTTTTGTGTTTTTCACTGAGCAAGACTTTTAGGCTTGTTTCACTTGCAAATTGGCTGCTGAAATAGAAGCATCAGAACAAGTAGTTTTAGATTAAATTTGTCAAGTTCTATAGGGATACATGAGTGAGATTTGAAACAAACAATCTATCCAGGAATTCGGAAGGAATTTGACAAAGAGTAAAACTGTTCATCAAAATGTGTGACCAATTTTAAATAGCCACCACATTGGGTAAGTGTTCCCAAACCTCCTGGCCATTGGGATCATCTGGGAACTGTTTAAAACTAAAGACTGCTAGACTGGCCACACCTTGCCTGTGAACTTTCCATCTCTGTGACAATGCTGGGAAAATTGTGAATTTGACAAGATCCTCATGTGATTTAGATGATAACCCATATTAAGATACTGTTTTCATAAGTATTATCAGTGATGGTGGGTCTCAGTGTTAGCACATATCGGAATTACCTGGAGGACTTGTAAAACCACTCTCCAGTGGACTCTAACTTCCAGTCAGCTTTAATTTCATTGCTTCTCAATAAATAAAGACCTGAGGCGTGGTCTGAGAATTTGCATTTTCAACAAGTTCCCGGATGCAATGGCTATTTATTGCTGCTGCTGGTCTGGGCATTTCACTTTTGGAGCCATGACTTATATATGGACTTCAGAGTAAGATGTGGGTGGCTTCAGGACAGGAAAGCAGTAGGATTTTCATTAATAGCATCAGGAAGACTCCACAGTATAGTGTAGACTCAGTGACCACTTAAAAATAAAGAAATTATAGTGAGTGAGGCAACATTATTGTCCTAAGGTATATTCAGTCAATTCAGTTATTTGTGGTTTTAGTTAAGTTTGTAAATAATGGCTTAACAAGGGCAATATAACTTATTAGACAAAGGCTTTGTTTGGGTTCTAGACTAAGAACTCCTAAAATAATCTAGTTTCATGGCATTGGAAAAAATGGATGTGAGAAGGTAATCTTTTGTTCAAGGTAATCTTTTTGTTCAGATTTACAGACATAAAAAGGAGATTAGCAGGTATTTTTCAAGGCAGAGAAAACAAAATAGTGAATTACCTCTGGGATTAGGTCTGGAAATTTATTTTCCTTAATGCTAGTAAATGTCTTACAACTGTGAATACCATGGTAAATCACTCCGTGTGCTTGGATCCTAAATTCTTCCCTGTAAGAAAGTGCCAAGCTAGTAGGAATAAATTTAGGAAGGTCTTCACAACAAAATCTGTGATACAGGCAGGAGCAGCTGCATAATTTGTGGAGCTCTTTGCAAAATGAAAATGCAAGGCCCATGTTCAGAAATAACTAGGATTTCAAGACTGCCACAGGAAAGCGATAAACAAAGTGTAGCATGTGGGGCCCTATGGGGTAAACCGATCTCATACCCACGAGGCCAGCTCTGCGTATGGAGTCAAAAGGGCTTCAAAAGTCTTTGAGTTAGAGCTAGATTTGAATTCCATCCCTGACACTGTGTCACTTTGAGTGACATACTTTTGCCGTTTGGTTTCTTGATATGTACAATTTGCTGAATAAGTCTTACTTTGAAAATTTATTGAGAAAAACAAGTTAGGTAATAATGAAACTATGGTAGCACGTGGCATATGGAAGATAATTTCTTTAAATTCTAAAAAATAAAAAAGACTTGGTAGGGATGGAGAGGTTACTCATCTCCTCAGTATGGGTATGTCATTTCCCATAGTCTTACTGATTTATTAAAGGTTTGTTGATTACTTATAGAGTGTGAGGCAGTGTCCTAAGTGTCCATGTTTGTGTAGGTCACAGTCTAATGGGAGACATGGCCAGTAAACAAGAAGATGAAACCATAATTGTGAAATGTGAAGTGCAATGGAAAAAAATAACTGGCATTGTGGTATGGTCTTAGAGAGAGGCCCTGGGAAAGTCTCTCTGAAGAGGTGGCATTGAAACTGCTGTTATCTACAGGTGAGGAAAATCTCGTTAGGGGAAAAGAATTCCAAGTGGAGAGAGAAACACAAGCAAAGCCTCTTAAAAGGAAGGACTTTGGTGTGTTTGAGGAACTAAATGAGATGAGTAGGCTGCAGCTAGAGAATGGAGTAGAGAGTGCTAGGAGATGAAATTGAGAAGGAACACAGGACCCTTTGTGGGTGAAAGTTAAGAAGTCTAGATTTTAGTGCAAGTGTGATGGGAAACCATCGGAGACTTAAGCAGGGAGATGATGTGAGATATTGTTAAAATATCACCAGATGCTTTGTAGACAGTAGTGAACAAGGGACAAACAAGGAACTGAGAAGCTATTGTGGAAAAC
Organism: Cervus elaphus; assembly: GCF_910594005.1. Classification (NCBI taxonomy): domain Eukaryota; kingdom Metazoa; phylum Chordata; class Mammalia; order Artiodactyla; family Cervidae; genus Cervus; species Cervus elaphus. Next base: position 45,838,116 of record NC_057843.1, on the reverse strand, counting down.
TCAGTGAGAAATGGTAATGGGCCGGGACTAGGTTTGTGGCAGAGGCAATCTGGAGAAATTGACTTTCTTTTTCTAATGTATTTTGGTGATACGAGCAATTGAATTTGCAATTGGGATGTGTGTGAGTGTGGAGAGAGACAGATGAATCAAGACTGGATCTCAGATTTCTGGTTTGGGCAACTGGGTAGATGGTAATATTCTCAGAATTCATGAAGACCTGGAGGAAAACAGGCTTTGGAGGAGAGTGAGAAGTCCAATTTTGAACATATTGATTTTGAGATGATTGAATCAAGTTGGTTAGTTGAATATATATGACTGGAGTCCAGAGGAGAGGTTGGACTAAGATATACTGTGCATATCATCTGTTTATTGATGGTAATAAAGCCCTGGAAATGAATGATGATTTGGATGACAGTACACAGATAAGGGAGTGCAAAATAGAACCCTGTGGATATGTTTACTAGAGGAACCATCAAAGGAAACAGAAAGAACAACCAGAGATGTATTTAGTTTCTTATGTCACAGAGGTCAAGAGAAACTCTTTCAGGAAAGGAGAAGTAATGATAAGAGGGTTGAATGCTGCAGAGACTGATCAAGAAAAATGAGGATACTAGAGACCATTGTATTTGGCAGTTTTATATTCTTGTGAACTTGCCAAGAAGTTTTGTTTCAGTAATGGGGACTGAAGCCAGATTGGAGCAGACTGAGGAATGAGGTAAAATAGTGGAGACACGATTGGCATTTAAGAGGGCATGCACTGTCAATGTGCTTTTTTCCTTGTAAGATGAATAATGCTAGGGCATGTTTGTGTGCTGACAAATGATACCACATAAAGGGAAAGAATAATGGAGAGAAGAGAGACTTATTAAACACAAAGTCATAGTGAAGACTTAGGGGATCTGTAAAATTGTGCCAAAAAAGCAGAGTGACTGGCTGAGAATAAGTGGCCACAAAGTAAATCTAACATTTGAGCTATGTCCTGTCTTATCATATTGCTTGTATTTGGGTTATTTAACTTGCTTTGCATACTTACTTGTTTCTCTTCTTGGCTTACCAGCTCCCAGAGGAAGATAAAATGTCTAATTTACCTGACCCCTTGCACAGTATCTTGGTATACATGTCATCCGGTTGAGTTTTCTGAAATGTAGTGGGAAAAAAGATGAAAATTTGAACCCAGATATCTTAAGAATTGGTAGATGGCTTGCCATAAGGCACAAAATGATGGTTTCTGAACAGTATATGAGCACAAATATAAATTGGACCTAGGGTTACTGAACTGAGATATAAAACAGCAAAGAAATGAGATTTCTCCACAGAAGACTGTGTTTTGAATTATCTATAAGAAGCCTTATGATGATGTAAAGTGATAGTGATCTGTAAGACATCCTTAAGAATCCAAATGATGGGAGCTCTGGGTGGAAACCAAAAGCAGACCCTGAAAGTTGAAAAACTGAGCCGTATTCACTCTCACTGGGAGCCCTCAAGGTCGAGAAGCTCAGCCAGGTGCTTCATTCAGCCCCTTCTCTTACCTTGTCCTAGACAAGGTGAAAACATTACTGGACTTGGAAGAAAGGCAGATGATGGAAGTAGGTTAGTTATGTGAAGACTTGGTTGACATCTTAATAATCTTGGCCCCATCAGAAAAACATTGTTTCTCTGTATTATGAAATTGCGAGCTGCGGTTAAGATTTAGAAAGAAGTAAACTGTGAGAAATAGAAGAAAAATATTATTCAGTGGTTTAGGCAAAGCTGTTATTGCTCTGTAATGTCAATATCCTGAGCTATCCTTTTAGATTTTTTCAAATATATACTTCTTAAATTCCATGGCCAGAGATACTGAAAACAAAACGTTAAAAGCAAAAACATTTTTTTTTAATTTCTAGAAGAACATGATAATGTTTTCTATCCATAAAAGTTCAGTAATGATCATAAAACATTGGAAGAAAACAAACTTAAAACTACTTTCATGGTAGCAGGCTTTAGTTCCAGAAGACTGTTTTGTAGAGAATGGTGACAATAAATAACTCCTAGTGAACAAAGGAATGTTTACTCAAAAATGACAGGTTTATATATTGCTTAGATGGAGATTTGCTTCTTCTGTATTCTGGTCACATTCCCAAATGGTTTTAAAGGATGAATCTTGAAAACAAACTGGCAAATTTTGATTGTTGTTAAAAGGGTGGTTCGTAAATAAAATAAAAAATCCTACTGAAAGATTTTTCTGGCCATCCTTACTGGATTTTTCCTGTTTACTTCATATAATGTTGTCAGTATAAAGTTGCTTGTCGAAGAGTGAATATTTACTCTAAACAGGAGAAGTAAATTTAATGGTAATGAAAGCAACTTGCTCACAGCAGGGAATGGAGTTATGCTCCAGGTTTTTTGCTTTGTTGAGCAAGTGATGAGAGACTGAAATGAAAGTGCTAAGAACTGAATGAAACTCTTAATAATCAGCAATATAGGGAATAGTCATAGAATATGTTTGTTCAGTTTGCTGGGATGGAAATTAGAGCAGTTTTTGCTTTGTAGATATTGCATCTTGATGTGGTAATCAATGTGGGAGGGGCCCTTTAAAGGTCAGCCATATCACTATGTGTGTGTGGTAAACTGATAAAGCCAAAGGTTGATAAATTATTCTTAAATCTCCACTGAACAAAAAGGTAAGATTTTATGAGTTGCTCTAATATGTAGTTGTCTCAAAGATCCGGAGATACTGGAAAATGTCAAATAATGTGTGTATTTTATCAGCTGAATAATCTTCAAAAGCTAACTGTTTATAAGAAGCCAAGCATAGCACTATGACATGGGTTCAGCCGAATGTGTCTCATTTGGAGTCCCTTTTGAATTTCAGTGATCTTGGAAATGTTTTTGTTCACCTGAAGTCTTTGGAGATATGCTTCAAGAAAAACCTTCAAATTATGTTATCTAAAGCATAAGGAGACTGATTTCTCAAACTGCTTGTTGGAACCCCAGGTTTTTGTAAAAGGTTTATTAGGCTTCTATGGGGAGCTAGGTGTGTGGTCAAAGCGGTCATAACTCTGCCTCTGTGTTCAGTGGTGAATGCAGATTGAGCGATCTCAAAGGCAGAAGGTTCCCCAAGTCAAAAGGACAGAAAACCAATCCCTTAAATAATACATACAGATGGCATTGCTTGCTGTGAGTGTCTGTTTGTAACTGTGTAGATAATCTGTCGCGTTTTCCTTCAGCGTCTAACACACTGCTTCCTTTTTTACTTTGCTTTTAGTATGATGTCAGAATGGTCATGGTTTCTTCCTGAGTTGATAGTCGTATTACCGTACCTCTGTATTTGCTCCGTTACTCCTTTCAGAGTCTGTGCTTGACACACTTCCTCTAAACATCAGCCTGAATGAAGGAGGGGTTTATATAAGACACATTTGTTCAGTTAATTAGGTGGTTCTGTAAAGGAGGAAGTAGGCAATAAAGCCAGTCTATGGAGCATTGTGTCCTGGTCTTTTCTTCAGTCACCTCTCTAATTCGCTCTTTTTCCAGTCCCCTTCTTACCAGACTTTCCACCCACACCACCCACCCTGAGATGGTTCAGATTCCTACTGTTCTCTCCTCCTTATGAAGAGTAGTATGAGACAAAGGTGGTAGCCAATGTTTATGAAGATTGTTAAATATGGAACATGTGAAAATTTTTATTTAGAATGATATGTAGCAGAACATTTTATTTTAAAATTAATTTTATATTGGAATATATTTGATTTGCAGTGTTGTGTTAGTTTCTGATTTACAGTGTTTAGTTTCTGCTATGCAGCAAAGCGTATCAGTTATACATATACATACATCCACTCTCTTTTAGATTCTATTCCCATATAGGTCATTGCTGGGTATTGAGTAGAGTTCCCTGTGCTATGCGGTAGGTCCTTATTAGTTATCTATTTTATCTATAGTGGTGTTTATATGTCAATCTCAGCCTTCCGATTTATCCCTCCCCCCTTTTCTCCCTTGGTGACCATAAGTGTGTTTTCTACATCTGTGACTCTCTTTCTGTTTTGTAAATAGGCTCATGTGTACCATCTTTTTAGATTCCACATATAAGTAATATCATGTGATGTTTGTCTTTGACTTACTTTGCTTAGTATGGTAATCTCTAGGTCTGTCCATATTGCTGAAAATGGCATTACTTCATTCTTTTTCATGGCTAAGTAATATTCCATTATATATATGTACTACATCTTTATTCATTCCTGTCATTGGACATTTAGGTTACTCCCATATCTTAGCTATTGTAAATAGTGCTGCAGTGAACTTTGGGGTGCATGTGTCTTTTCAAATTATGGTTTTCTCTGGATGTATGTCCAGGAGTGGGATTGCTGGATCATATGGTAGCTCTATTTTCAGTTTAAGGAAACTTTATACTGTTCTCTATAGTGGTTGTACTAATTTATATTCCCACCAACAGTGTAAGAGGGTTCCCTTTTCTCCACGCCTTCTTCAGCATTTATTGCTTGTAACCTTTTAAAAGATGGCCATTCTGACTGGTATGAGGTGATATCTCATTGTAGTTTTTTTTTTTTTAATGTAGTTTTGATTTACATTTCTCTAATAGTGGAAAATTCTGAAAGAGATGGGAATACCGGACCACCTGACCTGCCTCTTGAGAAACCTGTATGCAGGTCAGGAAGCAACAGTTAGAACTGGACATGGAACAACAGACTGATTCCCAATAGGAAAAGGAGTATGTCAAGGCTGTATACTGTCACCCTGCTTATTTAACTTATATGCAGAGTACATCATGAGAAATGCTGGGCTGGAAGAAGCACGAGCTGGAATCAAGATTGCTGGGAGAAATATCAATAACCTCAGATATGCAGATGACACCACCCTTACGGCGGAAAGTGAAGATGAACTAAAAAGCCTCTTGATGAAAGTGAAAGAAGAGAGTGAAAAAGTTGGCTTAAAGCTTAACATTCAAAAAACTAAGATCATGGCATCTGGTCCCATCACTTCATGGGAAATAGATGGGGAGACAGTGGGAACAGTGTCAGACTTCATTTTTTGGGCTCCAAAATCACTGCAGATGATGATTATAGCCATGAAATTAAAAGACACTTACTCCTTGAAAGGAAAGTTATAACCAACCTAGATCGCATATTAAAAAGCAGAAACATTACTTTGCCAACAAAGGTCTGTCTAGTCAAGGCTCTGGTTTTTCCAGTAGTCATGTATGGATGTGAGAGTTGGACTGTGAAGAAAGCTGAGCACCGAAAAATGGATGCTTTTGAACTGTGGTGTTGGAGAAGAGTCTTGAGAGTCCCTTGGACTGCAAGGAGATCCAACCAGTCCCTCCTAAAGATCAGTCCTGGGTGTTTATTGGAAGGACTGATGCTGAAGCTGAAACTCCAGTACTTTGGCCACCTGATGGGAAGAGTTGACTCATTGGAAAAGACCCTGATGCTGGGAGGGATTGGGGGCAGGAGGAGAAGGGGATGACAGAGGATGAAATGGCTGGATGGCATCACCGACTTGATGGACATGGGTTTGAGTAAACTGTGGGAGTTGGTGATGGACAGGGAGGCCTGGCGTGCTGCGATTCATGGGGTCACAAAGAGTCGGGCACGACTGAGCAACTGAACTGAACTGAATAATTAATATGTTAAACATCTTTCCATGTAGCAGCACATTTTAAATGTAAAAGTATAACCAGTTGGACTGTGGTTGGTTGACTATTTTTAAAAATTTTATATTTTTGACTATGTTGAATGCCATGTGGGATCTTAGTTCTCTGACCAGGGATTGAACCCCTGCACCCTGAATCCGAAGTGCAGACTCTCAGCTACTGGATCACCAGGTTAATTAGTCCAAGTGATTGGTTGACTATTGATAATAATTCATAATTTTATCTAAAAAAGTAGTTTTGTTGGATTTCGTTGAACCTCAGGAGCTTTAATAATTGAGTGTGAGCATTACACCTGACATATGTGTCTGAACCAAGATATGAGCATTGGTATCATTATTCCGATTTTTATTATGGAATGGAAACCATCAGATTGATATATTATGGGAAGGAAATTATCCAAAATGAGATGATTTTTGGTAGTTTTACTTTTTTATTGTGGTAAAATAAGTAACACAAAATTTACCATTTTACCATTTTTAAGTGTACAGTTCAATGGCATTCACTATCTTCACATTGTTATATTAGAGCTTCTAAGGATAAGTATTTTGTGACATTTATTTCTGGTTATAAATTTTTATTGCAGATGTTTTTGTCTCTTTTGCTATTAGTTACCCCGTTATGAAAACTAAGAGAATTCAAGATTTATGGCCACAATAAATTACCTGACTTGATACCTGACTGATTTTTCATCGTGCTCAGAAATAAATTATTCCTCAGGCAAAGAGAAACCTACTAACATGCAAACAAACAGAAACACCACTAGAATTTACACTGAAAAGTTCTCAAACTTGAAACATCTAACCAGTCATTGGGTTTTTTGGTCCTTTTGGAGAAAATTTTTTAATAGGAAAAGTCTTTTTAGAATAAATATCCACACCTTACTACCACTGTAAATAATTATTGTACTACATTAAATCTTATCCATAAAGCCTTTTCTATTATGAGCTTTGTAAGTTATTCTGGAAGAAAAATCGCTGTAGGAAGTAGATGCTATATTGAGATGAACAAAACTTGTAACGGCTCTGACACTTTACATTTTATGATGGCTTGTTAGTTTTATTTTTCTCAAGTTTACGTTCACTACTATGTGTTTTCATATGCCTGCTTTAGGTTCCTATCAGTGTAAGGAAATGTTAACATTTTCTAGGTGTCTTATGGTTTTCACCGCACTTATGTACTTGTATCATTAGAGCCTTTTAGGAACCTTTTAGTTGGGGAGGAAGGGCCATTCTCAGAAGAGTTTTACAGATTGAGATATTTAACTTACCTGAAGTCATTAGTGGAGATTGATTAGTTCCTGAATGCTCAGGATCTTTTTCTGTTTCCTGTAATGCACGGATACCCTTTCCCCCTAGATATAGTCACTGAGGGCTGTAATGAGGGGCCCACCAATACCTGGTCGTGGGGGCAGGTATGAGACCTAAAGCATAGGTGGTTAGAGTCTCCAGTCTTGGAGCATGAACAATGAGATTGCTTGAGGCTGAGGTTACTCCATCTCAGCAGAGGGCATGTCTTGATGAGACCATTCCTGCTAAGAGCACTGCAGAGCTTCCAGCTCCCTCAATCTAGAATCGCCTTGCTGCTTCTTTTCTAGGTTCTCAAGCATTCTGGAGGCTCTGGGAGTCCTTGATATCTTTTCAATAAGTTCCCTTTTGTTTGAGTTTGCTGGAATCTTTCTGTTGCTTGCCACTTCAGAACCAACACAAGATCATTCCCAGTGTTGGTGCTTGGACTCAAATATTCCCTCATTATGTTTCATCAAATATTTGTTCTTTGAAAGCATATTGTTAAAGCTGAATTGAAGCAACTTCTCATCCTTTTAAAAAGATGTTTCCAATTACTTTAATGTTCATCCCCATTTCTTTTCCCGATTTCCATAGGCCCTTCTCACCAAAGAAAAATTTTTATAGTCATCTTAGAAACTTAAATTTTAAACTTAAATTTTTTTCTTTCATGTATTTGCTGACAGTGACAGAGCATAATAAAGAGAAATGATTCATCAAGTACAGGAAAATAATGTATTGAAGGGATAATAACATAAATCTTCCTCAAAGTTGAGGTAAGGCAGTAGTTAGAGATGAGTGTGGAATGATTTTTTTGGTTTTCAAAGTAATCACGTCTTCTCCTAAAGTCATTTTCTTAGAGTACTTCTTGTTTACGTGTCTATGGGAGACAGTGAAAGAACCCAGCGTGCTGGGTTCTTTAATATTTCTGTTTTGTTCACACTTTACTTCTTTTATGCCCTCTCAGATATGCTTCCAATACTTGTTTCCTGTAGATTCTTTATCCACTAACTTAGATTAAGACACTAAGTCGCTTCAGTCATGTCCAACTCTTTGCGACTCTATGGACTGTAACCCACCACACTGCTATGTCCACAGGATTCTCCAGGCAAGAATACTTGAGTGGGTTGCCATACCCTACTCCAGGGGGTCTTCCTGACCCAGGGGTCAAACTTGGATCTCTTGCAAGTGGTCTCCTGCAATGGCAGGAGGGTTCTTTACCACTAGTGACATCTGGGAAGCCCTAAGACACTAATGTCATAGGATAATATAGCACCAAGTCATTCATTCAGTCACTATTGGGTGTCCATGGGTTGGGCATTGTGTTAGTATGGGTAGATATCTTTCAACAAGTAGACTGTTCTCTGAAATATTTGAACAGGAACTTCACAAAGGATGATATAAAAATGGCCAGTAAGCACATGAAAAGATGCTCAGTATCACTAATTTATCAGGAAAATGTAAATTAGAACCACAACTACACACCAGATAGAATGACTAAAATTAAGAAAATTGATGCCCAGTATTGGTAAGCATGTAGAACAAGTAAAACTCCCATATTAGTGAGAATATAAACAGGTGCAACACTTCAGAACACTTTAGAAAACAGTTTTATAGTTTCTCATAAAATTAAACATACACTTACCATATATCTCTGTAGTCCCTATAAAAATATCACCACCCAAAGAGTATCACTTTAGTGTTCATAGCAGCTTTATTTGTAAGAGTCTCAAACTGGAAACACTTGAAAGGTCACTAATACGTGAATTAATAAACAAATTGTGGTATATCCATACAATAGAATACTCAATAATAAAAAGGAATGGACTGATAAATAAAATTGCATGGTTAAATCCTAATAATATGTTGAGTGAAAAAAGTCAAAAACAAAAGAGTACATATCGTATGCTTTCATTTGTATGAGATTCCAGAAAAAAAGCAATCTAAATCTATAGCAGAGCAGTGATTGCCTCGGACTGGGGATGAGAGTTTTGCTGTTTGGGAAGGGGCACAAGGAAGCTTTTGGGAGTGATAGAAATATTTGTATCTCATGGTGGTAGTTTCACAGATATATAATTTTATTAAAACTCATTGATATATACATTTAAAATGAGTGCATTTTATTGTATGTAAGTTATACCTCAGTAATATTGGCAAAAATATAGGTGGGATACTGCCTTTAAAAGGCTTTTTGTTTTATAAATCAATTTGAAATATGATTGTAATTAAACTGGAAACACCACAAGGCACTTAATAGTTATATTTTAAAAAGTATAGTACCTTTTGAGAATTTTAAATAAAAATTCCCATCTGTTTACAATGATGGGGAAATTATCCAGGAAACCAAATATATTTTCCACTGTTAAATAATCTATTATGGAACAAGAGTTCAACAAGTGCTCATACCCTCATATCTTTAAGTAGCTTGTTCTACTCATTTGGGAGAAAAACAAAAAAATTTTTTCCTAGGTGGTAAGAAGATGTTGATCATTCAAACTAATTTATTGAATATAAAAATGATAATTTTAGCCTACTTAACTCAGTGTTTTATTATGTTTTTATAAAATTTCTAAGAAAAAAATATGTGTTAACTTCTCCCATGCTTTCTTAAATGCCTGCTTTAAGTTATGTTATTAAATTGTCTTCATGGACTTGTTTCTCTTAACAGGTGCCAAATAAATCCCAAACAATACTTTGATTCTGTAGGCAAAATGCCTAGATTCTGTTTTTGTGAAATAAAAACATGTTAAAAACTCATATTTTCGATTTGGTGCTGCTCTGCATTCCTCTCAACTAATGGAAGGTGAAGTGAAGGGAAGTTGCTCAGTCGTGTCCGACTCTTTGCAACCCCATGGGCCTACCATACTCCTCCTTCCATGGGATTTTCCAGGCAAGAGTACTGGAGTGGGTTGCCATTTCCTTCTCCAGAGGATCTTCCCAATCCAGGGATCGAACCTGGGTCTCCCACATTGTAGGCAGATGATTTACCGTCTGAGCCACCAGGGAAGGTAATACTTCACAAAAAATCATTGGGATAACAGGATTATTAAAAAATAGGTTTTCCTGAGGCCTCAGGTAATGATAGAAATTCAGTGTTCTACCATCCATTCTTTTAGTGAGATTTCAGAGTAAGTTTTTGGAAAATAGTCTCCTCATAATTCCTTTACATTTCTAGCTTTCTAACACTATTTCATTTTTGGTGCTTATATTTTAAAATCCACACATGAAAAATCTAGAGAGGCTCTTATAGATGAGAGCCTCACAAAGAGTCTTTTGGATACCCATTTGGAAAGACAGGGTATATAAAATTCTCATTGAGGCAGCAACAGAAAGTGGGTGAAGCATTTTGTAAGATGGAGGCATTCAGCTTCTACACTGAGTTTAATGGCCATATGTAGCAGTGGAGGTTTATAATTTCTTAAGTCAGTTAGCATTTTTGAATAGTTCTGAAACCTGTGGGTTTACCTCCTTAAAAGCATATTTTCATAGCATCCTTAATAATGCTTCTATTTATAATTTAGGAAAAGGTTTTTCTTATTAGGTTGTTTTAGCAGAAAAGGAAATGGCAACACACTTCAGTATTCTTGCCTGGAACATCCCATGGACAGAGGAGCTTGATGGGCTATAATTCATGGGGTCACAAAGAGTCGGACTTGACTGAAGCGACTTAGCATGCATATAAATAGGAAAAGATATTTATATATATTTGAAAAATGATAGATAATTACACTATGTTGAAACTTAATTATGACTGTATCAGTTTCTTGTGCCTAAATGTAACAACCACAAAGACAACAAAAACTTATTTTCTTGTAGTTTTGGAGGCCAGAAGTCTGAAATTAGTATCACTAACCAAAATCAAGGTGTCAACAGGGGCATACTCCCCGCATAGTCTTTAGAGGAGCATCTGTTCCTTGTCTTTTCCAGGTTCCGGTGGCTCTAGGCATTCCTTGGCTTGTGGCCACATTACTCCAATCCTTTCTTCCATGGCCATGTCTTCTGTCTAGGTCAGATTTCCCTCTGCCTCGCTTTTATAAGGGTACTTGTGATTCATTTAGGGCCCACTCAGATAATGCAGAATAATCTTCTCAAAATCCTAACTCTATCGCATTTGCAGAGACCCTTTCTTCAAATAAGGTAACAATTACATGTTCCAGAGATTAATTAGGACCTTGTATATTTGAATGCCATTATTCAGGCTGCTGCAAAGACCTAAAAAATGAAGCTTGCTATGCTAATTACATTGCTCTTTTTCCTGTCACTTCAAAGCACATATGGTCTTTCCTACACATTTTTTAATTTAAATATATTACTTATTTACTCAAAAAGAGACTGAATATCTCTGTTGTATAAGACACTGTCTGTTGTCATTTACAATAATCAGAAGAATCTTGGGTTTTTCTGCCTTATGAGTTAATGTCCTATCTCTCCATTACAGTAGTAAAGATTTTGCAGACAAGACCTATGTGATACCATGCTGTGTACTGTGAACCTGAGAATTTCATGGATTGTATTATTTTAAACTATTCAGTCCTGTTGTTAACCGATGTGTCTATTACATGCTAAATTCAGAAAATGTGATTGATGTACACAGACTATCTGACAGAATAGGGTTTTTAAAAGTATCTGTTCAAGAGAATAATGGCATCTCAGTTTTCTAAAGCTAGTTCACCATATCCCACTTCTGTTTTTTTTTTTTCCCCCACTTTGTGAAAGGAAGTGTAAAGGTAATCAATGAATAAGCTGTTAAGAGAGGGGCAATATCAAGTCTTTCACAACATCAGATTATGGCCACCTATTATTGTTATGATGAAATGATTCTTGTAATAAGACTTGATGAAGGAAAAAAATCTATCATATTAACATTTCATTTCCATGGTCTTACTTAGATGCTGGCATTTGCCCTCGAATGGTATATTTTTCATTTTAACAGTATCTTTTAGCTTTGTAGGCCACAGAAACATGCTATTTCTGAGGGGTTAGAGCTACCCTACACATAATAAAGAATGGAGTTACAACAATTGCAATACAATTGGACAAATTAAATTTTATTTTTATACAGCACAATTAAAAGGTTATTTTTCAGTTTAGCCTCATAAATATTACAAAGCAAAAAATCATTCTTCGGAAGCCATTTTTAGGATAGTGTCTGTCAATGAGGTGTAGTGAAGTATAGAGGAGTGAAAAGTGGGTTGACAGTGACGAGTATGCACTATTCACTCATCTATTGAACAAATATTAACAGACTGTCCAGTGTTGAGAGGCTTGTTAAGGGTGTAGTTTGGGGGGGGTCTGCCCTCATGCATACAAATCACATTGTGAGTACTTACTAATTTTATCACCTTGAGAAAGTTACTTAATCTCAGGTACCAAAGTCTATTTTCTTATCTATAAAAAAAGATAATCATAGAAATTATCTCATAATTTTAGAAGTTAAGTTAGATGAACTATAAGAAGCAGTAGAACTGGCACATACTAAGTGTTTAACAGTGTAAATTATTGATTTTCAGGATTTGAACTAGGTATAAAACCAAATAGGAGATAATAGCCAGTTTGATGAATTTGAGCTACCACCACTCTCATTCAAATTAATAAGTAGGCTATATTTAATGCATTTGACCAATAGAAGTTTTTCCTTCAATGAAAATCAGAACTCCATGCCAAACTCCAAACTGGCCCTCAGATTCTGCATATCAAACCTAATTATTGTTCTAAACTTGCATCCCTAAAGTCTGAGTTCTGAAACTCCAGATCACTTTGTTGTCTTTGAGTTCAATGCTTGATCCCTCAAGCAATATCATTATTTCCATTTTTAAAGAGGACACAATACTTCGAAATAGAGTCCTCTAACCCAGTGGAAACTATTATGTTTCATGAAGGTAGTGGCACAGATGACATGATTGCAACAAAGATGGCAGAACAAACCCAACACATTTGTGTTGGGTTGATTTAAGGTCACAATAAATATCTGGAGATGTTCCAGCCATATTTTTTCCCGTGGACAGGATTTCCATTTTCTCTGTGTAAAGACAAAACAAACATTTATTTTTGCTTACTGTGTGTGTGTATTTTTGTGTGGTGTGTGTGTGTGTTGTACTTTTCTTTTGGTAAATTGATGTAAATGGTTTTCATATTTAGGAAGACCAGCTATAGCTAAATGCTGATGTTGGAAAAGTTTAAGTTAATTCTGAGACATTTTCTTCCCTTGGAGTTACCCCTTTCTAACATGCCTTAATATCCTCATTCTTTTAGGAAAATTTTGTTCTACTTTTACTTTTTTTTCTTTTCTACAGAATGTATCTCTGTAGACAGAGGCTATATGTGTGCCTTCTTCCATGCTCTACATTCACCTCTTTAATTCAATAAATACTAAGCACTGCCTATATCCCAGGCATTGTGCTAGGTGCTAGGAATACTACAGTAAACAAAATAGACAAGGTTGGATCTTTTTTCAAAGGGACCTATTTCCCAAATTCTTATTGTTTTAAAATAATGACACTGTATTCAGTAATGGAAGCCTTTATTTTTCTTGTTTTATTCTGTTACCTTCTTAGTATTTATGCACTTAAGTGCGGGGCAATGAAAAAATAGGTACATAGATGTTTTCTTAGCCTTTGGCATCCTTTAAAATATATTTTCATCTTGAATATGTATTAGTTGTCATCTGCCAACTATTAATTACTGTTCTTTGAAGCATGCCTGGTACAGGGAATAAAGACAAATAGAGTTGATACTTTTTGCATAGCACTATGAAAAAGGGAATCATCAGGAGGAGATGAAATTCATAAAATGACACTTGTTATAAAGCAGTTATAATTAGATCTCAATATGTACAAAGCAAACACAGTTTTTCAAGAGAACTCTCTGAACTTACGGTGGTTAGAGTGGTTTAAGCTTACTTTTATCCTCCTCTCATTTTCCTCACGGAAAAAACACACATCTATTTGTATAACATTGACAAGCAGGAAATATCCATTTACGGTGTTGAAGTTTCAGGATAAGATCTTGTTTACGTGGAAAGAAAACCTACCAATTATCTATTACTGTTGGAATACCTTTGAGAATTGGGAGGATGTGGGCAGTGTCTCTACCTAACCTAACCCCAATGGCTGATGATCATTTGTGCCCTTTCCTAAACTCTTAAAATTTAGCACAGGAGGAAGGATCCTATTTTTTTTCCTGATTTCTGACCCTGTTTTTTCTTTGTCTGTTCCCCTAGGCATACGACAGGGCCTACATATGGTAAGGGGGTGCTATACTCTCACGGACTCAGAATGAAGTTGTTTTTTGTGATGGTAGAGTCTATGAAGACAGTAAGACAAGGAGTAATTATCACTACGTTTTGCCAGTCAACAAATATTTACTAATAATTAGTATGAGTCCTATGGACAGAGGAGTCTGGAGGGCTATAGTCCAGGGGGTTGCAAAGAATTGGACATGATTAGAGACTGAGCATGCATGCATAATTAATATGAGAGGATGTCAAGTCAAATGAAAAGGAACCTCTGATTTAGAGATACCCACAGTTTAGGTGAGGGCTTCCTAGGTGGCTCAATGATGATAAAGAATCTGCCTGGGTTGGAAAGGTCCCCTGGAGGAGGAAATGGCACCCTACTCCCATGGGGAAGGAGCAGAAATTACGGCAGGGTAGTTAGCTGGTGGGGACCGGGGTGGGGGAGGCTGGGTAAGAATGTGTCTTGTGGGTTGTGTGAAAAGTTCAGACTTCATTCTTCATACAATGAGGAGCTATTGGAGGTTGTAGGAAGATCAGTGGCATTATCTTAAGACCCAATTTGTCAGTTTCGAGATGGGCTGGAGGAGAGGAAAAGAGTGACAGAGCTAAAACTATTAGAAGATGACAGCATTAGTCCAGTCAAGAGACGACCAGGATCTGCCTGACATAAACACAAGGAAGGAAGGAGAGATTTATTTTGTAACATAGATTTGAAAGAAATTGATGAGTGAGTAAATTGTAGGAAAGGATCAATAAAAGATGGGTAAGAGAAAGGCATCTGGAGTAACTGCAGATTCAAAATATTTGCAATAGAAATGCATCTGATTAGCTAAGTTTATTTCCTAATTTATTACTATAACACACAATTATTGAACACATTTTTATTTCTTATGTGTTGGATACTCCTTTATCCTTAAAAATCCTATGACAGAAACTAGCATTGTTGAGCTACTACTTTGTGTTAGGCATTGTGCTGCACACTAAGATATTTTTATTATCCTCACTGTTACCCTGGGATGTGTGTATTATGGTCCTAATTTCATAAATGAGGCTGCTGAAGCTGTGAGTAGCTACTTTTTCATGAAATGGGACGTACAAGAGGTTTACTAGTTGAATGAAAGTTGGGCATTTCTGATTCTGGAACTCTGCTCTTTTTGCTTCCTCTGCTTCTGTATGTCAGAATTTCATATACCTGCATTTTCAGGATTTTGAAAGGAGAAATATTCCTAATTGGTCATTAGGAAGCACCAACTTGACATACTCTGAATTCCTTTTAAGTTTTATTCCTGTGGATTCTTAATTCTCATTAGGAAAATGCACATGTCCTTTGTCTTCTAGGAGTCTGGAGTTCCATAAGTCTTGTCTCTTTGGATGGCATCTCCCAAAGATTTTGTGGTGATAACTGCCTCATACTTGCCTTACAAGTGGTATAGAGCATAGGAGTTACACCACCTGGGTTCAGACCTCTTCTCTGTCATTTATTAGCTGTGTAACCTCACTTCCATTCTCTCTGCATCTGTTTACTCACTTATCAAATGCAGGTTGTAGTCTTACTTCACGGGACTGTTGTGAAACTTAAATGAAACTTAAATGTGAAAGGATTAGTAGAGTAATACCTGGCAAAAAGCAAATGCTGAAAAATGGTATTCATTATTAATATAGCTTTTTCAACCACCTGTTGCATAAAGTGCTTTGTTACCTGGTCCATATTTATTCCTCTAGTCACGTTCCTCTCCACCTCCCAAGCATGCTCTATGTTCTAGCTACTCTGAGCCACTCATGGTTTACTTTGAAAAAAGCATTTTTTATTTATTTTTTGGTCACTCTGCTATCTTTGCATGTGGTTCCCTACCAGGATGGACAGATCCTATCTCCAAATCCTTTATTACCTCTTTCTCTAGAGTAAGAGTTAGCAAACTGTTTTTATTTTTTTGCTAAGGGCTAAATAGGGCTTATTTTAGGCTGTGGTATGTGGTATCCATAGCAATTACATATTGCTGCCATTGTATCATGAAAGCAGTTATGACAGTAATTGAAGGAATAATTGAGAATGCATTCCAATAAAGCTTTCTCACAAAACCAAATGAATTGGTTTTGACTTGCAGGCCTATTTTGCCAACCTCCTTTCTAGAAAGTTCTCTGGAAGCTCCCAGCCTGAGGTGTGTGCCCTTTTTGATGAGCCTTCACCCACTCATCTACTTGTAACCAAGCATTCTTTACACTCAGGAAATTGTCTCTCTCCTAAGACTGAAAAATTTGAGAACAGGGATTGCATCTTGTCTTTTCTGACTTTTTATACCTTTCCAAGGGTAGAGAAGTCTCATTAATGTTTCTTGAGGAAATGGGTGAATCTCATTAACAAGATGCTGTGTGCTGACTCTGTGATTCAATTGCTCTTTACAAAATCTGGTCTAAACTGATAAGATTAGTGGAAGGTTCAAATTGAGGCCAAATCAGCATGGATCAAAAGGTGTGGCCTCTTATCTCATAGATAATGTGAAATTGGCATATACCATTCCTCTATGTTTGCTTTAAAGTATATTCTGTATAAAAGAGTATAACTTTCAGGGGCCATCAAAGTGAAGTGATTTAATATAAACTGTTCTTTCATTTTTTAGAAATGGGGTGATTCTGTTAAGTGCAATTTTAAGTTTAATGATGTGGAAAAAAATTTGGAGTGTATTGATTAATTGCATGCTTTGGAAATACCTGTCATATAGATTATTGAAGTAGATAGAAGAAATACCATACATTCGTACAAGCCCTGAGGGCATCTTCACCATAGCTGAGTAGGGAAGAGGTTGAAGATAGGGGTTACCAAAATTATCAAAGAAGAATTGATCTGGAGAAGATGGCAAACCAGGTACCTTATATTTGATCATTTTCTGTCATCTCTGTTCCAGTTTTAGGAAACTGTATACACTTCTTATTGTCAACAGGTCTTAAAGCAGCAAGGTTTTGTAGCATCTTTTCAAATTTTCATTAAGTTGTCCTAACAAAAAAATGAATGTAATATCTAAAATAGCTTTGGATTTAAATTTATTTTGGCATATGTAAGCAGCAAAGTGCCAGGCTGTGTAGACTTGCATGCTGATTCTAATTTGTGATAAGGAATTGATGACAATTTGTTCAAGTGTTCATTTCTCCATTTCAGCCTTCCTGACTCAAAGGAGCAGAAGCAATTCTGGTGTGTAGGCAGCCATCACTTTATTGATCATGGATGGTGTGCCCTTTTAGAACTCTTTCCTCTAGTAATCCATGAGAGTGATCTGAGGGGACAACATTAACTTTTACTTTTTGCTTCTTCCATTGACTGTTAAGCTGGATAAATCATTCACTGGAACTAATTCTTCAGTTACTCAGTTAGCTGTCTGTGGTCAGATTTGAGTCTAAGCTTTATTTTGACTTTACGCAAGGAGTCTTAGGCTGTGTCATTCTTTTCAAAAACTGTTTTGAAATGGCAAGCAGGGACTTTGCCTTCCTCCTCATTATAGTTGTCATAACTCAAGTTCAGCTCTTTAGTGCTTTAGCCTTATAGCTCATTTCCTATGCTCTGGTTACTCTCTAAGCACCCTGTGTATTAACTCTGCTTTCAGGATGTCGTTATTTGTTCCAGAATATTCAGTAAATCCTTACTGTGTACATCATCAAGAGCAAACTCTTCACTTCTGCTTTTTTAAGCAGTATTTTTTAACATACAGACTTTATTTTTTATTCTCTTATTTTTTACTGTGTGCCGGCTTTCCTTAGTCGCAGAGAGTAGGGTCTACTTTCTAGTTACGGAGCACAGTCTTCTCACTGCAGTGGCTTGTTGTAGAGCACGTGCTCTCTGGGCACGGGCTTCAGTGGGCTTAGTAGTTGTGGCTTGGCGGCTCTATGACACACGAGCTTCAGTACTTGTGGCACAGGGGCTCATTAGTTATGGCTTGCGGACCTTAGAGCATGCAGGCTTCAGTAATTGTGGTGCATGGGCTTAGTTGCTCTGTGGCATGTGGAATCTTCCAGGCCCAGGGATTGAACCTGTGTCCCCTGCATTGGCAGGTGGATTCTTTATCCAATGTGCCACCAGGGAAGTCCCAACTCTGCTTTTAAGACTTCCAAAATCTAGCTCCATTCTATCCATCCATTCCTCAGTTTTTTCTCTTTTACCTAACTTAAAACACTATTTTCATATCTTGGTTATTGTGAATAATGCTGCATTGAATATGAGAGTGCAGCTATCTCTTGTCAAACTCGAAGAAGTAGAGAGTAGAATGGTAATTGCTAGGGCTGGTGGGGAAAAGAGAAAATAAGGTATAAAGTTACACAAGAGGAATGAGTTCTGGAGATCTAATGTACAACATGTGAAAAATAGTTAACAATACTGTGTTATATACTTGAAATTTGCTAACAGGATAAATTTTAAATTCTTGTCAACACACATATACTCAACACACACAAACACACACAGTTGTGACTATATAGACGTTTTACATTATTTGGGGCTTCCCTCATGGCTTAGCTGGTAGAGAATCTGCCTGCAATGTGGGAGACTTGGGTTTGATCCCTGGGTTGGGAAGATACCCTGGAGAAGGAAAAGGCTACCCACTCCAGTATTCTGACCTGTATAGTCACAGGTCACAAAGAGTTGGACACAACTGAGCGACTTTCACTTTCAATAAATTATTTAGCTTGATTCTAAACTTTCCACACTGTATACATATATCAAAGCATCAAATTATATGCCTTAAATATGTATGATATTTACGTATAGAAGATATCTCTATAAAGTTGTTTTAATAAAACCCACTATTTCCAACAGATGAATTTATTTACTGTGCCTTTTGTTGTTCAGTGGCTCAGTCGTGTCCTATTCTTTGCAACCTCATGGACTGCAGCACGCCAGGCTTCCCTGTCCTTCACCATCTCCCGGAGCTTGCTCAAACTCATGTCCATTGAGTCGGTGATGCCACCCAACCACCTTGTCCTCTGTCGTTCCCTTCTCCTGCCTTCCGTTTTTCCCAGCATCAGGGTCTTTTAAGCCTGCCAAAGCCATGTCCCTCATCTGATGGTCTTTTCTCTAACAGTATGCCTGTATAAATCCTGGGTGACCTTTGAGCCCCTCCAGTTCCCTGCATCCCCTGACTACCCCAGCCTGCCCTGACCTGAACTTCTCTCATCTTTATCCTAATCTATGTCCATTTGTTTCAATTAAATGAAACTGTAAGTTCCTTGAAAGCAGAGGTTATTTGCTATATCATTGATTCTTTCTTTTAAAGATTTTTTTGATGAAGACCATTTTAAAACCTTTATTGAATTTGTTACAGTACTGTTTCTGTTTTATGTGTTGGTTTTTTGGCCCCAAAGCATGTGGGATCTTAGTTCCCTGACCAGGGATCATACCCACATTCCTCTGCATTGAAAAGTGAAGTCTCAACTACTGGACTGTCAGGGAAGTCCCTAATTGATTCTTAATGAACATGTGTTCATTTTTTTAAAAGTGAAAATTAGAAACCCTTTTTTTGAATGTATTTTTATAAAGTTTGTCATTTTCCATGTCATTAGGACCTTGGGAAGATAAAGTGTAGGGGTAAAATTAATATCTGTTTTCTAATTATCTAAAGATAACATTGTTCTCATTTTAGATTTCTTTGTAGTCTTTATTTGAACATATATTTAATAAATAACTATAATCACTGTGACAATATGAAATCTACAGTTTATCTAGATATTTTCACTTAGACTCTAAGCTCCGTGGAGCAGGGAGTTTGTTTATTTTCCACTATGCTCCCAGTGGCTCATATGACTCAATATGTCAGCAAATTTGGAAAACTCAGCAGCGGCCACAGGACTGGAAAAGATCAGTTTTCATTCCAATCCCAAAGAAAGGCAATGCCAAAGAATGCTCGAACTACCGCACAATTGCATTTGTCTCACACGCTAGTAAAGTGATGCTCAAAATTCTGCAAGCCAGGCTTCAGCAATATGTGAACCGTGAACTTCCAGATGTTCAAACTGGTTTTAGAAAAGGCAGAGAAACCAGAGATCAAATTGCTAACATCCACTGGATCATAGAAATAGCGAGAGAGTTCCAGAAAAACATCTATTTCTGCTTTATTGACTATGCCAAAGCCTTTGACTGTGTGGATCACAATCAACTGTGGAAAATTCTGAAAGAGAATGGAATACCGGACCACCTGACCTGCCTCTTGAGAAACCTGTATGCAGGTCAGGAAGCAACTGTTAGAATTGGACATGGAACAACAGACTGGTTCCAAATAGGAAAAGGAGTACATCAAGGTTGTATATAGTCATCCTGCTTATTTAACATGTATACAGAGTACATCATGAGAAAGTCTGGGCTAGATGAAGCACAAGCTGGAATCAAGATTGCTGGGAGAAATATCAATAACCTCAGATATGCAGATGACACCACCCTTACGGCGGAAAGTGAAGAGGAACTAAAGAGCCTCTTGATGAAAGTGAAAGAGGAGGGTGAAAAAGTTGGCTTAAAGCTCAACATTCCGAAAACCAAGATCATGGCATCTGGTCCCATCACCTCATGGCAAATAGATGGGCAAACAGTGGAAACAGTGTCAGACTTTATTTTTCTGGGCTCCAAAATCACTGCAGATGGTGATTGCAGCCAAGAAATTAAAAGACGCATACTCCTTGGAAGGGAAGTTATGACCAACCTAGACAGCATATTAAAAAGCAGAGACTTACTTTGCCGACAGAGGTCCGTCTAGACAAGGCTATGGTTTTTCCAGTAGTCGTGTATGGATGTGAGAGTTGGACCATAAAGAAAACTGAGCGCCGAAGAATTGATGCTTTTGAACTGTGGTGTTGGAGAAGACTCTTGAGAGTCCCTTGGACTGCGAGGAGATCCAGCCAGTCCATCCTAAAGATCAGTCCTGGGTGTTCATTGGAGGGTCTGATATTGAAGCTGGAAACTCCAATACTTTGGCCCCTTGATGCGAAGAGCTGACTCATTTGAAAAGATACTGATGCTGGGAAAGATTGAGGGCAGGAGGAGAAGGGGACGACAGAGGATGAGATGGTTGGATGGCCTCACTGACTCAATGGACATGAGTTTGGTTGGGCTCCAGGAGTTGGTGTTGGACAGGGAGGCCTGGCGTGCTGCAGTTCATGGGGTCGCAAAGAGTCAGACACGACTGAGCGACTGAACTGAACTGAATTGATGCTCCCAGTGTTTTGATAATTGTCAGGTGTATGCTGGATATTAATAAGGACAATTCTCTCTGCTAATTACCATATTAAATAGTCTTCTAAGTCATGATGGTTAATGGATTCATTCTTTGTTTCAATTATACTGTTATATTAACATCCTCTATTTTTGTGCATTTAGGTTGTTGCCATATTTTTCCTAATAAAATTGCTGCTCTGAGGCTTCTTGAACACAGATGTTTCTGTATATATTTGGTTTTTCTTGAAAAATAAATATGGTTTTAGAAATGGGGCAAAGCATATGGCCAAAATCCTTCTATTAAAAGGCAAATTGTGGATAGTGTTAATAATGCCCTTGATAAATGTTATCAATTTTGAGATTGAAAGGAGAACGTTAAGATCTGCATTTCTCACTTATGAAATTGAGCAATTTCCTAACATTCATGGGTTGTATTATTATTATCAATTGCCTGTTCATGCCACGTGGGCTTTCCTTTATGAGGGTGTTCCTCGTATTTCTCACTTTACATTTATACGTGATTTATAGATTCAAAGTACAGACAGTCCCTGGCTTATGGTGGTTTGACTTAAAATTTTTTTACTTTACAGTAGTGAGAAATCAATATACATTTGGTAGAAACAAAATTCAGATACTGACTTTTGATCTTTTTTCAGACTAGCAGTATGTGTGTGGTATGATGCAGCTTCCAGTTAGCCAATGTGATCATGAAGTCAACAACTGATACATTTAGAACCATTCAGTTTTTCACTTTCAGCATAATATTTGCTAGATTATATTTGATGTTCAGCAGTTTATTGTAAAATAGTCTTTGTTGGATGGTTTTTGTCACACTGTAGCTGAATTTAAGTGTTCTGAGCACTTTTAAGAGGCTAAGCTGTGAAGTTCAATGTGTAAGGTGTATTAAATGCATTTTTTACTTTATTTTCAATTTATGATGAGTTTGTTGGTATGTAATCCCATCGTAAGTCAAAGATTTGTACACATAACACCTTATTTACTCACTGTAACAATCTTCTTGGAGAAACAGTGGCATGCGTGAACTTAGTTTTTGCATGAAGAGAGACTCAAGACGCTAAACTTCTTGCTCAGGGTAATGTGCTAAGAGATGCAGCTGGGACTAGAACTGGGCTTTTTTTTTTTTCTTTTTTTAATTAGGAAAGTATGATAACACCTTTACAGGAGACTTCAAAAATATAGAGCAAAGTTACAGATAGTCCCACTATGTATTATGGTTATTTTTTAAGTGGATAAATTAAGATATTTAGTTGAAGTTTCAATATCGAACTGTCAAAAATTAATAGACTGAATAGATACGTGGAAGGATGTAGTACATTTGATAAGCACTATGAGACAATTCAACATAGTTAAGGTTTATATAATTTTCACACAACAGCAGGATACAAATTGTATTCAAGTTCCCATAGACTGTAAACCAGGAGACACTGGAACATATCCAGGGACATAAAACAAAGTGTAAAAATTTCATGATCTAAAGGTATTAAAAATATAATTTAAAATAACCCACATATTTTCAAATGCAATGTGACATTTACCAAGAGAGATCTTTGACTTAGCCTTTGAAAGCCTCAATAAAGTTAAAAGACTGATAAAACAGAAAGTGTGATTGCAGAGAAGAAAGCATTTAAATGAGAAATTAATATGAAAGACACTTTAAAAATTCCATGTGTTTGGAAATTAAATGTCCATTTTTAAATGATGGTTGTATCAGAAGCCATAAGGAAAATTAGGAAATATTTGTAACAAAATAAAAATAAAAAGAGAATTTATCAGAATTTGTTGCATGCAGCTGAAGCTGTTCAATGCAGCTAAATACAATGTGGAGTCTTGAATAAGGTATGAAAACAAATAATGAACACTAGCATAATTTTTGTGAAATTTGAACAAAATCTATACTTTAGTAAATAATACTGTATCACATGTTAATTTCGTTTTTACAGCATAGTATTTCCTTATATTCTCATAATTGAATTAGAAATTTCAAACCTCATTTAGATTTTGTTTAATCACTAAGATAATGAACTTTCTAGACTTTTAGCAGTAATGTTAAATGCCAGAATAAATGGAGCTATATTAAAGTTTATTTATTTATTTTTTCATTTATTTTTATTAGTTGGAGGCTAATTACTTTACAATATTGTAGTAGTTTTTGCCATACATTGACATGAATCAGCCATGGATTTACAAATGTTCCCCATCCTGAACCCCCCCTCCCACTTCCCTCCCCATCCCATCCCTCTGGGTCATCCCAGTGCAATAAATTAGAAATCTAACATTCTGTTCATACTTAGTCAAATGAATGGTACCAAAATGCCATAAATTTTTTAGCTAGGCAAAAATTTGTATGTATTATACATAGTATTTATATATATGTATACAAAATCTTTTCTACTATACTTGATAAAGGCTTGAGGAAGAACAACAAAAAGGAGATGAAGAAATTGGAAAACATAAACCAAATGAAATGGGAGTACTGAATATGAAATAGAAAAGATGAAACAAACTAGATAAAAGATCATATATAGTCCAGTTTTTTTTCCCCCCAGTTGTTTTTAAACATGGCTGCTCATTAGAATCACATCTGGAGCTTTGGGGAAAAAAAAATATCTAGGCATTTGTATTTTTTTATAAAATTCCAGAATAATTCTAATGTGCATCTGGAATTTAAAAAGTGATTACAGGTTTTTCTGTTAAATGGTAGTTTTAGTGATATAAAATTCTATTGTTTCCTGTTGACCAATCATGGTACAATGATATTAAAACAAATACTAGTTGTATTATCACAATAGTAAAAGATATTTATGTTTTCACAATTAATAACCAGACAAAAAACAGAAGATAATTGCAGTTGCAAACCATAATGGAAACATGGTTAACCTAACAATATAAAATAATTACATACATTTTGAGGGGTTAAGTAGAGTGATGTGGTAAGTGGAAGTGTGCATATATGCACATGGTTTTCATTTACTGAGTCAGTCTTCTGGTTGGTGCATTTAATCCATTTATATTTAAGGTAATTATTGATCTGTATGACTCTATTACCATTGTCTTAATTGTTTTGGGTTTACTTTTTGTAGGTCTTTTCCATCTCTTGTGTTTACTGCTTAGAGAAGTACCTTTAGCATTTGTTGTAAAGCTGGTTTGGCGGTGCTGAATTCTCATAAGTTTTGCTTGTCTGGAAAAGCTTTTGATTTCTCCTCAAATCTAAATGAGAGTCTTCCTGGGTAGAGTATTATTCTGTTTCATCACTTTAAATATATCATGCCATTTCCTTCTGGCTTGTAGAATTTCTGTTTATAAATCAGCTGATAACCTTATGGGAGTTCCCTTTTTTCTTTGCCACTTTTAATATTTTACCTTTGTCTTTAATTTTTGTCAGTTTGATTACTATGTGTGTTCCTCCTTAAGTTTATCCTGCCTGGGACTCTATACTTCCTGGACTTGGTTGACTGTTTCCTTTTCTGTTAGGGAAGTTTTCAGCTATTATCTCTTCAAATATTTTCTCAGGTCATTTCTCTCCTCTTCTCCTTCTGGGACCCCTATGATGTGAATGTTGATGTGTTTAATGTTGTCCTAGAGGTCTCTTAGGATGTCTTCATTTTTTCTTTTTCATTCTTTTTTCTATATTCTCTTTTGCAGCAGTGATTTCCATCATTATGTCTTCCAGGTCACTTATCCATTCTTTTGCATCAATTATTCTGCTTCAGATTCCTCCTTCTAGTGTATTGATCATATCTGTTCATTTGTTCTTTAGTTCTTCTAGGTCTTTGGTAAGCATTTCTTCTTTTTCCAAGATCCTGGGTCATCTTCACTGTTACTATTCTGAATTCTTTTTCTGGAAGGTTGCCTATCCCCAGTTTCCTGGGGATTTATTTTGTCCCTTCATCTGGGATGTTACCCCTCTGCCCTTTCATTTTGATTAACCTTCATTTTGATTAGCTTTCTGGTGTAGTTCTTCTTACTTCTTCTGTATGATCTCTGGTGGAGGAGGCTAAGTAAGAGGCTTGTGTAAGCTTCTTGATGGGAGGGACTGGCCTTGGGAAAAACTGAGTCTTGCTCTGTGGGCAGAGCAATGCTCAATAAAACTTTAATCCTATTGTCTGCTCATGGGTGGAGCTGTGCTCCCTCCCTGTTAGTTGTTTGACCTGAGGCAACCCAGCCTTGGAGTCTACAGGCTTTGTGGTGGGGTTAATGGCAGTCTCCAAGAGGGCTCACACCAGCAGACATCTCCCAGGATTGCTGCTGCCAGGGCCCCCACCCCAGTGGTGACCCACTGCCAACCCACACCTCCACAAGAGACCCTCTAACTCCAGCAAGTAGGTCTAGTTCAGTGTCCTGGGGTCATTGCTCCTTTCTCCTGGGTCCTGATGGGTACAGATTTTGTGTCATCCAAGAGTGGAGTCTCTCTTTCCCCCAGTCCCATAACCAGATCCCCCGGCCTTCAAAGTCAGATTCCCTGGGGGTCCCTAGTCCTTTTGCCGAATCCCCAGGCTGGGAAGCCTGATGTGGGGCTCAGAACCCTCACAACAGTGAGAAAACTTCTTTGGTACTATTATTCTCCAGTTTGTGGGTTGCCCACCTGGCAGGTATGGGATTGGATTTTACAGTGATTGTGACCATCCTGTTGTCTCACTGTGGCTTCTCCTTTGTCTTTGGACATGCCTGCCAATGTAGGAGACATAAGAGATGTGGCTTTGATCGCTGGGTTGGGAGATTCCCCGGAGGAGGGCATGGCAACTCACTCCAGTATTCTTGCCTGAGGAATTCCATGGACAGGGAAGCCTGGTAGGCTACAGTCCATGGGGTCACAAAGAGTCAGACGTGATTGAAGTGACTTAGCATGCACATGTCACTCTCTGGACTCAACAAACAATTAAAAGTTGTTTGTTAAGTGCTTTGATAATCATTACTGATGTATAAACATGTGTACATCAAGAGTATCTTCTCAAAAAAGAGTTCCTAAAAAGAATTTATAAAATTAAATGTAGAAAAAGTATATCTGCTAAATAATCCGTGATAAATTCTAAATATAATGAGCCACAGAAGAAGACCATTTTCAAAGTTATTTTTGTTGCCAGCCTGCTTGAGTCCATTTTATGGCTCTAAGAGTTGTTTCTCATTGGTCATGGAATTAAGGTGAAATTACCAAGCTCTTCTTCAAAATAATCCTCTTACTTTTATTAACTTTCCAATTTATATATATATTTTTTCCGTTTTAGCTTTTCTAAGTAGTTTTCTGGAACATTTTCTTCTCCTGACTTTTTATTTTTTGGCCCTCACTCTTACCTTTGTTCATTTCCCAGATTCATTTGGGAAATTCATTTGTTCATCCCAAATAATTTTCCCAGAGAAAATTATTCCATGCTTTCAGACTGTCAGCTCCTAAACAGTTATATTAATTCTCAAATTCCATTTCTCCCACCAAATCTTCTTTACAGATTTAAGAGGGCATTGCTTTTTCCTCCAGCTATGTCTTTTCCAAGGCATGTAATTTCTTCTTTGTTCCTATTTTCTGCTTTAAGGTTCTCTCCTTGACCCCCTAATAGAAGACAAACTTTAGGCCAATTTTGATTGGAATGAAGCTTGCGCAGCACATGAACCTAATAAATTCTTTTGATCATAAAGAATGAACTAATGTAGGGATTTAAGACATTAGTCAAGATGTCTAATCAAATGTTGAAGTAAGCTTTCATTAATTTGCTAGCAGTTAGAAAATAATCAGAAAGGAAAACAGTAACATTTGATCTACTTTGGTACCAATATTGCCTGAGTATAGTACAGGTGTTGTCAGTTACATTAAGGTTAATAATTCATCTCAATATGTGCTTGTTTCTTTAAAAATAACTTCCCTAGAAAATCCAAAGTTTTTGTAATAGTTGTCCTTTTTCTGTATAACCTATTCTGATTTGTTGACATAGTCCTTAGCATTTCCTCGATTATAGTACTCAGAAGTTTCTCACATGACCACACACTCAGGAGCTCACTGTTCAGTTGAGGAAGGCAGAACATTTATATATGAAGTTGTTAATCCTTACGTAAAACCATATAGTTAAGTACCAAATTGAATACAAGAGATGAAGATCCAGAGAAGGTATGTGATGAAGGTGTTAGGGGGAAATTTCCTAGAGAAGACAGTTTGGTCTTGAGCCCCACAAGAGAATAGAGAATGGGAAGAATACAGACAAAGGCTCCAGTGTTTCTCAGAAGTGCTATTCGCATTTTGGCAGTACAACTCTTCTTTATGAGGGACTCCTCTGGTCACTGCAGGATATTTGGCATCCCTGGTCCTTGGGTGCTAAATGGCAGCAGTGTCCCAGTTATAGTGGTGATCAAAATGCCCTACGCTGGTCCAAAACACTTGTGTGGCGCTGTGCTGCCTTGACTGGGAACCACTGTGGAACATGCCATCCTCTTATGGATGTCTTGACTTTGGCTTTCCCATGAAAAGTCTGCGAAGACAGAAAGTAGAGTTGTGTTTATTCACACTGTAACATATTTTAGAAGATGTAGAGTTGAGTGTTTTTAAAGACAAGTTGGATTTTTCTCTTGAAGTTATTTCTAAATGAATTTCTCAGTTATCCAGGAGAAACCTTTTGGTAGGTTAGAGAGAGTAGTCTATGAGTTTGATATATCATGCATAATTAAAAAGACTAGGATGTGTGAGGACAACCCAGGCACCAAAAATATGTAATTTTCTGAAATTGAGTCTCCAGAAAAATTTGGAACTGGTCAGTTTTGGCTGACTGATATACCCGCACAGGGAAAATATCTTCCTATTTATTTTGGAATCCTGTACTCTCTATGTATCTTTATAAATTATGTATAAATAATACAAATTAAATCCAAAAAAATCCTAAAAGAATACATGCTTATTTAAGAAAATTTATAGGACACCAAACATTGTGGAAAAATAAATATTATAGCCTCAATAATTATGGAAATTTTTCCAAAATGTTTTCTATGGTTCACACATGTGATATACACAATGTAGTTTCCTGCTTTTTTTTCTGCTTAAAATCATGATGAAAATATTTTATTGGGTTGCCCAAAAGTTTCGTTCAGGTTTTTCTGTTGGATCATAGAAAAACTCAAACGAACCTTTTAGTCAACCCAATACATATATATTAAACTCTTTATATTTGTCATGCATCAATAATAGAATATTTAATATGAGTCAATTGTAGTACATTTTTCTTTTATCAGTTCTATGAAAACTCTCATGTTAAATGAATTCTGGCAAGTAGGTGTCATTTTTTTTTCTCTCTTAGCAAGGATTCTTTATTTCTTACATCCTACATCTCTTTGAAAAGAGGGCCTTTGGAAGTCAGTGGATCTCTCCTCAGAAAAAAGCTTATGTATATACTCAGAATTTCTAGACCACCTGAAGACTCTCTGTGGATCCTTTAAAGAAATACAGGTCTTGGATTATGAACTCCTATTTTTCAGCATAAGCTTCCTCTCAAATACGGGAAGTGTCAGAGGAGAATGAATGACACTGTTGAGATGGCTGTCACTTGTGGTCTCAGTGGGGCTTAGTAACATGCGTGTGCTGTGTGGTGTGCTCTTGCCAACTGCTCTGAACCCTGAGGCCATCTAGAGTTTGTTTATTCCCAGCTATTGTACCAGAACCTGTTTATTGATGGAACTGGCTGTGTAGTGTTGGAAGGAGTATGTAGAATTTCTAGGTTATTAACTTGGAAAGAACTGAAGCCTACATTTCCAATGAGTCTAGAGATAAATCTTTTTCTCTGGGCAATACTAGTTTGCTGCAGAATTAGGAAATATCTAGGTTTTTGTTGGTGACTTCCCACTTTCCCTTCAGGTATTTTTAATCCTTCTGTTTGACGTTGTGTCCTTAAGTTAAGCTCAACTGCAACTCTCCTCCGCAAGCACACTTAAGTAGCACTTACCAGCATCTCCCTTTTCATATCTTGCCCCATCACTCTGTCATCTGTTTTATTCTTTTCCACTTAGGTCAAATTCTGGAATGTGAGAATGAAAATGGATATTGATTTCTCAACATATGGAGCATTTCACTCCATATTATGCTTTTCAGTATTTATAGAAATATCCACAAAGTGATGTTCTCTCTCTCTCAAACTTAACTCTGTGCTTCCCTTTGACTTTTTTTTTAATTGCCATAGAAACTTTAACACATTTAAAAGTCAATTCATTTATCTCACTCCTTTGGCTTGAATAGAGTTCCCCTTTTCTTATTGCTACATTATTTCAATCACCCCCAGATTCAACTGCCTGGTCATCTATGACATCTTCATTTCACTGGCCATTTAGAACTATGGCATCCTAATTCTTCCTGGAAAACAAATTGCTTCCTCCTTTTTAGTTCTGACTACTGACTGGCCTAATCCAGGCCAATAATTTATGTTCTAGGTTGTCCTTTTTATGTTGTTCTATATTCCTACCAAATAATGTTCTAGAATGTTACTTTGACCACATTACACATGTACTTCTAAGCACTTAATGGCTTTTCCATTTCCTAGAGGGTAAAATGCTTTCAAGTGAGTAATTATTCAAGTAACATGTCTTAAATGCCATTCTCCATGCTGTAGAGGGTACAAATGTAATTTAGATGTAGTCACTCAAGAAATTGCCCCATAGGAAAGTGAAGATGTGCATAGTTAACTATAATGCTAGATAGAAGGTGATCCAAATCTTGAGAGATAGAAAGTTATAGTGAATTTTAATGGGCTGATGTTTCCCTCTGACTGAGAGTTGGAAAGGCTTGTTAAAGCCAGAGCTAAAAGAATGAATGGGATATAGATGAGAGTGAAATGGGGCAGTAGGCTTTAAAAACATGGAAAATAATAGACTCACACTGAGCCTGGGCACGTTTGGGGAATTCAGGTTGTGCTGTTTAAACTTATTCTTGCATTGAGGACCTTACAGATCTTGGCTTAGCCTTCTTTCTCAACTTCACTCCTTCCATCTCCTTATATACATACTTTGTTCTAACAAAATTGGCCAATGCTTTATTTGCCAAATGCCTTGATTCCCCCTCCTTCATGTCTTTGCATTTGCATTTCTGTAAGTAGGCTCTTTCAGATTTTTTCCATAACCAAAATTCAGACTCTCAGTTACAGGTCCTGATTCACTTCTGAAGGTGTTTAGCGCGTATAAAGTTTGTTTTTAACTTAAATTTGAATGCCTAAATGTGAGGCAAACATGCTCTCATTCACTACATTTCCCCTAATTTCTCTTGTCATAGCTTTTAAAAATGGCTTTTCTTTTCAGTTCCCATCTAGATCCTCATCAGCATTTGAGTTTTTGATAATCTTTATGAACTTGTTCAAATCCTACTGAATTTTTCTCTAATGATTTTCCAGATCACTCTAGCCCATGGAAATGACTTCTGTTTTTAAATTGTCTTCCTTCTCTGAACTTACCGTTTTTTCCCCTTCAGCTGGAAATTATGTACTGCTTTAAAATATCTATGGATTTAGTGATTAAGTTTGCATAAATATTTGGCTATTATACCCAGTGTCTTCAGCACTGGTTATGTAGGAGCTAGAAATATTTTACAAGTTTTTCATGCTATAAGAATGCCTTACATTCAGCATGAGTGCAATGAATATTAGGTTGAACCATATGAAATTGTAATTTGTGTTGGTCCAAATGGTTGAATATTAGCAATTTCAAACAGTGCAACATAATAAAAATAAAATTAGATTCTTAAATTTGCAAACTTATATAACTTCCTAAAATGAATTTTTTCATTGTTTGAGTAGAAGTTCATTTATTTAGCATCCTTCTTGTGGAAAAATTCCAATAACATTTAATAAAACTTGATCATTACATTCATGAGTTAGAATTTTAAAAACCAGTTCAATTTAAGTATATGAATAATAACTGTTATTAACATATTTATAATAGGAACAGTTTGGGGAAAAGGTATTGTCTTAGAATCACTTTATATGTTTTACCTATATACATATATATATACATTTTTTTTCTCTCCAAGAAATAGAGGTAGATAGATGTAATTGCTTTTGTATTGTTGTAGAATCAGTTATCTGAACTTGATTTCTGTTCTGAATGTTACTTCATTTTTTTAACCTCAGTTTTCTATGGTATAAAACAGAAATCATAGTAGTATCTCCCTCATAGGTTTGTTGGGATGATCAAATAAGATAATATAGTTTAAGAGGCCAAGGATGGTGCCTAGTATGTAATAGCTGCTTATGTTGGTTTCCTCCCTTTTGATCTCCGGGCAGGGATGGTCTTAGGGAGAATGTTGGTAACAAATGAGGGTAATTTGTAGTGATCAAGTCTACAGGGAATCTGATGTGTAGGACCAGTTCATTAGAAAAGACCCTGATGCTGGGAAAGATTGAAGGCAGGATAAGAAGGGTATGACAGAAGACTAGATAGTTGGATGGCATCACTGACTAAGTGGACATGAGTTGGAGCAAGCTTCAGGAGATGGTGAAGGACAGGGATGCCTGGTGTGCTGCAGTTCATGGGGTCACAAAGAATCAGGCATGACTGAGTGGCTAAACAACAAATGTTGCTCATTTGAGTTGGCCTAATAAGTCATTCTGGCCTTGTGTTCAACACCTTTTACCTCTTCGTTATATTGCTGTTACCTCTGCTTTAGCCAACTCCATGTTATCTTTTTATCTTTGCTGGAACTATCCTCTTCCCTCTGTCTCCTCATGAGGACCAGTCTCCCAGGACTCTGTGCTGCTTTCTGCCTTGTAGCAGGTAACCACAGCTGCAGTAAAACGCAACCGTGTACTTCAGTGTTTATTACCTCCTTCATTAGATTTAAATCCCCAATGCAGTGACCACATCAGTTAATATGCCACCATCAGTGCAAGGCCAAGCATGGTACCTGGTCCATAGTAGGACAGGGTTCAATGAATGCTTGCAGAATCAAAGACTGACATCTAGTTAGTGAATGTCTCCATCTAGAGTGTTGTTGTGTACAATCAAGATGGAGGAAGAGTCAGTTCATGATAATTTTCCAGCTGTAAACTGTCTAAAAGAAAACTGATTCATGTTTATGGTGCTGGTAGAAAGGAGAGTTTAGCTGAACCAATGATTGGGTTCTGCTTTTAGAATGATCAGAATTGAGAGATACACAAGTGACTGAAGCTAAAATTTGGACATATCCTAGAAGTGTAAATGCCGCTCAGATGACAGTAGCCAAGTTCAGTTGTTGGTTGAGATGAGGAAAATTATTTGTTTGTTATGCACATAAACAGGGAAAACTTAATAATCTTAACACAGTGCACTTTTTGTTCTCCCTCTACCCTTTCCCCCTTACATCCTTTCTTCCTTTAAATAAATGGACCCCTAATAGTTGTGCCTCCTGTTCTATGTGCTGGTGAGATCTATGTGGACATAGATTTCACCTGTCTCATATGGAGAATGTAGATGAATGTTTGTATGTGTGTATATATGTCTGTTTATGTGTGTATATGTATGTGTATGGAGATACGCACACAGACACACACAAACGAATATAGTCAGTGCTGTCTTGTCTAAAATATTAAGGTTTCTAGGTGGGTTGTTTGAATTTTATATGAGGTTGAGATTATCTTATTTTTAGCACATAACATTTTGTTCTTCATTTTTTCTCTTAAGAAGCTGTTGCTTTGCTATAGTTCTTATAGTAGGATCAGATTTTTCAAGTGGCCAAACCTATTCACATCAATTCAAGTCCTCAGAATTCTCATTTTGATTTCTCCGAAAAACAGTAGATTCTGTTGATCCCTGGGCTCTGGACTGCAAATGTGCATTTTCTCAAGCTAAGAGTACTCTCTCCTGGGATGCTGAAGCTACATTAGGGAAACTGAAGACAAAAATTCTTTTTTAGTTCTTGAGTTTTAAATGACTTTACTCTGAAGCTAAAGTCTCCCTTGGTTGGAATATGTAGGACCATTACAAAATTAAGAGGCTAGTAAAATGTACCAGTAGATCCTAATACACTGTGTCAACTGTTCTCTAGGCTGAAATAGGTAGATGAGGCAGGAGCATGGATTAATTTCTGCTTCAGTAGCAAACGACTTACATTTGCCTAAAGGGGTTTTTCATACTGTCAATGGCTTTCCTGCATGCGTCCCACTTTATGAGGCCAAGATAATATAGCAAGTGACATATATGCACTGTAAGGCTGTATCTCAGAAATTTTCTGAGGGACTTGTACCAAGCTTTTCTTAACCACTTTTCAATCTTTAAGTCTTTCTTATAACCCGACTTGATTTGATTCTCTCAGGCACATGTAACCAAATAGTCAGATTTTATACTTTTCTTGAAAAGAGATAATGCTCTTTGATTTTTTATTCTCCTAAATTTCATGTAGCTATGTGTGTTTCTGTGTGAGCTTGTGAAAAATAAATATGAAAAAACAAGCCTCAAGGTGAGGTTTTTTCCCCTCCTGGTTCTTCATATAACTGGTGGGTCTTCTTTTTCTTGTCTGGTTATGTGAAATGGGTACTGCCAAAATCTCGACAGTGGCATAGAACTCTGACTAATGAGCCTTTGATTACTGTGAATTCTTTGAAGACAGGAAAAGAATCCTTCAACTTCTTATAACTGGAGCTGTTCAAAGTATATTATTTGACAATGGAAAAGTTATTTGAGAATGTAGATGAAAAAATATATATATATACACATACATATATGTATATATACATGTGTATATGTGTATATATATATGTGGAAATATATTCAATGTATGATTGAGTAGAAAAACATTTGACAACATAGTGTCTGAAGTATGATCTTATTTTTATCCAATGAGAGGATACTTACATGTGTTTGCATCTGCATGTGCCTACATGTGCATGTCTTGCAGAATATGCATTTCAGTGCTAGTAATGGTTATCTCTGGAGATGGTACTTTGGTTTTTGGAAAACTTTTATAGTAAAAGTAGCTACTGGTAGGTAGTCTTGACTACTACATGTCAGGCATTGCTATGCCTTATCTAAATTATTTACTTCTCACATTTCGTAACATTATACATATTTTAATAAGAAACAAGTAACATTTAATGAAAATAATAAAGATTAATGTTTCAAAGTCTTTTTTTTTCATATTTTTCCAGCTATACTAAAAGTGGTATGTATGGTTGTCAAATATTTAATTTGAGAAGTTGTGGAATTAGCATTACTTCCATAAAGATCCAAAGTCTATCCTATTTCCTTCTAGTTTAAGATACCTCTTCATAGATTCAATTTATGGATGTAAAATACCATGGTTCTTTGTAAAAATTAAGATAGTTTTTAGGATCCTGTCACTTTATATTTATCTCTGCATCTGCCAATAGTAAATCCTTTCTTGAGAGATATCCCCCATAAATAATTTGTTGATACCAAATTAAAGATTAGGTTCTAATATCTAGTTTCTTGTAACCATGAAGGTTTAGAATTCAGAATCATGTTTAGTATCATGCTTGGCAATTGGCAGCTCTTTGGTGTCCTGTGGTCTAAAATTCAGTGTTCCTGAAGCTGTTTAGAAAGCTTTTTAACTGGGTTTAGTCATGCATTCAACCCAGATAGTCTCAAGAACGCCTTACCCTTTCAAGGCTATGTTCTTGGAATGGCTGCTAGAGCAGGAATAGTAGGAATATACATTCCAAGGACAAGTGATGGGGTGAGGAGCCTTGAATGCCAGAGTCCAGCTTGTAGGTCAACCAGTAGTCATGTTCTCTTGATGACTTCCTCTAACATGAGTCATTCTGATACATAAGATAACCTTAATGAGTGTAGGAACCATCAGTTGAATAAATGGTATCTCTGGGAAAGCAGGCTATAAGTATTCACTACATTTTCCAATATTCGAATTGTTATTCAGCTGTGTGTTTTCAGTGCCAATGGAGAATAAAGTACTTTTACTAGAAAAGTGAATGTTTTTACATTGTATTTACATCCATCAGTTAAGTTACATGGTCAACTAAGAATCAAACTGAATTTATAGAATATTGTAATTTTCTTCAGAAATTTTATGAGTTCTCTGGTTTTTAAATATTACAGTTATTCCTATAAGTTGAATCCTTATCTATAGCTTATGCTACAGGGCAAGTATATAATGAGTAATCTGGTATCATGATGAGCGATATTATATACTTAATTTTCTTGGGATTACCATTAATAATGGCATGAAAGTTAATAAAGGTTAGTTATATATACACACACTCACAATATTCAGTTGACTACCAGATATATCTGAACCTTGATATTGTACAGGTATTATAGAGTCAGTGATTCTAGATTTATTCTCATTAATTCTGCTACCCCTAGCCCTCTGAATGTATCCTTCTCCTATATTTACTATTTTAGGTAGTAGTCCACTGCTTACCTACTTTTACCTCCCAACCCAGAAATCTCAATCATTCTTAGTTCCAGTCTTTAACTTGTAACTTCTACATTCAGCCAACCATGATTTCTCGCTGATGTTTGTACCTATATATTCTAAGATTACTTAAAGATAACAGATAATCTGTGGATGTCAGCATGGTGACTAGCATGTTTTCATTGTAGATAAGGGCTAGTCTTTTAATTTGAGCATCAAAGTTTGATCATAATGTCATTGGGAATGACAGGGATTGTAGCAAGTTAGATAGTAGCCATGCAGAAGTGCAGATTCCAAGTTTTCAAATAGTCCAGTATTTTAAGAGAAGCTGGAAATCTGATTCTTTGTGTTAGCTTCTGATTTTTAAATGTAAGCCTCTAGTTTAAGTAAAAAAAATACCAGGTATGTTAATACACTCTATAAATCCAGTTTCTACCTTTATACCTGTATATATAGATCATATTGGATACTGTGTTTCATATACATTAAAATTTTTTTTTCTAAGTAGTCATTAGAAGTGAAGTTGCTCAGTCGTGTCCGACTCTTTGCAGCCCCATGGACTGTAGCCTACCAGGCTCCTCAGTCCATGGAATTTTTCAGGGAAGAGTACTGGAGTGGGTTGCCATTTCCTTCTCCAGGGGATCTTCCTGACCCAGGGATCGAACCCAGGTCTCCCATATTGCAGATAGATGCTTTACCATCTGAGCCACCAGGGAAGCCCAAGAAGTCATTAAGGAAATAATTATTTTTCAGAAAAATAGATTTTCTAGATTGATATTTTGAGAATACTGAACAGACAAATGTAGAAATAATACTCTATTTCCTCATATTCTGGAACCATTCTCTGAGACTTAAAACAAACTCCGTAACTCAAATTTACAGCGCTCTGTGTGCTTGCTCAACCCTTTTAGATCTTTTGCTTGTCTTTCCCTTTATCAAGGGAAGAGTTTAGTTTCATTCCTAAAATGGAACGAAAGTTAACTGTGTCCCCATTGAATTATCTCAGGAGATTCAAAATTTTATAATTTCTTGATTACATTTTGCCAAAGGAAGTAGACTTCAAAATCTGTTAACTTTTCCTCTTCATTATTTGAAAGATTTTCATTAACTGAGAAATTATTGCCTTTTGTGACTGTGATTCTTAAATGACATTATAAGTAATCTTAAAAAAAAGAATCTTGAGGATTCCTGAACAGTTTTAAGGCTCACCTGCTCTTGTATTAAAATGAATTCTCCCTGATACTGTATTCATTGCACAGCATTTGATGCCTGAAATAAATTGTTACACTTAGGTACAATATACAAAGAGATTTTGTTTTGTTCTGTTTTCTTTCTGGCTTTGCCAGAAAGTCCTAAGACTGCTAAAGGCTAAGAAAATCATAGCTGAAAATTCAGTGGTATCTGTGGGAGCATCAAGGAATAGAAAGGTTAGTGACTGGCAGTTTCCATGGCAACAGCGGAATTTTCGGGCTAGAAAGATGGTAGGTTACACCATCAAATGTGCCAGAGATTGGTCTCCATGACGACAGCACTGTGAATGGGGAAATACATGCTCATGAGATTTTGTTTTCAAAACCTATTGGGTTATTTTAGAAGGAAATCCTTGATAAATCAGTATTTTTTTTCCTATTATGCTTTCCTTAAAAAATATGGTAAATAAAAACAAATTCCATTTGTTCTAATATTTGAGAAAGTGACATTCTCACTTTCTCTGTATGTTTGTGTTACAGAAGGGATTATTGACTTACAAATAAGTCCTTTGGCAGCATATCTGAAATAGAGAACCCAAAGAATACAGAATTTTCAAATGTATTTACTTTAAAATTTCAACATTTATTTCAGGGAGCAGTGCCTCTAAATGTGAAAATAACTAGTTATTTAAACTTTCTGATGTTTCTGAACATAAATCAACTGCCAGAAAGCATGATGTATTAAAGCTTTACAACTGTTGTATCAAAAAGACAGGATTTATCACACCAGTCATAGAATAAAAGAATGCTCAAGACTAATTGCTACTCAGGTTCTTCTTAGGCTTCAGTTTATAACAGGTCTGGGCAAATTTTCCTTATTGCTGTGTTTTGTAGTCAACAGAATGTGGCGTTAGTGTGTTGTGTACATAATTAAGACCTCATATACAAAGTGTTAGTGAAGGATCGATTCAATCATAGAAATAAACACTGGCTTTATGCTTAAGGTTTAAAACACTTGGTGAACACATTTTGTTTTCATTTCATGGGCAGATGCTTGTGTAATCAGTTTTTGAGACCTGCTTGGTAAGATTGATTTGTTTGTGTTAGTGAGGAAATGCAAAGTTTACAAAACTGTACGCAGGGTTGAGGAAAAGCAAAAAAGGCGTAGTATCCACCAGGGTGGTACTAGCTGGAAGCAGGTAGGCTATATGGGACAAAAAAGAGGTAGTCCCAGAACCTGGAGAGAGGAGCTGCTGCCTTTTTGTAGAGGGACACAAGTAACTAACTTGGAGCTGCCTAGCAGAGCAGGAGCTGAGAAAGGAAACACCCTGATCATTCTTGGCACCCTTGTCAATCTCTTGGTGCTGTTTCCCACCAGCTGATCCGGACAGAGGTCAGAAGACGAAAAAGCATAATAGTCTCTCAAAGTCAGGTACCAGGGGCAGAGGACAGGGAAGAGAAGGGTGGAAAATGGATCTGCAGGGACAAACATAAGATATTTAGCACCAGCAGAAAGGAGACATATTTAAAAAGGTCAAGAATAAATATTCAGTTCAGTTCAGTCGCTCAGTCATGTCCGACTCTGCGACCCCATGAACCGCAGCACACCAGGCCTCCCTGTCCATCAACAACCCCCGGAGTTTACCCAAACTCATGTCCATTGAGTCGGTGATGCCATCCAACCATCTCGTCCTCTGTCGTCCCCTTCTCCTCACACCCTCAGTCTTTCCCAGCATCAGGGTCTTTTCAAATGAGTCAGCTCTTCGCATCAGGTGGCCAAAGTATTGGAGTTTCAACTTCAACATCAGTCCTTCAAATGAATAAATATTAGCTTGATTTAAAAATATCACATACACATATGTATACATTTATATTAGTTTGGATTAATAGTGTTGTAAATAGTGATGTGAAGTGTTGGCAAAATAATTGTTTTTATGCTCTAATATTTTTAAAAAGCCTATTTAAAAAAATGAGTAGTAATATAAAATATTGACTAAGTGTCTTTAATATAATGAGTTCTACTTCATCATTGTTGATAATCATGTATCCAATATCCATCTATAACATACAGTATTGTTTGGGGTTTATATAAAGTAAGCTAAGTAATAAAGTTCCCTTTTCCCAATGTCAGTACTATAGACCTCAAAAGGATTATCAGACACTATTTTAATGTTTATTCTCTAATTTGAGACAATATGTAATATCAACTTTTAGTGAGTTAAGTAAAATGTATGCAGTCGTTTCTGAGTAAAGGAGAAAAAGGAAGTAAAAAACATTGCTCTGGTCTTTAAAGAGCTAAAGATTTGAGCTAAAGATTTAATTGAGAAAGAAGAATCCATTTGAGAGACTAAAAGGACATGAAGCAGATAAAATTTCTATTGCTGTTTTGAGGAATTTTTATTTAATATGTTCAAATAAAATCAGAATACCACAAATTTGGGGGTTCATCTAATGCTTTTACTAGGTCTGCATAAGGCAAGCATTTTCTATTGGTTCTGCCTTATAGTCTTATAGATATGAATTTTTTTCTCTCTGACTGTTTAAATTCATTTCTAAATACCATGGTACTTAGAGTGAAAAAACATGAATCCACATCTTGGTTTTACCATTTTCTAGTAGTGTGGTTTATACTTTTAACATATTGGCTCCTCAGTCACCTTATCTGTGAAATGTGAACTTAGAATAAAATAAAAAATGGACAGATTTTCTACATGCAGCTGCCACACAGTAAACACTACAAATGAAGTGGATTCTAGATTTTTTTTTTTAGTCAGCTAAACACTCAGTTAGATTTTTATGGAGAGTTAAAGATGTAACTGTTTCAAAGTTTAACTAAAATTCTCATTGACTTTTCTAGTCCATGACTTGTTTCCCTCTAGGTGAAACAAATAGTTCCTTTCAAGGACTCGGTTTAATAACTGAATCTTTAAAGTGGCTTCACGAGTTATACATACTTAGCTTCTTGTTAACTTGTACAAGGATTTTGAGTTCCAAGTCTACAGAAACTGAATTGGTTTCCTTGAATTCAGTGACTAATGTGGCAATTATAGACAGTCATGAACAGTAAGAAAGGTAGACATTTGTGTGTGTTCAGACATGTTAGTGCTTTTGCCTAGTGTCATGGAAACAAAGGTCAGTCTAAACTTTAGACCGCAGGACCCCATCACTTATAACACAAGAATGACGGCAGTTTATTGAATGCTTACTCGCCAGATGCCACACCAAGTACATGATCTCACTTAACTTGAATAGGGACCCTGTAGTTCCTAGGTCTTATGATCCTCATTTTATGGATGAATAAGCTGGAGCTTGTTAGAAATTGAATCACCCTATACAAAGCTGTGTAGGTCATAAGTGACAGAAGTAGGATTTAAAATAAAGTCAGACACTAAAGTGGTGTTCTTAACCAAAACCACAACTTCAAATACTTAATTGTGTTAAACGTCATGAATTTGTTTATCCATCCATTCATTCATTTACTCAACTGTGGCCTGTGTCACAGTATACTGTAATTGTTTATTTTCTTCTCTCTCCTGTGGGTCTGTCAGCACTGTGAGGTCAAATTCAGGTGGAGAGGAGGTGCTCAAAAACTGTAGAATCACCCAGCACTTAGGAAATCCAGGACCTTCTCTTAGTGAAGAGAAGACAAATAGGAAGGATGAGGAACTTAGAAAGAACATTTAATAATGCTCCTGTCTGAAAACTAAAGCCATTCTCATATTAGAGGAAACCCTGTAACATAATAAATTGTGTGGGCTCTGAAGTAGGCATATTCACATTTGCATCTTAATTTGCTTGTTGGACTGAATTTGCTTGTTTCTGTTGAGCCTCAGTTTCCTTACCTGTAGGTTGCTGTTAATAGTGGCTACATCATTCATTGTCTTGAATACTTGTATGCTAATAACAAATATTAACATTTAATAGTAAGAGGAATACTTTAGTGCCATCTGTTTTTCAATTTAGCCTGAAATTTTTTTTAAACTTTGAACTTGGCAGTTGCCTGAAGTCCCGCTTAATCACTGAAAACACTAAATGACACACGAGGCCTTATCTAGGCATGGAAATGGCCAGGTTTTGACTTGACCCATACTTAGGGGACTCTTAACTTCCTCCTTCTTGTGGTCTCCAGGGATGTACCCACCTGCTGTCTTCTACCTCTGTGGTTTTGATAATATTCATTCTATGTCTTAGAGATATCAAGGGAACATTTCATTCAAAGATGGGCACGATAAACAACAGAAACGGTAAGGACCTAACAGAAGCAGAAGAGATTAAGAAGAGGCAAGAATACACAGAAGAACTGAACAAAAAAAGGTCTCAATGACCCAGATAACCATGGTGGTGTGGGTGGTCACTCACCTAGGGCCAGACATCCTGGAGTGTGAAGTCAAGTGAGCCTTAGAAAGCATTACTACAAACAAAGTTAGTGGAGGTGATGGAATTCCACCTGAGCTGTATAAAATCCTAAAAGGTGATGCTGTTAAAATGCTGGATTCAATATACCACCAAATTTGGAAAACTTATCTGTGGCCGCAGGACTGGAAAAGGTCAGTTTTCGTTCCAATCCCAAAGAAGAGCAATGCCAAAAAATGTTCAGACTACCATACAGTTGTGCTAGTTTCTCATGCTAGTAAGGTTATGCTCAAAAACCTTCAAGCTAAGCTTCAGTAATATGTGACTGAGAACTTTCAGATGTACAGGCTGGTTTTAGAAAAGGCAGAGGAACCAGAGATCAAATTGCCAGCACTTGCTGGATCTTAGAGAAAGCAAGGGAATTTAAAAAAAAAAAAATCTACTTATGCTGTATCAACTACATAAAAAGTCTTTGTGTGCATCACAACAAATGTGGAAAATTCTTAAAGAGATGGGAATACCAGACCACCTTACCTGTCTCCTGAGAAACTTGTGTGCAGGTCAAGAAGCAACAGTTAGAACTTTACATGAACAGCTGACTGGTTCAAAATTGGGAAAGGAGTACGACAAGGCTGAACATTGTCACTCTGTTTATTTAACTTATATGCAGAGTATATCATGTGTACATCATTGATTCAATGGACATGAATTTGGGCAAACTCTGGGAGATGGTGAGGGACAGGGAATCCTGGTGTGCTGCAATATATGGGGTTTTAAAGAGTTGGACATGACCTGGCGACTAAACAGCACAATATCATGCAGAATACCAGACTGATGAATCACAAGCTGCAATCAAGATTGCAGGGAGAAATATCAACAACCTCAGACATGCAGATGATACCACTCTAATGGCAGAAAGAGAAGAGCAGCTAAAGAGCCTCTTGATGAAGGTGAAAGAGAAGAGTGAAAAATCTGGCTTAAAACTAAATATTAAAAAACTAAGATCATGGCTTCTGGTCCCATCACTTCCTGGCAAATAGAAGGGAAAAAAGTAGAAGCAGTAACAGATTTTATTTTATTGGGCTCCAAAATCACTGCGGATGGTGACTGCAGCCGGGAAATTAAAAGACTTGCTCCTTGGGAGAAAAGCTATGACAAATCTAGACAGTGTATTAAGAAGCAGAGACATCACTTTGTTGACAAAAGTCCATATAGTCCAAGATATGGTTTTTCCAGTAGTCATGTATGGATGTGAGAGTTGGACCATAAAGAAGGCTGAGCTCCGAAGAATTGATGCTTTGGAATTGTGGTGCTAGAGAAGGCTCTTGAGAGCAAGGAGACGAAACCAGTCAATTCTAAAGGAAATCATCCCTGAGTATTCATTGGAGGACTGATGCTGAAGCTGAGGCTCCAATACTTTGGCCATTTGATATGAAGAGCTGATTCATTGAAAGAGATCCTGTGATGCTGGGAAAGATTGAAGGCAGAAGGAGAAGAGGGTGGCAGAGGATGAGATAGTTAGATAGCATCACCAAATCAATGGACATGAATTTGATCAATCTCCAGGAGATAGTGAATGACAGGGAAGCCCAGTGTGCTGCAGTCCATGGGGTTGTAAAGATTTGGACATGACTTAGTGACTGAACATCGACATTGTATGTCTGGGATGATCATCTTTTCTCTTCCCCCATCTGACTGTCACTAGCTTTTTAAAATTTAATTCCAACTTTCATTCTTCTAAAAATTCTTCCCTATCCTCTAGTGTTTATTGATGATTGAGTATTCTAGCCTCTACCACATAATACAACACTGTTTTATTCTGTCTTAGGTCATCTGGCATCATTTCATATTTGTGAGGATTATGGGCAGTGACTGTATCTTATTATTTCTTAAATATAGTCATTAAGTGTTAAGTGTTGGTCACTCAGTCGTGCCTGACTCTTTGCGACCCCATGGACTGCAGCCCACCAGGCTCCTCTCTCCATGAGATTTTCCAGGCAAGGATACTGGAGTGGGTTGCCATTTCTTTCTCCAAAATATACTCATGCTGCTGCTGCTAAGTCGCTTCAGTCGTGTCCGACTCTGTGCGACCCCATAGACGGCAGTCCACCAGGCTCCCCCGTCCTGGGATTCTCCAGGCAAGAACACTGGAGTGGGTTGCCATTTCCTTCTCCAAAATATAGTCATAGTTGGCCCTTATTTCAACCTGGGAACTGACCTGACTCTGCTTATTTAAACCTGTGTGTGTAATGTCCTTCCAGTGGTTATAAGTTGTTCCTGTTCTTCATTCTTCAGTCTTATACTTCCTAGTACCTAAGGGCCAGCTGTATAACTTCTTCACTAGTAAGTTTTAAGTTCTGAGTCAAGATACTGAGTGCTTCAGAGTCTTCTTGGCCAAAGATCAGGGGAGTGCATTCTCCTAGACAGGTCTTAAGTTACTAAGCAGGTCTTATTTATGATGTAGTGAGTGAAAGATTTAGAAATCCGAGAGATAAAGCTCTGTAAAAATGGATTTTTTTAGTAAAATCATTTTTATTTTCTAAGTAATATAATGTTAAATAATAATAACCAGATACAGTCCATACTGGCTTCTTCAGTTCAGTTCAGTCGCTCAGTTGTGTCCGACTCTGCGACCCCATGAACCGCTCTTTGCTAATGAGGGTTCTTCCCCTTGGAAAAATTGTCTTCCTTAAGAGGGATGTTTTAGGGAGACTGATGTATGTATGGTTCAGCCCTGTGGATTGAAGTTGATTACTGCTTCTCCAGGGTCAAAATGACCTATCTCCCTCCTTAGGAAATGAAATGATTGATAAAGATGAAACAGAGTTTAAGCTTATCTGTTTTTTCTTTTTTCTTTTT
Source organism: Cervus elaphus (assembly GCF_910594005.1). Lineage (NCBI taxonomy): Eukaryota > Metazoa > Chordata > Mammalia > Artiodactyla > Cervidae > Cervus > Cervus elaphus. The sequence goes on along the minus strand of NC_057843.1, from coordinate 45,794,026 downwards.
TTAGTTTTATTTATTTTTTTACTTTACAATATTGTATTGGTTTTGCCATACATTGACATGAATCCACCATGGTTGTACAAGTGTTCCCCATCCTGAACCCCCCTCCCCCCTCCCTCCGCATCCCATCCCTCTGGGTCATCCCAGTGCACCAGCCCCGAGCACCCTGTCTCATGCATCAAACCTGGACTGGCGATTCGTTTCACATATGATAATTTACATGTTTCAATGCCATTCTTCCATATCATCCCGCCCTCGCCCTCTCCCACAGAGTCCAAAAGACTGTTCTATACATGTGTGTCTCTTTTTCTGCCTCACATACAGGGTTATTGTTACCATCTTTCAAAATTTCATATATATGTGTTAGTATACTGTATTTGTGTTTATCTTTCTGGCTTACTTCACTCTGTATAATAGGCTCCAGTTTCATCCACCTCATTAGAACTGATTCAAATGTATTCTTTTTAATGGCTGAGTAATATTCCATGGTGTATATGTACCACAGCTTCCTTATCCATTCGTCTGCTGATGGGCATCTAGGTTGCTTCCATGTCCTGGCTATTATAAACAGTGCTGCGATGAACATTGGGGTGCTCGTATCTCTTTCAATTCTGGTTTCCTCATTTGCAGTGTTCCTCCCTCCGCAGAGCTTATCAGTTCTTAATTGTGGTATGAGAGTTGGGATTCCTTGACTTCTAGTTAATAATATTGATATTGCAAAGTCACAAGCATGCATAATTTCTCATAACATAGGACATGGTTTAAATGTTTACATACCATTTCATATGTTTGTTCTTTTCTGCCTTGTATATATTATCCTTTGGGATTGGAATGGCCAAGGACTTGCTGTGTTAAGCACAAAGAACATCAGTGACATTTTATAAGTGTATCTTTTCCTTGAAAGGAGAATTTCCCTAGGTAGATATTAATAACTAAGAAAACCACTGCACATTGAGGAAAAGCTACAGTCCCTTTAAATTATGGGAGTGTTGAACACTAACATTTTAAATCAAGATTGTACTTCTTGAATCTGCACATCTTAGTAAATTACCTATGTTGAAGGATTGTAAAAGCAGTGAAAATTAATACATGCTTTATTTAAACCTGAGCAACCATTATTTTGCCCTAGGAAAATTGATAATTTAAATTGATGATTGTTCCAAATAATGCTCTTTAATACTTTGTATCTTTCATAAGACCTACTTGAATAATGAAGATCCTTTCTATCATGGCATAAATATATGATTAAGCATTTATATCATTTATATTTTCTTGTAAATATGCCACTTGATGTTTTACATTTATCTAAAGTTAAAATATTTAGGTATTATATGATAAAGAAATAGAAACATCTAATTTCCATGTCAAGTCAAAGTAGTTATAAATTTCTGTGATACAATTCTGTACCTAAAAAAAGAAAATACTGTACCTAAAATGGAATTTAAAAATAAGACAACACATTTTTGCAATTTAAAATTTATGCTCCTTTAATATTTATATCTTCATATTAATATGACAAAGCAACTCTTTTTTTACAGTTGCTGGACTTTTAAGGACAAAGATGCATCTAAATTATACTATTGACTGTTTCAGTGATAGTTGTACCCATTATGTATTATTATTCAGGAATATGTAATTCTATAATAGTATCTAAAGTAAGGGTTGGACATGCCTAGGTCCTAGCAAAGGGAATTCTTTTTTGACAAACAATTCATTAAAATTTTACTTCAATGATATTTTAAGAAATTCACTAAAAGGGGATTGTTATAGTCTAATGTTTTGATAATTTGAATAGTGACAACATAAAAACATCCCCCAAAGGTTTCAGAGGGCGGCAAGAGGAAGCATCTCAGTGTGAAAATACAAGGGAGAGCTAAGTTGGAGTCTTATATCCTCAGAACCTGGTACAGTGTCTGGGACTTCCTAGGTATTCAGTAAGTTTTTGACTGAATAGCATTTGCATTTTGCCCAAATCAAGAAAATTATGGCAAAGGTTTTCAGTGCCTGGGATGGCTCTAACTATAGAATTATTAAATAAAGAATATTACGGATGAAGCTGCCATAAACATTTTTGCTAAGTAGTTTCTTAAAGTATTTGTACCAATTCATAAGTAGTTCTGTCAGCTTGTTCTGTTTGTGTTCAGTCGCTCAGTTGTGTCTGACTCTTTGTGACCCCACGCACTGTCGTCCGCCAGGCTCCTCTGCTCATGGGATTTCCCAGGCAAGAATACTGGTGTGGGTTGCCATGTCCTACCCCAGGGGATCTTCCTGACCCAGGGATCAAACCTGCATTTCTTGTGCCTCCTGCATTGGCAGGTAGATTCTTTACCACTGCACCACCTGGCATCAACTGTGAGCCTAAATTCTAGCTGTTCCATTTTCTTGCCCCTACATGGTATTTTCAGTTTTTTCCATGTTGGCCATTTCAGTCTGTGAGTAGGGGTATCTATTGTGTTTTAGTTTATAGCACCCTGTTGCTTAGTGAAAATAAGTCTTTTTTTGAGATGTTTAGGACTATATGCCTGTCTTTTTTGAAGTTCTTGTTTCAAATCTTTTGTTCATATTTCTATAGGATTGTCTTTATTTTTGATTTGAATTATTCATGTATTTTGGATGTGAGTCATTTAGACATACATACGGCAAGTATGTTCTCCTGCTCTGAAACTTTTCTATTTTTTGAATAGTGTCACTTGACAATCCAAATGCCCATTAATGATGGAATGGATACATATATTGTTGTAATTTCATAAATTGAATATTATTTAAATTATATAGCAGTTTTAAAAATGGGCTACTGCTACATGGGCAACATAGGTGTATCTCACAAATTAATGTTAAGTGAAAGAAGCCAGATACTGAATAGACTAGTAATGTCTTATTTTTATGTCTAGATGCTGTTCACCTAAGTGTTGATTGTGTTGGTGTCTTTACTTAGTAAAATATTTTATACAATAATAATTTGAATACTTTTAGTATATATGTATGGTGGCTCATATATGGTGACTTCCCTGGTGGCTCAGCAGTAAAGAATCTGCCTGCAATGCAGGAGACGTGGGTTCAATCCCTGAGTCAGGAAGATCCCCTGGAGCATGAAAACCCACTCCAGTATTCTTGCCTGGAGAATCCCATGGACAGAGGAGCCTTGTGGCTATAGTCCATAGGGTTACAAAGAGTCAGACATGACTGAAACACTTGAGCATGCATTCTATATATAATATTATTCTATATATAATGAGCTGTATTCTATATATAATGTTATACTTCAATAAAAACTTTACATAAAAGAGAGATTGACTAATCCCACTTATAGAAGGATAATGTATCTAAAATAGAAACACTTTAACAGAAGATGAAATAATGGACATGGTGATTTACTGTAAATATATCTTGTGGTGAATTGATTCAGGTCAAGGTCATATTAAAATTTTGGCTATTGAATACAAGCAACTTAATAGAGCCAGTAACGATGTTTCATATTAAGTTTAAACTTGAGATTTGGTTTGAAGACTTAGATAAGAGCCTTCATATGACTGTTTCCTCCTTCTTGTCAAATGATTCGGATGATTATCTTTGAATAGTGGTTTAATACTCCATCTCTGGATAGTGGTCAATAGTCCATCTCTGAGGTTAAAGAATAGTTAGAAGGTTTTAATGTCCATTTGTCCAAAGTTTATTATAATAATGTTACCAAAATATCTTTGGCTAATAGGACTTTCTAATAGATAGCTATTATGTTTAAATATTTTTTCCATATGAAGCAATATAGCAGGGTGAAAATTTAAAAAATTATTTGGTATCTTCAAAAAGTGGTTTAAAAAAAAAAGTGGTTTGAAACTTGTTTCTGTTATTTATCAGTTCTCATTTGTGTAATTTCCTTAAGTTTTGAGCCATTTTTTAATTGTGTACTGAGAGAAACACTTTTATAGCAAATAGTAGGTACATGATAATTGGTAGCTATTATGCAGTGTTGAATTTTAAATTCCATTCTATGAAAGAATTTTAATTGCAGTGATATAGATGAAAATTACATTTTATAAATAGCATTGAAAATAAAAAACACTTTCAAATTTAACTGAAATATTGAGCATAAATATAAATTTTTAATCCATGCTTCACTGTGGCTTGTGAATAGAAACACAGAGTTATAAAATTTTCAATTTTCTTAGCATGTCATTAAATTAGAATAACCTTGATTATAAATCATGTTACCTATTTTTGATGACTAGAACCTGGATGTATGTGTTTAATTTGGCAAAAAGGAGTTACAATTCTAATGATCAAAATGTTGATGATGATGATAAAATAGCAAGCAATTATTGAGTCCTTACTACATGGCAGGCACTGTTTTATTAGTTTTATATACATTTTTGTGTTTAATCCTAACAACTTGGAGAAAACAGAACATGTAGATAACTATTATATTGACAAGGAAAGAGAAAGTTTAACACAGCATTTAAAACATGCTACAAATACAGAACTCTTGGGAAATTACTAGTTATGTGGCTGTTTACTGATCATTATGAAACACAGTATTGTAGATTTTAAATCTTACATTTATCTATTTAAGTCTTTAAATAGATAAAGAAGTTTCATGTAAATCAAGTGGAGGGGAGACTTGTTTTCTCAGAGTTATGAGACTTGGCCTTAAAATTCTGCATTGCATTTGCATTATTCTATATACTACATTATTCTATATAATATGTATATTACTTAGATTATATTCTATTTTATATAATCCTAAATGAAAATGAGACATAAAAGTTTATTTTTTTCCAGATTTCATTTAAGTTCATTCAGATTTTGGAATATAACTCCCTCCCCCTTACCACTCAATGTTGGAAATGATTATGAGTTAGAGGAAAGAGATTGCAGTCTTGTCAGGAAGTATCTGGTTACATAATTAAAAACAATTTTAAAAAAATTAATTTTTAATTGAAGGATAGTTGCTTTTTAAAATTTTGTTGTTTTCTGTCCAACCTCAACATGAATAAGCCATAGGTATACATATATCCCCCCCTTTTGCCACTTCCTCCCATCTCCCTCCCCATCCCACCCCTCTAGATTGATACAGAGCCCCTGTTTGAGTTTCCTGAGACATACAGCAAATTCCCATTGACTCTCTATTTTATATATGGTAATGTAAGTTTCCATGTTACTCTTTCCATACATCTCACCCTCTCCTCCCATTTCCCCATGTCCGTAAGTCTATTCTCTATGTCTATTTCTCCATTGCTGCCCTGTAAGTAAATTCTTCAGTACCATTTTTCTAGATTCTGTATATATGTGTTAAAATACAATATTTATCTTTCTCTTTCTGACTTACTTCATTCTGTATAATAGGCTCTAGGTACATCCAGCTCTTCAGAACTGACTCAAAGGCATTCCTTTTTATGGCTGAGTAATATTCCATTGTGTATGTGTACCAGAATTTCTTTATCCATTCACCTGTTGATGGACATCTAGGTTGCTTCCATGTTCTAGTTATTGTAAATAGTGCTGCAATGAGCAATGGGATACATGTGTCTTTTTCAATTTTGGGTATATGCCTAGGAGTGGGATTTTGCTGGGTCATATGGTGATTTTCTTTCCTAGTTTTTTTAAAGAATCTCCATACTGTCTTCCATATTGGTTGTATCAATTTACATTCCCACCAACAGTGCAAAAGCATTTCCTTTTCTCCACACCCTCTCCAGCATTTATTGTTTGTAGACTTTTTGATGATGGCCATTCTGACCGGTGTGAGGTGATATCTCATTGTAGTTTTGAATTGCATTTCTTTGCTAATGAGGGACATTGAGCATTTTTTCATGTGTTTGTTAGCTGTCTGTATGTCTTCTTTGGAGAAATGTCTGTTTAGGTCTTTTTCCCACTTTTTGTCTGGGTTGTTTGTTTTTCTGGCATTGAGTTGTATGAGCTGCTGTAGATTTTGGAAATTAATCCTTTGTCAGTTGTTTCACTTGCTATTATTTTCTCCCACTCTGAGGGTTGTCTTTTCACCTTGCTTATAGTTTCCTTTGCTGTGCAAAAGCTTTTGAGTTTAATTAGGTCCCAGTTGTTTATTTTTGTTTTTATTTTCATTACTCTAGGAGGTGGGTCACAGAGGATCTTGCTTTGATTTATGTCATCGAGTGTTCTGCCTATGTTTTCCTCTAAGAGTTTTATAGTTTCTGGTCTTACATTTAGGTCTTTAATCCATTGTGAGTTTATCTTTGTGTATGGTGTTAGGAAGTGTTCTAATTTCATTCTTTTACATTAACTGTCCAATTTTCCCAGCACCATTTATTGAAGAGACTATCTTTGCCCCATTGTGAAAGGAGACTATCTTGCCTCCTTTGTGAAAAATAAGTTACCCACAGGTGCGTGGGTTTTTTCCTGGGCTTTCTATCTTGTTCCATTGGTCTACATTTCTGTTTTTGTGACAGTACCATAGTCTTTTGTTGACTGTAGCTTTGTAGTATAATCTGAAGTCAGGAAGGTTGATTCCTACAGCTCCATTCTTCTTTCTCAAGACTTCTTTGACTATTCGGGGTCTTTTATGTTTCCATATGAATTGTGAAATTTTTTGTTCTAGTTCTGTGAAAAGTACCATTGTAATTTGATAGGGATTGCTTTGAATCTGTACATTGTATTTGATAGTATAGTCATTTTCACAATATTGATTCTTCCTACCCAGGAACATAGAATATCTCTCCATCTGTTTATGTTGTCTTTGATTTCTTTCATCAGTGTCTTATAATTTTCTATGTATAGTTCGTCTCCTTAGCTAAGTTTATTCTTAGATATTTAATTCTTTTTGTTTCTCTTTTAACTAATTCTTAATTTCTCTTTCTGATTTTTCATTGTTATTATACAGAAATGCAAGTGATTTCTGTATATTGATTTTGTATCCTGCAACTTTGCTAAATTCACTGATTAGCTCTAGTAATTTTCTGATACTTTCTTTAGGGTTTTCTATGTACAGTATCATCTCATCTGCAAACAGTGAGAGCTTTACTTCTTTTCCTATCTGGATTCCTTTTTTTTCTTTTTCTTCTCTGATTGCTATAGCTAGGATTCTGAACTATATTGAATAATAGTGGTGAAAGTGGACACCCTTGTCTTGTTCCTAACCTTAAGGGGAATGCTTTCAGTTTTTCACCATTGAGAATAATGTTTGCTGTAGACTTATCATATATGGCCTTTACTATGTTGAGGTCGGTTCCTTCTATGCTCATTTTTTGAAGAGTTTTCATCATAAATGGGTGCTGAATGTTGTCAAAGGTTTTTTCTGCATCTATTGAGATTATCATATGGTTTTTATCTTTCAATTTGTTAATGTGGTGTATCACATTGATTGATTTGCTTAGATTGAAGAATCCTTGCATCCCTGGAATAAACCCCACTTGATGATGGTGTATGAGCTTTTTGATGTGTTGCTGAATTCTGTTTGCTAAAATTTTGTTGAGGATTTTTGCATCTATGTTCATCTGTGATATTGGCCTGTAGTTTTCTTTTTTAATGTTGTCTTTGTCTGGTTTTGGTATCAGGGTGATTGGGACCTTGTAGAATGAGTTTGGAAGTGTTCCTTCCTCTGCAATTTTTAAAAAGAGTTTTAGAAGGATAGGCACTAGCTCTTCTCTAAATGTTTTATAGAATTCTCCTGTGAAGCCATCTGGTCCTTTGTTTTTCGGGAGACTTTTGATCACAGCTTCAATTTCAGTGTTTGTAATGAGTTGTTCATAATTTTGTTTCTTCCTGGTTCAGTCTTGAAAGATTGAACTTTTCTAAGAATCTGTCCATTTCTTCCAGGTTATCCTTTTTATTGCCATATAGTTGTTCATTACTCTCTTATAAGCCTTTGTATTTCTGCACTGTCTGTTGTAACCTCTCCTTTTTCATTTCTAATTTGGTAATTTAATTCTTCTCTCTTTTTCTTGATGAGTCTGGCTAAAGGTTTGTCATTTTGGTTTATCTTCTCAAAGAGCCAGCTTTTAGTTTTATTAATCTTTACTATTGTTTCTTTCATTTCTTTTTCATTTATTTCTGTTGGGATCATTATGATTTCTTTCCTTCTAATTTTTTTTTCCCCTTCTTTTTCCAGTTGTTTTAGGTGTAAAGTTTGGTTGTCTTTTCAATGTTTTTCTTGTTTCTTCAGGTAAAATTATATTGCCATAAACTTCCCTCTTAGGACTGCTTTTGCTGAATCCCATAGGTTTTGAGTTGTCATGTTTTCATTGTCATATGTTTCTAGAAATTTTTTGATTTCCCTTTTGATTTCTTCAGTAACCTGTTGGTTATTTAAAAATAAAGTGTTTAATCTCCATGTGTTTGTGTTTCTTACAGTTTTTTTTCTTGTAATTGATATCTAGTCTCATAGCATTATGGTTGGAGAACATGCTTGTTATGATTTCAATTTTCTTAAATTTACTGAGGTTTGATTTGTGACCCAGGATGTGATCTATCCTGGAGAATGTTCCATGTGCACTTGAGAAGAAAGTGTATTCTTCTGCATTTGGAGGGAATGTCCTGAAAATATAAATGAGATCCATCTCATCTGATGTATCACTTAAGACTTGTGTTTCCTTATTAATTTTCTGTTTTGATGATCTGTCCCTTGGTGTAAGTGGGGTGTAAAGTCTTTACTATTATTGTGTTACTGTCAGTTTCTCCTTTTATGTCTGTTAGTGTTTGTCTTATGTATTGAGGTGCTCCTATGCTGGGTGCATAGATATTTACACTTGTTATGTCTTCCTCTTGGATTGATCCCTTGATCTTTATTTTGTGCCCTTCCTTATCTCTTGTAATCTTCTTTATTTCATGGTCTATTTTGTCTGTTATGAGGATTGCTATTCCAGCTTTATTTTGCTTTCCATTTGCATGGAATATATTTTCCCATCCTCTCACTTTCAGTCTATATGTGTCTTTAGGTCTGAAGTGGGTTTCTTGTAGATGGCATATACATGGGTCTTGTTTTTGTGTCCATTCAGCCAGTCTGAGTCTTTTGGTTGGATCATTTAGCCCTTTTACATCTAAAGTAATTATTGATATATATGTTCCTATTGCCATTTTCTTAATTGTTTGGGGTTGATTTTGTAGATCCTTTTCTTCTGTTGTATTTCTTGACTATATAAGTCCCTTTAACATTTGTTGTAAAGCTGGTTTGGTGATACTGAATTCTCTTAACTTTTGCTTGTCTGAAAAGCTTTTTATTTCTCCATTAATTTTGAATGAGATCCTTGCCAGGTACAGTAGTCTTGGTTGTAGATTTTTCCCTTTCAGTACTTTAAATATATCTTGCCATTCCCTTCTGGCCTGCAGAGTATCTGCTGAAAGATCAGCTGTTAAATGTATGGGGTTGCCCTTGTATATTACTTGTTGCTTCTCCCTTGCTGCTTTTAGTATTCTTTCTTTGTGTTTAGTCTTTGTTAGTTTGATTAGTATGTGTCTTGACATGTTTCTCCTTGGGTTTATCCTGTATGGGATTCTTTGCACCTCTTGGTCTTGATTGACTATTTCCTTTTCCATGTTGGGGGAATTTTCAACTATAATCTCTTCAAAAATTTTCTCATGCCCTTTCTTTTTCTCTTATTCTTCTGGGACCCCTTTGAATGTTAGTGCATTTGATATTGTCCCAGAGGTGTCTGAGACTGTCCTCAGTTCTTTTCATTCTTTTTACTTTATTCAGCTCTTCAGAAGTCACTGCCACCATTTTATCTTCCTGCTCACTGATTCATTCTTCTGTTTCAAATATTCTGCTATTGATTCCTTCTAGAGTATTTTTAATTTCAGTAATTGTGTTGTTTGTCTCTGTATGTTTATTCTTTAATTCTTCTAGGTCTTTGTTAATTGATTCTTGCATTTTCTCCATTTTGTTTTCAAGGTTTTTGATCATCTTTACTATCATTATTCTGACTTCTTTTTCAGGTGTCTGCCTGTTTCCTCTTCATTCATTTGGACTTCTGTGTTTCTAGTTTGTCCCTTCATTTGTGTATTATTTCTCTGCCTTTTCATTTTTTTTTTTTTAACTTATTGTGTTTGAGGTCTCCTTTTCCCAGGCTTCAAGGTTGAATTCTTTCTTCTTGGTTTCTTCCCAACTAAGGTTGGTCCAGTGGTTTGTGTAAGCTTGTATAAGGTGAGATTTGTGCTGAGTTTTTTTTTTTTTTTTTTCTTTCTGATGGGCAAGGCTGAGTGAGGTGGTAATCCTGTCTACTCGTGATTGGATTTGTATTTTTGTTTTGTTTGTTGTTTAGATGAGGGTCTTGTACAGGGTGCTACTGGTGGTTGGGTGATGCCAGGTCTTGTATTCAAGTGGTTTCGTTTGTGTTAGTTCTCACTATTTGATATTCCCTAGGGTTAGTTCTCTGGTATTCTAGGGTCTTGGAGTCAGTGCTCCCACCCCAAAGGTCCAGGGCTTGATTTCTTCATCTAGGACTGAAGAGATGAAAATGACCTCTTTGTTTTTCAGAACTCCCTTGTAGTTATTTCCAATATCTGGTTGACTACATCTTCAGTTTCTCTGCATCCAGCATACCTCAGGAGCCACAGTTCCTCTCACATAATTTTTTAAAGAAATATTTTATTGCAGTATAATATATATGTAGAAGCAACACAGATTATAAGGGTAGAAACTGACGAATATTCACAAAGAAGCACATTAGTGTAGCCATAACTTAATCAAGAAATTGACCATCATCAGCAAGTCAGAAATCCAACACTAGCCTTCTAGTCACTATTCCCCTATATTTAGCACTAGCATATGGTCTGTCTTCTTCATTTAGTTTCTTTAAGTTGCTTTTTTAAAAGAAATATGTCCTTTTACTTATATTTTCAAGTGTGTTGGCATAAGACCATAATATCATCTTATTTTTTAAATGTATAGACTATTACCATCCCTTTTTAAATTCCTGATATTAGAATTCCTATTTTCCCTTTTTGTTTTTTGATCAACATTACTAGGAATTCTATTAGACCTTTCAGAAAAACAAAGTTGTTGATTTCTCCTTTTATATGTTTATCTTTTATTTCATTCATCCATTTTTCTCTACTTTCATTTTCATGATCTTTTTCTTTTTCCCTTTTTATTTTTTTATTTTATTTTTTTTTCACGTCAGACAGGTAATGTGCCGATGTCGTAACAAGGTTTGTGAGGGAGGCACATGTCACGCAGCAGCGTGAACACCCAATCATCATGCTCATGAACTACAAAAGGATCGTCCTTTTCCCTTTTTAAAGGGTTTAATTTGTATTTCTTTTTCTAAGTTAAGATGCATGATTTATTGATTCTTTTAGCTCTTTTCAGCAGCATATCAATATATGTGTAAGACTGTATCCCCAGTAAGCTTGATGTTTTTTTTATATACTACACGTTTTATACATCCTATTTTTATTATTCAGGTTACCGATTTTTAAATTTCCATTGTGATTTCTCTTTTGTTTGGAGGATTTTATGCTTTTCGAATGTTTTATTTTCACTTACTACATTATTTTGCAAAATTGAGTGGATTCAACAGAAGTCCATTGTTAGCAGTTGTCTGTCTTGCTTGTTTTAGTGTTTATCTAGGTGTTTTGTTATGGATAATATAGAAAATATTTGATTCTTTTCATGAACCAGAGTCAAAGCATTTTGTTTATTGCCTGAACTTATGTGCAAAAAAAGAGAACATTTCAGAACAGTAAATCACTAAAATCATCACATACAATTATATTAGAGCTAGAGATGATTGTATAAAAATGTATTACAAATAGTACCACACATTAAGCATTACCTATTTTGATGTGTTGTTTTAAAGCCTTAATACTTATACACATCTGATAATGGAAGATTATGTTCATTTTAGCCTGATATTGAAATTGGTGGATATTTGGGGCTCTGCTTGGGGTACTTATCAAATTTAATTTAGAAGAAACTAGAAGGAAACTATCTCAATGCTATGACATTTAGAAAAACATAGACTGAAATTAATTTGTAGTCTTAAAAGTGCTATTTAAATTTTACTAATTAAGTGAAACTTTAGGCTCCAAAAGAGAGTGTTGAATATTAACATTAAATGCTTTAGGAACAATTGGTACCAATTACCAGCAGTAATTGGTGAGTCATGATCTTATATTTCTACATATCTAAGGATGATTTAACAAGTTTTAAGAGACACAGAGTAATCTTAAAATTTTGACTCAAATCTAGTATCTCATATTTTGACATAAAGAACCCATGCCGATTAAGAGTAACATCGTTTTTAGGAAGAAAAATCAGAGTATCCCTACAACAGGATAAAGTGATAAGACTTTAAAGATATGCATATGGGTATTCGTATAAGAAACTGCATTTTCCAATTACTAGTCAGGAATTTGTGAATGTTTCCAAGCAATACTTTAGGTATGTGCTTGCATGCTCAGTTGCTTTAGTTATGTCTGACTCTTTGTGATCCTATAGACTGTAGTGTGCCCGGCTCCTCTGTCCATGGGATTCTCCAGGCAAGAATACTGGAGTGGGTTGCCAGGCCATCCTCCAGGGGATTTTCCCAAGCCAGGAATGGAACCCATGTCTCCTGCATTTCCTGCACTGCAGGTGGATTGTTTGCCTACTGAGCCACCTGGGAAACCCTACTGTAGGAATATGAGATAATAAAGTATATAGGATTTTTAAAAGTTGCTGTTTGAGTAAACAAAAATCCTTTTTATTTAAAAAAAATGTGTTTATTTTTTATTATACTGCCAGACTGAATCTTTCTTTAGAATTTGAAAATAATGCCTTTTTTTCTTTTTCTCAGCTTGAAATTACTGCAACTTTTTGTTATAAATTGTTAAAGGGACTTATTGATATGTCTATGCAGGTTGTGCTGTAGGCTCAGTGTGTTTTTCTTAGGGTGGGGAAAGGAGGAAATTTTTAGAAAAAAAAATAGAGATTCCATTACAATAACAGAAGTCTTCAGTGAAATAAAACACTTAAGCTTGTAAATACTTAGCATGTATGAAAGTGAGAGGTGACATTATAACCCTCATATTGTATTACTTTTTCCGAAGCACTTCTTGAATGTGACCAACTATGATTTTACTTTGTGTTTTAATGAGTTGGTTTATTAATGATGAAATGGTTCAAGTTAGTTCTGTTTCAGTTACTTGTGATTCTTAAGCCTCTTTTAACTTTAAATTTTCTTCTAGCTTTAGGATCCTAGGAATTAATGGGTAAAAAAACAAATTGTCTGACTACCTTATTTCCCATATTTAAAGGACAGTGGATTACTCATTACTACCTGAAGTCTCCAAATATGAAAATTTTTTAAATGTTTATTTACATGAGAATATGGTTATAAATATGGTTGTATAAGTTATTATACCGTGGTTGCCATTAGGTCATATTCCAGTGACTACTCTATGCAGGCATTATACAGGTAGCCAGCTACCTAGCAAGGTAACAAATTCACCGGTAAGTTTAGCTACTGAAATTCTTTTCACAAAGAAAATGAAAATGAGAAGAAAAAATAGAAAGTGAGACAGTTAAACCAGCAGTATGGTTTGAAGTACACAGGGCCACGTGTGTAGTTTGTGGCTCCTCTTGCTGAAGAGGCACGTCATGTCTGCAATATGCAGTGTAAACCCTCTTGCTTCCCATTGGAGTAGGTTATGACAATATGTGATTTGATTAACACCATTAAGCAGGAAACTCTAGGACACACAGAAGGGTATAGGACAATTGAGAGTTGTAGGAATTCCTATGATTTGTGTCTCTAAATTTTATTGGAAGAAAATCATGGCATAAGTGATAAAAAATTCATGTATCACTTCTGAATTACCCTAGAGTGGATATGGAACTCTAGCTATAATATTTCTTTGCCTTCTTTCCTCTTTTTTCTTTTTTTTCTTTCCAGACTCAACTTATGTACTTTCGGGGGCTCTTCATAGAGTAGAGGCAAAGGACCACCTCAGACATACACATACACATTTTATTGCAGGTCTTTTCACTTGTTAATTCAATAAACATTTCCCAGGCCACCATTACTATATGATGGCCCTTTTGCTCCCTGCTGGGCAAACACAGTTGAGCAGGGTAGACAGGGTCCTTGTGGATGTAAAGGCCTTTCCACCTACTGGTTAGGATACTGCTTTACTCCTTTGGTACCAAAAAAATGCAGTGGTGGAACTTTTTCCCCTGTAGGCCTAATAAGATTTTGAGATAAAAATTTCCCTGCTGTCACTGATATTCACATGGGAGTCAGGCCTGTAGTTTGGCCAGCTGACTGAGGATTATACTAATCCTAAAGTTTGTCAGCAAAAGTTTCAGTGTAGCAATAGCTCCCCGATCTAAGGCATAAACTCTGTAGCTGTCAAACAATTAATCAGAAGGTCTGAATCAGCTTCTACAATTGTACTCACAATCAGAGGAAATAGTGCTGTTGGGAGTCTTCATCACAATTAATTAATACCAAAGAAAATCATTTTAAATTCACTGTGGCAAATCCAAAATCTTGGCCCTCTCTTTAATGGTTGCAGATCCACCCCTGGTTACTGATACTTCTTTAGTCAGTTAGCCTAACACACACACACACACACACTCTCTCTCTCTCTCTCTCTCTCTCTCTCTCTCTCTCTCAGAGGAAGATATTGTGACAGTAAGTTGAAACACCAGCTGTTTAATACATCTAAAGTAGGAGAAACACATCTACTAGGATCCCCAAAAAAGCAACCTTAAACCATCCTAAGAGTAACTGAATATTTGCCCAGGACCCAGGCAGACACTAACTGCACATAGTCGTCAAGAGAGGTGACAAATTCCCCATGGGTATTTTGCAAATAACTTAGCAACATAGAGAAATTGCTGATTCCTTATGCCTGTTCTCTGTTTATAGCACTTTTGCCTTTATCCTTTTACTTAATGATTTTGGTGAGTTTGTACCTAAACTAGATCTTTTTGGATGAGAAAACAGGCTGAAGGAGAATAATGAAACTGTATCTAGAGCTCAGGTCTTCTTTCTCCTCCTGTTACTGTTTTCTGCTGCATAACTTTGTCTCTGTTCAAAACTTCACAAAATGTTATATTTATAAACTTCTATTGTATAAACCATAGTCAACTTGTTGAACTTCAGAAAATCTCCATTTTCTCTGTCTACAAAATGGATATGATAAAATCTTCCTCCCTGAGTTCTCCTGAGGGTTAGTGACCTTCTCCCCATCATATAGAACAGAGGCAGAGACTCCAGGAGGCTCAGCTGTTACTATGCAACACTTTCCAAAATGCTTTACTATGCATGTTCTCTTTTGATTGTTTGTATACATTCTTTTTGAATTGTGCTCTTAGCCTGGGGTAAAGCATTGCTAATATTTCCCGATTTTTCAAACTGTTGTTTTAAGAAAGGAAATTTGATTCTGAAATTACATTGAATGTTTTTCTAATGATCACTTTGCTTTGTTTATCATCTTGTTAGAACAAGACAGTTAAAAAAAAATCTGTAGGAAATTCCTTATTAATTCTATCCATCATATACAAGTTAATGCCCTCTGCCTGGCACTTTGAAACAGTCAATTAAATAGATTCATTTGCTTTATGAAAGTTTTCAGCTTCTTTTAATTGGTGGAATCTCAGCTATAAGAAGTCTATTTGAGTTTGTAGTGACAGTTTAAATTTCTGAATGTGCGGATTCACCACTGCCAAATTATTTCCACTAGAGAGTAATCTACATTGAAATTACTGACTTCACTATTCATAGACCTCTCATGTAGTTAAAAAAAAATGCAAGTTTTAAAGACACAAGTAGAAAGCAATTCTCTTCATGACCAGCTGCCGTGTGGAATAAATTATTAGTAGGAAAACGATCTCCTGGGGAGATAAAATTTTAGACAGCACCTGACCATATGCCCTTAAAAGTACAAAGAATCATAGTGGCTCCACAGGGTCAAGCCCTAAGCAAGTTGATCACATAGGTAGGCTTAGCTGTGGACCCCATATATCCTTCTTTCCTCCCCCCCACAACCTCAGGCTCTCTTCCTGCCTGTTCATGAGACTTCGGGCTATCTGCTGAGCTGCTGAGCTTAACGTGGCTCTGTCCTTCCTCAATTAGTGTGTGTCTCAAGCCCCATCCACCTCCCTGCCCTTCTCCCTGGTGCCAGCCCAAAATGTCATTCCTTTAGGTTCTCTAACTCCGTTCCTCATGTTTTCTAAGGGAATGATAAGAGACTGTTCATGGTAAGGTCCTTGTGGGTGCTTTTGTATAGATTTCCAATAACACTTGTGTATTTTAATAACATGGACTTTAATAACAGAAAAGAAATGAACTTACATTTTTGTTACAACACTTACATTTGAGTGATTACTAGGTACTAAGCATTTACTGTACTAGTTTCTTTACTTGTAAGATTTTTATAATGGTCAATCTTTGGAAAACTCTTTTAACAGCCTTCACTTCAGTTTATTCATGTTTAAGCTCAAGTGTAACCTCCAGAATATCTTTGATAATTACTGTTTATCTCCCTTTTCTATTTCATTTTGTTTTGTAACATTTATTGCATTGACATTATATTTAATATTGATCATGTGTTTGTTTATATTTTCATATCAAGCAAAATGGTAGTCCAGTGAGGACATGACCTTTGTTTTGTTTACTTCAGTTTCCTCCATATTTAGAACAATAGGTGTTACATGCATATTTTTGTTGAATGAAGTTGAATTTATGCCCATTTCCACAGCTGAAAAAACAAGACTTAGAAAATTGAGCTCAAAGTCACACACTAAGAAAGTGCATGGAAATGGGTCAGAACCCACGCTTGTTTGGCCCCCAATCCTTCATCTCTCATTACATCATGGTGCAGCTTTTCCCACCCCTGCCATATAGCAAGGAGGGATCCTAATTAAATAAATGGCAGACGCCACAATCTCTTCAGGAGACAGTTCTTAAAGCCACACCCTTCAGAATCCCTAAAATCATAACAATGGGTTGCTGTAAGTCTTCCCTATAACCCAGCCCCATTCCTGTTTCTATCAGGGGAATTTTTAGAATCTAAAGTGATGTCTTGAGTGAAATGAAGTGAAAAATAACATTATAGGATGAGACAAATAATATGAAGATCAGTCCAATATGTCACTTGGACACTGAAAATAGTAAAAAAAAGAAGAAAGAAAAAAATCTTATGCCTCTACATGGGGTAGAGCTTAGTAGGAAAACAGAACTTAACAAAACCATGCAATTGTATGACTTAATATAAAAAAGCAATTCACTGTGAATCAATGGTAAGAAGTCTATTATATTTGCTCCTTTATTCCAGGGACCGAGGGTCGTGGAATAGAGCTGGAAGTGGGAGCTTTGCCTGTTATTTACAGTGACCTCAAGGAAGAATCAGCTCTTCTGCTCTTGAGTCCCCTGTCAGCTTATTTCCTTCTGTACCTTTTCTTTTTGTTTTACTTTCCTTTCTGACCTAGTGTCACTAATACCAGGTTTGTTTGTTTTTTTTTCTTTGTCTGTAGGTCTACATTGTTAAAATGTGCAGATTCTAGTGAGAAATAAGATTGTATCGTATTATTCTACTTCCTTTATGAAAAACAGACTCTTCCCCCCAGGCGAATGCTTATGAACATTCATGTGACTGACTATTCAGTTAAAAAGAAGAGGGATGTATTCCTGTGTCTGAGTAAATCTTTAGTGATTCACAGTTCATGGTTTTCTTAATTGTAGACTTCTCTGTTGTCACTTTTAATGTTGTGGGTCAGTAACTTCAGTCATCCAGGATGATAAAAGACATTTTATTTAATGAGACACAAGCTGTAGGTATAAATATTCTTTTATTGTGTCATCCATGGAATCCTGACTACCTCCTCTCTCCTAGGATTTGTGAAAATTTTGAAATCACTTCCTTGTCCCAGTTTAGCTCTGAACCTCATGTTAAACTGTTAAGAGGATTTACAATGTTTTAATAGTCATTTGGAATAACCAGTTGGGTTTTGTGATAAGCAAACAAATTAGCCAACCTTTTCCTAATGACTCTCCCTGACACTGCTGAAGGCAGATGTGTTAAGGTAATCTGCCCACCACACGTTTTACCCTGACCAATTAGTGGCTAAAAATGTTCAGAAAATTATCCCATTTAATTCAGCAAAGATAAATGATGACTCCGTGTGTCTCATTATCTTTGAGTGCTTAACTTTCCTTTGATTTGAGAGTTAGTTTGAGAGTGATTTGAGAGTTAGTTTTCAAAATTGTTTTTGAAATTGATATATTCTAATCATGATTAACAGGCTGCCCCAGGAATGGACGATGTTTTTTTATATGTGGGGACCCAATACTTTATTTTAGGCCATATTCTGTGTTCTCTGCTTCTTCTCTTTTTCTCCTTTTTTTGTTTGCATAAAGATGTCTTATCATCATACCATGAGATAGAACTAAATATTTTTCTAGTCCTGTTATTCTTCCTGGTTGACACTAACAAATGGTTTTCAAAATTCAAATGAACTTCAGTACCACAAGTTTAGCATATTATTTCATCCATTTATTTCATAAATGTTTTGTAAATATGCTAGGCTTGGGCACACAGTGGGCTCTAAACCAGGTTCAGGGTCTACTTCTCACAGAACTTACAGACCAGTGGGATGTCAGCCTTCAACAAGCACTTGATTCTAGTGTGATGTGTTCTGGTAGTGAATAGAAGCTATGGGAACATACATGTGTCAGGGTCCTCCTGTTCAGGGATCAGGAGAGAATTCCCAGAGTAAATGCGATATAAGCTAAGATGCAATGGATGAGAATGAGTTAGCTTAGAAAAAGAGATTTTTACAAAGAATACAGTTATACTTTTTATGCGTTTGAGCTTCTAGCTCTGACAAGTGTATTTTACGGAGATGGCTAGGACCAGAAGAGGTGTTTTGTTTTCTAAGGAAAAACAACTCATTGAATTAAAAAAACAAAACAAAACAAAGCATAGTTAGATCATGTGAGGCAATGTAGTGACATGAAAGGACCTTAGAATGCTGGGGGCTTGATTTCAAATCACACCTCTACTGTTTATTACTGTGTGTCCCTGGACACATAACTATGCTGATCTTCATTTCTTTCTTCTCTACCTAGGGTTTTTTTTTTTGGATGAAATAATGAGGTATAAAGTATCAGCATGCAGTAGCTTCTATCTAAATGGTATCATTTTTGTTACCGATTCAGGACTCAAAACAATCTATCACATTAAACATTTGCAAATAGGATGAGCAAATTAGACAACTGAAAGGCATTTGATTTGAGTAACCGTTTTTGCTCTCTATTTATGACATGGCATGGGTGGCACCTTTTTTTCAGAATCAAATTACTCCATGCCAGGAAAGATGGTGATGATCATTGAGATTTTCTTGTAATTAGTAGTGAATCCAGATGAAGTGAGCTCTGCAAGCACAGTGAATTTTATATGTTCTTTATGGGAGTAAGAACCTATGCCAGCATTTTGGAGTCTTCACTATTATGTGGTTTCCTAGAGCACAACTTTGGAGTTCTGTTTTATTCCTTTAGTTTAAAAAAGATGAACTTGATGGAATTAAGAGTATTTATTTAGCAAGCTGTTAATCCAGATTCTGTGGAGAGCACTTTCATGACATATCACGTTTAACCAGCGTTTGTGATCGTATACCTGAGAAGCAGTCACTGTAGTGATGGGGAACCTAGAGTGCTCTTACCCTGACTGTGTTCTAGTTCTGGCCTTGCAGTGTCTTAGCTTAGATAAGTTAATGTCACCAACCCTGTCTTTCCCATTTCTACAGTAATCATTATTACAGTAATAATGGCCATCTGATAGTGATTTCATGGTCAGTTAAGATAATGAATGTAAAGTACATACCGCATGCTTAGCATAGAGCAAGGGCTCAATTAATGGTAACTAATCTCTCAGTTTGGTTTGTAACATAAAAATAAAAAGTGAAACTCCAGGTCCGTTGGCAGGTAGACTACTTACAGATCTATTACAGGTAGAACAAAACTAGTAATTCCGTGACCCTTCCAGGAAAGGATGGTAGGATGGTGATGTTAACCTGGGAATGATGGCAGATATCCTCTTATTTAGCTGGATGTTTCCCTTAATACACTGTTAACTTTCCAGTAGTAATTTAAGTTCTAGCTGAGCCCGTATGCAGAAATTTACCATATGAAAATGTTATCGGAATGATCACTCAGGAGTAAGTCCTACAGGTAGTAAAATGAATAAAGTTAACATTTCTGGTTTTTCAACTGTAATATTAGCAAGGCTTCTTGTTTTCAAAGTATTGCTCTGAAGATGATTTTGCTTTTTTAGTTTGCTCGTTTCATATGAAAGAATTGCTCTTAATGATCTTAAGCAATTCCAATGAAATGCTAGTGTGTTTTCCCAAACCCATGCCTACTAAGTTTAATTCCTAAAGTGGTTATTATTATTATTTTATCTTTATAAGTTCTGGCCTAAATTTTGTACGGTCATTAACTAGAGCCATAATCTGTGTTCCCAAGACACTCAGCTTTAGTAGATATAGGTGATGTTTAATTTGAAACTTTAGATCTAATTCGTTATGTTAGAAGAAAATTATTTAATTAAGTTTTAAAAAATTGTCATCCATTGTGTTCAGGAGGTTTATCTGTAGTCATAGAGACAGGCAGTAATATTAAATAGAGGATTGTTATGAATGTTGGTAGTTTGAAACTTTCATTTTAACTCATTTTTAGAATGTGTGAGTACAAGGGCTACCGTAATTGAAATTTGCTTTAAATAGATAAAAGTAATAGTTCTTCAGGGCCAGCCACAGGGGAAATAGTCAAGTAGACAGTTTTTCTTGGATCCAGTCACAGCTTCCTGTACCACAGCTCTCCTTGCTGTTCTGAAGAAAGCCCCGAGGTGAGCACTTTTAACTTCCTATTCACTGGACCCTGCCCTTCACAAGGTTAGTATCCTTTGTTCTGGGCTGATTGTTTTTAATGGCTTCGGGCACATCTCCTCCCAGGGGATCCAGGTTTGTAATTTCTTATCCCTGAACGAGAAAACCTTTAAAATCCCTATGTGCAATGAAAGATATTCTGGTTGTGAACAGGCCTAGACAGGGGATAGAGAAAACCCTTCCTGAAATTCTTCCAGTTGCCCATATATACCTGTATATGGCCTTATCCATGGGTACCATTCACTCAGTGAGGAACACTAGGGGAGTTAGCCATTCAAGGCTCCATCCCAATGTGGCATTAAGTAAGGTGTGATGATCATAAAGCAGATCACCTCCTAGCTGGACCTTAAATCTCTTGCCAGCGAAATGAAGAAGCTTCAGCTTGAATATCCTGTGATTCTATAATCTCTTTTATCTCTTTTTACACACTTGCTTCCATTGGACTGCAGGGGGGAGAAATGGAAAGATTTTTATTTTTCAAGTATATTTGAAGCTGATCAGAGAAGAACTACTAGTCCTTCAACTCTGCATTAAATCCAGTTTAATTAGTGTCAACTTTTTGGTAGAAGTTGTAGCATGATAGAGACTTTGAAAAAAATTGGAGGAACTTCATACGGAATAATTCATAGGTGCTAGAAACAATGAAAGTCATTTTTACCTACCAGAATTTCTCCATTTCTGTGGCAGTGCCATAGGAATACCACCAATAAAAATGCAATCTGGTCAAGAGAGTGAGCTTCGATGCAAACACATACACAAGAAAAAAACTTGCTCTCTTTTCTAGCCAGCTTGCTGTACCTGAGCCCCTCATGTGTAAAACTTTGATAGCTACCACTGTTTAATCAACAATTTTGGTATGGCCAGCCACAAGGACTGCACATGAACCACTCCCTGCCATAAGTATTTCCACCTCAAGTAGGCAACATTTTTGGATAAAATTTTCTTGTCCCTTGTGCTTCCTTTTATCTCTACCTTGTAACTTTCATTTTCCTAAAGATCTTTGAGAGTTAAACTTATTATTCTGTGATCTTTCAAAACATCATAGGGACATTTAGTGTTCTTATATTTATTAGTTTTTGGAAATGCAAGGCTCATTTCAAGGTGACATGATAGTTAAGATTTATCAATGTCTAATTTTTAAAAATTATTATGAAAAAATTTTAATATATACACACAAAAAATAGTATAATTACCCCCTGCATATCTATCCTCTGGCTTCCACAATTTTAAACATGTTGGCAATTTGCTTTCTTCCTGACTATTTTTCTGAAGCCTTTTTCTACAAACTCCACTGTTAGAGTTCAAAGTCCTATGATATAAAAGGATATACTGGGTTGAGAAGATCCACTGGAGGAGGGCATGGCAATCGACTCCAGTATTCTTGCCTGGAGAATCCCCATGGACAGAGGAGCCTGGCAGGCTACAGTCCATGGCGTTGCAGAGTTGGACATGTCTGAGTGAGGAAGCACATGGAGGAACTACTTTATGGTTACACAGCTGGAAAGTAAAGATGAGGACAAATACAATAAGGATGATACTGATGAAAATAACAACCAATAATTATTTTATCTATATGCCAGCTACTTCCCCACCAACATTGTTCATTCTTTCTCCTTTATTTAATAATTTTTTATTGAATTCCTACTAAGTGCCAGGTAGTGTTCTAGGTGCTGGAGTATATATAGCAAGAAGTAGACCCCCCAAATCCCTGTTCTCATGCATCTTGTGTTCTGTAGAGATCATTCTGTTTGAGTGTATGCTGCAACTTTCCTGATGGCTACTCTTCTTTCCCCCATATTACTGTTGGGGAAATTGAGTCCCAGAGAGTTGAAGTATTTGAAATTCAAGGTCACACAGGTAGGATGTGACACCAAGAATTTGAATACAAGTGGTTTGCTTCCAGGATCTGTTATCATAAGCACCATGCTATATTGTCTCCGTATCAAGCGCCAAAGCCTTTATTTGTAACCACTCTGCTATGCCACACTCCTAGTTCTGCATTTCTTACTGAAGTTCTTAGCTTTATCTTTAAAAGAGAAACATGGGTGGCAAACAGACTATGTATCCCTATGGTTCATTCAGCCTGTTTCCAGGGAAATTCTTTCAGAGCCAAGGGGGCAGTTTTTTCTCCATACTTGTTGAGTCATTGGTATGTTAGGTAAGATCTTCAATTGTGATTGTGAATTTTCTGATGGTAACAGAGAGGGCTGGCTTGTTTTAAAATTTGAGCAGCTTTGTTTCTTGGGATCAATCTTTGAGCTGCCCAGCTAAGATGCCCTAAGTCAGCCAATATAAAATTGAATTTAGAGGAAAGGAAAATGGACTTTTAAAAATATCACTTTAAAAAAAATTTTTTTTTTAAAGATAACTTTCCTATTGAAGAAAAAAGTAGGAAATAGGAAAAAGATTTAGCATATTTCTAGTACTGACTCATCATGAATATGTCAGAATGTGAGAGATATAGTAACCAGCCACAGAAAATGAGTTAAAGCAGCCAAACCTGACATCATGGAAGGTAAGAAATTGCTTTTAACAAAGGCATTCTCTTACTGTGTTTCGTAGAAAAAATGCCAATTGATGAGATGTTTGAATTTAAAAGGTAAAACAAAGACATTCAGTATCTAAGTAGGCTTGCTTCCCTTTTAAAGAGTTCTTACAGAGTAAAGGTATTTTCCTTCCTTAGTGTGAGCTATTAAATATGAGTGTTAAGGATATTATTAAGTTGGGTCTCAAAGGCCCTAAATTACAAAGGCTTCTCTGGAAGAGTCTATCTATAGAAATAACCATGAAGAGTTCTAAAATGGGTTGAAACCATAAGATATTGAAAGCATTTGTGTTGTGGCCAAAATTGAGGGTAGTGCTTAATTAAAAATTTTAATGTCTTTCATAAGCCATCTTGACACTCTTGCTTAGGAACCAAGAAATATTCCCTGTGTGCTCCTTCTGTTAGACTGAATCTTGAAAATAATGAAATTTTCTTCTTAATGTGAAATTCCAGGAACATGTTAAAATCCTAGAAGGAAATATGTACCCAAAGAGAGAATTATTAAGAATATAAAGATTAAAATTTTAAATGTTGGCAAAATAGGAACTATGGGAGGTTAACCATGTTTGTTTTTCTAGCAATTAAATTGACAAGTTAATGCAGAGGCTTTAAAAGTGTTTGTATCTTAGAATAATAGCATTTACTTAGGTGCATTCCAGAATTTCCTGTCAATGTTTCAGTACTTCTCTTAAAGATTTCCTTTCTTCATGGATGCAGCTAAATTCGATCATACATACAACTCACAAAACAAGCATGTTTTTTCTTTTCCTTACTAACCATTTCTTGACTCTTCACCAAATGAATTATTTAAATTATAACAGATTTATTGTCTCACATTCAAGTTCAAAGCCTCTTCTTTCTTCTACATATTGATTGCTATCCCCTAATTCTTCCTCTTTGGGTAGAAGATGATAATTGCTATCATTAATCCTCCCCTAACCCCAGTTCTTAACATTTAGATAAATGACACCTAGCCTTGGTTTCAAGTCTCAAAGAACCACCATATCATAAAAAAAAAAAAAAAAAGAGTATGACCTAATTCTTAAATGGTCAATAGAATGATTTGAACTTATTTTAAGTTGCAAGTTATTTTCAGAAAAATGTAAAAGGCCTGGAGTATAACTGCTGCTGGCAAAAAGTTTGGGAATTATAGGCTATATCTATCTGTTCATCCTTTTGGCAGTAACATCCATGTGTTGCAAGCTCTGATAATTCTCATGCAATTTCTGTAAAAATCTGTAAATTTTCTTCTAAATGTCTTGTGCTTTAAAGGTCTATTTAAGGAAGTCTTTGTGATTTTGAAGTCACAAACATATTCTCTTACATTTTCTTTTAGTAGTTTTTATGATTTTTCCCTTCCACATTTTTATCTTTGGTCTCTTGAGACTTAATATTTGAATTTGATATGCAGTGTTACAATTTTATGTTCTTCTATATTGTGTTGTTGTTCAGTTGCCCAGTCATGCCTGACTCTTTGTGACCCCATGAACTGCAGCATGCCAGACTTCCCTGTCCTTTACTATGTCCTGAAGTTTGCCCAAGCTCATATCCATTGCATTGGTGATGCCATCCAGCCATCTCATCCTCTGACACCCTCTTCTGCCCTCAGTCTTTCCCAGCATCAGGGACTTTTCCAAGGAGTTGCCTGTTGGCGTCAGATGATCAAAGTACTGGAGCTTCAGCTTTAGTATCAGTCCTTCCAGTGAATATTCAGGATTGATTTCTCTTAAGATTGGCTGGTTTGATCTCATTGCTGTCCAAGGGACTTTCAGGAGTCTTCTCCAGTACCACAGTTTGAAGGCAACAATTCTTTGGTGTTCTGCATTTTTTATGGTCCAGTTCTCACAACTAAACGTGACTATTGGGAAGACTGTACCCTTAACTATATGGACCTGTGTCAGAAGATTAATGTCTCTACTTTAAAACTCACTGTCTAGGTTTGTCATAGCTTTCCTGCCAAGAAGCAGTCATCTTCTTATTTCATGGCTGCAGTCACCATCTGCAATAATTTTAGAGCCCAAGAAGAGGAAATCTACCACTACTTCCACCTTTTCCCCTTCTATTTGCCATGAAGTAATGGGGCCAGATGCCATGATCTTAATTTTTTTAATATTTAGTTTTAGACTGGCTCTTTCACTCTTCTCCATCCTCATCAAGAGGCTCTTTAGTTCCTCTTCACTTTCTGCTACTAGAGTGGTATTATCTGCATATCTGGGTTTGTTGATGTTTCTCCTGACTGTCTTGATTCCAGCTTGGAACTCATCCAGCCCAGCGTTTCTCATGATGTGCTCAGCATGTAGGTTAAACAGAGTGACAGCAGACAGCCTGTTGTACTCCTTTCTCAATCTTGAACCAGTCAGTTGTTCCATACAGGGTTCTAACTATTGCTTCTTGACCCACATACTGGTTTCTCAGGAGACAGGTAAGATGGTCTGGTATCCCACTCTCTTGAAGAGCTTTCCTCTGATTCTTATGATCCACACAGTCAAAGGCTTTAGCGTAGTCAATGAAACAAAGATAGCTGTATTTCTAGAATCCCCTTGCTTTCTCTATGATCCAGTAAATGTTGGCAATTTGACCCCTGGTTTCCCTGCCTTTTCTAAACCCTGTTTGGACATCTGGAAGTTCTTGGTTCACTTAATGCTAAAGCCTAGCATGCAGGATTTTAAGCATGACCTTACTAGCATGGGAGATGAGTGCAATTGTCTGATGGTTAGAATATTCTTTAGTACTACCCTTCTTGGGAATTGGGATGAGGATTGACTTTTTCCAGTCATGTGGCCACTGCTAGGTCTTCCAGATTTGCTGACATATTGCACGTAGCATCTTGATGGCATCATCCTTAAGGGTTTTGAAAAGCTCTACTCAAATTCCATTGCATCACTAGCTTTATTAACAGCAGTGCTTCCTAAGGCACACTTGACTTTACACTCCAGAATGTCTGGCTCTGGGTGACTGACCACACCATTGTCATAATCCGGTTCATTAAGATCTTCTTTGTAGGGAGTTAATTTCCCCAATGCTATTTATTAAATAGTTCTTTCTTTCCAGATTGACATGTTCTAGGTTCCTATGTAAATGCTTTTGTTCCTAGATTCTCTAATTCTATATATTCTACATATCTCCTTGTATATGTGTTATTATTCCAGAACTGTGCTGTCATAAAATCTGTGAATTTTTTACGTGACTTGACATATGATAAAGTCTCCTGTTTTTGATCTTTGAAAAATTGTTTTATTTCTGTATTAAAACCTCCGTTCTTCCATAAAAAATTTCTAGATCTGTCAGTTTTATCTCCATTGCCTATGATCAGATACTTGATAGAAGAGAGATATCATATCCCAGCTTTAAAACTTCTGCTGACTTCCTCATTCACCTTGCTTTGTTTTCTGCTTTTTTTGGTCTTCTGACCAAAGTTTTGTATTTTCAATACCTTTATATAGGGTAAGAAATTTGAAATATCTTGTAATTAGAGGGATTGTCAGTAGATTATAAAATATTAAGGCTTATGGTCCGTTTAATCTGAAGAGAACAGAAAGCTTGAGCGAATGGATATGCTTGGAGCCCTTCATTTTGGAGTATATTCTAACCCACAATCTCTACAGTAGACTCCTGTAGTTGTTTTTCCATTATTGGTGGTGGGTTGTATGTGTCCAGCTGTGTATCTTACTTCGCCCTGCCTGACAGATAATGCACGTTTTCTGAAAGATGGTCTGAGGTTTACACGTCCATTGCTCTCGAGAGTGATGTACAATTAACAGATCCAGATAGAGGTTGAACCCATAGCTTTGGCCTCATTAAACCCTACTAGTGAGTGAATTGTTAAAGCCAGGGAGAAAAGAGAAAACAACAAACACTGTTGGGAATGATGTTTGATAACAAATTAAATGGATGTTCTGATAATTACTGAACATTCAGACTACTTTGCTGAAAGTGAGATTTGAACCCAAATTTATCAAGTTTATTGAAGATAAAATGCCTGCTACCTCTTGTCAGTAATTAGGTTCTGTTGAGTAAGTATTATATTCTCTTAACATACAATAAGTATTTTATTTCCACTATATTTATTTTTTTCTACACTTTTTCTCACTCCCCAAGGGCCTTATTGCATTAAGATCTGGGACAGAAATGTAGAGTGAGTAATATAGTCCATTTTGATAAACTGAAATTTGTTTGCAACAGAGTATTATCTTTTAAATTGCTTTCCAAATGCTTTTGGAATTACTTTCCTTCATCACAGATTCATGGGAAAAGCTTTAGAACCGAATAGTTGACTCTCGATCTCTTTTTAATGATTAAAAATTTTTTCTTCTTTCAAAGATAGCATATCACTTAAGTATGAAGCAGTTAAGCTTGCTTTGAACCTAGTCCCAGTGAACTGAGGGCATGATTTGTATTTCAGAGAAGGTTAGTTAATTCTGATGTGTGACATCACAACATAGGCAGTGTTCCCAATTCCAGCAAAACATCTGGCAAATGCATGCTGTTAGAGAGTAGGCCAGGAAATGTTGATGGATGCAAATTCAAGCCAAAGTGAGGGTACAGTATTGCTGTCTTTGTAAGTCATAGAGTTGTTATGAATTTTAGTACAACATGATGTGTCTACTTAAGCTTCGTGTTTGGAACTCCTAAGCTTTGGTTCATTGTCAAGTTACACATCTCACACTGTTTGAACCAGTGGCACTTGAAGAATGTGAACATGCTTTTGGGAAATAAAACATTTTGGTTTGAAGAAAAATGACATGAAATTTTATCTTTAATGTACCATTTGCTTCTTTAGAAATAGCAGACTGCACAGAAAATATTGGTAATGCATTAAGAAGTAAAGCTTGCAGTGTTTGAAAATAAGTCAAATCAATTTTAACTGAATAATGTGTTCATTTTTTAAAAGCAGTTTCCCCCCATAGCAAACCTAGCATTGTGGTAACCCTAAGTGTAGTGGTTTGATGAAGGCTGGGCTGTCTGTTCTATATATCCTGCTGTCTCTTTTTACTGTTTTATTTTTCATGGGTTCTATCAAGCCAACAACCACATGGTTTGCCAAGAACTGCTCTGAAAGAATTTTTTTGTCCCCATTCTGTCTAATCATTTTGTGTTTCCCGCTCTTCCACTAATCTCTTTCCTTGGGTCTCAGGTTTGGCTTACAGAAGAAACAAAGATTAAGAGATAAATATGCATAATAAACAAAATAGTAGAAGTCTCTGGGTTTTGTGCTACTATGTAAAAATGTTACATTGTTCATAGGTAACTGTTGCTAGCATTGATTAAAAACCTATGTGCTAATCATCGACTCAAACAGTTCCCGAAGTTTACCTCATTTAATTCCCACAGCAACATAATGAAATTGTTACATCCCCATTCTATAGCTGTGAAAACTGAGGTCTAGCCAAGTGAAGTAATATTTCCATAAAGATGAGAAGAAGTTGTGATTTGAATTCAAGTGTATTTTCCTAATCACTTCCCTGTTCTACTGTCCTATAGAATGAGACATTAATCTCGGAATTTCCTGAATCACAGACTTCACAGGAAAAAAACTTCAGCTAAAAGTAGTGATCTTCTGGGCCCCAGTCAGTGTTAACTGTATCCATTGGCTGAATGGACAGTCACCTACTTGGCATGATGTCAAGTGTGGCAGAGAGACCCACCTCCTGGTTATTGTCTGAAATTTCACAGTTAGGCATTGTCTTCAGGAATGAGAACACATTGATGCCTAATGAGCTACTAAACTGGCAGATTTTGTTTTTCCTGAAGTGTGCTTTATCCTAGTGCCATGATTTAGGTCATTTGGACTTTAATGTATTAGTTCTCTATTAAAAATCTTAAATTTTTTTCAATGTATTCTCTCCTTTCAGAGGTTGTAACAGTTAGGAAAGTGAAAGTGTTAGTCTGTCAGTTGTGTCTGACTCTTTGTGACCCCATGGACTTTAGCCCATCAGACTCCTCTGTCCATGGGATTCCCCAGGCAAGAATTCTGAAGTGGGTTGCCATTTCCTTCTCCAGGGGATTTTTCCTGACTCAGGGATCGAACTCGGGTCTCCAGCATTGCAAGTAGCTTCTTTACCATCTGAGCCACCAGGGAAGCCCCTAGGAAAAGCAGGGTAGCCTGCAATATGCTGTGATAAAAAGAAATATGCTAACTATCAGAGGTTTGCAGAGACAAAGGTTTTGTCACCTCATGCTGTGTATCCATGTCTGTTATAGGATTTTAGGGAGCTGTGTATGAGGGAATAAGAGATTTTGGAGGATCTCACATCAGCAGTGAATTGCTTTTGCTTTTATGTAATACATATAACTTTTCCTTATAGCTTATTGAAGAAAAATAGTCATATAGCCCCAAATAGTCATAAGAGGGCTGTCTTTATTTCCTAGGGCTGCCATAACAAAGTACTACAAAGTAGATGGCTTAAAGAAGCAGCAATTTCCTCCTTCACAGATCTGGGCTAGAAGGCTGAAATCCAGGTTTTGGTAGAATTGGTTCCTTCTGAAGGTCTGAGTGAGAATCTGCTCCATTCCTTTCTCCTAGCTTTGGTGGTCTTCTTTGCTTGTAGAAACATCACTCTAATCTCTGCCTCTGTCTTCACATGGGATTCTTCCCTGTGTGAGTCCAGAGTCTGCATCTAAATTTCCCTTTTCCTATAAGAACACTAATCAATGGGTTAGTGTTACTTCTGTGAAGATACTTTTTCCAAATAGTTACATTCACAGATACTAGGGACTGGAATTTGGACATATCTTTTGGGGGGAATAAATTTGGGCCACAGTAAGGACCATGAAGTACAATCAGACCATCAAGTTGAAAAAGTAGAGACATGGAAATATTTGGCAAAGGGCACCAGTCACAACTATGCCCCCTTTTGAAATTTTAAGGAGAAATATTTCTTTTCAGAAATTGCTGGTAGTTTAAGAAAGGGTAGCAGCTCAAAGAATTGACTCTGGATGTTAACCAAATAGCCTGACCTGCTAAGAATGTATGAATATAGCAGAGGGATACTATTTGGAAAAGGAGCACACAAATTTTATTTATAGTCTCAGTGGTCTGAGACCTCTGCCTTTCTACCCATCTTTGTTACCTCATGGAAGGAAGTAAATCTGGGCTTATGTGAGCTTAGGGTCAGAAATAAAAACAAAGTCTTTTACCTAACTGGAGTGTTTTATGTAGGATATGTATATTCTCTTGGTGGTGACTTTAACAGAAGACGTTCTAGTGCCAGCCTTGTCTCAAAATTGAGGATTCACTACAAAAATCACAGTTTAATTATAAACAATGACTGTATATATTGCTGATGAAAAATTCAGGGTTAAAGTTGACAAGCTGTATCTTTTGGTTAGTTAATACTCAGGTATCTTTTAAAATAAAATTGTTTTATGTTTAAATACTGCTGCCTAAAAGTGAATTATATTTGGATAAATAATCTGTGGGAAATGAATGGTAATAAAATGTCTTTGGAGTTAAGAAGGAGGTCTCATCAGTAGCTTGTTTAAAGTATCCTTGAGTCGGTCCCATGGGATTCGGGTCATGAGTTTAGTGTAAAGGGTGACGCTGAATCCCAAAATCAAAGTGGTAGCAACATCACAAGGAAACTGTATACCTAGCCAGTGTGAGGGTGGTTAGGATGCAGAGAGGATGCTTAGGACCTGCCAAGTGGCCTAACATAGTCATCCATCTCTTGTTATAGGATGAATCTTCCTGGACCTTGCTCTGTGGCCTTCTATAGCTTGATTGTGAATTTCCCAGTTGCCTATCTCCCACAGTTTTGAGGGGTAGGAATTGGTGGTGATGAGAACTTTCATGCATTAAAATCTCAGCAAAAAATGACAAAGTATTTCAGAGGTAGGGAGGGAGAAGCATGTGGAAATAACAGAAGGGCTCTAGCTACCGCTTATGGTGAGTGACCTGGAACTTAAGGAAGTCAGCAGTTAATCAAAATGAGAAGCCAGGAGATGAAGTTGAAAGACTGAGAGACAGAAGAGCTGGGTTCTAGGTCAGACTTTGTTACAAACCATTTATAGCTTAGGCAAATCCCTCATCGTCTTTACAATTGAATCAGGTATTTCCTAAATTCCTTTCTAGCTGGGAAATATTATGGTTAAGGGCATTAGCATCTTTCTGTTCATCAATATACATGGTCAATGACTCATGGCAAAGATGCAGTCCTCAGCATTGGCAGAAGATTTTTTTCATAAAAACTGCCAGTTGTTTGTAAAGGAGGAGTATCTCAGGTTTGGTATCAGAACTGCATACAACGAACATAAGAAAATAAATAGTATAGTATTTATTGAGTGCAGTAGATACTTACTGACAGGCACTGCTCTGTTTTCTCAGCAATTAGTCTGCATAAAGTCCTAGAGAAGGAAATGGAACTAGAGAAGTTTGAAGTAACTTGACTGAAATAACACTTCTAGTGATAAGGTGGCCTGACTGTTGAGACTTTTCTCCTTACTTCTTTATTAAAATTCCTACCATGGATAAATCCATAGACATTCAGTTGGGGGAAAAGCCACAGGGGTTCATGATGGCCTTGGACTTCACTTACATATATGCATTCACTTATTTACTGAATATTTACCATGCACTTGCTGAGTTCCAGTCACTGTTTTATACACTAAAGATAACAATTGTGATCAAGAGGAGCCCAAGTCCTGCCTTCACAGTGATTTCAGTGTAGTAAAGAAACATAAGACAGTTAGTACTTATAATAAAGTGTGAAAAGTGCTGATATGGGAACAGGTATAGTTAAGAACATGGGTGTGTGTGTGTAGGGAGGTCATCTGCAAGTAACATTAAAGTTGTACCTTGAAGGATGCACATCTGGTGAAGGAAGAAGGAAGTAGGTAAAGAGAGGAGTGTTTGCAGCAGAGAGAACAAGTGAGAAAAATCTAGCCCTTCATCTGGCCTGGCGCTGATGTAGTAGCTTAAGTGTCACTTGAGAACTGTGAACTTCCAGATGTTCAAGCTGGTTTTAGAAAAGGCAGAGGAACCGGAGATCAAAATTGCCAACATCTGCTGGATCATCGAAAAAGAAAGAGAATTCCAGAATAAAACATCTATTTCTGCTTTATTGACTATGCCAAAGCCTTTGTGTGGATTACAATAAACTGTGGAAAATTCTGAAAGAGATGGGAATACCAGACCATCTGACCTGCCTCTTGAGAAACCTGTATGCAGGTCAGGAAGCAACAGTTAGAACTGGACGTGGAATGACAGACTGTTTCCAAATTGGGAAAGGAGTAGGTCAGGGCTGTATATTGTCACCCTGCTTATTTAACTTATATGCAGAGTACATCATGAGAAATGCTGAGAGGGATGGAACACAAACTGGAATCAAGATTGCTGGGAGAAATATCAGTAACCTCAGATATGCAGATAACACCACCCTTATGTCAGAAAGTGAAGAGGAACTAAAGAGCCTCTTAATGAAAGTGAAAGAGGAGAGTGAAAAAGTTGGCTTAAAGCTCAACACTCAGAAAACTAAGATCATGGCATCTGGTCCCATCACCTCCTGGCAAATAGATGGGGAAACAGTGGAAACAGTGGCTGACTTTAGTTTTTTGGGCTCCAAAATCACTGCAGATGGTGACTGCCGCCATGACATTAAAAGACGCTTACTCCTTGGAAGGAAAGTTATGATCAACCTAGACAGCATGTTAAAAAGCAGAGACATTACTTTGCCAACAAAGGTCTATCTAGTCAAGGCTATGGTTTTTCCAGTGGTCATGTATGGATGTGAGAGTTGTACTATAAAGAAAGCTGAGCACCAAAGAATTGATGCTTTTGAACTGTGGTGTTGGAGAAGACTCTTGAGAGTCCCTTGGACAGCAAGGAGATCCAATCAGTTCATCCTAAAGGAGATCAGTCCTGGGTGTTTATTGGAAGGACTGATGCTGAAGCTGAAACTCCAGTACTTTGGCCACCTGATGTGAAGAGCTGACTCATTGGAAAAGACCCCGATGCTGGGAAAGATTGAGGGCAGGAGGAGAAGGGGATGACAGAGGATGAGATGGTTGGATGGCATCACTGACTCAATGGACATGAGTTTGGGTGAACTCTGGGAGTTGGTGATGGACAGGGAGGCCTAGTGTGCTGCGATCCATGGGGTCGCAAAGAGTCAGACACGACTGAGCAACTGAACTGAACTGAACTGAGAATAATTGGTAAATGTGGGCCTGGGCATTTATCTTGTGAACAGAGTGATTTGAATGTCAGGCTGGTTTGTAAACACTGAGTTTCAGGTTGTTTTGACTCCAGGAGTCCCACATATTCTAAGGTCCTACCTGAAGGTTCTGAATCATTTTGGAAGAGGGCAGGAAAAGAACCTGGTTTGATGTGAGAGATTACAACCTCCTTTGGGTTGGGTGGTGTTTGAAACAGACAAAGGTTGGACCTCCTGCAGACTATCTGGAAGTGGCTTGAACCAGCTAGGGGGCATAAGTTAGAGGAGATGCTGAAGTGATATGACATGACCTATTTCCTTCTTATTTGAAAAACTGAATTTGAGGAAGTATTTCATTCTTGAAGATTGTGACAGAGTTACATCCCATGATGAGTAGTGTTCACTTAGGTGCCCACAGTCACATGTGAACCATGTGGTAAGTGTCTGTTAGTTTTGTGACATTTGTAGATATTTTGCATGTGTATCATAGGCCACATACTGTGATAGCTTATCCCATTCTTATCAGTTGAAAACCTTAAAGGAATACAAATGGGACATCATTTTTTATTGTGTCAGTGACATCTTTATGCTATTTTTCCTAGGAAAAAGGTTCATTGTGTAATCTAGTGAAAAAAAATCTTGGAAGTTATACTGTATTTGAATCACCTTCAGAGTATTCATAGAAGTTTTTATGTCAGTTACCCTTTAAAATTTTATCATATTTTTTCTTTCATATTATTGAACTTTTCTTATGTATGAAAAGGTAAGAATAGTGTAATGAACACATATATGTATAATATTCACTTTAAAAATGTTCCCAGTTTCACTCCTTTCTGCCTTATTTTTATTACCCACCCCCACCCAAAACACTTTTTGTTGAACTTGGGGTTCAATTTCAATAGGTGTTCAATTTCAATAATGTTTTAGAACGTCCAATTACTACGTATTTTAGAGTTTATGCCCTTATATAGTAAATGATGACATCTAGGGCATTTAAAAATTTTTTTGGGGTGTATGTAAATGTTTGACCCTAAAATATACAGCAATTGGACATTTTAAAACATTTTATAAATCATAGATTTCCTGTATATATCTTTTTATAGCTTTTTTTAAGCCAAACATTATACTTTGAAGATCTAGCACTGTTGGTATATATTGCCATTTTGTTCATTTTTATTGATGTATAGTATTTCCATCTAGAAAGACCATGATTTGTTATCCCATTGACAGACATTTAAGTTGGAAATGTGATTAATTATACCTATATAAATGATTCAATCTTTGCCATTTATAGCTGCCTCCTTCCTCCATTTTTTTCAATGATCATCAAAAGTATGCAATCATTTTTTCAGAAAGATTAAAGAAAAATAGATAATATTGCAATAACTAAATTTGTGTGAATATGATTACAGCTTGAACACTGTGTGCCTAAGCTTAAATTGGCATTCATGATGATTTGGTAAATGGAGAGGAGTCAGTGAGCCATAATAAAGCTGAAGCTCCAGTCATATTCCATAACCTTGTATTTTCTAGATCCACTGAATTTGTTAGAGGCCAAGTAAATTGGTAGGTTTCTATAAGAAAATATTTTCATATCAGTGTCTTCAGGATAGCCTGGCAAATTCACCTTTAAAAGAATTACTTATTGTAAGAAAAGGTCACCCAATCAGATCCTGTCACACTCTTGACCTTTTCTGTCTTGAATTCCAAATTTTATTTTTAAAAAGTCTTTATTGAATTTGTTACAGTATTGATTCTGTTCTATGTTTTGGGCTTTTGACCCTGAGGCATGTGGGAATCTTAGCTCCTGAACCAGGGATCCAGCCCACACCCCGTGCATTGGAAGGCAAAGTCGTAACACACTGGATTTCCAGGGAAAACCCTCGAATTCTGAATTTTACAATGCCCCCATTTTTAGCCTTCTTAATTCAGAAAGTTTTAGAAATATTTGTTCATAGATATCAACATGGCCAAATCACCAGAGTGTGTATGGAGCTATCATCTTCTCCCTAAAATATCTTCCATGTCAGTTATCAATGATGTTTCAAATGGTCTCATTAGAAGATACATCCTAAAAAAAAAAAAAAAAGAAGATACATCCTTTCTGCTGTATAACTAAAGATAATGCTTATTAAATTTGGATGATATGAATTCTGGAAAATGATTGTAGGTTAGATAACAAAGGTGGTAACTTCATACATTTGAAGGAGGAACCCAAGTTAATGAAATAAAACTAGAATGAATGGGAAAATTCAAAGAATCAATGAGAAAACATTAGACTAGGCCAAGTATATTTGGCAAACTTTTGTATGAAAAACTTCTAAGGATGTTAGATTACAGTAATCTTACTGTGAATCAGCAGTTCAGTTATCCTGTGAAACTAAAATTCAAACTCAAAGTTACATTAATAGAAGTGTAAGTCCACAATCAAGGGACCTAATCAGCCTGTTCTACTCAGGGACTAATCAAACAACATCTGAGAACTTGTTTGCAGTTCTGGAATCTGCAGTTTTCATTGACATGGATAGACTAGAAGTCTGGAAACTGACTGAAGTATTGAAAAGTTTGGAAATTGGGCTACTGAATAAAAATTTTCATCAATATGTATCTTTTGGGATCTAGCTTCTTTCACTTTCACTTAACAAAATTTCATTTGCAATTCATTTATGTTACTATGTGAATCAATTGTTTGCTACTTTATATGCTGTGTAGTGTATCCATTATGTGGATATACCATAGTTTATCTGTTTACTAGCTGAAGGACATCTTTGTTTGCAATTTTTGATTTTGAAAAAAGCTGCTGTAAAAATTTCTTGCATATATTTTTGTGTAAGCATAAATTTGCATTTTTTGGGTGAAAACTTAGGGATAAAATTGCTGCTTCATATGGTAGACTTCAACCTTTATAAAAAACTGCAAAACTGTTTTCCAAAGTAGCCATATCGTTTTGGATTTCTACCATTAGCATTCTTAATTGTTCTACCTTCTTGTTAGCACTTTACTTGGTATTGTCAATATATATATGTGTGTATATATGTGTGATTTTGTGTGTGTGTTTGTATAGCCGTTGTAATGGAAGTGTAGTGTTGGCTTTTTACCTATTTTTAAAACTTTCTTATTATTGAGTTTTAAGAGTCCTTTATATATTTGGATATATGTTCTTTGTAAAAAATGTGATTTGTAAGTATTTTCTCCCAGTTTGTGGGCAGCCTTTTTTAATTTTCTTAATATGATGTTAGTTGCCGTATAAATCATTTTATTTGTAGATAGTAATCAAGGTTATCAATGTGTAATTTTATTGAATATAGATTTTTGAGTTATAGTTTTAGACCATTTCTTATACTTAGGTTACAGAAGAATTCACTCATTTTCCCCCTTGTATAATTGGCAGTTTTATTTTCAAAGTTTAGATCACATATGTTTGGAATTTATTCTAGTATGTGGTATGCAGAATTGGTTCAGTAGACCCAATGTTGTCATTTTTCAAATGGCTATGCAATAATCCCAATATTATTTATTTGAGTATGTTTCTCCCTTGTGGTTTGAGTGGAGAAGGAAATGGCAACCAACTCCAGTATTCTTGCCTGGAGAATCCCGTGGACAGAGGAGCCTGGTGGGCTGCCGTCTGTGGGGTCGCACAGAGTCGGACACGACTGAAGCGACTTAGCAGCAGCAGCAGCAGCAGCAGTGACTTGAGATACTACCTTTATAATATGCTCAATTTCCATAAGTTGTGAAGTCTATTTCAAGGCTTTCTCTTCTGTTTTATTGGTTTGTCTATTCATGCACCAGTGTGTGCTGTGTTTTATTTTTGGAGGCTTTTTGTGTCAGGTAGAGCTAGGTTTTCCTCCAGGACTCTCTTTTTTCATACTGGTTTTCCCAATTTTTATTACAGGTCTGTTTTTTTCCACTTGAACTATAGTATCAAATTTGTCTAGCTCCAGGGAAAAAAGTGATTTTTATTATGATCACATTTTGTTGTTCAGTCACTCAGTTATGTCCAACTCTTTGCAACCCCATGGACTGCAACATGCCAGGCTTTCCTGTCCTTCACCATCTTCCAGAGCTTGCTCAAACAGATCATTGAGTTGGTGATACCATCCAACCGTCTCATCCTCTGTCTGCCCTTTCTCCTCCTGCCTTCAGTCTTTTCCAGCATCAGGGTCTTTTCCAATGAGTTAGCTCTTTGCATCAGGTGGCCAAAATATTGGAGCTTCAGCTTCAGCATCAGTCCTTCGAATGAATATTCATGACTGATTCCTTTTAGGATTGACTGGTTGGATCTCCTTGCAGTCTAAGGGACTCTCAAGAGTCTTCTATAATACCACAGTTTGAAAGCATTAATTCTTTGGTGCTCAGCCTTCTTTATGGTCCAACTCTCACATCCATCCATGACTACTGGAAAAACCATAGCTTTGACTATACAGATCTTTGTCGGCAAAGTAATGTCTCTGCTTTTTAATATGCTGTCTAGGTTGTCATAGCTTTTCTTCCAAGGAGCAAACGTCTTTTAGTTTCATGGTTGCAGTCACCATCTGCAGTGATTTTGGGGCCCAAGAAAATAAAGTCTGTCACTGTTTTCATTGTTTCCCCATCTATTTTCCAAGAAGTGGTGGGACCAGATGCCTTGATCTTAAGTTTTTAATGTTGAGCTTTAAGCTAGCTTTTTCGCTCTCCTCTTTTACCTTCATCAAGAGGCTCTTCAGCTCCTCTTCGCTTTCTGCCATAAGGGTGGTATCATCTGCATGTCTGCGGTTATTGCTGCTTCTCCTGCAATCTTGATTCCAGCTTGAGCTTTATCCAGCCCTGCATTTTGCGTGATGTACTCTGCATATAAGTTAAATAAGCAGAATGACAACATACAGCCTTGGCGTACTCCTTTCCCAATTTGGAACCAGTCTGTTCCATCTCCAGTTTTAACTGTTGCTTCTTGGCCTGCATACAGGTTTCTCAGGAGGCAGGTGAGGTGGTCTGGTATTTCCATCTCTTGAAAAATTTTCCAGTTTGTTGTGATCACATTAAGTTTATGAATTAACTTGGAGAAAACTTACATGCTGATGCTATTAAGGCTTTAAGACCAATAAAGAGATGTTTTCCATTTATACAAGTCTACATTTATATCTTTTATGGATGTCTTTGTAACTTAATAAAGCTTTGAAGTTAACTGACTAAGTTAATTTCTGGGTATGTACCTTTATTGTTGCTACTGTGAATTGTTTTCTTTTCCATTTTATCTTATAACTTGTTACTTGTTATATAAAGAATATTGATTTTTTCCATGCTAATTTTATATTTGCTACCTTGTTTAAATCTTTTATAATTTGTTAGTTTTAACATCAATTCTCTAGTTGTTTTTTGGTATAGTGGTATGTTACTTGCAAATAAAGATAGTTTTATCTCTTCTTTTCTCCTGTCTAATTGCACTGGTTAATACCTAGCATACAGTGTTAAATAGTTTTGGAGATAGTGAGAATTAGAATCCTTGCTTTGTTCTTGATCTTAATGTGAATGTTTATTCTTTTTCCTCACCAAGTAAAATGATGACTCCAAGACTGAGGTAGGGGTATGAGTGTGTATGTATGTATGTGTGTTTGTGTATATGTGTACAAGAAAATATCCATCCTTTCTTCATCAAGGGTTTTACTAGAAATAGTTGTTGAATTTTGTCAAAGGTGTTTTGACTACCGATTTAATTATTTATTTCAGATATTGTTACGTTCTTCAGTTCTAGAATTTCTATTGTTTCTTCTGTAGTTTTCATATCTCTCCTGAAATCTCCATATCTTCACTCATAAATTCATCCTTTCTTGGAGTTTAGCGTTGATCAAAGGTTCTTTTTTTTGTTTTCTAATTGTTGCGTGTTAGTTCCAGTCTGCTGTGTTAATGGATCTGTTTATAATGACCTTTTTTTCGCTTGACCAGAGTTATATTTTTGTTTCTCTGATAATATGCAGGACATTACACTGATGAGGTTTGGGTTCTGTCATTTCCCAGAACACCTTTATTTTCTGGAGGCTTGATTTCAGGATTTTTTTTTTTTGGAGTGGTCCTATATCAGTTTTACCCTTAAGTTAAGGAACATCTTAGTCATGAATTTGATTTTTACTCCTCAGGTAAACTGGGAGCTTCAGTGGAATGGCTGAATTTACCAGGCCCCCCTGACTTAGTGCAGCAGGCAGCTGTTGAAGTCTTGGTCAGTTTTTTCAGTATTCTGGTGGTTTTTTCCTTGGGCTATTTGGGGTCTTGCCTTTAAACATGTACAGTTAGAAGTCACCCAAACATCTTAAGAGAAAATTTTATGTAGATTTTAGGACTCCTTACGTTTTCGGTTTCTCCTGTCAGGGAGTTTCCTCCTTGATTTATAGTTTTTCTAGCAACCCCAAGCTCTGACATTGGACTCCTTAGTTCATTAAGATAACCCTGTTTTCTGCTTGAGGTCTAGCTCTTGCCTTGAAAAGAATAGACTGTGCTCACAGAAGAGTAGTTGTGTTCATGTGGATCTCGTTCAGCATCATTTCTTTTTTCAAGCATGGATTCTATCCAGTTCCTATCTACTTTTCGGTCACTTTCAAATACTTCCAAACATGTTAAAAATATTTTACTTAGAATTTTTGATTTTTATCGACAGGATACTATATAGTCTGATGCAGTGACTCTGTCATTACTTGAATCCATAAGTACAGAACCAAGACTAATCCCAGTGGAATTAAATTCACAGTGTATGCGTGTTCTATTTTATCACACTTCCCAACCGACTCTGATTGGTACTTCTTAGGTATAAGA
This sequence comes from Cervus elaphus, assembly GCF_910594005.1. Lineage (NCBI taxonomy): Eukaryota > Metazoa > Chordata > Mammalia > Artiodactyla > Cervidae > Cervus > Cervus elaphus. The sequence goes on along the minus strand of NC_057843.1, from coordinate 45,753,708 downwards.
AATGAGTTTTACTAATTTCTGGTTATTTTTCAAAGCTAGATTGCCAGAAGCATTCTTCTTGGAATGTGGTACTATGCCGACAGTTTAGCTGCATTTAAATGAATTGATTCGTAGTTTGGAGGAGTAACCACATTGACTGTTTTCTCCTGTACTGATGAGTCTCTAATCCCATGATAATTTGCCTGACTTTAGTAAACCCTTCTGCTGCTTTTATGTTGTTTATATACAGAATCTGAAGTTGAAGAGTACCATATCTTGTCACTTTGAACAGGGTTAAAGATATTTTGTACTGCAACCCCAAACTAATTTCCAAATGTTATGTTTGATAGTTCTGCTTGATAATAGACCTTTCCCAGAAATCCCTCATGTTTATAAATTTAATTTTAAGATTTGGAAAGTGTATTACTTATCTATAAGAAACTCATTTAAAATGATTATTTGCTTATTCTTTCAAATAACTCAGATTATTGGTCCTAGGGCATAACAGAGACTAATTTATAATTTCATTTTCATTATTTCAAAAAGGAAAAAATAGGTGAATTCAATTTTGGCAACTGTCTTCAGAATTGTTTCATATCAATGTGAGGAGATAGTTTGATATGCAGCTTCATCAAATTATGAATTGTTGGTTGAGTCATATAATGAGAAGATTATAAAAGGTGTGTCCTACTTTAAGAGTACTCAGTATATGAGAATGTAACTGCTAGTTTGTTAAGTTTAAGAATGGCTACTCATTTTAAGAATGGCCACTCATTTTAGATTAACTTTTTAAAATTGGAGTATAATTATTTTACAATGTGGTGTTTTTGCTCTACAACAAAGTGAATCAGCTATGTGTATATATCTATCTTCTTCCTTTTGAGCCTCCCACCCACCCACCCTCTAGCTCATCACAGAGCACGGAGCTGAGCTCCCTGTGCTATATAGCAGCTTACCATTAGCTATATATTTTATACGTGGTAGTGTTTAAACATCAGTGCTACTCTGTCCCACCCTCCCCTACCTTCTCTGTGTCCACATGTCCTTTCTCTACATTTCCGTCTCTATTCTGCCCTGCAAATAGGTTCATCAGTACCAAGAACAACTACTCATTTTATACAGTATTGTTTTCTTAATGTGGTTTTATGTCAGTGGTCTTCAGATATACATAAAATGTCATCTAAAAGTTTGCTTTGCCAATCTTCTACTGCGGATTTTAGGAGAGTGTTAAATTTACTGCAATCTATGATAATCTGTGCTAATTAGCAGGTCTTGCCAAAAAGGAAAGCTAACTCCAAGTCCCCAGTGAGCCAGGACTATGACTCATGTTTACAGACTTATTAATATGCGTTCATGTCACTAAAATTGATTATGGTTGCTGTTATCCATAATTTCTGGTTATCCATAATCTCCTTTCTAATATTTCCTAGTTCATTGTTCATTTCATTTCATTATGGTGGTTAAAATTTCAGTTGTGATTGCATTTTGTATTGTGGGGCAAAATTCTATCATGTTATCTTTAACAGTTAACATTTTATTGAGTGATATTTTAAAGAGTTCAATTTTGGTATGTATGCCTGTGTGCTCAGTCACAGTTGTGTCCAACTCTTTGCAACTCTATGGACCATAGCCCACCAGGCTCCTCTGTGGGATTTTCCTGGCAAGAATACTGAAGAGGGTTGGCATTTCCTCCTCCAAGGGATCTTCCTGACCCAGGGTTTGAACCTGTGTCTCCTCATTGCAGGTAGATTCTTTACTGCTGAGCCACCTGGGAAGCCCATTGGTATGTATGTATGGTGTAAATTAATAAAAGGGTTTATAGAACCCTTTTTAAAGAAAAAGATGAATAGATGAAAATTACATAGTAATTAGGATGTTAGTTGGTGAGGGCTTGAACTTGTCATCCTTATAGAAATATAAAGGAAGTAATATTTAAGGTAATTAGATTAAAGAAAGAAAGAATATCTAATGAGGCTTGATAACTAGATGAAAATGGCTATGGTGGAGCAGTGCAACAGGGAGGCAATTTGAGGAGAAAAATGAGTACTGAAGAAGAAATAGATTAGCTAAGAGAAAATACAATTTGAGATAAAGGATTGTAGTTTAAGGATCCGGCCATGGATGAAATGCATATTGGGGAGTCATTCTCATAGAAATGATAGATGAAATGTTGAAAGTAAGTAAAATAGGATTAACCATCATTTGTATTAGAACAGATGATGTTATGGTAATTCTGTGGCACAAATTTATAGAAACATTCTGTCTTAAAATATTTCAGTATGACTTATATCCCTGAGTATATTTCTGTATTAGGAATTGGCTTCTTTTTCCTAGCAGTTAGTAACTCATGTATATTAACCACAGTATAGGTTTTTAAATTTAAAAAGGAAAAAAATAATCCCTTGAGTTTACTTTGCTGCTTGCTTATTACCATTTGGCAGAAACACATGAACCAAATGTTAAGCGGCTTTAATATTAGAGCTTTGATTGATTCAAGGTCTCTCTCTGGTGAATTGCTCAGTTAGTTATGATTTTTTTCTTCTAATTTTATTACTGATTACCCTACTGCCTTGCAACAGGAACTTCTTACCTTTTAATATATCATCTCTGTTGTCATTTTATACTTAAAACTAGAAGAAGAAATAGTTTATTATTTTAGAGGACTTTATCCTCATTCCACATGCTTATCAATTCATGTTCACTTTTGATTATCATCTCTAGCTTGTCCCTTGTTAGTATATCGGAAACTGGATATTTGTTATCCCCCTTATCCTTCAGATATTGCTGCGTATTTATCTATTGAATGAATTTTTCAAATTTAAAAATGTTAGGATATTTCACACACATGAATCTGAATTTCCAGATGCTTTGGGAAAATTGGAAAATCTGGTGACACTCTGCATTAACTCTCTACCAGTTAGCACAATATTATTTGTTGTGTCGGTTTCTGTGATTCGGGAATCCAGGTGCAGCCTGACTGGCCCCTCGGGCTCAGGGCCTCTCACGAATCTATTCTCAAGGTGTGTACTGGGATTGCTGTCACTGTAAAATTTCACTGGGAGAGGATCATCCAAGTTCACTCCCAAGATTGTGGGAGGCATTCAGCTCCTCAGGGGGTGTAGGTTAAAGGCTTTCCTCGATTCATTTTTTTTTTTTTAATAAATTTATTTTTTATTGAAGGATAATGTCAAACCTCAACATGAATAAGCCATAGGTATACAAATATCCCCTCCCTTTTGAATCTCCCTCCCTATTCCCTCCCCATCCCACCCCCCTAGGTTGAACAGAGCCCCTGTTTGAGTTTCCTGAGCCACACAGCAAATTCCCGTTGGCTATCTATTTTACATATGGTAATGTAAGTTTCCATGTTACTCTTCCCGTACATCTCACCCTCTCCCCATGTCCATAAGTCTGTTCTCTATGTCTGTTTCTCCATTGTTGCCCTGTAAATAAATTATTCAGTACCATTTTTCTAGATTCTGTGTATATGTGTTAGAATATGGTATTTATCTTTCTCTTTCTGACTCACTTCACTCTGTATAATAGGTTCTAGGTTCACCCACCTCACTAAAACATACTCAAATGCAATTCCTTTTTATGGCTGAGTAATAGTTCATTGTGTTTATATACCACCTCGGTTCCTTTTTATGTTGGCCTCTTCATAGGGCAGCTCATCACATGCCAGCTTGCCTCATCAGAACAAAAATGAGAGCAGGACCAAAGTCACAGTTGTTTTGCAACTTCATCTTGGAAATGCCATCCAGATACTTTTGCTGTGTTTTTTTCATTGGACACAAGTCACTAGGTCCAGCCCATGCTCAAAGGGAAGGCCTCCATTACCCAAGGGAATGAATGCTGTCATGAGCCATTTCAAAAGTCATCGATTGCTCCCTGTTCATGCGTTTTCACAGCACAGGCGTATGTTAGCGCCGAGTCATGACAGGCTCCTTAGGAGTGGGTCATGAACTCTCTGGTCCACAGCCGACCTCCTCCAGTCGCCTTAACCTGTTTATGTTCCCTGCTGGGATTCTACACATAATTGAGTTAGTGACAATGACATTAAAACAGGGATCACAATCTTTTTTGTAGAGATGCTTTTCGACAGTTCCAAATTCCTCTTGTCTCTGCTCTGTGGAGAAAAAATAACCACATGAAGTCAGAATAGGAGATTTGAAAAGGACCAGATTTAATATAGACTAGTTGGTTAAAATATATCACTTAGTTTTGCAGAGGTTCTTTAAGTATTCTCCAAGTTTTGAATTAAACGTTATTAACATAGATATTTCAATTATTTAAAAACTGTTTAAGTATACCTACTAAAGGCATTGATATTTAATAAAAGTTGTCATACTGAGAAGCCAGCAAAGCTTATTTTGCAATACATTTTAAAGTATTCTAAATATGTTATTAATTAAAAGCTTGTGGCACTGTACCAGTTGTTTTTTAAGAAGTTCATTAAAATTATACATGAATGCTCAGTGCTATGAAGCATTTAGGTAGAATGGTATGAGTCAAGTTCCTCATGAAAATATGCAACTAAAATGAAATATTAACTTCATTATCAATTCATTCATATATAACACTGTAACTTTAATACCCTGCTTTCAGATTTTGGGGTTTATCAGATTATGTATTCTCATTGACTTTATAAATACATTTTTTAAAACATGAATTTATTTATGTTAATAAAATGTCACTTTTAGCTCATTTGAAGTACTGTGTAAGAATTCACCTAAAGAGTTTCACTACTAGAAAGCATAAACAGCATTCTAAGCTACTGACCTGTAATAAATTTCCTTTGGGTTAAAGAAACTTTAGCAAGAAATATTTCCAGTATAAGTTTTATTTTTCTTAAGCAAAACCATAAAATAATCATTTCGAATAAAAACTTACTTTTATAAAATAGTGACAAATAATATTTAAAATAAAAAACCCTGAGATACAGCAAGTTTTCAAAGTGTCTTTTTGAAAATCATCTAAGATTTAATATGCATAGTGTAGTTTACAACTTAGAGATTATTAATTATCCAGTTGTATTATTATGTTACTGGACCACCACATTCAATTAACCAGAATTTGCTATTTCCTGACCATACCATTGGAAAAGACCCTGATGCTGGGAGGGATTGGGGGCAGGAGGAGAAGGGGACGACAGAGGATGAAATGGCTGAATGGTATCACCGACTTGATGGACATGAGTTTGAGTAAACTTCGGGAGTTGGTGATGGACAGAGAGGCCTGGCATGCTGCAATTCATGGGGTTGCAGAGTCAGACACGACTGAGCGACTGAACTGAACTGACCATACAGTGTAGCAGAGTTTATTTTATAAGCACTGTATCTACAGTAGCCTATGTAGATACTTGTTTTATTTATAGTAATCTATGTAAATACTTGTTTTATTTAACATGTTGGTTACTATTTTTAAGATACTACTTTAATGATAAGAAATGTAAAAAGTATGCTGAGTATCTCCTGGGATTCCTCTTGTTAGGTATTTTGCCCCCTCTAGATAGAATTTTGTAGAGAATTGTGGCTGCTATGTGCAGTAACAAAGTTAGCAAATCAAATCAGCATTCTTCGAGAATATTTATTACATATGTGTCAAAATAAATATGTGGCTAGTTATCTGAACATTAATGAAAAGTTTATTGTGCTTGTAAGCATAGGTATTTTTAAGAGTTCATAGTATAACTTTTTTTGATGAGTTTCTGTTGTATAGTATTTCCTTTTGTTTCACCTCATTTACCACTCCAACACGGCAGTGGCTTTGTTGTATTTTCTGTAGATGTGCCACATTGTTAAGGAACCTGATACCTAAAAGAAATTGCATCATCCCATGTTTCATGCTAACCCCTTCCCAACGCTGATAAAAATCCCCTCACTCCACACAGAGTTCATCACTAGAATCAGGGTATTACTGACTTCCTGGTTGAAACCCCGAGTTCTATCTTAAATGGCAGATAATTAGTGACAGGCATTTGCACCTGGATATGGGAATCTAATTGCCATTTATAACCCTTCGCTACAATAAAGTATATTCTAAATGTGACTCTAGCTTAGAGTTGAAGTTTTAGAATCCCACCAGTTAAAGCTGAAGATGTGCCGGTACTCTGGTATGCAAACAGGTTTGTGATTATCTTGTCAGTCAATACTTCTAATACAAGTGGCATCCTAGTCTCAGAGTTCCTTTTTTTCCCAATGAGTATAACATTTGTTTTTATGAGAAATTTTATAAATTTATGTGAAATTTATAAATCATCAATTTGAATCTTTCTCACTGTCATTTGACATCCTTGGTTCTTATCCTACTGTTGCTTTGTACTCAGATTCCAACTATCTCATCCAGGACAGACACTTAGGCCTCACATGCAATGTACTGTATCCCTCCAGTGGGTACCATTCACAAAGACTGTCACTTGACTGGTCTCCCGACCACCCCAAACTGTGCGCAGTATTCAGCCAGCACAGTGGCACAGTGGATTGTCTTTTAGCCTATTTGGATGGGCCAGTTTAGCCTGTCAGGATGGTTTTCTCCTCTCACACTTTCCCTCCCTATACTGTATCCATTATAGCCTTTGGATACACGTGCCTCAGCATTAGCTTTCGAGAATACCCATCACCATGGTTCCTGCTTCTCTGAGATGGAGAAATCAGAAATGTATTCTGGACTCTATTATACCATATTGAGAATTTCCTGTATTACAAAAATATTGGCAATAATAAATTCTAAGATTTCAGAGATGTTGTGATCATTAACAGTATAATACCTGGTAAGTGGCTGACATTCAGTAAATAATGCTCATTATCTTTCTTTTCATCCAACTAATTAGTATAAGCTTCTGAATTTGGCAATGCCATTTATGTATAAATTAATACAGTGACTATAAATAACCATTTTTATTTCATTAAAATAGGTCCCACATTAACTAAAAACCTTTTGTTAGCCTAATTGAGTTACCTGTGTTCTTAAAAGTTATTTAACTACACCACATAAAAAAATGCTGCAATTTAGTTTTTCAGAAATCCAGAATACAATTATTGCTCTGATTATCCAACGTTAGTGAGATGCTCCTGTGTGTGGTCTGATAGCCATGAATTGCTTGCATGAAGGATTCACTAGGACTGTGCATAAAGAATATATTTTGGGTTGCTATGTCAGGAACTATGCTGCAGCTGCTACCAGGCTATGATTTGTGGGGAGTTAGCTTTCTTCTATTGTCTTTCTAAATGTGGGTATTTTTTTTCTCACTATTTTTCTCCTGGTCTACCAGCTTACACCCAACAACTCCTTCAAATTAAAACTCAGAATATGATGCATCCAAAAAGTTTTCTATATTTGTACCAAGGTTTATGAATACTTATGTTTGAGTTATTGGTTGGTCAGCATACAGCAAGTGCTCATAAATGCTCCTTTAAAAAAATTCAGAAACCATGAAACACATTTTTACCTTTTTCTGTGTGGAGACAGTATCCTACATTCTGGGGTCATGCATGTATCTTTTTTCCTCAGAATACAGAAAGAGTATAGATGAAATTTACTCTAGTATTTAAGGGGATAAGTGATTTGATGCAAGATACCTACGGTATGTATTGATTTGTTTTTTATGGTTGCATATCATTTTGATTACCCATGGCAATGGTTTTAACCCCTCTTTAATTTCCCTTTTACCCAATTTCAACTTCATTTGAATATCTAAGTTATAAAGCATATGAAGTAAAGCTTCTGGAGTTGAAACTGCATCTTCTTGGCTACTTTGAGCCCTAATTGTATCCCCAAGGCTAAGTTCAGTTGTTTGAGCTTTGAGATATTCCATACCAACTCTTCTTGACCAGTTGAAATATTGAAAAATCATCAAATAATTATTTTATTCTGTCTACTTTATGCTTTAAATCACATTAGATACCACTGTACAAATATAGAAAATTATAAGATCTAATCATGTCTTTACAGATGCTACTTAAGAGATGATATAAGGGTGAACAATCAAGCATAAATAATTGAGAATAACTACATCACAGTTCTGGGGATTCTTGCTGTTGATATGCTTCATGGATGCTGCAAAGCTGGAGATAATAAATAATAGGTAACTTTTATTCAATAGTGTCAGGCACTTCTCTTGCCTTATCTTATCATCATAACAGCTATGCATCTCTCCTCCTTTACATATGAGGAAACTGAGGCTTAGAGAAGTTAAGTGCCTTGCCCATATGCACCAGAGCAGAGTTTTCGAAGTTCACACTATGATTATTATACTTTGCTGGCATTCAGACTTGCCCATATGTGAGAATGGAAGGTCTTGGCATCTGGAGCATGGTGATGGGGATGAATTTATTAGCATGACAGCATTCAAGGTAGCACTTAAAATACAAATGTGATTCGTGGTATAATGCTATACATGAGACTATAAAAATAAAAAAATCAACTGAATAATTTTTTGTATTTTGGAAGCAGTTTTATATACATTATCACAGATATGAAATTATCATGATTAGCTAATGTTTTAACAGATATTGCTATTCACATTGGAAAGATGAGGATATATACCAAAAGACTTTAAATGACTTGTCTGTCCTAAGTCACAGGACTAGGAATAGATTGAGAAATAGAAATCAATCCTGGGCTCCTTTGGAGCCCTTCCACCAAGGTTTTCTTCAGAACTGTAAAACAGAATAAAAAAATGGGTATTTTGTGGGCTGCCTAAATACTTTTATTAGTAGCAATTTTCAGTTCATAATAATGCTTCATGCTTGTCAAAGAAATACTGTACGGAAATTAAACATTAATTACTTGGACATGGAGACTTTATTCACACCTAGTTTTCATTTTTTACAGATATCTTTCAAATACCCCTGAAATTAAACTTGAACCCCTTAATTATTTGATCATATTTTCCCCAGTAACAAATGTGGAAGAATTCAAACCTGCTTGCATGAAACCTAATGGCAGTCACCCAGATAATAGTAGTTACTGGCCATCTTTAGTCTTATGTGCCGGGGTCCAGCCTTGGCAGGATCCAGGGGGTACCCTCAGGATGAACGGCGTTGGCGAGAGAGAGAGAGACCAGACTGGGGGTGTCTGGCAGGGTCTGGCAATGCTTTTATTTTTTACCGTAGCTTTTATACCCTAAATTAGTACATTTCTAAGGGGAAGATAGTTTAACATTACATCAGCTTGTTCTTCACGAAACCAGGGTGTTTTCTGCATACTTCTTTGTTTATGAGGATCTTGTACATTATCTTCTGGCCTTGGGGACTATTAACATTTTATGCAAGTCAGGTGAATGTAAACCTATTTTCCGTTTCTGTGGTGACCTTAACTGAAAGGTAGCAGTCTCATAGGGCAACAGTACAGAGTAGAAGTATAACCATGTTAACACAAAAATTAATCCTTCTGCAGAAGTTGTCAGTTGCATTTATCTAAGAAGTTTACCCCACACAGACTCTGCGACTTTGTGAGGCAGCCTCTGCCTAGCACTCCTGGCTGACAATTAACAACCATCTCATTATTACTACACTAGGGCTAAGCTCTTATTTTTCTAGATCTATAACTATATTAACAATGGTTTCCATAACACAACCTTAGAACATTAAGAGCAAAAACACAGCAAGCAAATGTTAACCCAATAACCACTTTTAGAATAATTTTTCTTATGTTTTCTAATAGGACTCCTTCACCCCCAAAAAAGGCTCTATGTCTATTAGGGCCTTTATATGATCAGGTTCTTTATGCTATTTTATGATTAGGGTATTATAAGCAATCATGCATATTAGTACCAAGGGCATAGACACATTTGTCAAACAAACTAAAATACCAGCAAAGGAATTTAAATTAAAACACTCCTTTCACCCTGGATAATCACATAAAATACCATCACCCAGGAAACTTATTGATTAAAGTTCTAAATTGATTCTTATTTGGAAAGAGATCGGGGAATGCCTTCTGCCTGTGTCACAGAAATTAGGAAGTAGTCTATTGAAGCAAGCATCGGAAAGACAGATATCGTCTTTAAGGTGAGTGCTGGGGGCAGCTTTTCGGAATCCCTGAAAACCTGATCCACCTTGCCTGTCAGGTTTTCTCCTCATGACCTTGTCATGGGTGGGATCTTGCATGCCGGCTCCTAGCACTTATGATCAATCAGTTCTTGAGTATTAATAAATTAGTTAAGAACACTTTCCCTCTTGGCTCAAAATTTCAGAAAAAAACCCACCTCAGTCACATGTTGAGCTCTTGATTATTTGATACCCCATGGCCTGTTAAGGCTGAGTAAAAGATCAGGATGAAACATGAAGTGTCCTAGTTAAATACCCTACTCACAACCTGGGACAAGTTGGACTTTCAGAGAGGCTGCAAAGATGAGCGAGAAGCCAGAATATAGATAGGGGATTGAGGACACTTTGGCCTCTTCATTCTGATCACCTAGTAGCTTTTTCTCAGCACAGCATAACTTTTCCTTGGCTAGTGCCATCAATAGTCATTCCCACCCTTGTTGATATCCAGAGGCTCATCATCATTTCCCAAACAAATTCAACTGAGTAAAGCTATAGAGCAGCCAGCACAGCTTCAGACAGGACTAGCTCCCTGAAGGGCTGCATTCCTGTTCTGCTACTTAATGTTAAATACCACACATAGCTGTCACTCATGAACTGATTCTCCTTATATTCTTTCTGGAAGCAGGGAAGAGATAATAATTAATACATTACAACATTTTTAAAACATTGATAGACCCTCTTCGGAAGATGCTGGTAGGTACAGATTGTTTCTGAAGCAAAGCTAACTTCCGATGGGAATTCAGAGGTTGTTGGAGAGATAAAAGAAGAGTTGAGGGAACCTAGGAACAGTATGTGTTTTCTTTAAGATACACAGAATTAAAAAACAGGCTATATTATTTAAACCTTTTGAAACACTGATTTATTGCTTTTGAGTTGAAAATCAGTGGTTGACTTGTCCTGCACTCTCCCATTTGGTTGTAGTGTTAGTATCTTATTGCATATTTACCTAGTGAATTTTGTCCCAGAAGCTGTCAATGTGACTATTACTGCAGATAAAAATCCTCCTGTATCCTTGGAAAGCAAATACATCTCTGCTGGAGGCAACATTACCTGGGGAGGCCGAGTCTATGATGTGGCTGCTCGGTTAGCTTGTTCTAGCATGCTGGGTGCTTAGGCATCCCTAGAAGTACTAAGATTAGATGGTTATCCACATTGGTTGCTCTCCAAACTCACCTTTCCCCAGTGATTTTTCCCCCCATATAACATTTAAATAAAATCCTAACTTGATGTCAAATCTTCAGCTTCTCCTTAATAAAAGCTGAGACATCCAGCCTCAGTACCACAAGAAAGTAGATGCTGTGTTCCAGGAAAGATGGAGAAGTAACATAAACAGCAGGTCCTAACAGCTAGTCCAAGTGTAAAATCTTGGATCTGATATTTGGAATGGACTTCTGCTATAGTGGAAATATCTTTTGAAACTATAGTCTTAGATTCTGTCCACGCTGGCCAAAAATGAGTGAAATAACTGGGTTGATTTGGTTATGATTTTGCAATAAAAAATATAAGCAGACAGGATTTCCCTGGTGGTTCAGTGGTTAACATTCTGCTTCCAGTGCACAGGGTATGGGTTCAATCCCTGACTGGGGAACTAAGATCCCACATGCTGTGTGGCATGGCCAAAAATTAAATAAAATAAAATTTAAAAGCGATACGCACAGTGAGAAAAATAAAATTCCAAAGGAAAATCATTATCAAATTACCATTCTCATTTAATGAAGTATGTGGCAGTATCTAGATCACTGTATGTATGAGAGAGAGAATGAGAATATGGTTAGTTAGCATCTTTAAGAAGAAAAAAGGGAGAAGGTGCATGTTTGTCAACTTGGTTATTGCCATTATTTTTCTGCCTGAACAATTCTTTCATTTATTAACAAAGCTTATTTTCTTGTTATGTGAAAGGCAGTTCTTCAAAATATGCCTTGTCCTCTCTCACATGTGGGCAAAGATGTGTAGGAAGTTACATGATGGTTTCTTCAGTTCTTAGTTTTATAACTTATAATTTCTGTGACTCTAGACATTTTCTCTCTCTGAGCCTCTGTGTCCTCACCTAAGAAATGGAGAAACACTTTCCTCACGAGATTTTTGTGAGGATTTAATAAGCATATAGTAAAAAGATCACAAATATGTCAGAAGCCTTCGAAGATGATATAAGTGGGTATTTGAAGACATGTCAGTTCCTTTGCTTACCATATCAGCTCTGTTGACAAAAAATTAATCAGTTGATCTAAAAAAGAAATAGAAAATTTTATTTGAGTCATATTGAGGATTATAATCCTGGAAAGCCCCTCAGAATGCTGCAAGAACTATTCTACCCATTTGAAGTAAAAGCATAGTTATAAGTTTTTTGAGACAAAGGGCTGTACATTAAATGATATATTAATATTACCAACAGTTCAGCAATCCAGATCATCAAGTAGAAAGTGGTGGGTCATATGAACCCTTAAAAGATCAAGATGGAAGAGTATCTTTAGAAGAATTGTCTTGTTGGAGTGAGGGAAATGTTGCTCTTTATGGTTAAACAGGTATTTCTGCTGCTAGGGAGGCTTGGTCAATGTATAATGCAGATATGACGTGCACAGTAGAGGGGAGAAGGGAGGCCAAAGGGCAAAGATGTTTTCTGTTTAAATTTTTCTTCTCTTTCCATGAAATATGAATTTTACTTCAAAGCTCTTAATGTAGAATTTGGCTTCTATTGACATTAGTCCTGATTCACAGTCATGTGGAAGATTGTTTCAAAATTATGTACTAGGGAAGATCTGGTTTTTTGGTTTGGATTGCAGACAATACTAATGACTTTGGATCATTTATTCAAGAGATCTATGATTTCCAAGACTCTTTTCATTTAGATACTTTCCTTAATTAATTCCCAGTTGTTACTTTCCTAATTCTTTATATATAAAAATTCCATTGCAATTATAAATGAGACAATAAATATATATCTGTATATAGATTGAATAGAAAGTTATACCAATGGGCATATTCTGACACTCTGTTTAAGGTATCAAAGAAATAAATTTCACAGGGAAGAGCAAATTCACTATTTTGAACATGACAAAAGCAATGGGAATAAAATCCAGAACTTGATGTTAGGTCTTTACTACAGTTTTTTAGTCAAGGCAATTTTGATTGTCACAGAGCCCACTCTAGCTAGCTTAAGTAAAGAGATTCATTGTAATGGGGGAAAAAAAAAAAGAGAGATTCATTGTATGTTTCTAGTAGTTAATTTCATTGTCATCCAAGATCAGGAAGTAAATTACAGCCAGACCTTATGGGCATCACAACTGGATAGCCAAATATAAGATTCTTCTTTCTCCCTTTTAGGTTGCATGGTTCTTCATTTTGTCTTCTCTCTGATCTTAGTGTGTCAACTTCATTTTGTTTTCTTAACCAATTTCTTTGGCTTGCTTGTGTTGGATATGGCTTAGCAAAGTCATTTCTTTTCTGTGGCTTTTCATTATTGATGCCTAGATGCAACAGATAACATCTTTTTGTATCTTGGCTCAAATTCTCATAATCTCATGGGTTGTTTGGGGTCAAATACCCATGTCTGATCCATTTGGTAATTTTTATTGGGAAGGGTACAGACAACTAACCATATCTAGTAAAACCCTTACTAGTTTAGTAAACTTGAAAAAGATTCAGATTAATTTTGTCATCTGAAAAAATGTGGAGAACTACTTTCTTCAACTTCAACTACTTGCAGCCATGAAATTAAAAGACACTTACTCCTCTTTCCTTGGAAGGAAAGTTATGACCAACCTAGATAGAATATTAAAAAGCAGAGACATTACATTGCCAACAAAGGTCTGTCTAGTCAAGGCTATGGTTTTTCCAGTGGTCATGTATGGATGTGAGAGTTGGACTGTGAAGAAAGCTGAGCGCCAAAGAATTGATGCTTTTGAGCTGTGGTGTTGGAGAAGACTCTTTTTTTTTTTTTTTTTTTTAATTTTTATTTATTTATTTATTTATTTTTCTGTCATACATTGATATGAATCAGCTATAGATTTACACGTATTCCCCATCCCGATCCCCCCTCCCACCTCCCTCTCCACCCGATTCCTCTGGGTCTTCCCAGTGCACCAGGCCCGAGCACTTGTCTCATGCATCCCACCTGGGCTGGTGATCTGTTTCACCATAAATAGTATACATGCTGTTCTTTTGAAATATCCCACCCTCACATTCTCCCACAGAGTTCAAAAGTCTGTTCTGTATTCTGTATCTCTTTTTCCGTTTTGCATATAGGGTTATCGTTACCATCTTTCTAAATTCCATATATATGTGTTAGTATGCTGTAATGTTCTTTATCTTTCTGGCTTACTTCACTCTGTATAAGGGGCTCCAGTTTCATCCATCTCATTAGGACTGATTCAAGTGAATTCTTTTTAACGGCTGAGTAATATTCCATGGTGTATATGTACCACAGCTTCCTTATCCATTCATCTGCTGATGGGCATAATATCCCCAAATCAATCAATGTAATACACCACATTAACAAATTGAAAGATAAAAACCATATGATTATCTCAATAGATGCAGAGAAAGCCTTTGACAAAATTCAACACTCATTTATGATTAAAACTCTCCAAAAAGCAGGAATAGAAGGAACATACCTCAACATAATAAAAGCTATATATGACAAACCCACAGCAAGCATCACCCTCAATGGTGAAAAATTGAAAGCATTTCCCCTGAAATCAGGAACAAGACAAGGGTGCCCACTCTCACCACTACTATTCAACATAGTGTTGGAAGTTTTGGCCACAGCAATCAGAGCAGAAAAAGAAGTAAAAGGAATCCAGATAGGAAAAGAAGAAGTGAAACTCTCACTGTTTGCAGATGACATGATCCTCTACATAGAAAACCCTAAAGACTCTACCAGAAAATTACTAGAGCTAATCAATGAATATAGTAAAGTTGCAGGATATAAAATTAACACACAGAAATCCCTTGCATTCCTATATACTAACAATGAAAAAACAGAAAGAGAAATTAAGGAAACAATACCATTCACCATTGCAACAAAAAGAATAAAATACTTAGGAGTATATCTACCTAAAGAAACAAAAGACCTATACATAGAAAACTATAAAACACTGATGAAAGAAATCAAAGAGGACACAAACAGATGGAGAAACATACCGTGTTCATGGATTGGAAGAATCAATATTGTCAAAATGGCTATTCTACCCAAAGTAATCTATAGATTCAATGCAATCCCTATCAAGCTACCAACGGTATTTTTCACAGAACTAGACCAAAGAATTTCACAATTTGTATGGAAATACAAAAAACCTCGAATAGCCAAAGTAATCTTGAGAAAGAAGAATGGAACTGGAGGAATCAACCTGCCTGACTTCAGACTCTACTACAAAGCCACAGTCATCAAGACAGTATGGTACTGGCACAAAGACAGAAATATAGATCAATGGAACAGAATAGAAAGCCCAGAGATAAATCCACGAACCTATGGACACCTTATCTTTGACAAAGGAGGCAAGGATATACAATGGAAAAAAGACAACGTCTTTAATAAGTGGTGCTGGGATAACTGGTTGACCACTTGTAAAAGAATGAAACTAGAACACTTTCTAACACCATACACAAAAATAAACTCAAAATGGATTAAAGATCTAAATGTCAGACCAGAAACTATAAAACTCCTAGAGGAGAACATAGGCAAAACACTCTCCGACATAAATCACAGCAAGATCCTCTATGACCCACCTCCCAGAATATTGGAAATAAAAGCAAAACTAAACAAATGGGACCTAATGAAACTTAAAAGCTTTTGCACTACAAAGGAAACTATAAGTAAGGTGAAAAGACAGCCCTCAGATTGGAGAAGACTCTTGAGAGTCCCTTGGACTGCAAGGAGATCCAACCAGTCCATCCTAAAGGAGATCAGTCCTGGGTGTTCATTGGAAGGACTGATGCTGAAGCTGAAACTCCAATACTTTGGCCTCCTCATGCGAAGAGTTGACTCATTGGAAAAGACCCTGATGCTGGGAGGGATTGGGGGTAGTAGGAGAAGGGGATGACAGAAGATGAGATGGCTGGATGGCATCACCGACTCGATGGACATGAGTTTGAATAATCTCCGGGAGTTGGTAATGAACAGGGAGGCCTGGTGTGCTGCGATTCATGGGGTCACAAAGAGTCGGACACGACTGAGCAATTGAACTGAACTGAACTTTCTTCAAAGTATAATGTGAGAACCAAAGTCAAATACTGTTAGGTAAGGTGTATAGAATTCTATCTATAGCAAGGGAGTCTCTCTAAGGATTACTGATTAGTGAGTAAGTTGAAGTGTTTGGCAGCTGGTATTCCCAAGTCTATAGCTACTCCTCTTTACATTCACTCCAGCTCATCTTAAGGACATAATTCCCAATCATGCTATAAGACATGAAAGCTAATGAAATTGTATCTCTGAAGAATAAATAGAGACCACACTGTGTTTGAATTACTGGGGTGTGAAAACAGGACAAATTAGCTTGATCTGCAGAGGGAAAAAAAATAACTATTTGTGTTCCCAAATGTTGAAATATATTTAATAACTATCCAATCTTGACAGTTAGAATGTATCACCTTTTTTACTTAAAAAAGGCAAAAATAGTTAGAAATATTGCAAAAAAAGATAAATGAAGTGGCTGATCTGTTTGTCAGCAAGCACACTTTTTTAGATGAACTATTATCTTCTACTTGAACTAACCACTTCTTTTTATCAGGTCAATTTACTCAATTTGTGCTTTGCATTTTTAAAAAAGGTTTTTTGGTTTGTTTTTGTTTTTTGTTTACTTTGAAAATGATGGACTCTGGGAAGAATTGCTTAACTGTGCAACTCATCATTTGGAAAATATATCAGAATGTAGAGATCAGGCCAAAAGTAAACAAAAAATAATTAAATGGTTGATCTGGTGCTTTTACATGAAATCCTGGGCTAAATGTCTTACTTAGTGTAGTTTGTTTTTTAATGGTCTCTGTTGACCTCATAAAATGTAAATTGGAAAAAGATAACTGCTTTTTTTATGTCTTGTTCCCAAAAAGCTATTCATGAGATAGGACTCGACACTTTTCTTGTAACACCTCACTGACACAGAACATGTTGGCATAGCCTAACTCTGCTAACCTGAGGCAATATGACTAGCAGAGATGTCATTTCTAGGGTAACATATCAGGTTGAATAGCTAGTTATATATGAAGATGCTTAATGAATTTTCATTTAAGAGATTTACTGCAATCTTAAAACATTTTGAATAACAATATTCATTCCAACAACTATGACATCATCATCTGACTGTACAGTCATTTGAATCACCGTGAAATATCTGTGCAAAATTTACAGGTCAGTATTTATTTAACGTCCCAGTGAGGTCTCTCTTGTCCTCTAAGATGGCTTATGGCCAAATGAATGACAACTGACTTTAGTAATCTAAAATGTTTAGGGCATGAAAGCTACTAAACATTATGACTAATAAACTAGATGAAATACATGGTATACCATTATTCTTCATACAAAAAATCCAGGTTGTCTGTACAACCAAAATTATTTGATGAAAGTTTCCGTAAGTCAAAGCTCTTGCCAAACCATAGGCTACTTCATCTACAACTTCTTACTAAGCACTTAGTTTTCCTACTTCAGCTTTTTCCTATGAAGCTTGTATAAACCTATTAATGTCTTCTCCCTCACCTCATTTTTTTCCTTTCTGTTGTATCTTCTGGTTGTATGCTTTTAAACTTTTTCTTATATATTAATTATGCATCCTCAACTAGATTATGAACACCTTGAGAGTGCGAATCATTTCTTGCATCTCTTTACTAAAAGTTGCTTATCAAATTAATGTACATGTACTCAGTAAATACTTTCTGAATAAGAATGTTTTATACACAATAGCCTCAGCTCAGACGCCCTCAACAGCTCATAGACAATCTCTCAGGTCTAATATATTTACCAAAAAGTTCTTTTTATAGTAACTATTGACATTTAGTTGATGAAAGATATGTATAATACAATTTATATCCTATTAGCCAATGCATAAAATTTTTAAATGTTTATTTTTGTGTTCCTCATGTCTTATGACATAGGATTGAAAAGTCTCATGAATGCCTCTTATAAAAGTGATATTATACATATTCAGTTTCATGTTACTGAATTTTTATTTGTACGATTTCAACTAAGTAGGTTAAGCAAGGAAGAGATTAAAATCTTCTGCTTTAGAACAATGGATGTGACTGAACTTGTAACAGAGATCAGGGAAGCAAAGAATGGAAGTTAAGAGAAGAGTTTCAAAGTGATTAGTATATCCTGGCAAGAGATGACTATGATGATGTCAGAGTCTAGTTGAGTGGCTTTGAGGGTGGAGAAAGGTGGGTAGATTCAAAGAATATTTAGTAGGTAGAATAAAAAATTTTGGTTGAATTTCAGATATGGTGAGGGGAAAGAGAGGATGGTTTTTGTTTCGAAAGATCCCTCTGGCTCATTTGCAGAGTGATGAGAAGAAAAAGAAGAGCCTGGAAGAAGTATGGGTTGGTTTGTTAGGGAGTTACTGTTGTTGTCCATGATGGCAATTTGGATGAAGATGAAAGCAAGTGGGATGGACAGAGGTGGACTGATTTAAGAGAGATACTGTGTTTAGAGGGTTAAAAACAAGAATTGATGACGGCTTAGATATAGGAGAGCGATTAAGAAGAATGAAGTGTCAAAGGTGGCCCTAATGCATGGGTGGCTGGATGAATCATTTGCTGAGGTAGGGAGTTGTGGAAGAGGATCTTATTTGGGAGAAAGATCAAAAATTTATTTTTGGGATGTTGATCTTGAGATAACTTTGGAACATTCAGGAAGATTTTTCAAGTAGGTGAGTGAATATGTAAGTCTAGAGCTATGAAGGATTTGGCTGGAGATGCACTATTATGAGTCATCATGTATAGTTGACAATTAAAGGCATGAGAGTGGATGAGATTGTCAGAGAAAAGAGAGGACTGACAGTTGAGCTTAGAAAAATTTTAGCCTTTACCCACTAGGTCGAGGAAGTTACACCTGAAAAGGAGATAGAGGAGAAATTGTCAAGGTTTGAGCACTGGGGCTCAAATCTGTCATTGGGTTGGAGCAATGACAAAAAAAGTGATAGAGTGTACGGGATATTCATAGAAGGGGGTTTTTCCTTCTCTCATCTCTGACTGACATTGGTATTTTCTTATTTCCATACTATCTGTTGATCTGATTCATTTGTGGAAACTATTCTGATAAGCAGAGAATTCTGTTTCATGAGCAAATTGCTCAGTGCTTAGACCATAGAAAATATATTTGTTTTTAATTAACATTGCAAATATGTTTGTAACACCCGAATAGAGGAAATACAATTCTAGAACTAATGTCATTCTATCCTGCCACTCTTTTTAAAGAATTTTCACAATTTAGGGAAAACAGTATTTTGGAACAATTATGGCCTGGAAGATAGCCCCTCCTGCTTACTCGGGTCTTTATTCCTCTAGATTTATCAGAAGTTATCTCTTCTCTGCTCTTTGCTTGCATTTTCTAATTATATATCACGGTTCTTAAAATAACAGTTATTTTAACATAATAAAATATGTTTTTTTCAAGCTAGAATTTTGTAATTCCTCCTTTTTAGGCATCACGGGAACCAGCAGTAATGGCCCAGGGAGTGTATGTTCTCACCTCTCCAAATTTCCTTCCTGTTTCGTGCAGTAATAACCATTTGCTAAGGATCGTTTACTTGTTGCCAAAGTAATGGAATGTCTGAGGCTGAGATTAACATTTTTAATAGTAATGTTACATTAATTTAATAATATTATCTTGCAAAGTAAATGTAGCATTTGGCCATGGAGAAAACCATGAAGCCCAGCTCATTAATTTGTTCACTCATGGTTAATTATGTGAATAAAAAAATTAGAACTATACTCAGAAATAAAAAGGAACGGTCTACTGATAGAAGCAGCAAAATGATGAATCTCAGAATTATTAGGGCTTCCCTGGTGGCTCAATCAGTAAAGAGTCTACCTGCAATGCAAGTTACCTGGGGTTGATCCCTCGTTTGGGAAGATCCCCTGGAGAAGGAAACGGCAACCCACTCCAGAATTCTTGCCTGGAGAATTCCATGGACAGAGGAGCCTGGCGGGCTACAGTCTATGGGGTCACAAAGAGTCGGACATGACTGAGTGACTAACTTCACTTTCAGAACTATTATGCTTAGTTAAAGAAGCCAAGCAAAATAGAATACATGATGTATGATTTTATTTCTGTAAGATTTTAGAAAATACAAATGTATCTATAGTGACAGAACAGGTTAGCAGTTTCTGGGGCTTGGGGCTGAGGGTAGGGAAGAAGCCTGGAATGTGTCACCAAGGGACTGAAAGAAACTTGAGGAGCTGATAGAAATATTCATTATTTTGATATGGTTATGGTTTCAAATGTCAGGACTAATCAAACTGAACACATATTTAAAGTTTGTCTTACTTTGGTAAATTTTATTTTTTAAAAAACTAAGTAACAATAAAGATCAAATTTGCTCACCCTTCAGACTCTCCCTTTCTGTATTCCTTTTATTTTAGAGATGAGGAGACTGAAAGCAAAGGACAGTATATCTTATGAAAGTTTCTCTGCCTAGTGTTAGGGCTGGTTGGTTATGATTAGATTGCAATTTCTCAACAACTGCCCTCCAACAGAGTATCTCCTCCTCCTCAGAACCTTATCTAGTGAGAGAAAGAGGCCTTGAAATACTACATCCCTGGTGGTTAAAGGAGAGCTGTGTATGTTGTGAACATTGTTTTTGAAAAATGAAAAACTTTACTTACCACTCAGACGTCCTTTAATTACATGCAGTAAAATCTCATCAGTGTGGAGTTGTGGAAGCTCCATGCAAATTTGTAATAAGTTAAAATTTAATATTTTTAAAGGAAAATGTCATTTTAGCTGTCAAAGATAAGTGATATATTAGTGGAACATAGTTAGATTTGCAGTTAAGCCTCTGTTATATAATGTCTCATATTTTAAAACCTCTGATTTTGACTACTTTTTAATAACTTGGAATTCAATAATAAATGCATTTCTGAATTGTTACAAGTCTGTAATAATAGATTTGTCTTAGAAAGCTTCACTTTTTCCCAGTCTGTTTAGAATGTTGAAACCCAACATTCTGCCTGCAATTTTTCTAGGATGTATTCAAAGGATTCATTTTTGTTTGTGTTTTAGATGGGCCAAAATTTGATGAACATGATTAATGTTATCTTTTGATAACTTCTTAACTTTGAATACTTCCTTAAAAAATAAAAATTAGTTCATTGGGTAAAAGAAGAATGAATGAGAGCAGCAGTTCAAAATGTAATTAGAATTAAAATGACAGGATTTTTTGCCATTGTATATTTTGAATAATTTATTTTCTTGACTCTATGGAAAACACAAAAGTTGTTTATATTGATCAATCATTTTCTATTTAACATGACATTGTTATCATTCTAGCCAAGATACTTGCCATTCCTTTTCTGCTAGAAAGAGTTGATTGACCTCTTGTGCACTCATTTTTTGAACCTCTAGTATCAGCCTTCACGGGCGTGCTGCAGTGCAGATGTAATACGATAGGACAGAATTACATCCTGTTGTTAAGAGTGCATCATTGATGTCTTCTGGAGAAGGGAGCAAAGCATTGACAGAAACCAAAAAGCAGAGGAAATATGGCTTACCTATAACCTCAAAGTCATCCTTGCCCCTCAGAGGTGGAGATATCATTATGTGTAGACTGTCTTAATAGAAAAAATACTTTAGAAGTAATATTGTAGACTTATGAATGACTTTACTCATCTGAAAAGCATAGAAGTCCATGTATAAACAATATCACATGATATCTGTCTTTATCTAACTGACTTCACTTGGTATGATAAACTCAGGTCTATCCACATTTTTGCAAATGGCATTATTTCATCCTTTTTTTTGGCTGAGTGGTATTCTGGGAGGGCGGTGTGTGTGTGTGTGTACACACATACATACCACATCTTCTTTACTCATTCATCTGTCAATGGATATTTAGGTTGCTTCCGTGTCTTGGTTACTGTAAACAATAGTGCAGTGAACAGTGGGGTGCATGTATCTTTTTTTTTTTTTTAATTTTTTATTTTATTTTATTTTTTTTAAAATTAGTTGGAGGCTAATTACTTCACAACATTTCAGTGGGTTTTGTCATACATTGGTATGAATCAGCCATAGATTTACACGTATTCCCCATCCCGATCCCCCCTCCCACCTCCCTCTCCACCCGATTCTTCTGGGTCTTCCCAGTGCACCAGGCCCGAGCACTTGTCTCATGCATCCCACCTGGGCTGGTGCATGTATCTTTTAAAACCATGTTTTTTCCTCTGGGTATATGGGATTGCCAAATCACATGGTAGCTCTTTTTAGTTTTTTGAGGAACTTCCATGCTGTTCTCCATAGTGGCTGTACCAGTTTACATTCCCACCAACAGTGTAGGAGGGCTCCCTTTTCTCTACACCCTCTCCAGCATTTATTGTTTGTAGATTTTTAGTGATAGCCATTTTCTGAATGGTGTAAGGTGGTATCTCATAGTTTTGATTTTGATTTCTCTAATAGTGGTGTTGAGCATCTTTTCCTGTGCCCCTTAGCCATTTGTATGTCTTGGGCAAATATTTAGTTAGATCTTCTGTCCGTTTGTTGATTTTTTTTTTTAATATTGAGTTGCTTGAGCTGCTTTAAATTTTGCAGATTAATACCTTGTTGGTTGCTTCACTTGCAAATGTTTTCTTTCATTCTGTGGGTTTTCTTTCCATTTTGTTTATGGTGGCTCATACGATAAAGAATCGGCCTGCAATGAGGGAGAACTGACTTTGATCCCTGGTTTGGAAAGATCCCCTGGAAAAGGGAATGGCTACCCACTCTAATATTCTTGCCTGGAGAATTCCGTGGGCAGATGAGCCTGGCAGGCTACAATCCATGGGGTCTCAAAAAGTCAGACATGACAGTGACTAACACTTGTTGTGTAAAAGCTTTTGAATTTGTTATCAGTTTTCTGTTGCTGCCATAACAAATTCCCACTACCTTAATGGCTTAAAACAATAAAAATTTATTATCTTTTAAATAAATAGGTTCTGTAGGTTAGAAGTCTGACATGGTCTTTCTGGGCTAAAACCAAGGTGTTAGAATGCTGTATTTCCTTCTGGAGGCTCTAGGGGAGAATCCATGTCTTTGTCCTTTTTAGCTTCTGGAGAGCTGCCCAGTGTTCCTCTGTCTTCAAAACTAGCAAGGTAAAACCCCTCTGTAACCTCCGACTCTTAGCCACACATGCTTTTTTAAGGAATCATGTGATTAGCATTGAGACCACCTACTCAGGGTAATCTTGCTTTTGCAAGGTCCTTAACCTTAATCACATCTGCAAAATCACCTTTGCGACTGAGAGTAGCCTGGTCATAGGTTTTAAGGATTAGGGTATAGATGTCTTTGGGAGGCCATTATTATGCTTCATATATGGGTGAAATTCAAGAACCGTTAGGGACTAAAACAAGGGCAGGGAGAGACTGCATTAATAGATATATTTCAGAGAGCATCAGTTGGTGTGGTTTTCAACAGAAGAGTCAACAAATGGGGGAAAAAAAAACTACCAACAGAAAAAAAAGCAGGCATCAGGATAACACTTTTAGTTATCAGTTGCCAAACTTTGCACGTAAAAAGCAATACTCTTTGTTCAGTCAATATTTAAATAAACTAATTACATGAAAGGGTCTGTTCTGTCACCTGGTTTTCAATTTTGTAGCAGGTGAAACTTAATTACTTAGATACTTGAAGTTCTATAGCAAACATTTGTGAGAATGAGTTGACAACTATTAGGGTAAAAGAAAAATTAGGTTAATGCCATTTTTAAACCTAGAGTTTCTTGTTTAGGATGTATTAAAGATTCATAGGAGAATGATGATAATTATACAACAAATAAACTAGAGACTACAAGAGTCTTCTTAGACTCTTTCTTAGAAAGATTTTTTTTTAATTAAATAGATAAAACTATGTTATATGAACATCAATAGGAGCATAAGATTAGTTCTAGCTTTTAAATTAGCAAAACAAAAAAATTCTATTTTCACAAAGCTTAGTTGATATGAAAAGGCAGATTATACTTCAAAATTTTTTAAAAAACACTGCTGGATAATATTCTTTTTGTTTTAGTTAATTGAATGCCCTTAATTCCTTAAGGAATCCTTTTCAACTATATTTTTCTTTTTAAAATTAATTTTAATAAATGGACTGGATAAAATTAATACTCAGTTGACTCTAATAGATGCAAATATAGCTGGATTTGGTGGTCTTAAAATTAACTGTAGTTTGAGATTTGGAGCTCAAGCTATAAAATCTGTGACAAGTGAGTAGAGCACGGGTCTAGGAAGAATTGGAAGATAATTTTGTGTATCGTGGGAAATTCCTCAGCTTCAACTATGTAGAAAGTTTTAAAAAATGCTCTCTTAACGTTTATAAGGAAAAACTGGTTTTACATATAACAAATAGCTGAACTTTGCAATAGAATTATTTGGTCTGTTTTTTAAAGTTAACTCTAAATTTAGTAATTAATGGTTGTAAATTGACGCTATGTTTAAAATGGCAACCCACTCCAGTGTTCTTGCCTGGAGAATCCCATGGATAGAGGAGCCTGGTGGGCTACAGTCCACAGGGTCGCAAAGAGTCGGGCACGACTGAACGACTACACACTTACACTTACTAGTATAATCCTCTTATTCCATCTCCTGGAGTTGGGTAGATAACCTAGAAAGATCCAGAGTTTGCTTTATTTCACTCTTCCTCGAGCCTTAGAGGATAAAAGAAAAGGACTAAGTGAAGTGAAAGTCATCTGGAGGCAGGGAAGGGAATTAATGCCTCTTAACACAAGCTATGCACTAGATACAATGCTTCATGCTTTACATACATTGCCAAAACTTACCGAGTTCATTATTATCCAAGAGAGAGAAATGAAACTTAGAATGGCCAAGAATTTTGTCAAACACACCTGCACAGTACAGCATGACTTGAACTCAAGTAGACTTGACTCTGAAGCTTTGTTCTTCTCATTGTCTCTGTGCTTCCTTCTTGAACCTTAAGATCCATTTTTTTCTGCTTCTGCTCCTTAAATAGAAGGCACTATGTGCCATAAAGAAAGGGCAGGTCCTCAAAAAGTGTGACACTGACAGTTTACAGGATTTTCCAAAGTATCCCAGGGTTCCGAAGTCAGAAAAGCCTTCAATTCATGGAGCCATTCATGTTATAGTTGTGTGATCCATCTACTCCTTTAACCCAAAGTCTCACTTCCATGTAGCTATGAATCTTCTCCAGGAGCAGATGGACTAGGAAGTTGGCTATGTTCTCTGCATGGTTACAGTGTAGGAGGGCTCCCTTTTCTCTACACCCTCTCTGGCATTTATTGTTTGTAGATTTTTGATGATAGCCATTTGCTGAATGGTGCAAGGTGGAACCTCATAGTTTTGATTTGTGTTTCTCTGGAAAAGACCCTGATGCTGGGAGGGATTGGGGGCAGGAGGAGAAGGGGACCACAGAGGATGAGATGGCTGGATGGCATCACTGACTCAATTGACATGTGTTTGAGTAAACTCTGGGAGTTTGTGATGGACAGGGAGACCTGGCATGTTGCGATTCATGGGGTTGCAAAGAGTCAGACACGACTGAACGACTGAACTGAACTGAATGATTAGCGATGTTGAGCATCTTTTCCTGTGCCTCTTAGCCATATGTATGTCTTGGACAAATGTCTGTTTGAGATGGTTATACTTCAGCTCAGATCTTCCTGTCTTATCAACTCAATGAGATTTCTCTGAGGACTCCTGCCTCCTTGTCTGTTCCTCCCTTCCTTACCCTCGATCTGGATAAGGAATAGAATGTAGGGCCTAAGTCATGTTTCCTTATTTTAAAAGAACTTTAATAATGTGGACTGAAGTTGGACCTACAAAACAAAAAGAGTTATCACACAGGCTACTGAAAGGGAAATGACCTCTTATGTGTTGAGAAGTAAGAAAGGCAGGAATATGTGGAAAATATGTTTGATAAGATGGGTACAGATCTCTGTATTCATTTTATGTGATGAGGGATAATATAATTGTGTTCATGGTTTATTGATCACAAGTATATTTTATTTTCAAGGCCAGTATGGTATCACTTAAAAAGCATCTAGGGAAATACTTAAAATTTAAGTAGGCTTTACTGAAAAGGAGTTGGTTACATCTTAATGCTCATAAGCAGGAAAACGTACCTCAATGTGATGTCCTAAGTCTTTAACAGTGGTGTTTATAAGGAATTTATAGTGATAGAACAAACACCTTTACAATAATATTTTAAAAACAAGATGGAAGTTGGGGATATGATATTTACTTAATTATGAAAGTGCATAAAATTCTAAACAAAACTGCTAAAATGTTAACAGTATTTGCCTGGGGAATTTGGGCTTAGTGCTGATATTTTTCTGCTTCCTTATATTTTTTCCCCCTACTTTAAAGTGGAAAATCAAGTAAGGTTCCATGATGAGAAAAAAAAAAAAGCAGACAATTTTATGAGTATTTTCAAGTGACCAGTGAGGAAACAAAAGATCTTTCTGGCCAGATGAGACTTAATATTACTGCAGGTTAATTGATTCTGTGATCCTTCTGTTTAGATTAAAGTCAGTAGAAATCAGATAGTAACTGTACACCTAAATATTGTGTTACTTTAGCAACAGGAAAAAAATAATAAAAGTTATGCAACAATTTTTCAACTATCATGAATCAAGAAAAGGCATCTTAGGAATCATATAAGGCACATTTTTGGAAACTAAAATAATCTTTGTAGAAATAATCATAAATCAATTATATAATTTTGAAGTAAAATAGGAATAGTATCTTAAAGCATTTTGCTATGTTCTACTTTTTATAATTTCCTCTGATATAAGATTAACTTTGTCTAAAGAACCACACAGGTCATTTATGAGTTTGGAAACCAGCTATCAGGTATCAGTTCATACTTTTTAAAGCTGTTAAAGTACTAGACTTGGGGATTAACATCAGTAAGCAATGAGTAGTTAGGTTATATAAATTCATAAATATATTACTTTTAAAATTCTGAGTGTTTCATTTCTTCTAAATGGATGTTGTCAGAGCAGCTTTAGGCTCACAGCAAAATTGAACAGAAAGTACCGAGAGTTCCCATATTCCTTTATACCCCTTGCCTCACATAGATACAACCTCCCCCATCCATCATCATCCACATCAGAGTGGTACATTTATTTCAGTCAGTGAACCTACATTGACACACCATCATGACCCAAAATCCATAGTTTGCATTAGGGTTCAATCTGAGTGTTGTCCATCTGTGGATGTGGACAAATATATAATGATATGTATCTACCACTGTCACATGCAGAGAGGATTTCTGCTTCCCTAAAAACCCTCTGTGCTCTGCCTATCATCATTCCATTTCTCTAACCCCTGGCAAGCACTGATCCTTTTACTGCCTCCATAGCTTTGTCTTTTACAAAATGTTATATAATTGAAATCATATATAGCATGTATCCTTTTCACATTGTGAAAATTAATGTGAGCTTAAGTTTCCACAATGTCTTTTCATGGTTTGAAAACTTGTTTCTTTTTAACACAAAATAATATTCCATAGTCTGGATGGGCCACAGTTGGTTTGCCTATTTACCTAGTGAAAGTCATCTTGGTTGCTTCCAAGTTTTGGAAGTTTTTTTTTGTATTTAAAGCTGCTATAAATCTGTGCAGGTTTTTGTGTAAATGTAAATTTTCAGATTTCTTAGGTAAATTCGATGGAGCTTGATCACTGGGTCATATGGTAACAGCATATTTGGTTTTATAAGAAACTGACAAACTGTCTTCCTAAGTGATTGTATCATTTTCACCAACGGTGAATGAGAGTTCCTGTTGCCCCACATCCTCACCAGCATCTGGTTTTGTCCATGTTGTAGATTTCGACCATTCTGTTAGGTGTGTTTTAATTTTCAATTCTGTCAACATATAATTTGGTGCATCTTTTCATAGACTTCTGGACATCAGTATATCTTCTTCCAGGTGTCCAGATCTTTGGCCCATTTTTAGTAGAATTTTTTGTTTTCTTATTGTTGCATTTAAGAGTTTTTTTGTGTGTGTATTTTGAGTAATGGTGTTTGATCAGATATGTCTTTTGCAGATATTTTCTCACTGTTTGTGACTTCTCTTCTCATTCCCTCAGGCGCGTCTTTCACATAACAGAAGCTTTCATGAAGCCCAGTTTATCAATTACCTCTTTCATGACTCATGCCTTTGGTATTGTATCTAAAAGGCCATTGCTATATTCAAGGTCATCTAGATTCTCTCCTATGTCATTTTCTAAGTGTTTTATGGTTTTGCATTTTACATTTAGGTTTATGATCCATGCTGAATTAATTTTTGTGTAAGGTATGAGGTCTATTTAGATATATTTTATTACATATGGATGTCAAGTTGTTCTAGCACCCATTTTCAGAAGAGACTATCTTTTCTCCATTATATTGCCTTTCCTCTTGTCAAAGACCAATTGACTATATTCATGCAAGTCTATTTCTGGGCTCTCTATTCTGTTCCCTGGGTTGATTTGTCTCTTCTTTCACTAATGCCACACTGTCTTGAAGAGATATCACTTTGAAAACTAATAGAAAGTAGAGTTTTTTTTCTTCTTGACTGTGATACATATTTTCTAAAAAAATATTATTTTTGTAGACTTGTTTCTCTAATGTTGAAATTAGTCCTGATATCCTAAAGAGCTTAAAATGTGTTGAAAATATGAATTTACAGAAAAAAAAATACTTTCTTAGTGACAGTTTAGTTTCACTGTACCTATTTGTATACAAGTTTTAAACTCATTTCTACAAGAATGGATATGAAATAATTATCAGAATGACATTAGATTATATTTTGTGTGTTTTCTTTAAAGTTATTTCTAAAAAGTATGTAAGAATAAAGAGATGAAGAAAGAAAAAGTATAACATTGTGGTTTCTGTTTATCCAGTTCTAGAGTAATCCTGATAATTTTTAGTAGGAAGGTATATTGAGGAATAAAACTCAATTGAGGAACAGATTAAGAAATTAAACCAATATAGATTAGAAGCTGTTTTAATCATTTATTACTATTTCTTAACACTTTAAAAATTATATCTCTTATTTCACCTCTTATTTGACTGACTATGTGATTAAAAAAATATACATAAAGCTGTATCAGGTTTAACTTTCCTTGGTGCCTACAGTTTGGTAAAGAGTGTTATTCAGGATATTGTCCTATGCTTGAAATCTCAGAGCATGTTTATTCAGTCTGAAAGATTGATTTGTATTAGCCAAAGTAACAAGAGACTGACTTATAAGTCTTAATGCCCACTTATTAATTTACAGTGGGAGCTATATTAATACAATAACTGGGTCAGTTAACTATATAAGACACTCCCTTTGGGTAAGTAGATGTACTCTAGTGGCCAAACTGTAGATAGGAAGCTTGTTTGGATGCTATAAAATTAGAGCATTGGGAATTGAATATTAATAGGTATTACTTTCCAGTTAAGGAGCCTGATAATTTGCCCTTTGCCCTTCTAGGGATTTTTCTATTGTAATAACCAGAGATGTTGCCCAGGTCGCCCCTTAAATTTTTTTTAACCTACCACTCCTTTCCTTGGATTGTATAAGGTTACTGAATCATACTGTTATGAAATCATTCTTCATGAAATGTTGGTGTCTCTTTCCAAGATTATAGTATATTTCTCATCTGATTCATTTTACTGAGTTAGTTCTGCTAACCCTTGCAAACAGATCTTCCTCAAAAAAGTAAACTGTCTGAGAATAATAGTATAGGATACAATGAATTCCAGCTATTGTATGTTGATTCTTACTTCTTTTAATTTCAAAGATTAAAAAAAAAAATTTCAGAGATTGCCACACTTTGATTTAGGATTCTATCCCATTTTTTGGCTTCTTCTTTTTCCCTATAGTATACTGAATGGTAGGATATACCTATCATCCTAACTTTCAATTCAGTTCAGTCACTCAGTCATGTCCAACTCTTTGCAGCTTCATGAACCGCAGCACGCCAGGCCTCCCTGTCCATCAACAACTCCCGGAGTTTACCCAAACTCATGTCCATTGAGTCAGTGATGCCATATAACCATCTCATCCTCTGTCGTCCCCTTCTCCTCCTGCCTTCAATCTTTCCCAACATCAGGGTCTTTTCAGATGAGTCAGCTCTTCTCATCAGGGGGCCAAAGTACCGGAGTTTCAGCTTCAAAGTAAGTCCTTCCAATGAACACTCAGGACTGATTTCCTTTAGGATGAACTGATTGGGTCTCCTTGTAGTCCAAGGGACTCTCAGAAGTCTTCTTCAACACCACAGTTCAAAAGCATCAATTATTTGGCCCTCAGCTTTCTTTATAGTCCAACTCTCACATCCATACATGACCACTGGAAAAACCATAGCCTTGACTAGACAGATCTTTGTTGGCAAAGTAATGTCTCTGCTTTTTAATATGTTGTCTGAGTTGGTCATAACTTTCCTTCCAAGGAGTAGCATCTTTTAATGTCATGGCGGCAGTCACCATCTGCAGTGATTTTGGAGCCCAGGGAAATAAAGTCAGCCACTGTTTCCACTGTTTCCCCATCTATTTGCCATGAAGTGATGGGGCCGAATGCCATGATGTTAGTTTCTGAATGTTGAGTTTAAGCCAACTTTTTCACTCTCCTCTTTCACTTTCATCAAGAGGCTCTTTAGTTCTTCTTCACTTTCTGCCATAAGGGTGATGTCATCTGCATAACTGAGGTTATTGATATTTCTCCCAGCAATCTTGATTCTAGCTTGTGCTTCCTCCAGCCCAGTGTTTCTCATGATGTACTCTGCATATAAGTTAAATAAGCAGGGTGACAGTATACAGCCTTGATGTACTCCTTTTCCTATTTGGAACCAGTCTGTTTTTCCGTGTCCAGTTCTAACTGTTTCTAACTATTGCTTCCTGACCTGCATACATGTTTCTCAAGAGGCAGGTCAGATGGTCTGGTATTCCCATCTCTTTCAGAATTTTCCACAGTTTATTGTGATCCACACAGTCAAAAGCTTTGGCGTAGTCGATAAAGCAGAAATAGATGTTTTTCTGGAACTCTCTTGCTCTTTTGATAATCCAGTGAATGTTGGCAATTTGATCTCTGGTTCCTCTGCCTTTTTTACAACCAACTTAAACATCTGGAAGTTCACAGTTCATGTATTGCTGAAGGCTGACTTGGAGAATTTTGATCGTTACCTTACTAGTGTGTGAGATGAGTGCAATTGTGCGGTAGTTTGAGCATTCTTTGGCATTGCCTTTCTTTGGGATTGGAATGAAAACACCTTTTCCAGTCCTGTGGCCACTGCTGTGTTTTCCAAATTTGCTGACATATTGAGTACAGCATAATTGTGTATTTTATTTTGATAGCTATGAATATCAGTAGTATAGCATTTTTGCTATCTACCTTAATATGTTATATATTTTATAAAAGAAATTCTTTTTAAAGATTTATTCTCCATTATGAAGTTCTTTCATAATTTGATCCATTGTTTGAATCATAGAAATCCTTCATTCAATTTTAAATTTCATAAATCACTTTCAGAAAGTAAAACAGCATGCTGGGAAATTTTTTTTGTATAATTATGTCAGTTCTGCCATGATGTTCTTATGCTATTTTGATAAAAATGAATGTGAAATAAACTCAAAATGGATTAAAGATCTAAATGTAAGACCAGAAACTATAAAACTCCTAGAGGAGAACATAGGCAAAACACTCTCCGACATAAATCACAGCAAGATCCTCTATGACCCACCTCCCAGAATATTGGAAATAAAAGCAAAACTAAACAAATGGGATCTAATGAAACTTAAAAGCTTTTGCACTACAAAAGAAACTATAAGTAAGGTGAAAAGACAGCCGTCAGATTGGGAGAAAATAATAGCAAATGAAGAAACAGACAAAGGATTAATCTCAAAAATATACAAGCAACTCCTGAAGCTCAATTCCAGAAAAATAAACGACCCAATCAAAAAATGGGCCAAAGAACTAAACAGACATTTCTCCAAAGAAGACATACAGATGGCTAACAAACACATGAAAAGGTGCTCAACATCACTCATTATTAGAGAAATGCAAATCAAAACCACAATGAGGTACCATTACACACCAGTCAGGATGGCTGCTATCCAAAAGTCTACAAGCAATAAATGCTGGAGAGGCTGTGGAGAAAAGGGAACCCTCTTACACTGTTGGTGGGAATGCAAACTAGTACAGCCACTATGGAAAACAGTGTGGAGATTCCTTAAAAAACTGGAAATAGAACTGCCATATGACCCAGCAATACCACTTCTGGGCATACACACTGAGGAAACCAGATCTGAAAGAGACACATGCACCCCAATGTTCATCGCAGCACTGTTTATAATAGCCAGGACATGGAAGCAACCTAGATGCCCATCAGCAGATGAATGGATAAGGAAGCTGTGGCACATATACACCATGGAATTTTACTCAGCCGTCAAAAAGAATTCATTTGAACCAGTCCTAATGAGATGGATGAAACTGGAGCCCCTTATACAGAGTGAAGTAAGCCAGAAAGATAAAGAACATTACAGCATACTAACACATATATATGGAATTTAGAAAGATGGTAACGATAACCCTATATGCAAAACAGAAAAAGAGACACAGAAATACAGAACAGACTTTTGAACTCTGTGGGAGAAGGTGAGGGTGGGATGTTTCAAAAGAACAGCATGTATACTATCTATGGTGAAACAGATCACCAGCCCAGGTGGGATGCATGAGACAAGTGCTTGGGCCTGGTGCACTGGGAAGACCCAGAGGAATCGGGTGGAGAGGGAGATGGGAGGGGGGATCGGGATGGGGAATAAGTGTAAATCTATGGCTGATTCATATCAATGTATGACAAAACCCACTGAAATGTTGTGAAGTAATTAGCCTCCAACTAATAAAAAAATTTAAAAAAAAAAAAAAATGAATGTGTATTTTAGTTGTAAATTAACATGTCAGTATAAAGGTTTTGGCTTCCCAGGTGGTGCTAATGGTAAAGAACCCTTCTGCCAATGCAGGAGACAAGAAATGTGGGTTTTCATCCCTGGTTCGGAAGATCCCCTGGAGAAGGGCATGGCAACCCACTCTAGTATTGTTGCCTGAAGAATCTCATGGACAGAGGAGCCTGGTGGTCTATAGTCCATAGGGTTGCATAGAGTCATACACAACCAAAGTGACTTGGCGTGCATGCATGTACATAAAGAGTTTTAGGAAGAATTTCATTTTAAGAAAATGGTAACAATGAATTAAATATTCAAGTGTGTCTTCCCCTTGACGTATTTATTAAATACAGTATATTTGTTATTCCTTTTTATGTTAATTCAGAATTATATCAAAGTTGTAAAATCATGAAAATAATGAAAGATCCAGCATTGGAAAAATGCAATTATGGTAGATCTTGACAAGCATACTTTATTTTTGAGTGATAAGTGTTTACAGTGATAGCTGGAATCCTTTGCTTATGTCCGCTAAGTAATTAAAATGAGTTTGTCTTTAACCATTTGTACTAGGAAGCATCTATTTTTCATGCATTGAAAGTGAAACTTTTACATTTGTATCTTTTTGGAAAAAGTATGAGAAATGTTTATTATTACTTTGAGCCTGTTTGTATTGACTATCCATGAAACAAATGGAAATTTTGCCATGAATACCACACAAAAGTGGAATATTTATGAAACTCACCTCAGAAAGTCTAGATGCTGAAAATTATAGCTGTAATGAAATGGGTAATAACCAAGAATGTTGTTGAGTCCTTTTGAAAAAGAATACATAATCTGATGAAACTATATTATTAAGTACACATTAAAAAACTAAGAGTTTCAGATGTTGTTGTTTGTATCTCTGACACTAAGTTCTGTTTCATAAGGTAGCTCCTGTGATTCTTTGGAACATGTAGCGGGACCTTCAAACATTGACCAGTTAAAAACAAAATCCTACGCTATAGAAAACTCTGACAGTTGAGTAAAGGGCCAGTCAATCTTATGCTACAATGTCTCTTGATGTTAGAACGATATAGTTTGTATTAAACTGGAAAGACAGGTATTTAGGGAAGTATTGTATATAATTTAACACCAGTATAGGATCTCAGTTCGTTAGAATTGGCTTCATAATCTTATGTTCCTAAAGACTGGAAAATCAGTCTTAACCAGAAGCCCCCATTGGTCTGTATTTCTTGTCATTGATAGTTGACTTCGGTTTTCTGCTTCTACAGTTTCATGGGCTGTCTTTGAGTTTCAAGTACAGAACACAGCAGTACTGTTTATGTCAATGCCCCCCATTGCTTTGTTTTCTCTAGTGTAAAATAATTTTCATTCTGAGCCAGAACAAGTCCTACCTAATCTCCAGCTGGCCCCAGTAAATGAAATGACTAGGTTCTTCAATTTAAGGGTGTTAAATACTACCTTTAGGCAAGGCGTTTTAGTGAAGTGATAACTGATCATTGAATGGTTATGCCAACTATACATTCTTTTTGAATTGCTAATAAGACCATATAAGTGTAGCAATCACAAATTGATGTTTAAATTATATATATAAACAACCTTATTAATTTCCCACTCCATTCTCCTGGATTCATGCTGAGATAACCTCAAATAATTCTCTATGCTCAGACAGTGACAGTGTGTAAAAACAAATGATCTTTTTATATCTAAAATAACTATTTCTCAGTTATCATTCTTTCATATAGATTATAAGTTATTTTTATTGATTTGGGGGAGTCAAGAATGTGAAAATATACTGAAACTTACATAAATCTTAAACATTTAATTATTGAAATATAAGTAGAATTCTTAGATAAAAAAGTTTTCAATGGCAAGTCACATAAAACATAGAACTCTAACACTAAAATACAACAACTACTGTCACTTTCAGAAAATAAAACTCTATAGTAGAAAAGTTAGAGTAAACAAAAAAGTGAAAGAATGAGCTTACTCAGGCAACTCAGATTTATCCTAGAATTTAATCAATATTAATAAGTTCATTAATGATCTTAGTCATTAAGTCGTGTCCAGCTCTTTGCGACGCCATGGACTGTAGCCTACCAGGCTCCTCTGTCCATGGGGATTTTCTAGGCAAGAATACTGAAGTGAGTTGCCATGCCATCCTCCAGGGGATTTTCCTAACATGGGATCGAACCCAAGTCTCCCGCATTGCAGGTGGATTCTTTACCATCTGAGACATAAGTTCATTAATAGAAGAGTCAAATATCACAAACTAGCAGAAACCAATAGGGTTATGCTAATAGGTAAAAAAAAGACATTTAATAAATATTAGCACATTTTATAAGGCCACTCAAAATATAAATATAAGAATATTTTCTTGACATAATTAATGTATATATTCCAAATTAATATGTATTTCTGCCCAGTTAAAAACACTTACTTGAGTAAAATGCAGAACATGTTTGTCATGATTATTTTAGCATACATTATTTTTAGTATTTTTGGCTATTATACAAATGTAATACAATGTAGACTCCAAAATATCAGTATAATAATAACCAAGAAAATTCATTGTAATTAATTTAAAATAATTTAAATTAAGAAATGACTCAAGTTCTTAGAAAATAGATAACTACTGGTTAAACTTAATTGTAATACATTTACAGTTTTCCCTTCAAAAAAGGGGGAGAAATGCCCAATATAAAGCAGTTTTAAATAAAAGATGGGCAGTTTGAGTAACAAATCTAGTTAGATGCACATTTTATACAATTTACTTCATTGATTTCCAAAGAATTAAATTATAATAATATAACAGAAAATGTATATTTATTAGCTCTTAATTGAAAAAATAATCCAAATTTAAAAGTGCCAGAAGAAGTTTAAAAGGAAAAAGATCAACAAATTTAATTAATCTTTTTTAAAGATAGTCACCCTAAGGAACCAAAATAATTAGGTAACTAAGTAGAATACTTGAAAAATATTAAGAGCAAATAGAATTTTTCAAAAGGCCACATATTTATATTATTAACATATAAATAGATATTTATAAAATAAATGTATTATGTAAATATGCAATTTGGTAAGAAAAATATTTGATTGAGTAGATAAAAGACCAAATCTAAGAAAATATAACAGCAACTAACAAAATTCACAAAAGAGTGGCTGTGTTGATATATAAACATGAAAATAGAGAAAGATCAAAGCATTGTTATATTAGGAATAAATTGAATGAGAGAACAAAGGAAAAAGAAATTTTAAAGTAAGAAATAGGAAAATGGTTTCTCCTAATGAGGTTGCCATGAAACCATTAGTCACAAGTACTGCTGCAGTCAGTCCACATAAAACTAACTTTGAAATTCATCAGTATTCCCAGAAGTGTTTATATTCTTTGACCCAGTAATCCTACTCTGGCATTCCAGATTACTCTAAATGAAGATAAAGCTAAAATCATTAGGCTAAAAATACATGAAATGTTTATTTAGCACAGCAACATTTATTATAGTAAAAATATTGGAAGCATGAATTGCTAAAGTATGTTCCATAGTAATGTCAAAGAAATCTTTTACAGACAGGAACAATGATACAGTCTCAAAATATCCCTCAACAGATACTTGAATTTTTTTTAAACTATCTTTATATTTGAAAAGAAATATAAAGAAACCCTATAGATATTAAAATAGTATTTATATATATGTGTGTGTATATGTATGTATGTATGTATATATATATACACATACCCCACCCTGCTTGCCAGATTAGATTTGTAATATAAAATGAATAAACTTAAAATTAAGAGAAAAAGGGAAATTTTCCATACTGATGAAATGTGTTTATTACTTACAGAAATATCAAACTAAGAGCATAAAATGGAAAAAGAAAGTATTTATGGGACTGTTCCACATTAATTCAGGCAGAGTTCTCTGCCAGCTGGTGCCAATTACAAATGGAGGTCCTAGAGGCCAATAGAAGTTATATCATGGCTGTGAGTCTAGCATGAAGTTGTTAAAAACAAAAAAAGAGAGAGAGAGATGGTCTAGTCACATAACCAGAAAGTTAACAGATCTGCAGGGATTTCCTGGTTAGTCCAGAATTTAGATTGCAGAGTTATGACTTAATCTCAGTGAGCAAAATGTTTCTTTCCATCTTCTAACCTATAACCAACCAGATATATTTATGGTAATAGTTAGCAAAGCCCCTGTGTATTTTTACTTGAGACTATGCACTTAGAACAATTATGTATGTGCATCACAATAAAATATCCTTTTTATTAATGGCAACCATCAAACCCTAGAAGAGGATCAAACTATCAACTTGAAATGCAGAATGAGAAAATTTAGTATTCATGAGCCACTTTTCTTGCATGTTCTCTTTACAGTTAGAGAAAATTGTGAAGAAACATCATGATTAGGAATAAGTCAAGATCGCATAAAGAAATTTCCAAAGGAAATGGCCCTAGTATCCATATAAGTCCTGATGATAAGATGATATAGCTATGAAGAACAGGCATCATGACCTAAAAGAGAAAGTAGGGCAATGCTAAATTTTTACAATTTCTAAACCTAATCTGAGAATTCACATTTTACATGCTTCTCGTGTATTCTGGTAGAAAAGAACCTGCCTGCCAATGCAGGAGACTTAAGACATGCAGGTTCAATTCCTAGGTCTGGAAGATCCCCTGGAGAAGAAAATAGCAACCCACTCTAGTATTATTGTCTAGAGAATCCCATGGACAAAAGAGCCTGGCAGGCTACAGTCCATGGGGTCACACAGAGTCAGATATGACTGAAGCAAGCATATTCTGTAGAATGAGCCTCAACCCTGACTGCATATGAGCATCACCTTAGAGTGCTTAAAAATTCCTGATGTCCAGGCCATGACAGAGCATTAAAATAGAACCTCTGGAGGTGGACCCAGTCATCATTATTCTTAAATATCCGCAAGAAATACCAATATGCCTACAAGGCTGAGAACTAGTGCCTTAAAAGAGTATCAATGGTTTAAGAAAGTTATTTCATAAAATAGGGCCTGAAAATAAAAATATCTATGTGGTCCTGATACATAGTTAAATAGTGCAAATGAGTAAAGCTGACCAGGTTTTCTTTCATAATAGTGTCTTCAGTATTCTTTCAAAGCAAATACTTTGCTTACATATCAATATTACATTTAGGAACGGTTTGTTTTCTACCACCCCCAGCCACCCCCCCCTCCTAGATATTTTCCTGTGTTGTTATTAAAATGTGTTTGGGCCTGTCTTTGGTTTGGGCCTATCTTTGGTTTGCCCAATTTTGATAGAGTTTCAGAACAAGAAATATTTTACTTTCTACTTTATTGTATGAAAACCTGGAACTAGGGTGATAATAAAAGACAATCAACATTTGTCAGCTGCACCATGGCAGCTGCTCTTTATTTGTGGCCTTCAGTTACCATGCAGAAGTGCAGATCCAATCATTGCCATACTTTCTAGATAGTTCAGAAGACCGAGATTCAAATTTGTCTATGAAGTCGTTCAGTATTTATATATTGGTAACTCAATTTAAAAAGTGCAGTGTACATCAACATTGCAAACCAAAGAATACACGTGTGGGCTTTTTCTGCTCACAAACCAAATCTGGTCAGCAGGGTGGCAGTTCATAGGTTTTGTTCTAAGGTAAATCTATTGAGGCCCCATAACTAGTTGACATGGAACAATAGACTGGTTCCAAATATTGTTACCCTGCTTGTTTAGCTTATATGCAGAGTACATCATGAGAAACACTGGGCTGGAAGAAGCACAAGCTGGAGTCAAGATTGCCGGGAGAAATATCAATAACCTCAGATATGCAGAAAGTGAAAAAAACTAAGATCATGGCATCTGGTCCCATCACTTCATGGGAAATAGATGGGGAAACAGTGGAAACAGTGTCAGGCTTTATTTTTTAGGGCTCCAAAATCACTGCAGATGGTGATTGCAGCCATGAAATTAAAAGACGCTTACTCCTTAGAAGGAAAGTTATGACCAACCTAGATAGCATATTCAAAAGCAGAGACATTACTTTGCCAACAAAGGTCTGTCTAGTCAAGGCTATGGTTTTTCCAGTGGTCATGTATGGATGTGAGAGTTGGACTGTGAAGAAAGATGAGCGCCAAAGAATTGATGCTTTTGAACTGTGGTGTTGGAGAAGACTCTGGAGAGTCCCTTGGGCTGCAAGGAGATCCAACCAGTCCATCCTAAAGGAGATCAGTCCTGGGTGTTCATTGGAAGGACTGATGCTGAAGCTGAAACTCCAGTACTTTGGCCACCTCATGCGAAGAGTTGACTCTTTGGAAAAGCCCCTGATGCTGGGAGGGATTCGGGGCAGGAGGAGAAGGGGACAGAGGATGGGGGCAGAAGGGGGCAGAGGATGAGATGGCTGGATGGCATCACTGACTCAATGGACATGAGTTTGAGTAAACTCCGGGAGTAGGTGATGGACAGGGAGGCCTGGCATGCTGCGATTCATGAGGTCACGAAGAGTCGGACATGACTGAGCGACTGAAGTGAACTGAACTGAACTAGTTGCCCTAATTGTATCATTTCAGAAAGAATCTGTTCTTGACTATAAAATAAGCAGGGTTCAGATTCAGTTATAAAAAATGTAACTTGTCTCAAAAGTAAAGTCAAAGAACTAGAATTAAGGCATGTGGTCAGATTTAGACTATTGGCCGACTATTGGCCAAAGGTTTTTGATAATGAATGCTTCTGTAGTAACATTAAATCAACTCTCACCAGGGGCAGTGCATGTTCTGTGGACTCTGGCAGGTTTTAGTAGGGAAGATGAGAACTGTGAGAACTAACATCAGTCATATCTGAGGCCTTGGAATAAATCTTTACACTGTTGACCCTTGCTGTGACTTGTTGATATCTTGATATCTTCCTCTTATTACCATCAAAATCTAAACAGCTCACATAATCTTCCATATGGTCTTTTTCCCAGGTTGGTTCTTGGAGAGAATTTGGGGAGAAAAATATATTTTCCTTTAGCTAACTAGACAAAATATTGATGTTATATCTGGAGAGCAGTGGTCTTCAACCCTCAATGCACGTCAGAATCATCTGGGAAGAGTTATTAAAACACAGATTGCTGGTCCTGCCTCCAGAGTTTCTGATCAGTAGGTATGTAATGGACCTGAGAATTAAGATTTCCAATAGGTTCCCAGCTGATGTTGATTGCTGCTGGTCTGGGAACCACATTTTGAATCCTCAGGTCTAAGTTCTTTAATTCTCATTTTCCTGCTAACCTATTTTTGTATACCTTTGTTTCTGATAGTGGGAAATGATGTTCTTTCGGTGTGTGTGTTAGAGTTCTCCTTTGAATAAAATAAAGTACAAATGCTAAATAAGTATTACAAATTATTTCTTCATAGAGACAGCACTAATCTTTGGATACTGTTAATTGGCAATTGTAGGAGATGCTTGAGATCCATTTCTTGTAAGTTTTCTGTGGCAGTCAGTGGAAGAT
Source organism: Cervus elaphus (assembly GCF_910594005.1). Lineage (NCBI taxonomy): Eukaryota > Metazoa > Chordata > Mammalia > Artiodactyla > Cervidae > Cervus > Cervus elaphus. The sequence goes on along the minus strand of NC_057843.1, from coordinate 45,713,151 downwards.
GTCTCAGCATTCCAAACTTCTTGGCATGTTGGTGGGGATGATAACTGGGGAACCCCAGAGCCCATACCTTATATAGTCCCAGTGCAGGTTCTTAGATTGTCTGGTTGAAAGCATGATATCTGTCTTTTCCTTGTCTTTATGTATCTGGTGTTATTTTCTAAGACAGTTAAATCATGAGGCACATCTTGGAAGCTGTTCATGGTTTCCTTGTTATTATGATGTTAGTTACTGGAGCTGTCATTTGTCAGCCATGGACCTAGTAATTGAACTCTGTGGAGATCAGAATTACTGAGAGAGGGAAAACATAAGTATATTCAGCTCAGCCAGATATTTTTTCTGTATTATTTTCTGGGAAGGATACCATTTGGAACAAATCTTAAAGGAACGAGCCTGAGATTCTCAACTCTGGCTGAGATATTTTAAAAAATCCCTGGGCTTTGGGGTAGGAGACTGAGTGTTTGGACCCTCCACCCCCACCCCAGATTAATTAAATGTGATGCGACAGGGGTGGCACCTGGAATCGTGTTATATTTAAAAATCTCTCCAGGTTAGTGGTTCTCAAATTTTGACCGGCATCAAAATTACTTGCAAAGGCTGTTAGAGATTGCTGGATCCCTCTTCTCGAATTTTTGATTGGGTAAGTCTGGGTTGGGGACCTGAGAATTTACTTTTCCAACAAGTTCCCGAGTGATGCTGTTGCTACTAGTTTTGGAACTGTGCCTTGAAGACCACTGCTTCTGATGATTACCGTGTACAACTCTGGATAGCATGTCTGCTCTGGGTGCCTTTTCTCTGAGCTCAGCTGTTAGTTACTTCATTAACCTCAGCTTCCCTAGCAGGCTAAATAATAACCCCTAAATCCGCTATGAACCTTTCTTTACAGACTGAAGTATTTGCGGGGGGCGGGGCAGGGTGTTGCACTGTTAGTTACATTGGAGCTTTTAAATTATATGGTAATTTAATTTTGTATAAGCAAAACTATATTTGTATCAAATTTGCTACTTCAGTCACTTCTAGCTATATCAGTCAGCTTCAAAGAGCTCTATCTTTGCTGATAGTTTTCACTATATTTTCCTGTAATTTTATTTACTAGACCATGAAGTTGAAGAGAAATAGCAACCACAGCATCAGCAGGCCTAAAATAAATTAGATATATATGGGCTGTTTTCTGCATTATACTCCCCTGGTATGATAAATTCAGTCATCATTTTATGAAGCTCACCATTACTGGAAAGGTTATTTTTACCAAAAATGTCTAAAGAGCATCTTCAAACTCAGTGAATCTTAGGAGTTTCCAAGTCTTGGTTCTTGACTGCTTTCTGGTCCTGCAGAATTCTCAGTGTGTTTTAATCATAATTAAACTTTTTAAACATATATATGTACATTAACTTTCTCACTGTACCCAAAAGTTCATGCCTCTCTTGCTAGTATGATAAGGGTAAGGCCTTCACAGATATATTTGTATTTATATTACTAGCTGAATAAGTCTGGGCAAATTACTTGGGCACTCCTTGCCTTAGTTTTCTTATCTGTAAAATAGGAGAAATAATCCTGTTTCACAAGGATATTGTAAGAGCAGATATAAGGAGGACCAAGTCCCTAGCATTGTGCCTGATATAAAGTGCTATATGAGTGGGAGATATTTTTTGTGGTGTTGATGGTTTCTAAAAAGCTCTTGGAACCCTGTATGTTGAGAGAGGATGCCATTAACAAAACTGGAAATTCACCCAAACCCCACAACCAAATTTTAAAAAATCATATATAACTCCATTGTGTCTAGGCATGGATTCACTGTATGTCTATATTACTTTTGTACTTTATTCTAAAATATTAAATATGCTTCAGTGCAATGCAGGCTCGATCCCTGCTCTAAAAATAAAAAACCTCATGCAGGTATGGTTGTTGACCTAGTTTTTAGTTTTATCTCTCACATTCACATGGTGACATGATATATCTATTAGGCATTATTTTTAATGTAGAGTCTTGGCAATAATTCACTTAGGCTTAATTAAAAATGGAATTTGATTTAATTAAAGGATTACCTTCACAATAGAAGCTAGGTTGGACTTCTTTGAAGTTTCTAAATCTTCATTCTAATAATCATGTGACTGATGCCTTGTGAGACTGTGCTTATTTGCAGCTTAAACCAGTCATTTCAGTACACTTCTCATTTCCCTAAACAAAAAAGGGCTTTGGAACTTTACCCTCCATTGAATGAGGTGGGTACACCCAGTAGTCTACTGTAGTTTTTCAAAGCTAGCACTAGTTTGGAAGAAATAAAGTTCATGTAAAAAACAAAATCAAAATCAAAACCATACCTGGAAAACTCTAATTACTTTTATCTTGGTATGCTAATTTAGCAAAATTACAATATAATTGTATAATTCAATGCCACCCCTGGTAGTTCAGATGGTAAAGTATCTATCTGCCCTCAGTGCAGGAGACCCGAGAGTTTTATCCCTGGGTCAGGAAGATCCCCTGGAGGAGGGCATGGCAACCCACTCCAGTATTCTTGCCTGGAGAACTTCAGAGGAGCCTGGCTGGCTCCCTACAGTCCATGAGGTTTCAGAGTCAGACATGATTGAGCAGCTAACACATATCATTATGCAGATTAAATATATAGCTTATTTTAAGTACATTAGCTCAACTTGTTGCATCGATTATTGCAGCTTCTTCAAGTTAGGAATTTTCTGTATTGGTCTCCAAAATGTGTCTCAGTCTTCACAGGTTTGTTGATGTGTATGTTTTTGTATAGGTTTGTGAGCATTGTGGGGAAAGGAGATTGCTATTATAATGCACAAAAACAAACCTTGAATCATCGTTATAATGAGGATAAAGCATAGTTTCATTTTCCTTCGGTATTTCTGTTAAAAATGTTTAAAATGATATAAAATATTTTCTGCCTTTTCTCTTGAAGGCTTGATGATAGAATTTTCTTTTTTATTTTAATAAGCTAGTGGAACAAACTAGTCTCTTACATTTGATTTTGCCTAACCTTTATCCTATAGCATTGACCTTTCCTTTCCTCTCTTCCACAGGGAGTTTATCTCTTCTTCTCACTGATGACCTAAATACTTAAAAATAGTGATAATGCCAAAAAACAGATAGGATCATGATTCCTGGATGAGAATGGCCCCCCACATTTTTATCCGCTGCCCTCACTTGGACTTCTTGCCAACTGTCTACTTCTCTAGAGGTTCTTTTTGAATATTTCTACTTCTTTATTCTGCCAGTGTTCAAAAGTTAACATCAGGAAAGCGCTGTCATCTATTAGGATTTTCACTACCGGATGCACTGTACGGATACAGAAACTTGACTTTGTTTTCTGCAGTTGAACTCAACTTGATCATGAGCTCCCATTTCTGGGGATGGTGAGACAAAATAAACTTGCTCTTTCACGGTAATTTGTCTTCTTCCTTTATACAATTTTGTCTTTATATAAGGCAGTGGGCCCAGGATTGTTTTCTACCATCCCTTTTTTATTTCCTTCTCTTGAGAAAGAAGGGAAAGCTTATCGAATCCTTTAGTAGTGAGATGGGATGGGTGGAGTGTTCAGGATGTCTTCAGTCTCTCTCTGGCCACCATGGGGAGATAACTAGATTTATTCACCTCTGAGCATTGGTCAGCACCACCTCTATCCCTGAAATCTGTGGTAGAATCAGGCCTCAAAAGTCAGCAGCTCTGAAAGCATCTACTTTAACTTCACTGGCAGCCACCAGGTGGGCCTGAGTGGGCCTCTCAGAGCCCCAGATATGAGCCGAGGCACAAGCCTCCTCTACTGTACCTTTACCTTCAGTCTATCTGTAGTTTTTACAGTTTCCTCCTGGACCCTCATCTTCTCCCCAGCCAGGGTTTCTCAGGGACACAGGTAGTATCTTAATGTTAGACTTCTCATTTTACAGTCTCTTCATTCTGCAATACAGTTGTAATGGGCTTTTTAGAAAACCATTTTTTTGGTTTAAAAAGTTATTGCATATTCTGCAGTTGACCTTATTTATGTTTGAGAATCTTTCAACTTTGACTCATTGGTCCTTTGAATGCATCCTTGCAACAACATCTGACTCTTACAACATAAAAGCATTTGCTCTCACAAGTGTTGTCTTTAAAATGGAAATCAAGAGCCTGTTTTGGTAGTTCAAAAGTAGAGTATTAATTTATTTTTCTCTACTGGCTTTTTGTCTGCAAAATCCCATGAACAGAGTAGCCTGGTGGGCTACAGTGCATGGTGACTGAGCAGCTGAGCAGGGCCCTGGATCCTGCCTTTCTTCTGAACCAGTGGACATCTCAGCTTCAAGGAGTCCAGACTAAGGGCTGTGCTTAGTCGCTCAGTCATGTCCGACTCTTTGCGACCCCATGGATTGTAGCCTGCCTGGCTTCTCTGTCCATGGGATTCTCCAGGCAAGAATACTGGAGTGGGTTGCCATGCCCTCCTCCAGGGTATCTTCCCAACCCAGGGATCGAACCCAGGTCTCCTGCATTGCAGGCAGATTCTTTAGCATCGCAGCCACCAGGGAAGCCCCAGACTAAGGGTTAGCAATAATTAAATAAATTGTATCAAATAACATTTCAGCATTATTTGATATTACTACTTCAAATAAGCTGATTTTACAAATCTTACATAATGGTTTTGCCAGTATTGTTTCAGAGACTATTTTGGTGAATTTTGGACTTTCATATCAATTAAGTAGCCCCAGGCTCCCCTGGTAGCTCAGATGGTAAGGAATCGGCCTGTAATGCAGGAGACTCAGGTTCAGTCCCTGGGTTGGGAAGATCCCCTGGAAAAGGGAATGGCTTCTTTCATTCCCACTTCAGTATTCTTGCCTGGAGAATCCCATGAACAGAGGAGCCTGGCAGGCTACAGTCCATAGGGTTGCAAAGAGTCGGACATGACTGAACGACTAACACTTCCACTTTCATTTACTTAAATTGTTGGCTTTTCAGTTTGATTATAAAGTAGTATGTAATAAGGATGCATAAAATATTTACTAATATTTATTGGAAAATTTCTATGAATTTCTATTGGCAAACACATTAAGAAATATGTGCAATGACCTTTATTCTTATGTGTGATTTAAATAACTACAGTTTATTTTTTAACTGTGTAGGTTTTTAAAACTACAGTTACATAGAAAGCAGTTTAAAAACCTACTGTGTAGGAGTTGATTTGTGACACTGAATTATACATTTTTTGTTTTATATAGACATTTGGAGTTTGCTCCCAAAGCTACAGCAATTATCTCTAATGGTTCAGAGAAAAGAAGGGCATAAACACACAAGCTATTTCAGTAAGGTTCATTCAATGCAGAATTTGTAGAGAGAATAACTGATCAGATTTTATAACTATTAAGAAAACCCCTTGAGGGCAAATCCATGTTCCCACAGAAACATAAAGGGAATTAATATTTATGGAGCATCTTCTGTATGCCAGGCACTACACTAACAGCTCATATGTATATGATGTTTTATTTAGTCTCTGTTAGGAAGGTAGTTCTCATAGTAAAAAAAAAAATGCGCATTTTATAATGAAGCAATTGATACATGGCCAAGCTGGAATTAAAAATGAAGTCTCTCATACATTGCCAAACACTAAAATCAGTTCTTTCTTTCCATTACATAAACAGTAGGAACCATATAATAATAAAATGATTAAGAACATTTTTTAATTGAAGTGCAGTTAATGTAGAATATTATATGTGTTTCAGGTGTATAACATAGTAATTCAATATTTTTATAGATTATACTCAATGTAAAGTTATTGGCTTCCCTGGTGGCTCAGAGGTTAAAGCGTCTGCCTGCAATGCAGGAGACCTGAGTTCTATCCCTGGGTTGGGAAGATCCCCTGGAGAAGGAAATGGCAACCCACTCCAGTATTCTTGCCTGGAGAATCCCATGGATGGAGGAGCCTGGTGGGCTACAGTCCATGGGGTTGCAAAGAGTCGGACACGACTGAGCGACTTCACTTTTCACTTTTAAAGTTATTATGACATATTGGCTATTTTCTCTGTGTTCTTAGTTATATCCTTGTAACGTATTTTTTTGTGTCTAGTAGTTTGTACCTCTTAATCTCCCTTACCCATTTTACCTCCCCCGACCCTTCTCCCCTCTGGTGCCAGCCAGTCTGTTCTCCATATCTGTGAGTCTTGTGTCTGCTTTACTTGTTCATTTGTTTTATTCCTTTGATTCCACATATGAGTGATAACACACAGTGTTTGTCTTTCTCTTACTTAGTTCACTTAGCATAATACTTTCTATATTGTTGCAAATGTCAAAATTTTAGTCTTTTTTTACACCTGAGTAGTATTCCATTGTATGTACCACATATTCTTTATCTATTCATTTGTTGATGGATACTTTTGTTGCTTTCATATCTTTGCTTTTGTAAAGCTGCTATAAACTTTTTTAATTTAGTGTTTTCCTTTTCTCCGTATAAACACACAGGACTGGAATTGGTGGATCATGTTAGTTCTATTTTTAATGTTCTGAGGAACTTCCTTAATGTTTTCTATAGTGGCTGTACCAATTTATATTCCCACACGAGGGTTCCCATTTTCCACATCTTCACCAGTGCTTCCTGTTTGTTGTCTTTTTGATAATAGTCATTCTGACTGATGTGAGGTGATCTCTCACTGGGGCTTTGATTTATATTTCCTGATATTAGTGATGTTGATCTTTTCATGTACCTGTTGACTATCAGTATGTCATCTTTGGAAAAATGCCTATTAAAACATCTTCTGACCATTTTATTTTATTATTATTTTTTTCAGCTTGAATCAGGGTTTTATTTATTTATTTATTTTTTTCATTTATTTTTATTAGTTAAATTGCTCAGTCATGTCCAACTCTTTGCAATCCCATGGACTGTAGCCCACCAGGCTGCTCCATCGGAGGCTAATTACTTTACAATATTGTAGTGGTTTTTGCCATACATTGACATAAATCAGCCATGGATTTGCATGTGTTCCCCATCCCGATCCCCCATTCCGCCTCCCTCCCCATCCCATCCCTCTGGGTCTTCCCAGTGCACCAGCCCTGAGCACTTGTCTCATGCATCCAACCTGGGCTGGTGATCTGTTTCACCCTTGATAGTATACTTGTTTCAATGCTATTCTCTCTGAACATCCCACCCTCACCTTCTCCCACAGAGTCCCAAAGTCTGTTCTGTATATCTGTGTCTCTTTTTCTGTTTTGCATATAGGGTTGTCGTTACCATCTTTCTAAATTCCATATATATGTGTTAGTATGCTGTAATGTTCTTTATCTTTCTGGCTTACTTCACTCTGTATAATGGGCTCCAGTTTCATCCATCTCATAAGAACTGATTCAAGTGAATTCTTTTTAATGGCTGAGTAATATTCCATGGTGTATATGTACCAGAGCTTCCTTATCCGTTTGTCTGCTGATGGGCATCTAGGTTGCTTCCATGTCCTGGCTATTATAAACAGTGCTGCGATGAACATTGGGGTGCACGTGTCTCTTTCAGATCTGGTTTCCTCAGTGTGTATGCCCAGAAGTGGGATTGCTGGGTCATATGGCATTTCTATTTCCAGTTTTTTAAGAAATCTCCACACTGTTCTCCATAGTGGCTGTACTAGTTTGCATTCCCACCAACAGTGTAAGAGGGTTCCCTTTTCTCCACATCTTCTCCAGCATTTATTGCTTGTAGACTTTTGGATAGCAGCCATCCTGACTGGCGTGTAATGGTACCTCATTGTGGTTTTGGTTTGCATTTCTTTGATAATGAGTGATGTTGAGCATCTTTTCATGTGTTTGTTAGCCATCTGTATGTCTTCTTTGGAGAAATGTCTGTTTAGTTCTTTGGCCCATTTTTTGATTGGGTCATTTATTTTTCTGGAATTGAGCTTCAGGAGTTGCTTGTATATTTTTGAGATTAATCCTTTGTCTGTTGCTTCGTTTGCTATTATTTTCTCCCATTCTGAAGGCTGTCTTTTCACCTTGCGTATAGTTTCCTTTGTTGTGCAAAGGCTTTAAGTTTCATTAGGTCCCATTTGTTTAGTTTTGCTTTTATTTCCAATATTCTGGGAGGTGGGTCATAGAGGATTCATGTCGGAGTGTGTTTTGCCTATGTTCTCCTCTAGGAGTTTTATATTTTCTGGTCTTACATTTAGATCTTTAATCCATTTTGAGTTTATTTTTGTATATGGTGTTAGAAAGTGTTCTAGTTTCATTCTTTTACAAGTGGTTGACCAGTTTTCCCAGCACCACTTGTTAAAGAGGTTGTCTTTTTTCCATTGTATATCCTTGCCTCCTTTGTTGAAGATAAGGTGTCCATAGGTCCGTGGATTTATCTCTGGGCTTTCTATTCTGTTCCCTTGATCTATATTTCTGTCTTCTGACCATTTTAAAATCAGGTTGTTTGTTTCATACAACTTAAAATTTGTATGAGTTATTTATGTATTTTAGATAATAACCCTTTATCAGATGTATCATTTGCAAATATCCTCTCCCATTCAGTCAGTTGCCTTTTTGTTTTGTTGAAGGTTTATATTGCTGTGCAAAAGCTTTTAAGTTTGGTTAGGACCCATTTGTTTACTTTTGCTTTGGTTTCCCTTACCTCAGGAGACAGATCCAAAAAAATATTGCTAAGACCAGTGTCAAGGAGTACTGCCTATATTTTCTTCCTGGAGTTTTATAGTTTCAGATCTTGTACTTAGGTATTTAATCCATTTGAATTTTTTAAACAAAATCTTAAATTTTATTGTCATAATAATTTTGACAAGATTAAATGAGAGTGACTAAATTCAACTCAGTGAAAAATAAATACAGCTAATTACTAGCTAATTTGAACAAGATTATCTTAACAACAACAACAAAAAAAGAACAAATAATATACACTTTGTTTCTGATATTCAACTCTAATTCCATTAAGGAAAAATCACATCTGAACAAGGGAAATTACCCTGCTAATAGAACTAAGGTTCTATTGATATCCTCATCCATCATCCAGCTTTGGATTCATGGTTTTCCATTTTACCACTATTTACTGAGTCTCTGCACTATAGCTGATGGAGGTTACAAAGATGATTGCAAATGGTCATTGTCCTCCAGGAGCCTACTGTCCAGTGGAGAAAGCTGAATTTTAAACAGAAGCCACAAGTGGGAATCCTAGGTCGTAGCTTCAGGGTAGCAAGAATTGTTAACTGCCTTTTCTATAACTGCGTTAAATCTCTATCTTGATCTCTCTTATGCTAGTAGTAAGAAGTTTACTTCTAGCCCATTCAGACTGATAGACGATTCAGGGTTTCCCCCTTGCCCTTCTCCCAGCTCCTTCAGCTCCCTTCTCAGATATGGGGGAAGTGAAATTCTTAGGAGCTCTCCTCCCTTCTTGGGCACCCTTGCCCACCCTCATAGTCACTTGCCAGTGGCTTATGCATGCTTGCTTCTGCTTCCCTTTTCTCTGGCTCCAGTCCATGAGGCCTTCCAAATCAGAATGAACTTTGTGCTGGAAGATCCTCTGAACCTAGACCTTTGATCTTTTAAAATATTCTTTAAACAATGAACTACCAATTTGAATATATCTGGGGAGACCATGTGAGTTTATTTTTGTATATGGTGTGAGAAAATTCTAATTGCATTCTTTACATGTAGCTGTCTAGTTTTCCCAGTACCACTTACTGAAGAATCCATCTTGTTCCCATTGTATATCCTTGTCTCCTTTGTCATAAACGAATTGACCATATGAGTGTGGGATTATTTGGGGGCTTTCTATTCTGTCTCAGTGCTCTATATGTCTGTCTTTGTGGGCATACCATACTGTTTTGATTACTAAAGCTTTGAATGTAGTATACCTTTAAGTCACAGCACATGATATCTCCAGCTTCATTCTTACTTCTCAAGATCGCCTTGGCTAATTGGGGTCTTTTATGGTTCCATATAGATTTTGGGACTATTTGTTCCAATTCCCTGAAAAATGTCATGGGTATTTTGATAGGGATTGCATTAAATCTGTAGATTGCTTTGGGGAATATGGATATTTTAGCAATATTAATTCTTCCAATTCATGAACATGGGATATCATTTTATTTATTTATTATCTTCAATTTCCTTCTTTAATTTTTTATAGTTTTCAGAGAAAGATCTTTCACTTCCTTGGTTAAAGTTTTTCCTAGGTATTTTTTTAAGATGTGATTATTTTCTAGATTTCTTTTCCTGATAGTTCATTGTTAGTGTATAAGATTACAATGGATTTCTGTATACTAATCTGGTATCCTGCAACTTTACTATATTTATTTATTAGTTCTAGTACTTTTTTGTGGAGTCTTTGGGATTTTCTCCATGTAGAATCATGTCATCTGCATATAGTTATAGTTTTACTTTTTCCCTTCTAATTTGGATGCCTTTTCTTTTTCTTGTCTGATTGCTGTGACTAGGACTTCCTCTATCATATTAAATAGAGACAATGAGAGTGGGTGTCCTTGTCTTGTTCCTCATTTTAGAGGAAAAGCTTTCAGATTTTTACTGTTAGTATGATGTTAGCTGTGGGTTTGTCATACTTGGTCTTTATTATGTTGAAGTACATTGGGTTCGATTCCTGGGTCAGGAAGATCCCCTGGAGTAGGAAATGGCACCCCATTCCAGTATTCTTCTCTGGAAAATAACATGGACAGAGGAGCCTGGTGGGGTACGGTCCATGGAGTCGCAAAGAGTTGGATACAACTGAGTGACTGAGCACATGTTTCCTCTATACCAACTTTGTGTAGAGTTTTTAATCAAATCTTTAAATATTGTTTTCACAGAAAGTATAACTCTCTTATTTATTGATTTAGGATATGACTTTGAAACTGGGTGTAAGGGATTTAGAGAACAATTGGACACCATAGTTCGGCACAAATTCAGTGACTCTTGGAACCTGGGAATAACAGTAATCGACATAACATATAAAGCATTATTTCCCCTTCTGGGAATTATTTTAGAAGTAGAAGAATTTCCCTTTTCATGCTTTGTTTTATCCATAAAGTGAAAAATTACACATCATCACATGCAAGTCCCAAACATTACTTGGATGCTTATGGGCAAAGTGCTATACCACTGGCTCAGAAGACAAAGATGTGATCTCCTACTTGTAATCAGATGTCTACACTGAATTAAACGGTTTTAGACACATGTTGCCCTGATATGGTTCCCTGGAGGGCAAGTATGTGGTTTTTCTTTTTATATTTAAAATGTATATATATGAACTGCCCTAAACATGCTAAAAAATAAAAAGGAGCCTCAGTGTAGTAGCATGGAGTTTAGCTGTTTTTATTAAAAAATTTTTTTGTAATTTATCTCTACTTTTTTCTTTTTGTCTGTGCTGCGTGGCATGTGGGATCTTAGTTCCTGACCAGGGATTGAACCCAGGCTCCCTGCAGTGGAAACACGGAGCTATAACCTCTGGACCACTAGGGAGGTTCCCATATCAGATACTGAATATGGATTAATTACTTTAAGGTGAATTTCAAAGTGCTATTTAGGCTCGACTGATAGTCCAATCTGGTCCTGAGAACGTGAGTCATTAGCTAGTGTCTTTCTGAGCTCTGAAATCCCATATATAGTTTGGGGGAACATCATTGACTTTTTTTTTTCCATTTCATAAGGAAAAGATCTTTGTTTTTGGGGGTTTTTTTTTGTGTGTGTTTTTTTTCTTAGGAAAAGATCTTTGAATAGTGTCATGTAGGAATTCTACACTTGGAAAAAACTGTCAGGGCTTTTATTAGTAATGAATGACCTTCAGTTGAAGATTCTAAATTGGGAAGTGTGAAAAAATTTCTGACTTAGTGTTCTGTTTAAATCAATATCATCTTTAAAAATAATTGTATATTTTAACATACCTTGCTGTATTCATCATTCAAACAGTCATTCTGACTTAACTGTGCGTGTGTGCCAAGTCACTTCAGTCATGTCCAGCCCTGTGTGATCCAGTGGACTGTGGCCTGCTAGGCTCTTCTGTCCGCGGGATTCTCCAGGCAAGAATACTGGAGTGGGTTGCCATGCTCTTCTCCAAGACTTAACTGTACCGAGTTGAAAGGGTTGAATATTGTAAATTGTGGTTAAATGTGTAGGTCCTAACGCACCTTCACTCTACATTTTGGCAAAACAGAATCCTTAAGAAGGCACTAAGATACCTTATCTAAGGTACCATATATGATACAACCAAATAGGAAAATAACCCAATTAAATAATTTACTGGCTCATTAATAGGCAGACATCTCAAGTCTTAGCTTCCCTGATAGTACCATTATAACTAGCTTATAGCTTCATGCATTTTGAAAGTGTTTTGACTACCAGTGAGAATATATTTAAATTAAATTTTTATAAAGTTAATAGTTAAGTTACTTTTCCTTTGGTTGCCTTATGATTAAAAATACTTCACCATTACAGAGTTCTTTTCATCTTTAAAAGCTATGAAATGAGGGACAGTGCCAGTGCTATCTTGCTTTCTTTATGGCTCTCAGCATAGGAAGAGATAATTTTTAATTTGAAATTCCATTTCCTCTTTATATATGGGAAATAGCACGTGGAGGCAGATGAGTCATCTGCCTGGATAATTTTATTAGACTTTCCTCTACCAATAAATCTCTCCCATGTAAAGTTGCCCTTCTTGTGGATTTTTATCCCATCTTCCTTCTCCTTTACAGTATAACATGTCATATCTCTTTGAATTAAGATGATCTTTGCCCACTTATCTAGAGTTCGCCTAATAGTTTTATTTTTCACAAATTTTCTTTTCAGTTTTTATAACTATGTACAAGACCATTTTTAGGAGAAGGCATGCAGTTTTAGTCACAACTCCAATAACTTTCTAGATGGAAAGTATTGTTTGATTTTTTTTTTCCCCCTGAGAACCAAGTGACACGTTTTACACTAAAACTAATAGTGGAACAAATACAGTTGGCAAATTGGAATAATTTCTCCATTACTGTAGTCCTTCCTTCCTTTTTTCCTTCCTTTCTTTTTCTTCTTCTCCTTTCTCTCCCTTATTCCTTCTTCATAATTCTTCTCTTTCCTTCCTTTCCTATCATCTTTCTATATCTATTTTATTTTTTCACTTTTTACAATTTTATTTTGGTATAGTTTTAGAATTGTAGATGAATTGTAAAAATAGTATAAAGAATTTCCATATACCATCCATCTAGCCTCCCCCAAAGTTAACATATTACATAACAAATGATATGTTTATCAAAACTGTTACTTTTACATTTTTTGTGTACCTCAACCTTCTATTGCAACACCTGTCATGCACTACTAAGTAACAGGACTACCTTATGTCAATGAAAATGATGCATGTTTCACAAGGATATAATGAAATAACATCAGCCCAAATTCTCTTTTTTCCCCTCTACCACTTACCCTTATTTACTCTCTGATAGTGTACTTTCATCAGTGACTTTAAAGAAAACTTTCCCTAATGTAATAATCTCATTAAAGAGGCTGTTTCAGAACTTTAGTGGTTTAATGTCTCCCAAAACTTACTCCTGGAATACTGAAGCCATCTCTGAGCTATTCCCTTACATTTCCATCCTTTCTCCAGCCATCTGCCAGGGTGTTCTTTTTAGAGAGAATTTCAGAATTGTGTCATTCTCCTGCTTCACATTTTCCTATGGTTCCTCATTGACCAGAGCCATGGTTTCCAAACTGTGTGCTTCAGGTGCCCTGGGCATGGCAGTTAACTCACATCATTACCTTCAGTTATTTTAAATATTTGAGGGAAACAAAGCTGTCCATCCATGGAACAACCTCTGCAATAGCTCGAGGTAGTTCAGTTTCAACATTAGATTGGCTCCATTTCTTTTGATGACATCGTATTTTGTAAAACTGAGTCTTCAGTGATTGCTATGATGAAAAGCAAGTATTACATAAAAAACAATGTAAAGCAAAAAAGGTGTCAGTGTACAGTCTGATTCCAAAGTCTGTGAAGATGTGGGTGCCCAACCAAGCATGTCCCATTGGTAAGTAATGTGGCTACTTAAGGATGAATAAAAATATTAATTTTCTTTTAAATATATGTGTGTTATTTTTTCAAATGGTTAATAAGTTTTTAAGACATAAATATTTATTGTTTAGATCTAACTAAAAGAGAACTGTAATTTATCTTTTTGGGTCTAGAGTCTTGATGAAAAAAATTACTAAAGCTAAGAGTGCTGCAAACCGAGAAAATATTCAAATCTCTGGTCAAAAAATAAAATTCAAACTCTATGGCAAGGTATGGTAGGTAGAATCCTTCAAAATCAGTTTTCTGACCTTAAAATGATGAAGTAGTACCATTCTTGCTTACATTTCTAGGTTTCAATTTTCTTATCAATATGACTGGGATAATATTAGTACCTAATATATATTAATACAATTGCTGAAATTAGCATGTACCAGCACTTAGCACATGGTAAGCATTCAGTGAAATTTTGATAATTAAATTAAGCATGATGATGTTTGATCTTTAAATGAACAATCGTCTCAGTCAAAACAGATGCAGACTTAGAATCTAAGAGCCCTAATAGTCTTAAGAGTTCTAGAGTTGGTTAACTTCCTTAAGGTAGTTCAGATAGTTATTGGCAATGTGAGAACTCAGAGTCAGACCTCTTGAATCTGTCTCATCAGCCTTTCCTTCACTCTGCAAACAAAATCAGTGGTTTTCATCGTTGAGAAAGTGTGCATTAGGAAGTACTAGTCATGAGTAGAAATAGGGTTTCAAAGTTCAAGGAGGACATTAGGAAATCAAATCCAGTGTGTCTTTTTTTATTTTCTACTTTTCTTTGGACAAAGGTTTACTGGTATTACATTTATGAAAAGGGGAAGAATAAAATACTGAGTTGTTTGTCTTCCTAAGAAAAGTAGGACAATGTGGGTTATAATTTGAATTGGTTCTTATTTCCATATTGTGTTTTTGATTCTGTATCTTTGTTTCCTTAGAAGAGAGGTTTCTATAAAAATATTCAGATTTATTCTGCAGGTGAAAACACATTGCCTTAATGACGCAAGTGCCCTGAAGGAGGTCTGTTTTGAGCTAGAGAAAGGTGTAGAGAGATGGCAGAGGTGACATTAGAAGGTCTTTTCTGTGTTGCTACCTGCAGTTTGGTCTTGGGCCCTGGCCAAGCAGTGATAGGGCATCTGTTTAGGCTCTGAATTCCTATTATTGAAAGAAATAGAACTGAAACAAAAAAGAGTAGATGATGGTCTCAAGATTAGTAAAGTATCATATAAAGCATTATTGCTGCTGAACAAACTTAAAACTGTGAACCCTGATTGTATTTCTAGGTAAGAAAAATATATTTGATCAGATTATTTCTAGGCTTTTCTTGTTTCATGATAATTTACAGTATCAAATTTACTGTCTGCAGGACCATATACTCATATTCTACACTGGGGCTTAGAAAGGTCACTTAGCTCAGTACATGAGTTTCCTAATCTGTTGGATTGATCCAGCTGGGTCTGTGGATTATATTTCCTTATAGCATGCAAAACAAACAAGCAATAAAACCCAGCAAATCGTTAAGGATTCCCAGATCAAGTAAGTTTAGCATATATTCCTCTGTTCCTCTTAGAGATTCATAATATACATTAGTATATTAAAGACTCAAAATATCCTTCAGGAAAGATAAGTTTATTTGACTCAGTTTCCTAAAGAAAGTTTCTTTTCAGTGACACAGTTGGTTGACGTATCATGGAATGACCACTCTGGACCACTGTGTGTGTGTGTGTGCGTACTAAGTTGCTTCAGTCATGTCTGACTCTCTGCGAACCTATGGACTGTAGTCCGCCAGCCTCCTCTGTTCATGGGATTCTCCAGGCAAGAAAAGTAAAGTGGGTTGCCATTTCCTTCTCCAGGGGATCTTCCCAACCCAGGGACGGAACCCTGGTCTCCTTTGTCTCCTGCATTGGCAGGTGAGTTCTTTACTACTAGTGCCACCTGGACTAGTGTATCTTTAAATTCCAATGGTAAACATTTTTATGCTATGTTTCCAAAAAAATAACTTGGGGCCAAATGAGTTAGTAGCCAACTCTCTATGTCTGCTGAACTATGCCTTTCACCTTTTACTACATACCAGGGTCAGTTGTGTTCTGAGTGTGCTAATGAGTAAACCATGAAATTGTGCAGTCAAGAGTAAGGATAATGGAACAAGCTTCTTGGATTCAAAATTCAAACCCTGCCTCTGCCGCTTACTAGACCTGAGAACTAGGACACATTAAGAAACCCGGTGTTTCATTTTCTATCATCAGTTAAATGGAGATGATGATAGAACCTACATGGTAGAGTTCAGATCAGGAGCAGGGCCTGGTATGTAATAAGTTCTCAACAAATATTACTACTACTATGATGATGGTGATGACTTCTAAAGTAACCTGCAGACTTCTTTTCTACTGATATTGAGAAGGAATGGAAAGTCTCATCTCAGGTTCGCACATTGTTAAATTTGTATCTCCTTGAGCTTTCTTCTCTCTGCAGTATTTCCCGTCTCAGTAAATGACATTACCCTTCAGCCAATAAGTAGCTCAGGCCCCAAACTTAGGAGACCGGTTAGTAAGTTCATTGTCCTCTACCTTCAAAATACTTCAAATAACATCTCAGAACCCATTCTTTTAAAATATTTACTAGCATCATCCGAGTGCAAGCTACCACTGTCTCTTTCCTGAGATCCTGCAATAACCATCAAATGGTTTGTGATCATTCATAGTTCCCTTATCAGTAGCAACTAGAGTGCTCATTAAAACGTACATCAAATAATTTGCTTTGGGCCCCATTGTGTAATATGGGGATAAAATGCAGACATCTAACCATAATCTTCAAAGTCCTACCTGAGCCCAGATGGGGGCTCTGTGAACAACCTGGAGGGATGGGATCGGTGTAAGGATGGGAGGGAGGCTTTAGAGGAAGGGGACATATATAAACCTATGGCTCATTCATGTGGTTTTATGGCAGAAATCAACACAGCATTGTAAAACTATTAACTTCCAATTGAAATTTTTAAAAAACTCTCAGAAAGCTAGTTTCAAATACTGGCTATGGAAAACTTTTTGATAAAATAATGATTATACCTAAAAAAAATTCTAAGCAAGTTTAAGATATTTTGTTCTAGTCAGTCAAGGAATTTGTGGCTATAACAAATTTACATTTATAAAAAGTTAGTTTTTATTAGAAGCACAGTCTGACAATTAAAACCATAAACTTTGTATTCTTAAAAAAACAAACAGCGACAACAAAAAAAAACAGTATCTACCTACCTCTCTAATCTCATCCCCTTCATTCACAATGCTTTGGACCTCCTGGGCATACACCAAATGTTTTTTCTTACCTTGATCTTTTGTTTTTGATGTTCTTTTTGCCTGCAATATTGCTTCTCCAGATTTTTATAAGCCTGGTTCCTTCTCTATTCTGGTCTGAGTCCAGTGTGACCTTCTCAGAAGGTCTGAGTCCAATGTTACCTTCTCAGAAGACAATCCTCCACCATCCTAGTAGCCTCTAAGATTCTGTATCTGAATTTTTAAATTTGTTTGTTTGTTTTTCCATCCTTCAGCATTTAAAGTTGTACAGGGATAGAGACCATACAAGTCTTGAGTATGGGCATTTAGAATAACGTTTATTCCCATTTCAGTATCATTTAATGACTGAATGCTGTTTTGCTTGAGTGTCTAATAGTACCCATATCATAGGCTTGTTTTGAAGGTTAAAAAAAACTACACATAAATAGCAGCCCAGTTCTTAGCAGATGGAAGCCGCCGAGTATCTGTCCTTAGTATTCCTTAGTATTTTTATGCTACTTCCACATTTTTTCATTCTAACACCTCCAGTCAGTCAGTCAGTCAGTTCAGTCGCTCAGTCGTGTCCGACTCCTTGTGACCCCATGGGTCTGCAGCACGCCAGGCTTCCCTGTCCATCACCAACTCCTGGAGTCTACTCAAACTCATGTCCATCGAGTCAGTGATGCCATCCAGCCATCTCATCCTCTGTCGTCCCCTTCTCCTCCTGCTTTCAGTCTTTCCCAGCATCAGGGTCTTTACCAATGAGTCGGTTCTTCACATTAGGTGGCCGAAGTATTGGAGTTTCAGCTTTAGCATCAGTCCTTCCAATGAATATTAGGGACTGATTTCCTTTAGGATGGACTGGTTGGATCTCCTTGCAGTTGACAGGGACTCTCAGGAGTCTTCTATAACACCACAGTTTGAAAGCATCAGTTCTTTGGTGCTCAGCCTTCTTTATGATCCAAATCTCACATTCATACGTGACTACTGGAAAAACCATAGCCTTGACTAGACAGACCTTTGTTGGTAAAGTAATGTCTCTGCTTACACCTCCAAGGTCCTAATAAAGAGGCTCCCCCCCAATATTTGGAGAATGCAAGAAGCAGAGTTAGGGCTTGAGACTGGATCTTTGGGCCATTGGTCCAGGTTGTCTCTCACCGTGTCACTCAACTTTTGTGGTAAAATTTGTTCAGCATTTAAGAGACATTAGATAGTCTTTCATACTCCATACAAATAATTCTTTTTAAAGAAGAAAGAAACCACAACAACAGATTTGAACCCATGATGGAGTTAATTCATTATCCTATAATCATTTCAGATCTTTTTTAAATATATTGAATTATCTATATGTTTTAACATCTTCTAAAATTCAACATTTGGAATGAGTTTTTATTCTATAGTGTTAAACTCAATCTACTTTAGATCGCTTATATAATTAAAAAGTTATATTTCCAAACTTTGAAAGTGCTGACCATTATTATTTATCATTTTCCTTATCTAATCCCTATTCTATTCTTCTGAGCTTCATGTTATTTGCATACTGAATTAGGGAGATTCATATTCAGGTACCTATGTTACTGATCAAATTGTGCACATTGGAAAGTATTGAGATATACATACAAATATGTGTAAAATGAACATATATATGTGTGTGTGTATATATATATATATATATATATATAGTTTAAAAAATGCCAAGCATTTCTATTCACCATCTAGGTTATAAAAATAGAACATGATTGGTACCTTTAACATCAGTACCTTAAAAAAAAAATTCTCTGTGTGCCTCCCTCTATACATAGAATTTGGTAATCATCACTCCTTCATTTTCCTTTATATTTCCTAACAATGTAAGTTTAGTTTTACCTATTTTTCATTTCATACAAATGGAATCATACTGTATATACTGTTTGGTGACTTGCTTTTTCATTTTATGTTATGTGTTTGAAATTCATTCATGTTGATGAATACAACTGTGATTTCATCAGGCTCACTTCAGTACAGAATTCCATTATTTGGATTAATCACTATTTATTTCTCCCTCATCTTTTTGATGGATATTTGAACTGTTAGTTATTTGCTATTATGCTTGCTTATACACGTGTGCAAGAGCTTTCTTCTAAGGTTTATACCTTGAATTGGTTTTTTTTGGTCATAGGATATTCTCACATTCAGGTCTACTGTGTAGTAGTAACTTGTTTTCCAGAGTGATTCTATCAAGTTACGTTTCCCTCCAGTGGTACATAAAAATTCATAGGGTTTTCTATCTTCCGGAAGATTGTCAAGAAGGCTGTCAGGCTTTCAAGTTTTACCAGTTTGGCAGGTGTGAAATGGTATCTCCTTGAGACTTTACTTTGCATTTCTTTGCTTACTAAAGAGACTAAGCATCTTTTCATATATTTATTTGTCATTCCCATTTTCTCTTGTGGGAAATGTTTGCTCACATTTTTTTCTATTGGCTTGTTTGTATTTGTCTTATTGACTTACAGAAATTCTTTTTACATATTCCTGGTGCTATTTTGTTTGTCATATGCACAACAAATATCTTCTCCAAAAATTTGGATTGTCAGTTCATGAATTGCTTTTGATAAACAAGAGTTTTACATTTTAATATAGTTGAATTTACTGGTATTTTCCTTTTTAAAAAATTGACATATAAACCATTCTCTATCTTGATGTCATAAAGATATTCTCCTAGCTTTTTCAATAATCCTTAATGTTTATAGCTCCTCACGTTAAAGTCCTTGAGTAGATTTTTGTATAAATTCCAAGGACGGGATCTTGTGTTTCTTTCTGTATGAATTTATAATTATTCCAACATAAGTTATTGAATAATGTATCCATTCCCCACAGATGTACAATACCACCTCTATCATGTATCAGGTCTCTAGTTACACATGAGTATGTTTCTGAGCTCTCACTTTGATTTCACTGACCTAGTTGTCTATCCCGGTGACAATACCATGGTTTTAAAATTGCTCTAGCTTTATGATAAGTCTTAATAACTTGTAGGGTAAGTCTTTTTAATAATTTTCTACCTCCTACCTGAAAATATTTTGAATCATTCTGTATGGTCCTATAAAACATCTCCTTGGGATTTTTATTGAAATTGCATTGTAAGTGTAGATCAGTTTAGGGAAGGAGTTGATATCTTTACAACACTGGGAATTTCTGTCCATGAAAATACACCTCTAAATTTTGGTAATTTAAATATGCTTATGTTTTCTATACTCACAATAATGTTATCTGCAAGTAATAGAAGTTTTATTTCTTCTTTTCCAAACCATTTGTATGTAATTTTTTCCCTTGACTTATTCCACTGATTTAAAAATCAAAGGTAAAGTTGAATAGAAGTGATAGTGGGCATTTTTAAAATGTAAATTCAAAGGGAATGAGTTTGATATTTCACCATTGAATAAAATGTTTCCTTTAACTTTGCTGTATGTACCCTTTTCAGGATAAAAAATTCTTTGGTTTCTAGTTTTTAAAGAATTTGTTATGAAGGGATGCTGGATTTTATATAGCGCTTTTACTAAATAAACTGAGAAGAATATGTAGATTTTCTCCCTTTGGGTTGTTAATATGATGAAGCATGTTTCTTATTTCTTTTTAAAAAATATTTACTTCTTTATTTATTTGTTTTGGCTGCACTAGGTCTTTAGTTGCAGGATACAGAATCTAATTCCCTGGCGGGGGCTGAACCCAAGCCCCCTGCATTGGCAGCACAGAGTCTTAGCCACTGGACCACCAGTGAAGTTCCTGCTTCTGATTTCTAATGTTCAGCTATCTTTACATTCTTGAGATAAATGCTTAGGATTCTTTTTGATGCATTGCTATGTTTGTCATATATATTCTTTTTCAGATTCTTTTCCATTATAGGTTAGTACAAGATATTGAATGTAATATTTTATTAATGTAACTTTTGCTACCTTTTTTCTTTTAATTTTTTATGTCTTTATAAAGATGCCTGTAGATTTTTGAATCAAATCTGTTACTTTTTCTTAACTGGAGAGTTTAGTTCATTTATGTTGACTATTTCAAGTATATGTGTCTTCATTTCTAACATATTGTTTGTGTTTGTACATATTTTTTCACTTAGCTCTTTTTTCCAGAATTTTTTTCTCATTCCATTATTATCTTCCATGACTTTAGAATTTATATATGCTCTGTGTATTCTTTTTGGCCCAAAACATTTAAAAATGCTAATAACTTGTCAAAGTCCAATATTAATCCATGTTTTTTGAGTTGACCAAAAAAATTCATTTGAGTTTTTCTGTCTGATAGAGAAAAAACCTGATGAACCTTTTGGCCAACTCAATATTATCTGCCCAAACAATATAAGGGTTTTAGAATAATTTAGCTAGTATTTTCTGAGTTGTATAATTGTCCTAGCTTTTAGCTATTAATATACTTTGATTCTTCTAACAGCAGAAATAAGGCCTGTATTATTATATTATTATTATTTTGTTATGCAGTTTCACACATATGTTGCAAATTTCCTTTGTTAATAATTTATTGCATCTTATATATTCCTTTTGAGATCATTTTCCTTTTTCTAACATATAAGCTTTAGAAGGGCCTTTTGAGAGAGTCTCTTGATTCTACACACTGTTTCTCTTGATTGATCTGAATCTTTGTTCCATTCTCATTCCACTGGACATTCTTGATTGACTTTTTTCTCTCTCAGTGTTTTGAAAATATTATTCCAACTACTGGTTTCCACAATTGCATGTAAAAATCATCAGTCAGTATAATTCTATTTCATTGTGTATATTTATTTAAAATATGTTTTCTTTGTTTATGGTATTCTGAAATTTCACTCTGATGTACTTATGGGTCTCTTTGTTTATTCATGCACTGTCTTAAACTTCTTAAATAGATAAACTAGTATCTTAGGAATACTAAATCATTATCTCTTCAGATAGTGCCTCTGTCCTGTTTTGTCTTTCTCTTTTTTGTGGAATTTGAATAGATCTGTATTGCAGTTTCTCACCTATTCCCTAGCTTTTTGGCCTCTTAAATATTTTGCCCCTTTGTGCTACATTAAGGTAATTTTTTTAGATCCATCTTTTAGGTTCACAAATGTTTCTTCAGTTGTGCCCAATCTCCTGGTAAACTCACTTATTCAAGTTCTTATTTCTATTATAGGTTTTATCTCTAGAGGTTTTATTGATATCTTTTGCTAAACTTTGTGTTCGGTCTTTGAAGATCTCTTTTTCTACTGAGTTACTCTCAGTATCAGTCATCTTCTATTTATTGCATTGAAAACATTTATAGGTGCTAAATATTTATGAGTTTACAGGAGTGCTCCTGCAGTTCGTGTTTTCTGCTGACTCTGACCTACTGTTTCCTTACATGTTTTGTTAATGTTTTTCTTCTGAGCTTATGCTCCTTGGAACTTCACCTATGGAAATTCTTGAAGCTTAATTTTACAGTATGTTGTTCCTCTATTGAATATTTAAATTTGCTCTGTGTGTGAATACTAGAGATACTATCCATTCATCCCTCTTTAAAGTAAATGTATACATTAGGGGTATTTGAGCGAATCCAATTGTACAACTGAGTTTGGGATTAGAAAATCTCAGGAAGAAATTTTTCTCTGTTTTCCACCTAGAGTCAAGAGCATGAAGGCATGATGCCCACTGTCACCCTCTGCAGGAGATTTTATTTTTCTCTCAAACACGTAAGAGATCCCAAATGTGTGTTGGGTTGGCCAAAAGTTATTAAAATTTTTCTGTAATATCTACAGAAAAACCCAAGTGAACTTTTTGGCTAACCCAAGATACACAGGTCTTCTGTCTGACTTCCCATTTACTTGAGCCTTAAGTTTTTCCCTGCTATTTTCTGCTCATGTAATCTTCAAAAAACAGGCTCTAGGTAACTGTGGTTTGGCTGATAGTCCCAGAGTTCAGCAAGCTTCACTGCTATTTTACCTCTCTGGATTCTTCCTTTCTTGTCATTTCTGTCCTCCAAGGAATTCTGTTCATTTCTCTACTAGCTCTGACCTGCACGAAAATTAATTTTTAAAAATCTATCATTTTTAGTTCTGTATTATAGAGATGTGTGTATGTTTATAATAGTCTGCCATACTATTGGTGTGTACACATATATACAAATATGTTAAGCAATTTAAAGCTATGGATAAGTAGTATCATAAATTTTAATTCTGTTAATAATGAAACAATTTTAGCTTACATACAGAAAATAATGTAGATGATGTTGTAGACTTAGGAGTTATTCCTATGCTAATATGTTTTCTTCTTTCTCCAAAGTATCTCTTTTTAATGCCATAATTTAGTTAAATATCAGGGATTTAGAGTGAGGAATAATGGTCGGGGGAACCCTTCACTTTCAAGAAGTAGCAAATGTTATAAAATTTTTGTCCAGCCAACAATGGATGAGCCAGTTTAACAAATACTTATATTTGAACTTAGTCCCAAGAGCAGACAATTAACGCAGGCCTTCTGTCTTCTAGGAAGTTTTAAGTTCAGGGCCATCAGGACCTGTCCTTGGCTGTACCTATAAGTAAGCAGACTGGTAGAGAACTTCCTAGAAATGTGACCTTTCCTGCAGAGATAAAATTCCAGTTCTTATTACATGGGTGACATTGGATATTTTCCTAATCTCTCTAACCACCATTTCCTCGTATATTACATGAATTTAATGAAAATTAAAAGTTTATCTGTCTCATTTAGCTGCTGTGAGAAATAAAAGTTTATTTAGTTGGATATTCAGTGCATGACTAATGTAAAGTATTAATAGGCCAGTCTTATTTTTTTAAGTTAATGACATGTTCTATGATTCTGAAATTTTAGCCTTTTTATGCACTGAAATTCGGCAGTTGAATTTTGAAGATCTTCCTCTCTATCCTCCAAATTGAGAACCTATGCTTGTAATGTTCCTAGTTTTCTGAAGTTGCTCAGCATTCAAAAATATTTTGTCTGTTACCAAGAGCACATGTAAATTTTTGTAGATTAGTGTTTTTTTCTATACCCCACAAAAGTTGGAATTTGTGTGCCAGCTCTATAGTAATTTCTAGTATAAAAATCTGTTTTGCAGCAACAAAATCACATTGGTATATATTCCAACATTCCTGAGACTCAAAAGGATAAGCCATTGCTTCTTTTCCGAATGCCGATAATTCTTCCTCTTGGCATTCAATGCGTTCAGGTATTGTTTTTCTTACACACTTATCTCGAATTAGATGATAAATTGCTAGAAGATAGGTATCCTAAAATTTCTTGTATTGATTATTCAATATATATTTTTAAGTTTTTGAGAACAATCATATCCCTAATTCATTCATTCACTCATTTAACAAACAAGTAACCATTAAGCACTTAACTTAAAAAACGCATCTAAAAGAAACGTTCTAGGCCATGGGGTAATGAACATCAGTAAAAGGAGATAGAAGGCCCGTTCTCATGGAGTTTGGATCTGTACGAGGGACAGGAAAATAAACAAGTTAAAATGGATTATTAATAGTAGTAAGTGCTATGCTGTCATAAGAAACGTGGGATGGGAAGACCTCAGTAAGAGGTGTCATTTGAGCTTTGAATTAAACAAGAGAAGCCAAGCCTGTGAGAAGATGAAGTGAGAACAATCCAGTCAGGGGAAAGAGGTTGGCATTTTGAAAAACAGAAGGCCACTGTAGCTGAGAAATAACAAACAACGTACATAGATTTTTACTCCATGAGATCTAAGAAGCTGAGCAGGGCTGGGTCACTTAATAGGTGATTTTACTAACAATATTTCGGTACAGTTGATTAAAATTTACCATATTGATTTCTATTTCATTTTGTCTCTTCTCCCTGTAAATTTGCTGCTATTTTCTTTGCTTAAGCTGTCAATGCCAGTGAATCTCTTTTCCTATCTCAGCCTTCCATACTCATTGTAACTCCTTTGGGCTCAAAGGACCACAAAGCTAGTTTGATTAGTAAGAGATTAAGGGATAAATGTGTTAATGGGTTGGATTCTCTGGGAAGAGATTTTCCCGCTCCATGGAAGACATTCTGTAACAGGAGCTTTGCACATGAAGGGCAGATCACAGCAAGATTCTGGCTTCTTGCAGTAAACAGATTGCAAATCTGAACAAATTGCATGTCCTCCCTTGGCTTAGCTTAATTTGAATGACTATTGTCTAATATGAGTTTCCTGAACTGTTAATCATGATTTGTCAACAAGTTGATTGTGAAGCTATAAAACAACTATCCTTAATATGATGACACAGCATTTCAGTGGTAACCACACCTTCCTACCTGTAGGAGGATCTTTCTGACCCAGGGATTGAACCCTAGTCTCTTGCCTCTCCTGCATTGGCAGGTGGATTCTTTACCATTGGCCCACCTGGGAAGCCCTTCTAAGGATCTCAGGTGACATTATTAAACCTTCTCATGGATATGGGACCCTTGATCTGGTGGCTTATAAGTCTCCAGAAGTGTTGACAAAGGGCCATTCTTTTCTGAAAGTCATGTGGATTTTTGCATTGAAAGAAATAAGCATTGAAAGAAATAAGTATTTGAAGGGAAATTATAAGCAAATATGAACAATTTCATGCTGTGGCATTATGAATCTTCTGCTTTTGTAAAATGGATATGTAACTGTTTTGAAATTATGGGGCATTAATTTGCACCTGCAGGGTGACTGTCAGAGGGAGTCTAGGTGGCATTGCTCCATGAGACTTAATTTTGAAATTTGGTACAGACCCCAGCTGGGAAGTTAGGCTACAGAAAGCAGCAGGAGCAAGCTAAATGTGTATAGAAACTGGTGGTATTGGCCCGTGTTCTCAGCAGAGAAAGCCTTGTATGATGTCTGAGCACTTGAGAGCCTTGGACCAAACAGCATTGGCATTATTTGACTTTGACTGAGTAGCCCTGGGATGAAACAGCCTTTCATTCAACTTTGTTAAACTTAAGGGCATGCTGGGCCTTGCTTCAGTCTGAGTTTGCCAAGGACAGGATTGGCAGCTGTGGAACAGAGCAAGATGCCTCTGCCACGTCAATCTCTTGATGGCAGCAGTAGGAGCTAATAGGCACTTTTCAACTCGGAATTATACTGTTTGTTCAATGTTTCCTTGCTTGTCTGGGTACAGAGAAAGGACTAGAAAGGCGAGAGGCACAGAGCCTCTCTTTACATAATGCAGCTGGGGCCCTCTAGTGGATGATGGTAAGTATGCAGGTAATTTGAATTGCAAGTCTGGAAAAATAGAATTTCTAGCCCTCAGATAAATGATACATACCCAGGCAGGATTGGCTATGCGTTTAGAGGGGCCTAAAGCTTATAGAATTTAAGGGCCCCTTTTAGGGAAAAAAAGCAAAATATTTAAATTTTACAGAAACAAGCAAACATAAACACACCTAGGATTCCTCCCTTATCACCTAAACCTCATGAAATTTACAGTAGATCCAACTCTGGATTTACTGAATCCTGTGTTTGCTGATTTTCAGTAAAATAGAAATTATGGAGAATTTTGTAACTATAGCTTTTTAGTCTATAAAAGATTGAACAAAATTATACTTTTTAAGTGCAATGTAAAATTCAGACTTAATATTTCTTTATTAGATTTAGTTAATTCAACCTTTATAGCATATAATTTTATGGTGACTATTTTTCTATTTCCTAGCTGAGTTCAGAATTGTATATACTGTATATGTGTAACAAATTAGTCTTTAAACTATAAAATCTTACTTAATAAAGATACAAAGTTAATAAAGCTTAGTCAATAACTTTGCCTTCATTAACTTAAAGAGAGTATTTTAATGATCAGCACAGTCAGCTTTGCTTCTTTACTGGTAATTCTAGAAATAGATGAATCTCATCATCAGAAATGTTGGAATTTGCAAATTGGCTCGAAGATTTGCAAAGTGGGAGCCAGAACCTGCCAAGTGTTGATAGAATAAGATTGATTCAGTCTTAAAGTGCAAACACATTAATGAAAGACACGTTTCACTCAAAACTAGGGCATTACAAAGTCCATTTTTTGAAACAAAATAAGCAATCCATTTTTGACTGTTTCCTTGAATTAGAAGGGGTGTATATTTATGGTTTTGTGCTCAGTTGTAAGCTCTTTCTTAAAAAGTAGAGTTCTAAGTAAAGTTACTAAGAGAATTTTCTATACTAAAAAGCTCCTAGATAATGATTTATAGATGAGTTTACTTTTCAAATAGCTGAATTAATAATTGGATTTTAAACATATAATGTGTTCTTTATTGCCAGAAATATGCAGTCTCACCACTCAAAAGGATCATAAGCTAATAGAACAGCATTTATTGGAATCAGATTCAGAGAGACAAGAGCTGAAAAACAACTTGTAAGGTCATCTCATCCAGACCGCTTTGCCTTTAGACTGGTCAGGAGTTGTGTTCTCCATGTTTTCTTAACATATAATAAGGGTGGGTGATTTTAAAGAAAAGTTAACTTGAACTTCTCAATCTTCATAAGCATTGAGGCATACTAACTGAACGATTAAAAACCCTCAACTTTTAACCTGAATCACTAGCTTTTTATATCCAGAAATACAAACTGATTTTATTTTTGCAAAGATAATGTATTCCAACTTAAAATCTAAGGTAACAGCCTTTTTGTTTGGTTGTATTAATATAATACATCAGGCTCTGGCCTGTGTATTATTTTAGAGCTTATGCTTCTCAAGTATAATTTCCCTTTTATCCTTGTAACAACCCATTGAGGCTGGTGTACTACAGATGAGAAAACCAAGGACCAAAAAGGTTAAAGAAATCATCCAGGGTCGTTTAGCTAGCAGGTGGCAGACTAGGGCTCATACCCAGGCAGTCTGGCTTCCTGAAACATTACCTCTCTGTAAGAAGACGGTGAGGAACCCGCTGAAACTTGCGACAGATTAATGCTTTAAAAAAGAAGGAATACAGGTTGGATTATAAAACACAAACTTCGGAAGATAGTAACTGTGTTCACATAGATGTGGGTGTATTAGAAAGTGCACTCAGCTTGGCATCTTAAACTTCTGAATAGTGATAGTAGTATGGTCTACCAGGCTCCTCCGTCCATGGGATTTTCCAGGCAAGAGTACTGGAGTGGGTTGCCATTTCCTTCTCCAGGGGATCTTCCCAACCCAGGGATCGACCAGGTCTCCCGCATTGTAGACAGACACTTTACTGTCTGAGCTACCAGGGAAGTCCAAAAGTGGAGTAGATAGCCATAAAAAAAAGATGAAACCGTGCCTTTTGTGACAACATGGTTGGACCTTGAGGATATTATGTTAAGTGAAGTTGGTTAGAAGGACAAAGACAAATACATGTGATTCCACTCACATGTGGAATGTAAAAACAACAACAAACCAAAATAAATGAACAAACCAAACCAAACCAAAACAAACACATAGAGAACAGTGTAGTGATTATCAGAAGGAAAGAGATGGGGTGGAGGAGGGCAAAATGGATAAAGGGGATCAGTTGTATGGTAACAAAATGAGCAAAGGGAATCAATTGATTAGTTTTCAAATTAAAACTAAATCTTTGGTGTGCACTCTGTTATGTATAACGAAACAGATAATAACGTTATACATATGACACTTCTATAATATAATGTCATAAACTAGTGATACCTCAATAAAAATTAAATTTTAAAAATATAGGAGTAGATACAGTTTCCAAGAAAGGAATTCTTGCTGCAAGTGGAGGAGGAGTCATAAGTGGAAGCTTTGAGAACACCAGAGAAGAGGAAAGGTGGCTGAAAGTGAGACTACAAAGGAATGGTCAGTGAAGTGCCCTAGGGGAGGGAACAGTCTCACCAGTGGAGAGTAGCTGGCGGTGCTGGTCATCCAACACACCAGGCCTCCTTGCAAAACACCTGAAACTGACTTAAAGGTGTCTGGTCACATAAGCCCTATTTAGAGTCTGCTTATACTCTAAGTGTAAGTAAATGGATTACTTTGAGGTGGGGCTGTTAATATTCCTTAGATAAGAACACTGATCCAATGCTGCCCCCCCACCCCCCCACCCCCTGCTTCATTGGTTTTAAGTTCTCCTGCTTAAAGTGAGCCTCAAACAAGAAAGAGCAGGCTGCTGTTTTTTATTTTGAATTCCTGTACAGTTGGTGCTAACAGATGTTTCCAAACAACAGACTTCTAAAAATCACAGCTCTTCTTGAAGCTTCAAACACAAATATGTACAGACTTTGTAATACTTTGGCATACCTCTTGTTTTAAAAATAAAACCATCTTCTCAACCCCTTGGGGTGAGTGAACCCCTGTATAATTACCCTTTTCACATTTAGACATACCTCCCTATTGTTGAGAATGTTCATGTACACTTAAATATGGTTTTCTCCTATCTTTTTAATAGCCTTCAGTTCAGTTCAGTTGCTCAGTCACATCCGACTCTTTGGGACCCCATGGACTGCAGCACACCAGGCCTCCCTGTCCATCACCAACTCCCAGAGTTTACTCAAACTCATGTCCATTGAGTCGGTGATGCCATCCAGCCATTGCATCCTCTGTCGTCCCCTTCTCCTCCCGCTTTCAGCCTTTCCCAGCATCAGGGTCTTTTCAAATAAGTCAGCTCTTTGCATCAGGTGGCCAAATTATTGGAGTTTCAGCTTTAGCATCAGTCCTTCCAATGAATATTCAGGACTGATTTCCTTCAGGATGGACTGGTTGGATCTCCTTGCAGTCCAAGGAGTCTCAAGAGTCTTCTCCAACACCACAGTTCAAAAGCATCAATTCTTCGGCACTCAACTTTCTTTATAGTCCAACTCTCCCATCCATATTGACTACTGGAAAGACCATAATAGCCTTAATGAGATATAAACAGTATGATGGCTCAGAGATCCAACAATTTCTAAAATAACATTAAAGGTACACTTCCCCAGCTTATAAAAATACAAAGAGATGTAGACAACAGTAAAAGTGGAAATTAAAAAGACTTTTCTTTAAACACTCACCAATAGAATTCATGTAGTCATTAAATATTTGAGTGGATACTACATACCAGTTTTCTGTGTGGGGAGACAGCAATGGAGAAATGTTTTCCATGGGAGCCTTGTCCTAGACAATAAAACAGGTCATTAAAATGGATAGTCTGCTAGATGGAGGTGAGTGTTTTAAAAATAAAGAATCAGGAACAAATATGAGTCCCCTTAAGTGTCTCAGGGTGCCTTTGCCTTCTTTTTCAAGGTCATCCAAGTTCTGTCACTGTCCCAACCGAAGTTTGCCTGTCCTCTGTCCCTTGTGACCTGAGCTGGTGCTGCCTTCTTGGCTTTGCTTTGGTAAAGTTTAACCTGGCAAGGCTACAACCAGCCAGGATAGGTCTTTGTCATATTGATATGCCTCTCAGTTTATCTTTTGGGGTCCAGATTTTGTCTGTGGTGGTGTTTCTTCCTCCAGTGTATTCACTGATTGTTTCAGGAGATCTATATTGAGAACATATCATATGCCAGGCACTGTGTCAGATGCTGGGGGCACAGTGGTAAGACCATACATGGCCTTGCCTGCATGGAGCTTATTGTCTAGACGGGGAGGGAAGCAAAAACGTGTAAACACTAACTGCTACAAAGGAAGCCAACAGACTTTTGAAATACGGTAGTCAGGGGACTCCTCCTAGAAAGTGCACCATTCACGTTGAGATTGGAAGAAGGGAAGGAGTCAGCCTTTAAATTTATGTATTTGTGTGAGGGGAGGGTGGAGGGCTGCATTTCAGGCTGTAAGAACACCATATACAAAGTCACTTAGCCAAAGGGGATAAAATCCAGAGCCTTCAAGGATCTGCACAAAGGCTTTCATAGAACTGAGTTGGAAATGGAATATTGAATGGCCTGAATCTGCCTCTTAAAGCAAGTAAAGTCAAGTCACTCAGTCGTGTCCGACTCTTTGTGACCCCACGGATTCTAGCCTACCAGGTTCCTCTGTCCATGGGATTTTCCAGGCAAGAGTACTGGAGTGGGCTGCCATTTCCTTCTCCAGGGGATCTTCCCAACCCAGGGATCGAACCCGGGTCTCCAGCATTGCAGACAGACGCTTTACCATCTGAGCCACTAGGGAAGCCCAACCTGACATTAAAGCTTTATTTGACTCTATTGTTTATTTTTTCCTACACATCCCTCTCTTAAGAACTTGGGGGTCATTTCCATCCATGCTGGGTATTGGTACATTTGACAAAGTATGAATCACCTTTGCTCCTGCAACCTCCTCTCCATGTCTACCTTCAGCTCCACCACCTAGATTCCTTTCTCAGAGATTATTTTCTGAGCATCAGGGGTACTAGTACTTCTAAATATTCCCACCACTCTTCTTCCTAGGATGTCACAGAGTCTATACCAGTCTCCCATGTCACACCAGACCTCCTCAGAGGCTTGACACCCTTCTGAGACCCTAGTCACCAGCACATGTGCTTGGCAAAAAGATACATTTTTAATTTTTTTTCAGTTAGATAAAGTTTTCCTTTTAAGTCTAGATTTGTTTCTTTTATAAGTACTGTATGATGGACAAATATTTAACTACACTCCTATCGGGCTTCCCTGGTGGCTCAGATGGTAAAGAATCTGCCTGCAATGAGGGAGACCTGGGTTCAATCCCTGTGTTGGGAAGATCCCCTGGAGGAGGGCATGGCAACCCACTCCAGTATTCTTGTCTGGAGAATCACCAGGGACAGAGGAGCCTGGCAGGCTACAGTCCATGGGGTCACAAAGAACAGGACACAATTGAGCGACTAAGCATAGCACAGCACACCCGTATTGTCTTGGTGAATCTCAATAAGCCAACACACCTTTGAGCTCTGTTGTATAACTGTCCATATTTGTTTTTATTTTTTTTCATAGTATATTTTTTACACAGTGGGTATCATTCCAACTGTTGATACTTTCACAGGAAGAGGTTGCCCTCCTCTGCTTGTGTGAACATTTCGGGCTTAGTAGCTGGGCCAAAGGAAATATTTGTGGTAAAGGACAATCTGTTAAAGAAACGAAGCTACTTCCTTTCATCTCCACGATGGGGTATTCAGCAGTTTGGAGAAACTGGAAGAAAATAATGAGCAGAAATGGTCATTGGGTGTTTTTTGTGCCTAAGAAGGATAAGTTTGGTGAAGAGAGAAACTGAGAAATATGTAATCTTTGCCAATCTGATACCCAAAAAGTAGCATTTTACTGTTTTACTTGCGTATCTTTGATTACCATCCAGATGAACTGTCCCTGGATGTACTTGTTGGCTACCAGCATTTCCTTTGTGCATTGCTTCTTTGTCTCTTATTCTTTCTTCTCTTGAGGCTTTACTTTTCTTATTGATAAATGAGATTTCTATATACGTAACATATGGATATGTTAGTATGTAATCATTAACCCTCTTATATATGTTTCCATGTATATGACATATGTCATATATGTTTCCAGGTTCTTCAGTTCAGTTCAGTCACTCAGTCGTGTCTGACTCTTTGCAACCCCATGAATTGCAGCACACCAGGCCTCCCTGTCCATCACAAACTCCCAGAGTTTACTCAAACACATGTCCATTGAGTTGGTGATGCCATCCAGCCATCTCATCCTCTGTCGTCCCCTTCTCCTCCCGCCCCCAATCCCTCCCAGCATCAGGGTCTTTTCCAGTGAGTCAACTCTTCGCATGAGGTGGCCAAAGTACTGGAGTTTCAGCTTCTTAGTTCTAGTCAAATCTGTCTATTTCTTTATATCAGGTTGAACCATAGACTGTTCTGTTTCTGTCTGTCAAACATGGTTAAAATAATGTAGCAATTACAAATGGTTCATCCTAAATAGTTTATGCCTTTGATGTAAGACTTGAGTTTGTACTTGCTCTGAATTAGATTGTTTCATATATACTTTTTCTCATGCCTAATAACCTTATATTTGTTCCTTTCAGAATTCTGTTTCTTTGAAAATAAGTACTCTATTATTCATTAGAGTATTAAAAACACTCTTCTAATGTGGTGTAGTTTTATCTAATTTGGCACCTTTTGTTTTTGTCCTGATTCTACTACTGTGGTATTCATAGCCTCCCCTAACTCCTTTTAGCTTCACCTTAGGAATTGCCTCCTCTGGGAAATCTCCTCTGACTGCCTTAGCTTGGTTTGGTGTGAATATTCTGTGCTTTGCTGGGACCTGTATACATCCTTCTCCCATGGAATTTACCTCATCTACTGGGATTGTTGAGTTCTTCCCCTGCAATCTGAGAGCATATTTTGTTTACTTCCAAGTCCTAGGAGCTCAGATATTGATTGCCTCATAATAAATTCCCAAGTAGTATTCTTTTAATTGAATTGAACCACTTGAACAGGAGTTTCCCACAGATCAAAGAATATTTTTTAATAGTTTATATGATTTACATGCAAGTAGTCTTTTTAGCACAGCACTGATAGACATAATAGGAACATGAGAACAAAATGTGCTGAATTGAATTGTGACCTTTGCACTCATTCTAGTTAGGACTCTCTTCCTTTTTCTTTCCTTGTCTTTTATTTTATTTTTTTTGTATTTTCTAAGTAACCTACTTCCTTATATTTCTAGTCTCTGACCTTGTCTCCCCTTCCCTTTGCTGATAACCATCAATGAAGTGCAATGTTTGACTCTTTCATGTGCATGAGTATTATATCATGATGAAGTGTTTTCCTATTTGAATATTTTATTCTTGACTTTACCTAAATATTGTCTAGATGTTTGTTGAAAAAAGTATAATTAGAAGAGTTATATCATTATATTCAGGTTGACTGTAGATTTTTTTTTGGGGGGGGAAGATGTTCTGCATTTTATCTAATCATAAACATATTGTAGGCCATTAAACCTTATTCATAGACTTTAGAATTTCACACTTTGTACTGATCGTTGCTGTATACATCTTTCTTTTTTAATTCTGTGTTTTAAAAAAAAAATCACCAAACCCAGTGATGCTGCTTTGATTTATTGCACTGATTTTTCTAAAACTTTCCATTCATAAATGCTACATCAAGTGTAAATAGTTCATTGTAAACTTTTTTAAAAAGCAAAAATAAACAAAAAAAAGATTTTTATTGAGGAATAAAATCTACATATGAAAAGGCACAGAAAACATGGACTTTAAAAACACTAAAGACCAAGGCTAACTTTCTGAACAAACTGGGCTTACAAACGCACTCTCTGAATGGAACTTGTTCATACGCAGGAGACTTCCTACAGGAGAGAAGTCTGCAACTCAGAAAAGGGGCCTCATCTGGCCATACTGCTACCCTGATCTTGTACCTCTAGCCTCCAGAACTGTGAGAAATAAATTTCTGTTGTTCACTAGCAAAAAAATAAAAAATAAAAATAAAAACACTAAAGAAATACATGTCAGTATACACTTCACTCA
Organism: Cervus elaphus; assembly: GCF_910594005.1. Lineage (NCBI taxonomy): Eukaryota > Metazoa > Chordata > Mammalia > Artiodactyla > Cervidae > Cervus > Cervus elaphus. The sequence continues at coordinate 45,678,620 of NC_057843.1, read as the reverse complement.
AAGCAAAAAATTTATTTACCATTTCCATTTTATTCTCATCTTTTTACTCTACAGGCCTTTGAGGGGAGGGTCATCTTGAATATTGTGTTAATTATTCCCTTACATTTCTTAACAACTTCCAGAAAACAGCCTTTCTAGGAATTCTAAAGTACTGTTTAGTTGTCTGGTTTTGTAGTTCAGGTAATTACAATAAAATCATACTACATGAATTAGGTGATTCGATTTTTATATATTTGAAATTTATCTGTTCTAATGAATGCAACTTATATTCTTTTTCATGGCAGCATAGTATTTCATGGTATGGATATATCACATCTATTTTTCCATTTTTCTTTTGAGATACATGTAGGGGTTTTCCAGTTTTATTGCTATATCAAGCAGCATAATTGTAAATATTCTCATACATATTTCCTGGCGCACATATGATAATTTTTTCCAAAATAAATATTTAGTAATGAATTTTCTGAATCATAGACTAGGCAGCATGTTGAACTTATTTACATGATTTTCCAAAGTATTTTTATGCATTTTCAGAGCTAGTTTCAATGAGATGAGAATCGACTGCTATATTTTCATGGCAACACTTAGTATTATTCTTTTATGTTTTTGCCAATATTATGGCCATGAATTGTATCTCATTGGGATTTTAGTTTATACTTCCATGGTTACTAAAAAGAGTAATATCTTTCAATAGGCTTTGAAGCCATTCATTTCTTCTATTTTGAATTCATATTCATTCCTCTTTCCCATTTTTAAATAGTGCTGTTTGACTTTATCTTATTATATATACTGCTTGGTAACTCTTTGATTATTTGTTTTAAAAGTCTTCTAAATTCATAGCTTATATTTTTATTTATATTATTTTGTTTATATATTTTATATTAATTGATTAAATTTTGTATTTTTAAAATATAATTCCATTTACCAATTTTTCCCTTCAAATTTGCCCATTTGGTGCCCTTGTTTAAGGAATAATTTTCTATCCCCCAAGGTAAAAAGAAATCTTCCCTAAATTTCTTTGAAAATCTTATTTTTTACATGTAAGTGCTTAATTCATCAGGAATTGATTTATTTGTATGGTCTGGAAAGGGATATTTTTTCCCACACATGTAGTCAATTGTCCCAGTACAATTTATTTTAAAAATTTGATTCTTTCTCTGCTGATCTCTATTATAAATTCAATCATATATTGTGACTATGTGGCCATCATTCTTTCCAAGCTGTCTGTTTTTACTGGTTGCTCTATTTGCTAATCCCTTTTCCAATACTTGCTATCTTTATTAGTAAGGCTTTATGATAAAGTTTATAGTATCTGGTAGTTAAGTCCCATGATATTATTCCTCCTCGTCTTTAGTATATTGGCAGTTTAGTATGTTGGAATATTTAATATATTCTTCTTATTTAGTATATAGGCAGTTGTTAGGACTTTGAAATTCCTTATGTATTTTAGAGTCAGTTTTTCAAGCATCACATATAAAACACTCACACACACAGCTGGACTTTTGATTGGAATAGAATTTATAGATCAATTTGTGATCAAATAACATTTCTTGCAATATTAAATATTCTAATATGCTTATAGTTCTACTTTTAAATTATTCTTTCATGTCCTTCAATAAAATATTACAATTTCACCATGGAGATTTTGCATTTGATTTTTTAAGCTACTCTAAATGGTGTCTTTTTTAAAGTTTTCACTTTCTAAATTTTGTTGCCAGTAAATAAAAATTCAAATTATTATTGTACACTGATTTTTATATCCAAAAATCTTGCTAATTGTGTCAAAAGTCAGTAATTTATTGTGTGATTCTTTTTTGTTGTCTGCAACCATAATTATATCATGGTTAATGAAGATAATTTTGTTTTTTTCTTTTCCAACTCTTATGCCTTTATTTATTTATTTATTTTTCTTGCCTGATTTTATTGGCTAAGAACTTCAGGACAAGGATGAATAGAAAAGATGATAGCATGAATCTTTGTCTTTCTTTGTGAACTCAAAAGAGATACTTTCAATATTTCAACGTTGAGAATCAGATGGACTCTCCCTGTCTGTACTGGGTCTTAATATTGTATAAGCCCGTTAAGATAAATCACCGCAGTCAAAGGAGAGAATGCCAAGTTATGTTTAAAGTTATGTTTCCGCCACAAAGCATGTCAAGACCTTAAAGTAACAATTAATTTCTATCAGAGAAAAATAAAATGATATTTTCTTGTATACTTGAGGTTGTAGACTAACATATATTGCCATTATGTAGAGCATAAATTCAGGAAAATAACACTTATTCCAGTGAGGAAAATATCATCAGAACACTTTCTGGTTCTTTCAGTGGACAGAAATCCTTTTAAAAAATTCTCCCAATTAGAGAACAACACAGTGGTTGACAGGTTAATTAGTTGCAGCATTTCTTGGAGAAAGGGAAGGTGGCAGGGCGCTTGCAGTGTCATTTAACTGTCTCAGTAAATGTATGAGGGACCTGGTGTACTCTTTTACCAGTATTTTATAAGGTAAGGGTAAGTGATGGAAAGAAAACAGAATGTTTCTACTACACAGCTGTCTTATTTAAAATATATATATATATGTGTGTATATATGTATTTACATATATATGTGTGTATATATATATATGTGTGTGTATATATATATATATATATATATATATATATATACACTTAAGAAGTTCTGATATATATCTAGGAGCAGCCTGGAGCTTGGGTGAATAATGGACAAGGGAGATGGTTTATTCATAGCTCCAGGGAAGCGGGCGGGGATGAACACTGTACAGAAACCATTGGTAACAGATGAAGAAATGCATGGATTTTATCAGTGGGTGTATGTTACTCTTAAATAATTGCTCAGAGATAAGAGGTACCATATCCTATATTGTCAGGATCTATAGTTTAGACACACAGGGTAACTCAAGAAGGAAAATCATAGGGAACAATGTGTAGGTTATAACTGGGGTGTTGGTTGCCCTAGAAAATATGTTTCATCGTGCCTAGCAGACATGTCTCTTGGGCAGCATAAACTAGGCTTTACTCCAGGCATAAACATTAAAAAGATGCAGAAACTTGAAATGATTTTTAGAGATTCATCATCTCCCCCAAGAATTCCAAACCCATTACGGGCACAACAGCTTAATTGGCACTTGAGGGAGTAGATTAATAGTAAACATTATAAAGTTTCCAGAAGAACGTAAAGTCTTCCTTTTGAAATTTTAAACTAAATGTATAACTTTACTGATGTCCTTCATGATAACCCTAACAGGGAAAAATGCAGGACATCATGATACTTTATCACATTATCACTTATTGATATCAAGTTTGCTTGCCAGTGCAGTCTTTCTGTTCTTGTGATAAGAGAAGAAAGGGGAAACAGAAGACAGAAAAACAGGTTCAGTGATGAAGAGTCAAGTGGCAGGGCCATCCTTCCTTCTTCTAGCATGTGTTGTCATGTTTGTTGTCAATACCACAGTGCAGTGATTGTGGCTTTGCTCTAGCAACCACTGTTGAAGAACTGTGTAGATGGAGCTGGACGTGTGGCTGATAGTGAAGGGGGACATAGAACAAATCAGGTTTTGATTTTTCCCTCTAACTTTAGAAATCTGGTCATGTAAAATTATTGTTATAGAATTAACCATGCTTCAATACAATTTCTATATTATCTTATAAACTTTAATATCTTGGCTCTATATGCCGTACTAGAAACATACATCTTAACTCTCTCTACACAGAGCATAATTATGAATAAATAATATAACATTATAATAAATAAGTGACCATATAAAATGATAAAATATATAATATGAAATTTTATAAATGATTTATATGGTTCCTCTTACAAATCAGCTAATTTCACAGCATTAGTCTTGAGGAATGAACTACATTCAGGAACATGAGCTTGGTCTAGTGGCTACAAATACATTTATCCTTTTCATCAGAGACTATAAACTTCTGAGTCTGTTTCATCTTTGTACCTCCCAGGCTCCTTAAGTAATTATTGAATGAATAAATACATGGATGAATTAGTAAATTAATAAATGAGCTGATATATAAGTACACAAGTACATAAATATTTGGTATTCCTCTGGGAAAAGTGGTTAGTACATATTGTGTACCCTGTTGTCAAATAGACTTTCATTACTTTTATACCCCTTACATCAATGTACAAGGTTTTGCATTTGTAACTTAAAATTTTTTGTTATTGTTTAGAATCTTGTTGTTGTTCAGTCTCTCAGTCGTGTCCAACTCTTTGTGACCAGGCTGTGTGCAGCACAACAGGCTTCCCTGCCCTTTGTCATCTCCCGGAGCTTGCTCAAATTCACGTCCATTGAATCAGTGATGCCACCCAACCATCTCATCCTCTGTCATCCCTTCTCCTCCTGCCTTCAATATCTAGGGCTTCCCTGATAGCTCAGTTGGTAAAAAATCTGCCTGCAATGCTGGGAACCCCGGTTCAATTCCTGAGTCAGGAAGATCCACTGGAGAAGGGATAGGCTACCCACTTCACTATTCTTGGGCTTCCCTGGTGGCTCAGCTGGTAAAGAATCTGCCTGCAATGTGGGAGACCTGGGTTGTATCCCTGGATTGGGAAGATCCCCTGGAGAAAGGAAAGGCTACCCACTCCAGTATTCTGGCCTGGAGAATTCCATGGACTGTATAGTCCATGGGGTTGCAGAATCACCTTTTGGAAATGTCAGTTTCTTTCTATACCACTTGTACTGTCTGGATGTCTTCATCACTGAAAATTAAAGAAGAGAGTGAAAAAAAGGAAACACTTTTCTTTCATACCCAGACACTGTTTGAATAGGATATTCTCATTCTGTGGGGTTCATTTGCCAAGATTCCTTTGAAGGGCAACTCTTAGCTTTCCAAGTTTTGAATTAAAAGGTATTCTCTCTGTTACCCAAAATTATGTTTCAGATGATCCAGCTGTCAAAACAAGGCTGGGATAAGTGGTCTGTTTTTCACAAGACAAAGGATGAGAGCCACTCGTTTGGCCCCCCAGGCATAGAGAATGAATAGATCTTTATCCTTTTCTTCCTCCTATCACACTCCTGTTCACTGGGCTTCTCTCATGTCTTTTGATTGAAGGAGACAGCCTCTGTTACTGTTCATCAAGTGGAAAAATGACTCTGATCCGTGTGTTTGGGACTTTGTGTCACCCTGCTGGGGTCAGTAGTGACACCTCCCACTGAGAGGTGTGTTTGCCAGTTTAGTCATTTTCCAAATCAAACCGGGTACCTCTGGGAGCCCTTTGTGACTCTTTTATGACTCTTTTTTAGGAAAAGGGAAAAAATGCTCATATTTGTCAACTGGGACTCATTTTATTACTAGCACTTATTGTAAAGTATAGGGTTAATATGTTTATTCAAACTTCCAATAGCTCAACTTCCTACGTAATTTTTCTCTTGATTGCATGGAAAGTACTTTTCACATCAAATTTAGGAAAACTGTATTTTATTTCCACTTCAAAGTTTGATTGGAATTTGACACATTGCATAGTGTGTGTTTGTATACATACACCAATGTCATCATACTTCAAATGCAGCTCTACTGGGAAGTCACACACACAAAAATGCACTGCAAGTATGTGAGGGTGTGTGTGGGTATGATGTTGCTTCATTTTTGAGAGCGCTGATTAAACAGACACCTTCTGCAGCAGTGTCTTTGTATAGATCTGTACAGATGGCAGGACTTAAACCAGACAGGCTCAAAGAAAGGACTTTCTGAAATGAAGCCGAGAAACAGATCTAGTTTTCTTCACTGAAAATTTGGGGGGAAAACACATGAAAGTACATGCTATTTGTGTGTACATGCATGCTGCATGTGTGTAGATCTTTTACTCCTATTTTTGATCTTGAAATTATATATGCCATACCTAATATATACTTATTAAGTTTGAAACCAGATACTTATGTAGAAATGTTAAAAAAAAATTGTGTTTTATTTAACAGAAATGGCTGAATACAGAGCAGTTGTCCCTGCTTTAGCTCTTTGAAATGGCTTTGAACAGCTTGGATGCAAATCTCTTAGGTGGTCTAAAGACAATAAAAAGATTACCTCTATTACATTTGTTTGCATTGTTTTCCACCTCATGATCTTTTTCTTTCTCTCTTTTTTTTTTTTTCTTCTGGTGATCATCTCTTCTACCTTAATTCTGGTCCTCTAATATTTTCCCCAGTTGGTTCTTGCTTTAAAAAAAAAAATCCTCTTTTCTACATCCTGTACATTTCTGCTAGATCTCCATATTCTCTGTCCTAGAATCTTCCCTAGATAGGGGATATCATGCAAAACAAAAGAGAACTTTTTTTTTTTTTTTTTTTTTTTTTACCCTTTCTGCTGTTCAGAACATGCAGTTTTGCCCAAGGGATTGCTGAGTACCCTGTTTCCTTTTCTTGACTGAGTACAAGTAGTTCTTACTCTTGTATGAAATCTGAGCCACCACACAGGTTGGGAGAAGGATTCAACTCACCAATCTCTTTTATTCCTTGGAGAAAAAATGAAATCAGTTTTTCACAGAAAAAAGAATTTTTTTCACAGAGTGCTCAGTTTTTCTCTTTAAAGATATCTGTTGAGCATCTATTCTAGTTGACCCCATTCTGGGAATAAACATTGATGAATCAGACAGACAAAATTTCTGCTTTTAAAAAGCTTACATTTCAGCAGTGAGGAGACAGACATTAAACAAAATTAAAATGGGCAAGATAGTAAGCTTAGGATAAAGTATGAGAAAGAAAATAAAATGGAGTAATTTCATAAAATGTGACAGAGTCTTGAAATATGTAGGATTTGGATTACATGTCAGGAGAGATGTATATGAGAAAGCATAATATTTAGTATAGATGTATAACAAATTAACCCACATCTAACAGCTTAAAAGCATTTATTGTATCACGTGATTTTTGTTATATAGGAGTTCAGTACTGACTTAAATGGGTAGTTCTGTCTCAGGATCTCTTAGGAGTTGGCATGCTTCTGAAAACTTGACTGGGGCTGGAGAATCTTCCAATATAACTCATTCCCACTATTGTCGGCAGGAGGCCTTGGTTCCTTCCCCTGCAGATCTTTCTATAGGAGCATACGAGTGTTCTCCTGATATATTAATTGATTTTTCCCCAAACAAATGATCCAGGAGGGTAAATCAGAGCAACAGTATTTTTGTTAGCCTTGGAAGTCTTGTGATATCACTTTTATGCGTTGCCACGCAATTTAATACTGGTGCAAGGAAGCTGACTACCACAGGAAGAGATAGTTGAACTAAGACCAGAATAATTGGAAAAAAATCTGTTAAATGAATACTTTGGGGGAGGGCATCTCAGATGGTGGGAACAACAGTTCGTATGACACTGAGGCAAGGAATAGTTCGTGTTTTCAAGGAATAGATACAAGCTTGGTTTGAGTCAGTGGAAATGTTGCGTAGGGTGAGTCCAAAGAGCAAGGGCCAGATTACACCAGACCTCACAGTGGCTTGGAATATATTCTGAGTATGGGAGGAAACTGTTGAGGGAGATGTTAAGCAGAGGAATAACAAAATCACATAAATACCTGTTGAACAAAAGTACACTTCTAAGAAATGAACTCGACCTGAAAAACTGTAATACTAAAGAGAATGAGTTTAATACTCTTGACTTTGATTCTTGATGGTCATACTGTGCAAATGCATCAAAGATGTGAAGTAAAAATATTTATTCTACTGTACTCTGTTGAGTATTAAAATCAATCCAGGGATTTAAATGTGAAGTATGGGCTTCTCTGAATCAGCCTTCACCCCCTATTCTGTCACCAGAAAGAGGCTATACTTTTGACCCTGATCATTTATAGGAACCAAAACCCACAGGGAATTTCAGGCAGGAATATACCTATTGAGGTATTTTATAAATGTTTCAAATATCAGGTTAAATTCCTGCTCAAACAGTTGGGTGTTCTCCCCTTTGTTTGCCATATAGAGCGTCATTCACTCCTATTCCTCCAGTTCTCTTTCATGCTGTTAAGAGGCAGGGTTTAACTCATTTTTAGAAAATTCACTTCAGACATTAAAGAATAGCTCTTTCTTCCCTTGACACCATGTCCCACTGTCTCAGCTCACTGGCCAATGATGAATCTTGCCCTTAATAAGGAAGTTCTAACCTCCAGAGAGAATGCAGCCTTTTATTTTAAATGAGATTATTCTGCTCTGTTGCTTTGTGCAGGTGCTAAGATTCTGGCTATGGTTCACTGACTTGAAGGGAGGGATATATTCAGTTTCTCTCTTAGCTACCTGCCATGCCCCTCAAAACATTTTAGCAATGATAGAATGTATTTTATGTACATAAAAATGTTCATAGTCTCTCATCTTGATCCTGTACTCAAAATTAACCTTTGCTCCAGGCCTGGTGGTTTGATGTGACCTTCCTATCTCTTCACTGCTTACATTTCCTTCTTTTTACTTAAGAACAGGAACATTTGACTTTCATACAGAGACTTGCATATAATGTACCATATATTTGTACTCTTCAAAAACAAATGTACTACACTTTGTGTGTCTTTATTATTTAAGTATTTCAAACAGTTGAAACGTATCTGCATTGTAGAACTGAATATCTTCATCTTGGTTCACTCTCCACCTGTTCCCACACCCCACACCCCATGTTCTTAGTTACCAATAAGTATACCATGTACTTGGCTGTCTCCCCTCCTTTGTTCATGTGGTTTGCTCTGACTAAGATGTCCTCTAACCTTACCTCCCTTGTGAATTTATATTTCTTTTTCAATGTTCAGTATGAATACCACTTCCCCCAGGAAGCCTTCTCTGATCCCTGTAAGCAGATCTGTGTCCACTTCCACCATAAACCCATCCTAGGACATTCAGGCTTCTGCAAAGAGCATTCGGTTCTAAGTACCATAATTGCTTAATGATATAACTCAGTTCATAGTCTCTGAACTATATCATAGGCTCATAAATATTTATCTTAACCAGTCAGCTCAAAGCCATTTTAAGTAATCAGTGTAAAGTGTTTCAGTGTTTCCAAGCAAATATGCTTCTGTGTCTTTGTTCATTAGAATCTCGTAACAGCTTCAAGAAAAGGAACAACTTCAGGGTGACTGATCTCAAAGGATTTTAAATACACTGAGATGGAACGTAATTCCTGACTTTTCTTGTACACACTGGAAGCTTTGGTAGCAACAGTCAGGAAGATAGAGGTTTATCTTATGTGGCGATTGTTCTCATCATGTATCACCTGTTGGGAAATTAGCAAACATGATACTTGCAAGTCCATCTTCTGTTGTATCCATTTGTTTAGATTATGTGACAGTAAACAAATGCCAACTCAGATCTCTGGACATTCTAAAAAGTAAATATAATTAATAATCACACAGAAAGAGTGAGCCTTGACTTTTAAAATGGGATACAGGCTGTGGAGTTGAGGTCCTCTGAGGGAAGACTGGCAGAGATGATGAAGTGGACTCTGACTGAAGAGCCTCCCTGGGACTTTTGAATGTCTCTGTGACAAGAAGGAGCTTCAGTACACAGTACTTGGAGAAGTCATCATCAGTTTACTTTTCTGTGTGTGTGTGTTTATTCATTAATTCTACCATCTCTCCCTATGAGCAGCCATTGTTCTGGGTACAGTGATGAATGAGACAGAAGTATATTGTCCCCATGTTGCTTCCAGTCTAGAATGGAAGACAAACATAATTACATGAATAATTTGTGTGCTATCCTTTTAATAAATACCATAAAGTAACATTCTGAGGTGTTAGTATGTATGATAATGGGTAGGGTGTTAACTCAGTGGGAGCTCTTAGAGCTTTTCTATGGAGGTGACATTTAAGTTGAATTTTAAAGGATAAGGTAATCAGGCAAAGGTAGTCATGTCCCCAGAATGGGACATGGGGAGGAGAAGGACAGGTAGGCCAGGATGAGGAAGAGAGATCGAGCTCCAGGTGGGTGGAATAGTTCCTTGGGCCCTCTCCATGAATGAGTTTGCTATAAATGACAGACAGGGTTAGCTTCCTTGCTTTTTTTTTTTTTGAAAGTTTGAATTATGTGGAATTAAAATTGACTTTCAGCATGACTTTTTTTTTTTTTTTGCAGGGGATAAGAAGGATATGATATCCAAAGACTTAAAATTTTATTTATTAATAAAGACAGAACACACTAAAACTATATGCTTCTATGCTCATTCTACCATTTATGGAGAGAGTTAGGAAGGGAGAGAAAGAGAGATAGAAGGAAGGATAGGATTCCTAGAAGGAATTACTGGAGGGGCAAAGGGACAGAAAGAGAAGATAGCAGAATAAAATATGAATAGGGCAATGCATTGTTTGTATCAGCAATTAAAAAATGATTTTGTCCTTTCTTACTGGGACATCCAGTTTTAGATTAGTATCTTTTTTTATTCCTTCATTATATAACAATCACAAGGGCAGTCTGTGTTCACAGTCCTCTATTTTGACATCTTCACATAAACTATTCTCCAGATTTCAGTGCCTAGACAACATAGTTTTGAGAGCAGGACAAAATGAAGGCAAGGGTCCAGACCGGCTTCTGTTCACTAGTACTGTGCAGTGGGATGCAAGGAGGTGAGCCAGGTTATGAAAGTAGTCAGGAAATACCAAGTACCCTAGGATTCTGCGTTTGGCTGCAGCAGAGTCCTTAGGTTTGAGAAGTCTGACTGGCTTCAAACATTCACAGCATTTGCACTGGTGGTAGACACCAATTCCCTTTCTCTAACCAGAGAGGGTCCAAGCACAGCATCTTGGTTGACACTCAATGATATGATAAGTTACTTATCTTCAGAGAGAAATCAGGGTGTGACACCCATTGATGATACCCATCAGTTTTGAATTTTAATTGAGTGGGTCAGTTCATTTTAAAATATGGGGATAAAAAGAGGTGAGAGAGAAAGAGAATGGTCACTGGTTAGGAAAGGTGATGGTGTAAGGGAAGAACTACAACAGTAAATAGCCAAACAGTAAATAGTCAACTGTTGGACATTAGAAAGGAAAATGTGAATACATAAAAGATGTTTATTTTTGCTATTTAATACCAAGGGGATTTGTTCTGATGCTTGAGCATTTGTTCTAGTCTTATGAATAGCCCTAGCTGCATATTATGGAGGAGTGAAAGCAATTATTAATAAAAGAGGCTTGAACATCTTTTAAAAACAGATGTTTGAAAACATATGAGGTGGGTGAGGAGGGATTAGAAAATTAGTGAAACTGGAATCGAGGATGTCTTGAACTTGGTTAACTTGATATATGTACTCAGGTGGGACAATAAAGCAATAGCTACTTTGCATATATGTTCACTTACTCATCTCCCAGTGTCACCCATTTCAAAGAGGATTTTAAAAATCAGTCTTACTAATTTATAGTTCCATCTCTTACCCAAATGATTCATCTAAAGGATATAAGAGAAAACATGTTTAATAAACTGCATAAGGAAATTAATGTCAGTAAGATAACTGAGAAGAGTAGTCTATGTGACTACTGTAGGACATCTAGGTATCATTATCCTCAAAGAAAATTTAAAATTACAAAATAATTTTTTATATATTAGATATTTTGTAAGTAATATATAAGAGTGACTTTATTAATCTTTATATTTTTTCTTTGTGTCAGAAAAGTTCGAATTCATCTTTTCCCTTAATTTGTATTGAAATAATAAAGATCCCACATTTGGATTTAAGATAGCTAAGTGGGTGTTTCATATTATAAAAATATCTTTCTTTGCTCTCATCCAAATTAAATGTGTTTCTTTGTTAGAGCACCTTGTGGCAAGATTTAAACATTCTTTCTCTAGTATTAATGAGAAATGATACACCCACACACACCACCAACATGCTTCTAAGAATTTTTTTTTTAATTTGGCATTAAATGGATTTTGAAAATATACCTTATCATAGAAATCTCTGCTTTGGGACACAAAAGCTAGAAGATGGAATACTTTTATAATTGGGAAGAAAGGAAGGCAGAAATGACTCCTAAGGGAAAGGCTGAGAGATGTGATTGTTATGTGTGCGGCTCTGAAGTACACATGTCTAGATTCTTCCTCGGCTCCATTCAAAGGCTACCTTGAACAAATCACTCAAACTTTCCTAGCCTCAGTTTCCTTGTCTGTAATATGGGTGGTATCGGTTCTTACCTCATAGGGGTTTTGTAAGGATCAAATAAGTGAATGTAAATCTCACATAGAGACTGCACGTGTCACAGCCTGATCTACTGGCAGTCTCATCTGTTATTCTCTTCTAAGAGGAGGGCTGTTCCTATGCTGATGTGAGGACTTCCCTTTGGGCTCTTTAATGCTACAACAGAAATAGCATTCACTCTTTGTTTCCTGGAAATATCAGACAGCTGCGAAGGTAAGAGATGGAGGCCACTTTTGTCAAAATGAATTCTCGTCTCCACCCTCTAGACAGAGCACACCATCCCACACTGTCGTTTTCTTATTCAGCTCTTAACCCTGTATCACTTTTGCTACTTCAGAATCTTAGGGATTGAATCAGGGGTAATAGCATTAACTGTGTGAGGTAGAACAAGGGGGTAGTGAATAATTTGACTTAGAGCAGGGGAGAGGGTTGTGTCTTTGAGATCTGAGGTCGTTATTTCCTTGTCTGGTTCTGCGGCCCTTGTACATATTCACAGCATGTTATTTCTGGACTCACCATGATTATGCCAGAATTAACATACAGCTTTGCTTATCTCCTCTCTGCAGAACAATCTTAAGTGCTCTGGAGTATAGAGAAGGTAAATAAGATCACTTAGCCTAAGGAATGTGTCATCACAAACATATACATGTTAACTGACAGTTTCATAGAAATCGGTGTTAAATGTCTTGAGAATTATGGCCTAAAGAATTGAAAGATTAAATAAATTGAAGTAAGCCCAGAAATAGTCTTATCTTTTGGAACTTTTCTTTCTCATGCTCTTGGAAATAAATTTCAAGCAAAATAAACAGTCTTTTGGCCACACCATCTTCTGTTCATTTTTAAAATTTAATTTTAATAGAATTAACCACAAAGAAGAAAAAATATTCATAGATTTGATTACTCTAACTTTTTAAAAGTATTTTTAATTGTGAGCAAACTAAGTCCAGATATTTGGAAGGAAGTTAACTAAGTTATAATGACAAGTAAATGAAATAAGATGCAGTAATTAAAAATGATACTTATAAAACATGACATAATATTAAGTGAAATCAAAATTATAATAGTTTTAAAAAGAAGAGGAATAAGACAATGCTAGTGAGTGTTAAATGTAGAATTATGGTGATTTTTAGGTTTTTTTTGTGGTTTTCCTTAAAGCCATCAAAGTTCTTATAAATGTAGTTTTAAAATAAAACTGAGGAGATCAGGTGCCCAACTAAAATTACTATCAACAGGAAATAGATTACAAATCCATTAGTTCAGTTCAGTTCAGTCACTCAGTCCTGTCTGACTCCTTGTGACCCTATGGACTGCAGCATGCCAGGCTTCCCTTTCCTTCACCCTCTCCTGGAACTTGCTCAAACTCCTGTCCACCAAGTCCATGATGTCATCCAACCATCTCATCCTCTGTTGTCTCCTTCTCCTCCTGCCTTCAATCTTTCCCAGCATCAAGGTCTTTTCAAATGAGTCAGCTCTTCACATCAGGTGGCCAGCACATTGGAGCTACAGCTTTAGCATCAGTCCTTCCAATGAATATTCAGGACCGATTTCCTTTAGGATGGACTGTTTGGATCTCCTTGCAGTCCAAGGGACTCTCAAGAGTCTTCTCCAACACCACAGTTCAAAAGCATTGATTCTTTGGTGCTCAGCTTTCTTTATAGTCCAAATCTCACATCTATACATTACTATTGGAGAAACCATAGCTTCAACTAGACAGACCTTTGTTGGCAAAGTAATGTCTCCTTTTTAATATGCTGTCTAGGTTGGTCATAACTTTTCTTCCAAGGAGCAAGCGTCTATTAATTTCATGGTTGCAGTCACCATCTGCAGTCATTTTGGAGCCCCCCAAAATAAGAGGTCTGTCACTGTTTCCATTGTTTCCCCATCTATTTGCCATGAAGTGATGGGACCAGATGCCATGATCTTAGTTTTCTGAATGTTGAGTTTTAAGCCAGTTTTTTCCACTGTCCTCTTTTACTTTCACCAAGAGTCTCTTTAGTTCCTCTTCACTTTCTACCACAAGGCAGATGTCATCTGCGTATCTGAGCTTATTGATATTTCTCCCAGCAATCTTGATTCCAGCTTGTCCTTTACCCAGCCCAGCATTTCGCATGATGTAATCTGCATAGAAGTTAAATAAGCAGGGTGACAATATATGCCTTGTCATACTGCTTTCCAATTTGGAACCAGTCTGTTGTTCCGAGTCCAGTTCTAACTGTGATTCTTGACCTGCATACAGATTTCTCAAGAGGCAGATCAGATGGTCTGGTATTCCCATCTCTTTCAGAATTTTCCACAGTTTGTTGTGATCCATACTGTCAAAGGCTTTGGAATAGTCAATAAAGCAGAGGTAGATATTTTTCTGGTATTCTCTTGCTTTTTCAATGATCCAGTAGATGTTGACAATTGATCTCTGGTTCCTCTGCCTTTTCTAAATCCAGCTTGAACATCTGGAAGTTCATGGTTCAGGTACTGTTGAAGCCTGGCTTGGAGAATTTTGAGCATTACTTTGCTGGCTTCCCTGGTGGCTCAGATGGTAAAGCGTCTGTCTACAATGCGGAAGACCTGGGTTCGATCCCTGGGTTGGGAAGATCTACTGGAGAAGGAAATGGCAACCCAGTCTAGTACTCTTGCCTGGAAAATCCCATGGATGGAGGAGCCTCGTAGGCTGCAGTCCGTGGAGTCGAACACGACTTCACTTTCACTTTCACTTGCTAGTGTGTGAGATGAGTGCAATTGTGGGGTAGTTTGAGCATTCTTTGGCATTGCCTTTCTTTGGGTCTGGAATGAAAACTGACCTTTTCCAGTCCTGTGGCCACTGCCGAGTTTTTCAAATTTGCTGGCATATTGAGTGTAGCACTTTCATAGCATCATCTTTTAGGATTTGAAATAGCTCAACTGGAATTCCATCAGCTTCACTAGCTTTGTTTGTAGTGATGCTTCCTAAGGCTCACTTGACTTTGCATTCCAGGATGTCTGGCTCTAGGTGAGTGATCACACCATTGTGGGTATCTGGGTCATGAAGATCTTTTTTGTACAGTTCTTCTGTGTATTCTTGCCACCTCTTCTTAATGTCTTCTGCTTCTGTTAGGTCCATACCATTTCTGTCCATAATAATCATTACAAACCCATAATGATCCCCAAAATAGTAAGAAGTCTGTAATTTAAAAAATTGAACTATATTTTATTTACAATGTTGTGTTAGTTGCAGGTGTATAGCATAGTGATTCATTTTTCTTTGCAGATTATATTACATGTTATTACAAGATGTTGGGTATAATTCTCTGTGCTACAGAGCAAATCCTTGTTGCTTATTGTGTATTTTATGTATAGTAGTTTGTATCTGTTAATCCCATGCTCCTAATTTGTTGCTTTCCCCCTCACTCTCCACTTTGCTAATAACCATAAGTTTGTTTTCTGTGTCTGTGAATTGCTGTTTTGTATACAGATTCATTTAGACTTCACAGAGAAGTACTATTATATAGTACTTATACATGTTTGTCTTTCTATATGACTTAATTCACTAAGCATAATAATCTCTAGGTCTATCCAACATTGCTACAAGTGGCAATATTTCTTTTTTATGGCCGAGTAAGACTCTGTTTTACATGCACACATACACCACATCTTCTTAAGCCAATCATCTGTTGATGGGCACTCAGGTTACTTCCATGTTTTGGTTATTATAAATAGTGCTTTTAGTCTATAATCTTTAAGAGGACAACATTCTGGACACCAAAACCAGGGAAAATTTCTTTACCCTTTTGATTTTGATTTTGTTTGTGTAAAATACTCTGTGAACATTGGGATGATTAAATATGATGATGCATGTACACTTACCATGACACCTGGCAGTCAGTAGTCACACAAATATCTTAATTTAATGAGTTCATGTATTTAGAAGTATTTATGTAATTAACTAAAGTGTAAAAAAAATTTCAAGGGATAGAAATTCTAAGTGAAATTCCTATAATGTAAATACCAATTAATCATTATCATAAAAATAATTTATTTTTGAATAAAAGCATATGAAGTAAGAGGAAACTTTTCTCAATGTACAAAATTCAGATCATGGCTAGATACAAAAATCTAGATGGATAGAATTCATGGGGACAGTGGAGGTACCTGCCTGAAAGGTTACTGCTAGACAAGTACAGATAAGGGATAGCCAGAGGGTCAAGAGCTCATTCTCTAAGCCAAGCTGCCTGGGTTCAAGTCCCTGCTTTGCTACATGCACTCGAAAACCCTACCTAACTTCAGTTTCATCATCTGTAGAGCAGGATTAATAATAGCACTGACTTGATACTGTTGTGGTAGGAATTACATGAATGAATATGTGCAAAGATCTGAGAGCAGCATTACTGCAGCATTGGTGCATTAATGAGTGCCATGTACTTTAACTAGAAAATGTGATTATGCAGTTTTAGCCACCTTGTAAGTTTGTTTTCATAATTTCAGCCATTCATCCACTTTTGATGAGAAGCCACTTAACAATATTAATAAAATACCGTTCTTGAAAAATGTAAGTCCTAATGCTTTCAGAGGTGAAAATCTTCATTCTTGAGGTGTAAAGACGTATTGAATGAGTATGAGCAAATCATTATATAGAGCAGTTTAACACATGTGGCATATTACCCTCACCTCAGTTGTTTATCTCATTAAGAAATATCACTTCATCCTCAGGAAGTGAAGCCATCAGACCTCTGGTAAGAATTAAAACAGTTCACTCAGTTACCAGATTATTAGCTAGAATGAAGGAGTATTGACCATCAAATGATATTATCAAAAGACTCACCAGCACTCTGCTTATCTCAACTTTTAAAATCAGCAAGCATTCAGAAGCACACAATACAAACGTGCATTCTTTGTAGTTACAGGTTTTATGGAAGAATTTTCCTGAGGATTTCTATAGATATACAATTTCTCGGTGTAAATCAATTTCATTTAGATAAGTTTGTATATATAAATACATAAAGAAAATGGGTCTCATAGCTCAATCAGATCCAATCATTTACTATTATAATGAAAAATATTTTCTATGTAATATAGTAGTCATCACTATCAGTTCAGTTCAGTTGCTCAGTTGTGTCCGACTCTTTGCCACCCCATGGACTGCAGCACACAAGGCTTCCCTGTCTACCACCAACTACTGGAGCCTACTCAAACTCAGGTGCATTGCATCAGTGACGCCATTCAACTATCTCGTCCACTGTTGTCCCCTTCTCCTCCCGCCTTCAATCTTTCCCAATGAGTTGGTTCTTCACATCAGATGGCCAAAGTATTGGAGCTTCAGCTTTAGCATCAGTCCTTCCAATGAACACCCAGGACTGACTTCCTTTAGGTTGGACTGGTTGGATCTCCTTGCAGTCCAAGGGACTCTCAAGAGTCTTCTCCAACACCACAGTTCAAAACCATCAATTCTTCGGTGCTCAGCTTTCTTTACAGTCCAACACTCACATCCATACATGACTACTGGAAAAACTATAGCTTTGACTAGACGGACCTTTGTTGGTATAGTAATGTCTCTGCTTTTTAATATGCTGTCTAGGTTGGTCATAACTTTTCTTCCAAGGAGCAACCGTCTTTTAATTTCATGGCTGCAGTTACCATCTGCAGTCATTCTGGAGCCCAAAAAATAAGTCTCTCACTGTTTCCATTGTTTCCCCATCTATTTGCCATGAAGTGATGGGACGGGATGCCATGATCTTAGTTTTCTGAATGTTGAGTTTTAAGCCAACTTTTTCACTCTCCTCTTTCACTTTCATCAAGAGACTGGTTAGTTCTTCTTCCCTTTCTGCCATAAGAGTGAAGTCATCTGTGTTTCTGAGGTTATTGATATTTTTCCTTGATTCCAGCTTATGCAATCTTGATTCAGCTTATGCTTCTTACAGCCTGGCATTTTGCATGATGTACTCTGAATATAAGTTAAATAAGTAGGGTGCCAATATACAGCCTTGACATACCCCGGTGGTCACTATCACATGGATTTTTTGACCTTCTATTGAGACCATGACATGAAGGGTTTCACCACATCAGCACAAGATCACTGTTTTGCTCCCAACTTTCTCTTATTTCCCTCTTTTATCAGGTGACCCCAGAATCTGTTGTTACCCTGTTTGACAACACAGGGTCCATCTTCTCCTCCATCTTATTTACACTGTACCCACTTCCCACCCAGTCAAATACCATATTCTCAAAAATCTCTCCCTTAAATATTTGTTATCCTGTTAAAGAACTCATCATCTTCATCTGTACCACTATAACACTTTGCTACCTATTTCTCCCTCTAATGTCTATTGAATTACTTTAGAAGATGATCTTGAAGCAACTCTTCTAAAATGCAAATCTAATTCAAGGCCAAATATTTCCCATATCGCTCTGCAAAACACTCATTCTGGAGAATGTCAGAGATGTTACATTTTGGAAATTCTGGTTTAAATACTGTTAAACATGTTTCTTCATTGTAAGATTTTTCAGGGCTTTTGGGATTTGGACATTATACTGTCCAAAGGATGGGATTTTTTTGTTTGCCTTGTTTTGTTTTTGGCCATGCCTCACTACATGTGGGATCTTAGTTCCCTGACCAGGGATGGAACCTGAGCCTCATGGAAGCCAGGAAAGTCCCTCAAAAGATGTTTTAGTATGTAACTTATGTAAATTTTACTGAATTATACTGACCAAATACTTCTTTTTTAGAAGTACAGAGAAGACTGATGGCCTGCGGAGTGTACTTTGTGAAATACTATTTTGTTTGCCTCTCCAAATCTGCATTAACCTGTAGGATAAACGGCAACTTCTTTAACATAGCAAGAGCCTCTCAGCCTCCTGCTATCACCTCATCCTCACTGCACCTGCTCTAGCAGGTGCATCTTCTGTTCTGACCCTGTCAAACTAATCAGAAAAGGAGTACATCAAGGCTGTATATTGTCACCCTACTCATTTAACTCACATGCAGAGTACATCATGTGAAATGCCGGGCTGGGTGAAGTGCAACCTGGAATCAAGATTGCTGGGAGAAATATCAGTAACCTCAGATATGCAGATGAAACTACCCATATGGCAGAAAGCGAAGAAGAACTAAAGAGCCTCTTAATGAAAGTGAAAGAGGAGAGTGAAAAAGTTGGCTTAAAGCTCAACATTCAGAAAACTAAGAGCATGGCATCTGGTCCCATCACTTCAGGGCAAATAGATGGGGAAACAATGGAAACAGTGAGAGACTTTTTTTTCCGGGGGGGGGGGGGGAGCTCCAAAATGACTGCAGATGGTGACTGCAGCTATGAAATTAAAAGATGCTTGCTCCTTGGAAGAAAAGCTATGATAAACCCAGACAACATAATAAAAAGTAGAGACATTACTAGCCAACAAAGGTCTGTCTAGTCAAAGCTATGGTTTTTCCAGTAGTCATGTATGGATGCGAGATATGGACTATAAAGAAAGCTGAGCCCTGAAGAACTGATGGTTTTTGAACTGTGGTGTTGGAGAAGACTCTTGAGAGTCCCTTGGACTGCAAGGAGATCCAACCAATCCATCCTAAAGAAAATCAGTCCTGAATATTCATTGGAAGGACTGATGCTGAAACTCCAGTACTTCGGCCACTTAATGCGAAGAACCAACTCATTTGAAGTTTGAGCAAGCTCCGGGAGTTGGTGATGGACAGGGAAGCCTGGCATGCTGCAGTCCATGGGGTCACAAAGAGTTGGACATAACTGAATGACTCAACTGAACTGAACTGTCAATATCTAAACCCAATGTCCTGTGTATTGTCAAGCCTTGCATGCCCTGCTCTCTGTCCACCTGAAATGCTTTCTCTTATCTTGTCTGTTTGGTGGACTCTGCTTTATCCTTCAAGATGAGGGATGGGATACAAATGACATGTGCTTTGTAAAACATTCCTGGACTGACCCACGCAGTCAGTCTCTTTCTCCTCCATACTTGCTGCTACTTATCTCTCTTGTAGTTCTAATCAAATTTTATTAAAAGTAAAATATGTGTACATAGTCCCCTTTCTGTGCCAGATGGTGTGCTCCATCACTCAGTCGTGTCTAACTCTTTGCAACTCCATGGACTGTAGCCCACCAGGTTCCTCTGTCCATGGAATTTTCCAGGTAAGAATACTGGAGAGGGTTGCCATTTCCTGCTCCAGAGGATCTTCTGGACCGGCATCTCTTGCATTGGCAGATGGATTGTTTACCACTGCATGACCTGGGAAGCTATGTGCCAGAGTAGGGGTTCTTTAGTGACCAGTATTCTTTGATCCTGTGCTCTGGCCTCTGGTCCATGGTTGGTGCTCAATAAGAAAAGGAATAGTGCTTCTGTAAGGGAAGTGGACACCCTGTTTTCAGAGGAGAGAGATGCTATATAATCAAGTTAGGACTCCAGTGAAATCACAGAGGCAAAGCTGTGATTGCTAATTAATATGTGGCAACTTCTTCCTTGGTAGCTCAGAAGGTAAAGCATCTGCTTGCAATGCAGGAGACCCGGGTTCAATCCCTGGGTTGGGAAGATCCCCTGGAGAAGGAAATGGCAACCCACTCCAGTACTCTTGCCTGGAAAATCCCATGGATGGAGCCTCGTAGGCTATAGTCCATGGGATCGCAAAGAGTCGGACACGACTGAGCGACTTCAATTTCACTTTCTTTCTTAACTTCAGACATGAAAACATAGCAGAAATAGCATCTGTATTCCAATGTCATTGTCTGCTAAAAGAGATGTCCTCAAATCAAATGGTGAGCATTTGTTACATTCCAGGTTGCATCTTACCTTTTATTCTGCTTTCCTGGTCACCATATCTCTGAATAAAAGAGAAAAGAACAGAAGTGCTTTCACAGATACTGAAATCATTTTTGAATATGTTACATCTCAGATTGTGGAGGGAGATCAAAGGAGAAATAATAAACAGGTTTTTTTACCCTTTAGATGTAATCACTCACTCTTGCTTGGCTATAAATCATTCACTTTTGAAATCAAGGTAATTATGGCGATAGCTGTCTATAAGAAGCAAACAGCAGAGTTGACTTTATCTCAGAGAAAGCATATTCAAAGAATGAATTTACTCAGAATAACATTAGAACTTTTACAATTAAAAGGGGCATACAGAATCCATATTATTACATGTACAAAATGATGCTGGAACAGGATAAAAGACTTCCCCACATCAGATTTTATAGGTTGTGAAGGTATGTCTTTATGCACGCTTAAAAATATAACCCATATAAGATTAGAGAAATAAAGCAATGTAGGCTTTAAGCTTATCAGGCAAAATAATATTGTCAAACTTTCGTCTCTCCTTTTTACTAATTTGTATAGAGCAGATGTCTTTTAAGTAATTTTTACTCTACCTGATATTTTAGGTTGGTAGGTTGTTTTAGTCAAGATCCATGAAGAAGGTACCAAGGAATAATTTAGGAAGAGATGGCTGGTGTTTGTGAATTGGGGCAGGTTGGGTGGATGCTTGGTCAGCCAATGGGATTGATAGTGAATCACCGTCTTGTAAGTTTTGCAGGATGAATCTAAAGCATTCTACAGAAGCAGAGTGGTTGAGAGATGGGGCAGACGTGAACAGAGGTGGTCACAGTAGTAGCTTTTGGTCATGTTTGCTGAGAGTAGGCCCAGCAGGTGGATTGGTGGAAGCTCTAAGGACTTTGATGTAATCCTTTTGTGAACTAAGTTGGACTTGCTAAAAGGACACAGCCCCAGGGCTGCAGAAAGCCGTGTACTCCTATAAAGGATGTGGTCTTCCTGGAATGAGGGCTATCTATGAAAGAGGGAGGGGCTCTCTTTTGATATTTGGGTAATGTCAGCTAACCTTATCTGAAGGAGAGGTAGAAGGGATAGTTCATTTTTTCTCCTTGTCCTTACCTCCTCTGTACTTTAGAGGTTGCATGATTTCATCTTACCATTTTCAAAAATACAGAAACAGTAAAAATTAAAACCAGATCAGTAAAATAATATTTATTAAAAATTTATTGTCCCCATAAGAAGAGTTTATGAATTGGGGGCTTTCAAACCCCAAAGTGATGTAAAGCTTACAGAATGGCTTGTAAAGTGAAAATGATGAAATGGTTTAATCTGTACAGTGATTGGTTTTTATAGTGGGATTTCTCCAAGGAAGGATTAAATGTGATTATCTTATACCTTTAGAAAGATGACTTTAATTTCTTTTATGATTGAAATCTAAAAGAATAAAGAAACTCAAAATTAGCTTATATCTAAATTTTCCTTTAGGGGAGGTGAAGGTTCTAATTTTAAAAATCAAAATTCTATGTTATAATGAATTAATATTATACTTAAATTTTTATTTATTTGGGTATCTATTTTAAAGCCCCAATATAAAGGACAGTATTGTGGCACTGAAAGCAATGAAGAAGACAGTGTTTACTCTCAAACACTTATTGTCTTATAGAGAAGATGAGCACAAAATTACTAATTTATCAGAAGGTAAGATTAGTGCTCTAATAGGGGAGTTCAGATGAGAAAGTGAAGAATTATAACTGGTGAGTGAAGAAAAGTAAGCATCAGCTTTTTGTCTTTCTGATTTCCTGAGCACAAGTAATCAAGAATATTTGCAGATCAGAAGTATCATTCTCTAGTATTTATAAAGCTGGTAGAAAGCTATATATATGTCAAGAATATTTGCAGATCAAAAGTGTCATTCTCTAGTATTTATAAAGCTGGTAGAAAGCTGTGATATGGTATCAGTAGGTGTTCTCAAATTTTCTCTTCAAACAAAACATTAAAAGGAAACTTTCTCTAAAAATGCGAGAATACCCTGTCTTGTCTCCCGTTCTTCCTTCCAGTTATCCTGCTGTTTTCCCTGTCTCAGGACCTTTGCTTCTGCACCTGCAATTCTGTCCCCATGCTTTTGGCTCCTGCACTGCGCTCTGCTGACTGTTTCTCATGTTTCACATCCCAGCTTAAAAGTCGCTTCTTAGAAAAGGTTCCTATTTACAGCATTTGTTCACGTCTGCCGTTACACTTCAAAGTACTGCTTGAGAGGAAGAACCCTTTCCTATTTTGTTCACTAATATATCCCTAAACAAGGCATAAGAAATAATGTATACTTAATATGTAAATTTTGAATGAATAGATGAATACATCTCTTCGTGTTTATCCCTACATTAAACTTTTATATTACATATTACATATATAATACATATATGCATATACATATGCATACATACATATGTATATCACATATTATACATACACATTACATATTACTATTATGTATTATATATTATACATACACATGTATACATACATATACATATATATTATATTACATATAAACTTCTTAAGGGCAGGGTAAATGTCTGTTTTGCTCATGCTAGCATACCTAGACGGAGAAGGCAATGGCACCCCACTCCAGTACTCTTGCCTGGAAAATCCCATGGATGGAGGAACCTGGTGGGCTGCAGTCCATGGGGTCGCACAGAGTCGGACATGACTGAGCGACTTCACTTTCACTTTTCACTTTCATGCACTGGAGAAGGAAATGGCAACCCACTCTAGTCTTCTTGCCTGGAGAATCCCAGGGATGGGGTTGCACAGAGTCGGACACGACTGAAGTGACTTAGGTGTAGCAGTAGCAGTATACCTAGAACAGTGCCTTTTTTAAGGAAGATTGTCAAGAAATATTTTTTAAAGATGGAAATGAATTAATCAAAGTCTAGTTAAGTTAAAAAGCAAAATCGGGATGGGGAATACGTGTAAATCTATGGCTGATTCATATCAATGTATGACAAAATAAATAAATAAATTAATTAATTTTTAAAAAAAAGCAAAATGAGCAGTAACAATAACAAAAGCTTATGATCCTACCATTAGGTGCCAGTAGCTATAATTTTAAAAAATTATAGTTTCAAGATTAAATACATGTAAACATCTTCTCAATTTGAATTTATTGTGGGATAATTCCTTAAACTTATTAAGCCAGATGTAATAATTTTAAACATGCTCCCTTTCCCCTCACAAAGAATTGTTACTGATAATCCATTATTAATATTCCTTATGAATCTTTCATCACTCTAAGTTAAATAATAAGTGTTGTTAATGGGGTTTACTATGTTAATGGCAGTTTGGAGTTACCAAGCCTTAAATTATGGACCACATGAAAGACTGATATTCATGTTGTATAGTTTTATTGGTCTAAAGTTATTCCCAGTATTGCCCACCAGATGGCAGTGTACAGGAAAAGTTTTCCACTTCAAAAAGAATTCATTCTTCAGCCACTTGATGGCATCTCTCCATTGTTTTCAGGAACTCTTGACCCATTCTTCTTGATTCCTTTTGTGTTCCCTGTCTGCACAGCTTTCCTCCTGTAGGTCTTCCCTATCACATGGGCTTCCACCTGCAGTGCTAATCATGCATAAGATTCCCTAAAGAGAAGGTCTTTAGGACATTCATTTGAAGGATATTCATTGTGAATATTTTCCACTCTAATTGTTTATACTTTAAAGAAGAAGAAATTGTTTCTTGCATTTTAAAGGCAACAGAAGGCTGCATATGATTCTTTAAATGCTATGAGAATATCATACATACATTTATAATAGACAAAATGTGCATGACCAAGTGATGTTTCTGTTGAAAGGCTTTTGATTACTTTGTACAATAGCATCATGTTGTTGAACTATAATATGATTCCATTTAGGGAGCTTTAAGTTCTACCACTCAATATAGACTATTTA
This sequence comes from Cervus elaphus, assembly GCF_910594005.1. Taxonomy (NCBI): domain Eukaryota; kingdom Metazoa; phylum Chordata; class Mammalia; order Artiodactyla; family Cervidae; genus Cervus; species Cervus elaphus. The sequence goes on along the minus strand of NC_057843.1, from coordinate 45,653,807 downwards.
TACCTCCTTTGCCTATTAAAAACTCCTGATTTAAAAAAATATATTTGGGGAAAAATGTACAACTATATCAGAATCCTAGTATAATTTAGACTGTGATTTTATAGTGTTTGCAGACAAACGAGTTTTTTTAAAATATGTGTATACACACACACACATATATATACACACATATATTTATAATTTTTTAATAAGGGCTGATAAATTTTCCTCTTAGGATATTTCCTTATTAACATATTTGACTTGTCAACCAAAATTCTTATAAGGCCATTGTATAAAATGATGCTTTTGGGGATCATACTTTCAGAGCACTTTAAAGATGCTCCAGGAAGTTTAGCTATTATAACCAGCTGTCTTTAAATAAATTACCATGTTTTATAAGTGCTATTTTAAGTCAGTATATTCTACATGAAACTTTGTTTTCATTGCCTACTGTTTAAAAGCAAATCGTAAACATCTTAAAGCTCATTAGAGATGATCTGATTTGAAATAAATCTGTTTTCATATTCTTCCCTCGTGAAGATTTTTATCTGTATATCCTCAAATGGCTTATCTTTGTACTCTGTGCTTTAAGACTCTCTTCTTTTCACAGTTCACAGAACTTGTATTTATGATCTTGAGGACTCTTTCAAAGTGTTGGTGTTCAGAGAAGTTGACAACCATAGGGAGCTATGCAAATGTATAACAGTAACACTGTCTGTGTAACTGTGCGCATTTAACACAAACCAGACCTCTGTTAAAAGTGCCTTGGTTGGGTGTGTGCTTGCTGTGTATAGTCTCTCAGTTGTGTCTGACTTTGCAGCCCCATGGACTGCAGCCTGCCAGGCTCCTCTGTCCATGGAATTCTCCAGGCGAGAATACTGGAGTGGGTTGCCATGCCCTCCTCCAGTGGATCTTCCCAACCCAGGGATTGAACACATCTCCCACATTGATCACATTACCATCTGAGCCACCAGGGAAGCCCTTGGTTGGATGGGAGAAATAAGTCAGAAAATGAGATTTGGTAATTTGTGTTGGAGCTTTCTCTCTCCTTGTTCCTTCCACCCCCTTAAATCAGTTAAGATGTAATTTGTTCCAAGTAACAGCAAACAAAACTTAAAGTAAGATATAAGAAAAATGCATTATCTCACGTCAAAAAGAGGACTGAGGTGTGGTTAATATAGAATCTGACAAGATATTCTTTCTGTCTTTCCCTTTTGCCATTCCCAGCCTATCAGGTTTGTCTTCTGGCTTAACTGCTTATGGTTACTAGATGAGTGTATATGTCTATAAAGTGAAGTTGCTCAGTCGTGTCGGACTCTTTGCAACCCCATGGACTATAGCCTACAAGCCTCCTCCGTTCATGGGATTTTCCAGGCAAGAGTACTGGAGTGGGTTGCCATTTCCTTCTCCAGTATTTCTCTAAGTCTCATTCAAATACCAGAACATCCAGAGAAAAAAAGATAATGCCTAACCATACCCAGAAGCCCTGAAATCAACTCCCTCAGGTCTCATTGGCCAGAATTGATTGTATATATACTCGTTTCTAAACCAGTCCATGTCAAAGCAATTTGATTTCCACGATGACTCAGACTGTTTAGTTTACCACTGAGTCACATAGTGGAGGGGAAAATTTTCCAATGAAAACATCCAAGAAGGGTGGATGTGCTTAGGGTAGACAACCAATAATTTCTGGTGCCCTACATTGGTGGAAGTGTGGGAGAGCTTGGAAAATTTTGTTAAATCAGATAAGAGGGAGAGTCTGCTTAAAATCTCAGTAGTTTTAATGTCCTTGGCTCATGGACCCTCTGGGGGTGATGATCCATTAGCCTTTGAGATTGTGCTGTCAACTCGAAAAAAGCTGGTCAATTTGTTCTTTCAAATATTTCACTATTACATCCAGTTTACAGTCTTCACTCTAGCTGTAGAGTATTTGTTATATGATAAAGACTTGGGGTTCTGGGCCTCCTTGTTTTAAACCCTCATTCATAAATGTGGGATCTCATATTTCTGCCAGGAATGGAAATTCTGTTGTTCAGTTGCAAAAGTTGTGTCCAACTCTTTGCGACTCCATGAACTGTAGCCAGCCAGGCTTCTATGTCTGTGGGATTTCCCAGGCAAGAATACTAGAGTAGGTTACCATTTCTTTCTCCAGGAGACCTTCCCAAACTAGGGAACCTATGTCTCCTGCATTGGCAGGCAGGTTCTTTAATTACCACTGAGCCAGCAGGAAGGGCCTAATAGTAATTCTACACCATTAGGGGAGGGGAGAATCTATCCTGTATTCCACTAACTCCAGCAACCATTCCTTCACACACATCTGATTACCTTGTATCCCTGAGAAAATAAAGGTCAGGTCATAGGAACTGCATCAGCTGATCTTCCTGTTGTCACATCTGAATCTCTATTCCTTCCCTTTCATTTACAAGCATGGAATACCTCTCCTCCCTTATAGTTTCCTCCTATTTCCTCCAGTAACATTTTTGTTTCTTTTCTCTCCCAACTCCTTGAGCCCTGTGATCCCAGTCCTTCTCCAAGTCAGCTGGGCTAGAAACTTTGGACTTATCTTTGACCCCCACATGCAATGAGTTGCCAGTTTCTATTGATTCTTCCTCTCAGGTATCATTCTTTCTTTCCTGCTGTCACTGTTGTCTCTTGCTGAAATAATTTTGGTTTTTGGAGCTCAAATTATGTTCTTGAATCAAGTTGTGCAGTAATCAGGCATTTGAAACAGAGTTTCTATTTGCTATTTTTTATCTTTATTCAGTATTCTGAGAGGTAACCTTTTGGTGATCTAAATTTACTTTGCAGTGCACTAGAATTACAGGGTGCACATAAAACCTGAAGAGGCTGAAATGGTAGGAACTAACTACCACGTTCAGAGAGAGCACTAATTAAAGTGTCTTACAACTAAATCTTCCTGATATTAGGGTAGATAAATTAGAACTGTGTGGATTTACAGAGGCTAATTTTGAGATGACAAAATAAATCCCATTATTATTCACATCCTAAAAGTAGGTTGATAATGTTGTAGGCGAATGTCAGTTGATTTTGTGAAACCAGCTATTTGTATAAATGGCTATTAAATAGGGCCAATTCAGTTCTGGGTGCTTTTTGTTCGAGCCATTGTTTACTTTTATTTTTTATTTTTTTCCTTTTAGTTCAAAATTTCAATCCATTTTATATTATGGCCAAGACTGAACAGCTTGCCGAAACATCTCATTTTCCAGAACCATATGCTAAAAAGTATAAAGGGGGAGCACCTTAAGTAATTTTATTTAGTTTGTATAAAATATTCTGTTCGCTGTTCTACTCTTGTTTTCGTTGATTTTATCCATTCACAAATCCAAAATATGATCAGTCTTGTTTGCAGACATGACAGGCATGCCTTTTTTCTAATACTTTCTAAAATATGAACACTTTGAAAATAAAAAATCACTGAAACATCTACAAATCCTAGAGAAGAACATAAAACATTCTTGTAAGACCATTTTAGTGTTAGAACTTTTATTGAAATACTTCTCCACCTATCAGTGGATCAAGTACACCGTACATTAGACAACCAAATGAGGATCCAAATTACCTAGCAATCAATTTCCCAAACCCTCATCCAAGTCTCATAATTTAAAAAGTTTTAAAATGATTTTTAAAAACCCAGCCTTAATCCCTTCCTTCTCAACTGATGGATCTTGGGTTCTCACTCACTGAGAAAATACAAGTCATTCTTTATTAAAGTCATGAGACAGCCTTATCACTTCTTCCTTCCTGTAAATCTCTTTTCCATTCTTTCCCTCTCTGGGCCAGTTGAGCCCTCCTCTTTTCCAATATAAACTCCAAACCTATGTATTTGATAACATTTATTAGTGTCTCCTGAGCCTTTAACCTTTGTTCTTCTAGTTGTCTGTACTGTACACTTTCTAATCTTTGTCAGCCTCTCCCAGGATCTCATTATCATATGATTACTCATCCCAGTTTATTCAAATTCTTCATAATTTTTCTGTCAAATTCTTTGCATTTCCACCACTACTGCTCCATTTAAAACCTACCTCACCTGCACATCGTTGGCACTACTAATTTTTTTTCTTAATGAATTCCTTCAGTTATGTTCTCAAAACCATTAAAATTACTCCTTACTGCCTGTCTGTGGTCTGAAGATAAAATTCAGGTGTCTTCACATTTCATTCATGCTCTTCTTTGGTCTGACACAAAACTACCTTTCCAAACCCATCTCCTAGAATAGTCTTCATTCTACACACCTTGGACTTGCCCATGATGTATTACAATTGCCCTGCCTATGCTCATGTTGTTATAGCAACCCAGAAAGTCCTCCCCACCAGCTTGAACTATTCAAGTCCTACTTATCTTTCATGATCCATTGGATTTTCATAAACTTCTTCCTCTGATCCTTCAGTGAGAATAAACCCAATGCTCTTGTACTCCTGAACTAAACTTTTTATAGTGCAATCAAATCACTTCACTCATCCTGCTTTTTATTGTATCCAGTGGTTCATTTGCGTTTTCCCCAACAAATGACACATCTTTTGAAGATGATGACTATATCTTATTTATCCTTGTAGCCATTCTCCCTTCCCTGCCCCAAGCATTTAGCAGAGTGTTTTATACAAAGCAAGAACTCAACAACATTTGCTAGAATGAAATTACTTACCTGTTATTCAAATAGTCTGGCTTGCATTTTGGTGAGATTTTTATAATTTCATGACATTTTCAATGTAAAGTAAAGCACAGTGCTCAACTTTCTAGTATTTAGTGCACTGGTTTGCCTTAAAGGATCTTTGATGGGTCTAAATATTGATCCTCTTAGCATTTAAGAAATCATGACAGGGCTTGGCATGTCTTGAAAGATTTATTCCAATATGCATTACAAGCATTATCATTTTCTGTGTTTACTGTGATGTGACAAGGTTGACAGAGTGGTTAAAAGCATGGGTATTGAAATCAGAATGGGTGCATTGGAAATCAAACTGCCACTCATTTTTTTAAGATTCAAACTTTTTAGCCTTATTTTTAGACTTGGGTGAAAGGGGTCCTTGCTTTAGAAAGCTCTACTCTTCCTCTGGCCACACCTTTCCTCACAAGAGGAGGAGTTCATGCCACCAAGGGGTATGTGTTTACCTAGCACCTGCATCTCCACTTTTAAAACATGCTTTTGGATTCCGGGGGCCTATTGTGCAGATGACCTTGTACCCACTTTCAGGTCCTACACAGGCATCTCTCCTTGTCTGTTTTCCATGGGTAGACCACAAGAACAAAGTGTCCTTCAGGGAAAGCTATTTAGTAGAGCAGGGACTGAGCTTAGACACAGGAGCTGGGCTGTCCACAGACTGAACACATGTGATCTCTTGAAGAGTGGAATGTGGTCTAGGGCGGGAGATTGGGATCCAGAATGATCTTTCCCCATATCTCTGTGTCCCTTGTGGAGTTTAAGGAATTAAAAAAAAATAAGCCTGGTGTTACATATTTTTATGTTTTTATATTGGCAAGATACAAGTAGAGAACATATTTTTATGTAGCAGTTTATTAGCTCGGTGTATGAATTTTGAATATTTTGACTCAAAGTGTCTTGGTCCCTATTTGTCTTCCTCCCTCAGCCTTTATATGTAATAGGCTATAAAACTGAGATAATTAACACGTCTTTCTCTTACCAGCTGACATTGTAGGTTAATTATGATAATGCAATCACAGCACATCAGTTCTTAGTAAATGATCAGTAAATACAAGCTATCATTAGTAATAATGTATTCCCCCATTTGTTCAAAATATTTTTGAGTACTTACAATGGATTAAGCACAGTTTTATGTGAAAACAGACAAGATTCCTGCCCTCATGCCATTTATATCTTAGAGAGATAGCAAAGACTTGACCAGAAAAATTGCAAGCTATGCCAAAAGCAATAAAAAGATGAGATGATAAGCTAGAGAGTGATAGGATAGCACTGGGCATCCAGGAAAGGACTCCGTCAGGAGGTGACAGTTGAACAATGAAGATGACAGCAGCTGGCAGGAAGCTCCACACAAAGACTGGGGCGTGAGAATTCCAGGTGTTGGGAACGGCAGGTACGAAGGCTCTGGGGCATGAGTAAGTTCAGTAGGATTGGGGGCATTGAGGGCCAGTGTACTATGACCTGTGCCTTCCTCTGTAACCCAGCTGTACTACTTAGGTATGAAATCAGTAAACAGGGCAAGATTATTTATGTTTAACAGGATAAGTAGCATGCATACTTTGAGCAAATGGGCAATCACTGGAGGAGTTTAAGCAGAGGTGTGATATAGTCTCGTTTACACTTTTGAGTGCTCAGTCCAATTGCAATATGGAAAATGGAATGATAAAAGTGGTGAAGGCAATGATGAATAATAAAAGTACAAGAGGAGAGCTAGTAAAACTAGTGAGGAGGCTATTACAGAAGGCCCAGACAAGGGGTGGTTGTGGTAATGATAGTAATGGTCATAGAAGTAGAACTAATAGTGATTATAGAAGTAACATCAATATTAGAATCAGTAATAATAGCAGTGAAAGATATAGAAGTATCTTTCTTTGTCAGGTTCTGAATCAAATACTATAGAATTAAATTTTTAGATAGCCAGATTAAATTTGAATTCTGTTTTTATTGATATATAGTTGATTTACAATATTAGTTTCAGAATCACAGGAGAGTGATTCCACATTTTTACAGTTTATACTCTATTAAAAGTTATTATAAGATAATGGCTTAATTCCCTGTGCTGTACAATATATCCTTGTGTTTATCTACTTTATACATAGTAGTTTATATCTCTTAATCCCATACCCCTGTCTTGCCCCTGCTCTGTTTAACTCTCCCCACCAGTAACCACTTGTTTGTTTTCTATACCTGGGAATGCATTTCTTTTTTGCTGCATACATTCATTTGTATTTTTTTAGATTCCATATGTAAATAAGATCATATAGTGTTTATCTTTCTCCATTTGACATATTTCACAAAGCATAATAAATTGCTGCAGTGGCAGAATTTCATTCTTTTTTATGGCTGAGTAATACTCCTCTCTGTGTGTGTGTGTGCACGCCACATCTTTATCCATTCAGTGTTGTCTGTCCAGTGGACATTTAGGTTGCTTCCGTATCTTGGCTATTAGAAATAGTGTTGCTGTAAACATTGGGGTGCATATTTCTTTTCAAATTAATGTTTTGACTTTTTCTGGATATAAACCCAGGAGTTGAATTGCATCAATCTACATTTCTTCATTGATAGGTTGTTCTTTTAACAAAAATCAATCTTAAATGAACAGGTTGTTTTCACTGCTTAACACATTAAGGACCAAGAGTTTTGAGAGCAGGATTATATACTTATAGGGAGTATTTGGCTGCAGGGAATCAAACATTTTCTCAGCTAACTGATCATTTCACAGAGTCAGCCTTTTAGAGCTGAAAGTCATCCTGTGAATCATTTGCCAGTGCAGAAACTGCCTCTGAGGATTTAGTGAGCTAAGCTGAAGATGCCTCAGTTTCTTTTTGGCTTCTAGCCTGTATCATAGCCACACTCTGCGCATAGCCCAGTACCTTGTACTGCTGAAGAATAATGGAAACTTATGTCTGAAATATTGCTTTCCACATCTGTCTGCCACAAAAAAACTATTTAAAGCTTTGAGAAGCAGTGATTTCCCAAGTTGACACATATGCAAATGTGAGAGATGTTTTTGTCTTAAAGTCTCCTTCCAAAAGCAATATACCTCTGAGTCATTCTGATTCTGTGTGCTCACTGATGAAGTGAGTGTTGCCGCTGGGTTTCTGATGAAATGAATGTCCTGAATAAAGTCACATGAGATGGATTTCCTCTTAAGAATATTTTAAATCAGCACTAATTTGCACAAAGTTCTTCTCTTAAACCTTTAATTTGAAAATGAGTCTGCATACATAAAATTTATTTCTATAATTTGTTTTTTTTATAGTTGAGTTTAGATTTCATAACATCAAATTAGTAAGCTTATGAAGCATTCACACATTACATAATAGAATTTCAGTGTATTCTGTGAAGTATTTTTATAGGAATTCCAATTTCAAACCATAATTATTTTTAAAGTGTCAACCAATTGAATTTTTGGCTTGAGACGGTTAAGAAAAGGCCACCAGAACTATAGTGAAAAGAGCAATGAGGACAAAAGCAGAAAAAGCGCTGGCAGCTTTGCTATTGTTACTATTGAAGAAGATTTTAAATTTAAAAGTATGAAACAAGGAAACTGGTGAATGTGTGATTGCCTGAGATTCAAGGTCTATTTGAAGGACTGTGCATATAGGTGAAGAAATGTATTCTGCTGTTAACTTTAAATCTTACAAAGAAGTGATCATTTTGAGGTATTTTCCTCTATTTGTATTTTTCTTGGAATCCAAGTATCTTAGAGTATTTTGAAAGCTTTTTATGTCTTTGGAAATAAAATAAATAGTTTAACAAGGACACGATGTTCATAAAAGTTTCAATGATCAACTAATAATGTAAAGCAGAATCTACATTGTAGGAAATTTTCAACACAGAAAATTTGGTATCCTTCTAGGAGCCAAAAACATTCAATTAAAATTTTATTCCTGGCATGACCTAGATACCACTCTATGAATTCCTTTTAGCAGACCTAATCCTACGATGGGTAGACTTCAGACTTCTGTTTTGTTTTTGGTTTTTTTCTAAAAAAAAGTTGGTATTCTTGCCTCCCTCTCTCATTCTTGTACCCTTGCTTTCTCTCTCTCTTTTCTTTACTTTTCCAAATCTACCTTAAATACTGAAAATATTTTTGTAAGAGTATTATTAAACACAAGAAATTGTGTTTTCAAATTTCTTTCTTGGTACCAGGCATTAAAAAATATGTTTGTTGTTCCATCTTGGGTATTTAGTACAAGCATTTAAAGTTATATTGACACTTTTAGAAACCATTAACATCTATATTACAGTAAGTATAGACTTACTGTGTTAGAGTAAATATAGACTTATCTGTGTTAGATAAAAGAGGTTAAACTAATGGGCAAAGCCCTATGATAAAAATAATGTATTCCATGGGCTAAACATCATGGCTAGATTTATAATGCATTTATTCTTTTGTTCATTCAAAATGATGCTTGTTTATTGCTTACTCTTGTAAACAGGATGCCAAGGATAAAAAGATGACTATGACATAATTCTTGCTCTCCAGGAGTTTGTAATCTAGCCAATTTCTTCCCCTGATGGTCATTTTAAAGATTATGGCAGAACTTAACATTTCCCTAAAAGAATCCAAATAATTATTCAGTCTCTATGTAGAAAATTATTTTCAAATTTACAAGATAAATTTCCAATAAACAGTCTGACAAATGCAAAAGTTGGTACATCTAAGGCTTATCCAGTTCCAGTGGAGGGAAAAATCTTTACATTTATGTAATGAATATCAAAATGCACTAAACTATTCCTCTGAGCTATATTTAGATGCTATAAAGGTCTCTTTAGTTAATCCTTGACAAAAGAATGAAATCTTTCAAGTGAATGCATTCTTATGTAGCAAATGTTGTGAATAAATTCCACAGGCTGCCCTAATTAATTCCATTTTCTAAATACAATGAAATCCCTCTTTTAACAAAGATCTAAATAGACAAAGTAGTCTTAAACTCCAATTCACGAGGCTGAGTCTTGGTGATATAATAGTTTCAGTGCATAATTTTTATATCTGGCATATTTAAAGACTTGAAGTTGATAAATTGCATGAAAATATATTTTTCTCATTCCTATTTAACTAAAAAGAACCAGACCATCAACAACTTATTCTGAGAAATGCATAATATATTACCATTCAAAGGAATGAATAAGTGTATTATATTTCCTGTTGAAATATATTCTGAGTTTGTATCAAAGAAAACATGCAAATACTTCCTGTAACTAATGCAATCCTTCTTTTGATTCATGACTTTTGATATAGAAAGGCGGTTTTGTTTTAAAATTATGCTACTTTTTAGTGAAGTTTATTTTCTTCAAAATATTTGATGCTTTTTGAAAGACAAATTTATGGATCAACATGGTTTTCTATGTTTTCCTATGAAACATTGAGCTATAGTTAAATATCACCATCACAAATTACAATCATGATTTAATATTTCAGTGATTTAGAAGTGCCCTGAAGATATTTGAATTGTGAGAGCTCTGTACTTTGAAGTGTTTCTCTGTGAGAAACTTTTAAAAATATACCAATAGTAGTGGTAGTGAGCCTATTCTGCCATTTCAGTATGAGAAATGCTATAAATAAAAATCTATTAATAGGGTTAAATTTTAACACATGAAATGTTAAAAATTCCACATTGGATTTGTAGCACTAGATTTAAAAAGTTCTATCATTTTTTTCCCTTCTTCAAGGGAAAGAGGTACGGAAGGCCATCTCAAGAAGAGAGGTACACTTGACCCAACACAATCATATGTATTTTGTAATATTCTAGTTTGAGATATTTTGAGTGTTTTATTTTGGTGGCCACTGTACAGTTGGTAGAAGGCCATATCAAAGAGAGTATTAATATCTCTTAGAATGAGAGTTGGCAGTTTTTCAAAAGTGCTCTTCAGAAGTAACATTAATACTCTTTTTTTTTTTTTTTTAATTTTAATTTTTTTTTTTCCAGTGGGTTTTGTCATACATTGATATGCATCAGCCATGGATTTACATGTATTCCCAATCCCGATCCCCCCTCCCACCTCCCTCTCCACCCGATTCCTCTGGGTCTTCCCAGTGCACCAGGCCCGAGCACTTGTCTCATGCATCCCACCTGGGCTGGTGATCTGTTTCACCATAGATAGTATACATGTTGTTCTTTTGAAATATCCCACCCTCACATTCTCCCACAAAGTTCAAAAGTCTGTTCTGTATTTCTGTGTCTCTTTTTCTGTTTTGCATATAGGGTTATCGTTATCACCTTTCTAAATTCCATATATATGTGTTAGTATGCTGTAATGTTCTTTATCTTTCTGGCTTACTTCACTCTGTATAATGGGCTCCAGCTTCATCCATCTCATTAGGACTGGTTCAAATGAATTCTTTTTAATGGCTGAGTAATATTCCATGGTGTATATGTACCACAGCTTCCTTATCCATTCATCTGCTGATGGGCATCTAGGTTGCTTCCACGTCCTGGCTATTATAAACAGTGCTGCGATGAACATTGGGGTGCACGTGTCTCTTTCAGATCTGGTTTCCTCAGTGTATATGCCCAGAAGTGGGATTGCTGGGTCATATGGCAGTTCTATTTCCAGTTTTTTAAGGAATCTCCACACTGTTTTCCATAGCGGCTGTACTAGTTTGCATTCCCACCAACAGTGTAAGAGGGTTCCCTTTTCTCCACACCCTCTCCAGCATTTATTGCTTGTAGACTTTTGGATAGCAGCCATCCTGACTGGCGTGTAATGGTACCTCATTGTGGTTTTGATTTGCATTTCTCTAATAATGAGTGATGTTGAGCATCTTTTCATGTGTTTGTTAGCCATCTGTATGTCTTCTTTGGAGAAATGTCTGTTTAGTTCTTTGGCCCATTTTTTGATTGGGTCATTTATTTTTCTGGAATTGAGCTTCAGGAGTTGCTTGTATATTTTTGAGATTAATCCTTTGTCTGTTTCTTCATTTGCTATTATTTTCTCCCAATCTGAGGGCTGTCTTTTCACCTTGCTTATAGTTTCCTTTGTAGTGCAAAAGCTTTTAAGTTTCAAAACCTCGAATAGCCAAAATAATCTTGAGAAAGAAGAATGGAACTGGAGGAATCAACCTGCCTGACTTCAGACTCTACTACAAAGCCACAGTCATCAAGACAGTATGGTACTGGCACAAAGACAGAAATATAGATCAATGGAACAGAATAGAAAGCCCAGAGATAAATCCACGGACCTATGGACACCTTATCTTTGACAAAGGAGGCAAGGATATACAATGGAAAAAAGACAACCTCTTTAACAAGTGGTGCTGGGAAAACTGGTCAACCACTTGTAAAAGAATGAAACTAGAACACTTTCTAACACCATACACAAAAATAAACTCAAAATGGATTAAAGATCTAAATGTAAGACCAGAAACTATAAAACTCCTAGAGGAGAACATAGGCAAAACACTCTCCGACATAAATCACAGCAAGATCCTCTATGACCCACCTCCCAGAATATTGGAAATAAAAGCAAAACTAAACAAATGGGACCTAATGAAACATTAATACTCTTGAGGTGTGCTAGGGAGAAAGAAAGCCCAATACCCCTCCACAGGGAGGAGTAGGTGATTGTATGGTGGGATTTGAGTTACACCAAGAAGATCCCTGTTACCCTAAGTTTTCTCGACAATCTCACGTAATCTCAATGCCTAAAGTTCTTCTGATACGTAGAGTTTGTGAGTAAGTGACCCTTGGTGAATAAAGATGTGTCATGCTAAGTTTTATATTCATGGTACTTTCTTTAACAAAACTCCAGAAAGAGGGCTTTCTTGCATAGTCGGATGATATTGAAGCACCGGGAACTGAGACCCAAGAGATAAGGGAAAGATGGTCAAAATTAACTGAGACAAAATAAAGGACACCCAAGCCGTGTTTCACTTTGAATGTTTTTCCTGTGGTTGAGCTGATAATTTAATTTAAATCATTGTGTAATGCTTGGCTACAGAGAGTTATCATTTCACCTTAGTTAGGGAATGATATATGGAGAAGGAAGCCAGATTCTTTTCCTGAAATGTTGGCATTCATAGTTCAAGATCCATGTTAGATGGAGTAAAGGTAGATTTACTGAGGAGAAAATGGCTATCTTAATAATTTAATGCTACTACTGCTTTTATTCTTCATAGAAATGCTTTATGTAAATGCAGAAAAGGTGTTACTTTGAAAAACCTATGAAAAAATAAAAAGAAAAACCTGTGAATTTCTACTAATCCTTCATCATAATGAGCCATTAGAAATTTTATAGGTATAACCTACATGTCTCTACTGGGAATATGAAGATGAAAGATCTGCCAATCACATTTTGGTAGTCTTCTAATCTTTTACTTGGGATTCATATTTATATTGAAAATGGCATCAAAACTTAAAAGAATTAAATCCTATCAGAAGTGCCTAAAGTCTTTACAGTGGAGTTCATCTTTCTGACCACCTAAATGTAAAAATTGGGCTTCTATTGCTCTCTGTATCTCCTCCCCAGCCAATTTGTTTCAGAAACTTGCTTCAATTCCAAACAATATGCTTGGCTGAAGAAATACTACTTACAATCCCAAGATGAAAATATTTCAAAAGGATATGATCTAGACAAATGTTGAAGTCATATGAAACATTCTGTATGTTTACACTATCACCACTTCATTCAGACAAAAGCAAAGAATATTTGAGTATACTAAGAACATTTCAGGTCAAGCTCATGAAAGTGTCAAAAATGAAGAGTCTAACATTTTTGTTTTCATAAATGAAGAGTTATAGACATTTCTGGTATAGCTCAGAATTAAACCGTTTCAATATTTAACAACTTTTTTCTATGGATTTTGTTTTGCTCAAAATGTGCAAAAAGGAGGGGAAAGGATGAAGGGACACAATAGCCCCAGAAGATGAAATTGCCCAGAGTTGCAGTGAGTGAGTGTGTATACACAGTTGCTTGAAGTTTAATAAAATTAAATACAGTGTGATTTTTCCCTACCACATCCTTAAAGGATCATTAGCTTTTGAATGGAAAAAACTATGTTATATTCATCTTCTTATGTGATTATGATACTCACCATAGTGCTTGGCCCTTCGTTTGTGCCTGGAATACATTAGCTGAAGCTGAAACTAAGCAATGTACTGTTGATAACTGGATAGTGAATAAATAATTGTCTGCATGAATGACTTAAAATATAATAATCAATCAGTTTTCAGTGACTGATAACAGTTTCAATCTCCCTAGGACTCTTGGAGTTTAATACAAATCAGAGTCTTAAAGAGTGAAGAATTATCTTCTACCTTAATGGCTGAATTTTGAATAAAATATAAAGCAGTGTGTATCATCAAAGATTAAACTTACAAAATGCTTCATGACTTCCTTTTTGTTGTTTATTAATTTCTCTCCTGAAAATCAATTTGTAGAACTATAAAGCAATTTTTACCTATCATGGTGTGACAGAAGTTTAAATAGCTCAGCAACTCTCCACAGCTTAAAGATGCTATATAATAAGTTAATAGGCATAACCTACCAAAAACACTTTAAGTGATGCAATGTATCTCTATCTGTCCCCAGATTTTATACATCTGTGTGTCTCTTGGCTGGTAATTAGAGCACCTGATTTCTAGTGTTAAAACCACAACTACGTATGGCTGTTAAAAATATAAAATTATGTATGTTTGCATATTACCTATATTATATAACACTTAAAATGGAAAATCACACTGTATTTCTATTGTCCTTCTCTAGGACGAAGGTCAGCCAAGCTTTTCAGTAAGCGGCCAGAGAGTAAATGTTTTGGGCTTGAAGTCATAGACAATGTGTAATGAGTACAGCTATTTTTGCGAGCTGTGTAGGGGAGAGGGAGGCCATATGCCTGTGGGCCATAATTTTTGGATGCTTGACCTAGACCTTCAACTACTAGTGAATATTCAGTCCAAGGATGCTGACTTTAGTTGGTTTTTGAACCTCTGCCTCTCTTGAGTCAATTTTACTAACTTAAAATTCGTATATTCACTTTGCTGTGCAATACTCTTGATCAGCCATTCTCCCATTTTAGAGAATGGAATAAGGCCTGTGCTTGAAGCCCCACAGCAGAGAATCATGAAAGCAACTAATTTGCATACAAGATAGAGCTGATAAATATAAACCAAAACGGTGTGGGAGCACAGAAGGAGGTGGGCTGGGCACAGGGTGCTACCAATTAGTTTGTTAGCTTTCCCTTGAGAGCACTTTTTGATTGGAGGGCAGTCATATATTTTTGTGTGCAGACACAGATTACCTTATTTTACTCTTTAAAACCTGTGAAGTATGTTATTAAGACCATTTTATAAGGAGAGAGTGGCTGAGAAAGGCTAAGGAATGTGTTATTTGAAGGAACATAGGTTGTAAGAGAACTGGGGTGAGAACTGGAGCCCGTCTGAGACCAAAGCTCACAGTCTTTTTTGCTGAGTAGTACCTCTTCCTCGGATGGTCCTGAATGTCTGACATTGTATTAGAATATCACAACGGGGCATAAACTAAGGAAATACCAATTGTCCCTTGACTTGGCTAGTATATTAAAGGCTACTGGGAGCATGTGGTATGGGATCAACTTTTCTTCTTTAACTTACCTATTTGGGTCAGTTGGTAAACTGAGCAACTCCTCCCCGCCCCCCCCCCCCAAAAAAAAAACAGACTTTCTCAAAATTAAAAAGCATTATATGTTAATTTTAAGGACAGTGGACAAAGAAGGAAATAATGATATCTACTGTCTTTACTGTCTATTCTCTTAATATCCTCAGGGCAGGATTTTCTAATACCTAGACATGGCCTTGGCATAGGTTGGCTGATGTCAAAAGTGGGATTGGTGATTCCTCTTAAACTGTGATTCATCTTTTGAGTTCAGTTTTGTTTTTTTTTTAAGTAATACTGGAGAAACTTTTAAACAGAAAACTTTATGTGTACACTTTATTATACAGTGAACCAGACATAAATATATACAAGAAACAATGAATTCTAAAGCAATAGAGATCTGCTATCAACTTCTTTCTTACTAGTGAACACTGTTAGCCTGATGGTTTTAAACCTTCTTGAGGGGTGAGTGGTGAAAGGGAATACAAACCATGCTGAGACTGAGATAAAAATTCATCCTGGACAAATGTAGCTTTGAGCACACATGCAGTTCTGTACACAATATCAGGCAGTTTATGGATCCATAGACTGTAACTTAAGACCCCCTGATGTGTGTTCATTTTCCCACATCTGTTGCTCCTCTGTTGGCCTGTCTGAGTTGCTTAAATTTACCCAAGATTCCCTGGCTCCTCACTCCCACAACAATGCTCACATATTTCAGTATCTAAAACACAGTTGTTAAGACTCCAGAAAAATTTATGTGATATCTTACAGTAGATGCTTAAATACTATGTCAAGAAACATGACAGAACATAAGTGTACAAGACTAAGAAATTTTTAATTATCCTGAGTTAAGAGTAGACAACATTTTTTTTCTCAATTTGGGACAATTTTATTGGTTTTTTGGATGGCAGCTACTTCTGCCTGTCAATGATATAAATATTTTAAGAATGACTAGACTGGCTTAATCTATCCCTTAAAAACTTAATGTATAGATTTAAATAGCACAGAATATCATCAAAACCCTCTACAGTGAACCATAAAGAGCATCAGGAATAGGTATACTACTTGAGATATTAGAGAATACACTGATGTGTTCTATTTTTGTCAAGTTGATGTCATTGTATGTGAGTTCTTAATATTTTGGGAGGTGCTTATTTAAATAATTGTAATTCAGACCCATGAAAAAAAATCTCCCTCACCAGCCTTTTTTCACTTGCTTCATCTAAATAAATACACAGAAATAAAAATACAGCTTTTCTCCCTGGAAAGTTTTGATTGTGGTCATAACATAGTCATGAAACCACCAGTCAATGTTTCACATTCTTTTAGACTTGGTTACATTACCACTCATTATGTAAAACTTTCCTTGCCTTGGCAAAGGGTCACTCTGCCTTCTGTGCTCCTATAGCACTTTGAACAGACTATGCAGCATGTATCGGAATTATGGGCCTGCTTTTCCCAGTGGATTGGGCCAGCCAGGAGTGCTGTTTGTTTTACCTGGGGTTCTTACTCTGGTCCTCGGACCTTCCTTTGTTCTATTTTCGCAGGCTTTTCCCTTCCAGGTCTTTCAGCCACCGCCATTCTGGACTCCTTTTCCCTATTCTAACTACCTAACATTCTCATCCATCTGTGTAACCCCAGCTCTAAGCACAGTGCTTAGAATAGTTGCTCAATAAATGTGTGCTTAATGAATGGGAGAGTGGGTAAATGTCCGTAAGAAGGACCAAAAGAAAATAGTCATAGCAGGAAGTCAAATGGAGCACTGAAATGTCTCTGCTGGGAATTAAAATTCACTCTTGGTGATATTCCTTGGCAATATTAACATAGTGATTATAAATAGCGACACAGGAGCTAGATGGTAAGTTACAGGAGCTAGATGGTGAGTTACTATCACCATCAGTCACTCTGTCGTGTCCGAATCTTTGTGACCCCATGGACTGTACAGTCCGTGGTTTTCTCCAGGCCAGAATACTGGAGTGGGTAGCCTTTCCCTTCTCCAGGGGAATCTTTCCAACCCAGGAATCAAGCCCAGGTCTCCCATATTGCAAGCAGATTCTTTACCAGCTGAGCCACCAGGGAAGCCCGTGCTTCAATTTATTTATCTGAAAATGGTTGTAAAAATATGTCTACCTCATACATTGTGTAGATTATGTTACGAGTTTTGATTAAATGAATCAGTATTTGTAGAGTACTGACATGTAAGAAGTGCTATGTGAGTGTGTTCTTTGTTATTACTTTCTATGTATAATGTATGTGTAGTGAAGAGGAATGAACAGACAATTCACATGTCCTGTTTCACTTCCCCAAATTTTCACATGTCCTGTTTCACTTCCCCAAAATCTGTGGATGCACTGGGATCATGTGGATAAGGAAAGTTAGACCAAAAACCAGACTGACAGAGCTGAAATGTAAATCATGTGTATCTTCTCTAATTTTGCCTTTAATCACGTTTGTTGTAAACAGATGATGAAAATCAGTTAAGAAAAGCCATCTACTTATTGGAAAAATTTATTTATAATAATTCCAACAGTCTGTGATTCAAGTGAAATAATTTATGGTTTGGAAAGGAAACATTTGGATGGAAACAGTTCTTCTTCCTTTTCCAGGTCCTAGTTGCTCCAGGGTTATAAGTCAGGTGGTAGACAGGGTGCTGAAGTCTTCCAGACTCCTAGTCACCTGTCAAGTACAGTCTGGCAGAAGAGCCCTGGAGGGGACACTGTAGTTAGGACACACCATTGCTTGAAGCACTGTGCCCCTGATGCCAAGCGTGCTGGCTTTGTTCCCAAGTGAGTGGTCTGGTTTGGGAAGCAGAATGATCTGGCTAAATGAACACTGGGTTTAATTAGGAGAATTAGATGTCAACCCAGATTTCAAAGTCATTACTTTAAACCTTTAGGTGTCAAAAGTTTTCCTTTCATCCTTTGCCTGATATGTTGTTCACTGTTGTTGGTTTGGTTTGGTTTTAGTGGCTAAGTCCTGGCCAACTCTTTTGCAATCCCCTGGACTGTAGCCCACCAGACTCCTCTGTCCATGGGATTTCCCAAGCAAGAATACTGGACTGGGTTGCCATTTCCTTCTCTAGGGGATCTTCCTGACCCAAGGATCAAGTGCTCGTCTTCAGCATTGGCAAGTGAATTCTTTACCCATGAGCCACTGAGGAAGCCCTGATATGTTATTAATTGGCATAAATTAATTTTTAGTGTGCACATTATAAGAATAATACTGTACAAAATACCATGGATATTAATTCTGATTAATTCTGACTTCAAAGGGAAGTGATGAAAGTGGCTGGGCAGAAAACTACTGTCTTTAACTCTTCACTTGATTGCAGGGACACAAGAAACCTTCCTCAGTTCCCACTCCCCACCCTTGACACCCACATTCTTTAGTGCCTACAGAAGTGTAACAAGATGTCTGTTACATGGCATGTCTTTGCTAAATGTATAATCAGGAACCTCAGTTACCCTGTCTAGAGTCCATAGGAATGACAGTTTTCTAAGAGAGGTCCAGTGAGTATGCATGCATAAAGTTGATCTCATAAATTATGGTGAGGGTGTTCTCATCAAATATTTTTATGAAGTAAATTTTCTTGGGGATCATGTGGAAATATTTGCTCTTTTGCAAGGGATAAGACTAAAAACCTGACATTCAATTCCATGCTACAAACAAGTATTGAACTCATAAAGATAAGAGATTCATCATTTCTTTAAAAGAATTTTCAGGGAAGAGGATCTAACTAAATCTAAATTTTCCAGGTATGCTGGGTTCAATGCAAACATGTTCTTTTTGGGCTTCGCTGGTGGCTCAGTCAGTAAAGAATCCCCCTGTAATACAGGAGACACAGGTTTGATCCCTGGGTCAGGAAGATCTCCTGGAGAAGGAGATGGCAACCCACTCCAGTACTCTTGTCTGGAGAATCCCATGGACAGAGGAGCCTGGCGGGCTACAGTCCCTGGGGTCACAAGAGTCAGACACAATTTAGTTACTAAACACCACCACCACCATACTGGGTTCAGTGCAAACATATTCTTTGCTTAGTTCTTCACTTTCCATTCATCCCTGTAGAATAATTGAAACATTAGTTACCTTTCTGTCTCTATACATGTCTTAAAGTCTTCATGGGCCTATGTACTGGGATGTGAGCACAAAGGTCCAAAGTAAAATTCCCAGTCTTCTGCTAAAGAAAAAAAGTATAGTTATTATTGTATGTAGATTAAAGTATATAGTAACTGGATTAGCCTTTTTAGGCAATTGCAGTGTGAAAATGATTTATAATATTTGATTCCTTTACCGTAACTCACCAAGAACTCTCATAAGCAAATATGAGAGACAAATGAACATAATAATCTCTAAATCCATTTTAATCTGCTTGACAGGTATCTGAGATCAACCCATTCTAAGATGTGTACAAATTAGTAGAAGAATGATTAGTATTATAAATTAATGTTTGTAGTAATTATCTTCTAATAAAATCACATCTGTTACTAAACAACCAAGAATTTTTATAGATCCCCTTAGCTGGAAGCAAAATTCTGTTAGTAATTTTACATTTTAATTGCAGCAAGGAGGTATAGGGTCTCACTGAAGTCATCAAATGATTAACTTTCACAGTATAGAGACTGGACTCTTTTTTGCAGCTGTCTGATGGCTCCACTTTAGCTTCTGATCCGTCTATAGCTATAACATGTGCTTCTACCCTCCCATCTTGTGAACCCACAAGGGGTAGACATTGCCATATGTTGTAAATAACTTTGAAGTGTCCCTGCTACTTAGCGGTATTAATGTCCTCTGTTTTGCATTGAAATGCCTGTTCATCCTGACATTAAAAATTTTTTAAAAGCCATGGAAAACTCTATTAAAAAGTACATGAGCAAATGCCTTTGCAATTAAAGCCGCCAACAAAGAAAATCTTCAGTTCCTTCCCGAAGTGGAACTGAGTACTCTAGAGATTCCCTTCAATTTTATTTCACACTTAAATAAACCTGCCTCCTAAATTTGCCAGTTTCTTAACAGTGATCTTGCTTTGAATTCCCAAGGATGTTGAGAAAATTTAGTTCATTCATTGATAGCGGTCCAATAATGCATTTAGTTAAGTTCAGAGGAAAAAGAAAAATAAATTAACTCTGATTGCTTCTGGAAGGAATCTCTTGAGCTGAAAAATGAGAGGAGTTAAAAAGTTCTGTAATTCTATGGATCCTAACATACTTGTGATCCTGAGCAAAAGTGATTTGCAAAGCAGAGCCCCCAGTCTGACTTAACTTTGCAGGCTTTCACAGAGGAGGCTACAGATAAAGCCTATTGTAATAGTAAAAACAGATGCCATGGAGACAATTATCTTTGTCTTATGCATGCGTTTTAAAAATGAGTGCTTTGCATTATCTCTTCCATGTACAAGCCAAATTCACTGTCTTCTTAAGATACATTAAGAAGTAAGATTTAAAAAGTAAATATTAGTGCTCGGGCCTGGTGCACTGGGAAGACCCAGAGGGATCGGGTAGAGAGGGAGGTGGGAGGGGGGATCGGGATGGGGAATACATGTAAATCCATGGCTGATTCATGTCAATGTATGACAAAAACCGCTACATTATTGTAAAGTAATTAGCCTCCAACTAATAAAAATAAATGAAAAAAAATTAAAAAATAAAAAATAAAAAGTAAATATTGTTTTCTAGTAAAAGTATCAGCCTTGTTCAGGGGTATTAGTCATTCAACAGAAACTTTATGAACCACAACTTTTTGTCAGGCACCTGTGTAAAGCATGAATAAGTCATTTTTCCTATCCTCCTAGAGCTTACGGTCTTGAGAGTTTGATTTTGTGTGTGTTGTTTTGTGTTTCGTGGGATTTTTTTGTGGCAGCAGTGGACAGGTATATATGAATAAAGCCTGTTACAAAGTAAAATAAACAATGATAGGATTATGAAGGTCATGATGAGGCTGAGCTATAAAAAAGGAAGGAGTGAAAAAGGGAAATTATTAGTAAGGAATGCATTTTTTCAGGGAATGTCACCCTCTAAAGGGGAACAGATTATCCTTACCAGTGCTGACTAGGTAATTCCAGGTTGATGGGTTGAAGGTTATATTCCTGGCAGGGGAGGGAGGGCAAGACTGTGATTAGGTATTTAAGGTTTAGTTTGTGACATGAGGTTTAGCACTACTGACTCCATTTGGAGCCTGCTGTCTCATGTTTAACATGGCTTAAGTTTTCAAATGAATTTAAATTTCCACTAGGCTCTGCTTTGGCAAACAGGTTCATTGTGTATTTGTGCTATCAGAAAAAGTTAGGTATTCATGACTTTTAAAAAGTTGATGGATGGGATCATTTCTTTGTATCAATGTTAGTAGTAGTTATAGACCTAATGGAACATAGGGATCATGTGTTGCCTTCTGATCAGAATTTAAAAGCTGAGAATCTTTGCAATATCTCTTGAATGCACTCCCACCTCTTGATTGCTTCAAGAACTACTGTTTTCCATCTGTGTCGTATTCCTTTTTTAAAAGGATGAAGTCAAAGTGACAAGAGATCAACCCACTCTATAGCTATAAATAGTCTTGTGTTTCATGACATCACTATAAAGTGTCATTAGAAGTTATTTATTCTGAGGTTAAACATAATCAACCAAGGAAAGAATTAAAGCAAAGGTCTAGTTTAGAGGTTGGCAAACTTTTTCTGTAAAGGGCCAGCTAGGGAATATTTTAGAATATGTATACCACACAAGTTTAACTATTAAACTCTGCCATTGAAGTACAAAAACAGCCAGAGACAAAATGTCAATTAATACATGACTGTGCTTCTATAAAACTTTATAGATGGACACAAACATTTAAATTTCATGTGATGTTCATGTCATTCTTTTAAAAAGATTTTTTTAATTGGAGGAAAATTGCTTTACAGTGTTGTATTGGTTTCTGTATTGTATTTGCGTGTAACAATGCAAATCAGCCATAATTGTGCATTTATCACCTCCCTCTTGAGCCCTCCATCCTCTTCCCCCTGCCACCCCTCCGGGTCGTCACAGACTCCAGACAGGGCTTCCCGTATATATGTGTATATATGTCAACGCTACTTTCTGTTTGTCCCACTCTTTCCTTCCCCCAGTCCATTCTCCATATCTGCATCTCGATTTCTTCCTTGCAAATACATTCATCACTACCATTTTTCTAGATTCCATATGTACACATTAATAAACTGTTTTTGTGAGTTCTTGCTTCCTTCTAACTTACTTCATCCTGTATGACAGGCTCTAGGTTCTTCCACCTCACTAGAACTGACTCAAATTCACTCTTTTTAGTGCTCAGTAATACTCCATTGTACCTATGTACCACATCTTTATCCACTGATTCTTTTTCACCATTTTAGAATATAAAAACTATTCTCATCTCATGCACCATACAGAAGCAGCCAGTGAGCTGGATCTGGCCTGTAGGCAGTAGTTCGCCTCCCCCATGGGCAGTTCCCCTTCCTCCCTATCAACAAGAGTTCTTTGCCTCTCCCTGGACTTTTTCCAGGCAACTACTATTCTTTGTTCACCAGTGGTGCATATTTGACAGATATAAGGGAGCGTATAAGATGGGCATCATTACCAGGTATTGTTTTGCTTGAGATTATTTTGGAAATAAATATTTTTTTCTCCAACGGATTGTATATTCACGTTAGAGAAGGAAACACTCTCTTCCTTTGCCACCCTCCCCAGATCCCCGTACCTCTCTCTGTCTGACCCTAACTCTATCTCTATTCCTCTAATTTAAATCCCCTTACTTTGGTTAGATATTTTAACTCAAAAAATTTCTTTTGGAACTGACTTCCTCAGAAGTGAGGTTAAACTTAAGAAATAAATTTTGCTTATGAAAATGTGAACGATCACTTGCTAATATTTATAGTGAAATTACTAGCTTGTTCCTTAAAAAGCAAGCAGTTAGTTTTAGCAGTCATTATGCAGAACAGAAATGAGGCATCAATTTGCTAATTCCTGTTTCCTACTCTAACATCAGTTAGAATTCAATTTCTGGCTAGAGCATATGAATAATTAAAAGGGTTGAAGTTTCCTGATTTGCATTATGTCTGGATGGGCTAAGGTGTATTAACTTAAGTTCTTTATAAGAAAATAGTTTCAGGGACTGCTACTAAAAGTCTTGAGATTTTCACAACTGTAAATATATAAAGTTTACTAGGATTTCTAAGACATATAATACAACGTCTTAATAACTTTTAAATCATTGCATCTATGTTTATATTTTCCTGGCCATGTCAATTAATAAAAGAAGAATTATAGTGCTTAGTTTAGCAGATATTATAAAAATATTGAGATGTTATTTTGAACATGAGATCTACTTCTATGGCAGTAAATATGAGGTAATTTAATTTTTTGTGTGTTAATTATAGGGTGCTTTAATTTGATTTACTTCAATGACCCAAGCAAATTCTTGGTTCTTTCTTGGAAACTGACCTCACAGTCAGTGTTAATTAATGTTAATCAAATTAGGGCTTCACACAGTAATTTGATGTCTTTGTTCTTAACCCATACACCCCCACCACCAAATGTTTGTGTATCTTTCACTGCAGGAATGTGTTCTATTTATTTTTATTTTCTTATTTATTTCTGGTCATGCTATGCGGCTTCTGGGATCTTCCCCAACTAGGGATCGAACCTGGGGCCCCAGCAGTGGCAGCACCAAGTCCTAACCACTGGACCACAAGAGGATTCCCTCTATTGGCTTTTATTCCAGGTTTTGGGTAAAGGATGGAAGCTAAGATCTAGCATTTCACTGAAATGTTTCCAAAGCTTTTTAATACCTAAATTATTGTTATTTTTGTGAATGTTTTATTTAAAATGAAAATTTAAAACTGCAACAGCGGTTTGGCCTCTGTTTTCACCTCTGCCCTTGCCCTAGCAGTATCATTTTGTGCTGTTTTCAAGTGGTAAGTCCCAGCTAAGGTCAACACCAATTATTGGTTGGACAAGCATGTCAGATAAAAATAATTAGCTTAAAAATATTCTATCTACCCTGTTTTTTGGGGGGTAGGGGTGGGGGAAACACCAAAATTCTCTTTTCAGGAGCTCATTCCTCTTCCATTTCAGGGTTAGAGATGAAAGAACAAAACTGAAATAATTCTAGCCCTTTCCTGTTTTGCAAACTGCCCTTCCTTATGCCTTGTGATATAAGATGCCTTATTCCATTGGTCAATTGTGGAGCCACCAGTGAAGTCCTATATTGGGGAACTGATGAAAATTTAATATGCTTGACATATATCAACTCTTTATGTTCTTTTATATTGATTTTTTCAAAGGGCAATGAAGATCTGTTGAGAAGCATTAAGACCAACCAGTTTTCTATGACATAGTTATAAATATTTTAAAGTTCATTCTCATTTTGAACAATAACTGATTCAGGAAGTTTCTGTGATTATACTGTCCATTACTGTATGGAAAATTTTGAGTACCACACTATAAAATGCCAAATTTCCCACAGAAGAATTAACTAAATGGTATATAATATTTATCACAAAATATATTTTGACTATTTCATATGTATCTCTTTATCTCTTATGTAAAAAATCACTTTAAGGAATAATAAACAATTTTACTTAATTGGGCACACTATTGAAGTATATTAATTTGTTTTCATTTAAAAGAGGCAAATTATATGAGATGTATTGTTTGTTCCAAGAAGTAGGTCTGTAATTGTTAATAGCATGTTAGATATTTTATAGTGTCTTAATCCTTTTATTTAAGCAAAAGGAATTATATATAAACTGGCTGCTTGTTCCATAAGATTGCAAGGAAGAAAGTTATCATTTCTAATCTGTTTTCAAGGTGTAATGTCATTCAGTCACTGAGTCACCTCCGACTCTTTGTGACCCCGTGAACTGCAGGATGCCAGGTTTCTCTTTCCTTCACTATCTCCCTGAGTTTGCTCAAACTCATGTCCGTTGAGTCAGTGATACCATCCAACCATCTCATCCTCTCTTGCCCCCTTCTCCTTTTGCCCTCAATCTTTCCCAGCATCTGGGTCTTTTCCAGATCAAAGTGACCAAAGTTTTTTAGCTTCAGCATCAGTCCTTCCAATGAATATTCAAGATTAACTTCCTTTAGGATTGACTGGTTTGATCTCCTTGCTGTCCAAGGGACTCTCAAGAGTCTTCTCTAGCACCACAGTTCAAAAGCGTCAGTTCTCAATGCTCATCCTTCTTTGTGCCATGACTACTGGACTACTGGAAAATACACGACTACTGGAAAAACCATGGCTTTCACTATATGGACCTTTGTTGGCAGAGTGATGTCTCTGCTTTTTAATACACTGTCTAGATTTGTCATAGCTATCCTTCCAAGAAGCAAGCATCTTTTAATTTCATGGCTGCAGTCACTGTCCACATTGATTCTGGAGCCCAAGAAAATGAAATCTGACACTTTCCACATTTTCCCCATCTGCTTGCCATGAAGTGATAGGACTGATGCCATGATCTTGGTTTTTTGAATGTTGAGTTTTAAGCCAGGTTTTTCACTCTCCTCTTTCGCCTTCAAGAGGCTCTTTAGTTCCCATTCATTTTCTGCCATTAAAGTGGTATCATCTGCATATCTGAGGTTGTTGATTTTTTTTTCCTGATAATCTTGATTCCAGCTTGTTTTTCATCCAGCCCAGCCTTTTGCATGATGTACTCTGCATATAAGTTAAATAAGCAGGGTGCAATGTACAGCCTTGGCATACTCCTTTCCCAATTTTGAACCAGTCTGTTGTTCCATGTAACTGTTTCTTCTTGTCCTGCATACAGGTTTCTCAGGTGATCTGTGATCTGGTATTCCCATCTCTTTAAGAATATTCCACAGTTTGTTGTGATCCACATAGTCAAAGGCAAACTCTTTTTTTGGAATTCCCTTGCTTTTTCTATGATCTAGTGTATTCTGGCAATTTGATCTCTGATTCCTCTGCCTTTTCTAAATCTAACTTATACATCTGAAAATTCTTGGTTCATGTACTGCTGAAGCATAGCTTGAAGGATTTTGAGCATAATCTTGCTGACCTATGAAATGAGTGCAATTGTACAGTCATTTGAACATTCTTTGACATTGCCTTTCTTTGGGATTGGATTGAAAACTCACTGCTGAATTTTCCAAATTTGCTGGCAAAATTGCTGCCAGCACTTTAACAGCATCATCTTTTAAGATTTGAAATAGCTTTCTGGAATTCATCACATCCAATAGGTTTGCTTGTAGTAATGCTTCAGATGTATACTGTGGATTTAAAAGATCAACGCTTTATTTTATACTGGTAGCTACTTCTTCAGTCTTCTTGTTTAGCTTCTGTGCTCACTTCAACTGGTAAAAAGAACTTCCCAGTAAGGTTGTCTTTGACATAAATTAGAGGAACTGTCTGGTATGTTATAAACCATTTTTGCCCTGCAAGGCATTTTGCAAACCTGTGTACAGTAGTTCCCCCTTATCTGCAGGGGATATGGTCCAAGATCTCCAGTGGATGCCTGAAAAAGCATATAGTATCCAACTCTATAGGATTGATTCTTGAACACTGTGGGAGTCAGGGGCACTGGCCTCCAAGCAGTCAAAAATCCCACAACTTTACAGTCAGTCCTTCATATCCATGGTTCCACTTCTGTGGATTCAACCAACTACATGATTCATGGATTGTGTCGTACTACGTTATATATTTAAGGGGAAAAACAAATCTGATTGTAAGAGGACCAACACAGTTCAAACCAATGTTGTTTAAGGGTCCACTTGTATGTAATTTTTTGTATGTTTTCCTATACATACCTATGATAAAATTTAATGCGTAAATTAGGCACAGTAAAAAATGAACAACAGTAACTAGTAATAAAATAGAACCATTATAGCAATATACGCTAAGCATATTCACATAAGAAGTTATGTGAATATGGCCTCTCTCTTTCAAAATGCCTTTTCCATCTTAACCGAGCACTTGTCACATACTGTGGCTGTAACTTTTGTAATTTGAGGTGTGACAACAGAACTAGCACAAATTTCTTTTCTTCTTTCCCTTGAGGTGTGACAGCAAAACTGGCACAATTTCACAGATAGAAGATTCGTTCTTACCATGATAGATGGTAGATAATAAATCAGTGAAAGTCGCTCAGTCATGTCTGACTCTTTGCGACCCCATGGATTACACAGCCCATGGAATTCTCCAGGCCAGAGTACTGCAGTAGGTATAGCCTTTCCCTTCTCCAGGGCATCTTTCCAACCCAGGGATTGAATCCAGATCTCCTGCATTGCAGGCGGATTCTTTACCAGCTGAGCTACAAGGGAAGCCCATGAATACTGGAGTGGGTAGCCTATCCCTTCTTCAGGGGATTTTCCAGATCCAGGAATTGAACCCGAGTCTCCTGCATCATAGGCGGATTCTTTACCAACTGAGCTATCAGGAAAGCCCGTAGATCTTAGCAACCTCAGCATACAATTTCTTTTTCTTTCCTTAAGTCAAAAACTTTCACCTTTTTACTTAAAGGAAGTGCTTTACAGCTTCTCTTGGGCACATCTGAATGTCTGGCATCATTACTCTTTGTGCTTTGGGGCCATTAAGTAAAATAAGGGTGAGCTGAACACAAGTAATGTGATGCTGTGACAGTGGATCCGATAACCGAATGGCTGGCTACTCAGGGACTGATGGGAGAGAGATGCTGGTCAAAGATGACTTCACCTTCCAGGCAGGATGGAGTGGGACTGCATGAGATTTCATCACTGCTACTCAGAACATCACTCAACTTAAAGCTTATGAATTATTTCTGGAATTTTCCACTATTTTCAGATCTAGATGGACCACGGGTAATTGAAAATGCTGAAAGCAAAACAGTGTAGCTCCAGGGAGTAGAGGGACACTATTGCATTTACTTTACGTGGTAAACTTTGTCTTTACCCTAACTGTCTAGTAACTCTCATCTTAAAACTCCATTTTCCTTTCAAATTCCTGAAAGAGTTTTTTGGAATGGAAGCCAAGGCTTTGTTTGCTGTTTCCTTCCCCAGAGGTAGCTCGTTCACACTCTTATTTTTACTGAAATCATATTGCGCAAACACAAGAATTTCTGTCATTTTTATGGAAACTACCAGAAGACAGTTCAATTTGTTCAGTGTTAGGCGAGAGACATTTATTAATTCGTGTGAATGAATCAGTTTTACTGCTATACAAAATGTGAATTTGAGAAGGATGAACAATTACTTCTTGAGCTGATATTGTTCTGACTACATAGTGTATAGTTCAAAATGTATCAGTATATTTTTTTTAAATAATGCATAATTAGTAAATATAGCTTTCTGTCCTCAAGTAATCCCTAATATGTCTTACCACTTCACACAGCATTGCATATAATTCTGTTCAAAAAATGTTTGCCCAGAAAAATTGACATGAGTGCCAGTCCATCTTCCTTACTCTCCTATCTAATTCTTTTCGTCCTTGACCACTATCTACCTCACTAGGAGAAACCTGGGTTAGACACTCCTGAACTCAAGCAAGTTCAAAGCAGTACAAGTTAAATTCATTTTGAACTCAGTGAGTAGGTTTATATTAAGCTTTGAGAAGAAAAACTAGTGTGCATTTTCATAGACGCAATCTTTTTTCTCCTTTTATACTCAAATCTTTGAAATGGTATTCATAAAATATCTACTATCTGTGGCACTGGATTGCATTTCAAATGTTGATAGTTGATGTTAGCTGATACTTCCATAATGTTCTTCACACTGTAACAAGAACTGTCCCAAGTACCATAAGTATGTCAACTCATTTAATCCACATAGCAACCCTAAGAGGTAGGTGCAACTATAACTGCTGTTTTACAGATGAGGAAATTTGGGACACAAAGAGGTCAAGCAACATGCTCAAGGGCACAGAGCTAATTGAGTTGATAGCAGAGCTGGGATTTCAACCCAGCTTCTTCAAGGTCATTCTGCCTTTCTAATATCATTAGCATTCAGTTTTGTCCAGCCCTTACTGAGATTTCAAGATGCAATTTTGGCAGAACAAACAAATGAGAATATTAAACACATAGACTGAAATTTATGTCTGTTGCATTTTGGTAGCAAATTAGGTATGGTGGATTTCCCTACAGCTTACTGAAAGATGTTAAAAGGGAAAGATGGGGTAACAGTAATATTGAATATGCATTATGAGCCACGATTGTCCAGTCAGGAGGAAATGTTTCAGGTTTGTAGATAAGGAAGGATGAAGCCAAGAAAGGTTAGTTAATAAATGTGCTGAGTAACTATGTCCTGCTCCAAAGCTTCTCTGCTCTGAAACTAGACCTTCCTCAGTGTCAACCAGAGAAGCCTAACAGCTGTGTATCTATGGGGGCCAGCCTGCAGGCCACCAGTTTGTAACTTGGTTTTAAATAATTATACTGTTTTCATACAGTCACTGCATACCATGGTATTACTTGCTTATTTGGAGCTTCCTCTTTTACAAAAAATGCACGATTCAATATATATAACATCCTTTCTCAGAGAACATTTTCTAATACCTACTATGTATCAAGTACCTTTTTAAGCTATTTACATAAACTTACTTATTTATCCTTCATAACACTTCTATGCAGTCAGCCGTACCATTAGGCTCATCTCACAAACGAGGGTACAGAAGAGGAAAGGGCCTTGTCGGTGGCATAGCTGGCGTTTAGATCTGAACAAGCTTAATAGTCTAATCTCTTAAAAATGATTCTTTGCCAAGTGTTAGAATCGAGAGTACTAAAATCTACTAACTGACACATGGTCCTATGTCATTGAACTGAGTTCTTGGGCCCATCTGTCCTCCCCATGAGGCTTATATGTACCTGCCACTCTATACCTGGGAAGAGGCTCGGAGCAAGCACAAAGGAAAAGTTAGGAAGTGTTAAAAGTAACAACCTGGGATCTCTGCCGATGAAATCCATGCCAGATAGCTCAATTATAACAATATCCTTTAAAAGTGTTAGTAATTGAATTATCTTGTGAGATATACACAAGGGCCTAACTTATAATCCATGATGCTCTATAACAAAGAGTGCTTTGCAGTGCCACTAGTATGCATAAACAGTGGTTTAATAACCATAAAGAAAATAGTTTTCTTTACAAATATATAGATGTCTTATATGTATTACTAGAAATTTAAAGGAGAAACCCTCTCTCTTAATGGATCTGAGGCTTACTTGGTTTAGCAGCAATTTTATTACTACGTGTCAATCGGAAAGCAAACACTGGGGATGGATGATTAGGGTGGAGTTAGAGGTGAGGTGACAGCAGCAGGATAGGTGGTCAGTGCATAGGGGAAGAGGAGGCAATCTGGTGAAATACCCATGACATTTGTTAACAGAGTATGTAGACTATAAAACTCCACCTGTGATACGAAGCTAAAAATACAAATATTGAATATGCACGTGTGCGTGTGCATGCTCAGTTGTGTCCGACTCTTTGTGACCCCATGAGTTGTAGCCTGCCAGGCTCCTCTGCCCATGGGCTTTCCATGGCAAGAATACTTAAGTGGGTTGCCATTTCCTACTCTAGGGTAATCTTCCCAACCCAAGGATCAAACTCATGTCTCCTGAGTATCCTGCATTTGGCAGGCGGATTTTTTACCAGTGAGCCACCTGTGAAGCCCCTGAATATGCACACGAACAAGGACCAAAGGGTAATGTAGTTTTTAAGCAATGCACTTGAGGATGTGAGTATAAGTAATTTTTTTTGCTTTCTGTTATTTCAGTACTATCTGAAATGAACTATTTAAAAAGAAGGGAAAGAAACATATTAAAGATCAAAAAATTGGGAAGTGAAATAAATATACCACAAGTAAAACAAATAATATATGGAATACTATTTTGTGGAAATTAAAGAATGCACATTTATTTTATAGTAGTCTTTTATATAATATACATATATATCACTCATTGTATAACAATATGTATATCAATGTATGTATATCATACATTGATTCTAGTGAATTACCTATCTAGAAATTGGTTCAAGGTGATTATTCTTTGTGTATTTGTATTGTAGTATATTTTTTGGTAACATTTGATCCCTTTTTTAAGTCTAGCTGAGTTCTCAGACATAATTGATGTCAAACTGTTTTCTTTTTTCTAAGTAATTTCAATGCATTTCCAACTGTATACTTTTAATATTATCCATATACTGCTGGTGCTACTATAGAAATATTTTCTAATGTATGTATATTAGTTAAGGTAAAGCTTGCTGCTGTGGCAGATGAATTTAATGGTTTAGCACAACAAGAGTTTCTCTCTCACTCGTGTTAGAGTTCAGTGGGAGTAATCTTGGTTGGGTACCTCTTCTCCAAGCAGTAATTCCGGGTCCAGTGATTGTAGTATCATCAGTTTGACACCCAGACTCGCCTTGGGGGCCATATTCACTCCAACCAGCCAGTCAGCTGTAGGGGTTGTTCATGGACTGACAGGGTCCGGAAATAGAATGCATTCTTTTGCCCAATTCTGATGGATAGAATTCAGCAACAGGACCGAACCTAACTAAAGGGAGGTTTGGAAACACGCTGTAGCTGAGTGTTAAGGAAGAAGAACAGGATTTAGTGAGCACATAGTCTCTGCCACTGACCCTCTTGGTAACCATATTTATTTCACTTTATATTTATTTCATTTTTACTTCCTATTTATTCTATATTTACTTCATATTTATTTCACTTCATATTTCTCTATTTTACTTTTCTCCCCTATATGAAACATCCTCATCCCCTTCCCATGAGAAATTTTGAACTATTAAAGCCAACAGTCATTAGTAAAAATTCCAGTGATCTGTAACTGTAAATTAAGTTTTCTAATTTAGCAGGAACAAAGTGGGGGAGGGAGGAGCCTGATTCAAGCTACCCATTACAAAAATCACAAAGTTACAGCTACAAAAGTTAACAAAAATTGCAAAAAAAAATCAACCTCTCAATAAAATGAATTTTCAACATTGCCTATACTTATAAAATTATTTTATATGTTTTCTTTTCAAGATTCTTTTCTATTGTAGGTTATTATAAGATATTAAATATAGTTCCTTATGCTATACAGTAGGCCCCTGTTATTTTTTTTTATGTATAGTAGTGTGTTTATGTTAATCCAAATTCCTAATATATTATCTCCCCACTTTCCCTTTTGGTAACCATTAGTTTGTTCTCTTTGTCTGAGTCTATCTGTGTTTTATAAATAATTTCATTTGTATCACTTTTTAGATTCCAAATATAAGTGGTATCATTTGGTATTTGTCTTTCTCTGAATTTACTTAGTATGATAATCTCTAGATCCACCCATGTTGCTGCAAATGACATTATTTCATTCTTTTTTTTTTTTAGTGACTGAGTAATATTCCATTGTGTGTGTGTGTGCATGCATGCCACATCTTCTTTATCAATTCATCTGTTACTAGACATTTAGGTTGCTTCCATGTCTTGGCTATTGTAAATAGTGCTGCTATGAACATTGGGGTGCATGTATCTTTTTGAATGATAGTTTTCTCTGAATATGTGCCAAGGAGTGGGATTGCTGGATAATATGGTTACCCTGCTTTTTGTTTTTTAAGGAGCCTCCATACTGTTTTCCACAGTGACTGTACCAATTTACATTCTTAGCAAGTGTAAGAGGGTTCTCTTTCCTCCACACCCTCTCCATCATCTGTTACTTCTAGACTTTTTGATGATGGCCATTCTGACTATTGTGAGGTGATACTTCTTTGTAATTTTGATTTGCATTTCTCTAATAATTAGTGACATGAGCATTTTTTCATATGCCTGTTGTCCATCTATTGTAAACTCTTTTAGAGAAATTTCCATGCATTTATTAGTCTCCTTTAGGTTGAACTTTAAACTGTCAATTTGCTTTCAGAAAGCAAAACATCATGCCTTATTTCAGCCCCTCCACCCTCCTCCACCCTGAAGCTTAGGTTTGGGAGAAGACAACATTAAAAATGCTGTAAAAGGAGGGAATTACAATGATACCCTCTAGACTTTCTGTTTAGTGATATTTACTTTTGTTATACTTACATAAACATTTAAGATGGTGCCTTTCTTTAGCTTAGAAATAAAGGTCGAAAGTGAAAGTTGCTCAGACACATCTGTCTCTTTACAACCCCTTGGACTGTAGCCTGCCAGGCTCCTCTGTCCATGGAATTCTCCAGGCCAGAATACTGGAGTGGGTAGCCTTTCCCTTCTCCAGGGGGTCTTCCCAACCTAGGGATCGAAGCCAGGTCTCCTGCATTGCAGGCAGATTCTTTACCATCTGAGCCACCAGGGAACCCTGAAATAAAGGTTACTGGATATCAAATACATTTTTCTTAAGAAAAAAAAATACTTCACTACTGAAAAGTCAAGGCAAAAAAGTAACAAATTTATTAGAATGTTGCATTCATTTGTATGTGAGAGAATAAAGTAGTCAAAGACATCTCACAAGCTCTCCAGGTCACTAAAAGGAAAGGTAATGTAGCTTGCAGATACTATATTACCCCGAGGCCAAGGCTCCCAGTGACTGAATTCAAAGTTCAGTTCTCTGATCCTTGATGAAGTAGTAAGTTCAGAAATTTGTTGTTCAGTTGTTTCTTAAGGAAATAAATACAGATTAAAGTTAGGAGTTTGTCCGCAACAAAAGATCCAGTGTTTATGTTTGAAAAAGAAGTGCTCTGAGTTGTCAGAATAGCAATGCTTACAAATAGTTCTTATCTCATAGTATTGCAGACAAGTAGAATATAGTCCAGCATAGAAAATGCCTGTATCAGTTATCACTGGGGGCCAGGCATTCAGCTAGATGGTGTAAAGAATTCAAAGTTTACGAATTAATGAGACCATGGGATAAAAATAAGTGAAAAAGGTCAACAAATACATAAATGTTACAAGGAATTTGGGCATTTATTGTGATTTTCTAGCATAGCCCATGAGTTAAGAGACTAAAATGAGCTAGAAAGGCCAGTCATGAAAAACATCATGGAAGAACATGAACTTGAAAAAGGGGTTGAAGGTTGCAGGTAGGTGGCCTTTTTCAATATAGTCAAAAAGCAAACATACAAAACCCACAGGATCTTGTTTTAATTTATTCAACAAAAATTTATTGAGTGACTACCATGTACCCAACACCACAATGGCACTGAGAATAGAGACTGGTGTTGAAGTCAGAAATTACAGGCCTATTCAATACAGCTTTTATGCTTTAGAGAGCTTGGATTCAGTATTCAAATGCTGGCTACATTATGTTTGACTTGTGCGGCCTTAGAAAATTTTTATTATCATTTTAAGCTTAAGTTTTCCTCATCTCTAAATCTAAAACATAAAGGCTCCCTGGTGGGGCTATTCTGAAGAGTAAATGAGAAAATGTATCTCTCCTGTTAAATAGTGCCTGGTATGTAGGTAGTAAGAGCTCTGAAAACAAGAGTTGCTTTCCCCTTGGTTGGAGCTTACATTTAGTGGAATAGAAAGAGATTTATTGGACACTTGGTTGGGAGACAATCTGTAAATAGATTTCAGTGCTGTCTGGGGATTTGGGCAAGTTCTGTTAAGTTTTGGAGAGTCCTGCCCAGAGTAATATCATGATCACTGTGGGTGTGTAACAAGTGGACTAGGTCAGAGGTGCAAGGTGGCTAACTGGGTACTTTTTTTAAAGCTTAATATCCTAGAATAAATGATATTGTGGTCCCCTGTGTTTAGGTAGATGTGGGGAGTTCATAAGAAAATGCATGTTATAAATTTATGGAATATATAACAGTATCTGTAGGAGTTTATAAACTGTTAAACATTTCCCTTTACCCAGTCCTTCATTATCCTACACATCCCCTCTTATAGAGAGGCTCAGATGCCTGGAAGTCTTGAATGTTTTCAGATATTTCATACATTAAATAAAATAATTGGATGAGCAAAGAGGATTGTTGTCTTTGAGCTAATTACATTAAAGCTCTGTGGCAAGTGCTTCTTTAGCTTGATGTCCGGATATGCATGGGAGTGCCTTAATTGGTGAGATTATAATAAGGATAGGCATTCACTCAGCAGATGATAACTGCATGCTCAGTACTTAGACATTTGTGCAAGTTCTTTAGGAGTAAGATGGGCTGAGCTGCTTTGTTCAGTATATTAGATACTTGTGGATCCCAAGTGAAATGGGGATTTCAACACCATTACTGCCTTGTTTATATTGAGGAGCTGTGCAAAATGACACGATCTGATTACTGCTCCCGCTTTGTTTACTGAGCTGTCAGCACAGCCAAGCCCATATACCTTTAGTACAACAGTCAAGGCAAAAGACAAGGCATTTGATTTGCTCTTTCAGATTCTTACATCTCTGATGGCCACTGGGGAAATCAGTTTGTAACTTAGTGTATAGGAATGACACCAAAATCAATCAAGAGGAGGAAAAAAATAAAAAATCCTCTGCTGATTTTGCAAATTCTTTCCTGGTTACTGTGGCCTGCAGATGAATTTTTATATGAATAGTGCATGTGAGTGGAAACACTATTATGTATTTTATATGTGAACTCTTGGAGATAAAAGATTGTAAAAGCAAATCATAGGCACCCATTCTCAAGAGATACAGAGTCTCAGTGAAGGGAGAGAGATGTACATATAAGATTATGTGGCAGAAGTTAACTTGAGATGTATATCAGAGAGAGAGGAATGAAGTAAAGGGAGGGACCAGACATTTGAGTTGGGCTTGAAGGATGCATGGGAGTTTGATATTGGAGCGGTTGGGTGGAGAGGACACAGTATCTCTAGGCAGAAGGGCCAGCCTGAGCGCAAGCACAGAGAAATGAATGAAATGAAAAAAATTAAAATGAAAAAGGTATCACAGAGTCATGGAGGGCAAGGTAGAGTGGCACTTGGGAGTGGGTGTGATGGGACTAAAACAAGAAAGCTGAGATAGTCCCAGAATGCAAACAGTGTTATTTCTGGAGCTAAGAAATGTGTGCATCCAGTAAATGAACCATATGGACAACAGCTTGAGAATTCGTGTATGTGCGTGCACCTCAGTACACATTATGTGACACATAAGTAATTTTATTTAACAGAAAACATTTAGGTGGACCTAAATCAAATTTATCAATGCCTTCTTATCTTGATTGACTCATGTGGCAGGAACAACAGGTTTTCATGTGAAATAACCTGAAGTAACCTTCCACTCAAAAATAGGTTTTTTTCCCCCTTTCTTTTTGAAAGGATGAGAATAATATTTGAGAAAGCAGTAAGCTTTTATTTTTCATTTCTCATGCCTCCTTTGATGGAGGTTTATGCTGGAGTGTGACATTCTCATAGGGAAAGGGGAAGAAGGTGAATTTTACTATGTAGTAAATCAAGGGAGTATGTTAGCCTTATGATTTTTATACAAATGTACCATATTGCTGTTCAAGAAAGAGGCTACCACTCAAGAAAAAACTGAATACAAATATATTGCTTAGTGAGCAGAGGAAAACTGTACTTCTAAAGCAGAAGGAAACAAAGTAAACAGATGATCTAACACAGATCTTGGGGAAGGAGTCTTAGAAGTGAAAATGCGTGGGGACTGGCTGATCTTTATCACAGAAATCCTGGACACAAGATAGAGGCCATTGCTGATTAGCTGAGTTTTGGAAGCATCCCTGTTGATATGACGTCACACAAATTGATTTAAAATCCATTCTAGGTATTACGTGCTCCAAGTTTGGGGAAGAGAACAGTCGCTTCCTTTCTTGAATTTGTAAAATAGGTCCTTTTTTGTTTGGTGGACATGTGTGCAAAAAAAAGCATAGTAGTATAAAAATAGCAATTTTTCACATTTACTGTATGTCAAGTACTGTACCTATTACTTTGTATACATTATTTAATTTTATATTGACTTTAAGAGGTAAGTATCATTTACTATCTATACTTTACAGAAAAAAAAGCAAAGTGTGGGGATGTTAAATAGCTTGCTTTTTGGCACAAAGCTAGTGAGTAGTTACCTAGATTCACGTGCAGGTTAGGTGGCATGGTGGCTCCTGGGTCTTGATACTGGGGTGTCTGGAGACAGTGCTCAGATGTGGGCTAAGAGCAGATGTGTAGGTGTTCAAGAGGCAGGCACTTTCCCCCCGGCTCTTGGACTTTCTAACACCCTATTTGCCAGGGCTCTTCAAACTCTAGGAGTTTGTACTATGCGGCATTATAATAAATATCACCTGGTAAAATCAGAAGTATCATCTAGCAGATTAAACAAGGAGAGAAATTATGAAATTGCTTGTACACTCATTATAGGGATAGAAATGTATCGAGGGACATGGTCAGCCTGTGTATGTCAGCTATAGATGGCACTGCTCTTGTGTCTGTATGATGTTTTTAATGAAGAACTTCTCTTTTGCTAATCAGATTGGAAAAGATGAAGATGTTGGTAGTACCTGGTGTTGGCAAGGTTATGGGGGGGCATGCACTTTCACACTGTGCTTCCAGGAGTGTAAACAGCTATAGCTTTTGATGTTTCCCACTCAGATGAAAACAGTGTAGTCATTTTATTCAGCAGTTCCCTTTCTAAAAAGTTATTGTATGGGTGTATTTGTGTCCAAAGGAAGGTATATTCAATGTTTATTTCCATAGTTTATAATAGAAAAAATGGAAATGAACTAAATGTTCATTAAGAGAGAAGTGTTAAATTATTCTAACCATATAATTGAATACTGAAGTGAAGTGAAGTGAAGTGAAGTGAAGTCGCTCAGTCGTGTCCGACTCTGTGACCCGGTGGACTGTAGCCCACCAGTCTCCTCCGTCCATGGAATTCTCCAGGCAAGAATACTGGAGTGGGTTGCCATTTCCTTCTCCAGGGGATCTTCCCAACCCAGGGATCGAACCCAGGTCTCCCATATTGCAGGCAGACGCTTTAACCTCTGAGCCACCAGGGAAGTCCATAATTGAATACTGGTTAACTTAAATAACTGTATATATTAACATTTATGTATAAATGCTTATGTGTATATTGACATGAGGAGAAAAAATATGTTCAGAGAAGAGTATTGTAGAATAATATGGAAAATATATTCTGTTTTTACTTTTGTGTAAAAAGTATGTGCCCTTATATGATCATATATTCTTGGAAAAAGTCTCAAGAAACAGCAAAATTAGGAGTGGTGAGCTTTGCATAGTGGGAAAACAGGGAAGGGAGCTTTTAAATTTTGTGTAATATTCTTCTGTTTTGAGTTTCTTATTTTATGAAGAACTTGTTGCTCTTTTTTAAAAAAAAAATAAACATGAGGTTTAAAAAAAGGACTTGATTTAGTAATAGTTTTCCTCCTAAGATGATTCTGTGTTTCCCAGTTTTGCCAATGCCAGGCTTCCAACTCTAGTTTCCCAGAAATTTACTGGTGGAACGAGTGGTGAAATGTGCACGTGCCTGGTTAGGATGACAAAGAGATTGCAGCCTTCCTCCCCCTCCTTCCTTGCTTCTTCTAACCTGTAGACCTCTGCCCAGATTGCTGAGCTTCTCAGAGGATGTGGTGGAATAAGAGATGAACAAGAATTTCTTGCTGTTGTGACTAGGAATTTCCTGGGGGAAAGAGGAAACTTCATACTGTGTGTTGAAAGGTAATGCAGTTGGAACAAACTATGTGGAAACAAAGATTGTGATACCAGCATATAGTCTCTTGAATGTAGACTGATCAATTAGAAATGAAGGAATAATATAATTTAAATTGAACTAAGGTTTAACGTTATCTGATCTGTGAGAAGAGATTTGCCAAGCACAATAGCCTGTTAGAAAGATAGCCAAAGTCTTGTTTTATCTGCTGTATAGAACTCCTGTTAAAAATTAAGTGAGGGCTCTCTGACCCGCACCACTGCGTTGGTTGTGGGCGGAGAGTCCTGGAAAAAAAAAAAAAAATTAAGTGAGCTAATTATTGGCCTGCAAATGTACTAGTAATTATAAATCAGCCTTATCTTTTAATTAGAGCTGGGCTAGAATTATGTATGCTCACATGATAAAAGTACTATGCACTATTATAGATGATTTTTAACTGATAGGGAAAAACACATTTATGAGATGTCTTTAAAACCTTATGCATTCTCTGATTTGCGCACAGACCCTGTTGAGGGAGAATGAGATAGTTAAACTTGCTAGCTCATCTTTTCAGAGTATTAGTCAAATAGCGATACATGTGAAGAAAGCTTAAAGATTTTAAAGATATTCAGATCTCCTGTTTTTTAAAAGAGCCAATTGATGGCAAATTTTGCCCATATTTCTATTTAGGGATATTGCAAATTTTTATAGAATTCCAATAAATCTCATTCCCAATCCTGATCTGGGCTGACTGCATATTTCTTTGATTCATTTAGATATTCTCTCAGTCAGACATAGTTCATCCCTGGATATTAATCTGTTGCCTTCTGAGGGCTAATTTGCAAATAAAATGCCTTGGAGATAGGAAGTTAAGGTAGGCATAGAACTTGCCCTTAAAAAGCATATAATCTAGGGTTTGCTGGTGATCCATTGGTTAAGGCTGTACTTCCATTGCAGGGGGCATGGGTTCAATCCTTGGTTGAGGAACTAAGATCCCACATGCCTCATGGTATGTATATGTATACATATATACATATGTGTGTGTATATATGTATATATATTGTCCAAGGCTAGTTCTAGGATAGGGGTTTCTCTGGTGGCTCAGTGGTAAAGAATCTGCCTGTCAATAAGGGAGACAAGCATTCAATCCCTGGGTCAGCAAGATCCCCTGGAGAAGAAAATGGCAACCCATTCTAGTCTTCTTGCCTGGGAAATCCCATGGATAGAGAAGCCTTGCAGACTACAGTCCTTGGGCTTGCAAAAGAGTCAGACACCTCTTAGTGACTAAACAACAACAGTAGAAGTTCTAGGTTAATACTTCACAACAAGAAGATTACCTGCCTGCTCAACGCAGAATCTGTTCAGCTGGCATCGTTGCAGAAAACAGTTATGGAATGAATTGAGGATGAGCAGATATCAGGAGAGGCCCAGACCATGTCTATTTTTCAGGGTTTCAATAATTTTGAAAAGAAGTGCCAACTCTGGTCATAAAAGCCGTTCTATGTTTTAAATGATTACATTCAGCAAGTTAACACTTCTTTCATT
This sequence comes from Cervus elaphus, assembly GCF_910594005.1. Taxonomy (NCBI): domain Eukaryota; kingdom Metazoa; phylum Chordata; class Mammalia; order Artiodactyla; family Cervidae; genus Cervus; species Cervus elaphus. Next base: position 45,613,557 of record NC_057843.1, on the reverse strand, counting down.
TAGAGAGAAAGCCAGGAGTCTAGATTTGACCCTTATTAATGAGTATTGGGCCAAGTGGTCCTCTTGGAGCCCCCAATTCCAGGCCCTGGCATGGAGGCATACCCTTAGTTATCCATTGATCCATTTGGAGTGCTTGGGATCAGTTGTTCATAGTTAATAGGCCAGATACCTCATTGCCAGAGGTGTTTCTGTCTGACATCCACAGAGATGACATCTGGAAGAGGGTTCCCAAAAGCTGCTTCTGGAGAGAAAACGTGGCTACCTGTGTAGCTGGAAACCTGTCCTGAGTTTGGCCTAGCTAAGGGTAGGAATTGCTGTTTCCTGACAAGGGTATGAGAGAGGATGTGACAGAGCAGTGATACCACTGCTCACTATTTGTTAGTGGGGCTCTGACTGAATTGCTATTGAATTATCCACTCTGTGTACAGTAATGGGTGTATGAGTGAGGCCTGAAAGCTGTTAACTGCATTTTCTTCTATTCCATAGCCTGTATTTTCCATGGTGGAAACCTCCTAATGTTTTTTTATTTCTAATGCCCCCATAGGTTATACTGTGAGAGATATCCTTGTTAAAAAACAGAAAACATTGGGAAAATTATACCACTTACATCATTCATGTTATTAGTGTGTTCAGTAGGCAGTGTTATTAGCTGCAGTGATAGGATAGAAACTCTAGAGAGGAAGATTTTCCCGGCTTTGAGTATTTGGATGTGAATGTGCTCTAGATGAATCATTCTGGAATTAGCATAAAATTAGTAAGCAAAGCTTAGAAAAGAATAGGTTGGTATATGATGAAAAATACTATGTGATACAACTGTGCTTGGCTAGGAATGCTTTCAGAGTAGTTATAAGAGAAGGAGCCAATAATTGTAATAAGGCAGGAAATTGAAGACCAAAAGAGGAAAGACACTTTCAAAGGGGCTGGATGGCAAAGAGGAGAAATGCCTCCAGCTGAGGAGAACTTCGAAGAGAAAGATCTGATTCAAGTGAGGTATTTTCTTCTCTGTTCATCTACTTTCATTATCCTTAGAGAACCTCGGAAAACATGAACAGGTAGTGCTGAAAACAAGAAAGAATAGTAAATGTCTTGGCCTTGCCCTTGCAGGGTTTGTGGAGTGTGCTGTTCTAACTCAGGTGCACATTAATAAGTCCTGGATCATGAATACTTATTTGATTTTGGGTCTTACCCAAGTGGTGGGTGACAGGTAATCTCATAAAATATGTTTTTCTGTATACCAAATTTGCTATTTACTGCCTTGCCCAGGTACTTTCTATCTATATGCTACCAGATAAATGAATGTCTTTTTTAAAAAATTCCACGTGAGGAATGAGTTAAATCATTCAATTTCTTGATGGAATGAACTGCTTGCTTTTTAATTTTTTTATTAGTGAACATTTTTAGTCATATGTGAAAGTGAAATTGCTCAGTCATGTCCGACTGCGACCCCATGGACTGTAGCCTACCAGGTTCCTCCGTCCATGGGATCTTCCAGGCAATAATACTGGCTGCTGCTGCTGCTAAGTCACTTCAGTTGTGGCCGACTCTGTGCAACCCCATAGATGGCAGCCCACCAGGCTCCCCTGTCCCTGGGATTCTCCAGGCAAGAACACTGGAGTGGGTTGCCATTTCCTTCTCCAATGCATGAAACTGAAAAGTGAAAGTGAAGTCGCTCAGTCGTGTCTGACTTTTAGCGACCCCATGGACTGCAGCCCACCAGGCTCCTCCATCCATGGGATTCTCCAGGCAAGAGTACTGGAGTGAGGTACCATTGCCTTCTCTGGCAAGAATACTGGAGTGAGTTGCCATTTTCTTCTCCGGGCGATCTTCCTGACCCAGGGTTTGAACCCAGGTCTCCCTCAATGTAGGCAGACGTTTTACTGTCTGAGCCACCAGGGAAGTTATAAGTAAGCCATTATACAATTTTCTGTTTTTGTTGTTTATGTTGATCATATAAGATAGAGAGTTGTTAAAAGTGTCTTGAAGGATAAATTGACTCATTTATTTATTTGATAGATATATATGAAGTCAGGGCCATTTTCTTCATTGAGGTTAAATTAAACCTCATGCTAAGGTAAATTAAAAAAATAAACAGTCAGATTTTACTTGCATATGTATTAATATTTAAAGACTCATAGGAATCCAGATTCCTTTCATGGTCCTGGAACCCTGGAGAGCTGCTCTTCCTTCTGTGACTATTTTTTGAGGAGGGAGATTCAGTGGGACAGGAAGTACTTACATCACTATCATGTGTGACCTGGTGGCTTAGCAATATTTTCACCTCTTAATAGTTGTTTTCTTTCATATTCTCTGTTATGACTTCACCTTAAAGTAACATCTCTAAAATCTTAGTACCAAATTATATTTAGGAATAGAAAGGAAAACAAATGAACATTTATTTAATACACACTCAAAGTGTTTATTATATGCTTGTGTGAATCTAGTAAAATACGGTCCATATAAAAAAGAAACAAGAAAACTGAGAGTGATATACAAAAAAGAGTTCGGGGCATGGATGATATAGTTGTTGTTGATTTCATCATTCAGTGTGCTTAAAAATGGCCTGTGGGGCCTGTCAAACATGCATTTCCCAGGCCCCCCATTGATTCTGGTTCTGTATTTATGAAGTGGCTCAGGAATTTGCACTTTTACAGACACATTGGGTGGTTATGATGCAGGTGGTACCAGAGACACAGAGAGGATTATCTTAACCTGTGCTTTATGTTAACCACCATGAGATAATCTTGAAGTTATTACCTGGGGCCAGACATTTGAGCAAAAGTTGTATCTAAGGATTACTGAAAAGCAATTTCAGTTAGAGCAATCCCATGTGAATAAGTGTGTATGGAAGATACAAGAAAATAAAACTGAAAAATGACCTCTTTTTGCTGAAAGACAATGGTAAATTTGATATCACATTTGTAAGTTTCAAAAAGAAAAACTGATCTGTAGCAATGCAATAATTACAGTACTTATCTCATAGGGAGGATTAAACATGATAGTGATTGTAAAATACTTTGTGTAGTATGTCACACAGTGCCTGATAAGGTTTAATAAACACAGTATGTTCTTCTTCAGTTCAGTTTAGTCGCTCAGTCGTGTCTGGCTCTTTGCGACCATGGACTGCAGCACACCAAGCTTCCCTGTCTATCATCAGCTCCTGGAGCTTGCCCAAACTCATATACGTCGAGTTGACGGTGCCATCCAACCATCTCATCCTCTGTCATCCCCTGCTCCTCCTGCCTTCAATCTTTCCCAGCATCAGGGTCTCTTCTAATGAGTCAGCTTTTCACATCAGGTGGCCCAAGTGTTCTTCTTACTTATTATTACCATTTTGTTATTATTTAAGCTATGCATTTCTTATTCTCTGATTTGAGTAGAGTAAGCTGACCTGAGGGCTTGCTTATCATCTTGTGGTTTGAAGAGCTAGGTTTCCTCTGAATCAGAAGAAAATAGAAGTTTTAGACTCCAATATTCTTAAGAAAATAAAAGTATATTTTGATTAAAACAGAAAATGGAATTTTTAAAAAAAGACTTACATATCTTCCTAATAGGGTTCAAAGTTGTAGAGGGCTATGGTGTAATACAAAGATTAGTTTCCATACAGTTGAAAGGAGAACCCTGGATAGTCTGAATGGTGAATGACTGGGATAATGCCTTTGTTCTCAGGAAGATCACAAGATCTTTCTTGCTCTATAAAGTAGGACTCTTTTTTTTTAAAGGCAAAGTTAAGTTAATTTTAATGGAAATGCAACTTCTGAAGCATCTGAGTTCTCAGGTAAGAGCAGTCTTGTCAACCCCCTGTGACTAAATTAGCATGATGGAAGTAAACACTAGAGCTTGCTTCTAGTTTAGCAACTTAATTCTCAGAGGACTGAAAGGCCAAACTTTTAATAGTACTTCTATAATTAGAAAATCCCATATGCAAGAATTTGCAGGAAGATGAAGGGCCTCTTTAGAAGAACTATTAGTCTTTTATTTACTCTAACTGCCTAATCTTGGGATTTAGAAGTTTTAGCTGGGGTCAAATTGTTCAAATCTTGTTTTACACAAGAGAAAAATTTGTATGGACTTAGGCTTTCTTATTTTTGGTAAAAGCTTTCAGAATTCCTTAGGCAACAAAGAGAACCCGTGGTCTAGGACATCTGCCACATCACCCAAAAACTCACTACTAGTTTTAGTTGGGACCATATAGCCATTCTGCTTCTTTCCCTTGTATCAAATAGGCTATGTTTTCAGAAATTAATCTGACCTTAGAATGTGTTTTATGGATTCCCATGTGAGATACTGCAGCTCACATTCCTCACTAAATGTAGCACTTACAGAGTGTAGGTTTCTTTCTAGAAATGGGGTTGGGTCATGGCCCATATACCTTAGGGAATTATATCCAGGTTAAATTCCTTTTCAGATGAACCAAATTTGAAATATATTGGAAATATCCGTTTCTAAGAAAGATGGATGATAAGGATCTCCCCTTTTGTTGTGTGATATAGAGTCTATTATATACTACTGAGAGAGATATGATTTCTTTCCAACATGGTAGCTCCAGCAAAGCAATTTCCTGCAATGATGAACACCAGCATTCCAGACACATTAATGCCATATGGTGGGTCCTGCTGCTATTGTCAGGTGAGCCACTAAAATCTACTTCCCATTCCGGGAAACAGATTTGATTAGGAAATCTCATTATGGTTTAAAAATTTTGTTTACACAGGATGCTTATGGGGGAAAAAAAATTCCTTAAATGGAAAATTCTCCAAGTGGAAATGTATGTTGGTTATGTTTAATTGATATGACAAGTAAAGTGCTTCTAGGTTACTACAAATCACAGCTGTCTACAACTAAGTCAGCATCCTGCTGAAGAAGTGTAGAGTCTGGTTTCCTCATTGCCTTGCTTCCTTCAGGCAATCAATCTCTTTACTAAGTAGATTCCATTAAAAACTGATCTGTTCAAAATTATCTAAATTGATCAAGCTCCACCAAAATTAGTGACTCTTCCATTTTATTTTATTTAATATCTGTTGGGATTTGGTTCTTAATTAAGCAAAACAATGTCAAGAACAAAAATTAGGAGCATGAGAGACATTCTCTGCCTGCAGCTTCAGATATTGTGTACATTTTGCTGTTTTGCTGGACAAATGGATGTTTGTCTGGTGACGATTAACTCCCTTTAGGATCATGAATGGTGATGCCTCCTTCCTTTTCCTGTCGTTCTTGATCAGCTCATCCTATCACTTTTTTCAGGCCCAGTCTGACTCATCCCATCCAGGCCTTCACTTTGGAACTAACAATGCATAGTTAGCTGGCACACTCCATTTCACATCAAATTGTTTTCTGTTTCAAGTGTGTTTGTTTTTTCTTCTAAACTGGGTTGTCAGTTCTTTGAAAACAGGGGAAATGCTGGGATTAAGAACTAAGGAAAATCATGGCTTAGTATCTTATGGAAATTCTTCTATCTGGTTCATCATTTTAGTATATGAAGCTTTTATTTAATACAAGTTTAAACTGACCTCTTAAAATATTTTTTTAAGTTAATTTTTAGAATCTATGGCAGCTGGTGTATCACTGAGGGAATAAAATAGATTAATTACATTAACTTCATAGAAGTAATTCCTCTGAAGTAAGAAAGCAGCCTCTGCTTTGCAGGGTTTCAGAGTGAAGGTAGAAGGAATTTTTAATAGCAGATTGGAATAGCAAGGATGAGGGGAATGATGACTCAGAGATAGTTATAGATTCTATAACATTTATGTCTTATATTCTTAAAAATACTCTTAAAAATTGAGTGAATCTGATAAAATTTCTATTTCCTCTTCATGTGTATTTTCATCTTCTAATTTGCCTGCTTTTCTGTGGTTATTTCTTTAAATACTAAATACCAGTAACATAAAGATAATATCTAAAAAGAAAAGATGCCTGAAATCTTATACAGTGGGAGAAATTTTTGTTTTTACTCTCCTTTTGATTTTACTTATTTCCAGCATTATAAATACATAGCATTATGTAAGCTTAAGGTACATAATATGTTGATTTGATGCATGTAAATGTTGCAGGATGATTACTATCATAGGTTATTTACCACCTCTCCCCCTGCTCCAGTCACGTAGTTTTTATTTCTTTTCCTCCTCTCATTATAAATTGCCTGAGTGTGTAACCTACTCTATTCAGATGCTTTTATATTGAACTACTATGAGAAAGATATATTTATACTACCTAAAACAAAGTGTGTTGAATTTATGTACCTGTTTTCTGTAATATTCTCTACTCTGTTATATTTTAAGCTATAATTCTGTATAACATATGCATATCAATTCCTTCTTGAAAGTCTTACCAATATAAATGCAATAATACTGTAAATTATACATTACCCATTGTTACATTTGCCATGTATAGGTTTATTGCACTCTTTCTGCAGTGTGGCTATGTGATAAAAATCTTATCTGGAGGAAAATAAATGCCAAGAACCACCAAGCAGAATAATTCTTATGCTGAATTTAAGATCATATCTTGGTTTAATGAAAAACATTTTCTGTTAGCAAAGGCAGGCTCATTAGAAGCATTTTTGCTTTAAACTCTCCATTTCATTTCTGGTACAAAAATATAATCTCCCTGTAGCTTAAGGAAAGTAAGGCAAAAAGAAAATGAAAACCTCATAAAAGTCAATTAGGATAGCCCTGTGTGGTGCTTCCACATGACTCAGAAACCAAGCCTTAGAGTGTTAGTCCCAGAGGCAGAGGAAGCAAGAGCTAAAAATCTAAAAAACCCAATGACAGTTGGGGTCTGGGTTTAGTAACTTTAAGGATATTTATGATATTAGATGGGTCTTCTTTAAGTTGGGTATTTGTATATGGGAATAGCTAGGTTTCCTCGTGCATGAATGACACCAAACGCTATGTATGTGAAAACTTGGGTATTGAGTGTGCTAGAGAAATATGTCACATTGCATGCCATAAAATCACTGATTACTTTTCTACCTTCTAGTATTTCTGTTTGTAGCTTAGATTTTTAATGTCTAGCCTATCCATGTCCTTTATCTTTTGATGATTTCATTTTCTATGTTAAAAGTCATCCATTGCTCCGTCACCTGGCTTTAAGCCTTCTTTGATGGCACATTTTTTTTTAGCAGCAGCCCAGACACAGAATACAATGGGTATTACTTTGCTTCAGAGGTTTCGTCTGGGTCCTCTTTCTTTCCCAATTTCACTGCCTGCCACCACTGAGACCAGTCATCACTCCAGCCTGCCTGTCACATCTACATCACTAGTTGCCTGCTAGCGTGTCACAGTCCTTCCTGTGTATTACCTCTAGTCTTCATGATATTGTTGTTGTTCAGTTGCTCTGTCTTGTCAACTCTTTGTGACCCCATGGACTGCAGCATGCTAGGCTTCCCTGTCCTTCACCATCTACCGGAGCTTGCTTAAACTCAGGTCCATTGATTTGGTGATGCCATCCAACCATTTCATCCTCTGTCATCCCCTTCTTCTCCTTCCTTCAATCTTTCCCAGCATCAGGGTCTTTTCCAATGAGTCGGCTTTTCACATCAGGTGCATCATTTTATTTAGAGATTTATTTTTCCTACCCACAGTTTCCTTGATCTGCTTTATTGTTTCTCAGATGCAGTGATAATGCTTGCAGCTGTTTCAGCTCATGTTCTCTGTTCTTCTGTTCCTCAGTTGCCAGACTTGACGGGAAAGAAGCATAGGATTATACAGGCTGAGCCTATGACAGGTTTACACAACTGTAGTTTGGCCTTCACTGAAGTTTCACGAACCACTTCTTTTGTGCAGCCCTAACCTTGCTCTTGCAGAGGCTAATTACAACCTTTTTTCTCTTCTTTGAATCCCAATCCTGCCTTCCCTCACTTTCACATTTGTGGTGAAGATCATTACAGTCTGGCCTGAGCTGCTCTGCCTCTTCAGTTGTGTTTACCTCCATCAGGTATTTTCTTCCTCCTAGTCCTCTTCTCCCTAAACTTCCTGTCTCCGTGGCATTTAGCCCACCTGCCGTTCACTTAGGACTGATTCAAAGCTCTCAGTCTCAGTTCCACTAGCCCCAGTTCTTCCTCTTCTACTTTTAAGCAAGACTAGCCCTCAGTATCTAAAAATAAAAAACCAAATAGACTTTGCTTGGCCTCATTGTCGAATCTTAATACTCAGACATGGCTCTGTCTCTTCTTTTGAGCTTCTAGAAAGGTCCTCACCTGATGGCTGCATCACCTTCATCATCAGCATCTCTTAGTGTCCTTGGACTCTGATTTCTAACTTTGCTGAATCCGTATTCTGTCCCACAGTCCTGCTCTGATTTTCTTCCTGTTACCTAATAGTTCTTTTTTAATCTCAGACTTGAAATATAAAATCTCTTAAAGTTTATCCTTGATGATTTTCCCTTCTGATTCTTTACTTGACATTCCCCAGTTTCAACTATCAACTCTACTTTCACGATGCTCCAAGATATGCCTGCATACAAATCTCTGTCCAGAATTACAACTCTATTTTCCAAGGCCTACTGTACATTTCAACTTAATTTTCCTGTGATTTCCTCTATTTACTTGTCTAAAATCTAACCAGTTATCTTATCCCAAAACCTTTCCCCTTTGACATTTTATCCAAATGCTTTTTTCACTTCCATATTTATTTTAATTTTTGAGTGAAGGGAAATAATACTAGTAGAAACATATTCTCGATTTGGTGCTAAAATAATCATATGCAGACTGAGATACCACTTCTGTAGATTATGAAATATTTTCCTTTATAGGAAGTACATTGAATTGCAGATGATTATTGTGATCTAGTTTATTTTGGAGTGCAGTGAATGTAGAATGATTTTATTTTTAGCAGTTCATAATGCAAAGCAATGCCCAGATCATATAAATTATTTGCTAATCAAATTCATTGTATTTTTACAAATAAAAGCTCACAAGTAAAAAAAATAATTTCAGGAAATAAATTGGTCTTCCTAGGTAATACATCTGAAAACAAATTAAAAGTTGACTCATGCTGTCCTCTAGCCATTTCAATATCATTCTTACCTTGAATGAAGGTAGGAAAAAAAAAACAAACACACTTGAACAATTTGTGATGCACCCATCTCCAGAGCTGGTTTACTGGCAGGTAATGATCTATCTGTCCCCGTAGTCCCCTGTGGAATTTTTCATAAGGAGCCTGGACACCTCCATCAATACACAGCCATGGATCTACCTTCTCTCAGACATAGGGAGATTCTTGCCTATGGATCTATGTTTTAAGGAATAGCATTTTTGCAAAGTATAACTTGTTTCTTTCATCATCAACAAATGTAAGTTTCTAAGGTAGATACACTGTCTTTCCACATATGTTCCATAGGAGAGAAAAAAATTTTCCTCTTTTCTCTTAAGGTTCCTGGCTGGGTCTGAATGTTAAATTGGCAAAGTCAGATTAACAGAAGAAAAGCAGGCAGGTTTACTTAAGTTTTATGTGACATGGGAAACTTTATAAGGAAATAGAGATCCAAAGAAACAATTACCCTAAGTATTTTTATACTAGATTTGATGAAGAGTGATCAGTTGTATAGAAATATAATAGGTCAAAGAGTATGAGGTAAGTGCAGTGACCTAGGGAAAAATTAGTAAGACATATTTTTTCAGATTCTTATGGGCATCGTTTGTCTCCAGAGAGAAGGATGCTCCTTTCCTGGTATAGAGAGGGCACCTTTCACATATCAGGTTCTGAAATCATAACCTATTTCAGGGGAGAAGTTGTCAAGAAAGGCCAGAGTGAGCTCCCTGCTTCTGTTTTCTTAAACTCCTTCAGTTTAAAACATTCAATATACTAAGGTGATGTATTTCAGGATAGCATGTCCTGTACCCCATCATTCACATCTTGCAATCTTTGTTTCTCTTGCTGTCCTTATTATTCTCATTACGTCCTTATTAGAAAAAGTTATTATGATACTCTACTAATTAAAATGGGTGTTTGGAGCAGGAAATTCCTTTTAAGCTGTCTCTATGTGTTTGTATGAAAGTTTAGAGTCTGGGGCAAAGTTAAGTTGTGATGCATAAGAAAGAGGTAGCAGTATTAGAGACAGAGAAGGAAGATCAGGAGTGGTAAATATATTACCCTAGTATATTCCCCCAGTATGGGAAACTCCAGTAGAAAGCCAAGTGAAGGGACTGGAGAAAAAGGAACATGTGGAATGGGGATTTAGAAAATGTGCTATGATGAATGAGATACAATGCCTTTCTCCAAGTACACTATAGTATGTTCAGGAAAGTCAACTTTGATCACTAATCCTTTTCACTGTAACTTCTTTCTGGAAAGGTAAAGAATCCTACACATGGATGGCACTCCTAGATTGCATGCTGGCAGTTGCACATGGTGATGTTACAACTCACATAGCATTAAGCAGTTGGTAATACCATTGTTTTCTATTTATATTCATCATCAGTGTGTATTCGTGGCATGGGATGATATTCAAGACACTGTGGAAAATGCAGAGACAAGGCACTTATGAGTCTAGTTACGAAGAGAGAACAAAAATTATAAAGGCGATTAGACATCGTTGACAGGTGGGTGGTTTGGTCAAAAGGTGTTCAGAGGAGGAAGACATGGTTTGCAGAAAAAAGCCCTACCAGCTGTTCTTCAATTTTCTACTTTGTCCTGTATTTTGTAATTACCTTGGCACTTCAGATACTTCTATTTTCCATGTATGATGTCCTTGCTAAACTTCACACCATCTTTAATTTTGGTCTTTCATACACTGCACTCTGATTGAATCCATTTTAGTTCAATCAGAAGAACCTATGTAGCTATTCTGTTTGGGGCATTCTTTTACATATGTCACATTTTGGGCTACAGTGAGAAAGATTTGTTCCTCTCTGAGTCCTCACAATTTAAGATATGACTTGTTATTTGGTGGCAAATGTCCTTTAAGCATAACAGTTGTTCACTAAAACAGATAGTCACAACCTGAAAATAGAGAGTTATTTTATTTGGTGGGAATGTTTAGGACTGTGAGCCTGGGAGACAGCATCTCAGTAGCTCTGAGAAAACTGCTCCAAAGAGGCAGGAGGGGAAGTCAGGCTACATGTAAGTTTGCAACAAAGAGAGCAGGCAGTCTAACCATCAAAGATCAGGCATCAGGTTAAGGCGTTTAGCATTCTCTGTATGGGAAGATGCAAGCCTTTGGACTCAGAATTCATTCCTTTCATATGCACCTCAGCTATGGGGGCCAATTCTGTTTCCTTGATCACCTTGCTGCTTTGCATTCTCCCAGCTCCTCAGCAATCTTCCTGATGGGGTCTCAGCATCCACTGGATCACAGTTTCAGGAGCCCTCATTATATTTGTAGGGCAGAAATCACTGATGCTTGTGACATTTCTTGTTTATTAATATGGCAGGAGATACTTTCGTTTCATACAGTGATGAAGCTATTAAGGACTTGTAGTGTATTTCTATTTTACTTTTTTTAGCATGTCCACCTGACATGAATGAGATCATCTTTGTTCTCTTCCCTCTCATTCCCAACAAGTATCCATGTGGCTAAATGCCACTGTTACTTTTAAGACTCAGTCCAGAAACATCTGCCTCCAAAAACCCTTCTATGATGTGAAACTTGTCTCCTTTAGATGTTTGAAGTTGCCACATTACACAGTTCCAGAGGACCCATTTACTTCCTGTTTATGTGAGAGGCACTTCCTGGATTTACACATTTCACAGCCTGCGCAGCAGTACCCAGCAGCCTTGGGTGCTTCTCCCATAGCATCCTATGCCTCACTATTCCAGTATTGAGTATATTATATTTATTTATGATTTTAACACATTATATTTTAGAGACAGAAACTGTGGCCTAATTCCTGGCCCATAGCAAGTACAGAATAAAGGTGTTGTTTTTTTTTTTTAATGAAAAGGAAAAAAAAAAAGGCTGAATGGAACCTCTTTGTAAAATTCCTACCTTAATGATGGCTCTAAAAACCTAGGGTTAACTCATACTGTTGCTATGCTACATATCCTGACTCATACGTTTAGCAGTCCAGACTTTCTCCCCGGTTCTGACTCCTGGTCCATAATACTGGGGTTTCCACTTTTTAAGAGTCTTGTACCCATCTGATCCCTTCTGTTCCCCATCTCTCTCTCTATTTGCTTATTCATTGGCCATTTTCACCTTATTCCCCAAGCTCGTTAGCTTTTTGTAAAGAGTACAAGAAAATCTTTTAAAAACTCTAGTACCTCCAGTTTCTCTTCTAGGGCTTTTCCCATTTAGCTTTTGTTATGGATCTCTCATACCATCTTTCTCTACACTTGGCACCACAAATTAGAAAATCAGTAAAGGCTGAATTTAGATTTTTATATTACTGTGTATTTTTCTTTCCTACTTTCTCCCCGAGAAGGGAAAATCCATAGCATTAATAATACCAATTAGATATCAAATCTGTTTGTCTACTTGAAACAAAATAACTGATTTTAGGGTGTTAGTGTTAGTCGCTCAGTCATGTCTGACTCTTTGTGACCCCATGGCTGTGTCCTGCCAGTCTCCTCCGTCCGTGGAATTCTCCAGGCAAGAGTACTGGCATGGGTTGCCATTCCCTTCTCCAGGGGATACTCCAGACCCAGAGATCAAACCCGGGTCTCCTGCACTGCAGGAAGATTCTTTACCATCTGAGCCACTGGGGAAGCCCCAAGTTTGATGCCTCCAAATAGCTTAAACTTTTTTGTTTAGCTACTATCCAGAAATAGTTTTCAAGTGAGGTTTCCTAATCAACCCTTAATCTGTATGCATGGTCTCATTCTGCACATCATTTATCTGTTGCATATAAACAGTATTCACCTACATACTCTCCCCATTCAAGGCTGCACTTACAATTTTCTCTTACATAGAATAGATTTGGGGGTTCCTGTTTGCAGCTATTGGTGAACATGAAGAGCACGCCTTGGAAACCGGAGGCTTTGACCTGCAGATGTGTTTTATTTGGCAAGTACACAACTTGCAAAAGTTATTTAACATATGAAAATTGAAAGACTTCACATAAAAATTCAGCTTTCCAGGTTTTCTTTAAAATAAAGTCCAACAGATGATCCACTTTACAACATGGTAAATACCAGTGGGGGTTAGTAGCTACTTCATTTATACAAATATCCACCCCGCATAGACCAGTTTTCTCACCACTCCTTATTACCTGCCTGTGGAGGTCTAATGTTTATTACCATTCAGCTCTGCTTTTTTTCTGTATTCTCTTATTGTGAAGAAATACTTCCTCATATCCCTGGTTTTGTCAATTATAGGAAAATGAAAAATGACTTGAGAGGGAAGTTTCTTTTAAGCAAAAACTGGAAGTAGCTTATTTCTTTGTGTCAGTGACACATATTTCTACATATCAAATGCAAAAAAAAAAATAATTGTGGAGCTTTAATGAGGCATCTACACTTGTTAAAGTTGCTTCCTAGTTCTTAAAGGCATTTAAGTTTCTAAACTTGAAAAATAAAAAGAATGATATTGTTAAAATAATAATATTTCAGGAACTAACTCATTGCTTGTGACATAGGACAATCCATGAAGAAAGAAGGTCAGGGTTAAAGAAAGGTGTTGGAGGTGCTGGAGTGGGAAATAATAATGAAGCAAAGCTCTGACTTAAACTCCCTGTAACTTTAGGTCACCTTGCAATACCCACTGCTGTCTTCTTCTCTCCACCCAAGGTGAGTGTGGGGCCTGGATTAGGAGAGGACACATAGTATAAGAACTATAGTAATTTGCCCTCTGATACCAAGAAGTCCAAACAAGTGAAAGCTAGACCATACGGAAGATAAGCTTTATATTCAGTCATTGTAGTCTGTATGCCACTTGGAAGCAGAAGTGTCTGGTGGCTTCCAAGCCATACAAACAATACCAATAAATAGGATAGAGTGATGGGTGGTAGTTGATAATTTGGTTTGCTTTGCCCATTAAAGGAACATTTTTGGCAATCTTACTGTTGTAAGATAACAACAGTATTTCTTTCTCCAAATGAGTTATGTCATAGTGCACTTATTTTCTTCTTCAGCAAAAATAATTCCATAGCAGTCTGTCATGGTATTTATACAAATACTGGTGAGATAATTGTGTACCTAATAAAAAGTATTTTTTTTTCTCCATGCTCCCACATCCTTCCCTCCACTTACCCCTTCTAATTTCTCATTTTTTTCTTCTGCAGAATGAAACTAGAATGCTATTAGATTTTAAAAATATATACTGTCATAGTTGCCTCCATAACTGGTTTATGGAGAAAGGTTGGGTAAATCTCTCATAGCTCAGCAGGGAGAACATTGTAAAAACAAAACCAAAAATCTCTAGCTCAGCTTGTACAAGGGGTGAAGTTACTAGAGAGTTTTAATTGGACCTCAGACATGCACCTGTTTAGTTCCCAGAATTCTGGCAACTGCTGATTAGGTTCAAAATTAACTTCTGCATAGAGTAGAAGACTGTTGACTTTAGAAATGTATTGTCACTATGTGGAAATGTGATACCTATAAAGAATCAAAAATGCAAATATCATGGGAAAAAGAAGTTGTGTGTATGTTTTTTTTAGGGGAATGGAGGGTGGCAGGAGATATTTTCTTGTTTTTACTGGTTTTATGGACAAAGAAGGTATTATTTGGATAAGTTAACTCTAGTGTTTGTACTAGTATTCTAGTATAAAATATGGGACTACCAGAGGAAAAGAACAATTAATTTCAAATAAAATATAGCAATATCTATACCATACTCAGTGGTCTTGAGGAAAAAAACTCATGAGAGAAGTAAAATAAATAAATGAGGAAATCATCTGTGTATAGGTCAAATTGAAATTAATACATCTTTCCCAGAATTATTTGGATGCTGACACTGGCCTTAAAACAACTGACTAGCCCAAATAATGTTTTTCATTTGAGTCAAATTTTGAAATAATGGCTGTAATAAATAAATTTTGTTTCTCCTTTTTTTTTTGATAACTCATTTTCTTTTATCTGTGGATCAACTGTATTCTAGAGACCAACTCCATTGATACTTACTTGATATGATATTGAAGTACCCAATAGAGTTCTTCAGTACCTTCTGCTATATATCTCATTTTCCTCAAATAAGATGATAAAAAGCACCTGGGATATTTCCCTGTTATTTGCTCTAATGCCTTTAATCAATTTGATTTAATCAGTATATGATTCCAGGTCATTTATATGAATTTTCAATGTGTGCAATACATTATTTTACATTATTGCTTTTTTTAAATAGTCAATTTCCAAATATTTTATGCTTGATAGTGTATGGCGACATTTACTTTTTTATGATGGTCCATTAGTCCTTTTAATTCTTTAAAACATGATTGTAAAGAATATACTAACATGAAAACATTATATTTTTATTTCTTTAGTACAGTTTTCAACCTATTGTATTGAATTTCCTATTTCATTCAGTCCATTTTTGCCAGCTATCATAACTGTCTGGTCACTTTGGGTTATTGTAATTATTCTAGTCTTGTTTAAATTCCAGTGTCATATCTGATTTCAATGTTTTCTTCCCTTCCCCCAGCTGTAAACTGTGAACTTGGCTGTTTGGACTTTGGAGAATAGGAGAGTCTGCCTTTTAGATTTTCATTCCCTCTTCCTTTTCAAGGTCCAGGCTCTTGAGGAAATAGGGAAATAGAAAGAATAGTGGAAGCAGAGCTTGTATGTAACTAGGCTGCTCTGGTTCCATCTGTGATCTACTCAGAGAATGGATTCAGTTTAGATTTTATGTGGGGGTGGGAGAGTCAGGACTTTGTTCAGCCTCTTGTGGTGACCTCTACTGCTGACAACTCTTGCAGAGAAAAACAGCTAGCTTCCCTTGAGTCCTTCCGGAAGGCAGTCTTCCAATTTCTTTCTGGTTCTTCCTAATCTGTCTCTGCCCTTTCATTGCCCTCCTTGCTTCTTCATATGGGGCCACAGGAGTCATAGGAGTCTTCTTCTGTGTGCTCTGATGGCCTCCGAGAACTTGTAAGAGTCTGCCCCACAATTTTTCTTCACAAGTATCAGTTTTAGTCCTTTTGAGACTTGCTGACTGATAGACTACTCTGAAGACCTTTCTGCTTTCAGACAACTCTAGCCCAGAAATGGGCACCAGGTTCTATGTTTATGTTTATCCTCCATTTCAAGGGGTGGATGTTAACCTTGCTTGAGAACTTTTTCACTGTTCTCAACTCCAGCTCAGGTATCAACCAGCCTGGTTTCTTCACCAACTGCTGTAAACGAGTCTGCTCCTCCCTGGAAATGCTTGGCTTTAAAGCAACAAACTCTTCTTGTCTTTCTCTTGTGATGGGGACAGGGATGAGTAACCTCTCACCACAAAGGGTGCATAGTCATGAAATCTAAGGCTGTCCTTCAGGTTCTTTCTTCCATGCATTGAGGGAATAGAGGGACAGGGAGAAAGTTAATGAGTAGGGGCACTGGTAGCTGATTCTGCCACTTTGAGAAGACTACATCTGAGAGGCTTGTTGTTAGTACAATTTTGGACCCTCCCTGCAATATACAACATCTCTTTCAACATTTTGTTAGGGTGTATTTGTGTGTGTGTACATGTGTGATAGTCTCTCTTCCATGGAATTAAGCTACTTTGAGGCAGAAAACATATATTGCAGCTTTTTTCATCCATACTAACCATCACTACCAGTAAAATTGATATCAAAACAATAATAATAGTGGCATACACTTAAATGATGCTTACTTTTTAGGTCAGGCATTGTTCTAAAAAACTTGTATATATTTATGCATTTAAGCCTCACAAACCCTGTGAGGTTGGTATTGTTATTGCTGCAATTTGGTTTGTGAAATGGAGTATAGAGTAGTTAAGTAACTTGCCTACAGTCACACAGCTGATCAGCAGTGAAACTGAGAGTGGAACCCAGGCAGCCTGACTCTGATCTCTATACTGATTGTCTTTATCACAAACATATGGCATCACTGTGAACAGGTATCGGTAAAGTTAATTAGATACCAGGATAATTTTCTCAGTTTTATTTGGTATGTGAAGGAACATATTAAATTTTAATTTAATTAATTATTTTACTTAAGAGAAAAATAATCAGATTATTATTATTTATGCATACAACTTAATAAATTATTGTTGATCTCAGTGAATATGACACTTTATGGATTAAATATAAGCAAAAAGTTTAATCATGACAGAATGGAGAACATTAAAGCAATCCCTTCTAAAGATGAGTCAGAACAGTCAATGACTCACTGTCATTGTATATGTTTAATGTGTTTACAAAAGCAAGTTTTAAAAGTTCAAAACAAATTGTTTGTCTGGTCTCAGATACTATCTTATCTCTTTGTTGATAAGAAAATAAAAATCAGAGTTCATATGGTAAAGTTCATTTTTGTTGCCTTGATTGCTTCCCAGGTTTAACCAGATACCTTTCATACCATATCTCATCTCCCTTTTCTTCTCCTCCTCTGTCTCCAGCTTAGTGCTGGATTTTGAATTCTCCAGTAAGATTTCTCTGGTCACAGAGACCTTTGACTTCCATATGGCCAAACCTAGTAGCTACAATTCTGTCTTTACATTTCCTGATAATTCCATTGACTTGTGCTATGTTGAACATTCTCTGCTACTTAAAATCTTTTTGTTTTCCAGAATCATTCTTTTCAGGATTTATGGTTTCTCTTTTATTAATAAATAAACATTTATTTTTAATAAACTCTTATTTCTGTTATCTTTACAAATCCATCTTTAGCCACCCACTCCCTTTAATAATGTTTTTCTTCAGGACAGGGAGAAAGTTAGTGAGTGGGGGGGGGACACTGGTAGCTGATTCTGCCACTTTGAGAAAACTATATCTGGGAGGCTGGTTGTTATTCCTGTATCCTATCAATTGACATTCAAAAATCCTGTTGTTACTGAAACGCGAGTCTGTATACCTGACACACAGTAAGCCCAAACACCACCAGAACATGGACATTTGGAACAGAGAATGCCTTATTATTGGGCCATGCAAGGAGATGAGTGGCTCATGCTTTTAAAAACCCTAAATTCCCATAAAGTTTTCAGCAAAGCCCTTTTATAGGAAAGAGGAGGGAGGGGTATGGTTAGTTGTTGCAGACTTCTTGGTCAGATCCTCTGTTCTTGAGGTCAGGTCATGGTCAGGAAAGGATGCTCCTGTCAATCTCTGCCAAACAAATGTTTTTCTCTGTTCTAACAAGAAAGGACAGAGTCCCAAGGCACAACTTTCACCCTCTTTGAGATCCAGATCCTGGCAAAGAGGAGGTAGATTTTCAGTGGGCAGTTCCCTCAGGGCCAGGTCCTCAGACCCTACCCAGCTGTCATCACTGAGGGAGCAAGGTGCCCAAGACCCAGCTGGCCCTCAGGCTCCTCAGGCCACCCACCTGGCAGGAACCAGGTCCCCCAGACTGTGACCCATGCCGACTGTCACTGCCATTAGGTTGCAGAGGCGGAAATGGGAGGGAGGTTCACCACCACCTCAAGGCCTGGGCCCAGCCTAGTGGATGGCCTAGGTGAGGGCTCTGGAACCCTGCAGGACACAGCCCCCAGCCTGTTCCCTGGGCCGCCTAGCTCACTCACTGGCCTGAGGCCAGGTGAATCGGGGGGCCTCAGGAAAAAGGCCAAAATCTGGGTCTTGGCTCACTCTCCACCCGAAGACCACCACTCCACCAACTGTTGGCTGAATGGGTCCACTGTGCCTGCTTAGTCAGTCAGTCATTACCCCCTGGACTGTAGCCCACCAGGTTCCTCTGTCTATGGCATTTCTCAGGCAAGAATACTGGAGTGGGTTGCCATTTCCGTCTCCAGAGGCTCTTGCTGATCCAGGGATCAAATCCACGTCTCTTGCCTCTCCTACATTGGCAGGTATGTTCTTTATTTACTACTGCGCCACCTGGGAAGCCCGAGTGGCCGCACAGACGGTTGCTGACTGACAGCTGCTTGCGTGGGGGAGGGCCTTCTGCCGCACCAACCAATGGCTGAGCAGGCCCGCTAATGGCGGCTCAGTGGCAGTTGGCCCCTTGTGGGAGGGGCCCCTGTAGCACGCAGACTAGTGGCTGAGAGAATCACTGAAGGGTTGCTCTAACTGTCCTGCGCCTTTAGCGGTCTCACAGAACCGTTGACTGGTAATCGGTTGGGACGTAATATTGCTCAGCAATAGCGGCGTTGGGAGGGCTGCACAGTGCCCCGCTCTTTTAGACTATGGGCATGTGCATTAACTCTGCACCTTGGAGCGCTGGCCTCTTTCTCCTCTGATGTAGTGTTTCAAAATACGAAACCAACTTTTGAGGCGAATCATCCTCATCAGTCAGCTTGTCAGTAACTGGAAGATACACTAGCATATTTCAACCAGTTGAAATCAAACTGTTGAACCAAAACCTGTCAACCAGTTGTATTTTTCATGGCAAAATTGTTTTAAGGCCAATTAATTTTGCGGCAAAATGCTTCTGGAAAACATTGGACTCTGACACTTACCCCACGTTGCTGTGGGTGTAATAGGTATGAGTTATTTTTCACTGGAAAGATTTTGACTTCAAGAACAGTCAAAGGAAATTTTTTAGAAAGAAGGTAGTTATGTAGTAAATTTCTGAGAAACGAAAGAGAGAAAATATGTTTGCGGGTTTTTTAGTTTTATTAGGGGTTTTTTAATCGTGTGTGGTTCATTTGGTCAAACATGGAAGTATGCATGCTTGATATATTTTATTTAACATATTGACATTTGGGTTTTCTCTTTAACATAGATGATGTAGCCAAGCTTTATTGTGTTAATGGCCCTCTTGGGCCATTTTCTTCACTACTGCTTGCACTATACTTTATTTCTTATGCTTATGATGACCCTATCAGAGAAAGATTTTTATTCAAATTCTCAAGAGAGTTACCTGAAGCTTACAGAGGTAAAATAATTTTGCCCCAAGATACAGTTTATTTGTTGTGGTGGTGAAATACTGAAAACTGAGGTCATGTGAATACTGAGGTCATATTGCTCTGACCTCAAATCCATAATTTCTACATGATTGAATTGTCATTTTCTTTTAACTCCCTTTGAATCATATTAACTAGAGTCCAGTAGAAGGAATTAACTGTTAATTGGTTAATGGCTGCTGAGTGTTCATCTTTGCCTGATATGGTATTCTAGATCAATTTAGGTAGGCATTTGAAAGTCCTGGATTCAAATGCTAGCTTCCCCCTTATGAATGGTATGACTTCAGTCAAGTTATTATACAGCTTTGAGCTTTCATTTCCTGACCTAAAAAGTGGAAATAATCATACCTACCTTATGGAGTTGTTGGCAGAATTGAATAAGGGCGTATTTTTAACAAGTAAAGCTTTCCATTTTTGCTAATTGAAGACAGTAAGACCTTTTCTTTGTCTGGTTTGAAAAGCATATTTTTATATCATAGATTAATAGTCTAAGCTATGTCACAGCTTAAGGATTACATATAATATAGCTTCATAGATGTGAAGAGAAGAGAAGCCCCCAGCTCAATTTTTGGCTCCTCTTTTTATATGTTTTTTCTCCTCCTCCTGGGCCTGCCCTATGTAAAGTGGTCTAGCCAGGAGGATTGTTTGTTTTACCTGAGGTTCTCACTCTGGTCCTCAGACCTTCCTTTGTTCTATTTTTGCAGGCTTTTCCC
Organism: Cervus elaphus; assembly: GCF_910594005.1. NCBI lineage: Eukaryota > Metazoa > Chordata > Mammalia > Artiodactyla > Cervidae > Cervus > Cervus elaphus. Next base: position 45,592,963 of record NC_057843.1, on the reverse strand, counting down.
TTCTTCATCTTTTAGCCACCGCCATTTTGGACTCCTTTTTTCTCTTCTATCTACCTAACATTTCCCCCTCAAGAGATGGGAGGCCCAGTTCTTTGGGATTAGGGACATTGAGGTCTCTCTGGCTACTTCCTGCTGAACTGGGATGGCGAGGGGCATTGGACTTCCCTCTCTTGCTAGTCTCAAGCCTCAGAGTCCTTATTGCAGTGCCCATCTAAGGGTGAGTAATATTTTCCATGATCAGCTATAGTTTTATATATCCTTGTTAAACTGGCATTGCATGTTGTAGCCTGTTGACCTGTGCAGAGACAAAATGGGTTAGATAATTGATAATGCATGGAGCCATCATAAGCAGCATCAATAAGGTGATAACAAGGATTAGTAGGGGCATTAGCCAACTCAAAATTTCCCATCGCCAGAAGAATCCCCCAAAGAGAGATTATAGCCACCCCAAGAATTCTCCAGCTTGTTCTTTGAGATCCTGTAGGGTCTGAATGTTTTTCTTGAGGACTGCAAGACTTTCTTTAACTTAGTTGGAGGTATTTGCCCAGAAACAATAAGTCTCATTCAAGGTGGCTCAAGTCCCTCCTTCTTCAGGTATCAGGAGATCCATCCCCTGTCTGTTTTGGATTACAACCCCTGCCAAGCTGTGTTGGCTCTTTAGAGCTGTCCTGAGAAGTCTTATGCCCAGAGACTTAATTTTGGGGGCATTCATTAGAATGGCACTCATTTGTAGTCCTGAATAGATATCTGAGATCTCCCAGGGGCTCACAGGTGATTGAGTGTCCTTTTCTGTTTTCTTCCACATCTTGAATTGTGAGTAGTGAATCCAGGAGTCGTGTCCTGGTACCTTGACTGCTGTGGGGGTAGAAAGTATTACAGGGTAAGGGCCCTTCCATGTGGGCTGGAGTTGAACGTTTGGGGACCCATCTCTCTGAACTTTAATTAAGACGTGAATCCCTGGAGCATATAGCGGTGACTCTTTAGAATCTTTTGGGTTCTGGTTGACACCCCACAAGGGTTATGTCTTGTTGGGATTGCCCAATGGCCATGGTATAAGACCAGAGGGTCTGAGCCTCTGGATCTAGGAAGAAGTCATTGACATAAACAAAAGGTCTCCCATATAGCATCTCATAAGGGCTAAGACCAACCTGTTCCTTAGGGGTAGTATGGGTGCAGAGGAGAGCTATTGGTAAGGCCTCCTTCCATCCCAGGAAAGTCTCCTGGGTTATCTTTTTTATCACTGATTTTAAGAATTGGTTGGGTCTTTCTACTATTCTTGAAGATTGAGGCCTCCAGGCACAATGGAGATAATAAATAATTCCCACTGTCACTTTGTAATGACCTGGACAGACCAAATCTCAGAATGATTTCATGGAGCAGTTTTTTATCACCTCCTCAGCCTTCTCAGTCTGGGTGGGAAAGCCTTCAATCCATCCTGTGAATATATCTATCATGACTAATAGGTATTTATACCCTTGAGAAACTGGCATCTGGGTGAAGTCCATCTGCGAGTCCTATTCTGGGTAGGACCCTGGGCCAGCTGGGGTCTTCAGGCTCCTTGGGACTTGTTTAATTGGCAAGTGGGATAAGAGACCACTTGCCTTATAGTCATTTGGAGGCCTGTTCCTCTGAAGGACCTTTCTAGTAATCTTTGGAGGGTCTTTCCCCCTAAATGAGTGGTGGCATGTAAGGAGTTAACCAACTTCCACTGGAGGTTCCCAGGCAGAAAAAGGAGTCCCTCCTGAACCACCCCATGTGATCTTCTTGAAAGCCCTCATTCTTAGCCTTAAGAGTCTCACCTTCAGTATATGAAGGAGTTTCTGGCAAATTAGTCTGTGGAACTAAGGTGGCAATCCCTATTAAGTCATTGTTCTGTAATGCTGCTCTTTTAGCTGCCTGATTGGCTGCTTGGTTCCCTCGTGCCACTTCGGTGCTCCCTTTTTGCTGTACTTTACAGTGGGAGACTGAAACCTCAGCGGGCAGATGGACTGCCTCCAAGAGCCTAAGGATTTGATCACCATATTTGATTGGGGAACCTAGGGTGGTCAAGTGGCCTCTTTCTTTCCAAACAGCAGCATGTGCATGTAGCACCAGAAAGGCATACTTAGAGTCAGTGTAAATGGCTACTCTTTTTCCTTTTCCCAGCTCTAAAGCTTGGGTCAGGGCTATGAGCTTAACTAATTGGGCTAAAGTACCTGGTGGCAAAGGTTTAGCCTCTATGGTCTTGAAATTGGAGACTACTACATATCCAGTGCTTCTTTTTCCATCCAAGACAAAGCTGCTTCCATCAGTGTACCAGATTTCCTCAGTATTGGTCAGAGGATCTTCTGATAATCCCTCTCAGTTTTGTCCAGTGGTCCAAAGTTCTAAGCAAGAGTGAAAGGGGAAAGAGCCCTTGGGGGTAGGAAGGAGGGTGGCAGGGTTAGGAACCTCACAAGGGGATGTAGTCAGGCCTGGATTTTCCATCAGCACTACGTGATATCTGAGGATTCTTTGATCAGACATCCATAAATGGCTTCTCCCATTCAGGAGTTTTTTCACTTGGTGACTGGTAAAAATAGTTAATTTGCCCCCCAGAGAAATTTTTAAAGCTTTTTCTGTCAGTATGGCAATAGTTGGAAGATTTCAAAGGCAGGGAGAGATCTCTTCCCAATAAGGGAGTAGGACACTCAAGGACCACCAGAAACTGGTGGAAAAATATCTGTCCATCCCATCAACAAAGAAGTGCTTGGGTAAATCTTTTTGTAATTGTTTTTCCTGTAGCTCCCAAGATGGTACAGGTTTGGGGGGAGAAGGCTCTGAAGCAGGAGGTCAGGACAGAGTAGGCAGCCGCTGTGTCAACCGAGAAATTCTCGAATCTACTTGCCACATCCAGTTGCACCCTTGGCTCTAGCCCTATGATGGTTATCTGTGACAGGTGGGCATGCTGGAGTGGGCCACTTCAGTCCTGTTGAATCATTGTGAGGGAAGTCTTGGCACTTGGCCAGCACTTGAGGACAGAGTGCCTCCCGGTGTCCCAATTGATAGCATTTGTAGCAAGCCATTTTAGGAGACTTGTCACTAAGTTGGCCCAATGTCCTGCCTGTCTACAGGTTAGGCGTTTGCCTCCTGCCTTGTTCTTCAAGGATTCGCTTTGCCATAGGGCTCCCCTGGAGAGTGGCCAGCATCTGGGCATGCCTTATCTCTTCCCTTTTCTTCCTTTCCTGGGCCTTGGCCTCCCTTACCTGTTCTCTGTTATAAAAGGTATTGGTGGCTGTCTGGACCATCTCATCTAAAGAAGCAGCAGGGTCCTGCTACTGTAGCTGTTGTAATTTTATCCTGATGTCTGATGCACATTGGAATAGGAATTTGTCCTTTAAAATCACCTGTCCCTCATAAGAGTCTAAGTCCAGATTGGTAAACTTTGGGAGGGTCTCTTTTAGCCTTTCCAGAAAGGCAGTGGGGTTCTCACTGGACTCCTGAGTTATTGCTGAGACCCAGCACAGTCCCACAAGTAATAGGCTTCCTTCTATTTTCATGGGTGGACTTCCTTAGGGGTGAGTCTTTCTGAAGCTTATCCTACCCAATACTGTTGCAGCCTGAGAGCCAGGCGTCTCTGGATCAGGGTCTCAGATCCCCAGGCAGGCTGAGGTGTGACAGCCTCCTGGAGATTGAATCCCTGGGCAGGTTGAGGCATGTTGACCTCCTGGGACCCCTGAACTGATGGATCCCCGAGCAGGTTGAGGCGTGACAACCTTCCGAGGACCAGATCCCTAGGCAGGTCAAGGCAGGTCTGCCTCCTGGGACTCCCAGGATGGAGCTGGGCATCCCCAAGGTCTCCAGTATGACCAGCGCTGGGTAGGATTAAGGGGTTGTAACTTATTGCTGGCTTGTCTATTGCTGATGGGAATCGATACCATGATGTAAAGCAATTCAAGTCTGTGCCCTGAGACTGGGAACCTGGTAAAACAGCCATAAGCCTTATCCTTATTGCTCTGAGGGAATTAAGTCACTGATTTCCTCCCCTAGTCTTTCATCAGTTCAGTTCAGTTCAGTTCAGTCACTCAGTCGTGTCCAACTCTGTGACCCCATGAATCGCAGCACACCAGGCCTCCCTGTCCATCACCAACTCCCGGAGTTTACTCAAACTCACGTCCATGGAGTTGGTGATGCCATCCAGCCATCTCGTCTTCTGTCGTCCCCTTCTCCTCCTGCTCCCAATCCCTCCCAGCATCAGGGTCTTTTCCAATGAGCCAACTCTTTGTATGAGGTGGCCAAAGTATCGGAGTTTCAGCTTCAGCATTAGTCCTTCCAATGAACACCCAGGACTGATCTCCTTTAGGATGGACTGGTTGGATCTCCTTGCAGTCTAAGGGACTCTCAAGAGTCTTCTCCAGCACCACAGTTCAAAAGCATCAATTCTTCAGCACTCAGCCTTCTTCACAGTCCAATTCTCACATCCATACATGACCACTGGAAAAATCATAACCTTGACTAGACGGACCTTTGTTGGCAAAGTAATGTCTCTGCTTTTTAATAGGCTATGTAGCTTGGTCATAACTTTCCTTCCAAGGAGTAAGCGTCTTTTAATTTCATGGCTGCAATCACCATCTGCAGTGATTTTGGAGCCCCCAAAAAATAAAGTCTGACACTGTTTACACTGTTTCCCCATCTATTTGCCATGAAGTGATGGGATCAGATGCCATGATCTTAGTTTTCTGAATGTTGAGCTTTAAGCCAGCTTTTTCACTCTCCTTCACTGTCATCAAGAGGCTTTTTAGTTCCTCTTCACTTTCTGCCATAAGGGTGGTGTCATCTGCATATCTGAGGTTATTGATATTTCTCTTGGCAGTCTTGATTCCAGCTTGTGCTTCTTCCAGCCCATCGTTTCTCATGATGCACTCTGCATATAAGTTAAATAAGCAGGGTGACAGTATACAGCCTTGACGTACTCCTTTTCCTATTTGGAACCAGTCTGTTGTTCCATGTCCTGTTCTAACTGTTGCTTCCTGACCTGCATATAGGTTTCTCAAGAGGCAGGTCAGGTGGTTTGGTATTCCCATCTCTTTCAGAATTTTCCACAGTTTATTGTGATCCACACAGTCAAAGGCTTTGGCATAGTCAATAAAGCAGAAATAGATGTTTTTCTGGAACTCTCTTGCTTTTTCGATGATCCAGTGAATATTGGCATTTTGATCTCTGGTTCCTCTGTCTCTTCTAAATCAAGTCAAATTCAACTAAACCTTGATCCTCAATCTGCAAGCTAAATGACACACCCAGAGATGCAAGGACAGTTCCAAAGCACTATCAAAATACTAGAGGAGTGAGTGGTTCCCTAATTTTGGGGATGATACTCCCACTCATTAGCATATGAAATCACCCAGCTCAAATCACCCAAAAACCAACCACACCACATTCCATGGCCACTGCACTCTCCTCTGTGATGGCCCACACCCTGTGAGTGTGCTTTTCTCTGAATCCAAACAAATCCACCTCTTACCTATTGCTGTGTCTCTCACTGAATTTTTGCAATGAGACATGAGAGCCTAAACTTCATTAGGTCCTGAAGCCAGGCACATGGGTTTTGGCTGGGCTGAAGGACAGGAGGAAAAAGCAGTGGGAAAAACATGCTGAGGAATCCCCTTCATAACCTGCAGGAAAATCTGTTAAATACCTGACCTGTGCTCACAGTTTTCATTGGCCTGATCCTTGGCACAAAGATTAAGGACAGAAGAACCCCCACCCCCTTGGGCGACAGCTATTAAGGCACAGCAGAGCCTTTGGGACACCCTGGGGCACCTACTTCCGCTGCCACAAATCACAGGGGATTTGAGGAAACAAGAAATGAGAGGTTGTAAAGGAATTAAGATTTCGTCTTTCCAGCCATAGGAGCAAGGACTTCCTACCCCAACTGGAGGTCTTTTGGAACCTGAGACTGAGCCGCGTGAGCTTTCTGCCAAGTTTGTTTTTGCTGTCCCAGTTTCCAGCATGCTGGGCTTCTTGTCACTTCCCCTAAGCTGGGTTTTCTTTGCATCCAGCTTCACCATGGGAACTTTCGCCAAGTTGGGCTTCTGCTGTGCTTGGTCTCTGCCTCGCTGGGGCCAAGCCGAGGTTGTTTCAGCCAGGTTAAATCCAAGAAATGGCACCATAGATGTTGGGGGAATGTGTAATTTCCTCTGTTCTGTCTCACCACAGCAAAAATTTGAAGCAATAGATGGACCAGTGTTACAGCTCTGTGATACAGCTCAGTTTTATTTAGAAAACAAAGGAAAATACATCCTCGAGTCATGAGGGCGGGCTGACCCAAAAGACGTGAAGAGAGGAGAAACCCTCAGCTCAATTTTGGCTTCTCTTTTTGTATGTTTTTTCTCCTCCCTCTGAGCCTACCCTATATAAATTGGGCTAGCCAAGAGGGCTGTTTTTTTTACCAGAGGTTCTCACTCTGGTCCTCGGACCTTCCTTTGTTCTATTTTCATGGGCTTTTCCCTTCTTTGTCTTTTAGCTACCACCCTTTTGGATTCCTTTTTCCTATTCTACCTAACAGTACCAAGTGCAGAATTTTTTTGACAATCTGTCTTCAGTTTTTGCATGATTTAATTATTTCAGTTTCAACAATCTGTGTCCTCTTCACTTAGATATTTGCTTACTAAACAACTTGATTCCTCCTATTCATGAAAGAATAACTAAAACTAGCATCTCTAACCCAATTCCTTTATTACTTACTATCCACCCTCAAATATTGTCACTTAAGCAGTAGGCCATCACAGATATATAGTTCTTATTTCCTGGCATACTTAAAAGCAATAATGATGTAGCAAAACATTTCTAGGCTAATAGCTTGGCTAATTACTGAACTTTGATCAGAGTTTTAAGTTTCTGGAAAAAATATGTATTAATGGAAAATCAGGATGACTTTTCTTTGACTTATAGATTTTAATTGATATTCTTTTTGTAGTGTAATAAGATTCCTTAGAGGATGCCCTTGTTTTAATTTTATCTTGCTCTAACAAGAGTTGGGCAAATGATACTATCTATATGTTCAAGTGACTATAGGATAGAAAATAGTAGAAAGTCACATCTTTTCAAATTGAGAGCTATAGCCTTTAAAACTTTTTGAAATGGACAGTAATACTTTTTAAAGATGTTTAGATAACACTGTAGACACATTTATGGTAACTTGCCTCTGATTTTTTTAAAGTTGTGATACTTTGCTATTTTGTTTAACAAAGTATTCTTTGCCTTCCGAACTGTAACATTTGTTAGCTCAGAAAACCAAAATGTTCCCTCAGCATTGTGTAGGTGTTATGCTTTTTGTTGATAATTTACTGTTTTTAAATCTTCTGTTAATATTTGGAAAATAAACCTGAAGTCTAAGAAAGTCAGTATGTATCCAGTATGAATTACTGCAGTCAAGGAAGCCCTCACTAATTTTTGTGTGTGGGAAGCAGGCAGACATGTAATATTTTTATTACATATAAAAAGGCATTAAATATTTAATCAAGTATACTTTATGGAAATTATACTGGACTTTGATATTCTTGGACACAATTGTCATAGAAACTTCTTTGTATGATGAGCACTTTCAAGTGATTTTGTCTTAGACAGTAATTGTCATGAAGATGCCTATTATGACATCAAGCTGTGATCATTTTTCTTTCCAAAGCAATTTGGAATGCATATACATATGATATCTAGCATTCTTTTATAAGGGTTTGCAAATTTTCAAGAGGGTAACATTTTTCTGATCCTATATGAAAAATAAGTCTACAAGTTTCTTAAGAATCCTGAAGAATGCTTATAGCAAGTCTTCTTAAGTACAATGATGAGTAATTTAGAAATATAAGTACGTTTTTGTCTTTCTCATGACTTGAAAAGCATTTAATAATACAATCATATGGGATTATATGGATTGCAGCTGAATCACAATCAGTTCTTCTCATTTAAATATTTAAGAGTGCAAGAAGTTCAATTTGCTTTAAAAAAGTAGATTAAAAGACTAGGCTATTAATAATTATGGTTGGTATTTACTGATCAGTTACTATGTATCTGCTGTAGTGATGAGGTGAAAACAATGATGTAGATACTGGTAGTATACTCATATTCTGTATAAAGAAACAAAAGCTTAAAATATAATGATTTGCCCAACTCTGATAGCAGTATTCAAACCAGGATCTGTCTCCAGAATTCAGGATCTCAATTAGGACACATGATGGTCTTTCCTGAACTCCCAATGTACCTGAACTAACAAACATCAACCTAGGGTTGTCCATTAAAGAAGAGAACCCCAACATACAGTCTGGTTACTAGAATATGACAATTTATTGATTAATTTAGAACAATGGCTTTCATCTCTTACTTTGTATTATAATTATTGGGGGAATTTTAAAACATCTTGAGATTCTGATTTAATTGGTCTTGGATGGGACCTGGACACTGGTATTTTTTTAAATTGCTCTATAGTTAATGTTAGTGTATAGCCAGGATATTGATGCATTTATTTAGAGCAAACTATGTCTTATAAGACAATAGCATTCAATGGAAATATTTCAAGTTTATTTCTAATTTAATTTTTAATATATGTGAACTATTAAATAATTAAAGCATATTTTATAACAGATATATTAGCTGCAAATGCTTAATCCCAGAATAAGCCAAGCTTGTTTTAGTCTCAGGGTCTTTGCAATTTGCCTACAATACCTTGAAGATTTGCCTGGATGGTTTCTTCTTTTTATTAATGTTTCTACTCTGATGTTCCTTTAGAGAGACTGTCTATGAGTGTCCCCCAAAATACACCTGAAATTTTTTATCACATTGTTTTTAAAGGTTTTCTTTGAAACACTTCTAATTTCCTGAAATTATCTTATTTTCAGTTGTTTTTTATTGATATCCTTGAAAAATGCGAACAGACGTTTTCTCTGACTTAACATGTGTCTATCCCTAGCACACGGAGTGAAGTTTGGCACGTAGTAAATGCTCAGTAAATGTCTGTTGAGTGAATGAATGAACAGCAAAAATTTAGCATAGATTTTTGGATAGTGCATCTGCTTATAAACTAAGCTGACTCTCCCAACTTCGAACACAATTTCTGTGTAAAGTATTGCCTAGATAATTGAGAAAAGAATACACCCAGTACACAGTAGAGGTATTCTGAATTCAGTTTAAAATAAAGGTGAATTTGACCCAAATCGTAGCTGAGTTTGTGACTCTTATTTGAGGATAAACCTATGTTTCTGGAGGATGCCAGTCGTGTTTTACAACAAATTGCTATCTCCAGTTGTAGCAAGGCGAATTTTTTAGACTATACAGCAAAAAAACAAAAAAAGTCTAAGGTGGTTCTTTTCCTGTGTGTCATTAGTAACACTGGATATGATTTTATAAGTCTATACCATTTTGAAGTGAATCATGATTTTGAATTCTAGACTGTATCATCCTTTGATAACAATGCTTTTCAACTTTGGTACAATATTCTTTGGATAAAGTAAAACTATTGGGGAAAAACTGAGTTTCTAAAAATGGGAAGTTGAATAACAGGGAGTAATTAAAATAACACATACTGCTTGGGCTTTATCTGCTTTTTTAGAATGGCAGTTCCTAGAAAACTCCAAAGCCAGGTATAGGTGCCTAGAATAATGTAAAAGAAAGCTCACATCTTCAGTAAAATTGGCTTAGTGCTTAATGTGACATGGGGAAGTTTTCTTTAGTTAAGATTGTTTTGAAAGAGAGAGAAGTCAGTTGGGTTTCATCCTGTGCAAGTATATTTTGACCAGCTGCCGATTGAAGTTTGTTAGCTTCCAGTATAGCAATAACTTAAAAATCTTTAAGTGTGAAGAAGATTTACATATCATTTGTTCAATCACTTTGTTTTACTTCAAGGAAATTGGAGCCCAAATAGAAGTGAATCTGGAACTCTGTCTTCCCTCAGTAATTGCAATGTAGCTATATGAACTGCCTTTTCAGCAAATGTAGTGAATGGTTTACATCTTTTGATGTTTTTTCAAGAAGTGTTTTTGCTTTGTGCTTGTAAAGACTAAAAATGTATGTTTTGAATATAATAAGTGTGTATGTATAATATAAATGCAAAATATCACTGGATAAGAGACCTAAGGCATTAACAATAATTTGAAATGCCAATTTGAAGGAAAAGTTTTTCTGTGAATTTATCTAAAATAGAATAACCTTTATTTGGAAAATTCAAGAATAATAAGCTCCAAAGTTGTGGTTGTTGTTTTTGCTGTTTAAGACCTGAACTTTGCCACTGCAACTCCCCTCAGGTTCACTCTCACAGTGCCAAACTAAATATACTCCTGGTGTTTTATGACCTTGGCCTTATAGAAAAATGGCTTCATAAGCCTGAAATTGTAAAACATTAAAGGAATTTGATCAAAAATATTCTATTCGACTATGTGGAAGTAAGTAAGGTTGCTAAGTTACAAGAAAAAATGAAGATGCTCACTATACTTTGGCTTCTATTTTAGGGATATAGAATTCCAACTCCTGTGGGAATGTAGTTAAAACGCACAGACTTCAGAGTCAGGCTAACAGAGTACTAGTCTCAGTACTGCTCATGAACTAGGGCCCTCAGGCAAGTGACAGGATATCCCTGGCCCTCCTTTGGCTCCTGCAAAATAACCCTGATAAAAGTACAGTGGAGTGAACTGAACAGGGGTGGGTCCCAAGGCACCAGTGTTAAGGGATTACAAACATTTTCAAACTTGAAATTTTAATGGTGCCGTTTAAAATTGTCATATTTGCATATTGACAGCTTAGTACGTAATTCGCAAGAAAGAATATTTAAAACAGGAAGCTACCTTGTGACAAGTGTTGTTACTGATACTCACACCTGAGACACATTACCAAGATGATCGATGGTTCTCCCATTCTCTAGGCTCAGGATTTATTGCCAATGACTGCTCTGACAATGCCAGCTTCGCAAGGGTGTAGCTGTTTCTCAGGCCTCTAGGTTTAATATTATGCTGATTTTATCACCCTGCTATCTCTTTTACTCGACTTTCTGTAGAGTAAGGTCCCTGCACCGTTGTTTTATTCTTTGTGTCTATGAAGCAAGTGCCTGATGTAAGTCCTCTTTAAAGAGTTCAAATGGTATTAATTTTATTCTATTTTCTGTATAACTTTAAGTGAATGTACACAGTTATCTAAAAGTTACTTAACTGGGGATCTTGTCATTTTGAGAGCTCTAATCTGTGTCCTAATAGGAAAGATGAGCTGTTAAAGGAGAGTTCATTATTAATAACTCTACTTCCTATGATTTCAGTTTTCTTGGGCAGTAGTAAGGCCAGGAAGAGCCAGTGGTGATCACTCTAGTGGGAAGACAGACTATATATCTATATATTATCTCCTGCTGGTTCTCCCCTCTGTGTTTCCAGTTTTGGAAATATAATAGTTTGAAATTAAAAATTAAAATTCTCCCTTGTTTATATTATTTTAATTGGACATCAGTAATCCAGTTTACTGGAAAATAGAACTTTTGGAGGGGGCAGTTAGGGTTATGGGGATGGTCAAAGGTGTATTTGCTCTCCTATTTAAATATTTACTTGAGGTTGAAGCCTTTTAATAATGACTTACTCACATAAGTACAGTACTAATTGTAAAGAAATTTGTCAGTTCAAGTCCTGAGCACCAAGGTACAAGGCAACTAATATTCAGTTCTTTTTTTGAGAATCCATAGCATTTACCCTCTAAAGTGACTTGGATTTTAGCTGTGGCCTTGACTTGAGAAATAAATCTCCAAGTTACTATGCAGTAAACTTCAGAATCATTTCTCTTATTGTTTATAGCAGGGCAAGCTGAAAGTTATAAAATTTTTATCAACAAGGAGTTCACAGTTTTATGTCTGATTAAGGACATGTACTTCTGATTATTTATAATATGTGTCCAGATTTTAAAAACCTGCATTATCATAAAATCAGCTATGATGTATAAATTGATTGAAAAACAAGCCATAGTTCTTGTACCTCTTTTGAAAGAAAAGACATATATCATAGCATGGTTTTTATAATATACATTTTTCATTTGTTGATGGCAGATAGTTAAAGCAAAAATCTCAAAACCATCATACGAAAGCTTTACGCATAATTAGTAATGGAAACATGATTGTCTTTCAACCTTTTTTTTTTTCCATTGGGAGCCCATTCTATATTAGTGTGTATAGAATTGCCTTATACTTTTTAAGAGCTACTAAATATCTTTTTATTTGGATTTATATAATGTGGTTAACCATTCTCCTGTGGATAGAAATTTATACTGTTTCCAAACTTTTGCTGCTATAAACAATGATGCAAAGAATGTCTGTGTCCATGTCATTGAGCTTTTGGGTACTCAATACTCTGCGGAGTAAATACCTAGCAGTAAAATTGCTGGGTCCTAGAGTCTGTATATTTTTTTTATTTTTGATAAAGATAGCCAAAATGTCTATTTATTTACACCCTTACCAGAGGTTTGAGAAGATACATAATTCTTCACATCAAACTTTTAAATCTGTACCAGTCCTGATAGGTGAAAAAATGGTATTTGAACACTTTTAATTTACACAGCTCTTCTTACAAATAAGAGCATTTGAAGTTATTTATATTTTATTTTCTATGAACTCTCTGTATTTTATGTTCTTTTTGTTCAATCTTAGACTGTTCCTCCTTTTCTGATTTGTGTAAACACTTTCTATATTGGAAAACTATGCCTTGGTGATCAGATTTGCAAATATTAATTTTCCTTATTTGCCATTTATCTCGAGGCATCTTAGTGATATGCTTTACCATGAAGAAAATTCAGTTTTTTTAACCTATTCAATTTATGAATTTTTTTTAAATTTATTTTTATTATTTGGAGGCTAATTACTTTACTTTATGACTTCTCCCCACACAACACATGCACACCCCCTCCCTTCTTCCCTTCCTCTCCTTCTTCCTCTACCTCTTCCCCTCTTTCTTTCTCTTGCTTGTAGGATTTTATCTGGAATTTATTTTGGTATGAGAGATATCCAACCTTAGATTTTCCTAAATGATTTCCCAGTTGTCTAAATGTTTAATCTAGTTCTTCTACATGCCACTTACGTCATAAAGTTCCACATTTAATGTCTAGACTCTATTCTGTTCCATTGATCTTTTTATGAACAGAACCACAATATTTTAATAGCAGTAGACATAATAAAACTAGTGTTCATTATACCCCCTCTTCATTAGAATTCTTTTCTAAAAATTTCCCTTTTGTACACATTTATTTTCCATGTAAACTAAATAAACAGCTTGTCACAGGTCTAAAAAATATGTTGCAATTGTTTTTAAGATCTGTGCATCTGTTTTCTTAAGTGTTATTCATTTGTGAATTTAGTGAGAGGCTATTTAATTGGATTTTGGCATCCATATTATACTGACTTTATACAGATAACTTGAAAGAGTTTATTGTTTTTAATGCTTTGGAACTGTTTCAGTAATATTGGAGGTATCTTTACTTTAAAATTTGGTATGGTATCAGAGCTATTTACATAATCCTTATAGATTTTTTTTTTTGTTTCCTGGGAATATCTGAGACTTGTGCTTGAAGGTATAACAGAGGGAAGAGGAATCGCTTTTCTAATGTTTCTTCAATTTTATTTTCACCATTTAGGCTATTTATATATTCTGCTTATATAAAGACTTTATTTTTTAGAGCAGTTTTAACTTTACAGTCAGATCAAGAGGATGGTATAGAAACCCTCTGCTCTCATATGCATAATGGACTCACCTGTTAACAATATCATTCACCAGAATGGTACATTTGTTTTCACTGAGGATGAAGCAACATCATCACCCCAAATCCATACTTTACGTAGGGTTCTTGGTTTTGTATGTTCCAGTGGGTTTGGACAAATGTATAATGACATGTATTCATCATTATAATATCATATAGAGTATTTTTACTGTCCCCAAATTCTCTGTACTCCACCTATTTATTTCTTATCCCTCTAGCTCTGTTTTTGTAAATTATATTTTCCTAGTTAACCATGCATTTCATATAGAAGTTCAAATTCATTTTCAAATTGCTGAAAATATTAGCAGTATCTTATTTCTTTTAATTTCCTCTTTTGTGATTATTTTCCCTTTCACTGTGTGTGTGTGTATGTGTGCATGTCTCTGCAAAAATACCACTTTTCCTTGGTTGTGTTTATTGTTTATTCAATTGTGTTTTTTATTTAAAGACTCATTTCTTATATTTTAAATTAATTCTATAATATTTCCATATACTAATTATTTGTTTTTCATTTCTCTTTACTTTTTTTTTCTTTTTGTATTGCTTAGTTTCATTTTCCTCTCCTGTTTCAAAGTTTTTGTGTAGACTGTTTATTATTCAGTAATTTTCTTTTTCATTATTACATAAATTTTTTAAGACTGAATTTGTTCCTAAACAAACTTTATCTATTTTGTATCATTATTAAGACAAATTTTATTATCTGTGTTTGCTAAGTATTCCATAATTTTTAAAATTTATTTCTTCTAACTCACATGTATCTGTACTAATTATATTTTGGGGAGATTTATTGAGGTTTTTTAAATGGCCTAATACTTGTTCCTTTGTGATTATTTTTACTTCAACAGAAGTTTTTTGTTTGTATAAAGATTATAGAAATTTATATCAATTACCTTGATAAATTTGACCCTTAGGTGTAAGAAGACCTAGTTTATTTCTGGTCTACTTGATCTTTTGTTAGTGGGGGAAAAGGAATTCAAATTCTCTATCACTAATGTGATTCTATCTATATTCTCATTGTGTTTCCTGTAGCTTTTGCTTTATGAATTTTAATGTAATTATATTCACAGATGTTATAACTGGTAAACCTTCAGTGGCTTGAAATCATCATTGAATGCCTTCTTTTTTTTTTTTATTTAATGTTTATAGCCCAGAATTTAATCTGTTTGGTATTAGTTCATAAACCCTTAAACTCCCTTTGTTTACATTTCCTTAAATACTTTCACTTACCCTTTGATTTTTCAACCATCCTTAATCACCTTGTTTTAAGTGTTTAAGGTGTATCTCAGGTATTGCATATAGTTGTTTTGCTTTCAAGAATATCCATCTTTCATTATACCCTGAGGAAACCAGGATTGAAAAAGACATGTATCCCATTGTTCATTGCAGCACTATTTATAATAGCTAGAACATGGAACCAACCTAGATGCCCATTGACAGATGAATGGATAAAGAAGGTGTGGTATATATACACAGTGGAGTATTACCCAGCCATAAAAAGGAACACATTTGAGTCAGTTCTAATGAGGTGGATGAACCTAGAACCTATTATACAGAGTGAAGTGAGTCAGAAAGAGAAAGATAAATATTATATTCTAATACACATATATGGAATCTAGAAAAATGGTTCTGAAGTATTTATTTACTGGGCAGCAGTTGAGAAACAGACAGAGAGAATGGATTTGTAGACATGGGGAGAGGGGAGGAAAGGGTGAGATGTATGGAAAGAGTAACATGGAAACTTACATTACCATATGCCAAATAGATAGCCAATGGGAATTTGCTGTGTGGCTCAGGAAAGTCAAACAGGGCTCTGTATCAACCTAGAGGAGTGGGATGGAGAGGGAGATGGGAGGGAGGTTCAAAAGGGAGGGGATATTTGTATACCTATGGTTGAGTCATGTTAAGGTTTGACAGAAAACAACAGAATTCTGTAAAGCAATTATCCTTCAATAAAAAAATAAATTAAAAAAGAATATCTTTCAATAGATAAGGAAATTCTTTTTACAATTATGTATAATGACCAGTTTAGCATTCTAAATTTTGCCATTATATTTAGTACTATATGTACTCCTGTTTCTTTAGACAATTTATTGGCTCTCTCCTATATGTGGTATTTAAATAGATATACTTTCATTTTGTCTCACTTTCCTTCCCTCATGACCTTCCCTTCACAATTTTGGGGAATTACATTTTTTACTAGTCCTGAAATTTAAATTATATCTTTGAATAGCTCTCTCTATTTGATTTATCACCTATATATGATACCTTTTTGAATCTCCAGTGCTAAAAAAGAGAGAATGTCAGCATACATCCACTACCATCTGCTTCTTTGTCATTTAAATTTTGGTAGTTATATTATTTCTATGTTTCATATTTCTTTTACCGTAATGGCCACAGGGTTGCATTTTTTTCTTTATCCTAGAATCAGATGGCTCCAGTAGCCTCTCTAATTTGCTGTCTTACTCCATTTTCCTCTTTTTCAGATGAAACTTAGCCTCTAATTTTCGAGAAATTTCAAACTCCTTCAAGAAAACTTTCTTGGAACAATATTCTCTGAGTACTTATATGTTCAAAAATGTTTTTCTGTGGCTTTTATACTCAAATGATTGTTTAACTGGGTATAAAATTCTTGGTTCATGCTTTTCCTAAGATCTTCCCAGGCATCACTCACTATGTGCTAGTTATATACTATATGCTAGTTATATACTGTATGCTATATGCTAGTTATCTGCTCTGGAGAATTATGTGAACAATTGACAGAAGAACAAGAGAGGAGATTTTTAAAAATCATAAAATCTATAATAAATTCCCCCTATAGCGAAGCATTTCAAAACAACATCCAATAGACCTCAGTTGTATCTAAAATCATTATTGTAGCATATCATGTGATGATGATATATATAACCATGTCCCAGGGTGTTAAGAAAAGTGTAAATTGCTTTCAGTGTTAAAATTCAAGAAAATGTAAATTTGTTTACAAATATCTTTCCACTAATTAAAAAGTCTAATATTTTAAACATCTTGCAATTTTAGGTAATTAAAAAGTTTGGTTCTCTGACGTTTATTTCTTAAAGACTTAAGGAAAATATGATTCTTCTCCTATAGCAGTTCTCAGTGGGAGAACACGTATGTCATATTTACTGGAGAAGATTTTTAAACAGATGATTATACCACTTTTTCCCTGCCATTTTCATTTGAAAATTTGTAATTTTGTACAAAATGAAATATGATAGTGAGAAGCAGATGGGAACATCGTTGGACCAAATTTTTCAAAGCAGGCTTCTTGATGAAGTGACTCTTGAGCTGGATAGATTTATGTCAAGGTAGAGGAAGAGGGAGATTATTTGTAGATTCTGGAAAAGGATATGTTGGTCAGAAAGTGCCACATAATTAGTACCACTTGTAAGGCCCCTATTTATAGTGTTGCTGCTTTTTCTTATTGATCTAATATATGAGTTGTGCACCTGCCTTTGTCCAGAGGCAGCATTTTCTATGTCTGAGAATATGAATCAGCAGGGCTGACAGCAAATGAAGTTTTTTTTTTTTCCATCAGTTATGTGATTAGAGCACTTCAAACAGGATAAATTCCAAAATGCTGTCTTAACCTGATTTCCATTCAGACTGGAGATTGGTTTAAAAGAATCACTGAATGATTCTCAGTCTAGATCTCTTGAGAGTTTCTGTCAAGTATGGGTCTAGGACTTCAGAGAAGCTCTGAGAAAAAGTTTTCTTATGAGAAAAAACAGTCGGATTTGCTTTCCGTTAACTGCTCAGCACAATTTTTATTGCTCTGGGTATGTGGGGTGTGTTAGGGGAAATATTTAATGACAGATGTGCATGTTTTCTTTTAATATTAAAGAAAAATAGTTACCTAAACCTTGGCATATTTATATTTTAGTAGTTCCTGTGGGGAAATTATGTTCTAAAGGTTCCAAGATCTGTGTTAAACACATGGAGATTTTAAAACAGGAGCAAATTAACCCATGCCTTTCAGCACACTCAGAATCTTTACAGTAATTTCTAGTCTTTTCTGTTTCCTAAGATATAGTTAAAGATATTTTATATTCTTTCTGTAAAGAGAGTGCAGAGAAAAAGAGAGTGAGCCGGGCAGTCAAGCAAGAAAAGGGAAATTTATTAGAGGGAAAAGAGAGAGTGACTGGCTCTTAAGGAGAACTAGTATCCTTCCTTTCTGACAGGGTCCTTCTTATACCCCACCGCTGAAAAATTCTCTGAAGGGATGGTTAATTTTTAGTCTGTAATTGAGTCCTGTGGTCACGTAGCGGGAGGTCTGAAATCTGGTGGCCTTGCAGCTTTGAGAAGATAGGTGCCAGTGAGAAAACGGAATACCATCTGGGCAATTTGGTCAGTCTTACAGATCACAGTGATTTTATTCTTTGTGAGGTCGACATAATGAGCCATCTTATCAATGAGACCCCATGTGGGCCCTATCACTTTCGTTCTTTATTCAACACACATTTGTTGAGCATTGTGAATTGGGGAAACAGAGGTTTATAAAATACCTCCCGTACATTCCAAGAATCCATGGAAGCAGTTGTCTACAGACACCAAATCCACAGGAACTTTGGGAAGTACATAGAACTAAGTGGGAGCTCTGTGCTGTGTTTGGCATTTCCTGGTCTCAGGGCTCCTTAAGCATCCAGCTTCTATTGCTCAAAGTTTGTGGCCTCCCTGTGTATATCATTAATAAGTCAGGCCTGTGGTGTGTCCTTCTCATTGCCTATTTACCTTCTAATCAGTTCTTACTCAATATAAGAAAATGTAAAAGTTGTCATTTATACTAGAGTAGTTTATGAAGTGTTTTTAATCCTAGGATTTGTGGACAGAGGAATTGCATCTCTGAGCTTTATTAACTATGTGACATTAGGCTCTTAATCCGATCTGTAAAACAGAAATAGTATGAAGGATCCTTAAGAAGACTAAATGAGGTAATGTAAGTCAAGGACTTTGCAAAGGGCCTGACATATGATAACTGTCAATAATTATGTGTATGTGGCATATATTCCTCTCACAATGACTGTTTTTAATAAATTGTGAAATCCTTAAAGGCAGGAAGCAAGTCCACTCAGTTTTTTTGAGGATTGGAGACAGTCTGTTCCATGAGATAGTAATGGAACAAATGTCTGTTCAATGAGGGAATGTTAATAAATTATGCTGCTTAGATCTTCAAGAGAAAGCATGTTCTTTCACGGTTCCAAGGACTTGGGCTTGCCTTATTTCTTATAACCAGCAGTGTCAGCTAGAGTACACATTAAGTTGGGTGCTGAGTTTGAAAGACCAACCTAGACAGCATATTAAAAAGCAGCATTACTTTGCCAACAAAGGTCCGTCTAGTCAAGGCTGTGGTTTTTCCAGTGGTCATGTATGGATGTGAGAGTTGGACTGTGAAGAAAGCTGAGCACTGAAGAAATGATGCTTTTGAACTGTGGTGTTGGAGAAGACTCTTGAGAGTCCCTTGGACTGCAAGGACCTCCAACCAGTCCATCCTAAAGGAGATCAGTCCTGGGTGTTCATTGGAAGGACTGATGTTGAAGCTGAAACTCCAATACTTTGGCCACCTGATGCGAAGAGCTGACTCATTTGAAAAGACCCTGATGCTGGGAAAGATTGAGGGCAGGAGGAAAAGGGGATGACAGAGGATGAGATGGTTGGATGGCATCACCAACACAATGGACATGGGTTTGGGTGGACTCCGGGAGTTGATGATGGACAGGGAGACCTGGCATGCTGTAGTTCATGGGGTCGCAAAGAGTCGGACATGACTGAGCGACTGAACTGAACTGAACTGAGTTTGAAAGACCTAGGGTTGATATTATTGTATCATTGTGTAGATTATAAAAGAAAAATGCATAGAATTATAAAAGAAGAAAAAGGAACTTATCTATAGGTGACTGATGATGCATCCACCTCAGTGAGGCTATTTAACATTTATAAAAAAATGGATCAATATATCTCGACACTTTCAGGAGCACTACAACCTATTGATAAACAAATGGAACAGGATGAAAACACATGTAACCATACTTAAAAAGATTCAGTTATTTTAAACGATATATATACAATAATTCTGTCTGTTCATTTACCCATATATCCATTTAGCAATTGATTATTTTTATACTTAATCTATAGAAGAGGCTGTCTATCTACCATTCATTCATATGGCTATTTATTACCCTCTCTCCATCTTTGTAAACATAAAAAAAAAATTCTGAGGATACAAACTAAACTGATAAAAACAAATATGCTGGATGTTGGAGTGGACAAGGGAAATTTTTTCTCTTGTTTTGAGAAAAAGTCTCGAGACTTTATAACGTCTCATAAGGAGAATCCTTCAATGAATTTTGTGTTTGTAAGCTCTATTTAGTAATTAAACAGAAAGCCCATGACACTATCTCCTTGTTGAAAGTATAGTATCCCATGTCAGAAGATGCTTTGCCTGTGTTCTCTTCTAAGAGTTTTATGGTATTGTGCTTAAGCCTTAAATTTATTTTGAGTTTATTTTTATGTATGGTATGAGAGTGTGTTCTGACTTCACTGATTTACATGTGACTGTCTTACTTGCCTGACACCACTTGCTAAAGAGACTGTCTTTTCCCCATTGTATATTTTTGTCTCCTTTGTGGAAGATTAATTGACCATAGATGTGTGGGTTTATTTCTTGACTCTGTATTCTGTTCCATTGATCCATATGTCTATTTTTGTGCCAATATCATGCTCTTTTGATTACTGTAGCTTTGGAGTATTGTCTGAAGTCCTGATTTGTTCTTTTTCCTCAGGATTGCTTTGGCAATTCTGGGTCCTTTATGACTCCATATAAATTTTTAGGATTATTTGTTCTATTTCTGTGAAAAATGTCATGGGTAATTTGATAGGGATTGAATTAAATCTGTCGATTGCTTTGGGTAGTATAGTCATTTTAACAATACTAATTCTTCCTCTATTAGAAAACTTTAATTTGAAGTTTAAATTTCCCATATTTTAAGACACGCTTCTTTCAATTTTTTTGGTATATTACTTTTAATAATATATTAATAGTGGTATACTTTTCTTATTTGATTACACAAAACTAAGTTTAGAATCCTACATGAAAAAAATAGACTTTGGGATGTTTGTTTTGTCCATTCTTTATATTATGTCTATTTTCTTTCCCCAGAAACAGAATTTTTTTTTTTCTGCAGTGTACCTCAAGGCTTCATATCAGTTTGCTAGGGCTCTCAAAGTTCTCTGAGTAGACATAATCTAGTGATTTACCACTTTCTTACTTATAATACTCTATAGAGTATTCTTGCTTTCCTCATAGCTCAGTTGGTAAAGAATCTGCCTGTAATTCAGGAGACCCCAGTTCAATTCCTGGGCTTGGAAAATCTTCTAGAGAAGGGATAGGCTACCCACTCCAGTATTCTCGGGCTTCCCCTGTGGCTCAGGGGGTAAAGAATCCACCTGCAATGCAGGAGACCTGGGTTCAATCCCTGGGTTGGGAAGATCCCTTGGAGAGGGGAAAGACTACCCACTCTAGTATTCTGGCCTGGAGAATTCCATGGACTGTGTAGTCCATGGGGTCACAAAGAGTCTGACACGACTGAGAGACTTATTTTATTTTATAGAGTATTCCAGAATCCATTCTCAAAGTCCCGTATCTTAAGGAACCTACACCTCTTACTGGAAAAGAGGAAGGAATAGTGGAAGTCCTTACCTAAAGGCCCACATTCAATCATTCATCTGTTGTTATTCTCCGCTGGTGTGTATCAGCTATGCGGAAGTTGTGCTATCAGATTTTCAAATGGAGTTCTATCTAGTATCTAAGATAGCATGTATATTTTCTCACATTTCCATGTCCTTTTTGACTTCACAATAGTCTGAAGGATATGTGATCCTTGATTCTTTGCTCTTCATTATAATTACAATTTTAAGCAGCTTTTCTAGTTTCTCTAAGAATAATAATCAAAACTGTGATTTGTGATTTGCTATAAAGTATTTTTTTGTTGTTGGACAATTAGCTAATGGATATTTATGAAAACAAATAATTTTATCTTATTACAATGTTTTAAATAAATAATTTACATATTCCTGGTAATATAGCTATTTGAAATACAAAGAGTATAAACCTGGGTTGTCATGGATACATACGTGTAGAAGTTTAGTCCATAAATTTATTACAAAATTGACTGTTTTCAGTATGTAAACTAGTGTAACCAAAAAACCACTATTGTAATGAGATTCATTTTCTTTTTCACCAAGGTTATTGCATTAAGCATACTGCTCCTTAATTGTGTGTGTGTGTTTTCCTCTAAAGACATTATGTTGCTAAAGGGCACCGTTTAAACTGTGTGTCAAAATGACTGATCAGTAGTTTGGGTTGACTTTTGCTACCTTTCCTTTCTCTTGCTGATATGTCAAGTCAGGTCTGTATAAAACCCAAAGAATAATGCTTATTATAATGTGTTAGGTCAACCACTGGGGAGCTCATAGAAATTTAATTGACCCAAACAGGGAAAAAAGTAAAACCCTTGCTCCTCCAAAAAAGTCCCCAAATTTCACTGTGCTCTGCTTTTCAAGGATACAATAGCAATTACTAAAAACAGACTAGAAGCAAAAAACAAATTGATACCTAAGAAAGTAGGGGAAAGAGAATATGAATATGTCAGTGGAACCAGATATAGGTCAGGTTGCCCATGAGCAAAGAGTTAGATAAAAATAATTGGATTTACATGAATTTTACATGTAAATCCATGGCTGATTCATGTCAATGTATGGCAAAAACCACTACAATATTGTAAAGTAATTAGCCTCCAACTAAAAAAAGTAAATGGAAAAAAAAAAATTGGAAACAGATTTTTAGTTTGTTTGAATAGGCCAAGATTGGATAAGACTAAAATTAAAGTGATCAGATGAGACTTTTTAAGGTAACTTTCTTGGATAAAACACGTTGTTCCTGGGTACACAGATTTGAAAATCATGAACCTTATTAAATTTGGAACTCTTACTCATTTTTGTGTTTTTTCTTTCCCACAAGGTTGGCCATAAAGTAAGGGATATTTTGCTAAAACAGAGAAAACATACATTTTGTTTGAGAACTGAAAAATATAAAAGGAAGTTTAGAATGTATATTTTTTTCTTAGTATATATATTTTATTGAAGTATAGTTGACTTACAGTGTTTCAGGTGCACAGCATTTGATTCATTAATCAATTCAGTTCAGTTCAGTCCCTCAGCCATGTCCGACTCTTTGCGACCCCATGAACTGCAGCATGCCAGGCCTCTCTGTCCATCACCAACTCTCAGAGTTTACCCAAATTCATATCCATTGAGTTGGTAATGCCATCCAACCACCTCATTCTCTGTCATCCCCTTCTCCTCCTGCCCTCAGTCTTTCCCAGTATCAGGGTCTTTTACAATGAGTCAGCTGTTTGCATCAGGTGGCCAAAGTATTGGAGTTTCAGCTTCAACATCAGTCCTTCCAATGAACACCCAGGACTGATCTCCTTTAGGATGGACTGGTTGGAGGTCCTTGCAGTCCAAGGGACTCTCAAGAGTCTTCTCCAACACCTCAGTTCAAAAGCATCAATTCTTCTGTGCTCAGCTTTCTTTACAGTGCAACTCTCACATCCATACATGACCACTGGAAAAATCATAACCTTGACTAGATGGACTTTTGTTGGCAAAGTAATGTCTCTGCTTTTTAATATGCTATCTAGGTTGGTCATAGCTTTCCTTCCAAGGAGTAAGTATCTTTTAATTTCATGGCTGCAATCACCATCTGCAGTGATTCTGGAGCCCAAAAAACATAAAGTCTGACACTATTTCCCCATCTATTTGCCATGAAGTGATGGGACCTGCCACGATCTTAGTTTTCTGAATTTTGAGCTTTAAGTCAACTTTTTCACTCTCCTCTTTCACTTTCATCAAGAGGCTCTTTAGTTCTTCTTCACTTTCTCCCATAAGAGTGGTGTCATCTGCATATCTGAGGTTATTGTTATTTCTCCTGGCAATCTTGATTCCAGCTTGTGCTTCTTGCAGCCCAGCATTTCTCATGATGTACTCTGCATGTAAGTTAAATAAGCAGGGTGACAATATACAGCCTTGACGTACTCCTTTTCCTATTTGGAACCAGTCTGTTGTTCTACGCCCAGTTCTAACTGTTGCTTCCTGACCTGCATATAGGTTTCTCAAGAGGCAGGTCAGGTGGTCTGGGTATTCCCATCTCTTTCAGAATTTTCCAGTTTATTGTGATCCACACAATCAGAGGCTTTGGCATAGTCAATAAAACAGAAATAGATGTTTTTCTGGAACTCACTTGCTTTTTCAATGATCCAGCAGATGTTGGCAATTTGATCTCTGGTTCCTCTGCCTTTTCTAAATGCAGCTTGAACATCTGGAGGTTCACGGTTCATGTATTGCTGAAGCCTGGCTTGGAGAATTTTGAACATTACTTTACTAGCGTGTGACATGAGTGCAATTGTGTGGTAGTTCGAACATTCTTTGGCATTGCCTTTCTTTGGGATTGGAATGAAAACTGACCTTTTCCAGTCCTGGGGCCACTGCTGAGTTTTCCTAATTTGCTGGCGTATTGAGTGCAGCACTTTCACAGCATCATCTTTCAGGATTTGAAATAGCTCAACTGGAATTCCGTCACCTCCACTAGCTCTGTTCATAGTGATGCTTCCTAAGGCCCACTTGACTTCACATTCCAGGATGTCTGGCTCTAGGTTAGTGATCACACCATCATGATTATATGGGTTGTGAAGATCTTTTCTGTATAGTTCTTCTGTGTATTCTTGCCACCTCTTCTTCATATCTTCTGCTTCTGTTAGGTCCCTACCATTTCTGTCCTTTATTGAGCCCATCTTTGCATGAAATATTCCCTTGGTATCTCTCATTTTCTTGAAGAGATCTGTAGTCTTTTCCATTCTATTATTTTCCTCTGTTTCTTTGCATTGATCACTGAGGAGGGCTTTCTTATCTCTCCTTGCTATTCTTTGGAACTCTGCATTCAGTTATACATGTACACATATATTATTTTGAAATTATTTACCACTTGGTTATTACAAGATATTGACTATAGTTCCCTGTTCTGTACAGTAAACCTTTGTTGCATATCTATTTATTTTTAATTAGAAATCTATTTTTAATTAGAAATCTAGCATTCTATTCATACTAAATCAAACAAATAGAATCAAAATGTCATAAATTTTTTAGTTAGGCAAAAATTCATAGGTTTTCTAAAATATATATATATTATGTACATTATTTATATATATGAATACAAAAGTTTTTCTACTATGCTTAATAAAGGCTTGAGAAAGAACCTCAAAAAAATAATAGAAGAGATGGAGAAATTGGAAAACAAGCTAAATGAAATGGGAGCATTGAGTATGAAATAGAAGTGAAACAAACTAGTTGAAAGTAAAAGATCATCATAGTGTCCAGTTATTGGCTTTTTTGAAAATTTATTTATTTATTTTAATTGGAGGCTAATTACTTTACGGTATTGTAGTGGTTTTTGCCATACATGACATGAATCAGCCATGGGTGTACATGTGTTCCCCATCCTGAATCCCCCTTCCTCTCCCCTCCCCATCCCATCCCTCAGGGTCATCCCAGTGCACCAGCCCTGAGTACCCTGTCTCCTGCATCCAACCTGGACTGGCAATCTGTTTCACATATGGTAATATACATGTTTCAATGCTATCCTCTCAAATCATCCCACACTCTCCTTCTCCCACAGAGTCCAAAAGTCTGTTATTTACATCTGTGTCTCTTTTGCTGTCTCGCATATAGGGTCATCATTACCATCTTTCTAAATTTCATATATATATGTTAATATACTGTATTGTTGTTTTTCTTTCTGACTTACTTCACTCTGTATAATAGGCTCGAGTTTCATCCACCTCATTAGAACTGATTCAAATGCATTCTTTTTAATAACTGAGTAATATTCCATTGAGTATATGTACCATAGCTTTCTTATCCATTCATCTGCCAATGAGTCCAGACTGCTCATTAGAAATCTATCTGGAGGTCTGGAGAAAAAAAAATAGCAATACCTATACCTAATATCAGTACCAATTTGTATTTTTTTTAATGTCAAGATAATTCTGATATGCATCTGGATTTTAAAGTGATTACAGGTTTTTCTATTAAATCATAGTTTTGATAGTAAGAGTTCTATTATTTTTCAGTTGATCAATCATGATACAATGATATTGAGTAATAGTTACATAATCACAATAGTAAAAGCTATTTAATCAGTTTCACAATCCATAGCCAGACAAAAAATAAAATATAGTTACAATTGCAAGCCATAATGGGAACATGATTAACTTAACAGTATAAAATAATTGCATATAATTCGTGGCAGGGGTGGTCAAGCTGAGTGATGTGGTAAGTGGAAGTGGATACATGCACATGTTTTCATCTGTCCAGCCAGTCTATGTCTTTTGGTTGGTGATTTAGTCCGCTTACATTTAAGGTAATTATCAATTTGTATGATCCTACTAACCATTTCTTTAATTGTTTTGGGTTTATTTTCTGTTCTGTAGGTCTGGGCTTCCCTGGTAGCTCAGCTGGTAAAGAATCTGCCCTCAAGGCAGTAGACCTGGGTTCAGTCCCTGGGTTGGGAAGATCCCCTGGAGGAGGAAAAGGCTACCCACTCCAGTATTCTGGCCTGGAGAATTCCATGGAGTGTATAGTCCATGGGGTTGCAAAGAGTTGGACACGACTAAGCGACTTTCACTTTCTGTAGGTCTTTTCCTTCTCTTGTGTTTCCTGCCTAGAGAAGTTCCTTTAGCATTTGTTGTAAAGCTGGTTTGATGGTGCTGAATTCTCCTAACTGTTGCTTGTCTGGAAAGCATTTGATTTCTCCATCATATCTGAGTGAAAGTCTTGCTGGGTAGAGTATTCTTGGTTGTAGGTTCGCCTCTTTCATCGTGTTAAATATATCATGCCATTCCCTTCTGGCTTGTAGAGTTTCTGTTGAGAAATCAGCTGAGAGCCTGATGGTAGTCCTCTTGTATGTCATTTGTCATGTTTCCCTTGTTGCTTTTAATATTTTATCTTTGTCTTTAACTTTTGTCATTTTGATTAGTATGTGTCATGGTGTGTTCGTCTTAGGTTTATCCTGCCTGAGACTCTCTCTGCTTCCTGAACTTGGTTGACTATTTCCTTTCCTATGTTAGGGAAGTTTTCAACTATTATCACTTCAAATATTTTCTCAGGTACTTTCTCTCTTCTCCTTCTGGGACCCCTATAATGTTCACACATTTAATGTTGTCCTAGAGGTCTCTTAGGCTGTCTTCATTTCTTTTTTTCTGTATTCTGTTCTAAAGCATTAATTTCCACCATTCTGTACTCCAGGTCGTTTACCCATTCTTCTGCCTCAGTTATTCTGCTATTGATTCCTTCTAGTGTAGCACTCATCTGTCTGTTCTTTAGTTCTTCTAGGTCTTTGGTAAACATTTCTTGCATCTTCTCCATTGTTTGCCCGAGATCCTGGATCATCTTTACTATCATTATTCTGATTCTTTTTCTGGAAGTTTGCCTATCTCCACTTCATTTAGATGTTTTTCTGAGTTTTTATCTTGTCCCTTCATCTGGGACATAACTTTTTGCTTTTTCATTGTGATTAACTTTCTGTAATATGGTTTTTGTTTTAGCTGCTATGGGACTGTGCTTCTTCTTGCTTTTGTCTGCCCTCTGGTAGATGAGTTTAAGAGGCTTGTGTAAGCTTCCTGATGGGAGGGACTGATGGTGGGTCTTGCTCTGGTGGGCAGGGCCTTGCTCAGTAAAGCTTTAATCCAATTATCTGCTGATGGGTGGGGTTGCACTCCCTCCCTGTTAGTTGTTTGGTCTGAGGCAGCCCAGCCCTGGGTTCTATGGTAGGGTTAATGGAGAACTCCAAGAGGGTTTACTCCAAGGGAGACCTTCCCCGCCTGATGCTGCCAGTGCCCCTGTGCCTGTGGTGAGCCCCTGCAGACCCATGTCTCCACAGGAAACCCTCCAACACTAGCGTGTAGTTTTGATTCAGTCTCCTGTGGGGTCTCTGCTCCTTTCCTCTTGGTCTTGGTGTGCACAAGATTTTGTTTGTGCCCTCCAAGAGTGTAGTCTCTGTTTCCCCCCAGTCCTGTGGAAGCCCTATAATCAAATCCCACTAGCCTGCACGACCAGATTCCCTGGCGATTCCCAGTCCCTTTGTCAGATTCCCAGGCTGGGAAGCCTGACATGGTGATCAGAACCTGCCTCACAGTGGGAGAACTTCTTTGGTATTGTTCTCCAGTCTGAGGGTCACTTACCCAGTGAGTATGGAATTTGATTTTATCATGATTGCACCCTTCCTACCATCTCGCTGTGACTTCTTTTCTGTCTTTGGATGTGGATTATGTCTTTTTGGTGGATTCCAGCATCCTTCCATTGATGGTTGTTCAACAGCTGGTTGGAATTCTCACAGGAAGAGATGAGCACATGTCCTTGTCCTCTACCATCTTAGAATGTACATTTTTAAAAGCCAGCTCTACTAACTGATATAGTTAATGGGATACATTTCTATCAGTGGAAAAATACTAAACTGCTTTGAAGATTGTGTACTGTTTATATAAAGTAACAGAATCTGACAGTGCATGAAAAATGCATCTTCACATAGGCAGAAGAGACAGCTTTAATATAAATTGCTAGACAAGCTTCTTTTTATAAATCATCAGTGAAAAATAAATGAGGATGTTACCTTTGTTAAAGTTAGTGTGCTCAAATTAGCTTGGTTGATGTTTTTTGATAATCTGATTTTAATTTTAATATTTAAACATTAGGTTTGAACTCAGGTTAAATTATATGTATAAAATGTATAGAATAATGAAAAGTTTTAAGCAGAATACAGCTGTGAACATACTAGGTAGCTATTCAACATATGCTTGTTGGAGATACTGCTGGGTGAATTTTCTAATATGGCTCACCACGTTTTTGGTGTTGTGAATTTGATAGGAACATTAAAATGTCAGTATAAAATATTCCACTATTTCAATGTGTAAATAATTTGGGTTACAGATAGCAATGGCTATTTGGCATAAGCAGCTGTAGTAATTTCTGCATGCTCTGTTTCCTCACAGAAATGAAATAAGAGACAACTTGGTGAATGCTAAATTTTTACAAAAGAATCACAAGCTTATCCAATAACATTGCTCCAATAGATGGAGGGAGACTATTAAAGACAGAAAGAGTTTAGTGGAGGTAGGAATGAAGTGCCATCACTCCTATAGTGAAGTGTGTGGTATGACAGAGGTTGGGCATGAGGGAAGCTATGCATAGAAGATGTAACATTTGAGCTAGTTCAGAGGATGATCACAAGTCAGCCAAGTAGGTTGGGAAAGGAGCACTGGAAGGAGTGGTGTGGCAGACTCCACCTGTACTTTCAGCTCATTTCAGTGCACATTGGCTCAGCTTAAAATTCCTCACATCTATGTGTCCTTGTTTGAGAATTCTGGCTGCTAGAGCTCTGTGTGGTGATCTGGAGTAGTGAGTCACTCAGTCGTGTCTGACTCTTTGCGATCCCGTGGGCTATACAGTCCATGGAATTCTCCAGGCCAGAATTCTGGAGTGGGTAGCCTTTCCCTTCTCCAGGGGATCTTCCCAACACAGGGATCAAATCCAGGTCTACTGCATTGCAGGAGGATTCTTTACCAGCTCAGCCACATCTGGAAGTGCTGGTGAATAAAATTCTTCCTACTGGGCTACTGAGAGTAGCCCCCAAATAATGACTAATAGGCGTTGGTATACAAATGCCCTGGCTCCCTCAGTCTTTGGGTGGGGTAACTCTGGGAAGCAGATTCTGAAGCATACAAAGCATCCCAATGACACAAAGCTCCAAGCGCTTACTTAGTAACATCCTCATTGTCTCTCCCCTAACTTGTCTCAGTTCCTACTTTCCTGCTGTGTTTCCTGGAATAACTACCAAACACACTTCTTAGCCTCAAATTCCTGTTCCAGGGTTTGTCCTGGAGGGAGTTCAACCTCAGATATTTAAGACATTTCAAAACAGAGTGGCCACCATGTCCAAAGGCATCTTGTAGATGCCTTGTCAAGAAATTTCCCAGCTCAAGCTCTTCTCTTGAGAAATAGGAAACTGGAGGTCTAGAGAGATTGATGTCTGGTCCAGTGTTACAAACAGTAAAGAAAGAATTCTACATTTTGGACTCCCAAGTTTAGTGTTTGACACTAGTCAGCATTAAAATTTTTTGTATAACAAAGGTAAATCTTAAGACAGAAATACTACAGCAGTGACAAAACTTTTTCTGCTCACTTTTGAAAACATTCGGACATTGTATACTGGTGTTTTTGATGATATCCTTCATAGATAGGGATCTTAACTGTATTTCAGACCCAGTGAATGGAATTTCAGAAACAATCACAATACAACAAGTATAGTAACAGGGTATTAAAGATGTTATTGCAGAAGAAGCAGCTTCATTTCATGGAAAATCAAGAAGTCATGCCAGCATAATTGGAATTTTGCAGGACAGCAACTAACAGAATTAGAAACATGAGTGAAAATGGTATATAAAAAAATGTAGTCAGCCTGTGAAATATAATAAAAATATATTGTAAGTGGTAGTAATATTTTAAATTCTATTGTTCATGACCTCAGAGAGATGCTTCAAACACTGCCATGTTTTATTACAGATTCAGTCAGATATTGTCCATATAATCTCATTAACTCAGAATACTCCAGGTTTGTTTTGAAAAGTCCCTTTAACTTAACAAATAATGCACAGAAACAAAAGGATATCTTGGAACCAAAAGAGGAGTGAGGAACAACCTACTTGGAATCATCAGAAAAAGAATAGAATCAGAATCAGAGGCCAAAGGGTAGAGTTATATCCATCCTCAAACTAAAAATTAGATGTTCATAGTTTGTTACAGCAATTTTGAACTTGAAAATCCACCTTAAATATGAGTTTTAGTATTTTTGTATTTATGTTAAATACTCAAAATATTTGTAAGTTTTATAAGCATATATAAATCCCTAGTTGCTATTTATAAAGATGTCTGAAGCTAATAAGTACATTGATAAATTATGGTACTTTAATACAACTAATTAAATTATTGAAAGTATCAGTAAGAATCAGAAGCTTAAGAACATGCTAACTGTCTAACTTTCTTAAGTCTTTGTGGAAATTTTAATTTTACATCAGAGTTAAATGTATTACATTAATGTACTTGCTTTTGGTTCTTATAAAAAAAAGTAAGAGTTGTAAAACTGCAACAACAGAAGTCGTATATGCATAATTTCTTATATTTAAACATTATTGAACACATGACAAGTGAGTTGGACATCAAGGGTATTAACTGCCTTTTGTTGTCATTCAGTCACTAAGTCATGTCTGATTCTGCGACCCCATGGACTGCAGCACACCATGCTCCTCTGTCCTCCACTATCATCCTGAGTTTGCTCAAACTCATGTCCCTTGAGTCGGTGATGCTATCCATTTCATCCTCTGCCACCCTCTTCTTCTTTGGCCTTCAGTCTTTCCCACATCAGAGTCTTTTTCAATGAGTCGGCTCTTCGTATCAGGTGACCAAAATATTGGAACTTCAGCTTCAGTATCAGTCCTTCCAGTGAATATTTAGGGTTGATTTCCTTTAGAACTGAGTGGTTTATCTGCCTTCTTCTGAGCATAGTAACTAATTACATTCAAGCACAGCCTCTTGAATCCTGGAGATGACCCCAGACAGAGCCAGCTTCTCTATTCCTCTGCTAAAATCATAGCTTGTTCACATTTATTTTATTATGCATTTCACAGTATGTATTTATACAGTATATTAAAATACAGTATTTTCCTGTATACGTACATGTTTGAATCAGATGTAAGGCACTAGTCCTGTTACTTGTATCTCAGGGCCAGACACATAGTGGAAGCTCAGTAAATGTTTGTGTGGATGGATGGATGAATGAATGAAAGAATTTAAAATATGCTAATTTAGAGCAGTCATTGAGGAAAGTTATTTGCCTGTTGGCTTTAAAGTTACTGTAACATCAAAATATTTTCAAACATCATTCTAGGATGGCACAAAGGACCACACTTGGGTAGATGTCAGGATGCCATATTGAAGAAGAGGAGGAGATAAGAAGAGATAGAATTAGACAATATTAGGAGGACACAGAAGGGAAGGGAAGTAACTATTTTCAAACACCATGCCATTTCTTTTGAAAATGAAAGACATTTTAGAGCAAGGACTTAACACACTGGGAACAAAGTGCCTGAGTTGAAATCGTGCCTCTGCCACTTCTAGCTGTGTGACTGGGAAGTCAGCTTTTCTGTCCTTCATCCATAATTTGCTTCACAGGGCTGTTATCCTAAAGCATACGCTGCAGGTAACAGAAAACTTACTAGCTGCTTAAATACTAAAGGCAATTAATTATCTAGTGTAAGTAGAAGTCTCAGAGATGGTCAATTCTGGGTTGGCTCAACAACTCAGGATATGAGGCTGCTGGGTGCCTTATCTGTCTTTTAACCACTCACTCATGGCTTCAAGATGATTGTTACAACTCCAGGCTCTCCCTTCTCAAGTGACAGCATCCCAAAGTAGGGACAGGTGGAGGGACAATAAGTGGCTTGGCAAGGGAGCTGCAAGAGAACTTGGTACTTTTCATGTTTTTCAGGAAGGGAAATCTTGTCCCCAACCTGCATCTAATTTCTTTCCTTTTTTGATTAGAACTAAAGGTAAGGGAAGCAAGATACAAGCATCTTGTTAGAAAACAAATATCTTTTTCTTAGCTTTTCCAGCAGAAGAGCAAATAAGAAAGTGGTTATGAATGGCAGGTGAGTCACTAGCAGAGTATAGGTCAATTTTGTTGTAAGGATTATTACTGTGTATCCTCATGCCTGGCACAGATTTGATGTTATTATTACTATTGTTATTATTATCAATACTTATTTGATAAGTATTGTGATTATTACTATAACTACTCTAAAATGCATTGAAGAGAATAAATCCAAAATTTAGTATAGATCTTCAATGGTAATATAGACTCCTCCTTACTGCTTACAGTTCTTTTTATAAATTATTTACTAACTCAGACATTACTATTATTCTCCTGAGTGTTGTCTTCACTCCTGCCCTTTCTTTACCTGCCCCCCCCCCCCGCCCCCACCGCTTTGGTCTATGTAAATTGCCAACTAAGAGAAATAGTTTGTTCCTGTTTTCAAGACTGAAATATAAACATTGGTTTTTCTAACATACCAAATAAAATGAGTGAAGACTTTTATTTGAATTATTTTTCCTATATCCTCAGGAATTAAGGTTGAGTTTTACCTCAGAGTTTCACAATGTATAAACTTTTCATTGTAGAGAACCTCTTGAGGTAATAATTAGCCACACAGCCATTTCTATGTGGACTATTTAGCTACAGGAAAATTCATCTCATATGTTGTTCTCATCAATTTAATATTTGAGGATGTCACTTATTTCAGTTACAACATGAATTGTGGTAAGAGAGGATAGCATTTGAGAGATTGAATAGCATGCATTCAGGGAATCAAGTAAGAATACCAAAGAGATAAACAAAACAAACAAAATGAAAAATAACCTCTAGAGAAGAGACAGAAGGATGAAAATAATAAAATCTACAACCAAATTTTTATGCTAGCCAATTAGGAGACCTCTTTCAATGTACTAATCACTAGTGATATTACACAAATTATTCACTAGTATAACTTCAAAGTCAGAAGCCTTGAACAGTAATATTTTTCATGTTTGTAAGTAGAAAAGCAAATAATCACATTTTAAAAATCAATTTTTATAGCAAGCAGAAACATACATGACTATTTGAAATATATATCACAGATATACTCTAGGATCAGAGATAATTAGAATCTTCCTGGGAAACACGTTGCGATTTCCATTTATTAAATGGTTGGAGTATTAGGAAAATGGCACTAAAACATAGACCTATTGTTTGTATACTATAATCTGTTTCTTTTTTAAAAAATTGTTTCATTAAGATGTAATTTTAATACCATAAAGTATACCTGTTGGAAGCATACATTTCAACGGTTGGTTTTATTATTTTTAAGTGAAGCAAACACACTGGGGGCAAAAAAAAAGATTAAATAAAGAGAGAATGCTTGGAAAATGCTGATTTCCAATTAGAAGTTCAGGTAAATACTAAAAAAAATCAACTGGAAGACCAATTTTTCATTTAAAATCTCGAAACATATTAAAAGTAATATTTATGCACTGTATCATTCTCTGTCTCCTAAGTTCAGGCACA
Organism: Cervus elaphus; assembly: GCF_910594005.1. Lineage (NCBI taxonomy): Eukaryota > Metazoa > Chordata > Mammalia > Artiodactyla > Cervidae > Cervus > Cervus elaphus. The sequence continues at coordinate 45,558,966 of NC_057843.1, read as the reverse complement.
CTCAGTGTTAGCGCAGGATCACCTACCTGGGAACAGAAACGCACCAGCTTTTCTCCTCAGATAACTGGGTCAAATATAAACAAAAATAGAGAGGGAAAGCTGGGGGTGGGGGGTGAAGGAAGCCGGGAGACTTCTGGTATGTGAATTTGACAAAGAAAATTTTGTTGTCATGCTTAATTTTCTTCTTTCTTGATTTCTAATATTTCCTCTTTCCAAAGTTTCATAGTCTATTTCTAATTGTGGAAGTTCCTTGAATATAGATTTTTCAGCTGCTTAAATAATGTAAAAAGGTTACTTTCCTAAAAATAGTACTTGAAATGTGTCGCCCAAGCCTGAAGCTTCCTTTTGGACATTTTACAGAACTCTTGAGTCTTTTGCATATGAGCCTTTCAGTGACACATCAGAAGTAAGAAACTGATGAGGATTACAGCTCAAAGTCATGTGCTCCTCCATGTGGAAAATTAAAGAAAAATAAGAGAAGAACCATCTTCTTAAAAAAAGGATTAAAATAATTTGAATTTCTTAGCAATTTTGCCAAAGTTTATGTTGACACAATTGCCAAATATATATGTTGTCTATAATCCCATTAATGACTCTTTAAAACTCAGTTATCATTTCTTCATGTTATTGTGTTATGCTCAGACACGCTTGTTTTAAGTATTTACTTAAGTGCTAATGATAATCTGTTCACTTGATATTTGTTGGACTATTAGATTTGTATTTGCTATTCGTTCTTTATACAGCGAAGAAGCTATACCAAATGTAATAGATTTTTTGTCTTGGTCTAACGCTGTGAAAATGGTGGCATTTAATCTTTATTTCTTTGAAGTAATCTCTTTTCCTTCTTTGTCTGTGCTGTGCCTGTGCTTAGTCGCTCTTTGCAACCACATGGACTGTAGCCCTCCAGGCTCCTCTGTCCATGGGGTTTCTCCAGGCAGGAATACTAGAGTGGGTTGCCATGGCCTCCTCCAGGGGATCTTCCCAACCCAGGGATCAAGCTCAGGTCTTGCGCATTGCAGGCTGATTTACCATCTGAGCCACCAGGGAAGCCCTCCTTCTTTATCTATTTTGGGTGAATTTCAGTGCTGTTTTAAGTGAAGTTTTAGGGAAAAGACACAACATAAAAAATAACTTTTGCATTATGAAGCACGTGCTTGGCACATTATGTTTACCTCCACTCTGGAAGAAAATTTTACCTTTGGGTCTGAAGTTAAAGGAAAATTTGGTATTAATCACTAAAAAATGAAGAATTAATATTTGTTTTCTTTAATTGACATGGTTTGCTTTCCTTCCCCTAGTTTTGTCTCACTCTGATCTGTTTTCTGCAGATGTGTGCATGCTAAATTGCTTCAGTTATGTCCAACACTTTGTGACCCGTGGACTATAGCCCGTCAGGCTCCTCTGTCCGTGGGAGTCTCTAGGCAAGAATACTGTAGTGGGTTACCTTGCCCTCCTCTGGGGGATCTTTCAACTCAGGGATCAAACCCGTGTCTCTTACGCATCCTGCATTGGCAGCTGGGTTCTTTACCACTAGTGCCACCTGGGAGGCCCCAAGAGTAGAGTCATTTTCTAAAATGCAATCCTGATCACAAAACCCGGAAACCTCCCCCACCCCATCCAGTTTAATGATACAATTCAAGCATTTTAGTTTGAACTGTAACTATCCACCTCCAGCCTATTGTTTTGCTACACAAAACTTCCTGTATTCAAAACGTACCATGGGTACTCTCACTTGTTTGTCTTTACCAGTGAATCTTACAATCTAGAGGTTATCTTACTCTCATATCTGTGGCTAAATTGGCCAAATTCTTGTGCTTCTAGAAACTGAATGTCTCTCTGTGCTCCAGACTGAGAGGCTATCCCAAAATACTCTCCCTCCTGTCTCCCTTCAGCATGTTGTGTGTGTCCCTATTTAGATATGGATTAAGGGGCAAACCTGGGAATACCTACCTGGTCCCTGTTCGGTAATGGGCATTTGATTTTCTTAGACATTGATAGTATCACTGGAAATGTTCCAAAGAGGAGGCTTTTGCATTTATTAGAGCTCCTTTCAAGGAGACCAAGGCATGTGGTTGGGAAGCATTGATTGAACAGTACATAGGGTTGAAGAGTGAAAATTCCCAAGGAGTAGATTCCAGTTGTTAGATGGTCCTTGTCCCAAACTACCTTCTCAGGTATATGAGTCTCAGTACCTGAGACACTTTTGAATAATCAGATCGAATGTTTATATTTGCTGTTAGAGCTGAATGACTCAGGGCAATAGAGGAGAGGAGAGGCCTAGTAATCTTAAATCATTCCCCACATGATACTCAACTTACTCCAAAGTAAGGCTTAAATGATTAGTGCTTCTTGAGCCACAACATAAAGAATTGTGTCTTTAGCTCGTCTAAGAGGCAGTCTCTATTCAAGTTTGCCTTTAGTCTGGCACTCACCATGCTATGTAAACGGTTCATTTTCTCAAGTAATGTGCTGACTATGTATTAATCATTTTATATCTTCAGCACCTGGTATAGTTCTGGGCACATAGATGCTCAGAGGGATTTGGTTGGATTAAAATATCTGTCCAGTGAGTTGGCCAAGGTTAATTAAATCACTTTAAAATGGTGTCTTCATAATTCTGCTAAAATCTTAAATTCAAGGTCAAGCTACAAGTGTGGTACCAACTTCCAGACCTAGGGATAGATATTTATGTAACTGCTCAGAAAATAATCAGCAATATTTGTAATATGTTAATAGCTCTTAAAATCCTACTCTATCTGCGAAAAATTAAAGCAGACCTAAAATTTGCAGATTCTTTTTCTTTTTCCCAAAGATAAGCATATGCTGAGGTGTATCTGGCTGAGATGTTTCATAGCATAAACTCCAATAGAATAAAATTCTCTAGCTACATCTATAATGCCACTTGGCTGTGGGTGAATTTAGCCTATGAGATTGTCCCATTGTACAGACCCTGTAGTAAGTGTTAGGCAGTATTCACTTTTTATTCAAAATAGATAATGCTGAAAATGCTTTACTTGTGGCACCATAAAATGGATGGAAACTATCTAGGAAGGAATTAGTACTAAAATTAAAAATGTTAGCTCCAGAAAAAACTCACTAGAACCATCACTCTTACTGTTTTCTAAAATTTACTTTATTGAAGTGTGGTTGATTTACAATGTTGTATTAATTTCTGCTGTATAGAAAAGTGACTCAGTTATACATACATATGTGTGTGCTTAGTCTCTCAGTCATGTCTGACTCTTTGCAATCCCACAGACTGTTGCCCACCAGGCTCCTCTGTCCATGGGGATTCTCCAGGCAAGAATACTGGAATGAGTTGCCATGCCCTCCTCTAGGGGATCTTTCCAACCCAGGGTTCAAACCAAGGTCTTCCACATTGCAGGTACATTCTTTACCATCTGAGCCATCAGGGAAGCCCATAGATATGGATATAGATATAAATATAGATACAGACACATTCTTTTTCATGGTTTATCACAGAATATTGAATATAGTTCCCTATGCTATACAGTAGGACCTTGTTTAGACATTCTTTATATAATTTGCATCTGCTAGTCCCAAACTCCCAACCCGTCCCGCCCCTACTCACCCTCTCCCTTGGCCACCACAAGTCTTCTTCTCTGCGAGTCTGTTTGTGTTTCACAGATAAGTTCATTGTGTCATATTTTAGATTTCATATGTAAGTGATATTGTATGGTTTCTTTCTGTCTAACTTACTTCACTTAGTATGATCATCTCTAGGTCTATCCTTGTAGCTACAAATGGCATTATTTCATTCTTTTGTATGGCTGAGTACCACATCTTCTTTATCCATTCATCTGTTGATGTATATTTAAGTTGCTTCCATGTCTTGGCTATTGTAAATAGTGCCACTATGAACACAGAGATGCGTGTATCTTTTTGAATTATAGTTATGTCAGGATATATGCCAGAGTAAGATTGCTGAATCATATGACAACTCTATTTTTATTTTTTTGAGGCGTCCTCCCACTGTTTTTCATAGTGACTGCACTAATTTGCATTCCCACCAACAGTGTATGAGAATTTGCTTTTCTCCACACCCTCTCCTGCATTTTTCTTCATAGATTTTTTTTTTGATGATGACCATTTTGACTGATGTGAGGTGGTACCTCATTGTACTTTTTTTTTTTTTTTGCTTTTCTCTAATAATTAGCAATATTGAATATCTTTTCATGACCATCACTCTTATTTTATCATTATCATGCGGCATGGAGGAGGGAGGTGCCCTCACTAAGTTCACACTCCTACTTAGTAGAACAGCCTGAAAAAAAATCCACCTGCCTTGGTTCCCACACTACTCCCGTTCTACAAAATCATGTCTCTATGGCTTCAGCTTCTGACTCTCTTCTCTCCCACTAATTAGAACTGGAGATGACAGATGGCAGAATTTGTGTTGCAGAGGGAAATAGGGAACTGAAGGGTCACTGAAAATTTGCTATCCAGTGTATGGAAAATATGCCAACAGAAGATGACCTTACAGGTCCAGAAATAAGTTTTGGCACCAGGTGAATGCTTAAGGAGTCACTAATGTAATTCAGGGATGCTGGAAATTGTCATAATTGACAATTCCAGAAATTTTGGGTTTAGCTATATATTTTTTAAGGTTGTATTATGATGAGTTCCTTTTGTTGACTTTCTTCTCTGTCATTTGCCTCTTTTTGCAAACCTTGCCCATCTTTCCTATTGTGAGGGGTTAGTGAGTTTTCAAGTAGGATTTTCCCCCAACTGGTTTGCTGCTAGGTTGACAGCTCTTAGGACCAGACATTCTCCATTTTTCTGGCTACTAATCCAGAGAGCTTAGTTCAAGTATTGACTTCTGATCCTCAAAGTCTCTAGTGGCTTCAGTTCTGGCAAACTCAGAAACCCAGTTACATTTATTCAGCAGCCAGCCAATGAGATAGTATTCAATTCATTCACTGCTTTTGCCAGTCTTTTTTTGTGGCAGAGGTTTAGTCCAATTGAATCTGCAGGACTGCATCTATCAGAGACTGAGATGACAGAGATTTCATGGCATTTGGATCCTTCATTCTATGGAGATAGTGACTGAGGGAAAGAAGAGAAGCCATAATAATATTTGAAAATATGAAGCAATGGGATTTATTTAGAGCAGATTGGCTTATATCATAGAACAGATGATCCTTGTATTCACAGTTGCTGTTTAAGGAATTTTATCTCACCATTTGGAAAGGCCTCTAATAAAAAAGAGTAATGTACAACTGCACTTTGGTTAAGTATCAGCATAGAAATATTAGTCCAAATGTTTTAAATACAATGAGAAAGAAAGAGAAATTGAGACAGGTGTGCATGTGTGTGTGCACATGCACATGAAAGGTTGTTGCTGAACCTCAAAAAGACACCGGGATTCTTGGCCTCTGGAGGAGAAGAATTCAATCTGGGGCCAGAGACGAGGCTTGATCGCTCAGAGCTTTTGTGTAATAAAGTTTAATTAAAGTATAAAGGAGATAGAGAAAGCTTCTGACATAGACATCAGAAGGAGGTAGAAAGAGTACCCACTTGCTAGTGTTAACAATATAGTTATATACTCTCCAGTGAATCCAAAGAATGTCTAGAGGTTGTAAAGACTTCACCAAACCTACTCCCATAATTTACATTTTAAGATAACAGAATTAGCCAGAAGGTTTAATCCAGAGACTGTCCTCAGGCAGGATACATTATTGTTATATAATCCTAAGGAATGTAGAGGAAAAAAAGCTTGTCCTTTCTTCCTCCTTGAGAATTCTAGACCCCTCTCTTCTTGGGGACCCCTAGGCTTCTTCTTATCAACCTGTCTAGGAAATGACTCTCTCACACATACATGTGTACACACATACACACAGATTTTTATAGATAGTAGGCAAAATAATGAGGTCATAAAAGAAGGAGAATGGACCAGAGATGGTGTTAAGAAGTGCTGACCATGGAAGAAATATAAAAATATATAAATGAGTATTTTTCAGAATGTGTATTGAGGTTGGCTTTCCTTTGGCTTACCATATGATAGGAGCTACAAAGGAAATGACTGTTAGATTTGAATGTATAAATGTTAAAAAATTTTCAAAGTTAACAAAAAGAACAGAAGTCATAAAAGACAAGTGGAAGGACTTCCCTAGTGGTCCAGTGGTTGACTCCAACTTCCACTGCAAGGGCAATGAGTTTAACCTCTGATCAGGGAACTAAGATTTCACATGCTGTGAGGTATGTCCAAAATATATATATTTTTTAGGTGTAAAGTTATATACTTTACATTTAAAAATGAATTCTCATAATGATGGTTTAATAGACTTAGTATAAAAAGAGCTGTTACAGAGTAATAGGAAAAACAAAATTCTATTATAAAGAAGTTTACTAGAAGAACTACAAATGGTCACAGGAAAATGAAGGTTTAGAAGTTACCTAGTGAATGCACAATACATTTCTTTTTCTGTGATCAACTTGGCCAAAAATTAATGTAAATTAATGAGATGCCTGGTTTTGTAAATGATTCATTAATAGGGACATTTTTGTATATTGCTGAGGGGCATGTAAATGGTACATTTTCCTGGATAGCAATTTGGAAGTACTTATCAAGAGCCCAAAAAATTATTTTTAACTTAGGAACCAATTATAGTCTTCATTCTAAATTGTATCTAAAGGAAATGATCAAAGATGTGCCCAAAAATGTATGAGCAAGTTTATCCATAGATATTATTATTTATTACAATAAAAATGGAACCAGGTGACCACAAGAAAGCAGGAGTAGCAATACTCGTATCAGATAAAATAGACTTTGAAATAAAGGCCATGAAAAGAGACAAAGAAGGAAAGTACATAATGATCAAAGGATCAATCCAAGAAGAAGAGATAGCAATTATAAATATATATGTGCCCAACATAGGAGCACCTCAATATGTAAGGCAAATGCTAACAAGTATGAAAGGGGAAATCAACAGTAACAATAATACTGGAAGACTTCAATACCCCACTCACACCTATGGATAGATCAACCAAACAGAAAATTAGCAAGGAAACACAAACTTTAAATGATACAATGGACCAGTTAGACCTAATTGATATCTATAGGACATTTCACCCCCAAACAATGAATTTCACCTTTTTCTCAAGTGCACACAGAACTTTCTCCAGGATAGATCACATCCTGGGCCGTAAATCTAGCCTTAGTAAATTCAAAAAAATTGAAATCATTTCAAGCATCTTTTCTGATCACAGTGTGGTAAAATTAGATGTCAACTACAGGAAAAAAACTATTAAAAATACAAACATATGGAGGCTAAATAACACATTTCTGAATAACCAACAAATCATGGAAGAAATCAAAAAGGAAATCAAAATATGCATAGAAACAAATGAAAATGGAAACACAACAACCCAAAATCTATGGGATTCAGTAAAAGCAGTGCTAAGGGGAAGGTTCATAGCATTACAAGCTTACCTCAAGAAACAAGAGAAAAATCAAATAAATAACCTAACTTTATACCTAAAGCAACTAGAAAAAGAATAAATGAAGAACCCCAGGGCTAGTAGAAGGAAAGAAATCATAAAAATTAGAGCAGAAATAAATGTAAAAGAAACAAAGGAAACTATATCAAAAATCAAAAAAACTAAAAGCTGGTTCTTTGAGAAGATAAATAAAATAGACAAACTATTAGCCAGACTCATCAAGAAAAAAAGGGAGAAGAATCAAATCAACAAAATTAGAAATGAAAATGGAGAAATCACAACAGACAACACAGACATACAAAGATCATGAGCAACTATATGCCAATAAAATGGACAACTTGGAAGAAATGGATGAATTCTTAGAAAAGTATAACCTTCCAAAACTGAACCGGGAAGAAATAGAAAATATTAACAGACCCATCACAACCACGGAAATAGAAACTGTAATCAAATATTTTCCAATAAACAAAAGCCCAGGACCAGATGGCTTCACAGCTGAATTCTGTCAAAAATTTAGAGAAGAGCTAACACCTATCTGACTCAAACTCTTCCAGAAAATTTAGGAGCTAACACATATCCAACTCAAACTCTTCCAGAAAATTTCAGAGGACGATAAACTCCCAAACTCATTCTATGAGGCCACCATCACCCTAATTCCAAAACCAGACAAAGATGCCATATAAGAGAAAACTACAGGCCAATATCACTGATAAACATAAATGCAATATTCCTCAGCAAAATTCTAGCAAACAGAATCCCACAACATATTAAAAAGATCATACATCATGACCAAGTGGGCTTTATCCCAGGGATGCAAGGATTCTTCAATATCTGCAAACCAATCAATGTGATACACCACATTAACAAATTGAAGGATAAAAACCAGATGATTATCTCAATAGATGTAGAGAAAGCCTTTGACAAAATTCAACACCCATTTATGATAAAAAAACTCTCCAGAAAGCAGGCATAGAAGGAATGTACTTCAAGATAATAAAAGCCATATATGGTAAACCCACAGCAAACATTATCCTTAGTGGTGAAAAATTGAAAGCATTTCTGCTAAAGTCAGGAACAAGACAAGGATGCCCACTCTCACTACTATCATTCAACATAGTTTTGAAAGTTTCAGCCATAGCAATCAGAGAAGAAAAAGAAATATAAGGAATCCAGATTGGAAGAGAAGTAGTAAAACTCTCATTGTTTGCAGATGACATGATCCTCTACATAGAAAACCCAAAGACACCACCAGAAAATTACTAGAGCTAATCATTGAGTATAGTTAAGTTGCAGGATATAAAATTAATATACAGAAATCCCTTACATTCCTATACACTAACAATGAGAAAACAGGAAGAGAAATTAAGGAACCAATCCCATTCACCATTGCAATGAAAAGGATAAAATGCTTAGAAATAAATCTACCTAAAGAAACACAAGATCTATATATAGAAAACTGTAAAACACTGATGAAAGAAATCAAAGATGACACAAATAGATGGAGAAATATACCGTGTTCATGGATCAGAAGAATCAATATAGTGAAAATGAGTATACTACCCAAAGCAATCTATAGATTCAGTGCAATCCCTATCAAGCTACCAATTTGTTCTAGTTCTGGCATTTTTCACAGAACTATAACAAATAATTTCACAATTTGTATGGAAATACAAAAAACCTCAAATAGCCAAAGCCATCTTGAGAGAGAAGAATGGAACTGGAGGAATCAACCTGCCTGACTTCAGACTATACTACAAAGCTACAGTCATCAAGACAGTGTGGTACTGGCACAAAGACAGAAATATAGATCAATGGAACAAAATAGAAAGCCCAGAGATAAATCCACGCACCTATGGGTACCTTATCTTTGACAAAGAAGGCAAAAATATACAATGGAGAAAAGACAATCTCTTTAACAAGTGGTGCTGGGAAAAACCTGTAAAAGAATAAAACTAGAACACTTTCTAACACCATACGCCAAAATAAACTCAAAATGGATTAAAGATCTTAATGTAAGACCAGAAACTAAAACTCCTAGAGGAAAACATAGGCAACACTCTCTGACATAAATCACAGCGAGATCCTCTATGACCCACCACCACCCAGAGTAATGGAAATAAAAGCAAAAATAAACAAATGGGTCCTAATTAAACTTAAAAGCTTTTGCACAATGAAGGAAACTATAAACAAGGTGAAAAGACAGTCTTCCTAGTGAGAGAAAATAATAACAAATGAAGCAACTGATAGATAATTAATCTCAAAAATATATAAACAGCTCATGAAGCTCAATACCAGAAAAATAAATGATGCAATCAATAAATGGGCCAAAGAACTAAACAGACATTTCTCCAAAGAAGACATACAGATGGTTAACAAACATGAAAAAATGCTCAACATCACTCATTTATCAGAGAAACACAAATCAAAACCACAATGAGGTATCATCTCACACCAGTCAAAACTCTACAAAGTCTGCTGCTGTTATCAAAAAGTCTGCTATCAAAAAGTCTACAAGCAATAAATGCTGCAGAGGGTGTGGGGAAAAGGGAACCCTCTTACACTGTTGGTGGGAATGCAAACTAGTACAGCCACTATGGAGAAAAGTGTGGAGATTCCTTAAAAAACTGAAAATAGATCCGCCATATGACCCAGGAATCCCATGCTGGGCATACACACTGAGGAAAGCAGAATTGAGAGAGACATGTGTACCCCTGTGTTCATCACAGCACTGTTTACAGTAACTAGGACATGGAAGCAACCTAGATGTCCATTGACATGCAAATGGATAAGAAAGCTGTGGTACATATACACAATGGAATATTACTCAGCTATTTAAAAGAATGCATTTGAATCAGTTCTAATGAGGTGGATGAAACTGGAGCCTATTATACAGAATGAAGTAGGTCAGAAAGAAAAACACCAACACAGTATATTAATACATATATATGGAATTTAGAAAGATGGTAATGACGACCCTATATGCAAGGCAGCAAAAGAGACACAGATGTAAAGAACAGACTTTTGGACTCTGTGGAAGAAGGCAAGGGTGGGATGATTTGAGAGACTAGCACTGAAACATGTATATTTCCATAGGTGAAATAGATCACCAGTCCAAGTTCGATGCATGAAACAGGACATTCAAAGCTGGTGCACCAGAACAACCCAGAGGAATGGGATGGGGAGGAAAATGGGTGGGGGGTTCGGGATGGGGGACACATGTACACCCATGGCTGATTCATGTCAATGTATGGCAAAAACCACCACAATATTGTAAAGTAATTAGCCTCCAATTAAAATAAATCATTTAAATAGGGAAAAAAATGGAACCAGGTTAATCTGCAGTGAATAAAATAGCACAATTAAAGTCTATATACCCATTTAATATTATAATTTCTAGGAATATTCAGTAACATGGAGGTCAGTTTATGATATAATATTAAGTGGTATAATAAAGTATAATTCCTAAAATACTTGATTAAATTTCTGAAATCACCTTAATAGTTATTTATGGGTAATGAAATTATAGGCATTTAAAATTTGTTATACTCCTATAAATTAAAAAAGTTATAAAGTTCTCTGTTATAATCAGGGACAAATATATTTTTCCCAGTTTTACTACCTACAAAAAATTCACTAATTTTATGGTTTTATTAATTGTAGCAATTATATGCAGTTGAGTAACTGAGATTACATTCAAGATACGCCCTATTTTCAGCACCCTAAAAAATTCCTCATGTCCTTTTGCAGTCAATTCTATCCTCAATTACTGGCAATTGCTACTCTTGTTGTCACTATTGTTTTGTCCTTTCTAGAATTTCATACATCATTTTGAGATCCATGCTGCTATATATGCCATTTTTTTTGTTCTATGAATTTTATTTTGAAAGAATACTCAGTATATGATTCACTCAAAGAATTAACCCATGGGTGAAAGGTGATTAGACATAGTGAAAAGAAGAAATATTGAGACTGGAGATTCTAGATAAGTCTTCTACATCTTCTGATTCTCAGTTTGCTCATCTCTAACATGAGATTAAAAATAGCATTTTCCTTATCTATTCTTCAGCATCATTATGGGTAACAAATCAGAAAATGCTTATTAAACCACTTTGTGAAGCATAAGTATCAATTTGTGACTTAGTTATTATTGTATGATATTGATGTGTAGGTCAGTGTACCTATCCCTTTCAAAAGGAGATTCGCCTTCATATATATAAAATAGAGACTCTCCTTCATGAGGGTATATTCTAACGTTAAGTTGCTGCTGCTGCTGCTAAGTTGCTTCAGTCGTGTCTGAGTTAAGCCCTAATAAATTGCTGTCATGGGAGATGTTTGAGAATGGACCAGACTGTCAGCAGTGGTAAATGATTAAATTCTCTAGCATTAGTTATTTTCAGATTCAAGTTCTGATATTCATACTTTCCCCCATCCTATTTCCCTTTTCTATTCCAGATCCCTCTGCGTTCAGAACTTGTTCTCTACCAACATGTTAAGAGTATGAGAATATACTCTTTTATTAATTTTTTGACATCTAGGAAGTTTTTCTTAAATGTTTAAGATTTGCAGAAACAAAAAGGCAGTGAAAACCCAATGTGTTCAACCCAGTTTGCAGATAAGTACTTGGCACCATGAAATAACTTTAAATAACTTGAAAGAAAGAATACTAGCAAGCATGGCTAGATCATTCCTTCAATATTTATTCATTCTACAGTCACCAAATTTTGATTGAGTTTCCATCATGTTCTAGACTCTCTGTGGGACCTGGGGTATAGTTGTTATTTGTCCTAATAGAAATTACATTCAAGTAGGAGATGAAGACAAAAAGTAAATAAACAAACCATTAAATAGTTACAAATTCTGATAAGAGTAAAAAGAATTCAAACAAAAAGCTGCCTTGGGTGATGAAATAGGACTAACAAAATCAAGAAAGGACTTGTAGGGAGATTATACCTAAGCAAGACCTGAAGCATGAGAAGGAGCTAATCTTGGGAAGAGCTGGAAAATGTAGCATGAGGAAAAGAAGAAACACTATGTAAATGCCCTGTGACAGTGAATACAGGAAATAAGAAAATTCAGTATTGCGGGCACATGATGAATACAAAAAGATCCATAGTTGAAGCAGTAGAGTTAATAAGCACTATTGTATCAGACTGCAATGAGGAGATTGGGGGTCTATCCTAACTCCCTGGGGAGAACTGGATGGTTTTATTCATGGGGATGTCTTGATAGTCTTGATCTGTTTTAATCCTCATTGTTTTCATAAAATTAAACTGGTCATTCTCTATTCTGATCTGTAGCCAACAGTTTACTTGCAAAGAATTTAATTAAGATGCAGAGAAAAACTACACATATTAAAGCTTTTTCTACCTGTTTTCTAAAGTAATAGTTTAAGATGTTCTCTTTGAGACAATTTCAGTTACTATAGAACATTCTAGTTCTTTCCTCTATTATTACATCTCTAATTCCTTATTGGGGAAGATTTCCCAGGGACAGTTGGGGGGTCCCATGCAGTCAACCAGATACCTTCTGTCAGCACATGTTATTATTTAGGCTTCTGTGGGTGGCTTCAGCTAGATTTAGAATGACAGCAATCAGAATCTGATTTATTAGTCAATTTAGAATCGACCATAAGTCAAATTTTTCTTTGCTACCTAATTTTCTGTTTTAGCATCTTCAGGTCAATAGTAAAGTTTTAATATTTTGTCTTCTCCCCAAATGCTGTATACATTTTGTATGAAGGTCAAGTAATTTTGAATAATCACCATAAATTTATATGATTACACAGATACCTTTGATATTTAATTACTGTGATAGTTATAAAGTTTTTCTGGCCACGTGTATTTTACTGTATGATTGAAGCTTGTTGTTACCCTAGTAAGAATATTGTCTTTCAGTCATGAAGACCGTTGATTTTATGAGATATCTAACTAAAGTTTCTGAAACTAATTCTATTGCCTTAAAAATAGATTTTTACTTTAAATTTGTATATTATAAAATATTAAACAGTATCTCAAGAATTTATATTTGAATTAAAACCATGGCTCTGAAACTTTGTGAACTTGAATAAATATTTAACATTTTGTGCCTCAGTTTTCTCATCTAGAAAATGCACATGAGGATAAAAGCAAGATAATAATGAGGATTAAATGAGTTCATATATGTATATATGGAGAACTTAACCCAATTTGCAAGAATTATGTGAATCCTTCGGAAGCATTCATTTTCCACTTAATAAATACTGTACCCACTTAATAAATTCTGTACCTCAGGCCTTGTGTTAAAAATATTGACATACCAGTGAATAAAAACAAATCATTGTCTGACCAGAGAGGTCTGAGTCTCCTGCCCAGGACAGGCTGCCCAGGCCAGTTGGCACAGAAGAGTAGAGAAGGACTGTGTACATTAGCAGTGAGAACATGAGAAATCCAGAGTCACTGGGAGAGCCGTTGGTCCTTCTGTGCTCTGCAAGGTTCTTATGTTCAGGTTAGATGCACTAAGTCACTTTTTCCATTTTCAGATTGTGTAGGTGATCAGATACGACCTTTCTTTTGGAACACAACAAAAAACTTGTATGAATCTTTTTGTTTTTAATTGACAACAGCATATTGTTTGAGTAAAAATACAGAGTACAGAACCAGATGCACGGATCATAGAATCAGATAGACCTGGATTCAAGTCCATTTACTACCCATGTGACTGTTAATAAAAATAATCAATAAACAATAATAAGAATAGGAAAGGGTTTTATTTGAATCAAATTGAGGAGTAGCCTGGAAGCCCGCTTCCCAGATTACTCTGAGAAACTGCTCCAGAGGAGCAGGGTTTTCAGCACAGTTTTGTATCTTGTCAGAACAAAGAACATTAAACGTTTCTTCAAGGGTTGCATTTCTAAAAGGTTTCAAAAAAAAAAAGAAAAACCAGACCAGGTACACAGTGAGTCAGTATGGCCTTGGCACCTGGGAAGGGAATCTTGTCATCAAAGAAATAGTGTCATTGGCTTCCTAGAAAGGGGACATTTAATTTTTATTTTTAACATGGACATTCTTTACTTCTTGTCAGTGTGCCCTTTCTTTCATTAATGCAGATGTATAATGTATGTTTGATAGGCCACAGACTATTTTATTTAGTTTAAAATCCATATTAACTCATGAATAAGCCAGAATGACTTCCATATATCTCAATATATGAAAATTTTGTAATCATAACTTACTGCAAGTTTCTTAACACTTTTGTCTTCAGTTTTCTGAGATTGTTTTCTCATATGTAAAATGACAATAATAATGCTATAAATCTCATAGGCTTGTTGTGAAAACTAAATGAGCTGTGCAAGTCAAAGTATTACCACACTTTAGCATATATTAGGTGCTTAAAGTCGTCAGTCATCACCCTAACATCATTACAGTTAGTTACCATGTTTAAGGATGAGGATTCATCAAAGTTGTATAAATTGTTCAATGACTTAATGTACACTCAAATTCAGTTTTCCCTGATTTCAAAATGCATGTTATTTGTATTGATTTTGTGTCTCTTCATAAGAAAAACAAAACAAAAACTTGACCAGTCTCTCTCAAGAACTAAAATTGTGTGATCCCCACCACTATTATTAATTAAAAGTGAAGGACTTACGGTTGTTAAAAATATGTCACCAGATAAACATCAACAGTGATACATTTTATGGCAGACTAACAAAAATAGATAGCAAGTACAGTTTTCATTAGTTTTCTTTACTAAAATCCTCTACTGCTTTGAGGATTTTCCAGATCACAGCATGTCTGTTTCCCAGGTGAGCAGACCTTATGGTTCAACTCAGTGCTAGCCATTAGTGTCAGAACCAGGATACACAAGGTGGAGTGTGCAGCTGGAGCAATCTCACTGCTCTCATGGATGGGAGTCAGATGGTGTTTGAGAAGGTACATGTGAGTCTTGAACTTGTAACTTATTTGAGCACCCATTAATCAAAAGATCTGACTTATGCTACACTGTTAGCAAGGAAATACTGAATTCTCCTCTGATTTACACAGTTTATTCAAGCAGTAATTGGAGAGTCACTGCTTAAATCCCACTCTTAAAAGAAAGTTATCCTTTCACTTGGTTTTTTAACCGAGTTGGCCAGATTTGTGGTTTTCATATGGATAAGTATCTAAAATACTTACATTCTCTTTGTGTATGATGCATATGTGTGTGTGTGTGTATGTGTAACAGACAAAGAGAGATGTCTAGGCTCAGAATAGAGAATATCTGCAGTAATGAATAACATTGCAGGTATTAGAAGAATGCAAATATTAAGCAGTTTAGAAATCAATCACACATCTCAAATTTCTATATTTTTAATAAGCCTCCATGGATTCATTACAATTTCAGGATTGTACAAAAAATAATCCCCTTTGTGAATGAAAGTTTTAGGTTTTTGAAGCTTGAATGAGGGTATAATTTAGCTCTTGGCCTTTGAATACTTGTTATACATTTGTTGTGTGTGTGTGTGTAATATTTCTATTTTTGATGAGACTGAAACTGCTTTTATTGATACACCTTAATGTTTTTCAATTAGAACATTTTATATATTAAAGCTTTGCACTCTGTTACTGGAATATGTGATTCCCTCCCAGCTGCAGAGAGGAGGGAAGGATTAGGTAAAGGCAGATATGGTTCTCTTCTATGTTCTGTGAAGCTTACTCATCCTCTTACTGGAAGAAGCAAAGGAGAAAATGAAGGTGCTATGTTTTGTTTTTTGCTTTTCCTAGAGCAGCAGCTTTGGGAAAGACAGTAGATATGACTTTATGTTGTTAACAATCAATTACTAGTACTTTTGAGCTTTTACCATGTACTGGTTCCACTTTTGAGGGCTCTGCACATACTAGCGAATTAACTTCACAATATTCCTTTGGTATAGGTAGTATGTATCATTATCCCCAAGTTGCAGATGGAAAAAACTAAAGCATAGTCACATTAAGAAACTTCCCAAAGCTACCTGCAGTGGTAGAGTTCAAATCTATGTGATTGACTATGTGGCCTGCGCTCTTAACCACTGTGCCAGTGGTGTCAGTAAAAGAGATAGCCATCATCATCATCATTCATCATAATTACACTTAAATGTGTGTTTACTTTGTAAGCTGATTGTGCTGGTTGCTTTTAATCTTCACAAAAACCTTGAAGTGGAAGCTGTTGTAGATTCCATTTTACAAAACGGAAACTAAGACTCCGGGAGGTAACTAACCAAGGGTTACATAGCTGTGAGAGGTGAGACTTGAGTTTGAGTTAAATCTGGCTTCAAAGCTAGCAAATAAAGACAGGGAGAGGGAAACACTGACAAATCCATGTCCATTTTTAGATAACGCGGCTTCCCATCACCTGTAGCTTATCACTACCTTCATTATGAGTTAGGGGCAAAAAAAGAGGCAATAACATGCATTTCAGGCTTCAGTTACAATGGAGGTCACTTTGTAACAGAGGTTTTATATGGCACAATTCATTCAGTGAGCGAGAGAGGGAGAGTCAGCTATTACTTAAACTGTATACTCAGTAAGCTAATTAATTCATGAAGAAAAATTTTTAAAGAAACTAAATTATTAGTGAGTTTCCCCTCAAAGCTCCCTACAGGACCATTACGAGAAGTAATTCCAGGGACTTAAGAGGATTAGACTTCATTCTATTTAAAATGCCCTATAACATAATATTGACTATAACTATGAAGACAGTTTTTACATGATGATAATCCATCATGTGAAGAAGGATTAAAGGTCCAAGATGTCCAATATGGTTAAAAGGAGATTTGAGTCAAGCTTGTTGCCTATCTTTTGGAGAATATTCTCTGGAAGAGAAACTTGACTGGAAAGTTCCAGGGAGACACATTTTATCTTAGTTGTAGGAAGAACTTTCTCTCAACTAGAGCTGTCCACCTTTGGAATAGGCTACCTTAGAAACTCACCCACGACCTGCCACTGTGTGCAGAGGCAGGATAGCATTCAGGGAACCAGGGAGACACAGAGTAGATAACTATTCTAATTTTGAGATCTTTTAATTTTATACCACATAAAAGTTGTTTAAGCTGCTTAAATGAGAGAGTCATGTATTTTAATAGATTTTAATGCATTTTATAATCTATTATCTATAAAAGATGCCAAAGGGGGAAAAACACCTGAAGTGTAGGAAAAAATTATGTAATCTATTTGGAAAACATATTTGAAGCTAAGTTAGGAACTGTTCTTTATCGGTGGAATCTATAAGGAGATTTAACACCTTAGAAAATATTGTTGAAGGATATAAAATTTCTAAAAATTTAATTTTAAAATTTGAGTGTGATTGAAGAGAAGAAAGCCGGGGCTTCTTTGGTGGCTTGGACGGTAAAGAATCTGCCTGCAATGCAAGAGACCCGGTTCGATTCATGGGTCGGGAAGATATCCCGGAGAAGGGAATGGCAACCCACTCCAGTATTCTTGCCTGGAGAATTCCATGGACAGAGGAGCCTGGTGGGCTACAGTCCATGGGGTCACAAAGAGTCAGACATGACTGAGCGACTAAACATTCACTTTCTAAGAGAAGAAAGAGGAAAAGTATGTTTTTTCAACAAAAATGTTAAATTGCCAGAGTTTACAACACAAATGTTTTTCAGATAAAAGTGAGGAATTATCAAATACAACAAACAGTGTTCTGATATTGGAATTACAAAGTATTGGGGCAAATGAATTTAACTCACAAAGGTTTATTACCCTTGGGCTGGTTCCTACTGTTTTCGTGGGATGTTTGTGTATCGTCATCTTGAACTAGGTACATACACTACATTCACTGTGAGAGCCTTGAAATATCTGTTCTATTAATGTCCAGATACCAATGAATTTCAGTGTTTCAACAACATTGTGAAAAATTACATTGGAGCATATTTTTTTGAAAACACATTTCAGGTGGCTACCAGGATATGGCATCATTTCCTTTCTGTTTTCTTAGGTTTTCATGAGTCAGCCCATTGTATACCCAAGAAATATAAGGGAAGACAGTGTGCACAGTGGCACAATGCTAGGTGGAAGGTGCCATAATTTTTTTTAAAGAGAGGGAATGTGTTTTCGAAAGGATGTTGGGCAGCCTGTCTGTACTGTGGCTCATTAGCAGCATTGAGACAGTTCAAATCTTATCATGATTCTTAAATTTAACATCATTAAGGCAGGAAATAAAACACAAAGATGATCAGTGGGAAGTGGGCTTACATAGCATGGAAGAAAATTAGTTTATTGAAAGGCAGGCTTTGGAGTGCAGAAATTTGATGTGCTGGGTTTGCTATTCTGGAGGATACTGAAAACTAATGTGGTCATGTCAGGCTTCTAAGTCTATTGGAATTTATTCTGTAGATTTGTAAACATCCACATTCATAAAACTGGTAAAACAAGCATTTTGGATTTATGAAATGCAGACGTCTGGGGATGGGCTTGCTCCTCTCTGCTCTTTCCTCATTAGACTCCTCTCTAAAACCCAGAAAGATACCACTCCATGTGAAAATACCATTTCTTGAAGCAGGTTGGGATCCTGAAAACTCTGTTTTAGATGTTGTGATAGCAAACAATTTTGGCCCAAACTATTCCAACAATGGGAGAAAACCTCCTTTCACGCACTATTATTTTTCTTTGATCTTTGCGCTGTAGTCTCCAAGTCTCTGGAGGTTTTGTGCTTGCTCCTCTAATTTCCATTAGAGAGGGCTGTGAATTCTCCTCCTCCTCCATTCCGCAGAGTTCCTAACTATTCTCTTTGACCAAAGTTATTCAGTAAAAATTAAAGGGGCTAGGAGGATCAAAGGCTGTGTGTTTTTGGAATGGCGCTGTCATTTTTTGTGGGGTCCTTAACAGTGAGGAACAGTGGGGGGCAGGGGAGAGTCAATTGCAGTGTTTCAGTGTTTCTACAGAGCTGCAAGGGAACCAACCTCTTAATAGCATCTAATACCTTAGGGAGGCTGGTGCTTTGTAGCCTAACCAAAGGCTACATCTTATAATCTGATGAATATCACTCTGCAGTGTAGCATGAGGAAATCCATACTGCCCTATAGTCTCCCACCTTCCTCTTTACCCTATTTACTAAACTCGTGGTAACTTATAAGAAGTTATCAGGTTTAATATGCCTTGCTTGATTCATTACCTAGTACTGAAAGTGTATACACTTGTGCAGACTTCAGGAAATCACCAGCGGGCATCAGTAGCATCAGCAGCATTAGTACTTGCTTCCTAGGTGATAAATTGTAGTATAAAGGACTCAGAATACACCAGGCACTGTTCAGAGTGATTCACTGATATCTTAGCTCTCTTAGTCTTCACAGCCTTGTGTGTATGTGTGGCTTCATTTTTACCTCCATCTTACAGATGAAGACTAAGGCACAGAGTTGTTTAGTCGCTAAGTTGTGACCGACTCTTTTGCAACCCCATGGTCTGTAGCCCTCCAGGCTCCTCTGTCTTTGGGATTTCCCAGGCAAGAATTCTGGGGTGGGTTACCATTTCCTTCCCCAAGGGGTCTTCTCAACCCCAGGATGGAACACACATCTCCTACATTGCAGGTGGATTCTTTATCATCAAGCCACCAGGGAAACCCAAGCCATAGGGGTCAGAATTAGAATTCAAACCATGCAGCCTGATTCCAGAATTCATGGTTTACTTTTTTACTACATCAAACTCAAACTAAAGATCTGAAACAAATGCTCAACATTTCTTCTTCATGATCTTTTAGTCAACTCTTATGTAAAGTTAAATCACCAGAAAGCTGAGGCAGTGGCTTAATTGCTGTGGGTGCCTTAACTATGAAAGAAGTAGGAGAGAAGAGAAAACTTGTCTTTATAGTCTTGTAGACTAGTTTCTATCTAAATCCCAGTTTTATTAGTTGTGTTAATTCTCAGGAGACCAAACCTGGGTCCCCTGCATTGCAAGCAGATTCTTTACCATCTGAACTACCAGGGAAGCCTCAATTCTTAGCTGCTCATTACTAATTTCTCAGGATCTCAATTGCTCAATATGTGAAATGTGGATATGACAGTAGCATGTACTAAATCGGGTTATTGTTGATACGAACTTGCATAATGCATTTAGAGTGCCTAGTGCAATGCCAGACACAGACATGTTAGATGTTAATGTTTTAAGCTGCCTTTAACTTTTGCTAGAAATAGAATGATGACAGATAATGAACCAACTATGTGTGTCTGTGTGTGGGGGAGTCTATTAAAATAATATTGGTAAATAGAATGTAATCAGATGCATGAATTTTATTCCACAAGGCAATCAGTAATCTGGATTCTACCAGTAGACTAGATTTTCTGCAATAGTGCCCTTAGATCTGTAACACAGGATCATTGTGAGGGAAATACGATTGTAATGTAATGTGTCAGGTATTTATTACACTCCAGGGAGGATCCATATTGCTCCAAATTCTGAATTACAGCAGAGTCCCTGTGTTATCACATCTGCTCTCACATCTCCAATTCTGCTTCAGAATACGTAATAGTCATGGAGCTGGGATTTACCATTCTCTTCTAGTTAATTATAAACTGAAAATCAGTACAATCATAGGGAGGGACATAAAGAGGGAAAATAAGTTTAAGACAGAAATGCTCTAAGGATGTGGGAGTTCTCCTGGGCAGCCAGAAGTCAGTCGACTGTACTCACTAAGGTGTGATTCCTGGGGATGGGGTAGTCTCAATGGGCTGTGACTTCTTCCTCTTCCCGGGCACTGGAACTTAACTGCTCTAAGTGATATTATTTAATTTATGCTTTCAAATTGAAAAGTTCCTTTATTTTCTCTCAACATAGGCACCCTAAAGATTATTCATGCCAATGCAGCAACTCTCTCTTAAAGCTATCCTTAGAAAATAATAGGGGTGGGTATTCCCCAATTCAGGAAACTCCATCTTTTATAGAAAGCATTCCATGTGGCACCTTAAGGGTTAAACTTTTGTTGCAGATAGAGTATCAAGTGGCTTTTCAGGAGAGGATAACCAACCCCCAATTTAGAAACTGCCATTTCTAAACGGTAAGCCAAACATAGGTTAGTTTACACTGCTTTCTATGAAAGGAATAACTCACCACTTCTACTGTGTGTGTTAGTTTGTCTCTCTACCATATACCTCCCGTCATCTATATCATGTGTATATCAGGGTGAGGACCGTCAATCACTGTTAATAAAAACCCCAGAACACGACAAAGATTCTTTTTATTGCAGATCCGTTTTACAATAGCTCTCAATTTATGATGTCACATAAATCAAAAGTGAAGTGTTTATCTTATCATTCCGAGGCATCCCTTCTCCCTCTGTGTCCTAGCCCCTCCCCCTGTGCCAGTTTCCAGCCCTCAAAGATGCTTTGTATAAGAAAGTGCAAGTTCCCCGTTCTGGCTTTATTGATGTTCCCTTTCGCTCTCTTCCTGGCTCCCCCCCAAACCAAGTGAGCAGAGCAAATGGCCCGGGTTTTCCCCCAATGCCTGACCTGCGTTTACTGGGAGGAGAGCAGGAGAGGGAGCGCGCATTCCGAGCAGGCTGCTCTGACTCCGACCACAGGCTGTTCCGTGCAGGCTGTCCCTCTCCTTCAAAACCATGCCTCCCCTCCCCGAAGCAGCAGGCAGTGTGCCTCCATTCAGCCACATTTGGTATGCATGAGCGCGGCTGCAGGGAGAGGGGAGGTGGCTTTCTTAAGAAGGTTCAGTGGCTCAAGCAACGCCACTTTGACTGGTCTCCCAAGTTGCAGGAAGCCTCTGCCCTGATGGAATTCGCAGGTGTGGAGATGACCATGGGATGCCAGGGCCGTGGGGGACCGTTTATTTTCTAGGCATTGCTCAGGTTCGCGGTTTCTGGCTTTCCTGGTGGAATTTGGAAGGGGTCATGAATCAAACTGATGCTCCTCGACCCCTGAACTGGACCATCCGGAAGCTGTGCCACGCAGCCTTTCTCCCATCTGTCAGACTTCTTAAGGTACTGTAACTTGCTGCTTTGAATGGCTCTCATTGTGCTTTGCAGGTCTGCACACCCAACTTCGCTCTTGGCCTGGGACACACCTTTTCGGGAGTACAGAAGCCTGCAGTACTTGCCGTGTTGCCCATGGCTATTGAGACGTCCTCCACTTCCCTCACCCCATGGTGTCAGGGAGGGAGGATGGTCTCAGCCACATTTGAGAATGAGATTATGGTTGCAGAGAATGGGCTGCCTGAGTGCTCCCCACCCCCAAACATCCCTAAAATAGAATTAATTAACTTCTTTGGGAGGGTGGGAACAGTAGTGGGAGTGAAATCTCTTACTCCTGTGTGTTTGACTCCTGGATTTTTTTTTCCCTCCCTGGGGAAACCCTTCGACCCAGTTTCCATTTAAATGGAACCTGAGAGAACAAAGGATTCTCCTTATTATTTTAAAAGCCCTGTGTCCTTAGGTGGTCTCTCAGGTAAAGACAAAGAACAAACCTTATCAGATTGTGACTTTTTTGGCATACTTTTTTCTTGAAAGGTATGATAATTTTAGTATCTTAAGTGAAGTCGGTGGTGGGAAAGTATTGTTAAATATATACAGTGTGCTTCTAGCTTTCTCGATAGCTCTGGGTTACACAAAAGAAACAGTACTATACTCCAGCTAGGATGCTACCTGGTGTCTGCAGCATTTCTCTTTCTAGAAGCAAATACATTAAAAACACTGAGAAAGTCCCCACAACTTCAAGATAATTCATCTTCACCATCTGCCTTGTAGGGAAGGAAATACAAGTAAAAATTTAAAGGTGCAGAAAACAAGTATTTCCCCTCAGAAAAGAGAATGTGGTATCACTTTTTTGGAGAAAATGTATATCTCTGGATGTCCCTCCCACATCCAGGTGAAGTTTAAAAGGCAAGATGAAGTTCTTAATTCTCCTTTCCATATTAATATGATACTGAGAGTAATGATCAGTGAAAAAATTACACTTAGAACATTTTTCTGTCTGAGTCTGTGTTCTGGTTGGGTCAAGTTTGATGTGTACAATTAGTTCTGTCCAGCTAAGTGGCTGCTTGCATTGAAGTGTTAACCCAGTCTCACTCCAGTGTTCTTGCCTGGAGAATCCCATGGACAGAGGAGCCTGGAGGGCTACAGTCCATAGGGTTGCAGAGTCGGACATGATTTAGCGACTAAGCATGCGTGCATTAACCCTATCTGAGTTTCCTTTATCCTATTCAACACACTGATGAACTTTCCCAAAGGTTACACCCACATCCTGTTCCAACACCCATCATTTTGTTATGGTGGTGGTTTGCTTCCTTGAAAGAGTCTTTTGGAGGAAAAGGAGGTTTGGGAGTAGGAGAGAAGCTTCCTTAGACATAAGGGCTTTTGTTATGTTGGAACAACATGCGTGATAGGGCATGAAAAAGAATGAGGCCAGGGACTAACAAACAAATGTAAATTTTCCTCCAGAATTACTCCTGAATCTAGGGTCTGGGGTGAAGAGTATCTTGGCAAACCTAACTATGACTGAAAAAATTGACTCCAGCTATTCCATGTGCAATAAAAAACATTTTTCATTTAAATCATTCATTGGCTTTTCCCCAAAGTAGTGTTTTTTAATTTATGTAATGACTTTTTAACAGGTGTGTGTATCCTACCTTCAATATATTATTCATTAATACTCTAATTTTTAAATGGAAAATGGTATATATTATTTGCTTGTCATAAAATCAGCAGAGGAGTATTCTTTGGAGGTAGATTACTTGTTTTTAGAAGAGCTCTCATCTTTTTTAACTGTGAGTATCATTCATGCTATATATCAGCAACACTGTCAATACTACACCGTTACCATGGGTGGCATACATCTCAGTCTTACCATCCTTTATGAACATGGTGTTTTATAACAAATTATATTCATCTAAAAGGTGCATTAATGACTGCCCTTCAAGTTCTCCCAGTATCTGAAAGATAGAATTTGTTTTACTAGAGAACTTTCCTTTCAAACGACATCTGTATTTTTGAAAGATTATATGTCCTAAAAGACTTCAGACATTGAACCCATTTCCAACTTGAAGAAAAGTACTACAAAATTCTTTCAGCAATACTTAGAAGTAAACACTGGTTTTGTATATGAGTTATTGTACTATCAGCATTCTGGATATGAATGCTGTGTAATTTTCCCGCTCCAGATTGTGGCAGTCTTGTCTTTATTATGTTAATCCCTGTGTGTTCTTGCTCTGCTTTTATATTTCAAGTCAAATGGAAGTTCCAGAGTAATCATTTGCATCTTTTGGCCAGTGTTCTTCCTGATTTAGTCTATAAATTAAATATTTAATAGCAATAATCATACTGTGTTCTTTCCTCACTTTCTGTTTATTCCTTCCCTCCCCCCTCTCTCTCAATTTCTTATTCTGTCTCCCTCACACTGCCACCACATGTTAATATAATAGATGGATTCTCTGGAGTCTATTGAAATTGTAAGCTAATAACCCCAATTCTCCTATTCAACAGGTAATTTTCGTTCCTCTTCCAAGCCTTTTTCTGATGCAGTATGCCCTTTCCAATGCCCTGACGTAGCCATAAATGCAGTTTAGGACATGATGGCATGATTAGATTGGACTAAACCCACATCAGTCACCATTTCTGACAAGACTGGGTGTGAGCCAATTTCCTCCCTTTCCTTTCCTGGAAAATGTGTTTCTTTGCTAACTTACTTCAGTACCACACTAATGTTTAGAAATGGCTTCATAATCCTGTTTCCTGTATTTCCCATTTCTTAATAGAAACAAGATACTAAAGAATTAGAAGGGAAAGACCAGCATCTGAAGCACGAATTAAACCCAATGAGTGTTGGAATATAGTTATTATTCCTTCTGAAAACATCTTGTATTGTTATTTTGTCCATCTCAGAGAAAATTTTGAACATGCCAACCAACTTACATTTTGAATTTGAGATTGCATTTGGGAATATCATTTGAAAATGAATTTTTGGACAGGCACATGATGATGATAGCCAAAAATCAGAGGCTGTTTTCAAACGGATACATTTCAAATGGGACCCTTTCCAAACTGTTTCTCTTCAGTTGTCATTTGTTTCATTTTGATATGTTTCAAGATTTATCTTACTATTAATCGCAGAAAGTCAAATTTGTTTCAGTGATAGAATATTCTTAGCATATTTTATATTCATTTTAAGGTCTGTCTCTGCCATTATTTTCTTTGGGAGATTTTATTTTGGTTACTTCTGTTTAATTTGAATATTAATGTTAGAGCAGACAGCTTTTTCTGCATTGAAATCTTGGTAAATTTAGTGAAGGGTGCCTTTGAAAAATAGGTTGTTTTGGGGGAAAGGGAAGCTGTGCACTTGTAACAGATTTTGGATAAATACATTTAGGCCAATTTCTTGATGAAGACCAAATAATCTGTATCATTTTAGGATTTTCAAGCAAAGAGTATGACTTTGCCACTAGAGCAATGTCAGAAAGAGATTAAAGAAATTATCCTTTGGACAGTTAGGTCTAAAAAAATGAGTCCTAATTCCTTCATGTTCCTAACTACCTGTGTGACCTTGGGAAAGTTACTTAACCTCTCTGTAACTTGGTGTCCTTCTCTTTAAAATAAAGAATTTAGATCTTGATTTAGATTTAATGCTATGATTCCCTGTGGAAAAGGCTGCCATGTTCCGTGGGCATGGAAAAACATAGTCTATTGAGGCTAAAAGTAATTAAACTGGATTGTATATTAAAATGGAAGGAGGACTAGAACAGTTGGCAGAGTTTAGATCATAGAGGGCCTTGCTCACTAAACCAAGGCAGTTGACAATGAGGCTGAAAACTGGGAGGACCATTAAAGGGATCTTAGCAGCAAAGTGATTGCTAGATTCAGCTGTTAAATAGATTGCTTTGACTGTAGTGTCTAGATTGCATGGGAGATGGTGAGACTAGAAGCTGAGAGATTAAATTAGAGGCCCGAAGAGTTGATGAGGACCAGGGGTAATACATTTAGTCTCTCAGTCATGTCCAATTCTTTGCAACCCCATGGACTATAGCCTGCCAGGCTCTTCTGTCAATGGAATTCTCCAAGCAAAAATACTGGAGTGGGTAGCCATTTGCTTCTCCAGAGGATCTTCCCGACCCAGGGTTGGAACCTGAGTCTGCCGGATTGCAGACAGATTCTTCACTGTCTAGTGACTGAACAATAACAACAATAGGACTAATGCAAAAGTAATGGAGGTAAAATAAATAGGGCCTTGTTAAATCAATTAGTTGTGGTAGAAGGAAGAATTTACAATTTCTTCAGATATCTCACTTTGCTGTCTGATGGTCCCAGTGATGGTGGTTCCAGTGTCTGAGAATGAAGATCCTGAGAAGGAAGGACAGAACTCGGTGATTCTTTGGTGAGCTAGAAAGGGTATGCCACTTCCTGATTCTAATGAGACTGAGACAAAAGTAAGGAATGTAATTTCATGTCATTGATGGGTATGAGTCCCATTGATAGCAGAACTCTTTGATGTAAATAACATATAATCAGTAATATCACTTAGAGTTTTCTAAGATGGTTTTTTTCTTTGCTCTTATAAAAGTACCTAGTAAACTCCCATTTTTTGAAATCCAGTTAAAAATCTCAGAGTTTTCATTAATTTCTCCACTTCTTTCTCTGTTTTTATTGTCAAAAGAGGGATTAGTGAAAGTGAACTGGGCTAACACAAGAGAAATAATTGAAAGAACCATGATCAAGTTAGGCTACGAGATCCCAAATTCTGCCCAAGTACACAGTGTTTTCTACTCCTATAATTTCATGTCATGGTAACCAGTGTCCATTATGTTGTCCCTGAAGCTTAGCAAGATCCTGATGGCAAAATGAGTTGAGTCTTTTTTTGCAGGTGATGCCAGACATAGCAGAAACTGACTTCCCTTTGCTATTCTCAAACTCTTAGAAGACAGTTATGTTGAGATTCATTTTGATTTGTTTTAGATTTGTTACTTTTAAGGACTCCTTTTCACATCTAAAATTCTGTATCTTTACATGGCAGGTAGAATAATATTAATAAACCAGAGCTTTTGTTTAGCTGGGACAAGACACTCCTGAACCACATGTCCGTGAGTAGCAGCTGAGTTTCCACAGGAAGAGAGGAAGCATACATCTATCATATCTAGACATATTCGTGAATGGTGGTGAGTGAGATCAGGGAGCTGGTTATGGACCAATTCTGCTAAGTGCCTTAAAGATGGGAAGCTTAAGAATAAATTGCTTTTAGGAAAACAGTGTGTGGTTAGGCAAAATTTTAAGGGCTGCTAATAAACTTCCATCTTTCCATCTCAGCATGCCAGGCTCAGATTCCCTTGAAGAAAATAAGAAAGAAAAAAAAAATGTACCCAAACCAGAACCCAGGAGAGACAAAATCTGTGTGGTGCATTTCAAGTGGTGGCTTCAACTCAGGCTGCTGAACAGTGACCATGTGATTTGCCTCTTTGTGAAATGTTCCTTGGGCATCCTGAGGGAAATTCCTGAGGCACCAAGAAACCGTCCTGTCTCTCTGGAGAGCTCTGCCTTCTGATACGCAATATTGTGGAGTAAGGAATGAAGCTGTGTGGTCACTGTAGAATGAGGGAGGATATAGCTGGGTTGTCCACGCCCAGGGCCATCTGGCTTTGGGAAGACTTGTGGAGTCAGTAAAATAGGACAAAGTCTGTCTCAAGGGCAATGGTTCTGACTTCCCCGCAGATGATTTCCTGTGGAGGGAGGGGTGTGAACACTGCCTTTTCAGCAGTGGCTTCAAATTCTTGCCATCCCCATCTAAGTCTGTTGGTATAACCTCAACTGGCTCCAAGCTCATCTGCACACAACTATCTCCCTTTCCATTAGATAACATGAAAAAGTAGCTCACAAAAGGTATTCAATGAATGCTTATTGAAGAATAAATGAGTGAAAGAACGTGGGAATGATATATGAAATCCTAAGAAAGCTTAAGAATGGAGCTTGTGAGCAAAGCAAATATTCAAGCTCACCCCTGAGGATGCTGACTCAGTAGGTAGGTGGTGGGTCCAGAAATTTGCATTTTAACAAGCTCTTCAAGTGATTCTGATATGAACAGCTCTTAGAAGGACCACACATTGAGGAAAAACTGCCTTAGATTCAACAACGCTGGAGGGAAACTCAATTAAATGCCTTTTCTCTTTTGCTGGCATCTGGGCAGAACAGATTATGTGTTAGTTAACAGTAGGAGCAAAAGGTTTTTCAGAAACAGTTCACAAGTTTTCAAAACGTTTAATCATGAAAAATCATTTAGATAGAGAAGTAATTGAGTTCAGCTGCCCTGTTTTGTTTTACAGATGATGTATCATCATAAAGTGAAGGAATGTTTGTTCCTATTTTTTTTTCTTTTCTGTTTATCTATTTTAGATCTCCCTGTGTATTATTTTCATGATTTATTCAGGCATATGACTTACAATTTTAGATTTTTTTCTAAAAAATTCAAAAAAATTATGTTGAGATATATATAGAGAGAGATATGATTGTGAACCAGGGCTCCCAAAGATAGTGTCCATCATCAAGATTCTGGAACATCCTGCATATGCCCCTTTAAACTTCCCTATGAAATGATATGGACCTAACAGAAGCAGAAGATACTAAGAAGAGGTGGCAAGAATATGAAGAATATCTTCACAACCCAGATAATCACGATGGTGTGATCACTCACACTCACTTAGAGCCAGACATCCTGGAATGTGAAGTCAAATGGGCCTTACAAAGCATCACTGCGAACAAAGCTAGTGGAGGGGATGGAATTCTAGTTGAGCTATTTCAAATCCTAAAAGATGATGCCGTGAAAGTGCTGCACTCAATATGTCAGCAAATTTGGAAGATTCAGCAGTGGCCACAGGACTGGAAAAGGTCAGTTTTCATTCCAATCCCAAAGAAAGGCAATCCCAAAGAATGCTCAAACTACCTCACAATTGCACTCATCTCACACGCTAGTAAAATAATGCTCAAAATTCTCTAAGCCGGGCTTCAGCAATATGTGAACCGTGAACTTCCAGATGTTCAAGCTGGTTTTAGAAAAGGCAGAGGAACCAGAGATCAAATTGCCACATCCACTGGATCATTGAAAAAGCAAGAGAGTTCCAGAAAAACATCTATTTCTGCTTTATTGACTATGCCAAAGCCTTTGACTATTTGTATCACAACAAAATGTGGAAAATTCTGAAGGAAATGGGAATACCAGACCACCTGACATGCCTCTTGAGAAACCTGTATGCAGGTCAGGAAGCAACAGTTAGAACTGGACATGGAACAACAGACTGGTTCCAAATAGGGAAAGGAGTAGGTCAAGGCTGTATATTGTCACCCTGCTTATTTAACTTATATGCAGAGTACATCATGAGAAGCGCTGAGCTGGAAGAAGCACAAGCTGGAATCAAGATTGCTGGGAGAAATATCAAAACCTCAGACATGTAGATGATACTACCGTTATGGCGGAAAGTGAAGAAGAACTAAAGAGCCTCTTGATGAAAGTGAAAGAGGAGAGTGAAAAAGTTGGCTTAAAGCTCAACATTCAGAAAACTAAGATCATGGCATCCCGTTCCATCACTTCATGGCAAATAGATGGGGAAACAGTGACAGGCTTTATTATTTTGGACTCCAAAATGACTGCAGATGGTGATTGCAGCCATGAAATTAAAAGACGCTTACTCCTTGGAAGGAAAGGTATGACCAACCTAGACAGCATATTATAAAGCAGAGACATTACTTTGTCAACAAAGGTCCATCTAGTCAAGGCTATAGTTATTCCAGTAGTCATGTATGGATGTGAGAGTTGGGCTATAAAGAAAGCTAAGCGCTGAAGAATCAATGCTTTTGAACTGTGGTGTTGGAGAAGACCCTTGAGAGTCCCTTGGACTGCAAGGAGATCCAGCCAGTCCATCCTAAAGGAGATCAGTCCTGGGTGTTCATTGGAAAGACTGATGATGCAGCTGAAACTCCAATACTTTGGCCACCTGATGCGAAGAGCTGACTCATTTGAAAGACCCTGATGCTGGGAAAGATTGAGGGCAGGAGGAGAAGGGGATGACAGAGGATGAGATGGTTGGAATGCATTGCTGACTCAGTGGACATGGGTTTGGGTAGACTCCAGCAGTTGGTCATGGACAGGGAGGCCTGATGTGCTGCAGTTCATGGGGTCGCAAAGAGTCGGACACGACTGAGGGACTGAACTGATGATGGTTCTTGGAATTGCAGTGGCCCCTCAAGTGCATGTCCTTTAGATTCCAGTGGTATGTGATAGTACCAACTGAGCTGTGGTCAGTTCACTTGAGGACCAAGGCCGGAGCAGCCATTAACAGAGACCCCCACCAGTGCCACTGTCTATTCCACCCCACATCCGTCAGAAACTAAGGAAGAGATTCTGGACAGGGAAGGGGAGGAAGAGAACATCTAGGGATTTCATTTTAAAAAATACATTCAAAATTAAAATTAATTTTACACTTGAAATTTTAAAAATGATGTCTGATATTAAATATTAAATGTGGGAAATTGAACTGAACCAGATTTTCTTGGTTCCTGAACATGCGAGAAAGATACAGTGCTATAATTGCTTGGGTGAGGTGGGGCAGATATAACAAAATCTCTAAGACGGAGATACTAGTATTTACTTTTGTCTCACATAAAATTTGTGTTAAAAGCATTTGCGAATTTTGTCCTAGCCAGTTGCACTTCCCTACTTCCATTTTCAGAGGCATATACATAGGAATTTTCAGTTTAGAGATAGCATTGATAACTTTTGCTTCTTTTCCCCCAAATAATTAAAGAATTGCAAGGTTTACTATAAAGACAGATAGGTGATAGATAGATGATAGGTAATAGACAAATAGATGATAGAGATAGATAGATGGACAGACAGATAGATGAAAGAAGAAAGGAATTGATTCTGTTATTTAAAAATCTATTGACAACAACATTTTATATATTAAATTGCCTTCCTTGGAGGGAGATTTATCCACCAAATCAGCTCTTAAAGGAATGTTTCTCAAACTGTAGTCCAAGACTACGTATTATAGAATCAGGTTCACGGA
This sequence comes from Cervus elaphus, assembly GCF_910594005.1. NCBI lineage: Eukaryota > Metazoa > Chordata > Mammalia > Artiodactyla > Cervidae > Cervus > Cervus elaphus. The sequence continues at coordinate 45,527,524 of NC_057843.1, read as the reverse complement.
ACTCAATCCAAACCTGTTAGTTTAAACCCATGGGAGGACCTTGAGAATCTGCATTTTAACACGCAACCCAGATGAACTTTATGTACTGTAAGAGTTGAGAATCTCTCTTCTGAAGTGTGACACTTCAATAAACGGATGTTGGCTCATTAAAATTATGCCTCTGCCATGACCATACCTCGGTATCTGATTATTTATTGTTAAAATTTGAGTACCTGCTATCTCTCTATAAACTTATACAGACTCATAATATTTCCACATCTTTCTAGTCCTCATGCTAACACCCAAAAAAGATGGCCTGTTCATTATAGGGGACTGAAATGCAAAAGTAGGAAGTCAAGAGCTACCTGGAGTAACAGGCAAATTTGGCCTTGGAGTACAAAATGAAGCAGGTCAAAGGCTAACAGAGTTTTGCCAAGAGAATGGCACTGATCATAGCAAACAACCTCTTCCAACAGTGCAAGAGAAGACTCTACACATGGACATCACCAGATGGTCAATACTGAAATCAGATTGATTATATTTTTTGCAGTCAAAGATGGAGAAGCTCTATACAGTCAGCAAAATCAAGACCAGGAGCTGACTGTGGCTCAGATCATGAACTCCTTATTGCCAAATTCAGACTTAAAGTGAAGAAATTTCTTAAAAATAAGAAATTTAACTAGACCATTCAGGTATGACCTAACTCAAATCCCTTACGATTATACAGTGGAAGTAAGAAATAGATTCAAGGGATTAGATCTGACTGACAGAGTGCCCGAAGAACTATGGACGGAGGTTTGTGACATCGTACAGGAAGCAGTGATCAAGACCATCCCCAAGAAAAAGAAATGCAAAAAGGCAAAATGGTTGTCTGAGGAGGCTTTACAAATAGCTGAGAAAAGAAGAGAAGCTAAAGGCAAAGGAGAAAAGAAAAGATATACCCACCTGAATGCAGGGTTGCAAAGAACAGCAAGGAGAGATAAGAAAGTCTTCCTCAGTGATCAATGCAACAAAACAGAGGAAAACAATAGAATGAGAAAGACTCATCAAGAAAATTAGAGATACCAAGGGAACATTTCATGCAAAGATGGGCTCAATAAAGGACAGAAATGGTAGGGACCTAACAGAAGCAGAAGATATTAAGAAGAGGTGGCAAGAATACACAGAAGGACTATACAAAAAAGATCTTCATAACCCAGATAATCACAATGGTGTGATCACTAACTTAGAGCCAAACATCCTGGAATACAAAGTCAAGTGGGCCTTTGGAAGCATCACTAAGAACAAAGCTAGTGGAGGGGATGGAATTCCAGTTGAGCTATTTCAAATCCTAAAAGATGATGCTGTGAAGGTGCTGCACTCAATGTGGCAGCAAATTTGGAAAACTCAGCATTGGCCACAGGACTGGAAATAGTCAGTTTTCATTCCAGTTCCAAAGAAAGGCAATGCCAAAGAATGTTCAAACTACCGCACAATTGCACTTGTCTCACACGCTAGCAAAGTAATGCTCAAAATTCTCAAGCCCAGCTTCAACAGTACCTGAACTGTGAACTTCCAGATGTTCAAGCTAGTTTTAGAAAAGGCAGAGGAACTGGAGATCAAATTGCCAACATCTGCTGGATCATCGAAAAAGCAAGAGAGTTCCAGAAAAGCATCTACTTTTGCTTTATTGACTATGTCAAAGCCTTCGACTGTGTGGATCACAACAAACTGTGGAAAATTCTTAAAGAAATGAGAATATCATACCACCTGACCTGCCTCCTGAGAAATCTGGATGCAGGTCAAGAAGCAACAGTTAGAACTAGACGTGGAACAACAGACTGGTTCCAAATAGGAAAAGGAGTAGGTCAAGGCTGTATATTGTCACTCTGCTTATTTAACTTATATGCAGAATACATCATACGAAATGCTGGGCTGGAGGAAGTGCAAGCTGAAATCAAGGTTGCCAGGAGAAGTATCAATAACCTCAGATACACAGATGACACCACCCTTAATGGCAGAAAGCAAAGAAAAACTAAAGAACCTCTTGATGAAAGTGAACGAAGATTGAGTGGAAAAGTTGGTTTAAAACTCAACATTCAGAAAACTATGATCATGGTCTCTGGTCTTATCACTTCATGGAAAATAGATGGGAAAACAATGGAAACAGTGAGAGACTTTATTTTTGGGGGCACCAAAATTACTGCAGATGATGACTGCTGGTAGGAAATTAAAAGACGCTTGCTCCTGGGAAGAAAAGCTGTGACCATCCTAGATAGAATGTTAAAAAGCAGAGACATTACTTTACCAACAAAGGTCTGTCTAGTCAAAGCTATGTTTTTTCCAGTGGTCATTTATGGATGTGAGAGTTGGACTATAAAAAACTGAGCACTGACGAATTGATGCTTTTGAACTGTGGTGTTGGAGAAGGCTCTTGAGAGTCCCTTGGACTCCAAGGAGATCCAACCAGTTTATCCTAAAGGAAATCAACTCTGAATATTCATTGGAAGGACTGATGCTAAATCTGAAACTCCAGTACTTTGGCCACCTGATGCAAAGAACTGACTCACTGGAAAAGACCCTGATGCTGGGATAGATTGAAGGCAGGAGGAAAAGGGGACGACAGAGGATGAGATGGTTGGATGGCATCTCCGACTCAATGGACGTGAATTTGAGTAGGCTCCAGGAGTTGGTGATGGAAGGGAAGCCTGGCGTGCTGCCTTCTTTGAGGTCTCAAAGAGTCAGACATGACTGAGCGACTGAACTGAACTGATGCTCACAGAACACTGAATGACTTTCACAGCTGTTTCTTATGGGATCATGCAGGAAAGCTGACTTAGGTGCTAAGAATGTGTGGTCGATAGGTAATATCCTAGATTAGAAGAAAAAATGACACGTTAACCTCTGTCTTGTTTACTTCAAGTGGTGATAACTTACATGTTTGGAGGCAGAAATAGTGCAGTAAAGGAAGTTTAACTTCTACTCTAATCATTTGGCCATTGCTGAAGCAAGCAAGCGCCCTTGCAACTGCTCCCTTTCTTGTTTTTCTCCCAATTGCTAGCATCACCCATTCACCACTTTGCCCAGCTGGAAAGCTTAGGCTTATGCCTTTGCTTTGTTTGCCTTCACCCCTTATATAATCAGCCAATCAGTTCTGCCATGTTTTCTCATAAATATGTCGCTGTTCCACCCCCTTCTATCTATTCTAAGTTCCTCAAACCAATCATTCTTTTTCTTGGCTCTAAAATACTACAGCAGTCTACTTCAAATTGATCCTTTCCACAGCTACCAGAATGGTTTCCATAAATGCACTTAAGACCAGGATACTGCCATGTTTGACATTCTTTAATAGTACTCCTTTTCTTGTAGAATAAAATCCTAATTTCCTTGAATTGGTATTTAAGACCCTCTGTGATCTGTCCTCCATCTATTTCTCTGCCTTTGTACTTTGTTTTTCCCTTTCTCAAATCATGAATTTCCTTTTAGCTGGACTTTTTGCACAAGCTATTTCCATTGCCTGGAAAATCTGAACCACATCTTCTCCTACCTCACCCCTACCCATATTTTAATTCTCAATTAAGTTGGATGAGTTTAAGAAAAAATTTCCTGAATTCCTAAACCCAGATTGGGCTCTTCTTTTATTCATACTCATAAAAGTTAGTGGATATTTCCATCTTTGCTTTGAACAAGTATAGTATTATTAGCTCTTTTGCCTCATTCTGAAAAGCTTCTTAAAGTTAGGAACCATATCTTAGACAATTTCATGCATATATCACTTATCAGACAGCACAAGATAATTGGGGTGCTAGGGCATATGTGCTAAGTCACTTCAGTTGTGTCTGACTCTTTGTGACCCTGTGGACTGTAGCCTGTCAGGCTCCTCTGTCCATGGGATTCTCCTCCAGGGGATCTTCCCAACTTAGAGATCAAACTCACATCTTGTATGTCTCCTGCATTGGTAGATAGGTTCTTTACCTCTAGTGCCAGGGATGCTAAATGAATAGGTAAATGTTGGAGGGAATGGATAACTATGCTCCTGATGCAGTGCTCTGAAGCCACTTAAAAGAACCAAATGATATTACAAGGTCTTGGCATTTTGTCTAATTAAAGGATACTTTGAGCTTGAGTTGGTATATTTCATATATTTCCCAAATTGGAAGATTAGTTAAGGAATTGAACCAATGATTAGTACTCAATAAAAGTGATGCAGGATAAAATATTTACTTAAGGAAGAAACTGTAAGTAGGTAGAACCAGATGTCTGCTTTGAAAATATTTACTGAAAGTGAAAGTGAGAGGTTGAAATTACTTCATCTATTGCTTTTGTTGGAGAAAAGGGAATTCCTTAATTTAGTGATTGAGAGACTTTAATATGTTGCTTCATAGTATATAACTTTAATAGTGTTTTTGGCTAGGTTACACTGTGAATTAGAGAAAGTACTATTAGAGGAAAAACTACACTGTTAAACTCAGACTACTCTTGCTTTATCCTTTAAAAATGGCTAATGTCTAGATATAATTACGTGGATACAACTATATTGAAGTATTTTGTCATTTTTATTTAAAGGCAAATATGGCTTGAGATTTGTTTTTCTGTTAGCATTATGTTATTTAACTGTATCCTGAATCACGGATAGAAGTATTCTATCATCAGGTATCATGGATAGGGGCTTCCCAAGTGGCTCAGTGGTAAAGAATCTGCCTGCCAAAGCAGGAGACGCATATTCTATCTCTGGGTTGGGAAGATCCCCTCAAGAAGGAAATAGTAACCCATTCCAGTATTCTTGCCTGGGAAATCCCATGCACATAGGAGTCTGGCGAGCTACAGTCCATGGAGTTGTAAAAGAGTCAGACACGATTTAGTGACCAAACAACAAGAGCAACATCATGGATAGATGGTATCAAATAGAAGGTCTAGTTTATTCTTTTGTGACAACAAAAAAAATGTCTCCAGACATAGTCAAATATCCTTTGGCACAGGGGTGGGAGATGAGGTGGAGAAGTCATCCCTAGTTAAGAAGGGCTGCTTTAAACATTCCTCTTAAGGATGGAGAGTAGGTTGTTGATTTCACTGGAAACCTAACAGATTTCCTAGTGATGTAAAGAGGGTTAACTTTAGATACACTTTCTTTTTAATTTTACAAAGATTGAAATTTAGCTTACATTTAGAAATTAATTGGTCAAGTTCTAGTCACTAAATCTAGAAAGACTAAATGATTATTTTCTCAACTTACTGTCAATCATCTCTTGTAAGATAAGAAAATTTAATGTGACCAATTTGTCTGAAACTGCATGAATTTCCATATATGTATGTATCTTTATGTATTGCAAGCAGAACATGTGTGATTTGATTGATGTATTAAACAGAATATTTAATTTTCACCATTATTCAATAATAACTTCTACTTAGAACTGTTTAAGAATAATACAATATAAAATTAATTTCAATGGATAAATGAAAAAATATTTTACTTCATCAAGATGAAATTTTTGTATAATGTTAGTTCATGTGAGCAATCAAAGATTCTGAGATAAATCTAGTAATTAACACAAGGAGGGTACATAATTTAATTTAAAAGTGAGTATAATTAAAGCTAATTTTCAATCATTAAATTGAGCATGATCAAATGGACAGAAATACTAGATTTTAACCCTAATTCTGAATAATTATTAATCCCAGCTGAGTAGTTTTCTCATACATAAAAAGACAGGATTGGAGTAGATAAGGATTGGCAAACTTTTTCTATAAAAGGCTAGATGGAAAAGTGGCTTGATGGGTCATATAGTTGCCCTCTCTATCACAACTATTTAATTTTGCCATTGTAGCTTGAAAGTAGCCACATACAATACATAATAAATGAATGTATTTGTGATCCAGTTAGACTTATTTAGGAACACTGCGCTATGGTCTGAGTGTTCATGTGTTGAAAATCCATATATTAAAATCCTGACCCCAAAGGTGATGGTATTAGTAGGTGGAACATTCAGTTGGTACATAAGTCATGAGGGAAGAAAGCTTTTGAATGGTATTTGTGACTTGTAGAAGAGGCTCCAGAGAGCTCCCTACCCCTTCTAAAAAGAAACCTGTGCCCTAGAAGAGGGCCCTCTCTTGACCATGGTGGAAACTTGATCTTGAGCTTCCAGCCTCCAGAACTGTTAGCAATAAATTTCTACTGTTTATAACCCACCCTATCTGTGGTATTTTGTTATACTGGCCTGAAGAGACTAGCGCTGCAATTTTAATTTCATGTAATTGTCACATATCATGAAATATTATTTTTATTTTTCAACCAGTTTGGAATTTAAAAGCTATTCTTGGCTCATCAGCTATACACAGAGGGCAGATTGTACTTGCCTGTGTATTCCAGTTTGTCAAACATGGGATGATTGTTAAGTTCCCTTATAGCTCTGATATTCTTGGATTAATTCATGATGACAGAAAGCCATTGTATGCTCCTATTTATTTTAAAATTACTTTGAAAGAACTGAGAATAAATCATTTATTATTATAATTGTTATATCATACTCATTGGAGAGTGGTGTGGGATATACTTACTGTCTCATAATGTAGGTCACATTTAGTAAATGTTTGTGGGGAATATTTGTTTTCTGTCTCTAAAATTCTGAATGCTTCAGTTCTTTAAAAGATGTCTTTACTCAGAAACTGTATTCAAATATACAGAGACTAAAAGTGAAGTGATAGTAAAACTTAACATTTAAAAAGTCCTTTTCAATTTATGAAGTTCTTTACTTTGAACTGAACTTCATAGCAACACTGGGAAACAGGTATAGAAAACTCAATTATCCCTCTTTTGAGCTGGAAAAATTAAATACCTTTACTGTCTCTTTAACTGAGACCCAACTAGATTATGGAGTTATGTATTGATAAGACAAACAATTAAATCATTTGGATACTTGACAGCAAAAACAATTAAATGGCATGTTCTCAAATTGATCATTGACAAAACAGGAAACTTCTCTGAATTTTAATTTCCTTTAATTATAAATTCAGTAAAAGTATTGCTTTATGTTCAGAAATTAATATGTTTGGTGTTGGCATAGTCTGTAGCCAGTTTTCAGTTAATATGAGTTCCTACCTTTCAGCCTAATAAAACAGAAATGGTGCAGTGCAAATGAACAAAATTTAAGATGTATTTTGTAATAATTTGGATTTAGGGGAATATATACTATTCATGTGCAGCTAATTACACTTTGTAGTTATTGTACCATCTGAGCCGCCAGTTATTGTAGGTTGTATTAGGGTTCTCCAAAGAAATAGAATCAGTTGTGTGTGTGTGTGTGTTTAAGTAAAACAGTTTATTCTAAGGAATTGGCTGACAGGATTGTGGAGGCCTAGCAAGAGTCGGACACGACTGAGCGACTTCACTTTCACTTTCATGCATTGGAGAAGCAAATGGCAACCCACTCCAGTGTTCTTGCCTGGAGAATCCCAGGGATGGGGGAGCCTGGTGGGCTGCCATCTTTGGGGTCGCACAGAGTCGGACACGACTGAAGCTGCTTAGCAGCAGCAGCAGCAGTAAATTCAAAATATGATGATGGACACTGGCAATCTGGAGACTCAGGAAAGAGTTGCATTTTTAGTCCAAATGCAGTCTTCTGTAGAACTAGGAATAACTGATGTTGCAGATAAAGTTCAAAGACAGTCTCCTGGAAAAGTCTGTCCTGTTTGGGGGAGGGTCAGTCTTTTGTCCTATTCAGGCCTTCAGCAAATTAGATGAGGCCCACCCACGGTTTGGGGGGCAATGTGCTTTACTCAGGTACCACTGATTTAAATATTAATTTCAGCCAAATACACTCTAATGGAAATATTCACAATAATGTTCAGACAAATATTGGAGCATTGTGGCCTAGATAAGTTTACACATAAAATTAGTAATCACATCAGTCTTTGTCACAATTATGTTAAAGTTGCTATTTGACACATACAATTGACCTTTGAACAATGGACTTGAACTGCGCAGGTCCACTTATATGTGGATTTTTTTTTCAATAAATATATTGAAGTACCACATAATCCAAGATTGGTTGAATTTGCAGTTGTGGAACTGTGGATATAGAGGGCTGGCTTTAAAGTCATATGTGAATTTTCAGCTGTGTGATGAGTCTGTCCCTCACCCCAGTATTATTGTTCAAAAATCAACTGTAGTTTGCTTGCAAATAACAGAAATCCATTCATACACTAACCAAAATTTCTTGTACAGTTATCTCTGGAATATCTAGCAACTGAAATGGAAATATATCCAGATAACAAAGGGACGGCCCCAGGCTTCTCTGTAATAGGGCCCTAGAGTCGCTCATTTTGGCTTCTCTCGATTCGTCTATTCCGTACTTCTGGTTTTCTTTGTAGACTGGCTTCCTCTATCACTGTATTTCACTCATCCTTGCCCAAATGTCCAGTTCTGTATGATCCTGCTGCTGCTCTTCTTATATCTTACCAGTTTGTTTCTCCTATTTTCCTAAGAATCTTACTGACTCGGGTTTGGTCATATATTCATTATTGCCTACAGAGCTTTGGTCAAGGAAATTGAATCACCTGATATAAATATGGGCACCTAGACTTGTTCTTCTAGTAGGTAATGTGGGCAGGTGGCAGATTCTTTAAGCAAAGAAAAAGGCACAAATCTTCATTAATTCAGTGAACATGAATCCCCTACACACTCAATAGTTTAATGGTTCTGAAAGCCATTCAGCCTAAAAAATACAGCAAGCAATCCAAAACAAAAAAATTCATTCTGTAAGTGTAGATAATTAGTGTGCACCTTTTTGCTAATATATAACAGGAGGAAGTGGATTCCAGCTGTAGAACCTGATTTTAGGTGTACTAGAAAAACAATATTTCTGATGAACAGGCTTAGAGAACCAGGAAAAATAGTAAGCTCTTCTGCATTAGAATCAAGAAGAAATGCTTTTAGAGTCCACTACAAGACAGCATGATGGACTCCACTATCCCCTTAAACGCCTCTTTGAGTTTCCTCTACTATTCATGGTTTCACCACTGCTGAAAGGTCCTATGGAGCTTTTAACGGGACTTGTCAATTCTTCTGACTGAATGGAATTGTATGATCCCAAATTTCTATCCTTAAAGAAAACAAAGTAGCACATTGTTTAGAAGTACTAACATGATGGTGAACTAAATATAAGAAAATTTTTATGTTTTTAAAAAATTAACTGTTTGGAAGGAATTCAGTCTAAGAGATTAGTGTTTTAATCAGATTATTCCTGTTTTCCTCAATGTTCATTTGAAGAGGAAAAGCTCAAAGACATTTAATATTGTCATTTTGTTTATAGGTGTCCAGCAATTCACAGATCAAAACAGAAATATAAAATTAGCTTTTCTCCCCATTAATTTATTCATTCTTCACACACATTCATTCTACAATTACCTATTGCTATGTGTCAGAAATGAGCAAAAAATATTAGAAATTCAGAGATGAAAAATACTAGCTGCTAAGTCACGTTGGTCGTGTCCAGCTCTGTGCAACCCCATAGACGGCAGCCCACCAGGCTCCCGTCCCTGGAATTCTCCAGGCAAGAACACTGGAGTGGGTTGCCATTTCCTTCTCCAGTGCATGAAAGTGAAAAGTGAAAGTGAAGTCGCTCAGTCGTGTCTGACTCTTAGTGACCCCATGGAGTGTAGCCTACCAGACTCCTCCATCCATGGGATTTCCCAGGCAAGAGTACTGGAGTGGGGTGCCATTGCCTTCTCTGGAAAAATACTAGGTTCCCCATCAAAAAGAGATAAAATGGAGTTAGAGAATCAAGCAAATTGGAAGGGATACTGTGGTTTGATATGTTTTTATATTGGTAGGCATAGACAAGAGACACCAAATAATAGGCTGGAAGGTGCTAGAGAAGATAACTCCTGAACTAAGTATTGAAAGAGATACCTATGGGAAGTTGGGATAGAAAGAATATTCTAGACAAATAAAGTGGCGTGTACAAGAAGGCCTCCTAGAGAGTATAGCTCATGGAGATCATTCCCATGAGGGAAGCTGAAGTATCAAGTGTGAAGGGATTATTAAGGAAACAAGTGGACCGAGGGGAATGCCATGCAGCTAAGGGATTCCTTCTGTTGGTGAGTGTGGGGTGTATTTATATTGCTCTGACATATACAGCTCGTACTCATTTCACAGCTTGCCCAGTTTAGTTTGCTCACATTGAAGTACAAGCTGCCACCTCCTCACCCTCTTCCTCAAAGAATCTCTGTAGATAATACCACTGCCCCCAGCTGCGCAAATGCAGAGGCGAACTCAGATTCATTAGTCATTAAATGTAGGAATTGTTCAGAAGCTGCAGGATGCTCTATTAAGAGTGTTACACTCTAGGAGAGATCTTTGTTGTTCTTTTCCTTTTTTTTTTTTTTCTTTGTGTGCCCCTGGCAAACTCATTTTCCACATTCAAACAACCTTGCAAACTGCCTCATCATGGAAAAATGTTTTGTCCTATTTTATAGATTTTAAAATGTCTTCATCCAGAATGATAATGGATTTATGAAAATCATAGTAAACAAAAGCTATGACAGAGAGCATCTCTCTTTTGCTATGGACAGCTATAAAATGTTAGGCGCAGGGGATGATGAGCTTACTGTGTAGCTGTCAGTAATGGCGCATCACTGAGTAGAGGGGGTAGGTGTGCATTCAGATGTGTCCCCATTTAGCAAACAAGTGAACTCCTCACATCAAGACTGTTTCACTTCTCTGGGATTTCAGCCATCCTCCACCATTCTGTAAAAGTCTCTACCAGGGGAATTACAAGTGAACAGGTAAAGCATCATCAAGAAAACTTTCTAATGTTGAGGTAAACTTACATATAGTAAAATTCATGAGTTTTCTTTCTAAACTCAACAATTTTTAGAATGTAATCACCTGCATGACCACTACCCATATCAAGATGCATTAAATTTACATCACTCTAAAGAATTCCTAGTCACCTTTCCCAGTTAATACCACTATAACCACCACCACCCACAACCACCACTGACAGGCTTTTATCACTCTATATGATTAATAGTTTTGCCTGACGTAGAATTTTGAATAAGTAGAATCATACAGTGTATACTCTTGCATCTGGCTTCTTCCGCTCAACATAATGGTTCTGAGATTCATCCATTTTGTTTTGTCTATCAGTCTGTATAATATCACATTGTATGAATATGGTACAACTTGCTTATCTTTTTTTCTGTTAATGGACAGAGCTCCTACAGATTATGGTGCTATGAACATACTTGTGAACCTATGCACTTATTTGTGTTGGGGATGCAAAAATAGGAAGTGAAAAACCTGGAATAACAGGCAAGTTTGGCCTTAGAGTATAAAATGAAGCAGGGCAAAGGCTGCATTTGCCCAGAATTTTGCCCAGAGAATGCACTGGTCATAGTAAACACCCTCCTCCAACAACACAAGAGATGACTCTCTACCTGGTTATATACTAGGATTGGAGTTATTCCCTTATAGGGTAGGTATATATTTGACCTTAGTAGAAACTGCCAAAGAATTTTACAAAATGGTCATAGCATTTTATACTCCCTTTATATAACATATGAAAATTTCAGTTGCTATATATTCTCACCAAAATTAGCATTGTCTCTCTTTCTTTGCATTTTAGCTGTTCTGATGGGTATGTAGTTGTAACTCATTAAGGAATTTTCATCTCCCTAATGAGTAATGTGATGTTAAATTTCACATGTAAACATATAGTAGCAAAAAACGTATGGGCAAACCTCGGGAAAAGGGAAGAAAATGAACTTTTATTGAGCTATTATTGTGGCTAGAAACAATGATGCATGATTTATATCCTGTCATCTAATCTTTGTTGCTGTTGTTCAGTCACCTAGTTGTGTCCAACTCTTTGTGACCCATGGACTGCAGCACACCAGGCTTCCCTGCCCAAGTTCATAACCATTGTATCGGTTATACCATCCAGCCATCTCATCCTCTGTTACCCTCTTCTCCTTCCGCCTTCAGTCTTTCTCAGCATCAGGGTCTTTTCCAGTGAGTCAGCTGACCAAAGTGTTGGAGCTTCAGCTTCAGCATCAGTCCTTTCAATGAATATTCAGGGTGGATTTCCTTTAAGATTGATTGGTTTTATCTTCTTGGTGTCCAAAGGACTCTCAAGAGTCTTCTCCAGCACCACAGTTCAGAAGCGTCAATTCTTCAGCACTCCGCCTTCTTTATGGTCCAGCTCTTACAACCATACTAGAAAGACCATAGCCTTGACTAAACGGACTTTTGTCAACAAAGTGATGTCTTTGCTTTTTACACACTGTCTAGGCTTGTCATAGCTTTTCTGCCAAGAAGCAATCATCTACCGATTTCATGGCTGCAGTCATCTGCAGTGATTTTAGAGCCCAAGAAGAGGAAATCTGTTACGGCTTCCACATTTTCTCTTTCTATTTGCCTTGAAGTGATGGGACTAGATGCCATGATCTTAGTATTTTTTAATATTGAGTTTTAAGCTGGCTTTTTCACTCTCCTCCTTTGCCCTTTTCAAGCAGTTCTTTAGTTCCTTTTCGCTTTCAGCTGTTAGAGTGGTATCATCCTTGTATCTGAGGTTATTGATATTTTTCTTGGCAATCTTGATTCCAGTTTGTAATTCATCCAGCCCCGCATTTCTCATGATGTGTTCTGTGTATAAGTTAAATAAACAGGGTGACAATAAACAGCCTTATACTTCTTCCTCCATCCTGAACCAGTCAGTTGTTTCATACAGGTTTCTTACTGTTGCTTCTTGACCAGCATACAGGTTTCTCAGCAGACAGTTAAGATGGCCTGGTATTCCCATCTCTTTAAGAGTTTTTCACAGTTTGTTATAAACCACACAGTCAAAGGCTTTAGCCTAGTCAATGAAACAGTGGTAGATGATTTTCTGGAATTCCCTTGTGTTCTCTGTGATCCAGAGAATGTTGCAATTTGATCTCTGGTTCCTCTGTCTTTTCTAAACCCAGCTTGAACATTTGGAAGTTCTTGGTTCACGTAATGCTGAAGCCTCACTTGGAGGATTTTGAGCATTACCTTACTAGCTTGGGAGATAAATGCAATTGTCTGGTGGTTTGAACATTCTTTAGTACTGCCTTTCTTAGGAATTGGAATGAGGATTGACCTTTTTCAGTCCTGTGGCCACTGGTGGGCTTTCCAAATTTGCTGACATACTGAATGCAGCACTTTGATAGCATCATCTTTTAGGATTTGAAATAGCTCAGCTGGAATTCCATTGCCTTCACTAGCTTTATTGACAGCAGTGCTTCCTAAGGTCCACTTGACTTCACATTCCAGAATGTCTGGCTCTGGGTGAGTGTCCACACCATGGTGGTTATCTGAGTCATTGTCATTTTTTGTACAATTCTTCTTTGTATTCTTTCCATCTCTTCTTGATCTCTTATGCTTCTATTAGATCTTTACTGTTTCTATTCTTTATTGTGCCCACGTTTGGATGAAATTTTCCTTTGATGTTTCCAATTTTTGAAGAGATCTTTAGTCTTTGCTCTTCTGATGTTTTCTTCTATTTCTTTGCACTGTTCGTTGACAAAGACCTTGTCTCGCCTTGCTATTCTCTGGAAATCTATTCATTTCTCCCTTGATTTTCTCTTCTCTTCTTTATTCAGCTATTTGTAAAGGCTCCTCAGATGACCACTTTGCCTTCTTGCTTTACTTTTTCCTTGGGATGGATTTATTTGCTGCCTCCAGTACAATATTATGGACCTCTGGCCATAGTTCTTCAGGCACTCTGTTTACTGGATCTAATCCCTTGATTCTATTCGTCACCTCCACTGTATAATCACAGGGGATTTGATTGGCATTGTACCTGGCTGGTCTATTGGTTTTCCCCACTTTCTTTATTTTTTTATTTATTTATTTTTTTTCTAAAGGAGATCAGTCCTGAGTCCTTCATTGGAAGGACTGATGTTAAAGCTGAAACTCCAATACTTTGGTCACCTGATGTGAAGAACTGACTCATTTGAAAAGACCTCGATGCTGGGGAAGATTGAGTACAGGAGGAGAAGGGGATGACAGAGGGTGAGGTGGTTGGATGGCATTCCCGACTCAATGGAGATGAGTTTTAGTAAACCCCAGGAATTGTTGATGGACTGGGAGGCCTGGCGTGCTGTGGTCCATGGGGTCCCCACTTTCTTTAGTTTAAGCCTGAATTTCGCTATCAGAAGCTGATGATCAGAGCCGCAGTCAGCTCCAGGTCTTGTTTTTGTCGACTGTATACAGATGAGGAATTTGTGATTAAGAGACATTAAATAAAGCAGAGATAGTTAATAATATTAATTACTTTGCAATATAGTTGGAAGAAATAAATGAATCATACACTTTTATACACATTGTGCTGTATATTCTTAAGTACTGAGAATAGTGCTTGGCACATGAGAAACACTCAATTATGCATTTACTGTTTTGAAACATAATGCTACAAATTGTAAATACAAGCCAATTATCTTACAGCTTTTAAGAAAAAATAGAGATGTAGTAGGCTAAAAATTTATCCATCTGAAGTCAACATAGGAAGTTTCATGCAGTGTTGACTGTGCTACTAAGGATGTGTCCATATTAGTGGTGATGGTCACCTTTGAGGAGTTACCAAGCAGGTCTGATTGTTCTGAGCTATAGTCATTCCATGGAATTTGATTTGAATGGAGAATGTCCATATTTCAGAAAGAGGGCATTCTTTGTGACCCCATGGACTGTAGTCCACCAGGCTCCTCTGCCCATGGAACTTTCCCAGCAAGAATACTAGAGTGGGTTGCCATTTCCTCCTCCAGGAGATCTCCCTGGCAGGGATCAAACCCATGCCTCCTGTGCCTCCTGCATTGGCACGCTGATTCTTTACCACTGAGCCACCTGGAAACCTCAGGCTTCCATTAGTTGAGTGATGAATTCACTGTTTCCACTAAACTTGTCAGATGCCTCCTACTTGTGGAATGTCATACTGAGGGCTGGAAATACAAACTTTTGTAGTGATTATAGTTAGACTTCATGGTGATCAAGAGAAGAAAGGGGTATCTTTCTGAATGTACTGTTTCTCCAACCCATCACATCTAGTTCTTTAATCAATTATACTTAGACCATGTTGGGTGTTTTTGAAGACCTGCCAGCTTCCAGGTCTTTGCAGTTAGCAATATCTTTGGTGTTTGGGACAGGCTTTTGTTTTTTATTTCATTTTGAGGTTCCTGTAAATAAATTTCAAAGATTACAGTGACACAAATTATTGTGCTAGTAATCGATAATTTTTCAACTTCAGCTTCTGAAATCTCACCTTATTTGGAAGGCTTCTCAAATACATAGCCATATTTTGATCTCAGCAGGTTGAAAGATTAGTTTTTGTAGGATACTCAGGTAATAAGAGAGAAGATACTCATCAGTTTGTTCTTAAGGTTCCTATTTCACCTTTTCTTCTTCAGTTCAGTTCAGTCACTCAGTCATGTCCGACTCTTTGAGATCCCATGGACTACAGTACGCCAGGCTTCCCTGTCCATCACCAACTCTTGGAGCTTGCTCAGATTCATGTCCATCGAGTTGGTAATGCCATCCAACCATCTCATCCTCTGCCATCTGCTTCTCCTCCCGCCTTCAGCCTTTCCCAGCATGAGGGTCTTTTCTAAGGAGTCATTTCTTCACATCAGATGGCTAAAGTATTGGAGCTTCAGCTTCAGCATCAGTCCTTCCGATGAATATTCAGGGTTGATTTCCTTTATGATTGACTTTTCTTCTTAGTAATTCTCATTTTGTAATGAGAAAATCTGAAAAGAGTATTTATTTTGGTTACAAACAAGATTCAATGGGAAAAAAATAAAAATGTTTGAGAAAACTTCAAACAGTGCAATTCAGCATGTAATTTACTAGAAATAGGTGTTTTTACATGACCAAAGCTGTTATCCTCTTTCCTTATTTACATTCCTTTTATGTCAAAGAGGATCTGAGGTTATAATATCTTTACTTAGAGCTAAAACTGCTCTGACTAGTTCAAAAAGATTTTTACTTATACATCAGAGTTCTATTAAAATACAAATATTTGGAGAGGGGGAAATGTCCTAATTTGTCAGAAGGGATAAAACATATGTGCCGGACTCATAATTTGAAGTCAACTCAATAAATATTTTGAGCGTTGCCTGTGCTGTAAACTGCATGCTAAGTATTAGCCATATGAAGATGAAGATGACATACTCTATATGTTCTAGAATCTGAATGCCTAATGGGAGAAATCAACATGTACAATTAAGCATAATGCTTTTTAATGAAAAAATGTAATCAAAAAATGCTTCTCATATTGAAAGAGAACAATGCAAAATAAATAGTATTTCCTAAAGAAAAAGACATCATAAAATTGGTTATACTGGTATCATATGAATCTTAAAAGTTGACTTCAGCATCTTTTAAGGAGGGAAAGGACGTTCCAGGTAGAGAAAAGAGTATGTGGAAAAGCACTGTGGCCTGGAGAATTCCATGGAGGCTGTCAGGCTACATACAGTCCGTGGGGTTTCAGAGAGTCAGACATGACTAAGCGACTGTCACTCACACTCACATGAATGAGCACGGCACGTGTGGTGATTTGAAATTGATCAATGTAGCTAAGTAAAGTCGGCTTGAGGAAAAAGAAGGCACTGTGGAAGGAACTGGGCGGGGGTAAATGAAATATTTTCATGTTTATTGCTCAGTGGCTTGGATTTTACATCTGAAGTTGTTTGTAAAATGTTCTTAGGGGAAAATGTGTTCAACGAATATTCACAAAAATCAGCTGTGTGAGAGTCTGAACTGGGCCCTAGGAATACAGTATTGAATAAAAATTCATTTCCAGCTCTCAGAAATCCCAGATGGATCTAGACCAACATAGAAACAATGTGGTTGATTCAAGGATAGGTGATTATCTTTACCTCATGGGAAGAGCTTTGGGAGCAGAAAGGAAAGCATTTTGTCTTGCTTTACCTTTGAAAAGACATACTCCATTCACCATGGAGATAGAAGTGTTCATGTTATGAACCAAAAGGTTAATGAATCTGTAATGTCATTTTTGATTTTGCTTTGACATGGAGGAGATGCTTGAAATACATTTGAAAAGAAAACTTTGTGCTAGAATTTCACTTTCACAGTGTTCGTGTTCAGCACACACACATATCCCCTTAAAAGGAAAGTAGAAATGGAGTTTTGATTTAATTAATTAATTAATTCTTCCGGATGGCCCAGAGAGAAAGCTGTTGGCCTTTGCTATACTTTAGCCAGTTTCATTATCAATAATACAAGAGGTGCTTAAATGTGTGTTTCTCATAGGAAGAAATGCTGCCATAGGAGCCAGTGACCTAAATTGTCTTTGAACATAGAACTTTCTAAAGTGAAGAGGACACATCTCCCCTTTGAATATTAAACAAGTCACTAAAGTGGATCAGAATGCCTACTAAGAGCATATTTACAGTGTTCTCCACTCTTCCTCATAGGAAATAATGTCTTGGGCATTCACTAACTTGAAGAAATTAATTGTGTTTCTTGTATAATTCCTGTACAAAATCCTGCTTTTGATGGAACAGGTATTTTGCAATATTCATCTTTGAGAATATAGCCCTGTACCAAGTTTCAGATTTTCTTAATTGAATTTGAGCTAATTTCCTGGGAATTACTTATACATACCACCCGTATTCTCTATTTTTCTCCTCTATATATGTATTCACTACACACACACACACACACACACACACACACACACACACACACACACACACACACACACACACACACACACTGTAGCTCTCCCTTCAGTCACTAGAAATGGTCTTAGCAATTGTTTGAGACTACATCAAGCTGGTTTCTTACATCAGCATCCTTGGAAGGAGGATATCAGCCAAGACTAAAAAAAAGACCCTTGGGGTAAATGATTGAAGGGTCAAGAATGACTCAGTTAGGAGCTATGGTAGGGTGCTCAAGAAGCAAAACACCCACAATCATTTCGAGAGCAGAGCCCATATCCTATTCATGTTTAATTGCACAACACCAACATAAAGTCACAGATGCTTGTGTGTTTCCTGAATGGATGAATAAATGAACAAGTGGGAAGCAGAGGCAGGGACTATGTCAAGAAGATAAGCTATGGAGGAGAGGTACCACAGTGAACTGGCTTCAGGTAGTTAGATGGTCCCAAAGGAAAAGTATGTTTAGCCTTTAGACATAAGACAGAAAGTGAATAAAGAAAAGGAAATTTAGAATTCAAGCATGACTTAAGAAGGAAAGATGAGTCAAAATCAGAGGCCACATGTTTTTCTTGGAGAGAAATTGAACTACATACACACAGTATTTATTAAATAAGTCTATAAATGAGTAAAAACAGTTCATCTTCTAAGACATAAAAATTGACTTAAGGTATAAAGATTTTGATGGAGAAGAAAAGGAAGATGGAAACTGTGACTTAATCATCCTAGATAATTGTAGTAAAGATTTAGGAAATGATTGTTGTATGCCAGGTGGCATGTTATGTACTCTACATATGTTATTTCCCTTAATCCTTATCATAAAACTACAAGGCCATTGGGGGAGGGGTAGTATTTTGGTCATTTATAGATAAAGAAACAAGTCGACCTTAAAGTGATCTAGACACAGTGAACCATTGTAGCTGAGCAAGGATTTGAACTCAGAGACTGCCTGCAGAGGTCATTGCTCCCTAATAGTAATAGAACGAGCCTGGAGGCTTGAGATCCTTTACTTCTAATTTTCCAAGGATTTCTTATTTTCTCATGCTTATGTGAATATTGCTATATGGATGATATACTCATTTAAGGATGAAGACTTTGGCTTGTTTATTTGAATTTCTTTTAGTGGCTACCAAAATGCTTATATTTTGTAGTCAATTGAATGTTTGCTTATTAACTGATGTATTCATCAAAGATGTTAAAATTTGGGATGTGAAAATCAGGAATTGTAAGAAAGGAATTAGTTTTTATAAAACATGATGAAACGTGGAAATTTATCAGTGCCTTGAAGTGTGGTCAATGAGAGGTGAGACAGTGCTGTATGTCAGGCAAAATTGCTAATGCAAAAGCGCATAAAATATGTTTCAGTGTTAAAAATAATGAGCGAGACTACAGCACAGTGTCCAGCACATTGTAGGTTCAATATACATCAACAAGGATGCAGGATATAGTAGGTGTTACATAGATCCAAATTTAATCTCTTTCACTGGAAACTCTGGGTAAATTACCTAAATCTCTTTAAACTTCAGTTTCCTCATCTATAAAGGAAATGTGATACCTCCTTACTAGGGTTGTTAGTAATAATTAAATAAAGTAATGAACACAAAATACTTACTTAAGGCCTTACACATAGTAGATAATAAATATTAGCTATTACTATTTGATGTTGAATGGAGGAAAGAGGTGAGTTATAACACAAATGTAGCATGAATCTCATAGACTTAAATTGCATTTTCTACTCTGGTGTATATGTAATGGGTACAATGGGCTTACCCCAGGTTTCCTGGGAGATTACTCAATTACAAGTATAGTCATACATAGGCTTAGATTATTAAAAAGAGCACACACCAGAGAGATTGTTGTGGAATATAGCATTATACCTACCCCTTGCATTTAAGGAGACAGGGATTATGTATAGTGTGGAGATGAGGGAACTATTTTCCTATAAAGTGCCTGAGATAATGGAAAGTAAAAGTTGCTCAGTCATGTCAGACTCTTTGCAACCCCATGGACTCTATAGTCCATGGAATTCTCCTGGCCAGAATACTGGAGTGGGTAGCCGTTCCCTTCTCCAGGGGATCTTCCCAACCCAGGGATCAAACCCAATGCGGATCATCCCGCATTGCAGGTGGATTCTTTACCAGCTGAGCCACCAGGGAAGCCCAGACACATTGGAAATACGGGCTAACATTGCTCTGGCTACAGTAAATTGCATGAGGCCTGAAGAAAGGGGAACAAGCACTTCCCTCCTTACCTGCACAGTCCAGCCTGGTGCCTACTGCAGCACCACTCTGACAGCTCTGGGAGAGAAGGAAGTAGAGATGCCTACAGACGTGTGGATACCACTTCCTGAATGGTGGGTCTGGAGGTGGTGACACTTGTGAGATGCTGTCTTGGGTTTCAAGGCCATTGAAATCACCAGGGGAGTCCAGGACCTCTGGACAATATTTGAGTAGGATTAGAAATCCTCTGGTTGAGGTTTAGAGACAGAGAACTGCTCTAAGTCATATCTGTACATTTACAACTTCTGGGCCAGTGTGGTCAGGGGAGTAGCAATTATGTAGAATTCCAGAGCTGCGAAGCATGTAACCAGTCATCTGTTTCAATTTTATCTTTTAGCTTTTGGTCCAGAGAGCCTAACTGATGTTCTCAAGATCACCTGCCTTAAGAATCTGTCTAACAAAGTTTGAGTGACAGAGGAGTATTCCCCACTGCATGTGCCTGTTCCCCACTAACATTTTGGAGTGTGAGTGAGATGAATATGTGTGAAAATAGGTGTACTAAACCAGAAAACACCAGTATGAACAACCAAGCAGCCTGCTTTGTTTGTTTCCCTCCGTGTATCTGCTCTTTTACCTCTCTAATGGTTGCTAACTGATAATATGAAGACAGACTTCCTTAACTCCTATGCACTAAATCAGTTAACGTTGAGGTAAAACTAGGTTCCATGAGAACCGTTGATTTCTATCTCATTGTTTTAGTTGTTGCTTTATTTTTTCTCATTACTTTTGGTTTGAGATTGTGTTAGTATAGTGAGAACATCTCCATGATCCATGGCCCAGTTACAGGGACTCAGAGGAGACAAACATATTGCAGACATCCCAGTGTTGACTATCTTGCTGTCATTACACAATGAGACTGTCATGACCTGAGCATGCATCAGAGAGTCCATGCTGGTATGACCATGCTTGGTATGACCGTGGGTATCACCCATGGTTGGGTGAATTTTTGCGTCTTCTTTTCATCCTCTTTATAGAAGAACATTCTTGAGAGTCCCGGATGGTTTGAGGAGCTATTTTCTTGGCATCGTTCCCTTTCTGGATTGATTTAATCATATGACCTTTCCTTTCCCTTCATCTCTAACTTCATGCCATCTGCGATATTTGGCAGCTGCTGTTATATCCAGAGTACCTCTTTGCCCCAACATCTGTTGGTCTGAATAAAGCTGGAAATACTTTATCTGTTGGTAATGTCTTTCAAAACTATAATTGGTTATTTTGTCACCTGTTACATTGGGATAATCATTTCCTTTCTATGTGGCACTGTTGGGCACTTTGATGTCTTGTTTCTTTTTAGGCCCTAAAATGCAGAGGCACATAAGCTTGAATAATGGAAAATTTTATTTTCCTTTGGGGCATATATTTGGTTCTAGGAGATATTCAGTGGTGGCATTCAGAATAAGGAGAATACAGAGTTGGAAAAGTCAGAAAGTTCTCTGTGGTGTGTTTTAAGCTCAGAAAAGTTTAGAAATAAGAAACTAAAAAAGAAAATCTATACATAAAAATTTATTTTCTGTCCATAATATTAAGGATAAACAAATACCATGTAGACATGTAAGTTAAACATACCCTTATTGTATATGTTTGTGTATATACATATACATGTGTGGACAAAAAAAGTTGGCCAGTTGTATATGTGTATATCTGAAAGTATTCTTATTGCTACTATGTGACAGAATTGTAGAAAATTTTTATTATATATTTTATGTGTTTTTCAGTTTTTAAATGAGCACGTGGAGCCCTTTTATAAAAAAAGAACATTGTAAAGCACACCCA
This sequence comes from Cervus elaphus, assembly GCF_910594005.1. NCBI lineage: Eukaryota > Metazoa > Chordata > Mammalia > Artiodactyla > Cervidae > Cervus > Cervus elaphus. Next base: position 45,505,820 of record NC_057843.1, on the reverse strand, counting down.
TGCTTGCAGTCTTTTGACAACAAAAAAAGCTGCCAGTCAGGAAGAACACAGAAACTGCAAATGTTACCTGGGCTCTGGCCAAACAGATCACAAGAATTGGTTCCCCGTGCCCCCACCCCGGTTTCCTTTGAAGCACAAGCTATTTTGAGACAAAATGATATATGCAATCAATGAACTGACTGCAATGGTATAACCAAACAGTTACTCCAGCAACTCTCCTAGAGACTAAGTCTGATTATGTTTCAATTCTAAATTTGTATTTCCTCTTACATAGTTCCAGAGAGTTCATCACACAAATTGCAGAAAACCTAAATTAAATTGACCACCAGCTGATTTGAAAGTTACTGTTTAATTATGAAGGTCTGTCTGTTTACAGATAATGATGGCAGCACACCAGGTAAATAAAATCTGCTGGTGCCATTGTAGGTTCTTGTATTTCCTTTTCCATTTTATTTGTTGCTTACCCAAAGGTTGTTCCAACAAGCGATGGGGAATCCTGCAAGCTTCTCATCTTCAGAGTCCCATTCTCACTCTTAACCTCTGGAAGACTTCCATAACACCCAGAGGCAATGTAGTATGCTCTTTGCTTTTTTGCAAGTTTCCTGACTCAGATTATGCTAACGATTTTCAGTTAGAAATTTGACCATGGATATGACTGTTGTCTTCCTTTAGATCCTAGCAGGTTAGTTCTAGAAATTTTTAGTAAAGAAAGAAAAAAACAACTGTATAAAAAAATTGATTGCAATAAGAGCTTACCACACTCTGCTATTTTGATTCTGACAAAAGCAGAGCATTTATAACATTATTTGGAATTTATTTTTTTTTTTTTTCAAAGCACTGATCCATTTTTGTTGTTGTTTAGTTGCTAAGTCATGTCCAACTCTTTTGCTACCTCATGGACTGTAGCCTGCCAGGCTCCTCAGTCCATGGGATTTCTTCAGTAGGAATACTGGAGTGGGTTGCTATTTCCTTTTCCAGGGGGATCTTCCTGAACCAGGATTGAACCCCAGTCTCCTACATTGAAGGCAGATTCTTTACCACTGAGCAAAAAATGAACTTATTTTTAAAAACATTAACTTGACTTAATCAGATTCCCCCCTACCCCCTCCGCCAGAATCAAGAAAGCTAATCTTGAAAAGTTATCCTGCTTGAATAAACATCTTTTTTTAAACTTAACTTGATAAAGCCATGGTAGTCTCCAGAAAAGAAAAACATAAGCCCACTTTAATTTTTGTGACTGATCTAGCTAAAAATGGAAGAGGAGAATTGTAATTCCTTGAGAAGTTATTCTAATGAAAATCTCAAGTGTCCACTCCCTATCTCTGGCAGCTAAGTGAGCAATGGAAATATCCTTATAACTGTGAGAAGAGAATAAACTTAAATGGGAAATTCTCATTCTCCTGACTTGGAAAAGTTCATTTTATCTTCTACCTGTTTTAAATTGGGTTAAGAGCTTATAAGAAACAGTCCGAGAGCATAAATAAAAGGTTCTCCCTTCATGCCCTGCATCACACCCTCCTCCAATTCCATGTTCTTTCATGAGAGAAGAAACAGAAGGGAATCTGGAAAATGGTTCCATTTCTTATACATGATGATGGAGTCAGGTTGACCCCTCTATATTCATTTAATAAGCAAATCCTTTGTTAGTGAAAAACAGGAGAGTTTTTGTTCACATGAATTTTAACAGCCAAATGTAATCAGAAACTCAGTTCCAGAAGTAAAAAGGGAAATAGTAATATGTCCTTTGAGCCTTAACTTTAGATAAAAGCCATGGCATTTCCCAGGGCTTGGATTACATTCCATTTTGCAGATACTCATCTGCAGGGATGATATGGATCCTATTATGAATACGAAGTAGTTGTTTTGAACGGAGTACGGTAAGAGGACTTAGGAACTTCCTGGAGCTTCACGTACTTCCAAAACTGGAGAGCTTTACAGCTGTACTTTTCCTGGTTCTCCCAATAAACCCTGACTATATTCATTGAGATTAATGTTATATTACTGAGTTGCAAGTCTGTATTCTGGGAATAGATCTTTTTCTTTTTTATTTAAGTATAGTTGATTTACAGTGGTGTGTAATTTCTGGTGTACAGCAAAGTGATTCAGTTACACATATATAAACAGTCTTTTTTTAAATTCTTTTCCATTATGATTTATCATAGGATACTGAATATAGTCCTCTGTGTACACAGTAGAACTTTGTTGTTTACCCATTCTGTATATAATAGTTGCATCTACTAACCCCAACCTCCCACTCCCTCCCTCCCCTCCCCCCGCCCCCCTTGGAAACAATATGTCAGTTCTCTATGCCTGTGAGTCTGTTTATGTTTCAAAGATAAGCTCATTTATGTCGTATTTTAGGTGCCACAAATAAGTGATATATGGTATTTATCTTTTTAAAAAAAACTTTTAATTTTATATTGGCATATAGCTGATTAACAATGCTGTGACAGTTTCAGGTGGAAAGGAAAGGGGCTCAGTCATATGTATGTATGTATCCATTCTCCCCCAAACTCCCCTCCCATCAGGACTGCCACCTAACAGTGAGTACAGTTCCCTGTGCTATACAGTACAACCTTGTTAATTAGTCATTCTGTACATAATAGTCTACATCTACTAACCCCAACCTCTTATTCCCAGTCTCCTCCCTCCCTTCCCCCTTGAAAACAGTGCATTTGTTTCCTATGCCTGTAAGTCTGTTTCTATTTCACAGATAAGGTCATTTATGTCATAGTTTAGGTTCCACCTGTAAGTAATATATGGTGTTTGTCTTTCCTTTCCTGACTTACATAACTTAGTACGATGATCTCTAGGTTCATCCGTGTTGCTGCAAATGGCATTATTTCATTCCTTTTTAAAGACTAAGTAGTATTCCATATATATAGTACATATATATATGTACTACATTTTCTTTGTGAGAATGGATTTTTTTCTTTATATATAATTAAACCAGAGGCAAAGCATAATTTTTATAATGTGCCTTGATAGCAATATCTAATGTACCACAGAACAGTTATTGTCTGACAGGCACAGTGCTTACTACGTTTCATACATTTATCTCTTTCATTTTCCCAACAGACCTGTGACAAAGGATTGCCTGTTCAATATACAACTGAGAGGATTAGATGTTAACACTGTTAGGAAATAGTAGGAAGTGGTAGCTGACATTTGAAACTGGTCTGTGCTGTTAATTGCTAACTGATTTTCTCCTATTATACTCTTCTTGCTATGCTCTTCTGTCTCTTCCATGAAATACTATGGATTCTCTGTAAAAAAAAAAGAAGCTTGGGACCTAGAATTGGAAGAGAAATAGAGAAACAAACAAGCTAATAAAATGAGAATATACGGGACTGGAAGAAGATTCAATTTTCTAATCTTAAATATCTGTCAGAGATGACTTATACAAGAATAAAAACCTCATCCATTTTTCTTTTTCATTCTTGTGTCCCTAGCATTTAGTACAGTGCTTGGCAAGTGGAGGCAACCAAATATTTTTAAATAAATTCATGTTTGTTTTAAATTTATCATGATGTTTAATGTAAAAGATACATTATAATAACATTCAAGCAGCTGAGGACATTGATTTTGTCAATTCAAATAAATGCTGCTGTGTTGGTCTTAAAGATTCAGAAATTTAGGATAAGGGCAGAAAGAAGTAGAAACTTATTCTGCTATTGTTATTCTTAAGTCAGTATTACAGTCTTATTTTGCTGTTGCTATTCTTAAGTCAATATTACAGTCTTAAAAAATATACTGACGTTATTTGTGAATACCTTCCTAATCAGATCCTAAAATTTCAAGTTGAGTATCTTTTATAATTTCTAAAATTATATTTTATAATTTATGAAATATTAAGAGAAAGCAGAAAAATCTATGCTTGGTAAGTGAAGAAGTTAGTCTTATTTCCATTAGGGAAACAAATTTGTGAGAAATCACACTTAAATTTTAGTAAACCCATTATCTCCTTATGTTTATTATGAAAACAGGTAGCCTGTGTTGTTTTATTGTCTGTCATTTAAAAAGCTTGCTCAGGTTGCTTTACTGCACAGCTCCAGAGGGCACCATCCTCAGTGCAGTGAATCTATGTCAGTAGTGCCCTGGGCTAAAACAGGTGCCCTAGTTTCACAGCCATTGGCAACTTTGCCTTTCCTTTTATCCATATAGATGATTTAGGTCTAACCAATAGACTCGTGTTAGGTCCTTGTCATTTCTATCCTTTGTTGTGCCCATTGTTGCATGAAATATTTCCTTGGTATCTCCAGTTTCCTTGAAGAGATTGTTGGTCTTTCCTGTTCTATTGTTTTCCTCTGTTTCTTTGCATTGTTCACTCAAGAAGGCGTTCTTATCTCATCTTTGGAACTCTGCATTCAGTTGGGTGTATCTTTCCCTTTCTCCTTTGCCTTTTTTAATTTATTTATTTATTTATTTTTTATTAGTTGGAGGCTAATTACTTCACAACATTTCAGTGGGTTTTGTCATACATTGACATGAATCAGCCATAGACCTACACGTACTCCCCATCCCGATCCCCCCTCCCACCTCCCTCTCCACCCAACTCCCTCTCCTTTGCCTTTTGCTTATCTTCTCAGTCCTTTGTAAGGCCTCCTTAGACAACCACTTTGTCTTCTTGCATTTCTTTTTCTTGGGGGTGGTTTTAATCACCACTTCCTGTACAATGTTACGAACTTCTGTTCATAGTTCTTCACACACTCTGTCTACCAGATCTAATCCCTTGAATCTATTTGTCACCTCCACTGTACAATCATAAGGGATTTGATTTAGGTCGTATCTAAATGATCTAGTTCTAGTGATTATCCCTACTTTCTTCAATTTGAACCTGAATTTTGCAATAAGGAGTTCATGATCTGATCCACAGTCAGCTCCAGGTCTTGTTTTTGCTGTTTGTATAGATCTTCTCCATCTGCAGCTGCAATGAATATAATCAATCTGATTTTGGTGTTGACCATCTGGTGATGTCCATGTGTAGAGTCACAAAGAGTCAGACATGACTTAGTGACTGAACAACAACAACAATAGATTTCTGGTTGCAAAGAACAGTTTACCCAGGGAATTTTTCATATTTATGTAATGTGATAATTTATTTTTATTTTATCATTTATTGAATACATATCTCAAATTTTGGGCTAAAGCTTGCAGATAAGCAAGACATGATGTCTAAAAGAGATCTGCTATTTGTAAGAATGAAAATTACTAAACTGAAATGATAAATCTTTATCTATAAATAATTGTGATTGATGATTAAGTGGTACAGATAGCAGTATAGATGTATAGAGATAGAAATGATACATGCTTGTGCTTGTATAGCTATAAATCAAGGTTATTGTGTTTTTATTTATTTATTGGAGTTTATTTCTTTATAATGGTGTATTGATTTTATAATGATATTTTAAAATTGAGCCATCCATACAAAATTCTTTATCCTTCAAGTCTACGCTTGCCATTCACAATAGCCAAAACTCAATCTTTCCATGGGTTTTCCAGTATTAGAAGATGCTTGGAAACTGGCCTCTTCTAGGCTTTTTGTTTGTTTGTTTGTTTTTTTCCATTTATTTTTATTAGTTGGAGGCTAATTACTTTACATTATTGTAGTGGTTTTTGCCATACATTGACATGAATCAGCCATGGATCTACATGTGTTCCCCATCCCGATCCCCCCTCCCGCCTCCCTCTCCATTCCATCCCTCTGTGTCTTCCCAGTGTACCAGCCCTGAGCACTTGTCTCATGCATCCAACCTGGGCTGGTGATCTGTTTCACCCTTGATAGTATACTTGTTTCAATGCTATTCTCTCAGAACATCCCACCCTTGCCTTCTCCCACAGAGTCCAAAAGTCTGTGCTATACATCTGTGTCTCTCTTTCTGTTTTGCATACAGGGTTATCATTACCATCTTTTAAAATTCCATATACATGCGTTAGTATACTGTATTGGTCTTTATCTTTCTGGCTTACTTCACTCTGTATAATGGGCTCCAGTTTCATCCATCTCATTAGAACTGATTCAAATGAATTCTTTTTAATGGCTGAGTAATATTCCATAGTGTATATGTACCATAGCTTCCTGATCCATTCGTCTGCTGATGGGCATCTAGGTTGCTTCCATGTCCTGGCTATTATAAACAGTGCTGCGATGAACATTGGGGTACGCGTATCTCTTTCAGTTCTGGTTTCCTCAGTGTGTATGCCCAGGAGTAGGATTGCTGGGTCATATGGCAGTTGTATTTCCAGTTTTTTAAGGCATCTCCACACTGTTCTCCATAGTGGCTGTACTATACAAGCAACTCCTGCATCTCAATTCCAGAAAAATAAATAACCCAATCAAAAAATGGGCCAAAGATCTAAACAGACATTTCTCCAAAGAAGACATACAGATGGCTAACAAACACATGAAAAGATGCTCAACATCACTCATTATCAGAGAAATGCAAATCAAAACCTCAATGAGGTACCATTACACGCCAGTCAGAATGGCTGCTATCCAAAAGTCTATAAGCAATAAATGCTGGAGAGGGTGTGGAGAAAAGGGAACCCTCTTACACTGTTGGTGGGAATCTTCTAGGCTTTATATTCTGGATTTTCTTTGCATGCATGCTCAGTCATGTCTGACTCTTTGTGACCCCATGGATTATAGCCTGCCAAGCTCCTCTGTCCATATTTCCCAGGCAGAAATAATGGGGTGAGTTGTCATTTCCTTCTCCAGGGGATCTTCCCAACCCAGGAATCAAACCTGTATCTCCTGTGTCTCCTGCATCGGGAGGCAAATTCTTTATCACTGCACCAACTGGGAAGCCCCCAAATGGGGACAAGTCCTTTGAGTCAGGGGAGGTGAATTTTCTTAGCAGTGCATGTAATGGGTGATTTCATTTGTGTCAGCTATGCACTCATCTCACATGCTAGCAAAGTAATGCTCGAAATTCTTCAAGCAAGACCTCAACAGTTCGTGAACCAAGAACTTCCAGATGTTCAAGCTGGATTTAGAAATGGCAGAGGAGCCAGAGATCAAATTGCCAATATCCGTTATATCATAGAAAAAGCAAGAAGTTCCAGAATAACATCTATTTCTGTGTTATTGACTATGCCAAAGCCTTTGACTATGTGGATCACAACAAACTGGAAAATTCTTAAAGGGATGGGAATGCCAGACCACCTTACCTGCCTCCTGAGAAATCTGTATGCAGGTCAAGAAGCAATGTTTAGAACTAGACTTGGAACAGTGGACTGGTTTTATATTGGGAAAGGAGTATATCAAGGCTGTATATTGTCATTAAATAAGCTTATTTAACTTATATGCAGAATACATCATGAGAAATGCCAGGCTGGATGTAGAACAAGCTAGAATCAAGACTGCAGGGAGAAATATCAATAACCTCAGATAAGCGATGGCACCACCCTTATGGCAGAAAGTGAAGAGGAACTAACTAAAGAGCCTCTTGATGAGAGTGAAAGAGGACAGTGGAAAAAACTGGCTTAAAACTCAACATTCAAAAAAACGAAGATCATGGCATCCAGTCCCATCACTTCATGGCAAATAGATGGGGAAACAATAGAAACAGTGACAGACTTTTTATTTTCTTGGACTCCAAAATCACTGCAGATGGTGACAGCAGCCATGAAATTAAAAGACTCTTGTTCCTTGGAAGAAAAGCTATGACCAACTTAGACAGCATATTAAAAAGCAGAGACATTACTCTGCCAACAAAGGTTCATTTAGTCAAAGCTATGGTTTTTCCAGTAGTCATATATGGATGTGAGAGATGGATCATAAAGAAAGCTGAGCACTGAAGAATTGATGTTTCTGAACTGTGGTGTTGGAGAAGAGTCTTGAGAGTGTCGGACTACAAGGATATCCAACCAGTCCATCCTCAAGGAAATCAGTCCTGAAAATTTATTGGAAGGACTGATGCTGAAGCTTAAGCTCCAATACTTTGGCCACCTGATACAAAGAACTGCCTCATTGGAAAAGACCTTGATACTGGGAAAGATTGAAGGCAGGAGAAGGGGATGACAGAGGATGAGATGGATGGATGGCATCACCGCTTGATGGACATGAGTTTGAGCAAGCTTCAGGAATTGGGGATAGACAAGGAAGCCTGGCATGCTGTAGTCCATGGGGCCACAAAGATTCAGACACCACTGATCGACAGAACTGACTGATGGCTCTTTGTGAGCTGAAAATAACAGAAAATGCAATCAATCCCCACCAATTAAAAGCACAAAGTAAAATTTTGGATCCTCTAACTGAAAATCTCAGGAGCTGTTTGGCTTCAAGTAGACAGTGTTGCTAGTATTTGGTTTCCCTTGTTTCATTTTTTATTACACTTACTCTTGGTTGTTTCCATTCTCTTGTGGCCCAAGATGGTGGCAACAATTATTTGGATTTACATTATTTTTTTTCAAAGGTTCTAATCAGATCCTGTGGCAAATGCAAACCAACCATTGTTGCAATGGGAATGTGATGCTCTGACTGGTTTAAACCTACATTACATGCTCTAAACCTGAACTGGTATGTATTCTCCAGCTGAAGAATAGTGACTGAAACTGAGAGAGGGGTGGTTTCTCAGAAATTTGAGTTTCAGTTATTAGAAGTGGGGTGAAAGGAATTCTGGGAAGCAGGAGCAATAGATGTCAGTCACACGGGCCACAAAGAGAAAACTGACCTTCTTTATCCTTTAACACAGTTAACACAAGTGTTGTAATAAAAGCTGTTAACATGCTGAAGAATAAGATGTTCTTCTGCAAAGGAATGGCAAGCATAGCGTTTTTAAGTTTTGATGTTTCAAGGTGTTCCTTATTACACTGTTACAAAAAGTAGGGTCAGTAGCCATTAAGCAAAAATCAATTTAGATTGTAAAAAGTGACACTAAATTTTTGTGACTGGTTTAAAGAAAGGAGTGAGGGAGGTGTTAAAAAATTCCTACTTCAGATATAAATCAAGAATCTGAAAGTTTTACTGGAGATTTAAAATCATTGCACAGGACTGTACTACTGACAGTACCTAATGTGTATTTGGTACTTACTACGTGCCTGGCATTAAACTCAATACTTTTAATCCTCACTTAATCTTCTCAACATTCTCATGAAGTATCGGAATGTATCCTCATTTTACAAACGAAGAGGCTGAGGCATGGAGAAGTTAAATAACTTGTCTAAGATCACAGAGTGAGTGTAGTGAAGTCTGCCCTAAAATTTGCTGCAGTTTAAGAGATTACAACTTAGCCTATGCCTACAACTTTTTCCATTAACAGAAACAACCCATAGCAAGAAAAACCTGCTTTTTTTTTAGTGTTAAGGGCAGATAGGAAGAGCAGGGTAACAGCCTGAAATGGTATTTTATGGGAGACCTTCCTAAACATAAAGTTGTGGCGTAGAAGATGGCCAGCGTGGTGATGATTCTGGAAATTGGCAGATGAGAAAGTTCATATCAAGGAAAGAGACATGATGACTTTTGCCCCTGTCTTAGTTCAGACTGCTATAGCAAATTATCATAGACTAGGTGAGTAAAATCGCAAATGTGTATTTCTCACAGTTCTAAAGGCTAGAAGTTTGAGGTCAGTGTACCATCAGAGTTCTGGTGAGGGTCCTCTTCTTGGTTCCCGGAGAGCAGCCCTTTCATGGCTCTTCATATAAGGGCATTGATCCCATCATGACAATTCACCTTCACAACCTGATTATCTCCCAGAGGCCCCATTTCCAAATGCTATCACATGGGGTTTGGGATTTTAACATCAGGACTTTGAAGACACACATTCAGTTCATACCATTCTACTTGTGAAAACTGGCTTGTAGTTATGGAATTATACTTACCCTGCATAGAGTTGTTGGATGTTTCAGAAAGACAGATTTGCAGAGAAGACAGGACTTACTAGCAGCTACCTTTTGGTATATTTTTTTACTTCTGTCTTCAATGCTTCCCCATTCTTTTTACATGTTTAAATACAACTCGTCCTTGAAAGCTTCAAATGCCCTTTATCCCATGAAACCTTGCTTGATTCCTCCCTTCACCAGTGCCATCACGTGAGTTATCTCCTCACAGAAGCTCCCAGAGTGCTGAGACAGTTGCCTCAGGGCCTTGTGCTGTGCTTTATTACTAGAGAGGTCTCATCTCCGACTTCAGTCTTTAAGTTCTTCGAGGACAAGTGCTTTGCCAGCTCCATCCCTGCACATTTCCAGAGTGCCCCATTTGGCCTTGCCCACAGCAGATGCTCAGGACACCTCCTGAAGTGGCCTGGCTGGTGAGATGTGGGCTCCCGTCCCTGGTCATCTTCAACAGAGTGCTGAAGACAGTGATTATGGGGATAAATTCCTGCATTAAGTGGAAGGCATGTTAAATAACTTCCAAGACTGTATTTCGTTCTAAGATTCTGTGTTATTTATGGCATAATTTTATGCTTATTTTTTATTTTTTTTGCATCATTGTTGAAACATGACCTTATACACATGACCGAAAAAAAAATCCTTAATGAATTTCTGGCTCTTAAGTATCTAGATATCTCTAGCTAGACAGAAATACTTCCAGGTCATATAAAGGAAGATACAGATAATATAGACATAGAATGTGATACTTTTATCTGTCCCTAAGTGGATGATTTATATAAATTTTATGGACCTATGAAAGCTATGTATTGTATATATGTGTTTTTGCATGTATGCTATATCCTTGTATAGCATGTTTAGAATTATAAAATCCTTCTGCAAAAAGCATTTCATTTTATAGTTATATAGAAACTATATATACAGACAAGCAAATGTTTGTATATATAACATATATAGCCAAACATATATATATATATAAAATATGTATACATGTATACATGTGTATATACAATGCATATGTATATATTATACATAATCATACTCACACACTGTGATTTATAAACTTGGCTTGATATTTAAAGCTGCCTTTTACCCTGGAAGGCAGCTGAGATAGTGGCGGGATTATTTTTCAGAAAGGATGAACTAGAGAAAGAGGAGAAAAATATATCAGCAACTGTCTCCTTCCCCTTCAAGTTTCCATTACACCTTCTTCCCACTTTTTTCCCATCTTTCTACTTATGAATCTTATCATCTGGTCCCAATGTACATGTGCAAATAACGTATTTGAATGGAGTGAGTTTCAAAATCAGAAGAGCAAAAGAATCTTTCAAAGAGATGAGAATTGTGTAAAATGGTGTTGTGGAAATTTAGTACCTTGCCAACATTCACATACTAATTATGTTACCTTAGGTCAGGCAAGAATGAGGAAACCTCACTATACCTTGGAAATTCTGCTGCTTATACCTAGAAATACCAGTTGACTTTTTTGGTTAGGGCAGAAAATTTTGAACTTTCTAAGTAATGGTAGTTATCTTGAGTCTAGAACAAGAGAGAAATGTTTATATCTTTGGAAACATTTTGATAACCATCTACAGTTTAGTTCATATATCAACTATAATTTAATTTGTATATAAACTATATATTTTTTATATCAATTTATAAAACATGATATAATAGATTTTGGGGTATACCAAACCCATTCAGACCTTTCTGTTCTCACTTCATGGAATGAAGTTCCTCCCTCTCTGAAGGTCTTACTCAGAATCTGAACAGCTTTTGTCCTGAAATCTGTTTTCTCTTTTCAGCTATAACCAAATATTCTGTCTTCTTATAACATGGGTTCATAAATGTTTCTCTCTACCAACACTTGTCTCAAGCTACTTTTCTTCCACAAATGTCTATGGAGTCCCTGTAATCTGATAGATATAACTGTATCTCATTGTTAATAAGAGCTGACTGAAGAATGTGTTTTGGTCTTATTTGTATTTCTAGCAGCTAGTCAATCTCAAGCACAATTGAGATATATAGAAACACACTTGATTAAAGAATGAATGACAGTGTAAGAGTTGAGGCAGATGGGCTACCATAGATGCAATTTTTTTCTGGAAACTTTTAAATCCAGAGAATGTCATGTCCTAAAGAAGGCTAAAGAAGATGTGTTATATATATATATATATATATATATATATATACACACACACATATATAAAATGGAGAAAAGATGAAATCTTTCCCTTTTTGGCAACTTGGATGGACCTTGAGGTTATTACACTAAGTGATGTAAGTGGAGAAAGACAAATACCATATGATTTCACTCACATGTGGAATAGAATAAACATAAATATAATAAACAAATGAGACAAACACACAGATACAGAGAATAGAGTAGTGGTTACCAAAGGGGAAGCAAGGTGGAGGATAGGCGAAATGGACAAAGGGAGTGAACCTTGCGGTGATGGATGAAAACTAAACCTTTGGTGGTGAGCATGCTGTATTGTACACAGAAGTTGAAATATAATGTTGTGCACATGGAACTCTTATAAACCAATGTTGTTTCAATTTTTAAATAAAACAACATCATGTCTACATTTTTTGAGCTTTTTAAATATTTGAACTTTAAATACTTGCTTTGTGTTTATGCAGTGTGTAATTTTCAAAATATAATTACTCTATGTACTCACCCTGAAGTCCTTTATTAGCTATAAGTGTTTTCCTAGCCTTTATACCCAATAGAATTGGCCTAAGCATACAACAACCTATGTTTAAAATGTACTTTGCTGCTTAAAAGAAAGAAATGAGCTTGTACTTCCTTGCTTGCTCTCCCTCGAAGCTTATTAATCCACGTATATTTATTTTACTAAAGAACGTACCCAGTCATACAGTCAAGTGCAAATACATTGAGCACCCACCATGCACACTTCACTGCTGGATTCTGTTGGAGTACAGAGACAAAGAAAATGGACTCTTCCCTCTAGGAGTCTAAAATGGTATTCACAGAATAGATATAACTCAAATAATGTTTTTTGCTTTTTTTTTTTTTTAATAAAAGAGCCCTGAGACACATGCTGTCTCAAGGTTGTGAGCAGAGAGAGTGGTAGAACAAAGAAGGACAAAATTAATTCCCATGGGTAGGATCTGAAAAGGTCTTTCAGAGGAAAAGTGTATTTGAGTCAAACTCTGCAGTCCATGGTATAAACATTGTATAGTATAAGCAGTATGAAGAAGAAAAACTCCAAGAGGAAGAAATGTCTTAGTCAAAAGGCTGGGAGTAGCAAGGTTAAAAGCTATTATTTGGCAGAGATAGGGTATAAGAAGGGAGATGGCATATCAGATAAGACTGGAAAGTCAGATTTGGGTCAGAAGTTCCTGGTGAGAGGTGAGGATCTTGCTTTAATTTCCCAGGCAACAAGGAGAAAAAGTTTTTAAGACAAAGTAAAGAAGAGACAAGCCATTATGTGTAAAAGTTTTCAAGAATCAGAAACATCAGAGTCAATGACCAGTGAATTCATAAGTAGGAGGAAACATGGTAATTTCATAAGGAAATGAAATGCTCAGACATTACTCTCTTCTTCTCAAGTACTCGGACTAGGACAAAGCATGTGACGTGTGTACGGTATAAATTTAAAGGGTCATGCAAGTACATGAAATGATACCTTAACCTAGTTCTGACCCTGCCTGGAATATTAAATTGGCATTAGTGTAAAAATTACTTGTGAAATTTTCTGTGAGAACTCTCTTCCTATGAGTACCCTCAAAGTGGTCTACTGGATTCTTTCCTTGGACCACTATTTTCAATTTCTGCAAGGGAAGAAGAAGGCTACTTTGCATGAAAAGTTGCACTGCAATGAGATATTACATGGAACCAGGCCAGTTAGAAGAAGATCTTACTCTCAGTGAGCCTGAGACTCCCATTTATCCTGATAGGATATGACTCCCAGATCTTTGTCATTTTCACCACTTTCATTTAGATTCTCAGTCTGAGGTAGAGAAAAGGACATCAACTTAATGTTGATGAGTACTAAACTCTGAGCCATAAATTTATGTCAGTGGTCCATTATGATAATCCAAACTTACTGCTCATTTTTAAGGTTGCTGAGAAGAGGAGAAAAAATTAGAATGAATCGCTTCTTCTTTGAAACTGAAAATTAGGTGACACAGAACATTTGCTCATTTGTGGCCAAGATCCCTTCATTGCTAATTCATTATTGATTGCCTGTGTGATGCCATGTACAATCAAAGATGCTTAGAGTAGTTTTTATTTTATAAATATACTGCATGATCCATTGTTAAAATTAGTGTACAGTACATCTGACTATCCCTCAGGACTATCTACTCTACAGTCAGTAGTCCTGTTTCTTACCCAAGGTAAATGCAGGAAATATTCAGGAAGCTCCTAGCACAACATTGGCATTTGCAGGTCTTCAGTCAAATACTGGCTCATTTTCTTTTCCCCTCTCAAAAATCTCCTTCCTCTGTAGAATTAGTTTCTCCCCCAAAGAATGGGTCCACATCACTCAACTTCAAGATTCAACTGTAAAGATAATTCTTCTAAAGTATTGTTTCAATATCCTAAGCTGGGCATTTGATTGGTTTTAATGTATCTTACTACCTTGTAGAAAGAAAGTTGGTTTAAAAAAGTACACACACACATGCACACATACACATACCCTTCAATGTATAGGTCTGCTGATTTCAAAAACAACACATAATATGTAAAGTTATAGTCATTGAAAACAGGGTTACCTTGACTTTTTTAAAAAAACTTTATTTTGTATTGGGGTATAGCTGACTAACAGTGTTGTAATAGTTTCAGGTAAACAGTGCGGGGACTCAGTCACACATATCCATGTATTCATTATATGTTCCCATCCATCAAAAAAGTGGAAAGTGTATTCAGAGAATTGTGATGTTTATAATTTCAGAATATAAATTCTTAAGCTTGGCTCTTTAATATTGACTCACTGTGTAAGATTCAGAGAGATGCAGAATGGAGGATGGGAAAGAGCATGGACTTTGAATCAGTAAGGCTTGGGTTTAAATCTCCTATCTATCGGCCTTGTAGCTTGAGCAGGTTGCTTACTGTTCTGAATATTCGTTTAAAATATTAAATTGCCCTCCTGCGATGCTGTATTAGATGAGGTAATAATGTATGTAAACCATACAGTGTAGTTCTTGATCCATGGTTGGCATTCAATAAGTAGTAACAATAAATAACATTGATTACAATTTTAGGAAATTATTTCCTAACACAGTCATCTACTTTAGTTCATGTATATTCCAAGAATATATACTTGAAATTCAGACTCAAACCTCCTTTATGTGTTCAATGGATTCTTGAAATGCATTACTTGTCATGTCATCTAAATGAAGGCTGTTCTTTAGAACACTTACATAGAGATATTTGGAAGATTTTCCTATTCAAGATAAGTGGATATCTCCATATGAAATCTTCATGTAAAGCTGTCTTTAAAATTATCTTCCAAGATGTTATCTGTCCTGTTCCTGTCTTTTCAGTTCCTTCCTGCTATCCCTAAATCTCTTACAATGAGTAAAATTTAGAATGTATTATGTTTTTATATGACTCTTCTTGCCTTTACTACCACAGAGATCCTGTTCCTGGTAAACCCACTTTCATTGGTTAGATTATTAATCTTTTGACTTCTCCCGGACTCAGATCATTTTAATTCCAACAACATGTTCCTTCCTTGACTTGATGGGATATCAGGCAGGGTAGGATCACATAATCCACTCAGAATCATAGACCATTAGATCTAGAAGGCATTTTATGTCTGTAAACACAAGATGAAAGAGAAATTCTGAGAAATTAAGACACCTTGTGAACTATTATTCAGTGTCTGAGATTTGTGTCTTAAAACCAAAGATGGCCTTTAATTACCTAGGATGAAATTGGAGAGTGGCTCTAATCTACCTTATGGTCATACTCTTTGCTCCTTGTGTTGGTAGGTATTACATGAAAAGACATGACAGAACAATGCAATTATACAGCCTTGTTAATAAGGTAACATTCAATCAGTGTCAGCAAAATTGGCATCATTTGAATGGTTTTCTAACTTTTACTTTTGACATCAGCTATTTTCAGCCCATGCATATACTATTAGGAACAAACACTTATAAATCCAAAGCAACCCTAAATGATCATCAGTATACACCAAGGGAATTTCCCTTAGCATGCTAAGTATATTTCCATGATCCTTGGGATTGGTGCTAGGATTAGTTGAGAGTATATAACTATTAACATGCAGTTAACTAAATTGGTATTTCAGGAACACTGTTACATGTAAAACATTCATAGCCACATAGATGCACTTTTTCTGTGTTCTTTCCAATAGGATTTATTTTAACACATCCATTGATGTTGTTATATCTGTGCAGAGACATAAGGTTCTGCTAGTAGAAAAATCAAAAGATTGGAAGTAGGCAGATGTGACTGTTATCTTATTCAGAATCTTCCCAAATTACAACTCCAATAAGTCAGTGTGGCAGTATAGCTAAGGAAAGAGCCAGAATCTAAGACAGATGTTTACACTTTTATTAGAACTGCTTGATGCCAAATCAAGATTCTGTGATCTTTGGAAAAACCATTGGCAATCATTTCAGAAATAGCTTACAAAGTGTGTAGTTAAATTAAGTCTCTTATTTCTAAGTGCTCTTGTGTGTGTGTGTGTGTGTTTTCAAATAACAATAACATTAGGCATTTTCATCTAGAGAGTCTACCAGAGTTCTTCCTTTAATGAAAGTCATTAAGTTAAGCTCACCGTTCTCTCTTAGCAAAGCCATACAAATTTTCAATAAAGGGGTTTTGTCTTGGCACCTTACGAATCTTTCCATAATTACTCTGAATCTCTCAAAAACTTCCCTTGTGTTGAACCCTTATATATGAACCCTTATATTTAACACTAGTGAAGCACTTTTATGTGCTGGGCACTATTTTAAGTATTTAATCCTTTCAACAGTTACTAGAGAAGTTATTCTAATCATCCTGTATTTAAAGATGAAATACTGAAATACAGAGGCCAGCTTGTCCAGAGGCATGCAGCCTGTGGGAGATGAGACAGGAGTAGAATCCAGGCACAGCCTTCCCAATTATTTCTATAGATTGCTTCACTTGTTCACTATTAATTATGATTCTCTAGTACTATATCCTGTCTTCCCAAGTAGTTGGTTAATGCATTATAGGCACTGTTCCTCTTTATACTCTTTTAAGGCAGAGTAAATTTCATTTTGTTAAAGACTGGTCTAGCTTCATGCCCAGAAGGTTGAGGGTTGAGAAAGTGTCTTGGATTTGCTGAGGGCTGAGCTTGAAGGATCAGTCCTGTCTCCAGGAGCTCCAGTGGCACAATCAGTTAGCATGCAGTAGTTATAAGTCCTGTCTCCAGCCACCTGGCATATCCAGTTTCTTCCCTCAAATGCCCCTGGTCTTTGGTTTTATCCTTTTTAGGTGATGATTGACTCCATAATGTGTATTTAGAAGAGGTTTAGTCATCCCTGTGGAAGAAGAGACTTTCATAAACACAAAACCAGCTATATAACTTGCTAGGTACTAGTGCAAAATAAAAATGTGTAATTTTTTCATTAAAAAAAATTAGGAAACGGTTTACTCCTTCCTTTTGTGGTCTCTCTATCAATCTGTCATGGTGGTTTTTATTTGTTATTTGATGGTGTGCTCCCTTGGGCATGGAAAACTCACTCGTGAATGTACCTAGGGCCCCTGCAGGAGAGAGAGGGGAAAAGGCCAATGGCTGAGTAGAGAAGCAGTTAGAGATGACCAAAGTCCCACCCTAAGGAGGCAGAGGGAGGGGGACTGTGGTTGAGCCTTGACTCTGAAGGTATATCCTTCATTGTCTCTTCAGATCTCACAGAATGCAAATTAAAATGAAAGTAGTGGGAGTTTCAAGATGGCAACTCCAGAGTGAACCCCCAAGGGCCTTTCAGAGCAGTGGTTGCAGACCCATGAAGCTGGCTTTTTTAAAACATTTTATTGAAGTAGTTGATTTATAATGTTGTGTTAATTTCTGTTGTATAGTTATATATTTCTCATATTCTATTATGATTTATCACAGGATATTGAATGTAGTTCCCTTTGCTATATAGTAGGACCTTGTTGTTTATCCATCCTACATATGATAGTTTGTGTCTGCTAATCCCAAACTACCAATCCTTTCTTCCCCCACCCATGCAAGCTAGCTCTTACACGTTTGTTTGGTTTGACTTAGGGGTCAGAGCTAACGTAGAATATGACTGAAGCCCATCTAAACTCTCTCTCACTCCTGCCACTATTAGGGCAATAGCATCTTTTGAGGTTGTTATTGTTGTCTTATTCCAGTGACTAGATTTCAATTCTTAGAGAGCAAAGCATCTCCTCTGTATCTTTATGAGCTCTCACAAGGTGACCAGAGGGCCACTGGGAGTAATGTGGGCACTGTGGAAAGTCCATTGGAGGATGAACAAGCCTTTGCAATCCAACAGAAGCATTACTTGCACCACTTTATGATGGTCGAGAGTCTCAGTGAGAGTGAGTCCCACTGGACTCACTGAGAAACATTGTTGACTACTAAGCAATCTGGAAAGGGGGAAGATGGATGAAATTTGCATAACCAATCACTACACTCCATTGGGAAGACTCACATATATTTTTAATAAAGAACTGTTTACGTCCCAACTTGTCTCCAAATGGTATTGTCCTAAGTGTGAAAGCTGAAGGGGACTTTCAAAATCATCCCTTTTCAGTCAGGCACTTTACCAAAAAGAAAAGTGAGGCCTAGGGAGGTGCCTTGACTTACCTAAGGTTACACTTCTCCAGAGGTACAGTTTTCATTTGGCCTGGTCTTAATTACAGCACACCTTTCCCTCGAAACCTGGCACTACTATTTTGGGACGGAAGCCAACTGGAGGGAACAGTGTGGAGTGCTACCCTCTCAATCATTCCTTCACTCCAAACCCCAACTTGTCAGTGTCCAGAGACAATACAGATAAACTTTTTCCTTCCCCAGAGAGCACATTCTTTGTTCACCTTGCGCATTAGTCAGATGTTCTATCCAGTGTTTTGTTTCAGGACAAATTATACTCTGAGACTGAGATTGTTTTTGCCAATATTTTATTTAACAAAGGCCCACTGTAGGAATTACAATTTCATAAGCCAATAGCATGCATGCTAGTGTCTCTTAAGCCAATAAAGAAGTAAAGTGAAAGTCTCTTAGTTGTGTCCGACTCTTTATGACCCCATGGATTATACACTCCACGGAATTCTCCAGGCCAGAATACTAGAGTGGGTAAACTTTCCTTTCTCCAGGGGATCTTCCCAACCCAGGGATCGAACTCAGGTCTCCCACATTGCAGGCAATTCTTTACCAGCTGAACCACAAGGGAAACCAAAGAATACTGGAGTGGATAGCCTATCCCTTCTCCAGTGGATCTTCCCAACCCAGGAATTGAACTGGGGTCTCCTGCGTTGCAGGTGGATTCTTTACCAACTGAGCTATCAGGGAAGCCCAGTAAAGAAGTAGCATACTCCAAATCAGTGATAGACTAGTTACACTTTTCTAGGCAGAAATAGTCCAAATTTAGTCGAGGTGTACCTTTATGTGAGTTAGTACTCTGGGAAGGTAGCTTAATCAGTCATCAGCTGATGTCCAGCTGCTGGTGAAGACAAAAGTCCCCTGTTGTTGGAGCACATTGCTAGGGAGTAATGGTGCTGGTATTGGTGAGATGATCTCCTTCGTGAGGCCCCTGTATGCCCTTCACTTCTGCTGGTGTAAGAGTGGACTTCCCAGAGGTAAGAGCTAATGCTCTAAGGTCTTTCCATAGATATTAGACCAGCAACAGCAAGGAGCCAGCTTGCACAGATGAAATACTCTCAGATGGTTCTCATAAACTCTGAGAATTCACAGGCCAAATGTCCCATTGCCATTCTCGCTTCTATGTGTGTCCTTTTTAAAAACAATTTTTTTTTTTTGATGTGAACCATTTTTCAAGTCTTTACTTAATTTGTTACAATGTTGTTTCTCTTTTCTTTTCTTTTGGTCTGCTAGCCATGTTGGATCTTACTCCCCCCAGGGATTGAACCTGTGTCTCCTACATTGACTGGCAGGCAGACTGTTAACCACTGGGCCACTAGGGAAGAATCCCAACATTTGTTCTTATTGATAAGCCCCAGTGGTGCCCCCATGGAGAAGGAAATGGCAACCCACTCCAGTGTTCTTGCCTGGAGAATCCCAGGGCCAGAGGAGCCTGGTGGGCTGCCGTCTACGGGGTCACACAGGACTGGACATGACTGAACTGACTTAGCAGCAGCAGTAGTGCCCCCAGCAGCTGAACTACTGAGTACTCATCAACAAATGCACATGTGGATGACAACATCCCCACATACAACTTCACTTTTATATCAAAACAATGTATAAAAACTTTATTCTTAGATCAGAACTTTACTCTTAAAAACCACTTTATTTTTGTCATAAAAAATTAGTGGATTTGAAATCAAACTATCAACTGAGAAAAACACACAACTTAGAAATTGAATGCTATATTTTATTTAGGTGCTTTGCTGAGGACTATAGCCCCGAGAATCAGCCTTTGAAGTAACTCTGAAGGACTGTTCCAGGGCAGTAAGGGAGGAGCCAGGATGTATAGGCATTTTTTTTTGTTGGAAAGAAAAGAACATATAGTTGAACATCAGAAGATTACTGCTAATCACAAAAACACAGATATTTCAAGTTAATGATTTTAGTGCTTCTCTATGTATGGGAACATGTGAGACTGGGCTTATTGAAATTATTCCTTTGATTTGTGTCTTAACTATCTAGGGCTGGTATCCTGTTTCACTCCATTCTGAATTCCCCTCAGGGCACACTGTTATGGGCAGCTGATGATAGGCAATATTAGTTGTTTCCTGGAATGTCAGGCAACATTCTTTGTCTGCAATATCAAACCACTACACAACATCCACTACCAATTCTGGTGGACCCAGTAGAACATTTCCTCTCCTTTGAGATGTTTGGATTGTACAGAGCCCTAGCAGAACGGCTTCTCCCCTCTGCCTCCCCAGGAATTCAAGGTGGATATGAAGGTATGCTATTTAGGCCTGATGTGGGAAAATTGGTTTTCATTCTGCTCTACTGGCATCGAGTAGTTTGAGGACCCTGAAGTTGACCCAGGCTCAGCAGGAAAGAGGGCCTTGACCTTCAGTAGTGGCTTCCCAGGTGCCAGGGTTAAAAGGATGGTAGTTCTGCCATGTAATTGCTTTGTCCTGACTTCTGTGCTTACTCTGGATTTCTTATGCTATAATTTGAAGTGCTGTTGGAAATATTTTAGCTGAAATTCTAGGTTCATAAATGAACTTTTATAACAGGCTCCTCCATTAGGACCGGCCAGTAGAAATCCTCTCAGTATGTATTTAAAGAAGCAAGATGCCTCCAACTAATAAAAAATTAAAAAAAATAAAAAAAAAAAAAAAAAAAAAAGAAGCAAGATGGTCAGGGGATGAGCCTATTGGTGAGCATAACATTGCAAATTTTTATTTAACAAAATGTTATACTCATATATATATATATATGTATATATGTATGTAAGTCTAAATACCTTAAAACTCTTTTTACTTATGGTGATTTCTTTTTTTTAAGAATTATTATTTGAAGAAGTAATCCAGCTTATGGCAAAAATTTTAGAGTACAAGAAAGCATGCAATGAAAAATATTATGACATCTCATCACCAATAATTAATTCCAAATTCTCCCTCCCAAGAGGCAATTACTGTTAAAAATTCCTTCTGTATCTTTATAGAAATTCGCTATATATAAACAAAAGTGTGTGTTTATACACATGAGAAGATATTTTACATATTTTTCCCCAGCTTGCTTTTTTTTAAAGTGAGATTATACCTAGGAGACAGCTATCAGCACAAATGATCTCATTTTTTAACATCTACATATATTTTCATTCCAAAGATGTTTCTTAGTTTATGTAACAAATCATCTAAAGAGGATGGTTTATAGATGTTTGCAATTGTAAACAATGCTATAAAAAGCCTCATGACTATGTTTTTGCCCACATATGCACATATATGTATGATTTCCTAGAGGTAGATTTGCTGGCTCAAAAGATACATGCACTTAAAAGTTGTGATAGTATTTCCAAACACTCTAAGAAGTTTGTGTGACTGGCTAGCATTTGAAAAACTGTGATGGAATAGAAAGAGACAAATATAAAACCAAAGCAGATGACTATGAATTGAATTAATATATTCTACTAGAAGCAAAGGAAATAGGAATTTAAATGGATCTAAAAACAATAAGTAGTTCAGTTTATCAAACACTTGCACCTGTTGTATACTGAGCAGTGCTAGATGGATGAGAAGGAGCTGGAGGGCATGGGGAAGGTGTACACAGGTGAGTATGACTATATGGTTGTCTTACCTTTATGGGGTCCCCAGTCCACTGGTGTAGGCAATTGAGGATGCAAACACAGGTGTTACTGAAGCATGGGTGAGAAGGTTTAAGACCGATATGGAGTTGATAGGAAGAGAGCTCATGTTTATAGAATTTTTTTGTACCCCAGATTTTTAAAAAAATATTTCAGCCTATAATATTTATATACAATTCAGGAAGAACTTATTTACTGGATGTTCCATGTTTAACCATGGGTTGTAGTCCCAAAATTGGTTTTTAAATCTATTTGCAGGTTAGAGGACCTTTCCACATAGAAACGTTGCCGTAAATTATTTCAATTCCTAAACCATCATATAAAAGCAATCTTACCCACAATGTAGCAGAAAAGTTGTGTGTATGTGGTTAAAGAAGGCAATAATTTTGTGGTTGCTGTTGTTTAGTCACTAAGTTGTGTCCAACTCTTTGTGACTCCATGGGCTGTAGTCCACCAGGCTCCTCTGCCCATGGATTTCACAAGCAAAAATACGGAAGTGGGTTGCTACTTCCTTCTCCCGGGAATCTTCCCAACCCAGGCATCAAGCCCTGCATCTCCTGCATAGCAGGTGGATTCTTTACCAGTCAGTCACCTGGGAAAACAGGTAATTAGGCAAAAGATAAAACAACCAATTTAAATGAGTAGCTTACCATCAATGCCTGTACTTGAAGACTACCAGGTTTAGTTAGAGGAAGATGAAAAGGTCTGTGGAGATTCTGAAAGATACTGGCTGTTTGTGTGGAAACTTTCAAGGGTTTTAGGAATTAACCAGTCCATCCTAATTTCTATTTTTGTCCTTTGCACTGCTTTTGTTTTTTTATGAATCAGAAGGAGAGATTTTCCTGATGTGAAAAGGACAGAGTTGGAAGAGTGAGTAGAAAGAAAAATGAATTCAAGTAGAGTGTATATTTCCATGAAAAGAGGTGTTCTTAAATGGAATTGAGGCCTGTGTTGATAGGCAAGTGATTAAGCTTTGAGTCACACAGTTCTGCAATCTGCCCAGGAGGTCATGATGTTTGTCCCAAAAGCCTTAGCTGTTCTTCAAGAGGGAGAGTGAGCTTGGTAGTACTTGCTTTAAATCAATAGTTATCAAATCTAGAAGTACTTCAGAGTCCTTTGGAAATTTTAGAAATGCACATTCCTGGCACCAATACTGGAGATTTGATAAGGAATTCCTATTTTCCCGTCCAAGTGCATGATATATCTAGGTGATTCTGATACTCAGCCAGGGCCAAGAAATGTTATAGGGTTGGCCTTCATAGCCTTAGGTGAAAAGGAAGAAAGACTATATAAAACTTGGTGATGATGTAACAAATACTTCTTTAGGCCAAGTGACTGTAATGTATGGAATGCTGATTTGTAACTCAGGAAAGTGCAGTCTCCTATTTTTGGTAGAATGGAAATTGGTAATCCTCTCTTCCTGGGGACAGGTTGGTAAACGAGGCAGGTCCCTGATGTCTTCGAGTTGATATTCTGGTTTTTGGTCTGTTCAGTGATTCTGGTAAGTAATTCTCAATTGTACTACGCTTGATGCCTGTCCAATCTAGGATGTGATTCCCTGGTTCCTGGTTGAGACTCAAGTGTTGATATCTTTTAAAGGTCCCCAGGCTATTCTTAGCAATGAAAAGAATTGAGAACCTTGTCTAGATTTGCATGAGGTAGAAGAGGAAACTGCCTCTCTGCAGTGTTTTTCCTCTCCCAACTCAGCTTACCTCCCCCACTGGATTTCTTGTGTAGGAAAAGATGCTAGTACTGTCAAAAATTTTTGAGATGAGGAAAGGGGGTGTGTCATTCACTATACTAAGCAGCAGAGGAGCTAAGAATAGCAGAGCAGTGATGTTCAGTGATTTCCAGAGGCTCTTCCTGGGTGTGGAGCAACTCACTTTCCCAGTGGGTGGTTGATGCAAGGAACTCCCCACCCAATCCAGAAATCTGAGAGCAGATAAAAGCTTTTCTCCTATCCCAAAGAATGGCTGGTATACCCAGGAGCAAATTAGTTCCTTGTTTTTATTATAAGATTTTGTGATGTGCTAGTGAATGCTTAACAACCAGCTCTGGAAAAACACAGAATTCCTGGTGGGTAGTATTTGCTAATTTCATGATGTAAATGCTGACTGATTTCAAGTCAATAGCAGTTAAACACCTCTCTTGCAAGATTCCTGAAAACTGAACAAGTCATAATCTTGAGCAGTTAGAAAACAGCACACCCTAGATGTATCTTTCCTCCACCAACCCCCACTACATTCCGATCACTTTTTAAAATTAGACCTCTGAAAATTCTTCATTGACATGAACATCACCATTAAAAATAGTTTGCAATATTTCTACTCTGAAATATCTTGCTATAAAACTCATGCCAAAAGAATTACAGTTTTCCTTAAAGCAAACAAAAAAATTCATTTTACTCTTTGCTTCTATTCAAAATTTAGAAAAATGACCCAGATATTATTTATGGTTTAATTATGAGCCACAGGATATTCATTAGATAGCTTTATAAGGTTGACTTATAATGTGGAAGTTTTATAGATTTAAAAAATAAAGCATGTATATTTGATATGCAAATCAATCAATGTGATACATTATATTAACAAACAGAAAGATGAAAACTGTATGATAACCTCAATAGATACAGATAAAGCCTTTGACAAAAGTCAGCACCCATTTATGATTAAAACTCTTCAAAAAATGGGCATAGAACAACCTACCTCAACCTAGTAAAGGCCATATATGATAAGCTTATAGCAAACATTATTCTCAGTGATGAAAAACTGAAAGCATTCCCTCTAAGATCAGCAATAAGACAAGGGTGTCCACTTTCACCACTATTATTCAACATAGTTCTGGAAGTCCTAGCTATAGCAATAGAGAAGAAAAAGAAATGAAAGGAATCCAGATTGGAAAAGAAGTAAAGTTTTCTTTGTTTGCAGATGACATGATACTGTACATAGAAAACCCTAAAGAAAGTATCAGAAAATTACTAGAGCTAATCAGTGAATTTAGCAAAGTTGCAGGATACAAAATCAATACAAAGGAATCACTTGCATTTCTATACATTAACAATGAAAAATCAGAAAGAAATTAAGGAATCAATCCCACTCACCATTGCAACAAAAAGAATTAAATATCTAGGAATAAAGTTACCTAAGGAGACAAAAGAACTATACACAGAAAATTATAAGACACTAATGAAAGAAATCAAATATGACATAAACAGATGTAGAGATATTCCATTTTCCTGGGTAGGAAGAATCAGTATTGTGAAAATGACTATATTACCAAATGCAATCTACAGATTCAATATGATCCCTATCAAATTACCAATGGCATTTTTCACAAAACTAGAAAAAATTTCACAATTCATATGGAAACATGAAAGACCCCAAATAGCCAAAGCAGTCTTGAAAAAGAAGAATGGAACTGGAGGAATCAAGCTTCCTGACTTCAGATTATACTAAAAAGCTACAGTCATCAAGACAGTATGGTAGTGGTACAAAAACAGAAATATAGACCAATGGAACAAGATAGAAAGCTCAGAAATAAACCCATGCACCTATGGGTACCTTATTTTTGACAAAGGAGGCAAGAATATACAATGGGGCAAAGACGGCCTCTTCAATAAGTGGTGCTGGGAAAACTGGACAGCTACATGTAAAAGAATGAAATTAGAACACTTCGTAACACCATCAGTTCAGTTCAGTTCAGTCACTCAGTCATGTCTGACTCTTTGCGACCCCATGAATTACAGCACACCAGGCCTCCCTGTCCATCACCAACTCCCGGAGTTTACTCAAACTCATGCTCATCGAGTTGATGATGCCATCCAGCCATCTCATCCTCTGTCACCCCCTTCTCCTCCTGCCCCCAATCCCTCCCAGCATCAGGGTCTTTTCCAATGAGTCAACTCTTTGCATGAGGTGGCCAGAGTACTGGAGTTTCAGCTTCAGCATCAGTCCTTCCAATGAACACCCAGGACTGATCTCCTTTAGGATGGACTGGTTGGATCTCCTTGCAGTCCAAGGGATTCTCAAGAGTCTTCTCCAACACCATAGTTCAAAAGCATCAATTTTTTGGTGCTTAGCTTTCTTCACAGTCCAACTCTCACATCATCCATACATGACCACTGGAAAAACCATAGCCTTGACTAGACGGACCTTTGTTGGCAATGTAATGTCTCTGCTTTTTAATATGCTATCTAGGTTGGTCATAACTTTCCTTCCAAGGAGTAAGCATTATTTAATTTCATGGCTGCAGTCACCATCCACAGTGATTTTGGAGCCCAAAAAAATGAAGTCTGACACTGTTTCCACTGTCTCCCCATCTATTTCCCATGAGGTGATGGAACCAGATGCCATGATCTTAGTTTTCTGAATGTTAAGCTTTAAGCCAGCTTTTTCACTCTCCTCTTTCACTTTCATCAAGAAGCTTTTTAGTTCCTCTTCACTCTCTACCATAAGGGTGGTGTCATCTGCATATCTGAGGTTATTTATATTTCTCCCGGCAATCTTGATTCCAGCTTGTGCTTCTTCCAGCCCAACGTTTCTCATGATGTACTCTGCATATAAGTTAAATAAGCAGGCTGACAGTATACAGCCTTGACCTACTCCTTTTCCTCTTTGGAACCAGTCTGTTGTTCCATGTCCAGTTCTAACTGTTGCTTCCTGACCTGGATATAGGTTTCTCAAGAGGCAGGTCAGGTGGTCTGGTATTCACATCTCTTTCAGAATTTTCCACAGTTTATTGTGCTCCACACAGTCGAAGGCTTTTGCATAGTCAATAAAGCAGAAATAGATGTTTTTCTGGAACTCTCTTGCTTTTTTGATGATCCAGCGGATATTGGCAATTTGATCTCTCGTTCCTCTGCCTTTTCTAAATCCAGCTTGAACATCTGGAAGTTCTCAGTTCACGTATTGCTGAAGCCTGGCTTGGAGAATTTTGAGCATTACCTTACTAGCGTGTGAGATGAGGGCAATTGTGCAGTAGTTTGAGCATTCTTTGGCATTGCCTTTCTTAGGGATTGGAATGAAAACTGACCTTTTCCAGTGCTGTGGCCACTGCTGAGTTTTCCAAATTTGCTGGCATATTGAGTGCAGCACTTTAACAGCATCATCTTTCAGGATTTGAAATAGTTCAACTGGAATTCCATCACATCCACTAGCTTTGTTCATAGTGATGCTTTCTAAGGCCCGCTTGACTTTACATTCCAGGATGTCTGGCTCTAGGTGACTGATCACACCATTGTGATTATCTGGATTGTGAAGATCTTTTTTGCACAGTTCTTCTCTGTATTCTTGCCACCTCTTCTTAATATCTTCTGCTTCTGTTAGGTCCATACCATTTTGGTCCTTTATCGAACCCATCTTTGCCTGAAATGTTCCCTTGGTATCTCTAATTTTCTTGAAGAGATCTCTAGTCTTTTCCATTCTGTTGTTTTCCTCTATTTCTTTGCATTGATCACTGAGGACTGCTTTCTTATCTCTCCTGGCTATTCTTTGGAACTCTGCATTCAAATGGGAATATCTAACACCATACACAAAGATAAACTCAAAATGGATTAAAGACCTGAAGGTAAGACCAGACACTTTAAAACTCTTAGAGGTAAACATAGGCAGAACACTGACATAAAGCAAGATCCTCTATGACCCACCTTCTAGAGAAATGTAAATAAAAACAAAAGTAAACATGTAGGACCTGATTAAACTTAAAAGATTTTGCACAGCAAA
The DNA here is from genome assembly GCF_910594005.1 of Cervus elaphus. Classification (NCBI taxonomy): domain Eukaryota; kingdom Metazoa; phylum Chordata; class Mammalia; order Artiodactyla; family Cervidae; genus Cervus; species Cervus elaphus. The sequence goes on along the minus strand of NC_057843.1, from coordinate 45,477,834 downwards.
GGAAACTATAAACAAGGTAAAAAGACAACCCTCAGAATGTGAGATAATAATAGCAAATGAAACAACTGACAAAGAATTAATTTCCAAAATATACAAGCAGCTCATACAACTCAATGCCAGAAAAATAAAACAACCCAATCAAAAAGTGGGAAAAAGACCTAAACAGACATTTCTCCAAAGAAGACATACAGATGACTAACAAACACATAAAAAGATGCTCAACATCACTCATTGTTAGAGAAATGCAAATCAAAACTACAATGAGATGTCACCTCACACCAGTCATTATGGCCATTGTCAAAAAGTCTACAAACAATAAATGCTGAAGAGGGTGTGGAGAAAAGGGAATGCTCTTGCATTGTTGGTGGGGATGTAAATTGATACAGACACTATGGAAGACGGTATGGAGATCCCTTAAAAAAACTAGGAATAAAACCACCATATGACCCAGCAATCCCACTCCTAGGCATATACCCTGAGGAAGCCAAAATTGAAAAAGACACATGTATTCCATTTCATTGCAGCACTATTTATAATAGCTAGAACAGGGAAGCAATCTAGATGTCCATTGAGAGATGAATGGATAAAGAAGCTGTGGTACATATACACAGTGGAATATTACTCAGCCATCAAAAGGAACACATTTGAGTCAGTTCTAATGAGGTGGATGAACCTAGAACCTATTATACAGAGTGAAGTGAGTCAGAAAGGGAAAGATAAATATTGTATTCTAACACACATATATGGAATCTAGAAAAAGAGTACTGAAGAACTTATTTACAGGGCAACAGTGGAGAAACAGACATAGAGAATAGACTATGGACATGGGAGAGGGGAGGAGAGGGTGAGATGTATGGAAAGAGTAACATGGAAACTTACATTACCATATGCAAAATAGATAGCCAATGGGAATTTGCTGTATGGCTCAGGAAATTCAAGCAGGGGCTCTGTATCAATCTAGAGGGGTGGGATGGGGAGGGAGATAGGAGGGAGATTCGAAACGGAGGGGATATTTGTATACCTATGGCTGATTCATGTTGAGGTTTGACAGAAAACAACAGAATTCTGTAAAGCAATTATCCTTCAATAAAAAAAATAAATTAAAAAAAATAAAGCATGTATATTTAAATTAAATCTATCACATAGCATGGAAGAGCAGATGGTTGCTTTCTGAGCATTTATTATCCAAATTTCTAAGGGAATGAGGTTGCATAGGGAAACAAAGTTGACCATATCATACAAATATTCATAAATGAACTGACCACTTATAAAATTAGCCCCCATTCAACTACCCTTTCCACTTGACATCTGGTCTATTTAAACACTGAACAAAATGCAGTGCCAGCTGGTTTCAAGGTGCATTAGAAATCCTTTAATATGTGAAATTTCTTTGAAGCCAATGTTGGTGAATGACTGAAACTTTTGCAGAGCCACAGACAAATGGTGATCTGATTGAGTCAGCTGAATCAAGAAGTCAAGTTAGAAAAGAAATCTTGAGATAAAAATGGGTTAGTTTCTTCAGAAATGAATTATTCAAATATGAAAATATTGAGAGAGACTGTTAAAAAAATTGATAAGACATTTTTCCCTAAATGCTTATCCTACTAGTGGTGCTACAAAGTACCATGTTATCTTATTAGGGAAGTTAAGTACATTCCCATCCACCAGAAACAAACAAAAAACAAAAAAACAGAAAACAAAACAATTACAGTAAAGCCATTAGTTGTTAGAAACAATAGCCTAATTCTAAAAATCAACAAACAGCTGTGGTTTTTTGACATTTGACATAAAAGTTATACTCCATAGCTTGAATTTCATTTTTCCTGGATAAAATTCCATTCAAACTTTTTGCCTTTATTATTTATAATGGAATGTTTTTTCCTGCTTTAAATAGGGTCATTTCAAGTTAGCCTTTCCTAGGTAATTGCTATCCTTGAAAAATCATCATGAGATAGTCCTGAATTCCATCCAGAACTTGCCAGGTCCCAACATTTTTTAGTAATAATGACAACAATAATAATTATTGAGAGTCTGCTGTGTATTATTCTCCTATGACTATGTGCTATTCTGAGCACTTCACAAAAATAATTTCTTTTAATCCTTACAATAACCCTGTGAGATAGAAACATTTATTAACAGTATTTTAGATATGAAGTAACTAAAGTGAGAGGCTAGAAAGTAACTTGCTAAGGAGTGGAAGCAGATTCAGATAGGGCTTTAGAGCCTGCTGCCAGTGTTTACTAGTGACATAAAGGCCAAGAAATACTAAAAAGCTCAACTCCTCAAAATATAATGGTGAAGTGACCGAAAGTCATAATCTTATCTACATTAAAACATAGGATAAATGCATTAATAGGAGTTAACAAGTAACCTACACCAAGAAATCCTCTCCCTAGTAACTGACTTATTCACATACTAATCAGAGTTTGAGTTTAAAATGCTACAAGAAACAGCTGCACAAACTACTTGCCCCATAAGCAGAAAAGTATTGTACAATATTTGGACAGTAACTTAAATAAGAGCTAACTATACATACCTTGCCTGTTCTGGTAGTTACTAAAATAGAACTAATTGCAGCTTCTTGAATTATATTGTTAACAATAATCATGGTGCTCCTGGCCTGTTAGTCAGATGGAAAAAGAAAAGCATGTTTTAGTTATTATTATTTAAAAGCTTCACATTAATAGAATCAAAAGATGTATTCTTTAAATAGAGGAAAAATAGTCCCTCAAAGGAAGTTTAAATTAGAATAGTTTTATATGATAGAAGGGTATGCTTTTCCTTAGGTTAGTGACTTTCCAACTTTTTAATAGCTACTTAGGAAAATAAAATCAAGATAATCATAAATGCCTTTGTGTCACTATAAAATTCAGCATGCCCTTTTCAGCATTATCTCAGCAGTGTTTTTTTCTGGGCTTTTAAAGGTTTAATATATTAAATTTGTGTATCACGGGATCTCTGTATCATATGATCTCATATGTAAGCTGCCAGTTTGAAAAGCAAAGTTCTCTGCTTTCATATTATGTGATACAAGAAATAAGATTTTCCAAATAAATTAGTTTATTGTTCATTGACAATTGGTGGATTGGAATGGGGAAACAAATTACATCTTGCTTTAAAATATAATTCAAGAAAATATAAATGAGTATATTGGAATGTGGGCATTAGTTGAAGCTACATCTCTGGCCAGCAAAATTAAAGCAATTAGATAGTATCAGAACCAAATCACTGATGAGGCCTGTATACTTTCTCTAGTTCATAACTGGGAAATTAAATGCAAGGCTGAGGATATAGTAAGATGCAGCATGTTTCTTTTTGAAAAGTATAATTGTCCTTTTACTATATTGCTGCTGTTGTTGTTCAGTCCCTAAGTTGTGTCAGACTGTGGCCCTCTGTCCGTGGGATTTCACAGGCAAGAATACTGAAGTGGGTAGCTATTTCCTTCTCCAGGGAATCTTCCCAACCCAGGCTTTGAACCCAGGTCTCATAATTTGCAGGCAGATTCTTTACCACTGAGCCACCAGGGAAGCCCTCCTTTTACTATATAGTGAAAACCGTATTATATATTCAGTCTTCCTTTTTGTTTCCGTCTCAAGAAGTTCGGAGACACAATTTTGGCTCAAAGACAGGATCTTGCCTTAAGCCTGTTGTTAAGTCTCACCTTCCCTCTATTCCTTCATTCTCATTCTTATCATTTCAATCTCTGTTTTTAGTCTTCTGTTCATAAGTTTATTTTTTCTCATCTCTATGCATCATACTGTGTATTATTTTAGTTTTTGTAAATTATTTTGAATCCTTGAAAAGATAGTAAAACTTTTTGAGTTCTAGTAAGACTACCTAGGACCAGATCTTGACTTTGCCACTCAAGAGCTATGTGATCTCAGGCAAACAACTGAATTCATCTGTCATTCGTTTTTCTCACTTATAGAGTGAAATAGTAATGATACCTGATTCCTCAGAGTTATTGTAAGGATTAAATGAGTTAATATATGTTCAGTGCTTTAGAAGTGGGTCAGGGTACATGGTAACTTTTCAGTAAGTATTTTGCTCTTGAAGATTTGGATGGATAGACATGCTCTAGGAGGAAGAGAAATAGGGAAATATAAGAAATGATGATAGGTTTAACTACCTGAACTTAAAAGAAAATCAACTAAAGATGACCCTGAAAAGAAAATGTGGCCCTGATACTCACCAACTGCGACAGCAAATAGAAAAATCTTAAACAGTATAAACATTGTCATCAGTGAAGGCATTCATTCCATAAACTACTGGAAACTAGATCTGAAATGTTTGGGTTTCCCTATATAAAGAAGTCAGACAGACATGTGTTTTGTGACATTAGTTTCAATTAGTTCCTCTTTGAAGTTATGTCTTATTGTTCTAAGACATTGTCTTATGTCTTATTGTCCCAAGATTGCTACCTTATTAAAAAGTTAGTCCTACCTAGTCAAGAGATTGAATGCCAAAAGAAAAAAAGAAAAATCAGAATCCTATTTTCTATTCTTCCTACTTACCTCCTTCTTTTTTGCTTTCCTGGCACTGAGATATCTGTGATGTCCCTTGAATGAGTAAAAGAAAGAAAAATACACCTGACTTGTATTGGATGAACCAGCTAGAAGCTCTCTCTAGTCTACATCCTCATGCCTCAAGCCTCCTGCTAGACATCACAGGTTCAGAGGACTTAAATGGATGGCCCAACATGTTACATTTAGTGAACAGCATAGTTGTATTCAAACTCTGGTGTGTATGGCGCTAAAGCCTATTCTCATGGATACAGCCTATTCGATTATCTTTGATCACTCTACTACAGTGTCTGTGAATCAAAATACAACTATAATGCATTAATGTCTTGTTTAATTAGGAATCAGTCACAGTGGATGTAGAGTCTGGGTTACGTTTCCATGTTGTAAATTTTTAAAGAGAGGTTTTCCTCATTAGTTTAATATCATTTATTTCATTGTCACAATTGTAGTCCTGTGACTATATTCTAACAACGTCTCATCCTTTATTTTTTTTTTCAATTAGTTTTGCTGATTTTATTTTATTTTATTTACTTTTTATTTTATTTATTTTTTAACTTTTTATTTTGTACTGGGATATAGACAATTGACAAAGTTACAGTAGTTTCGGGTGAACAGCCAAGAAACTCAGCCATACATATACTTGTATCCATTCTCCTCCAAACCTCCTTCCAGAAGTTGTTGAGGGACGGCCTCTCATCCTTTATTCTTTGTGACCCTGCCCATTCTTGATTACCGATAGATAAGTAATTTCCTAAAACACTCTCCTATTTCAGGTCATCTTTATTAGTCAAGGCACAAGATATGCTTTTGTAACCCAAAGACCCAAAATCTTAGTGCCTCAAGCAAGAGTTTATTTCTGTCTCATGTAGCAGTCCAGAGCTAGCAAGCAGCTCTGCCATTGTCAAAACAGTGTTTTGAATGTTGTCTCTTTCTAAGAGTGAGGAAGAGGTAGGCCAAGATAGGGAGATGGCCCAAAATGGCACATATCACTGCACTAACATCTTATTGGCCCAGATTAATTCATACGGTAAAATTAGGTACAAAACTAGAGAACCCTCTAACCAAGTGACTGTGGAGGTAGATGTTCTATGCTAAAAGAAATAGATGCTCTGTGCTAAAAGAAAGAAAATGCATATTGGGAAATGATCAGTGGTCTGCGACTTATTTCTCCCAGACGGAGGAGCCTGGTGGGCTGCAGTCCATGGGGTCGCTAAGAGTCGGACACGACTGAACGACTTCACTTTCACTTTTCACTTCCATGCATTGGAGAAGGAAATGGCAACCCACTCCAGTGTTCTTGCCTGGAGAATCCCAGGGACAGCGGAGCCTGGTGGGCGGCCGTCTATGGGGTCGCACAGAGTCAGACACGACTGAAGTGACTTAGCAGCAGCAACAAGGAACCTCTAAGACTCTTCATTGTCTCTGGTATTGAAGCTGACCTAGATTCCACTGCCCTCTATGACGACGAATCTTACCCATTCATTTTTTTTCCCCTGGAGATTTGCCAACATAGGATTATGTCAAGTTTAGAGCTGAAAAGAAATCTTCTAAAGCAACAGTTATAGTCTTGACATGTTAAAGCCTGTATATCCCAGGCCCATCAACTGAATTGGAAAATGTTCAGCCCCTCCCCAGGATGAAGAGTGCTGCATGTGTGATGGAGAAAATAAGATTTCTGTTTACATTAATTAGACACAAAGATTTATATTTGCATTATAAAAAGGCAATAACTACACTGCAAAGATAATTTCAGAGTTGGATATCTCTTCTCTCCCTCTCTAAACCTGATTATATAAAAAGAGGTGAATATGTTATTGGCATGGGTAGCAGTTGACAGTATCTGGCCACTCATAGTTTTGCAAATGTTGTCCTTCTAAAATATCTTGCTATGGTTTTGTGTTGTTTTGATTTTTTTAAAAAAGAAAACACATTGATAAGAAATCTGGCCCAAGAGAATTTAGAAAACAAAGGCTACAGAAATTGCAATGGATTTGTTCCACAAGCTGGTGCAAAGTTAAAAGCAAAGTGAAGCATGTTTCTCTGCTCTTTAATAGTCCTCTCTGTTTTAATCAGAGTGCAGAGCTGTATGGCTGAAGTTCTTGTAGCACCATGCATCATTCATGACCTGCTGGAATAGAAAGAGTGCATAACAATCAATGCGGAAATCCGCTTCACTAGTAAGTTCACCAGTAGGTTACAGACATCTCCATTTTGTTTTTTGCTGACCTAGGACATTATCCACTCCCATGTCAGGAGCAAATTACCAGTACATTTTAATCATAACCATTCATCCCGATATGTTTCCTGTTATTTTGGAAGTTGATTTGGGTGATGAGAGTTTTGACAACTTTTCAAGTGAAATATAATCATTTCATGCTCAACACCCATTAAAATCTAAATTAAAGAGAAAAATGATAGCTTGGCATATTAAGTTACTAGATTGGTACTTTAAATCCAATTTCCTTGCTTAGAATAATTTTATGTTAGGGGAGGCATACTTTTTAAAAAGATTTAATTTTGACAAACAGGTCTTCCTGTTCTTACCAACCTGTCTCTTCCACCCATGTGAGGCCCTGTGGTAACCATTTTTATTACTTTGTATGCACTTAGATAAAAATGCTAATACACATTCCCCTTCCATTCTTATATAAAAAGTAGTATTTAAGGTACTATGTATACTGCTGTGTACTTTTTCTTTCACAAGACATCTTAGCTTTTGATAGAAGTACGTAGATAGCCTCATCATTCTTTTAGAGTTGCATGCTTTCTTTTGTGTGGATGTGTCAAGGTTTATTTAACCAGTCAAAGGGGGCATTTTAAATTAAGTCCTCAACTACTCTTATGGTAGGCATTATTATTCTGGATTTTCAGAGAAAACCAAAGCTCTAGGAACTTCTACAGTGCTTCCACCGTGATCTCTATCTTCCAGGATCTGGTAGGTGCATTCATATTACATTACTGTGATGGAAGCAATAGTATCTGTTCTTAAAGATACTTGCTGTTCTTAAGAAAGTCTCCTCTCACATGCTCACAAGTCGTTTTCCTATGCTAGAGATTCTCCACTTCAGAGTACAAGAGAATTATTTGATGCCTTTGAGAATGCAGATTCCTAATCTTCCCCCTCCTGAATTCTCATCAGCATGCCTGGGATGAGTTCTGTAGCACAGCTCTCCCAGGTAGCCCAGCTCCATCATGGCTGTTCACACAGAATGGAAGATAGAGGTCCTCCTGGTTGGCATACACTCCAGATGGTTTGGGGGCAGCAATCCCTGGGCCACACTTTGACACAAAGCTGCAGATAGTCTCTATCATGCTTGGTAGTCAGTGGCATTCCCCGATCCCATTGCCACCTGGTCCCATGTGTTGCCTTGGGCTTCCAGAGCACTTTGCACCCTGGCCGTGTACAGGCTGCCTTAGATACCAGTAGTTGCAGCAGAGCATGAATCTGACTATCTCTTGTGCCTTTGGGATTGAAAAAGACTGTAGTTCTCTGTAACAAATTAGCATATAAATAGGTGCTGTTGGACCGAAATCCTGAGTACACCAGGAATTGAAAGTATGTGTGAGGGATTTAATTAAGAAACTCTTACAATCTCTAATGAGAGAGAAAACAGAGAAATCTTCAGTGAGGAAGAATTGCTCCCTGACCTTATCTTTCACTTCTTTCTTGTTTCCACCAAAGTCAGGTCGGGAATTATAAGAACAAGACCATTTCTATAGACTGACCACTGTAGAATGTCAGAGCTTGAAGAACTGCTAGAGGTCATGTTAACGTGAGGATTCTTAACCTGGATCCTCTAGAAGGGACCTTTTAACATTCAGTGATCCATGAACTCCCCAAAATCATATTGTGTCAGAGGAGTCTCTGATCTCCTCTGATTAAAGACCACCACTATAGCCTAGCACCTTCATTTTACTAATAAAACAATGATCTAAATGATTGCAGTTACTTTCCAAGGTCACATAATTATTTGTAGCAGGGATAGGGAGAGAATATAGGAATCTTCCTATTTGGTGATTGAGATCTTTAAGACTTTGAAAATACCATCTGAAGGCGGCCTAGTAAGAGCCCTTGGCAAGGAACATGCCATTGCCGGGACTTGCAAACTTTTTAATAGAAAATGCTAATTGACTGCTTTGTGCTAGCCACTGTTTTAAGAACTTTACATATTAGTTCATTTGAGTCTCATAATCACACCATAAAAAACACTAAGAATGGATGAATTGTAGAAGTTAGCTTTTGAATACAGAGAGGTAGATAAAGATTAGACATGATGGTGAGATTAGATGAAAAGAGGGAACAGGGACCAGGAGAGACTGGCAGGGGAAAACCGTTATGATAAGCCACAAAGAAAAAGGTGATCAGAAGAATAAATGATGTTCAGTTGTGGTTTTCCCCACCTTAAAAAAAGTAATTCAGTGTGTTGTTCTTATCACCCTGTTTAATTTATGAAGAAAAGAAAGTACAAAGAAATTAGTTTATCTGCCAGGATTTAAAGTCCACCATTTGGTTCCAACAACCATGTTCTTAATCATCATTGTATGCCAAGTCTTTCTTTGAAATGATGATTAATGTCTACTGGGAAAATGAGCACCAAATCATTTACAGATCCATGTTTTCATGAGACATGAGAGAAGGTAATCTTGGCTCTGTTTCTGCTAACTTAGGCAGTTGAACATGAGCACTAGAATGAAGAATCATTGAGATGCTTTCAATGATGAAAGACGAGATTGTTATATACTAAAATGTCCATGGTTATTTCTGAATTCTCCAATATGTGATATTTTATTTTTACTTGGTGTTTTCCTATTTTCTAAATTTTCTACAAATTATATCTGCCAGTTTGATAGTCAAAAGAAAATAAATATTATTTTAAAAACAGTATAAGAAACCCAGAAATTCATTGCCTCCTTTTTTGTCTCAAATCATTGAAAGGGATGATTTGACTTCTTTACTTCTATAGGTATTTGCTGTCAGGTTTCAGGCCTCTGGGGTGTATTCTTGTCTATCTTCAGAGTACTTTTGTAGAGTAGGAATTTCAAGGGCTGACAAAACTGCTCTAATACTTTTTTAAGTTGAACTATGGCACCAACCCCTAAAAGGAATCAGTTTTCCTTCAAACATTATCCCCAGAACACTATGAATGAATGAATCACAGAGTTAACTTTTGCGCATGAACAAAGTCTGAACACTGTGGAGAGATTAGATGAAAAGGGTGACCAGGGGCCAGGAGAGACTGGCAGAGGGGAAACCTTTAGGATAGGACACATAGGAATAGGTGGTCTGAAGAATAAATGATGTTCAGTCTTGGTTTTCACACCTTTAAAAAAAGTTGTTTAATATGCAACAGCCTTCAGTGCTCTTCAGGAATGATTTATCAGTGTGTGTCTGTTATGCCCAAACTTAGGGTGGTTAATTAGACAGCAGCATGAAATTTGCTCTGTATTTGAGGCCTTCAGGGCCCTTCTCTGTTCTTTGCTGTTCCTGAAGAATATAGACACAATTCAAAGACCGCACCCCATCTGCCAACACCCCATTTACAGAATGTTTTTATTTATTTTATTTTTTTAAATTTTTTTTCAGAATGTTTTTAGAATCTATTATTTATGGCTAAGAAGGCCTGTGTCGTGGAGTTTGTGACAGCTTCAGGTTTCAAGTCAATGTTCCATGTCTTGGAAAGTCTACACAGAATTCATTTCTTTCAATTATACCTATTAGTATGAAAATCAGACCCTACCTTAACATTTCTCAATTGTAAGGCTGGACCATAAGCAAGCTTGCCAATGTTTTATTAATATAGGTCACAAAGTTAAATCTTGTTTAGATATTATTTTCATCAAGATATAAAATATTTCACTTTGGTAAATTTTTTTAAAAAGACTAAGTTTCATAACTTGAAGGTGTTAAAGCTACTTTCTCTAGCTTTAAACACGTGCAACATTTCTGAAATATGTGATACATTTCTACCCCTTTTGAAACAAACTACTGTACTCTGGATGGCTAGGGAGTCATCACTGGACATGAAATTGATAATTCACAGGAAGTCTTGGTGCATGTGTAGAAGTTTTCTCCTGCATATAAGTTTCAGACTGCTGTCCCGGGTCAGTTTATGTGTCTGCGTTTGAATTTGTGATCTCTTCCCTTACTGTCCGTCCTACGTCTAGGTACTCTTTCTTCCTTTTGCCAGTGTGCTGGCCACAGACAGGTTGTATAAATTTGACTTTCCTTCATCTCCTGGGTTCCAGGATTGCTTTAGGTAATTGAGGTGATTAAACAAATGTTTTTTTTTTTTTTTAGATGAAATTATTTGCTATGAGCAGCAATAGATATTTTTAATATTTTTAAAATGAATTCACTTAATGATATGCCCTCAAAGTATTTACATTAGTCTCCCCACTGTTTAGAAAGGTGGGGTGAGCCAAGGAGTCACAGAATTCTGTGACTATGATTGGGAGCTGAGACTTAGCCAGGCAGCAGCAGCTTCTCAGGAGCAGCACTAATGGTCCCCTATTCTCCCAGGGGTCGGAGCCCTAATTCATTCACTCATCCATTCATCAAAGTGGTAGTTAAGAAGGATTAATTTTATACTTGTGTGCAGAATGATTTCAAGGCTGTGAAGACTTAAGAGAGAATGGGGCTTCAAGGATTTGTAATGTTGAAAGCAGTTGAAGACAGTTAGAGGCAGTTTCAATAATTTAGCATGAAAAGTCACCCTTACTTGATAGTCCTACTTGAACATGTTTTCTTTATCCATTAGCTTTGAGATTCTTCAGAGACTACTATCTTTAACAATAAAACTCAATCATATGGCACAGTTCATTATTACCTTGATTTGTATAAATGTCACCTGCAAAATATCATGTAAGATCTGAGCTATCAATTGCTTACAAGCCTTACCACCTAAGTACAGTAGAGTGTATTATAAATAAAAGCTTACTCCTGCTAGACATTCCACCTCTAATTCACTTTGTTAAAAACTTGATTTATTGTATTTTTTCAAATCATCCCCTCATCCTAATACGCCTACATATTCTAGTTTCTGACAACTGCAGTGTGCCACACCCTACCCCAGGCACTTGAGACACAATCGCAGCCTACAAAAATTTATGGGCTATGAAAGAATAACAGTAAATCAAATTATACTAATAGTTATTTCATTACAATTATAATAAAGGTTATGAATTAGAATTTTAGCATATTATATTAAAACTTCTTTTATGGGACCTCTTTATCATAAAATATCTCCAGTGCTTATCGGCGGTGCTCTCGTTTAGCCTCTAATATCCATTTTTTTCCCCTTTCCCATGTTTGCAAACTAATCCATTCTCTTCTCATTTCCATAGCCAATCTGTGTTGCGCTTCCATTCCAGACCTTTTCCAGATCTCTGTTTCAATGACTTACACCTCTTCCATACCTCTCTTCCATTTTGTCCTTCTTATACCACACTTCCTGATGAAGCAGCCACAGATGCCACATTGAAAGCAAAAGTCTTCTGCTTCAGAGACACCTTTGGTGGTCTTCCCTCCCCAGCAAGAAGAATGCCAGCCTTCTTAGACTGCATCCTAGGCTGTTTTCAGCCTGGCTTCAGCAGTCAACCCAGCCTTATCTTACCCAGGCTTATTTCTTCCCCTAAACACAGTCTTTCCTCAGTCACTGTAGTCTACTCATTGTCTCAGTGTTCATCTGTGTGCATTATCAGACCCATCAGAAATGATCTCCTACCTTGGCACGTTGAATCCCACCAATCCTGTTTCAGTGTAGATTCTTCCTATAAAGACTTTTGCATCCTCAGAGGGTTCTTTTCCTTTATGAACTTAAAATATTAACCTGCATTTCTCTCTTAACAACATGGCCTCTCTATTGTTTCATTGTATTTGCACTGTGTGATTATACACCTAAGGTTGATGGTTTCTAGATATCAGGGACTATGTTATGTTCAGGACACAGCACACTTTTTGCATGAAGTAGGTTGCCCAGTTAATATTTTGTTTCATAAAAGGATTCTAACTGTACTCAGCAAAGCTGAAGGCATTCTGTAGATCTGTATCAATGAGAATCTTCATAGGAATAGCTTGCCAGGCTTCTCAGAGATGTCAAGAGCTTTCTGACTCTCCTAAGTAGCAGTTCATGAGAGGAGAGTAAGTGCTATGATAGGAATTTAGACTTGCTTTGGTAATATGAGCAAAATGGCCGGCTTCCAGAGAAAGAGGACCAGGAGTGTTGTTTGGTTATTTACTTTAGAAAGCAAGATTTGTCTTCCATGGCAGTTATCTCATCAATATTTTATTTGCTTTTTCCTCTCCTGGGAATATAAGAGTAAGTCTATTGGATTTCATTTACCTTTCAAAGAAACAAAAATATTTAGTAAGCAATATCCACAGTTTTAAGCATTGCTCTCCTGATGGTAGTGAAGTTGGCATGTATAAATTTGCCTATGTGTGATTTTCTAACATATTTGTATTGATAATTCTTGCAATTAACAGAATATAAAATACAAAGAAATGACTCATTTTCTTTGGTTTTGAGTAATAACTTGAAAGCATAGGAGAAAGAGGCCATTCAGACCATAACAATTGGCTGGCTTAATATAAAAATATAAAATGAAAATGCCCTGAAGACCACCTTATTACATTCATTGGCACATCCTGCATTTTAATAAAGGGCAGATAGATGAAAGCTATAGAGCATTAGGAAACTGATTTTCTGAACTCCTGAAGGTGAGATGGCATGTTCCTGGCAAATTCAGGGCAGTGGCACTGGGGATTTCAAGTGGTTTTTTAATATTTATTATCAGTCTTTATTGGAAGTTGGTATATGTCTTTAAATTTTCATCACCCAGCTGTGGCTCACTGCAGACATTTCCAGATCTTAGAGTCATGAAGCAACTGCAGAGATGAGAGTTCCCCATCCTAGCTCACCTTTGTAAACCCTTCTGTGGTTGGAGGGGAAGCTTTGATTACATGATTACTATAGCCTGTGGGGTCAGCAAGGTCACAAGCCAAGTATCAGGGGTCCCTAGGACTACCCTCCCCCACCCCACTAGGTTTAGTGATTCACTAAGGACACTCAACAAGACTTAAACAGTCATCCTCATGGCTAAGATGTGTTACAGGGAAAAGACACAAAGCAAAATCAATGACGGGACAAGATGCATGGAGTAAAGTCTGAAGGAAGCCAAGCACAAGCTTCTGTGCTTTCTCTCAGTAGAGTTGTTCAGGACATGTTTAATCCCCACAGAAGTAGTTGTGAAAATATTTGTGAAATATTATCTACCATGTAAACTTATTGAACACATTGCCCAGGGTTTTTACTGGGGACTAGTGACATAGACACCTTCTGCCTAGCAGATACCAAAATTCTAGACTCCCAGAAAGAAAGCAGGTGTTGAGCAAAAATCATATTGTTTATACAGTTTAGACATGGTGAACCCCTCTCATCAGGTCTTAGAAGGGTGGGAGTCTTCTCAGTGTCAAAGTGTCCTGATGTCAGCCAAGGGCAAGTCTTGCAAACAGGACTTTCTAGAAATAGCAGTCTCAGGTCTACTGTGCCGTTTGTATATAACATTCAACCCCCATGTGCAACTGCATTGAAGACTATGTGATTGGGATGTCCTAAGCCACCAAGTTACCTTTCTCCTTATTTATTCATTTGTTCATTTAGAAAATTATATATTCCACAGAGCTCTGCATAAAGTGGTCTCTGTCTACCTCTCTAGCTCCATCTGATGCCTCTGCCCTCTTTGTTAACAAGTCAGGTGCCCTGACTTTCTTCCAGTTCTTCAGTGCTCCAAGTGGCTCCTGATTTCAGTCTTGCTATCCACTGCACTTGGCCGTGCACTCTACATCCTTCAGCTCTTGCTCTGGCGATTACTGACTGAGAGGTGTCTCCTGATCCTCCAGATGAGATAAGGACCCGCTTATCACTCACTCTGCAAGCACTCTGTTCTCCTCCACATTAATGACAATTGTAATCAAGTGCTTACCAGTACTTTTTAATTTGATATTCCCCTTCTTTATAGATGTAAGTTTTTGATGAGGGTGGGACTGTGTCTATCTTGTTGGTAGTTATATTACTAGATGACTAGTACCTGTGATAACTAGCATTTGTTAATGAAAAAATAAAATTCTTTTGCTTTTAATGCTCTGAAAAGTAAAATGTGGGCCCATCTCCAATGAATTCATCTCAAAGCAGATAAGCATATCGTTGGAGTGCATGTGCTACATATTAAGAGACAGTGACTTGTGGCTCATGCATGCAGTTTTGAAACCTTCTATCACAGGGTAAGGAGAATGTTTCCACAGAGGGTTGCCCTCTACACGGTGGCTATTCAGGAGAACCTGGGAAGTCAAGTGGGCCTGGGTTTGAAACAGTTTTGAAATCTGCGTACTGAATGATGTTGGACCAGTTGCTGAGCTTACTTCTCCTGTCTCTAAAGGGAGGGTACTAAGCCCACCTTAGGAGTTAGAAGGATAACGTGGTGAAATCAAATATCTCAGTGCTGAGCATACTACCTGGCATGCTGAGAGGACTCTGCAAACGGTGGCTGTGGTCTGGGAACTGTCAAGTTGCAGAGGAGCCTCTGGGTCACACTCTTTCCTCTCACCTGATCAAGAAGAACATTTTCTAATTTCCCACTACATATCACAATCCTGTTAGAAAGCCTGTCCCTGGAAGCTGATCCTGCTCAGCTGGTTAAGTTTTTGTGTTTATTGATCCTCACTCTGCCTGCTGTAACTTCTACCCTCAATGTCCAGTTATGTTTCTTGGTGTGACACAGAACAAGGCTGATCTCTTTTCTACATTTTAGACCTTCCAATAGATGAAGGCAGCTGTCAGATTGCACTAAGACTTTTTTCCAGACTATGTATCTTTACTGCTTTCAACCACTCCTCACATACTATCATTTCCAGACCTTCCTGGTTTCCAGATCCCTTTCAGTCTTGGCTGCCTCCCTTCCCACACATACTCCATTTGGGTGGTGTGTCAGTCAGAGTTCTTCAGAGGAGCAAAACTAATAGACTATGACTTTTTTATTTTAAGGAATTGGCACATGCAGTTGCCAAGACTGGCAAGTCTGAAATCTGTAGAGCAGCCTGAAACTCAGGCAGGAGTTGATGCTACAGTCTGGAGGCAGAATTTCTGCTTCCTGGGAAACCTCAGTTTTTGCTCTTAAGACCTTCACTTGATTAGAAGAGACCCACCCACCCACATTAGCTTAAAGTTAGCTTAAAGTAAGCTGCTTAAGTTAGCCACATCTATAACCGTACCTTCACAGGAAGGCCTAACGTAGAAATTGATGAAGTAATTGGGCATTGTCATCTAGCCAAGTTGCCATAAAAGTAACTATCACAGATTATATACTTAAACTATGATGTCAGATCTGAACATGAAACATTCGCTCTGACTAGGGTCCAACACAGGAGAATGTTAGCTCCCTTGATAACTACTTTTGTGTTATATGTAGTCTCAGATTTTTTTAATTGGTGGATAATTGCTTTACAATGGTGTATTGATTTCTGCCATACAGCAGTGTAAATCAGCCATAAGTATACATATGTCTCCTCCCTCTTGAACATCTCTCCCAACCCCTTACCCCATCCCACCCTACTAGGTTGTCACAGAGCACCGGGTTGAGTTTCTGTGTAAGATAGAAACTTCCCACTAGCTATCTGTTTTACATATGGTAATATGTATGTTTCAGTGCTATTCTGTTCATCCCACCCTTTCCTTCCCCTGCTGTTTTCACAAGTCTGTTCTCTATGTCTGCATCTGTATTCCTGCTCTACAAATAGGTTCATCGTTTCCATTTTTCTAGATTCCATATGCATTCAGTTCAGTCATTCACTCGTGTCTGACTCTTTGTGACCCCATGGACTGCAGCACGCCAGGCTTCCCTCTCCATCACCAACTCCCGGAGCTTGCTCAGACTCATGTCCATTGAGTTGGTGATGCCATCCAACCATCTCATCTTCTGTCATCCCCTTTTCCTCCTGCCTTCAATCTTTCCCAGCATCAGGGTCTTTTCCATGGAGTCAGTTCTTCGCATCAGGTGGCCAAAGTATTGGAGTTTCAGCTTCAGCATCAGTCTTTCCAATGAATATTCAGGATTGATTTCCTTTAGGATGGACTGGTTGGGTCTCCTTGCAGTCCAAGGGACTCTCAAGAGTCTTCTCCAACACCACAGTTCAAAAGCATCAATTCTTCCAACAGGAAGCTTCCATAAGCATCTTATTCTTATCTATCAGAGGGCGGACAGAATGAAAACCACAGTCACAGAAAACTAATCAAAATGATCACATGAACCACAGCCTTGTCTAATTCAGGGAAACTATGAGCCATGCCATGTAAGGCCACCCAAGGCAGATGGGTCATGCTGGAGAGTTTTGATAGAACGTGGTCCCCTGGAGAAAGGAATGGCAAATCACTTTAGTAATCTTGCGCTGAGAACCCCATGAACAGTATGCAAAGGCAAAAAGATACATATGCATTAGTATACAGTATTTGTTCTTCCCATTCTGACTTACTTCACTCTTTATAACAGGCTCTAAGTTTATCCACCTCACTAGAACTGACTCAAATGTGGTCTAAAATTTTTATTAACTTTTAAAAAATAACCAGACTACAAAACTTGTTTGCATTAAATATATATACTACTTTGCATTAAATATATATGCTATCCTTGCAAGCAAGGGGCCTGGACCCTGCTGGAGAAATCCCAGTTCAGGTCAGAGTATCCCTGACAATAGAGGAAAACCCCAGATCAGAGGAAAGGGGGAGGTGGGGACTCTGTCAAGGAGCCTGGAGGAGGGAAGGAGGTGGTTTTCTTTGACACACTCCTACTTTATTTCCAGTAGCCTTTAACATACCTTCCCTTATCCTGTGTCCAACCCTTCTGTGCATGTGTCCCTAACTGCCACCTAGAAGATACTAGCATAATACTAGTTAATAGCTACTTACAGTGTTATTTCTCCTGTAGGTTATTTACAACCTAGTGACTCTTGAAATTAAAAAAACAAAACAAAACATGTAATAGCAGTGCATTTATTGTAGCAGAACTTCAGACTCTAGAGACAGGCAGGGAGAAAAGTATTTTTGGAAAACAGATTCATCAGGTGGACAGCTGTGTCCTGCTGTCCATTCCTGACATCTCTTCACTGTCCCCATCAGGAGGCTGACCCTTGCAAGAACCGTTCGCACTCATTTAGCCTTGCAGGGTCGCTCTTTTGCATCTAGGCAGCAGTGTTGCCTCTGGCATTGAGTTGTTTTTCTAATTCCTCTGTTAATATTAGGAGGGACTGAGCAGCTGATGAATCAGCTGAACAAAACAGGAGATTGGAGTGTGTTACTTCAAAAATAGTGTAGCCTGCAATCCCCATCAGTCAAAGCTCTGGATTCGACTGCCAGGTGGCTGCACAGACATGCTTAAAACATGTATATAGTAGCTTTTGGAAAAAATCAGGGCTTGTCCTGGGTTATGCCTTGGGTTATTTTGTTCATAAGTGGTACCAATTTGTAGCGCAGTATTTCACAGAATATGGGCTTCCCTGGTGGCTCAGATGGTCAAGAATCCACCTGCAATGCAGGAGACTCAGGTTCAGTCCCTGGGTCTGGAAGATCCCTTGGAGAAGGGAATGGCTACTCACTCCAGTATTTTTGCCAGGATAATTCCATAAACAGAAGAGCCTGGCAGGTTACAGTCCATGGGGTCTCAAAGAGTCAGACATGACTGAGTGACTAACACACATACACACACATACAAACACACAAAGACACATACACGATACCCATACCATTAGTGACTTGCAGATAATTTTAGGTGTCACATTGATAATCATATTTTATTCTAGACTTTTATGCTTATTTATATTAGTGCATATTCTTTAAAGTGTATTGTAAGGTTATATTCACTTTAATGCCTATTTTAAAATATGATTATCTCATTGAGCTGTATAAGGTATACTTACTGCCTACTACTTAAGACAGTGTTAAAGTAAAAATTTGAGGCTATTTTTAAAAATATTCAATAAGTAATAGCACAGATAGTGTGCAGGGGTAAAAGTTATGATGGTGACATGAGAATGACCACAGTTAGAAAACAATGTCCAATGAGAAAAGTCTGACTTTACTGTCAGAACTTTGTTCAGTTATCAGTTCCATTATGGTCTCTTTATGGTCTTTTGGTTCTCATCAATAAAATGGAAATGTTAATACTTAACCTTTAGGATAGATTTGAGCATTAGAGCTAATAATACAAAGTGCCAGGCTCATCTTAGGTACTCCATAAATAGAAATTATTGCTTTTAGTATTTTAGATCCGTTAGAAGAAAATGGCACACTTATCAAAAAGATGAGAACAAAGGCTGGATATCTTGCTTAAGACGTAAAGTCAGAAAACTAACCTGTGAGACTGTGTCAGTGTAACTAAGCAGCAGTTCAGTGGACTGTGTGTAGAGCGCTTCATTATCTGATACTAGCTTCAAATACAAGAGCCGAACGAGGAGACACAATCAAGGGAGGCCAGGCTAGACTCTACACAGAAACAGACTCAGTGGTACAGAAAGGGCTGTGAAAGATTTTCAGGTAAAGGTTCAGAGAGGAAGGATTGACACGGCACCCTGGCCCTTCAGAGGAAAGGGAGAAAGTGACATGGACCTTCTGGTCCAGCAGAGGGGCAATGAGAGGGACTGTTGTGTCAAGGGTCTCATGAGCCCATTGCATGGTGTCTGGAGACTAATAACACAGAAGCAACACTACAGACTGAATCTCTTATCCTCTTCCTCTATTTTATTGAAACGTAAAAGAGATTACTTTGTCACTCCCAAGCCTCCAAGGCTTCCCTGATAGCTCAGTTGGTAAAGAATCAGCCTACATTGCAGGAGACCCCAGTTCTATTCCTGGGTTGGGAAGATCCACTGGAGAAAGGATAGGCTACCCACTCCAGTATTCTTGGGCTTCCCTTGTGTCTCAGCTGGTAAAGAATCTGCCTGCAGTGTGGGAAACTGGGGTTCGAACCCTGGGTTGAGAAGATCCCCTGGAGAAGGGAAAGGCTACCCTCTCCAGTATTCTGGCCTGGAGAATTCCACGGACCTTATAGTCCATGGGGTCACAAAGAATCAGACATGACTGAGCGACTTTCACTTTCCCAGGCCTCCAAAGCATTTCCTTGTCCATCTTGGTCAATGAACTGATAAGACTTTCCTCACAAGGGATGCCAGGTTCTGGAGTGTGGATGAAACCAGGAATCCTGTATTAGTTAGCTAGGTTTGCAGTAATGAAGTACCACAGACTGGGTGGCTTAAACACAGAAATTTGTCACTTTTCTGGAGGTTAGAATCCTGAGGTCAAGGTGTCAGCAGGGTTAGTTTCTTCTCTTGTCTGTTTCTTCTCTTGTCTTCACTTTGTGCTTGTCTGTGCCCAAATTTCCTATTCTTCTAAAGACACCAGTCATATTGGAGTACAGTCCTCCCTCATGACCTCACTGTTCCTTAATTACCTCTCTAAGGCCCTATCTCCAAATACAGTCACGTTCTGTGATACTGAGGGTTAGGATTTCAGCATATGAATCTGATGGGGTGGGGGGCCCAACTCTGCCCGTGCACATGTTTGTAGCTTGAAAGAAAAGAATTCACACAGTGTGACCTGCTGACTATGCCACAAGCTTCATCTTCATTTCAGTGAAGTGTGTCTAATTATCTATATCTTTGCAGATTAGAAAGATTAGATTTGAGTAATCATCCTTCTCTGAAGTTTTAAAATTAATAAAATCAGATTTCCTTTCAACATGTTATGAAAAAATTACAAGAAGCAGCATACTGTGATTAGTATCTTAATTTCCATTCACAGCTAATGAATACTTTGTAAACACTGGAATATAATTTGTTCTTCCTAAATTTTTCTAGATCCAATTCTACTCCCAAACATGTTATTTTAATATATCTTTAAGTTTGATTTGAATCATGACTCTGCCACTAGCTGCTGGAATGGTCTTGGGCAATTTTGATCCTCTGTGTCATAGTTGATTGCTGTGTGGAATGGGGATGATATTTAGCTGATAGGGAAGCAAAGGGAATAACAGGAAATACTTGCTCTAAAGTGTTTTGTACAATGCCTGGCATGCAACAGGCATTCAATAGATGACAGGTAAAGCTTTAAAGGCTATTTGTGTACAGAGTGTATGGAAAAGAGGGTGGATTCTTAGTTGTCAGATTAGGAAGCACTAAAAAGGCAGATGTGGTTCTCTTCAACTCAGGCTCTTTGTCAAGAACAGAAGCTCTTCTGGATTACAGCCAAATCATTCATTCAAATCAACATTCATTCACAAACTTAGAGGGACATACTCACATTGAACTGTAGTGGCCCCAGTACATGTAATATTATTTTCTAGGATTGGCATAAAGATCTGAACTCTTATTACTTCTATCTACATTATCAATTCCTTTAAGAGAGCAAGCAGCCAGGCTAGAGATTATATAATAAATGTCAGAGCAAATAGCACAAAGCAGTAAGTCATAAGTGATATTGCCTGGACATGCCTGTATTTGAATTCTTACTGAGCTGAAGCTGCCTTGGGAAAATGGTTCACTTGGATATAAGAAAGGATGTGTATTGACTTTTCCTGCTATTCACAAGCCCTTACTATAAAAATACTTGCCAAAATGTAGGTAACTGAACCACTGGTCTTTCCCCTCTTGATTGTGTTGCTCACCCTGATTACTTTTCTAGGCACTGTATTTGTAATCTGGTAGACACCTGTAATTTCCTCCATTTTATTCTCTATCCCCAATGGTGTCTAATTGTCTTTAGACTGCGTCTTTCTTATTTTTATGTCTATTGTACTGACTTTACGTTCCCACTAATTCTTGCCGAGATTATTATTTTTATAGTGTCCTTGACCTTATTATTTTTCCTCTCCGGTGTATCCACTTGCCTGATTAGGTTTCTTAAAATGTGGATTCTGTTCAATGAAGCTCTTGAAATAGTGAATATTTGGTTAGCAGACTGCCTCCAAAATGGCTTAAGCAAAACCTAGTCTCTGACTTTAAACCTAACTAAATAGAGCCTTGCCTCCTAACTCATGTTTCAAATGAACTGGAATCTCCAAGTCTACTCTGAACTCACTACTTAAACTACATATGTAGCAAACATTTATTGAGCCGTGGTATCTACCAAGCATTGTGCAGAATGAATATATGCATTATCTTTTAAAATCATCACAGTAACTCTGTAAGAAAGAACTATAAGATACCATTTTATCTTTATTTTATAGGACGGAAGTAGAACTGAGAAGGTTAAATGGCTTTTACCAGGTCAGCCAACTTACACTGCTGAGCTGGGTTTATCTGACTCCAAATCCTACTTCTTCACATCTACCCATCAGGCCTTTAAGGTGCATCTAAAGCATCTCCACTAGTAAAATTTCAACTTCCTTTATTATAGGGGCTGTGGAGATGCCACTATAGTGGCATATAGTTTTCATAAGATCTAGCATAGAGTTAACCTCATAATACGTAATCAATATATCTTTGATGAATGAGTGGACAGAACAGATGATTTCAAATAAAGCATAAAATAAGGTACGAAGCAAAGTGGTATGCAGTGCTGCTATAAGGGCTTACGTAAACAAAAGCTGAGCTAAATTAAATTTCAGTTCACTTCACAAGTACCTCAGTCTGCCTCAAGGGCAAAATAAACAGATTCTGTGAACTTTATGAGTTCATACCTATGAAGGAACATTGCTAAACTGTGGCCTCCTATGAGAAAGAATAGAGTTTCATAGCAGGCATCCTGAATAACCAAAGATGCAGAACCCTGCACGTGGGAAACATCTTGGCCAACAATATTAGGCTGCTGCCCTCCTGGGGACCATTTTGTTTACCTAGCATCCACTCAACCTACTGGGTTGTCTTGGGTAAGACTTTAACTCTTTGATGACTGTAAAAAGAAATGGCCAAATAATACACTGGCCTTTATATACAGAGCACATTGGGAATGCAGTATAAGAATGAAAAATTCTCCATTTCCCATTCTCTATTTTTTGTGTGTAGTATAGTCTGAGCAGGTATGTGGGTGAGGCAATGTTGTGCTGCCTCCAGCTGAGGGAGGGACACTGGACTTGGAATCAGAATATGTGTGCTCAGGTGTCAGTTCCGTCACTGACGACTTGTGTATCTTTGGATACAGGGCTTACCACTGTAAGCCTCAGCTTCCTAATCTTCACCATGGAGGAGAATGATGATGCTGACCTGACTGCACTGTTGAAATGAGATAATGAATTTAGTGATGCATTTTGTAAACTGTAAAGCACTTAGACACATTTTAGAGATGTGTCATAATGGAGATGCTCAAAGACATGCTGAATGAATGCAAATCAGTTAAATAAATAGTAGAGGCTGAGACTACCAGCCCAGTAGATTCTTTATAGTGTAATACTTTGTTCAAAGACAATCTTTTTTTGAAAAGCCAAGTTTTTCCTGTCTGACGTGACAGGAACTTGAGGACTCACCTGAGAAGCACTTCTGTTTCCATAAGCAACATTGTGCCTTACCCTTGCCCTACTTAAAGATAAAAATTGTACTTTTTTCCTGTTTATTTTTTAAATTATCTGTTACTGAAGTGTATGTGAAACCTACATGAGTCTCACAGAAAATAATTGATGAGTCTAACTTATGTGCATACAGTTTAGTTGAGAACTTTCTAGGTCCCAAGCACTATGCTCTACACCAGAAAAGCAATATGAAAAGGTTGCAATTCCCATGTAACAATTTCCTCTTTGCATTGTCTCCTACTATTCGCATGTCATTATTTGGGGCACAGTTAATAATTTTAGGGTACACATAATAAGGCTCTTGAGCACCTTCTGTGTTCCAAGTCCAGTTGTTATTTTACTGTACATTTCCTATTTAAGGCCCATAATAACCTGGACAGTGGTTTTTATTTGTTTGTTTTTTGTGTGTTTTTTAATTGTGATAAAAACACTTAACATGAACTCTACTGTCTTAACAAATTTTAAGTGAACAATTTATTACTGTTGACTCTAGGTACAGTGTTGTGTAGAAGATCTGAAAGGAGGTTATTGTTAACCGCTGGGTCACAGATGAGGAAACTGAGTCTCAGGGAATGAGGTAACTTCCCAGACTCATGCAGCTGAAAAGTGGAGGAAATGGGATTTTAACCGAGGCCATTGTAACTGTATAAGCTATCCTCTTTTTAGTTACACCACCATGCTTCCTCTTCAAAGAGCCGCAGTCCAGCAGGGCCAGTTCACTATACCTGTAAGGACTAGGCAGAGTAGAACTGGCTAAGTGCCAGTTGCTTCAAGGACCTTCTCATCTGGCCACTTCTTCCCTCCCTCCCTCCCTCAAACCAGGCAACACATAAGCCTCCTTACAAGCTTGGGCTCCTTGGGGCCACTCTTCTTTTTCCTGTCATGAATCAAGTTGGTTACTTTGATTTCTGCATATAAAATGATGTTTTTAGGAGCTAAAACTCGCCTTTTAAGTAGGGACCTGCCAGAGCACTGTTGTCCAATTTTCTCGTGCCCTGAAATGTGAATACTTGATTCTGGTCCTGACCCTGAGCCTTTCAGCTGATGTGGCTCTCATTGGGTACAAGATAGGAGCTGTGTGCCTAGAGGAAGATCAAGTTACAGGTCAGCGTGGCCTTGGAGAGGAGGAGTCAGGGTGTGCCTAGTGATAAAAAGGATAAATGAGAGGATGAAGGACAAAAAGGACAAATGAAAGGATAAAGGA
The DNA here is from genome assembly GCF_910594005.1 of Cervus elaphus. Lineage (NCBI taxonomy): Eukaryota > Metazoa > Chordata > Mammalia > Artiodactyla > Cervidae > Cervus > Cervus elaphus. Next base: position 45,453,561 of record NC_057843.1, on the reverse strand, counting down.
GTCAGCAATAATGACCATGACGCAGGAGCAAGAATGGGGCCAAAAATGTTAATGCGGCAAAGATGTGGTGAAGAAAGTGAGGGTCTTCAACCTGCTCTTGGGAAAGACTCATTTATTGTTATTTTCTGGCAAGCTCTTTTATTTGATCAAACAGCATTGAATAATGTGAATTTGAAGGGAATGAATAATTTTCATCTGCTTTCATCTCATATTGCCTGATGTAGGGCAGAATGGAGCCATAGCTTAAGCTCCTGATGAAAAATCATGTCTCCCTCACATTAGCAATAAGAGGTTTTCAGTCCCTTTTGTTATTTAATACCCCATGGAAATCTGTCTTGACATCCTTCTCTTATCAGCATCAGAGTGAGATTTTGCTCTCTGCAGCAGTCTCAAAAATTGGACACTGCTTTTCTGTTACCTGCAGTTTCTATACATGGATGCAATTGCCTGAAATTGTTCATCCCCACTCCAATGCAAGACTCAGACTCTAACCCATACATGAAATATGGGAGATTCAAATCACAGACTTGATTGAGGTGAGCAGGACAAGGCTTTCCCTGCTGGCTAGAGCTATGAAATACCTAGAGAGGAAACAGAACCAAATGGAAATTCTCCTGATTTTATGGTAGGTAAGAGCCCCAGGATTTTTGCTGAAAGCACACACTGCCCAGCATACCTGCTTGGAGAAAGTTGGATACTTCATGGATGGCTAGTGAGTAAACTGTCCACAAAAATACAAGGATTTAAGGCCCATTAGGCCTGCCCCTAAGTGAAAGCCAACTTCTGTGTAGTTGAGACTAGAGGAGTTACTTAGTTCTTTGGCATAAAATGAGATAGGTAATTCAACAACTAAATGCCCTAAAATATTTAAAGATAGTTTTAGCCATTCTTTCATTTAACAAATATATTGAGGATCTGTTCTAAGCAGAACATCAATCTAGGCTGTGTTGTAGATGGGGAAATGAAAATACTACTCCTCACCTTTTGAAAAAAGTGTCAATAACATATTAGGTTAAATATCTGTACTAGAGTTGAATAATGGTATGGCAAGAGTAGAAAATATGGAATCATTTATTCATTCAACAAATATTCATTAAGCACATAACCATGTACAAAGCATTCGTGAATCATTGGTGGGTGAAAGTCAAATTCTCTGCCCTTAATACCCTTTTGTTCTAGAGAGATGCAAGCAGTAGGCTTGCATTTTGAAGGCAATGATTTTCTCTGGTGATTGTACAAACTTGCAGTTGAATGGTTCATCTGTGGGGCAGATTTAGCCATTGCCAGCTTTCACTGATCATGAAAGAATGAGTTTTTGCATGTGGTGAACCAGAAGACCAGGTCCTGTCTTCTCAGCTACTCTTCATGTGAGATAATCAGATGAGCAAGATGTTGACTTATCTAGAGGGTCACCAAAAGTGCAGGAGATTGGACAGCAACGTTTGTACCAGAAGATTTCAGTCCCTACAAAAAGTCAATCTGTTGTTGAATTCTTTCCAACATTATTTGTGCTGTGCCTAGGTTCTTAATGATAGTTCCTAATTCTGGGGCATTCAGATAAAATATATCATAAGACTTTCAGGGAAAAGTATCATGAAAAAGTTTTTACCTGATAATCGTCAGTTCAGGCTACAGCATTTGAATATTTAGAAGAAAACCAACAAAAACTGGAAGACTAGAAAAATAATTGAAAGTCTATGAATGATGAAAGACTACAGTATATTTATACATGTCAGTGTATAATAATTCCTATTAATCTCTAATGATCTTGATTCTAAAATGTCAGAAGATATCTACATATGAACTTTTTTCTTGGATTGGAGACCTTCTTCATCTGCTGTAAAAGCATTTCATTAAATTGATTTTACACACACACACATACTTCTTTCTCTAAAAGAATAGTTTTGAGGAATTCATCTTTCTAGAACACTGCAAATGCAGCTTGCATTTGGCTTTCACAATATTGCAAGGGGGAGCTCTTAGGGATTACAAGGGTAAGCTATTTTGGCATATGTGTGAAAGTCATGTGGTATTTGGTGCTTATTAATTTAAGGTATTATTTTGAACATTTCTTAAGTAAATGTCATGGCATTTAGAAAAAAAAGTGGACTATAACTATGAAATATCAAAGACCAGATAAAATGTTAACTCAATTCTATTCTGATAAGTTTTTTATTCTGTGGCCCAGGCAAATATCTATTCAATATATATGTTGCTCTAGCAACACTTTCAAGTCATGGTAAATCTATTTTAAATTATGAGTCTGAGAGTTGCATGCATAGTTAATTTTCTTTTCCCCATCTTCTTTGGATTACTAAGAAAATTCCATCCAAAAGAAAAAACAAAAAAAAACATTTCACAAAATGAGAATAGGAAAGAGGGGTGATTTGTGGAGGACAGAGCTGCAAACAGGCAACAAATATTAAATAACTGAAATTATTCATATAATTTCATATAAGTATAGAGGGAGAGAGAGTCTGAGAAATCATCTTAGAAGAGGGAACTGTGAAGCAGATAACATTATTTGGATGCCTGAAAGAGATGTGCCCTTTTTTTCTTGCTATTTTACAGGCCAGCTAATTTGCTTTTTCCATTTCTAAGGTACTGAATATTAAATTGCCTTAAGTTTCTTGTTTAAAAGCTCACAAAATATCCAGCTGCAGAGGTTTAGTCATGTAGTGTTTCACAACATGAATTCCTCAGAAATGCTGTTCTTACAAGATACTCTGTGATAAAAGAATATGTGGTCATATAAGTGTAGGAAATACCACAAGTTGCAGATCTTCCCAGAAAGTCATACATTAGGACACAAGCTGCAGATGCTCCTGGAAAGTCATACATTAGGAAATGAAAGATCTAAGAAGTGGTACAATAAATAAAGAATCCTTTTCATTTTTTATGTGTCCGATTATCTCCTACTATTTGACCATAGAGCCCCCACTTTGAAGAGCTAGCAGCTGTTTTTTTTTTTTTTAACTCAAAACTAATGTTGCACAGTATGCTAAATTCTATGGAATTAGAATTGGCATCCATGCCAAGTATTCTTCCCTGACTCGCTTAGCCTGTAGTTGGAACGCTTCACAATTGAAAACATACTCACATTGCCTCCTTAAATCTCTGCTCAAGGATACTCTAGTCTTTGTTTCTGAAGGTCAGAAGAGCTCTTGTCTGCTTGCTTTATGTCCCATAGGTTCCTCTACCCTTCTTCTGTTTGGCTGCTTCTTTTAGAAGACCTATCAATAATCTCACAGGCAAATTTTAGGCAGAATTTATTTGTTCAGTAAAAAATATTAAGCATCTATAGCGTGGCAAATTTTACACTAGGTACTCAGATACTCAAGTGAGAAATAAAAAACTTGGACACCAGCTCAATGCTTTTCTTCATGGAATTTATAGTCTAGCTAAGAAGAGAAATCATTCTTCACCTAATCGTAACAACTTGCAGATGTGTCACCTGCCATAAGAAAAGTATAAAGAAGGTGAAAATAGAGGAAAAATAAAGTCCTGACGGTGGCCACCAAAGAAGGAAACATGGGGGAGAATTGAAATGGTGTTCTAGGTTGAGTGAAAGCATTAAAAACTAAGACTACAGAAATATTCATAAAATTCAGAGACTTTTTAATGGAGAATCTCCCAGCTTGGTGGGCTTCCCTTGTGGCTCAGCTGGTAAAGAATCCTCCTGCAATGTGGGAGACCTGGGTTCAATCCCTGGGTTGGGAAGATCCCCTGGAGAAGGGAAAGGCTACCCGCTCCAGTATTCTGGCCTGGAGAATTCCATGGACTATATAGACCATGGGGTCACAAAGAGTCGGACACAACTGAGCGACTTTCACTTCCACTTTCCCAGCTTGGCTAGACTGTAACAGGAAACAGTATGAACTAAGCCTGGAAAGGAAGTTTGGAGTGATATAATAGATAATCTCATGTGTCAAACTAATGAATGAGGAGTTTATATGTAAGGTAGTGGCAAGTATTAAAGAATCATTGAATGTCTTTATGATGATACAGTTAAAGCATTGAGGTTAACTTAGTAGCAATTACTAGGAAAAACTCAGGTAAAAGATGGTTAGAGACTGGGTCTACTGGGAAGTTAATAGAAATGCAAATAATATAAACAGATTCAACAAGACTTGACAAGTAGGCAGTCATAGAATGACTGAAAAACAAGAATGAATCTTTGAGCTTTCTTGTCTGAGAGTCTAGAGAGAGAAATAGGAAAGCTGAAGAGCAGCTGCACTGGGGGTGACAAGGACTGGGTGTTTGAGTTTTGATGTATTCTTGTAGAGGCCACAGAACATAGAGATAGCATTTCTAATCAAGTGTTTTGGAAAGGTATACTTGACTCTATTAAGAGAATGTTGGATAAGCAAAATTTAAGTCCTGTGACTAAAATGAATAATTGAGATCACAGAGATGCATCAGATTCTCATGGGAGAAAGAACAAAGTGAAAGTAGGCAAGATTTAACTATGGAAAACTCCAGATAATAGGGGAAAAAATCAGTGAAGGAGATAAAGGAATGGTGTGAAGTGTTGCTAAAAATGAGAATCAATCAGAGTAGTACCATCACAGAAAACAAGGGAGGAGAAACTCTCAAGCAGTGATATGAAATGGTACAGGGGCAAAGAAAGATCAGGTCTGGGCTAAGAGATGGACCCGGAAGCCTGGCGTGCTGCAGTCCATGGGGTTGCAAATTGTTGGACACGACTGAGCAACTGTACTGAACTGAACTTTGAGTGGTTCCAGGAGGGCAATGTTCTGACTTGTAGTGTGTGTTGGAATCCCTTGGAGGACTGGTAAAACACAGATGGCTGTTCAGTTCTCCTCCCTACTCACTCTCTGCCAAGATTTTGATTTTGTAGATCTGCAGTGAGGCCAGAAATTTCGTTTCTAACAGATTCCCAGCTGATGCTAGTGTAGATGTGCTAGCTAATCCAGGAACCATACTTTGAGAACCAATGTAATAGAGTGATGGAAAATTGTAACAAAAGCAAGAGAAGGGAATATAAATTCATCCAGGTATCTATGTGGCAGATGGAGGCAATTCAAAATATTTGCCTATGAAAAAAAGATGGGAAAAGGCTGTAGATCAGGTAGTGAATTTCCCTCCCACATCACCCAGCACAGTAGCTTATATTTATTAGGTGCTTAGGGACTACCTATGTACTGAAGATAACCAATAGTCATTTCTTTCTCCTTGCTTTAGTAGCAAAGCATTCTTAAACGTGGCCTTACATATGCATAGTCACCTCTTCTAAACTCCCCCATCTCTTCTTGCAAGAAACTGCTCCCAAATTCCATATTATGTCAAAATATGCCAGTTGTGTGATAATCATCAGGGCTTCCCAGGTGGACTAGTGGTAAAGAACCTGCCTGCCAATGCAGGAGACTTAAGAGATGTGGGTTCGATCCTAGGGTCAGGATGATACCTTGGAGGAGAGCATGACAACCCATTCCAGTATACTTGCCTGGAGAATTACATGGACAGAGGAGCTTGGCGGGCTACAGTCTATGCGGTCACAAAGAGTAAGACACGACTGAAACAACGTAGCATGCACATGTGTTTCAATCACCCCAGCAACCAAAGTTGAGAGAGAGCAAGGTTTGAGGCTCTCTACAAAGAGTTTAGCTGTTAAAGGATTAGGAGAATATGTCAGCCATCACTTTAGCCTTGAAAATGCAGCAATGTGTGCATCCTTACATTTATGTGCTTAAAAGCTCAAGATCTGTTTTGCAAAGATATCAAATTTTCCGTTTCTCATAAAACTGCCAGAACTTGGCAGAACGTGTGCGCTTTCTACCAAATGCAGTCATGCTCGTGTGTAATCCCAGGAAATAAGAATTAATACAACTTTTGCAGTTTAGAAAAGTCATTTCAAAGTCTCTGTAGTTTTTTTCTTCATGACACTATGATTGTATTACCTATCATTTAAAACACCACTGTGCTTCCTGATGAACTGTTTATGGCCCTTTCATTTTCCCCAACTACTTGGTCAGTTCAGTTCAGCCGCTCAGTCGTTGTGTAGTGCTTATTTAAATTAAATTTTTCCTTTCCTATTCAAAACCTTTTAAGGACTCTTCTCTTTGCAAAATTAACTTTTACCTGGGTAAGAAGAGAATGAAGAGTTACACAAATGTAATCACAGGCTGTCAAAAGGCTGAAGCTTCTATTAAAGATTAGAAGTCAGCTTCAGGACATCCAAAGGTCACTTAGTTTACACGTACATATTAACTTCAATACAGGGAAAATTGAAGGGATGAAAACTCAATATCACAGAATACTGTAAGAGGAAACAGCGTAAAAGGTTAGTGTGTCCCTGCCGGCAATCATGGGATATTTATTGAATATCTACTATGTGCTTAACATGTAAAAGAAACAAGCGTGAGGTAGATTGAGTTCTTCAAGTAAATACTGTCTTTGGGCGACTAAACAAAATTACACAAAACAACGGCAAATGATATTTTTAAAGTGGCTGTTGAGTGACATGGTATACATTATGTGGGGAATGCTGCATAATGCACATGCATTGAAGAGTAGTGACATAAATTAGCACAGTAGAGTTTAAGTTAATTTCATTTAATGCAGTATATCTGAAATGTATTTGACCATTGTACTCCTCCCATTTTTTTTCCAAATAACTTCAGTATTCTAAGGTATACACTTTAGGAAATGAAAATGGAAAGGACAAAGCTGGACAACTAAAAATTTGTCTTAACTCTCAATCTTCAGTTTTCTGAGCTCTAAAGTGGAAACAGTAATGGCAATACTGTAGAAGATGCAGGAGTTAAATTAGATTCTGTGTGTGTGCGTGTTTAGTGGCAGATTTATCTTTACCCTTAAATCCTAAAATGTATTTCCCTCCAAACAAGGATATTCTCTTTCATAATAATAGGGTAACGATCTAATTAAAAAAATTAACACAAATGCAACATTATCTGATCTTTGTAACTTATTCAGATTTTGCTCAGGGTTTTCCTTCTACCTGGGGAAGTGTCTCAGTCTTCCCTTGTCTTTCCTAACCTTGATACTGTTGTTTAGGAAACTTATTTCTGCTGATTCTCTCAATCTTTGAGTTTGTCTGATATCTCTTTGTGATTATGTCCAGGTTATGCATTTTTGCCATAGAAGTTTCATCGTGTCCTTCCCTGTGCATCGTATCTGGAGGCACCTGACGCCTGTCTCTCATTGCTGGCGATGTTCATTTTTATCACTAGGTTTCTCCTGTTCTCCTGTTTCACTTGCAATTATGTAAATATCTTGTTACTAATCAAAGTTTAAACTATGTGTTTTAGCATCCATTGATGACTCTTTCTGAATCAATTATAACCATAATGGCTGCCAAATGGTGATTCTTTAAAAAAATTCCACATCAGAAGCAATTTTTAAAAACTATGTAATCAAAATCAAGAGATGCTGCTCTCTGTAAATGCCTCTAGTTTATAGAATGTCACCCTGAAATAAAAATGTTTTATATACAGCATGAGGAAATATCCCTAACACCCAGCTGTGACTATTAATGTCATAGGGATAGCACTGCTGAGAAGCAGAAAAGCAATATCAGGCTGATGAACAGTTATGCATTTCAAAGCTTCTGTTCCAGAAAAAGCTTTGTCCACTAATGATTATCTTTACAACATATTGAAATATTGTATGCTTTGAGATAAACTATTTTTATGAGGAACTCTAGCTCTGATCACCATGACTTTTTTCCTGCTTTAAGACATAAAGAATTCTGTCTTTTGCCTTTATTTAAACAATAAAGTTGTTGGTAAATGACTGAAAACAGATTAGAAATCTTTAAAGCCTTGTTCGAAATATGCACAGGCTTTTTCTTTCCTGCATGGGACTCCAGTTCCCTTTTACCCTTGCATGAAAATTATGGCAAAAATTAATTCTTGTAACACCTGTGAGATACATTAAAAGAGAAAAAGTTTAGCCACTTTTTAATTATTGCCCTTATAATTAAGTTATCCAGTATTAGCATTTCAGGCATTGTATTTTGAAAAGTGATCTTTGTATACTATGAACAAAAAAAGGTATAACACCTAATGATCACTTATTATGCCTCAGGTATAGGATATACTAATATAATAGTCTATATATTCTCATTTAATTCAAAACCATTCTGAGGTATTATCCCCATTTATAGAAGACAAAACAGACAGAAGAGTTAGGTACTCTTCATTTTATTTCCAGTGTTTGTGAGTCCTGCTCATAAATCCTGAGAGTTAGAACCTATCTTTGTTCATTTGTGTTAATGAGAATGATCTTGAGGTTGAGTTGACCATGACTATAGCCCAAGAGGCTCATCAGTCTTTTATACCTTTATGGCCACATGTGGCATTTCCAGACCCAATATGTTTTCTTGAAATAGTACATCTTTCATCCCTGGCAGTATCTAGCTCGAAACTATCGATTTACATTTTTGTAAATCATTAAAGAGTATCTGTGGGTAAAGAATTCGCCTGTGATGCAGGAGATACAGGAGAAGTGGGTTTGATCCCTGGATTGGGAAGATCCCCTGGAGGAGGGCATGGCAACCCATTCCAGTATTCTTGCCTAGAGAATCCCATAAACGAGGAGCTTGGTAGGCTATAGTCCATAGGATCCCCAAGTGTCAGACACAACTGAAACCTCTTAGTACATTGATAGTATAATTTAAAACTTTTATTTTTTGAATGATACATGCCTTCTTATCCGCTTGTTGAATATTTGTTGAATACTTAATATGCCTGACACTATGCTGGGCTCTTTACATGTATAGCCACTTGGTTCCATACTTTCTGTATAATAGTTTTTAATTATGATTCTGCACATGAGAAAGCTGAAACTTAGAAAGATTTTTCTCAAGACAGAAACATGAGAAAGTTCAGAGTCAGGATTAAATTTCATGATTTGTCTGTTTCCAAAGTCTACAACCCATATAGCACCCTGACAACACTGACTTTGGTAAGGGTACAGGGATGTGTGAGTAAGAAAAAGACCAATGTGCATGGTTGTGGTGACAAGGTTTTAACATGGATGCCAAGCACATATCTCTCTATTTCTTTTTCTTAAGTTTACTTCTCAATGTTTATTCCTGGTTTATTATTGCAAAGTTTAAACCTTAATACAAAAACAAAAATATTTTAGAAGAAACTCGGGGCTATGGATTGGGACCATGACATTGAACACAGTCAGATAATACTCTTCTGTCATTGCCTGATGAGTCAGTTTTGCTGAGATCTTCCAGTGGCTTCTTCTGGCAGCTTTCTGCTGTGAGACACCAGCACAAATTATGGCCTCTGCCTAGAATGTCATACCTCCCCCCATTCTGCGACAGATTGTCTCCTATCCCTCAGGTCTCAGTGTGGATGTGACTTCATCAGAAAGCTTTTCCTGACCCGTGTATGTGCCCTACTGGACTGTAAGATCTTTGAGGCCAGAGCCCCATCTGAATCCCTAGTCCCTAATCCTATGCCTGACACATAATAGGTACTCAGTAAATAATTGTTAAACAGATAAGTGGGTTGGTGGATGAAAAGAGAAAGAGGGAAATGAAAAAGACAAGGGGAAGGAGATGGAGAGAAAAGGAGGAGGGGGAGAAATATTGTTAAGAGAGAAAGACAAGAATGGAGGGAAGGGGAGAGAGAAAAAGGAAAACAGAGAGGGGAAGAAAGGAAAATTCTCAGTAAGGTTATACAGTAAACATGTTGTAGTGTAAAAATTGTATGTAAGGTCAGCAGATATGAATTTAGAGGCATTTGTTCCATAGCATTGAATACATTATTTCCCCCTCTCTGAACCTCTAATTCCTTATCAGTAAAATAAGGATTTGAACTTGAAGAGGCGTCTCAGATCTTTTCAAACTCTGTCATTCTCCAGAACTGCAATTGTTAGTGGGTAAGTGTTCTCAAATGCCTAATATGCACTTCTCCACTTCTCCTCTAATTCTCCAAAGACTAAAACAGCCCACGGCCTTGAACAATACAAATCTGTTTGAAAACACTTCATGCTCTGTCACGCCAGCTTTTATCTCACTAAGCTGTCTAAGACTGTTGAAAATTTAGTAAGGTCATTAAAATCAATTTGTAGATTTCTTTTTGCTTGTAATCTGTAGGCTCTATAGTATTTTTTGACTGAAAAAGACCAAAACAGCATGTATAAGCCTTAACAGCGAGAATGATAGGTTGCAATAATTATTTATTTGAACGCATAAATGTCATTTTCTAGGACGACTGATGTTATCCATGTTTCTCTTCAGTAGGATTCTCCTGTGGCATTCTCGCTTGATGAAACCATGGGTGGGCAGAAGGGAAGAACAGCAGACTGGCATGTATGATACAAGCTGTGGGCTCATATACATTTCTGATTAGATCTGAGGTGATCCATTTCACTGTGAGTCTCTGCATCTGCCTGCCACATCACACCAATGTTCTCCAGGCTGCTAGCTGAGAAATGAAATAAACCACACAGTCAGCTATGGTGGGAAGACTTGAATAAGCAAGAAGTGCAGTTTTATAGCTTAGTTAATGGACGAGTTGTGCTGAGTAGATGGGCAGGGGCCCCTTTTTTGCACATGAGCACACACACATACGTATGAGCTTGCCTTATTTGAAGCCATACATTATATATGCACACATATCACATGTATACATACAAATGTTTATGAACACATGAGATGCCACTGAATTTTAGGAAACTCTTGGATTCCACCCAATACAGTTAAATGCAGTCAGAACATTGGATTTGTGTTACATATTCAAACATTTGTAGCATTTCCCATGATACCAAGATTTAACTCTGAGGTTTTGGGGGTAGCTACTAATTGGTTAAACTAGTCTTAATACCTAAGTATCCAAAGAGTTGAATTCTCCTCACTGTTTTAACTTGAATATAATTATAATAAAACTTGAAAAAGGCTAGATGATCAAGGTACTGTTGATTCTCAATTAACACCCCTAAGATGAAAATAGAGTTTATAGCATAATTTTTCACTTGGGATGCTTTTGAAAGTTTTTCATTATTGCTGATGTTTCTCATACTGCTGCCTCTGTTATTAATCATGACCTGTTTGAGCATAGCGATTCTGTCTCATATTTCTTGGTATCCCAATCATAGCTTCCTGTCATCATAGATGCTTAATTAATGTTCATAATCATGTTGTACTAGATTGTCCTAAATGTTGCATAATTAAAGAGACCAGTCTGTGTTAAATTTGAAATGTGTGTTTTCACTCACATTTGAGTGTCTGTTGTTCTTCAACTCCCATTGAATTTAGTGACATCCACAAAGCACAAAGGAATTGTCAAGTTCCCCTTGCTGCCATTCTTCTAAGTTGCTTCATACTGGTAGGCAGATACTTCAAACTAATGCTATTTTAGACTTCTTTCAAAAATTCTCTTAATCTGGGTATAAGGCCAAAAGCTTCTGTTTCAGAGAGTTCCCCTCAGGCAAAGTAAATTGAAGGAATTTCCTCATGTATTCACCCAGTCCTTCAAAAATAGTATTCCGACAAATGTGTAGTGAAGACTTGTACTGTTAACTTTTCAGTTAATACCCAGCAAATGAAAAATAAATAATTAAATGAACTGGGGTCTGTTTAAAACCCACAAGGCAGTGTGGATTATATACCCACAAATAAGCGAAATTTGGTTGCATTGAGTTTATATGGTCTTACTAAAAACCATGTCAAGGTGCCTGAGACATAAGTGCTTTCTCAAGAAAATTGAAGAGACATAATTTACAGAAATGTGACCTGGAGGTCCATGCTTCATGCATCCTTATTAAGTAAAGCAGTCACTAAAATTGCTTTCTGTCATCTGGATAAGAAGCAATTACAGTTAAACTTCAGGTTGCCAGTTTGGTTAGGGAATAAGGTATTGTATTTAGCTGACTCCTTCAATCAACTGAGGGTTAATAAATTAATGTCCACAGTTGTGAAAATGTAATATGGCAAAGAGGGAAATCTAACAGCTTAGAAGATGGAAGCTTTAAAAGTTCAGCCTGAAACCATCCCCAGATCACAGAATTATAATTAGTGATAATTTTTCTCTTTTACTAAAACTGAAAAAATTGTTTAGAAAACATATTACCACCACCAAATTGAGTTTTATCATGATATACAATAATTCAGTTATAATACATTTCTGATTTCTTTGCAAAACCTCTTATATACTTATTTAGCTCTATATAATAAGTGTTACAATTTGTGAATCTGCCACCAACTAGATGATGAGTTCTTCAAGGGCTGAGACTGTGGAGTTTTTTTTTTTTTTTCTTTGAGAAATCCTAATTCTAGCAGGCCCCCATAAAGTTGGGCTTCCCAGGTAGGGCTGGTAGTAAAGAACCTGCCTGCCAATGCAGGAGATGTAACAGACGTCGGTTTGATCCCTGGGTTGGGAAAATCCTTTGGAGGAGGGCATGGCAACCCACTCCAGTATTTTTGCCTGGAGAATCCTATGGACAGAGAAGCCTGGCAGGCTACAGTACATAGGGTCACATAGAGTCAGACACACTGCAGTGACTTGGCATGCATGCTCATAAAGTTCAATCAAGGAGTATATATTTTTTTTTTATTGTGTTTTTATGTGTTCAGTTCAGTTTGGTGGCTCATTCGTGTCTGAATCTTTGTGACCCCATGGACTGAAGCACGCCAGGCCTCCCTGTCCATCGCCAACTCCTGGAGTTTACTCAAACTCATGTCCACTGAGTTGGTGATGCCATCCAACCATCTCATCCTCTGTTGTCCCTTTCTCCTCTCACCTTCAATCTTTCCCAGCATCGGAGTCTTTTCCAATGAGTCAGTTCTTCACATCAGGTGGCCAAAGTATTGGAGTTTCAGCTTTAGCATCAGTCAGCTTTAGCAGAAGTATTCAGGACTGATTTCCTTTAGGATGGACTAGTTGGATCTCCTTGCAGTCCAAGAGACTCTGAAGAGTCTTCTTCAACACCACAGTTCAAAAACATCCATTCTTTGGCACTCAGCTTTCTTTATAGTCCAACTCTCACATCCATACATGACTACTGGAAAAGCCATAACTTTAACTAGATGGACCTTTGTTGGCAAAGTAATGTATTTATGAATTGGCAAATTTGTGTCTCTTAAAACCTGTTCTTGAGTCTCTAATAGTAGTTTCTGGCTTGTTGTTGTTGTTGTTAGAATATTTTATGGAAAGATTGCAATGGTTGCATCCATTGGTTTTTTGGTAGTTTCATCTTTCTCTTCCTGATCAGTTGGCACTGTGCATTGCTGGTTACTTGATGGATTCAGTTAGCTAAGTGCCTATTAGCTAAGTTTTTACTAATGAAGAAAAGCAAATGAGTTTAAGTGCAAAAGCTTTTGGAATAATTCTAATTATTCAACAACAGACTTGGCCTACTAAAGGAAAGAATAGGCTGGAATTACCAACAGATTGCGATTAGTCCACTATTACCAGCTTCCCACTGTAAAAAATAAATAAGCAGAAGGAAACTGTTAGATTTTGTAGCCACTAAAACCTATATCTGACCATTTAAAATGCATGGGTGAGCTAGATGAAGATTTAAAGTTATTCTGATTAGTTATCCAAAAATTAAATTTCCTGAATGTGTGCATACACTCACATAGACAGACACACACTGAGTAGTGTGCTGGTATATGTTTAACAGTGCCACGTTCTCTGAAAAAGGTAGTGACGCAAATGCCCTGGTTTGTAGCATTGTTGATTTCCAGCATAAAGACGCCCATCATGGCCGTTAGAGTCTACAAATGTGCTGTCACAGCATAGTTGGAAAGCGATGTGCACAGTCAGCTCTCACACTAAAGCAAACCAGCTCAAGACACTGCATACCCCACCCTCATATACCGTTTAACCTCTAATATCTCAGATATTAAATCCTGTGATCATATATAGAGGTGACCCCAAACCCAGTAAGAAAGTATTCATATCTAAGCTGGAAGAATGGAATATTTGAATTTCTTATCCCATGTTGCAGTCAACCAAACAGAACAATGAGGCTTGCCAGAGACCTTGCTCTCAGTGCAACGTACCTACCTGCTTGTTTCATGGGAATAAGCACATTTTATTGAAATGCATTAAGTTAATAAATGATGTCTGTCATCATGAAGCCCTCCCCAAACCTTCTGTCATTTTATGCTGACCCAAACTTACTGACCAAGGTAAGTGCTGACTGGATCTCTGCTATTCCAAGCAGAGATGGGGCATGGCCATCATGAGAACCAGAAAGAGCAACTTCAAAGCCTTGACTTTGAAGATATTCAAGTCAGCTTCCCAGGGACCTTGCTCTCAGGACAGCCTGCTTCTTTGAACAGCTCAGTCTGTCTGTTTGGCATCACAGCAGTTTAGGACGCTTCTCCTTAATGCCTATGATCCCTCCTACTTCAGAGACTGCAGGCCTGAGCCTGCTTGAGATGAAGAGATGACTCATGAATGGAATACCAGATAGGTGCCAGAAGAGTCATATGGAAATAGAACCTGCTTGTTTAACTGATGTAATCAATAATTGGCGCTAAAGTAAGGCAGGGAGTTTTAATCAAAGTAAATGAGACTATGATGAATAGATAGTTAAATGGAGTCCAGGAAGTAATAGAGTATAGTTGAAAAGAAAGATTACATTTAATCCAAATATGTAAAATGCTTCTGAGAGGGAGGAAAGTTACCTCTTTATCCATTCAGTTCAGTCACTCAGTTGTGTCCGACTCTTTGCGACCCCATGAATCGCAGCACGCCAGGCCTCCCTGTCCATCATCAACTCCCAGAATTTACTCAAACTCATGTCCATCGAGTCGGTGATGCCATCCAGCCATCTCATCCTCTGTGGTCCCCTTCTCCTCCTGCCCCCAATTCCTCCCAGCATCAGAGTCTTTCCCAATGAGTCAACTCTTTGCATGAGGTGGCCAAAGTATTGGAGTTTCAGCTTCAGCATCAGTCCTTCCAATGAACACCCAGGACTGATCTCCTTTAGGATGGACTGGTTGGATCTCGCTGCAGTCCAAGGGACTCTCAAGAGTCTTCTCCAACACCACAGTTCAAAAGCATCAATTTTTCGGTGCTCAGCTTTCTTCTCAGTCCAACTCTCACATCCATACATGACCACTGGAAAAACCATAGCCTTGACTAGACGGACCCTTGTTGGCAAAGTAATGTCTCTGCTTTTTAATATGCTGTTTAGGTTGGTCATAACTTTCCTTCCAAGGAGTAAGTGTCTTTTAATTTCATGGCTGCAATCACCATCTGCAGTGATTTTGGAGCCCAAAAAAATAAAGTCTGACACTGTTTACACTGTTTCCCCATCTATTTGCCATGAAGTGATGGGACCAGATGCCATGATCTTAGTTTTCTGAATGTTGAGCTTTAAGCAAACGTTTTCACTTTCCTCTTCACTTTCATCAAGAGGCTTTTTAGTTCCTCTTCACTTTCTGCCATAAGGGTGGTGTCATCTGCATATCTGAGGTTATTGATATTTCTCCTGGCAATCTTGATTCCAGCTTATGCTTCTTCCAGCCCAGCGTTTCTCATGATGTACTCTGCATATAGGTTAAATAAGCAGGGTGTCAATATACAGCCTTAACCTACTCCTTTTCCTATTTGGAACCAGTCTGTTGTTCCATGTCCAGTTCTAACTGTTGTTTCCTGACCTGGATATAGGTTTCTCAAGAGGCAGGTCAGGTGGTGTGGTATTCCCATCTCTTTCAGAATTTTCCATAATTTATTGTGATCCACACAGTCAAAGGCTTTGGCATAATCAATAAAGCAGAAATAAAAGTTTTTCTGAAACTCTCTTGCCTTTTCGATGATCCAGTGGATGTTGGTGATTTGATCTGTGGTTACTCTGCCTTTTCTAAATCCAGCTTGAACATCTGGAAGTTCACGGTTCACGTATTGCTGAAGCCTGGCTTGGAGAATTTTGAGCATTACTTCACTAGCATCTGAGATGAGTGCAATTGTGTGGTAGTTTGAGCATTCTTTGGGATTGCCTTTCTTTGGGATTTGAATGAAAACTGACCTTTTCCAGTCCTGTGGCCACTGCAGACTTTTCCAAATTTGATGGCATATTGAGTGCAGCACTTTAACAGCATCATCTCTAAGGATTTGAAATAGCTCAACTGGAATTCCATCCCCTCCACTAGCTTTGTTCATAGTGATGCTTTCTAAGGCCCACTTGACTTCACATTCCAGGATGTCTAGCTCTAGGTAAGTGATCACACCATCGTGATTATCTGGGTCATGAAGATCTTTTTTGTATAGTTCTTCTGTGTATTCTTGCCATACACAATATGACACAATATGACACAATACACAATATGACAATCTCTAGAACCATCCATGTTGCTGCAAATGGCATTATTTCATTCTTTTTTATGGCTGAGTAACATTCTATCATGGTAAATAATCCACCTGCCAACACGGGAGATGTGGCTTTGATCCCTGGGTTGGGAAGATTCCCTGGAGAAGGAAATGGCAACCCACTCCAATATTCTTACCTGGGAAATCCCATGGACAGAGGTGCCTGGCCCATGGGATTACAAAGAGTCAGATACAACTTAGCAACTCAATAACAACAACAACAAATACTCCATTGTGTATATGTACCACATCTTCTTTATCCATTCCTCTGTTGATAGACGTTTAGGTTGCTTCCATGTCCTAGCTATTGTAAATAGTACTGCAATGAACATTCAGGTGCATTTTTTTTTTAATTAAGATTTTCTCCAG
Organism: Cervus elaphus; assembly: GCF_910594005.1. NCBI lineage: Eukaryota > Metazoa > Chordata > Mammalia > Artiodactyla > Cervidae > Cervus > Cervus elaphus. Next base: position 45,436,864 of record NC_057843.1, on the reverse strand, counting down.
ATATATGCCTAGGAGTAGGATTGCTGGATTACTGGTAGCTCTATTTTTGGTTTTTAAAAGAACCTCCATGCTGTTCTCATAGTAGCTTCACGAATTTACATTCCCACCAACAGTGTAGGAGAGTTCCCTTTTGTCCATATGATCTATAGTTCTTTACCTAGAATCCTCAGAATCCCAAGAGTTCAAGATTTTAATTCATAAGGTCTGTGAACTTGGATAGAAAAATATATACATCTTCATATTCACTAAGCTCTGATTGAAATTTAACATATAATTTCTTTACTTATAAATGTAGACAACAAAACACAGTAATGTTAGCAGTATCTATGACTTTGTCACCACTGAAACTCATATATTTTCAAGACACTTTATAGTTGCTATTCTTGCATGCATGAGTGCTTGGTCATGTCTGACTCTTTGTGACCCCATGGATTGTAGCCCACCAGGCTTCTATGTCCATGGGCTTTCTCAGGCAAGATTACTGGAGTGAGTTGCCATTTCCTTCTCCAGGGTATCTTCCCAACCCAGGGATCAAACCCATGTCTCTTGAGTAACCTGCATTGATACACACGTCCTTTACCAGCTGAGCCACCAGAGAAGACTATAATTGCTATAGATAACTTAAAATATCATTGCTTGCATCACTACTTTGAAATTATGTGTTATTTGACCTACTGGCAGACTTGATGTCTAGTGTATTAAAGAAGGCTTACATATTTTTATCACCAATTTCTGCCTTTAATTTTTCAACAACAATATTTAGTTTTTTAGTGTTGTAATATAATAGATTTTCTTTGTGAATAGAAGTAGTTTACTTTATGCACAAAAAACTATTTCAATGATGTGACTATATCTTTCATGTATTTTTTTTACTCTTCCAAACATTAGGATTATATGCCAACACACAACATAAGTACCTTTCTTGATAGTTACACTTCAAAAATATCTTTTGATTAGTCTTCATACTTAAAAAATGACTGTAGAAGAATTGGATAGGAAATCAACTTCAAAATGAACAAAAGGGAATGAATAAAAGGTAGATGGAGAAGAACAAACAAGGATGATCTCAGATGATCTAGAAGAGGAAATTTCTTAACTTTATATTTATACCTGATGCTAATCTCATCCAGGGAATGAGTCACCAGATTAATCAAGATTATTACAAGAAGGCCTAGTAAGACATGGAAGATGTGCTTTCATAAGGGAAGGCAGCAAATTTGCAGAATATAGTTCTAGAAAGAGGACTGTTAAATCTGGAAGCCATTGTTGACTGTGTCCTGAAGTGCAGTAGTGTCTTCAACCAGAGACACCTCCCCTTTCCTACACATCCCTACCATCGCAAAGCTGAATCATCTTCAGGAAGAATTCCAGAAAGAAAAAAAAGAAAACTGTATTCTGATTATTATTATATACCCAAGCCAGAGGTATGTTTCTGGATCCTGTACTTCCACAAAAGAATGAATCATATGGAGGAAGCTGAGTGAGTGGTAACTAAGATGATCAGGGGATGGACATATCCCTTGATTTGAGACTGTGTAGACTGAACAAAGAGTCAGACATGATTGAGCAACTAACACAGTCCACAGAGTGAACAAATACAGGGTCTTTAAAAATGTGAAGATTATAAATAAGATGAAGATGGCTCTACTAACCAAATTCTTGAAACTAGAACTCATAAAGGGATTTGATTCAATAATTTGAGTAAAAATAAATGATATAATCACTATACACTGCAAGTAATAAACTAGTCATTGATATTTGTCGATATAAACAAAAAGGTGGGCTCAGAACAGTTAAGTGTGTGAATAGTGGCTTTCCAAGGGGGATTTCATTGAGGGAATGTAAAAATTATAAACCTACATACCTAAACTCCTGCAGTTATTGACAGGACAACCATTGCATATGACAAAATACTCTTTAGTGACTTTAACAGAGGCCACATGATGGGACTATATTCTGGGGTTCCCACTGTGTGTTTTTGTTGTTGTTGTTGTTTCTCTGGCTGCACATTGTGTATGGTATGCCAATAGCGATGGCTGCCAGGCCGATGCTTGTCCTTATTAAAGAAAAAATGTACCAATACCACCAACTTGGTATTTTCCCCAAAAGTGATCATATCGTGGTTTATTAGAAAACATGAGCTTCATATAATTCACGCCCAGAAACATAAGAAATGTTTATTCCTTTTCCATGAGTCATGTATTGATGCAAGTAAAGCTCAGGCTCAATTAGAGTAGGATTCTCTCAGCTGTCGTGCTGTAGGCTTCAGGGCTACTTCAACAGCTCCTTCTGCGTCTCTCTGACAAGCAGAGCAAGTCTGTCTTTAGGGGATTTAGAGCCACCAACTTCAGTCTAGATCATTACTGTCCGTCAATCTTCATCAGTCAGGAGGGTTACAAAATAAGGAAAAAAATTATCAGCAAAAGCCTGGAAAATGATGATTACAGTTTCTCTTTGGTGAATGAGTGTTTCATTATCTATGATGCATTGCATTTTGTCAAAGAATAAATAGCTTGCTTGCTGATGAGAAGGTGAAGAAAATGCAGAAGTATCTCTAATTCGTGCTGGACTCACAAAACAAAGATTTGTTGGAAATCAGAGTCATGAAAGGGGGGACTGATTTGAGAGAGATGTGTTGAACTGGTTTCCCTTTGCAAGTAACATTGTTTACACTTGAATGGGTGAGCAGCCACCTACACAATTCTGTGCTTCTCTGGCCTGCTTTCAAACAGCTTTAGAATTCAGAGATGCAGAGGTGTCAGTTTCCCCAGACGCTGTGGAATAAACTCAGTAGAAGTATCAAAACACCATAAGTAATAAGAAAGAAACAGAAAAATTTTAGCTTATGTTGCCTTGTGATCTGGTAATAATATAGTCAACTAAGTCTGAATATGAGGTGCTCTTCTAAGATTTTTATATACATTAATTTATTTGGCTCTCATAATAGGCTTATAGAATTCATATATTATAAGGAACCTGAGGCATAGAAGGGTTTCAATAACTTGCCCAGGATCATGCTGCTAATAATTGACAGAGTTAATACCGGGTCTTGGGCAGTCAAGTTCAGAGTTCACACTCAGCAGTTATATTCTATTGTACAGTTTGGGCATATTCTGTTCAAGAAGGCACCATAAGATACTTGCCCTGGATTTTCATCCCTCCTTAAGTAGAAGCTTGTTACCACCTCCTCAAAATGTGTTTCATTCTTAAGTAGTATTTCTCCTACCTCTCTGATATCCTGTATCCAATTTGTCTATATTTTCTAGGAAATAATAATGACTTAATTCTTAATACTCTGTGCCTCTAATAAGGTGCAGTGTGTGTATGTTTCTTTTTATTCCAGTTTTTTGAGATATAATTGATGCCTAGCCCTGTGTAAGTTAAGGTATACACCGGTTTGACTATTTCCTCCATCCTCCCCCTACCCCTTTGGCAAACACCTCTTTGTTCTCTGTATCTTTGACTCTGTTTCTGTTTTGTTATGTTTGTTCATTTGTTTTATTTTTTAGATTCTACATATAAGTGAAATCATATGATAAATATTTGTCTTTTTCTGACTAATTTCACTTAATATCTTCTATGTCCATCCATTACATATATATTCTTTCTTTGAGTTTATAAGGGAGATATATTTTTGTGTTTAATAATGAATTAAAACTTTTTATTTTGAGATAAATGCAAAATTTACACACAGTTATAAGAAATAATACAGAGAGATCCTGAGTATCCTTCACCTGATTTCCCCCTATAGAAACATTTTGCAAAACTGCAGTATAATATCACAGCCAGGATATTGATATCAATATCTTATTCACGTTGCTGTCCAAGTTTTACTTTGTGTGTGTGTGTGTGTGTATTTAGTTCTCTACAGTTCTATCACAGAGTATGTTCATGTATCTAAGCTGCAGTCAAGGTACGGAAGAGTTCTGTCCCCACAAGGATTCTTTGTGCTGCCCATTTTATAACCACACCGTCTTCTTCCCGTACCTCCCCTCCTCTATTCCCAAACCTTGGCAAGCACCATCCTGTTCCCCATTTCTAAAACAATGTTTCTCAGTTGTCTTTTCTAAAATTTTTAGTTTTATGTTTTACAGTTTAAGTCTATGATCTATTTTGAGTTAATTTTTATATGAGGTGTGAGATTAAGTTGAGGTTCACCTATTTATTTATTCATTTTGCCTATGGATTCCAATTTCTGTAGTATCATTTTTTTAAAAAAAAACTATCCTTCCTGATAAATTGTTTTTACACCCTTGTCAAAAATCAGTTTGACATATTTGTATGGGTCTATTACTAGGTTATTTATTCAGTTCCATTAATCTATGTGCACATCCCTTTACAAATATCATATTATCTTGAGTTATGTATACATATAGTAAGACTTGATTTGGGGTAGAATGATTCCTCCTACTTTATTCTTTATCAAGTTTGCTTTAACTGTTTTATATTTAATTATGATGTTAATTTATAATGAAAACAACAGCCCATGCTCCACTTACATTCTTATTCCAACCTCCTGGAGGCAAGAACTGTGAACTAGTTGCATTTTAGTTTCTTTTGTTGGTTTACCTTTTATCTCTTAGTAATATGCTTATATTGCTACCTCTTGATTTATCACTTTTGATGTTATGCACTTGTTTTCTACTATAATGTATAGTGTCTTAGCTTACTTAAATCAATGGCCATTCCCTCCTCTTCTACCTTTTGCTGTGGCTAAACCACTAGCTTTAGTTTGTTCACTGGGCATTTGTGTACCTTAAATGACATTACTGCTCCCCCTACATTTTCACCTCATATTGTCTTATACGTAGTTAAACTTTTCAATACTTTCATTCTGTTTTATGATGGTTAATAATTGTTTTATTTCTTTCTAGTCTGATTTGAAAAGTTGAAAATCAGCTTTTTAAATTAGCTTTTTAAAAATTAGCTTTTTAAAACGGTAAATATTTAATCATAAATTTCTCTGTTGTGCCAAGTAGTACCCTGTGAATCATCGCCATTATAAATATTTCTTATACCAAGTTGAAATACACTATCCCTACCAATTGTCAAAATTAAGTCATCTTTTAGATTACTTCATACTTGAATGATGGATTTATTATTGTTTGCTGAATTGCATATTGTCAGTCTTTTGTGGATAAATTTTCTTATTCAAGTATTGCATACATAAAAAGCTAAGATTATAACTGTACAGCCTGACTTATTTGTTTAAATAAATAATATTATTTATTATTCATATAGTAATATACGTAGTATTTATCAGGCTATACTTCCTTTATTTATCACAATAAACAGAACATTACTAGTACCTCCAAAACCTTGTTTGCACCACTTCAGTCATTACTTGTCCTTCTCCAGTCATTTTCCTGACTTCAAACACTAGATGAATTTGTTTTATTTGATTCTGAACTTTATATAAATTGAGAGATACAAAATTAATCTTTTGTCTGGCTTCTTGTATTTAACATTAAGTTTGTAAGAGACATCACTGTGCTTGCATTCAGCAATAATTATTTTATTTTTGTTTCTGAAAAATAATTTTTGTAGTAAAATATCACAGTGTCTTTATTTTATTATTATTCAGTTTTAAATTTTATGTGATAACATTTCACAATAAAATATTTAAAAAAGCAATCTCCCCTTCATAGAAAAAGTTATTTTTGACAATACTTTAAGGAGACCCAAGTTAGACTACAATTAAAATTTATAAGCACGAGCTTGAATGCCTTTGTCTAGTCCTCCTCCGTGTTCAAGTGGGTTCTGATGGGATAGAAGCCACCACTGCTACCAGGGTCTTCTATCAGGCCTTTCTTCACATAAATCTTTTAGGGTAAACAGAGACCTGACTCACTTTTCTCAGCCGCTTCCTTGAACTGTTGCATGCCATCCAGTACAGCCATCATAGCCTGGTCAAATTTGTGGTGATGCAAGAAAGTGGCAAGTGGGCCTTAGGAAGCATCACTATGAACAAAACTAGTGGAGGTGATGGAATTCCAGCTGAGCTATTTCAAATCCTAAAAGATGATTCTGTTAAAGTACTGCACTCAACATACCAGCAAATTTGGAAAACTCAGCAGTGGCCACAGGACTGGAAAAGGTCGGTTTTCATTCTAGTCCCCAAAAAAGGTAATGCCAAAGAATGTTCAAACTACTGCACAATTGCCCTCATCTCACACGCTAGCAAAGTAATGCTCAAAATTCTCCAAACTAGGCTTCAGCAGTATGTGAACTGAGAAATTCCAGATGTTCAAGCTGGATTTAGAAAAGGCAGAGGAACCAGAGATCAGATTGCCAACATATGTTGGATTATCGAAAAAGCAAGAGAATTCTAGAAAAACATCTACTTCTGCTTCATTGACTACGTTAAATCCTTTGACTGTGTGGATCACAACAAACTGTGGAAAATTCTTAAAGAGATGGGAATATCAGATTGCCTTACCTACCTCCTGAGAAATCTGTATGCAGGTCAAGAAGCAACAGTTAGAACCAGACATCAGAATGATTCCAAATTGGGAAAGGAGTACATCAAGGCTGTATATTGTCACCCTGCTTATTTAACTTATATGCAGAGTACATAATGCAAAATGCCTGACTGGATGAAGCGCAAGCTGGAATCAAGATTTCTGGGAGAAATATCAATGACCTCAGATATGCAGGTAATACCACCTTTATGGCAGAAAGCAAAGAGGAACTAAAGAGCCTCTTGATGGAAGTGAAAGAGGAGAGTGAAAAAGTTGGCTTAAAACTCAACATTCAAAAATCTAAGATCATGGCACCTGGTCCTATCACTTCATGAAAAATAGATGGGGAAACAGTGGAAATAGTGACAGCCTTTATTTTCTTGGACTCCAAAATGACTGTAGATGGTGACTGCAGCCATAAAATTAAAAGGTGCTTTGTCCTTGGAAGGGAAGCTCTGACAAACCTAGACAGCATATTAAAAAGCAGAGACATTACTTTGCCAACAAATGTCTGTATAGTCAATGCTATGGTTTTTCCAGTAGTCATGTATGGATGTGAGGGTTGGACCATAAAGAAAGCTGAGCACTGAAGAATTGATGCTTTTGAACTGTGGTATTGGAGAAGACTCTTGAGAGTCCCTTGGACTGCAAGGAAATCAAACCAGCAGGGCAAGGAGCAGCAGAGATCTCTGTCCCAAGGCTGCATTCCAGCACACAGGAACAAAGGGGAAGTAGCTCAACCTGAACTTACTTGATGGTGATTAAGGGGCTGTCATGCCAGAGCTCAAATGTGGTGTTAAAAACGTTGGTTTTCTCCAGCTGGTTCCACTGAATCTGGGCATATAATAGACATTTCTCCAAGCTTCTCAGCTCATCATGTAGTTCTAGTTGCCATTTTCAATTTACTGTAGTCCTTCTGGTGTTGCATTTCCTGCTGGTGCAGCATCTCAGTGTCTTCCTGGGCTGCCTCAAGATCTGCTGCTACTCTTTCTTGGTTTTTCTCCACCTCCTCCACCTTCAGGACCAGCCTTGCTTCCTCCAATTACACGCTCTTCAGCTTTTCCTGCAGCATCTCCCTCTCATCTTCATTTGTCCGTTACCTGGTCTCCAAACAGCGCTTGTAGTTCTGAATCTCAGATTTTGTGATGGTGAGTTGAATGTCCAGTAGCTCTAAAAGATAATACAGTTCACACACACTGAGTGGTTCACATCTGTTTCACCGGAGAAAATGTCAACAATGTCCCAATAGCCTTCTGGATACTGTTGAGATTTCTCAGAGAATCCAGTCTCTCAAGCAGAGTGAAGTTGAAATTGTCCCAGGAACACCCTACTGCCAGGGAGGTGAGGAAAGGTCCTGAAAAAGACACTGTCTTGTAGATTTTCAAAATTTCCCTCCTCCCAAGGGCCTCCCTCCTGGGTTTCTCCTGCCATTTCTGAGCTGAAATGAGTGTCAAAGCTTCAGGTTCATAGGCCGTCTCCTTGGACTGAGTCTGTTTCAGTCCAGATTCATTTGCCAGTGCTGTAGCCAGCACTGGCAAATGAAGTGGAGAGAGGGCATGGTGGAGGTCTTGATTCTCACCTTGACGCTGTTTCCTCTCGGTCTTTCAATGTCTTTAATCCAACCCTGATGAGCAATTTTTCTCTTTGTGAGAGAAATTTGGCTAATGTGAATATGTTGTTTTAAACTTTCTTTTACTTATCTTTGAGTATATATATACAGACTTTTTGTTGGGCATATATTAGGAGTATAATTACTGTGTTATAGCATATGAATATTTTTAAGTTTAATGAATACTGCTAAACAGTGTTTCTAAGTTTTGCTATCATATAATCTCACTAACATGCATGAGAATTCTACTTGATCAATTTCTTCACCAACAGTTAGTCTTGGCAGTTATTTTAGTTTTACTCAGGTTAGTGAGTAGATGTTTTTACCTTGTTGTAGTTTTAATTTGCATTTTCCTGATGAATAATGAGGTTGAATAGATTTTTACACATTTTTGGCTAGTTATTTAACTATACTGGTTTTGAACCTATTTTTGTTTATTTTGTGGCTTTTTTTTTTCACTTTCTTTAAACTGTCTAAATGAGCCAAAAAATTGTAATGTTATCCAGTTTATCAGTCTATTCTGTTTTGGTTAGTGTCTTTTGCCCTATTTAAAATATATTTGCCTATCCCAAGTTTATAGAAATATTGCATAATATTTTGATCTGGAAGCTTTGTTGTTTTACCTTTCATATTTAGATTTACAATCTACTTGAAATTAATTTTTGTGTATCAATGTGAGGTAGGAGTCAAAATATATTTTTCCCATATAAATATCTGCTACTTTGGTTCCATTTCTTTAAAATTTTATCCTTTTTCTGAAAGTTCTGCAGTGAAATCTTAGTCATAAGTCTAGTGTCCATAGATGAATGGATCTGTTTCTGCCCCTCTATTCTGTTACATTGTTCTATTTACCCATCTTTGTACCAACACACAGTTATAGCTTTTCCTGATTCTTTTTTAAAATTTTTTTAGTTGAAGGATAGTTGCTTAACAGAATTTTGTGGTTTTCTGTCATATGTCAGCAAGAATCAGCCACAGGTATACCCATGTCCCCTCCCTCCCCAACCTCCCTCCCATGTTCCTCCCCATCCCACCCTTCAGCCTGTCACAGAGTCCTTTTTTTAGTTCCCTGAGTCACACGGCAAATTCCCATTGGTTACCGATATTACATATGGTATTGCAAATTACCCATGTTACTGTCTCCATACATATCACCTTCTCCCTCCTCCTCTCCTCTGTGTCCATAGGTCTGTTCTCCATTGCTGCCCTGAAAGTAAATTCATCAGGACCATCTTTTTAGATTCCATATATACGCGTCAGTAAACGATATTTATCTTTCTCTTTCTAACTCACTTCACTCTGTCTAATAAGCTCTGGATTCACCCACCTCATCAGAACTGACTCAAATGTGTTCCTTTTTATGGCTGAGTAGTATTCCACTGTATATATGTACCACAGCTTCTTTATCCATTCATCTGTCAATGGACAAATAGGTCAATGCATCCATGTTCTAACTATTGTAAATAGTACTACAGTGAACATTGGAGTACATGTATTTTTTTCAATTTTGGTTTCCTCAGAGTATATGCCAAGGAGTGAGATTGATGGGTCATATGGTGGGTTTATTCCTAGTTTTTTAAGGAATCTCCATACTGTCTTCCATAGTGCCTGCATCAACTTACCTTCCTACCAATAGTGCAAGAGTGTTCCCTTTTCTCCACACCCTATCCAGCATTTATTGTTTCTAGACTTTTTGATGAGGGCCTTTCTGACTGGTGTGAGGTGATATCTCATTGTAGTTTTGATTTGCATTTCTGTAAATAAAGAGCGATGTTGAGCATATTTTCATGTGTTTGTTACCCATCTGTATGTCTTCTTTAGAGAAATGTCTGTTTCCCCACCTTTTGATTGGGTTGTTTGTTTTTCTGGTATTGAGCTGTATGAGATGCTTATATATTGTGGAAATTAATCCTTTGTTAGTTGTTTCATTTGCTATTATTTTCTCACATTCTGAGGGTTGTCTTTTCACCTTGTTTATAGTTTCCTTTGCTGTGCAAAAGCTTTTAAGTTTAATCAGGTCCTACTTGTTTACTTTTGTTTTTATTTCTGTTACTCTAGGAGGTGGGTCATAGAGGATCTTGCTTTGATTTATGTCATCGAGTGTTCTGCTTATGTTTTCCTCTAAGAGTTTCATAGTTTCTGGTCTTAAAGTTAGGTCTTTAATCCATTTTGAGTTTATCTTTGTGTATAGTGTTATGAAGTATTCTAATTTCATTCATTTACATTAGCTGTCCAGTTTTCCCAGCACCATTTATTGAAGAGACTGTCTTTGCCCCATTGTATATTCTTGCCTCCTTTGTCAAAAACAAGGTACCCATAAGTGCATGGGTTTGTTTCTGGGCTTTCTATCATGTTCCATTGGTCTGTATTTCTGTTTCTGTGCCAGTACTGTACTGTTGATGACTGTAGCTTTATAGTATAACCTGCAGTCAGGAAGCTTGATTCCTCCAGCTCCATTCTTCTTTCTCAAGATGGCTTTGGCTATTCAGGGTGTTTTGTGTTCCATATGAATTGTGAAACTTTTTGTTCTAGTTCTGTGAAAAAATGCCATTGGTAAGGGATCGCATTGAATCTGTAGACTGCATTTGGTAGTATAGTCATTTCACAGTATTGATTCTTCTTACCCAGGAACATGGAATATCTCTCCATCTGTTTATGTCATCTTTGATTTCTTCCATTAGTGTCTTATAATTTTCTGTGTACAGTTCTTTTGTCTCCTTAGTAAGTTTATTCCTAGATATTTAATTCTTTTTGTTGCAATGATGAATGTGATTGATTCATTAATTGCTCTTTCTGATTTTTCATTGTTAGTATATAGAAATGCAAGTGATTCCTGTGTATTGATTTTGTATCCTGCAACTTTGCTAAATTCGCTGATTAGCTCTAGTAATTTTCTGATACTATGTTTAGGGTTTTCTATGTACAGTATCATGTCATCTGCAAACAGTGAGTGCTTTAGTTCTTTCTGACCTGTATTCCTTTTATTTCTTTTTCTTTTCTGATTGCTGTAGCTAGGACTTCCAGAACTATGTTGAATAACAGTGGTGAAAGTGGATACCCTTGTCTTGTTCCTGATCTTAGGGGGAATGCTTTCAGTTTTTCACCATTGAGAATAATGTTTGCTGTAGGCTTATCATATATGGCCTTTACTAGGTTGAGGTAGGTTCCTTCTCTGCCCATTTTTGAAGAGTTTTCATCATAAATAGGTGCTGAATTTTGTCAAAGGCTTTTTCTGCATCTATTGAGATGATCATATGGTTTTTATCTCTCAATTTGTTAATATGGTGTCTCACATTGATTGATTTCTATATAGTGAAGAATCCTTGTATCCCTTGAATAAACCCCACTTGATCATGGTATATGAGCTTTTTGATGTGTTGCTGAATTCTACTTGCTAAAATTTTGTTGAGTAATTTTGCATCCATGTTCATCAGTGATATTGGCCTGTAGTTTTCTTTTTTAGTTTTGTCTTTGTCTGGTTTTGGTATCAGGGTGATGGTGGCCTCGTAGAATGAGTTTGGAAGCATTCCTTCCTCTGCAATTTTGTCAAAGAATTTTAGAAGGATAGGCATTAGCTCTTCTCTAAGTGTTTGATAGAATTCTCCTGGGAGGCCTTCTGGTCCTGGTCTTTTGGTTTTTGGGAGATTTTTGATCACAGCTTAAATTTCAGTGCTTGTAATTGTGTTGTTCCTGATTTTCTATTTCTTCCTGATTCAGTCTTGGAAGATTGAACTTTTCTAAGAGTCTGTCCATTTCTTCCAGGTTATTGATTTTATTGCCATGTAGTTGTTCATTATAATCTTTTATAATCCTTTGAATTTCTGCATTATCTGTTGTAACCTCTCCTTTTTCATTTCTAATTTTGTTGATTTGATTCTTCTTTCTTTTTTTTCTTGGTGAGTCTGGCCAAGGTTTTGTCAATTTTGTTTATCTTCTCAAAGAACCAGCTTTTAGTTTTATTAATCTTTACTATTTCTTTCATTTCTTTTTCATTTATTTCTGGTTGGTTCTTTATGATTTCTTTCCTTCTATGAATTTTGGGGGTTTTTTCTTCTTCTTTTTCCAGTTACATTAGGTATAAGATTAGGTTGTCTGTTTGATGTTTTTCTTGTTTCTTGAGGTAGGATTGTATTGCTATAAACTTCCCTCTTGGAACTGCTTTTGCTGCATCCCACAGGTTTTCAGTTGTCATATTTTTTTTTTTTTTTTGAGTTGTCATGTTTTCATTGTCACTTGTTTCTAGAAATTTTTTGATTACCCTTTTGATTTCTTCAATAACCTGTTGGTTATTTAGAAACGTGTTGTTTAATCTCCATGTGTTTGTGTTTCTCACAGTTTTTTTTCTTGTAATTGATATTTAGTCTCATAGCATTTTGGTCTGAGAAGATGCTTGATACAATTTCAATTTTCTTAAATTTACTGAGGTTTGATTTCTGACCCAAGATGTGGTCTATCCTGGAGAATGTTCCACGTGCGCTTGAGAAGAAGGTGATTCTTCTGCATTTGGATGGAATGTCCTGAAGATATCAATGAGATCCATCTCATCTAATGTATCATTTAAGACTTATGTTTCCTTATTAATTTTGTTTTGATGTTCCGTCCATTGGTGTGAGTGGGGTGTTAAAGTCTCCTACTACTATTGTGTCACTGTCAGTTTCTCCTTTTATGTCTGTTAGTGTTTATTTTATGTATTGAGGTGCTCCTATGTTGGGTGCATAGATATTTACAATTGTCATGTCTTCCTCTTGGATTGTTCCCTTGATGATTATATAGTGCCCTTCCTTATCTCTTTTACTCTTCTTTATTTTAAGGTCTCTTTTGTCTGATATGAGGATTGCCACTCCAGCTTTTTTTTGCTTCCCATTTGCATGGAATATATTTTTCCATCCTCTCAGTTTCAGTCTATATGTGTCTTTAGGTCTGAAGTGGATTTCTTATAGACAGTATATACATGGGTCTTGTTTTTGTGTCCATTCAACCAGTCTGTGTCTTTTGGTTGGAGCATTTAATCCATTTACATTTAAATTAATTATTGATACATATGTTCCTATTGTCATTTTCTAATTGTTTTGGGTTGATTTTGTAGATCTTTTTTCTTCTGTTGTATTTCTTCACTATCTAAGTCCATTTAACATTTGTTGCAAAGCTGGTTTGGTGGTACTGAATTCTCTGCCAGCTCGCTGATTCATTTTCCTGCTTCAGATATTCTGCTATTGATTCCTTTTAGAGTAGTTTTCATTTAAGCAATTGTGGTGTTTGTCTCTGTATGCTTATTCTTTAATTCTTCTACGTCTTTGTTAATTGATTCTTACATTTTCTCCATTTTGTTTTCAAGGTTTTTGATCATTTTTACTCTCAATATTCTGAATTCTTTTTCAGGTAATTTTCTTATTTCCTCTTCATTTATTTGGACTTCTGTGTTTCTACTTTGTTCCTTTATTTGTGCAGTATTTCACTGCCTTTTCTTTCTTTCTTTTTTTAAAGTTATTGTGTTTGAGGTCTCCTTTTCCCAGGTTTCAAGAAAAGTTGAATACTTTCCTTGAAGAAGATTGAATTTTTTATTCCTTTTGGTTTCTGCCCTGCTAAGGTTGGTCCAGTGGTTTGTGTGAGGTTCATGTAGGGTGAGATTTGTGCTGAGTTTTTGTTTGTTTGTTTTTCTTCTAATGGGCAAGGCTGATGAGGTGGTGATCCTGTCTGCTGCTGATTGGGTTTATATTTTTGTTTTGTTTGTTAGTTAGATGAGGTGTCCTGCACAGGGTGCTACTGGTGGTTGGGTGATGCCAGGTCTTGAATTCAGGTGTTTTCCTTTGTGTGAGTTCTCACTATTTGATACTCCTTAGGTTTAGTTCTCTGGTATTCTAGGGTCTTGGAGTTAGTGCTTCCACTCCAAAGGCTCAGGGTTTGCTCTCTGGTCAGGAACGAACATTTCACAAGTGGTTTGTTATGACATTAAGGGAGAGTAAAACAAATATCCAAAAGTGAGAAGCCAAAGATGAACCCCAGACAAATGGCAGTTACAAAATCAGAGAAATAAGAATTAAAATAATGGAATATGCACAAATACATAAACACCCATGAGCAAAGTGAAAACAGCCCAACAAAAATAAAGTACAGTAGATTGATCCAGCAAACAAGGGAAGTCGAAAATCATATTTACCAGTTAAGGAAAAACCTAACTTAAGCACAAACTAGAAAACAAAACTAAAGCAAGGTGCCAAGTAGGGTATAAAGCAATGAAAACAAAACTAACAATATGTTGAGAGGAAAGGAATGAAAGAAAAGAAAGAATAGATATGCAAAGGTAAATAGAGGAAGAAAAAGAAGATTTATATACATTAAAAATTAAGTGCAAGGGGAAAAGAACAGTAGGAAAAGCAAATAAGGAATAAATGTAGAAAAAATAATAATAGGTTTTAAAAATTAAAATTAAAAGAAGAGAAAATAAAAATAAAAAAAAGAGGAAAACTCCATAGAATTGCAAAAGCCCAATGTAGAGGCAGAGGTTTATGACAACAATATAAAATGTAACTGAGGAAAAAGAAAAAAAAATAGCTCAAAAGTTTAATTAGATTTCTTAGTGCCAATAAAATCAACAACTACAACAGAGGTGGAAAAAAGAAGAAAAATCCAAAAGAATCTACAGAACAAGTCAAAAAATAAGAATAATAAGTGTTTTTCTTGAGTCACTGCTGTCAGAGTCCTTTCCTGCGCTGGGAATCACAGTCCACCTTACCTCCCTAGGATGCCCTCCAACACTGTACTGATCTCTGGACCTGCTGTGGGGACTGCTCAGATTTTAATCTGGTCCTGCTCCTATATGTTCTTACCACCAGTGTCCACAGCTATCAGAGCTAGCGAGTTTTCTTTTGTGAGAGCTCTCAATGGCCTTTTATATATTCCATAGACACAGAGTCTGCTTATTTGATTGTGTGGATTTAATCTGCAGCTTGTACAGCTGGTGGGAAGGTTTTGGGTCGCGACTGCCGTGAAGTGCTTGGGTTTGCCCCTGTGAGGGCCAGGTGTGGAGGTAGTGCAGCTGCTTAGGTCGCAGGGGTTCTGACAGCACCAGGTACTCAAGGGGGTTGGCGGCTAGAGTAGTAAGAAATATAGTGCTCTAGAAGGGTATGACCACCAGTATTGGCCAATATGCTCCAATATTCTTGCTGGCAGGCCACAGTCTACAGGATTGCAAAGAGTCGGACAGGACAGAAGCAACCCTGCGTGCATAAACACAAGACATTTTTTTTGCCTGTGGCAGCTCTGCCCCAGTGAGAGTTGATTGTAAGGTGGTGCAACTGCTTAGCTTGCAGGGACCCTGGTGGCGCCAAATGTGCAGGAACACAGATTGCCTCCGTGGCAGGAGTTATGGCTGTATCAGGGTCATTTTTTCAAACCTCTTGTAGCTGGCGATCAGAAGGCCTCTTTGGCCAGTCTTTCTCTGTAGCTCCGCCCATTCAGATACTTAGAGGGATCCCTTGCCTGGGGTCCTTCTCTGTTCTTCGGCACATCAGGCACATAGAGGGGCCCCCCTAACTGATCGGTGCATCAGGCACTTAAAGGGGCATCCTGGGTGGGGTCCTACTCTGTAGTTCAGTGCGTCAGGCGTTTGATGGGCCAGCCTTCTATTGTTCAGCTGCAGATGCTGGCGTGTGAAGAGAGAGAGGCTATGGTGATGACTCTACTCCCTACATGTGAGTCAGCAGTATTGCCTTGCTTCTATGGCTGCCTGGTTTTTCTCCACAGGTATTTCCCACCACAATTTCCTCCATCGCATCCCCTCTATCCGTCTCTCTGCAGTCAACAGCAGCCCTCGCACTGGGAATGCTCCACAATCCCTAAACTCCAGCTCCCAGCCACTGCCCCTTCCAGGAGACACGCATTCCTGCCCAGCATATGTATGGCTGTGACAAGGACTGTCTGAGTCTCATTCCATTTAGGCTGCCACAGATCAGCTGTTTCACTCTCAGCCTTAAATGTTTCTCCTCTGACTCAGAGCAGTTGCCCTGCTGTGGGGATCAGAACCCTGGCTTCAGTTCCCCCACCCACCAAGGGCAGGTCTAGGAAAAACACTTCTGTTTTTCCCCCTAGTTCCTTTGTCCTACTGAATTTTGCATGGTTCTATATATTCTTTTCCACTGGTCAGGTACTCCTGTCCACTCTCAGCTGGTGTTCTGCATGCACTTCTGTGTCTGAAGGTGTATTCCTGATGTATCCATAGAGAGAGATGTAGTCCACATCCACCTACTCCTCCACCATCTTGTTCTCCCACATTTAGGTCTTCAGTCTATTTTGAGTTTATCTTTGTGTGTGGTGTTAGGATGTGTTCTAATTTCACTCTTTTGCACATAGCTGTCCACGTTCCCCAGCACCACTTATTGAAGAGGCTATCTTTGCCCCATTGGATATTCTAGCCTCTTTTGTCAAAAATAAGGTACCCATAGGTGCTTGGGTTTATCTCTGGGTTCTCTATCTTGTTCCACTGGTCTATATTTCTGTTTTTGTGCCAGTACTGTACTGTTTTGATGACTCTAGCTTTGTAATATAGTCTGAAGTCAGGCGAATTGATTCCTCCAGCTCCATTCTTTCTCAAGACTGCTTTGGCTGTTTGGGGTCTTTTGTATTTCCATGTGAATTGTGAAATTTTTTGTTTTAGTTCTGTGAAAAGTGCCATTGGTAATTTGGTAAGGGATCACACTGAATCTGTAGATTTCATTTGGTAGTACAGTCATTTTCACAGTATTGATTCTTCCTACCCTGATTCATGGAATATCTTTACATCTATTTATGTCATCTTTGATGTCTTTCTTTCGTGTCTTACAATTTTTCGTATACAGGTCTTTTGTCTCCTTAGGTAGGTTTACTCCTAGATATTTTATTGTTTTTGTTGCAATGGGGAATGGGGTTGATTCCTTAATTTTTCTTTGAGTTTTCATTGTTAGTATATAGGAATGCAAGTGATTTGTATGTTTTTACCTGTATCCTGTGACTTTGCTGAATTCACTGATTAGCTGTAGTAATTTTCTGATAGTTTCTTTGGGGTTTTCTATGTATAGTATCATGTCATCTGCAAACAGTGAGAGTTTTACTTCTTCTTTTCTGATCTGGATTCCTTTTATTTCTTTTCATTTTCTAATTGTCGTTGCTAGGACTTCCAAAACTATGTTGAATAATTGTGGGGAGTGTGGACACCCTTGTCTTGTTCCTGATCTTAGAGGGAATGCTTTCAGTTTTTCACCATTGAGAATGTTTGCTGTGGGTTTTTCATATATGGCCTTTACTATGTTGAAGTAGGTTCCTTCTATGCCCATTTTTTGAAGAGTTTTCATCATAATGGGTGCTGAATTTTGTCGAAGGTTTTTTCTGTATCTATTGAAATGATCATATGGTTTTTACCTTTCAATTTGTTAATATGGTGTATCACATTGATTGATTTGCATATATTGAAGAATCCTTGCATCTCTTGAATAAACCCAACTTGATCATGGTATTTGAGCTTTTTAATGTATTGTTGAATTCTGTGTGCTAGAATTTTGTTGAGGATTTTTGCATCTGTGTTCATCAGTGATATTGGCCTGTAATTTTCTTTTTCTGTATTGTCTTTGCCTGGTTTTAGCATCAGGGTTATTGCGGCCTCGTAGAATGAATTTGGAAGTGTTTCTTCCTCTGCAATTTTTGGAAGAGTTTCAGAAAAATAGGCATTATTTGTTCTTTAAATGTTTGATACATTTCCCCTGTGAAGTCATCTGGCCCTAACCTCGAGATGTCTCATGTGCACTTGAGAAGAAAGTGTATTCTTCTGCATTTGGATGGAAAGTCCTAAAGATACCAGTTAGGTCCATTTGGTCTAATGTTTCATTTAAGGTTTGTGTTTCCTTATTGATTCTCTGTTTTGATGATCTGTCCATTGGTATAAGTGTGGTGTTAAAGTCCCCTACTATTATTGAGTTACTGTCGATTTTCCCCCATCATGCCTGTTCGTGTTTGCCTTATGTATTGAGATGCTCCTGTGTTGGGTGCATACATATTTACAGTTGTTATGTCTTCTTCTTGGATTGATCCCTTGATCATTATGTAGTATCCTTCTTTGTCTCTTATAATATTCTTTATTTTTAAGTCTATTTTGTCTGAAATAAGTATTGCCACTCTGGCTTTCTTTTGGTTTCCATTCACATGGAATATCTTTTTCAATCCTTTTACTCTCAGTCTGTATGTATCTCTAGGTCTGAAGTGGGTCTCTTGTAGGCAGTATATATATATGGGTCTTGTTTTTTCTTTATCCATTCAGTCAGCCTGTATCTTTGGTTGGTGCATTTAATCCCTTTACATTTAGATAATTATTGATACATATGTTACTATTGGCATTTTCTTGATTGTTTTGGCTTTGTTTTTGTAGATCTTTCCTTTCTCCTGTGTTTACTGGCTATATAAGTCCCTTTAGTATTTGTTGCAAGGCTGGTTTGGTGGTGCTGAATTCTCTTAACTTCTGCTTGTCTGTAAAGCTTTTGATATCTCCATCAATTCTGAATGAGATCTTTGCTGGGTATGGTAATCTTGGTTGTAGATTTTTTTTCTTTCAGAACTTTAAATATATCCTGCCATTCTCTTCTGGTCTGCAGAGTTTCTGCTGAAAGATCCACTGTTAATTGTATGGGTTTTCCTTGTATGTTACATGTTGCTTTTCCCTTGCTGCTTTTAATATTCTTTCTTTGTGCTTAATTAATCTCTGTTAACTTGATTAATATGTATCTCAGTGTGTTTCTCCTTGAGTCTATCCTATAAGGGACTCTGCACTTTTTGGACTTGATGGACTATTTCCTTTCCATGTTGGGGAAGTTTTCAACTATGATTTCTTCAAAATGTTCTCAGTGCCTTTCTTTTTTTCTTCTTCCTCTGAGACCCCTAAAACTCCAATGTTGCTGCATTTAATATTGTCCCAAAGGTCTCTGAGGCTATCCTCAATTCTTTTCATTCTTTCCCCTTTATTCTGCTCTTCAGCAGTTATTTCCACCATTCTATCTTCCAACTCACTTATCTGTTCCTCTGCTTCAGTTATTCTGCTATTGGTTCCTTCTAGAGTTTTTTTAATTTCAGTAATTGTGTTATTCATCTCTGTTTGCTTATTCTTTATTTCTTTTATGTCCTTGGTGATTTTATTAACTGTGTTAAATGTTTCTCGCATTTTCTCCATTCTATTTTCAAGTCTTCAGAGCATCTTTACTATCATTATTCTGAATTCTGTTTCAGGTAGGTTGCTTGTTTCCTCTTCGTTTATTTGGTCTTGTGAGTTTCTTGCTCTTTCGTTTGTGCTGTATTTCTCTGTCTTTTCATCATCTTTTTTTTTTTTTCCATAACTTGCTCCACTTGGTGTCTCCTTTTCCCAGGCTTTAGGGTTGTATTCCTCTTCCGCTTGATTTTTGCCCTTGGAGGGAAAGGTTGGTTGAGTGGTCTGTGTTGATTTTTTGTTAGGGGTGACTTGTGCCTGTTTTCTACTGGGAGGGGATCAAACAGATCAAGCAGGTAACTACAGAAATAGTGGGACATATACACACACTTCCACATATACAGTTACAACCAAAGTATTCTAAAGAAGAAAGTACAGGAGATTGACTTGGTGAACAAGGGAAACCAAAAGTGATATCAACCAGTTAAAAGCAGAGCTAGCTAATGCTCAATCTGGAAAACTGAGTGTAAGCAGAGGGCTCATGGGGAATATAGCAAAAAGAGCTCAACAATTTAACTTACTTGGTGGAAAAAAGAACGAGTGAAGGAAAAAAGGGAGAAAAAAAAAGCGAAGAAGGGAGGGAAAATCGAAAAGGAGGGGGATGGAAAAGAGGGTAAAAAAAGAGAGAGAAAAAGAAAAATAGAAAAGCAAAGATAGATAGATGTATGTGGAAGAGATTTATATGTATTCAGGAATAGCTACAGCTGGTAAGGAACTGTAGGAAAAGCAGTTGAATATATCAAAAACAAAATCAGAAAACTCATTTCAAGGAGCTTAGCCTGTCCCCCTGGAGGCCTGGTGTCTTCTGCTGTTGCCTGGAGCTTGCTTTGTAGGAATTGTTCCATATCTTGATGAGTTTTTGATGTATTTGTGGGGAGGCTGGTGAGCTCCTCACCTTACTCCTCCACCATCTTCTTCTGTCTCCTCCCTGATTCTTGAAATGTGGTCATGTAAGTATTCCAGTTCATGGTTGTTTTGGCTATTTTTGGCCCTTTGAATTTCCATATAAATTCTAAAATCAGGTTATCATTTTAAGAAAACTCTCTTAGACTTATAACTGGGATTGCATTAAGTTTATGGATGCAGAGATATGGCATCTTTACAATATCAGTATTCCAACCCATGAATCTAATATATATCCCCACAATATTTAATTTTTTAAAAATCTCCACTCTGTATATGTTTTTCAGTTTTCTGGGTACTTAGACTTCTTTCATTTCTTTTGTTAGAATTGTTGCTAGATATTTGAAGATTTTCCGTATAAACAGAAACCTTTTAAATTTAAAAATATAACTGTTGATGAAATACAGAAATAAATTGATTTTTATATATTGACCTTTTAGCCAATGAACCAAATTATTTAACTCACTAATCCTAAAATATATATCTGTAGATTATTTTCTAGTTATTATAATCTTTTGTACTTTTAGTCACTTAAGTACATGGTTTTAGTTTGGGAAGATGATACAAATTTTGGAGGTGGATATTGGTTATAGTTGTAGAACAATGTAAATGTATTTAGTGCCATTAAACTGAGCCTTTAAAAATGGTTCAAAAGGTGCATTTTGTGTTATGTGTATTTTACCACAATTTAAAAAAGAGATGCTGATGAGATCTACAGTGTATTCACGGCTCGTAGTGTCTTCAGAATTTCTTTACCTCTCATGATTTTTTATTATTAGGCTAGAAGCAAAGGTGTAGGGAACTGTCCAAAGTGTGCTTCTCAATGTCACATGTGGATATTCCATTCAAAACAAAAATGGGCTCCATATCTCTACTGAATTAACTAAACAACTCTGGTTCATTGGTTTTCTTTTTCCTTTGCAGATTTTCATAAGGAAAGCTCTGGTTTAACTGATAAAAGCTACAGAAAAAAATATGAAAGTCCCCAAATGTTAAAATCCAAAGTGGAAACTCTCATAGTACTCTGAAGTACTCTGAACATGAGGACACAGTGAATAGGAAATATATCTTTGAACTCCTATAGAATGATTCTAGGGTATAGTATCAAGTGAAAAAAAAGCAAGATTCAAATGATTCAAAATATTTAAACTAAATCTAGTCTTGAAACTACATTCAATGAGACTAGTCAGTTTGTTGAAATCTCATATGAGGTAACTGACCCCAGGATCTTTTGAAAATGTCAGTATAATGAATAACCAGAAAAGATAAATATAAAGGTAATAAATTTATTCTAGCTTAAAAGAGATTACAGAGACTTGACAATAAAATGCTGTAAGTAATCCTTTATTGAATCCTGGGTCCAACAACAACAAAATTTTTAAAGACATCTTTGGAAAATTTGAATATGAGCTATATATTAAGTTTTATTTTTCCATGTTACTTTTGTTGGTTGTGATATTGGTTTTGTAGTTGTATAGGAAAATATTATGGTTCTTAATGATATTATTGAAGAATTTGGGAATAAAGTGTCAGAATATCTGCAACTTGTGTTCAAGTAATTCTGAAGGATATATGTGGAGAATAGCTCTAGCTGAAGGTACAGAGATGCTCATTATACTATTACTTCAACTCAAAAGCATATTTGAAATTTTTCAAACAAAAAGTTAAAGGGGGGAAGGGATGTTCAGGCTAAAAGATAATTTAAAATTAGAGCTATGCCCTTTACTTATCTTGTAGTTCATTGCAGTTTGAGTTTACATTTAAGTAATGTTAAAGAGTTAATAAACTGGTCATCCTAACCAAATAAGCCTTCCTTGAATGCCTGTTATATCTGAGGTGTGGTAGGTATTACTAGAGAACAGACATGCATAATGAATAGAAGGAAAAAAGAGCCAAAACAGAAAAATTATCAACATAATGGATGAAGTTATAGTGAAAACCTCAATGTAGAATCATTGTGTGTGTCTCAAAAGTTGGTCTTCATTTTCTCCGAGAGCTCTCATTAAAAAGAAGTGTGTTTGCTTGTATTAGATGGTTTTCTGGAGACTGACATTTATTTTTAAAGTTTGAAAGCTAAAACTATTGGGTCCAGTTTCAATGAAGTGAAATATTTCAAGCCACTGATGACTGATTATGGCAGATAGTACATAAAACGACGTAGTACATGGAGTCGGGGAATGCTTCTTTGCGTTGATGTCAAAGGTGAACTTTGAAGGGTGGGTAAGAGTTAACTAGGCAAATGGTATGAATTAAAGCATTCTAAACACAGGGAACAGCATGTACAAAGAACAAAAACAGAAGGGGAACTTGGCGCTCATTTGGAAGCTAAGAGAAGGTCAATGTGTCTGGAGCACAGAAAGGGAAAAAGATGAATGTAAGAAACAAGACTGGGATCCTCTATCCCTCTTCACCTCTTCATTCCTCACTTCCCCCACCTCTGTTAGCTTGTCAACCATAAGGGGGCACCCAAGACCCAGAACCTGGTCTGTGGTCTGCGTGCCATTACAAAGGTATTTCCTTTCTTCCTTGGGGTTGTACAGAACCATCGTGGGCAGCTCTCGTCTCTTTCACACATGCCTCTGCCAACTGAGTAACGAAGGGAAAACAGAAGTGACTGAGTTCCAAGTTACTGCCACCACGTAATAGATGCTGTGTGTCTCACACTCCCTCTTGGGTTAGAAATCAGAATAGCTGCCTTAGACACACGGGGATCGACAATATAGCCCTCCTTTCATTAGAATGATTTTTTGCTTTGGATTCCACATCAAAAAAGCTAATTTTTCAGGGTTAGAGAATTGCTGTTTTTATAGGAGGACAAAAGAAGAGGAGAGTGTTTGGTTTTATTTTTTACAATGTCTCTATTGTTCCTGGCTTTTTTTTTTTTTGTCCTTAGTGGACATTGTATGACACCAAGGCATTTAGAATAATTCAGTATGCCTGTTTAGAAATCATGTAGATCAGTAAGAATAGTGTGACCTTGGGATACCGTATCTATGAAGTAGCATAAATCTTAGATTTGCTGAGATATAGTAAAGCTGTAGATGACTTTAATAGAAAGAACAAATGTAAAAATCTTGAGAAAGTGATATGATATATTTTTTTTCTTTATTTCTATTTTTTAGTTATTCCAGGGTTGATAAATGAATCAAAAGATGCAGCACTAATGAAATGGTTATAGACATAACCCCACATTGATCTTACTTTTAGGAAGACCTAAGGATTCTCAGACCACACCACCTACCATAGTCAGGACTCCTAGGTCCTGGCATTGGAGTGGCCCAGAACTGGCTTTGGTTTCCAACTGCACTAATATTAGTGAATTAAGTGCTCATTCACTTAATTACCCATCCACCAACCACCATTCATATATGTTCTGCACCAGTGTTTCACCTACTGGAGGGGAAGGCAATTAGGTAAAACTAAGGAAATTCATTGTTATTTTGCATTCTGCATGTCATTTGTTGAGACTCTTCTAATAAGAAACAGTATTTTGTTTTCTAGCTAACATAAGAACAAGACTCATCAGACTCACATCAGTTTCTTCTATGAAAATGACATGACTGATAGATTTCAAGATGAAGTGATAACAATTTATCTTGATTCTGTGAAGACTTTTATTCTGTGCATACTAATGGGGAAAAAAAAAGGAGAAATAGCCCACCTCCCTTTTCAGGGTGTGTCAGTCCTGTGGACTAAATTAGCAGATACACACTTTATTGTCAGTTTCTTATTAACTGTATGAGGGGTCTAGATTGATGAGGCAAAGGGCAAGATCCCTTTCCTTTACGATGGCAGATAATTCTGTTATTTAATCAGTGAACTGTTGGTAAATAATCCACCTGCAATGCAGGAAACCCTGGTTCAATTCCTGGGTCAGGAAGATCCATGGAGAAGGGATAGGCTAACCACTCCAGTATTCTTGGGCTTCCCTTGTGGCTCAGCTGGTAAAGAATCCACCTGCAATGCAGGAGACCTGGGTTCCATCCCTAGGTTGGGAAGATCCCCTGGAGAAGGGAAATGCTACTCCCTCCAGTATTCTGGCCTGGAGAATTCCATGGACTGTGTAGTCCATGGAGTCTTCACGAGTTGGACACGACTGAGCGACTTGCACTAATGGTGATAAAACTAGATAATTTTGACAACTGGAAGAAGAAAATCAAATTTAAAAGAAAAGAATCTAAATTTCTCTGGATCCGAACTAGATTGAAATTTTATTTTGTTGAATATATATACTTTCAAGTTTATTTTTCATTTAAACCCCACACCTCAGGGGATTACTTTTGCACCACAAAAGCCTGGTCATGGGTCTGAAAAGCAGTTTAGCACTTTCTTTATTTTATTTCCAAAACTTAGCAGTACTTTGGAAATGACTAAAGAAAAAATAATAGCTAAAATGAGATGGAATTCAACACTTTAACCTCAGTGTTCAGCCAAATAGAATTTTAAGGCTCTGAATTGTAAACTCATTCCATTTGACTTGATTTTAGGGTCACATTGAGCCAAAACTAACTTATGTGCCTTGAATTCACTGCTTTGAACTGAAAAGTAAACTATTTACTTGCTCCCAATGAGAATACATTATGCTGAAAGATCGCTTCCTGTTTGTCCTAGAGGGGTTTCCCTTCCCTGAAAGAAGTCATAATTTGGGTCAGCTGTCTCTGCAGGGGCCATCCCTGACAGCTTTCTCGGGATAAGTGAGATCAGAAAAGCACCAAGCTGGCGTAATACATGAAGCTAAAGGCTTGGCAGAGCCCCTTCATTGCAGGGGGCTCCAGTTTTAAATATGGCCTGAATGCTGAAGTCACAGAAGAGGAACACATTTCCCCCAAGTGACTTCTGCTGAACCACACTGTGGATTGTTTCAGATGCTTCTGAAAGCCATTAGGATTGCTGTCCTGCGTGGATATTTTAGACCATCTGTAGGAGGAGTGCCCAGAAAGTGTTGTACCTCTTTTTGGTGTGACATTGGAAGGTGCTGGAGAATAAAAATAATCCTGAATCAACATATGAGTCAAGTGCTGTATTTATCCATTCTGCAGTTAGGGAACAAAAACTTAAAATGCCACCTTGCCAAAAATAACAGGCAATTAAAGTATGTCGAATCCACGATACTACATGTGGTAGCCAAGTGTTCTCAAGAAGCACTATTGTAGAGGAATAATTATAATGGGGTTTCTTGTCTTTCATTTCCCCTGATAATTCCCACCTAACTCTTTACCTTTTGCCTTTGGAAAGAAATGAAGATTTCTTCTGGTTTTATATAGGGTAGTATCACTACTTTGGCTTATTATTTTCAATCACTGTCCTGGCAAATTCTGATGCTAAATTCTGGTATGAACCACTGTCTGAAGGAGTCCAAATGAGGAAGTATGAACATCCACAGACTGCCACATTCAAACAGCTGGAAAAATCAATTCAATTGAAAGTACACATGCAATCTACCTCAGGTGTGACTGACAGCATATTACCAGGTCAGTGCCTTCATAATTCTTTCTCTCTGGTGAGGCCCTGTGGGAGACAGGCCACATACTCTGACTCATCTTTACTGAGTATTTTCATGCCAGCGTGCTCCCTTCTCTGAAAGGCAGCTGGAATTGGAGGAAAATGGAAAACTCATCTTATGGTGAAATGGAAGGCTCCAAGGAGCTTAAAGGAGGCAGTGATTGTCAGTTAGGCAGAAATATGGGGCTTTGCTACAATTCTGCCTTGTAAATGTGCCTAGCCTCCATCACAGTGCTTTCTATCTAGCATTTATGGTACAAAAAATTCTGCAAAGTATGAAAATAAGGAGTGCACCATGTAGTATTGCAGGGGACAGAGGGGTAGAAAGTAAAAGTTTAAAGAAAATGCAAGGACCACCATTGCAAAATAAATGGAAATGCAGTTCCAGGACTTCTAAACCACACTAGTGAAGCTGTAGGTGTCACAGTGTTGTAATCTGGGTTCTAAGAGTAAATAATGTATCCTTTTTGTGGGCTAAGGGAGTGGTGGTAAGATAACAACAATAGTAGAAAACAACTGAAAAATAGTGTAGTGATACAAATAAAATTCAGTGAAAGGGGTTACATCAGGATAAGTAAAAAACTAAAACTGAGAAATACAACTGAAGCATGATATATGGATTATATAAATAGAGAATAAAATTAAAAACAATTTTTCAGCAACAGTTGTAACCTGAAAACAATAGAAACAGGCTGGAAGGCATATGGTTAAGGTATTTCTTGTTACTGTGTGGGCTGTGTGCTGTGGAATGTGGGATAGTCTCTTGTGAGGCATGGATGCTGCAGTAAATGGATATTAGAGGAGTATTGAGACAAAAAGACTCAATTCAGGGAAGGCACAACAGTTCATCCAAGAAATGCAAAAAAAAGATAAAAATTTTTACTAGAAATCTACAATGGATTATAATTAACAATGATACCCTGGAACACTGAACACTTAGGATTCTGTCAAATTAACTGCAATGTGTGTGTTCTGAAGATCATCTGGAACCTAGACATTAATGACATGGCCTTCAAAAGAAGCTAGCCTACCTTCTTAAAGGGAAGGTGAAAATATACTCTGATTGACTAGATTAAAAAGATAATTGGAAATGATAGTCTGGGAAAGACTGTGTAAGAGATTTTGAAAAGGTGGAAGGAAGCCAAAGAAAGCTTGAAGTTAATGAGTATAAACATGTGACACATAGGGGAGGAAAGAAGGAAAAAGGAATATACCTTACTGAAGTTATAAAACATTTCAGTTTTGAGCTCTGTAATTTGAAAGTATATTGTCCATCTAGTCCTTAAGGTGCAGACAACAAACCATACTCATAGAGCATAAAGAGATTAAGGCAGAAGAAACCCTAATGTGACCCACAGAGTCATAAACAAGAGTCATAAATCCCCATTAAAGGTATACTTATGACTGATTAGAAGGTTACTCTCATTTATGACAAAGAATGGCAAGCCTTCCCACAAATCCTGAGATCTAGAAAGTGTTCTCTTCATTTACCTTGCCATGGGTGATAAAAAGCAACAAAAGAAATTTAGCCCAAATTTCTAGTTACTTTGAAATACCAAATTCTTTGTGTTAACGCTTTTGAGGACAGTTTAACCAGATAATTACTCAGCCCAACAAAAGAAAACTTTAGACTACTGTTAAGGTGAAAAATACAAGAGGAAATTCCCAATAAAACATTAAAGCAGATAGTATTCAGTACACGAGGAATGACCCAGTGAGAAATTAGTGTGACTTAATATTGTGACTTGGCCATTGATTCACTGTTAGCCCTGCATACGGTCTGAGTGCCATGGCCATGGAATGTAGTTGTGAGTGGAACCATATGTTTACTATCCTTGTTTGCTTAATCTTTCATAAGCCAGCATAACAAATGCTCCTGGGTATCGTGTTCACTTGGTTGGACTATCAGGATTTGTTTCAGTAGACATAAATGACCCAAGTTCTTTGGTGTCATTATGGAGCAATGAACAAGACGAAAGAATTTCTATATCAGATTCCCCATGACTTTCAACAGTATTTAATCTATGTGTATCACCACCTAGGACTTCACTGTCTGAATAGACTGAGCTAAGTATGTATAGATCAAAGTTCTTAATCCCCTTAAGTGGTAGGCAGCGTTCTGGTTCTGTGCATATTCATTTACTTTTTCTAAGAATATATCATTGGCCATTCATCTGAAAAAGTTAAGAAAGACCTTTCATTAATCCAACAATATATTGTAGTACCTTCAACATGTAAGACCCTAGATTCTGTGATTACAAAAGTAAATATGATAGTAGTTGCCCTTAAGCCGTTTTCAGTCCAGTAGGGTAAACAAGCCCCAGACAGTTTCAAAGATGCAGTAATGACAGGCATAGAGCTTGGATCCAGAGAATTACAGAGGAAAGGGGGATAAGATTAGAGTTTCTTCCTGAAATTGCATAAAATTATAGCAATTAGGAATCAAAGTTGGGACACCAAGACAGAACAATTAATAAATGAGTCCAACAATCTGCATGTGTGTGAATCAATGTGCATAGAGGCATACAGCAGTTGGGTTTTGCAGGCCTTTATTTTAAGCAATTAATTTTTAAGAGCCTGGAATACTATGTTTATTTATCATCTTGTGCACACATCTGGAAAGATGCTAGGAACCTCTAACATAACTAATTAAAACAAATGGCTCTTATTGTGGCATTATGAATGGCTAGCCAAACAATATTGCACTGTTCTTTAGCAGATTCTGCCACAGACTAATGGGAAAAAAATGTCAAAATCCTACCAGATATCTTCCCTAATTGATACAAGGACACTTGATAGGCAGGGATGACAAATGGTAAAACAAAAGGAAATAAAGAAAAATGGCCCCAATGCATTGGGTTTGGAAATTAAGTTGTTGTTTTTTCTTTTTTTTAAGGAATAATCTAACATGTATACTTTAGCAAAGATCAGTTAAAAGCAGTAAGTACTCCATCTCTCTTCTACTTGTCATCTGCCCTGACCTAGAGAAAATTTGCTTAAACAGCTGGTTTAAATGTAGTTTTTTAGTAAATCCTTTTAGGAAACCCTGATGAGTACTGTTCAAAGAGAGTTAGATTTCTTATTGTTAGAAAATGGTGACTATTTAAAAAATGATCAGCACACATGCATTGCTCTATAAAGACTCCTAGAACAATTTTCAACCAAATCTAAGATAGAGAAATGAAATGAGATTGCACACACACATAAAGACAAACACCTTTACACTCTTACAAAGGAGGGAGCAGGAATCATGGAGACCTACATGCTCTGATTTCTGCAAAAGTCCCCTGGTGTCTTAGTGGTTATTGTCTATTAGGACCATCCACTTTGACTGAATGAATCACATGTGTAAAGAAAAAGTGGGATAGAGAACACACTCTGCAGAGAAGAAGAAAAGGTGTTTTGAAGCTGATAATACTAGGCTGGGTCCATGTTGCTAATTGATCAGCAGGGATAAATTAATTGTCTGCCATCCTTTGGTTCCTCACATCCATAGTGACCGAAAGTTTATTAAATAGAATACACAATGAAATCAGAGTCAGCAGGCATGTAGCTAATCCACATGTTTAACTACAGTTTGGGAAAAGAACAGTGCTCGATGCCTTGCTGGCAAACCCTGGATGCTGAGTAAGCTGGTGAGGTTTCCCTGGAGAGTAAGGTGGGCTGGGAGGAGACGAGGGGAAACAATGGGTTTCCCTGGCCACACATTTGCAAAGGCCATTTGAAACTGCCTATTTCCTGCCAGATAGCAGTAAGCAGAGCCAGTTTCAGGCGGCAGCACTTTCCAATTAAAAAAAAAATTAAATTTTAGAAATTGCTTTTAGGGAACATTAGAGAAGTAAATCAGAAAGAAGTGATAGAGCCAAAATCAGGTAGTTCTTAAGCACAGGAGTTATGGCACAGCAGAATGATCATAAGCTTTGGGGTTCCATACACCTGGATAAATTCCTTAGGCACAGTAGCAAGAATTTCTGACACTGACCAAGATATTTCATATCAACAGCTTACACACTATGGGCATTTATTATGTATTAGGTATTAGACTTGTATCCATTATTTCTATCAATACTTAATTCTCCTTACAGCTTCATTTTTTGATGAAATTTGGGAGACATTAAGTATCTTGTCCAAGGTTATGCAACCAATAAAGAGTAGAGTCAGGATTTTAGCTCAGTCTTTGTGATTATTTGTGTCCCAGTTGCATTCTCTGTGAAATAGAAGTGCTGTTACTAATCTTCCAGGGTGACATCTAGTAACTGTTGGTTCTCTCTCTCCCTCTCTGTAACTGTTTGCTGAGTTCCAGAGTACACCTCTTATGGTGTGCACTTTGGGTCACTGATGGTTGGGCCCTTGGAATTTGCCCAGTTTGCCCCAAAGAGAGTGATCCTAATATGAAAGAAATAACCACCACCATGTGCAGTTGCTGGTCGGTGTACTCAGCCCTCCTGAAGGCCTTTCTCTTTCCCATCTGGGGTCATTTCACAGTTGACGTCATCAAGTCTCTCAGCTTAAAAGACCCTGTCTATGCTGCTGCCTCCCAAACCCACATTCCCAGTTCTGACCTTTCCGCAGAACTCCAGGCATGACATTTCCACTTGGATATCTAATAGGTATATTTTATGCTTGGCATGTCCAAAACTGAACTCTTGATTTTCTACCCTTGAGCTGGGTCTTGACTGTACCAGAAATCAATTACAGAGAGACATTTTTATCAGAACAGTGTGCCCAGAGATAAAAGAGAACTGTGATGGTTCAGTGCATCTGGGAGCCTGAGACGTTTTGGAACAGATGGAAAGCAGAGTACAAGGATCAACACACAGGCGGTGAGGCAATGGAAGGAGACACGCAGATCATGGGAGGCCTTCTGTGAACTACGAAGGATTTGGACACTATTAGGGAGAGGGCTTGGTGCCACTGAAGAAGTTTAAGTTAAGGGAGTAACATGAACACATTAGAAAGATCCTCTGGAGCAGAGATTCTTCTTGTATGTGTGCCATGGACTCCTTTAGGAGTCTGGGAAAGCATAGAGATCCCTTCTCAGAAGTAGTAAAGAATCTGCCTGCCATGTAGGAGATGTGGTTTCAATCCCTGGGTTGGAAAGATCCCCTGAAGAAGGAAATGGCAACCCACTCCAGTATTCTTGCCTGGCGTGAACAGAGGAGCCTGGCAGGCTATAGTCCTTGAGGTCTCAAAAGAATTGGACATGACTTAGCAGCTAAACGATGATATAGAATTTCAGAAGAGACCAGTTACATAGAAATACAGTGATCAAATTAAAAAATAAACTAACTTGTAATGCAGCTATATATTTGATTCTTTATTAAATGCATTAAATAATAGGATATGTGTGCTTAGTTGCTCAGTCATGTCCAACTCTTTGCAACCCTTTCAACTGTAGCCCACCAGGCTTCTTTGTCCATGGGATTTCCCAGGCAAGAATACTGGAGTGGGTTGCCATTTTCTCCCCCAGGGGACTTTCCCAACCCAGAGATCGAACCACATATCCTGGGTCTCCTGCATTGCAGGCAGATTCTTTACCTTCTGATCCATCAGGGAAGCCCAGTAAGATCTAGGAGCAGGTCTAATAACTGGCAATTTTCAATGGTGGTGAACTTACATGCTATTGGGGATATTTGCTGAAACTTTAGTGAGTTGGGAAAATGTGGTTTTGTTTGGGGACTAGCTCAAATCTACTTAAAAGTAATACTGAAATTTGTTTCTCTTTTCATCATAGAAGGAAATGCTAAATTTTGGTTTGAGATTACTGAAAATAAAGATATTTTCTTTTTCATCCAAGTGTATGGACCAATTAATCTATCCAGGGTCCAGACTTAGAATCTCTATTGTAGGTGATACAGAGAATAAACTTGGGAGTGAGAAAGAGTAAGGGTGGAGACTGTGAGGCTTGTGATGAGACAGGGAAAGTAGTTAGAAAGGTATTACTATAGTTCAGATCAGAAGTGAGGAAGCTTGAAAGGAGCAATTCCTTTAAAACCAGTATGACACGTATTCACTTCCAAAATAGATCATTTGAAGGGTAATGTTTATATTAGGAATGATGTATCACAAGTTCCTTGTAAACAGACTCCCCCTTATCTTATTTAAGGTTTAATTTATATTAAGTTTGAGATATGCAAACTTCAGAGACACAGTATTTTCTGGAGAGATACAATTGTGCTAGTTCTATTTTCGAAGCTCATTTGGAACATGGTGGGAAGAAGACTGAGTAGTTTTAAATTGTGATCTAGGGAAAAGATCTTGTCTGTGTATTTTATGCCTTTGTTTTGTTTTTAAATATGTGCATGTGTGTGCACACACCACACACACACACACACACACACACACACACTGCTTAATATTCTGACATCTGTGGCAGTAACAAATAGCCTGGGATCAAGAGAGCTGAATTGTGCCTTCCTTCATTTCAAACAAGCTTTTCAAGGATAGGGTGTTTGGGGCCAAGAATATGTTATAAAGGAACAGAGATCCAGGCAGTCACCTTTCAAGAACTATTTATCTCGTAAGTTGAACTGAAAGCTTCTATCTTGTTATGAACTCTTAAACTCTCCTATCTGTATTATGGTGTCTTATTGAATTTTCTAGGCTCTAGGCAGAAGCTTTAAAGTAGGCTTTCCTAGCCTTCATTTTTATTGCCAATAGCAGTAGTGAAGGAAGGGAAAAGGTTTGACTCAATTACTGGTTTTTAGATGTTTCCTTCTTTCATGACTGTGCATTTTGCCTCTCCAAGCAGAGAACATTCTTTGACATGACGGTCCTGCATCTTCTGCTAAAGTCTGTACTTTGCGTGTAGTAGATTTGTTGACTAAGAGAAATATCTCATCTCAACATAGAATAGACATTATGTACACAACTTGAGAACCAGCATTTCTGGGTTCCAGCTTCTCCACTTATTAGCTATATGATCTTGGGCAAATTATTTAAATACTATACCATTTCTATATTGTACAAAAAGCATAAGGTTAGAACTTACAATACCTTTCTCAAAGATATCTTATGACAGGTAGTACACTTAAAAACCACTCACTACAGGATCTGGCATGCAATTACTTAATAAATGTTGGGTATTATTATCTACAGGCTTCCCTGGTGGCTCATGTGGTAAAGAATCTGCCTGCAAGATACAGGTTCAATCCCTGAGTTGGGAAGATCATCTATATGGGATATACACACATGCATGCTACACAAGTAGAAATTCCTATAGACACTTGCTTTAGGTTATAAAAAGGGGGGAACAGATCATTATGCTCCTATTAGATCTGAGTTCACTGAGATTGGAAACATGCTTTATTTTCATTTGAAACACTTTACAAGATAGAGTTTGGTTGAATATGTGAGTTCCTGGTCTAAATAACCCCAACCAATTATAATTTAGTTTGAACAACATATAAAGCTTACTACTAACTGAAGTCCCAAATCTTTCAAAAAAATCTTGATCTTCTTGAGCAGATGAGAAGGGCAAAAGTACTAGTTCCCTTCCCTAACCACATAGAAGTACTGAGAAAATGAAAATTCAACAACAGTAACAAGGAAGGAAGCTCTTCACAGTTGTATACCTTTGGGAATTGCTGTTTCTTCACGTTAGAAGTTCAGTTCCTGTCACTTCTATATTCTCAGCTAAGTCTGTGGGTGAGAAGGGAAGGTTATTTCACTGTAGGGCATTTATAACAAACTAAAGGAGATGGAGTGAAAGAGATGTGCATTTATGTAGTCCTTAGTGATATGTCAAAATAGTGAATATGTTGTTTCTCCTTCCATTTGGCCCTTGGAAGATAAGAACTGTCACTTCTTATTTATGTCATAGACATAAGCATAGGTGTCTGGTGGAAAAGGCAAAAGGAAGAATTTGTTTTTCCAATATGTTGTCTTTTAAAAGCAATCATATAATACAATTCCATTATATATATTATCATATATATATATGTTATTGTTATATAACAAAGCATCACAATCTTAGAGATTTAAAAGAATAATTTATTATCTCACAGTCCTATATAGGTCAGAAGTCTGGCACAACGTGGCTGGGTTCTCTGCTCAGGGTACAGCAAAGATGATATCAGGATGTTAGTCCTGATGCTGGCCAGCTGTGTGATCCTCTGGAGACTCATCTAGGGAAGGATCTCCCTCTGTGCTTCTTCAGGTTATTTTGGAATTCATTTACCTGCAGTTGAAGGACTGAGGTTGTCAGTGAGGGGCTGATCTCAGCAACTAGAAGCCACTCTCAGGTCCTTGCCATGTGGCCCCACAGGCAGTTCACAGTATGGATGTTGGACTTCTTCCGGGCCTGCCTAAGTGCATCTCTCTGACTTCCTCTCTTGGACAACCAGCAAGAAAATTCTGTTTTCAAAGGGCTCATGTGATCAACTCAGACCCACCAGAACAGTCTTTTTGTCTTAAGATCAACTGATTTGGGACTTTAATTACATGAGCAAAATTCCTATACAGCAGTACCTAGAATCGTGTTTAATTGAATAATTAATGGTTGGAAATTCAGGGGGACCATCTTAAATTTCTGCCTATCCAAAAATGCATATACAAGGTATATTTACATATACAAGGTATATTGTTGTTTAGTTGCTAAGTTGTGTCTGACTCTCTTGTGACCCCATGGATTGTAACCCGCCAGACTCCTTTGTCCATGGGATTTCTGAGGCAAGAATACTGGAGTGGGTTGCCATTTCCTTCTCCAGACTTTTGACTGTTTGGATCCACCAGTTTATATACTTTACTCTATAGTAGTGGTTCTCAAACATTAGGGTGAATTTGAATCAAATAAAACTGATTAAACATGTTAATTTCTAGGCCCTCCTCCCAGATATTCTGATTTTCTAGATCAAGGTCTGGAAATTGCTGTTCACAAAATCTTGCTCTATAGCAGAGTTTCCCAGGTGGCTAACAAAAGCTTGCCTACTTGAAGAACAGATATTTTAACACCAAAAAAATTAGAACATACAGAATAAGAGATAATATCTTATGTCCTTATTTTTCACACTTATTCATAGAATGGTAACAAAATTGTCATGAAGTTTACTAAGCCTAGGACTGACATTTGGGAATGGATGTTCTTTACCATAATTGGAATATTTTTAAATTAGCTATTTACATAACGTACATGAGTCATTAATTATTCATTAAATAAAATTTTACTGTAATTTAAATCATGAGGGTACTTTAATATAATATTAAAAAATTTTAAAACCCCAAAGACATTCCAGGAACCAACTGATAATTTGTTCTTTTGCAACCCCATGGACTGTAACCCATCAGGCTCCTCTGTCCATGGGATTTCCCAGGCAAAAATACTGGAATGGGTTTCCATTTCCATCTTCAGGGGATCTTCTTGGCTCAGGGATCAAACCTGCATCTCTTGCTTGGCAGGTGGATTCTTTACCACTGAGTCACCTACTAGGTTAACAATATTTTATCCTATATGTATGACTTTAACCTCAGAATGTTAATAATGGCAACAGGAGCCTTTTGATCTTGTTTTCACGGGTTCTATTCCCAAAGTGTTTTCATTGCCTGTAAAATACATAACTGGTATATGTCTGTGTTTACCCACATATAACCAACCATATATGTGGGAATATATATTCTAACTTATTAGTGACAGTTACTATATCACATATACTTGTCTCTGGCTTTCAGCTTTCCAAAATACCAGAATTAGTCATTGTAAATAATCTCTATGGCAACAAAATGATCATATCATGTCAGAAATAATACTGATTCATAAAATATTGGGGAATATAGAGAGTTAAGAGATCTTAATAAGGGACAAAGGAAATGGAAGAATTAAACAGAATTTTCCAAATAATGATCACATTACAATTATCATCCATATCAAATATAGCACATGAAAGTTGCATCTTAGTCTGTGTTCAGAATTTAGCAGGAAATGCAAAGATAGTGTAAAGTCAAAATTTCTTTTGAAAACCAAATAAAAGGAAAGAACAGAGCATACTTTCTTTAGTTAAGCCTTAGTTCAAGTATTTGGCTTAAGTTTGGGGAGGGGCATTTTGTATTTTAAAGACATTATTTTTTTATTTTGTAGTTGTGTTATCATTGTGTTGATTTTGCTGAGTCCATATTATTTCACTGATTGACTTTAATGGATGTATGATACAGTTCTCTAATTTTAAAGTTTTTTAAAAGGTTTAAAGCTCTTTGAGTTGAATTTCTATCCCTAACTGACTGGGGGGCTCTTTGAGTTGAATTTCTATCCCTAACTGCCTGGAGAATTCACAGATATGGTGATGTTTAAGCTGAATGCAACTAAATATGAAAAAGTAGGTGCTGTAGGTAGTGTTAGTCAC
The DNA here is from genome assembly GCF_910594005.1 of Cervus elaphus. Taxonomy (NCBI): domain Eukaryota; kingdom Metazoa; phylum Chordata; class Mammalia; order Artiodactyla; family Cervidae; genus Cervus; species Cervus elaphus. The sequence continues at coordinate 45,400,834 of NC_057843.1, read as the reverse complement.
TCAGTCATGTCCAACTCTTTGCAACCCTATGGACGAAGGTCACCAGACTCCTCTGTCCATGGAATTCTCCAGGCAAGAATACTGAAGTGGGTAGCCATTCCCTTCTGCAGGGGATCTTTCCGACCCAGAGATGGAACTTGGGACTCCCTGGTTGAGGGCAGATACTTTACCATCTGAGCCACCAGGGAAGCCTAAAAAGTAAGAAAAGAAGGCAGATAAAGGAAGAAGAGATAAGCTGAGGGTTTAAAAATAAAAAGCAAGTGTCCACATGTGTTCCCACCATTGTTTTAAATAAACATCTTTTGGAAACAGCTTTTATGGATGCTAAAATAGTATTTTTCAGCTTTGTTGATAAGGAAACTGAGTGCTTAAGAAGTCTTGCTAGGCTTACATTAATAAATCTTGCAAAACCTTACATTTTCTTTTTTCTTTTTCTCATTAAACTTTTCTTCCACCTCCACTCATTTAACCCACTGCTCCCCACCCTGCCCCACCTCTGTGGGTTTTTTCTTTTAGATTCTACGTAGAAGTGAGATCATACAATATTTACCTTTCTCTGTGTGACTTATTTCACTTAGCATAATGCCCTGTAGGTCCATTCATGTTATTAACAAATGGCAGGATTTCTTTCTCTTTATGGCTGAATAAGATTCCATTGTATACATACCACATTTTCTTTATCATCCATCAATGAAAGAGATTAATAATATCTGTAGCCTATTTCTGTACTGTTCAATAACTTAAATGTAAATTAATTAGAATTAAGTACAGTAAGAAATCCAGTTCCTCAGTCATACTAGTTGTATTTCACATGCTCCCAAGCACTGCATGTGGCTAGAGGCTGCCGTATTTGAAAGATGTAGCAGTTCAGTATGACATGCCCTGACATCGAGCACACCAAGCAGGAAGAGAGGGAAGGAAATGTCCTCTCTTCATTCATTTGTCTTTAAGAAAAAAAGTCTTTCCCAGACACTCTTCAGCAGCGGTCTGATTAAATTAGTCAGCCCTGGATATTACAGTAACCACTGACATTTTTGGGTTAGGGAATGTCTGGTACTGGCCCCTACAGCCTCTGCCACAGTATCAGTTCAGTTCAGTTCAGTCGCTTGGTCCGCGTCTGACTCTTTGCGACCCCATGAATCGCAGCACGCCAGGCCTCCCTGTCCATCACCAACTCCCGGAGTTCACTCAAACTCATGTCCATTGAGTCGGTGATGCCATCCAGCCATCTCATCCTCTGTCACCCCCTTCTCCTCCTGCCCCCAACCCCTCCCAGCATCAGGGTCTTTTCCAATGAGTCAACTCATGAGGTGGCCAAAGTATTGAGAGTTTCAGCTTCAACATCAGTCCTTCCAATGAACACCCAGGACTGATCTCCTTTAGGATGGACTGGTTGGATCTCCTTGCAGTCTAAGGGACTCTCCAGAGTCTTCTCCAACACCACAGTTCAAAAGCATCAATTCTTTGGCTCTCAGCTTTCTTCACAGTCCAACTCTCACATCCATACATGACCACTGGAAAAACCGTAGCCTTGACTAGACCGACCTTTGTTGCTGTCCCCAAACCCTGTAGATAATAATGCCATAATTAGACCTTCGTGATCTCATTTCACTTTTTTCTTCTTTTTACCCATCTGTTCCTTTGGCACTCCATGCCATCTGCTGGATATTGTTTACCTCTGCATTTTAAAGTGTATTTAATTTGAGATAAAGAGCCCAACAGCAGAAAGCTGGAACCCAGGATACAGATACAGGGAGCTCCACATGACCCCATAATCTGTCACTAAATGAGACAGTGGATGACATATTAGTTTCCTATTGTTGCTTTGGTAAATTATCACAAATTTAGTGGCTTAAAACAATGCAGTGTATTCTCTTAGAATTCTGGAAGTTAGAAATCCAAAAGGAATCTTAAGCGGTTGAAATCAAGGTGTCAGCAGGGCCGGTTCCTCCTGGAGGCTCCATGGAATCTCGTTCCCTGCCTCTTCCAGCTTTTAGATGGGGCTGGTATTTTTTGCCTCATGGATGCCTCACTCTATTTTATGCTTCCCTTGTCACCTCACCTTCTGTGCCACTGACCCTTTTGCCTCCCTCTTATAAGAACCTTTATGTTTATACTGGCCTACCCAGATAATTCAAAATAATCTCACTATCTTAAGATTCTTAACAGTATAAAGTCCATTTCACCATGTAAGATAGTAGATTCTCAGGTTCCAGAGATTAGGACATGGACATCTTTTGGAAGGGGGCATGGAGAATGGGACATTATTCAGCCTACTACAGATAGGAAATTCCTTTGTATACCATCAAAAATATGTGGAAATAGAAATAAATGTCTAGTTGGGAAACATGACTTATCTGAAGTCTTTAGTGATTACAAGGCACTAAATAAATGCTGTTCTTATGGAATTTTGTATCTCTAAGCAGAACCCTCTCCTCTTTGACAAATAAGGTGACGACTTACCTGAATTAACTGTTTTGGCATCTAGGCCAGAATGCAGGTGTCTGAGTCATAATTTATAAGAAGCATCAGGCAAGAAAAATGACCCCTCAAATGCCCTAGTACATTAATGCTATTATGCCTGCCAAAGCAGATTATATGTAATATGCACAAGAGCTTTATTTGTACTGCTTTAAGAGAAAACTGATCCTGGAGGTCAAACCAGGAAAAGCAGAAAAGGAAGCTTCCCCTTTCTCACTGCATTGTTTCCTACTCACTCTAAGCATCATTCTCATTTGTTTTTAATGTCAGCTTAATACCAAAAAAAGTGGCAGTGTGAATACCAGTGTCAATAACAGATAAAATATGATGTCGTAGTGAAAGTGTTAGTTGCTCAATTGTTTCCAACTCTGCCCATGAACTGTAGCCCACCAGGCTCCTCCATCCATGGAATTCTCCAGGTAAGGATACTAGAGTGGATAGCCATTTCCTTCTCCAGGGAATTGTTCCAACCCAGGGATCAAACCTGGGTCTCCTGCATTGAAGGCAGATTTTTTACCATCTGAGCCACCAGGTAAGAGAACAGTTTTCAAAAGGCTACTTTCTGAACCCTTTTTCTACTTTTAAAAAGGAATTTCAAAATCAAGGGCAGTTTTTAAACTAATTTTTATTGGAGTATAATTGTTTTACAATGTTACGCTAGTTCAAGGGCCTATAAAGCATGAGATAAGGTTGTTTTGAGAGATGCCAATAACACATAACCAGTATTTATTATGCACCCAAGGGCTACAGAGCATTACTATTCCTTGAAAGAACAGTTATAAGAATCCTGTGAGGGGGACTTATGAGTCACATACTATGCAAGGAGCTGGAAGTATGAATGGAGCTATTTGGGGAAATTTTTTTGAGAATTGCCTGGAAATGGACTTTAAATAAAGGAAGTAAGTAATATGGAAGAGAGGAAAACATATCATAATGTCACCTCCTACGTACTCTCTCAGACCCTTACACAAATAATGGCAGATCCTAACAACATGCATTGCCCCCAAGGTACAGAAAAAAATGCTTGAAGCTCAGAGATAACTCTCCAGAGCCATGCAGCTCATCAGGGGCAGGAGCAGGGTGCAAATCAGACTCTTACTCTAAAGTCCATATCCCCTACACTACTATGCTATGTAGCTCCAGGGAGTAAAACATTTATGCCTTTAGTAGTCAAGGAATCTTTTAGGAAATAAAGTACTACATTGACACCCCTTCCTTTTTAGTGTGAAGGAGGGAAGAAGGAATGATCTGCCATGTATGTAGACAGGAACTTATATCTACAGTTGCTTGTAGTAGACAAGGAACTTATATCTTGTTGAGATCATCATTTACAATAATGTGTAGTAAATATAGGGATGGAAGAAGCTTCCTATAATAGCAAATAACAACAACATCAGCAACAACAAAACTTGATCTGAACAGGGGATTTTGGAAGGGTGTCCCTGAAGATATCATACTTTAGCTGAAGAATGATTAGGAGGAGATTCAGCAGAAGATGGGTGGTTAGGATGCATTCCAGATACGTGGTGGGGACAGTGCGTGCAAAGATTCTGTGATGAGAAGGAGCAAAGTTTATTCTGAAGGAACTGAAATAAGGTATGCATACTTGGAGCACAAGAGCAAGGGAAGAGAGTAAGGGAAAACGAAGCTGGACAGCTAAGCAGAGAACAGGCCATGGACGACTATTTTGGCCATGCTAATGATTTGTGTCTTCATCCCAAAAGCAAAGCCAGGAAAGATTTTTAATTGGGTGGAAACAGAAATATGTGTTCACCCTATGATAAGATTAGCAAAGACTATGCTCCTACATAATGCAGATACTATGGTAACTGACAACATCCAAGATGGAGAAAAGAAAAAAGATGTCAGGGGTACCAAGGAAATGATGATGATGGGAAGACTTTGGTGATAGGTTGGGAAATAGGGAGGTGGAGAATAATACCATTAGCTAAAACTTACTGAATATTTACTATTTGCGAGATGTGGTGGTAAATAAACTTTTTCATGGATTATCTCATTTTTCATAGGAACTAAGCAGTAACATAGTATACGTTCAGCTTCCAGTGACAGAAATGCCAACTTAACATGTTCTTATGTTGTAGAATTAAAAGTCTGCAGGTAGGGTAGTTTTGATGAATTCATTCATCAGCTCTAATGTCATCTGGGACCCAGTTTCATTCTGTGAGTCAGTGAACATCATTGTCCTTTGGGTCAGTCAGTCAGTTCAGTCGCTCAGTGGTGTCCAACTCTTTGCGACCCCATGAATCGCAGCACGCCAGGCCTCCCTGTCCATTGCCAACTCCCAGAGTTCACTCAAACTCATGTCCATTGAGTCGGTGATGCCATCCAGCCATCTCATCCTCTGTCATCCCCTTCTCCTCCTGCCCCCAATCCCTCCCAGCATCAGGGTCTTTTCCAATGAGTCAGTTCTTCGCATGAGGTGGCCAAAGTATTGGGAGTTTCAGCTTCAGCATCAGTCCTTCCAATGAACACCCAGGACTGATCTCCTTTAGGATGGACTGGTTGGATCTCCTTGCAGTCCAAGGGACTCTTCAGAGTCTTCTCCAACACCATAGTTCAAAAGCATCAATTCTTTGGCACTCAGCTTTCTTTATAGTCCAACTCTCACATCTATACATGACTACTGGAAAAACCATAGCTTCGACAAGACAGAACTTTGTTGGAAAAGTAATATCTCTGCTTTTTAAAAAATTAATTAATTAATTTATTTTTTAAATTTATTTTAATTGGAGGCTAATTACTTTACAATATTGTGGTGGTTTTTGCCATACATTCACATGAATCAGCCATGGGTTCCCCATCGTGACCCTCCTACTCACCTCCTTCCCCATCCCATCCCTCAGTGTCATCTCAGTGCACCAGCCCTGAGCACTCTGTCTGATGCATTGAACCTGGACTGGTGATCTATTTCACATATGATAATATACATGTTTCAATGCTATTCTCTCAAATCATCCCACCCTCGCCTTCTCCCACAGAGTCCAAAAGTCTGTTCTTTACATCTGTGATTCCTTTGCTGTCTTGCAATAGGATCGTCGTTACCATCTTTCTAATCTTTAATATCTCTGCTTTTTAGTATGCTATCTAGATTGATCATAGCTTTTCTCCCAAAGAGCAAAGGTCTTTTCATTTCATGGCTGCAGTTATGGCCTTTGGGAAGGACTCATGATTGCAAACTAGCTGCATCTCCAGCCATCACTACATAACAAAGCTATGTCCAGAAGGAGAAATTTTCCATCCCTGTCTCCTTTCTGTTACCTTCCTTCCCCTTTAGTTAAGCATTTGTTGTAGATGGTGATTATTCTCTCATGGTTTCTTTTTGAAAATAAAAATAAATAACTAGATGTATTTGTTTCCTCTTTTTTAAAAACAAAACAAACAAAAAAAATAGCATGCTGTACACATTGTTCTACCCATAGATTTTTATTGCATTACAATATATCCTAAAGATAACTCATATGAAAAGGTCTTCATCTCTCCTTTTTATAGCTGCTTAGCACTAAATTTATGGCTATTCTGGAATTTATCCAACTAGTCCCTTTTTGATAGACATTTAGAGACATTCTAGCCTTTTGCTGTTACAAATAATGTTATACTGAGGGAACTGTTGATGCATATCATTTCCTATTTCTTTCTAGGTGTCTTCAAAATAGATTTCCAAAAGATGAATTGCTCTGTTAAAGGGTAAATACTTGTGTAATTTCAGCAGTAAACACCAAAATCCCCTTCTTAGTGTATGCTGTCCTTTTGCCTCCCCAATAGCAACACGTCAGAGTGTTCGGTTAATGTTGGCCTGGCTAGTGATGATTATTTTCAGACTTTGAATTTTTGAAAATCTAATAGATAAAAAGTAGAATCATATTATATTTCATTTCACATCTATCTTATTAGAAGCATGACTGAACATCGTTTAGTATGTTTAGGGATATTTGTTCTGTAAGCTGTCTAGTTTTATCATTTACTCATTTTCCTATTGGGTTGTTAGTCTTTTCTAAAATTTGAAAAAGCTTTTATGTATATTACAGACTGTGATCTTTATGATTTAATTTGCAAATATTTTACCTATTTGTCCCTTGACATTTTATTTTGCTGTTTACTGCTGTTTGTTAGGCAAAAGCTTTTACTCTTATGTACTCAAACATCAATTTTTTCTCAGAATTAGGGAAAGTATTTTCATTTTATCCTTTTTCCATACTTTTGTTCAGTTGTCTTCACTTGATAAAAACAAATCCATTATTTCCCTTCAAATCTTCATCGTATTCTAAATTTTCAAATGTACTTGGATCTGTAAACTTTCTATCCTATTCTATTGGTTTGTATCTCACTTCATATTCCAATGTATACTATTTTAATTGTAGAAAGATGATATTTAAAAAAAAATTTTTTGGATGTAGAACATTTTAAAGTCCTTAATTTGTTACAATAATGCCTCATAATGTTTTATGTTTTGGTCTTTCAGCCCTGAGGCATGTGGGGTCTTAGCTCCCCTACCAGGGATTGAATCCACACCCCCTGCATTGAAGGGTGAGGTCCTAACCACTGGACCACCAGGGAAATCCCCTCATATGATATTTTGATAAGTTGGCCACCCCATCCCCCTTCCCAACATTGATTTTTTTCAAGTTTTCTTGGAAATTTTGCTTGCTAATTTTCCAGATAACTTGTAGCTGACTTATCTGGCTCCAGGAAAAGATCAAATAGTACTTTCATTAGAACCTTATTGTATACATAAACCGACTTAGGAGAATTGACGTCTTTTTGATAGTCTTTCTCTCCAAGAACATAGTATGTCTTTCTATTTGTTCAAGTATACCTTTAAAAAAAATTTTTTTTTAATTGTTTTAGAGCAGTTTTAGGTTCACAGCAAAACTGAGAAGAAGATATAGAGGTTTCCCGTATATCTCTTGCCCTCAACTCCTGCATAACCTCCCCATTATCAACACCCTCTACCAGAGTGGAACATTTGTTAACAATTGATGAACCTGTTTTGACACATCATAGCCATCATAGTTTACATGATCGTTCACTCTTGGTATTGTACATTCTGTGTTTTAGATATAATGTCATGCATCCATCATTACAGTAGTATGTGGAGTAATTCACTGCCCTAAAAATCCTGTGTACCCCACCTACTCAATCCCTCTATCCCCAGCCCATGGCAACCACTAATCTCTTTACTGTTTCCATCATAGTTTTGCCTTTCCCAGAATGTCACGTAGTTGAATCACACAGAATGTAGCCTTTTCAGATTGGCTTCTATCACTTAGTAATTTATTAATATGTATTATTCCATTCTTTTCATAGCTCAATGGCTCATTTCTCTTTATTACTGAATAATATTCTATCACATGATATGCCAGAGTTCATCTGTTCACCTATTAAAGGTCATCTTGGTTGCTTCCAAGTTTTGACAATTGTGAATAAAGTTGCTATAAACATTTATGTAGAGGTTTGTGTGTGGATATGAATTTTCAGTTCCTTTGGATAAAAATTAAGGAGCATGGTTGCTGGATCACATGGTAAGAGCATATTTAGTTATGTGAGGAACTGTCAAATTATCTTCTTTAGTGGCTTCTATTTTGCATTTTGACCAGAAATGGATGAGAGTTCCTGTTGCTCCACACCATTGCCAGTATTTGCTGTTATCAGTGTGGCCATTCTTTGGATGTGTTATGGTATTTTATTGTTGTTTTAACTTGAATTTCTCTGATGATGTGTGGTTTGGAGCTTCTTTTCCTGTGCTTATTTGCCATCTGTATATCTTCCTTGTTGTGATGTCTGTTAAAGTCTTCAACCCATTTTTTAATCAGATTGTTTATTTTCTTATTGTTGAGTTTTAAGAATCCTTTGTATAGTTTGGATAACAGTCCTTCATCAAATATGTATTTTCCAGATATTTTCTCCCAGTCTGTGAATCTGTAACTTGTCTTCCCATTCTTTTGATAGTGTCTTCTTCAGAGTGCATATTTTTTATTTAATTAAGTCTACTTATTAATTATTTCTAAGAGACATGGGTTTGATCCCTGGGTTGCGAAGATCCCCTGGAGTAGGAAATGGCAACCCATTTCAGTATTCTTGCCTGGAAAATCCCATGGCTAAAGAAGCCTGGCAGGCTACAGTCATGGGGTCACAAAGAGTCAAACACGACTGAGCACACACACACACACACACACACACACACACACATCAATTATTTCTTCCAAGAACTGCGCCTTTAGTGTTGAATCTAAAAAGCCATTATCATACCCAAGGTTATCAAAGTTTTCTCCTGTATTATCTTCGAAGCATTTTATAGTTTTGCATTTTTCATTTAGGTATTTTATCTATTTGACTTAATTTTGTGAAAGTTGTAAGGTCTATGTCTAGATTCAGTTTTTTTCTTTTGCATTTGAATATTCAGGTTTTCCAGCACCACTTGCTGAATAAGCTGTCTTTGCTGTATTGTGTTCCCTTTGTTTCTTTACCAAAGATCAGTTGAAAGTTTTTATGGAGTTCTTCCTGGGCTGTCTCTTCTGTTCCACTGATCTAATTGTCTATTCTTTCACCAATATTGTACTGTCTTAATTTCTGTTTCTTTGTAGTAAGTCTTGGAGTCCAGCAGTTTCCATCTCCTAGCTTGGTTTTTCTCCTTCAATATTGTTTTGGTTATTCTGGAACTTTTGCCTCTCCATATAAACTTTAAAAATCACATACCAACTTACTGGGATTTTTATTGCTATTACATTGAATTTATAAATCAAGTTGGGAAAAACTGACATCTTGAAAATACTGAGTCTTCTTCTCTGTGAATATTTCCCCATTTACTTAGTTCATCTTTGATTTCTTAGGAGTTTTGTAGTTTTCTTAAGACAAATATTGTACATCTTTTGTTGGATTTATACCTAAGAATTTATCTTTGTGGGTACTAATATAAATTGTATTGTATTTTAGATGTCAAATTCCACTCTTTCATTCCTGGTATATAGGATGGTAATAGATCTTTTATATTAACCTGGATCCTGTAACCCTACTATAATTACTTAGTAGTTCTTAGGAGATTTGAAGTTGATTACTACAGATTTTCTATATACATGATCATGTAATCTGCATACAAAGGTGGTTTTGTTTCTTCCTTTCCAATCTAAGTGCCTTCTATATTTCTCTCTTGTCTTATTCCATTAGCTGGGACTTACAATAGTGTAATGTTGAAAAGGAGTGGTGAGAGGGATGATCCTTTCCTTGTCTTTGATCTTTGTAGAAAAGGTTTGTGTTTCTTACCATTAAGTATGATGCTAGTGTATCTATTTTGTAGGTATTTTTATCAAGTTGAGGAAATCCCCTTCTATTATCTTTTTTAAATGAAAGAAAAAGTATTACTAGAAATCTCTCAGAATATTTTTTATTCTATTTTGTTGGCCAGAATTGCATCACTTGCTCATTCCTAAAACATTCACTGGCAAGGAAATAAAATTACCAACATTGGCCCAAATAATCAAGATTTACCTTGGGGTCAAAATGAGACCCAGCTCACACGGTGTACACAACCAATTCATGCATAAACATTATATTTTATTAAGAAAGAAGCAGGGAGGGAGAGGATAGAGAATGACTATTGAATTGGCTTCCAGCAGCATTTGCCACAGTTTGCCTCATTGGCTACCCAAGATCCATCAACACCCATCACCCCACAAATGTATATACGTTTCAGAAATGGCATCTCTACCTAAAACACACCCGTTTCTTCTCCTGTGAAGAAAACTTAAAATCTTAACCAGTTATTTGTGCTGCTGGGTCACTGATGGGAAGATGTTCCCCTCCATTAGGTCTAGATATGACTACTCATTTTCAGGTATTTTAGGTATAGAAGATACGTTATTCAACTCCATCATAACAAGTTACTATGTCAAAGAAATAAATGTGTGACTACAATTAAAACTATTTTTAAGAAAAGGAGGTAAATGAGAAATAACATATGCTGAAATATGGCATATATTCAGTTACATAGGAAAGGTGAGGACTCTCTGGTAGAAGTCAGTCATTCTGGTCACCTCTGGTTCACCTAAGGAAAGATCTTTCTTATCTATTGTCATTCAGAGTGACATCTGAGACATTTGTTGGGTAGAAAGTCCTTCCCTTGAGGTAATTGTTTTAGCACTATACTTCTTCTAAGTCTGAGTTGTAAAGCCCCTAAATCACTGTAGATTTTGTTACAGATTATTTTTAGCCAAGCATGTGGTAAATTTAACAATCTAGTGCTCAGCAATAAAAATTATTAGGTTTCCATTCTGATTTTTCCCCCCAGACAACTCCATTGTAAAACCAGAGCCAACAATCTCCTTGTACATAACCCTTAAGAATATGTCTTCTGGTCACTGGCCCATTTCCTCTGCTAAACCTAGAGCTTTGATTTTAATGTTAAAATATGAAATAGCATCTTTAGTCATATGGGAACACACCTCCTTTAAGCTTATTTTGGTCATCTACGTTTTCCCCTTTGTAAAGCACTTTGAAGAGATAATGCTTGGAAGATGCTGGGCCCACTGTTTTCTTAGGTGTATTTCCTACCTCCCTCTCTGCATTTAAGAATGAGAATTCCATTATTCAAGCACTGCAAGGCTTTAAATTATAGAAATCTTGGTTGATTTTAGTTTCAGCTATTGGCACAGAGAGTGTCTCTTAGCAAGTTTGACTCTTAAAATACTATACTGAATGCTGTGAGGCTGTTGCTAACACATATGTATAGGTTGAATTTTCCTTATGTTAATATCAGCCTTGTTAGTAAGTAAGTTAGTAAAATTGTCTTCAATTTTAACAATTGAATAACACAACGATTAAATCAAACATTTTGACATTGAATGAGAAAGCTTCTCAACTTCCAATCTAGAAATAATGGAATTCTCAGTACCCTCTATCTCCTTTCTTCCTTCAATCAAATTCTCATTTTTAGGGTCTGTTATTTATAATGCACCATTCCTGATTATTACTGTACCAAGAACATAGCCAGTAGTTAATGTTCTTAACACTTTAGAAAAGTGTGAGTTGTAGTTGTTAGATAGGCAATAATTGTGTCAGATAAGTCTCCATTCTACTAATTTTTAGGTTAAGCAAACTAAAATTCAAATTTAATTTATTTGTCCAAAGTAACAGAACCCATGTGTGGTTGACCTGTGAAATAGACATGTGATTCCAGAGCTCACATTCTTATCATCATGTTATATTGCCTCTTTACTTTCTGGTTTATGAGACTGGACTGATGGAGTTTAGATGCTGAATATACAGATAGACAATGGTTAGACCATATATAGGGCTTCCCTCATAGCTAAGTCGGTAAAGAATCTGCCTGCAATGCAAGAGACCTGGGTTTAATCCCTGGGTCTGGAAGAGCCTCTGGAGAAGGAAATGGCAATACAGTCCAATATCCTGGCTTGGAAAATCCCATGGACAGAGGAGCCTGGCAGGCTACAGTTCATGGGGTCGCAAGAGTCAGATACGACATAGCGTCTAAACCACCAGACCACATATAAAATAGAACTCTGACCCATAATCAGCAGCAGCCAGCCCAGGAAGTGAACCTACTCTTTATAGTTTCTCCAACTGGAGGAAGCTAAATATATTCCCTCTAACCAGTCACATAGAAAGCCTACTTCTAATTATCTCACCTCCAGCTTCCCCAAGCCAACACCCTCTAATCAGGGCATATCTGGAGCCTTTTTTTCTTGACTGTAAAGCATTTTCATTCCTCCGCCTGCCTTTGAGTCTTTGCCAAACACCAGTGATGGTGGCTGACTCCCTTCTTGGTGAATAAATAGTCTTTGCTTGCTCTCATTTGGGTCATCTTTTTGTTTATTTCCACAGAGTTATCATTCAATGAGAGAGAAAATGCTAAAATGAGAGAAAATCAATCTTGGATAGGATGTGTTTGATGTCTTTGATGTATCAAAATACACATGTCAAGTAGGCACAGTAGATGTATTGGTCTAAAGTGCCTAAGCTGTGAAGGGTGTGTAAAGTTACCTAGAGAAATGTAGAAAATGAGACGATATGGGGTATTAGATATGATCCTGAATGAACTCCTCAATATAATGGCTGGAAAAAGTCATATAATCCTGTAGAAGAGTATGAAAGGATAATAAGGGGATGGGAGAAAGACAAGGATTGTGGGACTATAGATGTCAAGGGAAGAGAACTTTCCAAAGGAAGTGATTGACAACATCTAATAATGATGAGAGTTGAGTGGGTTCAGCACAATGGAGGTCCGTGGTGCTTCCAGAAGAAATGCTACTATCAAGCATTGGATTCCAGAATTGTGGGGCTTGACTAGAAAGAGTGATGAGGAAAGAAAGACTAAACGTTTATAGAGCTTTCACAAATTTGGCTGTGAAGAAGGGGGATGAAAATGTGGCGGGAGCTGAGGTAGAATGTGAGCATCAGAGAGGGTTACTTGAAGATACCTAAGATTTGTGTATGTTTAGATGTTGACAAGAAGGGTCTGTTTGAAAGGGGTTGATTGATTATATGGGAGAAGAAAATGAATAATCCTCTGTCCGATTCCTGAGGAGACTAGAGAGAGATCTAAAGCTTAGGTGACAGAAAGAACAACTCCTTTAATTTAATAGAAGAAGTCAGGGGCTGTTGACTAGGTCAATGGGTTTGTCATTTTCAAGTGGGTTCCTCTGGAAACTTTGATTTTCTGAATAGTATATAGTGATATAAGAAATGTTTCAAATAGTCACTGTAGAAACTAGGAGAGTTTACCAGGGAAATGATGGAAAGAGTGCTAGGCATAGTTGAAGGCCCATTTGAGGTTTATAATCTTGAATTTATTGTCACATCAGTAAATTGATCCAAGAATGTGAGGTTGTGCTTTATCACTGACTTGGAGAAATAATTACCTGAAAGATTCCATACTGGACTGAGAGGTAGAAGAGAATATGTGTGATGGATGAGATGAAATTAGCCTGGAGGTGGATATAACCCAGAACTGAGGATTGGTGAGATTTAGAGGGTGAAATAGCCCTACTCTTCCAAGGTTTCAGGAAGAACAAGAAGCTTTGCAAGGTTCGCTTGAGTCACAGCAGCATATCATGGCACCTTAGCATATGTCCTTTTGGGACTGTTTTATAAATCTCCTAATACTTTTAGTACTCTGTTGAATAGAGTCCAATTTGTTTGGGGATAATAAAGATAGCATTTTCTAAGATTAAGATGCTTCTATGCCTTTCTCTTATTTTTTGAAACTTGCATTAAGTGTTTTAGCAGCACAATCTAATGGAATAGGGGAAAAGATGCTATTATCCTCACATAATAATAATTATTAGCATTAATTTAATACTTACAGTGAGCTGGACAGTGTATCAAATATTTGCCTACATTTCCTCACTCCATCCTCCCAACAACCATATTATTTAGGTAGTGCTCCTTTCTCTATCTTACAGTCAAGGAAACTAAGATTTACAGAGTCTAGGTGACTTGCTGGAGGTACCCCTGCTGAGAAATGATGGAGTCAGAACTAGAATCCAGGACCTTCTCAGGCAAAATTGTGATGTCAGTGAAAGTGATCTTCCGGAATTTCCTGATTCTCTGGCAACTGTCTCCCCTTAAGTTTTACTTTCTCAGACCTTTCCTGACACTCCCACCTCTCCAGAATGACACAGCTTCTCTCTTTTTCAACTAAAACAATATAACAACCCTTGCTAATGGGTTAATCATGTACTCCCAGTCATTGTATTCATTATTTATTAGGAAACTTTCTGGAGACACTGGCCTAAATCAAAGAGATAGCTCTAATGGTGCTTCTACTCTCCTATTTTCAAGCCATTCTGTGCTGTAAAACTGCAGAAGAGGTGTCAGTAATATTTTCATTTCCCAGGGCCCTAAAATCAAAACTTGAAGCTCTGGATCAAATCACACCATTATCTTTCTCAGTAGAAGCAAGCAGGTCTGTGGGGATGGGAGAGCAGAGAAGTGACACAGATTGTAGGTTCATCAAAGCTGATGCTAATTAGGAAGCAACTGCTTTGATGTAACTCTCAAGCTTCCAGTCACCCCAAAAAAGAGGCATCTTGTGTGTGGGTGCTTGTGTGTGTGCACTCACTTATGTGTGTCCATTGAAATTGCTTTAGATTTATTTTTATGTGTTTTTTAAAATTTCAGCTTTGTTGAGGTATGATTGACAAATATAGTTGTAACATATTTCAAGTGTACATTGTGATAATTTGATGTATGTAGGCATTTTGCAAAGATTTCCACCCCCAATCCATTTAATTTATTAACACATCCATTCCATCACCTCACATATTTATCTCTTCAGTTTGTGTGTGTGTGTGTGTGTTTTGCTGAGATAGATTTCTTAAAACAAATGAATATTATCCATGTCCTGAGTCCTGAAACCTAAGTGAGGGTGGAAAGGCCAGAGCAGTGTGCCTCTCTCTGGTGTAGCATCTAGATTAGAAGTTTGGATAAAGACAGCACAAAGTCCCCAAAGACTGGGTTCCCACGCTTTAAAAAATTGTTCATTTTATTTTTTATTGCTTTTGCCTTTTGCCCTTCTTTAGAGAGAAGCTCAGGGTCAGGCAGTTGAAGGGGGTGTGTGTGGGCAGGGATCAGAATGCTAACGAATGAATAAACTGGGGGTGGGAAGTAAAGGAGCTGGAAACAGGATGAGTGAATGTAGAGAGATGAGCCAATCAGTTAACTTGGACAGAGACTGCAGCAAAATAAAAACAGGAAGCAGATGCCTTAGAACCCCAGGGAGCAGCCGACAGAAGTGAGCAGAGGGAGAAAGAAAAATGAACACCTACACACAGCCAGCATTGATTAGCTTCCTACATCAGGAAAATGAAGGAAAACCACTTTAAAACCACTTGAGAAAAGCAAAGGGAAAATATGAAAACCTACCCAGACTGCCCCCTTCATATATCTTCCTTCCTTCTAACTCTGATTTCTCTCGCAACCACTCCCTCTGGTCTTATTATCCTGGGTTATCACTCAAATCTTTCTTTCTGCCCTCCAAAGATGTCCAGAAATCCCAGTTCCTCCATAAAGCCTTTCCTAGCTATATGAAAAGAGGTCACACTGACTTCTCCCTCCAGCAGACTGTCAGAGCACACTGCGAGCCTGGTTTAAGAAGATTATCCTCACTGTAAATATTTAATGACAGGTATTCTCACTACTGCATTAGTGCTTGGCTCAGGGTGCTGTATGTGTGTACATGAGCATGTGCTATGGATTGAATTGCCTGCCTTGCCAGTTCAGATGTTGAAACTGTAGCCCCCAATGTAACTGTATTAGAGATAGGGTCCTTAGGAGGTAGTTGTGGTTGAATGAGATCATGCGGGTGGGGTCATAATCTGATAGGATTTGGGCCTTATTAGCAGAGGAAGAGAGATATCCCATCTTCTGCCCAACCAATTCCCCACCCCTATTCCCCTGCCACCCTGTGAAGACAAGGCAAGAAGGAGACTGTCTACAAGCCAGGAAAAGAGCCCTCACTAGAACCTGAACCCCGCCTGAACCTTGATCTTGGACTTTTTATTCTGCAGAACTGGGGGGGGGGGAAGTTCTGTTGTTTATACCACCCAATCTGTTGTACTTTTTTATGGCAGCCCAAGCAGTCTGCGGGCTTCCCAAGTGGTACTAGAGGTAAAGAATCTGCCTGTCAATGCAGGAGACATAAGAGATGCAGATGCAATCCCTGGGTCAGGAAGATCCCCTGGAGGAGGAAATGGCAACCCACTCCAGTATTCTTGCCTGAAAATGCCATGGACAGAGGAACCTGGTGGGCTACAGTCCATGGGATTGCCAAGAGTTGGACTCAACTAAGCACACACACCTAAGCAGTCTATGGCTGGGGGTGGTGGCAGTTGTGAAGAGTGTTGATTGAATTTAGGTCATCCGTTGTCAGAATACAAGCATCAATTTTTCGGTGCTCAGCTTTCTTCACAGTCCAACTCTCCCATCCATACATGACCATTGGAAAAACCAGAGCCTTGACCAGATGGACCATTGTTGTCAAAGTAATGTCTCTGCTTTTTAATATGCGATCTAGGTTGGATATAACTTTCCTTCCAAGGAGTAAGCGTCTTTTAATTTCTTGGCTGCAGTCACCATCTGCAGTGATTTTGGAGGCCAAAAAAATAAAGTCTGAATACCAGTAAATTCTGCTTTATCTTTTAATACAGAAGTGACAAATGTCTTCTCCCTATTTTTCTTTAAGCACCCATTTGGCTCCCCTGTTTACTTCCCCTCTGCCTCCCCAAACTTCTGTTTACCTGAAACCAGGGGCCCAGAGATAACAGTACAGGTGTTCTTCACTACATCACACTTGGCTTTATTACACTTTAGTAATCTTTGATATTATTACTATGACTCACTGAAAGCTCAGATGATGGCTAGTGGTTTTTGGCAATAAAGCATTTTTAATTAAGGTATGTATAGTATTTTTGTAGACATAGTGCTATTACACACTTAGTAAACTGCAATATAGCATAACATAACTTTTATATTCACTTTAAAACTAAAAAAAAAACTCATGTGATTTGCTTTATTGCAATATTCCCTTCATTGCTATGGTCTGGAACCAAACCCAGAATATCTACAAAGTATGCCTGTACTGGAAGTTCTGAATTATACAGGACAAGGTTGGAGTAAAGTTACCTAATAACCCAAAGAATTCACAGGCTTTGACAATTAGGTGTGGTTCTTTCGCACTGTACAGCATTTCTATTAAAGCTGTAGCCAGTTGTATATATTTTTAGTTGGAGAACTCAACTCAGATAAATTATTTCAAATGAGGGCACTGGCAGTTATCAAGTAGGTATTATATGGCAGCTTAGCTGAAAAAGTGCTTTTCCTACTACCTCAACCAACATGCTGAAAAACTGCCTGGAACAAGCCTGGAAGTAATTGGATGATGTTAAAAGCAGAGTGGAGGAACAATACTTCATTCTTCTCCCTGGGCCAGCACACCCACATGGTAATTTACATCAAGGAATCCTTCCCTCTAACTCAGAAAGAGGATGGTCCCTTTGGGGCTCTCCTGATGTGAGGAATAAATGTGCCCCTGCAAAATCACCCTTTTAAATAATTAGATGCTCCAGTCTAACAACAAGGACCTCAGAAAAGAATATTAGCAAGGTTAGCAAGAAGCATGTTTGCCCTCTGTAATTTAGAGCCAGCTTGGAATGTAAAGTGGCAGTGGTCATTTTAGCAGAAAGCCTAGTTCTGGTTCTGTCCCCATTACAAGGGTCTAGGGGAGGAGGACTATTAAGACACTCCATTTTCTTGCAATCTTTTTTTCTACATTATGCATCAGCATCACAAAAGCCTTTCTTGTACCGGATTCTGTCTTACATGCATCTCTGAACAATGCTGAGTCTTAATTCTGGCAGGGTCCTGGCCAGTTAGGGGGAAAGGAAGAGAGCCCAGGCTCAACATCCTTCCTCCCACTTCCATCCCTACGCAAATCCTGCAACCCCCATGAAAACCACAAGGAGTCCTAAGGTCAGGAATTTGTACCTGGAACACTTTCCTCCCCCAGGACCACAGATCCTCCTAACTCGTATCCTGGTGTCCTGTCCTCCCCATAGCACTGCAGCTTGGCTGGGATTAAAACCCTTGAGGTCCTAAACCCTAAAATTATTATAAAACCACTTCTTCTATGTAAATCAAAAGTGTAAACAAGTCTAACTGTAATAGCCATACATCTTGTCATCTAGATCCAGACACTTGTGAGAGTGAAAAGAGGAGCTACTGACAAATATCAGGACAGCAGACACAAGAGATACAAGTCAGGAATGTCCTGAGCAAATAGGGATGTATGATTACCCAACTCAGAATCATAAAGAGGTGTCAAACAGTTTTTTTCCCATGATGACTAATTTGATTGGGATCAGATTCTTACCCCCAAAATTCATTCTCTACTATAAATATCATTTACTTTTTCTTTTTTGAAAGAATTGATACTTGGTCTGCTTATTGTTAAATTCAGTGATTCTCAAATGTAGTCCCTGGACCAGTATCATGAGAATCATTTGGGAGTCTGTAAGAAATACAGACTCTCAGGCCTACCTGATACCCATTGAAGGTGGGGCCCAGCAGCTTATATTTTAACAAGCTTTCCAGGTAATTCTGAGCCATGCTGAAGTTTGAGAAACATTGGGATAATCAGTACAGCTCTGAAGATAGCTTGTTAGGGAAGTTCATGAGAAATTTGATTGGAGTGGTTTCGCTTTCAGTGGAAAAGAAAAGTGCCTGGATGGACCTAACCAGCATCTGCAGATAATTTATAAGCCTACTTGTCTTTCAAAGTCTTCATCTGTCGACTGGTTGTCTGATTCTGAAGAAGACAGCAGCTGCACAGGCCCTATCTAGGGCTTGGTAAAATGCTTTAGTTCCTTAGAGCTGGATCTCAATATAAAGCATGCAAATATATTGTTTGACTTTCATATCATTGTGTTTCCAGCACACTTTCAGAAACTTGCTATGTGTAATAGTAAAGGAATATCTGAACTTCCTAGCTGTGTGACATTGGTCAAGCAAGTTCTGCATCTTTCATATATGAGTCACAGTAGATTGGGTGATGCTGTGCTAGCTAACAACCCCCAAATCTCAGTGACTCAACATGACAGAGGCCGACTTCTTGCTCATACTTTATGTTTACCATCGTTTGGAGGGGTGGGGAGGTCCTGCTCATTGGAGTAATCCAAGGACTACAAGTCACCAGCCATAAACATTGCTAATCTCCATGCAGAGGTGAAAGAGTTCTGGAGCGTCTCACATCAGCAATTAAATGCTCTTACCTGGAAGTGACACATTGCACTTTGGCTCACAGCTTATTGTCAAAAACTAGTTATATGGCACAACCCTGGGACATCATGTATTAAACAAAAGGCAGAAGAAATAAGTTACGTGATGTGAGAACAGGATGAGTGTGATGCAGAAAGAAAACATACAGCAGATGAGGATGTGGTGAGCTAGGTGGAGGAGAAAGGAAAGAAGTTTGTAAATTTAGACAGGGTGGTGGGGGAAGACCTTGAGGAGAAGGTGACTTTCTAGCAAAGACTTAAAAGAGATAAAGGAGTCAGCCATGCAGATACCAGGGGAAGAACATTCTAGGTAAATGAACAGAAGGGACAGCTAATGCAAGTGCAAATGTACCTGGGCAGATTCAGAGCCAGCAATGAAGCTGCTTATGTAACAGAATGGAGTGGAGAGGGTGGTTGGGAGGTAGGAGGTGAGGCCAGAGAAAGAAAGGTGCCTCCGTCTTCCTCAGGACTTTGACTTTTACTCTGACTGCAACGGTGCTAACCTATTATAGGCATTTGGGAAGAGGACTGACATGATCTGACTCACTTTTAAAATTGATGTTCTGGTTGCCTTGTTGAAAATAGACTATATGAGGGCAAAGTTAGAAGGAAGGACATGCATAGGAAGCTACTGTCATAATCTGGGCTTCTGATGATAGTTTGGTCCAGAGAAGTAACAGAAGGGTTAGAAGCAGAGATCAGACTCTAGATATGTTTAGTAGGTAGAGACAAGTGAGATTTCCTGACCAACTGGACATGAGACGTAAAAGGAAGAAAAGAAGAGTAAGGGACCCACCTTGAGGTTTTTTCTGAAGGAATTAGAAAAGTGTAGTAGCCATCAACGGACATGGGGAAGGCTGAGAGGGGAGGGTTGAAGTCCTAAACAGTCAGTAAATGTCAAAGTAAGAGAATTAGAAAATTCCACACATTAGCACAGGCTGGTTTCCTTGATTTCACCAATCCAGCCAGATATGAGAGACTGGGGCAATTTTTTTTTTGACAAAAAAACAATGATTTTACTGGTTATCATATGTTTTATAGAGATGCCTCAAAGTGTAGTAGGATGATTGGGTAAAAATTTAAAAACTAACAATACATCATATTCATCTTTGCATCATCATGAGTGGAAAATCCATGTTACATAAGCAAATGATAAATATTTGATAAGTGAGCAAATGAAATTACCACTCCCCTATTTCCCCAAGTCTGAGCAATGGAATGGCAAATGGAGAGTTGGGACATGAGATAAGAAAAACCAACTGAAAGATATGGGCTTAAAGAAACAGCCATGTGGCCCAAAGGGGACTTGGTAAAACCAGTGATGTATCACTGGTTTTAAGAAATACTACCCAACCTAACCTTAGAAGAAACAGCCATTTGGCCCAAAGGGGACTTGGTAAAATCAGTGATACATCACTGGTTTTAAGAAATACTACCCAACCTAACCTTAGAAGTAGCTGTGTTAGTTGAAATTCTTTTCTGCTTTAGCAAGGTGTTCCTTTAAGATGACTCATCTCAAGATATCCACCAATAACATTCAATCTTCCAATTTTCTTTCTTCCCTAGGGGAAAAAAGTCTTGTTTTAAAAAACTTGTTTCACTCTGGCATTTGAGGGAAAGGTATGAGAGTGGCATTTTGGAACAATTATCTTCATTTCCCTGGAATATGGGTAGCATCCAGCCTTGAAGTTTTATGTTGAGGACACTGGCAGGGAACCCAGTGAGCATGTAGCCAGGCAACAAACTTCCTCATATGAAACAGGGCTGTTGACACCAACACAAATGTGTTTCCACTCCATGCCATTTCTGTTTTATGAAGTAGTTTGAATCGTGCTGATGGTAAATTAACACTCAGCCAAATGCCTTACCCCACGACAAGAACAATATTTCCTTGTGGAGGCAGTGTTTCAGAAATATGATATAAGCCATGGCATTGGAAGTAACTTGAATTCTTAAAAGCATCTTTCTAGTGGATGCAGGAAATAAATAGGATTGTTGCTGGGAAAAGAGAAAGAACATAAGTCTAGGGAAGGGAGAAACCTATAAGGGGATTTTCTGAGCAACATCAACTGACTACAAAAGAGTAAAATACACCATGCTGACAGATAGTGGAATAGGCATGGGGCTGGTTTTTCTTATGCTTAGTGGGCTGAATTGCATTTGCTTTGGTCACTAGACATAAATATCCAAACAGGCAGCGACCCTGACAAGCATCCAATGCATTTTTCATTTCATCTGTGCACATTTGTTAAAGCTTCGCTCCAGATAGCTGAGGCTCATACACCGTTTTTTCTCTGACACACCGATAGGTTCTTTGTAATCACATTTCTTAAATATTTCTGATCTTCATTCTTAAAGTAATGCTGTGTCTTTCTCTCATTAAAAAAAAAAATCTCTGGAATTAAAGGAGAATCATATTATGGTAATTCACAAATAAGAAAATCGTGACTCAGAGAAATCATTCAGAGACTTGCTCACTGTTCATCTGTGGCTGCACCCAGGTTCATTCATTCTCAGGCAGGAATTTTTATTATTCATAACTATCATTTACAAAGGGCCCACTGGAATCCAGTAGAGTAATGTGTTATCTCATTTAATCCTCACAATAATTGAGTAAGATAAAGACTGTTATTTGTATCTTTTTACAGAATAAAATATTGAGGCATAGAAAGGTTGAGAGACTTGCCCAAAGCCACACAGATACTTGGATGAGAAGCTGGGCATTAAATGTAGGCAGTCTGGTTCTTGGATTCCATGTTTTTAACCACTGCACAGACTGGCTTTTTAAAAACGAAAGTACTTTTAAAGAAATGAGATTTTAGAATATGTTCCCAAATTGTAGCGTATATAACAGTCTCCAGGAACCCTCTGATTCAGAAGCTCTGAGCCTGTGGCCCATAAATCTTTTATGTTTAGATGCCTGTGGCTGAGCTCCATACTTTGAGAACACCTCTGCTGTCCAGATAACTGGTACCTGAGATAGGCTGGGATGCCTTTGAATCTCTTCACTTTAATGTGTACTTTGCACATTCTGGCTAGGGCCCTGGCATCATAAGTACTTTCACCAGTGTGTGGATATTGGTGAATCTAGTTGAGAAATTACTAGTTGTGTGACCTCCTGGAAGGAGAAGTTGAGCTTCCCAGTTTTGTGTTTTCTTTCATGGTAGACAAACCCTTCACTTCCTGAAGTTTAGCTCTGAGATAATACTGGTTCACTTTGCTCCTTCTTGACTAATACCTCACACTAAGTTGTTCTGTACCAGGAATGCAAGCATATCTGTGTTTGCCTTTCTCTTATTATCCAGGAAATCTCGCCATGGATGGTCTTCTCTACACTGGAAGGGGACTATTCTCACTAAGTAATTGCAATGAAAGTACATACTGGATACAATGAAATGAGAGGCCCCTTGGGTTCTGTCCCAGGCTGAGAATGGAGATCAGGCTTGGGAAAGGAGGGAGGGAAAGAAACACCAAAATGTGTTCCCTAGGCACTGTGCCTAATCATTTGAGGGTCTGTAATCTTCAAGGAACCTGTTGTCTACGTTCTTACAGATGAAGACTCTGGGGACAGAGAAGTTAGGTAACATGCCCAAGATTGTTCAACTTAAAGATTCTGACCTATCTGATCCCAAGAATCTGTTCCTTCCATGATATCATGCTGGGCAAGACAATGCAGGTGGCTAGCTGAAGTAAGCTCCTAGGTGATCCTAACATGCAGATTACATCTTTAACCTTTGAGCTGAACCTGAGAGGTTCCCCAGGCCTAAAAGCTTACATGATATTGATCTCTGTTGTTGTTCAGTCATGACTGACTCTTTGTGACCTCATGGACTGTAGCTCACCAGGCTCCTTCATCCATGGGATTTCCCAGGCAAGAATACTAGAGTGGATTACCATTTCCTTCTCCAGAGAATCTTCCTGACCCAGGGATCAAACCCACATCTCCTCCATTGGCAGGTGGATTCTTTATTACTGAACCACCAGCTATCTACTGCAACTAATTAGAGGATCTTCTTTAGAAACTGTGACCATTCAATGTTAGATAAGTGTACATATAACATTTCTTACTGATGTGAATAAAAATGCATTCTGGATTAAGGCCCTGGGTCATATCACATATGTGTTCCAAGGCATTTAGAGGTGTTCATAGCACTGTAGATGTTTAAAAGATTTTCCTTCTAGGTATTTCCTGGGAATGGCTGTGGTATAAGTAATAAGCTCTTTTTCCTTTAAAGAATCATTTATTTAACATTCATTTTTTACTCCTAAAACACATTTTGAAATCAAAATAGCATGATACTGTAAGATGACTCTTTTCAGCAACTCCTTTGCAGAAGTTATCTTTCACTTCTTGAAGAAATTAACAGTCTTTCATTCTCGTGGAATTGTGATCAACTTTGAATTTTTGTCTTTACGTACATTTCTTAATCTTTGTAAATTTCATGTTTCACCTGTTAAAAACAAACACACAAACAAAAAAAAATTTCTCATTTATATCTGGAAATTGTTACATCAATCAAAAAATGCATGTGAAAATGCTTGAGTAAATTAACACGCTGTACAAAGAGAAAGAATTTTCTAATTAAGTCATGATGACTGGATTAGCCTGCTGGTTTCTCTGGTTAGTAGGCAGTCAGTAATCTTTCTAAGTATCATTCCTTTTTATTACGTGCATGTGTACAGTTCACTTACTGTGTGCCAGGCATTTGGTGAGTAGTAACTCAGCTAACTTACCAAGAATGTTGTTCTTTTAAGCATGAACTGTTTTATAAAATTCTCTTGTCTGTTAGTGAGGAACTCTGTCACAACTTTGAAATTGATCAGTTTTAGGCTTTGCAGTTTATAGAACTTTACCTTAAATTTTGTTTTCAGTGACGTTTTTGTTACAGTTGGTAGTATTTCTTCAGTGTCTTTAGTCTGAATTTTTTTTCCCCAATGGGAGATAATTATGACCCAGTGGTGTGCTGCAAATACAACGAGTTGGAAGAAGGGATTAAGACCCTAATTTATATCATTGGCCAATTCCTCTGATGTAGCCATGGCTGTTTCAGTGTCACAGGGTAGAATTGGGAAGAAATGCTAACAAGCATCTCCTGTGAGTGTGGTCTTTTTCTTAATTTAAAGATGCCATAAATTTGAGTTTAGTGAGAATGACCTAAATTCATAGGTAAGGTTTAAAAGAAAGTGTCTTATGAAGTGGAGGGTATTAGTTGCCTAATAGTGTCTACCTTCTCATGTAGGTATAGTTGATAAGGTTTGAAATCTTATATAAACAGAAACCAATAGGAGGACTGCCTAAGAATGAGTCATGTTTACTAGAAATTAAATGTTTTTGCAAATGAATGAGACCTCCCTTACTTTGGCCAACTTGGCTAGAGTAAGCAGAGTAAGCATTGTCCTTGTCAGTATGATAAGAAGACTAAGGAAGAAAGGTCTTTGCTAATATTAACCACCCACAAACTGTCACTGATGTGATAAAGTCAGTTCTTTGAATTAAGAAATAGTTGTACATAGCAAGATGTAAAGTGGACTAGGCTATGATTCAATAGGCTCACATTCCGGGGTTGCTTTCTATGTCACTTAAAATGTCATTGAGGCCTCAATTATTTAATCTTTAATGTTGGAAATAATAATTATTGAAAGCATAAATACCACAGTATTTTAAAAGCCAAAGGTATTACAGACACACAACACATACACACACATATACATGAATGATGAGGCATCTTCATTTCAGTTCAGCCACTCAGTTGTGTCCGACTCTTTGCGACCCCATGAATCGCAGCACGCCAGGCCTCCCTGTCCATCACCAACTCCCGGAGTTTATTCACACTCATGTCCATCAAGTCGGTGATGCCATCCAGCCATCTCATCCTCTGTCGGCCCCTTCTCCTCCTGCCCCCAATCCCTCCCAGCATCAGGGTCTGACTTTTAAAGTGAGAATATGAGAAGGCAGATCATGTGTAGCCTCAATTCATGTTCCCAATCCCTTAAATATCATAGCTTCCATAGAAAATATTAATAATGATGGGTAACAGTGGGCCCCCCCTGAATAATGCTTACCAGTTGAAACTTTTCAACCATTATAAGCCAGATACCACCTGGTACTTGTTTTCCTCTTGGGATATAGAAAATACGTCTGCATTGATTCAAATCCAAAGCCCTCTTCAAGAACCTAAAAAAATTCCTAAAGCACTTTTTAAGTAACAGTTTTGTTGAGATATTATTCATATACCAAAAAGGTCATTTTTTTTTTTTTTTGCCACATCCTGAAGCATACAGGATCTTGGTTCCCCAATAGGGGATCAAACCCATGCCCCCTGCAGTGGAAGCAAGGCATCCTAACCAATAGCCCACCAGGGAAGTCCTAATTCACCTTTTGAAAGTGTGCAGTTAAATAGATTTTAGTATTCACAGAGTTATACATCCATCACCACTGTTTAAATCCAGTATACTTTTTCGTCATTCAAAAGAAGCCCTGTCCCAGTTAGCTAGTTACCATTTCCCCTCATCCTATCCTGGCAAACACTAACCTACTTTCTGTCTCTATAGATTTGCCTATTCTGAACATTTCATATAAGTGGAATTATATGTGGCCTTTTATGTCTGGTCTTTTCACTTTACAGAAGTGTTTTCAAAATTCATTCATATCGTAGCATGTATCAGGCCTTCATTCTTTTATGGCAAAATAATGTTCTATTCTATGGTATACCACATCAGCTTATGGGCGTTTGGACTGTTTCCATTTTCTATAATGAACAATACTGGTATGAACATCTATGTGCAAGCTTCTATATAAACAAACATTTTCAATTCTCGGGCATATTCCTAGGAAAGGAATTGTTGGTTCATGTGATAACTCTATTTAGCATTTTGAGGAAATGCCTCCAAAGCAGCTGCACTATTTTACATTCCCACCAACAGTGTATGTGGATTCCAGTTTTTCCACATCATTGCCATCAGTTGTTATTGTCTGCCTTCTTCATTACAGCCATCCTAGGGGATGTGAAGTGGTATCTTATTACAGTTTTGATTGGTATTTCTCTACTGACTAATGATGTTGAGCCTCTTTTCATGTATTTATTGGCCATTTGTAAATCTTCTTTGGAGAAGTATCTATTCAAGTCCATTTACCATTTTTAATTATATCATTTGTCTTTTTATTGAGTTGAAAAGTTTCTTTATACATTGTGGATACAAGTTTCTTATCAGATATATGATTTGCAGATATTTACTATCATTCTGTGGGTATCTTTTCACTGTGTTGATGGTATGCTTTGGTACACAAAAGTTTTTAAATTTGATGAAGTCCAAACTTACAAATTGTTCTTTTGTTACTTGTGCTTTAGTTATCTAAATATCTGAAATAGATACCTAAGAAAGCATTGCTTAATCCAGGGTCACAAAGATTTACTTCTCTGTTTTCCTCTAAGTATTTTATAGTGTTCACTCCCGAGTCTTAGGTCCATTTTGAGTTAGCTGAGTTAATTTTTCCTTGTGTTGTGGCATTGATCCTTCTATGGTACCTCTACCCTCAGGATCCTAATTCTCTAAATAATGTCTCTGTTCTCACACTGACACACAGGAAAGCCAGGTTCTTCTTTGATTTCTACACACACACTCACCCCCCGCCACACACAACCCTAAACTCCTCTTCTATAAAACATACCTGGGATAGTAGCCTTCACAGAAATTTTAGTAGTCACATTATATATCAAACAAACAACCTAAAATCGTGTTTTCGTAGTCAAAGTTCTTTTGGCTAAGGGATATTTCAGTTATTTGTTCCCAATATAATGCAGTTTCTTTTTCCTCTCTTGAGTTCTTCTCTCTCTCCCCTGCACTTCTTTCCAGGCTCTCTTGAGGACCAAAATACAAATGTCTCTAATTTTCTCATGAAATACCACTTAACTTTTTCATTTCCTTACTTGAGTTCCTCATGGTTTCTCACATTCTTTTCTGCAAGAATGTATTCCCTTCTCCCTGAAAAAAAAAAAAAAAAAATTCTCCCTTAATAGGAATTCTGGTACCATTGTCCATGTCATTATTCTAGGCAAGTCTTGGTAGAGTAACGAATGGAGAGTGATCCTAGCAGTGAGTAGAGAGCCCACACACCTGAATCGCCAAACATAAGAATCACAAAGTGAACAAAGACACAAAAAGAGGAGATGAAAAACACCTATGATGATGAGCTTCAGCTATTCCAACACGTTGACAACAGTTGAAGTAGAAGGATCGTATAGGTCAACTCAATATGGTGGGCGTTAGGGGTTGTAGGGAGATGAATCAGTGAAAAGGGGAAGGAAAACTACTTCTAATACAAAAAAACTATGGTGTTTTGATTTATAGAGATCCACAATCATTTGGAGCAGATATGTTTTATAATTTTATATTTTTCAGAGTTTTAGAGGAGTATTACAGTAGATGTGCATTACATTATATAATACCCTGGTAGGGTCTGAGGCAGCACTGCATAAGCAAACACAGTATCAAAAGTATATAAGACTAAGGGGGAAGAAAATTCTAAATATTAGTTGCTTTATATTGATTGTTTAGGTCTGGTTTTGTTGTCAGATGAGTTAAGAAAAACTCTCTATTTTGGCTTTTGCTTTTGAAAATTCTGAATGTCATATTATGGAAATATGAGATGTAGAGATGATAAACCACTCTTCAAATGTTCTCTTTTCCTGAGACTACTCAGTGAGGCTAGTGACAATGAGGATGAAGTTGAGGATGCTTTCCAAGCGCCAATCTTCTTTCTAGCTGGAGCATCTTTTGCCAGTGATTTGTCAGACAGTTCAACTTTGCTGCTTAAATACACTCACTTCAGCCTCATTTCCTCTCAGCTTTCTTTCTAACTTCAGTCTTACTTCAGTGAATATGGTTGGAACACAAGATGATGAGCAAATGTTGTCCAAGATAATAATGTGAGCTCAAAAAAGAGAAAGAGATCACTACAGAGGGGAGAGTAGCAGCAAAGAAGTAGACAAAAGTAGTATTAGGAAATTGCTACCCACTCCTGAAGGGAGAAAGCCCTATCCGCTGTACTGAAGCTCTCTTTGGAAAACCTTGAATAGTAATAAATGAGAATAGGCATCTACAATCAGTGACTGGCAGCATTTATAGACTTAATGGAGGAATCCATCTTAATTTGCCTTTTGCTTAAAGGGATTCTGATGCAGCTTTGACGATGAAAAATGTCCAGGATTTGGATTCAATATACTGGGTCTTACCCAACTTCTTGAATGTGACCCTAACCAACATCATTTATTTTCATTAGTGAAGATTACCATTTTGTATGAGTGACTGTGGCTGGAACATTTTACATAAATTAGCCCTAATATTCATAACAGCCTTAATGAAAAAATACAGGTCTTCTTAACATCTCCATATAATTGATAAGGAAATTGAGATTTGGAGAATTTACCTAACTTACCCAAGTTATACAGTGAGTGATCTATTCCTTTGAAATTAGACACAGCTCTGTCTGATGCTAGAGCTTATATTCTTTCTATTATTTATGATGCCTCTTTGATTGATACCCACATATAGCACTAATTTTTACTGTACAGTGTAAAGACCTTCAGACCTAGTTTCAAATTAAGCTTATTATATACTAGCTATTCAAGCTTGGAATAATAACAGTAGTGGTAATAGTTACCATTGCTAGGTTTTGAGCACTGTTTTAAGAAACTTTATATAGATACAGCTATAGGTAGATACAAAGGGGATAAAGACACCAACTCGGTTTCCATGGAGTTCACATGACATAAAGTGGATTAGTAGTTTCCACAGTGCATTGTAGGAACTACTAGACTCTTGAACTATCTGAAGAGAAGAGGTTTTATGATAAGAGAAATTTGGAAAACCCTAACTGTATATTTCTCTTAAAAGTTCTCAGTTACATCCACATTGTAATGATGCTGAGGAGTATTTAAGGTTAAAAAGAAATGGTTGTACCTTGTTTAACTCAGGGGTTTCCCTGATATTTTGACCACAGAACCTCTTATTCAGAGTTTATCTGTTAACATCCTTAACTTCCACAGAACATACTGAGAGATGCTAATGTAAATGAAAGTCATTTGTATACTGGTATAAAGTGACACGATCACACATTATTTTATACAACTCGTGTAAGTTCACTAAGTAAAGACAGAGTTTCTTTCAGTCAGAACATGTGTCTGACTTTAGCTTCTCATTCTACCTGTGGGCTTTGCCCACTTGAATATTTCTTTTTATATAAAAGTAAATTTTAGAGTTACGTCTTACCACCCAAATTCAAGGCGCTCAAATCTTCCTCTCTTTCACTGAATCTTCCCAAGCCTCCCTCCCCTCTAGCCCAAAGGGTTCTCTCTGTTCTCTGCTCTGTCTCAGCGCTGATTGTCCCCAAAGAACTGGGGCTTCAGAGTCGTCTCTAAGAAACTAGAATTATGCAGAATTAAAATGTTCCACATTTGATGGAGCTGAATAGGAATAGATTGAAATTTGTGAGAAAGCCACAGTTTCAAAACAAAAGGCAACATTTCCTCCTTAGAATTCCAAAAGAAATTCACAAGGGGAAACTAACTTTCTTGCTTTCTTGCTTTTTTGTGACCCAATCCTTAGTACTCCATTACAAAAATTTTATTTAGCAAAAACAGATATTCACTTTAAGTCTTCTAAATTTGGACATGAATTTGCATTTAAATTTCTCATATATCTTTTTTAAAAAGATGTATTCAAAAAAGAATGACTCTTCTCCCTGTGTGAATTCTTCATTGTTTTTAACATTTAACACTTCCCAGCTATATGGAAATTTGTGAGTCTCTATTAAAAATTAATTTTAAAAAAGGTGAAGTGCAATATTCCTAATTGAAATTTAGCTCATTATTTATTACTGGGGACCCCTTTTACTGAAGTTGTGAAATCAAAGTAAAATGTCCTAAATATGTTCAGTGCTGCTCTTGGGCAAGAACCACCCTTTGGCCCTCTGGCTGCAGCACCAATGGAAATGTAATCTATGCTAAGGGAAAATGCCCACAAGCTGTTTCTACTTTGAATTGTATAAAATAAAGGTTAGCTTGAGGATGTGACTCCGTGTCTATCCCTGGAGAAGCTGGAGTTAGGTGGGAGAGGATGAATGAGTTAGAGAACTAGAATAGTATGATCAGCCACACTGGTGTGTAGGTGCAAAAAGATTGTCTCAGATACCAGTTAACTACATTAACTTGACAATCACTAGCTAAATGTGGTACTCATTATATTACAGAGAGAAAATTAAAATTAGGAAGAGAAATAAAAGTTGATGTAAATTTCTATTGCTTCATGTAATAGGAAAGAGTCAGGAAAGGCTTGATTTTGAAAACGCTCATGCTTTGCTAAAATAAAACTAGCCACCTAAGCAGAATCTTTGGAACACAAAGGATGATTTATTTGAAACCCTGTGGTTAATTATAATACCATTACTCAAATTCAAATTATGATTTATTTTATGAACATTAGTCAGGGATAAGAATTACACCTGTGGCTCTGACTTAAACTGGTGGTTATTTATAATAATTCATATCAGTTCAGAATATAGCTGGAAATTTATACATGAGTTTCTCAGCCACATTATTCCTACTTTATGTACAGAGTCTGCAATGTAATAACTACACAGTAACCAGAATGGAATATTCACTCAAAACCTCTTCTTTGAGCCTATTCTTTGTTCCAAGTACTAGGTATACACTTTGCCTTTCTAGGGTTTATAGTATAGCCGAAGAGACCAAAAATCAAGAAAAATATATAGGCATATAAAAAGCATAATTGAGATAAATAAGACTGACAAATACTTCAGAATGATAGGTCTAGGTGAACAGAATTACTGTATTATATTGATTTGTATTCACTGATTTGCCAATAAGGCACTTGTGACATTTAAATCAAAGGTTAGAAACAACTCTAACCCAAAAAAGGATGCTGCCAAAGAAAATACATTTTGATGGGAGGAATATAAAGATAACAGGATCTTAAATGTTATCATTGTCCCTCAATAGTTAAAAAACAACAAAAGAATCTTGCTTTAAAATATTTATTTAACTGCAGACAGAAACTTTCTAGACTAAAGTATGGCCTACTGTTGATGCAAAAGACTCATATTTTATTCAGTGTCTTTAAGGGCAACAGACCTTGGGGAAGACTATGCATTTTGGTGCAAGAGTGTGAATCTGTGCTCTCCCACATGCTGTTCAAGTGGACATGGACAGATTATTTAACTACCCAGAACCTCATTTTTGTAAGCCTTTTAGTTGACACACAAAATGTACAAAATGTCAATTTACAATTCAATGAATTATCACCAAAAGAAGTTTGTGAAGCCACCAGCCAAACCAAAATGTCAGCCATTACCAACCTATCAGAATCCCCTCTGAGGCTGCCTCCAGTCACTTCCCCTC
The DNA here is from genome assembly GCF_910594005.1 of Cervus elaphus. Taxonomy (NCBI): domain Eukaryota; kingdom Metazoa; phylum Chordata; class Mammalia; order Artiodactyla; family Cervidae; genus Cervus; species Cervus elaphus. The sequence goes on along the minus strand of NC_057843.1, from coordinate 45,369,132 downwards.
TCTACCCTCCAAAGTAACCACTCTTTAGACTTCTCACACTATAGTTTAGTGTTATGCTTTCTTTTTAAAAACTTTATGCATATAGGGTCAAGCCATATGTATTGTTTAGTGTCTGGCTTCTTTCATTGAGGCACATTTCTGTATCTATAAAACCAGGGAAATGATGCCTACCTTATACCATGGTTTCGGGAATGACATTGGAGTTTTGCCGCATGAAAAGTACATGGCTCCCAAATAGTTGAGAGAATGGGGGAGTGGCTTATCCTCCCTAGTTCCATGTTCACAGGCAACAGGCGAACATATGGACATGCTAGTGACATGGATGGGATGGATTTGGAAGCATTTGCTAGACCTAACGTTGCCTTGAGATCTACTGTTAAAACTTGAACCTTAATCTTGGCAGTAAATTCTTCTCTTCCCAATGCCATTTCCTCCTATGGAGTAGCTATTCCTTCTCCATTAATCTCTAAATGAATTCAGTTGGTTTGAGCCCCAGAAGCTTATAGAAGTGACCCAGGTAGGTTTTCAGACAGAACAATAGTTACTAGTAATCATTCCAAAAGACTCACACCCCCTACTGATCAGTTCACATTCACATGCTTATTAGCATCTAATCCCACCACAGCCAAATGAGGAAGGTATTCCTATTATCCCTATTGTAGAGATGAGGTACTAAGACTAGAAAGACTTGAAAGTTTACCCAACTTCTAGGAGATGGAGTTAGGATTTCAACATAGGCAGTTGGCCTCCAGAATGTGGGCTAACTGCTGATGTGCAGGCCCCTGGAACAAACAGATCCTATCATTTTTACTGCAATTCTTTAGGAAGTTATGTGTAGATTTCAATTTCTTGGAGAGATTTGGTTGAAAAAAAAATAAGAAAGTCTATTACACTCTCCCCTCTAATGTCCACAGTGAACAGAGCTTGGAGGACACAGGCCACATATGCCTCATTGAAAACCCTAAAATTTAAGGTCTAAATCTATTTTTATTGTGTTATACCTGCACTAGAGCATGTCATGTTATCTAGTAAAGTGCTTTGGGGGATTTTAGTGCCCTGTCTAGGTCTACTACCATTTCCTTCTTTTTATCTTCATAACAGTTTTACCTATATTTTTATTTTTCATTGTTGACCAATAATCACACCCCAATAGAGTCATTCATGAAGCTACTTCAGAAGCTGAGAGAGCCTCTATACCCACTGACAGGTTTAATCCTATGAAGTTGCTGTTAACAGGGGCTATTTGAACATTTTGTATCTTCTTTACAACTTTATTAATATATCTCAGTTTACAAAAAGCAACCTAACAGTATCTAGTGGGTTTTTTTTTTTTTTCCTGTACACAATACCATGCTCGGGGCCATGAATACAACAAAAATTTAAATGACATAATCCCATCCTCAGAATGCTTGAAATTCAGTTAGGGAGGAGGACAAAGATATAATCACAGAAAGTTAGATATTAGTTCAAAGCAGTAGTGGAAATGTTACAGTATAGTGCCTATGAATAAGATAGCATCTAAGGTAGTTTCAGAATAATTACCACAGATGTCCAGAGAAGGTAGGAATCACATGGTCAGAAAAGCAGTGGGATTGAAGGTCCTCCTGGAGCATGAATAGGATTTGCAGAGTCAAACACTCTTGTTGATAAGCATAGCTTTACCCAAGGATTCAGGAAGATGGGAAGATAGAAGGTAGAAGATTGAGTGCATTTATTTCCTGTTGCTTCTATAACAAATGACCACAAACTTGGTGGCTTCAAATAGCACAGATATATTATCTAACAGTTCTGCAGATCAGAAGTCTACAATAGGTCTAAGGTTAAAATCAGGTTTTGGCAGAGTTGCATTACTTTGGTAGGCTTTATTGGATAATCTGTTTCCTTTGTTTTTCCAACTTTTAGAGGCCGCCTGCATTTCCAGGCTCTTGGCCCTTTTCTCCATCTTCAGAGCAATTAATTCCAATCTCTGTTTATGTCATCACATCTCTGACTCTGACTCTCCTGCCTTCCTTTTATAAGGGCCCTGTGATTTTGTTAGGCCCACTGGAATCATTCAAGGTTATCTCACTTCACACTAGCTGAATCACATCTGCAAGGTGTCTTTTGCCAGGTAAGATAGCATGCTCACTGGATCTGGGGGATAGAACTTGGACATCTGATGGGGGTGGGGGGTACATTATTTTGTAGATTATACTCAACACCACACTGAGGAGGTTTTTAAGTGATAAGTTTTGAACTTTATCTTGTACAACACGAAACCATGGAACATTTCAATCTGGGAAATGACGTGAGCAAAGCACAGAGTTAGAGCCAGAGCAGTGGATAGAAAAGCATAGAGACAAGGAGACTAGTGCAGAGAGTGCTGAGTCTGTCACTGGACAGTGTGTGCGTAGTGTATTGTCTTTGCCTGTGTATGTGTGTGCGTTGGTCATGTGTGGATGTGAGAGACCACTCACATATCCACCCACTTCTGTACTTGTGAACGCTGCCTGAGCTTGTTCCAAATGAATATTTGCCTAGCCAAGGGAAAGCAGCCGCTCTCGGAGGCCTGCACCTCTTCCTGCCTCGCAGTATTCCTGTTAGAGCAGAGATAACATGCAGGGGTTTTGGTTTCCAAGTAATTGTTATCATGCATCAAAATATGACACATTCATAGAGCTGGGAATTACCTTTCCAGACAACCTTCCAGGTGTTGCAAAGGGGTTTCCAATCTCTAAGAAGATCTTTAAAACAAAGTAGTCTGTGATGGGCAGTTATACAAGCTGCAGTGATCTCCCAGAGAGACTGTTTCCTGGGGTGGCTGAGACAACTAGCACGTGGTCCTGTCAGGTCCTGCCAGATGGCAGCCAGGAGAAGCCATCTGATTAACAGCAGAAGTCTGAAAGTTGTTCAGAGCAGAGCTGAGGTGCTTTTCATTAACTATTGTTTTCCCTCTCTATATCGTCCAGAATTTGAAATAAGTTGTCACAAACAGCAAGTTTCAATTCAAACACTATTGGAATTAGTTCTAACTATGTGAAATTAAAAAAAAAAAAAACACCCCAAAACCCATGAATCAAATGAATTAGCAGACACACACAAACTAAAAGATTTTGGGGAGAATTTTCACTGACATACAGGCAAAAGCTTGTTTTACCTCTCTGGCAAAGCAAATTTTGATAGTTCAGGAATGAACAAGCCCAAATGGTTAATTAACTCATTTTGGGGGTCCTGTCATCAGTGTAGCTGCTTATCTGGGGTATTAAGATGGTATCAGATAGCTGTACCCAACTACTTAGTAAGACTTGATAACTTGGAATTTTTTGGAACAACATGTGTGTTTTCAGCAATGAAAGAGAAAATTATAATATTGGTATTCAGATTTCGAGGAATTACAACACAATTTGAAAGGGATGGGCATTATGAAATGAACATGTTCCCCTCTTTCCAAGGCTGAATGGTACAGCAGAGATATTTTGGTGGCTTTTAACTATTATCATGTTCAATAGCAAAGTAAGATCCTCAGAAATAAGCCCAGAAGTCTCTGAGGGAAAACATAAATATTCAGCTGTGCTTTTGAAGACTTGTATTTTCTTTCTTAATTGTGTTTACTTTTTAAACAACAACAAACAGAAGCCAAAAACTTGGCAGAGGGCTGCTTTCTAAAGAGAATGTATTTCTTGGCTGCCAACTGAATATGCCTTTTTTTTAATTGGTTCTTTTTTCTTTTAAAAAAAGAGTGATACTTCCCACTTTCTTCAGAAATGTCTTTCCCTTCACACATGAAGAGTATTCAGACTTCAGAATGCTGCTGGGGGTGGATCACAAGGAGGATAAGTTCAGGGATTATTATTACCATCATCTTTATTGTTATATTATTACATGAGATTATAAGACTCAGAGTATGGGACATTAGAGACATACTAGATTGAGAGAAACATATGCATAAACAAATAATGACTACACAGCATAATAAGGCATTTGCACTTAAAGATCACTGTGGGAATGTTATTTTCAAGAGAGATGACCTTCTGTAGTGAATTCATGCAAGTGTTTGCCACCTTTAAAGAGTTCCTTGCCTTGTATAGCAAAGCCAAACAAATTACAAAGCAGCAGCAACCTACCCATTTGGAACTTATTTCCCATGCTCGAGGTGTAGGACAGAATGGGACCACAATTCTGGAGTCACTGACATTGGTGGTAGCCACAACAGTAATCAGGAGAGGTCCCAAGGGAAAGGGGACCTCATCAGTGATCTCCTGCCACCCAATGTCCCTTTTTGTGCTTCATCATAAAGAAGTCGCAGGTTGCTTATCTGGTTAGGCGTTTCATGCATGCTATTCCTAACTATCTGGTCTATTTAGTCTATTAAGTGTGTAATAGTATTATATCTAAAAATATAAATCTAAGGCATATATCTATATGCCTTAATTTTAAAATGCTTCATTACTAAAAAAAAATGCTAACCCTCATTTTAGCCTTCAGGAAATTGTAAGCTTTTTGCTTGTGGACAGGCTTGCCTTGAAGATGATGGTTGCTGATTGATCAGGGTGGTGGTTGCTGAAGGTTGGGGTGACTGTTGACATTTCCTAAAATAAGACAACAATGAAGTCTGCCACATAGATTGACTCTTCCTTTCATAAATGATTTCTCTGTAGCATGCAGTACTACAGAAGATTTTGCCCACAGTTTAACTTCTTTCAAAATTAGGGTCAGATCTCTCAAAATCTGCCATTGTTTTATCAATTAATCTTATGTAATATTCTAAATACTTTGTTGTCATTTCAACAATCTTCATAGCATCTTCACCAGGAGTATATTCCACTTCAAGAAATGACTTTCTTTGGTCTTCCAATAGAAGCATCTACTCATCTGTTAAAGTTTTGTCATGAGATTGCAACAATTCAGCCACACCTTCAGGCTCCGCTTCAGATTCTAGTTCTCTTGCTATTTCCACCACATCTGCAATTACTTCCTCCACTGAAGTCTTGAATCCCTCCAAATCATCCAGGAGGGTTCTTCTAAACTCCTGTTGATGTTGATATATTTTGACCTCTTCCATGAATCATAAATATTATAGAATGGTAAATCCTTTGCAGGAGATTTCCCATAGACTTTGCCCAGATTCATCAGAGGAATCACTGTCTATCTCAGTCAAAGCCTTACAAAATATATTTCTTAAATTAAACAACTTGAAAGTTGAAATGACTCTTTGATCCATGGGCTGTAGAATGGATGTTGTGTTAGCAGGCATGAAAACAAGATTTATCTCATTGTACAACTCGATCAGTGCTCTTGGATGAGCAGGCATGTTGTCAGTGGGAAGGAATGTTAAGAAATGAATCTATTTTTTTGAGTAATATGTTCAATAGTGGGCTTAAAATGTTCAGCATACTGTGTTATTAACAGATGTGTTATCATTAAGTCTCTGTTGCTGCACTCACAGAGCACAAGCAGAGTAGATTGATCATAATTCTTACAGTCCCATAAGGATTGTCAGAATAGTAAATGATCGTTGACTTCAACTTAAAGTCACCAGCTGCATTAAGCCTCTAACAGGAGTCAGCCTGTTCTTTGAAACTTTGAAGCCAGACATTGGCTTCTCCTCTTTAGCTATGAAAATCCTAGGTAGCATCTTTTTCCAGTGGAACATTCTTTGATCAAACCAATAGAATTTTTTCAACTACATTGACAATCTGTTGTTTAGTATAGCCACCTTCATTAATGATCTTAGCTAGATCTTCAACTTTAAACGACATTAGCTAGATTTTCTAGATAACTTTCAGCTACATCAGTGCTTAATGTTTTGCATTGAACTTTTATGTTGCAGAAATGGCTCCTTTCCTTAAATTTTATGAACCAACCTCTCTACCAGCTCCAAACTGTTCTACAGCTTCCTCACCTCCAAGCCTTCAAATAATTGAAGAGGATTAGGGCCTTGCTCTGGGGAAGATTAGGCTTTGCTTCAGGGACCTTTGTCACTGTTTGCTCTTCTACTCTGACAATCAAAACATTCTCCATATCAGCAATAAAGCTGTTTCACTTTCATATCATCTGTGTGTTTACTGCAATAGTACTTATAATTTCCTCCAAAAACTTTACCTTTGCCTTCACAACGTGGCTAAGTGTTTGGTATAAGAAACTAGCTTTCAGAGAACAAGATGGCAGAGGATAAGTGGACATGGAGTACATCTGTCTCCACAGATACATCAGGAATACACCTTCAGGCACAGAAGTGCATGAGAACACCAGCTGAGAGTGGACAGGAGTACCTGATCAGCAGAAAAGAATATATAGAACCATGCAAAACTTGGTAGGATGAAGGACCTGGGGGAAAAAACAAGAGTGTTAGTAGGACTGGACCTGCCCTTGGTGGGTGGGGGAACTGAAGCAGGGGGTCTGATCCCCACAGCGGGGCAACTGTCTGAGTCAGAGGAGAAACATTTAAGGCTGAGAGTGAAACGGCTGATCTGTGGCAGCCTAAATGGAATGAGACTCAGACAGTCCTTGTCACAGCCATACATATGCTGGGCAGGAACGCGCGTCTCCTGGAAGGGGCAGTGCCTGGAATCTGGAGTTTAGGGATTGTGGAGTGTTCCCAGTGTGAGGGCTGCTGTTGACTGCAGAGAGATGGATTGAGGGGATGTGAGGGAGGAGATTGTGGTGGGAAATGCCTGTGGAGAAAAGCCAGGCAGCCTTGGAAGCAAGGCAATACTGCTGAGTCACGTGTAGAGGGTGGAGCCATCACCATAGCCTCTCTCTCCACATGCCAGCATCTGCAGCTGAACAATAGAGAGGCTGGCCCATCAAACACTGGGCACACTGAACTACAGAGTAGGACCCCACCCAGGGTGCCCCTTTAAGTGCCTGATGTGCCGATCGAAAGAGTAGGACCCCAGTTAGGGGAGCCTCTCTATGTGCCTGATGTGCCTAACAACACAGGAGGACCCCAGGCAAGGGATCCCTCTAAGTATCTGAATGGGCGGAGCTACAGAGAAAGACTGGCCAAAGAGGCCTTCTGATCACCTGCTACAAGAGGCTTGAAAAAAGACAGTGAAAGTGCCATAATTCCTGCGGGGGAGGCAGTCCATAGCCCAGCACACTTGGCACCGCCAGGGTCCCCGCAAGCCAAGCAGCTGCACCACCTTACAATCAACTCTCACTGGGGCAGAGCTGCCAAAGGCAATAAAAGTCTTGCGTCTATAGGCACAGTGTCGCTTCAGTCATGTCCAGCTCTTTGCAACTCTGTAAACTGTGGCCTGCCAGGTTTCTCTGTCAGAGAGGGGGTTCTCCAGGCAAGAATATCGGAGTGTATTGGCCAGTACTGGTTGCCATGTCCTTCTAGAGCCCTATGTTTCCTGCCGCCCTAGCCGCCAACTCCCCTGAGTACCTGGTGCTGCCAGAACCCCTGTGACCCAAGCAGCTGCAACACCTCCACACCTGGCCTTGACAGGGCCAAGCCCAAGTCCTCCAGGGCAGCCTCAGGAGCAAACCCTAGTGGACGACCCACATGCAGAGGTGGAAATAAAGCCACAATTGAAACCCAGGGGCAGTGTGACTAAGGAAGAAGACCCAAAACCTTCCCACCAGCTGTACAAGCTGCAGATTAAATCCACACGATCAACTAGGCAGACTCTGTGTCTATGGAATATATAAAGGTCATTGAGAGCTCCCACAAAAGAAAATGCACTAGCTCTGATGGCTGTGGACATTGGAGGCAAGAACGCACAGAAGTAGGACCAGATTAGAATCTGAGCAGCCCCCACAGCAGGGCCAGAGATCAGCAGTGTTGGAGGGCATCCTAGGGAGGTGAAGTGGACTGTGACTCCCATCGAGGGAAATGATTCTAACAGCAGTGACTCAAGAAAAATATTTATTATTCTTATGTTTTGACTTATTGTAGATTCTTTTGTATCCGCCCCCCCCCCCAGTTGTAGTTGTCAATTTTATTGGCACTATGAAATCTAAGCTTTTGAGCTCTTTTTTCCCCCTCGCTCACTTTTTATTGTTGCTATAAACCTCTGCCTCTCCGTTGGGCTTTTGCACTTCTGTGGAGTTTTCCTTTTCTTTTTTTCTTCTTTATAATTTTAATTGTTAATTTTTAAAAATATTTTTTTTCTATATTTATTCCTTTGTTTGCCTTTCCTACAGTTCTTTTCCCCTTGTGGTTAATCTTTAATGTGTATAAATCTTCATCCACCTCTGTTTACTTTGCATATCTAGTCTTTCTTTCTTTTCTTTCTTTCCTTTCCTTTCAACACATTTGTTAGTTTTGTTTTCATTGCTTTATTCCTCACGTGGCACCTTGCTTTAGTTTTGTTTACCAGATTTTGCTTCAGTTAGTTTCGTTCTTAACTGGTAATATAATTTTTGATTTCCTTTGTTTGTCAGGTCAATATACTGTACTTTATTTTTGTTGGACTGTTATGACTTTGCTTATGGGTGTATATGTATATGTGTACATTCCATTATTTTAATTATTATTTGCCTGATTTTGTAACTACCATTTGGATGGTGTTCCTCTTTGGTTTCTTGGTTTGGGGTATTTGTTTTAATCTCAGTTAATGCCATAACAGACCACTTGTGGAATCTTCATTCCTGACCAGAGATCAAGCCCTGAACCTTTGGAGTGGGCACACTGACTCCAAGACCCTAGACTACCAGAGAACTAAACCTAGAGAGTATCGAATAGTGAGAACTCACACAAAGGAAACCACTTGAATATAAAACTCAGCATCACCCAACCACCAATAGCACCCTGTCCAGGACCCTCGTTTAAACAACAAACAAAACAAAAATACAAACCCAGGCATCAGCAGACAGGACTACCACCTCACTCAGCCTTGCCCATCAGAGGAAAAACAAACACAAACTCAGCACAAGGCTCACCCTATTCAAAGCTTACACAGACCACTGGACCAGTGTAGGAGGGCAGAAACCAAAAGGAAGAAAGAATTCAACCTTGAAGCCTGGGAAAAGGAGACCTCAAACACAATAAGTTTAAAAAAAAAAAAATGAAAAGGCAGAGAAATACTACACAAATGAAGGAACAAATTAGAAACACAGAAGTCTAAATAAATAAAGAGGAAATAGGCAAACTACTTGAAAAATAATTCAGAATGATGATAGTGAAGATGATCAAAAACCTTGAAAACAAAATGGAGAAAATGCAAGAGTCAATTAACAAAGACCTAGAAGAATTAAAGAATGAACAGAGGCAGACAACTCAGTTACTGAAATGAAAAATACTCTAGAAGGAATCAATAGCAGAATATCTGAAGCAGAAGAATGAATCAGTGAGCTGGAAGATAAAATGGTGGAAATGACTTCTGAAGAGCAGAATAAAATAAAAAGAATGAAAAGAACTGAGGATAGTTTCAGAGACCTCTGGGACAGTATCAAATATGCCAACATTTGAGTTATAGGGATCCCAGAAGAAGAAGAGTAAAACAAAGGGTATAAGAAAATTTTTGAAGAGATTATACTTGAAAATTTCTCCAACATGGAAAAGGAAATAGTCAATCAAGTCCAAGAGGCACAAAGAGTCCAATACAAGATGAACACAAGGAGAAACACGCCAATACACATACTAATCAAACTAACAAAGACTAAACACAAAGAAATAATATTAAAAGCAGTAAGAGAGAAGCAACAAGTAACATACAAGTAACATACAAGTAACATACAAGCAACAAGTAACAAACTCCATCTGCTTAACAGCTGATCTTTCAGCAGGAACTCTGCAGGCCAGAAGGTAATGGCTGGCTATATTTAAAGTACTGAAAGGGAAAAATCTACAACCAAGATTACTGTACCTAGCAAGGATCTCATGCAAAATTGATGGAGAAATAAAAAGGTTTTCAGAGGAGCAAAAGTTCAGTACCACGAAACCAGACTTACAACAAATGTTAAAGGGACTTATATAGTCAAGAAATACAAGAGAAGAATAAAGATCTACAAAATCAACCCTGAACAATAAAAAAAAATGAAATAAAAACATATATCTCAATTATTAATTTAAATATAAATGGATTAAATGCTCCAACCAAAAGATACAGACTGGCTGAATGGATACAAAAACAAGACCCATATATATGCTGTCTACAAGAAACCCACTTCAGACCTAAAGACACATATAGACTGAAAGTGAGAAGATGGAAAAATATATTCCATGCAAATGAGAAGCGAAAGCTGGAGTAGCAATCCTCATATCAGGCAAGATAGACCTTAAAATAATGAAGATTACAAGGGATAAGGAAGGGCACTACATAATGATAAAGAATCAACCCAAGAGGAAGGCATAACAATTGTAGATATCTATGCACCCAACATAGGAGCACCTCAATACATATGACAAACAGTAACAGACATAAAAGGAGAAATTGACAGTAACACAATAATAGTAGGAGACTTTAACACTCTACTCACACCAATGGACAGAACATCAAAACAGAAAATTAATAAGGAAACACATCTTAAATAATACATTAGATGGGATGGATCTTATTGATGTCTTCAGGACATTCCATCCAAATGCAGAAGAATACACCTTCTCAAGTGCACATGGACCATTCTCCAGGATAGACCACATCGTGGATCAGAAATCAAACCTCAGGTAAATTTAAGAAATTTAAGAAAATTGAAATTCTATCAAGCATCTTCTCAGACCACAATGCTATGAGACTAGATATCAATTACAGGAAAAAAAATGTAAAAAACACAAACACATGGAGATTAAACAACATGTTTCTAAATAACCAACAGGTTACTGAAGAAATCAAAAGTGAAATCAAAAAATTTCTAGAAACAAATGACAATGAAAACACAACTCAAAACCTGTGGGATGCAGCAAAGGCAGTTCTAAGATGAAAGTTTATAGCAATACAATCCTACCTCAAGAAACAAGAAAAACATCGAACAGACAACCTAACTTTATACCTAAAACAACTGGAAAAAGAAGGGAAAAAAAAAAACCCCAAATTAGTAGAAGGAAAGAAATCATAATGATCCCAGCAGAAATAAATGAAAAATAAATGAAAGAAACAATAGTAAAGATTAATAAAACTAAAAGCTGACCATTTGAGAAGATAAACAGAATTGACAAACCCTTAGCCAGGCTCATCAAGAAAAAGAGAGAGAAGAATCAAATCAACAAAATTAGAAATGAAAAAGGAGAGGTTACAACAGATCATGCAGGAATTCGAAGGATTATAAGAGACTGTTATGAACAACTACATGCCAATAAAATCGATAACCTGGAAGAAATGGACAGATTCTTAGAAAAGTTCAATCTTCCAAGACTGAACCAGGAAGAAATAGAAATTATGAACAACCCAATTACAAGCATTGACCCCGTGGACTGTAGCACGCCAGGCTTCCCTGTCCATCACCATCTCCCGGAGCTTGCTAGACTCATGTCCACTGAGTCAGTGATGCCATCCAACCATCTCTTCCTCTTTTTTCCCTTCACTTCCTGCCCAGCATCAGGGTCTTTTCTAATGAGTCAGCTCTTTGCATCAGGTTGCCAAAGTATTGGAACTTCAGCTTCAGCATCAGTCCTTCCAATGAATATTCAGAATTGATTTCCTTTAGGATTGACTGGTCTGATATCTTTGCAGTCCACAGGACTCTCAAGAGTCTTCTCCAACACCACAGTTCAAAAGCATCAAATCTTCTCACTCAGCCTTCTTTATGGTCCAACTCTCACACCCATACATGACTACTGGAAAAACCATAGTTTTGACTATACAGACCCTGTCAGGAAAGTAACATCTCTGCTTTTTCATATGCTGTGTAGGTTTGTCATAGCTTTTCTTCCAAGGAGCAAGCGTCTTTTAATTGCATGGCTACAGTCACCTTCTGCAGTGATTTTGGAGCCCAAGAAAATTAAGTCTGTCACTGTTTCCATTGTTTCCCCATCTATTTGCCATGAAATAATGGGACCAGATGCCATGATCTTGGTTTTTTCAGTGTTGAGTTTTAAGCCAACTTTTTTACTCTCCTCTTTCACTTTCATCAAGAGGCTCTTTAGTTCCTCTTCACTTTTTGCCTTAAGGGTGGTGTCATCTGCATATAGGACTTCCCTGCTGGCTCAGACGGTAAAGCGTCTGCCTACAATGCGGGAGACCCGGGTTCTATCCCTGGGTTGGGAAGATCCTCTGGAGAATGAAATGGCAACCCACTCCAGTACTCTTGCTTGGAAAATTTCATGGATGGAGGAGCCTGGTAGGCTACAATCCATGGGGTTGCCAAGAATCAGACACGATGGAGTGACTTCACTTTCATCTGCATATCTAAGGTTATTGATATTTCTCCCTGCAGTCTTGATTCCAGCTTGTGCTTCATCCAGCCTGGCATTTTGCATCATGTGCTCTGCATATAAGTTAAATAAGCAGAGTGACAAAATGCAGCCTTGACGTACTCCTTTGCCAATTTGAAACCAGTCTGTCATTCCATGTCCAGTTTTAACTGTTGCTTCTTGACCTGCATACAGGTTTTTCAGGAGGCAAATAAGGTGGTCTGGTATTCTCATCTCTTGTACAATTTTCCACAGTTTATTGTTATCCACACAGCCTAAAGCTGAAGCATAGTCAGTTTTGGCCTGATTTCAAAATTGTGTCTCAGGAAATAAGGAGGCCCAAAAGAGATGGGGCAACAGTCAATTGATGGAGCAGTCAGAACACATTCAACATTTATGGATTGTTTGCCATCATACTGGTTCAGTTTCAGGTGCCCCAAAACGGTTACAATAGTATCATTAAAGTCACTGATCACAGATCATCAAAGCAAATATAATAATAATGAGAAAGCCTGAAATATTGAAAGAATTACCAAATGTGGCACAGAGACACAAAGTGAACAAATGCTGTTGGAAAAATGGTACAGATAGACTTGTTCAGTACAGCATTGCCACAAGCCTTCACTTTGTAAAACACACAGCGTCTGTGAAGTCAGGTGTGCTTGTACTAGATCCTTCCTAAATTGGGCTAAACTTAACGGGTCAGGAGTTCTGCTCTTAAGTTGGTGTTGTCATTGCAGTTATATACTAGGCCAGTTTAAAAATAAAACTTCAAGAGTTAGAAACATTTGTAATGAAAAAAGTAGATTATTAAAACTTCATTCATTTAGATATGATACATAAATGTATAGACATGCATCCATATTTTTAGTTAGCACTATTCTTACAGATTTTCAACATCTTTGTTTTAGCTTTAAAAGCTTATTACAACTATTCCATTTGCCTTGCTGATATGTTGAAGATTTTTTTCTTAGTTGTTTCTACTTAAAATTTGTTATCCTTATGTAGAAAAACTGAATTAATTAACAAATTTTTGACATGAGAAATGTGCATTTCTCTTAGAAGAGTCCTGGCTGTATTTATTCATCTGACTAAAAAAAGGTTAAATCCTAAAAGCTATCCAAATTCTGCATTTATTTTTATGTTAAATATATTAAGTATATTCTGTGTTATGCTATTCTCAAGGTTACCCAATTTCTTTATCTCTGATTCTCAATTGAGTACCCTTCAAGTGACATTGCCAAATAATACAATTAGAATTTTGAGAGATCCTATAATATGAAAACTCATTCAGTAGATGTTAGACCACTGACTAATTGGCATTGACCACTGAAAGGTTGTCAGAGATAATGATATACTGTTACTCTCACTTTTATTATACTTTTCCAGTATTCCAAATATGTTAGATGCCAAATAATAACCATGGAGCTGCCCCTCAATTATCTTGCAGTTACTCATTGAGACTATTTCATTAATTTGAGAAATGATATTCAAACAGTTGAAAAGGCTATTCACAGAAAAGAAACATGGTAACTCAGAGTTCACAGAACTTATAGAAAATTTTCACCAAAAATGGAAGTTATATGCAGAGAGTCACCATCTTATTTAGTGAGCTAATAAAAGACTATCAGACACTCTGGAATAGTAGTGGTCAAAAATCTTGGGTTCTGGTTCTAGCATATTGCCTGATTTTCTGTATGACTTTAAATATATCACTTACCTTCTCTGAGTTTCAAATTTCCCACCTATTACTTAGGAAGATAAAATGCCATTCCATTCTAGATGTGAAAGTACCACGAAGATCAAGTGTAATAAAACATATAAATGTGAATTTAGAAGTATTAAGGATAAGAGAGATGTTAGCTACTATTGTATTTATGCAGTCATGTGGGATAATGAAAATATATAAAGACAGGAGTATGAAGTATAAAAATAAATAAAAATAATTAGATAAGGGAAGTAAATAAGGCCAAGAATAGTCCTCATTCTTCCTATAATCTCTTCTGCAATGCAGAAACAGCCTCCAAAAAAAGGCTACTCCCTAACTGTTAAAAAAAAAAAAAGAATTTGATAGCCAAATGCAGAGGAGTGTTACACAGAAAAAAGAAGGATGTGATTGTCACTTGTTTTCAATCACTAATTCAAGCAAGGAAGAATATAATACAGGGAATTAGAAGTTGATTAGAGGCTGATAATAACTGTTGGAAGGGCTATAGAAGCAAAGGTCAGGAGGAAAATTCTGCAGGTTTTCAGCAACCCCAGAAGTTCAGGAAACACAGATTCTGCTACTGATGATCTTAATTGCCTGCAACTCCATAGTGACTCACCAGTGCTCACCCAATAAGCCCCTGGGCATCTGTCAGTGCTCGCCCGGCTGCTGCTGGAGAATGAAGGCTGCTCCTCTTCTGTGCTCCAGCTTTTCTGCAAGGGATTCCCACTGGCATAATTCAGATTAGAACCTAGAGGGCCAGGGATCGCAGAAAGTGCGGGTCGCAGGCTTTTCCCAAAGGATAGGAGTGATGTGTATTTGACAACCCAAGCTGACACACTCCTGCTCTTCAAAACCATATCTGTAGTAACACTTGTGTGAAAAGACTTGAGTTAGAAAACAAGGATCTCAAATGTTAAATCATAGTTATTTGAGAGTTAGAAACTAGACTATTTCTGTACTCTTATATGTTATACTATTTACATAATTCTAAGTTTCCCACAATTAGGAGTTTCACCATTAATTTAATGAGCTTTTTTCTTAAAAAGCAACATAAAAGGTACACATTCAATGTAAGACTTGCCTCTTCCCAAATCACTGTTGTTCACAGTGTAAAGGTTAGTCTCCGAAATAAGAAATAGGATGTAACTGAAATTTTGGGGAGTTCTAATGGGACAAGTTAGAAATCTTATCCTTCTCACATCCTTCTGCATACTTGTAACTAATCCTTTAACAAAACTGGGTCAGGATCAAGGCATTTTACTCCACACCAAAGAGGCCTGGTAGACATGTTCAAGGACATTTTATTGATCATTGAGCTATAGGAGTAATGGAGAGAATGTCACCATCCTGGGCAGAGAAGAAATGGGGATGAAAGAGTGTCACAGTCTTTCTGTACGTGGACCTCCTTACAGTACACTAGGGAGAAGTAGATTGTTCTCTCTTTTTGTTTGGTTTCCTTCTGCTCCCTTCTGACCTTTGTCTCATGTGACCAGGGAGGAGGTGGCCCCCTTGCTCCTGGAAGAACCCTGATCTTCTCTCTGTATTTCTTCCTGGGATCCTGTTTCTTCAGGGATGTTCCTGATGCCCCAGCCTCAGAAGACCTACCCAAGTTTCTCTAAACTATTACTGTAGGCATTTCAGAAAATGTTTCCCCTGCATTCCTCTTTGAGCTTCCTATTGGGCTGGCTCTGGATGAGAGCCTTTGCAGTGGCATGAACAGATCTGAAATTTGGGCTTGGGTCCAGTGGCCTCCTCAGTCTACTCTGGCTTGTGGTCTTTTCAGTCTACCTTGTTTAAGCCATAGTGGCTCTCCTTGGGGCCACTTCCACCTCACTAGAGAGTTCTGCACTGGAACATATTTATATTTACATAAATTTCCATAGAGACCTGGTGAGCAATAGTCAATTTGTGACCTATATTCTTAGACTCTGGGCCAAATTCTGTGATGATCTTGCTTTGTATTGAATAATTCAATTTTTATTGCCTAGAAAATAATTTTAAGAATTTTAGCATATGATCAGTGTTGAGCTAGTGGCATATGTTACCTGTTATCAGGAATAGAAGTCCAAGCACTTCTGCCCACGGCATCTTAGTATTGGAGTTTCCAAGGAAAACTGATGTCAAACACAGGGTGTAATAGTGTTTAACTCATCTAGAGAAGAGACAGAACAAGACCAGCTTCAGTAGTTGGGCATCTGTCACCCATGGTGCCTACATGCACCCCAAATGTGACACAGAACAAAAGACCCATCCCCTCCCTGTAAGGGACAGATAGAACCATGGGGTTGGCCAGGTGCCATGTGATACTTCCTTCCCTTTATTTTCCAGGTGAATTTCTACTTAAACTTCAAGAGGCTAGACTTTAAGCACCTCCATAAATTGCCCATGTCTTATATTCACCTCCAAATTCCTAGTGCTTGTTAGAAAACTGGTACATCAGAGGTGCTCAGAAACAATCAGTGTATCTGAAATGAACTTTATAACTGCATTTTCTGTATTCTTTGTCTTAGTGTCAAGAGTCTTCTGCTTAGGTAATGTAAACAATTAGTAGAAATTGCTCATTTAATTTCTGTGATATCTCATTAGCAGGAATCTTTTTGGTTATTACCCAAGTCTTTATTAAGAGTTGTATTATGAATTTCACATACAAAAATGTGTCCTAACACACCATTTAAGAATTCAACAAATTGCAGTTGTAAGAGCAAGACCATCCCCTGTCAATGAGTTAAGGCTGTAAGATGAACAGTAAAACTTGGCTACTAAAGAAAAATGTGCTTTCATTACGGCCACAAGCTCATTAAATATTAGAGTCTTAGTTGAAAGACCTTGAGCAAATTTTTTAAGGAAGCAATTTGGGCTCATTGATGGTTAGGAGATGATGCTTTACTTTTCAGGGCATTTGTTTTCTGGAGTAGAATCATGGCATCTTGGGTCATGGGTCCCAGGGAGCCTCCTGACCTTGAACATTTTGATCTACCTTAGAGCAGCCATTCTTAGCATGGAGTCAGCCTGGAGGTTTATGGGAAAGCTTTGTTCAACTGAACAGTAATTCTAGAAGGCTGAGATGCAGTGAAACAAATCAGAGCTTCTTTGAATGTATATTAGTTGTTTTGTTTGTTTTAATAGAATTCTATCCTCATTACCAAAACACTTGTCATGTTGAGTCAAAATATTAGGAAACAGAAAAGAACAAGCAGCCCTTCCAGAAGACATTCCTTTAGTTCTGAAAAATATGCATTTCCCTGAAAGTTACTGCAGAAACTCAAGAACAGACTATATAATAGAAATACTGTCAATGAGCTTTACTGCCCTTGGGTTGTATAAGCAACAATTATTACATTCTATTCTATTTCTTGAATTCTGGAAGGATCATAATGGTTTATTACACCTGGTTTATAGATTGTGTTTAGTGAGGAGAAACTAGCAAAGTAATGAAATAAAATATATTTTAAAAGATTTTGTTTACCTCTTATTGTTGTATCTATGAATCCTGTAGAAGAAATGGAGTAGCCATCATAGTCAACAAAAGAGTCCAAAATGCAGTACTTGGATGCAATCTCAGAAATGACAGAATGATCTCTGTTTGTTTCCAAGACAAACCATTCAGTAATCACAGTGATCCAAGTCTATGCCCCGACCAGTAATGCTGAAGAAGCTGGAGTTGAATGGTTCTATGAAGACCTACAAGACCTTCTAGAACTAACACCCAAAAAAGATATCCTTTTCAATATAGGGGACTGAAGTGCAAAAGTAGGAAGTCAAGAGATACATGGAGTAACAGGCAAGTTTGGCCTTGGAGTACAGAATGAAACAGGGCAAAGGCTAAGAGAGTTCTGCCAAGAGAACACACTGGTCATAGCAAACACCCTCTTCCAACAACACAAGAGAAGACTCTACACATGGACATCACCAGATGGTCAACACTGAAATCAGATTGATTATATTCTTTGCAACCAAAGATGGAGAAGCTCTATACAATCAGCAAAAAACAAGACGGGGAGCTGACTGTGGCTCAGATCATGAACTCCTTGTTGCCAAATTCAGATTTAAATTGAAGAAAGTGGAGAAAACCACTAGAGCATTCAGGTATGACCTAAATCCAATCCCTTACGGTTATACAGTGAAAGTGACAAATAGATTCAAGGGATTAGATCTGATCAACAGAGTGCCTGAAGAACAATGGACAGAGATTCGTAACGTTGTACAGGAGACAGGGACCAAGACCATCCCCAAGAAGAAGATATGCAAAAAGGCACAATGGTTGTCTGAGGAGGCCTTACAAATAGCTGAGAAAAGAAGAGAAGCAAAAGGCAAAGGAGAAAAGGAAAGATACACCCATTTGAATGCAGAGTTCCAAAGAACAGCAAGGAGAGATAAGAAAGTCTTCCTCAGTGATCAATGCAACAAAACAGAGGAAAACAATAGAATGAGAAAGACTCATCAAGAAAATTAGAGATACCAAGGGAACATTTCATGCAAAGATGGGCACAATAAAGGACAGAAATGGTATGGACCTAATAGAAGCAGAAGATATTAAGAAGAGGTGGCAAGAATACACAGAAGAACTATACAAAAAAGATCTTCATGACCCATATAATCACGATGGTATGATCACTCACCTAAAGCCAGACATCCTGGAATATGAAGTCAAGTGGGTCTTAGGAAGCATCACTATGAACAAAACTAGTGGAGGGGATAGAATTCCACTTGAGCTATTTCAAATCCTAAAAGATGATGCTGTGAAAGTGCTTCACTCAATATGCCAGCAGATTTGGAAAACTCAGCAGTGACCACAGGACTGGGAAAGGTCAGTTTTCATTCCAATCCCAAAGAAAGGCAATGCCAAAGAATGCTCAAACTACCCCACAATTGCTCTCATCTCACACGGTGCAAAGTAATGCTCAAAATTCTCCAAGCCAGGCTTCAACAGTATGTGAACCATGAACTTCCAGATGTTCAAGCTGGATTTAGAAAAGGCAGAGGAATCAGAGATCGAATTGCCAACATCCACTGGATCATGAAAAAAGCAAGAGTTCCAGAAAAACATCTACTTCTATTTTATTGACTATGCCAAAGCCTTTGACTGTGTGGATCACAACAAACTGTGGAAAATTCTGAAAGAGATGGGAATACCAGACCACCTGACTTGCCTCTTGAGAAATCTGTATGCACGTCAGGAAGCAGCAGTTAGAACTGGACATGGAACAATGGACTGGTTCCAAATAGGAAAAGGAGTACATCAAGGCTGTATATTGTCACCCTGCTTATTTAACTTCTATGCACAGTACATCATGAGAAACATAGGGCTGTATGAAGCACAAGCTAGGAGCACAAGCTAGAATTGCTGGGAGAAACATCAATAACCTCAGATATGCAGATGACACCAACATTGTAGCAAAAAGTGAAGATAAGCTAGAGTCTCTTGATGAAAGTGAAAGAGGAGAGTGGAAAAGTTTGCTTAAAGCTCAACATTCAGAGAACTAAGATCATGGCATCTGGTCTCATCACTTCATGGCAAATAGATGGGGAAACAGTGGAAACAGTGACAGACTTTATTTTGGGGGAGCTCCAATATCACTGCAGATGGTGACTGCAGCCATGAAATTAGAAGATGCTTACTCCTTGGAAGAAAAGTTATAACCAACCTAGACAGCATATTAAAAAGCAGAGACATTACTTTGCCAACAGAGGTCCGTCTAGTCAAAGCTATGGTTTGTCCAGTAGTCATGTATGGGTGTGAGTGTTGGACCATAAAGAAAGCTGAGCGCCAAAGAACTGATGCTTTTGAACTGTGGTGTTGGAGAAGACTCTTGAGAGTCCCTTGGACAGCAAGGAGATCCAACCAGTCCATCCTAAAGGAGATCAGTCCTGGGTGTTCATTGGAGGGACTGATGCTGAAGCTGAAACTCCAATACTTTGGCCACCTGATGCTAAGAGCTGACTCATTTGAGAAGACCCTGGTGCTGGGAAAGATTGAAGGCACTAGGAGAATGGGATGACAGAGGATGAGATGGTTGGATGGCATCACCGACTCGATGGACATGAGTTTGAGTATACTCCGGGTGTCAGTGTTGGACCGGGAGTCCTGGCGTGCTGCAGTCCTTGGGGTCACAAAGAGTTGGACACAACTGAGCTATTGAACTGATCTGAACTGATGTTTTTCTTGATCTTTTTTACATGGATAATATATATTTTATGCCATACTCGTTGAATCCATTCTAATCCATACTTTGACTATTTATAGGAAAATAGAATGCTTTTAGTGTACTCTATTTTTTTCTTTTTTGATTATCTTGGTCATATGGTTCACTAATTTAGAGTTAGTTATATTGAACTGAAAATTACTCAAGAAGTTTATCATCATTATTTGTCAACAATCTCTTTCCACCCATTCAAATATAATTCTTTATTAAGTATCTACTGAGGATGAATCCTGATATGCAATATCTAGTAATTGTTTCCCACAAACTAAGTTGATTAAATCAGAATATGTTCTTATAA
Organism: Cervus elaphus; assembly: GCF_910594005.1. Taxonomy (NCBI): domain Eukaryota; kingdom Metazoa; phylum Chordata; class Mammalia; order Artiodactyla; family Cervidae; genus Cervus; species Cervus elaphus. The sequence continues at coordinate 45,348,643 of NC_057843.1, read as the reverse complement.
GAAATCAGGAGAACTTGTAGGCTGAATACTTGAAAAACAAAGCAGCAAGGTAAATATGCTATAAGAAAAAACTCCAATGCAGTCTGGAGAAGCTGGGTAAGATTTTTAGGCCTTTTCAGATTTTTAACTTCAATCAATTCATGCATCATGCAGTTGGTTTTCTCCTCTTCATCTTGGTTAATTCCATTTGCTTTAGAACTTGTCAGTCCATTAATGTGGAGAAATCCCCTTCTCAATGCCTCAGCTCAAAGAATCCTGTTCCCTGAAAAAGATACATTTTCCAAAGAACTCCCATGTAATAATGGGCAGTCTCAGCTCTATTTTTTCTCAACAAACTTGTTTTTCTTTCTGTGATAGTGTTGCATGGGTGCTGTGTCACTTCTGTTGTATCCCTTTGGGATCCCATGGACTGTAGCCCGCCAGGCTCTTCTCTCCATGGGATTTTCCAGGCAAGAATACTGGAGTGGGTTGCCATGCCCTCCTCCAGGGGATCTTCCTGACCCAGGGATCAAACCTGCATCTTTTATGTCTCGTGCATTGGCAGTTGGGTTCTTTGTCACTAGTGCCATCTGGGAAGCCCTCTGTAATAGTGTTAGGAGCATACAATTAATATTTCACCCAAATCCATAAAAATATTGTGGAGAATTGCCCATCAATTTTTGATGGACCAAGTCAAAAATATACTGTAGCCACTTGAAAAATAACACTGTGAGTGTGCGACAACTCTTAAAAGCAAACATTTCTGTGAAGGGGTTTTTTTGAGGCTACAGATCATATTCTGGTTTGATTCTAAATGCTTCTATACTGTGGCATTACTTAAAAAGAAAGCTGCTTTACTGCTTAAATATTTTCTAAGTTGTTTAACTAGAGCATATTTAGAAGGTTTTGGTAGAAATTACCGTACCACATAGACTTTGCTATTTCTATTTAAGAGAAAGACTGTGATTTCGTAGAGAGTCTTTCGAATACTTTTTTCCCCAAACCTTAGGAAATAAGGTGTGGACAACTCGTCTGTCACGCCAAAGCGAGTTACATTAGCATGCTTCCCATCTGCAGTGCCAAGTCAGCATTCAGGGGGCTTCCAAGTGTCCTGTGGGCTCTGCAAAAGAAATGAGTTTGTTCTGTAGCTTAGGCATGGGAAAGAAACGCAGACCTCGCTTGGCCAAGGCAGTGACTCCCAAATCACAGATGAAGGAGGTGGTTCTCATTTATAGAGATGAAAGAATGTGGAATTTCTTCTGGAAACTTGCATCATTTTTTTTTTCGTTTTCACTTTTTTCACTTAAAGTTGTAGTATGATTGATTTACAAGTTGTGTTGGTTCTAGGTGTCCATCAAAGTGATTCAATTTTATATATGCATTTATATATTTTCTTTCAGATTCTTTCCCATTACAATTTATTATAAGATACTGAATATAGTTCCCTCTGCTATACAGTAGATCTTTTTTGTTTACTTATTTTCTATGTAGTAGTGTGTATCTGTTAATCCAAAACTCCCGATTTATCTCCCTGACCACCACCACTTTCCCCTTCGGTAACCATAGGTTTGTTTTTTATGTCTGTGAGTCTGCTTTTGTTTTTGTTTACGAACGCACATCATCATCATATTATATTTCCTTAAAATCCACTGGCTCCCCTTTTACTGTCCTCAGGATTAAATGCAGACTCCCTCGCATGGCGAAGTCCTTCAGGGTGGCACTTCCCACCCCTAGCTTCTGTGGTCTCACTTGCTCCCTCTTCCTGAAGCTGCAGTCTTATGAACCTTCGGGTCTCCCAGACTCCCCAAACGTGGTTACATCTGCTTGGAACACTGCCACCCCACCTCAGCCATTGTATTTTTAGAATAGAAAAAAAAACCAAACCTATTTTTCCAAACTCACCTGATGAGTCACCTCCTCCATGAAGGCTTTCAGATATACTGGACCACTTTTGGCACTTTTAGGACCAAAGTAATAAATCTATTTTCTGTTTATCTCAACTAGATTGTAAGCTATTTATGGGAAGAAATGTCATCATATTTATTACTATATTCCCAGTGTTCAGCATCATGTTCAGCACAGCACATTAGAAAAACATTTCTTTTTTAAAAACACATTTTGAAAGGACTTCCCCTAGTTAATTAACCTACCTATCACCTCACATATTTATCGTTTTTTGTGAGAATTTAAGTTTTATTCTCTTAGCAAATTTCAGTCCCCACAAATTATTTATTTTATAATGGGAAGTTTGTACAGTTTTTAAATTCCACATATCAATGAGATCGCACTTCACTAGAAAATTTTGAAAATACAAAAATGTATTTTTATAAAAGAAAATTTAGTTTTTTAGTTTATTTGATTATAAAAATAATACAGGCTAATTGCAGAAATGTAATATAAGTAATACTGAAAATAAAAAGAAAATAAAAATTATCATCCAGACATAACCACCATTAATATTCTTTATCATATTCTGTCCTTTTCAATGCACAGATATTTTTAGAATGCACTAGGTATTCTGTTTGTATAGTTCTGTAATCTACATTTTAGCCTTTATGATGGCCAGCTTTCTCAGTCAATAAATGTGGATGATGGTGATAATAGTCCTTAATGTGAAAAGATACTTTTCTAAGTCATTTATATGTATTGACTCATGTAAATTTCAAAACAGTTCTGTTTCAGATTGTCATTATCTTCATTTTACAAACAACTAAAATACAGAGAGATCATGTAACTTGCCCAAGGCCACATAGCTACTAGGCTACTAGGTAGCTGAACCTCAGTTTGAGCCTAGATAGTTTTGCTCTAAATCTGTATTTAGAACCACTGGATAACACTAACAACCATCTTCAACCTTATTTTTATGGATGCACAATTTTAAGTTGTAAGCATGAACCTTAATTTATTTAACAGTACCTTATTGTTTGACACGGAAGATCTTTCTCTAATTTTCAGTGTGATAAACAATGATATGATGAATAGCTTTGTGCAGTCATTGTTGCATCCCCATGTTCAATTTGTTCTTTTCCCTTTGGACATTATGCTACACCTACATGTGCTTCTTTTTAGTTCTACAAACTCAGAAAGCCCATCCCTAACTACTGTATCTGAGAGGCCTGAGCATCCCTACCTCTGTTATTCATTATCACTGCATGCAGTGTATTTCCTTTAAAGCACCAAAGTTCTGATAAAATATGTATCTGATGGTCTACATTTTTTTTTTTTTGATGGTCTACATATTTTTACTGCCTTCTTTACCTCCGGTGGCCTATGGACTCCATGAATCTATAGATCATGTCTATTTTGTAGAATACTATTTCCCCAAGGCTTAGTTCCATTCTCAGCCTATAGTAGGTATTTAAATACTAACTGAAAGAACAAATTGAGTATGATGGCTGAGTCCAGGAGATTTCATGAGAATTTAAGCTAAGGGCATTACACTTTCTCTCCCTAAAAGCACAGTGTAGAGAAAAGTTCCAGAATCAGCAAAAACAGGAGTCAGTCTGCAATAAGGATATAATATGATCAAACTTTTGAAGCAAAAATGTCAGATCTTCCTTCATTAATTACCACTCTTGGCAACAGGGCAGATGGTTTAAGTAGTTCAGGAAAATCTGTGTCAGAAGTGGCTCCAGGTCCAGTGTCATGTGAGTTCACTGGAAGCTGGGATTTTATTTTGGGCTGGCCACTACCTTGAAAAGTGGCTGGGATAGCAACTGCTGGGAGCAGCAGAAATTCTCTTTGCTGCTTGTAAATTCCTAATAGGGGATGTTTGTTTATAGTCTCTCAAATACCCAAGCCATGTTTTTGAAGACAGTCTCTTCAATTGTTAATAGGTCCATTCATCTTTAACTTGCAACTCAGCTCTCTGGTTACAGTTTCAGTTCTTTATAGATATACCTAAACCAGAAAGCATGTTCCAGAAATTTATTTCTGTCTTTAAAGGGCTCTTTGTTTTTCAAACTTAGTGTTTCATCAGAGAAAAAGACAAGGAAAGGTCAGAATAGGGCTGGAAGCATACTGTTGAAACTGTTAAAGCATATTTTGTTTTCAGCAATGATCAATGTTTATCAGATTGGCACAGGTGATTCAAAATGTACCTCTCTGCTCTTTCCCAAGATAAAAATTCTTTTAAATAATTTATATTTGAAAAGGATTCTAGAGGAAGAAATTTCTTTCAAATCCAGAAGAAAAACTGTATGATTTGAACATGAGGTAAGAAGATATATTCATTAGCTAGAACCCTTTTATGAGAATGAAGAGCAGCTTAGTATTCCATCTGAAGGCAAGACAACCTTTGGAGGGTGAGAATAAATATGTAGGAGCTGTATCCTGGATGATTCTAATGCTGTTGTTTATAAAATCTAGTTATAGTAAGGAATTCAATGGTATTTCTGTGCACTTGTAAATATAAAGAAAAGCAGGAACAAGTTGAATGATTTACAAATTACTATTATATCTTATAATAGTAATTTTTCCCTACTTAGTTTCCCTGCAAAAGGCTTTGGAGGAAGTGTGAGAGACTTAGGTATACCTGTATGTGCTAACAGTGAAAGTGAACCTTAAAACCCAAGCTGCAATCATGTGTTCTTCTACAAAATACCTCACGGATGTTCTGGACTGTCATTATTCTCACATATACACCCAACCTTCCTCTCTACCCACACACCTGGCTCAGTTTCAGACATAAATGTCATGAAAACACCTTGCAATCACTAAAAATGGTGTCATGGAGCCTCCAGAAGTAGGTCAGCCTTCCTTACTGTCTTCCCCTCCCCACTCTGAGCACTGAGCTGGTCTGCAGAGCCAAGATAATTTTCTAATTCTACTTTGAATGGCAACAAAAGGAAGTTCAAGAAAATCTTTTATGAAAGACTCCCTCCTTTCTTCCCTCCATTACCAGAGGATAATTCTCTAAATTACAAAAAAAGGAAATGTGAATACAAAATAAAAATAGTGAATGCCCTTGGTTTCTAAAATAAAACTTGTAGCTCTCTGAATAGCTTTGGAGGGAGGCAGTTATTTATAAAATAAAAGGTAAGAATAATTATTTGTAAAATAAAGTAAAAGAGAGCATGTGCTTTAGACTTAGGAAAACAAGTTTAAATCTTGGTGTTGCTTTAAGACAATATCCAAATACCCAATTAGTAGGTGTTTAATTTCATTAGTCATCAAGGAAATGCAAAGTAAAACCACAATAAAATACCACTCTACAGCCTCCAGAATCACTGCAATGAAAAAGACAAAGTAGAATCCACATATTCTACTCATGGGGAGTATTTATTGTACAACTGCTTTCTATTTTACATTGAATTCTCAAGTTGACTATATTAATACTTTATGAGCCAGAAATTCCACTTGTACACTTGTAGGTATATACCAAATAAAAATGTGTACACATGTTCACCAAAAAGCACTGTTGAAAGGTTTATAGAAATACTATTAGTACGTAGCTTAAATTTACATAGGAGCTAGCCAACTGGTGCAGTAGACTGCACATATTAGTTGTGGTAAATTTACAAATGAAATACCATTCAACCATGAGAATAAAGGATTTTTATCCACATATAACAACAAATACAATGTGTAGTATGAGGCCAGAAACAAAAGGTTATACATTGTAAGATTCCTTTTATATAAATTACAAAAACAGGAAAGACTGTTCTTTGTGTTAGAAGTCAGACTATAGGTCATGAAGCGTGTGGAGATATGACTGTACGGGAACATGAAAAGAGCTTTTGGGTGCTACTGATCTGTTTTGTGGTCTGGATGCTGTTTAAATGCGTGTGTTCAGTTAGGAAAATCCATCAAGGTATACATACACTTTAATAGCTTTAAAAATTCTAGGGCCCCCCATAACTAGCTATGTATCCTTATATATGACTAGTACCCATTCTTGTACCAGTTATTATGAGAGTTTTATAAATAATAATACATCTAATCATCACCCTAGAAGATAATTATGATTATTATCACCACTCTTTTACAGAAGAGGAAACCAGTGCATGGAATTTGCCAGAGACCCCATGGCTGGTCCATGTTGGAGCTGGGTTTCTGATTCTGCCTGCTTTTCTACAAATTCAGTTATTCAGTGTTCTTACCACTCTATTGGACTGCTTCCCTAGGAACTTAATATCTATGAGCTATCATTTTTCCTTTTATAGCACCAGCATAATAATACATCAAAAGTTGTACTAACAAGTATTACATCATTTAATATAATACAGTCATTCCTCAGTATTTGTGGGTGGCCCCCCTGTAGATACCAAAATGTATGGATGCTCAAGTCTTTTGCAGTTGGCTTCTGTATCCATGGATTCAACCAACCAAGGATCAAATCCGTAATTGGTTGAATCCGTGGCAGCAAACCCACTGTTACAGAGGAGGGCTAACTATATGTGGGAGTTGCCTAGGTCACTAGGTGTTTAATGTTAACTAAAAGCATGACTGCTCCACCTTTCTGACCAGAGTTAACCCAAGAGCTTCCTAGTTCAGGGTCAACAAAGTTTATTATTCACATATTTCTCTCCCCCTTTTCTGGTCCCATTGGGCCCCATGTCCTCAACACTCTGCTCTATTTCTCTCCTCTTCTGCCAGTTCTTATTGATTCCAGCACTGCCTGAACAGTACAGAACCTCCTTCAATTTTAAATTTAATTCAAGGTTACCTTGTTCTATATTTTAGGGTTGCTAATGGTTGCTAAGTGACAAGAACTCATCTAATTAATCTTATTCCACCAAAGTAAGTAATTTACATTTTAACAGTTATCAAGTAAAGGGACCTAATGTTGAAGATTTCAAGAAAATTTTAAGCCAGGAGGAAACATTTTGGGTTGGGTGGTGTTTTGTAGTAGTAAGAATAACATTCCTTGGGATTTGGCATTCTGTACATTGTATAGACATGATTTCATTGAATCATCACAGCAATCTAGATGGATAGGTAATATTTTCCCCATTGTAAGATGAGAAAGCTGAATGTTTAGTGAATTTAAATGTATTTTTTGACAAATATATATGGAGTAAATACCCTGTGCCAAATATTGTTTTGGGTCCACAGATCTTACATTCCTGAGAGAAGAAAATGACCGTATGCAAATAACACACAAGTATGTAAAGATAATTTAAATGGTAGTTAAAACGGGGTAAAATGGAATGGTGAGAAAGAAAGGGACTAGCAAGGCTGGGGTAAGGGCTTTATTTTGTCCTGAGAAATTCAACCTAGTCTCTCCTTTGCCTTCTCACTTCCTTGTAAACAGTCTTTCTCCACTATGGCTGCACATTAGAATCACCTGGGAACTTTAAAAAGAAAAAATAAAACCTCTGCCTAGGCTTCACCCCACTAAAAGAGTTTTTAATTAAGCATGATACACTTTTAAAAGGAAAAAACAAATGAATGTGACCCAAAGAATAACAGCACTTGCTTCTGTGGATGCTTGAAGTTTAATGCAAAACATGAACGTGTCTACACTGATTTCTGATCCCTCACCTAGTTTTATTGAGGCTTTTATATATGGGTTTTTTCCCCCTGTGAGCAGAGTAATCTGTCTCTGTGTAGTGGAAGAAGATAAAACCTTCCAAGCATAAATGAGCATAAACATTCACTTAAAAACCACAAAAGATTATTGTTAAAATTTTAAAAATCGGGGGCTTAATGTTATCTTTGTGGCAATTTTATCAAGAAATCTTTGAAAAGATTGAGGGAAATATGAATTTATGTTACAATATTTCTACTAGTAGTCTCTTGGTCAAGTTTCTCCTAGTGGTATAAGCTGTCAATATAGAGGAATTTGAATTGGTGTCAAAAGACATTGTCATGTATCTTTACCCGTTAAGGTATGAGAGATGTTTGTGGAGAAGGAAAAAGGGGAAGTCTTTACAGGGAGCATATAGAATACCTCTTCACTTATGATCTCTTTTCTTGAAAAAAGAAAAAAAGATCAGAGAAAAAGAGGAGGAGAAAAAGGAAGGAAAGGAATGAGAATAGAGAAAATGGAGTGGTAGAAATGAATGAGAGGGATGTGGGCTCTGTGGTCTAAAGTAATGGAGCCAACTCAGAAGTCAGAAGACAAAGGAACGTCAGAGAGACAGACTCTTTACTTCAAGGCTGGCTGTCTCTCACTTAGGCATGTGGCTTCCTTTTTGCTGAATGAAGTAGGGATTGTTCAAGCAGGGTGGCCATTCATGATGTGCTGCCTGTTTTCTCTTCTCTGCCTTTCATTCATCCACCTCCAGCCCTCAGACTACTTCTTTCTCTGTACTGCCAGCTAGAGCAGAGACCAGATTGAGCTTTCTTCCCTGTTACTTGTATACCCTATAGAGTCATCTTTTTTGGGAAAAATTACCTTAAAATCATCATCATTATAATGACTAATACACAATTACATTACTATTCAGCATCAAACATTTTTGGAGACTTTGAGCCCTATACAAAATCTTTTAACAAAATAGTAAGATTTTAGTTTTTTTTAGTTTAAAAAAGTAAAAGAATTGCTTAACTTGGAAGTATAGTTTAGTAACTGTGACCTATGTTTGCCATTAGCTAGGATTTTGGTCATAAGTTAAGAGGATTTGCACACAGTCAATAAAAATAACTTCTAACCCAATAGAAGAAATATTTCTTCAGTCTTTGTAAGGTCGGTTAACTCTGGTTATTGAATGGCTGTAAGAAACCAAAAGGGGGTTTAAACTGAGGGCAAACAGGAACTATGTGTTATTTAATCAAAGCATTTTGTGTCAAAAGTTTTACTGAGTGTCATGGGTAAATGCAATGATAGTCATACTTTCAATTTCTACATTCAAGAGATTCATAATCTAAGCCTTAAGAGAGTTTTCATAGAGTTAAGCCATGTAAGTTTTGTGTCTAGAAGTTTCTAAATATGTAAAGAAATTCAAATGTAGTAAGAGATTCTTCTTCATCCAACATCTTCAGCCACCTTCTGTGAGCCACTTTGTCTCATTAAACCCCATGCCCCTTCATGTGGGCATTATTATTCCTGTTTAACAAATGAGGACACCATGGGTCACATAATTTAAGTGACTCAGCAAAACTCCCACAGTTAGTAGGCAATAGAACCCACATAGGGATTCAGATCTTGGACTCCACAAAGACAAAAAATCCTTTGCATTTACTACATAACCCTAGTTAGAGCACACTTATAGATGGCAAAGTACCTGTTGCATTAGCTCTTTATTCTCCAAAATCAGTGTTTCTCAAACTTTGGTGAATATGAAGATCACCTTGAGAACTTGATGAAAATATAAATGCCCAGGCTTTATTCTCCTTTAATTAGTTTTTCCTCTGTGTTGTTCATTGTTTCTCCACCAAAATTTGAGAAACACTGGTAAAAACCACCCATATTAGAGATGATCTGCAGAGGCTGGTAGTTTGCCCAAAGGCAATGCCAGAGCCATTGGTGGCTCCAGTGGTAGCCAGGACTCAGCCCCAAGCTGATCCCAAATCATTGCTTCTGAACTTGGAGTGGGATGTCAATAGAGATAGAAGGCAAGGAAGGCATGTGCTATGTAGAACAGTCTTTATTACTGAAGAAGATAGGAAAATGATATAATCACTGACAAAAAAGGTAATGAATCCCTCCCTGCTCAGTGAATTTTCCAACAAGGTTTTGATCTCCAAGAGCCAGAGTTGATTTGTAAATAATCTGTGCAGTGTATCAATATGGTTGTTGAAGCCTGAGATTCTCATCTCTTCTTCCTGAATCTTGCCATCCTTTTCATTTCCCTCACCTGTCGGAGTTCTGTACAGTTTTTGGCCTGAGTGGCCAATCTCTCCTTTGCCTGAGACTCTCTAACCTGAATGGTTAATTCACTTGTCTGTGTATGCATGTGTGTATGTGTGTATACAAACCCACCTAACAGCCTGTCTGCAATTTCCAAGTTTAAAAAGAATGTAAAAAAGTGGTCCTGGGGTAGATTTTTGAGAAGGAAAATTGTCTCTCCTTTTTCAAAGGTCTGTTGCTGGAAAGTGTCTCAATTAAAGGATGGCCAGTTTACTCCTGCTAGTGCTTGCTAAACCTGAGCTGCATGATTTATTTGTCTCCCAGATAAAAAATCAAATGGCATTCAAAGAGAAGTTGAAAACAGTATGTGATAAGATTTTAGAGGGAAAAAATCTATAGGTTTAAAACAAAATATAAGATTTCCAAGGGTCTCTACTGATTGTTTTTGGAACTGATATAGACTGGTTAAGTTTTTTTGTTTTTTTTCCATGTAACAGATTTGGGGATAGAAACTACTTACTGAATTGTGGAGTCAAGGTAAATAGTAATCAGATATATTTTCCAGAGATTCCAGTGAGTTCTCAGAAGGCATCTGAGATTCAGGGAACAAAATCTGATCTAGAAGCTCATTTGGTACAATCCACCCCCGCTGGGTCTTTTGCAATGTGAATAGAAAGCTGACAGTTTGCTACCTTTAATAAAATGCCCGCTTGCATTTCTTAATCAGCCTGTGTGTCAATAAAATCCACCCAGGGCAGATACCACACTGATAAACCCCTCACACTTTGCTCCACCGCACACGATGATTTTTAGATTTCATTCTTGCATACTTATATGCAAACTGTTAGACATCATAGTGTTTATTATTTTTAAAAAGAATCTTAATAAATGCTTTAGATGCAGTGATTTCTAAATGGAGAGTTGGATTTGTCCATCACTAAGACACAGCAATGCTGATTGTCCTCAGTTGTTTTCAAATACAAGCTAGCTCCTTCTTTCCTCAACCCTTGCACATGTTCCCTCAGCAGGAACCACTCCTGTTCCCACCACTCGCCATCCCCATCCCCAGACTTGTCATTGCCTACTCCTCATCCTTTAGTCTTAGTTCCACTGCCATCTCCTCTGAGAAGCCTTTCCCGGCCACCTTCAGGAAACCTGCTGGTTGTGCCTTGATCTTCCATTTGTTTCACAGTTGTTTCTGTCATACCATGTATATTGTATACCATTACATACTTACATTTTGTTTACTTCCTTCGTTACATATATCTTTGTCTGTTTTCCCACCATACCATAAGCCCCATAAGGGTAAGGAACAACCTGACATTGCACTTAGCACATCATAGATGTTCAAGAAATTTTGAATCCATGGACCACCAAGACCAAGAGATTGAGACCGAGCCACTCTGTTTTCACCATTCCATATTTAGTATTCTCTAATCACGCTGTCTTTACTTTCCAGTGGAATGCTAACAAGGTTTCAGAGAAACTTAGATAATGTAACTTGTTAATGAAAACATGAGCTTAAATCCCAGCTTTTCACTTCATAGGTTGGTGAACTTAATCAAAATATTTTACCTTTTTGTGCCAAAGTTTCCATATCTATAAGCTGAAGATAATACTTGTATCTAATTCAGAAGGTTGTAGTGAGTCTTACATAAGTTAACACTTGTTACAAGTTTTTTAAAACAGTAGCTGGCACATAAATTCTGGGCATTGTTTCTCAGGATATAGTTTCAAAAGCCAAATACAGGGAGGGATTCCAACACCTGCAGGAGTTTTAAATTGGCTGTAGGAAGGTTGAAGCTACCCAACTGAGAACCATTGTCCTGTATTTTAAATACTGAGACATCACCTGGATTCCTCACTTTAACTTCTTAACTTTATCTAGAAAGCAGCTTACTGTTATTATAATGGAGAATCTGCCTCATCAAGCTGAATTCTAAATGATCCTGCCACCTTCACACTTTAAGGAACAACATCTTATGTCATTAGCAGTATTAATTAATTTTACCTTAGTAGATAGGTACATTGATGAGAAGGAACTCTCCAGGGCCAGAAAAAGAGTGAATAAAGATACTCAGAAAAGGTTATAGCAACTCTATTTCATAATCCAGCTCTCAGTTCAAATGATCAAGCTGTCCTTACTTTAGATTTCCTGTCTTGCTCTCAGTATAAATTTTAATTGTATTTATTTTAGGAAATTTCTCTTTCCAGTCTTTCACTGGCAAAATCAACCCTTGTGGGTATGTCTGATCGCTATAACCCAATTAGGGATTTGTTGATTTATCTTAAGAAACTGTTCTTTGAAGCGTTAAGGTAAACCTATCTGCTGCCATTCAGAGCCTGTATTGCTTTAAGCAATTGGGCTGACTAACATTTGCTTTACTGTTGAAATTAAGTGATAAGTCATTATTAATCTTGCTGAATAATTCATATATATGAGAAAAGGGGATGAAGCTCTGAGACAAGTTTCAGGGACTGTTGGGTAATTAGCAGCAGGAGTAGGTGGAAACTCCTGTTCACTTTGAAAAGTTCTGTCATCAATAAAGATAATAACTATGGTGAGAATCTTGGTAACATAACCGTAAAGGGAGCAAAGCTGATTTTAGGTGTTCACATTTAGGTGCTACCCTTTCACTCTTCTCTTCCTCTTCTTACTTAGTTGCTTTGAAGTAGCAGTTATTTGTGATACCCCCACCTTTCACAGAGGAAAATGGCTCTGTTTAAAAGCAGGTGTACTTTAACCCATTTGTAGTTTAATTAGATATCCCTTGCATAAGTTATTGCATCACTATTTAAAGAATGTTCGGAGGACAGGTCATCAGCGAGGAATGAGAAAGAGTCAGTAGAGAGATAGGAGGAAAAGCATGATTAAATGGAGACATATTTACCAGAGGTAGAGAGAGCCTCCAGCGGGGAGGTGCTGTTAGCATGGGCCGATGTGAGGAGAACTCCTAGAGAGTAACACCCATAGAGCATGCAGGAGTTAGCAATAGAGTCATTGGTGCCTTGAATAGAGTGGCTCAGTAAACTGAGAAAGGAACATAACCTGAGGAAATGGGAATGACGTGGTTACTACATGTTTCAAGTGGTGTTTTGCAGTCTGTCACTGTAGTTTTTGATACAAACTCACCCAGAAATTCAAAACTTATGACAAAAATCATGGAGCACTTTAGCTCCCTTTGCCCAACCCTCCCTTACACCATTTTAGTGATGCAACTCCAGATCCTGTTCTTGAGAACATTCAGGAGTCCTAAAAGTGGGCTCCAAACTCTGCTTGCTTATTTACTGAACAGAATATACTGAGAAATTGTAAGGGGAGAAGTTTCGCGTAGGAAAGTAGCAAATTAGAAAACAAATCCTCAGAAGTCAACTAAGAGGTCAAATTTCTGAACTTTATTAAATTGTAAGGGGAGTTCTATGCCCTCCCAAAACATTGATCGCTTTTAGTCTGAGGATCTAGTCAGGCTGTCAGCTGATTTCTGCAGGACCTGCAAGAGTGACAAGGGATCACGAACAGTTGCTGGAGCCCTTCTGCCCCAGGAACTTTGAAAGAGGATTTCACGGTGCATCCAGTAAACACTCAAATTTCTGTTTAGGGATGGCCACATTTTCAGTCCGTCACACTTTGAGGCTTCTTTTCTAGTGAAGTTCCTATATAAAAGGGTCAACGAAATATGCTATGTGTTCAGTTTCTTTTAACTCAAGAATTTATTAGTCAATTTTTTTTTTTTTGAAGTGTTGGGTTTTTTGGGAGGGAGGGAGTTTGTTCATAGGAAAATTTGTAATGTCCCAGTGACTTTGGACATTTCTATTTGTAGTATGCTACAAGTTATTTTAGCAAGAATGAAATAAAATAATATATAAATTACCATGTTTACTGATTCCAGTATAGTTGCAATAATTTAGATCGTCAAAAGATTTATTTTAAAGTCATAAATAAGTCTTGTCATTTAGAGATGGCTACACTGAAGAAGAGGTACCTAACAGATTTGCCCAAAGATGAGTTTGTGGCCAAACTGAGAAGGAAAACGGGAGTAGCATGAAACCTAAGTCTAATTCCAAGCTCAGTGCCTGTTTCTCCACTTTTAACTAACCATTTTTAAAAGCTTTTCCATTTTGAAACATACAGTTATGGAAAGACATTATCTCATCAACTCATGCCATGTGGTGAAGTTTCATCAAAATGTATAACAAAACAAGTTCATTAATTCTTTTAAAACTGTTTTCAGTTCATGACACATTTCCTCATTGTGTTAATATTGAACAAAAGTGTAAGATAACTGATGCTACAGGCTGATTTCCTCCCAAAGGCTTTTGAGATAGTAGAGATTGAAAATTGGTGATAAGCCATGTATCTTTTGTATGATCTGGGAAGCTGAGAGTCTGGAAGATTTTGACAGATATGAGTTATAGCACAGAAATCCTACTTGAATTTCCTCTTAGATGCTAACTGGAGTCAGCTGAGCTGAGTACGAACGAGGTTGATGTTAGTTTACTTCAACAACAAGTACAACTCTTGTCCTGAGCGAAGAGTGTAGTATTCCCTTCGTATCCATGGGGGATTGGTTACAGAAGCCAGTCCCCCACAGATTGAAAGCCACAGGTTGGTACCTAAATCTGTGGATGCTCAAGTCTTCTATATGAAGTGTATTATGTAGTATTATGAATACAGTTGGCCTTCTGTGTCTGTGGGTTCTGTATCCCCCTGCTCTGCATCTGCAGATTCAAACTATCCAGTTTTTAATTGGTTGAATTCACAGACACATAATTCATGGATACTGAGGGTGGAATGTATATCTCATTGAGTCCTAATAAAAATCTATTTCCTAAGTCAACAGAAGTCTAAGCATAGGAGGAGACCTGTGTGATACAAAAGTATTGCAAGCACTTTTGAGGGGTAAAGGTTGTAGATTTCAATTCATCTGAACCATTAGGCAAAACACCCGGCAGCCTAGAAGTGATAATACTGTTATCAGTTCTGATTCCCAGTCCTCCACTAACCCATTCGTGGTCTCTGAATAAATCAATTGCTTTCCCGCTGAAGTATCCCATTTCTCCCAATTGAATTTCCTTATCTGATTCCAAAGGGTTAATTAAACATTTTTTCAAGAGCTATAGAGCACAGAATCCCATTCTTTGCCAAAATTTTGCTGAGGATGGAAATAATTCTCTCCTTCCATGGAAAATTCTGTGTCTGCCAGGTCTTCATACAAAATTTAGTGAATGAGACTGAGTGAAGTTGTTTTTTTCTCTCTTGTTTGTTTTAGAAATCCCTGAAAATTGAATCAAAGCAAAGCAAACTATTGTTCACATCTAAAGATTGGTACATTTAGTAATTGATTTACATACTTATTTACTGCATTTATTGAACTTACAGTACATTTATGCCATACAATCAAGTTTGAAACCCTTGGGGGCTGGATACTTGAAATTATAAAGTTACTTCCAAGGAGCAGTCACCCCAAGAAAGCTTTGTCTCCTATGTTTTTACAGCCAAAGTTAATCCTATTGCTAAGGCAATGCCAGATGTCTTTAGCATTATTAGAAAGCATTTGAAGGGAGGGGAGTGCATAAATGCACAAGTATTTGCAGGCCTTTTGTTCTGTCAGTAACTGGACCACTAATACCCCTTTTCCTAATGTTTGTAGCTTTGAAGCACACTAGAGAAAACTTGGAAATGGGTTACTTGAATGAACAGCATACCTAAACATATTTACTGAGTATGGCCCCACCCATCAGAACAAGACCCAGTTTCCCCCTCAGTCAGTCTCTCCCATCAGGAAACTTCCATAAGCCTCTTATTCTTCTCCATCAGAGGGCAGACAGAATGAAAACCACATCACAGAAAGCTAACTAGTCTGATCACATGGACCACAGCCTTATCTAATTCAATGAAGCTATGAGCCCTGCCGTGTAGGGCCACCCAAGACGGACAGGTCATGATGGAGAGTTCTGATAAAACATGGGCCACTGGAGACAGGAATGGCAAACCACTTCAGTATTCTTGCCTTTAGAACCCCATGAACAGTATGAAAGGCAAAAGATAGGGCACTGAAAGATGAACTCCCCAGGTCAGTAGGTGCCCAATATGCTACTGGAGATCAATGGAGAAATAACTCCAGAAAAAATGAAGAGACAGAGCCAAAGCAAAAACATCACCCAGTTGTGGATGTGACTGGTGATGGAAGTAAAATCTGATGCTGTAAAGAGAGATATTGCTTAGGAACCTGGAATGCTGGGTCCATGAATCAAGGCAAATTGGAAGTGGTCAAACAGGAGATGGCAAGAGTGAACATCGATATTTTAGGAATCAGCAAACTAAAATGGACAAGAATGGGTGAATATAGCTCAGATGACTGTTATATCTACTACTGTGGGCAAGAATCCCTTAGAAGAAATGGAGTAGCCATCATAGTCAATAAAAGGGTCCAAAATGCAGTACTTGGATGCAATCTCAAAAATGACAGAATGATCTCTGTTCATTTCCAAGGCAAACCATTCAGTATCACAGAAATCCAAGTCTATGTCCCAACAAGTAATGCTAGAGGAGCTGGAGTTGAACCATTCTATGAAGATCTACAAGACCTCCTAGAACAAACATCCAAAAAAGATGTCCTTTTCATTATAGGGAACTGGAATGCAAAAGTAGGAAGTCAAGAAACACCTGGAGTAACAGACAAATTTGGCCTTGGGGTACAGAATGAAGCAGGGCAAAGGCTAATAGAGTTTTGCCAAGAGAATGCACTGGTCATAGCAAGCACCCTCTTCCAACAACACAAGAGAAGACTCTACACATGGACATCACCAGATGGTCAACACTGAAATCAGATTATATTGATTATATTCTTTGCAACCAAAGATGGAGAAGCTCTATACAGTCAGCAAAAAACAAGACCGGGAGCTGACTGTGGCTCAGATCATGAACTCCTTGTCAAATTCAGACTTAAATTGAAGAAAGTCGGGAAAACCACTAGAGCATTCAGGTATGACCTAAATCAAATACCTTACGATTATACAGTGAAAGTGACAAATAGATTCAAGGGATTAGATCTGATCAACAGAGTGCCTGAAGAACTATGGATGGAGGTTGGTAACATTGTACAGAAGGCGGGGATCAAGACCATCCCCAAGAAAAAGAAATGCAAAAAGGCAAAATGGTTGTCTGAGGAGGCCTTACAAATAGCTGAGAAAAGCAAAAGGCAAAGAAGAAAAGGAAAGATACACCCATTTGAATGCAGAGTTCCAAAGAACAGCAAGGAGAGAATAGAAAGTCTTCCTCAGTGATCAATGCAAAAAAACAGAGAAAAACAATAGAATGAGAAAGACTAGAAATCTCGTCAAGAAAATTAGAGATACCAAGGGAACATTTCATGAAAAGATGGGCACAACAAAGGTCAGAAATGGTATGGACCTAACAAAAGCAGAAAATATTAAGAAGAGGTGGCAAGAATACACAGAAGAACCATTCAAAAAAGATCTTCATGACCCATATAATCACGATGGTATGATCACTCACCTAGAGCCAGATATCCTGGAAGGCAAAGTCAAATGGGCCGTAGGAAAAATCACTAAGAACAAGCTAGTGGAGGTGGTAGAACTCCAGTTGAGCTATTTCAAATCCTAAAAGATGATGCTGTGGAAGTGCTGCACTCAATATGCTGGTAAGTTTCGAAAACTCAGCAGTGGGCACAGGACTGGAATAGGTCAGTTTTATTCCAGTGCCATAAAATGTTCATACTACTGCACAATTGCACTCATCTCACATGCCAGCAAAGTAATGCTCAAAATTCTCCAAGCCAGGATTCAACAGTATGCGAACTGTGAACTTCCAGGTGTTCAAGCTGGATGTAGAAAAGACAGAGGAACCAGAGATCAAATTGCCAGTATCCAAAGGATCATCGAAAAAGTGAGAGAGTTCCAGGAAAACATCTACTTCTGCTTTATTGACTATGCCAAAGCCTTTGACTGTGTGGATCACAGCAGACTGTGGAAAATTAAAGAGATGGGAATACCAGACCACCTTGCCTGCCTCCTGAGAAATCTGCATGCAGGTTAAGAAGCAACAGTTAGAACTGGACATGGAACAACAGACTGGTTCAAAATTGGGAAAGGAGTATGTCAAGGCTATATATTGTCACCCTGCTTATTTAACTTATATGCAGAGTACATCGTGAGAAATGCCTGACTGGATGAAGCACAAGCTGGAATCAAGATTGCTGAGAGAAAGATCAATAACCTGAGATATACAGATGACACCACCCTTATGGCAGAAAGCAAAGAAGAGCTAAAGAGTCTCTTGATGAAAGTGAAAGAGGAGAGTGGAAAAAGTTGGCTTAAAACTCAACATTCAGAAAACTGAGATCATGGCATCTGGTCCCATTACTTCATGGCAAATAGAAGGGGAAACAATGGACACAGTGACAGACTTTATTTTTTGGGGCTCCAAAATCACTGCAGATGCTGATTGCAGCCATAAAATTAAAAGATGCTTGCTCCTTGCAAGAAAAGTTATGACCAACCTAGACAGTTTATTAAAAAGCAGAGACATTACTTTGACAACAAAGGTCCATCCCGTCAAAGCTATGGTTTTTCCAGTAGTCATGTATGGATGTGAGAGTTGGACTTAAAGAGAGCTGAGTGCTGAAGAATTGATGCTTTTGAACTGTGGTGTTGAAGACTCTTGAGAATCCGTTGGACTGCAATGAGATCCAACCAGTCCATCCTAAAGGTTATCAGTCCTGAATATTCATTGGAAGGACTGATGCTGAAGCTGAAACTCCAATAATTTGCCCACCTGATGCAAAAAACTGACTCAATGGGAAAGACCCTGATGCTGGGAAGGATTGAAGGCAAGAGGACAAGGGGATGACAGAGGATGAGATGGTTGGATGGCATCACCAACTTGATGGATATGAATTTGAGTAAGCTCTGGGTGTTTGTGATGGACAGGGATCCCTGGTGTGCTGTAGTCCGTAGGGTCACAATGAGTTGGATACGGTTGAATGACTGAACTGAACTGAACTGAAACATATTAGGATGTAGAGCATTTGTCATGCTTGAGGTGAGGGGAGTCAGAATCTCTTTTTTCTTTATAAAATGTCCACAAATGTAAACAAGATTACATGTAAGTCTCATCCATAAAACATTTAAGAATCTATCTATTCTTGGAATCAGACTATAGACATAGCTAGTTTTTCAGAGTTCATAGTGCCCCATGACCCAGACTAATATGTTGGACACACATCAGTGAGGAAAAGATGCAAAGTAGGGGTAAAATGGTAATGTATAATGCATTTTCAATAGTACAGGCCAAAGTTTAGGTACATTTGGTGGCTCAGTTGATAAAGAATCTGCCTGCAATGCAAGAGGCCCAGGTTCCATCCCTGGGTCAGGAAGATCCCTTGAAGAAGGGAATGGCTACCCACTCCAGTATTCTTGCCTGGAGAATTCCATGGATAGGCAGCCTGGTAAGCTACAGTCCATGAGGTTACAAAGAGTTGGACATGATTAAGCAACTAACACTGGGCTTCCCTGGTGACACTGACGGTACAGAATCTGCCTGGAATGTGGGAGATCCAGGGTCAATCCCTGGTTTGGGAAGTCCCCTGGAGAAGGAAATGGCTACCCACTCCAGTATTCTTGCCTGAAGAATCCCAAGGACAGAGGAGCCTGGTTACAGTCCATGGGATTGCAAAGCATTGGACATTACTGAGCAACTAACACTTTCACTTTTTCACTGGAAACTGTAAAGTATAAACAACTTCCTGTTTAGAAGGTATTTTTTTTTCTAATATATACACATGTTAGATAATTGTGCAAGTCAGCCTTGCCATCAAAATTATCCCCAGCACTCATTTTTTAGTTCACCTAGCATTTATTGAACACCATGGTACCTAGCCTGGAATAAGCACTAATGTGGTTCCAAAAATGAATTCAGTCCTTTGCCCCTGAGATGCTCAAAGTCTGGTGGGGAAGGCAAATCAACTAACAGACTAATTAAATACAACCCAGTAAATACTATGATAGAAGTTAAGTTCAAAATTTCAGAGTTCTATAAGCCTAGAGAAAGTATCTGTCTGGAGAACTGGGAAATCCATTATAGAAAAGAATATTTCCATTGAGTGGGTGGGAGTTAATGAGACAGATAAAAGAAGCAATGGGTAGAATAAGGGGAAGAAAGGGGCGATGAAGATCATGGTGTAGTTGCAAAGCAGTGCATAGGAAAGTGATGGAAGGTAAGATAATGAAATACAATAGATTAGGGTTCAACTATGAAGGACTTTGGGCTTCCCTGATGGCTTGGAAGGTAAAGAATCTGCCTGCAATGCAGGAGACCTGGGTTTGATCCCTGGTCTGGGAACATCCTCTGGAGGAGGGATCCACTAACCACTTCAGTGTTCTTGCCTGGAAAATTCCATGGACAGACAAGCCTGGCGGGCTACAGTCCATGGGATTGCAAAGAGTCAGACATGACTGAGCAACTTGCACACATGAAGGACTTTATACGAATTTGCATTTCATTTTCTGAGAACATGATACCTTGGGAAAGGCCTTCTAGACTGTAAATGACTCAACTACAAAATTTGTTTAAGCCCATGATTACCCAGTTGTTTTCTCTGGCCATTTCATGGCACAACTCATAAAATCTCAGTTTAAATTTCCCACTGATGACATGTAAATTATAATAAATTTCCCATTTATCTCAATTGCACACCTCCTCATTAAAGATATCAATTGCCAAAAGAAGCAAAGGTATTTTATATTTATTCTGAGAGAAAGGGGAATTTTATTATAATAGGCATTTTGCATACATTATCCTATTTAATTCTTCCAAGTCAATGGTGGTAGGCATTATTAATTCCTCATTTTTAGGATAAAAAAGTTGAAAAAACTGATACTTAGAGTAGTTAATTTACCCAAATTCATCATCATAATAACTTTGCAAGTTACAGTTAATGCATTATACTTAATGTATTGCAAATGCACTTAATGCATGTATTACATATAAATATAGATTTCATATATTATTTAACCTTCACAACTCTGTGAAGTCATATTTTATTCCCATTTAGAGATGAGGAAACTGAAGCTAAGAAAGACTAAATAAATTGCTCATGGTAGAACTATGGTTTGTACTCAAGTCTAGCTGATTCCCACACCTATTTTTTTTCCCCATTACTGTCAATTATACTCAGAAAGCAAACCTGAAATGCTTTCTGGTTTTCCCAGGCCTAATCCTAGAATCATCAAATATGTTTTCCTGCCAAACCCTTTCATTATCCTTCCATATTGTACATTTATCAACTATGCCTTTGTTATTTCTGAGTCTACCTGGGACTCAGCACATCTTGATGCTGCTTTTTGTATTCTAAAGATTTTGCTAAACTTTTGAAAAGATTCTGACAAATGCATGTTTTGGACCACTGGGAAGTTTTTTATTATCCAACACGTTGGTAAAGCAATGGAAGCCAGAAAAATGCAGTTATGTGGCTTCTGTAACTTCAGGAATTAAGTTTGGTAAAAGAGTTTATATACCAAGTATTTAGAATATTCAATTTTATGCTCATTATCCTAGAAACTCCCAAATAAATGTGATAGGCAAACTTCAAAGTTTATTGCAAAACTTTGATTTTAAAGTGGTTTTTTTTGTTGTTTGTTTTTTTTTTTTTTTTTTTTTACAAATCTTAGAAGAATTGGTGAAAATATTGAAAGGTTTTTCATTTGGAGAAAATCCATCTTTGTTCAGAGAGCTCATTTTTCCATTTCTTTCTGATCATTCTCTATGCTGCAAAAAAAAAAAAGAAAGAACTTTATCACAGAAAGCAAAAAGAGTTCAATAGTGATCAAGCCTACCTTTCACTTCTTTAAATGAAATGTTTTCTTCAAACTTCACTTTATTGCTGTTTTTGAAAGCTGATGAGTATATTTCTTGGGTATGGCTCTGTGTTCCATCTCCAATCAGTTTTAGTCATCAAGTGTTCACAGTTATGAAGTCATTCTTTTTTTTTTTTTATGTTATGAAGTCTATTTTTATTTATTTATTTTTTTTAATTTTTATTTATTTATTTTTTGGGGGAGTCTTGTCATACATTGACATGAATCAGCCATGGAGTTACATGTATTCCCCATCCCGATCCCCCCTCCCACCTCCCTCTCCACCCGATTCCTCTGGGTCTTCCCAGTGCACCAGGCCCGAGCACTTGTCTCATGCATCCCACCTGGGCTGGTGATCTGTTTCACTATAGATAATATACATGCTGTTCTCTCGAAACATCCCACCCTCGCCTTCTCCCACAGAGTCCAAAAGTCTGTTCTGTACATCTGTGTCTCTTTTTCTGTTTTGCATATAGGATTATCATTACCATCTTTCTAAATTCCATATATATATGTTAGTATGCTGTAATGTTCTTTATCTTTCTGGCTTACTTCACTCTGTATAATGGGCTCCAGTTTCATCCATCTCATTAGAACTGATTCAAATGAATTCTTTTTAATGGCTGAGTAATATTCCATGGTGTATATGTACCACAGCTTCCTTATCCATTCGTTTGCTGATGGGCATCTAGGTTGCTTCCATGTCCTGGCTGTTATAAACAGTGCTGCGATGAACACTGGGGTGCACGTGTCTCTTTCAGATCTGGTTTCCTCAGTGTGTATGCCCAGAAGTGGTATTGCTGGGTCATATGGCAGTTCTATTTCCAGTTTTTTAAGAAATCTCCACACTGTTCTCCATAGTGGATGTACTAGTTTGCATTCCCACCAACAGTGTAAGAGGGTTCCCTTTTCTCCACACCCTCTCCAGCATTTATTGTTTGTAGACTTTTGGATAGCAGCCATCCTGACTGGTGTGTAATGGTACCTCATTGTGGTTTTGATTTGCATTCTTATTTCTTAATTATAGATTTGTTTTCTTTGTGCATTTTCTTAGTGCATCTTGAATACACTCTTAAAATTACATAACCTTTGCATTTTTGATTGCACTCACAAAATAGAGTTTTAAGCTTTTATAGTTTTTTCAAATGTATTTCTAGTTATTATTAAAATTTTTAACTATACATGCATTCAAGTGCATAATTTACTATAAGGACAATTATCATTATACCAGATACTCTATCCAGCATGAGTTTCATCCGAGTTTGAACATTGTGTCCCCAAAATTGCCTCACTTATTGTTAGCCTTGTAAAACTCATGAAAGGTAGGAAACAATTCTGATACATTTAAAAAGTTGCTTTTAGGAAAAAGTAAATATTATGTTTCTTTATCCAATCTGGAGCTTGGAAAATATAATTATTGGAACCCCAATGTTGAAAGTTATCTGCATTTTCTCAGCTTTGATTATTGCATTTGATACACATGAATGTGCCCATTGTGTTTTTCCATCAGCTAGGTTTTTTTTTATCCTGCTTTTCCTGCTCCCAAGCTCCCATATCTCAGCCAAATACACTGGCAAGATTTTTGTCTTGGTTTTAGTGGTTATTTAAAATGAACAGTTTTCTTGCCTTTGCCAAAGTTTATGGTAACCACTATTGATGTTTTTTAATTGAGTTTAAATCATATTTCTTTATAAGGAAACAGCCAGCAGTTATGTCATAGAACCTCACTGCTCCTTGATAATCCTGCATTTCATTCCTTAATACCTCCTAATGCAACATTAATAAGAAAGTGCGCTGCTATGCTCTATCCTTCACTTTTTATTTACTATGGGCTCAAATATTAACATACTGTGGCTTAAATGTTAAATAAATGAAGTAAGTCAATAATATACATGTTCTTTTTTATAATCAAAATCCAACTGTAAGAAAAAGATAATGAAAGATGATAAAAGAAAATATGAAAATTTCACCCAGAGAAACAATTTCCATGGCACTGCTGAATCCTCACATAGGATCTTATATAATCTGCATTTAGTGACAACAGGGACAGTTTCTTGAACAATTTTGAAAAAGATGATACTAAATAGCTACCATTTTCTGTACACTCTCAATGTAAAGCTTTATTCTAGGTACTTTAACACGTGACTATATTTCTATCTATTAATTTGTTTTTTCACGACCACTCCTGCCTGCATTGTCTCCTGGGGATCTCTTCATTTCTCCCAGCACCCCTGAACAGCTGGATGTAGCAAGAGAAGCTGTGGGGAGTCAGGGATATTGCATCCAAACTTCACCATTTACCATCTTTAGGATCTGTACTTTCTCTTTTCACATTCTCGGAGCATCAGTTGCTGCACAGATAAAATGAGAATAAAAATATCTACCTCAAAAAGTTGTTGTGAAGAAGAAGTCATATGTATACCCACTGGTTGATACTTAAGATTCCACAGTTTCTCTTGTAACAGACAGACTGAAGACCTGAAAGTCTGAGGGCTAATTCTAATTCTATACAGGGAACAAAACTAGAGTCAGGCACTAGGGAAGGAGAACAGCAAAAATGCATCCTAAGAAAATCAAAACACAAAAACTCTTTAAGCATATTCAAGTACTTGGAGAAGCTCTTTGTTAAGATAAGGGTCCTGTGCCAAAAAAACAATGGGGGGAAGCAATTTTTCCCTAACTATAACAGGGAACAATAGATTTTCTGGTTATCAATGCCAGCCACAAAAAGACTCAGCCAGGACCCAGTGGACCATATACTTTTGGATAGAACTGTCCTCATGGACCATCCACAACGTATCATTTTGTAAAACACAATTATCATATAGCTTAGGCTCCAGAGTCATGAAAAAGTGTGAGGGAGAATTATGTTTAAGAAATGAGGCAATATATTTGAAGGCTCTTGGAACTTGTCAGATACCAACTAAATAAGCCAAGAGACTACTTTCTACTCTTTGTAAATATGGCTAGAAAAACCACAAGAATGTAAAATCTTTTCTTTCCTGTTCACGTGCTGGGTCTTTCCTGGACTGTGGAGGAAGCCATGGTCAAATGGCCAACTAAAAATCATAGTAATTCTTATCATATATTGTGCTATGCCATCGCAGGAACCAAGGGTTTTCCTTAGGGAGAGCTTAGTTGCAAGTGGCAGAAACACACTGAAGCTAGATTCTGTGGGGATAGCTAATTGTCAGGGCAACCTCTCAGATACCCAAAAGCAAAGAGCAAAGTTCAGCCAGGTCTCTCATGAGGCTGCATGTTCTTCACTTCATCTTCTCTCCACATACCTGCTTTGTTCTCTCATATCTATGTGAGATCATGTTTCTCAGAGGCTTCTGTCATCTGTGACTCAGGTTTGTCATGTTTCCTTTGGATCCAGTTGAAAATATTCAGCTGCCAGACCCAGTGAAGTGAACAGAGAGGGAACCCTATTTGGTAGTCAACATCACAGAGTTCCAGTGCTCCTTGTTGTCTCAACTATATATGGTATGTGTGTTTCAGATTGTATTTTCAAAAAAGACACTGTAATTGGCCATACTGAATCTTCAGACAGGGTCGTGAAGAGTCAGACATGAGTGAGTGACTGAACGACTGAATTTCTAGACGAGGTCCCTCGGTTTCCTGTTTCCGCATTGCTCTGTTACTTTGGCCAGAAGGTCAAGATCATCTGTATAAAATCCAGCTGTTCCCAGGATCCCCCTTTTGGTAAAAATTGAAGAGTGAAGTCATTTTTAAAAGGGGTAATGAAACCATGTCTTATTCAGACAAGTCCAAATGTATCTAATAGAGCTTCAGCCTGTAGTCCTACAGATACCATTATCTGCAGTTCACAAATGAGGACACTGAGGCTCTAAGATATTAAAGCTCCTTCCTAACGTCACATGCTAGTAAATTACAAAAGTGGCATTTGATTCCAGTTATATGTCTCTGACCCCAAAGCCCATGTTCTTCACATTTTGCCTTAACAGATGAATAATATCCAGATGGCCTGCAAAAATGGGGGCAATTTGTCTGAAGTCATAAGAACTCAGAATTAGTTTCCAAAATAGTTTCTATGCTTCTAAGCAGTGTATTCATTATCTTGGAATTAAGAGATATCACAGGAAAGCTCTTTGTAAGAAAATAAATACTGCATTTAAATACTATTAGGAACTATTAATTAGTGGGAGAAAGCTGCTGCTCCCAAGCTAAAAATAGACAAATCAGTCTAAATTAGAGGGGAATGGACGGTACCCAAAAGGAAACATGAGACCCAATTGATTATTTGGGTACAAAATGCAGGCACTTCAGACCCTGTACCCAAGCCTTAGAGAAACACTGAAAGGAAGAACGCAGGAGAAAAGGATTCAGAAAGTCCTTGCTAATAGCGAAGATCATTAAAACAACCATTGGAAGCTGGCAGCTCAAGAAAGTATATAACCAAAAGCATTTTTACTCTCTCCATGAGAAAACCTTGATGTACTTCTCCAAGTTACAAAATTTAAATGGAAGATTTGGATGCCTTTAAGGTTTTCTAGTTGTGTTGAGACTCCTTTACTTTGTCTCATGCTATGAATTTCCTGAAATGTCTGTTGTTCTACATGACTGTCTGATAGTTGCTTTGTGGATGGTATTTACCAATATCATTCAGGGAACATTCAATAATGTCTTGTCATTTAGTCACTAAGTCGTGTCTAGCTCTTTTGTGACCCCATGGACTGTAGCCCACCAGGCTCCTCTGTCCATGGGATTTCCCAGGCAAGAATACTGGTGTGGGTTGCCATTTCCTTCTCCAGGGCATCTTCCTGACCAGTGGATTGAACCTGTGTCTCCTGCATTGGCAGGTTGATTCTTTACCACTGAGCCACCAGAAAATCCCTTCAATGATGTCTTATCTGCAGCTAAATGTATTTTCACCTCCTACATGCAGTACAGTACATTTGAATTTCTGTTAAAATATAAGGAGATATTCTCTCTCAAACTTCCCAATAAGGGAACTTTTCTTTGCCCCACCCCCAACATCCCTTGAAAAGAGAACTAGAGCACCAATTCAGACACAAAGTATGATAAACAGGAAAATGTTTCAATATGTCGGTAATAACTTACTGCATAAAACCTTGATAAGTAAGACTGAGCCCTTCAATTATGACAGTCATGGAGAATACTAGAATAAATTTTTATGTTACCTGAAATGGAATTTCCTTAGAGATGATGCATTTTCAGATTAGCACTTAGCCTATAAACTGGAAATTTTCTTATTAAATTCAATGCCTGCCATGGGGAGAGCTGTCAACACAGGTCTCCTCTGGTTGGAAGATTTAGTTGACATGTTCTGCAGCGTGGGTATTTGTGATCTCAAATCTGCAAGGATGCTGACAACTTTGAAAATTTAGTTCTTAAAATGCCTTCCCTAAGCACACCCAGGACCGATATTTCCCACCAGTTATGGTATGTTGAGGAACAACACAGCATTGGACAGATGTGCAGAATACTAAATTATAACAAATTGCAAAAGCTGCTTAAAAATAATAGGTCATAGAAAAATGGTTCTGGTTGTTAACTTCTATTATTGAAGTCCAAGACCAGGATGTGAGTAGAGTTTAAAGGTGTCTCTATGTTTCTTTGAAGCAGTACTACACGAAGAAAAAGTAGGGTTTTTTTCCCTCGGATGTTTTAAGATCCAAAAAGTAGTTCTGCTTTTGCTGTCTACCTGCCTCTTTTTCAAATGCTTCCTTTTGAGTGAGCCTACTTTTCATTTTCTTATGACTCTCTCTGTGGAATCACAAGTAATCATGTGATTTTGCAAAAGAATACAGTACATACAGTAGTATCACTGAATTATATAATCAAAAACCTTTACAAATAAATACAAATAACTTCATGGACAAATACATTAGTTTGGGGTAGACTTAAAATATTTTACAAAGTCTTTGTCTCACTTTGGTCTTGTAGACACCTTGCTCTGAAGATCACAGAAGCCCCCAAACCCAGATTTGTAATTTATTTCAATTTCTTTTCAAGTTAGAACTTTGAGAAGGAAACCATTATAGGTCATCTCTTGTTGATATTATTGGTCCCCAGTTTACTTTACCAGCAGCCTATGGACCATTTTTGGCCCTCTTTAAAGAAGGATGACTTTTCTCTGTGTCTTAATAATAGTTGTTTGAGATATGCAGTTTATAGATTGATTTTTAATGGTGAGTGGGGAGTTTTATTTTTTCAAAGCCTTATTCATAAGCCATTTTCATAAAATGTCACATTGAAACTGAGCCGTCACCTAAATAGACACTGTTTTCAGAGTAGTGAGACTGGCCTCATTTCCACGTTGTAAACAATTTCTGAACCCAGGAAGGTTGCTGTTCTTCTCCAAATCCTAATTGTGTTGAAGAGAACTTCTAACCTGTATTGACACTGAAAAATTTTTCTCCATTGGGCTGCTTGAAAGCACATATTGTGCTGCTTCTTCCATCTTAACATTAAATATTTTGGAAAATGAGTCACTGCTAATATATCCCAGTCATCCAATCCATATTCCACCAACATTTCTGTGGACTCTATCATAGAAACAATATAGAGTCTGAACAATGACTCGTAATCTTCTCTGTAACTACCGTGTTTAAGACCCACCTCTGACTCCCACTGCCTCCCCCAAAACATTTTCCTCTGTGTCTTTAAGAAAAAGGTCTGGTTTAACACATCATTGCTTACAGTAGTGAATCATTTATTTGCCCTCAATATCACCAAAAACACATTTCCGTCAATACTGTGTGAAGACTGGTTTTGTATTTGAAATCTATTGTCTCATTTTCAGGTTCAATTTTGAGCCTGTGAGTTATTTCAATAATATCAATGTGCGAAGTAGATTTAATTGAAAACCCTTAAGCAAGCCTGCACAAATCAGTCAAAAGTTAAAATTTGCTGTGTAGCAAACTTAAATGCTGGAAGGACAGCACCATCTGCTGGAAGGGGGCAGGTAGGGAAACACATGTTAGCCAAGTGTTGGAGAATCTGAAGACCAAAATCCCTGATTAACACAAGAGTGTGTATATTCCTGTTTAAGTAGTTCACTTATTAATTGGCAGCTGTGTTATTTCAATGAAAATGACACTTGATGGTTCAGTGGAAAGTAGGCTTCTGGTCTTGGTTCAGCCTTCATCTGTTTTTTGTGTTTTTTCTTTTTAACCATATAGCTTGAGGATATCACTTCTTTAAAATTAGAGTTCCTTATGTGGGTCTTGGGGGTGCATGGGTAGTATTACCTAAGTTTCCTACCTCACGTTAGTCATCTGAGAGAATGGTTGTTAAAGTGCTTTGTAACCTGTAAATCACATTAGAGCTATAAGATATAAATGTTAGCATATCAAATTTTAATTCAGCAAGATGTATTAGAAACAGAGCAGGTCTAATACACTGCCAGAGAGGCCGTTAATTGGTAAAGTAATTTGGCAAGAAGAGGAAGAGCTTTAAAAACATTCATCTAGTCTGACTCAGTAATTTTACTTCTAGGAATCCCTCCAAAGAAAACCATTAGAGATGTGGAAATAGATTTATGGTCAAGAACATTCATACTAACATTATTTATGATGTTGAAATACTGGAAATATAACTGATAGTCATCAGTAAGTAATAAATAAATCCCATGATAGAATCATGTGTAGCATTAAACATCATGGTTTGAAGAATAAGGATGAGGAAATATTCATAACTTACTTGTAAGTAAAAAATATAAGATGTGAAAGTGAATGGCCAGTATAATTGTAATTTTGGAAGGAAAAAGAAAAGTGATCAAGGAAGGAAAAAGATGATCAGTACCATCAACACTGTTGATATTTTAGACTATATAATTCTTTGCTGTAGTTTGGAGCGGGGGGGACTGTCCTCCATATTGGAGGATATTTAGCAGCATCCCTGACCTGTATCCACCAGATGCTATAGCAACACTTCTCTTATATCAAAAGTGTCTCCAAGCATTGCCAAATATCCTCTGAGAACCAAAAATCACTCTTGGATGAGAACACTGGTTTAATGGAAAGTGGTGAAAAAAATTACAAAGTTATTTCTTTGCTTGTATGTGTACTAAGCCTTGTTTGACCAATAAGCTGGTTATAGGAATCAAATGGAGAAAATGGAGAGTAACTCACTGGTTCTCCAGGGTCTCGCTTAAAGTTCTTGGGAAGTGAACTTGACATCTGGCAAGAACAACTCGTAGGAGATATATGTCTATGCACAGATTGGAAAAATAAAAGGTTTTCTGACATATGACCTTTAGGAATTTAGACCTTTTTCCTTTTTACTAGTTACATTATTTTATGGTCATTTCTTGGCAAAAGAAACTGTTCTCATCACTGAAAGGTGATGAATGAGTAACGTACTTTCTTTTTCTTGCATTTTCTATGTTTTCCATATGTTTCTGCAGTAAACATAGATTAGTTTGTTATCAGAAAAAAGCAAATATGTTTTAAGAGACCCTTGGAGTGGACCAGGAAGCAAATGTGTGAATACTGGCTAGTGTTTTCCTGATGTAGTCCTGATGAATTCATCTTTTTTTAAATCCCTCTGTCATCTTAAAATTGGACAAAACCTGCATAAGGACATGTTTTGAAAAGTATAAAATGCCATGAAAATGAAAACACATTGCTATCTTAAGTAACACAACTTCAGGTTTTCCTGACTTATTTTTCACTAATTAGTTTACTCAAATTGTCAAATTAATATATCAAGAAATTTTTAGGCTCCAGGTAATTGTTCCTGGATAGGTACCATAGTTTATAATAGGCTGAATAGTCTAGTCCATTTAGAAAGCCAAAGTCAGAATGACCAATCACTTTTATTCTTGGTGGACATTATTTCTGCCAAGCAGATCATTTATATTGTTGCAGCTGAGCTCATAGCAGATGAGCTTTTGTGGAACATGTTTAGAGAGTCTGTTCTCTTTCCTCAGGTCCCAAATATTACATTTTATATAACATGCTGGTTACCTGCAAAATCTCCTTTTGAAAAATAACCTCTTTGGAGATCTAAAGCTCAATATGTGGAGAGAAAATGAGCCCGAGACCACTTAGCTGCACAACAATAACTGAAATCAGATAAAAATGAGCATGCTGTTTCCCTTTCCAATTTCTTGAAATGAAATTTTCTCAGCAGTGGAGTATCAGTGTGTAAGTGTTTAGCCACAAGCTAAGTTCAAGGAGTTGTAATAAATTCTGAAAGCAATGATTTAGTAAAAAAAAATAAAAGAGAAGGTAATCAAAGTAAAATATAATATTATGTATCTTCAAATACAGTGGAAGACCTGCAGAGATACAAAAATGTAAGGACTGACTTTCTGCCATCTAAATTCCTCATTTAGTAGCTTTATCTAAGTATAATTTACCTACCATTAAATTAATTCTTTTTCGGTTGCTGTTCAGTAATTGTTAGGAAATGTGCAGAACTGTGCAATGAAACACACCAATTGAACTTCTTTTTGAGGCCTAATACTTTATTGTTCAAGTCAAATCTTAATAACAATGCATGGAGACGTGTGTGTGTGTGTGTGTGTGTGTGTGTGTGAGAGAGAGAGAGAGAGAGAGAGATTGAGGACAGGATTTGGAGAGGTGATGTTGATTCAGAATTGAGTCTCTTTGTCTAAGAATGGACTATAAAGGAATGTTGTGAATGCAAAGGAGAAAAAAGTGCTTAGGTTCTTGGGAGTTATACATCAGGAAATCTTTTTTCAACCTGTGCACAGATATGTATCTTCTATGAGTTCTTTTTGCCAGATGTCAAATCCCACTTCCTAAGAATTTTGTTTAGGCAAGACCCTGAAGAGTCAATATCTTATTCTCTACTTTCTCCATTTGATTCCTATAACCAACTTACTGGGCTTTGCAATGTAGAAATACAGGAATTCTTTTTTTACTACTTTCCCTTAAACCAGTGGTTCTCAGCTAAGAATGAGCCCCCATCCCATCTCAGGGGACATTTAACAATGTCTGGAGTCATCTGGGCTCTCACATCAAGGGGGACACTAATGGCATTTAGTAGGTAGAGGTTAGGGATGCTACCAAACATCTCATATTGCACAGAATATCCTCCCCAGCTCCCCATACACACAATAAACAATTGTTCTCTCCGAAGTGTCAGCAGTGCCAAGGTTGAGACACTCTCCTGTAAATTCACTTCATGCATCTGCTAGTCCCCACCATGGACAAAATGTCCGGCAGGATACATATCTTCTCCAGTCATGATAAAAAATCCTGTGGTCACTTTCAAACATGTACAAGTTCACTCTAAGCAAATAATCAAATAATTCTAGTTTCATCAGGTTAAATATCAAAACTTACAAGCTTATTTGGAGTGAACACTTTTCCCACGTAGTAGTGCAGACCTGTTGGAGACCTGCAGCAGAAAGCAGCATAGTTAGCTGATTCCCCCTTCCTAGCTTGTCTAGCTCTCTGTTCCCTGAGCTTCTATTTCTATGCCTGTTACGATCCAGCCCAGGTGGCCAGGGAATTACATGACTGGTACAGTTTCCACTTGGCATCAGTGCTCTCTGGCATCATGCTTGGACAATACAGACTTTTTCATTCATGAGATGCTTTTTCTATTTCTTTAGATCATACTCTTGACCCTACTTTCCAAGGTCTTCTCCAGCTCCTTTCCTCCTCTGGCTGCCTTCTTAAGATACCCTCACTGGTATCTCGTTCTTCCACTGTTCATCCCTTCCTGAGGAGTTTCACTCATCAATCCAGATGCTCTGCTGTGAGCAGATCCCTTTTAATACTTTCTCGGGCCAGATCCCATATGAGGTCCAGAGTTGGTTCCCAAGTGCATTAGTTATCTATGGCTATGTAACAGATTATCCTGGAACTTAATTGTTTAAAACAATAACACTTATTATGTTACAGTTTTTGTGGCTCTAGAATCTAGATATGACTTTGCTGATTTCTCTGGTTCAGAGACTGCCACAAAACCACAGTCAAGGTGTTGGCTGGGGCTGCTGTCTAATGTTAAAGCCTTATTGGGAAAGGATTCTAGTCCAAGCTCTGTCAAGTGGTGGTTGGGAAGATTTAGTTTCACGCTGACTGTTGCACAAAGACCACTGTCAGTTCCTTGCCATATGGGTCTCACCTTATGGCAACTCACAACTTGACAACTTGCTTCATCAGAGAAAGCAAGAGAGAACCAGAGAGGCAGCAAGAAGACCTTTGCCCTGCTAGATTTCGGAAGTCACTCTGGAGTTTGGGGGAGAATGAATATATATATATATATATATATATATATATATATATATATATATATAGCTGAGTCTCTTCGCTGTTTGCCTGAATCTATCACAACACTGTTAATTAGCTATACCCCAGTACAAAGTAAAAAGTTTTTAAAAAAAGAAAAAAAAAAAAAAAGAAAGTCACTCTCTGTGCAGGCTTCCTTCCAAGAGACACTTACCAAACTCTCCTAGTGGACTGCCCATTGACCCACTTGGATCTATCACTTGGCTAATGAAAAAGCAACCTTCTTTTTCCAGTGGAGAATTGTCAAAGCACCTCAACATCCCACCCACAAATATTTTGTTTCTTGGACTATGTTAAAATTAATCTCCTACATAGATCGTAGGAGTGGGAGGCCTGGCTAATTGTTGGCAGTACCAATCTGGAGGTTGCTTCTTTATAAATGCTACAGGGGTGAGCTAGCATTTTGCTCTACAATGTGAAGGAAATTAGCAATTATTTATAATTCAGAATTTAGAGCTCAGCAAAACTGAGGCAGAAAGTATTCACTTTTAATATCCTGCTCCCTTTTAATCTAGAGGCAGCAGAGAATAGAGAAGCAGGTTATAAAATTTTATTTAAATGCATTGTGGAAAATAGAATTTAAAATGAGAACTGTGGTAAAACTGGAAGAGAGAGACTAGAACATCTAGTATAGAAGAGTACAGTTATTCACTTAAATAAGAATAAAATAGGCAAAGAATGAAGAGGACATAGACATAAGAGAAATGAATCTACTTATTAATAGAAATCAGTAGGGGAGGCAATCAAATATTTGGAAGGACTAAGAAAAGATATCGATAACCTCAGATATGCAGATGACACCACCCTTATGGCAGAAAGTGAAGAAAAACTAAAGAGCCTCTTGATGAAAGTGAAAGAGGAGAGTGAAAAAGTTGGCTTAAAGCTCAACATTCAGAAAACTAAGATCATGGCATCCGGTCCCATCACTTCATGGCAAATAGATGGGGAAACAGTGGAAACAGTGGCTAACTTTATTTTGGGGGGCTCCAAAAGCACTGTGGATGGTGATTGCAGCCATGAAATTAAAAGACACTTACTCCTTGGAAGTAAAGTTATGGCCAAACTAGACAGCATATTAAAAAGCAGAGACATTACTTTGTCAACAAAGGTCCGTCTAATCAAGGCTATGGTTTTTCCAGTAGTCATGTATGGATGTGAGAGCTGGACTGTAAAGAAAGCTGAGCACAGAAGAGTTGATGCTTTTGAACGGTGGTGTTGGAGAAGACTCTTGAGAGTCCCTTGGACTACAAGGAGATCCAACCAGTCCATCCTAAAGGATATCAGTCCTGGGTGTTCATTGGAAGGACTGACACTGAAGCTGAAACTCCAATCCTTTGGCCACCTGATGCAAAGAGCTGACTCATTTGAAAAGACCCTGATGCTGGGAAAGATTGAGGGCAGGAGGAGAAGGGGACAACAGAGGATGAGATGGTTGAATGGCATCATTAAGTCAATGGACATGGGTTTGGGTGAACTCTGGGAGTTGGTGATGGACAGGGAGGCCTGGCATGCTGCGGTTCATGTGGTCGCAAAGAGTCAGTCAAGACTGAGTGACTGAATTGATTGATTTATTGAAGAAAAGATGATTTGGGTATGCATTTGATGTCTATTTTCCTTTTACAGCAACACTTATCTGTCCAGAGAAAACAGGAATATTGAACTAAGAGTGTGTGTGCATGCATGCATGCTAAGTTGCTTCAGTCATGTCTGACTCTTTACGACCCCATGGACTGTAGCCTGCCAGACTCCTCTGTCCATGGGATTCTCAAGGCAAGAATACTGGAGTGGTTGCCATGCCCTCCTACAGGAGATCTTCCCCATCAGGGATCAAATCTGCCTCTCCTGCATTGGCAAGCTTGTTCTTAACCACTAGTACCACCTGGGAAGTTCCAGACTAAGAGTGTACAACCTGTATTTGAGGGGTCTTCTAAAAATGAATCCCTAATATTGGTCTACAATACAATTTTCATCAGTTCAGAATGGAATAAGAAATACAGATATCATAGTAAGCATTTCATATTTATTCAGGATAAATATATTTTGGCCATTTTATTTTTTATAAGGGCTTCCCTGGTGGCTCTGATGGTAAAGCATCTGCCTGCAATGCGGGAGACCTGAGTTCAATCCCTGGGTCGGGAAGATCCCCTGGAGAAGGAAATGGCAACCCACTCCAGTACTGTTGCCTGGAAAATTCCATGAGTGGAGGAGCCTGGTAGGCTACAGTCCATGGGGTCACAGAGAGTCGGACAAGACTGAGTGACTTCACTTATTTTTTATATTTGGGAATGTGACTGTTTCCTCTTATGAAACTATTGAGGGTAGATGTCTAATTACTTAGATTGGAGGTTTCATGTTTTTTACTCTTAACAGATTTTTGATGGTGTATTTTATCACTGATAATAATGGATACATACTTCTAGGAAAATATAGAGAAGCCAAAATCAGCTGGTTTAGCTCCTTGTTAGAGTTCTAGCTAGATGTTTGACAGAGGATTCTTAAAATTCCAAAATTATTGACATTTTTAAATGTTCATTTTCCATTATTTTTTGTTTCTGCTTTCTTAGTGCATTTCATTATTTCCTTTATTCCTATTTCATTACCACTGAATAAAGCTAATAAACTTTTCAAAGCACTGACTCCACTCACTAAATGATGAAACAAAATTTTAGTAAACACCTCTTATGTGCAAGACACACAAGCATTGTGTGTGCTACAAATAAGAACAGGGCACAGTTGTTGCCTTCAAGAAGTTTGTAGTCAATGGGAAAGAAAGGTTTTTATCCCACAAATAGTTTATTGATTTCTCACTAACAGAAATTGAACAGCTATTATGAATGAAGCAATAAAAAGAGACATATGCTCCTTAGTCTTTTTGAATAATCACCAAATGCTGAACATGGGATAATTTATTGTCCACAGTAACTATATTTATCTATTATGTCAGGTTTTTTTTTTTTTTTTCTGTTTTAATCTAGGCTCCCCATTGAACCTGATGGGACAAATTAGAGAAAGCAAGCTATACTTGAAAGTCAAACCTGGCAAGAGCTCTTTCTTTACTTTTGACCCCATTTATACAAAAATATCTGCATTAGTTGATGAACAAATCAGCACCTATTTAGACCTTTACAACTAAATAGCAGCATGGACATAACATAAAAGATAAAGTAGAATATAAGCACTATAATAGGAAAGTAAACAAAATAGCACAGGAGTGCAGAGGACTGTAGTATTAATTCTGGCTGAGGAAAGTGATGAAAATAATTCTACTTGAGTTAGCCATCAAGAAACTAGCAAACGTACATTCAGACATTTGTTGTTGTTGTTGTTTATTCACTACTGTGTGTCTGACTCTTTGCAACCCTTGGAGCCCACCAGTCTCCTCTGTCCACAACATTTCCCAGGCAAGAATACTGGAGTAGGTTGATATTTCCTTCTCCAGGGAGTCTTCCTGACCTAAGGATCAAACCAGCATTTCTGGCATTGGCAGGCAGATTCTTCACTGCTGAACCACCAGGGTGGGAGAAGAGTAAAAGACCTTCCAGACTGGGACAGGGTCTGTCTCATGGTAAAGTCATTTGCTAAAGCCAGGCATATTTCTAGAGCAGGGCTCAGTTGGACTGTGGCATCAGGTTCTTAAAGAAAAGTGACTGGTGAAACTGGGAGAGCAGATTCCAACCAGATGATGGAGAGCCTCAGTCGCCACGCTGAGTAGTTCGGATTTGTTTCTTAGCAGATGTGTAGCTGTTAAAGAATTTTTCACTTAGAGTGTGATAACATGGTACTTTAGGAAAATTACTCTTTTGGAAGGGTAGGTTATAGAATGAATTGGAAAAAGGGAAGGCACTGGAGAGACATACAGCTCCACTGAGAGACTGCTGTCGGCTCCTTCTAAGAGACTACTGTAACTACCCAAGAAAGAGGCTCACGCTTGATGAGTAACACTGGAAGTAGAAAGGAACAAGGAGATTGAATAAAATGTGGATTGTATCTGTAATACAGTTTTTAGGTGCTCTATAGAAAATGCTGCATTAGTTTGAGTAGAACAATATAAATCTGCTTTATATGAAAAACATATGACCATCATCTTACTGCATACCAAAAGTATTATGTGTCTGTCACCATAATGTTTAAGTGGAGAGTTAGGTAGTTTATTTTTTAAACTCAAAACTCCACAAATGAATAATCTCTATACCCAAAGCTGACTTTTCTCTCAAAACACTTATTTTTCTCTTTATCCAGTAGGTGCTCTTCTCTGAGCATCACCGACATGGGCTCATTTCCAGTTTACACAATGCCCAAGCCAGTGAGCGCCTTCATTAACTCAAGACTAAGGGTTTTATGACATTGATCTGTCTTTAAAAGAATGCGTTTCTGTTATATTCCAGGGATGAGGACAGGAAGAAAACATATAGAAGGTGGAAGAATCACAGGCTCACCCTCATGTACCTCCTAGAACAAAGCAAGTGACATCAGTTAAATATGCTTGACTGGTGGATGGTCAGTTCCAACAAAGTGGCATGAGGATTTCAAAACAAAAGCAAACCCTCACTTGAAATAGTGATGTTGTAGATGTGCATTTACTTCAAGACTAGAAGTCATTAAAATAATATATTCTAATGGTATTTCCTTTCTTGAGAGTCTAAATGTTTTTAAAATTACAAAGAAATATTTGAAGTCATTATTACAGACTTTTAAAAGCATAGTCATTACTTTAGTTGTAACTGCAGCTTGATCCATGCCTTTTCATTTTACGCTGCACATGTCTATTCTGCTTCAGCATCTATCTCTATAGGAAGTTTAGTTTGACACCACTTTATTTCTCATTATACCTCCAGTGATTCTAAGAGATATAGATTATGGTGTTTAGCAACCATCATTAAAGATTATGATCTAGTTCATTTTGCCCAGGGAACTTGGTGAGAAATCTGTAATTTTATTTCTCTGTTCTTTGACCTGGTCTTTCTCATGCCCAACAGAAAGAACATCTTGGTGCACTGGCATCTACGTGTGGTTGCTGGCCATCACATAAAGGAAAGCAAGAACCTGAAAGCTTGGCATGTTTTATGTTTTCAAGAATCTGATAAACAAGTTAGCATTTTACCCTGGGAACTTTTGGAGAGAAAATTAGATGCTCAGAATACCACAAAGACTTAGGAAATTAGATTTAAACCTAAAATAACCTAATTCATTCATTGGTCTAGTAACAACCTACTGTCTTTATGCTGGTACTACTGGACAACATAGATTCTACTCTAGAACAATTAATACTTTCGTTTGTTTGTTTATTGAAGTGTAGTTGATTTAAAGTATGTTCATTTTTGCTGTACAACAGTGATTCAGTAATATATAAATATATATTTTAAAAAATACTCTTCCATTATGGTTTATCATAAGATATTGAATATTGTTGTCTGTGCTATACAGTGGGACCTTGTTATTATCCATTCTATATATAACAGCTTACATCTGCTAACCCCAACCTCCTACTCTATCCCTCCCCTAGCTCTCTCCCCCTTGGTAACCATAGCCTATTCTCTATGTCTGTGAGTCTGTTTCTGTTTTATAGATAGGTTTGTTTGTGTCCTATTTCAGATTCCCCATATAAGTGGTATCATATGGTATTTGTCTTTCTCTGACTTACTTCACTTAGTATGATAATCTCTGGTTGCGTCCATGTTGCTGAAAGAGCAGTCCTTCATTCATTTTATGGCTGAGGAGTATTCCATTGTATATATGTACCACATCTTCTTTATCCATTCAACTGTTGATGGACATTTAGCTTGTCTCCATGTCTTGATTATTGTAAATAGTGCTGCTGTGAACATAGGGTACATGCATCTTTTTGCCTTAGAGTTTTGTCTGGATATATGCCCAGGAGTGGAATTGCTGAATCACATAGTAACTCTGTTTTTAGTTTTCTAAGGAGCCTCTATACTGTTTTCCATAATGGCTATACCAATTTACATTCCCATCAACAGTATAGGAAGGTTCCCTTTTCTCCACATCCTCTCCAACATTTGTTTTTTGTAGAGTTTTTAATGATGGCCATTCAAACTGGTGTGAGCTGGTACCTCACTGCAGTTTTGATTTACATTTCTCTAATCATTAGAAATGTTGATCATCTTTTCATGTGCCTATTGGTCATTTGTATTTCTTCTTTGGAGAAATGTCTATTTAGGTCTTCTGTTCATTTCTCAATTGGGTTATTTTGGTTTTTGTTGTTGTTGAGTGGTTTGAGCTGTTTGTATGTTTTGGAAATTAAGCCCTTCTTGGTCACATCATTTGCAAGTATCTTCTATTCTGTAAGTTGTCTTTTTGTTTTGTTTATGGTTTCCTTTGCTGTGCAGAAGTTTGTTAGTTTTATTAGGTCCCATTTGTTTATTTTTGTTTTTCTTTCTATTGCCTTGGGAGACTGACCTAAGGAAACATTGGTGTGGTTTTTGTCAGAGAATGTTTTGCCTAAGTTCACTTCTAGAAGTTTCTATGGATTCATGTGTTACATTTAAGTCTTTAAGCCATTTTGAGTTTATATTTGTGTGTGGTGAGAGGATGTCTTCTAACTTCATATATTTACATGCAGCTGTCAAAGCTGTATAACTTTTGAAGAGATTTTTTTCCCATTGTATATTCTTGCCTGCTTTATTGAGGATTAAATGTGTTGACCGTAGGAGTGTGGGTTTATGTCTGGTCTCTTCTGTTCTGTTCCATTGATCCATATATCTGTTTTTTGTGAAAATACCATACTGTTTTCATTACTGTAGCTTTGTATTAATAGTATTGTCTAAAGACTAGGAGAGTTATACCTCCTATTTTAGAACAGTTAATACTTGATAACACTAAGCCAGTCATTCATTGATTATTGATTATTTACATCTTTTTCTGCTATTGGAAGTCACACAGATTTTCAGTTCCGTTCAGTCGCTGAGTCATGTCTGACTCTTTGCGACCACATGAACCACAGCACGCCAGACCTCCCTGTCCATCACCAACTCCCGGAGTTCACCCAAACCCATGTCCGTTGTGTTGGTGATACCATTAAACCATCTCATCCTCTGTTGTCCCCTTCTCCTCCTGCCCACAATCCCTCCCAGCATCCGGGTCTTTTCAAGTGAGTCAGCTCTCCGCATCAGATGGCCAAAGTATTAGAGTTTCAGCTTCAACATCAGTCCCTCCAATGAGCACCCAGGATTGATCTCCTTTAGGATGGACTGGTTGGATCTCCTTGTAGTCCAAGGGACTCTCAAGAGTCTTCCCTAACACCACAGGTCAAAAGCATCAATTCTTCTGCACTCAGCTTTCTTTATAGTCCAACTCTCACATCCATACATGACCACTGGAAAAACCATAGCCTTGACTAGACGGACCCTTGTTGGCAAAGTAATGTCCCTGCTTTTTAATATGCTGTCTAGTTTGGTCATAACACTCCTTCCAAGGAGCAAGCATCTTTTAATTTCATGGCTGCAATCACCATCCACAGTGATTTTGGAGCCCAGAAAAATAAAGTCAGCCACTGTTTCCACTGTTTCCCCATCTATTTGCCATGAAGTGATGGGACCGGATGCCATGATCTTAGTTTTCTGAATGTTGAGCTTTAAGCCAACTTTTTCACTCTCCTCTTTCACTTTCATCAAGAGGCTCTTTAGTTCTTCTTTACTTTCTGCCATAAGGGTGGTGTCATCTGCATATCTGAGGTTATTGATATTTCTCCCAGCAATCTTGATTCCAGCTTGTACTTCTTCCAGCCCAACATTTCTCATGATGTACTCTGCGTATAAGTTAAATAAGTGGGGTGACAATATACAGCCTTGATGTACTGCTTTTCCTATTTTGAACCAGTCTGTTGTTCCATGTCCAGTTCTAACTGTTGCTTCCTCACCTGCATATAGATTTCTCAAGAGGCAGGTCAGGTGGTCTGGAATTCCCATCTCTTTCAGAATTTTCCACAGTTTATTGTGATCCACGCAGTCAAAGGCTTTGGCATAGTCAGTAAAGCAGAAATAGATGTTTTTCTGGAACTCTCTTGCTTTTTTGATGATCCAGCAGATGTTGGCAATTTGATCTCTGGTTCCTCTGCCTTTTCTAAAACCAGCTTGGACATCTGAAAGTTCATGGTTCACATACTGCTGAAGCCTGGCTTGGAGAATTTTGAGCATTACTTTACTAGCATGTGAGATGAGTGCAATTTGTGTGGTAGTTTGAGCATTCTTTGGGATTGCCTTTCTTTGGGATTGGAATGAAAACTGACCTTTTCCAGTCTTGTGGCCACTGCTGTTTTCCAAATTTGCTGGCATATTGAGTGCAGCACTTTAACAGCATCATCTTTTAGAATTTGAAATAGCGCAACTGGAATTCCATCGCCTCCACTAGCTTTGTTCGTAATGATTCTTTCTAACGCCCACCTGACTTCACATTCCAGGATGTCCAGTTCTAGATGAGTGGGAGTGATCACACCTTTGTGATTATCTGGGTCGTGAAGATCTTTTTTGTATAGTTCTTCTGTGTATTCTTGCCACCTCTTCTTAATATCTTCTGCTTCTGTTAAGTCCATACCATTTCTGTCCTATATTGAGACCATCTTTGCATGAAATGTTCCCTTGGTATCTCTAATTTTCTTGAAGAGATCTCTAGTTTTTCCCATTCTGTTGTTTTCCTCTATTTCTTTGCATTGATTGCTGAGGAAGACTTTCTTATCTCTCCTTGCTATTCTTTGGAACTCTGCATTCAAATGGGTATATCTTTCCTTTTCTCCTTTGCTTTTTACTTCTCACACAGATTTTAGCAGTGGCTATTTTCCTCTACTCCTTTGAACTTGGACATTGTAAACAAATGTACATGAACTTGATGACCTTCGTTTTCTGTTTAATATCTCCCTGTAGCCCACTTTCATTAGTGGTAATGATGTGAAAAATGTGAAATCCAGAAATGATCTTTACCAATGCAGGGAAAAGGAGGTCAGTATACTCTGTACCAGTTCTAGCACTGACTTTTGACCCCCAAAGACTTTTAACCCCAGAGAGTATAGTAAATCATTTCTGGGTAAACCAAATAAGACTGTTGGAAGACCTCTGTGTACATGCAAAATTTATAGTTCAGACCTCTGAAATATGTCAAAGAGATAGAGACCTGGAAAACAAAACAAAATATGTGGAAATGACTCATTCAGAAATTTTGAAAAGCAAAAAAAAAAAAAAAAAAAAAGAGGCTGTTTCTACGATTTTGTTTTGGGTTTGACAATTTCAGCGTTAGAGAGGTAAACATATGCACTACTCTACATTTATAGATTGTCCACTTAGACTTTATTTTATAGGATGCTTTCTCATAAACAGGATACTTGTTTATCTAAGTGGTTGCCTGGGATGGGATGGATGTATTATAAAGAAGAGAAGGAAACTTTGGGGGATGGTTAAGTGTGTGTGTTATAGTAAAGGTATCATGCTTGGTATCAATGGTATTGTGTATATATATATATAAACCCATTTCATGTATTTGTAATTTATTTGATGTCAATTGAATCTCAATTACTTTGTAAAAATGAAAAGTAGATTGAGAGAGAGAAACAAAATGATGGAAGAAGACAGAAAGAGAGACAGAGAGAGCAAACTGAAATACCTGTCACAACGGGTGGCTGCTACAGAGTTGGTGCCCGTTGCACTTTAGTTTGCTTTTCCTTCTCGTTATTTATTGTTTTTTTTCCAGGCTTTCTTTCCAAGTCTGTGATCTCAAATGCTTGTTAGGAGCAATGTCCACATTTGTTTGGCTTCCCGTCTGCTCTTTCCCTGAGCTGTGCTTTCTAAACGCTTCTGTTGATCTCAGAAAAGTAACCCAAGCCTGTTCTAACATTTGCTCTACTGAGCTACGCTGCTCTCTCACTCTCTTCACCTACTCTCTATTGTGTCCGAGAAACTAGACTAAGAAATTTCCATTTGTTTTAGCTGTTTGATGTTACTTTGTTTTATCAGTCCTGTGAGGAAGCTATTTAGAATTTCTTAGAACATCTTAGAATAACTGTTTTTAACTCTTTAACAGGTAACAATGTTTGTTTTTTTTTCTAAACATAGTATTTTACCCATGAAAGGGTTGTTTTTCCTGTAGTTTTAACTTTGAGAAACTGTTTAATCTCTATAAAATATTCTTAACTCTGCTTTTGGGTTAAAAAATACTAGGAGAATTTAACATTTCCTGGAAAACTAAAAATCAATATAATGATTCCCAGGGAAGATTGCATTAACTCTTTTAAATATTTATTTGCCCCCTCTTTCTCTCTTTGACTTTTCCTGTCTACATTGGCCAGAAAGATTGTCCTCATATCAACCTGATTGAGGCAGTCATGAGGGATCTACTTTGACTGTTCTGACACCACTCTTACTCTTCTCTTTGGTTAGACATCATTCTGTTTCCTCAAGTCAAAGCCAATT
This sequence comes from Cervus elaphus, assembly GCF_910594005.1. Classification (NCBI taxonomy): domain Eukaryota; kingdom Metazoa; phylum Chordata; class Mammalia; order Artiodactyla; family Cervidae; genus Cervus; species Cervus elaphus. Next base: position 45,305,381 of record NC_057843.1, on the reverse strand, counting down.
CCTTTATTCTTGTGCCTTAATCCTCACTCGTGGCTACTCAACCCCTGTCCCTCCAAGGTAGGTCCAGCCAGTCCCACAAGGAAAAAGAATGGATGTTGAGGTGTATGCAGGAGACATTTTTTAGTCCCAAGGAAGTAAATGAGGAGACAGGATGATGGGACATCATGAAGTTTGTTAGCAAAAAGAGATGAAGGCATGAACCAAAACAGCTGGCTAGGCAATGGGAATTAAAAATAGAGGACAGGTTTAAGACATACTTAAAAACTACAATCAGTAGGGCTAGGTGACTTTTAGATGGTGAGTAGGAATATAAACAACAGAGGGGAGGCTATTGGCATCCAGGTTTCTAATCACTGGTGGACTCATAGTGGTGACAGTTACTAATAGAGAATATAGATGATGAAGCAGGTTTTAGTAGAATCTCAGGAATTCGCATTTGGACATATTAAAGGTGCCTTTGACGTGTCTAATGGGAAACACATAATAGATAATAGTTGAGATACAGTTTTGTATGAAGTTACCCAGGAAGGGAGTATAGAATGAGATAGTATAGAATGAAGGGAGGGCCTAAATGGAAGCTTATGGAGTCAGTGTTTCATAGATGATCAGAAAAACAAGATCATGAAAAAGAAACCAAGGAGTGGCCAGAAAGGGTGCAGAAAAGTCAAAAGTAACTGGTTTAATTAAATGCTCCCCAAAGTATATGCTATAGGACACTCCTCTGATTTGACATCATATGGGATTCACTTGTCAAATATGTTTGCAAATGCTGCAGGATATATTCTTTGCTGGAAGAGTCCCCATCAGAGCAGTCTTCTGGTAAGGAAAATTGTTCAAGCTATAATCTAGAAATTTCTCAGTGTTGGGCCCCAGAGCATTTTTCAGACACAGTACATCTCATTTATATTCAATACAACTAGTACTCTTCCTGAAACACACTTTGGAACCAGTGTAATAGAAGCCAACAAGGAGGGGGATGTCATCTGTTTCCATCGCTGCAGCAAAATCAAGGGCGTCTTAGGGATGAAAGCCATCTATTGCATTTGGCAGTGATCTGCAGTGGTTAAGAACTCAGGAAATACTATTAATTACCTTGTAGAACTTTCTTAAGGTAGAAATATAAACTGTATGCAAACTGCTTAGAGCAATGTCTGGCCTATAGTAAGTGCTGTAAGCTATTACTTGGCAATTCTTAATCATAGCTTGGCAATTTTGGCTTCATTGTATAGCAGAATTTTTATTTCTAGAAGTTAAAAAGTGATTAGAAAGTGATAAAAGTGATACTCAAAAGATTCAGATTCTAAGGTGTATTTTTCTAATTATAATTTTACCAAATTTTATTCTTTTTGAAGTATAACAAGTAGAAAAACAAGCACATAAACTAAGAGTATATTTCTTAATAAATTGCCACAAAGAGAACACACCCAAGTAGCTACCAATCCGGGTGCAGACAACATCCTAGAAACCCTATTCTTGTACCTTCCCAGGCACTATCCATACCCTCCTCCCTAAAGATAACTATATTCTGACTTCCAACACTAACTTCAAACTTTGTATGAATGGAATCATATATTCTTTTGTATATTATTTATTTTGTTTACCATCATGTTGGTGTTAGTCACCCACATTGCATGTACTGTTTTCACTGCTGCATAGTATTCTATTGTGCCAGCATGCCACAATTCATTTATCTATTCTATGATTAATAGAAATTGGGGTTGTTTCCAGTTTGGGGCTATTATGAATGTAGTGATACTATATACATTCATTTATACACCCTTTGGTGAACATGTGTGTGCATTTCTGTTGCTATTTGCCTAGAAGTGGAATAGCTGGATCATAGTAAATATATACATACTCAACATTAATAGAAATTCCAAGTAGTTATATCAATTTACACTCAAAATTGTAGCAATTTACACTCTACTTAGCATACAAGGGTTTCATTCTCATATCATCACCACTTCATATAGTCCATCTTTTCTTATTAGGGTGGGAATATACTGGTATTTCATTGTGGTTTTAATTTTGATTTTAATTTCTTAATGATAAATGGAGTTGAATACATTTTAATATTTATTGGCCATGTGGATATCTTCGTAGGACCTCATCAAATCCTTTGCCAACTTTCCTGGTAGATTGTATATCAAGCTCAGTTTATATACTCTTCACCCAATTCACTCCCTATAACCTTCATTTTTTGGGCCCTTAGTTACTTGATCCATGGACAGCCCAAGTTGCCAACACTGTTCCTTTTTTTATGTAATACCACAGGAGCCTAGGGTTTCCCCAGAATAAGAGCCAGGCTTCTTCATGGCCTCCCTCACACCCACCGTCGCTGGGGCTATGACACTTCTGGTTCCCAGTCTCAACCCTACAAGACTGTGGAGGATCTGGCTTCTCCCACCACCACTTAGGGTTTCCCTAGAAAGGTCAAGTAAATTAACCTGAAAATACGAAAATTTGACAGTGGAAGACACGAGCTGGAAGGAAACCAACATACAAGTTCTCCTCCTTCTCTCCTTCCCGTATACTCTCGGTATCTTTATGTCCTCTCTGGAAACTGAGCAGTCAGCTAGGTTTTCGTATAAGGCTGTGGGTAGCTATGTATTTGTTTTCCCCTCTTCCCTGCCTGTCTTCTCTGCCTTTACTCTTGCTGTCCTGGACTTTTAACCCTCCAGTAAAACTTTCCCTCTTGTTAACTTTCCCTTGGGGTTAATTTTTAGGGAAACTAAACTATTGATTTAAAAGATTTCACATGTGTAAACTTAATTAGTTATGTGTATTGTATTGGTTATGTGTATTTCAAATATTTTCTCCATTATGTGACTTTTAATTCTTATAATGGAGCTTTTGATTAATAGAAATTTTTACTATAATGAATCATTCTTTCTTTCTTATGATTTATGTCCCAAGAAATTTTTGCTTACTCTGAAGATACAAAAGGACTTGACCTCTTCTGAAAGCTTTATTTCACGTTTCATATTTATATCTATAATCCAGCTGGGATTTGTCATTTGATGATGTTAGATCATAGCATTTTTTCCTATGTGGATGTGTGGTTAACACAGCAGCATTTATTTTTTATCTATTTCTCTGAGATTTCATGTTGGTCATGTATTAAGTGTCAACATATATGAGGGTCTGTGTCTGAACTCTGTTCTGCTGTTCTGTTCCATTGGTCCTCTTGTCTATGTTTGAGCCAGTACCAAACTGTAGCTTTATAATAAGTGTTCAGATATGCTAGTGTGAATACTCCAAATTTGTTCTTCTTCAAGCTTGTTTTGACTATTTGGGTCCCTGGGATTTTAATTGAAATCACATTGAATACAAGCCAACTTGGGGAGACCTGATATTTCCACAAGTATAGATCTTCCAACCTATGGTTATGGTGTATCCCTCCATTTGATTAGATTGTCTTTAGTTTCATTCAGTACTGTTATTCTTACTTCTGTGGACTTCCTTTTTGTCCTGAACCCTGGCTCTACAAGTCCTTGTTACCTTCACAGCTTCCTAATGTCTTCAAAACTCAATGTATATTTTGTCTAGTTCATATAGTTGTTCTTGGTGAAGTTAAACTCTTTCTACCTCTTTATTTAAATAAATATTATTTTATTTGTTGATTCACATTATCTGTAATTATTTTCTGTTAAGTCACCAGGGACACTGAATTAGCAAATATGGGATCATTGCTCCTAAGAGAAATATAGGGTTAAGTTCCTGTGGGCTTCTGCTCATAACATTTTCATTAACTGACCAGTACATAACCTTGATTTATATGTATTTCTGTTTAAAGATTATTTAATATACATTACTGATTCATTACATTGAATTCATAGCCAAAGCACTATAACTTAGGTTTGAATGAAGCTTATATTACATACATTTTCTCTGTAAGGCAAATCACAGACTTTCCATACCAAGGAACACTAGGAGACACTTAAGCATAATATTACAGGAATATCACACCTGTGGCCAATTCATGTTGTTGTATAGCAAAAATCCTTCACAATATCATGAAGTAGTTATCCTCCAATTAAAATAAATAAATAAATAAATTTTTAAAAAAGAAATCACCAGCATGAACTGTAAAAAATATATGTCATTAAATAGACCATAGAAAGTATACAACATGTGAACTGAAACAGCAAGTCAATAGTCATCTTGTTTGACCTCACTGGGGCACGCACATGTCAAGTAAGTCAAAGTGTTTACCCCTCTGTGCAGGAATGAACATGTGCCATAGGTATTGAATTAGTGTTACAAATAAATTATAGTGTGTAGAACAGTTAAAAATACAGAATCCATGACTAACAAGAATCAACTGTATTATTTAAGTAAAACTGTATAATTTTTAATAAGCTTTGCTATAAAATAATATAAATTTCAAAAGGAAATAGTAAATTATACAGAACTCATACATTTGGATATGTTCTAGTCCATTTGAACTCTTTATCCATCCCAAAGTTACCCTGTCTTTCCTGTTTTGTATCTGAACTTTTTAAAAAGCATCATTTTTATCCACTTTAACTGAACATATATTAAATCCCCATCTAGCTGTTTCTCTCTCAGCCTGGAAGATTCTTCCCCAAACTTCCAGGAACTCCCCCAAACTCTCTGGCATTTACTTCCCTGAAATTTAACAAAAGGATGGCCCTGGCTTCACCTGCTAGAAGTCACCAGACCTCTTCACCTTTGATTTCCACCCACTCCTCAGAGTCCAGGCTGTGTGAAGAAGGCATCTTGAGACAAGTGCTCAGGGCTGGTGCACTGGAAGACCCAGAGGGATGTGATGGGAAGGGAGGCAGGAGGGGGATGGGGATGGGGAACACATGTAAATCCATGGCTGATTCATGTCAATGTATGGCAAAAACCACTACAATATTGCAAAGTAATTAGCCTCCAACTAATAAAAATAAATGAAAAAATAAAATTAAAAAAAAAAAAGAACCATGCATCTATCCCCTCACAGGCTCATGGCAGAAAATGACAAAACTATGTGCCATCCCCAGGGTAAGATTCTCTTTTTGTATACCTCTTCATCTCTTTTCTGTGATAGATGTAAACTCCAAAATACCTGGCTACTGTCTGGGGATTTTTGTATAAAATACAATTGTATTGTATACAACACAATATGAAAAAGTGGCTGATTCACAAGACTTTTTTCCTTAAATATTATTACAGAAATAAATATTCAGGAAAAAAGGATTCTTTAAGTTGTGAAGGAAGAACAGAGTCACAGTTGTATTGTCTCCCTTTGAGCTCTTTTGTTAATTTGTGTGTGACTAGAGAAGTCAGGGGATTCGCCAACAAGAAGTGATTCCAATATCAGAATCTAGGTCCAAGAAATGGAGGATGCTTTGTCCTGGCATTGATCATCATTGAGTGTATTTATTAATCACAGAAATGACAAATGTTTATTCATTGCATTTCTAATGCCGAGGTATTTATAAAATGTTTAGCTTCTATTTATGGCTAGAAATCTTGTTGGCCTGTGCACAGTGGTATGTTACTGTTCTGAGTAATTAAATATACTTTATTGAGAGAAATAATATAATTGCAATTAAAAAGAGCTCATTCCCCTCAGTTAGTTTTAATGCCACTTCACTTGTGAGTCAGCTGGTAAAGAAACCGCCTGTAGTGTGGGAGACCTGGGCTCCATCCCTGGGTTGGAAAGATCCCCTGGAGAAGGGAAAGGCTTCCCACTCCAGTATTCTGGCCTAGAGAACTCCATGGACTGCATAGTCCATGGGGGTCAAAAAGAGTCAGACACAACAAAGGGACTTTCACTTCACTTCAGTGAAAATTCTAACCTAGGCCTTTTGGTTATCTTCTAGAAAATATTAACAGTTGCTACCGGTTTGTATACAAAGGAGAAGAGTGACTTTTAATTTGCTTCGAAAATGTTGATTTAAACAAAGTTAAACAGCTTTTTTAGGACTTCCCAAGCAACTCAGTGGTAAAGAATCTGCCTGCCAATGCAGGAGATGGGGGTAGATCCCTGGGTAGGGAAGATTCCCTGGAGAAGGAAATGGCAACCCACTCCAGTATTCTTGCCTGGGAAATCCCATGGACAGAGGAGACTGGCGGGCTACAGTCCATGGGGTCGCAAAGAGTCAGACACAACTTAGCAACTCGACAGCAACAACGCACACAGCTTCTCTACTGAAGCTGTTGTGCTCTTTAACATGTCCATATGTATTGGGCGTCTCCACACAGTTCACCTCACTTTACTCACAAAGAGATGACAGTGTCCTGCAGTCTTGAGCATACACTTCAGAACCTTTTTAAGCAACAGCTTGTGGGAAGAATGCTATGAAAGGCATAAATCTGAAAATACTACTCTAGAATATAACCTACATTACTTTGTAGACATGAAAATTCCAGTGGAGGAAAATAGATAATGACTGGCATGTGCCATATCTATTTGTTACTGATGCTCTTGAGATGGCTTTTCAGGATTATTAGCACTTCCCCAGGATACCCTGAAACCTGCCAAAACAGTTGAGTTTTTGCTTACCTACTTCATTATACTACACTGTAGATGAAGCAGGTGTTATGAGATTCAAGGATCATTAGAAGGAAAGCTTCACCATCCATAAGGAAAATTTAAACTCTGGAATACAAACAAAAATTTTAGAAAAGCTGCTTTCAAATTTGGTTAATCTTAAAAGAAACCAATTGTCAATTTAAAACTCTCCTCTAAATCTTCTTTTAAGATGTCTTAAAATTAGCTAAACTCCAACACCTTCAAAGAGAAAATATTCAAAATTATTTAGAATTTGTTTTTAACTGAATGTATAAAACCCAGTTAGCCCTTCCTTGAGAATTGCATCATTTTGTGTTGAAAGTAATTGCTGCCCCAGGCCTATTAATACACTCTGGACGTTTACCCCATCCCTAGATGGGCCCAGGATGCTCTGCCTTCTGAGGTTACTTCTTATCTGCCCCTGAGTTCCTTCGTTCTTATCCCTCTTCCTCTTTCATACTTTCCACTAGACTGTTTTTAATCTGCTGGGCTCTTGGAAACCTCAGTATGCGTTACACTCATTGGTTAGGTAGTAAATTCGAGAACCTGAGCACCTGAGTTGCACTTCTTTGATTAGAAAGAAGTAAGTTCTCAGAAAACTTTCTTAGTTTTTTATTGTTATTCAGTCACTCAGTACAGCCAACAAATATTATGGCTTGGGACTGTGTTTTGGATGATCAGGTTTGCCATAAAAGTAAAGAATCTTTATTTTTATTGATTAATTTCAAAAGTAAGCAAAAAGAAAATATATGATAACTTCAAATCCCACATAATGCTATATCTCTGAGAAAACATTTTCTCTTTTCTGTTGTTGAGTATACACAGTGGACTCTTATTTGTACAATATTTAAACAAACTCATTTAGATACGTCTTATATATGAAAAGCCCTGCTGTTTGCAAGCAATACAGCCAAAACTATGGCAAACTAGATCCTTACCCTTATTGTCTAGTGTTTTTAGCTAATAAAATTAAACAATATACTATAGGTAAAATTTGCCTTAAATCACACGTTAGTATTGTATATGCATCATTTTGCTTTTTTGTTTTCTTCATTCTAAATAAGCTTAACAATAAAAAAGTAAATTTCTTATCTTTCAAATCCTTCATTATGGAGAAAAAAAGAATTATGTTTATATCTAATTGTGATCTCTTTCTTTTTTACTCAATCGTCTTTTTAAAAATAGTTCCCCAGGAATACTTTTAATATAGTTCTTTAAGGAAAGCATCCTTTGGGAAGGTGAAGCCTCCATTCACTTTCTGAGGTCCAGAATGTTAATGTAGGAGTGCCAGCATGGCATTTCCGTACAATGGAGCTAATCCCCACACAAAACGTGTCAGTCATTTCACTGTGTGTTACTGCCCCAGCTCTCATGTAAAGTCAGGAAAGCTCAGATGTTTGTTTTAAGTGCAAAGCCCTGCTGATGCACTGACTTTGTTCAGGCCTCCGGCACATTGTCTGTGCTTCATGACCTGGAAGAAAGACCCATTATATCTGAAAATGTTAACGTTTCAACACAGGAAAGGACAGTAAGGTACAAACTAACACGGAGTCATCTTTCCTTTGTACTGGATTTGGTTTCTGAATTCCTTCCTGGGAAAGAGTTCCGGCTGTAATTTTCCCCAGCTACACGGATAACATCTTCACATCCCTCTCTACTTGGTTTCCTCTTTTACATTTGCAGCAGAACACACTATGCCTTGTATTACAGCCGTCTTATGTGCTCGGGGCAGCCTCTGCCCAGACTGTAAATTGGAGGCAGGAACAGGACTATGTTGCTCTGTTCTTTATGACATGACACTATGAGTTCTTTCAGAAGGTTCTGTGACTTATTCTAATAACATTCAAGCCAGCAACTTTCTCTTCCCTTGAAACATTATTAGTGGAAATCACAGATACATATTTATTCAGTTGTTCGTTCATTCACCAAGAATCCCCAGCACCTAATATGGTGCTTGGGGCTGAAAACGTCCTTGAAAACTGAATCATTGAATGAATGGCCTGTGTTTTGCTCATTGTAACTTCTCTGGAAGAAGTTAAAAAGCAGCTAACATGATTCTAATTAAAATAATAGATGAAAGATTGGAAGGAAAACTGAACTAACCCTAACTTGTCTATGAAAATGCAATGAATCTGTGTATCTCGTGCAAAATTTGGAATCTGTGTCCCTCCCTTATGTTCCCCAAGATTAAAATGTGGCCCCCAGAGTAACAAAATAAATCTTAACCAGTGTCCCATTCAGTCGTTAGCATTTACTGAATAGATACAGTATCAGGCACAAAGGAGGAAATGAGGCATCCCAGATCTCGAATGCATTGAGGTCAGACATAACCACAGTTTTGCTGAGTGTGTGGGATGTTGAAATGAAGGGGCAAGCCTGAACTGGAGCTGGAGCGGTGACCAGCCTTGCAAGATTCTGCTTATTTGCTCCTGGGACTTTTCTGATCCTGCCTTCCTATGTATTATTTGCTTGCCAGTGGGGTGGATTTGGTTTCTTATTAGCTAGACATACTGGAGAGAAACAGGTCTTGTAAAGGACAATTACATAAAAAAATTGGTGTATTTTGCTGACTAGATATTCAGTGTGGACCCTCATGTTCTACGTGACTCCTCCCGCAGCCACCAAAGAATAAGAATATCAGAAGATAAAGATTGTTTTCTGTGGCTACAGGCATCTACTCATGTCATCTTATCCTATTTCTACAACAAGCACACTAAATGACATTTATTAGAAACATAATTACAGTGGTGGACATCATCAGCTGGCTTAAAATTTTACAAATACATGCTCTCATGAACTTTCTTATAAATTGTCCTCTGGTGTCATTCATTAATTAACAGTAACTTGGAAGTTAGTAACTTAGAAACAAACAAACTCACCTTCTTTTTGTTCTTCTGTACCATTAAGTATCATCAAACCTTTGATACTTCAAATGTTTTAACTTGTCAAAGTCTAATAGTCATTCACAGCTCCACATATTGCTGTTCTTCTCCCATTATAAGCTATTTTTTAATGCTTAAATTTTATTTTAACTTTGCTTGTCGAATTTATTTCTGAATATATAATAAAATTCCTAAGTATATTCTTTCTGTGGTGTATTCCAATACATCTTGATAATTTTATTCATATAAAGTAAACACGCCTCCAGAATGTGCCACCCTTCATATTATTGATGATATTTGGAGCTGCCTCCAGAGGATTTTGTCTCTTAAGGACTGGCTCTGTAGTATCTGAAAATGCTTATGGAGTTGTTAATGAATGTGCCCGTTGAGCTCAGTGGCCAAAGGTGCTTCCTTTGATTTTCTGTCCAGACTCATAACAATTGAGTCTGGACAGAGGACAGAGTGAAAGATGAGTAAGAAAAGAGATGAAAGCGTTCAGAATGTCATGATGAGAAATTTGGATACAAATCCTTGGCAGTGAGGATCTGTTGAATGTGATCAGATTTGTCTGAGAGACCTTGTTTTAATATATAGTAAAGAATAACTGTAAGATTACCTCCAGAAATGACAAGTCATCTGTTAAGGCTACAACAAAATGTGGTATCTAGTTGATAGTCAGTAATGGTAGTTTGTATTATGCTATAAAATGAAATCTTTCTTTTCACACTTTCAGTTTTAGTTGCCCTAATTGCTTCCCATTCCAGTACCACTGATGTCTCTCTCTCTCTCTCTTTTCTCTTGTCTTCCATGCCCTACTCCTTTCTCTGGCAACATCAAATTTCAGGTTTTCTGAACACTTTACACAGGCAATGGCCTTGACTCTGTTTCTTTGCCTAAATGTTTTCTACAGAAGGATAGTACTGTTTCTTTCCATTATCCAAGCTGCATATCGGTAACAAGGTTGCCAGTTAGGCACACATTTCCCAAAGCCTGTGGCCCACCTTCATTTCCAGTAAGCCAGTCCAAATTTTATCAGAAGCTTCTGTTCTTCTCAGGCTGCTTTCAGATTGGCAGAAGAAGAGGAAAAACCAAGTAAATCTTTCAAAAACATTTACTTTTAAACTTATGACAAATTGTTCAGTGAGAATTCAGGTTCCTTCAATACCAAATAAAGACTGTTCTGAGTTGCTTCATACATAGCGTTTGTCAGGGGTCTTATTCAATAGGAATATTCCCAGAGATTGCAAGTAGTAGTAATAGTAGTAGCAGTGTTAGTCACTCAGTTGTGTCGGACTCTTTGCAACCCCACAGACTGTAGCCTGCCAGGGTCCTCTGTCCATGTAATTCTACAGGCAAGAATACCGAATACTGGACTGGGTTGCCATTCTCTTCTCCAGAGGATCTTCCCAAACCAGGGATCGAACCCAGGTCTCCTGCGTTGCAGGCAGATTCTTTACTGTCTGAGCTAGAGGGAAGTCCTCGAGCTTGGAGTGATGCTTTATTTTGTGCTGAGCCATCAATTTTCCCTGGTGTGATGACAACTACCTGGACGCCTTGATACTTGCTATTAATATAATTGACCAGTCTGACACTCCTTGACCTTCATAAAAGATACTATTAATTGGCAGTGAGCTGGTACACAGTAATAAAGAGAACTCTTCTACATTATCAGCATACTTTAGAAGTCACTGTTTAATTTTACAAACCATTAATATTCTCTGATTCTTCCCTTCACTAAATATAATCAATTGCTTCTCCCATTTGGAGACATTTACCTACAGATTACATAATTTTTCTAGGAATTTACCTCTGGGAGAATAATTTCCTCTTCAAAACTCAGCCTAGACTTTTTGGAACTTCTAACCCCAAGACTCTTTGGAGGTTTTTGGAGCAACTCTTTTATATAATCAAAGATCTTCGCAAGGAATTGTTAAGAAATCAATGAATGTCAGCTTTGGAACTAGACCCTCTCTCTTGTGCACCTCGATTTTCTCACCTATGAAAAAACCAGAAGATCTGCTTAGCTCTAAAATGCTTTTTGATGTTAGGAAGTTCTTTTCACTGCTCTGGCATGTAGAACACTAATGTAAACTAGAGAAATTGGTTTTAATAAAACATAAATCTCTTTTTAGGCCCTAGTCCTTACAAATCTCATCATTATTATTTGTTAGTGGTAATCTTTTAATTAAAATCTGCCTAATGCAACCCAAGAACAATATACAATGAACCTGTTAGGCTTTTATTAATAAATGTTAAAATATGCACAATGAACATCAGTAGTGATTAAGCAGCTCTGTGGGGTTTTTTTTGTTTGTTTCTCTCTTTTGTTACTGAAAGTACTCATCATCTCTATCCATTCACAAACTGACTGGTACTTTTTTTTTGTAATAGTTCATGTGCATTCACTTTTGAATCCTTTTGTCTTCTAGTATCTAGTTCTTTATTTTCTGTGACAGCCTGTATCTTGTAAAAGAAATTGAAGATATGGAAGCTAATCTAATTCGTGTAATCAATATAGGTAGCTGAAGTAGGAAATTCATCCAAACTCTATTATATTTAGAAAGGTTTTAGCCTTTAAGTGATCAATCTAGTTAAATAAATGTGTAAGATTAAATCACCACTTTCTACTAGGCTATAGAACTACCCCATGTCACCTACTCCAGTAAGTCATGACAGATAGAAGTGAACAGCCCTAAAATTTGCTACTGTACAGACATCTTCAGTTCAGATGCTCAGTCGTGTCCGACTCTGTGCAACCCCATGGACTGCAGCACACCAGGCCTCCCTGCCCATCACCAACTCCCTGACCTTGCTCAAACTCATGTCCATTGAGTCGGTGGTGCCATCCAACCATCTCATCCTCTGTCATCCCCTTCTCCTCTTGCCTTCAGACTTTCCCAGCCTCAGAGTCTTTTCCATTGAGTCAGTTCTTCGAATCAGGTGGCCAAAGTATTGAAGTTTCAGCTTCAGCATCAGTCCCTCCAATAAATATTCAGGACTGATTTCCTTTAGGATTGACTGGTTTGATTTTCTTGCTGTCCAAGGGACTCTCAGGAATCTTCTCCAACACCACAGTTCAAAAGCATTAATTCTTCGGCGTTCAGCTTTTATAGTCCAACTCTCACATCCATACATGACTACCGGAAAAACCATAGCTTTCACTAGACGGACCTTTGTTGGGAAAGTAATGTCTCTGCTTTTTAATATGCCTTACACAGCAAAACAAAAACAAAAACAAACAAACAAAAAACAGCCTGCACAGAACAAAAGATATCACCTTTGTTAACTAAATCTTTTTTCCAGTTTTATTGAGAAATAATTGACATGCATCATTGTATACATTTAAGGCATACAGCATAATGGTTTGATTTACATATATTATGAAATGATTACCTCACTATGTTCAGTTAACATCTATCTTCTGATAAAGGCACAATAAAAAGAAAGAAAGGAAAAAAAAATTCCCTGGAATGAGATCTCTTAGAATTTAGGATAAAAACTTTCTTATATATCATAGAGGTGTGTTAGCTATAGTCATCTTGTTGTATATTACATCCCTAGTACTTAATTATCTTATAACTGGATGTTTGTAATTTTTGAAACCTAAACCTTTCTATGAATTGCTACTATTCTGGTCTCTATCTCTTTTTCTGTGTATTGAACTTCATCTCATCTTTCTTTCCAAAAGTATTTTAAATCTCTAATGATCATCCTTATACTCGTCAATTATAGTTTTTTAGTTTCTTTTTGATCATTTAGGCCACCTGCTGTCTGACCCATTTGACCAGTAATGCATTTTTTAAGAGGGGTTGCTTTCACCATGTGATGAATTTTCACCATGGCCACACTCCAGATAATCCCCTCATTCCTAATTTAGGGTTATCTAATACTTTTGCTGTGTCTACTTAAATTTGCCTTTTTTTCTAGATGTGTCTCTTGTAAAATTATCCCTTTTAGTTTCTGGGGCTTATTGAGGGCTAGTCTTTTGTCTGTCTCTTTGTGTAAAGTATACATATTATTTAACTTTTTAAGGTCCTTCTGTATCTGTAAAATATATCCTCAGTGCAAATTGCCTCAAAATAGCTTGTAACATGGTAAATTCATTGAAAATGGTGAGTTTTTTCCCCAAAAGTATAGAGATTCACACAATTTAAATATACACAGAAGTATAGAAATGATTATATTCAATAAGCCCATATATACCTATCAACTTGCTTCAGTCTTACCAACTCATGGTCAGCCTTGCTTCAGTGACTCTACCACCCACTTTTTCTCCTCCTAGGATTATTTTGAAACTCTCCTAGACAGTTTTTATCCATAAATATAGTGTTTAAATATATATATTAGAGTATATGTATAACATGTTATACAAAAATACATATTAAAATATATGTAATATATCATATGTATAATATTAAGTAGAAAATTATCTTTAAAGAGTCTCTTCACTCATAAATTTTCTGTAATTTTCTGTAATCCATTTATCTATGTAAACACTGGAGGTTATTGTAAGTCATCTCTAATTGATCTATTCATAGTATTAGATTATTCTAATGAAGAATTCAGATGTGAAGGAGAAGCAAAATTAGGATTCCATCTAAATATTAATTATGTAGTTTCATTTTAAATAGCTTGGGCAGTTAATCCATTCCTCTAGATTTTTTAGTAACATATAAGCTATTTAGTAGCAAGATGGGCCTATTCTAAATGGGCCTGGTGATCCTGCCCAGTTGCAGAAAATATTAACAATTTTTAAAACCTTAACCTTTTGCAGAGTTAACAGGCATTACACATAAGAACATAATTTAAAATAGTGTACACTTCAGAATTCCATACAGAATAGAAAATGCAGTACTGGATCTCTGCAATAGATAGATCTATCTTTGCAGCATAGATCTGTATGCCCATCTGTACAGATCTGCATGTGTATAGATGAGCATACAGAATTGTCATAATACTACTATTGTTTGTATAGCACCTGACACTTTAATATTTCATCTGATGTTCAGTTCACCTTAGAGCTGGGGACTCTTGTCATTGTCCCCAGGCTCATAAGAAATAAAGTTTCTAAAAAGATAAGGCCAGATCTCTGTAAGGCCTGACCCTAGCACCTGGTAGAGGCAACACTCCAGCAGATGTTTTCTGAATCCAAAACTTGTGTTCTTTTTCTCATTTCTGATTCTCATGGGTTCTGTTAAGCCAGTGTACCACTGAGATGTAAGTTTCTTGAAGACATAGACCCTTAAAGATCTGTTATAAGAAGTAGTATAGACATGATGCTGCTGCTGCTGCTAAGTCACTTCAGTCGTGTCCGACTCTGTGCGACCCCACCCCTGGGATTCTCCAGGCAAGAACACTGGAGTGGGTTGCCATTTCCTTCTCCAATGCATAAAAGTGAAAAGTGAAAGTGAAGTCGCTCAGTCATGTCTGACTCTAATGTAGCAAACAGCCAAGTACTGCATAAATGCTAGTAATGTTACCAGATTTCTACATGACAGCTCAAACAGATATAGGTCTGTACCCTGGAGAGGCCCAATGACACATATTCTGTTCTTTGCAGAATTCTCAAGTGCATCATCCTTGTCTTTTATTCTCTTGTTCAACTTTCTCTTGGTCAATACTATATAACCAAATTCCTATTAGCCCTTTAATCTGACCACGTGTGTGTTACATAGTAGGTAAACAAAGAACAATTGTTGAATAAATAAATGAGTGATAATTGATGACAGTATCCCTGGCTCTTGTACCAAAGGCACAGACCTTGATTTAAAGAGAGATATTCCATGAGTTGCAAACACTGACTGTAATAAAACAGAGAGGGATAGTCCCAGGAAGCCAAAGTGATGTCCCATGGTCCCTCTTGCCCAGATATCCATTCACCCCATAGCCCAGGGCAAACCTCTGCTGAGCCCTAAACTTGACTGCTCTTAGCTGATAGTGTCACTAGACAACCCCACTGAAAGCGTTCCCTTCTGTTTGTTTGTTTGTGTAGCAATTTCCAAAGAGTCTTCACAGACATGGTGTTTGAGCCTCAAAATAACTCTGGAAGGAAACTCCCAAACACCTGTACTTCACCGGGTTCCTTGGTCTCTAAGCTCCTTTCCTATTCTGGTGCTGTGATTCTGAAGAACTACTTTCTCCTCACTTGTATTAATAAATGAGAAACATGTGCTTGTCTATCATGAAGTTACTTCCCAACTCTTAAGCTATCGTAAAGCAAAGTAGACTTTTTCTGTGGTAATTTTTTGCATATCATTTTTTATTTTGACTTTAGATCATATTCCCAATTAACATGTGTGTGCACATACATTTTTGTATGTGTATTCTAAAGTTATACATCATAGTTAGATAACTGTTTACATTCAGGCATAGACATGCATCCACTGCATTTGCACACAAAACCTTACAAGAAAACTTCCATCTTTGTATCTCAACAAGAAGCATAAATCCGTGTTGAAATTTAGTAGGATGGCTTCTGAACACTTTTTCCTTCTGCCTTCTGTGCATGTTCTCCTCTGCCTGTTCCTCAAGATTCCCCAGTTCTTGGACATCCGTGACCCAATTTTTCCCTTATTTCCTATATATGGAGTAAACCCTTAAGCATATTATAACTTCTGGTATTTTCCAGTAGAAAAAAAATTGTGCTTACCTCGCTATATTTTTTTCAGGTTCTTTTAAAATAACTGAGAGGCTTAGAATGCTTTGCATAAGACTTCTTTCACATCCCAAGCCTTTTTGGGAGAAAAAAGAATCCTTTGATGTAAATCTTTTTTGATGTAATCCTTTTCTAATATTAATCTTATTCACTGTGTGTCAATCTTTAATTACTATTAGCCCTTTAATCTGACCACGTGTGGGATTTGGGTTATGGTGCGGGCTTTGCTAGCACAGTAATGTGACTCCAGCTACATGAATTAGCTTTTCCTTTTCAATAAATAAGAGTGCAGGTGCCTAACTATTCCATCTTAGAGGTGTTCTTTTAATCCCCAAAGTTATCAAGGACAACTGAAAGTACCCATAGTATACCATAAGCTGTTGGTGGTCACCATGGGGCATCTTGATATTTATGCTGTAATATTATTATTTGTATTAGTAGTTATAGCATTATAACATACTTCTATGGTACTTTATCATTTATAAAAGAACTTCCTATATAGGAGCCATTCATATTCCTTATTCATTTGACCTTAACAAAATCCCTATGATGCAAACAGGACTCCCTTTTTATGGATGAGAAAATTTGGGCTAGGAGTATTTCAATTATTTGATGAAGGTTCCTTTGACAAAGCCTCTTTGACCCAGGTCCCTGGCATGGTCTATGTGACTTTACCAAACAAATTTCCACAGTATGGTTATACAGCTCTTCCAGTTTTGAAGATGTTTGGGCAGTAGTTTCATTAACAAATGTGTTATTGCTGTCTCAGGCAGTATCTGTACCTAGATATCAAAATAGTGATCTGGTGTAGGAGATTGTCCTCGAAGGAAATAGATCATCAATGTTGCCTCTTTTTCAAAATATATTGTACATAAATATGCTTATTTGTGTCAAATTTTAGATTCCATACATAATTGATATCATATGGTAATTTTCTTTGTCTTTCTGACTTCACTTAGTATGACAGTCTTTAGATCCATCCTTGTTGCTGCAAATGGCATTATTTCATTTTTTATGCTTCAGTAATATTCCATCCTATATGTGTACCACATTTTCTTTATCCATTCATCTTTCAATGGACATTTATGTTGTTTCCATGTTTTGGCTATTGTAAATAAGTACTGCTGTAAACATAGGGATTCATATATCTTTTTGAATTGTAGTTTTGTCTGCCTATATGCCCAAGATTGGGATTGTTGGATCATATGACACCTCTGGTTTTTTTTGTTTTTTTGTGGAACGTTCATACTGTTTACCGTAGTAGCTGCACCTTCCCACCAACAGTGTAGGAGGATTCTCTTTTGCCTTTTGTCTATTCTACCACACCCTATAGTTGGAATAACCAATTTTAATGACTTGTATCCTAGTATTGATTAGGAATTAGAGTACTCTTTAATTGGAAACCCTTGACCTACATGCAGAAATAGATTCTTTAAGTTTAATAGATCCCTTGAATAGATTCCTATCCATGATCATGGTGGTTTTTCATAAATGTTTGCAGATTGGCTAATTCTTTATTGGAGTATAATTTCTTTACTATGTTGTGCTAGCTAGTTTTTCCATCCTTTTTTTTTTTTTGAGGTCAAACAGGCCAATACAAAACTTAAATCTAAAGAAGAGTAAATAGTGTATTCATTTGGATTTTTTTTTTCATTTTAAAAGCATAAAGGATTGAATTAACCAAAATTGAATAGAATTGAACCATAGTATTTTTTTCAAGATAATTTGCTGTTATGTTGTCCCTTTGCTATGTCCTACCTGACTCTTTGCAATCTCATGGGCTGCAGCACCCAGTGTCCTCTGTCCTCCACTATCTCACAGAGGTTGCTCAAATTCATGTCCAGTTAATTGGTGATGCTATCTAACCATTTCATCCTCTGCCACCCACTTCTTTTGTCTTCAGTCTTTCTCAGCCTCAGAGTCTTTTGCAATGACTTGGCTCTTCATATAGGTGGCCAAAGTATAGGAGCTTCAGCTTCAGTCCTTCCAATGATTATTCAGGGTGGATGTCCCTTAGGATTGACTGGTTTAATCTCCTTGCAGTCCAAGCAACTCTCAAGAGTACCACAATTTGAAAGCATCAGTTCTTCAGCACTCTCCTTCTTTGGGCTTCCTTATTGGCTCAGTGGTGAAGAATCCACCTGCCAATGCAGGAGATGCAAGAGACATGAGTTCAGTAACTACATGGGGAAGATCCCCTGGAGAAGGAAATGGCAACCCATTCTAGAATTCTTGCCTGGGAAATCCCATGGTCAGAGGAGTCTGGCAGCTACAGTCCATGGGGTTGCAAAAGAGTTGGTCACAACTTAGCGACTAAACAACAACAGCCTTCTTTATGGTCCAACTCACATCTGTACATGACTACTGGAAAAACCATGGTTTTGACTATGCAGACCTTTGTTGACAAAGTGATGTCTCTGCTTTTTAATGTGCTGTCTAGGTTTGTCATAGCTTTCCTTCCAGGGAGCCAGCATCTTTTAGTTTCATGGTTGTGGTCAACATCCGCAGTGATTTTAGAGTCCAAGAAAATAAAATCTGTCACTGCTTCCACTTTTTCCCCTTCTATTTGCAGAAAGTGATGGGACCAGATGCCATGATCTTAGATTTTTAATGTTGTTTCAAGCTGCTTTTTCACTCTCCTGTTTCACCTTCATCAAGAGGCTCTTTAGTTTCTCTTTGCTTTCTGCCATTAGAGTGGTATTATCTGCATTTCTGAGGTTGTTGATACTCCTTCGCGGCAATCTTGATTCCAGCTTGTCATTCATCTAGCCTGGCATTTCACATGATGTACTCTGCATATAAGTTAAATAAACAGGATGACAATATACAACCTTGTCATACTCCTTTCCCAATTTTAAACCAGTCCATTGTTCCATGTAAGGTCCTAATGGTTGCTGCTTGACCTGCATGAAGATTTCTCAGGAGACAGATAAGGTGGTCTGATATTCCCATCTCTTAAAGAATTTTTCAGTTTGTTGTGGTCCACACAGTCAAAGACTTTCATGTAGTTAATGAAGCAGAAATAGATGCTTTTCTGAAATTCCCTTATTTTTTTGGTGATCCAATGACTGTTGGCAATTTGATCTCTTGTTCCTCTACCTTTTCTAAACCCTGCTTGTGCATCCGGAAGTTCTTTGTTCACATGCTGCTGAAGCCTAGCTTGAAGGATTTTGAGCATAGCCTTACTAGTGTGTGAAATGAGTGCAACTGTACGGTAATTTGAACATTCTTTGGCATTGCTCTTCTTTGGGACTGAAATGAAAACTGACCTTTTCCAGTTCTATGGCCATGGCTGAGCTTTCCAAATTTGCTTACATATTGAATGTAGCACTTTAACAGCATCATCTTTTAGGATTTTCAATAACTCAGCTGAAATTCCTTCACCTCCACCAGCTTTGTTTATAGAAATGCTTCCTAAGGCACACTTGACTTCATACTCTAGAATATCTGGCTCTTGGTGAGTGGCCACACCATCATTGTTATCCAGGTCATTAAAATCTTTTTTGTATAGTTGTTCTGTGTATTCTTGCCACCTCTTCTTAATCCCTTCTTCTTCTGTTAGGTCCTTACTGTTTCCATCCTTTATTGTGCCCAAGATAATTATTTAAAAAATAAAGAGTGGCACAACCTCAGGATAGTCAGCTAAAACTATTACCCAGAAAATAGTGAATTGTTAGAAACTGGCTTTATCATCAATCTCAGAAATCAAAGTATGACCCTATTAATATAAAGGAAGAAATGGAAAATACCCTATTTCTAGATATTTCCACTCATTTATAGATGCCTAGCTTAATGTCTGACAATAATAGCAGCTTCTTTCTCTGAAGAAAGAAGTTGTTAAATACAGTTACTCATTTTACTTTTGATAGTGTGTAATACCCTTTTGTGCCTATATGCTGGTGGCTCAGATGGTGAAGAATCTGCCTGCAATTCAGGAGACTCGGATTTGATCCCTGGATCAGGAAGATCCCCTGGAGAAGGGAATGGCTACGCACTCCAGTATTCTTGCCTGGAGAATTCCATGGACAGAAGAACCTGGTGGGCTACAGTCCATGGGTTCTCAGAGTGGGACATGACTGAGCAACTAACACTTTCACTTTCACCCTGTTGACTAAAAAAGTAAATACTCCCATGAAAAATTAATTTTGAAATCTAGTCTTTCAAAACTTTAAGACACAAGATGTTGAAACAATGTGGGTAGTACATACTAAAATAAAGAATTCTCTCAGATCTTGCTTTCCCTTTTTTCCCCTCCTTTCTTTGTAAATCCCCCACAAAAGGATTAAAGATATCATCTAGATGCCCATCTTGTTGTGAAACACTACAAATAGGATAAACACGCTTTCCATAGCTTCTTCGAGCCAAACTTCCATACCATAATTAAACAAAACTAGAATATGATGAGAACCTGAAACTCGGAGTGAAAAATGTTTATGATAAGATGTGACTTTGCTAGCCTTCCGACCTTGGACAGGCCTTTGGAACTCAGCCTGAGTTCTTTCATCTGGGATGTAGGGATAAAAATGCCTGCTTCATAGAGTTCTCATTAGGATTAAATGAAATAGTGCATAAGAAACTGCCTAACACAAGGACTCATAACAGATAATATAGGTTTGTTTTACATAACAGCCCAGGAGGATTTGGAGGATTTGGAAGGGTAACTAATGATCCTACTCAAGTTTTATTGTTGTTGTTCATTTAATTCTTTTCATATAGTTTTATTATAGAGCTTAAAAAATAAAACAGAGATGCAAGGTCTTTTTAAAATTTTTTATAGTAGTTAATGTATAATATAAGTTAGAGGTTTACAATATAGTGATTTTCAATTTTTGAATGTTATATTTAATTTATAGTTATTATAAAATATTTTATGTATTTTCTATGTTGTACAAATGTATCCTTGAACTTGTGTAAAGACTTTAACACAAAAACCGAGTCCTATACACACTCCTCCTCACTCCACATTCCTGCTTTCCATTCACTTTCCACTATTCTAGCTTCTTTTACTGATATTTATCTCTGTTTGTAAATAATATGCTTATACTTGTACATTTTTTATTTTTCATAATATACATTTTTACTATGAAAGGTGAGGTTTAGCTATTTTACTATCTTCCCCAACACACACTTCCTCTTCCCCCTTATTCACAATAGAGCGTTGGCAACTTTTTTTCAATCCGTGTTCAATGTTTTCATCTTTGTAATTATGCAAACTTTGCTCATTGCTGAGGCAAAAAAGATTATCAAACTTCATTTCCTGAACAATATTTTAGGTTATCTGT
Organism: Cervus elaphus; assembly: GCF_910594005.1. NCBI lineage: Eukaryota > Metazoa > Chordata > Mammalia > Artiodactyla > Cervidae > Cervus > Cervus elaphus. The sequence goes on along the minus strand of NC_057843.1, from coordinate 45,284,033 downwards.
GTTTCTTGTTGTTTTGATATGCATGATTGTCTTTGGACCTCTAACCAGGTTTTCCCTATACCTTCAGGAGCTTCGTGAAATCTCTCCATCCAGTTTTCCCCGTCAGTCCTTCTGCTCCAGTCTGAGATTGTAGGTCCTGGATGTGCTGCGTAGCTGTCTTGTCAATTTGGCACTTCATTTTTCCATTTTCCTCTGATTTCCCTCTGCCCCTGTCCCATGCTTGGTTCCCTGTTCCTTGAATACCATGTTTTCTCATATTTATGGAGCATGTTTTCCAGTAGCTTTCTGGGAAAGGGTGCATAGGAGGTTAAGTGTTTGAGATAGCGTAGATTCTAAAATTCCTTTTTTTCTATTCTCACACTTGATTAAGAATTACTTTCACTCATAATTTCGTCAAGGTAACTCCCACTGCTTTCTAAATTTCACGGACTCTTGATTTCATTTATTAAACCTGTTTCCCCTGCCTGGAAGTTTATAAATGTTCTTTTTTTCTCAGTCTTTGGATATTCTAGAGTGCTATGCTTCGGCATGTACTTCTCTGGTGGTTCAGTGGTAAAGAGTCTGCCTGCCAATGCAGGAGATGCATGTGTGATCTCTGGGTCAGGAAGATCCCCTGGAGAAAGAAATGCCAACCTGCTCTAGTATTCTTGCCTGGAAAATTCCATGAACAGAGGAGTCTGGTGGGCTACAGTCCATGAGGTCACAAAAAGAGTCGGACATGATCTAGTGACTAAAAACAACAACAGCAATACTTTGGTGCAGGTTCTTCTGTATTCATTGAACTGAGCACTCAATGGCTCCTTCAATTTGGAAATTTATGTTCTGCCATTCTGGAAACTTTTCTTGCATCCATTTTTTTTTTAATAATTTCCTCCTTTGGTGTTCTTTTTTTCTGTAAACCTTCTCTACTGACTCTCTAATCTTACTTTTTTTCTCCTGTTTTCTTTTTGTTTTATTTACTAAGAAATAACCTCACCTTTATCTGCCAGCATTTCTATATAGATTTTTTAAAATATTTTCTCATATCTTTAAGTTCTAATAATCCCTTTTTGTTTTTGAAATGCCCTTTGTTATAACCTCTCTTCTTTCATGCATGGGGCTTCTTTATCTCTCTGAGACTATTGATTATACTTTTTCCCCTTTTCCTCAGTACTGTTTCCTTTGTTGTTGATTTTGATGGTCTGTCTTTTATGTTACAGGCTTCCTTCAAGTCCTGGTAAGCCTTCACTGTTTTTGTATGTAATAATGAGTCACTAAAATGCAAATTAGAAATTCCTTGTACTGAGGTGGGACTTTTTTTTTTTTTTGACTAGTGGCCTTTTCAGTGAGAACCAAATATTTTTTGGGAGAGCCCCCCAAATCAAGATCCTTAGGTCTCTGTTTGGTGCCCTTTAGTATTTCCAAAGAAGGGTCCTCCAATGTCCTGTGTAAAGGTGGGTACAGAATGAAGTGAAAGTAACCAGAGTGGGGTGAGGATATTCAGCCAAGCTACCCATGGTATCTAAGAGAGCTAAGGAACTTCTGGGATCTCACTGGTTTGTTTGTAGACTCACTCAGTGTTTTTGTTTTCAGTCTGGTGCCTCATGCCTTTTTTCAGCTGTGTCTCAGAATCCAATCCTCCAAGGTTCCTAGGTGGGAGAGGGGCAACTTCCTGTCTCTGTGGAGTGGAGGAGGAAATTTGGCTCCTTCTTTCAAATATTTTTAACCAGTTATCCCTGTGTGCTTGGAAACTCACAGCCCCTCCCACACCCAAGCCTTCAAAAATACCTGCTGCCTCTATTCCTAAACCGGTCTGAGGTTCAGCGGAGTAAATCAGCTCATTTGTTGTTGCCCTGTGCCGCCCTTCCAGGCCCTTAGCTTAGAAAAGTCCCTCATTAGCTAAGTCAGTTACCACTCACCCACTTTGAAACTCCCAAAAATGGTAACATCCTTCATGTGTTCCCACCTCCTCTCCACGCTCTTGTCCTCATGAGTTATGCCTTTGTTGTTACTGTTCCTTTACTCACTGTAGAATATTTAAGAATAATGAGGAAAACTGTACATATCTAATCTTCCATGTTTGATCAGAAGTGCTATTGATTCAGTCTCTTTCCGTTCCAAAATGGACATCATCACCTCTTAAGCAAAGGTCACCCAGAGAGGACCATATCTCCTTCCTCTTCTTATCCTAGGCTCAGGAGTCAGTGTCTCTGCTGAGGCAGAGTAGCTAGTCAAAAAGGTTAGTGAATTATTATGGTCTCAGAAGGAGGGTAAAGTACATCCAGTCCTTCCAATTATCACAGGAAACTTAAAAAATGATATGCAATGTACATTAACAGTGGAGGTAAGACAATAAGCAAAATTTGAAAGCAAAATATGTACTTGTCAATGGCAAAAGAAATTCAAAAATGAAATCTAATCAATTAGAACTTTTCTGAGAAAAAGTTTGGAGAATATGTGCTATTTAGTTCCAGTTTTATCTTGATTATTCAGAAAATTTTCATCTAAGATTGGATAAACCACACACACAAGGAAAACATACCCTTAACTCATATTATCTCAATAAGAAATTTTTTAAAAACAAAAATATTATTATAAAAATTCAAGTTTTCAGGGAATTATTATGTGCTAGGTGGTTATAATAGTTCATAGTAAAGACTGAAGCTAAACTTCCTTTAATGATATAAAGCTTCATCATTATAGTGACTTGGGGAAAGCCAAATCTTGTTAATATGCCTTCTTGGTTCTATGGAGCATGCTACAATCTGTGCCAGATGCAATTAAAGAATGGTTCAAATGGCAATCTGTAGAGCTTTGAAGATATCCATGGGAAATAGGCTGCTTGGCTGTTCATTACCATTGTAATAGATTAGAAGTGACATTGGTTTAAAAAAAAATAACAACTCATCATTCTGGTCCAATTGACCAATTAGGGCACTCACACTTGTCATGCTGCAGTTGTACAATTGTTGACATTATTTTTCACCATATGATGGTTATGGGAAAGGAACACAGTACTTTACAGATTTGTACAGTATCTTTGCTTTTGCCCAAATGTAAATCTTCATGCATATGAGAGTTAAATATGTATGTTTATGTACATAGATAAAATAGAAAAAAACAGTACTGGTGATAAGGAATGAATGAGTTGATAGTTGAAAAATGAAAGTTGAAACACACAGCAAACTAGATAGCAAGAAAATATAAGATATATATGAGCTGCCTCACTCAGCCACATGTAACATAAATGTGAAGAATTATATAACTATTGAAATGAAAAACAGTTTCCTGCTAGAAGTTTATTCATCTCATTTCAGATATTCAGAGAAACTCTCCAGTAATACTTCATAAAAAGAAGGCATTCATATTGACATGAATTTTATAGTATAAAATTATACCTGTTAGATTTGTACACTGTATATTCCAAAATGACCTAAAAATGGAAGAGAAAGCATTTTTGTGTTTATATTCCTCATAGTGTTTCCCACTAAGTCTTATTAATATTAGCACTTTAGGTGATTAACAATGTAGTCAGTGAATAATTATCTCTTTGAAGATCTTCCTAGCATTTAAACAATCTTCCATTTTCTTTTTGTAACTTCAACACTGAAATTAAGAGGAAGACTGCATTAGATGTGACACAATTTAGATTTAATATGACCTGAGATAATATAAACTAAATCACCTGAATTCATATCCTCAGCCCCCTTTTCTTTCTAAGCAGGGACCCCATCAGCTAGACAAAGGTAATATGAAAGAAGTCTAGGAATTACCTACTATACGTTAGTAAACTTGGCAGAATGCAGTTACAGATTTTCATGTAGAAGAATGACTCTCCTTTTAGACCTTGTTTTGGTTTTGTTTTCTCCCAGTTATTAGTGACAAATATTGGCACCTTCCAAGCAAAAAGAAAAGTCTCAAAGAACCTCCACCATCACATCTTCCTCAGTAGGCCTTGTTTCACTCTTGAGCTGTTGTCCCCCTCCCTTCCAAGTTTAGGGTAGTTAAGGTGGCCAAAGTGCTTCCCAGGTGGCACAGTGGTAAAAAAAAAATCTGCCTCCAAATGCAGGAGGCAAACGAGACATGGGTTTGATCCCTGGCTCAGAAGATCCGCTGGCATAGGAAATGGCAATCCACTCCCGTGTTCTTGCCTGGAAAGCTCCATGGACAGAGGAATCCTGATGGGCTACCATCCATGGGGTCACAAAGAGTCAGATATGACTGAGCACACACACCCAAGGCAGTCAAAATAGGCGCTTAAGATCTGGGCTGAGGTTGGATGGTGATGATCAACTAGATGCATTTGTTATATGACATGAAGTAAGGGCACAGGGCAAAGAGGGAAGATTGGAGACAAGCTAATTGCTGTAAATTACTGTAATTATTAATCCATTAATAGAATAATTCCTAAACCTAGAACTTCTTGGGAGTTCTCTTTGTAAGAATTCTACCAAAGATGCCAGTGTAGCACCTACTGAATCAGTGATTTTGAAAGATAATTCGAAGTATAATTTATATATTAAAAGAAAGAAAACACTGAAGTGAACATAGCTCATGGGATGTTTTGGGACTGATTTTGTTTAATTTGGGGCTATTTATGAGTAGTATAGTTACTTTTTCTTCCTGATTTTAGCTTAACTCTCGTTAAGGACAATGCCAATTAAATATTCTAAAATATTGATGGCTAATACCCTGACTAAAAGTGTAGTGCTGCCAGTCTAGAGCATACACATTTAATTTTGTTTCCATTATTCTTGGTTATATGTATTTGATATGTATATACATCTTTTATGACTTATGAATTAAAAAATTTGTATTCTCTGTGGTGTGTTTTTAATGCCACAGTTATTCATTTGCACAGATATTAAGGGCCCACTTGTGCTTTCCCTTTGCTCAATGCCAATGGCTTAGGAAGAAATACATTCTGGTTTTACCGTGGAGGGGGAAAGAGGTGGGCAAAAATATGACAAGTCTGAATGAAGAAGCTCTAGACAGAGGCAAAATAGAACCAGTGCACACAAGGAAGAAGTGGAGGAAAATCAAGAAAACTTTGGAGAAGATGAGTTTTGAGCTAAGCTTTGAAGGTATCAGGTTTTCCTGGGAAAGCAAGCAAAAAAAGAAGAGGGGGCTCAAGGCCTGAGAAAAAGCAGAAGCTAATGTACAGAGGAAAATGTCAATTTTCATTCCAATCCCAAAGAAGAACAATGCCAAAGAATGTTTGAACTACTGTACAATTGTACTCATTTCATGTGCTAGTAAGATAATATTCAGAATCCTTCAAGCTAGGCTTCAGCAGTATGTGAACCAAGATTTATGTACAAGCTGAGTTTAGAAAAGGCAAAACCAGATATCAAATTGCCAACTTTCATTGGATCATAAAGAAAGCAAGGGAATTCCAGGGGAAAAAAATCTACTTCTGTTTCATTGCCTATACTAATGCCTTTGACTATGTGGATCACAACAAACTGAAAAATTCTTAAAGAAATGGGGATACCAGACCACCTTACCTGTCTCCTGAGAAACCTGTATGAAGGTCAAGAAGCACCAGTTAGAACCTTACATAGAACAACAGACTGGGTCAAAATTGGAAAAGGAGTACAACAAGGCTGTATATTGTCACCCTGCTTATTTAACTTCTATGCAGAGTACATCAAAGCAAAATGCCAGGCTGGATGAATCACGAGCTAGAATCAAAATTGCTGGGACAATATCAACAACCTCAGATATGCAGATGATACCACTCTAGTGGCAAAAAGTGAAGAGGAACTAAAGCACCTCTTGATCAGGGTGAAAGAAGAGAATGAAAAAGCTTGCTTAAAGCTCAACATAAAAAAAACTAAGATTATAGCATCTGTTCCCTTCAATCCATGGCAAATAGAAGGGGGAAAAGTGGAAGCAGTGACAGATTTTATTTTCTTAAATTTGATTCCAAAATCACTGTGGACAATGACTGCAGGCTTGAAATTAAAAGTTGCTTATTCCTGGGAAGGAAAGCTATGACAAACATAGACAGTGTTTAAAAAGCAGAGACATCACTTTGCTGACAAAGGTCCGTATAGTGAAAGCTGTGTTTTTTCCAGTGGTCATATACAGATGTGAGAGTTGGACCATGAAGAAGTCTGAGTGCCAAAGAATTGATGCTTTATAATTGTGGTGCTAGAGAAGACTCTTGAGAGTCCCCTGGACTCAAACCAGTCAATCCTAAAGAAAATCAGCCCTGATTATTAATTGGAAGAACTGAAGCTGAAGCTTCAATACTTTGGCCACCTCATGCAAAGAGTCAACTCATTGGAAAAGATGCTGATGCTGGGAAAGATTAAAGGCAAAAGAAGAAGAGGGTGGCAGAGGATTGGACGGTTAAATAACATCAATTCAATGGACATGAATTTGAGCAAATTCTGGGAGATAGTGAAGGACAGGGAAGCCTGGCATGCTGCAGTCCATGCGATCGCAAAGAGTTGAGCACATCTTAGCAACTGAACAACGAAAACAACAACAACAATGTATGGGCATGTGTGCTCATTCACTTCAGTCATGTCCAACTCTTTGCAACCCCATAGCCTGCCAGGCTCCTCTGTCCACGAGATTCTCCAGGCATGAATACTGGAGTAGGTTGCCATTTCCTTCTCCAGGGGATCTTCCCGACCCAGGGTTCGAACCAGCATCTGTTTCATCTCCTGCATTGGCAGCTGGGTTCTTTACCACTAGTGCCACCTGGGAAGCCCTATACAACAATGGATGGAGGTGTGAATATCATTGATTCTCGATATTGGATAAACTAGAATGGCCTAGTTGGTGAATAGCGAGGATCATTGAGTAGTTCAGCAATAGGTATGGCTGTAAACATGTTTTGGAGGCAAATTGCACAGGTATTTGAATGCCATGTGAATATTTGGATAATAGAAGAAGAGAACAACCTATTCTCTAAAGTTTAAAAGTAGTGGTTTTCAACCGTGACCTATTTGCCCCAAATGGATATTTGGCAATGACTGGAGACAGTTTTGGTTGTCACAACCAGGGGTGGGGATGCTATTGATTTCTAGAGAGTAGAGCCCATAGATGTTGCTACTAAACATATACAAGGACAGGACAGTACCCACACCCAGCAAAGAATTATTCAGCCCCATGTGTCAACAGTAATGAGGTTGAAGATTTCTGATTTAAGAAGATATTTCTTATGGCACTGTGAAGGATGGAATAGGGCGAGGGAGTGGGGCACAGAGAGGCCTGTTCAGAAACTTAAGAGTGAGAGACAGAACCTAATCTAGGCACTGGCAGTGGGTTTTGCATCTTGCAAATAAACATAAGCAGCCAACTTTGATAAACTTCATTTCTAACCAATGACCAACAGCAAATGTATTACTGTTGATCAGAAAGTATTTCACAGAATTAAGAAATGAGATACTGCAGACCCACTGTTGCCTACAAATGCAAATCTGTGAGCAAGGGAACATAATGTGCCTTTTTCACAAACTCCTGGGATAATTTTTAGCAGGAGTTCCACTTCAAGTCATTGACTCTTAAATCTGTTTTTTAATAAATAATTATTGTTATATAATATAATTACTATATTGCCTATAATTATTTCTAAGCTTATCTTAGTTTTTTTTAAAATCACTTAAGTTAATCAAATTTATGTCCCCCAGTTCTGTGAAGTGGGAACATAAATCAAGCCTATTTAGGATACTGCAAAAACAAAAACATAGCTGTGTCTTCTGTTTGCAGGAAGACAGAGTATTTCTTTAAATATGCCTTGGGGGTATTTGTATAAAGTGCCACATCTCTCCTATAATAAGGAGTACCTTTGCCACAGGCACACTTTGCCCCATGCTGGGGCCTTCACTAGTTCTGCCCTCACATGCCTGGTCAGCATATTCTCAGATGAATGGTTAATTCAGTTCTGCATGCTTTCACCAGGTCACTGCCCCTCAGGGAGAAATCAGACATTTTCCTTGTAGGCTTCTGGGGTATCCTATACTTTTCCACCAAGAACATGAGCCAACATATTATCAAGAGGTCTCTCTGGTTGGAGGTCTAGATTAGAGGTAACACACACACACACACACACACACACACACACACACACACACACATATTTTCCTGCATAACTGTTTCTAAAAGACCCTCAATGAATTAGCACAATTTTTGTCATGGAAAGCATATACAAAATATGTTGTAAAAAAGCAACTTAATGGGTTTGCACATGGGCACTGTTCCTGCAATGGAGCATTGTAAACCACCCCCTAGTACAGAAAGATACCCTAGGAAGCCCTTTATTATGAGCAGCAACAAAGGATGGAGACCAAAAGGGGATGAATCTCACTATAAATGTATGTTTCTATATATCTTATGATCCCCCAAATATGTTTTCAGTACAGCCAAGAAAACAACTACCCAAATGCTAAAAATTAAGTTTCTTTAATTCAGTCCCATTGATTGAAATGTTAGGACATCCAAGACCCATGGATGTCAGAACTAACACTATAACTATTTCCAAAAGCAAAGTAACAACTAGGATCGTGTACCTGATACAAGAAGAATATGTCAGCCTCTTTGTGCTTATCCTCCAAATCAGCTCTTTTTCAGAGACAGAAAATACTCTGTCTTATAAGCCAGCTGACTCTGCCTTCCACAGAGGGTAAATGTGATGGACTGGAGTGCACAGATGTCTGGGTCAGAAGAGCTGGCTTTGTTACTGGCTCTGCTAGTTGCTTGTGGTGTGACCTTGGGTAAGTCATTTCTCCCTCACTGTCAGTTTCTTCCAACATGGAGCTCAGGTAGAGCAAATGAGATGCTGCACTTGAGAGCGGGATCTGTTAACTGTGAAGAAATCAGGATTTTTAGTATCTATTGGCTCATATGATTTTACTGTTACCTTTCCTAGCTGTTCTAATGAGAATCACTGAAATCACATTAGGGGAGAGGAAGTTATTGTGAACTTAGAGACGGACTAGAATTGGCATGGGAAAATCATCAGGAAGCAGGACTAATTTCTCCATCTCTTTGTCTTTCACAGTCTACCTGCTTTCTTTCTTATACACAGTGCTTCAGCTTCTGATTACACAGGCTCTATGGTGTAGTGCTCTGATAATGCACGTTCCCCTCTCTGAGCTTCCACTTATACCTAAGTGTTGTTACCTACTTGGAACTTTCTCTACCTCAAGACGTCTCTGCATTAGATCCCCATGGTTCCTGGCTTCATTTTCTCTGAGTGTTTAAGTTCAAAGTATCAAGAAAAGCACTATGATTCATCAGCTTTTCTTTGAGTGCCAGTCCATAAGTCAAAGGTAATGGCTCAACTTTGCTCTGGAGTCAGGCACAACCACTGGTCCGCTGGTCTGTTCAGTTACAGCCCATGGGTGGTGTGGGGTGCTGGGTGAGGATATGGTATCATAATAAAGATGGGCGCATGTGGGCAGATAGGCACTGACTGAGATCTCTAGGAAGTACACTGGTTCGAGTACTTCCCCATAATTCCTGTCTTTAGTACTCTTATATATGTATCTTTTCGCAGTTTGCTCAGTTCAGTTCAGTTCAGTTCAGTCGCTCTGTCGTGTCCGACTCTTTGTGACCCCGTGAATCGCAGCATGCCAGGCCTCCCTGTCCATCACCAACTCCCGGTGTCTACCCAAACCCATGTCCATCGAGTCGATGATGCCATCTCATCCTCTCATCTCATCCAGCCATCTCATCCTCTGTCGTCCCCTTCTCCTCCTGCCCTCAATCTTTCCCAGCATTAGGGTCTTTTCCAATAAGTCAACTCTGCATGAGATGGCCAAAGTATTGGAGTCTCAGCTTAAACATCAGTCCTTCCAATGAACACTCAGGACTGATCTCCTTTAGGATGGACTGGTTGGATCTCCTTGCAGTCCAAGGGACTCTCAAGAGTCTTCTCCAACACCACAGTTCAAAAGCATCAATTTTTCGGCACTCAGCTTTCTTCACAGTCCAACTGTCACATCCATACATGACCACTGGAAAAACCAGAGCCTTGACCACATGGACCTTTGTTGACAAAGTAATGTCTCTGCTTTTTAACATGCTACCTAGGTTGGTCATAACTTTCCTTCCAAGGAGTAAGCGTCTTTTAATTTCATGGCTACAGTCACCATCTGCAGTGATTTTGGAGCCCAAAAAAATAAAGTCTGACACTGTTTCCACTCTTTCCCCATCTATTTCCCATGAAGTGATGGGACCAGATGCCCTGATCTTAGTTTTCTGAATGTTGAGCTTTAAGCCAACTTTTTCACTCTCCTCCTTCACTTTCATCAGGAGGCTCTTTAGTTTTTCTTCACTTTCTGCCGTAAGGGTGGTGTCGTCTGCATATTTGTTACCATCCTATTATGTTAAGTGTTACAGGGAACATAGATATCTAAAGATGTTGTTTTGAGGAATGAGTCCATAGTTTAAATGATACCCAGTCTAAAACAAAGCCACCACTCACTCAGATGAAGGACCAGAATCAGGTTTCATTTTTCTCTGCGCTTTATGATGTTATGTAGTCATTGTAAATAGTTGCCATGACCTGCAGCCAAACCATCCTTGCAAAGTCACTTTCAAGGGAGAACTTTCCCAGTAAGTCAAGGTAGACCTCATATGATCAATAATATGAGGTGGGAGACACAGGATGGGGATTAATTTTAAAACTAATTTTGAGGAAGGTCCCAGAATACTCAAAATGTCTCAGGAACTTTGAAGCATGGGTGTCATCCTGAGAAAATAAAGTAGCTGAAAAGCCCATGAAGAAGACAGAAACCAGCAGTGATTCCTAAGGCCTGAGTCTCCACACCTGCAGTCTTGCTGATAGTCTAATATCCAATAATGGAAGAAAAAGAATACCAAGATTACTTCTAGAAACATATTTGTTACCATTCCAAACAGCTTTGGCATTTCCTGTTAGGAAATGTTATTTGTATTAGCTGCCCTCAGTATAGCATTTTTCACTGTCTAGTTTGTGATTCTGTTAGAAATGTGGCAGACCTAGCATTCCCAGAGAAATGAGTCCTCTTTCTCTTCATCGTTACATGACACCAAATGCATGTAACCAAATCAACTAAAGTGATGACTGGGTAAAACCAAGAGACTAATTTATTTGGTCAACTATTTGGCTGAATGCTTTGTGTGCCCAAGAATCTATTGGGTAATAAATCATCATTTTACTCTTTCATACAGTCTCTTTCATATGTTGACTCTTAGTCTTTTGGAACACAGAAACTTTATACTTTGGCTAAGACTAACTTCTTAGAACTTGATAACTTAGTGATAATATTATTTTTAGAGCATACTTCTGATTATTTAAGATAATTCATTATTTATTAGGCAAACAGACTGTGTGCTAAATATGCCAGATATGGTACTAATTGCTGAGGAGTCAGATGAGAGACATAGCCCCCACCCTTGAGGTACTTATAATCTGGACAAGGGAATAAACAGAAAGCTTTAGGAGATAGTAGAAAAGTTCTGAGGTCGACACAGGTTGCTCTATAGAGAATGTTTCTATTCGTAGCTCACATTTCATGTAAATAATCTTAATTTCTAGATAACATAACTCATAGGTGACAGGTTTTGGTGTCACTTGAGAGATGCATAAAACTCCATAGGCAGTGCTCTAAAGGAAACTGCAGAAATGCAGAAATGTCCAAAAGCACCATTGTGATGTCGCCTTTTATTAGTTCACAAGAGGAGATGTAATTATTCTGCTAAGTCTTTGTTTGCTATTTGAGAGCAACAAATTAAACCCCACTAATCTACCTCTCTGGATGGTACTTATTGAACCTAAGAGGCTTCAATTATCAACAGCTTAATAAACTTACTAATCTGCATTAAATGAAATCCTTTGCAAAATCACATTGAAACAATGCTTAAGTTATAATCAGCCTGCCTGGTATCTACAGCCTACTGTGGCTGAGCCCCAGAATGCACTGTGTAATCAAATTCCATGTTACTCAAATCTTGGAAAATTCCTATTAGGTGATTGTATATAGTTTGTGTGTGTGTGTGTGTGTGTGTGTGTGTGTGTGTGTGTGTTTTGTCACATGAATTCATACAGTTCCTTTTTTAATCCAGAGAAAATTGACATTTAGGTATAAGTCAAAGAAGAATGTAATTTAAAACTGCTTAAGTTCAGCCACCTACTACCATAAAAAGAAAGCTTAAAAAGAATGTTCTATTCTGCATACAGCAAGCCAGCATTTTGTGTAACAAGTCTTCATATGACATTCAAAGAATATAAGATTGTTATGTTTTCAATCCAGACCACAGTACCTTGTGAGGGAATAAAGCAGTATCCTTTAGGTTTTCAAATGGAGAAATGGAGGCAATAGAATGTTTCATCCCCAGTCATTGATGGGAACACCAGCTGGCTACCATTCCATCCCTCTATTTCTACAGTCCAGACAAGGGAGGACTCTTAGAACGGAATCACTAACTGAGTGGTTTAGGATTCACGTAGGTTTTCTCCAAGTGACTAGTATTGATGTCTGGCACAGGAGCTCAAGTTGATAGTAACAATGCCATGAGGAACTCATCAGTTAGCCCTTAAATGTTAAATAGTGAACAGCACAGTACAGATGAGGGAAGGATTCATGCACCTAAGAACACAAAGAAAGGGAGCCATAGAATTAATTGAACAAAGTGCTTCAGGTTTTTGTCCTCAATTTTATGGACTAATTAATCATTTAAACCTGTCCAAGGCACACACATGCAAATGCTTACTAAAATCCATCTATTTAGAATTCTGTTGGCACAGTTTTTTTTTTGTTTTTTGTTTTTACAGTATAAAATGCAGAATTTTCTATCTGGGTATAACAGAATCTAACAAGGACTGTCATTTAGCTACCTAGGTATTAAAACTTCTGACCTTCTCTATTATTTTGAATTATGCTGATGAAAAATGTTTTTCAGATCATCTCCATCAGCGTGTATTTTCTAAGACTTGAAAATTTTTGAGCAGAGGGAAGGTATAACATGTCTAAATTCAGTGGAGAAACATAATTAATGGGCAATCATACTGTTTAACAAATGGCTGGTTTTAAATAATGACATCTACTGACACTAAGAAAAGACTGCATACCCTCAAAATAGCACTTGACAATCCAGAACTTTTCTAAGATTTTATCCTTAGACTACAGAATATTAATTTGAAGATCCAAGCATTCAAGAATGATCTGTGGACCCATTGTCCTGAAAATGCACCAACAAACTACAATACCAACAAAAAGAAGGGTGGAGATATATTACATTTTTATTTATTTATTTATTTTCAGTACTTACCAGCATGTTTTTGCAATACAAAATAGGTAAAAGTAGGACTTGGTGTGTGCCTACCAGGTTCCAACTAAAAAACAGTGTGTGTGTGTATGTGGCAGGGGCTTCCCAGATGGCACTAGTGGTAAAAAACTGCCTGCCAATGCAGGAGACATAAGAGATGGGGGCTCGATCCCTGGGTTGGGAAGATCCCCTGGAGAAGGGCATGGTAACCCACTCCAGTACTTTTGCCTGGAGAATCCCCATGGACAGAGGAGCCTGAGGGGTTCCAGTCCATAGGGTCGCATATGTGTGTTTATGCACACACACACGGTGTGCATGGGTGTGTGATCAGTCAATTCACTGGCAGTTCTTTAAAACTGACAGTTGCCAATGTTTTAAGACATGACAGTTCTACTGGGGGCTGAATATGTTAGGAATCTAGAGAGCAAGGCATTTAATTAATGAACATGTAAAAGAATGTTCCACCCACAGTTGAAGGATCACTTTTCTTGGTAACTTTATATTACTGATAATTTTAACAAAGATTTATTGATGTATCAGACACTTGAGGTTCAAGAAGATTGTAATAACATAGATAGATATGGTGCCTACCCTACGTGATCCTGAGGACATAGGCTAGCTGCACACAGTTACGGACAGAAAGTGTTAATGGGCAGAGTATAAACAAAGTACATGGATGCTCAGGGAAGGAAACAAACATGTTTGCTGTAAAGATGGCAACAGGGGAAATAAGAGAAGAAAGAACAATTTGAGCTAAATCCTAAAGTGTAGAGTATGAGAACAGGTAATTAAATTGAAACCACCTCCTTGAAACTATGGAAATAAGGAAGAACAAAAGTTAGGTAATTTAGGAAAATGCACCCATAATCATTTAAGTGCCTACTGTATGCTAGGAATGTCAGCTCTGTGCCAGACCCAGCTCAAGTACCTGTCCTGGACAAAGTTAATGCTTCCCTTGACACCCTCTGAAACTGTTCTACTTCCTAGCTCTGTGTCATTAAACTAGATGGCTAACCTCTGCTGCCTTGGTGTCCTTACCTGCAAAATTATCATAATGAAAGCATTTAACTTCACAGGTTTGTTATGAGGATCAGATTAGTTGCTATATGAAAATAATTAGCCCAGTGTATGGATAACTCTAGGGCTTCCCAGGTGACTCAGTGATAAAGAATCTGCCTGCCAGTACAGGAATGGCAGGAGATGTGAGTTTGATCCTAGAGTTGAGAAGATCCCCTGGAGAAGGAAATGGCAACCCACTCCAGTATTCTTGCCTTGGTAATCCCATGGACAGAGGAAACTGGAGGGCTACAATCCATGGAGTCACAAAGAGTCAGACATGACTAAGCAACTGAGTATGCATGCATACTGTAAGGGCTATAAATCTGTTTGCTATTATTGCTTATATCAAATATTGTAATCTCTCATTCCTCTGATTGATTTCACTCTGAACAGTGCTTTTCACATGGGAATCTTATTAAAATACAGGTGCAGATTCAGTAGTTCTTGGGTTGATCCTAAGAATCCACATTTCTAACAAGTTCCCAGATGCTGCTGGTTCATGGACTACTCATCAAGTAGTGCCTTATGGTCCATGAATTGTTGCTGGTCCATGAACTGTTTGTGAATAATAAGTGGAGCAAAAATTGAGAATAAACATTTATAAATTTTATAGCAGTTTGCCACTGCCACAAAATCCAACTGCATAGTCAGGTCATGGCATTTTACAAAACTAAGAGTTTGTAATGAATTGAAAAAAGCTTTTCAAATGGTCCTTCACCACAAATCATTTGAGAAGCATTGCTCTAGAATGCAACATAAACTTAAAAATAAATAGGTCTTCATAAATTTTGTACTGCCTCATCAACTAAAAGAACTTTGTACAAGGTTCATGTTCAACAAATATTCTTGAATGCTTGTGAGAATTCATTTAAAAATAAGCAAGTACACCTCTGATTGCCCATTTTCAAATTCTCCATATAATGACTGGAGTCAGAGTTCCAGGTAGCATCAATTATAATGAAGTACAATTAACAATTTCATGACTAAGCTTCTTTTTACATCTTATGTTTAATGACTATATAAAGACTTATACATACACTTATACAGGGAAGCATGGCATGCTGCAGCCCATGGGGTTGCAGAGTCAGACATGACTGAGAGACTGAACTGAAAGACTTATATATTACAACAGCAAGCACAGGAGGTTATTTTCTCTACTTGATTCTCTCCTATAAAGTATTAGATTTGTACATTTGTAGAAATATATGCTCACTTTTATAATAACTCACTTTCAAATAACTAATGTTAGAATCTGAACACATACACACATGTATGTTAACATGAGTCCCACCTTTCATCCTTGTTCTTCATCTACTGTTGCCTCAAGTAGAGGCAGTATTTATTAGGTTGGTGCAAAAGTAACTGTGGTTTTTGCATTGTTGAAATTCGCTGTTTGATATCAAAATACATTCTAAATAAATGTGATTATGTTATTCATCATTTTAATGTACATGTTTTGCTTTATGTTCTTTTGCTAATGACTTATTACTTGCTGTTTATTTTATATTTATTTTAGACTATGGAAATGGAAATGATGTTAGACAAAAAGCAAATGCAAGTGATTTTCTTATTTGAGTTCAAAATGGGTTGTAAAGCAGCGGAGACAACTCGCAGCATCAACAATGCATTTGGGTCTAACGAATGCATTTGTACTAACGAATGTACAGTGCAGTGGTGGCTCAAGAAGTTTTGCAAAGGGGATGAGAGCCTTGAAGAAGTGGAGCATAGTGACTGGCCATTGGAAGTTGACAACGACAACTGAGAGCCATCATTGAAGCTGATCCTCTTACAACTAACGAGAAGTTGCCAAAGAACTCAGTGTCAACTCAGTTCTATGGTCATTTGGCATTTGAAGCATATTGGAAAGGTGAAAACAAAAGCTCTATAATTGGGTGCCTCGTTCACTGACCGAAAATCAAAAAAATTCATCGTTTTAAAATGTCATCTTCTCTTATTCTTTGCAACAACAAGGAACCATTTCTTGACTGGATTGTGACATGCAGCAAAAGTGGATTGTATATGACAACGGGTGATGACCAGCTCAGTGGCTGGACTGAGAAGACGCTCCAAAGCACTTCCCAAAATAAAATTTGCATGAAAAAAATGTTGTAGTTACTGTTTGATGGTCTGCTGCCCATCTGATCCACTGCAGCTTTCTGAATTCCATTGAAACCATTATATCTAAGAAGTATGCTCAGCAAATTGATGAGATACACTGAAAACTGCAATGCCTGCAGCTGGGCATTGTTCAACAGAAGGACCTAATTCTTCATGACAATGCCCAACCACATATCACAAAACCAGTGCTTCTAAAGTTGAGTGAATTGGGCCCTCATCCACCATATTCACCTGACCTCCTGCCAACCGACGACCACTTCTTCAAGCATCTTGACAACTTTTTGCAGGGAAAGTGCTTCCACAACCAGCAGGATGCAGAAAATGCTTTTCAAGAGTTTGTCTGATCCCAAACTATGGATTTTCATGCTACAGGAATAAACAGTTATTTCTCATTGGCAAAATGTGTTGATTGTAATGGTTCATATTTTGATTAATAAAGATGTGTTTGAGCCTAGTTTAATGATTTAAAATTCACAGTTCAAAACTATAATTATGTTTGCACCAACCTAATAACATTAGTATACATATTAATATGTCAAAAAAAAGTAGAAAGGAAAAGAAATACTTGTTTGAAAAAAAAGAAATGTATTATTTTGGGTGTGTATGTGTGAGTGAAAATCAGTATTCTATTTTATACTTTTACCTATTTTGTTGTTGTTCAATCACTCAGTCTGTCCAACTCTTTGCAACCCCATGGACTGCAGCAGGCCAGGTTTCCCTGTCCTTCACCATCTCCCGGAGCTTGCTCAAACTCATATCCATTGAGTCAATGAAGCCATCCAACCATCTCATCCTCTGTCGTCCCCTTCTCCTCCTGCCCTCAATCTTTCCCAGCATTAGGGTCTTTTCCAATGAGTCAACTCTGCATCAGGTGGCCAAAGCATTGGAGCTTCAGCTTCAGCATCAGTCCTTACAATGAATATTCAGGATTGATTTCCTTTAGGATGGACTGGTTTGATCTCCTTGCAGTCCAAAGGACTCTCAAGAGTCTTCTCCAGCACCACAGTCCAAAGGCATCAGTTCTTCAGTGCTCAGCCTTCTTTAGGGTCCAACTCTCAGATCCATACATGACTACTGGAAAAACCATAACTTTGACTATATGGACCTTTGTTGGCAAAGTAATGTCTCTGTTTGTTAATGTGCTGTCTAGGTTTGTCATAGCTTTTCTTCCAAGAAGTAAACGTCTTTTAGTTTCATGGCTGTAGTTAACCATCTGCAGTAATTTTGGAGCCCAAGAAAATAAAGTCTGTTACTGTTTCCATTGTTTCCCCATCTATTTGCCATGATGTGATGGCTTTTACCTATAGTGACAGTTTTAAGACTGGTCACAGATAGTATTCTAACATATAGAATAGCATTCCAGAGTCAGAAATTTCACGTAAGTGTGTATATTTATGATTTTCACTTGCCATTATATCACCAGCTAGAAGCAGGGTGCCATTCACCAGGAAGAAGTTAGTTTTCTGCTAAATATTGGAGAAAGGGACCTAAGGTCTCTTAAAAATTCAGGGTTTGGAGTTTATATTAATAGATGAATCAAGATAGTCTCTGCTCCATGATTTTCAGTAATTAATGTCTTTACTAATTACTTTCAAAATCTTTATCATACTTCTCTCTCATATGCCAAACAGGAATCTTAAAATAAATTACTTTATCAAATTAAACAAATCTGTGGAGCATTGCTACTTTTGAAAATTTATTCAGAAGTGTGATGTCAAATCATTTACAACCTCCTCCAACCAGGTCATAAATATTATTTGTTTGTATCCCATCAGAAAGCAGTACTTAAAGACTAAATTCTATCATGACAGTTTTACTCTTCTGACTTTTTTATGTGGATCCGTTGTAGATCTGAAAGAAGGTTGGCATGGATGGAGGTAGTGGGATATGGCAGTGCGAGGCATGGGAGACCTGCTAAGGAATGTCAATTTTATTCTAGGAGTCGTGGAAGTCACTGAATGATAAGGGGGTAGGGAGATGGAATGCCATGCCCTAACATATCATTTTAAAAGATCATTAATGAAACTATTCAACATGATATTGCAATGATTTATACACAGTATGCATTTGGCAAAACCCATAGAACTGTACAACATGAAGCGTGAACCCTAAGTAAATTGTGAATTTTAGTTAATGAATATATAGCATTATCAGTTCATCATTTGGAACAGATATAGCACAGCAATGCAAGATGTTAAATAATACAGGAAACCATGGGGAGAAATAGAGGGAGGGGATATTTGAGAACTCTCTGTACTTCTGGTCAGTTTTTTTTTAAACCTAAAACTTCTCTAAGGAATAAAGTCTATTAATTAAGAGGAAAAAATGATCACTGTTTTTGCTGGGTGGAGAATGAATTAAGGGGACCAATTAGAAAGCCTGCACAATCTATTTTTAAAAATAGCTTCATTAGCATAGCTTCTTTCAGAAGTGTTTTGCTATCAGAAATTCATTTTGGCATCAAATATCCAAAGAATGAACTCTCTACATCAGAGTGAGGATGAGATGCTAAGAAAATAGGAGAAAAAAAATCACAATGCTATCCAATGGAATACAATTTAGAGACTAAATCTGTATTTCTGCACTACCTACTAATATTTTTTACACCTACTTTTGAATTTTTGTTCATTTCTATGTGCATCAAGTTTAAATATATTTAGAGAAAGCTAATAAATGTTAATATCTTCCAAGACCTAAAGTCTTTCAGAGGAATTTTATATTAACATGCTAAGGTAGGAATAAGTCAAAAGATATAGGATTTGGTAGGGAGTGTGTAAGGGAATGCATTGCCAGTATATAGATGCTAATAACCTTGAAAACTTTAAACTATCACATTAGTACAACATAACCAGAGGCTGAATTTATGTGGATGGCTTTATTTTCTGCTTGAGAATCTAGTAATTTGACAGAGAAAGATGATTGGAGAATCCCATGGACAGAGGAGTCTGGTGGGCCATGGTCCATGGGATCGCAGAGAGTTGGACATGACTGAAGTGATTAAGCACAACTTAATATCTAATAATTTTTTATTTCCAGAGAGTAATAGGAATAGCTTTACAGTTGCATTGCTAGACCAATCTGCTATTATAACTCACTTTTGATGATAAAAATGGTCTTGATTTGGCCTCAGTTTCTCCAGTTAAGTAAATCTTGATTGTTAGGTTAAAAAAATTACAAATTGTGGGCAGGCTGCATATTCTGATGGGAATGATGATCAGAATTTGATTTATTGTTTGGTTGGGAATGAGGGCAAGAGAACACAAAGTTCTGATCTTGAAAACTCTCTCAATGGCAGAACTAGAAATGTCAAGTTATTAATTAATTGTGATAATATCTTAATAATACTTGAAGTCTTATTGAAAAAGAATTAGGACTTGACACTTGTGCCAGATTGCTGAACCAGAGGCATTCTTAAGAATGGTTGGAGTCTGGGGAGAATTCTTTCAGGGATTATTTATTAATTCAAATCTCCTTATGTGATTTGTGCTCAGTAAGCACAAAACTGTGCTCTGCTACATTTTTCTTTGTTATAAAAAGAATAGTGGTTTCGTGAATTTGTAAAAATTAAAACAAAATACTCTCTTATTTAAGAAAAGTAACCTCTATACCTATCTTGTACACATTAATGAGGAGCCAATGACAGTGCTCTCAGGTTCTGATTCACATGATCCTTAGCTCTGAAAACAGAGCTTGACCTAGAAGATCGCCAAGAGTAAGTCCTCCCCAAGTTTAAACGACTCAACAAGACATGGCTAGGATGCCTGTCTCGGGACTCTTAATCAGCCATGCTTCCACTAGGCTCTGCCTTTGAATGGATAAAGAACGATCAGAATTTCAGAAATAAAATCCCACAGCCAAATTTGTCTATACCTTGTGAGGATAAAGAGTGTGAACTGAACTTAATCACTCATTGATAAAGATGAATCTCTTTCTTTACCCAAAATACTTTAATTAGGACTGATGATAAACTAAAAGTAATAAAAAGAAGAGAAAGAGAGACTGATTTCCTAAGGAGTTAATCCTTATATGAGAACTCTACTACAAATAGAAGTACAGCTACTTATCCATTGTCACTTTCTTCTTAACATCTTCATCCTCCCAGAGCAAAAGACACAAACAAAATAAAAATCAGCCTCTGAATCTATGATATTATTTGTCACATAGACTCCATGTTTCTACATAACAAAATGTAACAATTTCGTGATTCAGCACATTTCTTTGGCTTCTGACAAAATAAGCATGGTGCTGGAATGAATTGTGAAAGCTAAATAGAATTAAGGACTTAAAGGATGACGTTACATCACCCTAGCTCTGCATTTACTTGACAGAAAACAAAGTTGTATTTCCCACATTTGCAGTCTAGACCAGTTTTATATGGCTGACTCTGCTGTAGTTACGCTTTTTGGTCAATGAAGGCCATTGTTGCTAAAAATATGTGTGGAACTTTTAATTTTTTATGTCACCATGTACGGAAACAGCTATTATATTCAAGCGGATGTCTAATCCTTGATCATAAATAGGATACTTTTGAAATAGAAGTCTATATCCTCATTTCAATCTTTTCAGCAGGCTTTTAGGCTTGATGAAGTGTGTATATATATATATATATTAAGATAAGAATAATTGAAATGCAGTTATCCTACCACAAAGAAGGAAAAAATGACTCCACGTCCCTAAAATTCGTCCTGGATTATACAAGATGCAGGGTTCCCTGTGCCCTCTGTAGCCTATAGAAGCACAAGGACTTTGGCTCCATTAGGCTGAGCCAATAGCTGATGTACAACTTAGTGAGAGACTAAACCTCTGTAGGCCCCAGTTTTTAATTCGTGTAATGGAATTTTATGTACCTACCTTACAGAGTTATTGTGAATATTTCATAAGACACTATGTGAGGAAGCATTTGTGAATAGTAAAATACTTTATAACCGTAATATATTACTGCCATGCAATAATTTACTGATTTATAATGAAACAATTTTTCAAAGAAATGCGATATATATTTTTGTTTACAAAAATTCTGAGATTAACATTCATATATATTCATACTAAATCTATGTAAAATTCTGCATGTATTTAGGTATAATTTTTGCAGTATGACCTACTGACAAAAGATAAGTTTCAGTTATAATTGTAAAGCATGATTTATTAAATTTTTTGCCTAACTAATGATAAAAATATAATCTAATTTAACTTTATGTTATGGGGTATATGATTTAAGTTTAGAGGCTATAAAGTGAATTTTAGTACAAATAATTTAAAAATTTATATGTGAATTATAGTAATTAAAGTAGTAATAGTGTAAATAGCTTCACAAATAATTATTCCCCAACTCTAATTAGGAATGAGAAATTGATATTTCCGCAGAAACAATGTTAAAAATAGGAGGAAGAAGAAGGGTAGTGTCCTGGACAAGGCTTCAAAACTCCACTTATGCCATGATAGACTCAGAATACTGTGTGTTTGTAGCAGAAATAGGCAGTGGGGGATTATAAATTTTGACATGAAAACAAATAATTTTAAAACTATATGACTTTACTCCTAATGGAAGTGTGAGCAAGGTATGAAAATGGATCAGTAGTTGTGGTAATTCATCTTGTCTGGCAGTGGTCAGCCAAGCCTGTCAAAGAATGCAATGTTTTGTGCAGAGTTTGGAAGAATAAACAGGTGTTTGCTCAACATAGAAGCAGGAACCTAGCCTTCCAGGTGGATGGGCCAGCATATTCAAAGGTTGAGGAGCTTGGCACAGCATGGTGCATTACGGAAACAGTCAATAATCTAGTGTACTGGAACATAATGTGTTTAAAGATTGGAGGGAGATGGAGTGATTTGAATAGATAGTTTCAGAGGCAGATCCTGAACATTTTTTTTTTCATTTATTTTTATTAGTTGGAGGTTAATTACTTTACAGTATTGTAGTGGTTTTTGCCATACATTAACATGAATCAGCCTTGGATTTACATGTGTTCCCCATCCTGATCTCCCCTCCCACCTCCCTCCCCATCCCATCCCTCTGGGTCTTCCCAGTGCACCAACCCTGAGCACTTGTCTCATGAGCTGGTCTCATCTTGTCGAGGATGGAAACCAAAGAAGAGTATTGACCAAGGGATGTCCTGATTGACTGTTTTAGGAAAACCATGTTGATGATATTGTGCTTCAGAGACAGCTGGCTTTGTCCTGTTTCCCTGGCACTGTTTTACTTTATAAGTCAATGGCAGCTCTGAATATTAGAGAATACAATACATTTATTTACATACATTAGAATAAAAACAAGGAATATTTAAGAGAAATTGGTCTTGTGTTTCCCAAACTTCCCTTGCTTATGTGATACCATCATAATTCTTTATCTTCAAGTCATTTTTAATCTAATTTATTAAATATTTTAATGGATTCATTTTTCTTAACTCCATAAGAGAAAACATATGATGTCTCCAAACAATAATATTTGTTAAATTACAGTTTTAGCCACTGCTTAAATATTATATATTATTAAAAATCCAACTCTTAAAAGAAAAATGCTTCTGGGTACCACCTTTAGGAAACCTGAGTTCAGTCCATCTGATGTCATCATCTTACAAGTGAGGAATTGATGTACAAGTAAATCAAATATTGTCTCTATGTCACCTGTGTGTGCTGACTACATCCCAAACAGTTCTTGGTGTTGGAGTGACAGCACTAACAAAATAAAGTCACTGCCCTCAGGAACTTACATTCTAGCGGAGGACATAGACAGTAAATGCATAACGACTAGGTAATGTGAAGAGCTGAGGAAAAGAAAGGGTGGTTGGAGTAGAGAAGCAGAGTAGAGAATGGTGGCTCGGGTGGTCCTAGTGTGCTGATGAAACAAGCTGTGGGTGAGCTGAGGATGCAGCTGTCCAGGTAGAAGGGAAAACAGTAGAGGCTCCTGAGAACTTGCCTGACATGCTGAGGAAGAGCCAGGAAAAGCCAGCGCTGGTACCACGGAGCCGGGCTCTGAGGCCCACCACGCCCTCCCCCGCTGCCCCACCGGGCGGCGACCCCGTTTCTCTGTTTGCACGGACTGATTAGCACACACCCGTTCCAGCCCACTGCTTGCTTTATTGGAATGCCGCCACGCTCGTGACCTACGAGTGCTTTTGTGCCGCAGCAGCAGAGTTGAGTGTTGTGACGAAGACCGTGTGACCCACAGAGAATCTAAATTATTTACCATCTGGCACTTTACAGAAAATGTTTACTGAGCCCTCCTCCATATCATGCTCTTGTTGTTGTCGTTGTCGGTAAGTGTAGACCTCACAGAATGGAGTGCTTTGGGCATCTTTATAAAAATGAAATACAAATCATCCCTGTCAAAATCTAGTTTATACTTGTAGAAAATCTGATTTCATTTTTTCAACTTGAGTTATGTACCAGTGGAAACTTTTTAGTATATTCAAGTGCGATCTTTTTACTTAATAATGAATTGGGAGAATAAGGTAATCTGTCATTACATAAAGATAGGAGTGAAGAATAACCACAGTTTGCATTACACTTGTGGTTTTCTCTTGTTAGTATTCAAATTATATTCTCTCTAAACTATATCTGAAAGAGGCTGGTGATGTATCCTGTCAGGAGTTGGAGTTGCATTGTTGGGTAATAAGTAGGATTTTTAAAAGATCCGCATGGACAGTGTGGCCCAGAACTAAAATCCCTTTGGAACTAATTACCTTCTCAAATCAAAGGGTCCTGAAGATCATCTGTAACCCTATAGGAAAGCAATGCTGTGCTGAGTTTACCTAGGGCTTCCTTGTTCACTTAGAATGCTCATGGTTCTGGTGACAGTATTTTTGTCTTTGGTGGAAAGTTCATGGAAGGTGCCTCATATTCTTGTCCCTATCACATATTTCTCTCTAGGAAGGAAAAATAAGCAAAAAGAAAACAACAACAAAAAATAAGACTAGAGAAAATAGGGCTAAAAAAATACATGGGCAATATTTACAAGATTCAGTGTGGATCTGACTGCACTCAAGTCAGATGAAGAATTGAAGTAGTATCTAGTGAAGAAGCAAGATAACAAAGCTGAATTTTTCAAATATTTCTGACATAGGATTATCTGTAACCAATTTTAGTCTCGTAATCTACAACTACTAGGTCAGTGTCTCTCAGATACTTGCCTGCCAGCCAACCCTCCCCCTCTTCTTCCTTCTCCTCCTCCTCTCTGTTCCCTTCCCTGCTCCTCCCTCCCTCCCCCTTCCTCCCTCCCCCTCTCTCTGTGCCCCATTATCATAAGGTCGTGCTTAACAGTTGGAAAAAAAATCTGGAAGTCTTCTGGCCACAAAGAATATAGTTTAATGACTATAAGTATATAGTTACAGAAGAAAACTTTGGAAAATATAAAAAAGCAAAACAAAAAAAAAAATAATCAACTAGTTTTCCCTTTAGTATCTTCCCATCCTGTATCTAATTAAAAACTGTAATCATTCTCTACTTACAATTTTGTCCTGCTTTTCTCAGCTAACAGTGTAAAAATGTATATTTCTCTATGTGATTACGTAGTCTTCTGAAACCTGTGATCATCAAACAGCATGAACTATAGTGTAATTAGCCTCCCATTGAGGGACTTTTGTTTCCAGTTTGTCTGTATTATAAAAAATGTTGCCGTGAACACCTTTGTGTGCTCACGTCCCTGTTGATTCCCTAAGAATAAAGGCATAGGAGTGTTACAGCTGCATAGAAGTAAGGGCATACATATTTTTAAGGTCATCACTACATATTCTGGCGTTAACTCCTGAAGACTGTCAAAGGGACTTCTCCATCTCGTGTTTAATGCTAACGTTCAGCCTGATGATTCATTTGCATTTTGCTTATTGTAATGTTTCCTCAGTTGAAAGTCACTTAGTAATTTGTTACCTGCTGTCTCCAGGGAAACCTTGGTAAGTGGGAAACCAGAAGATGGGGGAGCTTGAAAGATCCATCCTGCAAACTGCAGAAAGGCAGGGAGAAGGCTGTGGACCTGATCCTGATCAGAGATAGAAATAAGTTACCCAGTTCACACTGTGACTCCCAGGGAGTGCCCCCGTAACACAGAGCAGGCACTTGAACAGGAGACTGTGGGAAAATGAAGCTCAAAGTGCCACTGTCCTCACAGGTACGCAGCCCACAGAGTTGATAACAAACACACCTCTCAGCTCTGAATTCCATCTGCAAGAAGAGAGAAGTCCTTTGGAGATGAAGTGTTCACATACTCACTTTTTTAAAAAAATATTTTGCCTTGTTGAAAGTTGAACTATCTTCTTCCCAGTTTGTTCACTTATCTAGCTACGAAATACTGTTATCTAAAAAAAAACTTACTCTTGGAAGATATTTGAAAGAGTTCTTTTGTGTTGTGTGAGCAAGAACTTCTAAGTTGCCTTCACCCCCACCCCACCCACCCCCAGATAAGCACATCACAAAGCCGCTGCTTGCAGCCTGTATCCATGTGCTGTGACAGTCCCAGCTCATCTCTTTTTAATAGGGAAACGGGGGAGTGTAGGTTTCTAGTCACACAGTTACAGTTGTGGGGAGGGGCTGCAGGATAAGACGTGTGATCAGTTTTATTATTATTATTTATTGACATTTCAGAAGTTGTGGCACATCACCGATAAACCCCCACTTTATTCTCCTTGGGCTCACATTCAGGGACTCAACTATTCTTTTGAAACATTCAGAGTTTTTAGCAGTTCCTCTTTAAAGAAATGCTATCGTTCCATCCTTTGGGGAGGAATGAACAATGCTGCTTGTGTGTCCAAACCACTTGGAGCATTAATATACTGTTTCTGTAGAAGGATTTGCTTTCCAAAGTTGAACTTTTCAGAACTCAGAACACCTTATCACACTTTCACAAGGCTTCTTTCTGAAAATGGAAAAAGGAAAGGGGGGAGAGCCTGTCAGGACTTGTGCCAGTTAAATCCGATCTCTCCGGGGATTTGTTTTCCTTCTGGCGTCAGATTAGATGTTCAAATCAAGCAGTGTTTGAGGGCTGCAAGGGAATGTCCATGGGATTCTTAGTGAGGCTAATCCCAAAGCAGCACATTCCAAGGGGCTAATCTGCCCAAGTTCATTGCTTACTTGAAACGTCTCTTGGGGGAAGAGCCCGGCAAGTGACTTTTTTTCCGGTGGGCGGTCATAAGAGCATTATTAACGGGATGACCAACCCCAGATGCAGCAAAATGAAAGCAACAGGAGCTGCTCGTGGGACTGCCTTTGCCACCACTCAGAGTCAGTGCTCAGGTAAAATTCTTTCAGCTCATTTTCTTCTTGTTCAACTTTCCGGTATTGGATCTGGGCATCTAGAGGAAGACCCAGGGAATGCCCGGGAGATGTTGAGGAAAAGCAAAAGGTAAAAATGAACACAGGCATTCAGTACCTTGGAGTCTTTGGTATTTTGTTCTGATCAGGGCAGAGTGTAAATTTTAAACCTGAGAGTCTCAAAATGAGGAACGTAGTAAAATTTTGCTCATAATTTGTTCCTGAGAAGTTAGTGAACTCTTTTTTTTTCTTTTTCTTTTCTAATGTGCGATTCCTGGTCTGGGTTGGTGTCCTTCTGTGAAGTTGCTCTACCAAGGGGAGGATTGCAATAGCAGTTTCTGAGGCTTTCTGGAGGCAGATTTAGTTATTATTCCTGGCTGGAGAAGGTCTTAACTCTATAGTGAGTGGGGAGTAGGTGGTAAGAAGAATCATGGAAGTTTGAGAGACTAATGTTTATAGCAGAGTCTTTGTGAAAAACAGTGGAAACTTGGTTAAATGAAACAACTTAATTTTTTTTCTTTTTTTGCTACCTATTATTTTGATGCTTTATTGATTATACAGTTGACTTTCAAAATTCATATGTACTTTATTCTTTGAGGGTAACATACTTTGTTCAAAATGTGAATATCCTTATTTTTGTTTTGAAAAAGATGTCTTTTAATTATTAGCCTTTGAAAAACATTTCCTTATTATACATCACGCATGACTGATAATACAGAAGGACAAGAAAGAAAACAGCTCTTAACAAACTCAGCCATGGTGATGTGACCGTTCTACCTTTAGAAAAGTGATTTTCTAAGGGCTGGTAGCAGTCACCTTTTCTAAGAGTACATGAGTCCTCCAAAGCCTATTTTAAAAGAAAAGATTTTCGGGCACACTGTTGAAGTTTTGCGTTAGAAGAGAATTAGGGTCAACTAGAAACATGGCATGTCAAAACTGTTTTATGCTTTCTAACATCAAGGATAGCCATTCTAACCCAACTTAGTTGGATGTTGCAGCCAAGTATAAAGCTTCACAAAGAGTAGTTCAAAGCCTTTGAACAAAGGAAAAGGGAATTAGTTTAGGGGACAAGTTAAATCATGATTATACACCAAATATGCCAGGGAAATGATTTTAAAAATCTAATATTCATCTATACTGAAGTCTGAATAAAAGCACAGTTAAGCCCACACCAAAGCATAGTAAATTGTACATGATGTTTGGTAGAATTCCTAATTTGTGTGCTATACATGTGCTCTTTCTGTTATATATTACGCTTTCTCAAAAGAAGAATCCAACTCAATTATGAATGATGGAAAATTTTTTTTTACATTTCCTTTCCCCGCTCCCAATTTTCTATGCCTTTGTAAGAGAAATTGTTAGTTTGCTAATAATAAGAAGTAGAAACTGATCCTTAATCCCTTCACTGACAATGAGGTAACTTTTCACCTTTGGGAAGGTAATTAGGTTGCTAAACCACAAGCAAGTCAAATTACTTAAAGACCAACAAACAAGTTAGCAATCCATGTGCAGTTAAAGACCAACAAACAAGTTAGCAATCCATGTGCGGTCAGTCTTACTACACACCATCTGAGTAAAGCTTCTAGGGCCTTCCATGTTGAAACCAGGATCTGTAAGTGAGAGAAATAACGGAGGTGCCCTTGAAATTCTCAAGTTGGGAGGCCTGTGTGATTACATTTCATTGTTGTAGCCATTATAATGATACTCCTTTCTTTGACTTTTCTCACATTCTTATGTCTTCCTTGTGTCCCATCTCAATCCTTGACCTCAGGGAGAGAGGAGCAGAGAGTAGAGTGCCGATTACCTCACTTGTGGGAACTGGAAGGAGGAAATAAGGAGGGGAAAGGTGCGAGTGTGAACTGGTTCTCAGACATGCCTCTACAAGGGCACTCCCAGGTCTGCCCAGATCTAGGGTATTTTAGTACCAATAACGTCTAATTTGGAGAGACAGTTGAGCAGAGTCAGTAAGAGTATGAACTCTGGAGTCAGACAGCTCAAGTTCAAAGTCTATCTTCCAATTTGCTACATCTCACACAGACACGACATAATAGTAGTAATTCCCCCATGGGGTTCTTATAAGGCTCCATGGAGATAATACATATAAGGCACAATTCCAGGCACATGCTAAATCCCAAATAAAAATTAGGCATTGTATTACCTACTGAGCACCTACTAAGTGCCAGATGCTTACCCTGAATCATCTACTTTGATTAATACAGTTTTCCAAAGTAGCTATGATTATCCTCATGTTATAGAAAAGGCCCAGAGAAGTTAAATAAATTTCTAGATACCTTGTCTGTAGACAGTCAGGCCTTCTGGGAGCATATCATCTCCAGGGTAACATAAAGTCAATTTAGGTCAGATCTGCTATGGTAATTTAATAGTGTTTCTCATTTAAACCTTTATCTGAACTTTTAGTATCAGACCAACGTAAGACTGGTTCCTCTTCTTTAAGTGAAAACTTGCTACCTAAATAATGATAACAACTCCGTGTTTCAGGCATTATGGTTGTGCCCATTTTTATAGATGAGGAAAACTGAGGATCAAAGAAATTATATGACTTTGTTGAAGCTGCAGAGTCTCATTCATACCACTTTTCTAACTGCAGACATCATTCTCTACCCATCATACTGCCATTCCTACTTTCTCTCAAAGAGTATTGATCAGCACTCCCTGAAATTCCCAGATGCTTTCCAAAAGATCCTTCTGAATGCCAGCCAAAGTGGGCCCCTAAAAAGTGAAAGTATGCTCTCCCTTTTCTGCTCCCCAAGGTGTAGGGAAAGTTGGTTTCAGATGTCAAGAGAGGAATATTTTTACCATCTATCTGCCAAGAGATATTATCAAAGAAAGTATTCAGTTTCTAGGAAAAAAATCACAGCCTATGAATAGTTTAACTTACAGGCTTTTTATGAAGATAAAGACTGGTTATCTATGCTGCTAAGCTTATTTCTGCTGCAAAGATGTAGCCACTAGTTTTTCCTACATTTTTGAGAAGAAAAACTTTGAGAATAGACACTGAAGCTTTCTCCATGCCAAAATGACAAACAGAACTGCAAATGTTACCTTTGTGGTATGACAGTGCAGAGGGCCACCTGGACCCAGGATCTCTGCGGCAGAGTGGCTGCTCCTTTACATTTGGACAATGCATAAGCACTCAGAAATTACGCGACCTGATTGTAACCATGACTGAAACAGGATGCTGGTCCTTTGTACCCCTCAAGCATCACCCTGTGTTGCTACTTTCAAAATGTGCTTTGTTATGCATCTAAGACAACTACTGCCTTCAGTGCCACATGCTCACATAGACTCCACTGTGAAAGAGGACGGAGGTGCAGTATTAAGGGGCTGAGGACAAGACCTTAGCACAACGTTTACAGCCATTTGGGTCCTTAGAAGAGTTAGTATCAGTTATAGCCAACAAAACAGGGACTTGAAACAGTCAGCATTGGTCACTGAGACAGGCCAAGTAAACAGCGTGTTTGCACTTTGGCCCTGTATGTATTTTTTTTAACTTTTTACTTTATATTGGAATATAGTTAATTAGAGCTTCCCTCTTAGCTCAGCTGATAAAGAATTCGCCTGCAATGCAGGAGACCCCTGTTCAATTCCTGGGTCAGGAAGATCCCCTGGAGAAGGATAGGCTACCCACCTCCATATTCTTGGGCTGCCCTGGTGGCTCAGCTGGTTAAGAATCTGCCTACAATGCAGGAGACCTGGGTTCAATCCCTAGGTTGGAAAGATCCCCTGGAGAAGGCAAAGGCTACCCACTCCAATACCCAGGCCTGGAGAATTCCAGGGACTTATAGTCCATGGGGTCCAAAGAGTCAGGCACAACTGAACAACTTTCACTTTACTTTACTTTACAGTTAATTAACAATGTTGTGTTAATTTCAAGTATACAACAAATTGATTCAGTTATACATATACATGTATCTATTCTTTTGTCTAATGTTTTTCCCAGTTAGGTTGTTACAGAATATTGAGCAGCGTTTCCTATGCTCTACACAGGAAAGTAGGTCCTTATCTGTGATCCATTTTAAATATATTAATAGCAGTGTGTCTATGTCAATCCCAAACTCTCTGTATATTTTAAAAGTAGGAATTTTGTTCTGATCCTGGGTTAGATAGAAGATGACAGCATGTGGAAATAACATTACATGTTACTCTGCCAAACTTCTATCTTAACCACTCACTTAGAGAAGGAATCTTCTGAGTAGTTTACTGGATTACATAGGAGACTCCTATACTGTTTCAAATGCTGGTAAAGAAAGGGGTTAAGGGATGAAGGATGGGCTCTGTTTTGGAACAAAGATGGTACAGTTTGTTGGAACTTGCTTTATCCTTCTGGGAACCTAATCTCAGTGGCCAGGCTGCTGTGTGGACAGTCCCAACAATGTTCGTTCTAAGAAGCTGTGTTTCGTGTGCTGAAAGGCATGTGGGATGCCAAGAAATGTGGCATCTACTTTCCTTCCAAAGGCATTACCTGTGAAATTTTGAACTGTGATGAAGACATTTATCTTCCTTATGTTTCCATCTCCTTTTTCCCCTTCCATATTCAAGCATTGATAATTTGGATTTTAGTAAAAGCATGGTGATGGATTAGAGCTTGAATTAATGTAATTTCCTCACCATTTTTCTTTCTTTCTATAAATAAAATCTAATGGAAGTGTCAGCCATGAAAACTTTATGCTTATTTAGGTATATTTCTTCCTCATACTAATACTTGTTATCTAAAGTGTTACGAACATACTGCTGTATAGCTTTCGTTTTCTCTGTAAATAGCATTATTTTTCTGTTCTTCAGAAGTCATTATGAACTTGTATATAGTTCCATTACTAGCATTTTTTAATGTGGTCATTTTCCTTTAACTCTCATATTATGACATTAAAAAATCTAATTAGCAGTTTCTGATAGTAAGGGATTTTGTTATATACAGCATTTATGTGTGAAATAACAACAATTTCAATTCAGTTTATGAGATATTAATCTGTTAAGTGTTTATGGAATTTTGCATTCTAGTCAAAAATACTTAAAGGCTGTGTTCCCCTTTCCTTTTCCTTTTTTTCAGGCTCAGAAGTCTTGGATAGAAAGAGCCTTTTATAAAAGAGAATGTGTTCACATCATCCCCAGCACCAAAGACCCCCATAGGTAAGTTTGCTGTCTTTGTAATGTAGCAAGAACTTGAAGTGGCAGTTACGGGAACAAAACTATGATAGTAGTCACTATCCATTGCAACAGAACTGATGTGAGATTAAAGATCACTTTTCATTGTTACAGAATATCTTTGAAACAATCTTATATATACACACCATGTAATATGCCATGCCTGTAGTTAATTCTCTGAGAGCATGTACAAAATAACAGGTACACTCTCAGGAAGGAAATTCATCATTGTCTGCAAGAATGGATTTTATATTTATATATACATATATATATGTATAAATATATATTTAATGTGGTTTCCCTTTCCAGCATTTCATCAAAATGGTTGGTTTTTATCAACATGCTCAGCTACAGCGAAAAAGAGACTTTTAAATGAGATACTCCTAGCAAATTACTGACTAGACTGCAGACCTTCAGATTTCTATTCAAGAACATTTTTAAAATTCTACTTACTTCCTAATGATCAAAAGTATAGAAAGTGTGAAGCATTTGGGATAAAGTAATATATGAATACTGGAAGTGCCTTTACAAAAAGACAATATAATGAAGTAGTTTAAAATATAGACTCTGGAATCATATAAACCAGCTGTGCAACCTTGAATGCCTTTAAAACTATAATATTGTACCCATGCAATGAATGTCACACTGTTAGTATTTAATAAATGGTAACAACATATCAGTATTATTGCTAATAGTCATAGTAGTGCTAGTAGTAAAGTATGAGCAACGTTTTCAACGATGGAAGGAAAAAATTTCATTTTCAGATATCTTGTGAATAATTTTTTCTTGTTTCTTCAAGAAAACTTAAGTTGCAAATTTTTATTCTCAGAATTGGATATTTGACAGTGAGTGTCAATTGGGAAAAGACAAGTTAGGTTCTTACTCACATATGATTGAGAGTCCTTATTTAAATGTGCCTGTTAAAATTCTCCCCTTAAAGCTGTTCAGTGGCCTTTGCACAAGATTTAATAGATGGGAGGAGTGAAAAGTAGAAAAACCTACAGGGCTTTCATTCTTAGGTTCCAGTCCTGAACAATATGGCTGGTGTGAAAGGGGGTGGGTTCAGAAAGATGGGAGGCACATTACAGCTAGAGCAAAATGAGGAAGGGCCAGAGAAGAAGTGTATTAATTTGTCAAGTAAATCCTGAGTTCACCATTTGTCAGGTATGCCACATATGATTTCCACCTGAAAACTGACTTGCTGGCTTGCTACAGTTTGTAGGTTTCTCCAGCAGATTGCCTTAAGTGTATATTCCAGTTGTCACTAATACAAGGGGTTCACTTTGACCTCTTACATTATAGGTGTTGCTGTGGGCGTCTAATAGGCCAGCATGTTGGCCTCACTCCCAGTATCTCGGTTCTTCAGAATGAGAAAAACGAAAGTCGCCTCTCTCGAAATGACATCCAGTCTGAGAAGTGGTCCATCAGCAAGCACACGCAACTCAGCCCCACCGATGCTTTTGGGACCATTGAGTTCCAAGGAGGCGGCCATTCCAACAAAGCCATGGTAATCAGAACACTGTAACTCACTGCTCAAATTCTCTTTCAAGTCCTTCAGAGGAGTGGTGAAGAGCTGGACATTTAGTCTTTGGGCTAAATCTCAACTTTGCCAGTTCCTTGCTGGGTGACCAGCTCTAATTATGTTTCTGCTCTGCCTCTCTGCTCTTCTCTATTTAATGGGGAAAAGAAGACCTTATTTTCAGGATTTTTAGAGTAATAATTATGAGATCAGACCTAATGACTATTGTTTTTTAAAATAATAGCAAGTAGCTTTCCATCATTATTCACTGTTTGTTATTTTATTTTCTGGCTCTCATCAACTGAGACATGTTTTTCTAACTCCTTTGGTGAAAAAAAAAAAAATCTTACCCTTAGGTCTCCATTTCATTCTATTGGTAATTAGCATTTCTGTCAATTTAAGGTAGAAATGATCATCCCAGACTATTTCCTTCCCTGTA
The DNA here is from genome assembly GCF_910594005.1 of Cervus elaphus. Lineage (NCBI taxonomy): Eukaryota > Metazoa > Chordata > Mammalia > Artiodactyla > Cervidae > Cervus > Cervus elaphus. Next base: position 45,250,248 of record NC_057843.1, on the reverse strand, counting down.
CTAGCAGAGATCTTGCCATCCAAATTAAGTGCTTTTTCTTCAAGCAGCTGCATTCAATAATGTTCTCAATAGAACAGCTCCATATGAAAAGCATTTTTTTTTTTTTTTTGGAAAGGAAGAATTTGGAAATACACAAATTTTACTTTTAAGAGTTGTCACATCTAAATTTTAACTTTCATCATGGACTCCTCCCTAATGGCTGACAGATTTTGCCAAGAAAAAATGTCTACTATGTGTTTTTGGAAGCTCTAGAAACACTACTTTCCAACAAGCTTGCTTCTAACTGTTGAGAAGAGACAGTTAGTTATTTAGTTGAGGGTAGAGCAGTTGGAGGTGACTGTTCTCAGGCACTCCACAGAGTTTTCTGAGTTTGGAGAGGAAATTTTGCTTAAAGAAGCATATTGCAAAATGCAGGGGAAGTCAGTTCACACCAGTTACAGTCTATAAATGTGCAATAAAGCCATCTCTTTTATCTCTTTTTTCCCCCTCTGCTTTCCCCCATCCACTCCTCCTCAGAATGGCTGACCAACCTATTCTCACAGTTCTTTCCTAAAAAAATTAATTCTGAACAATATATTGGAAAGGAGAAATCTATGTGCAACCTCCACCAAGACCTGGGAAAACAAAGAAAGGGTTAGGTAGTCTTGACTTAGACAGAATCAAGGGATATGGAGATTTGGTAACTTCCTCATCCACTTAAGGGATACATGTTCCCACAAAAGGTCGTAAGAGTTACCAACTCAGCTTAGTCTTCATTCAGAGTATGGGGTTGAATCACATATAGTGTGGATCCTCTGGAACCGTGCATTAATTAAAAGTCATGCAAGTTCTCCCTGTAAGAAAAGTGCTGCAGATGATGAAGTGGTTTAGTGGTCAACAATCATTATAGCGTAGTATACCCAGTGACTACATAGACGCTTGAATGATGCCTGTAAGCAACATGCCACAAGCCCAGAGGCATATGGTAAGCTTCTAGCCATTATTCCCTTCATTAACATGCAGTATCTGTCAAGTCTAGAGCATACATTTGCTGTAGGAAGAGCACTCCTCCAAAGTCATCACCTGGGAGACTGTAATTTCCATGTTGCCACCAGTGCACAAAATGTGTTTAGGGAACTGATTTCAGACAATTTATCGATCACAAGAGAAAAGCATTCTGTTATTTTCTTCAAATGGTGTTTTTGAGCATAAGTTAATATCAGTTCAGTTCAGTTCACTTCAGTTCACTCAGTCATGTCTGACTCTTTGTGACGTCATGGACTGCAGCTTCCATCATTAGGCTTTGCTATCCATCACCAACTCCCAGAGCTTACTCAAACTCAAATCCATTGAGTTGGTGATGCCATCAAACCATCTCATCCTCTTTCATCCCCTTCTCCTTCTGCCCTCAATCCTTCCCAGCCTCAGGGTCTTTTCCAGTAAGTCAGTTCTTCATCTCAAGTCCCTGAAATTCAAAAAACAAATGACTTAGTCACAAATGACTCGTGCTGGTTTTTAAAACTCAGATCGGTTCTCAGAAGATAAAGTTTTCCACCACAAAAAATTATGAAAGAATGGAGTACTAGTTTGGTAATGAATAATGTGGGCTCTGAATGCAAACAGTCTATCCCAGACACATCATATATTTATTGTGTGCCATGAGAAATGTTAATTAAATTCTCTTATGGTTTAGTCACTCAATTGTGTCTGACTCTTTGTGACTCCAAGGACAGTAGCCCACCAGGCTCCTCTGTCAACGGGATTTCCGAGGCAAGAATACTGGAGTGGGTTGCCATTTCTTTCTCGAGGGGATCTTCCCGACCCAGGGATTGAATCAGGTCTCCTGCATTGCAGGCAGATTCTTTACTGACTGAGCCACCAGGGAATTCTCTGGGCCTCAGTAATTTATTCTGTTTTCTAGAAATAATAAAACTACTATTATAAATGTTAAATGACATGACATATATAAGTCATCTGGCACAGTGCCAGGGTACATTATCGATGTAAAATTAATTTTAACAATTGTTTTTACTACTATCATCATTATTATTTGCTTCAGGCTCTGAATTTTTTTTTGAAATATTTTGATTAATGTTTAGAAACACATACATTTGGGTACATATCTTGGCAAATTACTATGGAAAATCAAACCATAATTTTTCAGTTAATCCTTTAAAATATTAATAATTCAAGAAGTTCCAATTCTTTTACCTAGTTGTTAAGCCCAGAATGCAAACCCACATTGCTTTGTTTATAAGCTGGTCCGTCACTTACTGGTTCATAATCTGGCTCAGTTTATTTAACTTCCCAGTGCCTTAGTTTCCTCATATGCAAAATGAAAATAGTAATTCCTACTATATAAGGCTATAGCAAGGATTAAATAGGTCAGTATGTATTAAGTACTTAGAACAGTACCTGATGTTAAAGCTAAATCAGTATTTGCTATGTTATTACTTCCACCAAGCATTCACTTACTTTAGTTACAAGAGGGGCTTTGCAGTCAGTTAAAATAAGATGCATAATCTTCAAGTCTTATAGAACTGTATTTATACACTCACTCTCTCTCTACTTGGTCAGAAAATCTTGGTTAAGCCAAATGACTTAGCTGAACCTCAAGTTTTCTTATTTATGAAGTGGACATAATTGCCTTATGGGATTTTTGGTGGCTTCAGACAGTGAAGAATCTGCCTGCAATGCAGGAGACCCAGGTTCAATCCTTGGGTCAGGAAGATCCCCTGGAGAAAGGAATGGCTACCTACTCCAGTATTCTTGCCTGGAGAATTCCATGGACAGAGGAGCCTGACTACAGTCTATGGGGTTGCAAAGAGTCAGACATGACTGAGCGACTAACTCTTACAAGGATTAGAAAGAATATAAAATTACCTGGTATACAGCCAGTGCTCAATATATTTATGAAAATCATAGTGATGGGGCAGTGAAGCAGCCACCTTTACTTCCTGGGACTCCAAAGATATGCTACATATTTCCACCATTTTCCATAGTTTTAGGCTACATAAGATGGCATTAGTGACAGTCACAGATTGAAGGCTAGCACTGCAGACACCTGCTCATCAGTGACTGGAGACATGTGCCTTGAAAACCACCAAATTATACAGTTTGACTTCCACATTACATCAACCTCCTACATCTTCTTATTCATGCAAAACAGAAAACGAACTGTTACCTGGCATCCTTTCTACTTTATTAACTGTAGACCTCAACAATTAGACAGTTACTATGGGTGTGGCGTTTGTGCCACTTATGATGGACAAAGCTAAAATTCCTTCTCAGTTCAGTTCAGTTCAGTCACTCAGTTGTGTCCAGCTCTTTGTGACCCCATGGACTGCAGCAGGCCAGGCCTCCCTGCCCATCACCAACTCCCAGAGTTTACTCAAACTCATGTCCATTGCGTGATGCCATCCAACCATCTCATCCTCTGTCATCCTCTTCTCCCGCATTCAATCTTTCTCAGCATCAGGGTCTTTTCCAATGAGTCAGTTCTTCACATTGGGTGGCCAAAGTATTGGAGTTTCAGTTTCAGCATCAGTCTTTCCAATGAATATTCAGGACTGGTTTCCTTTAGGATGGATTGATTGGATCTCCTTGCAGTCCAATGGACTCTCAAGAGTCTTCTCCAACACCACAGTTCAAAAGCACCAATTCTTCACTGCTCAGCTTTCTTTATAGTCCAACTCTCACATCCATACATGACTACTGGAAAAACCATAGCTTTGACTAGATGGACCTCTGTTGGCAAAGTAATGTCTCTTCTTTTTAATATGCTGTCTAGGTTGTTCATAACTTTTCTTCCAAGGAGCAAGCGTCTTTTAATTTCATGGCTGCAGTCACCATCTGCAGTGATTTTGGAGGCCCCAAAAATAAAGTCTCTAACTGTTTCCATTGTTTCCCCATCTATTTGCCATGAAGTTGATGGAACCAGATGCCATGATTTTAGTTCTCTGAATGTTGAGCTTTAAGCCAACTTTTTCACTCTCCTCTTTCACTTTCATCAAGAGGCTCTTTAGTTCTTCTTCGCTTTCTGCCATAAGTGTGGTGTCATCTGCATGTCTGAGGTTGTTGATATTTCTTCAGGCTATCTTGATTCCAGCTTGTGCTTCATCCAGTCCAGCATTTCTCATGATGTACTCTGCATATAAGTTAAATAAGCAGAGTGAGAATGTATAGCCTTGACGTGCTCCTTTCCCGATTTGGAACCAGTCTGTTGTTCCATGTCTGTTTTAACTGTTGCTTCTTGACCTGTATACAGATTTTTCAGGAGGCAGGTCAGGTGGTCTGGTGTTCCCATCTCTTTCAGAATTTTCCACAGTTTATTGTGATCCACACAGTCAAAGGCTTTGGCATAGTCAATAAAGCAGAAGTAGATGTTTTTCTGGAACTAGCTCACTTTTTCAATGATGCAGCGAATGTTGGCAATTTGATCTCTGGTTCCTCTGCCTTTTCTAAATCCAGCTTGAACATCTGGAAGTTCACGGTTCATGTATTGCTGAAGCCTAGCTTGGAGAATTTTGAGCATTACTTCGCTAGCGTGTGCAATGAGTGGAATTGTGCAGTAGTTTGAGCATTCTTTGGGATTGACTTTCTTTGGGATTGGAATGAAAACTGACCTTTTCCAGTCCTGTGGCCACTGCTGAGTTTTCCAAATTTGCTGGCATATTGAGTGTAGCACTTTGACAGCATCATCTTTTAGGATTTGAAATAGCTCAAGTGGAATTCCATCGCCTCCACTAGCTTTGTTCAAAGTGATGCTTCCTAAGGCCCACTTGACTTCGCCTTCCAGGATGTCTGGCTCTAGATGAGTGATCACACCATCGTGATTATCTAGGTCATGAAGATCTTTTTTGTATAGTTCTTCTGTGTATTCTTGCCACCTCTTCTTAATGTCTTCTGCTTCTGTTAGGTCCGTACCATTTCTGTCCTTGATTGTGCCCACCTTTGCATGAAATGTTCCCTTGGTATTTCTTATTTTCTCTAATTTGAAGAGATCTCTAGTCTTTCCAATTCTATTGTTTTCCTCTATTTCTTTGCACCAATCACTGAAGAAGGCTTTCTTATCTCTCCTTGCTATTCTTTGGAACTCTGCATTCAAATGGGTGTATCTTTCCTTTTCTCCTTTGCCTTTCTCTTCTCTTCTTTTCTAAGTTATTTGTAAGGCCTCCTCAGACATCCATTTTGCCTTTTTGCATTTCTTTTTCTTGGGGATGGTCTTGATCACTGCCTCCTGTACAATGTCACGCACCTCCATCCATAGTTCTTCAGGCACTCTGTCAATCAGATCTAATCCCTTGAATCTATTTGTCACTCCCACTGTATAATCATAAGGGATTTGATTTAGTTCATACCTGAATGGTCTAGTGGTTTTCCCTACTTTCTTCAATTTAAGTCTGAATTTGGCAATAAGGATTCCTTCTCATCATACAGTTTTTCTTCTACCTAAAAATTTTCCCCTCCTGGAGAGTTTTTAGTGAATTTGAAATTTCTAAGAACCCTGGAGATTGATATTCCAAATATATTTACTAGAACAGGTATCCTTCAAAGTATTAATCAAAATGCTTTTGCAACAATTTTCAGGTTCTATAAAAAATAATGAATTTGTTATTCAACTAAAATTGATTAAACATCTACCTTGTGTCCATTGCTGTGCCAAGTATTTATATGTATTTATATATTTCATGTTTATGACATTAGTATTATTACTCCTATATGACAAAATAACATTTTACAGCACAGAAATGTAAATAATTTGCCCCATGTCACACAGCTAATATATGATGTGTGTATAATGTGATACTTAAGAATAGGGGAAAAACTTCAAGAGGCAGCTAGATCTTTCGCTCTGTTCCAGGAGAGTGAACACATAAGGACATTGAACTTTGACAGTTCTCCCCATGGCCTCACATAGTTCTATCAAACTCAGAGTTGTCTCATGGCAGTTGGGTTAGGCAAGGTCAGCTACGTGATTTGTGGAGTCCAGTATAAAATGAAAGTGAAGGCATTCAGCAGGGGTAAGGATATCAGTACTCCTTCCCCATGACTGACAGCCCCAACCCTCAGTGGATGGGCAAACCAACAATGGATTGCCATTTCCTCCCTGGGAAGTGCTCAGTATCCAATGGGGGTGAGACTTCCCACGAAGTTGTTCACAAAACTCACCAAAGTACTGCCAGCCCGAGGCAGGGATAGCTATGTCTTTACCTTGCCCTGAAATACTACAGACCACATGCTCCACCTTGCCCTTGCCCTTGCCTTGAATTATTCTGATTCTGCTCTCTGGACAAAGGGGTGGAGTTATCCACAGGGCAGATGTCTGTTTCATCAAGCAGGACAGTCATTTTTTGCCACCCTGTGCCTTCTTTAGTGGGCTTCCCAGGCGGCTCAATGGTAAAGAATCTGCCTGCCAATGCAGGAGATGCAGGAGATACGAGTTTGATCCCTGGGTCTAGAAGATCCCCTGGAGAAGGGAATGGCAATTCACTCCAATATTCTTGCCTGGAAAAGCCCATGGACAGAGGAGCCTGGCGGGCTACAGTCCTTGGGGTCCCAGAGAGTCAGAAAAGACTAAGTGACTGAGCACACTTGGATGTGGCTTCTTTCCCACTTGTTCTCTCCAGCAAACTGCCGTGCAGTCTGTCCAAGGGAAAAATCAGCACCTGCTGTCTAAGAGTGCCAGTCCTTGGATGGGGGAGGCATGGTTAAATTATTCACCAAGCTGGAAGTGAAACAGGCCAACTAACTTAATTTGTCTTTGGTCACCTTCTCCTAACAAGAATGTTTGAAAGTTGAAATGATTTTTAACAAAGTGGTCAAAAAATTCTAGAGGGCAGATTAACTTTGACCTTCATTAATTAAAAAATAAATAAATAAGGTATAACATTAACTTTTCCCCTCAAGACAGCCCAAAGTGATGCACCTGGGTCAAATGCCAATGTGGTCTGGACGCAACGTGAGGCAGAGTGTGCCATAGTTTGGTGGAAGATACAGTTGAAGTAAAGGAACTCATTATTAAAATGTGGTGGGCTATGTGAGAGCCACATCTCACATTTGTATCTGTGTTACTCCATAGGCAGCGCACCATGATGTCACAGAACTTTGATCACCAAAGACAATGAGGGATCAATGCAGTGGTTCTCCACTTGGAGGCTCAGAATAACCTGTGGGGCCACTACCAATACCCATGCCCAGAATCATTCCCAGAGGTCTGAGGAAGAACCTGGACATCCAAAGTGTTTTAAAAGTTAGCTCAGTTACTCTACTGTTCAGCCAACCTTAAAAATGCTAAATGATATCAATCTCTTTACCTATTTTACAGATAGGCAACTCAAGCCCAAAGAAGTTAAATTATTTTCTGAGAGTCACCCCGTTATTTGACAAAGCTAGTTTTTTAACTCAAGATCCTTAGGACCCTCTGTCAATTCTTTTTCTTCTCTGTCTTGTATGCCTGGTACAGACTATAGTAGATGTTTTGAAAGGAAGCTAGTTACTATATGTTTCTAGTTCCTTTCTGTGAAGAAGTGATGTGAAAGTCGCTCAGTCATGTCCAACTCTTTGAGACCTCATGGACGGTACAGTCCATGGAATTCTCCAGACAAGAATGCTGGAGTGGGTAGCCCTTCCCTTCTGCAGGGGATCTTCCCAACCCAGAGATCAAACCCAGGTCTCCTGCATTGCAGGTGGATTCTTTACCACCTGAGCCTGAAGGGAAGCCCAGTTCCTTTCTAAGAATTTTGAAAACTTTTTAGTAGAATTATAAGATCACTAGTATTTGTTGAGGTTATTGAACTCAAAAGCTGTGAGCACAGAGTTCTTCATAAAATTATATCCTAGTTTAATGGAACTATTTCCTAAGACCTTCCCAGTACTTTTGGTGTTCTGTCCCTAATTCTCAGGCTTGACAAATCCCAGTGAAACAGCAGTGAAACCAGCATCTTTCCTTCTTTATAGAGAGAGAAACTGTGGCACAGAAAGAAGTCTTGTGCAAAGCTGACAGTGAGTGAAGGAGTTGCATTCCTCTCTTCTCTACACCAAGCCACACCCTACCAAACTGCATGCTTCTAAGGTCCATTCCTGGGGATTAAAGACCTAGCAGTTCATTCAGATGCCTGGTAAAATCAGAACTCAGGGACAAAAGAAGGTAGTAAGATACTGAAGCCCTGGTTTAGGCATTTTCTTACTAGACTGGGTTCCAGGCAACTTTTTAAAACTGATTTAGCAATAATAAGATGGTCTGATAGCAGACGCTGGGTCCTTTCTCAAAGACTCTTCATATCTGGGGCTGAGGCTGTTAAATTATTTAGAGAAGGAAGCAGTGCTGGACTTAATTAGAATCTTATTTGCTTACTAATCATCTCTTCCAATTAATGCTGAGCTGACTTATGGACCAGGTAAGTATAACCTAATTAAGGACTTGTATTTAAACTTCTCAAGTCACCTACATAATTCTCTTCAGGTATTCCCTTGATATTCACTCTGGTATTAGAGCAAGTTGAGCCCCTTATTACAGCTTTCATATAATTTAGAGAATTATTCCTATGCCTCATTTTCACACTTAGAGCTCTAAGTATTGAGTGAGCCAGGACGCAGTCTTTCTTTTCTGAGCATTAAGATGAGGGTGTGAGAGGGAATAGGTGAGATTGAAGAGATATAATCCTTGGTGTGTGTCCAGGAAAGGGCATGCTGTCAGCAGCATGACATCTACCATCTTATACGCTTAAAATGCTCTAGGATTAAATCTTCTTGTCTTAAAATTGTCTTTCTTTGCATCATGGAGATTTGATATGAGAATCATTGATTGACATGCACAAAATATATTTAAAAAATCCCAGTACAAAACAAAATGCCTCATCAGTGGACTATAGCTAACTAAGTAGCTTTGTATAGCATGGTGTAGTTTTTGAGGGGTTTTGTAATTGCTCTGTTGCTTTCCATTTTCCACCTTGAAATTTCTAGACAATTGAGATTATTGGCAGTACCTTTGGAAAACCTTTCAGAAACTGGGAATAAAGCTAGAATGTATCATTTAAACTTCTGATCTTAATCATAGACCTGTAGAGAAGTAAGAACTAACCTTCCTCAAGAAACCCGTCTTGCTCTAGAAAATTTTACACAAAAGCAATTCTGGCAGAAAATTCACAGAGTACCCCCCTGCAACTAGGTCATATGCTCAGTGAAGTTTTATATTATTTCTAAACCTTTAGTTTTGGCTTATCAGCATCAATCACCTGGAGCACCTGTTATCTAATATTGAAGAATCATAAAAGCAATATAAAATAAATTACAATGGCATTTTCACTTCCAAAATTTTGTGAGTCAATCAAACAAAAACTCCTGTAACAGTAACACCTTACATTTGCATTCCAAATATTTTCTTTCTAGGGATCTTTCTTTCTAGTGGTTCAGCTTGCACATTAAACCACTGTAAGCATTAAATACCTGGTGCAAAACCAAAGGCTCCATGGACTTGGAAAGCTGATATCAGCAAAATTGTCTCAGGAATCTGATGCAACATATTCTCCTTGGCCACAACTTTAATTAAAACTACTCATTGAAAATGGGGCTACAGAGAATTAGAAAATGAAAAGATGCTTATCACAGTTCTCAATAGAAGGAAAATGGGGCAAATTTCCCACTACATGCTCAGAAGAAAGGCATTAAAAATACTACTAAAATAGGTTTAGCTGTAGTAGTTCCATTACTCAGAGAAAGTACTACTGAAATATACCAATTGATTATTTCTAAGACTTGAAGATGGTTTCTCAGTGATGGTTAGAAAGATTTGCCATTTACCATTTATTGTCCTGTAGTTATTTTACCTTTTCATTTAAAAGCGGGCAAAATGATGTCAGTCAAAATTTAGTTTAAAACCAGAGACAAATAACTCCACAATGGGTCAAGTTCAGAATTCTAAAGAAAGATTATTATTATTTCTAATTAAACAGCCCCAGCCTATTCTAAGTAGTGATGGCTGCTTCTCCACTCAGCCTTCACCACCCTGGGTGTTTTGAAGAGAAGAATGCTATTTGATCTGTGGCACCTCTGTGATTTCCCTCCCAGTTTAATGCAGTGAGGCCATAGCAAAGTTGAGTTCTGCTTTGACAAGTGAATAGTAACGTTTCTAATGATGGAGCAGGTTAAAGTGGCTTTAGAAAAAACTGCAGTGAAACTACCTGCTAAACAAACAAGCAAAAAAACTTAACAACTGGAAAAAGCAAAAACTCAACATTTTTAGTTACCAAAGCCCTCTGCCACTCAAACAAAACAAAAACTCTATTTTGCTGTTATAGACTTATTCACAAAATTTCATTTGTAAGTTTGTGGTTTGGAATTCAAGGTGTTCTTGTGAAAATCATGCTTGTATGCATTGGCCTCCAAAGCACCTAGGAATAGATCAAATAGTATAATCTCAAATAGAACTAACTTCTGTTTTACACAGTGCTTTCTTTAGATACTCTTTTTAATCTCATTAGCTCATCACACAGGCTGTCTGCTGTCAGGCAGGGACACCAATGATGGCAGTACAGGTGTGGATGACTCATTTGAGCTCAGTTTATTTCTAGAAATTAAAATCAGGGAACTAAAGGCATGAGAGAGAAGGATAGGATTGGTGGCCACAGATAGAGGTAGCAGTTTCCCTCTGGATAGGTACTTTTTATAACTTGTACCAGTCATTCCCCAGATAACTCACAAAGGGCTACTTTGAAAGGTACATTAAAGAACTAAAGGCAAGTTATGTAGGTCGTGTGATGCAGAAGTCAATTGTAAGTGCCTATAGTCTAATTTCCATGTGTTGGTTTTCCTTCCAGGTCTTTCCCACAATTTATTCTTTAGTGTTCCATGTGGTGTTCAGGATTACCCTCATTTCACAAGAGAGGGTCTCAAACTGATCAGATGACCTGCAGTGCCAGTATCTGATGCTTGAGTGTGTTTCTGCACATGATTGTGCTTAGTCGCTCAGTTGTGTCCGACTCTTGGTGACCCCATGGACTGTCACCCCCCCAGGCTCTTCTGTCCATAGGGATTCTCCAGACCAGAATACTGGAGTGGGTTGCCATGCCGTCCTCCAGGGAAACCTGTAAACGGGAGCATGCATCACTGCATCAGAGTACTGCCCAGGTCATAGAATTTAGTATACATGTTAGGAAGATTTCTGGTTATTTGTAAGGTGACCCCTTAGCAATTAATGACTTCACAAGTGGACAGTCAAAATTGCTTGGCAACCAAAATAGCTCCTAATTTCTAATCACTTTGACCATTTAGCAGGAATGAATTAATTGCTCTGGGTACAACCATTTATGAACCGAAGCTGCTGATTTTGGCACAAGAATTAACTGTTATATTATTAATACAGTTCCAGGAGAGGTTACTGAATAACATGATTTTTATGGGCATAAGAATATAATTTAAAAATTGAAATCTCCATGTAATCACAAAATATCCTTTTATCCCTTAGTTTTAATTACCCTCTTATCCCTAAACTGTTTCCTTGGGCTGCTAAACAAAAACATGACAAAAGGTAATGGATTGATTCATTTAAATACTTCCATCTTAAAAGATCTTTTATTCTCCAAGGACAAAATAAATCTAAAATAATGGCCAACATTAAAGGGACAGGGACACCTAGTATTTGTGTTATTTATCAGCTTCTGGATAATCAGGGGTGGGCTGATAGATAACATAAATAACGTAGTTAATCATGGATTGCATTGTATAGGAATTAGTCCTGGTGAAAAAGAATCAGGTAGTTGGAATTGAGTAGCTTATTAATGACTGCACTTTCCTATTTCTCATGGCCTGAGTAATTTTCCAGTTTTTCCTCCATTCTTCTCTTTGATTTTTATGTAAAATATTAAAGTGTTCTTTCTTGCCTTTGGCCCAATGATAAACACAAGACACACCACTGAGAATCTTTGGTCTGGGAAAGAGTTGTAATCCTTTCTACTCATGTGGTCCCTTTTGGGAGCTAGTTAAAAATGCAAAACCTCAAGTCCCAACTCAGACCTACTGAATCAGAACCTGAATTTTTTAGGTTCCCCCAGATGAGTTTTGCATGTTAAAGTTTGAGGAGCCCAGCTCAACCTAGAGTTTCCACTGTAACAGTAGCTTTAACAATGGATTGGGTGAGTGGTTAACTAGTAGATAACGATTAATAATTCTGATGTCCCAGTCACTGGCCTCCCCGGGTCTCAGTGTCCTCATCCATAAAGCAGAAGAACTGAAATAGGTGATTTCTAGTTCCCATGATCACTGAGATATTTCCAAACTCCTTTTTATTTCTGAGATTGTAGCTCCATCATAGCCAGGAGAGAAAGGATTATCCAAAATCGTAGGTCAGGTCACACATGATCCCTGCCCTCAGATATCTTGCAAATGGCAGGATAAAACTGACACATGTAAGAAACAACAAGGAAAATATTTATGTATATTATACTGACTTTGACTGAGAGTTATACTGTGTCAACATGAGCTTGCATTCTAGGGAAAAGTCAATAAGAGCCTTTGAAAAACAAGAATGATTTATGTAGATGAAAGGGGAGAAACTCGGTTTTCTAGGACTTGAGGAATAGCACTAACCAAATACAGAAAAGAGTGGGGAAATGCCTCTCAATAAGTAGGGTAAGGCCAAATTGCGGGAATCAGGACAGGCAGAATGGGAGTTTACGTATGATGCAACCCTTTGAATTGAAAAATAGTATTATTAAAAAGGTATTGGGGATAGGAGTCGCCTGTTGGTATCTCATTGAGAACACAGGGTTAGAAAAGCCACTAGGAGTGTTGCCATGACACATACTGACATCCTAGTAAGAGCATTTATTCTTAAAATAGCAACTAAAGCAATAGAGGGAAAGGCCTGGTTGAGAGCACGATTTGAAAAACGGGTCATTAGAACTCACAGACCTCTTGTCTATAGGTGAAGGAAAAGGAAAAGTGAGGGGAGAAAAGGCATTTATGTTTTTGAGGTCGAGTTAGGACCTGGCGGTCAGAGAGACCTAGAGTGTGAATCCACACACAGCATATATGTGCCTGGAACACATATATGTAGATTTGTAGATTTGGGGTGTTTTTCTCAGTAGTTAAAAAATCGAGAGCCAGGTGAAATATGGAAAGAGAGCTTATGAACAAAAGGACCTTACACAGGCCTTCCTTTCTTCCTCTGTAAGATAGAGAGCTGGGGAGAAGGTGATCTAAGGTCATTCATTTATCTCCACTGGAGCACTTATTAACAGGGTAACAAGTGTTTTGTGATCATCAACAAGCTTTTCTTAGTTTCCTAACTAGGAAAAAGATTAATCTAGTTCAAAAGGAATTTTTAAATATTCACTAAATTGGTAGTTTTCCAGTGAACTCTTCATGTGATCAGTAAATTTGGTTCCTTATTGGTAAGTTGTATATATAACGTTAGAAGCTCCAAAGTGAATTATTTACCAAGTGAGACTTATTCCTAAAAACATATTTGAGTTATTCTTACTAGTTACTGTAAATAATTGAACTCCAGAATGCATTATTTAGCTAGGTTAAGCCTAATGAAAATTATTACACAGTCTCTGTAGTGATTTAGTATGACTGTAGTCTCTCTTCACATTGAGTTAGTAAGGTAGGTGTGTCTGTTCCCAGATACTCCCCGTGGCTCAGAAGCTCACATTATTTACCTGGCTAAATGAAACATGTAGGTGGGGACACTCAGTGAGGTATCTTGAAGTTCAAAAAGCCATAATCCTAATCACAAGCCTAAAACTACTATTTAAGCTTAGAAGGGGCACATAATTTTAGAAGAATCTTTATACTTAAACATTTTTCTATATTTAGAAGTGTAATTTAGATCTCACCTTAGAAGAATATGGATCCTTGTTTTTTTGAAGGAATAAGAGAGTGATGTTGAGATATCAAGTTATTGAATAACTGGAAATGCAGTTTTTTAGCATCTCCCATACAGAATATACTTGGTTTATATAGTTTTGAAGCCTTCTGAATCTCAGTTCTACTTTACTTGACCAAGTATCCCTTTCTAGAATTAGTCAAAATTATATAAATTTAATCTAGTAAAGCTCCCAAATTATGACTACTTAAGTAGCATAAATTCAGTGTATAGGCACAGAAAACATAGCGTCCATTATATAGGTAGCCTTCTTATAAACAGTCACTCAATGAGATAACAAATATAACAATGATAATTTTTAAAACTTTTATTTAAGAAACATTTATATTTGCTTCTACCACTGCGATACCCTCTCTCCAGCCCCAAGGTTCCTATTTCACACGTTATAAACTCTAGTCAAATTCTGTTGATATAAGTGATAAAATTCTATTAATATAATGTAGTTAGCTAAAATTGCCAACCTTTACTCTTTCCTTTATGGAATTAATTTTTGCTATGTAGATCAAATCAATATAAAATCAGCTTGTTAAATTCTAATACTTCTTTGTATTTCTAGTACATGTACAATAAATGGTAAACTCTAGCTTTTTGGTATTTCTTGATGATGCAGCTTAATTTATCAAGCTACTTTCCTATTTTGTATGTTTTTGCCTCACATTTCAGCTAAATATACTTAAAATATACTTTCACAAAAGAATAACATATAATTTTTGAGATTTTTATAGTAATGGGATCTCCCAGATCCAAAAAATATTACAATAAATTGTCATGTCCTGGATACCTGTATGTAGTTATACATCTAAAAGCATGTTTGTATGATTCCATGCATGTCTATTCTTTTTGTTATGCAGCTTCAACATTAATATTTAACAAATTCCAAAATTAATACTTTTCTCTCACACACAATATGTAGACTTTAGAATACTTTAATTCTCATTATTGCTTCCTAATATATATTCTATATTATCCAGCACTTTATTCTATCCCTTTCCACCATAAATTAGACACTGTTATCATTTTATATTTTACAACCAACGCTTTTTAAGATTTACTCTGTTTACGCTAATGTCTTTATTTACTACTCTTTCTTGCATCCCAGATCATCCTTCTGGGATCACGTAACTTCTGCCTGCTCCATGTATTTTAAAATTTCCTTCAGTGACGTCTACTAGAGGTAAATACTAGGTTTTAGTAGTCTGAAAATGCCTGTAAAATGATCTTATTTTGGAAAGATACTTTTTGTTGAATTCAACACTGACAAATAATTTCTCTTTGCATATTGAAGACACTGTTCTTACATCCATTGTTGTTGGAAATAAGCCTTCAGTCTAGAGACTGTTTCTTTGTAGGTGATCAGTATTTCTTTTCTAGCTCCTTTTGAATGCTTCTCCCACCCTGACCCTTTGGTCTTCTCTATGACTGATGTATGGATGGGGTTTCTTTTTAGTTATCCTGCTTCAGATTCATTGAACTTCTTGAATCTGAGAATTGGAATCTTTTAGTAATTCTGAGAAATTCCTTGCCAATATCTCTTCAAGTATTGTTTCTTTCCTGTTATCTCTTTTATTTCTAATTGGAATTCTGATTACCTCCTATAAAATTATCACATTTTCTTCTGTATTTCCAATTCTCCTGTTTTTCTAGACTGCATGTGGTTTTTCTCTGTATTTATAGGTTCAGTCCTGGGTGTTCACTGGAAGGACTGATGTTGAAGCTGAAGCTCCAATACTTTGGCCACCTGATGCTAAGAGCTGACTCATTGGAAAAGACCCTGATGCTGGGAAAGATTGAGGGCAGGAGAAGGGGATGACAGAGGATGAGATGGTTGGATGGCATCACTAACTCAATGCACAAGGGTTTGGGTGGGCTCTGGGAGTTGGTGATGGACAGGGAGGCCTGGCGTGCTGAGGTTCATGGGGTTGGAGTCGAACACGACTGAGTGACTGAACTGAACTGAACTGACAGTTAGCGTGTCTGATCTTATAGTCTCATTTACCCACTGTATTTCTCATTTAAATTTTTACATTTTAGTTTCTAGAAGTTCTGTTTTTTACTCTTTTTCAAATGTATGTGATCATTTTTTATAATTATTGTTCTTTATTCATATATTCAGTTTTCTCATTTATGTTCTTAACATATTAAATGAAGCCATTTTATATTCTCTGTCAGAGCATTTTACTATCTTTGAGGATCTTATTCTGCTACCTATTGTGTCTTTTGGTTCTCTTTCATGTTGCTTTATCTCCTTATGTAATTTGTAATATTTTTTACAATGAAATGCTTATTTTCCCAAGAGAATTACTTGAGATCTGGTTTGATGATGCATTCCTCCACAAATAATTTGCATTTGCTTCTGCCAGTTATCTGGAGCCGTTACTCCACTTACATTAAATACTCTGATGTTTCTCAGACCACACTGAGAATGTGGATGTAGACCAAAATCTGTATGAGGGCCCACTTCTGTTTATAAATAACCAGAGGAGAATTTTTCCCCATCTACTGATCAGGGTTGCAGCAGGCAAGTTTGCTTGCTCTCTTCTTCTGACCTTATTTTCCTTCCCTTACACTTATTATTTCCTTCCTTACTTATTTTCCTTCCTTACACTTGAGAGTGGATCTCTTTGAAGTATCTCAGCTTTATGTGAGGTCTCTCCTTATGCCCCCCATACTGCATTAAGCTATTAAAACAGCTGCTCAGGGTCGTCCAGGGTTTAGGAGAAAGCCTCAAGGCCAAAGCTTCCTTTGGTATTCCTTACTTCCTGAGATTCCAGCTTCCACTTTGTTTAGGTATCTGAATATTCTCTCTTTTCATGCCAGCTCAGCAATGCATTGCAAAAGCCTTTTCAGTGCATTTGCCAAGTATTCGAGTTGTTTCCAGATAGAAGTGAAATCTTTATATAATTAAACAAAGATTTAAATGAGAATATTTATATAATTTAAAAAAAAAGATTTAACATGACAGTTGAACAGTCATATCTGACTCTTTGAGACCCCTTGGACTCCTTTGAGACCCTCCAGGCTCCTCTGTCCATGTCATTCTCCAGGCAATAATACTGGGATGGGTAGCCTTTCCCTTCTCAAAAGATGTTCTGGACCCAGGGATAGAACCTGGGTCTCCAGTACTGCAGGCAGATTCTTTACCACCTAAGCCATATGGGAAGCCCATCTAAATGTTTAGTTTTATATATATATATATATATATATGCATATATGTATATGTGTATGTATGTATGTTTGTCATTGTATGTATTTATAGAATTTTATTTATATATACTTACAATAACTTTGTTTCTAGTTGCATATGTAAATACCTTGATATCTGCTATGCACTCTAATATTTTCAACTATTCCTTAAAGATAGTTGTCTTGACTTTTGTCACTTTTCTTTGAAAGATAAAGCAAACATTTGGTATGCAGTTAATTTAGGTTTAACTGAATGTAATCAGCTGTTACCACATTTAAACATTCTCGTTACATTATGTAGAACTGTAGAATTTTTCAAAACCTACCAAAATAATAGGGTCACAGAAACAGTCATATATAGGTCCAGTTGTTATAAAGGGATTACTTATATTGAAAATGGTAGCAACGTTTGAACTGTTGCACAAATGTTAAGGTTAAATATAAATATGATTTCCTTTGAGCAAAGAAGTCATCCTGGGGAAAGTTGTGTTTATACTGCATTTTAGAAAGTTAAATAATTTTAAAATTTATAGTCATTCAGAATTTCAAAAAAACCCGTTAAAGATGGTGAATCTCTTTATCTAATGAAGGTCTTCAGTAAAGCAATTGATTTGCCCCTTTTAAAAAAAAACTTACTTCTTAGAAGACATTTTCTTCAAGTAACTACACATATCATTGCAATCAGTAAAGACAAGCAGCTGCAGCCACCCTGCCCTTCCTCCCTAATCAATAGTCATTCTTTTTCTAGTATGTACGAGTATCTTTCGATACAAAACCTGATCTCCTCCTACACCTGATGACCAAGGAATGGCAGCTGGAGCTTCCCAAGCTTCTCATCTCGGTGCATGGGGGCCTGCAGAACTTTGAACTCCAGCCGAAACTCAAGCAGGTCTTCGGAAAAGGTCTCATCAAAGCAGCCATGACAACGGGAGCATGGATATTCACCGGAGGAGTCAACACAGGTAATGGGAGTGGGCCAGAGAAGGACAGCGTGAGACCACAAGATTGTTGTGACTAAGATCACTTTCTTCTAAGGTTAAACATGTGTACATGTCCTCACCTCAGCCCCTACCCCTTTATGTCCACAGTTGCTGGTTGTTGCTCCTTTCAGTGATTCTCACTCCTTCCTCTACCTAAATGATAACTGTTTTTGTCATTTCTCTACCAAGACTTACTTACACTTAAGACACAGACTGGGATACCTGACAAAATAGAATTTATAAACATGAGTGATGGAATTTGACAGGTTATTTTCAATACCTCAAATTGCCAAATAAGCATCCAATATTTTTTTTAAGGAATAACTTTTGCTCTAAATTGGAGACTCCATACCTGTTCTCTAAGTGAGTTTAAGTTTGATGCAAGTAGCCTTAATTTTTGCAAAATGCCCTTTTCATCTAGGATAACAGCAAACTCTGGAGTAATATGTGTTTATCATTTAAAATATTTCATTGAATCAACTCTGCACCAATATCCCACTCTGAAGTCCAAGTAGTTTTTTCTACCTGCCAAATGAGTTTCTATATTGTGATCCAGGGAGGCTGTCAAATCAGTTCTTAAAAAGCCACTTAGAGTTAAGTGCTTATCTGCAGAACATTGTGAATGTGCATTTGATAATGGAATGGATGCCTGTAAATTGTTTTGACATGTTTCCCCAGAGTGAATCAGAAGTGCCAATTGGAAGAGACAGGTAATGCTGCAGTAAGTTAATTCAGACTTGTTTCAAGTCTGCCCACATGGACACATTTGAAGTTAATGGGACATTCTGAACATAACCATGGACCAACTAGTTTTAAATAAAATGTTATCTCAATGTTGTTTAGTCATTTGTTTCTAGTTTAGATCAGGGGTCCCCAATCCCTGGGCCATGGACCGCCTGTTAGGAATCAGGCCTCACAGCAAGAGGTGAGCAGCAGGCAAGCTTCATCTGTGGCTCCCCATCACTCCCCATCACTTGCATTGCTGCCTCCACCATCTCTCTCTCCCCATCCCCACCCCTGTCCGTGGAAAAATTGTCTTCTGCGAAATCTGTCTCTGGTGCCAAAAAGTTTGGGGACTGCTGGTTTAGATGATGTTTAAGTGTCACCTGCACTCAGAATTCTTCTCCATATCTAGAATTTGTGAACATTCAGCCCACAACAACATAGGTGCATTTCTGCAGTGAACTCTGCCAATTGCCTGTGCCTATCACTGTCATGTGAAACCCTGACTCAGTCTGTAAACTGACATGATCTTAGAATGACCTGCCCAGCCAGCTGTTTATGTTACAGTGATCAAATATCTACAGAACAGTTTTCTTTCTTGGCTGTTGAGGTTGTAAGCTCCAACTTCCACTCATAGTTTAACAGGCATCATTTGCCTATGATTATTCAGTCTTTTGCTTTCCTGACATAACCTGAAACTCCTATGGAGAGCAACTCAAAAGTTTCTAAAAGAAATTCTTACTAGGGAATTCCCTAGTGTCTGGTGGTTAGGCCTTAGTGCTCTTACTACCAGGGGCCCAGGTTTGATCTCTGGTCAGGGAACTAAGATTCCAGTAAGTAATGCAGCACAGCCCTCTTCCCACCCACCACCCCCCCCCAAAAAAAAAGGAAAAGGAAAGAAATGCTTATCTTCTGTTTGCAGGAACTTGGGACATTGTATATTGTTTTTCTTCTTTTATGAAAAGCATCCAATATCAAAAGGAGAATTTATAGCATAAGGATTGTAAACCGAAGAGTTCACCTCTACCTCTCTCCAGGCATAGTGTTCAGTCCAGGACTCAAAGTGAGGTTCTAGTGGTAGCACACTCAACTTGAGTAAGAGGTGATAATGGAATTGTGGCAGATGGAGGGAGGGGTACCATGAAGTTAACTTTCTTGTCCAGGACTGGACCCCAAAGGAGTTTTGCATATAAATAGGAAAAATAAAATTAACACTAATATTGATAGCTTTGCTCTTGTGTTTGTTTTTCTTTATCAATACTCTCTTTTAGAAGACCCGTAGATGGATGAGTAAGTGACATTGATGCTCTTCTCAACACTCCCAGCACAACTGAACATGGATTAGTGGCTGTTTACACTACCTTGTTGTTTGATTTCTTTTAACGGAGGCTCATCCTGTTTGATCTTATGAATATTGCAGGACTGAGTTGCTCACACGTGTCTGTTGTCTCCTGTGATTAAACTGCCTGGTGTGTTTTATGTGCTTAGTCGGTTCAGTGACCGGTTCCTGAGCCCTCCCTCTGTGCTGGCACCTGAAGCACCTGCAGAAAGTAAGACACTTACCTCCAACCTCCTCCTCAGTGAGTTTACTCTGAGCAGAGACATTCTTTCTCACTTGTGATTATGAACCACCGAAGAATATGTTCAGTGACATACTGAACTATTCAAAATACACCAGCTGCAGCCCTGTTCAGATGGAGAAGAAATAAACCCAACTTAGCTTTCATATAGGAGATGACACTAGGTATTAGTTTTTCCTTGAAGAATGGGTAGTGTTTTCCTTAAAGAATAAGTGGAAACATCTTTTCTTAGAAAATATATTTTATATCTTCTATAAAAATGGTCCCTTGAGAGGGCAGTTAAAAGATTAGAAATTACATCTTCTCCAAATAGTTTATTAAATAGTAAAAAGTACATTTCCTACCATCTTGTAAACTGAATTTTCTCTCTCTTAACTATGGTGAGGAAGGTTGTGGTGATGGGAAGGCCATTAAGACAGAGAGGAAAATAATTAGAATGATGTCTAAAAAGATGTATTCATGTATTTTTAACATAAATTTTCCACAGACTGTGTCAACCTTTTCTTTACAAGCAGAGTCTCCACATTATGTCTCTGTATATAAGAAGGTGAAATCAAGAGTAACAAAATCCAAGCTAAACAATTGCTCTATTTGATGACCCTAATTCATATACAAACTTTGGTACAGATTTAATATATTATATATGATGCTTTTTATAGGATATAGTCATGCTGTTAGTTCTTAGTTATGCTAATACATCATTATGCTTATAAGAAAAAGATTCTCTAAGTATAAAGTATTTTTCTTTTCATAGACACTGTATTCTTCTTTTATTTCATTAGAATAAAATAAGGAATTCACTGCTAGAGTTCATCTGTAAGTCCGGCAAATGTATGCAGCATTAGAGCTACAAGTTTATGTTCTCTCCTGAACACGTTGTCAGTTCAGTTCAGTTCAGTCACTCAGTCATGTCCGACTCTTTGTGACCCCATGAATCGCAGCATGCCAGGCCTCCCTGTCCATCACCAACTCCCAGAGTTTACTCAAACTCATGCCCATCGAGTCGGTGATGCCATCCAGCCATCTTATCCTCTGCCGTCCCCTTCTCCTCCTGCCCCCAACCCCTCCAAGCATCAGGGTCTTTTCCAATGAGTCAACTCTTCACATGAGGTGGCCAAAGTATTGGAGTTTCAGCTTCAGCATTAGTCCTTCCAATGAACACCCAGGACCTATCTCCTTCAGGACGGACTGGTTGGATCTCCTTGCAGTCCAAGGGACTCTCAAGAGTCTTCTCCAATACCACAGTTCAAAAGCATCAATTTTTTGGTGCTCAGCTTTCTTCTCAGTCCAACTCTCACATCCATACATGACCACTGGAAAAACCATAGCCTTGACCAGACAGACCTTTGTTGGCAAAGTAATGTGTAGTTTTGTAGAAATATGTCAAAATTTTATATTCAATGCATTTAATCTTAGAAAAAACAGTTACCACAGTTTCCTTTAGATCAATGGAAAACAATGCTTTGAAAGGCAAGATTAACATTTCTCTTTTTCTGCTTAGGTGTTATTCGTCATGTTGGCGATGCCTTGAAGGACCATGCATCTAAGTCTCGAGGAAAGATATGTACCATAGGTATCGCCCCATGGGGAATTGTGGAAAACCAGGAAGACCTGATTGGAAGAGATGTAAGTTCTGGGAGCTGCTCCTCCATGTTACTTCTCATAGAGGCGATATCAAAAGAGTAAAATAAAATTAATCAGGAAAGTCCTAAGTAAGACTTAACTTCCCTCTTGTTTTGAATCAGTAGGGTATCAATCAAATCAATCAAAATATCAATCCAATTTTGCAAGTACTCTTGGCCCAATTATGTTAAAATTAATTAACAAAATGAGCTCATTGACTGATACATAAAATGGGGACTTTTCTTCACCCAGGTCTCCAACTTCTTTGTTATTTGAGTGTCCTTCACCTAAGACAGGAGGCTACAGAGGGAGATTCTTTCCATTCAAATTTGTGGCTTCCCTTTCCTTTGCTAAATGCTTGGGTGAGGAGTGGGCACACTCCTGGGAATCTTTATTCCCCACTCTAGGACTGCTCAGAAGCCCTTGACCAAACTCAGAAGAGGATTACCCTCTCTTCCCTATTCTGATGTCTAGAGCCACACACTGAACAGAGAATTTGATCCTATTTTTTTCTGAGTCATCATTTTGTTTCTGTTCCTTTCAGGGTCTCATTTTTGTTTGTTTAAAACTTGCAAACAAGCCATTCCTTACCTCCCTTTTAGAGTTTTTCTCTGCTACTAACAACCGGATTTTCCCCTTATGCAATGCTCAAAATTCCACTGGTATGAGTTAAACTATGCACACAGATTGCGAAGCATTATTCACTTCTTTGTCCCCAATAATTTTAGCAATTAATTATTTATCAATGCTTCTCTAAATCAGATCAATACAATCCTTCGTTCCCAATAAAGACCTGCAATACAGTATAATAAATGTGCTGAGCAGTTTTTTCTAAGTAACATGAAGTCTGTTACTTCATGTTAAAAAGTTAAAAAATTAAAAAAAAATTTTTTTTAATCAAAGAGGTTGAGAAGTAACTGATCCTAAACCACTTCTTCTATTGTATTACAATATAGTGAAACCATCCTATTTCAGTGAAATATGTGCAGTTTTTAAAATGCAATGCAAAAACTTTGAATTTAAAAGTCAAAGATCATGAAATGGAAGCAGTGAATAAATACTCTTTGAATCCTTCAGAACCTTTAGTAATAAGAAATGTCCATATCTATGCTACCAAATTACATATAGAAACACAAATCTATTCAGAATATATAGAATAAGGAATAAGATAATTTTATCTGTGTAGTATTCTCTTAACTAAAATGTACTTGATGTTTTGTATCACATACAAATTAAATATCTCAAGCAGCAATTCCCAGATTGTTAAGTTGGCAGAACTGACTGGAAAAGTAATTCTAACTTTTTTCAAAGTATCTGAGACTAGTCTTTGTGGAATATATTTTGGTTAATTCTTGCCTTAGATTCCTAGTTGACTTTTAAATATATATCAATTGTGAACTAGAACAAATACAGTTCTTAAAGAATTAGAATATGCTAAAATGTCCCCTAATACCAAGAGCATCTAATTGTTCATTTTATTAACAAATGAATTAACTATTTAAAATGTGATGATTCAGAAGTCATTTTTAAATGTTCATAGTTTCACATCTCTCTTGTAAACCTGAGTTGTTGTTATTCAGCTTTGTGGAGGGAAAACCATTTTGGAACTTTCTCATGCAGATGAACTGTGAATAAATGAAAGCTAATTATTTCTTTATTCAAGATAGAGTAGCCATGTAATTAGCTCAGTTGCTTAATCATTTTCAAAGAATGCTGGCACTGCCTTTCTGTGTCGTTTTTGTTTGTCTTCTAATTCTATATGATTGCACAACGGCAGTACTTATATTGTGTTCACTTGCCTTGCTGGGTTAGAAAAATCACCTCTAATTCATTTTCCTCCAATTCTAGCTTTTTTTCTTTGATTTTACCTCCTCACGTTCTCCTCTTTTTCACTCTCCTTTTCTTTCTCCCTGTATTTCTTACCAGTGCTACACCTATAGGAACTTGTGCCTATGCCAATAGGGCTTACTTACATTATCTGATTTCCCAATGAAAAACTGGTCTTGATCCCAGTGCAGAGAGCAGAAAAAGCCACTTATAAGTTCAGTAAAATGTGCACATTCGTTGTCCCTGCTTACAGGGGTCTGACAAAGGCAAGTCGTGGCTCACCAAGATCCAAGTGACATTGCAGAGAGATTGAGAAAAGGAAATAAAATTGGCAGGTTGTAGAAAGCACAGGAATAGCAATTGTATTTTTGTTCTTTAGTAAATCTTTGACCAAGATCTATTGCATTTCAACCATTCTGGCATATTTTCCCCCAAACTGGGAAACCAGAATATGCATAGGATTTCTCAGGCTCTTATATAATAATAGTGTTTGTTTTTCAGTGATAGTGTTTATAAATTATTTGGAGCAAAAGTGCTGTTTCTGGTTTGCAGGATTTATGACATAGCTTAAGAGACATTGTAATTTATGTTTATTATGCTAATGTGATAATTTAAAATGAATATGATGTCAGATTATCATAAAAGAAGTATTTGAATGAAATATTGGTAGTAACTGGTGAAAATTCCCCCAAAATTCATTGAAATCGAAGTGTTGTCTGGTAAACTTTTTTAAGTAGTTACAATAATTTTCATAACTAGCTTGATTTAATACCTTCTATCTTTTTTCTTCCATTTTATATAAACAAACTCATATGTAGTAAACATCAAAAAGGAAACCTTTTGATATCAGACATCAGGTAGCAGAGGAAAACAACCAACATATTATTAAAATTCCTGGCCATTTCAGAATTCTATCAAAATGCAATCATTTGAAAACATAGGATTGTTGCATTTTTGCTCAAGTGTATATCTATATCCCAAAATAAGATTGAAGTGGCACAAAATAAATGTCAAGGGAAATCTAGGAAATTTACTTGAAATAAATAAAAATATAAGGATAAAAGAAAGGCTCTATATCTAATGCCAAACATTTTATTACAGTAGATTTATATCCAAGCCAATAGAAAATATAGATCATTTTATCTCTATGGGACTGGCTCTCAGTTGAGCCTTTTAGAAGCTGAAAATTCAATTGTTACCAGAGTTATGTTATTGATAGAAGTAGTAGGCATCACAGTTGTATTGCTATTCCTCTTAGAATTTGAATATACCTTTGGAATGACACCATAAATGCAAATGCTAGTCCTAAAAATAAAGAAGAAAGTTCAATTTGCCCTAGGGAGTGCTTGTAGGTACTCTAAAGCACTTACCTCCCTTGAAGTCTTATCTCTGAACTAGATTTTAAAGATACAGGACATGTATCTTTGGATTCTGACTTCAAATTAGAGCCACACGCATAGAGGATACTCAATAAATATTGAGGAAGATGATTGACCATGATGAATTCAGGCTTCTGGAAAAACAAAACATTATGGGGAAAATATATAATAATGAATCTTATCTGGTTCACAACTTTACCACAACTTCATCTCTACTCATTACAGAGCTTGAGCATACTATAGTAACTATAGTGAGGAATTTTTTTACCCAAGCATCTGCATGAAAAACTATTTTCTTACATAGTAGCTCAAATTGGGAGGTGAATGGTGAAAGCTCTACCTGTTGGGTAGGGAGACAAACAAATGTGGAGGCAAACAGGCTCTTCTCTAACCCCTTTGAATCAGATGCATGATCCTCTTGACTGAGTGATAGAATTAGCCTTAATTCTTTAAATGTGAATACTTTCAACTCTGTTTAACCAAATCTTTTCAATTAATAAATAAAAACAACAGAATTTAATGAAGAATAATGCTGGCGAATACTGATAGGATAACAATTGTTTGCCCTGCTGTTAGACCTGAAAATGAATATTGTTCAGCTCTGAAGTTTAATTCTGCCTCTGTGAGTTTCTGGACTATACCTACTGCTCCTTTCTTCCATGGCCCAGAATCCTATACTGCCCTCAAACGAAGCTCAAGCCCCCGTTCCACCAAGACGGTTTCCCTGACTTCACCCACAGTGCCATATCCCTGATTACAATTCTCCCACAACTATCTTACTCCTCAACTTAATTAAAAACTCACCAAAAATAGGTGTTAAATTGTTTTCTTGTTTGTCATTAACCGTTAACATGATCCTCTGCATGAACATGAGGCATTGACATGTCACTGAAACTCTGAGATTTGATTTCTTTGCCTCTAAATTGACTATAAAAATCACTTGCTCTCTCTGTTTTATACAACTTCCATGAGCATAATCATAATAGTAACTTTAATTTATGCATATGTGTGTGAGAGAAAGAGAAAGCTCTTATTTGAGGAAGCTCTCTGTGACTATATATATTAAGCTTCTGAGCTATGTTCTATTTCATAAGAAAACTAAATAATGGTTAGAGCCAAGATTCACTGTCTGCAAAGCCCATACTCTTAATTAGTAGTATGCCAGGTGGTCTATAAGAAAATATTTAACGATATTATGTTTTTATTGTTAGTTGAGATACTGGCAGGTATTTTATGCCTATCGATTGAACTCAAAAGTAGAATGAAAAAAAGTAGTCTCAATGAGAGTGACCAGAGCCCTTTTCTTTGTCCCTAAAATACTCTGAATCTGCAATTATGATTATGAAAATGTTGCCAGTGTGAATTGGGAAGAATATGATGTGGGGAACTGAATGGCCGAGATTTACATCCCAGCTACACAATTTATTACTTATGTAATGTCAGGCAAGTTTCTTAATCACACTGTGTTTAGTTTCACCATCAGTAAAATGGGAAGGATGATAGGGAGACTAAAAACAACAGTTTCTGAGTGCCATTATAAGAATTAAATGAATTGTGATTTTCATATGACTCATTTCAGACTGAGCTTCTTGCTTTACAAAACAGTCTGGCCCAGAATTGTTTCAGGTAATTTAACAGTTTCTGAAGCCTTTATGATTTGTCTTTTCCCAAATTTAAATTAATAAAACATGGCAAATGAAAAATCTAGACATGATTACAAGAAAAAGCACTTTTCATCTTAATCTGAGGATGGAAATTGTGTTTGGGTAGATTTTCAAAACATCATCTCATGTGGTTGTTAAATTATCTTGAATTCAACGATATCGTCTATTTTCCCTAAACTATACATTTATTTTCAGAATTTTATAACCTTTAAAAGTTGTTCCCTTTAATTGGAAAGTGTTCTTTTGATGTCATCATTATAGTTTAAGCCAAGAAATATCAAGTTTAATAATGCAATTGATGGATAATTCTAGTACAGTTTTCAACTCAGTATATTTTTCACTTCAAATGCAAGCCAAATGTGAACTTCATATTGTAAACTCAGAAAACCTCCCAAGAGTGTCCTTACGAGATATTTGTTGGACTTCTATGATAGGTTAGATAAGATATATTCAGAGGATGTGAGAGGAGAAATTGAGACAAGGAGACCCAACCAATGCTGTTCAGTCATAAAGCAGCCAATGCTAGCTAAACCTGGACCGCACTCAGGTTCAGGACTACATCCAGTCGCATGAAAATGCAGTTTCAGTAAGCAGTGTTGAATTTGAATTTGGACGTGTTGGTTTCAAAGTTCATTTGAAATATCTATGTGAAATTGTCCAGCAGGACTGTGAGAAAGCTCTTGTTATCCACTTAGTTTCAGAAGGTGCCTGCATGTAGCTGACAACTGAAGCCACTGCAATACAGGACAGGATTCAGGGAGGGCCTGAGGATATCCCAGATCCTGGTGTTAGCCAGTATTTAATGGTTGAGTAGAGAGAAGCAGCCTGCCAATGGAGACCAGAGGAAAGGCTAAGAGGGAGGAGCGAAAGCAGAGTGTTATGGAAGTCAAGGGAAGAGTGTGCTTCAGAAGGATAGAGTGAAGGGCAATGCCTAGTGTAACTAAGGGACTAAGGAAGATAAGGACTTGGAAGCTTTCGCTCAATTTATCAAGACAGACATCATTTGCATCACTGATCAAAGCTGCTTCAGAAGCCAAATGAAGGATCAAGCCACATTTCAGTAGGTTGAGGAGGGGAAAAATGTAGAGATGGCAAGTAGAAACTACCTTTTAGAGGTTTGGCTGAGATGAGGAGAAGGGACATGAGTAGCCAAAGGGAACCATGGTTGGAGGGATTTTTTTCTTCAAAACTGGGAGAGACTTGAGTTTGTTTATGTTTATGGTATAAATGGAGTTAGGGATGGTGAGGAGATAATTGATTAAATAAGTCCCAGAGTGGCCTTGTGGTGATGAGAGCTAAAGGGGAGATTAACCATCTGTACCCTTGTAACCAAAGGAGAAGAAGAAAAACTAAGTGGGCAAAGAGTTGATGGTAGGATGTTGACGTTTAGCTGGAGGTTTATCATTTATCACAGAGATAATAATATCAACACTATTGTAGAGCTTAATAAGTGTCAGCCTCCAATAAGCACTTTACACAGACATTTAATTCTCATAATGGCACTCAAAAGTTATTTTTAGTATCCCCATTTTACTAATGAGAGAAACTAAATATGATGAAATTAAGTAACTTGTCCAGTGTTACATAATTAATAAATTGTGTAGCTGGGATGTAAACCTAGGCCAGCCAGTACCCTCGATCAAATCCTTACTTGTTATACAATATTACTTCTCCATATACGAGCAGCTGTCATTTATTTGAGTTCATTTGTGGATTGTTTCATGAGTTTTACATCTCACTGAACCCTAAAAATGCCCCAATGAGGTGGTCTATAATCATAATAATCTCCATTTACAAATAGAGACCCTGACATGCAGATGGTAAATAACCTGCTTAAAGTCAACCAACTGGGAAGCATGTAAGCATAGGAGTCAGCTAATCTGTTGAATGAGGATATACAGTGTTTGGGGTCAGACATATGAGGAGAGTGGAGGATGGTAGTCATTGCCCCAGTGGAGAACAGGAACCAGGACTAATCAGAGCCCAGAGATGGAATGCTAGGCAACTCAGAGAACCCAGGGTCACTAGAAGTCATGAAATTGTGATGCATCAGTGAATCCAGCTTAGAGGGAAAAGAATACATTTAGAAATCTCAAAGAAGATAATAACAATACACTATTGTATTAGCTATTTATCACTGTATAACAGATTACCCCAAAACTTAATGGCTTAGGATATATTCATTATCTCACAGTTTCTGAAGATCAGAAATTTGTGAATGGCTTACCTGGGTAGTTCTGAATTGGGGTCTCTCTTAAGGTCACAGTGAAGTTGTAAGTTGGGGCTACATCATCTGAAGACTTAAATGGGGCTGGAGTGCCTTCTTCCAAGATGACTCAGTCACATGGCTTTTGGGGAGAGTTCTTGCCATTTCGATCTATCCAGAAGGGTGCCTTATTGATGGCACCTGGCTCACCCCAGAGTAAGTGATTCAAGAGAGAGCAAAGAGGAAGCCCCTTATGACCTAGTTTTGGAAGCCACACACCATCCCTTTTGAGTCTATGAATACTTAGAAGTGAGTCACTGAATCCAGCCATACTAAGGGAAGATTTTCAAAGAATTTCTAAATATATTTTAAAATCACCGCACTGATACATGGTGATTTCTAAAGCAAGGAACCCCTTTCAAAACTTAAGGTCTTTTCCCGCAACCAGTAAGACCTGTGTCTGAGTGGTACACAGTCTCCCTCAGGACAGGGCAAAAGGAGGCGAGCCTATTTGAGCAGAAAGCCTGAAATGTGGATGGTGCAACTCTCTTAAGCCCATGAGTTGAACACATTTTCAAAGTGCTGTAAAATGATGCATTTGTTTTCCTGTGGATTTTAATAGGAGTCAAGCAGCTAAAGTATCTGGGCATTCTTTACAGTTGGATTTCTGGGTTTGCTGGTTTCTTGTTTGGATTGCAGAGCTGAGAAACAGTGTCTGGGTTTCAGCGTGACCCTGCTTTATTCCTAGACTTCCAGCTGAGCTGCGTGAATAGGAAACAACAAGCCAGTGCCCCGTTAGCTCAGGCTTCACTGTAATTTTAAGGATGCACTGTGCCTTTCTTTTTTTCTTTAATATCATTCTCTCAGTCCCCTTATTTCTTTATCTCAGACACAGAGGTCGTTTCCCACTGCTCTGCAGTAGGCCCTTTTCTCTCCCAGAAACGCACGCCTGATCCCAAGAGAACACTGCCACTCCTTTTGTTTCTCACTCTCCAAAGCCCAAACCTCATTTTGCTGCTGCTGCCTTTCCTGACCTCTGTCTACTATCTAGTTCTAGAGGCCTCATCTGGAAATAATATGATCAGCTGTCAGAAGGATTTTAATGCCTGGCTGAGTCACTGACAAAAATGTCCCAACAGCAAAACCAACCATGATGTCCTTTAGAAATTTAAAATCAGGCTGGGTCCTCTGTCTTTCCTCTAAATGTCTCCTGTCCTGTAAAGGAAATGAAGGCCCACGTGTGATTTAGAGGGAACAGTTTGCTTAGCGGGGCAGATTTGGCCAAGACACTTCACCTCTCTGAGGCGCTATCGTTTTGTCTTTAAAATAAGCATGAAATAGATTAATCCACTTAAAATTGTCTGTCACAGTGCCTGGCATGCAGTAAGTGTTAAAAGAATGCTAATTTTCTTCCTGTAAAAATTATAATCATAGTGTTATTAGGAGGGAAAGAGTAATTCAGTGGGCTATACATCCCCTACCCTGTTATTGCCTGGGCAGGTTGATACACACCTCACCAGGTAATAAGGTCTGGGATTGCAGAGGGCTTGTGATTGATGACTCAAAAATCCGATTTAGCTCAATTCAGTTCTATTCAGGAAAGAAGTCACAGATACCTAAACTACTCTTGCATTGTGGAAAGCACCACAAAATGGAAGAGACCCTCAAGATAAGAGCAAACTACTTTTTTGTAGTCAAAACACATAGCAAGTCATTGTTCTATACTAACCTAAGAAAGGCAAGTGTATTTTTTAATACAGACTGTTCAGACTCAACTTTAGAGATAGAAAGCCTTTAGAATTTATAGTCAAGTCCTCTACCTTACAGATGAGAAACTACCATCCAAAAAGTTTATTTTGATAAATATGTTTTGAACATTTATTTCAGATATTACTTAGATGCAAGATTATATGTCTCTTTAAGCCAATTCAGTACTTTCCACATACATTTCCTAGAGAAATTCTGTGTGTGAATGAATGAATGAATATGTTAGGTAGTTAGAATAGGAAAAAGGAGTCCAAAATGACAGTGGATAAAAGACAATGAAGGGAGAAGCATGAAAATGGAACAAAGGAAGCTCCGAGGATGGGAGTGAGAACCTCAGGTGAAACACACAGCCCTCCTTGCTAGCCCAATTTACATAGGGCAAGCTCAGGGGGAGGAGAAAAAAACATATAAAAAGAGGAGCCAAAATTGAGCCCCTCTCTTTATTTGGTCGACCTGTCCTCACACCTTGAGGATGTATTTTCCTTTGCCTGCCAAATAAAACTGAGCAGTAACTGAGCTGTAACACCATTTCAAATTTTTGCTGCAGTGAGACAGAACCGAGGAAATTACACACTCCCCCGACAAATAAATTCAAAAACTTGCCCAGGGTCACAAATCAGTAATTAGAGGAATTACAACTTAAAGTTCCATCCCTGACTTCCTACCAGGTACTCCTAGGTGAGACCAGAACATGCATAAAAATAGCTAGGAAAATTCCAGCCAGTGTCCTATATCAACTCCCACAAGATTGATTTAAGTCTATCCAAGTAGAACAGATGCTCCTGAATGATGTTCAATTCTTCCACAATGTGTCTAGATCAGTTCTCTCCTGACAATGATAATGGCCCTACAAATGTCTTATATAAAGACCCTCCACCTCATTAACTCCTTGAGCAATTCATGTTACATTTCCTCTTTGTTGAAAAGTCAAGGTACACAGAAGCCTTGGAACCAGACATTACCAAGCAGCCAATACAAAGTGGTGTACAATAGATTAATGAATGAAATACTAAGTATCGAAAATCCATTTCCATGCAGATTTCCCTTCTATGTATAGATACCAATGTAGTTACCAATCATGAAGATCACTTGATATGTAGACCTTTCAGACACCATTCACCCTTCTAAACACAGATTCCTCATTTGAACTGCAAAACACAGAATATTATTTGAGTGATTCTCCTCTCAGTTCTGTCAAGGGTGCTATATAACATGTATTCTTAGGAGAGAAAATGATCTGTTATATGCAATCAATACTGCAGAACATTAAGGTTTGATTCTCCCAGGAAACACTGGCTGAGAAATGTGCTGGAGTAATCTGTATACCTACAGGTCACAGTTGTTCTCACTATGCACACATGCACATGCCCATACACACATGTTTCCAAAAACATCCACTTTTTATGAGCTCTTAACAATAAAAATGGATGCATTACCTCCAGAATTTTGTCAGAGGGAAAAATTCATTTGTACTCATGTGCTACAAAGTCATTATTTTTTTCTATTTGAAAAACATAACAGGAAGATCAGCATATCTTTTGTAGATATGCAAATTGTAAGTTGAACAAAAATAGACTGCTGGTATGTTTGTTATGAGGAATATTAAGTAGATTTTGTAGAAAAGTTGGACCCAAGTGCATTCCTCTGAAGTATTTGGGAAGTTATTTCCAACTCTTCATTTAATCAGCAAACATTTCCAGAATATCACCATCTTAAATGACCTACGAGGACATAAAAAGAAAAAAAACACTTGTATATTTTAAGCAACTGAGTACTAATTTGTTTTCTTTACTTATATTGATTAGCTTAAATACTTGTGTTAAACAGAAGTCAATGATTTGTCTCCCATCATTTCATTTTGGTCACTAGTTTGCAATTGGAAAATCAATTTATAGTTGGTAAAATAAAGCCCGACTTGACAGGGAATTCACATTTGTAGATTGCCTGAAAAATCTACCAGGCATGGTGACAGTTACTTACAGTAATTGTACTTGCCAGTTACACTATGATCTCATCTAATCCCCATGAGGTTAGCAGTTTTATCATTTCCCTTTTACAGATTAAAAATGTGAGACTCATATTCACACACTGTTGACAGAACTGGGATTCAAAGAGATTTCCATGCCCCCAATGTTCATGATTGTTCTAGGAGTCAACATACCTTCCTCCAGTGATGACTAGAAAATAATTTAGGACATTTAACTTATTTTTTGGATTTATATCCTCTATTATTCAGCAGAGAAAAACCTCTGCCAAAATATAACCACCTTTAAGTTATCTTAACGTAAGATTCAAAGAAATGGGAGCAGTAAAATGAAGAAATTAAAATTCACTAGTGACACTGTAAACGACCCTCCTATCATAACTAATTCAGATGTTTAGTATTTCCAAAGAGCTGATACACCATGTTTCACAAGAAAAGAAAGTAAAAACTCTGAAGACTGAAGTACCAATGTCCTTGGAATTTTGTGATAGGGAAAACAGATATATAGAATATAGTCAGATGATTTAATTATGTTCTTTTAATCTCAGATCATGGTAATTATGTCAAGTTGACCCAGAAGCATTTTCACTCCTTTATTCATTTGAAAATGTCAATTTCACTTATGGTCTTTAATTAGGTTCCCAAGAATTAGAAAACATGCCCCGTATCTCAGCTAGAACAAGTGTCTAGGGTTCACCGTCATTAACCTCTAGAACTACATGCCCCTCACAGAACTGCTTTGGGGTTCCGTCTTTCTTGGCATGGAGCCTTGGGGAACTGCTGTTAGGAAAGAGATAACAGTAACCTAAAGCGTTTTCTTTTGTCCAAAAGTACAACGCATAGGCACTTTAAGAATAGGAGACCATCCAAAATAAAGCACACTTTCCTTTCCACCAAAAAAAAAAAAAAAAAGAATAGGAGAAAGTCTTTCTGCTAAGTCTTTTTCAACAAAGCATTAATATTTATTAACTTGCACTCTGCAGTAGAATGAATGTTTTATGATCAAAAACAAGTAACAACAAAATGGAAATTTTGACCACAAGCGACCTACTCTTCCAGTGATAAAGAACTCAGGATGGGGTTAGCCAACCACTCTCTCTGTAGTTCAGGGGTGAGGGGTCTCTCATTCACTCATCTAGACAAAAGAGTAATTGAATACTGCTCCATGTGATTACTGGAAGCAATAATCACAAATTTATGGGCTTCCTTTATCAATGAGAGCCAACAAGAATGAAGCCGTGATTTAATGTTATATTATGCTATATTAACAAATAAAGACATATTTAAAAGGACTGAAGGATATTTTAAAGCTCAGAATTACCCATTTAAAATTTAAATTAGATCACTTCCCAAACAATTCAGATAAGAGAGAGTTTTTAATTTTCAACTTTGAATAAAAGCATGTCTGTCTCAAGTTTTATTTAAATTAATTCATTCACTATTCATTGAGTAGATTCTGTTTGCCAGGCACATAGAAATGTGGGGTTTTGAATCAGCATCAAGGTGTAAGATATGACTTTTATGAGATCTTTTCTACTAACACTGTCTTTATTAAATCACTTTTTAATTCCTTTATCAAACTACTCAATCTTACTACAGCTTTTCCTGATGAGTTATTTCATACCAAAAATGAACAAGAGCATCTCAACTCTATAATTAATGTATATACTGCATAAAGACACAAAAATAAAAGCCCCTTCACATTTATTTCTGTCTTGTCAATTTCAGTGATTCAGTACAGAGCTAACTGTATGGAGATTGTGTAATAATGAGTTTGTTGAATGTTCCTTTTCATAGTCTTGAGTGAAGTTTTTACCTAAATATTCTAATACATCATTTTGTTTCCATTGTGTCTGAACAGTTTGGGAAAGGGGAATGAATAACCATGGATTTTGGAATCAGGCAGACCTGGATGTGAATTCTGGTTCTGTGTGTAGTAAACTCTTATAAAATCTATGCCATCTCCATCTCTGTTTCCTCATATACACAAAAAACATAACAGCATCTACCTTGCATGATTGTTTCAAGGAGGATAGATAATGTATAAAGCAACTAACTCACAATAGGCTTGTTTTTCTTTTTAGATCAAGTCTGAAAGACCATACTAAGCATTGTTCTGTTTTAGGTAGTATAATTCACCATGAAATTAAGATAACACAACCAAAAAATACAACAGAGATGAACATTTTAAGCCTGATTCATATTCATCTCATGGGACAGTAATTTTTACATTCAGCGTTTCCACTGAAGGTATCTAATAAGAACAGTGTAGATTTTTAAATAATAGACCTTCAGATTGCTGAATGAGAGCAGTCACTCCTACTTAATTCCCACCCTCCATTCCTAACCCTGCACTATACTCCCGAATCATGACTGCTCTTCTGTGCCTGGTAGAGTGTGGACATGATAGAGAGAAGAAACATAGAAACAAAATAAACCTAAAAATTATTTTTGGTTCATCAGCATATATAAACAATCAACTTCAAAATGAAACAGACACTCACATGCCAGTTTTTGAGAACAATAAAATCACAAGTTCTTTCTGTATAAATCCAAAAATTAAATAAATACATAATCCTTTAAGTATAATCATGCTTTGAATAGAACATTTACTATAAATCTTGCTTCTACCTGAAACAATATTAAGAAGAGGATATAGACTGGTCTTTCACTATCCCAAAGAATTTATTTCACTTCTCTCTCTCTCTTTCCTATCTGTATGATTCTCCTTTTCATATTTAGTACTCTTTTCTCTGACTTCCGCCCCTTCCTTTTGAAATTCTACAGGTTGTCCGGCCATATCAGACCATGTCCAATCCCATGAGCAAGCTCACTGTTCTCAACAGTATGCATTCCCACTTCATTCTGGCTGACAATGGGACCACTGGAAAGTATGGAGCAGAGGTGAAACTTAGGAGACAACTGGAAAAGCATATTTCACTCCAGAAGATAAACACAAGTAAGTCTACTACTGTCTACTCATGCCTCATAGCAAATAGGATGGAAGTGAGGAAATTTCAAATGCAGACCATTATTTCTACATGGCTAATGGTTAGAATTAGAGGAAGTCACCTAGAGGGGGATGACTGGAGGCTCAAGAAGTGATTACACAATTAGTGAACTCAAGCTCATTCATTATGTATGAAAAATCCAACCCCGTCTGGAGTTTATACATGCAGATAAGCCTTTCTTTCCAAACTTTTTTCTACATCCTTTACACAATGCTCTAAGGAGGAAAAGCACCCTGGAGAAATTTTTTCCACTTATTAAGCTATTTTGGGTGGCTATAAGAAAAGAAAACAGTTTTTGATCTTAGCATAGATCTGGCTGTGCAAAGGCATTTCAAGGGAACTGACATTCTATGTCTAACCATCTTGATGAAACTTTAATTCTGTCTCCTAATTTTATGTATGTATTCATTCGCTGTCTCTAGATACCTACATATTTAGATATATGTGTGTATTTATGGGTACCATGTAATACTTAGCCTATGGTTACACTAAAATTATCTCTTAAGTACTTATGTGTTCTATGCAATATTTATTATGTACCCATTTAACTGTAGAAGGTAGCATTGTAAAAACAATGATGCTCCTGAAATCACTAAATGGCTTGCATTTAAATGTAATAGAGATATATAAACAATCCACTGTCCTTCCTCACAAAATAAAATTCAGTTTGTTTTCACAAAGTAACACATGGCTTCATGGCAGATTTAGGCTTTGTGGTAACTGTGTGTTCTATCAGGGAAACTTGGCTTTAATTGATTGAACTTTCAAAGCCTGCAGTTCCAAATAATAAAAGATTTTCTTTGGCTCAGTAAGTTTTCAGAAGTTCAGTGTAACACAATTCAACAGGTCCAAACGGCTTTTCTCATCTCTTGTCTTTTCTCTGCATCATCCAGAATGGATTGCGCTTGCTGTCGCCACCTTCCTCCCAGAACTGGGATGCCAGACCTGTCAGACCATAACTTGTCTTTCCTATATTCTGTTTTCTGGTTCCACCTTTTAGGAGCCAGTACTGTTTTAACAGTCAAGTTTTATACCTTCATCTTTTTCACAGAGAAGTCTGGAATAATAAATTGTGAGGTAGGCCTGAAGTCAAAATTATATTAGAAAACTCTCTTCTATCTAAGAAACTTCAATAGTCTTTGGAAAGAGAAAACACAGGATTACCAAAAGTTAACCATCTTTTGCAGGAAAAAACAGTAGAAAAGACTAGAGAATCCATTCAGAAACCAGCAGAGATCAAAAGTAAAAAAGCACTATTGCCAATGGGTAGTTGTTATACTGAAATTGAATTTTATTATAATATTTGGTAGAAAAGCAAATCTTATCTAATTAATGTTATCTATTTAGGTTTTCATAGTCTATAGGATTCCTTTTCTTTTTTTAAACCAGCAGGTTAAAAAGGAGCCTAAATAGGAGTAACCTGAAAGCTGAAGGAGATGGAAGCAAGGTAGACAAAGAGCAAATGCAGGTCAAGTTCAGTGCTTAGTAATGAGACCAAATTTGTCCAGACACACAAAGCATGCCATTGTGTCAGGTCCTGAAGGCAGCTGGGCCAGATGTATTCATTAGTGCTGTGAAGAGAGCTAGGCGTGTACTTGTGTAAATTGTATACTCAGCTATGGAGGTGCCAGCGGGAGCTAAAACCTAGCCAGGCCTGTGTGTGCCTTATAGGCTGCCTGAGGAAAGATACTCTTTCCTAATTGGTCATTCCAGAGAAGGCACCCTTTTTTAATTCGGAGATGTGCCTTTCTCCAAAGCTCCCAGAGGTGCTATCTGTGGGGATGGCCCTGCAGAGGAGGCTTGTGGACAGTGGCTGGGCCTCCCTGAGGAGCAGAGCCCAGCAGCATAGAGTTGAAGAGCAGGCCAAGGCTCGTGGCATCAGGGATTCTGGAGAAGCCAGGACACCATGTACACGCCTCATGCCATTCATGTGACACTGGACCCTTGCAAGGATATCAAGGCAGGTAGGGACATGCACACATCTTGACAAGTGGAGTCCCAGTCAGAGGTCTAGGCCACAAAGTAGGGAATAAGCACAGATCCAGGTCCCAAGCTGAAAGACAGGTCAGAAAAGCTGGCTTGAGACTCCTGAAATGCTTCAAGTCCACAGATAAGATTAGACCTCAGATCTGGGGTAGGGGCCGAGCCCCTTAGTTAGACTAAATGATAGTCGCTGGAACAGAATGGGGGTAGGGAGAGGCAAATAGTCATTTCATTCATCATAATTTATAAACATAATTTTCCTCCTTGCTTTAGGGACTGTATTTGAGGCTTTAAGAAATCCATAGGCTTCCATTCAATGCAAATAATTCAATGAGAAGAGGGTTAAAGATGCCCAGAGGAGATCCCTGAAGTCACAGGAAGTTAAAAGGCTCAGGACCAAGACTTTGCCACAAGTTGTAGTGAATGATGCTATGAGTTAGCTCTTCTACCAGTTCTATCCCTGAACTTGGTAGTGGGAGGATGGCCAACTTATTCAATTTTCCAGGGACTTTCTTAGATTTATCGTTGAAAGTTCCATGTCCCTGGGTCTGCTCTGTCTCAGGCAAACACAGATTGTACATCACCCTCCAAATCAGACTCATGAGTCATTAGCTCTACTTCTCTTTTCACTGCATTTACCCCACAAAGCAGGGAAGGAACAACAAGGACCTCAGAGCTTAAGGAGTGACCCAGACTTCTGAAAGTAAAGAAAGACCCTGGAGATGTCCACTTAGTGGACACTAAGAACTCGGAAGTCTCCAGAATAGGACTGACTGAGAAATAAAGGGGGAAAGTTGACCTGTTTAAAATAGGAAACAGCAGAAGTAAGAATATAAACTGTTAATGCAATTCTGCTCTCTAATCTGAACACTCTTTTTTTCTTTATAATTAACAATAGTTTGCTTCTTATTAAATATAAATTTCTATTATATAACTATTCTAAAAATTACATCTTAATTTCCTTCTTCAAAAGTTTAAGAAATCTATAGTACGACAGGAGAACTCAAGTTTAGGAAGCCCTAATTTAGCCTCCTGAAGATTAGGCTCTCCAGCAAGATACCAGAGTAATACTATCACCACCTTTTATGCCTGGGATGACTCCAGGGATGTCTGAACACACTCAGCATTTTCCTCATAAGGCGTGATTCCTCCTCATCACTTAGGGGTGACCTGCATACCATAGGAATCTTTCCACGAGTTTATTTTCTCGCATAAATGACAATCTTCTGAAGAATATTTTCCTTAAATATTAAGTAAATCTTTCTCAAGAGAATTTTAAGCCCTTTCTCATCAACATGACAATCATGAATAACAACGTACTACAAGCACCAGCGTCTCAGGCTTTTCTCAGTGCTCTGGCATTCATTACCTCATCTCTCCCTCCCCCACTCATTCCTGCCGTCAGCAGTCCTTCCTGAAGTGTTGTCATTGGTTACTGAAGGGCTTCTTTGTTTTGAAAGGAGAATCTTTTTGGATGTGAGTGGCTGAAGAGCACACTTCCATTTGCAGTTTTCTAAACTTCAGATTTAACGTGCAAAGCTTTCCCCATCGTGCCTTTAGAAAACAAATATTTCTTGAACTCTTATTATGTACCAGTCATGATTAAGGGCCAGAAAAGCAGCAGTAGATAATTCATTGAGCCAAGTCAAGAGGGGCAAGCAAATGAATAAATAAATAGGTAAATACATGTAGTAAGAAAGCCATTAAGAAAAATAAAACAGAGGAAGGTATATATGTGTTTCTCATGGGTACATGTGCCTGCATGATGCACATGTGTGTATCGGGAGGAAAGTTTAGATTAGGTGATCAGGAATGGCCTCTGTGATGGTATAATGTGTAAGCAAAAAACTGAATGAAGTCAGGGAGCCAGCTCTGGAAAGAGTGAAAGCAAGAACAAAGACCCAGGTCCTTATATGCCAGTAGTATAAGCTGAGATGACAAGCTAGATCTTAGAGTTGGATTTTATTCTAACAGATATCTGATCTGGCAAGTTACAGCATCCCCCTAATGGTTTAAAACATCACTCTGCTGTTGTATGTAGAGATCTGACTGACATGGGGGCAAGATTAAAGGCAGATAGATGTTTCAGTAGACTATTATCATAATGCAGGTGAGAAATGACAGTATTTCAAATTAGGGTGGTAATAAAAGTAGTAAAAAGCAGTAGATTCAAATATATACATATGTGGTAAAATATACATAACATAAAATTTACTATTTTAATATTTTTAAGTATGCAGTTTACTGTGTGAAATACATTTACCTTGTTGTATAATCATCACCACTCTCTATCCTCAGAACTTTTCGTCATTCCAAACTGAAACTCTATATGCATTTAACACTGGCTCCTCTTTATTCTCTCTCTCCAGTCCCTGCTAAACGTGATTCAACTTTATATCTTTATGAATTTGCCTGTTCTAGACACATCATATATGTAGCATCATACAATATTGGTCCTAAGATATATTTTGAAGGTAGAGCTCAAGAAGAGTTGCTATAAATTGAGTATTCAGGAGAAGGAATAGACACATCAAGGTTACTGCACAGTCATCCTTACAAACACCAGCGTATTCTTAAAGAACAGGGCTAGCGGGAGCCCCTAATGAGTAAGTTTTTACAGAAAGAAAAGGGAGTTGAAAACCAGTCTCAGGGAAGGCGAGACAAAGTTCTTGAGGAGGAGGGAGATGTTGAGATTCAGTCCACAAATGAAGAATGTGGCCCTAGGTAGGTCAGGGGAGTTGCATCCTGGGTGAAGGCAGAGTTTATGGGCACAGATGTGGATGGGATGGAATATTTTCTGCTGGGAAGTTTGGGTAGTTCTCTATAGATGCCTTCTGTATCTAAAGAAAATAATACAGGAGATCATTGGCTAAGAGTGTGAAAGGGGAAAAGGTATAGAAGATTATGGAGAAAAAAAGAGAAAACAATTGTAGAGTCCCAGAGAGTGAGCCAACTAGGGAAATGTAGGGTTGCCCACTTGGTATTTGTGGTCATAGCTTTACAGAGGCATGGATCATCATTGCTGTGAG
Source organism: Cervus elaphus (assembly GCF_910594005.1). Taxonomy (NCBI): domain Eukaryota; kingdom Metazoa; phylum Chordata; class Mammalia; order Artiodactyla; family Cervidae; genus Cervus; species Cervus elaphus. The sequence goes on along the minus strand of NC_057843.1, from coordinate 45,209,442 downwards.
TTTTTTTTTCCAGGCACATTCAGCTTGAGTAGGAAAATAAGCATAGAGTTAGATTGAGAACCTGTTGGGATTTTGCTAAGCAAGTATAAAAGAGGAAAAGAGAATCAAGGGAGTGAAGTTGCATGCACTCTATATACCTATAGCCCAGGAGTATTTTCAGTATCTGAATGAAAGCCATGCTTCCCCACCCATATCTGTGCCCATTTATGACAGCATAAAATCATTCATCTAAAAGATCAGAATACGGTGCAGAGAAGTGATTAAGAGAATTCTCAAAGATGACCCACATCCTTAGTTAGTATTCCCAAGCATTATATTATTTTCAGACTTTTAAATAAAAAGCATTCATCATAAACAATCCCTCGTACTTATTTTATTGTTGTTCACATATTCATTTAAGTTGAATCAAGTTAGCACAATGCTGGGAATATAGTAGCTATTCAATAAACACGTGTTAACTGAAAGACTGAATACCAAGGGACCACTCCAGAAAGTAGCATATAAGTAACCTGATGAGCCTTTAAAATCCCAAGCATATTTTCTACATACATTTTTACTGTCAAAAATTTCCAAATAAAAAGAGAGAATATTATAATAACCCCTCATAACTATCATCCACATTCCACGTTTATCAGCCCATAGCCTATCTTGTTTTCTCTATGTATATAACCACCTACCTCTCTCTCTGGACAAGTTTGAAAGAAATCCAAACAGTATATCATTTCATCCATAAATATTTCAGTACCAAAGCATTTCTTTAACTTGTGTTCGCCACATATAAGGTAGATTTTTTTTAAAGTATTTCCTTAACTCAGTAGCAATATAATGGAAAATATTGATCCAAGAATCCTGTAACAGATCTTTCAAAAAATAAAAATTAAGAACTATCAATATATTATCACATGCTAAAATTTTGATAATCATTTTTTAGTCCCAAATTCTACACTTAGCTCACCAAAAAAAAAAAAAGAATTTAAACAAGTATTACCTTGCAATTCTTAAAAAGAAAGATTAGAAAAATCCCCAACCGCTGTGGTTTTCTTTGAAGTGTTTGAAGGGAAGAATATAACTTTTGGAAATAAAGGAAGTCTTTATATTGCTAGTAGTATAAGCTGAGAGTAGCGGGGAGACAGGGGGTTCAGATCTTCATGGCTCTGTGACCTTAGGCAAATTACTGTATTTCTCTCAGACTTTGTTTCTGTGTCTGTGAATCAGGGATAATAATTTTCCGCAGTGTGGTGATTAAATGAGTCAACACAGGAAAGGAGTCTGGCATGTGGCAATTCAGAAACATTGACTACCTTCCTGCTGCATTGGTGACACACACAGCAATTCCCTGTGGGAGACCATGTTCTGTGTTGGTATATCCCGATGGGCTGCCATAGGGTCCAACCTGAGACCCAGACCTTCATTTAAAGCCCAGCAGAGTCTAGAGTGTCTGTCAGAACATCTTTACCACAAATCAAACCTGGCTATGCTCATTAGGGAGAAGCCATGTATCCCTGGAATTACAGAAAGGGCCCAAAGGAAAAAATGAGGCTCAAAATTATATTCTGAAATGGATTAGCAAGACTCTAATAACTTCTTAAAGAATACATTTTAAGTCTTGATTGTTGCAGCAATAAATAGAAAACTTCTTTTTTCAATATTGTTGAAAATATATTCTAAACTGTAGTTGTTTCCTCTTTCCTGAATAAAGAATATAATGGAGAAAATTTAATATTTCTTTAGAGAGTAAAGCTATTCTAGTGTCCTGGAGCAATCATTATGAATGACAGGTTTGCTGAGAACTCTTATTTGGTGGAGGTGTTAGAATTTGGGCTAAATGTGAATTGATTCAGAATGTATAAGATTGGATTTGTATATAAAGTTTAGATTTGGGCCAATATCAGATTTCCTGCTTATAATTTACCATTTGATTTTAAAAGATTGGAGGAAGAGGCCAGAAATCCACTTCTCTTTGTTCTCTGATTGATTAAAGTGCTACTACTTTGTGTTTGAATTTTATTTTAGGTTTGGCTGAATGCAAAGTTTTATTCAGATTACATATCTAATTACACTGTGAACAATAAATTCGTAGGAAATTTCATTATGAGGCTAGAATTTTCCAACTTTGTCCTCTTCATATTATAAAGTGAAATCTACATCAGACTAAATCCAGTCTAAGGGGACGCTGTTCCACGGCAGTTGTTGTAGATATACCTACTCTGCACTACTAATGATAGGGGCTGTCTGGGTAGGTTCAGATTTTTGTAACTGGCGCTTTTGCTACCGTCAGGGTTTTCTTGAAAGAGAATTTGATGCTCTGCATTTTCTTTGCCCCAGAGTAACAACTGACATTTGAGCATAGCCTCATCTAATGAAGCCACCAAGAATACTTTTGTCTAAAGCAGCAGATTAAAATTGGCTTGGCAGTTCTAAGTAAACAAGTAGCAGAAATGATCACAGAATTCATAAAGCACAATCAAATTTGGTATTTGAGGATTTTACTATTTAGAATTCTCCGGGAAAAAAAAAAACAGATGTTTTATTATGCAGTCCTTAGGCCAATATACCTATTTATGTGTGATTCTGTGCTTACACAAACTAACAAAAATAATGACAATAATAATGTCACCCAGTAGCACAGAATGTCATAGTTCTTGCTTTATAATGGGAACAGATGTCTCGCTTTCCACTGAGTTGTTTGGTACAGGAGAACCATGAACAGGCTAATCCACAGAGTGATTCAGCCACACTGGTAAAGTCCTACAGGTTCCAGGAGATTTTATTTTAAAAAGGTCACCTCCATGATGTGACACTTATCAATTTAAAGCATTTTGTTTCTGTGAAATTTCCATAATCAGAAGAAGTACTCATAACTATATTCTTGTTCCTTTACCATCATTTCATGGTGATAATTCTTAAACATGGTCATAGTAGTTTCCAACTAAGGTGACACTGCCTCCCAGAGGAGGTATTTTAAAATATCAGAGGGATGTGGTTGACAATTTCTGGCACTCCCAAAAGACACAAGGGAGGAGGCATAAATGTTAATATTTTCATACAGGACAATTTCACATGAAGAATTACCTGGACCAAATGCCAATCACATCTCTTAGAAAATACTACTCTGATTATATTTCCTTGAGTTTCTTTTTCTTTTTCCAAATCTTTCTAGTAACCAGCACCTAATTCAGCAGGGTCACACACATCCAAAATACTCTGTCCTATTCTAAAGACATGTAGAAGCAGCAGCAATAGGGAGCCAGTGGTGAGATTTAAAATATTTAACACTCTGTGAAGACTTTAGTATTCTCTATCCACAGCAGAGGCTGGATGTCAGCCCTGGCCTGTCCTTCAGGTCCTAACATCCCTTGCTGTTGGGAAGTTCTCGCTTTTATCCAACTTCATTTGCTCTGAATCTGTTCTCTTCTGGATGAAAACCAAAGTCATCATCTGTGTTAGAGCTCTCAGTGTATTTGAAAACTGTAGATGGACTAGAGTTGACCTCTTTGCCATAATGGCTCTAAGGAAGCTGTTTTTCATTTGCACAGACATACCAACCTGCCTAACAGCAGAACTGACTCACAGAGTAAATCAGAATTTCCACCACTGCTTTGTATGTTTCAGGCTCAGTGACTCCAGAAATGTGCTCAATGCTAGGGGCTGTCCTGTCAGAGTCCTTGGTGTTCAGAGACATCCTAGAGTCCACAGTTACTGGCTGACTTCGGGATAAAGACAGAGGCCCAGAAATGTGGTTGCGTTACCTGCAGGCCCTTGAAGAGCCTACTCACTAGAATTCATTGCCAAGGGAATATTTTGATGCACCAAGGTTCTAAGAGAATAAAGATTTTAAAATTGAATACAAAGAGACCTCTAAATTTAATCTATAAATTACTGGGAATTATTTTGGAAATAAGGGAGCAGAGCAGTAATATAAACCCTGAGTGAATGAAGAAAATCATGACATAAAATGCTATAAAGTAGTGCTTTTTATGTCTCTGATTTCCCTGGACTATACTTATAAGTCATTAAGTCATTTCTGACTCTTTGGGACCCCATGAATTGCAACACACCAGGCTTCCCTGTCCTTCACTATCTCCCTGAGTTTGCTCAAACTCATGTCCTTTGAGTCAATGATGCCATCCAACCATCTTATCCTCTGTCACCCCCTTCTCTTCTTGCCCTCAATATTTCCCAGCATCAGGGTCTTTTCCAATGAGTTGGCTCTAGATCTCTTACATGTATTAGTATTTTCATCTTGTTAAATTATGAAGACTACTTACCCTGGAAATTTGACATAGATCATCTAAAGAACATTATTGACATCCTTACTATTTGCCAACCTCTCTGACACCAGAACTGGCATAATATTATGCACAGTAAGTGCTCAGTAAAGAGTTGTTGATTTGGCATTAAATACATTTAAGTGATTTTGACTCATTCATATTTTATAAGAAATGTGCAAACTTACAGTTTCCAAAAAAATTCCAGAAATATTTTAGCAAAAGCAACATTATTGAAATAAGCAGATAGTTTCCTGGGTGGCTATTTTAAAAGATTTTAGTCATTTATATATAAATAAATAATTTATATCATAAATACTACATATATTATTTACTCTTATTATGACTGTTAAGTAAGTCTCATTGTATTGATGCAAAACACAAAAGATTAGGCCTAATTATCAACAATAACAGAGACGGAGGCAGAAGGCAAAGGTGTGAATTACATCAGAGTTTCCTTGGAAGATTTTCCATTTTGTAGTAAGTTGGACAGAAAAATAGTAAGAAGTTGGAGTTAGCATGGAACCATCATGTCCCTCACCCATGACTGACACTGCAAACCTAGCAAGACATTTTTCCCACTGAGCCTTGATACAGCTAGGGCCATTTTACATTCATGAAGACACAGGTTCCCTGCTGTAACAATGACTCAAAACAGTGGATACCTCAATAAGACAGAAGTTTGTTTCTTATACATGTGTTATTCTGAAGGTGAGTCCAGACCTGATGTAGTACCCTTACAGTGTTGAGGACTCAGATATCTTCTCTTTTTTTCTTTTGCTCTGTACATCCCTATTTTCATGGTCTGTGGGCACACACTATCACATCTACATTCATAACCCTTCCCCTTAAAGGCACAATGAGGAGGTCATATACAGGACTTTGGCTTACATTCTATGTTCACACCTGGCAAAAAGTGAATTCAAAACTGTAGTCTTTATCCTAGGCAAACAGCTAAAATTCTATCACTATGAAAGGAAGAGAATAGATAGCAGAGTACAGTCAGTAGTTTTTGCCACACCTTTCCGGTATAGCATTTCATACGGTTATTAAGAATTGACTGGAGTTGGCACATGAGGTGAAGCTTACCTGCCATTCATAAGTAAGATATACCTATATGTTTCAGGGTGTTCATTGAGGAGCTTGGTCTATAAATAACATCTGTATCATATGCTTCATCCTGTGTCCTTTCACTCTTCACCTGTGTGTTTCTTAGTGATATATAGTTGAAAAGTCTTGCACTGGCTCTGGAGATTGTAATTTCCCCTTGAAATTGGATTGAGATATGCCATCTAAAATTATAAAGATTATTTTAGACTATAGTGATTTAATTAACTTTTTGGGTTAATCCAAACAGATCCTCTTAGCCTCAAACTGATTTCATAGGCTGTGCTGTTATAATTTATATACACTCCATAACAGATCTGTAGCCACATATATTTTGCACATCATTTCTAACCTTTAAATGCCTAAATATTAAAAATAAATAGAACAGATTCTGTTCTATGTTTCTATGATGTTGTGTTTAATATCTCAAAGATAAAGCCTGGGAAATAATTTTCATGTGACCTACACAGGATTATACTCTTGGTAACAGGCAGTAGAATGGAGATTGGTCACCGCTCCGATCATTCCTGAGGCAGAAAGGTTGTAACTGAGTCTTGGCCTAGTTGGGGAAAAAAGGATGAAAAATCCTTCTTAGGGAATAAGAGCAACTTATCTTCTGACTCTGTTGAGGAAATGTTTGAGAAGACCTGAAAAGAAGATGCATTTGTGTGGGATTTAAAGCCTTCTTGTTCCAGTTATCCAATTTGACATTCCTACATTTTATAAGCCCTAAGTGATAACTAGCAGTTTGGCAAAATATAACTGAAAGGCTCTCGAAACCTTCTGAATGCCTGAAAATATATAATTAAGAGTATTTGCTGACCCTAACAGTTATAAAAAATGAATTAGTAGAACTTTGCTTAACAAATGGTAAATGGTCACCTTGTTCTAGAAACTGAAAAACATGTGTCATTACTGATCCAACCCTAGTTAGCTTTCCTTTTGATTTTAAGTTTGTATTCAGTAAAACTAAAAAGGTAGAGCTGAAGATAGCTGTGGTTTCTTTTCTATCTTGTTAAGTAAATAAACCTAGGAGGATCTATTGCCATACACATTTAATAAAACCGTAGGCCAGCACTTTGAAAATAGACCTTACCTTTCCTCTGTAGATACTCTTTGTATTGAACGGTTTCTTGGCCTGTTTTTGTGCTTTGCCTAGTATCCTTTTCCCTCATCTGTTTCTAATACCAAATTCAGAGCTATTGTGAGTTTTTCATTCAGACAGACTGTTTCTGTAGAAAATAGATTCAATGTTTAGAAACTCCATTAGAAATTCGTATATTGTTGTTCAGTTGCTCAGTCATGTCCAGCTCTTTGCAATCCCATGGACTGCAACACACCAGGCTTACTTATCCTTCACCGTTTCCTGGAGCTTGCTCAAACTCATGTCCATTGAGTTAGTGATGCCATCCAAACCATCTCATCCTCTGTCATCCTCTTCTCCTCCTGCCCTCAATCTTTCCCAGCATCAGGGTCTTTTCCAATGAGTCAGTTCTTCGCATCAGGTGGCCAAAGTATTGGAGTTTCAGCTTCAGTGTCAGTCCTTCCAATGAATATTCAGGACTGATTTCCTTTAGGATGGACTGATTTGATCTCCTTGCAGTCCAATGGACTCTCAAGAGTCTTCTCCAACACCACAGTTCAAAAGCATCAATTCTTTGGCATTCAGCCTTCTTTATGATCCAACTCTCACATTCATACACAACTACTGGAAAAACCATAGCTTTGACTATACAGACCTTTGTTGGCAAAGTAATGTCTCTGCTTTTTAATACACTGTCTAGGTTTGTCATAGCTTTTTTCCAAAGGAGCAAGCGTCTTTTAATTTCATGGCTGCAGTCACCATCTGCAGTAATTCTGGAGCCCAAGAAAATAAAGTTGTATGTTTCCATTGTTTCCCCATCTGTTTGCCATGAAGCGATCAGACAGGATGCCATGATCTTCGTTTTTTGATTGTTGAGTTTTAAACCAGGTTTTTCACTCTCCTCTTTCACCTTTATCAAGAAAATAGTATAAATAAATTCAAAAAACAAATGGAAAAACAAAGAAAATATTTGCATCCATGACAAAGAACTCATTTACATAATAAGCAAAGGGCATCTACAAATCCAAAAGGAAAATCCTGTAAGAAAGTGGGCAAAGTATATTAACAGGATAATTGGGGGGTGCGGGAGGGTGGAGTGCTCAACTTCACTCAAAATTAAAGAAATGAAAGCCTAGCCAAGAATGAAATGCTTTTTAACCTATCAGTATGGACAAAAACCAAAGTTAGAATTATCTAGTGTCCATAAGTGTGTATGGAAATCTGTATGGGAGGGTGTGCAAATATGGGCAACCTTATTTGGAAGATAATTTGGCTATCCTGTTAAATTTTAATGTACATATGCTTTTTTACTTCTAGGAATTTATTTTATGTGTATTTATTGCCATATTGTTTACAGTAATAAAAATGGAAATAATTCAAAGATTCACCAATAAAGGACCAGTTAAATTCAATACACACCACTAATCTTGCTGGGAAAATCCCATGGACAGAGCCCATGGAGTTGCAAAGAGTTGGACACAACTGAGTTGAGTGACTGAGCACACATGCAAATTACATGTCGATGTACAGTGAAATGCTTTGAAGTTGTTATGAGTAATGTAATAGTTGTGTTTGGGCTCATATGGAAATATATCCAATGGTAGTTTTTTATGTTCTTTTTCTTAAGTGAAAACCTACTGAACAACAGTATAACTGTGTGTTTATGACCACATTTATGTTTTCTTAATTATATATAACAGGTTTGAAGCTTATATTTGAGAGTAGCTGAAATCAGAACCAAAATTATCTTCCCTGTTTAGATTTGGTAAATGACAAAATGGCCTAAATTTTTTCCCAGTTCTTAGCCATAACCAGAGATATCCTAGTGTGATGGGGCTACTGAAAATACCCTACTTTTATATCTCTACTGTGAGCACAATTCTGTAGAGCTAAATTTTTCACTTTCCTTTTACTAGGCTCTTGGGCGCCCTATAGTCCAGCTCCTCTCTTCCTGGCCTACTCCCAATGATGGAGCAGGCTCACACACAGCTCAGTCAAAAGCCATTTCACTCTGAATATTGTCTGTAATGCTCACACCGGAAAAAAAGTCTCCCACTATATTCCTGACTCCACTATACCCTTAAGATGTTTTGTATGGAGACAAAATACATGTCAAAAGTTCTTCAGCTTTTTAAAATGTGGCAAGAAGGAGAACTCAAAAAATCTGTCACCTAAAAACCACTACAATATTGTAAAGTAATTAGCCTCCAACTAATAAAAATAAATGAAAAAAAGTGAAAAAAAAAGTATCTCAATATTGCAAAAATAAATAAATAGTGATCACTCTCTGTTAATTTCCCCTTGATAGTTCTTCTGTTACTCTACCAGTATTTACTTGTGTATCTTTAATGTACAATGCACTATAGAGGCAGCTAGATAAATAACACATAACTGTGCACTTGAAGAACTTAGAGTTTTGCAATTAAGTTAACAAGAACTAGCTATCAAGAGCTATTCTAAAAATTTTACGAGAAATAACTGATTTAATCCTTACAACAACCCTATGAAATAAGTACTATTATCATTCCCATTGGCCAAAAGAAAAGCTGAGGCCAAGAGAGGACAAGTAATAGCCCCCAAAGTCGGACTGTTAGTAAGTGGCAAATCCAAGAAGTCTGCCTGCATCCGCGCCTCAACTGTTGTACTCTATGTCTTCTCAGTATGAAAGGGCTGCATTGAACAGCAGCAAGTGTTAAATGCCCTTGAATGGTATGAAGTACAACAGGAATTCAGACCAAAAGCTTTTCTGGATAGAATGTTTATGGAGGGGGAGTGGTCAAGGAAGATTTTGATAGATGAAATCGGGGTAACAGATTGCAAGCACCATGCAGGTGAAAGCTTTCAATATTTAGAAAGGTAGTGCATAGCATTATTTTCTACTTACATTATTTTACTTTCATTAAGTTGTTTTTCCTATCTTCACAAGCAAAATTTCAGCTGTAAATATAAGGTCTATATGTGAATTAGGCTTAGTTTGTTTTTTAGGAAACACGATCATCAAACTCATAAGGATAAGATATGGATGTTTCATTGTTTCCCTTTTATTGAAGCTTCTTAATAGAATGTTATCAAGATAGAATATCATATAATATGATAAACAGGATGTATTATGTATGCATAGAATAGATGGGGCAGAAGCAGAGTTATTCATATATTCATATTCTATATTTCATAGCTGTAAATTATCATAGATATTATATATACATATATATTTCATTTAGTTCACTGGCTTCATTTCCCAGATAGGAAGGCCCACTTGGAAAAGGTCAATCATGTGTCCTACCTAAATTCATACAGTGATTAACTGGCACAACTTTTACCTGAACTCAGGACTCCAGACTTCAAATCTGCTACTCTTTGCTCAGCATTGTTACCCCCTTAGTTTGGGAGATATTTCTCTTTTTCTTTTTAACAAAGCACCAGGAGACTTCAAATAAGAAAAGGTTCTCCAGCCACCAGAGGAAGGAATAAAAGCAGGGCACGTGGGATATCAACCTTATTTGATGCAAAATCCTTAGCCCTTTATTCTCCCATTTTTCCCCTTGAGACCATTTTCTCCACTGCATCCTGAAGGGTAAACAAGGAAGTATCAAGAGAATTGGAATCAGAGTCAACTGACAGCAGATGTTCAGACGTTTCCATTTTTAGCCACGCAACAAATCTGGTTGATCTGCACTAAAATGTCATTTAACTTTTGTTCATTAGGGCTTGGTAACTGTAGAGGGAAAAAAAGAAAGAAACTAAAAATACCAATGTGCTGTTCAGTCTGCAGGAAGATGCAGCTAAGCCAATTTTGTGCTGGATTCCTTAAACAAGTGCTTTTGTGTTAAATTTCCAGGAGGATTTGTGTCATCAGCTCTTTGAGGTTTCGCTCATAATATTTAGCAAGTGGTCTAATTGTTGCAGACAGTGAGTAGTAGAGCGGCCTTGGGAGGTATGTGCTCCCAAGCTGAATTTCTGTTCTCAGGAATGTGCTAATTAGTAAATTTAGGGGTTCAATTCCTGGGTTTGGAAGTTCCTCTGGAGAAGGAAGTGGCAACCCACTCCAGTATTCTTGCCTGGAGAATCCCATGGACAGAGGAGCCTGGCAGACTACAGTTCGTGTCATCATGAGTCAGACACGACTTAGCGCTGTCTTTGGAAAACATACATTAGTTACTCTTAGTTTATTATTTTGCAACCCACTGAGAATCCAGAACAGCCAACCCTTATATTTTGTGCTTCAAGGAATATTGCTATGAAAAGGCTGCTCTGGCAAGTTACAGGCACTGAGGAATTACCAAGTCATGTTCTCTGAAAAGTGGGGTGGGATCCACCTAAGCCTCTCACCAACCAGTTACTCCCTGCCCAACCAATAACAACTGGATCTAGAAACCTAACTTGATCCAAGGAAACTAAGTCTGGAAGATCTCACTTGAGGATCTGGGCCCCTCTGTAAATGCTGTTTTAGGGAAGGAGCAAAAGGGGGCAGAGGCAGATTCTTCTGAGACCTGGATTTGAAATGAGATCCTGCCTGAGGCCATCTAGCCTTTAACTAGCTTGTTAATAAGTTACCATTCCAGAGACATGACTCACCACTAAATTTATCTAGAATAGGTAGAATAGCCAAATTGGTAGAAAACCTATTATAATGAAATTTCTTCAACTTCTTTTGAAGATAGATGATGGAGATATATAATCTATATGACAGATAGACATAGAGATAGATGACTCTATCTAATTGATCATTTTCTTGGCTGACAAAAAAAGAAGAGAGGGAAATGTGGGAATCTCTTCAGTAAATAACATTAGGTGTGTTGAGTGACACATTGGCATTGGTTTCAGTTCCCCTTTAAGAGAAAATAAGTACATTAGCCTCTAAAAAAAGTACTTCTGTTAGGTCAAAAGTAGCTAATTTTGTGAGAATAAGACACATATTTCTAGAAATTAATAAAAAAACTTTTTAAAGGACAGTGAGAGGAATCCATTTCTTGTTTGGTCTCAGAAGACATATTATTAGTATAATTAGTATAACAACAACAAACATTTCTTGAGGATTTACTGAGTGCTAAGTATTGTTACAGACACTTAACATGGATTGACTCATTTAACCCTTTAACTCCTATAGCAGTTATCTAGGCTGAAACAGAGTGATGAAGGATACATCCAGCAAAGGGGAGGTTTATTTTAAGGACCTGTTCAACTGAAGCAGCAATGAGGCATGCTATAGCTGGTGCAGAGTGCTGTCTGATGCTCTGCATAAATCTGAATATGCAACCTGAGTTGCCATCACATGTGTAAATTTACAAATTGGGCGATCAGTCTGCTTTAATAAAATGTGTATGCGACGGTTGGGTTGTAGAAATTTCAAAGATTTTATTTTTTGACAGGATGCCTGCCGTTTTTCTCTCTTGACTCCCGCTTGTTTTATTCATTTTGGGGTAGTTGCCAATTAGACCCAATTGGTAAGTATACTTAATGGACAACACAAATCTCCTCTTAAACCCCAACCAAGAAAATTAACCATAGAAATAATACTTTCCTTTACAAATTCCTAACACTATCCCTCCCTTTGACTGCTGTTTATCTCTATCTCTTCTAAAACATCCAACCATATCAGAGATTAATTACTCTCTATTATTTATCATCCTAATAATACCATATAAGATGGAGAAGAGAGAAGTGAGCATTTATTGAGGTCCTAGTATGTTCCAGGCACTGTGCTAGCATTTTCATGTATACTATCTCTTTTAATAGTCACAAAAACCCTTCAAAGTAGGAATTATTATCTACCTTCTTAGTTGATGAAATGGCATCTCAGGGTAGTTAAGCCCTTGTTTTATTATCCACTTAGTGGCACAGCCAGGTACAAACCTAGGCTGATGGGATTCCAAAAGTGTTGCTCTTTTTGTCCCATATAAGGAAACATTATTTCATTAAAAAGGACACTTCTCTAAAATGTTGTTACCTTGGAGGGTTTAGGGGTCATTATTTCACTCAACAACTGTTTGAACATGAAATCTCTGTCAGGCGTAGGTTGAGCATTGATTCAGTTGGGGTTAAACATTGGCAGAACTTTGGGGTGGAGGGATTGTAGTTAGTGGCAAGATGGTAGGGGAATTCCCAGGAACAGGATCAGGAAGAAGTAGGATGGGGTGGTGGCATGGGCGGCAGGGGTGAAGACAAATTGAGGAGCTCCTGGTCGTGTGCCCATGGCTACAGTCTTTCTTCATGTGACTCGTGGACTTCCCTTTGTCATCCTATGCCTGAGAATATATGAAGGAGGCTGGGAAGGCAAAGGGACGTTCAATTGTCATCACCGGCATCTTTTTTGATCATTGCACCATCATCCAATGCATTGGGGATAACCATGACATGAATTTTCCATCACTGAGCTCATAACTATTCCATGAGATAAATAACAAGTAAAAGGGTATAGCAGAACTTCATCCAGGGAGTCCTGAAAGTAGGAAGCAGTGAATTTAGGTTCTCATAGAATGATAGCCCTGGATTCAAATCAAGTGACCTGAAAAGGATGTTAAACTTCCTCTGAGCAGCTTACATATACATCAGGAACATCTCATTGTCTTCCTTGGATGCTCTAAAATGTTCAGCCTCATCATTGAAAATTGTTACCACTGGTAGACTCAACCATTCAAGTAGAAGACCATCCAAAATACATGATCAGTTAACTGTGGACTGTAATAACTTGCCATTTTCTAGATGCTGTCAACTGAATGTTGTTTGAAGTTTTCTTTGCCTTCTAAAGAATTTTCGCTCCAAAGAATAGGTTGTGTGAAGAAGACAGTTACACTTTAGACATCTGCCCTCTCTTCATCTTATAAAATGACTTGACAGAAGTTGGCTGTGATACTGAACTGTTTGCCATGCTTCTTAATGAGAAGTCATTTTGTCAATCAAGATAATCATGGAGTTAAAAGAATAATATTGAGGGAATAGAACAAATTTTAGTGAAACCCATTCCTTGGTATTTGCCTGTCTTATTTATCTGACTTATTTTCCAGTTTGAGCTAGGAGCACGGTCTTTTTTAGGAAAGAACCCCATTCCACATTGGAACTCTCTTTTCTGGGACTGGGGCAGTTCTGTCAACAAATGAGTCTGAACTGGGGAACTGACCACCATTCTAATAAGATCTACTAGTTCTTTTACATGTAGGAAAGGATGCTGAGATCACCTTTCAGATTAGAAAGATTTGGATTGCAAATATTTGACTGACATTTTGGTCTCAGAGTCAGCAACATTTTCTTTTACTGGCAAAACTAACAGCTTCCTCTGATGAAAACATAAACCTCCCTGATGGAACTCAGTCTTTTCCTCCTTTCACTGCTAATTGAAAGACCTTCCATATCTTTTCATCTGTTTTTCTAGCTTTCTTCTCCTTCCTAATGCCTGTGGACCTGTCCCACCCATTCCAAGCTACTTGCAGTTTCTCTTAAATGACATACCCTGTTGGATGTGTTTTTGTCCCATTTTGACATTTGTGGAAATTCCAGCCTTTCCCAACTCTACTTACTGGCAAAATTCTACACTCTTAAATCTCAGCTTGAAAATCTTCTTTTCTCTGAAATCCTATCAGAAACCCCCCCAACCCAACACACACACACACACACACACACACACACACACACACGTGATTGTCTTAGACTCAGTTGTTTACCACATAACCCACGTTCCCACAGCACTCCATAAACCTGTGTTGTAGCACAGCCTCCTTGGTAGAGCGGTTGTCTGTCTGTGTGTACCACTTCCCCATCACCTGCAGATTGTGAGCTCCCTGTGAGCAGAGCCTGAGTCAGCCTCACCTTTGTCATCATGCAAAGCTAGCACAGTGCCTGGCACATGTAGGTGGGTAGGTGATCAATAAATTATTATAAACGTCAATATTTGATTTTCTGGCCTTATTTTTAACTCTCATTTCCAGCCTGTTGTAAAAATGTAATAGACATGCTTAGAAACTACAAGCTATATAGAAAGGACACATAATAAAACAATAATACCTAAACTCAGGGAGGGTAAATAAATAGAAATGTGTACAGGCAGAGACCATCATGCGTACTTCCAATTATCATGGGCATAAAGCATTCATCCTGGAAATCTGACTGTGTTTCTGTTGACTCATGCATGTGGTTAAATCATTCCTATCTTGTGGATTTAGACAGTCTAAGGATATACATATTTGTGGCAACCAATGCCAACATGGCTTCATTATTTCAACTTACATAGAAACAGAAATAAGTATTGAGTTTTCCCCACTTATCTAAAATGATAATTGCCCATGGCTGCTTTTCAGTCTAGATTAGGATCAACCATTCAGTAGAAATGTGTAATTAACTTTAGAAAGTTAGACAAACATAAAATAGATAGGAAAACTTGTGCTGAGTACTTTTCTGCCATAATCAACAATTTTACAGTGGGATATAATTGGAGAAAATAAGATATCTCACCTGGGGGTCTTTTAAAAAGGCAGGCTGAGATTTTAATTCACTGGTAATGGATCAGGCTAGAGAACTTGTCATAGGACCTTTCAAAGCCCGTTCCCAGGATTTAAAATAATTTACCCACCCTTTTGAAATAGTGTTTGGATCATTTCAAGCCATTTAAACTAGTAAATATAAGTCTATATTTCATATAGACTTGGAAAATGACTAGAAATAGTACTCCCAAGATGTCAGAAATAAAACTGTTGTAAGTTTTAACAGAATAAAATGAATGTTTTAACTTACACTCTTAGCTGAAGATCATTAACCCCTGAAAAATATGAGGAAAATAGAGCTGTTATGCCCTCATTTTGGCCAAATAAGCGAGCAGCTTTTTTCGTTTTTTTGGCATCTGTCACTGAGGCAAACAAGCGCTCTTCCCCTCACTGAACAGGCTGTCCCTGTTCTGCAAGGAGGCCAGATTTCACAAGCCGTGCAGTCCCACATGCCACAACCCTGCAGGCAAACACTCAAGTCCTAAATCCCAGGCAGAGGAATCAACAGTTCTTGTTGGCTAATGAGCCTTGGCATCTCTGGGTTCACATGGGGTTCTCTGGCCAATTCCTGGTGGAATGAGGCAGGTGCACCTTTGCTAAAGCAGTAGATTGAAAGTCAGCTTTCAAGATTGAAGATTGAAAAGTCAGCTTTTCCGGCCATCAGACCAATCTGAGCTGAGCCCTTCCTCATTAGCAGCATTTCTTTCACCCAAAAGGAGAACACAGGAAGTGAATATTGACTCTGGTGCACATCAGAATGTAATACGAAATCATGGGGGAGTTTGTGGAGAAGTGGAAAGTTCACTTCACTCTGTACGTCCTTCTATCCTGTTTTCTTGGTGTGCGTGGAACAGGGTTTGTTTAGTTATGTTGATTTATTTATTTCCATTTTCGAGTAATGAGAACTGTTGTTGGGTATGTGATTATTGTTCATAAAGTTGGGTATGTAGGGAATGTCACATAATAGTTTTCCTTAATTCAAATAAATCCAAGTCCCCTTTCCATCTAGTTTTGGTAAATTTAATCTTCATCTATTACGTCTCCTACACTCTCTCTCTTTCCTTTCCCTCCACCTCCCTCCTTGCCTCCCCTTCCCTCTCCCTCTCCTCTCTCTCCCCTCTCTCCTCTTACCTCTTGCCTTTACCCGTCTCTTCTCCTGCTTCCTGCTTCCTCTCTCTCTCTCCCTCCCCCATCTTCCTCTCTCTCCCCCTCCATCTCTCCCTCTTTCTTCTCGTCTCTCCCCTCCCCACCCCACTCTCCTCTCTCTCTCTTCCGCTTCCCCTCCTCTCTCATGCTTATGGTGTACCAGGAGAGTTGAATAAGAGCCTCTTAACCTCCCTCAGCCAAGATGACCAGTGAGAACAGCGACTGTCCAAACCTGCTTGGTCCCAGGTGGAAGGCTCTGGTGCTCCCTGGCTGAGGAAAGCCAGCAGCATCTTTGCTGAAGCTGGCATCCCCACGCCCAGGGCTCTGCCGACCCAGACTCAGCTCCCCAAGGCACACTTCACAGCAGCCTTGTCAGACCAGAGGTCTCTGCCAATCCTGCCCTTATGGAGCTTACATTTGGGTGGAAGGTGACAGAAAACAAATAAAGTACATAGTGTATTTCATAGTGAAATGTATTGGGCAGAGAGAGAGAGAGAAAGCAGAAAAAGCAGAAAGGGGAGTGCAGGGAAGGGGCTGCAATTGTCAGCAGAATGAGAGGAAGACTCCCTGAAAAGGAGACATCTGAGTAAAGACTTGGAGGAAGTGCGGGAGAAAGCCATGTGATGTCTTAGGGGAAACCATTTCCAGTTGGGGAATTGGCAATAAAAAGGCATGGAGGTGGGGATGTGAGCAGCACATTTGAGGAGCATCAGGAAGCCTGTGTGGTCACATGGATGAAAGAGGAGGAAAGGAGTTGGAGAGGAGACCAGAGAGGGAACAAGGGCCAGAGAGGACAGAAAGACCTATGACTTTCACATTCATTCTGTGGCAAATGGAACTTGTAGAGTTTTGAGCAAAGGAATGAATTGTCTTGTATGTTTCAACAGAATTGCTGTACCTGCTGAGTTGAGAGTCATTCAAATCGGCAGCAGGAATGACAGCAGAAAAGTCAGCCAAAATGACAGTAATCCAGGCAAAAGCTAGGGGTGGCTTAGACTAGGGGTGGTGGCAGTTGAGGAGGTGAGAAGTAGTCAAATTTGATCTGTAATTTGAAAGTAGAGCAGGCAAGATTTACCATAAGATTGGATATGGGGTATGGCTCCAGGTTTAGGGGGTTGATCAGCTAGAAGAATAGAGTTCCCATTTCCCAGGTAGAAAAGACTGTGAGGATGGGACTGGTGGGTATGAGACAGTATCAGGAGCTTAACTTGGACATATCATATCTGAGATGCTTCATAGCATGTGTGGAGACTGCAAGAGAAGCACGGTTATGTGAAACTCAAGTTCAGTGGAGATATTTGGCCTGTATTCATAAAGATGGAAGTTGTCCATGTGTTGATGGTATGGGAAACCATGTAAGTGGATGAGATCACCAAGACAGTGTGTGAGGAGAGGACAAGACAGAGAGAACCAAGAACTGGGGTTTGAGACAGTCCTTCTATAAGCAAAGGAGATGAAGGAACTGCTTATTAAGTGAAAGGGAAACCAGAGGCGAATGCTATTTGGAAACCAAGCAAAGAACATATTTCTAAGAGGAAGGAATGACCAACCATGTCAAGTGACAGGACAAGTAAGACCTGGGAACTGATCATCAGGAATGTTGCCAGTCATTCCTGGCAACAAAATATGAATTAACTAATAACTCAATTATTATTGACTTTTCAGCAAAGTACCAAGTAGAGAATATATTAAGTATAGATGGATAATTTCCAGCAGTTCAGTGAAACCCCTGTTGAATTAGAGTGAAGTGGTAAGCCGTTGGATTTTAAATAGTTGGTTGTAGGAGCTGAATTGCAAGAAGAGTACCTACTTTCCAGTGTGGGCAGTAGTCTACCAATCATGTGCAGCTGATACAGGTGTCAGTGCTTGGCTGACACAGGTTTCCAGCTTGGTTGGTTTCTCATTGATCATAGGCATACTTGGCCTTGGCAAACTAACAGGTATTGCCTGATATAAATCATTTTTAACATTAGTTACTCAAAGGTTGGCAAGCGATGGCCTGTAGGCCAAAACCAGCACGTTACTCAGTCTTGTAAATAAAGCTTTATTGGAACATAGCTGTGTCAGTGCTCCTTTCCTGTACCATCTCAGGCTGCTTGCATGCTGTAGTGGCAGAGTTGATCACTTGCAACAGAAACGATCTGGCCTGCAAGGCTGAAAACATTTGCTGTCTGGCCTGTTACAGGAAGAGTTTGCAGACTCCTGTTTAGACTTTAATAGACTATTGGAAATATAACAAGGACATTTCAGTACTGCTTCAGGGGCTTTCATGTTCATTTACTCCAAGGGGCACATCTTAGATTTCACTTCTTTTCAAAGGCCAAAGTCTCCACTCCCTGCACTGTGAAGGCAGTAGTTCTCAAAGTGTGGTCCCTGGACCAGCAACAACAGCATCACCCAGGAACTTGTTAGAAATGTACATCCTCAGGCTTCCCTTGTGGATCCGCTGGTAAAGAAATGCACATCCTCAAATCCCATTCTAGACCCACTGATCAGCTCTGTGTATTTCAGCTGATCCTCGAGGTGATTCTGGAGCATGCTAGGTTTGATAACCACCCTGCTAGAGCAGACACTGATGGTAAGAAGAGCTGAGAACTGAAAAATGGGCATGTCCACCCACTCCGTCTTGTGATAATTTTCAGTGCACAAACTAGTTCTTTGCACATTAGAATCAGGGTTTTAAGAGCAGTCCTTTGAGTGTCACACTCTTTTGTATGTATATAAAACATTAGGATGACTCTAAAGTGCTAACCCTAATAAGTTAGCACGTCTTATAGCAGTCAAATGACTCCTCATGGCAGCAGTAGGAATAAACCAAGCGGCTACTTCACACCAACTTGACAGAATAGGATAATGAGGTTAACCACCTCCAGTGATTAAGGATCCAGAATACCCCCTGCATGCCCCTAGGTTTTGACTATATCCAATTTCTCATCACGACACTCCAGTGTGCGTAAGTGATTGAATGTAATGAGGCATTTATTTATAAGAGAGAAAAGAAGTGATTTATTTCCAGCACCAACAAGGATATGCTAGAACATGAGAAAAACTTTAAATTGATCATTTCTCCCTAAAGGATTTATGCAGGTGCTGCTGATATTGTTGTTGCTATTTTCCTTTGCTTAATGATCTAATCCTTCCTTGGAGGTTCATCCCTCTGTGTCTAGAGGAAGAAATATCTCTGATAATGAACAGCTGTGATTTATTTAGACAGCACTAGAAACTGGATCTCGGGAATCAGGGAGGGGCAACTAGTGAGTCTTGGCTTTTGTGAGCCAGGAAGAGGCAAACAAAGGAACAGTGAATAAACTCAGGCTCCTTTCTAAATATCTGAAATTGGCATCTGTTTTTAAAAATCTGCTAGAAATTCATTTGAGACCCTAGAGAGATCATATGTATAGGTTTGTCCAAAACTAAATAGTTCTTTCTGGTTTTCATCCCCCAGAAGTTATTAATGATGACCTCTTCACTTATGAGAATGCCCTTGTTTTTGTATGATAAATTACATAGTCACCATAGTGAGAGACAAGCTGAGTAGAATGCAGAGTGCAGACCTCTGTTTGAAACCCTGTTCAGACTTGTAATTTGCTCTCAATGCCTCCATTTATTTAACTGTAAAATGTGGATGATAATGTCTCTATCAAATGCAGAAGATGCTGGTTCAATGCTTTGTCCAGGAACCAAGACCCCACATGCCACAGAGCAATTAGGCCTTACACTGCAACTACTAAGCCACATTAGAAAGTCCACATGCAACAGTGAAAGATCTTATACGACACAACTAAGATTCAATGCAGCAAATCAATCCATTGATAATGTCTCTATCATAGAGTTGGTGAGCAAATTGAGTGAGCGTGTACAGTCTGCCTGGCTGAGTGCCCAGCAACTGGTGGGTGCTCTCGCTCTAGTTGCTACTTTACCTGTGGGGCAAAGAGCCTTCATCAGTTGGCTGAGTAGACCTCACTACACATAGTCATTCACTGCAGCCCAGAAATTCATAAGCACCTTGTTTGGGCTCCATTTTTTGGTAAGCTTTTTAAAATCTGTGGCAGTTGTTGTTTCCTTTTAAGGAACTATAAGGACATTGAGGAAAAATTGTCTTCAGAAAAGGCTTTATTTGCATTTCAAAAATAAGATCATGCTCACAAACTTGAACCAGAGGCTCAAATTTGTTAAATGCTGCTTCAAAATGAATGCCAGAAGCAGAAATAACAGCATTGTGATTCATGATGTTGGACCTTGAGGAAGTCCAGTACATTATAACTCACTCTTGACAGGACAAGATTCAAATTGAGAGCTGAACACTAGAGTCAAGCAGATGGAGATCAAAAATATCACTTTTATTAATGATGAAGTAGTTGTAGATAATGACTTAGTGTGAGGGCCAAATGGGTTTGCCTGCTCACCTCAGCCCATAGGCAGCCAACCAGAGGAGAAAACTGAGTCTACAGAAACAACTTTACTAATGTCACTGATGGGCACTGGTCCATGCAGGCAAAGGAAAAAAGATGATAAATCGTCCTCACCGAAAGACTTTTCAACCAGGCCACTCAATTCTATATGTGGAGATGAGTAAGAGAAGGACAGAAGGCTAGATGAGTCACCCAAATGGAGCTCTCTCCTCATGGAAACTTGAAACCAAGAGAAAGAAGGTTTCCCATGACATTTTCACCATTTTCTCACTGAGAATTTAGTAACAGTCAAGTTTTGATCAGATTGGGCACATTATCTTTTGGAAAAGATGCCAGATAATCAAATAAAAATGTATTGCTTTTCCCAACTGCTGGTCAGAAATTGGATTAAATATCAGTACTAAATCCCAAATAATCAGTACCCTTCCTGTGTCTCATACATGCTAATGGAAGTCAGTTATCTTAATAACTGTAATAACCTGGGTGGTAAATGAAGGTCACTCCTGGTCTACAGCAACTTAGCTGCTAATACGTATCCATCGTGTCAGAGGCAGAATTAGATTTCCACTTTAGTCATATAGTTCCCTATTCATCTCAGCCAGAGGAAGTAATAGCTTTTATGGACATTCTTCCAGCAAGGGGAAGAGTGTAAACCTTGCATCTTTTTACCCAGTGGCCAGGACATGTTGTCATTCTAGCTAGGTCCGATTCTGAGAAATAAATAAGAATCTGGACTCTTCCAAATTTAATCCAGATGGACAGGCAAAGTGTGAGCACTCACCCAGGTTACTGAGCATGTTCTTTTCTAGGTCTCTAACCACCGCTGAGGCCAGTAGTGAAAGCCTGTGAAAGAACGCCAGGGGCCATTTAAATGGCTGTCATTTCTACGTCAGCAGTTTTCATCAATGGCATAGAGATATGACACTCAGTCTCTTTACAACAACCTATTTATTTAGTCACTTCTTTTCAGGTGTGCCAGTCCCAAGGTATGGAGAAGGAACTGGCCCCCCACTCCAGTACTCTTGCCTGGAAAATCCCATGGACGGAGAGGCCTCGTAGGCTATAGTCCATGGGGTCGCTAAGAGTCAGCACGACCGAGCCACTTCATTTTCACTTGTCACTTTCATGCATTGGAGAAGGAAATGGCAACCCACTCCAGTGTTCTTGCCTGGAGGATCCCAGGGACGGGGGAGCCTGGTGGACTGCCGTCTATGGGGTCGCACAGAGTCGGACACGACTGAAGTGACTTAGCAGCAGCAGCAGTAGTCCCAAGGTATAGACCCTAGGCATTGTACCTTCTAACTTTGTTTCATTTCACAGGCATTTATTTGAACTGCCTTCTAAGTGTGAGGCACTGTAGAATCTAGAATATTATCTCTGTCCCAAAGAGTTTATAATGTAGTGAATAAAACTTTCATTAAAGCAAGGCAGAATTTTTAAAAATACCAAAGGATATGTAGAAAAATAAAAAACTAAACAATGGGACTACAAAGGAATGAATAATTAATATTGCCCCAGGGAGTTAGGAAGGGCCTCGGGAATTAGTAAAATTTGAACTGGACTTGGAAAATTGAGTTGGAGTTTATAAGGGTCCACAATAAATAGCACCTCCCTTCCTCATCCAAGTTCTAAACACTTTGAGAAATAAAACAAGTAGTTGATGGAACACAGAATATCATTTTTAGTTGAGGGACAAGTTAGCAGACGTGACTTTTAGACTCTTGACCAAGTGGGTTTATTGACTCACCAGCATTATGCAGAATTCCACAGTAAGCCTTCATCCCCCATCCCACTGCACACACCCTCAGGGGCATGACCGGGGGAGTTGGGAGATGTCAGATTTCCTGCAGGCAGGAAGATGCCAAGAGAAAGAAGAGCGAGGCTGAGTGAGCAAATCCAATTATTCTTCTTCAGTTTACCAAGTGAGTAAAAGAACATAGGAAACCCAAGGATGAGTTTAGGAAAAGTTCCTCCTCATGAAATCTAGAGTAGGGAGAGAAGATCCGCTCTGAAAATTAGGATAGCTAAAGAGAAATTTTAAAATAATCCTAGATGGAGGATAGAGAAGATAGTCTGGACGAGACTAGAATCAGAGTGAACAGAAAGTTCTGGAGAGATGAGGCTGTGAATAAAGATTGGGTCCAGCATATAGGGAGCCTTGTCTGTCATGCAAAATGATTTGGACTTTCATCTGTAAGCATCGGGAACCCACTAAAGATTGTTACAGAGAAGACTACAGATGATAACTAGCAGTTATGTGATGTTTGTTGCAGAGGTAGAGAAATCAGAAAGCAATCTCAGTAGTCCACAGGAAAACTAATGAGCACAGACACTGCACATTTGGCATAATTCCTGATTTCATGAGGGCTTCTCTCGTAGCTCAGTTGGTAAAGAATCCACCTGCAATGCAGGAGACCCCGGTTCAATTCCTGGGTTGGGAAGATCTGTTGGAGAAGGGATAGGCTACCCACTCCAGTATTCTTGGGCTTCCCTGGTGGCTCAGCTGGTAAAGAATCCGCCTGCAATGTGGGAGACCTGGGTTCAATTCCTGGGTTGGAAAGATCTCCTGGAGAAGGGAAAGTCTGCCCACTCTAGTATTTCAGCCTGGTGAATTCCATGGACTGTGTAGTCCATGGGGTCATAAAGAGTCGGACATGACTGAGTGACTTTCACTTCACTTCACTTCCCAGTTTCATGAGAATTTAAATCAGATCTGAGTGCCTTGAAACTCAGATCGGTTGACTGAGGGAAACTTGTTTATATCATAAAAGATTTGAAAATTTCTATGGAAATAATTACATTGTTGTCTAATCTATGAGCAATCAGGATATAGTTGAGGAGATTCAATATCTTGCCTTCCTTCTGTACCCAAAATTTAATGAGCAACTACTGCATGTAGAACACTATATGATACACTGTGGATACAAAGATAAACCAACCTATAGAGAAAAGAGATACCCAAACTTGGAATTTAATGAGAGATATATAAGATACTATGAGAATTTTTTCTTTTATACCAAAATAGTTTGTTGAAAAATTTATAAATAATATCCATTGGCATGGGCCTCTTTAAAAAGTAAATACTATAAGAACACACAATGAGAATAGTTAGTTCTGCCTGGTGGGGGGTGAAAGGGGGGCCTAAGGTAGACTTGTCTTTGAACCTGGGAACTGCAGGATGCATGTAAGTTCTCCAGAAAGAGTAAGTTAAAAAGAATATGCCTCAAAGAGAGAATAAAACTTTTCACATTTAGAGCAGGGAGAAATAATTTCAGTCTCCTTCAAATGATGCAGAGAGATTTTTAAAAATTATTTTGGAAGGGCAAATTAATATGCCATTTTGCCATTACCAGCCATATTTTCCTTTCTCTTAGCATTTCCCTCTCCTACCCAGGTATGCCCTGCACTGTGGGCTAGGTCTGTCCATGTTTTTTCAATTCATAATTCCCCTGGCTGCTCTGCTGCTTACGAATTCTGCCAAGAAGCCAATGGAACTTGTACAAGCTGTGGACTTGGTTCCTGGCACACTTATAGGGGAGTGTGGGCAAAGAATTAAAAAGTAAAATGAGTTAGAACCACTTTGATTACCTTACATTTGAGAAGGCAAGGAATGCCTTTTGATGTGGCTTTTGAACGGAGCAGAAACTAAGAAGGCTATAGCTTTGTTTGAGAGAGTTTTCTTGTAGACTTAGATCAATTACATTAAAACATTCAGCCTGAAAACAATGGCCCCAAAGAAAATAATGCTGGCGCTCTCCTTTTATGAAAGTAATACTTGCCTTATAGCCTTTGGGACTGGCTGTTCCCTTTCTTTTGAAATGATTCACATGGGATGTTGTTTGGATGTCCTAGAAACATACAGACATTAATAGCAGAACATTTCAGTCAGAGCTATCTGGCCATGAGAGGATAACTGTTTTCCACTGACTAAGTCAAAAGCTAAGTTTGTTTATTAGCATTTAATATACTTGGAGTCAACTTATGGGTTCTGTTCCTTGGCATTTACATCTCTGTCCAACCCAGAGAGTTCAAAAGACTTAAGTTGATTGAAGCATTGAGGAGAAGCCCCTTGGTAGAAAGCATTTGGGGAGTGACACGAAAGATCACCTACACCAAAGCAGAGACTTCTGGTGTTTTGGGTACAAGATAAAGGAATTGGGCTTCCTAAGCATATTATTGGTCTGGTCTGCATGAGAGAATATTCAGACTTCAGAAAAGTGTGTTTCAAATTATTTGTCTGAGCATTCTTTATGTTTAAATACATAATGTACATTCATCTTCATGAGTCATTTATACATTTAAAGTAGAAACCTTTTATAAGCCTAATAAATATAAATAAGAATCTTTTTATTTATGTTTGTTTAACTACATAGTTCTCAGTAAGTGCCAGGCTCTGTTCTATGTGCTTTACAAATAACTCAATTTATTACTCTAAACAACCCTATGAATTGTATGCCAACTCTGTGTGTTAGACATGTGTAGAATTCTAAAATATATTTTTGGTTTATCAATTCATATCAAGAAGCATTTCTGCATAGTTCCAGCTACCATGTTAGCAGTTTTGTGTAAACATGTTGTCAAAGTTTATAGTAGTAAGGGGGTCCAATAGAAGAGAGTGACCCATGCTGAGCTGGAAAGTGGGGGTCAACAGGAGGCAGCAGATAAATGAAGGTAGAGGCAGTTGTGGAACTGAGAATCAGAGGTGGAGATCAGGACAGGACAGGCTCAGCCCAGTTCCAGACAGGCATCCTGTGATCTAAAGAAAAGTGTCATCTGAGAGAGTGAGACAGGGCCAGGCTTCTGGAGTGTAGGGCTTGGATGGTGGTGCTGTTGCATGACAAAGTGCTTCCAGAAAACTTCACTGAAATGAAGGCAAAATCCCAGTCTTGGGGCCCACATCGCCAGGGAGGGAGCAAGCAATGCCCCAGCCTAGCTGGCTTGTAGAAGAGAGTGCGCCTCTTCAGGAGTCAAGAGTATTCAGAGTGGTGTGATCACTGTGTCTGCCTTTGGACTTAGAACTCTTGGAAAGCCCTCTAAATCCCTTCTGCTGTTGGAGGGAAGTTCCTTGACAGACCTTGTGAGTGAGAGAAGCAGAGGAGTCAGCATGACTGGTGATCAGGTTTCCCACATGAGCATCAGTTATGCTCAAAATGAAGGCCCCCTGACACCGTGTAGATGGTATGCTTACACCCAAGTTAGACCTGAACATTGCCTCTTAAAACCCTACCTCAAAAAAAAAAAAAAACAAACACCTCTTCCATCCCCAATTTTTCTTTTACAAAGGGCCCCCAACTACTGTCTCCTGCCAGGGTCCTCACACTGAGAAAAGAGCATCTGAGGACTTTCCGTATAGTTCAGGACAGGCGAAGGCGAAGACTAGATCAAATGTCTAAAAGTGAAGCATCTTGTTGCGTGTGATTTTCTTCTGACTTCTTAATAGTTTGTGCAGTATTTTATATTTCCAAATACTTTTCTAAGCATGCATTTAGGTGCATAATTATAGTGACAAAAGAGTGTAATAATAATGATACATGACATTGGTTTGAACTGGAATTGGCATTTACCAATTGAGTATATGGTCAGGATTTGTTAAAACAAATGGGTTTATTACCCATTTCCAAGTAAGATCAGGCACATTCCAGTTATAATTCTGTTCTCTTGGATAGATAATGTATTCTATCTCCAAAACATGAAGGCAATATCTAAAACATCTGCTTCCTTTGAAGACTGAAGAGACATTCTAGTTAAAGTGAGGTGCATTTTTTATATCATCCCTAGATATTTTCTTGGGCTTATGCTGCTTCTTAGTAGCTCAAAGATTTCCAATCATGTTTATTTTGGAAAAAAAAACATATTAAAATATTATTTTCTGTAGAGTAATATTCTACAGTTATACCTGAATATTCATGTTCTGGTAAACTTTCTAATTGTAAGAAGCACCTAAACTTAATAACCAAGAATAGTATCGAGTGTTGTCAAACATAGCTGATTACCAGTTTTATTTAATTTTCATAAATCCATCCCAGAATTTCCAGACTACAGAAGAGTTGCATTAAGGATAGCAAGAACCTAATTCTAAAACTATTCAATACTTGTAAAAAGCTGTAGTATTATGCAAACTTCAGTCACTATTTCTCAAGTAGGCAGTAAACTGGTGCCTATTAAAATCAGGTAGATACTAATAGCTTGACTGCTTCTTCTCCCATCACTACAGTAATTGTTGCCACCCACCCCACCCCCCGATCTGTATAAAGTTCTGTTTATAAACTACAAGACCTTAACGGCTTACTGAGTTTATCACCCCTTTATAGTCCAAATACAGGAGACAGTGACCAGTATATCTGTTGATTGAGTCAACCATCAAATCAAAGAGTAGACTATTTAAATGAGATAAAGAGGATGTGTTCAGTGCTTTTTAATAATGTACCAATTTTACTAACATAAATTTAAAATTGTGCAGCATAAACTATATTGACAAACTCTCACTATGTGCATACTTTCAAAGCACATGAATTCTCTTGACAAACTTCTGAATCATTAAGAATCTCATAATCCCAGAACTGGCAAGGCCAGTGAGTTAACTGTGTCCGTGTTACTGCTAACCAGCTTTAGCTGGTAAACAGAAATGTCTCCCCATCACTGACTTGGTCTGAAAGTGACTAAGATCTTCAAGAAGTCATTTCTCATGTAAAGTTTCAAGCCTCTTTTCTAAAGGACCTATACTATAATGATCACATGATCTGTGGCTTTGGTCATTGACTTAAAATCAATCTTCTATGCTCCATCCTTATGTAAATAATAAACTGTTTTCCAACAACAAAAAAAATACAATATTCCTTGAGCCCATTAGCATTTTAGGTCATATACAGTAAGGTTGACAATAAACCAAAGGATTAATATAGTTGGATCAAAATTCTAGTTGTCCAAGAATTTCACTACAGTACATCAAATATTTTTACATGTGGCTGAATTAATTATGGATTATAGTCTCGTGTCAATAGAAGAGGGGAAAAAACTTTTGGAATTTTAAGATGTTCTTCTATCCCTTCCACCTCCCTTCTTCACAGTACCCAACCTGGTCTTTGTTTAATGCCAATTTTGACAATATTTGAATTATTGGTAGCCCAGCCTGGGCTTCCCTTGTAGCTCATTCAGTAAAGAATCTGCCTGCAGTGCAGGAGACCCGGGTTTGATCCCTGGGTCGGGAAGATCACCTGGAGTAGGAAATGGACACCCACTCCAGTACTCTTGCCTGGAGAATCCCATGGACAGAGGAGCCTGGAGGGCCACAGTCCATGGGGCCGCAAGAGCCAGACATGACTAAGTGACTAAACCACCACCACCAGGCTGAACTGCATAGCAGGTGTAACAAAATGAGACAGAAGTCTAAAAGGTTATCTTCTGCAAAGAACCATTAATTGGGGCTCAGTTTATAATTTAAAAGCCCTAGATCAGCCTGGAATCCTCTAGATTGCTAAGTCCATTACTCAAGCTCACATTTTTTTTTAATAGGCTATAATGCTTCCAGTCCCAAAATTACAAAAACTATAAAGAGTGTGGCAAACATCTTGCCTCTTCCTAATTAAGCAACGTTGTGTTGCTCTAAAGTTAAATTCTAATGGAAATCTCTAAGAAGTTCTTGGTTCTGGTAGAAAATGAAAAATTATTGTTATCAAGTAAGGAATTAACCTACTTTCCCCAAAATCAAAAGAGCAAGTATTGACCAAAAAAAAATCTCTCAGGGACCTAGATAAAATGAGAGCTTTTTGGTAATAATAAAGGTTGTATTTTTTAAAAACTATATATCTAAACTACTTTTTGTGAATGGTCAGTAGTTTCAGATGAGCAAGTACATTTGTGAGGCTCTTCAGAGTGATTTATATTATTTCCTATGTGAGCATAAATTGGTAGTAGTCCTTATGAATCCAGTTGGGTCTTCAGTGAATTCCCCACATGCTTTCTTTATTTCACTAATAAAAAATATACCATTCTTGATATTTTAAAAAGCTTTTTTCTTTACTAATGAAGTCATATGCTACAGATTTATAAAATTTATTTTCTCTAGAGACTTTTAAAATATCCCTTATCCAAAATACCATTTAGAAAAGAAAGTGTGAACAGAAGAAATAAAGAAAAACAAGGAAAAGGGAAAGGAATGAAGGATAGGAGGAGAAATAAACTATAGACAGTGGGAAGTTTGGTTAATCAGTATAACTGGGCAGTAATAATGTGATATAGTTTCCCCAGAAATAGTGTTTTGTCTTAAAACCTCTCCTAGAACCTGTCTCAGATGTCTCAGTGAGTTTCATTAGTTAAGTTCAGTTGCTCAGTTGTGTCTGACTCTTTGTGACCGCATGCACTGCAGCACACCAGGCTTCCCTGTCCATCACCAACTCCCGGAGCTTGCTGAAACACTTAGTCCATCGAGTCAATGATACCATCCAACCATCTCATCCTCTGTCATCCCCTTCTTCTCCTACCTTCAATCTTTCTCAGCATCAGGGTCTTTTCTAGTGAGTCAGTTCTTCACATCAGGTGGCCAAAGTATTGGAACTTCAGCTTTAGCATCAGTCCTTCCAATTATTATTCAGGACTAATTTCCTTTAGGATGGACTGGTTTGATCTCCATGCCATCCAAGGAACTCTCAAGAGTCTCCTCCAACACCACAGTTCGAAAGCATCAATTCTTTGGTGTTCCGCTTTCTTTATAGTCCAACTCTCACATCTATACATGACTACTGGAAAAACCATAGCTTTGACTAGACAGACCTTTGTCAGAAAAGTAATGTCTCTGCTTTTTAATATGCTCTCTAGGTTGGTCATAGCTTTTCTTCCAAGGAGCAAGCATCTTTTAATTTCATGGCTGCAATCACCATCTGCAGTGATTTTTGGAGTCCAAGAAAATAAAGTCTGCCCTGTTTCCATTGTTTCCCCATCTATTTGCCATGAAGTGATGGGATTGAATTCCCCTAGTGGCTCAGATGGTAAAGAATCTGCCTATATTGCAGGTGACCCAGGTTCAATGCCTGGGTTGGGAAGATTCCCTGGAGAAGGGAATGGCAACCCATTCCAGTATTCTTGCCTGGAGAATTCCATGGACAGAGGAGCCTAGCGGTCCATGGGGGCACAAAGAGTTGGACACGACTGAGTGACTAGCACTTTGACTTTCAGTGAGCTTCACAAAAGAACACAAACTGATGCTCTTTGCATATATAGTGGTCCTTCGGTATCCTGGGGAGATTGGTTCCGGTCTCACCCCCCAGATACCAAAATTGCAGATGCTCAAGTCCTTTATATAAAATGGTGCAGTACTTGCAGGCAGCCTATGCACATCCTGCAGTACACTTTAAATCATCTCTAAATTACTTATACTTAATACAAATAAATGCTATGAAATTAATTGCCAACACCCAGCAAATTCAAGTTTTGCTTTGTGGATCTTGCTGGAATTTTTTTTTTTTTTTTTTTTTTTTTGCAGTTGGTTGAATTCATGGATGTGAAACTCACAGATACAGATAATCAACTGTGTGTCAATGTTCTTAATTTAGGGTGGGGCTTTGTGAGGGTCCATTAGCAAGGTTTTTATGAATAGACTTCAGGAATCCATGAACTTTTGAAATTGCATAGAAGCATTTTTGTGACTGTCCATATGTGCCTTTGTTTTTCTTGGAAAAAGATGATTATCTTTCATTGGATTCACAAAAATATTCAAAGATTCTTGTCTCCAAAAAAAATAGGTTAAGGATCATTACTTTAGATCATTACTAGTTATTTTATATCATTTCTTTTCTCAAAAAAAGGCAATACTTGAGAGTGGGGTGTGTGTGTGTGTGTGTATTGACAAAAAGTTTTAATGTTACCATATATTGGCACATTTAATTTACACATTTAACTTTTAGGCATGGCATGATTCTCTACCACCTGTAACTAAGAAAATAAAAAATGCTTTTATTTTAGGCTTTAAGGGTTTTTATAGTCTGTGGAACAAATTTTTTTTCACATCTATTGTGTACTTTGGACTTCCCTGGTGGCTCAGAGGTTAAAGCGTCTGCTTCCAATGCAGGAGACCAAAGTTCGATCCCTGGGTTGGGAAGACTCCCCTGGAGAAGGAAATGGTAACCCACTCCAGTATTCTTGCCTGAAGAATCCCATGGACAGAGGAGCCTGGTAGGCTACAGTCCACGGAGTCGCAAAGAGTCAGACACGACTGAGCGACTTCACTCACTCACTCATTGTGTACTTTATTTCTATTACTACATAATCTCCAAATCGTCAGGCGTTACATCCCAGAGGCTATGGACGCCTGCCTTAGAGCCTCCTCTTGCTCAATCTCCACTCCAGTTCCATGAGGCGGTCACATTTATTCCTCCATCATCCAGACGAAGAAATCAGAGTTTAGGAAGATAAAGTCACTTCCTCCAACCCATCTAGCAGTAGGCCGTGGAGTTGAGATTTAAATTCAGGTCACCCCGCCAGTTTCAATCACTGTGGCCCTTGGCCTAGCCTTCCAGTGTCACCACACTGAGGGCAGGGTTGAGGGGGCTTGCCTGGGACCTGGCTCCCTGACACAAATTTTTATCTAAAGAAAATGGGAGAGAATTTGGAGTCATTAGGTATATTGGATATATTCAATTTATGAAAAAATAAATAATGTTTTGATATTTTGCTCCATCCAATTTTTAGCCCTGAAATAAATAAATAAATATGTATATATATACATATATATATGTATATGTAGATATATATATATATATATCTGAATTAATGTAGTTGTTTTCTTCATTTCAGTTGCTTACAGCTTCATTTCAAATACAGGATATCTGACCATCTAAATGCTTCTATATTTCTAGGGTATAACAATTTTATTTATTGATAGATACAACTGATAGCTTATTGCTCACAAATCTGTGCATGAAAATTGATCCTTTGCACCTATGTGTGAGTGTGTGCTTAGTCGCTTCTCTTGTGTTGACTCTTTGTGACCTCATGGACTGTAGCCCACCAGGCTCCTCTGTCCATGGGATTCTCCAGGCAAGAGTACTGGAATGGGTTTCCATGCGCTTCTCCAGGATATCTTCCTGACCCAGGGATTGAACCCAGCTCTCCTGCATTGCAGGTGGATCCTTTACTTTCTAAATCACCAGGAAAGCCCCCTTTGCACCTATGTTTCCTCTCAAAGAGAGGAGAATTTTCCAGACATCTTGCCTATTGTCTGGTAGACTGTAGTTCAGGAACATTCTAGAAGGTCCATTTTATGACTTCTTCCTCCATGAATGGATCATAGTTGGTCTGTGAGGAGCAGTAATGATCCACTGATAGAATCAGTGCTCAAGACTTTAGCCAATTTAGGCTAAACAGAATTTAGCCTCTCTTAGAAGATCCTAGAAGTAGTGTAAATGTTATCATTTGGTATAAAACATCAGGTATGGTGTATTGTCCCTTGACATAAAACAGTATGGGAGTATGTGCTGAAGAAAAGCAAAGGAGAAAACTAAATGGCATGGTACTTTGGAAATAGCTTATAAAATATCTTTAAACATATAAGTTTATGTTTAAACATAAAATGCTTTATAAAATAACTCTTAATGTACCTTGGAAAAGAGTTTCTTTTCCAAGGCACTTTAGAATATAAATCTGTATAGGAATGGGTATTTTTTATGTCAAAAAATTCTCCTCAAAAAGAAGTATGTTGCATTAACATTTCAAGCTAGCCCTTAATCTTCAACATGCCTTTCAATAAGAACTTAATCATAATCAACAGCAGTGGGGAAAGTGTCTCCTTCACAGACACTAAAACAGAGCTTTAAAATGCCCTTTTGTCTGAGTCCTTAGGGCTCTGGGTCAAAGGAGAACAGCATGACCTTTTACTTCCCTCTTCTTGGATTTGAAAGCGTAATTCTCAAAAACTTCCCATCCACAGAAAACTCTGATGAGACTATGAGTCATCTCTCTCTCCCAATTCCTTCCGGGGAACAAAAAGAAATCTTGGCTTCTTGCCTTAATCAACAATTGTCATTTTCTTACATTTTTTAAATGTAAATTTAAAATAGCATTCTTCTTTGTGTAACCAGCATTTCGGACCATTCTTTGCAGATGAAAATCAAACCATGAAAAACACTGACTTAGAGGAGGTAAGGCCCTAGGAGACTGATGTACTTATACTTTAGAAATAAAACTGGTCACACAAGTCTAATAGAATCTTTTATTAATGGAGCAAGAAATCAAACATCAAACTCATTTCTCATAGGGAAGCAGTTTCTTGATAAAAGATAAAATACCATAGCAGAAGGGGGAGGAGAAAGAACTGAGGTGACTAAGGGGTTTTTTCAGTTCATATTCACAGAAATGGTACAAAAGCTTGGTTCTTTCCTTTTTTAAGGTAACTACTTTATATACCTTACAAAACTATCTCGTTTCTATGGAACTGCCCATTTTCCTAACTATACTGAGAAGATAGAGTGAAAAAATACAATGTGACACCAAATTGAGCAAAAGAAGTTATTCACTCACCAATGATGATAACTTGAGGTGTCACTTGAAAACTAATTTGTTTCTCATGGACTTCCTTGATGGCTCAGATGGTAAAGAATCTGCCTGCAATGAGGGGGACCTAGGTTTGATCCCTGGGTCAGGAAGATCTCCTTGAGAAGGGAATGGCTACCCACTCCAGTCCTCTTGCCTGGAGAATTCCATGGACAGAGAGAGAAGCCTGGCAGGCTATAGTCCATGGGGTTGCAGAGTAGGACATCAGTGAGAGACTAACACTTTCACTTTTATTTCACTTTCTTTTCTCATCATGTCTCTCATGGACATTTGTTTTCAGGACTTCTTTTTATTATTTAGATTGAACATACTTAAGTTCTGATTTAGGGTAATTTTTTACTTGAAAACAGCAGTGTCTATTGACTCGGTGCAAATAGCTGAAATTCCTTAATTCAACTGAATTCAACCAATGTTTGCCCATTATGTGCCTGGCAACTCACTCTATAGTGAAGGACACAATAATGGCAGATGGCAGATGCCATATCTCCTGGGTAATTTATTATGACCGTTATATGTTAAAAATCCATAATCAAGCTGATCACCTGTGGTCAGAAATAGACCCCTAATTTAGCTAGCAGTTGATTCAACAAGTTAAAATATACCCCCAGCTGATTTTGGTAGCCTTTAATATAAAAACCATTTAGGCATTTTCTTAGCACTGTGATAACTTCAGGGAGGTAGCTTTTTTTTTTTTTTTAAACTTTCCATGTTTCATATAGGAAACTGGCCATTGGATCCACATGAGACTTGCTTAAGATCACATTTAGCTTCCAATCTTTTGGCTACTGGCTTCCTCTACTAACCAACTTTCCCACCTTCTCACTCTACGCCTCCCCTGTGAGGTATGGTCATCAACACTTCAACTGACCCTGGGAGTTACAGGGGGAGGGCAAAGTCTAATGGACTCTCTGGTAGGAAAATTCTACTAGAGGGTTTTCTGTAAATCTTCGCTCCGTATGTTATCCCTTCATATGTTGTTTCCTCCCCCATGCTCAGTAATTTTAGTTTGTGCTTTTTGTTTCTCTTTTTGTTTCTTTGGTTTGCTGGCTTTGTGTTCTTTTCTCTTTTTTTCCCTTTTCTTTTCCTTTTTTAATGCAGGAATCGGTCAAGGCGTTCCAGTGGTGGCGCTAATTGTGGAAGGAGGACCCAATGTGATCTCAATTGTCTTGGAATACCTTCGAGACACCCCTCCTGTGCCCGTTGTTGTCTGTGATGGGAGTGGACGGGCATCCGACATCCTGGCATTTGGGCATAAATATTCAGAAGAAGGCGGGTAGGTAATTTGCCAGGCCCTGGATTTAAACTATGAGTGCTAAGCTTGTATTCCAAGCTTGGAAGAGAGTGTGTAAGTTGATTGATGGTTTGGCATGGGAAGGAGACTGGAAAGAGCAGGAGAACATAGTCTAAGTGTCCTGTGAAGTGGGAAATACCACGAAAGCTACACTAGTCCACACCGATGATAAAGAGAACTAGGGGAATGGAGGGGCCACAGGACATGGGCTCCCCCCTCTTCATTTCCTTTTCTCTTTTCCTCCTTCCACTAAGGAATTGGGTTTTTTCCCCAATGACTTTTATTGGAATATAGTTGACTTTTAATATGTTAGTTTAGGTGTACATCCCTTATAGATATATATATATATATGTATGTATTCTTTTTCAGAGTCTCTTCATATGTAGGTTATTACAGAAAATTGAGTAGAGTTCCTTGTGCTATACAGTAGGTCAGTAATTGTCATCTATTCTATATATAGTTAGCATATATGTGTTAATCCCAATCTCCCAATTTATCACTCCCTCCTCCATGTTTTCCCTTTGGTAATCATAAGTTTGATTTCAAGATTTGTGTTTTCCCTTTGGTGATCATACATTTGATTTTGAGATTTGTGAGTTGGTTTCTGTTGTGTAAATAGGTTCATTTGTATCATTTTTATTAGATTCCACATATAAGTGATGTCATATGATTTCCTCTGCCTGACTTACTTTACTTAGTATGATACTCTCTGGGTCCATTCATGTTGCTGCATGTGGCATTATTTCATTCTTTTTAATGACTGCATAATATTCCATTATATATGTATACCACATCTTCTTTATCCATTCCTCTGTCAGTTGACACTTAGGTTGCTTCCATCTCTCAGCTGTTGGAGATAGTACTGCAATGAACATTAGAATGTGTGTGTCCTTTTTGAATTATGGTTCTTTCCAGATATATGCCCAGGACTGGGATTGCTAGATCATATGGTAGCTCTATTTTTAGTTTTTTAAGGAACCTCCATACTTTCTCCATAGTAGCTGCACCAATTTACATTACCATAAACAGTGTAGGAGGGTTCCCTTTTCTCCACACCCTCTCCAGCATTTATTGTTTGTAGATTTTTAATGATGGGCATTCTGACAGGTGTGAGGTGATAACTTATTGCTGTTTCAAAGCTATATTACAAAGCTATAGTTATTAAAACAGTATGTCACTAGCACAAAGAAAGAAATACAGCTCAGTGGAATAAGATGGAAAGTCCAGAGATAAACCCATGCACCTATGGTCTAATCTGTGGCAAAGGAAGCAAGAAGATGCAATGGAGAA
The DNA here is from genome assembly GCF_910594005.1 of Cervus elaphus. Lineage (NCBI taxonomy): Eukaryota > Metazoa > Chordata > Mammalia > Artiodactyla > Cervidae > Cervus > Cervus elaphus. The sequence continues at coordinate 45,173,827 of NC_057843.1, read as the reverse complement.
AAGACAATTTTTTCAATAAGTGGTGCTGGGAAAACTGGGAAGCCACTTGAAAAAGAATGAAATTAAAACACTCTCTAACACCATACACAAAAATAAACTCAAAGTGGATTAAAGACCTAAATGTAAGGATGGATACTATAATACTCTTAAAGGAAAGCATAGGCAGAACACTCTCTGACTTAAATTGCAATAATATCTTTTTTGATTCACCTCCTAGAGTAATTAAAATAAAAATAAACAAATGAGACCTAATTAAACTTAAAAACTTTTGCACCGCAAAGGAAACCATAAACAACATGAAAACATAACCTACAGAATGGGAGAAAATATTTGCAAACTATGCAACTGACAAGGGATTAATCTCTAAAATATACAAACATCTTGTGCAGCTCAATGTCAAAAAATAAAAAAAATTGTCAAAAGATCTAAATTGACATTTCTCCAAAGAAGACACACAAATGGCCAAAAAGCACAGGAACCTGGTTTTTACACATGAAGCACAACTAACCTGGACCATATAATGCAGGAGAAGGAAATGGCAACCCACTCCAGTGTTCTTGCCTGGAGAATCCCAGGGATGGCGGAGCCTGGTAGGCTACCGTCTATGGGGTCGCACAGAGTTGGACACGACTGTAGCAACTTAGCAGCAGCAGCAACTTGAGAGAAGCTGGGATGTGCAACTTCCAGGCTTGACCTCCAAACACCAGCTTCCCCAAGCTGCTATGTGTGTACAAATACTAAATGTTTACAAAAGCGTTTGGTGCCCTCTCCCTTCATATCCCTCTAGACTGACTTGGAAAGTGGACTGTCTGTAATGGTAACCACTCTGGTCCTGTGTAAACTGATCTTGAATCCTTCACACACTTTCCTTGATCTAGCAGCTCCCTTCCGCATGCTGCTTTCAACAGTCCAAAGCACCAACCCCCGGGAGGACTTCCTTGCATAGCCGTCCCCTGCATCTGAGATCCTCTCCTGCAGATGATTAGAAGTAATTCATCTGAAAGTGTGGATGACTTCAAGAAGGAGAACTCAAGGGAGTTACTGAAGCTTTAAATAAGGAATTTCCTAACCTAATCAGTTCTCCTAACACATGAAAGTAGTGGGAGAAAGAAACCCCAAATGAATTGGGCATCTTCTATTCATCCCTTCCGTAAATATACAGTAAGTGTCTACTGGGTGCCATGCACTAAGATATGGGAAAAAAAAATAACAAGCTATTTCTACCCTCAAAGAGTTCATAGCAAGTCTTATAAATTGACAAGTGTATCATTATAATAATAGTACTGACAGGTGAGTTTGTCTACTCAGGTCACTCCCCCTGGCACCTCTCCCTCACCCAGCCTGACTTAAAATAGACTCAGCATGGCAGCTTAATGCCAATTCTCCTCTCCCCGTTCCTCCTCTTGTCTTTGCCACCAGCCGAGCACGCCAGGTGAGGCATCAAGCAGCACACTTCCCTTAGTTAGTACATGTACTAACCCTTAGTATGTGTACCGAGGCATGTGGAAGGAAGAAAATCAGAGGCACAGAGCTCTCGGCTTAACATTGTGAACACTGACAGTGACTTTAGGCCCTGTTAAAGGTTTTGATATTAAAAGAAAAAAGCACCAAGTTAGAGTTTGCTTTCTGGCAAATTCGATGAAGTTATCATTATCTTCTTTAATAGTAAGTATCAGTCCATTTTATAGTTAACAAAGTAAACAGAGAATATTTGCCTACATGGTCCTGTGTCTGTTACCAATAAAAGTTGAAGATCCTCAGCTATGCTTTGCTGTTCAGTCGCTCCATCCTGCCCAGCTCTTTGTGACTCCTTGGATGGCAGCACGCCAGATTTCCCTATCCTTCACCATCTCCCATCCCAGAGCTTGCTCAAACTCATGTCCAACGATGCCTTGCTTTTATTAAAAACTTAGCCATAGTTCTCATTAATTTAAATATAACAATTGGTTATTAAAGAATGTATGCAGCCTTTAGCTTTGGCACTGTTTTTTTTTGTTGTTGTTGTTGTTTTGTCTTAGTACTGGCATTATTTTGTTGTATCCCTACAAAGTAAATCCCAAAGTTGTATCCCTACAAGTTTGCACTCAGAATGCATGTTTCCTTTTGGGGAAACCTTAGCACATCAGATTTCCAGGTTTATATACAATGAAAATACGGACCTTGTGCTTGTTCTTTTTGTCGTTGTCTTGGGTTGGGTACCTCGAAAAAATGTTGAAATCTCTGATAAGCTGCTTTTCCTGATTATGTTTTAATATAAGAGAAATATTACACATTTTGGAGCTGGGCATGGCTCTATATATTATTTCACCTAGGGGACAGATACACAGGGAAATGAAGTGCTTTCTCAAGGCCATACAGCCCATGATCCCAGGCCAGTTCAGTATATTATAAAAATTCACTGAAATGTGTTTTGTGGTATGTGCTCTACTGTTTCCTCATAATACTTCAGTGATACTAGCTTTTAAATATATAAGTGTACTTAAGCTGCCTTCAGCTTTCTCTTTTTGTTATAATTTATTTTTTTATTTTTCTGTGTATTCAAAAAAGATAAAATCAATGCATTTCTGGTTACAAACTGAAATCCAAGCAGATCAGCTCTACATCATATGGATTATTTTCCTTCCCCCACCCAGGTCATTATACCCCAACTCTAAAATTAAAAGTCAGAGATACCATATACTCAATATAATGAGTGTAACTAGTGTGAAGATAGAGAGTTAAGATATTTTTATATCTTTAGAATTATTAAAATTAAAACTTTAATAATTTTCAGAAACATTTAAAAATGATTATTAAGAACATGGAAGACTAAAAGGGAGCATTGTATTTGCTAATCTAAATATGAGTGAGTGAAAGTCGCTCAGTCATGTCTGACTCTTTGCAACCCCATGAACTATACAGTCCATGAAATTCTCCAGGCCAGAACACTGGAGTGGGTATCCTTTCCCTTCTCCAGGGGATCTTCCCAACTCAGTGATCAAACTCAGGTCTCCTATATTGTGGGTGGATTCTTTATCAGCTGAGCCACAAGGAAAGCCCTAAATCTAAATATATATATATATATATGTTATGATAAAATATGCTCTGCTTAAGGAAAGCAGTTATAAATTTAACATGATAAAATGCATTCAGAATGTTTCTGTGTGCTCTCTGAATAGCTGCCAGAATTAATCATGTTTATTTAACTTGATAAGAAATTGTCCAACCACACATGTGCAGCCAATTTTAAAAGTCATTAGTGTGCCTATTATATGCTAAAAAAAAAAAAAATGGCCCAGCTGGACTTTATTCATCAAGAAGCATTTCTTCTTTGATTTCCAACAAAGTCCAACAGAGTTGAGACATATTTCACTACAGGTAAATATAAATGCATAGCTATGTTCATATAAATAGACCTATGCAAATAAAAGTGTGCGATTGTACATATAATATTGAATATAGGGAACATATATACTTGGTTTATGAAAACTGAATTGGGGTTTGAAATAATTTATTTTTATTTTTCAGTTACTTTGGAAATGTAAATATGATTTTTAAAATTTTAACTTCATTTACAAGTTGTTAAATAATACAGGCCCAAGGACTATAAATTTTTATATTCAGCTCTAAAGCTTTTCAATTTCATAATCCTAAAGATGTGAAAAAAAATTTACACATTTTGTATCTTTGACTTTAAATTCTCTGCTAATAACCACCTTTCAAGAACATGAATTTGAAAGGGAATGACTCTGGAAGCAAATTATGATTGGAAAAACTGATTAACTTTTGTAGATGAGATTATGTGAGGTAGAAAAAGGCAGACTATCTCTCCCAGTGCTGTGGGTTTGGATAAACTAGGAGACAATTACAAGTAAATTCTTATTTTTATCTTTTCTCCTCATCTCTGCTCTGAGGTATATACTACCAAAAAAAAAAAAAAAAACAAACGATCAGACTTTGTTTTATTTCCTTATTGATGTACTGGATTTTCTATTTCTCATCTGTCTTAGTTTAGAATGTGTCACAAGTCACTTTCCCTGACTTTCATTGCTTTAAAAATATTATCAAATTTTATTTCTACATCATGAATGACTCAGCACTGCAGACATAAATAGATGAATGCTATCCAAGTAGCACTAGATTCAGTTACCTCAGTTTTTAAATACTAGGATTCCCCTTTTTGCTGTGTTGACTGAGATGACCAGCTTTACTCACAGTCAGGAATACCTTTCCAACAGTAGGTGCCTGAAGTGCAAGTCAGAGATGACTTTGCTTGATAATTGTCAACTCAAGTCTCAGATTTCAGAGAAATATGATCTAGCCCCTCATTTATCAGTTAGTGAGCAAGAGCTCACTGATGAAAAATGTGAGCCTGAAAAAAACATCTGAATGAATGTGTGTCCTGAGATGATGCCCCTTATTCATCTAAATTGTATTATTGATGTTTGTGTTTACTTTGTCAAGTTTATGCCCAAAATTATCACCTGGATTTACCATTTTTAGATACCTGAGGCAAGAAGCAGAACAAGAAGCAGAAAACCTTAAAGTTTTAAGTAGTCATAACTTTTGGAAGGTTATCAATGGGGCAAACACAAATAGACTTCACATCCTTATGTGCCAGTGGAATTTGCATCAGGTATTGTGAAGAATAAATGAGCAATGGCTTGCTTTCAAATAAGGAGGTAAATAATGTATTCAAGATAAAAGTCTGATTTATCTATTTAAAGGAAAGCTTCCTTGGTGGCCCAGCAGTAAAGAATCTACCTGCCAAAACAGGAAAAATGAATTTGATCCCTGGGTCAGGAAGATGGAGAAGGAGATGGCCACCCACTCCAGTATTTTTGCCTGGGAAAAATACAGGAGTATTTTTCAGAGCATGTACAGAGAATCCTGGTGGGCTACAATCTGTGGGGTCACAAAGAGTCAGACCTGACTCAGTGACTAAACAACCACAACATAATAGTGGGGTCCCTACATTTTTGGATTAGATGAAATAAAGGGGTAAATGAAACACAAAGTAGAAATGAAGGGAAGTTTTATTGCATGGCTTCAAATTATATAACTGTATCCTAACAGAGATGTGACAAGGTTGCTTCTCTCCAAAGACTATCAGAATGACCAAAGACAGAAGAAAGTCCATCAGGAAAGTATCATTTTAGATCGCCAGGTGTAGACTGTATTCCCTAAGGCATATCTTTCTGGGTGGTGGCTACTGATTCCTTCTGCTGCTCAAGAGATTTCTAGCTAAAGCTGAAGGATGCCACAGGCCTATCATTTGTCCCTGTAAGATCTGTCCAAAGAAAGTAATTGATCTTGATGGATTGTACTCCAGCCTGATTTAGACATAATTGGAATGTCAAGTCAGAAAGAAGGAAACAAATAGCAAGCATGCCAACTTCGTGTCCATTTTATTTGTTGTTAATTTCATCTTGCCTTGTCTCTTTTCTATAATTTTCTATAAAAAGCATGTCAAAACTGGATTCTGTCTTGTGACCTCAGAAGGGAAGTAAGAAAAGTTGGAAACATCTTGTACAGACACAGAATACTGGTGGCTTTATTTATTTAAAAAAAAAAACAGTGCTACCTTTGTAAACTGCTTTCCTTTTTTTTTTTTTTTTTGTCATCCATTTGATTGTTTTTCATTGTCTTTTTTTTTTTTTTTTAAATTTTATTATTAGTTGGAGGCTAATTACTTCACAACATTTCAGTGGGTTTTGTCATACATTGATATGAATCAGCCATAACATTTCACTGTAAGAGGATAGGCAAGATGTGGCACATTGGAGATTAATTGGAAATCGAGTACCAATAACTAGTATACATATATACATAGTATACATGATAAATGTATAAAGTGTTACCAGAGCACACAGCTCTTGAGTGTGGCAATGCTCTTGAGAATCTATTCAGTGGAAACATTTATGTTAATTATCCACAAAATGGCAATATAATAACTCTATTGCTTCTTTTCCCCTTTCCCATCAAATACTATATCTAAACTGAGAGTCAGTACGAATGATCAAGGAAAAGCTAACATATGACTCTCTTTTATGCAGCTCAACACAGAAAAAAGAACCAGTCTGAACAGGTTGAAGGAAAGCTGGTAAAGGGGACAAATTATATGAGATAGTATAGTATTCAGTGTGTATATATATATATTTTACTAAAGTGAATTTATATATACCCAAATTCAATGTAATGGAATTGATATGTTAATTTAATACTATAAAATTGATTAAATATAATTAAGTATATATATTAACATATAAATAATATATATGTGTGTATGTGTGTTTAAATTTTAAGTGAAAACCTAAAAGTAGGACTGATAACATCACTTTTCAAATCAATCAATCACCAGGTATTTTTCGAATGCTTGTTTTAGGCCTTTCCTTGAGATGTACAATTGAGCTAGTACAATAAAAAAATATTTTTCAGTTAGATGTTACTGAGTTCAAAAAAGCAGAAAGAGGCATAGGTTGGAGTAAATGGAGAAAGTTTTATAAAGAGAATATTACTTTAGTTTTTCCATTTGTGGAATATATAAAGATATAGTTATATGGATACTTGTGTCATTGTATCCAAGTTCCACAAGGCTAAAACAGCTTTGTTTGTTTAGGCAAGTGCAAAATAAGATAAATTTTTTTTTCTTAGAGTTTGCTTGTTTGATCCCTCCATGTGTGTCTACATGGGGATAATGAAGCATTAACTTAAAAAAAAAATCTAGATAATTTATTGAGGAAAGTGCCAGTGAAAAGTTTTATTGATCTAAATTGACCAGTACATTCTCTATATTGATTAAGTTTACTTTAGAATTGCTCAACTCCAAGTTGGGAAAATGTGCCTTGAAATAAAGAGCAAACATGAGAAAAACACAGAGCTGTGTAGTCCATCACCATAAAGAAATCTTTTTCAGGGAACCACTGCCCACAACTTTCAGATAGCGCATCAAGGCAACTGAAGACTTCAGAGGTATCAGTTGTGTTCCTCTGAGATTTGCTTAGCTGACTCGCAGCCATTTGTTACATAAAAACATTCCGAATAAGCATGTGGTCATCACATTTAGGCATGGCTGAGAATCACTTAGAAAGCAATAAAAAACTGAGTCCCCTAAGTATCCTGATTCAGTGTAGCTGGGCTGGAATGCAAGAAACTGTATTTGAAATAAAAACCCCAGGTGATTCTAATGAGAGGGCCCATGGACAACACTTTCAGAAACTTTTTTTAAAAACTTATTTTATTGAAGTACAGTTGATTTACAATTTAGTGTTAATTTCTGCTGTACACCAAAGTGATTCAGCTATACATGGGATTGACATGACATTTCTTTACCCACTTAATTTCTAAGAAATTTTTCTTTCTGAGGCTCAGTGCATAGTTTCTGTCTCATGAGAGCTTTAAAACCAACAAATACATTTAAAAATTATCTGAGTGAGGTATAGATAATAAACTGTCCTGGTATTTAATCCTTCTGCCTTAGAGGAAATGAATTCTGAATCAATCTGGCTGACATTAGAACCTGCAGCTGCTAAAAATACAGTGTATTAACATCTCACCCAGTAGTGTCATTAATAATAGATAATGTTTGGGATGTTCTTAATGGATTTTCCTCAGATTCCCTGTGTAATTCTTAGATGTTGATTATGAACCACGGGATTTATGGAAACTATTTTCAGCAGTAACTACCTTCTTATAAAAGCTTCTTCATCCAGAGAAACACTAAAGATGCATTGAAGTAGGACTGCAAGGTTAACACAAGTTTATACTTCTGTTGTCTAGAGAAGTCTCCATTCAGCTTCAATAAAGCCTTTCCTTTACTGTCCTGATTGTTGGACAGCCATCCTTGAGTTGATATACATGTTCATTGTGTTTTTGGATTTATTCGATGTAAATAAGGTGTCCATCCATGAGCAGTGACCCCTAAAGGTCTTAAGTAAAAAATTAAAAATCAGCTTCTCTAAAACCATGGAAACCATTGTTCAGTGTCTTGGAGAGCAGCTAATGTTTGGAGCTCTTTGACCCTATGATCTTCTTGGTTTTCCCCCTTTGATAGTATATTTGAGATTTTCTATCCTCTGGTGGAGGGATGATAAGCTTTTGTTTTGAGTGTCAACAATTATCAACTGATAGAGATGTCATAGAATGATGTGTTGAGAATGATTCTGAAACCACATCTGGACTCAGAAGAAAGATTACTGTGATAGATTAGCAATGATGCAAAGAAGGAAAACTATAGTCAAAATATCACAGATGTCTACTCTTATTCTAGAATAAAAACAAAATCTTGTAAGTAGCCTGCATATATTACTACCAGGCAGTCATCAAGCAGCACACTGAATTATGAAACCAAGGGAAAAATAAGAAACTTATCTGTCTAAAAGATGCTTAGTAAATAAGTCAATTTTTTATCAACATTGTGAAACACATCAGTGTTTAAATTACCCAATGATATGAGCCTTTTCACACAAGCATAATAAATAGGATATGAACGACAGGAAGCTCTTTATTGTAGGGCAACATTTGGAGCTGAACTGAGGGACAAAGTGCAATTGCCAATGGGTAATTTGCTAGAAAAAAGAATAACTTTTTTTAAAAGCTAGGAACTAATTCATCACAGAATACATACAAAAACAGATAAAATTGCATTTGTCCCAACATCTCATAGCGTAGGATGTGGGGTTAGAAGGAATATTTTGACAAATTACTTTAGAAGAGAATTGGTGTTTCCTGTTCCTTTTTCTCCAGGCTTCCCTGGAGGCTCAGATGGTAAAGAATCTGCCTGCAATGTGGGAGACCCGGGTTTGATCCCTGGATTGGGGAGATCCCCTGGAGAAGGGCATGGCAACCCACTCCAATATTCTTGCCTGGGGAATCCCCATGGACAGAGGTGCCTGGGGGGCTACAGTCCATAGAGCCGCAAAGAGTCAGACACGACTGAGCTACTCACACTTCTTTTCCTCCACATCCCTGACCCTGCCCCCAAGTGCATCCTTGAGGAATTTACGTCGCTATTTTTTTAAAGATCTACATACAAGAACCTGATCTAGACACTTTATTTCATAAACATTTTGAGTTAGCTATGGTGATTATCTCAATTTTATAAATGAGGAAATTGAGGAGAGGTGAGGAAAGTTCAGCATCAAACAGCTTAAATGGTCTGTCCAGGCAGATGGGGCTGGAATGTCGGCTCTTAGGAGCTACATGTCTTGCCTCCTAGGAAAATGAGACCCAGGAACTGCAGGAGGTTTACTTGCCTCAGATCTGAGTTACTCCAGACAACAGAGGGGTCTGCACCCAGCTTCCATATTCTCCTTCTTGTTTTGCATGCTGGTTAACTTCTCCTTTGAATTAAACATTGGACCAGCATTTAAAGCAGGTCAGTTGAAGAGGTGCCAACATTTTTTGCCTGCCCAAGGAGCCTACACATCTTAAGCCAGCTTTAGCTTTGATTCTGTCTTTTATACAGGGCCTAAAACAATAAAAGTTTGACTGTTCCTCTTGCTTGGTTATGTGCAGTATTCACTGATGGGATTTCACTTGGAATGAAATCAGAGTATGTTTTTTCCTTACAATTTTGGCAATAGACAAGCTACCTGACCATGAGGCAGTCCCTGTATCCTTTGGCAACAATTCAATCTTGACTCTTGGACAGATTCATAACCAAAGGCAAGGGGAAGAAGAGACAGTGTAGAGATGCAGCCAGCACTGTTCAGGATTTTCCACCTTAATGTCCTGTTAGGTCCATGCCTCAGGCTGAGGATTTGGCACCTCTGTCTGCCTCAAGAGCAGCGCTGTCCAATAGAACTTTCTGTGATGATGGAAATGTCCTATATCTCTGCTGTCCAATCAGATAGGCACTGAGCCATTGAATTATGGGTAGAGTGACTAAGAAATTGAATTTTAAATTTTATTTAATTGTAATAAATTTAAGTTTGAATTGCCACATGTGGCTAGTAGCTAGCACAGCTCTGACATTTCTATAATTGGATTCTACCACACTGAGAACCCTTGAATGTCTGACAGATTTCCACTGTTATTAGAAATTGTTCCCTTCATTTTTAAATTACATCCTTACATCCAACCAACATCATGTACTCAGGCATCCAATATTTTTGGACACCTGCCATGTTCCAGGCACTATTCTAGATGTGGGCAAAAACATACTTGTGAACCAAATAAACAAACATTTTTGCTGTTGTGGAGCTTCCATTTTAAATTTGAGCAGGGTTAGATAGATAATAATTAATAAACATGTATAACATTTTTAAAGGTGATATACAAGGGGAAAAGGAGAGGGGTGAGGGAAATCAAGATAAGACAGGCAGAGGAAAAGCCTCAGTCTTCAGCATCTCCATGAACATAGAGAGAAGGAGTCCATAAGTACTCCTTTCTCTTAACATGCAATCCATGCATCCAAGGAGTTACAGTCTAGTTAGGATTTTCTGAAATTAATCTGTTTTTATGAAGTGCCAAATATTAGATGTATAGCACAAACTTTGTCTTATAAAATGTATTAATTGCTTCTCTTACCACCACCCTCAATCCCAACTCACCACCTTCTTCTCTCTCCTTTTGTATATGTATCTATGCCTTCTATTTAATATGTCTGGCTCAGGATTGTAGAGTGGGTTTAAAAAAGTAGAGAGAGAGACAGATAGACAGGTAGGTAGGTAGGTAGAAAGAAAGAAATGTAAGACACATCACTCTATGGGAAGTGGTAGGTGGAATTTGCCAGAGAGCAGACTATGCCATCAAGGTATATGCATTGCCCAGTAATAGGCAGCTTCTTGAAGATCTATCTAATTACCTGACATTGCTAGATGGAAACCCTCAGGAAAAGCACAGGTAAACAACTTTTCTAAGTTAGATGTGCAAGCAGGGTCAGAGGTACTATTTCTAATAGGTCTTAGCTGATAGAAGCCATTTGTATCTGAAGCTGATCCTCAGGAAAAGCTTGGGCAAAGTAATTTCTGTCTGTTGGTCGCTTTTCTGCATTCTATTCATATCTCCTCCAACTTCCTAGTCAGGTAGTTCTTCCTGAAAACCACCAATATCAGTCAGTTACAGCTAAGTGAATTTAGTATTAAATATCACTTATCCCAAGAGGTGCTCTCAGGGCTTCTAATTATTGAGTAAAATATTTGCCTTTTAATTAACTAAAAGGAACTTTGGGCATCTGCTAAGTTAAGAAAGTAACTCTGAGAGAGTGATGGTGGATCTTTGAAATCACATTTCAGTCTCCTTACACATAAGATATCTAAAATCCTGTCTCAGTGATACAACAGAAGAAATCTCTCCTTGTGTCTAGTCATTTAAACAAATCACTAACTTTACTGCACTGAGTTGAGACTGTATATTTAGATTAGTATAATTTATTATCAAAGATCATTCCTTCTGATTCTCTTGTCCTTTAAACCCAGCTCTGATGCTTTCAGTTTATAATCTTTAATGAGTCAGTTTAACTCTGCAGACTTCAGATTCTTTATCTGTAAAGTGGTTGTTGTGAAGTTGTATCATTCTTTTATCCTGAACTTTAAATTCCTCAGCAGGATTTTCAGATTAGCACTTTTCCTAGAATACACAGACTCCAGAAATATCAAAATATAAATTCAGGAGGAGATCTAAGTCAAGTAAGAGTTATGATCCTAAAACATATTTGACTTCAAGATGATGTAAAATTATCAAGAGTAGTGGCTTTAGGGTATTTTAGCATCATTTGTTTGCTTTTACTTGACACTGATGAACATAATGAGAGCTTCCCTGATAGCTCAGTTGGTAAAGAATCTGCCTATGATGCAGGAGACCCCAGTTTGATTCCTAGGTTGGGAAGATCTGCTGGAGAAGGGATAGGCTACCCACTCCAGTATTCTTGGGCTTCCCTTGTCATCCAGCTGGTAAAGAATCCACCTGCAATATGAGAGACCTGGGTTCAATCCTTGAGTTGGGAAGATCCCCTGGAGAAGGGAAAGGCTACCCACTCCAGTATTCTGGCCTAGAGAATTTAATATGAGCTAATGAATTCTCTTCATTGATACCCTTCTAAGTGGTCTTGAATTATAGCCTTTTCCATCCCATTCACAGACCTGCTCCATCCAACTTTTACATTAGAAATACTGCAATTTTTCTTTTCTCCACAGAATCTGTCTCTTCCAGCTAATTTGCATACCCAATGCTTTGCTTCAGCCCTGATCTGGGCATTGTTAGGATTCCTTACAGGTGTGAAAGCCCCTGGGGTATTTAATAATAACAAAAAACTACTTATTATTGAGCACCTATTATGTACCAGAAACAGTTCTAGGTGCTTTATATACCTGATCTTTTTTTCTAAGTTTGTGTGTGTGCATGTGTGCTAAGTGGCATCTGTCATGCCCCACTCTTTAAGACCCAACAGACTACTGTAGCCCTCCAGGCTTCTCTGTCCATGGGAGTTTCCAGGCAAGAATACTGGAGTGGATTGCCATGCCTTTCTCCGACCCAGGGATCAAACCTATGTCTCTTAGGTCTCCTGCATTGGCAGGTGGGCTCTTTACCACTAGTGCCACCTGGGAAGCCTTTTTTCTGAATGTATCAATCTATGAAAACATATTCTATCCCCTTTCAACAGATAAGGAGATGGAGGATTAAAGAGATGGAATAACCTGCCTCAGGTCCCTCAACTAGTAAATGAAAGAACTGGATTCCAGCCAGAAGCACCATATCATAGAGCCTTAATTATAATATTCTATCCTCTATAGAAGATTGCAAAGCTGACCTCACCCCTTCTATGTCTGACTTGAAATTAGTTGGAAAAAAAAATGTAGATGTATGTTGAGTTGATTTTTAAATTTTAATTTATTTTATTGAAGTATAGTTGATTTACAATGTTGTGTTAATTTCTACTTTCCAGCAAAGCAGTTCAATTAATATATATATATATATAATTTTTCATATTCTTTTCCATTATGGTTATCACAGTGAGTTGATTTTTTTTTTTTATGTAGAAAAGCAATTTATTGCATTATACGCACTTACACAGTTCGTCAAGGAGAGTAACAGGCCTGCTGGTGAAACAGGTCACCCAAAATAGAGATGGTATCAAACTAGTGGTCGAGGACTAACTCCTTTTAAAAAAAGCAATGCTTATCCAGGATTAATTTAATGTTAAGAACAAATACAAGCTATTGATTCACTCTTCTCAACTTAACTGGACAGTCTACCTGTGGCATAACTGCCAGGTAAAAGCATACATCTTTACAACATGGTGGTTGCAAGTTTTTTTAAAAAACCATTTCACAGAAAGGAAAGAAATAATATGAAAACAGCTCAAGAAATACACTAACAAGCAAAAATATATGGGGAAGGAGGAACACATTGTTTTGACTTAACTGAGGAAACTGAGAGGAGACTGGTCTATGTAAGGAAATGTGCATCCTGGAAAAGTTCAGCGTGTAGGAATTTGTGTGGCTTGAATCTCCCCTATTTCCTGAATAAAAACAACGTCTTGTAGTATTTATACTTCATGGCTCAGACACCTACCTCACTTGGCTCTATTTCTTACTCACTCTAGCCTTTAGTTAAATGAGTTTGAAAAACTTAGGGATATAGCATAAGAAGAAAAATAACCACACACAATATTCCCCTTTTTGTGGCTACTTTTAGACCTCTGTTACTAGAAAATTCCTAAAGAAAATTTAAATATAAGTCTGTGGCTCTGCTGAATCAAGAAGCCCCCAGTTAATATTTAGAAAACACCTTCTATTTGGACTAATGACATTGTTGATAGAACTTATTATAGAGGGATAACCAAACAAAGTCTCTGTCTCAAAACCAGTGTTAAATCAATCTCAGAGTTGAAAGGAAGAAAAGCGGAGTCTAGAGATCAGAAGTGCAGACATGATCTAAATCCTTGTCCTTCTGGATTCACACTTCCTTCAGGGTCTTCATCATTATAAATATTCTCTGCCATTTGCCACACTTGCATGATATTATCTTCTGATAGACAACAAATCACCCAAGGTTCTTTGGGATTCCAGAAGAAATCAGCTATCTTGGCAGTGTGACCACCGTGAATAAACAATGACTCTGGCGGCCCATCCTCTAGGGATTGTTCCTCTCCAATTTTACTTAAATCGCAGACATTCAGTCTATGATCAATATCATTGGAAGCCAAAATAGTCTCATTGTGAGGCGACCACTGAACCTGGAATATTTCATCCTTATGTGATTCAAAGGAATGCAACTTAAGTTTCAGATTTCTCAGATCCCACAGGGCCACAGTTTTGTCAGCTGATCTGTGGAGCTGATCTGTGGCAAGAATGAACTCACTATAAGGACTGAAAGAAAGGCAGTTCACTTCAGCAATGTGAGCATCAACTGAGTGGCTTGGTTTGGACATATTGTTTGAAGGAGTATCCCTGATCATGAGTTTCTGATCATCAGCAACCGACCCAAAGAGGGACTCATGGAGCAGATGCCAGGAGATACCCTCTACTACTGCTGTGTGCTCTGTAAAGATGGTCCTCACGTCCACAACTTTCCCTTCCTTTGGAACAGCACTTATGTCTCACAGGAAGATGGTGTGGTCATCTGAAGCACTCAGTAAGTGCCCACTGAGATTTGGGTTCCAAGAAAGCCCATAGCCTTCCTTCTGATGTCGACAGAAGTGCAAGTCTGGGTTGTACTCTCCAGAAGGGTCTGGTTTAGAAGGATATTTTGTATAGTCAAAAACAAGAACATCACTGGATAGAGTCTTTGTTGCAATGATGCAAGGGTTCTGGGTCATATAGCATGCCCTGTTTACCTCTCCTTCATGGTTGATCTTGATTTCTATTTCAGTTTTTCCACTAACCAAGCCAAAACCTCCAAATTCTCCATTATCACTGTTGTAGTGTGAAGCATCAAACTGTGCATCATCATTAGGGAGCTGCACGCTGGCTATCACAAGGTGGTTCTGTTCATCTGACATGTGTGTCCCCAGGACAAGTCGATGAATACTGAATTCTTTCCCTTCTGGTCTGGTTACATCTGCAAGCCACTGTGCAGTTAGGCTAGGCCACTCTAGAGCATGGGTCATCACCAAATGGTAAAGAAAAGGGGTGTTCTTTTTCCATATTTTGTATTCTTCGTTGATCACACATTCTTCTACTATGTCATCAAAGGCTGCTTCCCTGTCGGCCATGGAGGGTAGGCAAGTTGGCGGGGATCCCGGGACTGAGCGTTTGTAGGAGAGGTGGGGAGCCTGTGGACACTTGCTCTGCACACGCAGCCTCTATTGTTTCCCCAGTGAGTTGATTTTTATGTCATATAATTACTTACAGATGGAATTTAAAAACACCAAGAGTCTATGTGAAGGAAATTATCTTGATATCACCAAAAGCCTTAAAGTCTTCAAACAGTTATTGAGCACTCTTGTGGGCAAGACATTGCCCTAAGCATTATAAGGGAAACACAGTGAATAAGCACTCCTGACAAGAGCAACAAAGCTACTCGAAGGGGGAAAACAGCCTTCAGAATTAGAACCAAATATAGGCTTTAGAGTTTGGTGGCCAGTTTTTTCCTAAATACCATGTGAGATTAAAGAAAACTCACAGAGGCCTAGAATATTTCTCAAAGAAGAATCTGATTAAAAAAAAAAAAAAGAATGAGGAAAATCAGATTGTTGGGGGAAGAAAACCCTATGCCACTTCTTCCATTCTCCCAAACAGATTTGAAGTTTATACCAGCACAAAGAGCCCAGGGGAGTGGGGAGGACCACCTGGTCAACTGCCACAAAACAGGCAGCTACTCATTCCCTCAGTCAACCCACAAACATTCTTCTGGAACCAGTATTGAACTGTGTACTCTGCTAGAGCTTAGAAACAGGCACTGTTAAGATGCATTCATTCCTTCAAGGAGTGCATAATCCACATACATGTAAATAAATAGTTTCCACACAGTCCAATAACTATAGTAATTAATAAGTATCCAGTGCTATGAGAACATCAGTAGAGTGGTAATCAGAGATTTTCACACAGGAGGGGGACTGGGAGCTGAATTACAAATGATGAATTTGAGTGATGGGATCAGATGTAGAGAGTATTTCAAGCAGGAAGTTGAAGGACGTAGAAGCATGCAAGAGTCTGGTGTGTTCGAATGATAACAGGGTTTCATAGAATATGTGTGAGAGAGTGGCAGGGGATGAGCCTAGCCTGGAGAGAGACCATGATAAGTCTTAAATGCCATGTGTAGGTTGAGATGTTATATTACTAATGATGGGAAACTATTTCAGGGTTTTAAGAAGGATGTCACAGAATCATATTCGCCTCGTAAGAGAACCATTAGATCAACACTAAGGAATGTAGTAGAGGAGGATAGAGAAGAAACCAATTAGTGATTTGTCTGTACCGTTTGTGTAAAATCAGTCACCTCTGCTGTGCTCTGCCTGAATTCTTGAATTATCATCACAATAAATAAATGCTGTTTTACATTCCTAAATTTGGAGTGTGTTACCTGTTAATAAATGACCAGAATATGTGAGTTACTTGTAGCTAGGACTAAATAGTATTCATTTCTCTACCCCTAGCCTTAGCGCCTTTCACATAGTAAGCACCAATATTGTTTTTTGAGTGAGTTGAATGGATGTTTAGATGTCTGCCTGGGGTGTTTGCAAGCTTTCATTATAATTAAGCCTCCAAATCTAAGTATCTCCACCGCAAATGTAAGAAAGAATGGTGATCTCTGACCTCCCCGAAGGTATGCGGAGCCCTGTTGACCCCAGGAGAGAGCTATGTATAACACACAGAGCCCCCAGCCCCTGGCTGTGCTTCTTGACAAGAGGAACTGATCAGTGACTCTCTCAAGGAGCACCGTAGAATTGTGCTTGTTTGTCTTTTTTTTTTTTTTTTGGCCATGCTATGTGGCATTCAGGATCTTAGTTCCTCACCTAGGGATTGAACCTGGGCCCCCTGCAGTGGAAGCATGGAATCCTAACCACTGGACCTCCAAGGAAGTCCCTGTAGGACTGTGCTTTAATAATAGCAAATGCTTACATAAGACTTGCTGTGTATCAGGCACTTTTATAAGCATTTTGCAAAGATTAATCCATTTAATATTCATAAGTCTATGAGATAAGTACTATTATAATCCCTATTTTACAAATACAAAAAATATGACATGGAAATGCTAAGTAATTTACACAAGATCACGCAGCTAGCAAGTGACAGTTGAACTCCACGCAGCCTGCCCCTGGTGACAGTGATGCTTTTATTCATGATGCTGTCCTGTCCTTTGAGAAGAATCATGCTGTTACCTGTGACCCCATCCATTTGGGAATGATAATTTTTGGTAAAGAAGTAAAAAAGGGAAGAGAAGAAAGAAAAATACTCGTCTCGTGACCTTAGACAAGATGTAAACTTTTTGTGCTCTTAATGTTGAATTTAGTGATTCACTTTCACTTTAAGCAAATGATAAAATTTCTTTTTTTTTTAGAACATTAGAGATTCCATGAGAAATGATATTTTGTAAGTATCAAATTGTGATATTATTAACAATCATTCTTTATACAAGTAAAATTTTCTCATATTGTATCTGAATAAGTTAATAGAGTGTCTGTGGGGGCATAAGGTCTTCTCTCCCTGAAAGCCATTAGCCTAAGCCTAGTTATCGAGTCCCATTGAATTCTAAATGCATTTCCCAATTTTTAAATCTAGGAACAAAACTCTGATATTGCAGGTAATTAAATTCATTCTGAGAAAAATATGTCCATGTAGGTTAAATTGCCAGCATTTGAACAGAATACTAATAACAAACTGTGGGAAGTTTTGTTGGTTACTTCGAGCTTTGAATAAACACTGACCTATTTCAAATAACCCTGTGACTCATCTGAAAAGCTGCAGATCACAAATACAGCATTTAAATGGAGACACAAATGCCAGAGTGTAGAGATTTTCCTCACTTCAATGACTACACTTCCTAAATCAGAAAACCTTCTAATTTGAGGTTTACCAAAAATAGCACTGGCACATATGGAGCCACAAATCAACAGTTTCCATAAATAGTCAAGATTTTGTCAAAGACCCAGTTCTAGAACTAAAATTTTATATAATAATTGACCATGTTTTGGAGTAAAAAAAAATTTCAATCACCATTCGAGTGCCATAAAAAGAAATCTAAAATGGGCTATTTCTATTTTTGCTCATGATTAAATATAGTAGTCAAGATTTTTAAATTATTCCAATGTTGTGCAGGAAAAAAGATTGCAAAGAGCTAAGAAAGTAATAATTTCAATAAAGTAGGCCTCCCAATATCATAAGGAGGTAGTCACAAAATAAGAAGGGTGCGGTGGAGAGACAGAGTAAGAGTGTGTGCCAAATGGAAGACATCTATGTCAGCATAAAAAATATTTGTGGACAATTAGAAGCAAATGTCATCTTCAAGGTATACTAAATGCACTTTGCCATGGTCCACATTTACCAGTTTCCCCTTGTCTTCTCCAAGCTTGTCTGATTGTCTACAGATATTCTCTATGTCAAACCAAAGAAAAGCAATTTCCTACAACAAATACACTCAAATTTCTACCTCCAGTGCAGATGATTAGGAAAGTGAAAGACATTTATAGATATCAGTGGGGAAAAGCAATACCATGGAAGGAAGGCTGGATTCAATAGACCCAACTAAAGCACAGCAATCATCAATCTTTGTGACCTTGTACGCGTCATCTAACCTTTTAGGACCGCAGTCTTCTCTGGAAACTGGAATTGATACCTTCCTTTCTCACATACTGCTATGAAGATTAAATGAGATTATCCCACCATGGCTGATTCATGTCAATGTATGACAAAAACCACTACAATATTGTAAAGTAATTAGCCTCCAACTAATAAAAATAAATGGAAAAAGAATAAAATTAAAAAAATAAATGAGATTATCTCAGTGAAACTCATTGTGAGTCATAAACCATGCACTATGAACACGTCAAGCTGTTATACAGTATCTTTTTAAATACAGTGTTATTAAACTCTCGGCAAAGAATGTGTGATCTAAAACCTGTTGTTTCTCTGCCCAAAGGGGGGATTTGCAAGTGTTTGTGAGCTGTTATAGGCAAAGAAGCATCAGAAATGAAATTTTCCCTTGATGGAGTCAGAGGATAGAAAAATAAGTTAACCAAGAACAGCAGTTATTTAATGTTTACTAAGTATAACTTATTGCTTTGAAAAGATCATATCACCTTTGTTTCACCTAAATCCACCTCTGCTCCAACAGTGACAATTATCCTACGCTTTGGAAAACACCAACCTGGTGAATTCTTGTACTTCTAGAAGTAGAATTCCATGGGTTCTGTTGCTAAATGGTTTAATCAAAGCCACAATTTTAGTCAGTTGTGAAATTGGACTATAGTATAAGATGCTTAGTGTCTTTAGTTCTCCTAACCACTGAAGTCCACAGTCAGCTAAGTTGCACATCATTTCTCAGTTTTTACAAAGTGACAAACTACATACCAGTGACAGACAGATCCCTCAAAAGTTAATGACCTCAGGGAACTGGGATTTCATTACAAACGGTTAGCAATAGAAAACAAATTTTGAGTTGTCAGAATTAAACACCTGCAGATGAATGATTGGATCTATCAAGTGGCTAATCAAAAGAGTCTCTTCTGTTGCTAATCATGTATAACATTTATGTACACTTGATATTGCGAAAATCTCTAGACTCACCCACACAGGTTACCTGTCAAATAGACATATGCCCGGGCATATCTCATGTCTTCACTCTTCCAGAAAATCAGTTGGCAACACAGATGTAACCATGTTATTCTTCAACTTCAATTCGTCAATGGTTTCTCATTGCTGTGGAAATAAAATCCAAAATCTCTAACACAGTCTTGAAAATTCCTCTTGGTCTTGCCCTTGCTCACCCCTGCTGCAGCCTGATCTTGTTCCATGCTTTCTTATGTTCTCTGTGCTCTAGCCATACTGGCCTTCTTTTATTTTTCCAAACTAGGCCTATTCATGCTGTCTGGTCTAGCAAATATTCTCTTACCCAGCCCTACATCCCCCCAACCATGCAAACACCTCTTCATTCTTCATGCATCAGATAAAACAGTACTTCCTCAGAGGAATCTGCCCTGAATCCCTTAGGTGGATTGTATTCAACTGTCACAAGCTTCTGCAGAAGGCAATGGCACCCCACTCCAGCACTCTTGCCTGGAAAATCCCATGGACAGAGGAGCCTGGTTGGCTGCAGTCCATGGGGTCATGAAGAGCCAGCCACGACTGAGCAACTTCACTTTCACTTTTCACTTTCATGCATTGGAGAAGGACATGGCAACCCACTCCAGTGTTCTGGCCTGGAGAATCCCAGGGAAGCCTGGTGGGCTGCCGTCTATGGGGTCGCACAGAGTCGGACACGGCTGAAGTGACTTAGCAGCAGCAGTAGCAGTCACAGGCTTCTCCACTTCTTTACCACTGTCAGTCATAGTTGAATTCCTAGCTTATGTCTTTCTACTCCACTAGTGTGTAAGCTCATTGAAGGTTGTGAATGTGTACATCTCATTAATCTCTGTAGCCTTAGCATTCATCACAGTGTCTGGCACTAAACAGATACCACTAAGCAATTGTCAAGTGAATATGAACGAATGAATGAATGAATGGCTTTAAACTGGTCTACACCTAAGGCTATGGAGTCCTATGGAATAATTTGGTACTCTTGTGAGGATTTGGTATCATTTTTCAACTCTATCTAGGTCATTCTCGTTTTCTAAATGTGTATGTTCATGATATAAATCTTCCTGTGGGGCAAAAGGGGTAACACAATCCTCCATTGAGCTGAGTGACATTCCAGGGTCCTTGGTATAAATCTGTCATTGGGAATGCACTCACCTCAAAGTAGGGCCACCATAGTATCCAGTCTAGTGAGTCTAAGTGAATCTTCAATCCTGGGGCACAGCAGGTCAGTGAAATCATGATTTCCTGCATAAGTAGCCACCGTGATGAAGAGAGGTGTACACCAAGAGGCATGCAAGTACACTTGTATTGCACTCGGTGTCAGGTGAGGCAGCATGGTGGAGTAGAAGGGGCACTAGACAAGGAATCGGAAGAACTGGGTTCTGGTTCTGGTTTTGCCACTTGTTTTTTTAATGGTCTTAAGTATCTGGCTCTTTCTGGCTACAATATTCTTCCCTTTTGAATTGGACAAATCACTTGCCTATCAAGTTTTTTGTAGGTACCAAGTGAGATAATAAGCATAGTATACTATTTTATCTAGGAGTTGTTGGTACTTCATGTGTGAAGGTGGTTTGTCAATTGTAAAAGATAGCCAAATTGTAATTTTGTCCCTAGTCCTTAGGAGCAGTTTTATCTTCCAGATTTGGAATAGTATCTATCAATATAAAGGGAATTTTCATTCCAGCTATTTGATGGCTAGTGGAGGTATCCCGTTCTCACCAGTCTATTGATAAAGGAGTTAAAATTAGTTGTGATTGTTCCATATTCAAGAGATAATTGAGCTTTGACTGATATGATGCAACTTCCTTGCTTTAATTCACTCTTCTATAATACAAAAACTATCTTTTAATAAAGTAGTCAATATGATACCTCTTTATGGTTCAGGCTTTTGTTGGCAAACAGCACAGTAAAAGGACCTGAATTGTGAACCAGATCAGCTACTATCTCCATGGAATGATTTTAGAGGAAACTTTAGTTCTATTTCTCCTCATTCATTGATACTCAAATTCCACAGCTGGACATGAAGTTGAAATTTAAATCTCCTTCAAATAAGTAATATAGTAACTTTACCAAGATGCAAAGGATTAGTTGAAGATATTTTCTGAGAACAGCACTTGAGCAAGAGGGCATTAGATATATGCCATATAAAAGTAAAAAAGAGAGAACCATAAAAATAACTAAATCCATCTTCTTACTTTACTCATTTAAGTACTGAACTTTTAAAATGGATTTATTTTTAAATGTACTTTCTAAAAAAAATTATCACAAAATGACTGCTGTGAAAAAAAATATGGGAAGAAAAAGCTCCTATCTAAAATAAACGTTCTCTTGTATTCTATACTTGTCAAAAATATGTACTAGATAGGATCTGAGTTAACTCATTTTCAACATTTTTTTTTCACTACAGACTTATAAATGAATCTTTGAGGGACCAGCTATTGGTAACCATCCAGAAGACTTTCACATACACTCGAACCCAAGCTCAGCACCTCTTCATCATCCTCATGGAGTGCATGAAGAAGAAAGAACTGGTAGGTAACATTGTGTCTGTGGGCGGCAGAGACCTCCCCATATCCTCGCTCTCTGTTTAACCATTTTCTTGAATCACACATCAACTGTTTCTCCTTTCCAGCCAAGCTCACAACCATCCTCAGGCTCCACTGGCTCCTATAGCTTCCTCCCCTCAATAGCTGAGACATTGTATTTTCTGCCTGGATTTAATGAAGTGTGGGCAGCAGGGTTCTAGCATCATTTGCTACTGAAGCTCGCCCAAATGTTCTGATTGCCTCAGTGCAATGAGGTGAAGAGAGAACATAGGTTTCCTCCCAGAGAATGCTTCCGCTGATCCTCTTAGGTTTAGGGTTTCACTTGACTTGTGAGTAGTATCTTAGTATCATCGATCTTAGTGGCTCAGGGTACAGGCTAATCTGTTGATCTGTACAGGTAGAAAATGAAGAAATGTACTCAAGGAAGTTTGGAAATTTCTATAATTTCCAAAGTGCCCTTCATAGCTACTGAAGAAGCATTTCTCACATCTGAGGGAAATGTCTTAGAAATGTGCCATCACAGAGACCTTCAGTTAGGGTGAGCAGAAATAGCAGGTGCTAACACTGAAGGAGCCCTTGCTATGTGCCAGGCAGAGTGCCAGATCTTTCCACATATTAACTCATGTGATCTTAGCAACTGTCCTGATGTGAGAGGTACAGTTGTTACCCTCATCTTCTAGATGAGGAAACTCCAAGTCACCTGATGAGTAAATGAGGAACTAGACTGAAAACCAGTGGTATTTCATCTCTGTGGTAAGTATTTTTATTCAGAAATTGTCTCTTTGAAGCAAAAGTAGTGCATCATCCACTCTAGGTCTATTCGTGGTGGGCCTCAGGGAGAAGAGATTATTCTCAAAGGCCATGGGAGCCTACGTGCTGATGAGGAGGTAGAGGAGCAGTTCCCCCTGAGCTGTGGCCTCACGCAGGCTGGGACAATCTCAAGTCTGCTGAGCACCCTAGAATGATTTTCCCTGCGGACTTGAGGGTGCACTGCTCCTCCAGAGGGGCACCGGGGCTAGACCCTAGAAGGAACAGCAGTGAGGCAGGGCGTGTGGAGAGGAACTGGAGTGAGCTGCCTGCCTCCAGTTCCCCACTAGACTACAGGCTCCCCAGACCTGGGCTGGAACTGTCTTGTTCACAGTAGCTGGTACACACTGGTGTTCACTGAGGCTGCCAGGAAGGAGGGAAGGAGGTGATTTCTGAGTTTAAAGAACTAAATACTTAGAAAACAATACCTGCCTCAAATAAACAAGAGCAAACTCCAGAAAACATCACAAAGCCCTTGTGAAAAGCCTTTCAGCAGCTTCTAGGTTTAGCATGAAAGGAGTGAGGTGAGGAGAATGGGACAGTACCTCTAATTCTTGAGTACCTGACCTAAGTAGTCTGGCTGCCCCATATAGAGAAGCCCGCGTGGAGATCAGGTTCAGAATCATGACTGCCAGCGTCCCAGGAGAGCCTCTATCAATCCTGAAAGTGCCACTGCCATCCTCCCTTCCTCCTGTCTTGGAGGCAGTTAGCTCACAAACTATTAGCCCATGTGTTTCCTCCGCTTCTAAGAGGGGCATGAAACTCTGAGCTTCTGCATGCCGCAGAAGAGATTTTCCCCTGACTATTAACGAGTTTACAATGCCAAGGTCAGTGACTGTGAAAGCTTACCAGAACTCTACATTTCAGCAGTCCTCCAAGTTTCCTAGACAGGCGTTCAGGCTCAAAATTCTAGGAACTAGTTGGAAGTCATAAAACCAAGTGAGGCTGAATGTACTTTTCTGGGTATTTTATAGGACTGTTCCCTGGGATTCTTTCTGTTTGGTAATTGCCTTGTTGCTTAATCATGGTCTCTGCTGAAATGTCAACTGTATTTTATTGCAACATAGTCATTGTAAGAAATATGAGGTATCCCTAGCTCTAGACTAAGGACATGGGATCTCAACAAGCCGTAAGTTGTCCTGATCTCCATCCACATCTGGGCAGAAATTAGGATTTTTAAAATCATAAATGTAATTAATTTCCATTTTTGAAGGACTGTGTGTATGGATACTGGATGCTTTAGAAAGGAGGTGGGAGGAGCTCGGCATTATTTTTCTCCTTTTGAAAGAAGTGGGGAAGGGAACAGAGGCCGAAGAGATGTAGGGATGTGCGCAGAACGAGGAAGAGCCATGCCAGGGCTCTCCTGCAGAACCCAAGTATCTTCTCACCACACAACAGCAAGCATCTTTCTAGTTGCTTTTTTTCTTATTTAGATGGTCTAGAGTTTTTATGGGACTTGCCTTGTGTTTTTATTCCCTGATTAGATATTTAATCCATCTGGTATTCGGTACAGAGTTTCCTTGCAACTTTTTAAAAATTGAAGTATAGTTGATTTCTAGTATTTCAGGTGTACAACAAAATGATTCAGTTATATATATGTATAATATATATATATCATATATATATAAAGAATTTTCAGATTCTTTTCCATTATAATTTACTACAAGATATTGAATATAGTTCCTTGTGCTATACAGTAGGTCCTTGTTGTTTATTTTATATATAGTGGTGTGTGTCTGTTAATCCCTGTTATCCCTCCTCCCCTTTCCTCTTTGGTAACCATAAGTTTGTTTTCTATGTTTGTGAGTCCATTTCTGTTTTGTAAATATGTTCCTTTATATCATATTTTAGATTCCACATGTAAGTGATAGCACACAGTATTTGTCTTTCTCTCTCTGACTGACTTTGCTGAGTATAATCATCTCTAGGTCCGTTCACATTTCTGCAAATGGCATTATTTCATTCTTTCTATGACTGAGTAATATTCTGCTGTATATATGTACCACATCTTTATCCATTCATCCATCAATGGACACTTAGGTTGTTTCCATGTCATGAATATTGTAAATAATGCTGCTGTGAACACTAGGGTGCATGTTTCTTTTTGAATTAGTATTTTTGTCTTTTCTGGGTATATGCCCAAGAGTGGGATTGCTGAATCATATAGTAGCTCTATGTTTAGTCTTTTAAGGAACCTCCTTACTGTTCTCCATAGTGGCTACACCAGTTTACATTCCCACCAACTAGTATAGGAAGGTTCCTCTTCAAATTTCTTTTGATTCCCTTTATGAATGAAGTGGGATGTCATATCCAGAAGTCAGTCTAAATTCATTTCCAAGTTCAACTTTAGGATTTGGTTCTAGAGCTGTTCTTACATCTTTCTCATCCCAGCATCCTATTAACAGTGTCCTAAAAACCTGCACTATAGATGCATATTTAGCTTGTGATATCGGGCCTCTGGGCTATGTGGCCTCATGGAAAATATGCCTTGTTGGGCCCTTTGTATGAGTAATTTCTACACACTTCATACTGTTCCTGAAAAAAAGTCACTTCTCCTCTGCTTACTTCCCAACTTGGGTCAAAACACCTCAAATCCTATCATCTTCCGAGAAGATATATCCTTCTAGAAACCAACCCATGAGCTAAATCCCATCACTTCATCTAGGAAAAAATATTAAAAGTGATAAAAACTGTCCACAGCAATATACTAATTTGGGGTCAAATGTAAGGGGTCAATGGTCCTCCACTTCCTTCTTCTCCAAAGGGATGTGATCATAAAGAACATTAGGACAGGAAAAGAGGGCCCCAGTGGCATAGCACACTCTGAGGCTGATTACATGTGGAGAAAGCACAGAGCCTTTTAGTTCCAGAGGACAGTGCCAGCTCCCTCCCTCTGCTGCTGCCTCTTAGAGCTCCCACCTGCCCTCTGAACTTCTGCAGAAGCTTCCCTCACACCCTCACTGCCAACCCACCAGCCTTAGCCTGGGCAGTACATTTGCCAAGGACACTTTGTTGTGATGGAGTATTGTTAGACTCAGCAATGTAAGCCCTATGGTATGTGTGGCCCTAAACAAGTCATGGTGGAGGATGGCACCTGCCTGGCTCCTGGTTTACAATCTTTCATTTCCACGCTGATGGCTCCTCTAATTTGCTACCTTCCTTTCCCAGCTGCTGGACCTCCTAGGGGCCAGTGCTGTTCACTTTGCCACTATTACCAAGTCTAAGCTTGCTTTGCCTGAAGCACAACAGGCCAGTAAGTCTACAGATGAGGTGTTGAGGCAAGGAATACAACTTTATTTGGAAAGCAACAGACTGAGAAGATGGCACACTAATGTCTCAAAATAGCCATATTATCAGGGTCTGGATGTCAGGTTCTTTCATAGAGCAGAGATGAGGGGAGATGAGGAAGTAAAGTAAAAAGGCCATTAATCT
Organism: Cervus elaphus; assembly: GCF_910594005.1. Classification (NCBI taxonomy): domain Eukaryota; kingdom Metazoa; phylum Chordata; class Mammalia; order Artiodactyla; family Cervidae; genus Cervus; species Cervus elaphus. The sequence continues at coordinate 45,147,384 of NC_057843.1, read as the reverse complement.
AGCAAATATCTCCTGAAATGTCCAGCCATGGGGAGAGGATGTGTTTCTTCCTTCCTATAGCCTTCCACTCGTGGACAGGATCCAGAACAAAGGCATTTTGGTTTAACATTCAGGCAGAGATGCAGGGTTCCCCAAGGCAGATCTTTATGTCTGGACAGTATCCTTTTAGGGAACAAAAGCAACGTAAAGCAAAGGTTCGGAAATAAAAGAAACAGACCCATCTTAGAGTCACAATTGGCTCTTCCCTGTAATACCACCACTTCCCAGTCACACCTGACAAATTATGTCTCCACTCAAAATTGTTGCTGCTCTAAAATCCAAGTCCCAACTTCAAGTACAAAAATCCTACCCCCTACCACCATCACTTCATATCAAACTTGAATGCCAAGCTTCTCCATAATTCACTAGTCTGATACCAAATTCCTGAGATCATCCACATGAAATATACTTTCATCCACATAAAAGTATTTTTAAAGTGTAGTTTTCTGTGTCCTGTTCCTAGTTGAGGGTCCAAACAATCACTCCCAAAGCTGAGTCATTGTTTCTAATTCAGTTAGGTCTTCGGTCATACTGAGCAATCTCTTTATTCATCTCTAGTCAGTGGATACCCTCTCTTGTTCTCTACAATCATTGTTCCAAACCTCTTACATGTTAATCTGACTGCTTCTCAGGATCTTCTGTAATGCATTTCAGAATCTTTATAGTATGACAATATGAACTTCCTTCTTTCTTAGAGCTTGGTCTTATTTCCAAATAATGATTCTAAAATATGGAAGTAAATATTGCAACTAGACTATTATGTTGATCCAGTCCATCAATTCAGGATATATAGGACTGAAAATAAACTGATTTTTTAAAACATTAGTCAAGAATCTTTCAAGGATGTCTACAGATATAGAAAAGAGGTAGTTTGGGGAGAATTGGAGGGGACCTGGTATTTACCTTTATTTGGAAGATGATGGACAGAAACAACCTAAGAAGCTAAATTTAAGGAATAGGATCACTATTATGTCCCAGCAGCTGAAGGTGTAGCATCTCAGTAGCATCATATTCTCACTTGAGTAGGGCACCTTAAGGCAAGGAAAAGCCAAGGACATAGAAAATGTGCTAATGGAATAAATTGAAGCAAAGATATTAGGTCATCAAGTTTGTGTCCTTTTCAGTAACTTCTCTGTAGCATTTGATGCTGTCAACTCCTCTTCCCTCTCCCATTACTTTCCTGAGAAGTCAGTGATGTTAGACTTTAGATTCTTTTTCTGATTCCTTGCCATTTCTCTTACAGTTCATTTATCTTTCTATTGCTAGTTCCCTTCTTCCTCCTCATACTATAAAAAGATATTTATCAAAGACCAGTTCTTGGCCTTTTCCCCTTTCATTCATTATTCTGACTTCAGTTATTTTGAGACAACTCCCAAATGCACACATATCGAGCCCTATCTTCCTCCAGACTCCTTCATTTCCAGAGTCCATGTTTTCAAACATTCCCTTACTCTTCCTTTCTTAACCTATTGCTATGCCCTATTAACATGGTTCCCTCTAACCCAATATCCCCCCCATCAATCTATTTTATACACTGCAGGGATTTACAAACTTCTGTAAAGAGGAAGATGTTAAGTAGGTTAGGTTTTGTGTGCCCCAAACAGTGCTGCCACATATTTTTCTGTTTGTTTATTTGATTTTAAACAAACCTTTAAAATATACGAACCATTCTCAGCTTACTGGCTATAGGAAAATAGACCAGGGACCAAATTTGACCCTCAAATTATGATTTGTTGACCCCTACTGTATAGTATTGCTAGACACTCTTGCTGAAGGATAGAACCAGTTTCATCAGTCCTTTGAATATGGAGTATAATGTGTTGCTTATAGTGCCAGTTTTATATTTCACCACTTTTTTACAGACCCCTCATACTAACCCAGCTAATTTTCTTGCAATCATTTTTTAATGTCCTACTTCCTTGAATTTATTCAAGTCTAGAACCCCCTCTTTAGCCATAGCCGGTTGCCAAATACATGCACATATATGCACGTACATGCACATGTGCACACACACACACACACACCCAGAAGATACCTCACTCCTGGGAGGGGGTGTATATATATGTATCTCCACCTTCCCATATAAGCTGTTAAGAGCAGAGTCTCTGTTTTTTTGTTTCCCCTGCATTCACTATCCCTAACTGTGCTTATTGGATCCCATAAATCTTTGTTTAATGGGTGAGTGAGTGAATGAGTGAATTCAGATGAATATACATTAAAGCAGAAAGATACATATTCAGTATCCACAAATTGCCCTAAAATCTTCACTAACACAGTGGCATGCATCCTTAAGGTTTCATAGATTGGTTATGGATGTAGATTTTATTTGGGGCCAATTGCTTAAGTTACTGGACCTATGGGAGGTATCCCAGTATGGTTGTTATGAGGAACAAGCTCTCAAAACAGAAATACCTATATTCAAATTCTGTCTATGAGTCACTACAGATGCAAGTTAGAGTATACATGTAGATACCTACTCTTTTTTTTTTTTTTTGGAGTGTTAAACGAAACATAGAATTTATTAATGTATTTACATAATTTATAATCTGTAAGCAGTGGTCTCATAAATATATGACTACAACTTTACATGTGCTAAGCAAGCGGCAGATAACTGTTTCCCCCACCAAGACAGCTCGGTTAAATAAAAAACGGACAGCATTTACTCCACTTTCTGGGCTTCCTCTCTTCTTTTGGAAAACATGGCTAGTCAGTTTAAACTGAATCTGCAATTCAACATGTTCCAGGCAGCCTCTCTACCACCACCATTTCGATCGTCAGAGGTTACCTAAAAAGGTGCCAGTGACATGCCTGGGGACGCAGGTGCGACAGGGTCCTGGGCTGCTGCGCCCAATGGAAAGTGCGTCAGAGACGGCAGGGGTGGATGCCTCTCCATCAGCCCCAGAAACAACCCGTCAGCTTCAGACGATCATAACTGCCATCCGTCCATGGTGGTAACGGCACACATTCTAAATGCTACCACTCCCTCTAACAGTGGCAATGGGAAACCAAGGGAAGGAATGTCTCCACAAGGTCATTTTTTCCCCCTCAAGAACCACGAAAGTGCTAATTTTCCCTTTACAAATGTGACATAGAATCTTGACTACAAAGCTACTCAATGATCTCATCCTACCATCCACACAACTGTACATTCCTTTTCAGCAAGATCAGGAGCCAACGATGCAGTGCCTGTGTACACAGAGATTCTTTACAGGACGGAAGTCCACAGACTGACGAATTATTGCTGCAGTCTCCAAAGGGGAGACGAAACCGGTCAATTCCTGTGAATCCTTGTTGCCGGAAGAAGATCCAAGACTGGCAGGCGACCCCCGGAGGCGGGGCCTAGCCCCCCCTAGACCTGTCAGGACCACCTACTTCATCGGGAAGCCCGGGGGGCCGAGGTCCGGTCAGCAGCAGCTCCGCTTTGGCTCCGAAGGCTGTCTGCGGAGTTTGAAGCCCTTTCCACCAGAAGGCGGGCTAGCGTCAGTGGATGGAATTCTTCGACTAATTTCTATAAAGAGTTCATTTATGTTTATCACGTTCTTCGCACTTGTCTCTACAAAGACTGCATGGATGGTGTCAGCGTAGTCCTTGGCATCTCTCTCCATGACCTCTCTTACATCGATAAGATCACACTTATTTCCTGCAATGGCAACTACAATATTGGGTGGGCCGTGCTGCCGAAGCTCTTTTACCCAATTCTTTAATGTTGAAAATGTCTCTTCTTTCGTGATGTCGTAAACAATTATAGCTGCAGCCGAGCCTCGGTAGTACATTGGCGCTAAGGCACGAAATCGTTCTTGTCCAGCTGTGTCCCAGATGAGGAATTTATGTAGTTCATTTTGGTACTGGACAGTCTTGGTCATAAAAGATGCCCCTATTGTTGGGTTGATGTTCGGATCAAAACTGTCTTCCACGAACCGCCACACAATACTTGATTTACCCACACCTGTATCCCCCAGCAGACACACTTTGAGCTCCCTCAGCGCCATGGCCTGGGAGCCAGGGTCGCGGGCCCGCCGCTGCCCTAAGTTGAGAAGGGAGAGGCCTGGCCCAGCACGAGCATCCCCCGGCGCCGCCGCCGCCGCACGGCCTAGCCCCGGCCGCGGGGCACGCAGAGGCGGCGGCCGCCCGTTTGCTGGCCCTCGGCCCGGCCCGTCCGTCGCCAGCCGCGCCGGGCCCGTCTTAGCAGCCCGGACGGTGCCGCGGGTTCCCGGGCGCCACTGCCGCCGCCATCTTGGGACGCCGGCCTGGTCACCTGACCTCCCCGCCCACTTCAGCAGCCACCTTCGCCGAGAGGGCGGGGCCTAGATACCTACTCTTATCCTTGTTTTTTTTCTCTAGTCCTGGTTATAATTGTCATTGGGGCACAGTTTAACTTGAATCACTTGTCATCCATCTTCATGTTCATCTCCCTTCCTGCTCATCTTCACAGACAGAGAGTATAGACAAGAGGAAACATAATATGTAAAGTCCTCCTTGGTAGAAAAGGAGTGAGCCTGTGTCTTCCCTGTTTGACATCAATGGCCAAACAAGGGCAGCAGATCTCCTATGGCCACAAAGGAAAAAAATTTCTTAGAGCTGAAAAAGGTGTTTTTAAGCCAAATGGCTAAAAGTCGTAGAGTCATGTATCAAGGTTAGAAAATAGTTCTATCTAACATAGTACATGGGAAGGAATAGAAATGCTTTTTGAGATCAATGCTGAATTGTACCTAGATTCTTTCAAGTTCATTTAACTCTCCCTATAACATAATTTAGGCTTCTCAGGTGGCGCTGGTAGTTAAGAACCCACCTGCCAATGCAGGAGATTAAAAGGTGCGGATTCAGTCCCTCGGTTGGGAAGATACCCTGGAGGAGGGCATGGCAATACACTCTAGTATTCTTGCCTGGAGAATCCCATGGAGAGAGGACCCTGGAGGGCTACGGTCCATAGTGTCGCAAAGAGTTGGACAACTGAAGAGACTTAGCATGCACACACGTAACATAATTTAAGGCCGGACACAACTGAGCGACTAAGCACAGCACATACATGATATGGTGGAAAGAGGATGTAGAAGTATTACTCCATTAAAAATGTTTCCTTATTAGTTCTCAAAACACAGTGGGTTACTGATTAATTTTTGGAAGTTCTGAAGCTCTTTAGGTGGTTAGAATGTCCCTATCTTAGGAATAAGGATGATGAAGGCTTTGGAGTCAACGTGTCTGACTTCAAATCCCACATCTGTCATTTAATACATGGCATTAGGCAAGTTATTTAGTCTCTAGATTAGTTAGTTTTCTCTTCCAGAAAGTTAAGATAATAATAGTATTTCTGTTATGGGGTTAATTATAAGGGTTAAATGAAGTAATATATGCAAAGAACATAGTGAGCATTGAATAAATACTTCTATTGTAACACTAATGATGATGTCTATATAACACTTTAACAAAGATGATTTTCTTGTCATCTTATTTGATACTGCAGTCAACCTTGCCAAGGTCAGTTTTAGTATTTCCTAGGGAAACCAAGACTCAAAGATTTAAGTACAAGCCCAACATCAGGTAGCTTATTAGAGGTAACCCCAAGACTTGAACCAAGAGCATCTTTCTGCAAGTTCTCAGCTCTTTCCCCAGTATTTCAGCTGATTCCATGTTCTAAATATCAGGTATGACCAAGTTTAAAATGACTTTATGTATATTTATGGCCGATTCATGTTGATGTATAGCAAAAACCATCACAATATGGTATTATTCTCCAATTAAAATAAATTAATCCATTTAAAAAATAAATTAGGAGCCCATTTACTCTTTCATTTCTTGAATATTTGGAGCAAATATTTATTAGATTTTTAGAGTCCTGGAAAGAAAAGAATACATTATTGATATTCCTGGAATGCCCTCTACCCCTATACAGTAGTCATTATAGTCCTATAGGGAAAATGTAAGCACAGTGTCCAAATCACTTGAAATTTCTTCATCAAGGCACAATGAAATTATTCTTTTTCAGCATTACATTTTAATCAGACTAACTGGAAACCCCAAATTAAAGATCAACTTTCCTATTTTCTCATAGCATATTCATTGAAATAAAAAAGAAATTTGAATGAAATTTCATTTACACGGTTTGTTTCTAAGACAGCCAATAATAATGAGAAGAAGAACACCTTTCATCTAATGATGCATAATGTATAATAATACCTTATAATAGACAAAGGTCTGTTGCACTCCTTGTGTTATTAGAGCTGCAAAGTAATGGGATAGGAATTACATCTTTTTTTTCAGTTAACTAGAAAAATTAAACAAATTGAGGAAGATTACAGAAGTATACAGAAAATAGCCATTGGAGCTTCAACCTTACAATCCAGGTCAGATTCTTTCTCATAATCAACAAAAATCCATAGAAGTTTAATGCCTCTTTCAACCATATTCATTTAAAAATACTAATAGAGTAAGGCAGTGGGGAAATATAGCAAGTATTTTCTTTTACTAAGAAAAATAAAATAATGCAATAATTAAAATATAAATAATGCACAGAAATAAACACATTGTTGTATTATTTTATTTCCTTTAAGAGTTGACTTACTAAATAATTTACATGACAGTTGGTTTGAGTTCTAACTCTAGAAAGACTGTTCATCTCGCTTCCACTCTTTATTTTCCCTATCCTCCCTGGTCCCGTGTCTCACCATTTTCTCTTAGATCTTTGGTGTCTGCTCAGTCTCACTGCCGCCAGTCTCTCCATTCCAACTAATACTCAATTGCTGAATGAATCCTTTTAAAGAGCATCTCTTATGACTTCCCATCTACTCAGAAACCCCTATCTCACTCTTCAATGTTCAAAATGAAGAAAACCCACTACCAATTGCCTTTGTGATAATTTCAGGTAGAATGCAAATTCATTTTATTATTTTAAAAGGTATGTTTTTATTTACATATGTATTAGAAATGATTATAATAAAACACAAAACCATGGATATTAAGCCTTAAAAAATATAAGTTTTAAAGGAGGATCAGTTTGAAAAAAGATCTAATTGTCATATGAAGACATAAATAATGGCAGAAAGATGAAGATTGTATAAGAATGACTGTAGGTTGAAACATACTGGTTTTCAGAATTAATTTTCAGTTTCTTAACCTAGCATTCAAGATCCTCTGTGATCCAGATCTAGTCTACTTTTCTGGTCAAGACTGAGCAGTGCTACTACTTTTGTCCCTTATCATTCTAGTCCCACCACATCTAATTTTCTTTGAGAGAAAAGACTGTGCCTTAAACATCTTTCTGTATTTTGTGCAAGCTCTTGAATCCTCTCTCAAATGTTAAATGCACTGGGTCCTACAAGCGGTGGGACAGAGGCTTCACTCCTACCCTTCAGCCTATTCCCAAATAAGAATTTTTCTATTCTAAATGGGAATACATGGACTAGTATTTTCCCTGAATTCAATAGAGTTACAAGTCAGCCTAGGGTCCAAGAACAACTAGAAGTCTCTAAGGAGTTCTGTGAATCCCCTGAAAATGTACATAAGATTCTGTGTGTGTATGCATTTCATGGAAAGAATGCATTCAATTCTCAGATTCCCCAAGGTATGAGTAACTCCAGAGTTAAGAACCACTATATTAGGGGTCTCTCTATGGCAGCAACCAAATTATAATCATGGGAGTCACAAACTTTGCCTCACATTCCTTCTAGTTCCTCAAAGATACCCCATTTAGATAAACATTTAAACTCTGAGCAATTTTTAAATGTGTGAACTTCCACATTTTTCAATATGAGTTTTGTAGAGGTAGCCTCTTCCATGCTAAATAGTCAATCGTGCATTTTAGGAAGTTGTCCACTTATAAATGGACTGTGATCCAAGGATCTATTTATATCCCAGAACCCATTTTCTCATATAGCAGTGTAAATAATTTAGCAAAATTCTGGTTTGCTATAAAAAGTCTAAGAACAGGAAACCACAAAGTGTTGTAGGAAGGAAGGAGAAGATTGTCATTCCCTTCTTTGGGACATCCCCATCGTCTTCCTCCAGTGTTACCCATCCCCCACCTCCTATAAACCCATGTGCTGCCTGCCCAGCATCTTATCTGGAAATCTGAAGTCCCAGCAGCAGGACTGAAAGCTCTTTGACCTCTGTAACTTGCTTAGCTTCCAACAGGGGAAACTTACTGAACCAAAGGAATTATTGATTAGGGGACTTTAAGGTAGTATAACAAATTAAGAGGGGAATACAGGTGGGAAGGGCAATGAAGAGGTAGGATGCTGAGTCTTTTTTGGAAATCTTCTAATGTCAACTCTCATATTCAAATCATTTCCAAACTCTGCTTCCTGCAGCATCTTCATGATGTGGAAAGACCAGGAGAAAAGGCATGCTGAACATGACAGGTGGCAGCCTACCTTTTCTCTGTTTTAAATTCATCTTAGTTCTCCAACCATTTCCCAGTAATACTTCAGTCAACTAAAGTTAACTAAAGTTTGAGAATTACTTCTTCAAAATAGACAGTTGTTTCCCAGCTTATTCCCTTCCTCCTCTTCTTTCATTCCATAGTTCTTTCTTTTAATTTTATTAAAGTATAGTTGATATACAGGCTTCCCTGGTGGCTCAGAGGGTAAAGAATCTGCCTGCAATGCAATGTGGGAGACCTGGGTTCAATCCCTGGGTTGGGAAGATCCCCTTCAGGAGGACATGGCAGCGCACTATAGTATTCTTGCCTAGAGAGTCCCCATGGACAGAGGAGCCTGATGGGCTGCAGTCCATGGGGTCACAAAGAGTTGGACATGAATAAGCACAACTCAGCATGGTTGATTTACAGTGTGTTAATTTCTACTGTACAGTGGAGGGACTCAGTTATACAAATACATATACTTTTTTATATTATTTTCTGTTATGGTTTATCACAGGATATTGAATTTAGTTCCCTGTACTATATAGTAGGTACTTGTTGTTTATCCAGCCAATGTATAGTAGTTTGCATCTGCCAATTCCAAACTCCCAGTTTTCCCTCCCCACGCAACCTCCTCCTTGGAGACCACAAGTCTGTTTGTTCTCTATGTCTGAGTATGTTTCTGTTTGATACCTATGTTCATTTGTGTCAAATTTTAGATTCCACACAAAGTGATATCATATAGTATTTATCTTTCTGACTTTTTAATGTGTTTTTAATTGAAAGATAATTTCTTTACAATATTGTGTTGGTTTCTGCTATATAGCAACATGAATTAGCCGTAGGTATACATATGTCTATACAAAACTACAAAAAAGATCAATATAAAAAAGATCTTCATGACCCGGATAATCACGATGGTGTGGTCACTCATCTAGAGCCAGACATCCTGGAATGCCAGGTCAAGTGGGCCTTAGGAAGCATCACTATGAACAAAGCTAGTGGAGGCGATGGAATTCCAGTTGAGCTATTTCAAATCCTAAAAGATGATGGTATGAAAGTGCTGCATTCAATATGCCAGCAAACTTGGAAAACTCAGCAGTGGCCACAGGACTGGAAAAGGTCAGTTTTCATTCCAATCCCAAAGAAAGGCAATGCCAAAGAATGCTCCAACTACTGCACAATTGTATTCATCTCACACACTAGTAAAGTAATGCTCAAAATTCTCCAAGCCAGGCTTCAACAGTACATGAACCGTGAACTTCCAAATGTTGAAGCTGGATTCAGAAAAGGCAGAGGAACCAGAGATCAAATTGCCAACATCCACTGGATCATCATAAAAGCAATAGAGTTCCCAAAGAACATCTACTTCTGCTTTATTGACTACACCAAAGCCTTTGACCGTGTGGACAACAGCAAACTCTGGATAATACTTCCAGAGATGGCAATACCAGACCACCTGACCTACCTCTTGAGAAATCTGTATGCAGGTCAGGAAGCAACAGTTAGAACTGGACATGGAACAACAGACTGGTTCCAAACAGGAAAAGGAGTACGTGAAGACTGTATATTGTCATTCTGCTTATTTAACTTATATGCAGAGTGCATCATGAGAAATGCTGGGCTGGAAGAAGCACAAGCTGGAATCAAGATTGCCGGGAGAAATATCAATAACCTCAGATATGCAGATGACACCATCCTTATGGCAGAAAGTGAAGAAGAACTAAAGAGCCTCTTGATGAAAGTGAAAGAGGAGAGTGAAAAAGTTGGCTTAAAACTCAACATTCAGAAAACTAAGATTATGGCATCCGGTTCCATCAACTTCATGGCAAATAGATGGGGAGACAGTGAAAACAGTGAGAGGCTTTATTTTGGGGGGCTCCAAAATCACTGCAGATGGTGACTGCAGCCATGAAATTAAAAGACGCTTGCTCCTTGGAAGAAAAGTTATGACCAACTTAGACAGCATATTAAAAGGAAGAGACATTACTTTACCAACAAGGGTCCGTCTAGTTGAGGTCATGGTTTTTCCAGTGGTCATGTATGGATGTGAGAGTTGGACTATAAAGAAAGATGAGCACAGAAGAATTGATGCTTTTGAACTGTGGTATCAGAGATGACTCTTGAGAGTCCCTTGGACAGCAAGGAGATCCAACCAGTCCATCCTAAAGGAGATCAGTCCTGAATATCCATTGGAAGGACTGATGCTAAAGCTGAAACTCCAATACTTTGGCCACCAGCTGCAAAGAATCTACTCATTTGAAAAGACCCTGATGCTAGGAAAGATTGAAGGCAGGATGAGAAGGGGATGGCAGAGGATGAGATGGTTAGATGGCATCACCAACTCAAGGGACATGAGTTTGAATAAACTACGGGAGTTAGTGATGGACAGGGGGGCCTGGTGTGCTGAAGTCCATGGGGTCACAAAGAGTCGGACACAACTGAGTGACTGAACTGAACTGACTGATACATATGGCCCCCTCCCTCTTGAATCTGACTTACTTTGTTTAATATGATAATCTATGGGTCCATCTATGATGCTGCAAATGACATTATTTTATTCTTGTTTTGGCTGAGTAATATTCCGTTGTATATATATGTACCACATCTTTATCCATTTTTCTGTCAATGGATACTTAGGTTGTTTCTGTGTCTTGGCTACTGAGAATAGCGCTGCTATGAACATAGGGTTGTGTGTATCTTTTCTAACTATAGTTTTGTCAGGATATACACCCAGGAGTGGGATTGCTAGATCAAATGGCAACTCCATATTTAGTTTTTTGAGGGCAACCTCCATACTGTTTTCCATAGTGGCTGCACCAATTTATATTCCCGCCAACAGTGTAAGACACTTCCTCCACCTCTGATTACACAATTTTACTCAAACCTGTAAGTTTTACTGTGTTTTTGATGCACAGTGTTTTCAGGAGGAAGAGCAGAGTAGAGGGTTGAGGTGAAAATAAGTAGGAAGAAGCTAGGGAGGCTATTTATATACATGCTGCTGCTGCTACTAAGTTGCTTCAGTCGTGTCCGACTCTGTGCGACCCCATAGACGGCAGCCCACCAGGCTACCCCGTCCCTGGGATTCTCCAGGCAAGAACACTGCAGTGGGCTGCCATTTCCTTCTCCAATGCATGAAAGTGAAAAGTGAAAGTGAAGTGGCTCAGTTGGGGGAGGGGGGTGCTATTGCCTTTATATGCGTAAGTTACTGTAAACCAGGTGTCTGAAACCAGATACTTTCTACTTTCTCTTCCATGCCAATCAATGTGTATAAAATACCTTTTATCATTTGAACTCATTTACCCACACTTCCTTCTATATTTGTATTTATGCTTCTTTTTATTAGATGTGAGGCTTAGTAAATGAATACATTCATCAAATTCCAAGGTTTCAGGCAGGGCCGTTAGCCTGGTGTTGATCACATGTTGCTCAATATATCATTTTCCCAAGTTTCACCAAACCCAAAACTTAACCTGAGAAAATTACCCTAATCAGGTAAGACAAACTGCACAAAGATCACTGCTGCTCTATTATCTGTATCATTTAGCTTTGGGTTTTTACTTGACCATCTTATCCCTCAAAAAGAATTTAAATATTGTATCCACCAATCTCCTTTCCATTAAATAATATTCCGTTTCTTTTTCATTCTCACTTGGCATTTGTGTTTTCTTTATTCTCTGCCCATTTGTCCACTTCCAGTGTTTGCTATTAGCACATGGCTATCAGCAGTGGGCCCAGTGCTCAGGCCTTATTCTGGAATTGGTCTGTCATCTTCATTCCATAATGATGTGACTCACGCTTCAACCTTCCCTGTCCTTATGGGCCTTAGCGTCTGCCTGTGGCAGCCATGTAACTGTAGTTTCCTTCCCCTACTTCTTTTTTTAATTCGTGGAAACATAGACACATAATTCATAGAAGCATAGAGGCTTGGAGTATTAAGAAACCGCTTAGTAGTGATTCTCAGCCTGGGCTGCACATTAGAATCACCTGGGGAGCTTTAAAAACTACTGATGCATAGACCCCACAGTGGATGCCCATACTGATGCCTGGATCCCTCACTCAGTTCTGGAGTATGGCCTAAGTGTGAAAGATGTTAAAAAGCTCTCCAGGTGGGACTTTATCATATAAGACAATGCTTTCTTCTGCACCATTAACACTTATGTGTTCTATTTCCTTCTGTGCCTTTGGGCTTAGGGAAGGTTTAGCATAATTTTCCACAAGGAGATGGACTCATTTTTCTGTGAAATAAATTAAAAATCCACTTATATGAAATACATTATTTTCCAAAGATACCAGCAAATGAAGTATCATGATCCAGTGAGAACAGGCCTGGTGGCACTGGGCAGAGAAAGAGCATTATTAAGTAAAATTGGCTCCAACTGACTTGATTTTAAATGTTGTGATCACATCCTCCAAACACTTGGCCATGACTTACAACAGTGGTGAGAATGACTGTTGGGGTCTCGCACCACATGATGGGCTCTCTACACACACCAGTGATAAGCCATGCAGTGATAAAAGACAGGTAAGAGGCTGAAGGTATCACTGACTCGTGGAGGAAAAGGAAGAAAGGGAGGAAGTAGAGGAGAGAAAAAAAGGAATCATCCATCCCTAGCTTGCCAGTTGCTTTCTGTAATTTTATCTTCCCTACAATGCCAAGAGGCAAATAATGCCATCCCTATTTTTATAGACTAAAAGGGTTCTTGGAGTGACTGGAGGCCACTCGCCTGATCAGACCTCTTCCAACCACTTCTGCCTTACTGTCATCACCTGTCCAAACTCTACTGCCCTCGTTTTGAAGGGGACCTAGACTCTGCAGATCTGAGTGAAATCAAGTTGCAGGTGGGAGGAAATGCAGTCTGCACCCAGGGGAGGAGCACTGCAGCTTTCATCCCTCTGGGTGGAGGCAAGCTGATTTAGGATCCAAGAAATGGAGTTTGAGTTTTTCAGGCAGCATGTTGACCTCCAAAGGGATCTGGGTCACAGGAAAAACAAATTCCAACAGAGGTCCCAGCAGGTGCTATTATACACGAATGCAAAGTCATGAGTGGTGAATCTTTTTGCCAGGCTTCCCCAGGAAATGGGCTGGAGGACTTCTATTATTGAGCTAATGGGGGACAGTTTTGGTTGTTGTGGAGAAGGCAGACCATTCACAAAAACCCACCATTCTCTCATCTAACAACAATAAGAAATAGTCAAATGCTAATAATTCAAACACCTTGGCAAACCTGTACTTCAGCCAAATGGCATCATTTTGTTTCCATAATTGTAGAGGACAGAATGATAACCAAAGGGAGAAACCTCTTACAATATAGTATTTAGGGGTGGGAGGTGGCCAACTTTCAAGAGACATTTTCCCAAGGAATGATTACCAGTGTTCACCCTGTTTTTCTTGCTCTAGCACTGGTCTCTCATCTCAGTCACGCTGGTCTTCTTTCACGTCAAGCACCCCTGAGGCTTTCTTGGTCTCAGACATTTGCTTATATCTTCCATTTGTCTGAAAACTTTCCCTCCAGCCTTCATGTGGCTGGTTCTTATTCTTCATTTGCAACTTGAACATCACCACCTCCAGGAAACCTTCCCTGACCACCCTATATAAAGCAGTTCCCCTTTCCATTCCATTATTCGTTCCCTAGTAGCATTTACCACACTTGACAATCCTCTCGTTTATTTATATCTGCACATATTTTTGTTTATCTGCACCTTTATCTACAAAAGCATACACAAGCATAAATGTCTTATGACATTTAGAAATGTCATACATTTCTAAATGCAAAGTAGATGCTCAATTTAAATATTTGCTGAATACATTAGCAAACAAAGCCCATGTCTGCCATGTCTGATGCTGTATTTTCTCCCCCTACCCTTTTTTATAACTACTCTTTAGGGTGGGCTCTATTTCAGACACTATGCTGTTGACACTTTGCTCATATATCATTTAAGACTCAAAACATTCCTATGTGATAGATGTTATTTCTCTGTTTTACAAATTAAGAAATTAAGGTTTGATAAATTAGTATTCTTGCCTAAGCCAACATCATAACTGAAACAGCCAGGATTCAAACACAGATGTGTCTAGTTCCAAAGCTTATACTCTTTTCACTCTGTGACACTGTCTCTAAAGAAAGAAACAGGAGTGTTGGAGAGGATGAATTATCTTTCCAAAGAACTAAACAACAATGCTTCTCATTTATCTTTCTTCTGCTGCTTTTATTTGTTCATTCCTTCTCTCCATGTCCCCATTTAACATTGCCAAAAACATGCACATTCACTGTCAAGAAACACAGGGAAATAACCCCTGTCTCAGATAGAACCTTATAGAAATCATGAAGTCAGAAAGCCATGTTGAATGGCAAGTTCCTTTCCATGGTAATCATGGAAATCTCCTCTTCTAATATTTACATTTCTAGAGCCTCAATGCAGTGTATGCCCCTGGGAGGGCTGAATGCTCTGAGGAAAGAGTACAGGGCCCAGATAACACCCCCACGTGCATCCCCAGGACTTAGGGCTCACAAGAACCAACTTGCAAGTTCTACTATGGACAAAAAATGAGTCAGAGTGTTGGAGGTGAGTACCCCTATCCTGACATAGATAAATTTTGAGATTGCTGGGACTGTCACTCACTTATCCATAGCTTTAAATGCCCATGATCCAACTCTGCCTAAGACAAAATGTTCTCAGCAACTCGATTCCTAACCAGACCTCAGCTTTCTGCCATCTATGAGCCATAAGCTCTTCATCTTCCTCTTTCACTGGTCTTCAGAAGTTCTCCATCTCCATTACAGCTGTTTTATCACCTGTGTGGGTTGATTCTGTCACTCTTTCTGCTTAGGAATACTTTGTAGCTCTCTCATCCCCAATAGGATAAGACAGAGAGCGCAGAGAGAATTTCTTAACCTTGTAACATGCCAGTCAACTCCAAAACACCCTGTTGTCATGGGCACATAGAAGGGTAGGAAGCAGAGCAGATGCCAGCACAGCACACATCACATACAAATAAACATGGGCATTTGCAACTGAAGCTCACTGCAGAAGACTCTAAGTAGGAAATGCATGTCTTTCTAAAGACAAATCATTACACATGCCAACAAATTATAAGCACTGAACAGAAGTCCAGAATGTACTCAGGAACCACTCGTGGCATCCATGGGATTCCTTCAGCTTAGAACATACATTCTAAGTTCATGTTCCACTCAGGGTCTCCTTCAGGGAAAGGCAATCTGTTCATTACCTGCAATAGTTTTTTGTTCAACAGACTACTTTTGCAGTCATTCATTCCTCAAAGCTCTATTGAATGCTTGCCACCTGCCAAGCACTATTCTAGAGACTAGGGACACAGCAGTATCTGTCCTCATTCAGCCTACAATCAATCCTGCAGAGAAGAAATACAGAAATTATTATCAACTCTTCCAAGTCTGGCTCCAGCAGAGGTTCTCCTGCCCAGGGTCCTTTCAGCCAATACAAGGAGACACATTTGGTGCAGAAGCAAAGCGGCATTTTAATCTTTTGATCGGAGAATGGAGAGGTGGTTGTAGAGTACATGGCCTCCAGAGAGACCGTGGGCGGGATCCCTTTGTGTGGATCTTGTTGTCCGCGAGGAGGAGGAGTTCTGGTGGCGGGTGGGCAGGGCTGTGCTGCTCTGGCTGCAGATCGCTGTCCCGGGCACAGGGTCCGGGCACAGGCTCACTGCCACCATCTAGAACTGCATTGCCGGCTGTAGCACTTTGCACAAGGCGTACCCAGCTGAGGTGTCAGCACAGGTGTCTGTCACTATGAACTCTGATCTGAAGGGCTAGGCACAAGGCCCCGGAACGTGGTACCCCATAAGCAAGGACACTAGACTAAGCACAAAGGGAAAAATATGTTAGATGTTGTTGTCCAGATTCTACTTTTATTTCCTAGGCTTGCTAATGGGCTTTGCTGGTAACAAACTAATAATAAATATATGGCAAGGAATGATCTTGTGCATTTAACGCATCAAGTACTACAAGGATTAAAAATCTGACACCAGATTTAGCAAGACAGAATTCATTGGTGGCCTTAAGAAGCATGGTTTTGGTGGTGGTGTGGGCAAAAACCCTATGAATAGGGTACATTCAAGAGAGAATGAGACAGTGAGAATAGAAACTGTATGTGAAGAATTTTGAAATAAAGGGGAAAAAAGTGGGAAAGAAACTGGAGGAGAATGGAGCTCAAGAGATGATATCACAATAACTTTTCCATTAAAAAAAAATCTCCCATGATCTTAAACATTTACTCTATCCAGTACTAGAAACATAGGACAGAGATTTCATTACTTCATTCTCTTCTAAACCCAAGAGAAATGGCATCAAAATACTTCCAGCCTGGGGCCACTGAGGAATCAAAGAATTCAAATAATAATGACAGTGTTAAAAGCTGCCATTTTGAGGGTGCCTTTAGGATTAAGAAATTATATACATGTTTCCCCTTCCTTATTTAAATCTGAAAAACACAGTAAGAAATTGGTATTTTTGTCAACTTCTCTCTCTAAATTTGAGAGAGGTTAAGTAATTTGCCCAAGGAACACAGAGTTATGGAATAGCATAAGATTTAAGTCCATACTCATTTGAATAAAAATCTTGTGTTTTTTCTTCTTCTCTCTTCTATTATAAGAATAGACTTATGACTCTCTAACCTAAACATCTCACCTAGAAATGACCTGATCATATGAAACATACAACTAGATGACCCCTAGTTCCTTCTAGCACTGCTTTTCTTAGCTTCTGTGATTCATTTACACAGAAAGAATTTTTTCTTATTTCAAAATCTTTTTTTTTTTCAAATTAATTTTATATCTCTTAGTGAACAGTCATCTTTTTTTGTGTGTGTGAACAGTTAACTTAAAGTTGATTTTTAATGTAGTTTTGATTTGGTTTATTTTTTCCAAAGTGAAAGTAATATCTGCTGATTGAAAATGTGTTTTTTATAGAAAATTTAGAGACCACAAAAAAATAAATGGAGAAAAAAATCACTACAGGCCCACAAGCACCAGTCACTTTTGTTTCCTTCTATGTTTTCAGGGCTTCCCTGGTGGCTCAGCTGGTAAAGAATCCACCTGCAATGCGGGAGACCTGGGTTAAATCCCTGGGTTGGGAAGATCCCCTGGAGAAGGGAAAGGCTACCCAGTCCAGTATTCTGGCCTGGAGAATTCCATGGACTGTGTAGTCCATGGGATCACAAAGAGTCGGACACGAATGAGTGATTTTCACTTTCGCTTTCTATGCTTTTATGCATAGATGTTTAGATTTGTTTTGTTTTAAACACAGTTGTAATCAAGTATATATTTCTAAAGTGAAATTTTTCACTTAATATTAAACTATTTGCATTTTTCATACCATTCATAAATATACATTTTTCAGAATTAAACTACTCATTATGTTACAGTGAAATTTCCCCACTGAAAGCATTAGGCTGAGTTTTATTAGAAAAAGATATGGATAGTGCACTTAAGTTCCCACAGTCATGCTGTTAGAAAAGAAGAAGTGTCTGATTATAAGGATACATGAGTCAGTACTGCTAGTAGCTTCTTCCACCATGATTCTCAAAACTACTTTCTGTAGTGGAGCCACCTTGGCAGGTGTAAATTTTAGAATCAGCCTGTTAACAATGTAATGACTTTGCTGAGAACACTTTCATAAACTTTGGATTAAGAAGCAGGCCGACCCCACCTCTGCTTAACAAAACCCTTCCTTCTGCTGACCCCACCTCTGCTTAACAAAACCCTTCCTTCTGGGATGTTTTGAGAGAACAGCATCGAAACATGTATATTATCTAGGGTGAAACAGATCACCAGCCCAGGTTGGATGCATGAGACAAGTGCTCGGGCCTTGGGAAGGGTGCACTGGGAAGACCCAGAGGGATCAGGTAGAGAGGGAGGTGGGAGGGGGGATCGGGATGGGGAATACATGTAAATCCATGGCTGATTCATGTCAGTGTATGACAAGAACCACTGCAATATTGTGGAGTGATTAGCCTCCAGCTGGTGGGGATAAATGGAAAAAAAAAAAAAATATATATATATATATATATACACATTAAATTACAATTTAAAAAAAAACAAAAAACCCTTCCTTCTCTCTACAGTATCCTCGTAGAGGCAGTCTTTACTACTTGTCCCTTTTCACTCATGAAATTTATTTAATACAATTAATTTGAATCACTTAATGCCCAAACAGTTTATTGGGCAGTTTGCTGGTGAGTGCCATGGATTCTTAGATTTATCATGGAATGTAACCTACTAGAGAACCTTTGTTCCTTATATAGATAGTCTATGTGAAGGAGCCATAAGATAAGAAGAAATGGCATGACAAAAAGAAATATGAAGACCCAGTTTGTACTTGACATCTGTGATGAATGCAGCCTTTCACTCATGTACCCTGCCAGTCCTACCTTGTTTGATTTTGCATTCTCCACAAATGTGGTTATAATCTGGCCCTGGTTAAAAAATTCCATTGTAAGCTTTCTGTTTCCAGCCAGCAAGCTTACTTACATTCCAGTTATTGACTCACAAAACGGTGACCTATTGCTGCTGAAGAGGTCCTGGGTCACTGTACAGTATATTCTTTATGAGCAACAAAAGCTATTTCAGGGACAATATTAGAAACCAATTCCAACCACCAAAGAGAATCCCCTTTAATTCCTTCTCTCATATATGTTCCATTTCTCTTTTGGTCTTTCTTTGCCTTTTGTTTTTGCAAGGAGTGTTACCAGTGAATCTGTGCCTGATCAAAAGTAGTTCATTTTATAAAATACAATTGAACTCAAACTATTGATGAATAGCATTTTTTTCTTTTCTGGATTGTTGTTCCCTAGAAAAAGTGTGCTTTCCAGACTGCTTTGTCTGTCACTAGGATTTTTTAATATTTTTTAATGCATTTGGGTGCAATAAATATACCGCTTGGATTTTGGGAAAGCCTAAATATAGGGCAATGTTTAAGGGAACATGTAAGGGAAAAAATGTCTTTTTCAGAAGAAGACATACTCAATACCTCAAAGCCTAATTTTAAGTGGTTTATAACCCCCTGACTAGCATTTATTCTGCATAGGAAGATATTTGAGAAAGAGAGCAACCATTTGGGGGAATGAGTGATTTACAGTAAAGTTGTTGAAACAACTGGCAGTCAGCCTATCCAAACATTTTCCCAGATTTATAACCTAAAATCACCATATCAGAACGAGCCTCCAGGGAGCTAAAATAACCAATTGACAATCTGTTCTACTCCCTGTTAAGGCTGAGCTAGGCCACTCTCCTTATGGATCCCAAAACATTCAAAGCTCGGCCAAGTTTTTAAGCTCTCAGGAGTAATTACCTGTTTATTATTATTTCATCTTTCTGGCATTATAAAAAAGCAGCGGTTATATGTATGGAGCAAGACAAGACAGTTATTTTTATGCTTCTATTTGCTACCATGAGCTCTTAACACCTCAGAGTGAATTTTCATTTGTGTTAAATGTTAGCCTGATCCGCTGATTTAGGATACTAGTCTCTCTGTTGAAGCTTAAAGGACTTTACAGAGGTTGCCAAAACAAAGAAACTATAGGAATCATCAAGATTAAATCCACCCATCCCATTTACAGATGAGGAAACCAGGATTTTAAATAATAACATTAATAGCTACAGCATTTACTGAGCATTTACCTTTTCCCAAGTGGTTTGGTTTTTTCAGCCTGTCTGTCAGGCCAGTTCAGTTTCTCCAAGAATGCGCCAAGGTCTTTTCTGACTATTCTACAAATGTTAGTTAGCTTTCCCCACAGTGGCCTGTGAAGATGATATTGTTAGTGTTATTGTCTTGTCAAACAGTTGGATGACTTGCTTGAAGTCATAGAGCCCATTAAATGGCTTAATATATGGGTATATATCCTTATATTGTCTGTAACTGTAATATATGATAATTCTCATACATTACAGTACAGTTGTTATATATATGTTGAAACTTACAAAAATTCATTTTCCTAAAAGATTCTATGCATTTTGTATTTCATTAAAACGTGTTGCAATAAGTCCATTATATGCTGGTAAGGAAAACCAGGAAAAAATAATGTGTCATATCCCACTTAATAAAGGTCTTCTGATTTTACTAGATATTGGATTAAAACACAAACCTTACATGTTGAGAGGGTGTTCAGAAAATATCTCTTGACTCCAAATCTGACTTTCTCTCTCAGAATCATAATAGTGGATGATATGGGTCCAGAAACTATATTTTCAAAGCTAAAATCTAGACTAGATGGCCTTGGACATGAGTTACAAGCTGGGCAGAACATTTGAAATAGGGACAATTCTGGAAAATTCCATTTGCATAGTGAACATGTGTGTTTAATGTGGGTATTTGGTATGTGTCAGCATAAAATGCAGGATGCCATTTTTCAACTTCTTCTGTTTGATGCCTAATAAAAGCATTTATAAATTTTAAAAACCTGGCTATTTTAGAAACTGCAAGTAAAGCTTAATAAACTTTGAGTTAGTGAGCAGGAATATCCAGTATTCTCTCACACGTTAGCCTAAGTAAGTCACCATTGACGAGGAGGACGTCTTCTCCCTGGATTTCTCCCAGTTCCAGAAACGCCTCCTTTCCTTGTCCATATCGGAAAATATAGGATCAGTCACTATAAAAAGGTATGTTTTGGATGCTTGATTTAGAAAGCTGCTAAAATATGCTTTTTCTTTAAGAGACTTTCCATTTCTCTCCCAGCCTTTGTCACACCAGCCCGGGTGGTTCTGTGATTGCTGAGCATGCTCATCGAAGCAGTGCTTGAAAAGCAATTGAAACTTCAAGTCGACTGGGCTCATAGCAGCAGCCAGTCTACTTGAAAATACGTGCTGGACTCCTTGAGATGGAACTTGTCATGCCCAGCAAAGCTGGTGACTGCCTGTCACATCTGGGAATTCTTGGAGGAACTGAACAAGCCTGACAGATCCTTCGCTTCATCGGGCACCTCCCCACCAGTGGCTGTGGTCTTCTTCCTCACTGGTTCCTGGTGGCATGGTGGTCATGCTTCTAGTGGCCTTTTTTAAAAGTTGATGAGATACTTGATAAGATATTGTTTTGAATAGCTAAAGGATTTGTTATTCACATGATATTTCTTCTTTTGGAAAAAAAAAATTCTTCCTATTGCCCAATTTATTTCAGGCTGCCTCAGTTCTACCACAGAATTACTGTGTGTGGGGGGTGAATTTGGCCTTACATGCTTATTGAGATTGATAGTCTAATTATGGAGAGCCCCTAATTGTGTTGCTTCAGTGGTAAAGAATACGCCTGCCAACACAGGAGACGCGAGTTTGATCCCTGGGTCGGGAAGGTCCCCTAGAGTAGGAAATGGCAACCCACTCCAGTATTCTTGCCTGGAGAATCCCACGGACAGAGGAGCTTGGCGGGCTACAGTCCATGAGGTCTCAAAGAATCAGATACAACTGAACACTCATGCACACACACACTAATGATGTCACTCTCTCAAACACACGCTACTACTTAATTAAAACTAGGTTTTTCTTTTCTAAAAGGTGAATAAAAATAAAACCCACTTTCTTTTCAAGGACTTAGAAGTATCCATTATACCTGGTGTAAACCGACTAGTTTCTCTTCATTCAGAATTTCAAGGACCTGCTGAAAATTGTGTCATTTTCCCCCACAGCTAAATTTAGCTTTGTTTAGCTGCTAATATATTATATTATTTCTTTCTTTAAACAAGTGTGGACAGAAAGACTAACTTTTCTCACTATTAAAGAACTATATTTGCTCTTTTAACTAAATAAATTACTCTTAGGATGTAGTTTTTAAGGATATATACTTTGAACTGAGCTTCCCCTAGCTACAGTTACCATTCCATTGAAACAAATCTCTATTTGGAATCACAATATCACTACACTTTAGTAAAAGTTAATTAAATTATTTATCTACTCAATTACCTGGGTAATTTTACTTTGCCAACAAAGATGTGTATAGTCAAAGCTATGGTTTTTCCAGTAGTCCATACTGTGAGAGTGGATGTGTGAGTTGAACCATAAAGAAGGCTAAATGCCAAAGAATGAATACTTTTGAGCTGTGGTATTGGAGAAGACTCTTGAGAGTCCCTTGGACTACAAGGAGATCCAACCAGTCCATCCTAAAGGAAATTAGTCCTGAATATTCATTAAAAGGACTGATGCTGAAGCTGAAGCTCCAATATTTTGGGCACCTGATGTGAAGAGCTGACTCATTAGACAAGACCCTAATGCTGGGAAAGATTGAAGGAAGGAGGAGAAGGGGACAACAGAGGACAAGATGGCTGAATGGCATCACTGACTCAGTGGACACGAGTTTGAGCAAGCCCCATGAGATTGTGAAGGACATGGAGGCCTGGCGTGCTGCAGTCCATGGGGTCGCAAAGAGTTGGACACAACTGAGTGAATGAACAACAAAAATTACCTGGGACATGAGTCAAAGGAAAAGTGATCCCAAAGGCAGGCACAGTACAAAAATATAAATAGTATAGATATAAAATATAGATACAGGAAATATAGATTTATGCCTAGGTATGTTTATGTATATATATATATATATATATGTATGTATGTGTGTATGTGTGTATGTGTATGTATATACAAATATATCACTATACAAGTGATGGTGCACTGCCATTTTAAAGGCTCCTAGTTAATATGTGTGTATATAATATGCATGTAATTACATATATTACATGTGTAATATAGGGCTTTCCTGGTGGCTCAGATGGTAAACAATCTGCCTATAATGCAGGAGACCCAGATTCAATCCGTGGGTCAGGAAGATCCCCTGGAATGGCAGTTCACTCCAGGATTATTGCCTATATATGTGCATATTAACCAGGAGTCTTTAAATATATATATGTAATTGGAGAAGGAAATGGCAACCTACTCCAGTATTCTTGCCTGGAGAATCCCATGGACAGGAGCCTGGCAGGCTACAGTCCCTGGGGTTGCAAGAGTTGGACACAACTTAGTGACTAAACCACCACATACATATATATTTCATATCTATCTACATTTATGGGTGTGCACAGTGTCTGGTGCTTAAAATATTTAAGTACCTAGCTAATGTTTTGGAAGGACTGAAGGGAGAGAAGGAATAAGGAAGAAAAGAGAAGGGGAAGCTGAAAACATAACTGAAAGAAATGGAGGGGAAAAAAAAAAGAAATGGAGGGTTTGCATGTGAGAGGGACTCAGAATTTGAACGTTTCTTCAATGTTCCCCTGTATCTCTCCATGCATAACTTTCAAGCTAAGGAATGTAATGCTGCAATGGACTGGTAAGGAAGAGATTTAAAGGGAAAGAAATATCTCTCACTGATGTCCAGAAATGAATAGCAAAGTGACAGACTCAAAGACAAGTGCTGGATAGAAAATAATTACATTCTATTTTGCAGCACTGTTATTTCAATTTAGTACAGTAGTTATATAATTGTTAGCTAAAAATGTATATCTTTCCATGCCATTCTACCAAGCCTATTTTTGGTAAATTGACTTTCTTTAGCAGCTTGGTTTATTTCATGTTATTTCTGCTTTGGGGCATCTAGGAAATTCTCGATCTAAAAAGCAAAGTCTAAAAGAGCTGATGATCAGTAATAGAATCTTTTTGGATAATCTGACTCATCAGTAGGTGCTCTTGCCATGCAACAGAGAAGAGGCCCAAGACTGACTAGTAATCCTGTCTCTTTCTTTGTATTCAGTTTGTTTTTACCCTCTCCATAAACTAATAGTTTTCCAGAAAATAAGAGATGAATTCTGAACTTTGGAGAGCAAAAGGGAAAAGGGCTAACAGTCATGATTCTTTTCATCTAGTGGATATTTTTCTGTCCCCTCTACCCACAGGGTAGAGGAATGCACTGCATAAATAAGGGGAAATGAGGCCCCAGTGACTGCAGTGTGAGGGCTGTCAGCCCCTGCTGACCTATAGGACTCTGCTGCTGCTCTGCCTGTTTTCTCAGCAAGCTTTATTTGTTTGAAAGCAATGGCCATTGACATCAAATATGGACACTACCTCTGACCTCTGCAGTTTCCATTCATTCTCCTTCCGTCCCTCCATAGAATCCAGGGAACTCTGCTGGGTCACCTCACAGAATGAGCGGGAAGGTGTTCGATAGCAGTGTTTGAGC
Organism: Cervus elaphus; assembly: GCF_910594005.1. NCBI lineage: Eukaryota > Metazoa > Chordata > Mammalia > Artiodactyla > Cervidae > Cervus > Cervus elaphus. Next base: position 45,122,862 of record NC_057843.1, on the reverse strand, counting down.
ACAAAGTGTAAGAATTTCCACTGTGTGACTTTCAGTAACTTACTTTCCCTTTCTAAGCTTTAGGTATCTCTGCTGGACGATAGGAACAATAGTACTGAGGGTCATTGGGATGATTAGTGAGAGCTGTACGTGTACAATGTTTAGAGGAGTGCATGCTCACTACAGCTGTACACTACACTATTATTGTTCATAAGTGAAAGTTGCTCAGGTGTATCCAGCATTTTGTGACCCCATGGACAGTAACCTGCCAGTCTCCTCTGTCAGGAGTGGGTAGCCATTCCCTTCTCCAGGAGATCTTCCCAACCCAGGGATCACAGCCAGGCCTCCTGCATTGCAGGCAGTTTCTTTACCCTCTGAGCCACCAGAGCTTTCTTCTATTCTCATCTTAATCAGACTTGCTAACGTCACTTAGCAACTGCTCTCCTTAAGAGGCTGGACATGTTCAGTTCTTAATTCCCTGGTAGGGATTAGCAGAAAGAGTTCAAGCAAGATTAATTAGAAAAATTTCCGGCTTTAAGTATGACAATGCTTAATTTATCTGAAGATCTCTTATACAGAAACCTCAACTATGCGGAACCAGGAAATAAATGAAAAAAGAAAAAAAGAGAGAGAGAGAGTTATTTGAATGCTGTCATTAATATCAGACAGTCTGACACTAAATCCCACAAAGGCAAAGGCACCAGATGCCAAGCAACCGCCACTCTTCTGCTGGATTGCCAGCACTCCTGCCCTTTATGGCCCAGGGAAGGTTGTGAGAAGAGTTCATCAGACTGTAGAGTGAGGAACCAGTAAATAGCAGATAGTCAGAGACCATTTCGATAGGACCAAATAGCCCTACATTTCCTGACAGTCAATAATACTGAGTGAAGTAAGTCAGATAAAGAAAAACATCATATGATATCGCTTATATGTGGAATCTTTAAAAAAATAAAAAAGGTATAGATGAACTTACCTACAAAACAGGAACAGAGTTCAGATATAGAAAGCAAACTTAACTGTTATCAGGGGATAAATGGGGGAGGGATAAATTGGAAGATTGGGATTAACATATAAACACTACTATATAGAAAATAGATAACTAATAAGGACCTACTGCATGGAACAGGGAACTCAACTGAGTAGAAAAGTTTCTGTCCAAGAGAACTAGCTTCTTTTTTTTTTCTAACTAACTTATTTTTAATTGGTGTCAAGCCATAACCCATACTTAACTAGAAATTTCACCTCTGTGGAACACTTCATTCTTTAGTATCTCCAAATAAAAAGTCATCATCATATTACTGTACAATCAGTATAATAGGAATGTGTGAAAAATGCTAGCATTTGATGGCACCGGTGAATGTAAACATTTTTCTGAGGGATCTTTGTGGGAAGAGCTATGCTGGTTGAAAGGTACATTCTTGATCTAAGAGAACCACACTCAAATTGTACAGAACTGCTTCTGGGATGACAGCATGTTTACTATTGCCAAGTCTTGTGACTCACAAAACCACTGTATGTGTGTATGTGTGTGCATGTGCTCATATCTCCTTGTTGTCATGATAGGATGTAAGTAGAACATTCTTCCAGTTTTGCTGTCTAAAAAGACCAATTTGATGAGAGCTTCTATTTTCTCTGCCCTGGTGTCTCCATGTACACACACGTTGCTCTGTGGCAGTTGTAACCTGAGAAGCTGTTGTTAGTCTCAAGTTTTACCAAATCGTCCCCTTTCCCTGCTCTTCAGAATCTGCCCCCAGGCTTTGGTGTAACTCTGTTCAAAGGCATTTTATAATATCAAAGCGTTCATCTTTTTGCTCACCAATGAACAGGTTTTGAGGGCATTTCGGCAGCAATGACTCTACTCATTTTGGTTTCACTGCCCCACAGAGCACTGTATGAATCACCCCCTACCTTGTAAGGTGCTGCTCTGGGCTAACACTCCCCCCAAGCCATCCTGGCTTTTCTTTTTCTCTTAAGACCAACCCCATGCTCTCAGCACCAAAGCTAAAATTTAATAGTCATCTTGTATTCCTTTCTGTCTCTTGACCCCTGAAAATCACCCCACCTTGTGATTCTTCTTGATGTCCCTTGCACTGAGCCTCCACTCCATCACACAGCCACCTCCTAATCCATGCCCTTACTACTTCATCTTAAGCCTGATGCAGCAGCCCTGAAACGGCCTCACCTTCAATTTGCACCCTGAGATTAATTTGTGTCTTACAGTCTTTGACTTTAGCAAGATAGCCTAGAAGGCTAAAAGCATACTCTTCAGAGCTGAGCAGATCTGAGATCCAGTCTTGACTATGCCATTTACCAGTTAAGCACTCTTGGGTACTAATCTAATCTCTGAGCCTGGCAGAGTTGATGTGAGGATTAACAAGATGATATATATAAAGTGATTGGCACAAGGTCTAAAGAATTATGTCCAGATTCCTTAACACTGAAGATCATTCACAACTTGGTCTCAACCTGCCTTCATAAGTCACCTTCTCTTTACTCAGTACTCCAGCCAATTGAATATGTGATGTTTTAATGTTCACTTTTCTCTTATTTTCTCTTAACATTGTCTTCTGTTCCCCACCACCACCATTGAACTTCCCTATTAAATCTAGCTACCCCACAAAGTGCAGATCAAATCCTTGCCTTCTCATGAAATCTTGAGTCATACCAGTCAGAAATGACCTTTGCCTCCTCAGCCTCTATATTCTTTCCCTAGTTAGAATTTTCTCATCACCTCATCACAGCTTCCTGATTTTGATTATGTTTGAATCTCTGCTTCTGCTTCTGCTGCTAAGTCGCTTCAGTCGTGTCCGACTCTGTGTGACCCTATGGACAGCAGCCCACCAGGCTCCTCTGTCCACGGGATTCTCTAGGCAAGAATACTGGACTGGGTTGCCATTTCCTTCTCCATTGAATCTCTATTTCTCCCCAAATATCTTTACATTTGACCTATGTATATATGACATGGAATAATAAAGTAATCCTAATAGAGATGAAGAGGAAAGAATTGCTCTGTTTACGAGGAAAGCTACCTCTCCTAAACAGTAATTCTCAAAAAAAAAAAAAAAAGATTAATCCCAAAATTTTAGTCTGCAGATTTTTTTTTGCAAAGAGTTTTGACTTGGAGCAGTAATAGCCATGGTTTATGCAATGGGCAACAATGAGAATAAACACAGCCATTCAGTGAGAAGATAAAGATGCTGTGTCTAAATTGGCCTCAGGAAGAGAGAGGGATTACTTGATTTAAGGAAGAAACAATAGAGCTGATAAACAGAATTGTTCTTTCTTGGAAGCAATTCAGTCTGAGCTTGAAAGAATAAAATCTTTTCAAAATAAAGCTCACTGTAGGTTGGTATAATATGACAGTCAGTGGGCCCTAGGCTAATACTCCCTTTCACCATTTAACAAATGTCATATACTTCCATTGTCAGGTCAGAAAATGCAGCTTCATGGGACGACTTTCATTCTTCCATCAGCTTCATTTTCATTTGCCAAACTAGTTTAAGGGGAAAACCTACTGGGGTTGCTTTTTGTTTCCCTTTATATTTCTATTCTTGTTATATGACAAAGGAAATTTTTGCTTCTTATTCTTCTTTAGTGGCCCTAGAAAAAAAAAGCTGTTGAGAAAGCACAAATTGAAATTAAAAAAAAAAAAACTGCTAAAGGAAGAAGGGGAAAACAGCATCTCCAAGCTGGGCATTGTGTAAATAAACAAGAAATTTTCTCTACCCATGGGACTGATGGCCAGACATATAGGAACACTGCCTAGCATGCACAATTAAAGACAGGGGAGGGTCTGGGGAGAGTTTGACTCCCAGTAAATGGTCTTTGTGTTATTTTTTCTTTTGTTTGCCATTGCTTGAGAAAATAATCATCATACTAAAATATAATTTTGCATCTCTATTTGCAGATGCTTTCAAATATACTCACTCAAACACACATATAATTCAGGATTATCTTGAGTCCTGGCATTGGCCCAACATGTCCTTCAAAACACGGGTTTGTGCAAACATCCTTGCATCAGCCCAGAAGGTTTTCTTTCTTTACCCTCTCTCAGGCTAGGAATGTATTTTAATACTACATCTTATGACCACATGGGACATTCTTGACCAAATGGCGGTATCTATTTTGTTTATGATTAGCCTGCAAGACTATGAGTGAAGTGAATCCTAACTTTTTAGGAGGTAGTGCTGAGCCTATCCTGTCTTTACTGGTGATACTGGGGATGGTTATTAGGTAAAAACCTGACCAATCTCTGGCTGGGAAATGATGCAGAGACACACAGGCACCTGAACCCAGACACTGAGTGTTTAAGATCGCAGCCTTGCCCCCTGAGGGGGAAAGAAACATTTACTCTCGGATATGTTAAAGGAAAAAATAATCTGATACTTGTTAAAGATGGTAAGGAAGCCTTTGTTCAAGGGTGTACTGCAATAGCATTTTGCAGTGAAGAAGAGAGATTGGGCTCAACCCTAAATAGAACAAGGAAAAATAGGGATTTATAGCTAAGGAGTTGAAGGAGGAGGGTCCCTGAATGGAAAATTACTAACAGGATAGGATGCTTCTTGCTAAACTGACCTAAGGGGATTCTTGCTGAAAGCAGGCCAGGATGATCAAGTATCACCTAGGGGAACAGGGGGCCGGGGTGGTGGCGCAGTGGAAGAAGATGAGAAATTTTGCCAGATACTGAGGGTGATAAGACACTGAGGGCAGAGGATTCTTGCTAAAACTAGTCAATCAATGCAGAGATGAATGTGGAAGCCCAAAGGTTAGAGCCTAGTGGAGAAGAGTGTTCAGAGGAGCCTGACTAAACTTTGGTCAGGGAGACAGTCTTTGTATGCATTATACAGTCCCCATCTGAAAACTACAGGCCAGATTTGAACTCAGAATGAAGGATTCATTCCACAAACATTCATGATGTGTCAAGGATGCTACCGGGTAACAGGAATGTAGAGATGGAGGACATGTTCTTGTCTCCCAAGAAATCAGAGACTGTGGAAAGAGGCAGACAAGCAAATAGATTTATGCCCTTGAAACACGCTGTCTAGATTCAAATGCACCTTCCTAACTGAATGGGCTTCCACATGGAATCTAACCTCTCTGGCCTCAAGCTCACCAGCTGTGAAATGGGAATAACAGTAGTTAGATGATAGTTTTGTGAGACTGGCTAAAGTCATGTTTATGAAGTGCTTGCACTGTGTTTGGCACATTGTGCAATGCACAAGCAGCCTCAGTAATATTGCTGTCACCTGTGTTGGCATTGTTTGTGGTACAATGTCAGAGGTATATGCACATAATTCCAAGGAAGTACAGAGGACAGACACCTAACCCGAGTGAGGGATGATCAGAATCAAGATGAGTTTGTAGGAGGTGATGCTTCAACTGTGCCTGGGAGGACAAAGGGGTCAGACACAGCTTCAGGGGCAAGATGTGCCAGCAGAGAACAGACAGGCAAAGCCCCCACAATGGGAAGGAGAAGGCCTGGGGAACATGATAAGGGTACCAAACGGGAAGGAAATCAACAGTTATGAGTCCATGCCAGATCCCAGAAATGATGCTATATGATTTAAAAAGATAATTCCACGTAGAGCTTTGTAATAATTCTTTTTATAAATAGAGAGGCAAAAAGTTATCACTATTTCACATAAACAGAAACGGAAGCTCAAAGAGGGCTTCCCAGGTGCTGCAGTGGTAAGGAATCTGCCTTCCAATGCATGAAACACAGGTTCAATCCCTGGGTCAGGATGATCCCCTGGAGAAGGAAATGGCAACCCACTCCAGTATTCTTGCCTGGAAAATTCCATGGACAGAGAAGCCTGGTGGGCTACAGTCCCTGGGATCCCAAAGAGTTGGACACAACAGTAGCACCTAAGCAGTAACCTAAGATTACGTGTCTAGCAACTGTCATGATTCACTTCTGAATCTTTATGAGTCTAAAGTTCACACTCTATACACAATCTTTCCTCTCGAATCTAGAGCATAAAATGTTTCAGAGTGCCAAGAGGGTTGTGGGGGACCATGTAAGATGAGAACTCAGAGGCTAGACCAGTGCCCACAGTATGGGTTTGGGTGTTTCCCTAAGTCATGAAAGTGACAGGGTTTCCTGAACTCGGGAAGGGTTGTCATGTGCCTCTTAACCAATTTCATAGGTATAAGAGCTGGGTATTTAATGGGCTAAGTATCAACAATATGGTATGTGAGGTGTGGAACAGAGATTATAGGGACTTGGTCCAGCAACGTAAAAGGGGAACATTCAAAAATGATTTGTTTCTATGAGTTTGGCTCTTTTAGATTCACACGTAGGTGATATCATACAGTATTTGTCTTTCTCTCTCTGACATCTCACTTAGCATAATGACCTCAAGATCCATCCATGTTGTTGCAAACTGCAGGATTTCCTTCTTTTCTGTGACTGAAAAATATTCCATTGTATACATATGCCACATCTACTTTTTCCATTCATCTGTTGATGGACATAAGGTTATTTCCAAATCTTGCATATTGTGAATAATGATACAGTTAACATGGAGTACAGTATCTTTTCAGTATCCTGTTTTCATTTTCTTTGGACATATAACCAGAAGTGAGATTGCTAAATCATTTAGTTAACTCTGTAGTAGTAATTATATTGCAATATACAAGTGTATCAAATCAACATAGTGTATACTTTAAATTTATAGTGCTATATGCCAATTATCAATATATCTCAATTTTTTAAAATTACAGTAGTTTGCCCAAAGCTAATAGATTAGATAAAACAGCAAATGGAAACAAGATTTTCATATAGAACCATCCATAAAAATCAAGTCCCTTCATAGGGATATTGTTAAGGGGATACAACTAATGTATCAGGTAGAAACCTGAACTTATCAGATGCCCCTAGTGCAGGTTTCTGCCAGTTTGAGCATGAGGAGAGAAATTATGTGATCTGTGGAGCTGAAAAGAACCCCAGTTATCACCCAGTCAGTTATTTTTTTGTGGATGGTAAAACCAAGATTCAGAGAAGTAAGATGAATAGACCAAGATCTCTTTGAAAACAGACATATGTTATAGGAAACTTGTCTTTGTTTTATCTTGTCACTTGTTTTGTTTTTGTTAGTCACACAAAGAAAACTCGGGAATCTGAAAGTATTCACAGAGGCTGAAATGGGTGTTTTCCTCTAAAACATCCCCTCAACACTTTATAGTAGATTCTTTCACAGGCTCTAAAGTGAGTATTATTTAAACAGCTCTCTTTAACTGCTCCATCAGGGAAGATGTAGAAAATCAGCCTGGAAAAAAGCAGATCCCCCATCCTCAACAAGCTTACATGCCCTGCCTGCCAGCTCTTAGTTTCTAGTCTTGTAGGACATTTAGTTCTGTCCAAAATATCCATAAGAGATTTGGTCCACACCAAAATGTCCTTGATACTTGGTTCTTTTGAAACCATTTGGCATGGACCAAATATGTTCATGGATGCTTTGAATAGGACCAAAGTTCAAGGACTTTTTAGCATGGACCAAATGTCTTATGGAGAAACTGGACAGGACCAAATGTCTGCTAACCACTTTAGGTGTTCCTTATGCTTGGGCAGGAAGTGAAGGAGAAGCAAAATGTATCTTTTCCTAAAGTGAGAAAGTAATCTAAAATATTCTTTTTACCCTTAAAGACCTCTCTTACTGGCTAAGACTCAGGGTTGCCCTAGCCAAGGGGCTTCCCATGTGGACTCAGTAACAGGTAGCATGCCCTCCCAGTGGTCAGGTTCCCAGAGAGTTGACCAGGGATATCTGGTCTACCAACCTTAGAAATTGTCAACAAGATTGTTGCCAGGGAAACTGGGCTGATTTGAAAAGGGAGGAAAGAGAACCCCTCAGTCTATGGCATTTTGTGATGCTTTCTGGGCATCACTTCCCCTGCCTGGAGAGATCAAAATCAAAGGACTAGTTGGGCTGCAGAGGTATATGATGTATTGGTAATTGTGACAAACCCAGAAAAAGATGTATGAGAAATAAAAAACATTTCAGACAAGCAAAAGTTAAGAAAATTCAGTACCACCACACCAGCATTACGACAAATATTAAAGGGACTTATATAGTCAAGAAATACAAGAGAAGAAAACAGATCTACAAAATCAACCGCAAACAATTAAGAAAATGGCAATAGGAACATATATATCAATAATTACTTTAAATGTAAATGAGTTAAATGCTCCAATCAAAAGACACAGACTGGCTGGATGGACACAAAAACAAGACCCATGTATATGCTGTCTGTAAGAAACCCACTTCAGACCTAAAGACACATATAGACTAAAACTGAGAGGATGGAAAAATATATTCCATGCAAATGGGAAGCAAAAGCTGGAGTAGCAATCCTCATATCAGACAAAATAGACCTTAAAATAAAGAAGATCACAAGAGATAAGGAAGGACACTACATGATAAGGGATCAATCCAAGAGGAAGACATAACAATTGTGAATATCTATGCACCCAACATAGGAGCACCTCAATACATAAGACAAACACTAACAGACATAAAAGGAGAAATTGACAGTAACACAATAATAGTAGGAGACTTTAACACCCCACTCACCCCAATGGACAGATCATCAAAACAACAAATTAATAAGGAAACACAAGTCTTAAATTATACATTAGATGAGGTGGATCTCATTGATATCTTCAGGACATTCCATCCAAATGCAGAAGAATACACCTTCTCAAGTGGATATGGAACATTCTCCAGGATAGACCACATCTTGGGTCACAAACCAACCTCAGTACATTTAAGAAAATTGAAATCATATCAAGCATCTTCTCCACCCACAATGCCATGAGACTAGATATCAATTACAAGAAAAAAACTGTAAGAAACACAAACAAGTGGAGATTAAACAACATGTTTCTAAATAACCAACAGGTTACTGAAGAAATCAAAAGGGAAATTAAAGAATTTCTAGAAACAAATGACAATGAAAACACGACCACTCAAAACCTATGGGATGCAGCAAAAGAAGTCCTAAGAGGGAAGTTTATAGTAATAAAATATTACCTCAAGAAATAAGAAAAACATTGAATAGACAACCTAACTTTACACCTAAAACAACTGGAAAAAGAAGAACAAAAAATGCCAAAATTAGTAAAAGGAAAGAAATCATAAAGATCCGAGCAGAAACAAATGAAAAGAAGTAAAAGAAACAATGTGTTGTGTTAGTCACTCAGTCACGCCCGACTCTTTGTGACCCCATAGACTGGGGCCCTCCAGGCTTCTCCGTCCATGGGATTTTCCAGGCAAGAAGACTGGAGTGGGTTGCCATTTCCTTCTCCAGAAAGAAACAATAGTAAAGATTAATAAAACTAAAAGCTGGTTCTTTGAGAAGATAAACCAAATTGACAAACCTTTAGCCAGATTCATCAAGGAAAAAAGAGAGAAGAATCAAATCAACAAAATTAGAAATGAAAAAGGAGCGGTTACAACAGACAATGCAGAAATACAAAGGATTATAAGAGACTATTATGAACAACTATATGGCAATAAAATGGATAACCTTGAAGAAATGGACAGGTTCCTAAAAAGTTCAATCTTCCAAGACTGAACCAGGAAGAAATAGATATTATGAACAGCCCAATTATAAGTACTGAAGTTGAAGTTGTGATCAAAAATCTCCAAAAAAACAAAAGCCTGGGACCAGATGGCTTCACAGGAGAATTCTATCAAACACTTGTAGAAGAGCTAATGCCTATTCTTCTAAAACTCTTTCAAAACATTGCAGAGGAAGGAATGTTTCCAAACTCGTTCTATGAGGCCACCATCTCCCTGATACCAAAACCAGACAAAGACAACACGAAAAAAGAAAACTACAGGCCAATATCACTGATGAACATAGATGCAAAAATTCTCAACAAAATTTTAGCAAACAGAATTCAGCAACACACCAAAAAGCTCATACACCATGATCAAGTTGGGTTTATTCCAGGAATGCAAGGATTCTTCAATATACACAAGTCAATCAATGTGATACACCATATTAACAAATTGAAAGATTAAAACCATATGATAATCTCAATAGATACAGAAAAAGCCTTTGACAAAATTCAGCACCCATTTATGGTGAAAACTCTTCCAAAAATGGGCATAGAAGGAAGCTATCTTAACATGGTAAAGGCCATATATGATAAACCTCAGCAAAAATTATTCTCAGTGGTGAAAAACTGAAAGCATTGCCACTAAGTTCAGGAACAAGACTAGGGTGTCCACTTTTACCACTGTTATTCAGCATAGTTCTGGAAGTCCTAGCTACAGCAGTCAGAGAAGAAAAGGAAATGAAAGGAATCCAGATCAGAAAAGAAGTAAAGCTCTCACTGTTTGCAGATGATATGATATTGTACATAGAAAACCCTAAAGATAGTATCAGAAAATTACTAGAGCTAATCAGTGAATTTAGCAAAGTTGCTGCTGCTGCTGCTAAGTCGCGTCAGTCATGTCCGACTCTGTGCGACTCCATAGACGGCAGCCCACCAGGCTCCGCCATCCCTGGGATTCTCCAGGCAAGAACACTGGAGTGGGTTGCCATTTCCTTCTCCAATGCATGAAAGTGAAAAGTGAAAGTGAAGTCGCTCAATCGTGTCTGACTCTTCACGACCCCATGTACTGCAGCCTATCAGGCTCCTCCGTCCATGGGATTCTCCAGGCAAGAGTACTGGAGTGGGTTGCCATTGCAGGATACAAAATCAATACACAGAAATCACTTGCATTTCTATATAGTAACAATGAAAAGTCAGAAAGAGAAATTAAGGAATTAATCCCATTCACCATTGCAACAAAAAGAATGAAATATCTAGGAATAAACTTACCTAAGGAGACAAAAGAACTGTACACAGAAAATTATAAGACACTGATGAAAGAAATCAAAGATGACATAAACAGATGGAGAGATATTCCATGTTCCTGGGTAGAAAGAATCAATATTGTGAAAATGACTATACTACCAAATGCAATCTACAGATTGAATACAATCCCTATCAAATTACCAATGGCATTTTTCACAGAACTAGAACAAAAAGTTTCACAATTCATATGGAAACACAAAAGACCCCAAATAGCCAAAGCAGTCTTGAGAAAGAAGAATGGAGCTGGAGGAATCAAGCTTCCTGATTTCAGATTATACTACAAAGCTACAGTCATCAAGACAGTATGGTACTTGCACAAAAACAGAAATATAGACAAGATAGAAAGCTGAGAAATAAACCCATGCACCTATGGGTACCTTATTTTTGACAAAGGATGCAAGAATATACAATGGGGCAAATATACAATATACAATGGGACTTCTTCAATAAATGGTGCTGGGAAAACTGTACAGCTACATGTAAATGAATTAAATTAGAACACTTCCTAACACCATACACAAAGATAGACTCAAAATGGATTAAAGGCCTAATTGTAAGACCAGAAACTATAAAACTCTTAGAGGAAAACATAGGAAGGACACCCAATGCCATAAATCAAAGCAGGATCCTCTATGACCCACCTCCTAGAGTAACATAAATAAAAACAAAAGTAAACAAGTGGGACCTGGTTAAACTTAAAAGCTTTCGCACAGCAAAGGAAACTATAAACAAGATGAAAAGACAACCCTCAGAATGGGAGAAAATAATAGCAACTGAAAAAACTGACAAAGGATTAATTTCCAAAATATACAAGCAGCTCATACAGCTCAATATCAGAAAAACAAACAATCCAATCAAAAAGTAGGAAAAAGACCTAAACAGACGTTTCTCCAAAGAAGACGTACAGATGGCTAACAAACACATGAAAAGATGCTCAACATCACTCATTATTAGAGAAATGCAAATCAAAACTACAACGAGATATCACCTCACACCAGTCAGAATGGCCATTGTCAATAAGTCTACAAACAATAAATGCTGGAGAGAGTGTGGAGAAAAGGGAATGCTCTTGCACTATTAGTGGGAATGTAAATTGATACAGCCACTATGGAAGATGGTATGGAGATTCCTTAAAAAACTAGGAATAAAACCACCATATGACCCAGCAATCCCACTCCTAGGCATATGCCGTGAGGAAACCAAAACTGAAAAAAACACATGTATCCCATTGTTCAGTGCAGGACTATTTACAATAGCTAGAACATGGTGGCAACCTATATGTCCATTGACAGATGAATGGATAAAGAAGCTGTGGTACATATACACAATGGAATATTGCTCAGCCATAAAAATGAACATATTTGAGTCAGTTCTATTGAGGTGGATGAGCCTAGAACCTATTATACAGAGTGAAGTGAGTCAGAAAGCGAAAGATAAATAACATATTCTAGAGTACATATATGGAATCACGAAAAATGGTACTGAAGAATTTATTTACAGGGCAGCAATGGAGACACAAACATAGAGAATTGGCTTATGGACAAGGGGAGAGGAGAAGAGAGGGTGAGATATATGGAAAGAGTAACATGGAAACTTACATTACCATATGTAATAGCCAATGGGAATTTGCTGTACGGTTCAGGAAACTCAGACAGGGGCTCTGTATCAACCTAGAGGGGTGGGATGGGGAGGGAGATGGGAGGGAGGTCCAAAAGGGAGGGGATATATGTATACCTATGGCTAATTCATACTGAGGTTTCACAGAAAACAACAAAATTCTGTAAAGTAAGTATCCTTCTATAAAAGAAATAAATTAAAAAAAAAGAAAAAGATGCGGTTTCATCCTGTGATGATAAAGAATAAAAGATAAAACTACCTTATGGCAGAAAGTGAAGAAGAACTAAAGAGCCTCTTGATCAAAGTGAAAAAGGAGAGTGAAAAAGTTGGCTTAAAACTCAACATTCAGAAAACTAAGATCATGGCATCCGGTCACATCACTTCATGGCAAATAGATGGGGAAACAGTGGAAACAGTGGCTGACTGTTTTTCTGGGCTCCAAAATCACTGCAGATGGTGATTGCAGCCATGAAATTAAAAGACGCTTACTCCTTAGAAGGAAAGTTATGACCAACCTAGACAGCGTATTAAAAAGCAGAGACATTACTTTGCCAACAAAGCTCTGTCTAGTCAAGGCTATTGTTTTTCCAGTAGATATGTATGGATGTGAGAGTTGGACTATAAAGAAAGCTGAGCACAGAAGAATTGATGCTTTTGAACTGTGGTGTTGCAAAGAGTCGGACATGACTGAAAAACTGAACTGAACTGAACCCAAAAAAACCCACACTAAAAATTATTACACCCTAATAAAAAGCCCATATGGTGTTGACCTATAAGAACCATCTGTTGTCCTGCATGTTCTCCTCAGCAATATCTACTTATTTTATAAAAATACACATGATAATGCATGTGAACACAATAGTGTCCTTCCTGGGATGGAAAATATTACTTTGGGTCAAATTGAATTTCACCCATCTGGTTGGCTGACAAGATTAAAGATGACAAATATTCTTGATTCTACCAGCCAAGACCATGAGGCTTAAAAAGAAATTTCTAGAAATATTGCTGGTCACTGTCATCTGTCACATTGGTATCCAGTAAGGTAGACTACCTGGCAATATAATTCATGAAAGAGGTAGTATCAATTGTCAGTAAGAGAACCAAAAGCAGGAGATAGTAGATAAAAGGTTGTCATCTTGTTTCAGCTCTGTTCTTCCCTCGTGGCTCAGATGGTAAATAATTTGTCTGTGTTGCAAGAGACTTGGGTTTGATCCCTCGTTGGGAAGATCCTCTGGAGAAGGAAATGGCTGCCCACTCCAGTATTCTTGCCTGGAGAATTCCATGGACAGAGGGGCCTGGTGGGCTATAGTCCATGGGGTCACAAAGAGTTGGACACTACTGAGTGACTTTCAGTATTTTGCTTTCTAGTCCTGTAGAGAGCCCCAGTGAAATTTCCCCCAGAAAATTAGTAGATGAGGCATTTAGCCTGTTCCTGTTTTTGCCCTCATCAGAAAATCAGCTGGTCACTTTTTCCTGTCCTCCCTGTGTGTCAGCTTAGAATCACAAAGTGCTCTTTAGACTGTGAAGGAGATTCCAGACATGGACCTAAGGAGCCTTGTTTGGGTTCATGACCAATATTCAACAATTACCGTATTGTGACATGACTTACATGCTAAAACAAACTAAAGAAGACAAGACAAAACAACAGTATCCAAAGCTTATGTTCACCAAATGATTTCATTTGCACCACCTACTTATTTGAGACAGTATGCCTTGGGACCTGTATAGCATCAAAAGACAAAATTAAAAATAAGGGAAACATAGGCAAAACACTCTCTGACATAAATCACAGCAGGATCCTCTATGACCCACCTCCCAGAGTAATGGAAATAAAAGCAAAAATGAACAAATGGGACCTAATTAAACTTAAAAGCTTTTGCACAACGAAGGAAACTATAAGCACGGTGAAAAGACAGCCTTCAGAATGGGAGAAAATAATAGCAAACGAAGCAACTGACAAAGAATTAATCTCAAAAATATACAAGCAGCTCCTGTAGCTCAATTCCAGAAAAATAAATGACCCAATCAAAAAATGGGCCAAAGAGCTAAACAGACATTTCTCCAAAGAAGACATACAGATGGCTAACAAACACATGAAAAGATGCTCAGCATCACTCGTTATCAGAGAAATGCACATCAAAACCACAATTAGGTACCATCTCATGCCAGTCAGAATGGCTGCTATCAAAAAGTCTACAAACAATAAATGCTGGAGAGGGTGTGGAGAAAAGGGAACCCTCTTACACTGTTGGTGGGAATGCAAACTAGTACAGCCACTATGGAGAACAGTGTGGAGATTTCTTAAGAAACTGGAAATAGAACTGCCATATGACCCAGCAATCCCACTGCTGGACATATACACCGAGGAAACCAGAATTGAAGAGACACGTGTACCCCAATGTTCATCACAGCACTGTTTACAATAGCCAGGACATGGAAGCAACCTAGATGTCCATCGGCAGATGAGTGGATAAGAAAGCTGTGGTACATATACACCATGGAATATTACTCAGCCATTAAAAAGAATGCATTTGAATCAGTTTTAATGAGATGGATGAAACTGGAGCCTATTATACAGAGTGAAGTAAGTCAGAAAGAAAAACACCAATACAGTATATTAATACATATATATGGAATTTAGAAAGATGGTAACGATGACCCTATATGCAAGACAGCAAAAGAGACATAGATGTAAAGAACAGTCTTTTGGACTCTGTGGGAGAAAGCGAGGGTGGGATGATTTGAGAGAACAGCATTGAAATATGTATATTATCATACGTGAAACAGATCACCAGTCCAGGTTTTATGCATAAGACAGGGTACTCAGGGCTGGTGCACTGGAATGACCCTGAGGGATGGGATGGGGAGGGAGGTGGAAGGGGGGCGTTCGGGATGGGGGAACACATATACACCCATGGCTGATTCATGTCAATGTATGGCAAAAACTACTACAATATTGTAAAGTAATTAGCCTCCAATTAAAATAAATAATTTTAAAAAATAAAAATAAGGGAAGTGAAACTGGAAGAAAGTGATGAGGTCAGTCTGTATTTCAAGACCTTTTCTCCAAAAAATAAGAGCTTAAATTCTTAGCGGTGACTGGTGGTGGTTTAGCCGCTAAGTCGTGTTGGACTCTTTGCAACCCCATGGTCTATAGCCCACCAGGCTCCTCTGTCCATGGGGTTCTCCAGGCAAGAATATTGGAATGGGTTGCCATTCCCTTCTCCAGGGGATTTTCCCCACCCAGGGACTGAACCTGGGTCTCCTGCATTGCAGGAGGATCTTTACCAACTGAGCCACTGAGGCTTTCCTGGTGGCTCAGACAGTAAAGAATCTGCCTGCAATGCAGAAACCTGGGTTTGATCCCTGAGTTGGGAAGATCCCCTGGGGAAGGGAATGACAACCCACTACAGTATTCCTGCCTGGAGAAATCTATGGACAGAGGAGCCTGGCTGGCTATAGTCCATGGGATTGCAAAGAGTCAGACATGACAAGAGCTTTCAGTGGTTAGTAGTGGTGCCAATAGAGACGGGACTTCTGATCTTTGTAGCTGCTCTGCCTCCATGTGTGAAGTCTGCCCTTTCAATACATGCATGTTTCTCTTCCCATTACGATTTTGGTGCAACCAGCTTTATGAGAGTTGCTACCCTCTCTGCAGCACTTTTACTAATGGAATTGGAGGCCATTGTAACATATCTGATTCAAGGACAACACAAGCTTCCTTTTAACTACAACTAACCGCTATGTCATTGATGTATTTTTTATAAAATATTCATTTCTAGTTATGAGACTCATTTCTAGTGACAAGATCCCCAAACTTCTGGGAATCATCCTAATGACAGAATGAATTAGCCATAAGTATACATATGTCCCCTCCCTCTTGACCTAGGTATGTTTGAACTTCCTTTGATTTTCTCCTTTCCTCCATGTAAATCAGCACGTTCATTACTAGAAGCCCGTCCCTTTGGCAAAACGTTAACTTTAAGAGTTTTGTCAGCAAGGGGCGTTCACTTTTGAAATGCTGGAAATCAAATAGGAGTAAACTTTAGGTGCATAGAATGCCAGTCATCCAGCTTCACTGTTCTCTTCCCTTATACTAAATGACTTTTGATTGTGCCAAAGTGAAAACTGAAGCCACTATCTGCTCAGAGACCTTTATTACCAACCAGGATTCCTGTTTAGATCCTTATCAAGGGGTTTGTATTATTCTATATCATGATGAACATGGATTTTTGCACTTTCTATTAATCACTCAATTATTTTGAATTATCTGGAACATTAATAATTCATCAGGGAAATATTCTGCTACATTTTAAAAGTCTTTGCATTGTGATGATTGAATTACTTATGAGTCTGATTCTTTCCTTCTCTTCCTGCTTCTATCCTCAGGAAACACATCTCCAGACTTTATTAAGTAATTTAATGAGTAAATAAGAAATATTTTAGAGATGTGTCCTTTAAGGAATTTCCAGATGTAGCATGTTTGATGTCTTTAGGTCTATTGGTTAACATTATTATTGTTTAACTTTTCTAAATTCCTAAAAAAATCATATGAACTTTGCTGATTATCTGTTGTGTAGCTATGGTATTTCTCTAAAATTCTCAGACGCGTTACAAAGCATTTGTTAAACTCAGATATCATCTCTTCCATATCTAACACAGCATGAAATGATTGTGAAAATGTTTCTTTCTATTTTTGATAGATTGAACCAAAGTGTTTTTGCAGATTATAGATGTCTTTCAGTTTGATATCATGGTTATTTTCATTTTCAAAAGCCAGCCTCAATCTCCATGTCTGCTTTCACAGATTTATTGCTCACTGTGACATAAATATAAATCACAAGTTAAGCTAATTAACTGACACCTTGAAAGGTAGTCGGTTTAATTTTCTCAGTATTTTTTTTTCTGTACCTTCATCTTGTTCAACTATACCTGCGGGCTTTTATAAGTGGGAAGTCCATGATTAATTCAGCCACAAAATCTCTTATTTTGTTATTTAGGTGGTGACTGTACTTGTTTGCTGCTCAGAAAATGAACCAGACCATCTTCAAACATAAAATCACTTTTCCCAAATCATTTCTGTATTTCTGGGTCTTTTTCATTTTTCCTGTAGTATATTCTTGCTTCAAGTCTTTGTCTAAACTATGATTTAATCCAAAAGGCACCAAAGTTTCAAACACTGTGGTGAAACTTGTGGGTTAATTGGTGCCACCTATATCTCATAAAAGTCATATGAATACTTTTGCTGTTGTTCAGTCACTAAGTCATGTCCACCTCTGCAACCCCCTGGACTGCAGCCCACCAGGCATACCTATCCTTCACTATCTCCCGGAATTTGCTCAAATACATCTGTTTAGTCGGCAGTGCTATCTAACTATCTCATCCTCTCCAGCCTTCTTCTCCTTTTGCCTTCAATCTTTCCAAGCATCACGGTCTTTTCCAATGAGTGGGCTCTTCGCATCAGATGGCCAAAGTATTGGGGCTTCAGCTTCAGCATCAGTCCTTCCAATGAATATTCAGGGTTGATTTCCTTTAGGATTGACTGATTTGATCCCCCTGCAATCCAAGGGACTCTCAAGAGTCTTCTCCAGCACTAAAATTTGAAAACATCAATTCTTCAGCACTCAGCCTTCTTTATGGTCCAGCTCTCATGTGCATACATGACTACGGGAAGAACCACAGCTTTGACTATACAGACCTTTGTCAGCAAAGTGATGCCTTGGTTTTGTTACACTGTCTAGGTTTGTCATAGCTTTTCTTCCAAGGAGCAAGCATCTTTTAATTTCATGGCTACAGTCACCATCTGCAGTGATTTTGGAGCCCAAGAAAATAAAGTCTGTCACTATTTCCATTTTTTTCCCCATCTACTTGCCATGAAGTGATGGGACCAGATGCCATGATCTTAGTTTTTTGAATGTTGAGTTTTAAGCCAGCTTTTTTACTGTCCTCTTTTATTTATTATATATTGTATTATATATTAACACTAAAGCTTCAATAATTTCTAAAACTCAGTCTGCCTAGTTTCTATCACATAATGTTTGACTAAGTGCTTAGCAGTAATATAGTGTCCGGAGACTCTTGTGTTAAAATCAACTCTTAATGCTTAAAATATACTCTTGATCTGTAGCCTAACAGTCCTGTTCACTTTAGCTGTTACCATTTGTGTGTGAAGTGTGATACTTTTTACTTTTTGGTTTCTCCAAACCAGTTTCCTGAACACAACTGTTTGGTGATGATTTATCCACTTAACAAATATTTACTGAGCAGGGACTAGCAATCTTGTCTGCACGTGGTTCTCTCTTTAAAAAAACAGAGAGACATATGTGCAAATAAGGGCAATGAAGGGTTAAAGTAGTATGCTAGACAGCCTTATAGAGTGTCATAAATACACAAAGAGAAGTGAAGGTCCCAATCCTAATTCTATAGAAAGGCTTCTTCAGTAGTACATGTCAATGAAATTCTTGTAGTTTGCTCACCAAGTAGAGAGAAAGGCTTTCCAAAAAGAAAGAACTGAATGAACAAAGGCTAAGAGGCTAGAAACAACATCCAAACCCCTGAAAGGATTAAGTTGTTCCACACAAGGTGGGCATCAGGTGTGTGGGGTTGGGTCATGGCTGTGGTGGTGGGAGAGGTTGCAAGGGCATGGTGGTGAAGATGTAGTCAGCAAGAGACAAGACAAAAGAAATTGCCAGGAATGGAATACCAGCATTCCTTGAATGCCCTGCTAAGAATTTTTAGTTTTGTACCATAAATAATTGAGGCCATTAAAATTTTAATAAGGAGGGTTATATAATCAGGAAGATTGCTTAAATAGCTGCATGGCGAATAGAATGGAAAGACCAATAATGAAACAATTGGAATAGTTAAGGTACTACAGACTGAACAATGGTGTGATAGTAGGGATGGAGAAAGAAGTGAATAGTGAGAAGCACTGCGGTACATCATTTTCCACAATCTGACATGTCATATGATAAGTTATTTTCCCTCTGTCTATCCTCACTAGACTAAATCTGTGAAGGCAGGAGTTGTCAGTTTCATTCACTGCTTTGTTCCCAGCTCCTAAACAGTGCCTAGCACAGAGAAGCTCGGCAAAGGTGTGTTCAATGAATCACTTGTATGCAGAGGGTGAGGGTGACAAATTCTTGACTTTAAAGGGGTGCAAAATGAAGCAGGAACAGAAGCAGAGAAGCTGGTTGGCAGATAGGAGGAAGGGGCAGAGAGCAGGGAAATCATCTCATCTTGAACAGTTGAACTTGCATTCATGGTGAGAATCAGAATTCCACCCAAGCTAAGGCAGTCTGTCCACAAGCAAGCTAAAGACATAAAATGTCAAACTGAATTGGGGGGAAAGTTGTATTTTTCTGTAACAAAAATGTTTGATGTTTGTTGTTTTGAAATCTTGAAGAACACATTAATTTCTCTGTATTCCATAGTGTTTTGACAAAATAACCAACCATGTCAAATCAATTTTAGGCTGCATGTTGAAAATACCAGTCTTACAAGGAAAATCAGGCTTCATTTACTAAATTGCCTTTAAAATAATTAGATTAATGACTTCTACCTAATTTAAAATTTTTTCCTATTAAAATTTGCATTAACAAGATTTGATAGAATGAACACACATGAGTATCTCTTCTACCCTTCAAATGACAAAAAAACCAAAATGACAAAAAATATATTCCTTAAACGCATCCCTATCAGAGCTCAGCATGGACAAAGGTGGAAAAGGGTAACATATTTGGAGATAAGAAATTTTGGGTAATTTCTGGATTATTAAAAGCAGGTATAGACACTATAGTTTTCCAAAAATTAAGTTATTTCACTTACCATAAAGGATCAAAATAAAGATAGCAGGAGAGTCCTGGGAGTAGAATCAGAATAATGAATTAAAGAGCTCCTCTCAGATTAACTAGGCCAAGAAGTTCCACACCTACAAATTTTATCCTATAGATATATTCAGCCATGTGCATACAAGGATATCCCCTGCAGTGGTGCTAATATTGACAAAAGATTGGGAACAACCCACATATTCATTAATAGAAGTACATGCCTATAATGAAACATTAAGCACTGAACAGATAATGGTGCACATCTCTTTGTGGCTGAATGGAATGGTCTCCAGGATAGATTGTCAAGTGAAAAAAAAAGTGAAGTATAAAGTAGCGTGTAGAACTTGCCACCACTTATGTGAAAGGGAGACACATGTGTTTCTCTCTATATGTGTATAGAGCATCTCTACAGCTAATAATGCTGGCTACCTTTCTAAAGAGGTGCTGGAAAACTGAGGACAGAAGTGATACAGTTAATTTTTACCATATATTTCTCTATACTGTTGGGATTGTTTTTGCCATGTGTATGTATTATATATGCAAATATATGATACTATTAAAGGAAAAGGAAGGTGCAGAAGGGAAATGATAATAAAATCTAGACAATGGAAAACAAAATATGATGAAAGAAAACACAAAAAAATTAGTAATTAAATGTAGCTGAATTCATTTCTGCCTTTGAGAGAGAGATTCTATTTGAGTTTTAGAAAAGACAACTAGCCTTGCTGTTTATAAGATCCACACCTAAAACAAAGTGACCACAGAAAAGTAACAATCAGATGGAATAATACACCAGACATATCCTAATCTCCCATAAGTGTGTGTGTGACAACTACAAAATTAACATAAAACAAAATACAGTACAAAGAAACAACATTAAATAGGAAAAGGAGACATTATATGCTGATTAAAACTTCAATCTACCAAGAACAGATTGTCACAATTTTTTTATCAATGTGTATATACTTATAAGAAGTTTCAAAACATACAAAGGAAATAATGTTTACTTTCAAGGAATAGCTGTGACCTAATAGGAGATTTTAACATGAGTAATCAGAAAGAAGAAGCAAGTAAATATGTAGATATTTGAATTAAAAGTAGTATGTAATCTGTATATAATATTGAACTTGTACCCAGCAAGTAAGGAGTAAACACTTTTTTCAAACAAAATAATACATTTAGAAAATGTTATAAATATATATGTACATATACTCTCTAGTATTAAAAACAATTTTAAGAGAAAATAAATTGCAAATATTTTAAAATAAGGAAAATTACATAGGGCATATAAAAACATATGAGACACATAAACATATAAATGTATTTGCTAGGAACAAACAATAAAAATAAATTGACCAGGAAGTCAACTTCTAGGAAAAGAACAGCTAAGGAAGAAAAAGCAGAAGAAATAATGAGCGAGAATAGTAACTTCAAATTTTAAGTAATACTATTATTGATCAGTAAAATTAAAATCTGATTCTTTAAAATAACAGTGATTTTGATCAAATGAAAGAGGAATGAAACAACTTCCATAGATTTATATATATAAAGGAGATTTTTAAATAAGAGAATTATGTGTATAATTGTATACCAACAAACTTTAAAATCTAGATGAAATCTTTGAGTACATCAGAAAATATATAAAACTGAGCCTAGGAGAGGCAGAAAATCTAAACTGATTAATAGCTGTTGAAAATTTATAAAGATGATCAGTGATCTATCCCTAAAAATGCTTCAGTGCTAGATAACTTATAAATATTCTACTAAATCTGCCTGAAGGAGAATTCCTATGTTACATTTATTGTTCTAAGGTGTAGGTAAATTTAAAAAGCTTCCCAACTTATACCGAAAAACTACTGCAACCCTTGTATCAAAACCAAGAGGAATGGTGACATATACCAGCCTCACTTATTAACATAATCACAAAGATTCTAAATAAAATAGTAGCAAATAATATTTTGCTAATTGTTGTTAAATGATAATACATTAATTATTTTTTATTATTTATTTAACAACAATTAGCAAAATATTATACGCTACTATTTCAGCAATACGTGAACTGTGAACTTCCAGATGTTCAAACTGGTTTTAGAAAAGGCAGAGGAACCAGAGATCAAATTGCCAACATCTGCTGGACCATCGAAAAAGCAAGAGAGTTCCAGAAAAACATCTATTTCTGCTTTATTGATTACGCCAAAGCCTTTGACTGTGTGGATCACAATAAACTGTGAAAAATTCTGAAAGAGATGGGAATACCAGACCACCTGACCTGCCTCTTGAGAAACCTGTATGCAGGTCAAGAAGCAACAGTTGGCACTGGACATAGAACAACAGACTGCTTCCAAATAGGAAAAGGAGTATGTCAAGGCTGTATGTTGTCACCCTGCTTATTTAACTTATATGTAGAGTACATCATGAGAAACACTGGGTTGGATGAAGCACAAGCTGGAATGAAGATTGCTGGAAGAAATAATAAATAACCTCAGATATGCATATGACTCCCCCCTTATGGCAGAAAATGAAGAAGAACTAAAGAGCCTCTTGATGAAAGTGAAAGAGGAGAGTGAAAAAGTTGGCTTAAAGCTCAACATTCAGAAAACTAAGATCTTGGCATCCAGTCCCATCACTTTACAGCAAGTAGATGGGGAAACAGTGGCTGACTTTAATTTTTTGGGCTCCAAAATCACTGCAGGCGGTGATTGCAGCCATGAAATTAAAAGACGCTTACTCCTTGGAAGGAAAGTTATGACTAACCTAGACAGCATATTAAAAAGCAGAGACATTACTTTGCCAGCAAAGGTCCATCTAGTCAAGGCTATGGTTTTTCCAGTAGACATGTATGGATGTGAGAGTTGGACTATAAAGAAAGCTGAGCGCTGAAAAATTGATGCTTTTGAACTGTGGTGTTGGAGAAGACTCTTGAGAGTCCCTTGGACTGCAAGGAGATCCAGTCAGTCCATCCTAAAGGAGATCAGTCCTGAGTGTTCATTGGAAAGACTGATGTTGAAGCTGAAGTTCCAGTATTTTGGCCACCTGATGCAAAGATCTGACTCATTTGAAAACACCCTTATGCTGGGAAAGATTGAGGGCAGGAAGAGAAGGGGACGACAGAGGATGAGATGATTGGATGGCATCACCGACTCAATGGACATGAGTTTGGGTGAACTCCGGGAGTTGGTGATGGACAGGGAAGCCTGGTGTGCTGCAGTCCATGTGGTCGCAAAGAGTCGGACACGACTGAGTGACTGAACTGAACTGAATAATATATTAAAACCAAAAAACTTTCTATCAACCTATAATACTCCAAAACTACTATTCAATTCACATCCCCACCAGGAATACTTAAGAATACCTGATTTTCTGCATCTTTGCCAACACCAAGGGTGGTAGGTGAAGACAACTCTGGTTTTCTTGTTTGACTCGTCTTTTTTTCTGAGAAAGACATATAAATTGAGTGATATTTAAAACATTTTAACTTCAAATTTAAATTTAAAGATTTAGAGGAGTGGAGATATAATATCTCAGGTCAACTCAAGGGAAAATTATAAAATAAATTTCATCTTTGGATCCTTCAGTCTCCCTCTGGTCAGACTCTTTCTGGAGTCCTTAGATTCTTCAGTCTAAGCATACCAGGATGGGGGCATGGACAGATGGACAGCTATTCCCTCCACAACAGCTTTCCAGAAAATCTGATGCCCCAGAGCACAATGCCACCTCAGGTTCCTTGATAAACAATAGCACAAATGTCTGTGTCTCCACCACCCCCACCCCAAAATCCTTTAGCAACTCCATACTGTAAACCTTCCTTTCCCCTCCTCAAATCTGTTCCAAAGAAAGCCTGGTAATCTGATATTTGAGAGTAAATTTATCTATTTGCTGCCTCAGAAGAATTTGCATCTGAAGTGGGATCTCTAATTAGTCATTGGAATTTAGGCATCTGCAGAACAAGTAGGTGAGACGTTTAAGGAGTTCCATTTGATGCCTAATTTCTGAATTCTTCTAAAACAATGAAAGACGTTATTCTGATAGTCTGTAATTTGCTACCAGCTCAGCACACAATAATACCTTTCAGACCTTAGCCAGCCCTGGCTTAAAGAGTTAAAGGTTTAGCCAAAATTCCACTTCTGCCTCTTGGTTCTCTCTCCAGTGGACTTCAAGTTTTCTTCCCAACTCAGGCACTCCTGAGTTCAAAACAGAGAACTGCCCCTCATCTCCCAAGTGGATTTTCTGGGAGCATCAATAGCTGTTTGGGAGAATGTCCTGTTTGGCACTTTGGCCAAACTTGTGCTTATGCAGAAGCAGATTTTAGTACAAACCTGCTGGAGGCAGGCGTACCGCCTCCACCAGTCAGAGGTCTAAGCTGTGGCCTGGAGGCCAAACACAGCACTTAGGTGGATTTTGCCTGGCTCCCTCTATATCTTTTACGTTTTTTAATTCAAAGGCCTATGAGGCTTTTCAACTAGTAATCTCTGCCTTATAGTCACCCCAGGCTCTGACTGAAGGACATAAACAGATATGAACGGTTAAGCAGCTACTTAACCCGATTCGAGTCAGGTGCTCAAAGATCTTGCTCCTTCCCTTAGTTCTTCCCCGTATTTAAGGCACAAGACAGAAACAAGAGAGCTACTGACTTCCTGGTATAGCTGTCCTTCTAACTTGATGCTGACCATAAACAAATTACTCTGTCCCCGGGCAGTGGGCTAGAGGATTTCTAAGCAACTGATAGTTTAACAGTCTGCGAGTCTAGGTACCGGTGCTCTTCATCATGGTAAAAAAATTAGAATTATATGTTGTTGAATTGCTGAGTTGTTTCTGACTCTTTGCAATCCATTGACTGAAGCACACGAGGCTTTCCTGTCCTTAACCATCTTCCCGAGAATTATGTATTAGCCAATCCTATGAAGTTTACTTCCTATGTAGTTAGAAATAAGCAAGCCCTATGAGTTCCCCATTTTACAGGTAAACAAACTTGAAGTCTAAAGCAATTGAATACAGTAGTAATTCAATCAATGTAGATATTCAAATCTTTTGGCTTCCTTAAATAGCTTCCCTCTAACTTGGAAAAAAAATCTTCGTTATCATTAAGTATGTTTTACTCCTTCACTGCTACCTCTGTCGGAGAAGGCAATGGCACCCCGCTCCAGTACTCTTGCCTGGAAAATCCCGTGGACAGAGGAGCCTGGTAGGCTGCAGTCCATGGGGTCGTGAAGAGTTGGACACGACTGAGCCACTTCACTTTCACTTTTCACTTTCACTCATTGGAGAAGGCAGTGGCAACCCACTCCAGTGTTCTTGCCTGGAGAGTCCCAGGGAAGCCTGGTGGGCTCCGTCTATGGGGTCGCACAGAGTCGGACACGACTAAAGCGACTTAGCAGCAGAAGCAGCAGCAGCTACCTCCGTACTCTCTGCCTCCTCATTCATCCCCAAAGAATACTTTTCTTACCAAAATTAAAAAGAAAAATGTTATTTTATTGTCTGCTTTCTCTTTCTTACCACCTGGATACTGCTAAGTCATTCTCAAGAAGGTTTAAAGTTGTTGAGAGGACTGAAGGATCTAGAGGCATCACAGTATTGAAACCGTTGAGTAGCTATTGCTAGGAGAGAACATAGTGATGGCTATATTGTACACATGCATAAACACACAAACACATACAGGCACGAACACGTGCACAAATGCACATGGTACCTTTACTGAAGGGCGTACTAACTTTTTAAACAGTTAATTTCTCAACTCAGTTTAAATTATGGCTTACACATTTCTGCAAATCTGGTAAGTTTTTATTCTAAAGGTGAAATGAAAACAGGGACATTTTCCTTTGTGTCTGGCTTCAGAAATTGTAACCATAATCAGTGAATTATCTAAATTGGTTTCTGTTTGGAGGCTACTGAGGCATCTCCCTCTTAATGGATTGCAGAGCCCTCTAATTGAATTCTTGCCATGTATGCTTTCTCTGTGGTTAAGAATCTACCTTATAGATATTAAGATAGTCTGTGTTCAAATATGGTCTCATTGATTTAATTTCTCTTGAGGGAAAAAAATGTATTGCTAATGGTCACCTTCTCTCAAATTGCAGATTACAGTATTTCGGATGGGATCAGAAGGACACCAGGACATTGATTTAGCCATCCTGACAGCTTTGCTCAAAGGTAAAGAGTTTCTATACACAGGGAGTACAAAACTAATTTAAATGGATTAGACAGCAACCTTATGTCTCCTAATGGTGGATATAATCTCAAATAATACCATGACACATCCAATTATTGATAACATAAGGGCTTCTCTTGTAAGACATTCTTTTTTATTTTTTAATTGGAGAGCAATTGCTTTACAGAATTTTGTTGTTTTCTGTCAAACATCAACATGAATGAGCCATAGGTATACATCTATCCCCTTCCTTCTGAACCTCCCTCCCATCTCCGTCCCCATCCCACCCCTCTAGTTTGATACAGGCCCCTGTTTGAATTCCCAAGACAAACAGCAAATTCCCGTTGGCTATCTGTTTTATATATGGTAATGTAAGTTTCCATGTTACTCTCTCCATACATCTCCAGACATTCTTAATGCTATTAAATTTCCCTATAATAGGCCTACTATAGCGTGACTTGATTTCAGAAAATTTATAAATTTTTTAAAATTTTGTTTATTTATTTAATTTTTGGCTGTGCTGGGTCTTCGTTGCGGCACAGGCTTTCCTCTAGTTGTGGCAAGCAGGGGCTACTCTCTAATTGTGGCATGCATGTTTCTAATTGTGGTGGCTTCTTTTGTTGTGGAGCGTGGACTCTAGGGCACTTGGGCTTCAGTAGTTGCGACCCAAGGGCTCAGTAGTTGGGGTTTCCAGGCACTAGGACACAGGCTTAGTTGCTGTAACATCTCAGGGATTGAACCTGTGTCTTCTGCATTGGCAGGTGAATATTTACCACTGAACCACCAGTGAAGCCACTCAGCAAAATTTAAATGTACTACAATTCAGTCATGTCTATTGAATCATAAAAATTTATGAAGTAAAAGGCATGCCTTGTCCCTTGATAATAAATAAAGTAAAACACCACATTTATCTCCTTGAACCAAAACTCATAGTAAATGGAGATGTGGCCCAATTATCAGTTAAAATATTAGTCATCATAATATCTTCTATTCAAAATATTTTCTTTCTCTTCCACCAGATTATGAGACAAGTGTACGTCACCTTCACATTAGTCAGAATTTATTTGTTCTAATATATAATAGTTGTTTTCCAACTGTTATGTGTGTGACAGACCATATAAATGCATTTTATATTATAACCAAGTAGTTACACATATGTAGTTAGAAAGCTGAAATAAAATAAATAAAATAGTTTTTACATTTACTGTATGCAATGAAATTGGATATTTTCAATTCTAACCTATTCTATTCTCTTTAATGCTTATTATATCCCACCAAATTGATTTATGGCCCACTAATGGGTCATAACTTGCTGTTTTAAAAACACGGCCATAGAAGATTAAAGGAAATTATGATTGCTCTCAGAAATTAACATTTCTAATCACTATAATGAACATTACTTATGCAGCAGTAGATGCTAATGGGAATTTATGCCATTAAAATATTATGGTGTGTCAACTCTATTTTGTGCAGGCTTTGAAATGCTCTCTGATTTTAACCCAGTTGATTTGTGAAGGATATCAAGTGTAATGCTTTTGCTGACTTCCTTAGTGGCCAAGAATATATTTATATCAGTTTCAAATTCTTTTAGTTTGTTAAATTTTTCTTCCAGTGTATTTTAAAACTTATGCCTGGGCAAGTAACATGGTTTAACATTTAATTTTTATAATTATGCTTAGTTTTCAATTATCTAATATATAAGTAACTTTTGTGCAATTCAGTTTTTATTCTCTCTATCATCTGGGAAAATCAGAAGTAAGGTGGAATGGAAAGAGGAAGACAAGAAAGAGAGATGAAACTAAGCACTCGTCCATAGATCAGGACCTGGGGGAGAAAAGAATGAACAGGGAAAATATACATTTGCTGTTCCTTCTTTTTTGTCCCATTGAATTTCATTCTTTTTTAGGATCTGTATATATTAAAGAATACTATTTATATGATACAGATTTATTAAGTATGTTCAAAAATGAAGAGAAAAGGGAGTAAAAAAGTTGTTCCAGAGATCTAGGAAGCCCATAGTTTCTCAAATGCTGACACCTGGGGTAGCTTTTGAGACTAGATGATGTCACATTTGTCTTTCACATTAAGGAAACTGCTCTCTGATATGCGTGATCTGAAACTAGAGACTGTACACCCTTCATCCTTCTCCTGCTTTTCAGTTCTGCCTCCTCCCCTCAACCCCTGCTCACACATACACCCAGGGAATTCAAGGACTAGGAGCAGAATAGAGTTGCCAGAGAAAATGCAGGACATTGAATGTTTAGATCAACAGTAAGTAAATTTTTTAGCTTAAACTTGTCCTAAATATTGCATAGGACATACTTACACCAAAAAAAAAAAATTATTTGTTATTTATCTAAAATTAAAACACAGCTGGGAATCCTGTATTTTTATTTGCTAAATCAGGTTATTTTACTCAGAGGAGTTGTGACACTATTAATACTTCTGAACTTCAAACACCTCTAGAGATTCTGCAGGAAAAGTAACTCAAGAATCTAAGATCCCCTCATTCTTCTGTCTGCCTCTGTCTCTCAGGCAGGCCCTGCCTAATCATAGCAATCAGAGATTTCCACTGGAAAGGGCCCCAGACTTACCTTAACAAACTATCCAGTGCTTATCAACTTGCTCTGGCAGTCACCTCATCCTGTCTGCATCCCCCATGCAGCAGTTTCAAGTGAAGCCAGAAAACATGTACTCATAGTAGAAGTTATTGAAAGTGACCCCTTGATCCTTTCTGTGCATAGAAAGAAAAAGTGAAACTGTTAGTCACTCAGTCATGTCTGACTCTTTGTGACCCCATGGACTTTAACCTGCCAGGCTAAAAGTCCATGGAATTCTCCAGACAAAAATACTTGAGTGGGTAGCCATTCTCTTCTCCAGGGGATCTTCCTGACCCAGGGATCGAACCTGGGTCTTCTGCATTGCAGGCAGATTCTTTACCATCTGAGTCACCAGGGAAGCCTTCTGGGCATAGAGTTACTCCCAATTTTTTCCTCTTTTCTTATACACCTTGGAGGTCAAATCATGTGGGTGTATATTCTTTTACTTCTGTACATGCACTGAAGTGTAATATGTGATGACAGCTGTCCTCTATAAAGGAGGAATTCTTTTTAGAATTTAGAAACCTAAATTCTTTAGGTTTAATCTTCATTGGTAAAGTTCATCTGTGGCATAAAGAGAGAATAGCTTCTATTGCTTACTTCTTTTTCTGAAAAGTATTTTAGAAGAGAGTGCAACAATAATATATTCCTCCTCAAAATTGTCAAGATCATCAAAAACAAGGGTAGTCTCAGAAATTGTCACAGCCCCAAGAAGCGTAAGGAGACCTGACATCTAAATAATAATGTGGTTTCCTGGGTAATATTGTTGAGCAGAAAAAAAAAAAAAAGAGCATTAGGTTGAAACTAGGAAAATCTTAATAAAGTATGGACTTTAGTTTGTTTATTTTTTTTTAAGAGAAAAATAAGTTATGCTCTCATATATTATGGATCTGAACAATAGACAGACTGTAGCCAAGAAAACTCCACACTTCTTCATGTCAAAGCGACAAAAAAGGAAAAAGCATCTTATGGAATTAACTGTACAAGTCAAATACAGATATAATCAAAACATCCACAGGCAGTATTTAAAGAGTCTATATAAATCACAGAGGCATGGATAATGTGCACGTGATCAGTCACTCAGTCGTGTCTGACTCTTTACGACCCTATGGACTGTAGCCCACCAGGGTCCTCTGTCCATGGGATTTTCCAGGCAAGAATACTGGAATAAAAATTCAAATACCAAGAAAAATAGCC
Source organism: Cervus elaphus (assembly GCF_910594005.1). Taxonomy (NCBI): domain Eukaryota; kingdom Metazoa; phylum Chordata; class Mammalia; order Artiodactyla; family Cervidae; genus Cervus; species Cervus elaphus. The sequence continues at coordinate 45,092,628 of NC_057843.1, read as the reverse complement.
CATGTTCTAACTTTAGAAAAATTTCTAGTAAGAATGCTAGTGATTAGATTAAGTCATACAAAACAATGAAAATCACTATTTTCTGAGCCATTTTCCTTTAAAACTGTATCTTTTAAAAAACTAAACTTGAATAATAAAAGCAAATAAAATCTGATGTTTTGAAACTACTTCTGAATGCATTCCCCTCCAACTCTATAAACTAGAAAATGCATAATTATTGTCACAAACTAGTACTGGCATCAATACACAACTAGTCTTGCTAAATAACTCATTTTTAAGTGGCTTGATTAATCCTTGATAAAGCAAAATGCTTCTGTGCTGTGCTTAGTCACTCAGTCGTGTCCAACTCTTTGTGACCCAATGGTCTGTAGCCCACCAGGATCCTCTGTCCATGGAATTCTCCAGATAAGAATAGGGGAGTAGGTTGCCATGCCCTCCTCCAGGGGATCTTCCCAACCCAGGGGCTGAACGCAGGTCTCCTGAATTGCATATGGATTCTTTACCATCCGAGCCACCAGAGAAGCACAATATTCTAAATTAGTTTATGTCCAATAATTCTTTGCACCAGATATACTTCATAAGTATCTAGCACCTTAAAATGCTTACTGGGAAACTATCTTTGCTTAAACTTAGATGACTCATGAATAGGTTTTATGGGAATTTATTATGACCCTGCTTTGAAAATTAAAAAACTATTTCTAATTATGTGTTGATCTTTCCCACTCTTTTTTCTGTGTGTAGGCAGCTTAAACAACACATGCATGATTGCTTTCCTTTTAATACTGTTTTTTTAAAACCCAAAACTGTTTAGATAGCCTTATTAAGACAAAAAAAGGGATATTCATATTGATACTTTCATCACATAAGTGCAATGCAAAGTTACCATTGTTATTAATTATTATGCAATGGAAATAGATGATATTTTTTCCAAAAGAGATCACCAAAGTCAAAATGTGTGGCATATTTATTTTAGGCTTAAAAGGGCATAGGAGATAAACTTTTGGAGAACAGTGAAATATTTCAGTTAGAGATGAAATTCACTCAGTAATTTTTACAATGTAGATCCTTTGCAAAAGTATTATTAAACCTTTCTCTATATGAGACCACTTTTCATCTTCCTCATGTGCTTTCACTACAAGCCAGGCTCCCCCAAATCCACTTGTTTCCTGATGGCTCATTTTTATCTCTTTAGCCAAATCTTTAACTTTGATATCATGGAGCAGATTGATCATGTGTATTAGAACCTCAGTACAGACGGTGCAGACCTATGTCTGCTACTGGACTCTTATTTTTACTTCATCCCAAAGCCATCTTGAAGCCACAGTACCCCCTTTCACATGTTTATGTGCTCACTCAGTTGTGTCTGACTCTTTGTGACCCCATGGACTGGAGCCTGCCAGTCTTCTCTGTACATGGGATTTTTCAGGCAGGAATACTGGAGGTGGGTGCCATTTCCTTCTCTAGGGGATCTTCCCAACCAAGGGATCAAACTCGGGTCTCCTGTGTCTCCTGCATTGCAGGCAGATTCTTTACTGCTGAGCCTTTGGGAAAGCCCTTTCACCTTGCTACTCCCATGCCTTTTACAAACTTTGAAATTGAGGCAGAGTCTGAAAGACATTCAGGATCCTTAGGCAAATCAATAGCAGAGCCAAAGTTTTCACTCAGGTCTCCTCATTTCTTTTCTTTCTTTTTTTTTTTTTAGACAACAGAGTGGTTTATTTGGTGCTAAAAAAGATAGGAACTATTAGGTCACAGAAAGACATGGAGGAATCTTAAATGCATATTACTAAGTGAAAGAAGTCAAATCTGAAAAGGCTACATACTATATGATTCTGACCATATGACAGTCTGGAAAAGGCAAAACTAGGGGGACAAGAAAATTTTCTTTATATTACATGTATGAGTCTTGGGAACATCCGGGATTCCTTGGCTTTACACTGCCACAGAGATCTCAGACATTTACCCCTGTGACTTCAGGGGTACCTGAGTGATAACAGATCAGGACATCTGCTTCCCTGAAGCTCTGAGAACACTTACTGGGGTCCTCAGCTACCAGATGATCCTAGCCACATGCACAGTACCTTAATGAGGAAACTAGAATGTCCACAATTTAACCTAATGCAGTGGAAGAAAAAGTACAGTCTGACACTTGTTTTATTTTTGAAGAGTACACCTCTGGTGAAATATTGATTCAACCGGGAAATTTTTAGTCACATGTGACAGAAACATATATCAACTTAGTTCAAGCAAAGAGAAATACAGAACACCAGAAACTAACACAACATTGTAAAGCAATTTTCCTCCAATTAAATTTTTTTTAATTTTTAAAAATAAATAAATCATAAAATTGAAAAGGGGAAATAAAAAGACACGTCATTTAAAAATAGAAAAAAAGAAATACAACGATTTCCATGACCAGGCGGTCTGAGACTTGTGCAGAACAGCCATCAGCAGTAGCAAGCTCACATCAACCCACTGAGCAAACCCCAGTTCAAAAGAGCCATCTCTTCTCATACTTGCAATGAGAAGTCCCAGGGACCATTTGAATTTGCTTGCTTTGGTTCAGTGCCCATCCCTGAATCCATCACTGTGGCAAAGAAGATGGGAGAATCCCTGTGAGCATGAAATGAGAAATAGGATCAGCTCTACCCAAGCCTTGGAGTTACAGATTTCCAACAGTAACAAAAAAAGAGGCTCTATAGCCAGGAAGTAGAGGCGGAAAGGGTGCTGAGAAGACCAAAACCAACTAAATATATATGTATATATACATGACTCACAATTGTATTAAAAAAAGGATTGAGGACCAAAGAGTGTCAGATTTACCTAATATGCAAGCACTTATGCACCTTAGGGGAACAAATTCTTCACTCACTAGACAAAAATGGAAACTAGGTCAAATTAATTCTAATCAGGGTCACACATCCACTCAAGGCATTCTCATATAATTCACTTCAGGTAGGCCTAAATATGCAATCTATGAATATTATGTACTATATAGTTTCTTTATCACTATAGTCATTATTATCCTTTTCAACTTTAATCATCTGTACTTGATTTTTTTATTATTCCTGCTAAAAATTATAAAGATGATTACATTCTTAACACTTTTCCCCCAAGACCAAAGTCTACCCTTAGGAGAAAGTGATTTTATAAAGACCAAAGCACCCCAGGCTTTCCCAACTAGACTCCATCCACCCCATCCTCCACTACCACGCCAAGCCCTCAGAATCGTACTTAGCACAGGGAGACCACCCAGTAAAGGGATTTCTAATAGTATGAATTACAGACACATTCAAAGCATCACTACTCCCTGATTGAACAAATTGCTTTACATCATTGAGGCTTGGTTTCCTAATCTAAAATAGAAATAATTATCATACTTCACTCATAGTCATTTTAATAATTGTAATTAATAATGCAAGTAAAACATTTAGCAGAACCTGGAAAGTTCTGTTTAATAAATGATAGTCTGACTAATCATGCTGATGATGATGTCAAACTAGAAATGAGAACAAGAGCCACATCTGTTTTACTCACCACCATATACACATATACAGAGTGCCTGGCACACCATCAGTGTTAAATATAGATTTGTTGGGTGCATGAATAAATGATCCTCAGACTTTGGGATCAGATGATGTGTGTGTGTATGTGTGTGTGATTTATATATATAAATCATAGTTCTTTGCTGCCTATAAAATTGACCAAGTTATTTAACTTCTGTATGTCTCAGTTCCCTCAACTATGAAAAAGAAAATTATGACAAAAACAACAACCTTTCTCATGTGGGTTGATTTAAGGGACTGGAAGCTCTTTGAGGGCAGGCACTATGCTTTCTTCATAGTAAATACTGAACACTTAGTGCTTTATCAAGCAGTGGCTCAGTTGTCTAGGAGTACGATTCTCGCTTAGGGTACAAAAGGTCCCGGTTTCAAGTCCTGGACAAGCCCTCTTGGGTTTCCCCAGTGACTCAGCAGTAAAGAATCTGCCTGCAATGCAGGAGCCACGGGAAAGATAAGTTTGATCCTTGGGTCAGGAAGATTCGCTGGAAGAAGAGAATGGCAACCCACTCCAGTATTTTTACCTGGAGAATCCCACGGACAGAGGAGCCTGGTGGGCTGCAGTCCATGGGGTTGCAAAGAGTCAGACATGACTGAAGCACACACAGTGCTTTTATACTCTTTCTTTTCTAAAACAGGCTTTTGAATTCCTAGGGAATTAGGATGCCCCCCATGTCCAAAATCCATCATAATCTTCAAATCTTAATTTTGAAAGGACATATAAATGTGGGAACAATAAAAACCTTTGAGCATACATGTAAAGAACCAGAACAGATCACAGAAATAAATTTAATCTTGAAAATGGTTGAGCACATGCCCAGCCTTCTTAAAATGAAATTAATTTTCTGGCAATTTTATTTTCTTGCAAATCCAAGTAGATCTCAGAGCAATAAGAGAGACCAAGGTAGATAGCAATTTTGGACATTTCTATTTGTCTCTAATAGAAGAATGCAATAAAAGAACTTAAATCTCTTACTCCTTTTATTTGTATAATGTTTTACAATTCACAAAGCATTTTCACATAAATTTTATCATCTAATCTTTATAACAACTCTGTGGTATGGTTGCCAGTTAATTTATCTCCAAACTGGGTCTTCTGAGGCATGAAAGTGGGAGATAGTGATAATTAGGCCAGAACAGCTAGAATAAATGAAGAATGTCCAGACAAATTGGGGAGTGTGATCACTCTGATTACAAACTTCACCTTCCAATTAGAAAGTTTTGGAGGAAAAGAATTTTGTTTTCTTTGCCTTCATATTCCAATACCAGAAAAAATGCCTGATATATGCTTAGCATTCAGTAAATACCCACTGGTTGAAAGAAGCTGTAGTCCCAGGCCAGTCTGTCACTGGCCAAAGTCATGTAAACAACCAAGATGCAAACAGGCCCTCCCTACCCCTTGAAAGTTCACTGAGGTGGACTCCAACCTTTCAATTCAGTGACTGACAGAAATGCAAATTCCACATCCTCCCCAGGATTTCTGTAAATTCTTGAAAGATGAAAGTCCTCTTGGTCACCCTTGCCTTCAGGTTCCTGATTCTATGTGTGTTATTTCTGTTTCTCATCACAGAAGACAAAATGTAAAACTCAGCCTCACCACAGTTTCGGAAAAAAATAACAAAATTCACTCACACAAAACTTTTTGTTAAAAGCTTTAGTAGACTTTTATAAAAACATAATAAACTTCTAAAAATATAAGTAAGTTTGGAAAAAAAGTTCAATAATGCACACACTCTTAATCACATAGCAAGCATCTCCAATCTTGATAGCTTTTGGCTATTTCACACAGGGACTTTGCATGGACCCTTCACGTTTGAATCCCCCTTTGTCACACAGTCCCACAGTCATCTCCCCCTCTTCTCCCACTGCCCTCTTCTTCATGCTCTCCTCTAAGAGTAAAACAAATGTCCTCTTCAAACAGAGCACTTTCTCCCCATTCTCTGACATGTTGGTCCTGCCCTGAAAGGCTCATGTACCCTAGGCAACTTTGCAGGATATTTTTACAGACAGCTTCCTCCCTAAGCAGAGTTCTGGTGCCAGACTCATAGGAGAGAGTGACTTCAACTCCTTTGATGTAGGCAGTAAGTGAAGAGTAGGGCTTTGACTCACGTCCCTAATCAAAGGATGAGAATATGATGTTCTTTGCTCCAGGGCCATAATCACCAGCAGGAAAGTACAGTGTATAGTAGGCACGAGTGTTTGCAGAACTATGAACATTAGGGCCCCCAGGTCTGCAGTTATGGACAGGCCATTTCTAGCAGATTTTCAAAGTTATGACCATGTCCATAAGATTGTCTCACTGTAGAATTACAAAACAGGATAGAACTACAAAGGCTTAGGACAGTGAGAGGTCTTGCTGATGAACTGGAATCCAGGTCTGCAGATGTCCAGGTCTCTTCCTCCTTCCCGACATCATGCAGCCAGTTCTGATGGCAGATGTGGTCATCTCATCTCCTTGTTACACGGAAGCTAAGCGCCTTCTACTCTGCAGCTCCCTTGGGCCTCAGGATTGCCAAGGGAACAATGCTGTGTGCATGTTAAGCTAATTACAAACCCAGAGCTCCCTGGCAGCTCTTGGCTTGTGAAGACATCATCATTGCCCACTGGCCACAGTACTACAGAATTGTACCTTTTCTTCTCTAACTTGCCGGAGAACAATGAATCAGCCTCATTTGTTAAATCAATTATTGAATATTCTGAATTATATAACCATGCAGATTGGCAGGAGCATAATTCCAAAATGAATAGTTTATATCAATAACAAAAATAATAGTGATAACAATAGTAAAACTAAAATGTAAGAGTAACAACTAATATGGCACTTACCATAGTACAAGCTTTCTTCATAGTAAATACTGAACACTTAGTGCTTTATCAAGCAGTGGCTCAGTTGTCTAGGAGTATGATTCTCGCTTAGGGAATTAGTTAAATAACTAATTTAATCCTCACAATACTACAATGGGACAGATACTATCAGTATTACCCATTTCACACTTGAGGAAACTGAAGCACATACAGGCTACCATGACCAAGGTCACACAGCTAAATATTGATAGAGCCTAGACATGAACTCAGGTTATCTGAGTCCAGAACACTTGCTCTGCACCCTAAGCCTCTATGGCCAGGACTGCATATTAAGGATTGCCCTCATTTTTTATATCTTCTGAACAATAAGTGAGTAGAATTTCTTTGATGCATAAAAAAGTACAGATAGGTTCCTAGATAAATATGGTTCGCTGAACACGAGTCTACTGTTATTACTGCACACTGATTCCCTCTAAAGCAAGAGTAAATGGTCATTTATTAAAAGCACTAGAGCAGAAACAGTATTTTGTGTTCACCACACCGATTTCTCTTTCTTCACACTGGAGACTAACACCCTAGCTTTCCTTGCAGAGAGGTTGGAACCATGTGACTGAGCTTTGATCAAACAGATTGTGGTCAGAGGTGATGTAAACCATTTATAGACATGGAAGATGAAAAGCAGATGTAAGAATGGAAAATAACACATGGGGAAAAAGCTGAATATCAAGCTGACTTACACTTCAGTATGCTCAAAAGGTCCAGAAAGTTGGGGCACATGGAGTCTTTTTAAATAAGTAGCCAGAGTGCCTTATCCTGTTGCCTATAGTCCCCTGTACTCCTAATTCATCTGCAACAAAAAAGCAAAGATATATTCTCTGAAGAGGGTAAAACATATTCTCTGCACCATGAGACAGCAGGTAAAAGGTAAGGGCTAGGCTATAGACTGAAAGTGGGGATGCTAAATAAATTATCAGATATTGGATGCTAAGACCCCAGCCCTCTCCCCCTTTTGGTTCCCAGCATGCTGGTGGCTGAGGGGTGGGGGTCTTCAATCTCCAAAGAGGAGACTGAAAGGGACTGAAAGGTCCTTTTTTTGTAAAATTTGACCCTCCTAAGAGAAAAAACCTAAAGATATTAATATAAAGGATTCCCCATTTAAGGAACCAGCTTATCTTACAATGAGGTTCATAGTTGATAATCTCCATTCATGTACTCAGGACTTCCAATCAGCCCCTTAGCACCCACTCTTAAGTATGAGCAGATGTCCAACTGTAACCAGCATATAAGAAATATCTCTAACATAGAGGACAGATATGCAAGCAAATAAACAGAGAAATGCAATTTGGTGCAAACAGAACCAGTGTAGGAAGAAAAAAACTTTACCAAAACTATGATTACTACCCTCAGAGGAATCAAGGGAAATATTTAAACCATTAAAATATGAACAGCATCTTTTATTTAGTTCAAGAACTAAAAAGAACCCTTAGAAATTAAAAATGATAGTGGCAAACTAAAAATAAGTGGAAGAATTAAAAATAAAGTTGGAGAATTCTCCAGGAAAAGGACAGACAGAATTAAAGATAACGAGAGAACAGAAGGTCAGAAATCATTAACATAATTCCAGAAAATGTCCCAGAACTCCAGAACACAGGTCACCGGATGATAAAAACCCACTGAGTGCCCAGAACAATGAGTAAAAATAAACCCACACTAAGATTGATTATCATGATATTGCATAATATAAGAAACAACAACAAAACCCCTAAGAACTTCCAAAGAGAAAAACAAGCCACATGCAAAGAACCAGGAGCTAGGATGATGTCAAATTCTGAACAACAGTGCAGAAGGCTGTCGTGAAATGCCTTAAAAATTCTGAAGAACATCTATTTGCAATCCAGAATTCTATATTAATCTTCCAGCTACTTGTAAAGGTAGAATAAAGACATTGTCAGGCATGAGTTGTCAACACATTCACTACCCATGAACCATTTCTTTGGTACTTTACTGGAAGATGTGCTCCACCAAAATGAAAGAGGAAAAAAAAGCAAACATGAAACACAGGAAACAGGAGCTCCCACACATGAGAAGTGTTGGAAATCCCTGGATGATGTGAAAGGGGGACTCAAAGCAACAGTTCTGCAGCAGGCATGAGAGGTAAAAGCAGGAGCTGCCAGACCTTCTGCAGGCTCAAGCCTCAGACTGGCATAGAGTCACTTCTGCTGCATTCTATTGGGTAAAGTGTGTCAAAAGACCAGCCCAGATTTAGTGTGAATACTGGAAGGTACAGTTCCGTGGAAGCTATCTTCAGAGACCAGCTTCCACAGACGACCAAAGTAATCAGCTACAAGAAGTGGTTGCCTCTGGAGAAGGAGGATTGGGATGATCAGATTTGTGATATTTTCTAACAAATCTTGTAGGATGGATGACTCTAAACTCTGTGGATGTGTAACCTTAGTAAAAAAAATTGCAAAATAGCCCCTGGATTATATAGTCCTCAAAGAAAGAGACAGAATGAGTTTAAAAAGAAAGAAAGAAAGAATTGGTAAGAAATCATCAATGCAATAATTCCAGAAAATGTCCCAGGACTCCAAGGTATACATTTCTTTAGAATCCTGCTAAAAATTACAATGTGGAAGGTGCACATATTTTTCTTACCTGGGATTTCCCCGGCGGTCCAGTGGTTAAGACTCCATGTTTCCAATGCAGGAGTCATGGGTTGGATCCCTGTTTGGGAAACGTAGATCCCACATGCCTCTACATGGCCAAAAGGAAAAAAAAAAACAAAACTATTTTACTTACATGGCTATGTAAATGATTTCATTTTGTCATATCACAAGCAAGCAGAATAACCCAATATAATGTTTTTCTTTTCTTTTATTCCCTCTGTCTTACACTGATAACATTCCTCAGTTTTGCATATTGTGTGTAATACGGCAACACTTTTATAAAGTTTTTTAACATGTTAATGGGTAACTTTTGTAAAGTATTGACTTCTTTTATTGTAGAAAGCACACAATAAAGAAAACACGTTTAAGTAGGTCGGCAAAAAGAAGGAAATAGGTGCTTTACGTTGTTAATGATAAGCTATATAATTTCATTTGTCCTTTCTATTTGCATATCTTATTAGGACATGAGAAAATAATGGCAATATTTACACAGAAACTCTTGACAAATATCGTTATGTAGACAGCCTGACTTTGTGAGGTTTTTGTATTGCTTTGGTCCATAAAAGTCTAGCACTTTAGCTCTAAAAATGAAACTAAGAACAGTTTTGCAAAGCTAATGAGACTTTACACAGAAAACAGAGACCCAATAAATAAGAGAAAGACAAAACAAAGCTTAATTACCACCTCCTGCCACTCCTAGACCCAGTAGCCAGAGAATGTAGGGACCCAGGAGAGAAAGTTCAAGGGTACAAGACTGAGAGGAGGAATGACCTTCAGTCCCTGAGGAGTCCTCAGTTAGCTCAGATAGACAGGGAAGGTGCAGCTCTCAGCAGGAAGCAGAAAGTGCCAGGCACAGGTGTGATGTAAAGCAGACAGTCTGCCGAGGAGGGAGCCAGCTGCACCTTCCTAATAGAATGTGGTTATGACTCCTGTGAAGAACACCCAGTATCCCTGGCCTGGGCTGCCCAGGCGTAAATACACAACCAATTTTCCCAATTTACATTCCTACAAAACAGTTACATTCTTATAATCCAAAAGGAACATTTGTATCTGAATTCAGACTCTTGCCTTGTAACGCATTTACCTTTTCTTGCTTATATCTGAGCACCTGTAAACTTCAACTCACTGAGGGGAATGTCTGAAGAAAAAAATTACTAGAAGGTAGCATTTGACTGGGAGAAGGCAATGGCAACCCACTCCAGTACTCTTGCCTGGAGAATCCCATGGATGGAGGAGCCTGGTAGGCTGCAGTCCATGGGGTCGCTAAGAGTTGGACACGACTGAGTGACTTCACTTTCACTTTTCACTTTCATGCATTGGAGAAGGAAATGGCAACCCACTCCAGTGTTCTTGCCTGGAGAATCCCAGGGACAGAGGAGCCTGGTGAGTCTATGGGGTTGCAGAGTCAGACACGACTGACATGACGTAGCAGCAGCAGCAGCAGCATTTGATTGACTCTCCAAGCTCTGTCAGAAAACCTCTCCTAACATTCATTGCCAGCTCTGACACATACATATAAGCCCCTGATAATTTAGGGACTGTCAGTACTTAATTGTGAGACTTACTGTTTTATTTTATAGTTGGTATCCTTTTTATGAAAATTCAATAATAATCATTCACATCAACCACAGTAGAAACAGTAGTAAGTCTGTCTGGTAATTGTTCATCCAGAAGCATCTACATGGCAATACCATTATCACCCTGACAAAATTATTAAAATATTATTATTAATCTGGTAAATTTATGGGTGGGAATATGTAAGACACTCAAAATATTTGCACAGTGCTTTAATTTAACAAAACATTTTTTTCATATATTACTCTTTTTAATCCTCAGTCCCTTGAGAGAGATATTGTTGACCTTGTCTTACACGAAGAAACTCAGTCTTGGAAAGGATAAGTAACTTTTCCCAGTTCCTCGGGTAGTATCAGGGATACATTAGCTGATCACTGGGGCACCTACTATAAGATATTAAGTGCTGCAAAATCTTCAAAGTCTTAAAATATGGTAGAGTACACACCCCAATATAAAATGTAAACAAAATGCTAAAAAAGCACAAATGAAAGAGACTGATGGGGTCAGGGAAAGTTTTATTTGAAATGCACCTCTGCAGTTCAGAATGCTAAGCCTATTATGTCAAACAGACAGCCTAGAGAAATCCAAAATAAATAGTATGCCAGTTATTTTTTCAGAGGAATTTAAAATTAGGATGATTTTTTTTATCTTTTTCCTTTTTCAAATTATTTTCCCATTTAGGTTATCACAGAACATTTTTCCCAAAGGCCAGCTTCCCCTCAACTGACAATCAGTGGGCAAGAGCTTTTATTGGTGGAGGGAGGGGGTTACATGCAGAAATAGCACAGTCATCTCTGACAGTCATCTTGAAATTGATTGTTTTTAGTAGAGTTAGCCTTCAGTTTCCAGATTGGTGTGTTCCCATTTCCTTGACGGCAGTTCCTGGAATTGTAGTAGCTTACGTCATGGTTGTGATCTGGCCATCACGTAGTTACCTTCTTCCACCTGGTAGGGGTTTCATTATTTACAAAACAGCCCAAAAGACATGGCTCGGAATATTATCTATAGCCCTTGAGGAGAAATTAAGTGTCCTTGACTTTACTTAATGACTGAACTATGATTATTTTGTCCTGTTTGATAGTTTTTCTTTACTTCTGCATTTTCTCACTTCTCTGTTTATGCTTATTCTTTGACTAAAGTCTTTCTGTGTGGACCACAATAAACTGTGGAAAATTCTGAAAGAAATGGCCATACCAGACCACCTGACCTGCCTCTTGAGAAACCTATATGCAGGTCAGGAAGCAACAGTTAGAACTGGACATGGAACAACAGACTGGTTCCAAATAGGAAAAGGAGTACGTCAAGGCAGTATATTGTCACCCTGCTTATTTAACTTATATGCAGAGTACATGAGAAACGCTGGGCTAGAAGATGCACAAGCTGGAATCAAGATTGCCAGGAGAAATATCAATAACCTCAGATATGCAGATGACACCACCCTTATGGCAGAAAATGAAGAAGAACTAAAAAGCCTCTTGATGAAAGTGAAAGGAGAGTGAAAAAAAAAGTTGGCTTAAAGCTCAACATTCAGAAAACTAAGATCATGGCATCTGGTCCCATCACTTCATGGCAAATAGGCGGGGAAACAGTGGAAACAGTGTCAGACTTTATTTTTGGGGGCTCCAAAATCACTGCAGATGGTGACTGCAGCCATGAAATTAAAAGACACTTACTCCTTGGAAGGAAAGTTATGACCAACCTAGATAGCATATTAAAAAGCAGAGACATTACATTGCCAACAAAGGTCCGTCTAGTCAAGGCTATGGTTTTTCCAGTGGTCATGTATGGATGTGAGAGTTGGACTATAAAGAAAGCTGAGTGCTGAAAAATTGATGCTTTTGAACTGTGGTATTGGAGAAGACTCTTGAGAGTCCCTTGGACTGCAAGGAGATCTAACCAGTCAATCCTAAAGGAGATCAGTCCTGAGTGTTCATTGGAAGGACTGATGCTGAAGCTGAAACTCCCAATACTTTGGCCACCTCATGTGAAGAGTTGACTCATTGGAAACGACCCTGATGCTGGGAGTGGTTGGGGGCAGGAGGAGAAGGGGACGACAGAGGATGAGATGGCTGGATGGCATCACCGACTCAATGGGCATGAGTTTGAGTAAACTCCGGGAGTTGGTGATGGACAGGGAGGCCTGGTGTGCTGCGATTCATGGGGTTGCAAAGAGTTGGACACGACTGAGCGACTGAACTGAACCGAACTGAAAGTCTTTCTGCAAACAAAAGGCAGGCAGTTGACACAGAGGGAACGGGTTAATAGGGTCCTGCTGAAGCATAACCGTTTCAAATGGAGATCTCCTCTTTATGACCATCAGGAAGGGTGGCAATAGAGATGGGATAATTGAAATGAATGGGGCTGGTAAGATACAATGGATGGAGCCCAATTTAGGACCAATCTTTACTATTCCAAAGGAAAAGAGAAACTCTGAATTCATTTCGTGTCACTTCAGGAACTGGCCTAGACTATCATGTAGTCTTCTAAGGACTCCATCCAAAACAAAGACTAACTAATAGAACCCAAAGGAGAATGCAGGAGATTACATATATGTATTTATTTATATTTACTATAAATATATATATATTTCCTTTGAGAGTAGAAACTTTGGTCCAAACTTATTTCCCCAGGGCCTAATAGAAAGGCTGGCACAGAGTTGGAATTCAATAAAAATCTGTTGAGTAAATGAAAACAGCTTGGGGATCCAGCTCTCTTCTCTAAAGGCTGTCCTTAGAGGCAGTGAAATGAAGACATCAAGAATGTCAGCATAGAGTGAGAGTTGGGAGTAGGTGAAATGGGTGAAGGTGGTCAAAGGTATAAACTTCCAGTTATAAGATAAATAAGTTCTTGGGAGGTAATGTGTAGCATGGTGACTTTAGTTAACAGTGCTCTATTTTATATCTGAAAGTTACTAATAGAATAGATTTTAAAAGTTCTCATCACAAGAAAAAAATGTGTAACTATATGAGGGTAAATTTATATTGTACACCTAAAACTAATATTAACATTAATGTCAATTATATCTCAGTATAACTGGGGGAAATATTTTTAAATAAATAAATAAAATTTTAAGCCCATATGGGCCCATTTGGCTTGACCAACCAAAAAAGTAATAATGATTTTAAAAGCTGATATGTGAATTTTAGATAACATTTAGCCAGCAATTTTGGTCCTAATCATAGGGCATTAGAGAATATTCTGGCTTTTTTCATTAATGCAATGTAGGTTATTTTGTGATAGAGGAAGCAAAAGCCTGTTTGCCTATTTCCCTTTTTGCTGTACATCTGATGAGTTCCATAAAACTTTTAAAATTTCTATGAATCAGGAAAAATGCTCAGCTCTTAAAACTAGGTTGTCTGAGTTTGAATCTAATCTCTGAACAAACCAGCCTTCTCAACTTGGATGAGTTTCTGTGCCTCTGTTTCCTCATCTGTAAAATGGGGATAATGGAACCTCAGAGTTTATTGTGAGAGTTCGATACATTAACACTTAGAAACAGTCCCTGGCACAAGCTAAGCATGAAAGAAACGTTAGTTATTATTATCCCTCTCATTAACTAAGGATAAATCAAGAAGCGAAACCCCATCTTCCCACAAAAGGACTCTTTCACTCAACTGCCTGGTTTCCTCTTATAAGGCAAATCTGAATTTCATCAGCTAAAGTCAATCCAGTCTTTCCTGAGTCCTTTTAACTTTCTCCTGGGAGTCTACCTAAAGTTATTTTTACCGAAAGGAGATAGTTATCATTCAGAGCAAGAAAACAGAGCAAAGAATAGATTATCCACAGCCTTCACATACTTTTTGTGTTTCAAGCCTTTAATTTTTTTTTTTCCCTCAATGTAGCAGTCACATTCCTAAGAGAGGCTCACCAGGGTAGGTGATATCTTTGCTCTGGGAGATAAGTGAAGATGTATCCTAGCAATCAAGTCACATGGCAGGGCCTTTCAGCCACTTTCCTTCCACCTTTATGGTTTCCATGTAGGCAGAAAATCTGAAGTCTTTGAGTGGATGGGTGAGTTTTCATCAACTGAGATCATATTGCATTTAGTTGCAAAACTTACAGGTAAAGTAAATTGATAGAAATGAACATAATCCCTGAGAACAATATTTAATTCAGACAAGATTCTTTAGATAAGACAAGGAAAGGCCCAAAGACCCTAGCAAGAAGAAATGTTGATTGACCAATACAGGGACAGGTGTCATCATCCTATACATCACAGAATCACGGCACTACTAAAACATTGCATGGTCAGTACCTCCTGCCCCTCCTCCCACCACCAAGACCACCAAGCAAGATCACACTTAAGTATCCAAGTCAGATGACTCACCTAATCTTTCAAATTTGCAAACTCTCCCAAAGAGAGTCCACACTTCTATTTACAACCCACTTTCATCAAAAGGCTCTTTAGTTCCTCTTCCCTTTCTGCCATTAGGGTAGTGTCATCTGAATGTTTGAAGTTATTGATATTTCTCTTGGCATTCTTGATTATAGCTTGAGCTTCATCCAGCCTGGCATTTCGCATGATGTACTTTGCATGTAAGTTAAATAAGCAGGGTGGCTATATACAGCCCTGACGTACTCCTTTCCCAATTTGGAACCAGTCTATTGTTCCATATCTGGTTCTAACTGTTGCTTCTTGACCTGCATACAAGTTTCTCAGGAGACAGGTAAAGTGGTCTAGTATTCCTATCTGTTTAAGAATTTTCCATGATTTGTTGTGATCCACACAGTCAAAGGCTTTAGCATAGTCAATGAAGCAGAAGTAAATGTCTTTCTGGAATTCCCTTGCTTTTTCTGTGATCCAATGCATGTTGGCAATTTGATCTCTGGTTCCTCTGCCTTTTCTAAATCCAGCTTATACATCTGGAATTTCTCAGTTCGTGTACCAGCTTGAAGGATTTTTAGCATTACCTTGCTAGCATACGAAATGAGTACAAGTGTGGTAGTTTGAACATTCTTTGGATGTATATATTTGTTTTTATTTTTCCTTGATGTCAGAAATACTGAATATTCTACCTTTCTTATCATTCCATTCTCTCCTTCATTAGACCCTCTTACTTCTTCACTCTGCCATCTGTCAAATGTAAAAAGTACCATGTCTTTAAATCACATATCTACACGAATAATCTCCAGATTCACCTCCAACCCTAACTTCCCTCTCTGCTCCCTTTTCTAATTGTCTAATGGATAACTCCTCTGGTAGTCAAATTCAATAAAATTAATTGTCATAAACATGAATAGAAATAAATAAAAATATTCTTTCCCCCCAAAGCTGATTTCTACCATTTATGTTCACATAGCAGCCATGCTTTTGAGTATCGAGGTTCAGAGCCTTCAAGTTTTTTTC
Source organism: Cervus elaphus (assembly GCF_910594005.1). NCBI lineage: Eukaryota > Metazoa > Chordata > Mammalia > Artiodactyla > Cervidae > Cervus > Cervus elaphus. The sequence continues at coordinate 45,076,675 of NC_057843.1, read as the reverse complement.
TCTCTTGCTCATGCAAATTCTTGCTAATTCTGGGCATTTTAGCCACCATAATATCTTTCATGTCTATTCCTTCTTTTCCTTCCTTGCTCAGCATCATTAGGCCTTCCGGACTTTTGACCTGAATTATTGCAATGGCCTTTTAAGGAATCTTCCTGCTTCTTAGTGAACATATTCCTGTCCATCTTCTATACTTCAATTTGGAATGCAACGATCTGATCAGAACACTCTTGTACCTATAAAACCTTTCAGGACTTCCAGTATAGGCATGGCAACATAAACTTATCATTCTCTTCTTTTCCTAGAAAGCTTCAAAAATCAATAATGAAAGAGGAAGAAAACAATAAGGCAAAATTCCATTTTTGGTGAACTAGGAAGAATTCCAAAATATTTGTATATGTGGGACATCTGTGGGAGGAAAGGGTAAAAGCTGGGGTGAGAGAAACCAGCAGTGGCAGTCCTCAGAAAACACCAACAAAATTATGATTACTCAGTGTGAGGAACACCCTAAGGTACAAAGTTCTTTCCTTTGTCTAGAACAGAATCTATAAGAATGAAAGTGAGTTGGATGGTGGTAGGAGACTCTCCTGATCTTGACTTAGTACATATGAATAGAGGAGATGAGCCACATACAGAGTTATTCAGATAACCCATGTTCTCAGGAGGGAATTTTCTCATGGAAGCTGGAAAGAAAACCTTCCAGCTGTAAATAATAACTAACCTTTAGTGCTACCCTGGACCTTTTATGACCCAACTCACTAAATGATAAATACAAAAAAAAAAAAAAGGAATTAGCATACAGATATATTCTAAGAAAAAAAATAACAAAAGAGCAAAATGTGTTCACAGAAGACTAATACTCTATAAAAAAATGTTTTCAGGGAACAGATGAACATTATGAATAAATATTTTACCATGAACTTTAAAAAAGTTAAATCTCAATGAAGCACTTATCCATGAAGAAGTACTTCAGAGTTGGAATACCAAAATTCAGGTGAGAGTGGATGAGGCAGCAAGAGAAGATAAAATGCACTCAGGAATGAAGTGTGTGTGTCGGGGGTGTGGGGTGTGGAAATAAAATGATCATGGAATTGCAGAAGAAATGGGAAGCAGTACAAGATCAAATATACATTTTGAAAAACCTAGTGCTGGACGCAAAGACTAGAAATGAGGGAAATAAAAATTAAATTAAATTAAATAGAGTTAATTGGGATTAAAGAAAAGTTATGTTTGTAGAAGATAGAAGAGAGATCCAACATAACTGGTGACTCCACAAAAAAAAACCCAAATAATGGATCAAAACAAATATTTTGAAATATAATTACATAATTTAAGAATATAATTTAAGAATTTTTATTATAGAATTTTAAAACCTTGATCTGGATATTGAAAGGGCCACTTTATGCCAGGAAAAAAAAATGGACTCCAAATTTTCAATACACACACTTAAAATCCTAGTGAAGTTACTGAACTTCAAAGAAAAATAAAAGCTACTTTGGGCCTCCAGGAAAAATAATCAAGTCTTTTATGAGGTGAAAATCAAGCTGGCTTCAGACCTTCTTTCAGTATCATTCAATGCCAGGAGACAACAGGGGAACAGATTTTATATTGAACCGATGTCATTCAACTGTAATGACTACTAAAAAATTAAAACAGTCTAGAACTTTGGAAATACTTTTCTCTCAAATTCCTCTGAAAAAAATATTAGAGAATTCAAGCTACCAACCAAGAGATGTTTGGTTGGTAAAATCACTGTGAGCACTGATACTAAATTCTAATAGAACTAAGATAAAAATAGGAATTTGAGTAACAGAGAGGAATATAAATATTACTTGCCATAACAAGGTAGAAATAATACAGCAACAAAAAAATTGAGTGAAGGAAAAAAGGATGAAGGTAGAATTGCTAGGCTTTTTGCCCAGTATAATATAATATCCCTTTTGCCTAAGGAATATAGTTTGAGACACAACTCAAGTATTATAAAAAGAAATATAATCATATTTGACAGCACAGAGTAAAACATAAAAATATAATCTAATATTCTAAGATTGAACGGTGGAGGAAAGGAAAGGGAGAGAAGGTGCATGTACATGCACTAATTTTATCATGATCACAGTAGAAAACTAATGCATGCCATCTAGAGAAACATAACTGTGAGCCCCAGTGTAGATCAAATGAATCAGAATTACCATTTAAACAAGATCCCTGGATATATCATATGCACATTAAAATCTGAGAATTGATACCATGACAAATTATCATAAACTTAGTGGCTTGAAATAGCACAAATTTACTCATAATTCTGGAGGCCAGAAGTCTAAAATTAAGATGTTAGCAGGGTTATATTGCTTCTAGAGGTTTCAGAGGAGAATCATGCCCTTGCCTTTTTCCGCTTCCAGAGGCTGTCTTCATTCGTTTACTTGTGGTTCTTGCCTGACATAAATCTTACATCAATCCAACCTGTTGCTTTTGCCTTCATATACCCTGCTACTACTTTGATCCCCTTGTGTTCCCCTTATAAGAACTCTTGTGATTCCATTGCATTAGGCCCACCAGATAATCCAGGACAGTCTCCCCATCTCAAAATCTTAATCACAGCTACAAAATTCATCTGCCATATAAAATAACAGCATCACTGGTTCCCAGGATCAAGACATTGACATGTTTAAGAGGTGGGGGCACCATCAGCCTACCACAAACTCCATTTGTTCAAGTCTCCTTCATTCATCCCCTCTCTCAGCAAATTCTACTTCCTCCTTAAGGTGGCTCAGACTCAACTGACAGCAAGTGCCCTAGACTTATTTGTATAGATTTCACAACACTTACCACTGTGTCCTTTGATATAGTGATTTGTATATTGGTCATATCTGTCTTTTTTTCTCATTCTACCTTCATTTTTATTAGATTGCAATTTCTTTGAGGGAAGAGTTTGGGCATATGCTTCCATTCCCACACTCTACTGAAGGTGCACATGCTGATTTCATCAAGGACTTCTTAATTGCCAAATTTAGTGCACACTTTTGGGTTCATTTATTCATCCAACAAATAGTCATTAAACATCTATTATGTGCCGAGCCCTGTTCTGAACTCTAAGAATACAACCATGAATAAAGAAGAGGCAGTCCCTGACCTCCTATAGACATCCTGGTAAAGGAAATAAGTAACAGACTAATAGATACATGAGCCAGTTCCCAGTAATGAGAAGAATTATGGAAAAGGAAGACCAGTCTTTTTCATTTGCCCTCTTTGCCACCTTTGCCCTATTGACCATTCCCTCTTTCTTGAGAATCTGTCTTCCATAGTTTAGGGCACTATGACCACTAGTTCTCCTCCTATCCTTCTAGGGGGGTTTGTTTTGTTTTTTGCTTTCTTTCTAAAACTTTGCTCTACGTTCATACTTTTTAGGTGTTACTGTTATTCATTTACCCATCCTCTGCACTCTTCTTCCTGTCACCTTCATGCTAATATTCCCCAATTCTCTTTCTCCAGGCCTGACCCCTGCCCTGCCCCAGACCTCAATATCTTGTGGCCTCTGATCATTCCCATCTGAATATACCGCAGGCATTTTAAGCTCAACATATGCAAGAATGGATTTTCCTGCCCCCAAATGCTTGTGTTAATCTCGCATTGCCAATCTCAGTTGGGCTTCCAAGCTAGAGACAAGGTGATCACCTTTTACTTCTCTTTCTCTCTTGCCTCCCACTTTAAATTTCACCAAAGCCTATCAGTTTTGCTTTCTAAATATCCCTCCATCAAAGATGCCTCTTCAGATTCTCATTATACCTTTCCTAGAATATTGCAAAACTTTCCTAACTGCTTCTCTTCACTCTAACCCAATGCTCTTCCAGTCCATTCTTCACACTTCTCCCAAAGTGATTTTCCTAAGACATAAATCTGACTGCATTGTTTCTGATACAGAATCCTCCAGTGGTTTCTCCATGACTTCAGGATAAAACAAAACTCCATGTAATTTATAAGTCCTTCTATTCTAGCTTCATCTTTCTCTGCTTCTAACTTGTACTGTACCCCAAATGTTGAATCTTCAGTGTCTTCCCATCAATCTTCCAAATTCACTGAGCTGTTTAACCCCCCAGTCTTTGCATACACTATTCCCTTTTCTAGAATACCTTTCTTCATTTCATTTGTTCTAAATCCCTTAAAACCATGTGTGGCCATTACTTATGCATTTAAATCCTTCCTGATCACCTGCAAAAAGAGGACATAATAAAACCATATTTTAATTCTTATACCTACTTGTATTCATTTCTCTAGCAGGGCCTTTGCACTTGATGTTTCCTTCTTCTAGAATGTACCCCCCAGCCCCCACCCATTCTTCATAGGATGGCTTTTTCTAATCATTTAGGTCTTTGTTCAAGTGTTATTACTCTCAGGCAAGTCTCCTGTTCACTCATTTTAACAGAGCAGCTCCACCACCCTGATCATTATCAGTACCATCCTCAGACCTGTGTTTTAAAGGGCCTTCTCCACGGTCATCTGGGATCCAGCACCAACTAGGGCTCCAGTACGATGGGCAGGAGGGAGAGGAAGGTGGACACTGAGCCCATACCAGACCTGCATAGACCCCAGACCCATTTCAATACTTCAGGGCATTTTTGAAACTTCTATTTCTTACATGGGGTCAACCAGATGCCCCAAAGAGCTCTCAGAGTTGTGCTGTGAGGTTATCCAACGGCTTCATGTCCAGCCCTGGTTTCAGGAGGGCAGCCTAGCCAGCAGATCACTCCAGCTGACTGGCACAATACTTTTGTCCTGGGGTCATGTGAAATGGGTCACCTGAATGGTACTGCCACGTTGATTTGGAATAACTCAAACTTTTTATATATACACAGGTCCCATATAACCTGGGAATCATACTGCTCCTTCATAGCACTTATACATTCTGAAAGTATACTGTTTAACAATTTCTTTATCTTTTTTCTGAGTGTCACACCTCCTGTAGTAAAAGTAAGTAGAAAAGAGTGACCTTAGCTATCTTCTTCACTATCAGACATTCAGTGCTAAACAGTTTCTGAAACCGAAGTTATTCAGTAAATATCTGTTGAGCAGGTAAGTGTATGATTGCATGAAATAGGGTATTTAATTATAGACTTCTCTTCATCTCTAGAATATAAACTCTCAAGATAAAGAATTTTGTCTTATTCACCTTGATCTTCATACTGGCATAGTGCTTGCCATATGTGAAGGCATGAAGTTAGTATCTTTGAATGCATAAATACATGAATAAACAGATGAATGAGTGAATGAATGATCATGTATTATTTAGACTCAAGGTTCTTAACCTTGTCCTCACAGTTCTGATGTGTAGATAAGGTTAAGAACCTCTGGTTCTTAAAAGCTTTTAAAAACTGCAATGCCCAGGGCCAGTTAAATCAGAGTCTCTGAGGATGCATCCCAGGCATGATTCCTTAAAATTCTCCAGAAAATTTCAGTGTACAACCACAGTTGAAAATAGAGTGACCAGCCATCCAGGTTTGTGGAGGACTAAGGCATCTCCCAGGATGTAGAAATTTCTCTGACAGTACCAGGCAAACTTGGATAGTTGGTTACCCTAGTTGAGAACCACTGATCCAAACTGTCAATGTAGCACTGTTCTTGAGTGATATATTTTCAATTTTTGAAAAGTCAAGACTCATCAGCTTCATGCTTTCACTTGACACTTATCCAATTACATTCAGGCAGCTTCTGTTGACCTCAGTGACTGCTTCCTGCTATGTGTTCGTCTTCAGATTTGTGTGACTACAATTGACTTGGGTGACATACAAATGTGTGGCATGCAAATGGCAAAGGAGATGGTTAAACCATTACAGCAGGTCAGCAAGGCCCAACAGAGCAGTGAAGCCTCCTCACCCGGAGGTAGCATGAAGGGCTGCTCTTCCAAATGCGGTCCAGTGAGCCTTCACTTTTTATTTTCCTTCAAAATATTGACAGTACATTCTGACGTATTCCTATGTATTGCTTATTTATGTCAGTTACCCTGGTATGAGCTTACAGTTCCTGCTGTTGTCTGAGGAGACAAGAAATACCTTTCTTAATGGAAAAATCCCTATGTAAATTGAATTAATATTAATCAGTCCAGTTAGTATAATTCCTAATTAATTTAGTACAAGTATGTGATTTCTACTGAACCCATCAATGTCTGGACACCAGAATCAGAAATGCCCTTTGACTTCTGAAGGGAACACAGCGCCAAAGCTGTCTAGGGCCTTGTTATTCAAAGGGTGGCCCTAGATCAGCAGCATCAGCTGGGAGCTAATTAGAAATCCAGAAACTCAGGTCCCACCCCCAGACCTACTAAATCAGAATCTTTAGAGGTGGGGCCCAAAAATCTGTGTTTTAAAAGGCTCTCCAGTTTATGTGTATGCATGCTCAAATTTGAAAAGGGCTCATCTAGAGAACACTTGCCTAATTCTTCACATCATTATCTCAAAGTCCAGACGGTAAGCAGGGAAAAGAAGTAAGTGGGTCAGTTGTCCCCAAACTCTGCTGCACATTGAAAATACCTGGAGAACTTAAAAATTATCAGTTTGCCACCCAAGGCACTGTGATATCATTGGTTTGGGGTGTGACCTAGGCCGAGGGATGGTTTAAAAGATTCCCATGTGATCCTAATGTACAGCAGAGACTGGGAGTCACTGATACAACAGCCATATCCCCAGCTTCTTGCTTTGGGCTTCTGCTGCCAAAGAACCCAGAGGAATGGGCAACATCGGCATTTTCTATCCTTCCTTCCTTCAAACATCCGAATCAGCAGTGACTCTGCATCTCCCCCCTGGCATTATGAATGCTTATTCGGTTTCCTCTCTGTTGGTAGCTGTTTGATCTTTAACTTCTCTGGACCTCAGTATCATCTGTCAGATGGAGACAGTAAGACCTAGTTCCAAGGATTATTTGGGACTTTACATATGATAACATGTGCATGTGCCCAATTTGCCATCCAAAACATCCGAGCCAGGTGACAGCGTTACCTCTTCATGCTGCTCCCCTGGTGGTACCGGGGGCCATCCAGCAGCATGAAGTCGAGCGCATGTTTAGGGATGTCTCGTGCTCTAAACACCGAAGATATCAATGAATTGAAATAACCCTGTTTGCATACGAGTTCATTTATATGATCTCATTTCAGTCTCACATCTCAGCTGGGTAAACAGGATAACTCTCAGTGTCCCCGTTTTACAGATGAGAAAACGGGGGTTTAGAGAGGTCCAGTACCACACAGCAGCAAACGGCAGACTCAGACCCTCTGACTGTAACCCAGTGTTCTCTCCACCTAACCATCCTCAGTTTCACATCCAGCTGCTTGGCAGTTTGCATTTTTGGACAGGATGCATTGACCTAGACCAGCTCTGTCCCAGTAGACCATCTCTGTGATGCTGGAACTGTTCTGTATCTGCACATTCCAGTTCAAAGGCCACCAGCCACATGTGGCTACTGAGCATTTTAAGTGTGGCTAGTATGGGTGAGGAGTTAAGGTTTTAATTTTATTTAATTTTAATTAATTTAGATTAGTCACATATAGAGGCTTCCCTGGTGGTTCAGTGGTTAAGAATCTGCCTTGTAATACAATTGCCTTGTAATGAGTTCAATCCCTGATTTGGGAAGATCCCATATGCCTAAGAGCGCCTAAACCCGTGAGCCGCAACTACGGAAGCCCAGGTGCCTAGATCCCCATTCCCTGCAACAAAAGGAACCACCACAATGAGAAGTCCATGCACTGCAACAAAGACCTAACACAACCAAACATAACATAAACTTGCTTTTTTCGCTAAGTCACTTCAGTCGTGTCTGACCCTTTGTGACCCCATGGACTGTAGCCTGCCAGGCTTCTCTGTCCATGAGATTCTCCAGGCCAGAAAACTGGAGTGGGTTGCCATGTCCTTCTCCAGGGGATCTTCCTGACCCAGAGATCAAACGCATGTCTCTCATGTCTCCTGCATTAGCAGACAGGTTCTTAGCACTAGCACCACCTGGAAGCCCTATAAAAAAAATAAGTAAATCTAAAAATAAAAAGTCGCATGTAGATAGTGCAGCTCTAGTGACGGAGTATGGAGGAAAATGGGAAACTGAGAAGTTATTCAGTGGTTTGTACTCAAAAATCAAAGTAAACCTCAGCCACTTTTTTGCCTTTCTCTTTAAAGATCTTAACTCTTTCAGTAGGGTGTTAAAGCCGGCTCACTAGTTGGTGAGGGCACCATCACTGTGCAATATACAATCCAAATCCTTGAAACCTGTGATTGGCCAGCAGAAACAACATATGTTGTAGAGCAACGCTTCTCAAACATCAGCATGCACAGCAATCACCTGGGAGCTTGTTGAGGACAGATTCTGATTTAGTAGGTTGGGGTGGGGCCTGAGGTTTGCATCTCTAACAAGGGCCCAGGTGATGCTGCTGCTGCTGCCCCAGGGGCCACACCTTGACTGGAAAACAGTAGAGCAGTGATCAGGCTAATAGTGTCTTCCTTACCCCTGGGGGCATTTGGCAACGTCTGGAGATAGTTTTGATTGTCATGACTTGGTGGCAGAGGTGATATTGGCATCTGTTGGGTTAAGTCCAGAAATGGTATTAAATATTCTACAACGTGTAAGACACTATAATTATCCTGCTCAAAATGGCAATGGTGCCAAGTTTGAGAGCCCTCCCTATACAGCCAAGTCTACTTTCCAGGAAGAGGAGGTGGATGGGAGAGTGACGGAGCGGGTCTTCTTGATCTAATAACTGGTTGTGTTCTCTCTCTCTTCTGCTTTGTATATGCAGGAGCCAACGCCTCAGCCCCAGACCAACTGAGCTTAGCTTTAGCCTGGAACAGAGTCGACATCGCCCGCAGCCAGATCTTTATTTATGGGCAACAGTGGCCGGTAGAGTATATGTCATCACCCCTGAAAAGCACGCTTGCTGGGGCAAGGGTATTTGTTTTAGGTATCTGAGAGCGACTCCAGAAACCACTGCTTTATCTTTAGGGTAGAAATATTCCTTTGGAGCGGTCCTCATGCGCGGCTCCCTTTCTTATATTTAGGGAAATACTGCCACCTGGTGGTACAACTCCAAATGTTCCGAACATTTCCATCTCTTGCATGGCCTTTGGTAGCAATGTTTAGCTGCAATTAATGCTGTTTCTTTTATATGCCTGAAAATACATATATGAAACAAAATTGTGTTAATTAAAATTAAGAAAGGAGTGGAATTAGCGGTTTGTTTCTGGTTGTCCTGGAGGTTGCTGCCGCCACGTGATGGCACCCCAGGCTGGTGTGGGACCGGGCCGCACGACGGGATGCAGAATTTGCAGGCTTCCATGAGCAGGTGCCATCTGGTCCTGGAGGCTGAGCACAGCCCCCCCCCCCCCCCCCCGTACCCAAGAACAACACAGAGGCAACCAAAGCTTTATATAACCGTTCTTGGTTTGTTTCCCTTAACTGGGTCTACAAAAAAAAAAACCTTGGAAAATTGGCCATTGGCTGGTGTATGCCTGTATCCCCAGGAGACAGCCAGCAGTCTGGAATTTGATTCCTGTGCCTGAAACCACTGAAGGGAAACACCCCGTGTACAGGTCTTTTTCAACCCTTCCTGTGTCCCAGAGAGCTTCTGCCTGGGGTTGAAACCTGGCTTCCTTTAGTGCCAGTGGATTACTAGTGTAGAAAGATTTGTCACAGAGTCTCTGAGAAATTTTGTGAAAGAAATTAAATAAAACCCTAGTAAACAGACCAAATGACCTAAATAGTTACTGGGTCTCCCTGTAGAAATGGGCAAGATGGAGGCAAGGTAATGATACTTGACTAAAAAAAGAAAAAGAGAAAAAGCAGTCTACTTTCTGGTCTATTTACTAGATCCCTCTTCTTGAGTCAGCTGAAACTCCAATACTTTGGCCACCTGATGCGGAGAGCTGATTCATTTGAAAAGACCCTGATGCTGGGGAAGATTGAGGGCAGGAGGAGAAGGGGACAACAGAGGATGAGATGGTTGGATGGCATCACCGACTCAATGGACATGGGTTTGGGTGGACTCCGGGAGTTGGTGATGGACAGGGAGACTTGGCGTGCTGCAGTTCATGGGGTTGCAAAGAGTTGGACATGACTGAGTGACTGAATTGAAATGAACTTCTTGGGTCAGTCAGAAATCTAATTTAGAGCCTAAATTAGATGATGAAGGAAGATGAAAATGAAGATAGCAAAATACTCACTTTGGCACTTTAGTGGTTTTGTAGAAGTTTGGTTAGAGAGTTGGGAGAGGAAAAGCCTTGTAAACCCTGAACCTTCTCAGAATCTAGAATAAAGAAGAGATTTAGAGGGAAAAAAGTAGCTTTTAGAACTAGAAAGCCCTGTGTTTTGTTTGCAAAGACAAGCCCCCCAATACAGGAGAGAGCGTGGGTGTCCCAAAAATGAAATTGAGATACTCTTGTTAGCATGTTCTTGGAGGTGCTAAGGGTTTACTAGATGTCAAAGACATCCATTTCTAAAGTATTCAGGAAAATGCCAGAAAATTGCATCCTTAGACCCTAGGGCAGACTAACTCAGTGACTTGATTTGCAGGTGGGGTCTCTGGAGCAAGCCATGTTGGATGCCTTAGTTCTGGACAGAGTGGATTTTGTGAAATTACTTATAGAGAATGGAGTAAGCATGCATCGTTTTCTCACCATCTCCAGACTAGAGGAATTGTACAATACGGTAGGACCAAGCTAAGGCACTTTTTATTTTCTCTACTTTTTTTGGTTTTACCTTCTCCTGCCCCCAACATGAATGTGAGTCCCTGCCTTCCCCTCCAAATGCATGGATCATTTTCCACAAATGCTCCCTTCGACAACAAACACCAAGTCACCAGAAATCCACTTGTTTTAACTGCTCAGTTGTCGGCATCTAAGAGGCAGAAAGTTACATGATCACCAAAAGGTAATGTTCTCAGGTTCTTATGCAAAACTACAAGGCTCTGGAAATTAGAACATACTTCATTCTGTAAACCCACAAAGTGTGTGAGGCAATCAGCAGAGCAGGATTGATTTAACTCCAACCATCAAAGGAGGCCAGTTAACTATCCCGCACCATCTTGTTATTCTCAGCACTGTGAAGTTCATTCATTGCAGTATAACAGGATAAAATGTAAAAACTTTTTGTTTGGAGTTACCCAGGAAGATTTTTTTGCTTTGTTTTTATAACGATTTGTTAATTCATTCACTGGGGATATCAAGAAGTAATCAAAAGAAAAACTGCTATTTATGAAGTTTTTGAGAGTATTCAGTGAGTTTAGTACATCAGCTCTGAGCTGATACTCACAAAAATCCAATGAAGTTTAAAGAATAGATATTGTTTCCCTCCATTTTACAGATGAAGTAACTGAGGCCAAGAAGAGAATTGGCTTATTCAGGATTTTAAAGTTTCTAAGTAAACAAAGGAGCCAGTATTGAACCAAAACGTCTTTCTCAGAGACCCTCATTTGTCACAGTGCTTCTTTGTCCCACCACTCTCAGCACTAATGAGATGGAGCTTATTGACCTATCCCCAGCCAGAGGTAGGGATTAGCTGCTGCCACCCTGGCTCGATAAGATTCCCACTGCGGAAAGTAGAAAACAACTCAGCAGAGTGGCCCCACACTTCTCTTTTCTCTACAGTATTTTTTCAGTTCAGCATACTAAGGCTTTCAGTCATAATGGGCCAAAATGGCAGAGTGGAAGACCTAGCCTTTGTTCCTCCACAAAGATCAGCAATTAGACAGCTATTCACAACAAAGACAGCTCTAGGAGAGCTCAGGAGTCCAATTAAGAAAACTTCAGCAAAACAGTGGAACAAAAAAAAATCTGAAAATAACCACCCAAAAAAGAGAACAGCGTCTTTGTGCCTGTATCACCCTGGCCCCTGAGGCTGGCACTGCTCCCTGCCAAGAGGAAGCTCCTCAGCTAGAAGGAGTTCCCCTCTCTGGAAAAGACAGTGGTGAGCCTTTCCGAGCGCCACACAAAGGATTCACCCTACCCAGAGACCTGCAAATCTGAGACATACTGTGATGGCCAGGAACACAGTATCAGCCAGGCTGACAGCTGAGTGACCACAGTTCCCAGTGACCTGCTCTGTAGAGGACCCTGGCAGCTTTCACTGCTAAAGAAACCAATGGCCAGCAAAGCCTCCACAGAACCCTGCAGATTTCACTGGTTTTTGCTCTGCAGATACTTGCATTCACAGACACCAGTCACCTGAGCCCCTCACCACACCCTCCCCTCTCAACCCTGCTGGATCCTGGGGTTCACCCCAGTGGCCAGCTCAGGCCTCTGGCTACGAATTTTAAGAACCCAGCCTAGACCCCACAACTGTCGCCCACTACTGTGCACACTCTGAAAGCTAGCACCTCCAGCCAGGTACCCACGTACGGCTGGGCTGACAGCCAGCACCACTGCCCTGGAAGTACAGGACCCTGGAACTACAAGCCCCTGCAGCCACACGCGTGCACGCCAGCAGCCTAGGCCGCGCATGGGCCCGGGTTCAGACCTATCGCCTGACGCTCACCTGCACCACTGGGCTACCTGCAGCCGGTCCCTCCAGCTGTGTACCTGCGCGTCCCAGCCCTGCCCCCTCCACTGGCCTCTACTCTGTGCACACACCCACGGGGAAACCCTGCAGCCACGGGAGTGCGTGCCAACAGTCAGAGCCTCCAAGGCTGCTTGTGGGCCCAGCTCCCACCCTATCTTCTGTTACTGGCCTGCCTACTAGGATTGCTTTCAAATAGCTTCTCAGCTGTGCCCCTGCATCCCACTGGCCAGACTTCCGTCGCTGGCCTGCACTGGTCTACATGCACTCACAGTGACACCCTGCAGCCACAGTAATGCACGCTGACAGCCGGGGCCCCGCATCTGCCAGCGCACCTGCAGGTGGCCCCAGCCCGTGCTGTTAGCCCAGGATTCTGACACTGCATATATGTTTGCAACTGGCCCCCACCATTATACAGGCACCTGCGGCCCGTCCCCGCGGCCAAATGTGTGCATGCACCACCGACTCCAGCCACCACTGCTGCCTGTTCTGGCCCCCAGCTGCTAGGCCTGTTGAAAAGCCCAGCAGCTCTTTCAGCCTTGCAGAAACACAAGAATAAACAAAGTCTGAAGTTAGGAAAAGGAAGGCGATAACACTGGGCAGAAATAAATGAAAGAGACTAGAAAAACAATTTAAGAGATCAATGAAACAAAGAGTTTATATTTTGAAAAGATAAGCAAAATTGATAATACTTTCGCTAGAATTACCAAGAAAAAAAGAAGACTCAAATAAATAAAATTATAAATGAAAGAGAACACGTTACAATTGATACCGCACAGATACAAAGGATCGCAGGAGACTACTATGGACAATTGTATGCCAACAAATAGGACAACATAGAAGAAATGGATAAATTCCTAGAAACATACAACCTACTAAGTCCAAGTCACACACACACACACACACACAAAAAAAAAACAGAAAACTTGAACAGATCAGTAATACATAATGAGATTGAATCAGGAATCAAAACCCTCCCAATAAAGAAAAGCTGAGGACCAGATAGCTTCATAGATGACTTCTACCAAACATGTAAAGAATTAACTCCAATCCATTTCCAATTCTTCAAAAAATGAAGAGGAGGGAACGCTCCCAAATTTATTTTACGTGGCCAGCATTACCATAATGGCAAAGCCAGATAAGGACACTGCAAGTAAAGAAAACTACAGGTCAATATGTCTGAGGAATATAGATGCAAAATTTCTCAACAAAATACTAGCAAACTAGATTGAAGCACATTAAAAAAGATCAAATACCATGAGCAAGTAGGATTCGTCCCTAGGTGCAAGGATGGTTCAACATGTACAAATTAATAAATGTGATACATTACATTAGTAGAAAGAAATATACAAACCATATGATCATCTCCATGGATACAGAAAATATATTTGACAGGATTCAATACCTTTTCATGGTAAAAACTCTCAACAAATTAAGTATGAAAGTAATACACCTCAGCGTTTTAAAGGGCATATATGACAAACCCATATACGCCTTTGAAATTGATGCTTTTGACCTGTGGTGTTGAGGAAGACTATTGAGAGTCCCTTGGACTACAAGCAGATCAAACCAGTCAATTGCAAAGGAAATCAGTCCTAAATATTCATTGGAAGGACTGATGCTGAAGCTGAAACTCCAATACTTTGGCCACCTGATGCAAAGAACTGACTCACTGGAAAAGATCCTGATGCTGGGAAAGATTGAAGGCAGGAGGAGAAGGGGACAACAGAGGATGAGGTGGTTGGATGGCATCACCAACTCACTGGACATGAGTTTGAGCAAGCTCCAGGAGTTGATGTACAGGGAAGTCTGGCGTGTTGCAGTCCATGGGGTTTCAAAGAGTCAGACACGACTGAGCAACTGAACTGAACTGAACCTCACTCATTAGTGAAAGACCGAATGCTTTCCCTCTAAGATGAGGAACAAGAACAAGAGTGGTGCCCGCTCTTACCACTGCTATTCAACTGGGTACTAGAAGCCCTGGCCAGAGAAATTAGGCCCCAAAAATAAAAAGAAATAAAAATTTTCATCTAAGTTGAAAAGAAGTAAAATTTCTCTGCTGATAACAGCATCTTGTATACAGAAAATCCTAAAGACTCCACACACACAAAAAAAAACTGTTAGAACTAATAAATTCAGTGAAGTTCAGTATACCAAATCAACATACAAAAATCAATTGTACTTACATACACTAATAGTGAACTATCTGAAAAAGAAAGAAAATAATTCTGCTTAGCATCAAAAACAATGAAATACTTAGGAATAAATTTAAAGAAGTGAAAGATCTATACATCAAAAACTGTAAGACACTGATAAAAGAAAGTGAAGGCTCAAATAAGTGGAAAGCTATTTCATGTTCATGAATCGGAAGTGTTAATATTGTTAAAATGTTCATACTACTAAAAACCATCTATAGATTCAATGTAATTGTGATGGCATTTTTCATAGAAAGCGAAAAAGAATCCTAAAATTTGCATGGAACCACAAAAGACCCTGAATAGCCAAAGCCATCATGAGAAAGAAGAACAAAGGTGGAGACATCACACTTCTTGATTTCAAACTATATCACAAACCTACAGTAATCAGAACAGTAGTATTGGCATAAAAACAGACACATAGACCAATGAAACACAAGCAAGAGCCCAGCAATAACCCCATGCGTATACAGTTAACTAATATTAGACAAGGGAACCAAATGTAGAAAACAATATGGAGGTTCCTCAAAAAAACTGGAGCCGAGGCGTGGGGGAACCAAGAAGTTATGGCCAAAGGGTACAAATTTTCGGTTATAAGATGAATGCGTTTCAGGGATCTAATGTATAGCATGGTGACTGTAGTTCACAGTACAATATTGTATATTTTAAACTTACTATGAGATTCAGATCTTTGATGTTCTCACCATAACAACAACAAAATGATTACTGAATTGAAGAATATGTTAACTAATCTTATTGCCATAGACGTTTCACAATATATACGAGCATCAAATCATCACATTGTACATCTTAAACTTATACAATGCTGCTGCTGCTGCTAAGTCACATCAGTCATGTCCGACTCTACAATGTTACATGTCAGTAAAGTTGGGGAGGAAAGAATAATGGGGTTTTCAGTAAATAAAAATACAGAATTGAATGACTCTCATATGAATAGAGAATCAAGGGAGGAGGGTGATTTATTTCAACTATTGGAAAGAAGCAAGTAGGAAAGTTATAGATCAAGAAAGGCCAAGCGATTTCATCACTCCAGTCAGTGGTCATCAACTATCCCTGGACTACTCTTTTGAAAAGGATTATGGGACAATGGGTAGCCTCAGTGAAAGAATAGCTAACATTTATTGAGTGCTATAGTTATATAAACATTTCATCATTTAGTCCTAACAAAAACCCTACCGGATAAATGGTATTATTATCCTCATTTCAGAGATAATAAGACTGAGACACAGTTAAGCAGCTTGTCCATGGTCACAGCCGGTAAGCAGCAGGGCCAGGTTTGGAGACAAGCATTCTGACTCCAGAGTTTGAAGGTTTAATCCCTACACAATACTGCATTCCTCAGTGGAAAAATAGTTCTGATGAGTATGTCCACCTGAAGGAGCCAGTAGTTGAGGCAGTACACAGGGATTGTCTTGAATACTTGAATGTGTTCCAACAGTGCTTAAGTTAGATTTACCATCACTATTCAAGATCTTCCAACACAGTCACCAGATTTAGCAAATAAAAATATAGAATTCCCAGTTAGATGTGAATTTAAGAAAACAACAAATAATTTTTAGTATGTCTCAATTATTGCATGAGACATACTCAAAATTATTCATTGTTATTGGTCAAAATGTACAAACTTCCAAATTTGTTTATAAAATAAGTCATGAGAATGTAACATACGACACAGAGACTATAGTTAATAATATTATATTGCATATTTGAAAGTTTCTAAAGAGTAGATCTTTATGGTCCTTAGCACAAGAAAAAAATTGGGAATTATGTATGGCAACAGATACTACAGAGACACTGTAATGATCATTTTGCCACATATATAAATATCAAATCATTTACATTGTATGCCTGAAATTAATATGTTATGTGTCAGTTATACCTCTAAAAAAAAAAGATGAGAAAACATAAAAACAGAAGAAGTTGTAAATCAAAAGATTAAGAGATGTAGTTACATCTAAAACTTTAAATTTGATACATAAAAAATACATGAATACAAAAGAGAACTACCAAATAGACCATCAATAGGACAAAGAAAAAATAGTTCAACATTAAGAATTAATAAAATGAATGAAAGTTAAAACAAATAAAAAGAAATTATTCATTGTGTATATGGAATTCAGATTTAACTAGGCATCCTCTATTTCATCTAGAGTTCCTATCCTGAAAGACAAGAGGATGGCAAACCACTTACTTCATTTTAGTCTTACCTTAAGCAAACAAACATTTTTTTTTTTTTTTTTTGCGCAATGGCAGAGTTGAATGTTGTGATGAAGACTGTATGGCCCACAAAGTCTAAGATATTAACCATCTGGCTGTTTACAGAAAAAGTCTGCCAAGCCCTGCTTTAGCCAGTTTCTCATTCATTATGTGTAATAAACAAGTTGCAATTGGCAGTGTGCCAAAGTGTAATTCTAAAGCGCTAAATTGGCCCCTGTGTCTCCCCCTGCTCCACAACTAGCCTCTTGAATGATGTTTTGACCCAGCTGTCATCAGAGTTGATGGCCTCTTTTGCATAATTTGAACCTAGAACCTCAAATGCTTTTTCTTGAGGAGCCACAGTCCAAAAACCTGCCCCTGTGTTTATTTAGAAAAGACGGGTACAACTGAGCAACTAGAACAAAGTTCATCTTGATGAACCGCCCCTCCACCAGCCAAAACCCTTCCCTCCAGACCCTTCTTTCCTTGCCAATGAGAGCCCCTGACTAGCAAAACCATTTGATTCTTCTTTGTTGTTTTCAGAGACATGGGCCCTCAAACACATTGTACCACTTGGTCAGGGATGTCAAAAAGGTAAGGACCCTCCGGACTGCAGGTCGGAGGCCCTGTCTTGACTGCTTCCTGTGATTAGAAAGTGCCTGTTTTGCATGAGCTGCCGGAGTATCCCTGTCCCTGTCAGAACCCCCTCATTTCTGGACATGGCGTGCGCGTTTGTCTTTTAACTCGCCGACGTCTCTGCTTATGATGCAGCTGCAGTTTTAGTGCCGCTGTCTGTGGTTTGAGATGCTTTCATCGGACATAATGCTTTTGGATAGTGGAACTCTAGGCTTTCCCCCTATGCTGTGTGGATTTATGCCATTACCTGTATTTTTCCATGTGCTCCTCACTGTTTGGGGAGCTCATTTCCATGCCATCCAACCAACCATGAAAGGCTTATTTATTTACTAGCTCCTGATACAGTGTATCACTGCCACTTCTAGTATGACACAGAGCGTGGTAAGCATAGCTCAAAAAATCTCAGAAAAACAGAGACTACAACACAAATATACCTTCCATGCTGCTAACACTTTATTTTCTCTAATATATTTTTTCACATTCATCATCCAGTTTGATGTGGGGTGGGGGGGGGAGGGGGTGGAGAGTCAATTGGTTTGGGTCTAGTACGTTTATTCCCAATTTAGAAATGAGGTTGAAACACAAGGAGGTGAGAACTATCTTGAGTGGTTAGTAAGGAGCTAGAATTAGAACTCAGATCCTTTAATCATCATCATTATTATTATTATTATTATTAAGTTATGGTACCTTGGGTTTAGTGATGACTAAGTGTATGACATTAATCTGAGCTTTCTGTGTGTCTTAGCTCACTTCATCTTCATAAAAATTATATGAAGTAATTATTTTACTATTATTATTTTTATTATATAGTGTTATCCCCATTTATAGATGAAAAAATGAGGCATAGGGAGGTTACATTTAATCCTAACCAGGTGGTTGTTCTTTTGCCCTGTACAAATTCTTTCCAAGGTAGCTTCAATTCTGAACCCTTGGGCAGGTTCCCAGAAAATGATGTTTTCATTCCAAAAGTTAAAAATAGGTGGTGGCACTTCCCCTATCCCATATACATGCACTGACACAAACACACACACGTATACCCACCTACCAGTTGGTCGCAATTCTTTGCCAAAGTCCATAGGACATTCTCAGAAAAATCTATGAAGTGAGGTAAAAAAATAAGAGTACCACTTCTTCATCTCATGGGAAATCATAGGCTAGAACTACCCTTTAGGTGTCCTGTAGTCACTTACTAACTTTTCCTTTGAAAGGCCAAGCAAAGGCCCTGGGGCTACTTATACTATTAACCAGTTGGACTTTGCTGGTAACAAGTAAAGGGTACAAAAAGCTTCCTTCTGCTGGCCCTTAGAAACTTTCCTCTCACCTCCACACAATCCTACTGAAAAATTTCTCATCTGTGTGAGTGAGTGAAGCCTGCAGTTCCCTCAAAGCAAGGGAAATAGAGGCTGTGCCATCCGTACATTTCACCAAGATCACTTTTCCATGGCTTGCCCCATTTCAAGCCATAAGCGTACCTGCCCTCAAGAAACCCATTTCTCTTTTCCTCTAGTCTTCCTATTTAGTTTAATTTATCTTGGCTTAAAATTGCCTGGAAACTAAACAGAGGGAAGTATCTCAGAAGATAAGGTGTACACACCTAGCATGTATTCTTTGTCAAGGTACTTGTTATTCATGTTTAATAAAACGTTTTAGTTTTTATGAAATTATAAAAAGTAAAATATCCCCCTTACCTTAATCTAGTCTGTGTCCCTGAAGGAATTATGAGGCTTTCTGAAGAAACAGCTGTGCATTTGTCCTTCTGGCCCAGTCACTGGCCAGTCCAGGCCTTCGAAGTTGCTCACCTGCCTCCATCACCCAGTTTGATTTTCAGAGATTTTTACAGTTAGGTTCTACTGAATCTAAATGATCAAAACCTCTCCTAATAGGTTCTCTTCCTCTTTCTTTTTTCTGAAATCCTATTAATTGCCTCTTACATTTGCTTACATTTAGTAGAAGACATGTAGAGTGTTTTTAAGGTATGGTTTTATTTAACTTCTTAGCTAAAGGTGTACCTCAAAAATAATATAAACTCACTAGAAAGGACAGGATGGTAAGAATTTGGGAGGAAGGACTATCAGTTAACAGCAGTTTTATTTCTCTTTCAAATGTGATCCCAATACCAGAGCAAGAATATAGTTATATAAGGATTCATTTATTTACTAATTTAGTAATGGGGAAAATATGATAACAGATCACTCAGGATAGTACTGAACTTACTTAGGAAAATTTTTTCTTGAGAAAAAGAGACTGCCAGTGTGGCTGGAAGAAATGAAAGCCTTTGTTTAGTTTCTTCCCTTGGGAAGAAATAGGGGCAGGAAATGCAGACTCCCATTTATTTCTATGATAAAGGTGAGTGTCTGACTATGAAAAGCAAGAAAGAATCACAATGGTAGTCAAAGGAGCTGGCAGTGTCTACGTTTTATGGGTGAAAGGAGCTAAAAATGAGGTTTTTCTGTTTGTGTTTTTTTAAGAAGTGAATGAGAAAGAAATTAATATTGGTGTGTATCTTCTTCAGAAGGTTTCAGATGACTTTCAGCAACTTATGCCAATAAGATATGCAAAATCTAAAAAGACTAGGATTAAAATGCTAAGAAAATCTTCATCAGTTCAAACAATTTTTAAAATTAAGGACCATAATAATCAGCATATGCTTGTGCTTTACAATTATAGGACTTTATGTACATATTAGTTGATTTAATCTATTATCACAAAAAATTAATCAGTAAGTGATAAATACAAAATGAATGCTGTTCAAAAGTTAGAAACACAGCCTGGACCTTAAACATAATGTTTGATAATATGTCTATTAAATGTAAATAACATTTATGAACCCAGAGAATACATTTAGGAATTATCATACCATCATTAAGTTAACCAGGATATCTCCAAGTCCAACTATCCTTTGAAACCAACAGAATTGAGCATGGCAAATTTGAAGCTAGTTTCAAAATCTCAAATTACTTCTATCAAGAGAGCAATCTAAGAGTAGTGAAGTAGAGTTAGTATTCCACATCAACCAGAAATTTAAAATGATACCAGCCAACCCAGTTCCCTGAGCCATTTTCGTGCATAATCCATTGGATGTACCAGTGCTTTCATATTAAACCAGAGTGGCCTGAGTCTGTCTGCTTTTCCATGAAATCTAACTTGCCATTTTAGTAGCTGTCTGCTCAATTTGTGCCTCTGTATGTTTTAAAGGTAGTTTTTCTTTCTTAAATGTACTAATATTTCAGATTACCTGAATTATCCCTCCCCATAAAGAAGGGTGATATTTGAACATTATATAGGAAGAGTAGTGAAATTATGATAATAATATTCATCTATATGGGAATCAAGACCCAGCGCTTTGCAGGATTTTAAAGCAAAAGCATTTCAGACACACTTTGGTAAAGAAAGGATGTTTTCATAACTTCATCTGCTAAATTTATGCAAAGTTACCAAACCATTATTAATCTTTAAAAGAATGGTTGCCCAGTTTACTGCCATGCCACATATTGAGGGAGTGTTCTCTTTTCCCATGAATTTTCACCAGGATGGTCTTTTCCCCATTCTCCCTTATTAAATCTGACAACCAGCTGTCATTTTATACCTTGCATGTATCAGAAGGAAACAGTCTTTTTTGAAGGCTCGTTATGAAAGAAAAAAAGAAAAAAGTTTCCTAAGCAGCTGAAATCTGATAGTGATATCATGAATTGACATCTGAAAATCATAGTGCATTTAGAAAAGCATATCTAATAAATGAATTCAAATTATTCTTTTAATTAAAAGACATCCTTAGGCATGGCATGGATTAAAATTTAGCTTCAGAGTCGTGGCTCATGGCATGAAAAAAGACAACATTTTCCAGTTGTCAAATTTACCTATCCATAGATCAAAACCTCTCTATTTTACTCTCTGGATCAAATTATTTGAATCCTATGGCTTGCTATGTGTTGTTAAGGCATGAAATGGGAAATAAGTGTTCAGGTTTTACCAGTTATCAAAGTAATTACCAAAAAGGGGGAACAGGGAATAACAGAAACAGCAGGCAGAATGAATATTACTCCAGTGTATCAACTTCCTGTTTGAAAAGGAACCGCGCAAAGGAAGACTCCTCCAGAGGTTTTTGGACATTACCTGTGGAATACGAGGTGGCATTTTTTCTACTTTTTTCTTTTTCCAAAAAGGAAGTGGATGTTATGAGTACAACCGCATCCCTACCTAACCATTTACCTTCCCTTTTCTCTAAGCCTCCATCTCTACTAACCAAATTCCAGGGATTATTGGAAACTGCATCAACTCTGCAAGCTCTGGACAGGTCTTTGCCCAGTGACCTGGCGGCAGAGATATAAGAGCAGCCTGCCAGGTAGTGATCAAACAACCGAACCTTTAGAAATAGGACCTTGAAGTATTTCTGTCCACATTGCCTGTTTGCAGAGCGCAAACTGAACCAAGTACCCAGCGACCCCTCATTGCCTTGAGTTAGGTGACCATCGCCCTCTTGTGGTCAGACAGAATTCAGGCTAGTTCCTTTCAGGCCATCACTCAAAAGCTCAGTAACCCAGAATAGTCATGGAATCTTTTCTCCTGCTTCAGACCAGACTGTACAAAAATCACTATGAAATAATCAAGCTTTATATAAGAAGTCTTTAGGAAAAGTAGATTCCATCACCTTTTTTGGTAGTAAGTAAACCTATCAGCCCTTTATGAATTTGCATACAATTCTGCAAAACATCACCAATGTTTATAGAACATTTGCAAAAAAAATGTTGTCCTTTAAATTTTTTATTTATTTTGAATTTTACCATTGTCTCTTTCCTGAAAACCCACTCTTACATCTCAAAAGCATAAATATCATCATTCAATATTGGTCTTCAGGCAATATTGACTCTTGTTCTTAGAATTCAAACTGATGTTCACACATGGTTTCTCAAAAGAAAATATATAGGTAGTAGGCTCACTATTACCAACATTTTAAATTTAGAAAATTGTTACAAGGTTTAAAAATAGGCACAAATTCATAGACTCACTATGACTATTGTTCGGTCACATTACAATAAACCTTTGTTGCCGTGGGGGCCGGGAGGCGAGGGGGGGGGGGGTGTCCTGAAACCTGGCATTTGGGCATTACAGACCATAAGGGACATGGAGTTCAGCCCCTTTTACCGGGAAGAAAACTGAGGCCTTGAGGGAAAGTGGATGATTTGTGAAGGATGGACAGAATCCAGAGCAGTTGACACACAGCCAGTGCTCTTTCCCCTGCCAGCCTCACAGTGCCAAGGAAAATAGCACAGATGGGGTGAGCCTCCTCTGCAAGTCACCCTTGTAGGAGCCAAATGCAGAGGAGATGAGGCTGACCCACACATGCCCAAAGCAGCTCTGGGGTGCTGCTAATAATAGCCTTGCATGACTGTCCAGTAAGAGCCAGACAATATGGAAACTGCCCAAAATAATGGGGGAAAAGGGTTGCACAGGTAATATTCTTAAATTCAGTTTAGCACTTATGAAAAGGACAATACATGATAAGTTACTAGCTTAAATCTTTCTCTAAGTTCTGTTTTAAAGGAACTAGTTGATTTGGTCTTTCTTGATAGCCTGAGTGGGAATGTTACTGAGAATATAATACTGAAGAACCCCAAATTGAGACTTGACCCCAAATACATTGATTAATTTCAATGTTTTACTTATTCACATTTTTACCCCTCCTCCCCAAAAATATCTTGAATGCCTACCATACACCAGGCATTGGGAATGTGAAGATAAATAAGACAATTAAAAATAGGGAGTTATAGGTTTGATGGTAGGATACAGTTGGCCGCCTTGGATTCTGAATCCCTTTCAGATGATTGCTCTTGCCCATAGGAAAGCTGAGTAAGGATAACTGAGACCCACCTTCATAAGCTAATTTCCTAGTGACAATGATTATCTTCATACACTTTGAATTTCCCAGTGCTGCTGTGTAACCCCATCTGAACTTTATGTCATAGACTCAGAATCACCTGGACGGCTCATGAAGTGCATAGCATCTCATACTTGACGCAGGACAGGGTCCAGACCTTTGCAGTGTGACCACATTTCCCAGGCGGTGCAGATGCCACAAGGCTAGAAAACCACCACTACTGCTGTGGGCCATTTCCATGAAATGGCAGGAATCTCACCTAGCATCCTGAATGGATCCCCCATTAAAGACAAATCGCAAAGTGGATGCAGTCCTCCCGTCCCTCCAAAATATATCTAAGGACACAGTGTGCCAGGCTTCCTACACATGTGGTACCTCTACCATTCATGGTACAGAGCACACTTCTGCACCGGGGAACGAAACCTTTCAGATAGTGAGATGTGATCAGCTGTACCCTTTGGAACTCACTGTGAGCTCAGAATTTCCCACAAACAGCTAATTCTTCCATCACCTAACAAAGCAAAGATTTTCCTCAGGCTACACAGAGGTCCCTTTTGAAGCAGAAACCAATGATGAGGAGATAATAATAATAACTCTTCTGTTTTTGCATCTATATGTACAACATTAAACTTACACCATAGCTCTAGATCTTTAAGAAGCACTGTTCTCTGAAAGAAAATATGAAAAACCTCTTTAATTTTGGAGAAATAAATATTCTGTTGATAAAACTTCTCTTATCTCATCCCTCTTTCTTCTTTAAACACAAGTGATGTTCAGAAAAGTCTTTGTCATAACATCCATCATGCTCTCCTTTTATTTAAAAGGTGCCAGTTTTTAAAAAATTGTTAATAGAAGTTTTGTATAAAGGATATTCAAGCTCTCAGCATATTTCACCTGATGCAGTCCCTGGTAATAACAACTACTTTCTGGAAGGAGTCTTCACTTAGTGAGCAGGAAGAAATAAATGATCAGCCAGAGGCCAGTAACAGGCCTGAGTACGAGGCAGAGCAGTGAGGGGGTCTGGGGGAGCATCTGGGAACCTAGTTCCTTAGTGGCTGGGAGTGGTAGAATTTGCCATTTGTGTTTCTTTCTGCTACACTGGTGTTTTTTTCTCCCCAGCTGAAGACTTGAATAAATATTTTGATTTTCTGTTATTGCCGACGATTACTGCATCTTCTTATTTAACTTATGTCTTCTTTCCAAGCGAGAATATCCAGGTTTCGGTTGGATCTATTTTAAGGTGAATTGATTAACCAGCATAATAATACATTCCTATGTTTCTTTTGAATTATTATTATTATTATTATTTTAGTCTAAAATAGTTACAGAACACACGGAGTAGAATCCCTAGTAAACCCCGCTGTCTCTCGGATGTGTGTGTGTCCCGTTCTTCCTTGGTAGGGGAACCTGCCACCCGACTACAGAATCAGCCTGATCGACATTGGCCTGGTGATCGAGTACCTGATGGGAGGGGCTTATCGCTGCAACTACACGCGCAAGCGCTTCCGGACGCTCTACCACAATCTCTTTGGCCCAAAGAGGGTGAGGCTGGCTACAATTCCATTTCCTGGATTCTGGGGAGGTCTAGGATGCAGTAGATTTGGAGTGTGGCTGCTTTCTTGTCTGCAAGGGGGAAATCAGAGAAGAAGGCAGCTGTCCTGCCTCTTCTTCCCTCTGCCATCAAATCTGTTTAGAAAAGAAAAGGAAAAAAATGTACTGAGCATTACACTCTCTTTTCTTCACTGGGTCCAATTCAAATCAGAAACTGGCATTGAAAGTGAACCTTTTTTAGCTTTTATACATGCTGTGAATTGAGATGACATGCTCAACTTCTAAATAAGTCTTTTGGTACATTAAAAAACTCATTTTTTCATTTAAAAAAGGAAACCTTAATGATCAGCAAATAGTAATTATATTCAAATAATCAGACGGTAAAGAATCCTTCTGCAATGTGGGAGACCTGGCCTGCATCCCTGGGTTGAGAAGATCCCCTGGAGGGGGGCATGGCAACCCACCCCAGTATTCTTGCCTGGAGAATCCGCATGGACAGAGGAGCCTGGCAGGCTACAGTCCATGGGGTCACAGAGAGTCGGATACGACTAAGCACAGCACACAGCATAATCTTATCTACTTTATCAGCATTCAAAGATTTTTGGTCTTGGGATCTATTTATACCTGTAAAAATTATTGAGGACTCCCCCCAAAGCTTTTCATCTGTAAGAGTTCTCTTTAGCTCCATAATTTGCTGAGATGCCTTCTCTTCCATCTTGGTCTGCGCCTGTTTTGCACACTCCCAGTGTGACCAGTGGTGCTGCTATGTGTGCTTACACTGTCCATGCCCTTTGACCTCAACAAACGTCCCTCTGGCCCCATTCACCCTTGCTCTACTGGTCAGCAGCAAAGAGAGATAACCAGCATGAATCATCTCAACATGTAGTATTTCTGAATAATACCCCAAGTCTCCATATTACAGCGGTCTTTCAGAGGTTTGAGGAAAATCTCATCATTTGATTGAATGTCTCATTGTTCACTCAAGTGCTTGATGTCTAAGAGATGTCGACCAAGCAGGATGGTTTTAGGAAGATGGAAAAAATCTTGGTCTATAAAAGAGATTATAAACCTGCAGGGTCTACCCTTTATGCAATCTCATTATACCTCTCCAGTTTCCTAATTTTCTGTAATTCACCAAAGTCACTAAATTTGTAATTCTCTTAGAATTTCCGTAAAGAGCTTCCCCTGTGGTGTTTTATTTAGTGAAATGAATAAATGCTATATGGTACAATAGATTTGTTCCATTACCTGTTTAAGATACATTAGGATTTTTACCTCTATAAAGAAAGATCTAACTTTGTGCATAAAATTTTTTTAACAGCCCAAAGCCTTGAAACTGTTGGGAATGGAGGTAAGTGTTTGTTCAAATTATTAGTGTCAATTATTTATTCTCTTTATTACATGTTTTATATATATGTGTGTATATATATATATATATATATATAAGTTCATTCCAGTGGTAGAACTTAGTTCATGATTCTAAAATAAGGAAGTGACATTTTTCCCAGTGACAAGGGGGTAGGTCACAGTAGCTTTGAAAATTCTATCATGAGGTTATATTAGCATTCCAAACAAAAATAAATCATATTTGAAATACTAACTTAAAAACCAAGAAAGCATATAGGATCCAGTAAGTGAAATCTACTCATGGGTGCTTACAAATGGCAACAGACCCAAAGGCCAGAAATTCTTCACAAATGCATCTAATGAAGTATGCAGAAACTCGAGATAGAGTATCTGTCTCCCATCTTCTGTTCATGTGGTTATTATCCTATATCCAATTACAAGTATAGGATGTCCTTGTCCTTTCAGCAGAAAGGGTAATGCTGTCCATCACGAGGTACAAATGACCCTACCTGTAGAGGAAAAGAATAGATGAAAGTTTTGTTTTGTTTTTTAAAAAGTCCCTTGAAAAAGACTTGTTTAAAATTAAAGTCTAACACTGACTTGTTCTCATAGGACTGTGCTTCTGCATTTATTATAGCTTGTTTTAAAGTTAGGCATGCATGAACCTGTGAGTTCTTTTAGAATAGAAGCTAGGATAGTTCGTTTCTTTCTGTATCTATCCCAGGGCTGGGCTAGTAGTAGATACACAGGAACTATTTACTGAATTAATTGGGTTCTTTTCTAACTCCATCTCTATGTTTTTTTTCCCTAAAATTACAGGATGATGTTCCTTTGAGGCGAGGAAGAAAGACAACCAAGAAGCGTGAGGAAGAGGTGGACATTGACTTGGATGACCCTGAGATCAACCACTTCCCTTTCCCTTTTCATGAACTGATGGTGTGGGCCGTCCTGATGAAGCGGCAGAAGATGGCCCTGTTCTTCTGGCAGCATGGCGAGGAGGCCATGGCCAAGGCCCTGGTGGCCTGTAAGCTCTGCAAAGCCATGGCCCACGAAGCTTCTGAGAACGACATGGTAGATGACATCTCTCAGGAGCTGAACCACAACTCCAGGTTGGACAGTCCAGCAAATGGGGTGGTCAGGGGCAGAGAAGGGAAGATGGGCCCCAAATACTGGTTGTCTGAGCTATCCAGTACTTTAAGAGGAGGCAGTATCCACCCGAAGGTGCACACAGAAGATGGACACAGACAGTTAACACCTAGGGTACACAGTGCTAGATACAGAGGTACACACAGATGCATAGATTTCATTTCACCCTCTCAACTGCCCCAAGAGGTAAGTCCCCTTAAAATACATACTTTACACCTACAGAAAATGAGACTGAGAATTTATGTCACTCGTCCAAGATCACACACTTGTGGTTGACAAGGCTTAACTATGAACTGAGGTCTGTTGCATTTAAGAAGATATACTGTACTCTGATTTATGGATCTGCCTCACCCATCCATATGCCTTGAATTCGGGGCCCTGAGTGCAGGGATCATGACTAATTTGACTTACACCCCCATTTCTAAACTCCATATCTGGCACACAGTGGATTCTTAATGGTGTTGGCTGGGTGAATGAATGAACAGACTAGACCCCATAAGGAACAACTAAACCACACATGGCCTGGTCACTGGGCTGCCACTTTCCTCATCTAAGTCTCCAAGAGCGCCAAAAGACATCTCCTCACGTTCTCTCTTTCAGGGACTTTGGCCAGCTGGCCGTGGAGCTCCTGGACCAGTCCTACAAGCAGGATGAGCAGCTGGCCATGAAACTGCTGACGTATGAACTGAAGAACTGGAGCAATGCCACGTGCCTACAGCTTGCGGTAGCTGCCAAGCACCGTGACTTCATCGCACACACGTGTAGCCAGATGTTGCTCACAGACATGTGGATGGGTCGGCTCCGGATGCGCAAGAACTCAGGCCTCAAGGTCAGTGCTCCCAGAAGGCTCTGTTGGCTTTGAGGACCAGGGGGTTGGTGGGAGTTTTCCAAGCCAAATCTGCAATGGTAGTAGGGATCCTCTTAACTTGGGAGAGGACTTCTAAGCCCCAACTATGCATCAGAATCTTCTGTATAATGGGGCTTTTGTAAAATGCGGAAATGAGGGCCAACCCCAAATTTTGCTAAATCAGAACATCTAGGTAGGACTTCCTGCCAGTCCGGTGGTTGGGACTCCACACGTCCACTGCAGGGGGCACAGGTTTGATCCCTTGTCAGAAAACTAAGATCCCGCCTGCCGTGTGGCCAGACCAAGAGGAAAAAAAAACAAAAAAAGAGCCTCTGGAGATGGTATGCATAGACAGTAATACTTCTCAGAAGACCCAAAGGTGACGGTCACACACAGGTACCATAGGAGGTACCATGGGCTCTGTCACAAGCCATGCTACACCAGGAGACACTTACCTAGACAACCTTTTACCTCCCTGCAAACCTGAACACCTTGGCCCTCCCTCGGCACCGTGTCATAAAGAGACACTGGCTCTTATCAGCTAAACTTAAGAAATCTTTTTAATGAAATAAAAAATAAGATAGATTTATATGTAAAGATGTTGCCAGATAATCCTGATCTATTCTTCAGTGAAGAAAAACAAGTTGCAGACCAATATGCAGCCTAAGACCATATTTTGTTGTTTTTTAAAGCACATGTACATGTATAGTTCTATCCGTATAACTTCATATTTTTAAAAAACAAAAAGGATACACAGTAAACTTTTTGTAGTGCTTATCCTTGGGGTTGAAAATACAAGAAATAGGATAATCAGTGGCTTTTGACTTTTTTATGTTTTCTTCTGTGTTTTACAAGGAAAACATTAAACTGAAAGAGTTTTTTAAAAGACAAAATGGGGAAAGGAGGAGATTGAAAGAATGTTTAAAAATGCTTTAATTTTTTTAGTTTGTAGCTGTTGCAACTGAAACCAGCCATGCTCATATTTACCTAGAACAACCTGATCTAGGTGACTCTGAGGTCAGCCCACAACAAAAGGGCCACCAAACCAGAGCAGTCTGCTGATGCCACCCTGATAGAGCCAGCACCTCTCCCCCACTCCACCCTGTCTGTGGGCTCTTGGCCCAGAGTCACAGAAGGGTTCCATGAAGTGGGTCATGGGCATTCCAGCACCATACTGCAAACAATGCCAAAACTGGCTCTCAGCTCTGAGGACAGGGTGTCATGTCCCCTGAAGGCTGCCAGGCCTGCCATCTGAGCCTTCCCAGGCCTGCCAGGCACCCTGAGGCAGGGCCCCCACTCTCCCCTTTCCCTTAGCTGCTCTCGGGTCCCTGGGCACTGAAGCGCAGGCTGTCCTTGCCTCCTTACTTGAGGATCATTTTTACTTGCCTTTCATGACTTCTCTTAGCCCGTCACGTTGGTACACTTTCTTCAAGGAGGGTTGTACTCAGAAGCTTGTACATAAACCATTTTGGGATTGAGGGAAGAGATGGGAGAAGATTTAGGGAGCACAAATCAGGTGTCAGAAACTTGATCCCAGGAAACAGTGAGGTTCTGGATCTCTGATGTGGCTAGTAGTGAAACACAGTGGGGGGCCTCCTGAGGCCTGGTGCAGGGGCTTCTCATAGTGACACAGAGCCCATGTATGTATGTATACATGTATGTATGTGTGCGAGTGTGTGTGTATGTGTGTGTGTTTCTGCTGGATAATATGAAATGCTGAGGGATGCTAAAATGAATAACATGTTTTCTTACCCAGATTTTCTTGAGGTCAACTTAGGACAGTATTTTTTACAGAGATAAACAGATGATACATAATCAATTCCACTTGGCATATTAGTAAATAAATGCCAGTGGACATACATATGAATTGATTTCACAAAGCTAAGTGCTATCATGTGACTAACTGGGAATCTGAATTTTTTCCTGTATTTGTCTTGGGTAAGGTCTTTTCCCTCAGTTTCCCCTGTGCAAAGTAGGTGTTAATTGGGTAAGATGTATTTGAGTAAGATGCTTTGTCTTGCCAAAATCAGACTGAGCTACTGTGAGTTAACAGTTAACAGATCCCAGTCACGTGGGCAGACGGAACTCTCTTAGCGTGGATGTACTTAGTTATTCAGATATGCAGGTCCTCACTCTGGGCACACCCAACACTCCTACACCCACACATGCACACAAATACAGACCCCACACCCCAGGTGTTCTGATTCTAAGCAACCACCCTTATCTTAATCCTTTAAATGTGATTATTATTATTATCATTATTATTACTTTAGGTAATTCTGGGAATTCTACTTCCTCCTTCAATTCTCAGCTTGGAGTTCAAGAACAAAGATGACATGCCCTATATGACTCAGGCCCAGGAAATCCACCTGCAAGAGAAGGAGCAAGAAGAACCAGAGAAGCCCACGAAGGAAAAAGATGAAGAGGACATGGAACTGACAGTAAGAAAAAACTATGCAGTTATTGTAGGAGGGAAGAACCGCTAACCCACCTCTCCCATGGATATGACTTAAGATTTAGCAACTCCTGAGGTCACCTTCCCACCAGTTACTTCCATTTAAGTATTGAGACCAGGGTATTATAAAAGTGTCTTCTCGGGGACTTCCTTTCTGGTTCAGCGGCAGGTTCAATCCCTGGTTGGGGAACTCAGATCCCACATGCTGTGTGCTATGCACCCCCCACCCCCCAAAAAACAGTGTCCTCTCTATGTACAAGTAACTAAAGGGTCTAATTCTAATCCTTTGGCCAGGATAAGTGGCACTCAACAACCCAGTGAAATTCAAAAGCAAGACAGTCTGAATCTTCCAACTAGGTGATACTTTATAAACAACCAGGTGATGTGGCAGTCTTAGCACATGAAGAGGAAAGGGAATCTGATTTGGGAGCAGCCGGCTCCACTGAACTGAAACTGTTGTGCTGATCAGAAGCTAAGCCTTTATCTGTCTTCGAGGTCAGGCTCACAAATGCAGGACTAATTGAATTTTGAGGTTTGTATGGAAGGCTTTTATTAGCTCTTCCTGGTATAATTATAGAGCATGGATCCTTTGTTCTGTAGGGGGATTGGGGGCAGCTGGGCATGGGACAGCTTCCCACAACTCTAACTGGAGAGCAGTGTGACTGCCACTGGATTGCATTCGAAGTCTAAAAATATCACAGGCTGTTAAAGGGACAAACAAGACTTCAGAGCTTTGGTGACATAAGGCAACAACTCCTTAGAACTTCCTGGATATCCCCCATCACTCTGACTGGTGACCGTGATGAGCCAGAAGAAGCTGTTTGGGGAGAAACTAATAACTTTGCTCAGGTGACAAAAGGCCTTTGCATTATAATCCTAATGGGAACACCCTGTGAGTTGTTTTTTTTTTTAATTTTTTTTTATTAGTTGGAGGCTAATTACTTCACAACATTTCAGTGGGTTTTGTCATACATTGATATGAATCAGCCATAGAGTTACACATATTCCCCATCCCGATCCCCCCTCCCACCTCCCTCTCCACCCGATTCCTCTGGGTCTTCCCAGTGCACCAGGCCCGAGCACTTGTCTCATGCATCCCACCTGGGCTGGTGTCATCGCAGCACTGTTTATAATAGCCAGGATATGGAAGCAACCTAGATGCCCATCAGCAGATGAATGGATAAGGAAGCTGTGGGACATATACACCATGGAATATTACTCAGCCGTTAAAAAGAATTCATTTGAATCAGTTCTAATGAGATGGATGAAACTGGAGCCCATTATACAGAGTGAAGTAAGCCAGAAAGATAAAGAACATTACAGCATACTAACACATATATATGGAATTTAGAAAGATGGTAACGATAACCCTATATGCAAAACAGAAAAAGAGACACAGAAGTACAGAACAGACTTTTGAACTCTGTGGGAGAAGGTGAGGGTGGGATGTTTCGAAAGAACAGCATGTATATTATCTATGTGAGTTGTTTTTCCTCCAGATAAATGCCATTTCCTTCCAGCAGGTCTTTCTTAAAGATCTATTTGCAGGCACATTCCCATCCCCAAGTATAACAGTGTATAAACCTCAAGCCACAGCTTTTCACTCACTGAGTTGAAATCCAATGTTTGCTTTCAGTTTCAGGATCCTTCTGTAAATCAGTTGAGGCATCTGCTTCCCTCTATGTTAGGAGCAAATGACTGTCTTCCCTAACGATCTGACCTTAATTTTGGCTTCTGAACCCCTTCAAGTATAGGAAACCATATTTTGATCATTAGCAGAAACATTGGTGGTAGTAATATCGGATCTTTATTAAATACTTCAGCAGAATCCTGCCCAATCACCTACTCACTGTAGGACCTCAGGCACAGTTTCTTAACCTCTAATATGAGAATAATAACATTATTATTATCAATAGCTCACAGGTACATGTAAACAATGTGAAAAGCTTACATGTAACTAATGTATACTTGTGCCTATCATGAGATAAATGTTTGTTAATGTTGTTATAATGGTGTTCAATGCTTTACTTACACTTACTCATGGAATCCTCAAAGCAAGTTCGCAAGGTAGGTACTATTGTTATACCATTTTACAGATGAGGAAGCTGAGATTCAAGATAGGTTAAGTGGCCTGAGGTTATCCACCTAATTAGTTCCAAAGCCAGGATTAGAACCCAGACATGCAGACTCCACTGGCCACACTTTTTTTTTTTTTTTTTATCTGGGATTTATTTTATTTATTTTCTTCTTTTTTTCCAGTGGGTTTTGTCATACATTGATATGAATCAGCCATGGATTTACATGTATTCCCAATCCCGATCCCCCCTCCCACCTCCCTCTCCACCCGATTCCTCTGGGTCTTCCCAGTGCACCAGGCCTGACCACTTGTCTCATGCATCCCACCTGGGCTGGTGATCTGTTTCACCATAGATAGTATACATGCTGTTCTTTTGAAATATCCCACCCTCACATTCTCCCACAAAGTTCAAAAGTCTGTTCTGTATTTCTGTGTCTCTTTTTCTGTTTTGCATATAGGGTTATCGTTATCACCTTTCTAAATTCCATATATATGTGTTAGTATGCTGTAATGTTCTTTATCTTTCTGGCTTACTTCACTCTGTATAATGGGCTCCAGCTTCATCCATCTCATTAGGACTGGTTCAAATGAATTCTTTTTAATGGCTGAGTAATATTCCATGGTGTATATGTCCCACAGCTTCCTTATCCATTCATCTGCTGATGGGCATCTAGGTTGCTTCCATGTCCTGGCTATTATAAACAGTGCTGCGATGAACATTGGGGTGCACGTGTCTCTTTCAGATCTGGTTTCCTCAGTGTGTATGCCCAGAAGTGGGATTGCTGGGTCATATGGCAGTTCTAGTTCCAGTTTTTTAAGGAATCTCCACACTGTTTTCCATAGCGGCTGTACTAGTTTGCATTCCCACCAACAGTGTAAGAGGGTTCCCTTTTCTCCACACCCTCTCCAGCATTTATTGCTTGTAGACTTTTGGATAGCAGCCATCCTGACTGGCGTGTAATGGTACCTCATTGTGGTTTTGATTTGCATTTCTCTAATAATGAGTGATGTTGAGCATCTTTTCATGTGTTTGTTAGCCATCTGTATGTCTTCTTTGGAGAAATGTCTGTTTAGTTCTTTGGCCCATTTTTTGATTGGGTCATTTATTTTTCTGGAATTGAGCTGCAGGAGTTGCTTGTATATTTTTGAGATTAATCCTTTGTCTGTTGCTTCATTTGCTATTATTTTCTCCCAATCTGAGGGCTGTCTTTTCACCTTGCTTATAGTTTCCTTTGTAGTGCAAAAGCTTTTAAGTTTCATTAGGTCCCATTTGTTTAGTTTTGCTTTTATTTCCAATATTCTGGGAGGTGGGTCATAGAGGATCTTGCTGTGATTTATGTCGGAGAGTGTTTTGCCTATGTTCTCCTCTAGGAGTTTTATAGTTTCTGGTCTTACATTTAGATCTTTAATCCATTTTGAGTTTATTTTTGTGTATGGTGTTAGAAAGTGTTCTAGTTTCATTCTTTTACAAGTGGTTGACCAGTTTTCCCAGCACCACTTGTTAAAGAGGTTGTCTTTTTCCCATTGTATATCCTTGCCTCCTTTGTCAAAGATAAGGTGTCCATAGGTTCGTGGATTTATCTCTGGGCTTTCTATTCTGTTCCATTGATCTATATTTCTGTCTTTGTGCACTGGCCACACTTTTAACTGATAAAGCTAAGGGATGCAAGGAGTTTCTTCCTAGTCACAAATGTAGGAGCTCAGCTCGTTTGGTCTGCCATGTAGTAAAGAGAATCCAATAGGGATGCATGGGCCTCCTATGTCAAGTTTGACATGGCCTTGACTTTGGTGTACATCCTAGGAGGGCTCAGAGTAGGAAACTAGGAAGGTAGTCAGAAGCTAAAGCAGTATTCTCTCTGGTTGGGTCTCAAGGAGGAAAACAGAGAGGCAGCTCCCTTTCCTGCTCCATTCAGAGTTTTGAGGATCTGATGTTTCAAGAAGCCACAATGAAAGGTGCATCTCTGAACTGAGAGCAAATTTTGCTTCCCAGAGAATAGCCCCTGCTGTTGCCTACTGAGAACCCAAATAGAAGACACCACAGTAGCATTAATGCCTGAACTGATTCTCCACAAGCTAAAACAGCAGGGAGAATGAAAGGAAGGAAGGGACTAATGGGCTGGCAAAATCAGAGTTGGACAGCACCTTTTTTTAATGTGGTGCTTCTTTAGACCCTAATGACAAGTTCTGTTACTGCTGGACCACTGGTCTCAGCTCACTCTGAACAGAAGTGGAAAATGCAACTTGTTGACAACTCCGCTCCCTTCATAGGACTGATATTTGAGCTTTTGTGTTAAACCGATATATCCTCTCTTGGAATAGAACATTTTCCCTTGGCCCTTCCAAAGTTGTACATGAAACATCAGCCTCAGTTTGCTTCAGTTTAGTAGCCTTCAATAGCTTAGTTCACCTCAAAGGATCTTTCCCAGGCTTGACATCTGTGTCCAGCCAGCAAAGATTCTGAAATCCATGTTGTGCAGTCTTATCTGAATTCGACCCTGTTGCAATCTGCTTTAAGAAATGTAGCCAAAGGAAATGTTTGACTACTGGAAAAAGAAATCAACAAAATCAGCAAGTTAAGCTGCTTAGGCTGGAATTAATGAAATGCCAAAAGTGCTTTACTTAAACCATGAAGGACAAGCCTCTTAGAAGTATACTCACTTTGAAATACTTTTGAATATTTAAGGCAAAATAGATTGTTCTGTTTTTCTTTTTGTTTTACCTGCCTTGCCAGTGTCTTGAATTTTGCCTAATGAAGTCTCAATACATCCAGAGACCAAAGGCATTGTTGTAACTGTGGAAAAAGCCACTGTCCCTAGAGTTTACCCCGAGATGCTATTCTCTGAGATGCCTAAAACCCTCCAGGCTGCCTTTACTCTCATCTAAGTGTCTACCAAAATGATCCTGTATCTTTGAGCATATAAATAAACAGAAGTAGGATAATTGTGTTACATAAATTATAAATTATAGAAGGCAAATATCATGTACCTTTAGAGTTTCTTGAGGTTAATGATCAATATTTATAGAACCCTATTGCTGTCTAGTATCTATCATGAAGCTCACTGATCAAAATAAATACTTAGACAGGCCAAAGTATGGAGTCTTACTTATTCATTAGTTCAAGGTACTTTTCCAGCCAGAGGGTCAATAAAGGAATGGAAATTACCCTCTCCTGTAATTCTCTGGTTACAGGTAAACCATTTGTGATTGTTACATATTTAAGTAAAGTGAATATTTGAGGTAATGACAGAAATAGTTGAAACTAATATTTCATATTGTGGGTAAGGTGGTTTGAAGCCAGAATCACCTGTTGGTTGCCTCTGTTACCAACTTCAGGGTAAATCGTTTTAGTGATTAG
This sequence comes from Cervus elaphus, assembly GCF_910594005.1. Lineage (NCBI taxonomy): Eukaryota > Metazoa > Chordata > Mammalia > Artiodactyla > Cervidae > Cervus > Cervus elaphus. The sequence goes on along the minus strand of NC_057843.1, from coordinate 45,040,458 downwards.
ATCTTCAACTTTAAACCATTATTCCTAGTACTTTTTCTTCTCCCAAGCCCTTGTCAGTCTCTGAGTAGTTGTAAGATTCTACCCTTTTCTCACACTTAATAAAAATTTCCTCTGCCAAACATTGTAGAACTAAGCTTGCTTAGAACAACATAGAAAGAATTAAAGCCAAGAAATTATGGTGTAATAGACCCCTAATAACACACCTTTTTCTGGTGAGATATCCCAACTAGATCATTTCAGTCAAGAGAATCTGAGAAATTCTAGTTCACTTTAAAGACCAGCTAATATTTACTGAGGCTTCCCTGATGGCTCAGTGGTAAAGAATCTGCCTGCCAATGCAAGAGATGTGGATTGGATCCCCAAGAGATGTGGATTGGGTTGAGAAGATCCCCTGGAGAAGGGAATAGCCACCCACTTCAGTACTTTTGCCTGGGAAATCCCATGGACAGAGGAACCTGGCAGGCTACAGTCCATGGGGTCGCAAAAAAGTCAGACCTGTCTTAGCGACTAAACAACAATATTTACTGAGCACTTATTAAATGCCAGATGCTGATTGATTTGTAGACCAAGCCTCTATCAGGTGCTATTACTACCTTTATTTTACAGTTAAAGAAACTAAATCTCAGAGAGGTTAAAATAATTTGCCCAATGTGCCACAGATGCTAAGTGTCTAGATTAGGACCAATCTTCTTTCTGAATGTCTGCCTTTTTTCAAGTTCTGCCTTTTTTGTGATGTTTAATCACTGTTGTTCCTGCTGCTGTCAATAGTGAGAAGGAAATAACTGATTTAAGGAAATCCACAACAACTTAAAAATGAGGGCCTTTTCAAGTCAGGCCTGACTTATAGTCCCATCTGGTTGACCCTCGCATGCAGAGGAATGCAGTGTGCCCAGGAATCACCAGACTAAGGCTTCGCAGGGTTTAAAATCAGGAAACCAAGGCATATGCCTAAAAGTTGAGTAGATGCTCCTAACATAAGCTCGGGCACTTCAGATAACTAAACCTCTTGAATATCCATAACCTTTGGACAAATAAGGCATGACTAGTCTAAGGTACCCTTGACTTGAGAGTCATTAGCTTGAGTAGAGAACCCAGACCTGCCTGTCTCATGATAAAGGAAAAGAAGGGGTTGGGAGGAATGAGAGGTTCCTGGTCTTTCCAGGTTATGCTCTTTCTGCCTCTCAGAACTTTGGGTATCTTCCAACACCTCATCTTCCAGAGGTTCCAGGGAGGAAGAGATGAGAACAATCAAGAAATATCCCTAAGGCCTTCCATCCCAGGCAAAGGGTATACAGATTCTATGTGTAATGCAAATGCACACCTAGAGAAGGCACAATCTCCAACTCTCTGAGGACCCTGAACAAAGCTCTCCAGTTCTGTGGAGAACTTTCCCATCTATAAAATGAGCATGTTGAACTACCTGCTCTCCAGAACCCTGCTGTGATGCTATGGGTCCTCTTCCACCACAGGCAATGTTGGGAAGAAACAACGGGGAGTCCTCCAGGAAGAAGGATGAAGAAGAAGTTCAGAGCAGACACCGGTTAATCCCCCTGGGCAGAAAAATCTATGAATTCTACAATGCACCCATTGTGAAGTTCTGGTTCTACACTGTAAGTACCTTTCCTTTTCTCCTTTTTAATGGATGGCCACAGAGAGTCAGCGTCAGTTTCTTCTGCGAGTCATAATATAACGACCACACAGGCAGGAATAACAGTTCTATGACCTTGCTTTTTCCTATAGCTTTGCAAGATTTGTGGAGCTTGTGAGGCAGCTTCCACAGTTTCTACATTTCTCCTCCTTGCAGAAAATAAAGGAAATGGTAAAAGAGCTAACAGAAATAGAGATGAGATGAATGTGAGTCGAATCTAGAAGGGAAATAGAGGTCCTTTTACAAAATGCTCCCATGTTCTGGATGGATGAGTGCTGGATCAGAGTTGCCCATTTTAGATGTCAGTCCTGGTTTTAGGGTGACAGTTGGTGGGCTGAGCAGAGTATTAGAAGGAAAACCACTTAAGATGGGGATCAGAAGTATGTAATTACTCCCAATACGTCATCAAACAAGCTTTCTTGCTCTGACACAAACAACATGCAAACAAAATAGCAAAAAACATGTAAAGAAACCTACAATCACAGCAAATACTGTCCAGTAAGCATACCCTGCACATATTTTCTGCCCACAAGATGAAAGATTATCCCTGAAATAGCCTCCTGAGAGGGGAGAAATGGCCTGACTGCTAGTTTTATGCCTCTGTTTTTCATGATATTTTAAGCTTAAGGTAAGTTTTGACCCAGGTCATTTCTGCTGCTCTCCAGCCACTGTGGAGTGGGGCCAGGTGGAAAGCAGTGCGTCTGCACTTTTGGCCTTTCTCACAGCCAGCTACACACCAGTCACTTGAGTCAGCGGCAGCATAATCTGAGTCTGAGGCCGAGATGACGCAGATGACTAGATGAGGTCCTTTTTGTGTGGTCCTGTGTGCTGACACTGAATGATGGCTTTAAGTCAGGCTTTCCCAACCTCATCACTATTGACATTTGGGGCAGAATAATTCTTTGTTAAGGAGGGCAGCCCTGCGCATTGTAACATGCAGAGCAGCATCCTGGCCTCTGTCCGCTAGGTGTCAGTAGCCATCTCCAACCCTAGATGTGATAAACATACTGTCTGAGACTTTGCCAGATGTCTCCTCGCGGGATAAACAGCACACGCTGAAAATCACTGCTTTAAAGTATAGCCTTGAAAGAGGATGAAAAATTATCAAAATATAAATAAAGTAAAAGGAAGTAAAAATTTTAATTTATTAACATTAAAAAAAGAAAAGTATTCTCCCCCCCTCCAAAATAACTAAGGCATGCAAAAATCATTTCTATTTATATATTGCATGCAGATATTTGTTTTCTGACAACCAGTGGCAAGCATGGACTTTGGAGTCAGACAGCCTAAGTACAAATCCTGTCTGGGCCTCTTTATTGTCGTGTGACCTTAAGCAATTTACTTTAACACTCTGTTCCCAGTTTTCTTAAGATGGGGATAATAATAGTACCTACTTTATAAGGATTGGTAAAGATTAAATGTGTTAAAATATGTAAAGCACTTAGAACAGTGCCTGGAACACATTAAGCATAAGATAAAGGTAACTTGTTATTCCTAGGCTAGACCAATTGCAGAGCAATAGTGTTTTATTCATCCATCCACTCAACAATGATAGACTGTCATTTATTGAACACCTACTATGAGGCACTCTGCTAGGTGCTTTATATATACTTTTCCTAAACTAACATAATGTTTCTTATTGTATTTTATGCCAGGTCTGCCCTTTCCCTTATATTAGACTGCTTTAATTGTCTCAGCCTAGGTCAGAATTTGGCAAACCACAGCTCATGGGTCAAATCCAGCCCACTGCCCATTATTGTGGCCCGTGAGCTAAAAGTGTTTTTCACATTTTTAAAGAGTTGAAATAAAACCAATTAAAGATGAATTTGTCACACATGAAATTCACATGTAATTATATGTCCATAGATAAAGTTTTACTGGGACACAACCCAACCCATTCATTTACCTGTAATCTGGCTGCTTTTATGCACCAACTGTCAAGTTGGTCACTTGCAATAGAGATCATTTGACCCACAAAAACCTTAAACTATCTTAACTATCTGGTCCTTACAGAAAATGTTTACAGATTCCTTTTCTAGAGCATAAAAGAAGCCAATAGATGTAGTAGTTTCAGGAATTATCTATCACCTGCACAAATGGAGTATGTGATTCTTTTATCCTTCTGAGACATCTTTTTTTCCTTGTGTTCTGTATTAATTTTACTTTCTTGATTTTTCTAGTTCCCTTCACGTAGCTGTGGCAGTTTGTTAGCCACGAATATTTTTAGATCACAAATGCCCTGGCCAATGGTTCTGAGCCTTGGCTATACACTGGAATCACCTGGAGTACTGAGAAAAAAAACACCTGGGTTCTATTTATATTTTAAAAGATTCATGGGTTCTTTTTCCTGGAGATTCTAATGTTATTGGTCTGGGGCACAGCCTAGACATCAGGATATTTCAAAGCTCCCAAATGGTTGTAATGAGTAGCCAGGTATGAGAACCATTACTCTAGACAAAGGGCTGAGTTTTCAGACTGGTATTTCTAAAACTTCCATGATGCTAAAGGCTTGTGTTAGAAATGCAAATTCCTGACCCTATCATAGCCCCCACTAAATGAATCTCTAGGGAGGAGCCTGAGAGGCAGTTTAAGTTCTCAGGTGAGTCTTGTGGTCCGGGAAGCATAGGGCACACTGCTTTCCTTGTACAATATACTGCAGGTTGTGGGGCTGCCTCTCTGAGAAGCGGGGGAGGGCACGTGTCCAGGTCCTTTCTTCATGGCTGACTGGATTACCCTCCACATACCCCTTAGACCGATGCTCCAGTTATGTCCGATTGTGTTTCCACAATGATTTCCAGAAATCCATGTGCACTGACAAAGCCCAGGCCTCAAGGAAGTAAATGGAGATGTGGAGTGTCAATCTTTAAAATCCCCAGGGATGCTGACCAGTAAAATGCAGCTTTAAATCAAAGGGCCCATTTGCTTTTCTTTTTTGTCTGTAAGAGTAGGTCCCACCCCAATTTCCAAAAGTATCCCGTTCTACAGTCCCAAGGTTCTGAAAGGTAAGGCACACCTCACTTCCACATAACGTCGGTTCCCTGTCTTAGCAAGTTTCCAGAGAGCAGGTGAGTCCTCTGCTGTTCCAGCTGGCTCCCAGACCTGCTTGTGTGAGCGCCTGCTCCTAGGGCCCAGTGGGAGAGGACGCCAGTTCACGGTACCATGGTGCCAGGTCAGAGGGCACCGCTGTGCTCAGGGCTTTTCCAGCAGAGCAGACTCTTCATCTGCCGACAGCATGCAGCCCTTCCACACTCTTGTGGCGTTAGGAAAAGGCCCCGGAAGAAGTGAGGAATGGCCGAGCCCCACCAGGGACCCCCAGGCAGCTTCAGCAGGCTTTGGTTGCTTACTTTTCATACTTTAGGAGTCATGCATCTTGGTTAATGGAAATTTTATAAGAATACGTAAACAGATTCTTAAAGGAGTCCCACTAAGCTAAGAATCATAAGGTTATGTTTCTTTTCAAAATTATGGAATTCTACACACAGCCTGTTAAAGCTTACAGGATATATACAAGTATGTATATATATGAATGTATATTCACACATACACCCACAGCCATTAAACCATGTCCTGTAGGGTACTGTGCAGCAAGGCCCCATGAATGTTAGCGAGTTCTAAGATAGGTTGTTTCTAAGAGCAGTCAGTCCTCTGTTGTACCATTGAAACATGTTCAAAGCCCTATTTTTGGAAGTCCATATTTTGAGAGTTGTCCCCAAATAGTATATTGTAGCTTGATAATGGAAAGGAAAGCATTGTAGAGTAGTTATGGTTTAAAAAACAGGCAGGAGCTAAAAGAGAAGGTCCTGGAGGAAGCATAAGCAATGAGGTCAATTTAAAAAAGAAAAAAGAACAGAGGTATGAATAATGAACAGGGGTAAAAAGGAAGGACTGAGGTAAGCAGAAGTAAGAAGAATAGAAGTTTCTTGAAAACAGAGGTGTATAATAATGTCAGCCACCATTCACTGGGCTGTGTCAGGAGAGAGATGCATATTCCCGTCTCCCTGTCCTTCCAAAAGCTCTGCAGGGTCAGTTGCAAACATCTCCATTTCACAGAAGGAGGCCCAGGCAAGCGAAGTGATTTGCACAAAAAGATACAGCTGAGTGGAGGATTTTTAAATCCAAGTGTCACTGACTTTTCATCTACATTCCTTCCACCAAACACTAGTCCTTCTGCCAAATTACACTGTACCTGTATTTACAGGACAGAGGCAGATTGAAGGAGTTATTTAAGTACTAAAATGAAGAGGTTCTGGAGGAATTGTGTGTGTGTGTGTCACTGGGCCTACTTGTGACAAGAGAAGATAAGGGTTTGGAAAGTTTTGCAATGAACTAAAATGACAAAACCTGGGCGGTTAACAAGGCCCACCAGAAGCCGTGGAATTTGATCCAACAAGGAGAAAGAAGCAACTAAAAAGAGAAGGGTTTCAGGTCAGAAGATGGCTGAGAGTATATTTTAGCGTTTAACCGATAAAGTCCTTTCCTTGTGTTTTGTAAAGTACAGAACTCATAGGGACTAGAGAGTGGATGCCAATATATAATGGTAAACAGGAACCGTATAAAACAAATTACACCTTAAACACCATCCTACACCGTTTCACATTGAGTAGACAAGATTCTCTCCAGGTGAGGTTTTCACAGTGTGCTAATGATCTCAATGTGGGTGGGGTAGGAACTGAGGCGTGGTTATAAAGAGTGGTCCTTGGGCGGGGTGGGTGTACAGGAGTGAATTTCAGCAAGAAGAGAGGGAGCTCTGCTGACTCTTCAGCGTCTGTTAAGCTGCCCTCTCACTTTCATACATGATCTCCAACATATATATGCATATGCCGGCCCTTCGAGAGATGAGAAATTAAATAGCTGTATCTGTAAATCCATCAACATAACAAGGTCTCAGAAAATGTCTGTAAGTCTTATTCAGGATCTATGTATTCATTTGTTTTTAAAAAGGAAAAAGAAGGAGGGGGAAGAAAGAAAAAGGAGGAAGATGAAAAAGAAGGGGAAACAAAAGAAATGGGAGAAGGAAAAAACATGGAAAAAAGAGAAAGGGGGAAGGAAAAAAGAAAATGGGAAGAAAAAAGGAAAGGGGAGGAGGAAAAGTAAAGAGGAAGGGAAAAAAGAAGGAAAGGGAGATGAGGGGAAAAAAGGAGGGGAAGGAAAGAAGAAAAGAGGTCCATTAGGAGAGAAAGCAGTGTTTTTCTAGCTCTTCAGGGCTGCCCGTACCCCTGTGTCCCCAGCCAGGCTGCATGTTTTTCCACCTTCTAAGCAGCCTCCAGGGCTCCAGAATCACCCTGTACCTCCAGAATTCTCAAGGTCTCAGTCCTTTTGCCCACACTATATCCTATTCTTTGCTAAGCTCCAAAGAGTGCAGCTTTGAATTACTCAGTTCCTATTCACAGCCCCTGAGGCCCCTAAAGCTAGCCAAGTACATTGCTCAACTTGAAGCCTCACCTAGAAAAGGCTTAGCTTCTTTGCCACTGCCCACCCTGGAATGAATTTTTTCCTCAGCCTCTTATGTAAGAGCCTCGCCAGCCCTCCTCCTCTCCACTCATCTAGACATCCCTGCATCCTCCGGTGACAGTCAGCAAACCTGAGCCCTGAGGAGTATTCCTGGGACACACTGCCACTCAGCCAGTTCCATCAGGGCGCAACCTCCAGTGTTACTGCCTCGTGAGAATTAAATCTCACTCCAAGTCACAGTCAGCCTCGCAGACCCATTCTTTCCTATAAATTACTTGTCTTCTCTTGTTTTGTTTCAAAGAAGGAGAAACCAGGAAGGACTATCATCCTACCTTGGATAGGGCAGGATAGTCATGCCAGGGATGAGGTATAACCCTCCCAGGGTACTGCCAAGCCAAGCACATTAAGATAGGAGGGAAAAAAAAAAAAAACTAACACAGAAGAGAATTAAAGTGGGGCTCCAAGGAAGTCCAGGCTATTTTTGTGTTGTTTTGACCAATTCACAAGTATAGCATGTGTCTGCCTTTCCTTCTTATAGACGTTTAATTTACCTGGCATTCTTCAGGCAAAAATTGACTGTGCTGTCCTGGTTCAAGGACCCAAGCCTCATATATAAGCAAGAGCAGTCCCTGAGAGAAGAGGTTCCCTTTTTAGCCAAGAAGACTCCAGAAATGGGGTAATTGCAAAACAAAATGGTGCGTCATGACACATTGGTACAAGCAGAATGTGGGGACCCGAGACATGCAAGGTTCAAAAGGAAGATTGAATATCAATTATTTCAAATATTATAGTCTTTTAAAATTCTCTCGATAGTTGAGCCCCTAGAAGTTCATTTCATCGTGAATAACTAGCCCTGCTTGCTGACCTTGGTGTGTCCTGCTGCATAGCGTCCTTGCCCAAGGGCACGGCTCCCAGGTCTTCGCAGCCAGAGCACTGTATTGTGTTTCCTTACAGCTGGCGTACATCGGATACTTGATGCTGTTCAACTATATCGTGCTAGTGAAGATGGAGCGCTGGCCTTCTACCCAGGAATGGATCGTCATTTCCTATATTTTCACCCTGGGAATAGAAAAGATGAGAGAGGTAACGACTTTCCTAAAAGAAAACAGAGGAGAAAGACAGTGGTTAGTTACCTCTGTGAATGGAGGGGAGTAAGGAAGGTTGGGGTCCAAATGAAGCTGGAAACAATTTCTCTAATGCTGCCACAGAAATAAGGGACTTGGTTTCGGCCACTACAGACAAACCTGGGAGGCTTCAGGGTGTGTTTATAAGATTGTCACGTCACATATGCTTGGGATCTAACCTGTATTTTCTGGAGCATCACTCTTGCCCCAAGAAACCTCCAGCTGTCTTCAACACTGTTTACACCTCCCTTTCCTCATCTTGATAAATGTGACTTTTAAATTTTTTTTCTACTTAAAAAATTTGTTTTTTATCTTTGAATTTTCCACTTTTAATTCCCATTGAAACCCCTTACTCTGGGTCTTTTTGGACCCAGTCTACCAATACCTATGATTCTGCAAATGCATTTCAGCAGCTCCAGGATGAACTATGCCTTTGTTAATTTATTCCCTAGCTTATTCCTTCTCAACATTTATTATCCCCCTGCTGGGCAATAGCCTACCAGCCCCCCGCAAAATGAGCATATTTCTTGTCCTTCAGGTTGAGGGTGTGGGTCTCTCTCTTCTCTCCCTCATTTCATAGCATTAAAGAAGCCATCAAAATGCCACCCTATGTGACGTACTTGAATTCAAGGGTAACCTTGGGCCATCAGATTCAGAGCCTTTATAATAAATGCAGTCAAGCAGGAGTCCACCAGAGGGCTCTGCAACCCTGCCCAACAGGCTCCCAGAGCTGGTTCCCAAGTCCACAGGGATGTCAAGCTTGTGCAGTGAGATTCCTCTGCATTTCCCCCTGAAACTAGTCAGCTGGAGAGGCTTTTTCTGGAAGAATTACTCCCTGTCAAGTCCACTGCATTCTCAAGAGCTCTACTTGCTGTACTATAGTCAGTGGGAAAATATATTGGGCCCCATAGAAAAAATAATTCTTCCAAACCCACAAATTCACCCTTGCCTTCATTACTGCTGCTTGCTGCTAAATTGCTTCTGTTGTTTCAACTCTTTGCGACCCCATGGGCTGTAGCCTGCCAGGCTCCTCTGTCCATGGGATTCTCCAGGCAAGAATACTGGAGTGGGTTGCTATGCCTCCATCAAGGGATCTTCCCAACCCAGGGATCAAACCCATAATCTGTTATGTCTCCTGCACTGGCAGGTGGGTTCTTTACCTCTAGCGCCACCTGGGAAGTCCCTGCCTTCATTGCTAAGTCAGGTTAAAAGGGCCTTACTATCAGGGCTAAAATGTTCTCCTCCAAGAAAAAGTAGGATCATTTTTTAAAATATGTATAAATAGTTAAGAGCCCTTCCCTTGGGTTTTTAAACTACCTTGGGATATTTAAATTCTAGCCATCATGCCCCCATTTTGAGAGTCCTATTTTATAAGGAACAGGATTTTTGTTGCTGTTGTTAACGGATGCCTGTCTACTCTCAGGCTTTCCCATTCATAATGCCTTCCACTTCCTGACCAGTGTTGTGTATTCCCCACTTGTAAACTGAAAACAGTAATAAATTCGCTGTGGTCTTTGTGTAGCTCTCTGGGAACTGAGGCCGCTACTGCTAAGGGCTCTGATGCTGTGAAGAGCCAGCTCGCTGGCTTTGTGATTTAAAGCCTTAGATGCATATTCCTTCCCCATGATAAGCAGAAAAGGGAAAGGCTAGAGCAGGAGATTGGAATCTCTCCAGGGACTAGACTGGAAGAAGACAGGGAGCAGTCTGTACTCCACGGACTGTTCTGGAAGAAGCTGCCAAGCCGGCGGCCTGCCAGGAATCTCCAGGCTGGCTATCCATTTCTCCTGAGGCGGCATATAACAGCAGGGAGGGCAGAGCCTGGAGCCCGGGGTCAGCAGGGGGCCAACCAAGAGCCCTTGTTTCCGAGGCAGCTGTGGGGCGGGAGGCGCTGACCACCTAAGGATCTGACCTTTTCCTCTTCGGCCCCGGGAGGTTGCCCCTCGGCCCACGTGCTTGAATCCATTAAGAAATGCTCAGGCGCCGAGGGTCCCGCCTTGTGCCACCTCTCAGTCAGCACGCAGGCCCTGCAGGCCTCAGACGCAAGAGCCTGGAAACGGGGAAAGTCTGTAGGCTTCTGCGCCTCCTGGGACCTACAAGGAGGGCTTTGTGGTTTCACGTTCTGCCAAGCCCTTCCCGGCACCACATTCTTCCGCGCGGAGTCAGCCCAGCAAGCCGGGTGATCCCGTAACAGCACGTAACTGCTGCGCCGCGCGGGTGCTCATCCTTCCCCTGGGGCCTCCTCCGGCCACTTGTACGGGGGATGATGCAGCTGTGAAGGCGTCCCTCTCCACAGCTGTGGGAACTAAGACTCGGGGATTGAGCAAATTTTCTGCATCCGACAGCTGTAAAAGAGAGCTGGGTCTTAAACCAGACTGGCCCAGCCTTAGGCCCACCCTGCCCGTGGTTACAAACTGGGACGCTCCCTGGATCCCAGGGATCCTAAGAGAGGCCTCACCTCATGCACTCTGCTTTTATCTGTTTCTCTGTTGAGATGTCACAAAGATACTTTCACTGTTTTTTAAAAAATATTTTGCTACAAACCTTAAGAGAGTGTGGGCCAAGGGTTAGAGAAACTCTTTAAGACATTCCCGAACCCCTTAGGACGCCTACAGGAGCACACACACTGATTTTGCCTAGTTAAGATGGAGGGGGGATGGGGAATTCCAACTGCAACAGGAATTCCTCAAGGACAGGACAGTGACTCCCAATCTGTGGTCAGCAGCATGACCTGGGAGCTTTTAGAAATGTACATCCTCAGGCCCGGGATCAGACACATGAAAGCAGAAACTCCAAGGGTGGGGCTCAGGCAACTGCTTTCACCAGCCCTCCAGGTGATTCCAGTGCATGCTGAGGGCTAGGGGTTTAGGAATAAGGTACTCGAAGAATGAAGCTACCAGGGAGGTCCTGGTATCTTGCTCAGCCTTTCAAGCTCCAGTCTTGACTTACTAAGACCACCCTTCCTTACACTTCAGGCCAAGGTAAGCTACTAAAGTCATTGTGAAGATTCAGATCAATAGCTGCAAATGAAACCTGTCCCATCTTTGCACTCCCTTCTTTGAGAGATCCTGAACTGGGAAAGGGGTGGGTCATGGCTTGAAGAGGTGGAAATCTCAGAGAGTAACACAAATGATTCATGAAGGTAGCCCTGCTACATAGCTTCATGAGGTTCCTCACATCCTGTGGTACAGAATGGGTAGTAACTCCTGCTATCCAGCTGTGCATTTCATAGAGTAAGGAGCAGCAAAAAGTCCCCTCTGGATTTAAGATAAATCAGAATACCACCCAGCAGTTAAGATATACAAGGAAGTGGATAGTTACTATGGGGTATCTGTGCAACAGTCAGTCAGGCAGCCAACAACTATTTCTTGAGTGTCTCTTATGTAGCAGGCCCTAGGGAACAAAGGGTCTGTCCTCAAAGTTTATAGTTATAGATGAGAGATCAATGGATATTGAGAGGAATGCATGGATGGATGATAGCTAGTTAGCTAGACCAGCATGTATGTACACACATATATACATGTATGAGGAAGCTTTTCAGTGAGGGAAAAAAATCTTCAAAAAATAAGTAGGCTAATTGACTTGGGGATGTGGAGACCACTGCAAGGAAGGTGGTCAAGAAAGTTCTTCTAGGAGGGGGAAATAGGGGAGACCTTGAGTATAAGCAGTCACCAGACGTGTAAAAATCAGGGAGAAGAAAATGCCCAACAGAAGGAACAAGTGCAAGTGTCCTGAATGTAGAATGGATTTGTCATCTTAAGAGCAGACCATGATGACCTCAGAGCAGGGAACAGGGAGAATATGGTGGGATGTTAAATGAGGCCACCATAAGGAATTTGGATCTTTCTGTATTTGTAATGGAAGCCATCAAAAGGCTTAAGAGTTCTGTTACCACAGTTTGCTCTAGTTTTGCTGTTATTCATCCATCTCTCATGTCTCTCTCTATCTTTTAAATTGAGGCTTAATTCACCAGTAAGAAAATGAACAACTCATAAGGGTACAGCTTGATTCATTTTTACCTACCTATACAAGTGTGTGATCACCACCCAGATCATGGCTCAGGCTTTTAAAGGTCTTTCTGTGTGCTGCTCAGAGGCTGGCTAGGCAACAGTGATGGCCAGGATACCAGTGAGAAGGCTATTGCAGTCATCTGGGCGATGGGATGGGGCTTAGGAGAGGATGACAGCAGCGGAGGTAGTGAGATGAGGTCGCACTAGGTTGTATTTGGGAACAGAGCTGATATGTTGATGTAGAGGACATGGGTGTGAAAGAGGGGAGTGAAGGAATCCTCCTAAGTTAGTGGCCTGAGTAACTCAACATGGTGATACTGTTTACTGAGATGGAGAAGGATTTTGGAGATTTGCAGGGTATTAGGAATCAATAATTTTATAGCGAAACTCTAATGTGTGTCAGGATTGTAAGGCATCCTAAAGGATCAAACTTACTGCTTATGTATGACTGAGCTAAGCTTAGGTCATCCAGAGCCTCTTGAATAGATACAGGTAGACAGAAAAAAAGTTACTAATGTTGGCTAACAGACCAAGCACTTTCCAACTGGGCTGAAAATGTAGACAGAAATCAAACCTAACCTCGCTCTCTTTCCTGACTTTTAGATTTTGATGTCAGAGCCAGGAAAGTTGCTGCAAAAAGTGAAGGTGTGGTTGCAAGAGTACTGGAATGTCACAGACCTCATAGCGATCCTTCTGTTCTCTGTTGGAATGATTCTTCGTCTCCAAGACCAACCCTTCAGGAGTGATGGGAGGGTCATCTATTGTGTGAACATCATTTATTGGTACATTCGTCTATTAGACATCTTCGGCGTGAACAAGTATTTGGGCCCATATGTGATGATGATTGGAAAAATGGTAAGCAGGGTCCTCTGATTCCATGTTATAAGCTCTCAGAGGAGGAGTGATTATCATCGGAAGAGGGAAATCATTCATTTGGGCCTGCCATCGCTGCGTGAGACAGCCCTGGAGGTGTTTTATTTTTTAATTCCTTTCACGTGTTCAGAAGTTTGACTTCATCTGTATACATAACCGGAGAATTCACACTCACTCACTCACTGACAAATAAACATCATCTATTTTGTGCCAGGCACCTGAGTGGGAATTGAGTATATAAAGATCCTCATTCAGTGAGATAGATGATGAGAGAAAGAGAGTGTAACTACCATATGGTGTGAGAATGCTGTAACAGAGATTGCAATGTATAAAATGTATAAAACGCCGCAGGGACGTAAAAGGTTGATCAGAGAAGGCTTCATGTGGAGGTTACATTTTAGCTGGATATTGGAGAAGATATGGATATCTACTCTCATCATTTAACAGATTTCTTTTTTCTTAATGAAGTTCTAGAAAAATGTCTTCTCTGTACATAGACGGAAGAAAAACCAATTTAAGATGAGATGAACTATGTTGAATCTGAGTTGAACATTAAGTTCTGTCAATATATCATGTGTTTTGTTACATTACTAGAAAATGATGTGTTAAAAACTAAGTTCCAGAATGATATTCCTACTTATTCTAAAAAGAATCCCAAGTGCCAACCTAATATGCTTCCCCACATATGGCTTTGGACTTGTTCCAATTTCCCTGGACCATACACTAATTTCTAGACTTTCTCCATAAAGGCTGAGCACTCACAGGACAGCATTAGTGTGAATCTGAAAATGTACCAGTAAATCAACTCCCTCTCCAAACTCAGAAGAGGAAGAATCAGAACCTGATGAAAGTGGGTACTTTATCAGTTAAACCATACACCTCACACAAAGAGAAGGAGAATTTGAATCTAAAAGGGAAGGGTTATGAGACCTTGAACTAGTTATTTAACAGCTTTTTGAGATGCAGTTTAGTCATTTCCAAGTAGTTATAATAAATGCAAATCTCATAAGTTTGCAGTGATACTTAGAAATAACACATGTTAAGTGACCAACTGTGTCTGATTCACAGTAGGAAGTTGATAAACTGTATCTTTTATCATTGTTAAAGTACAATGGAAAAACTGAGCATACTTATTTGCTCCATTCCTAATCCTTTTGAACAAAAGCTTGGTGTTTGTAATACCAGCATTGTTTACGGAGAATATCACAAAGCCCATTCTATAGTGGAAAAACTTGAATTCAGTAGTGAAAGCAAAAGCCACTCAGTTGTGTCCAACTCTCTGCAACCGCATGGACTATATAGTCCATGGAATTCTCCAGGCAAGAATACTGGAGTGGGTAGCCTTTCCCTTCTCCAGGGTATCTTCCCAACCCAGGGATCAAGCCCAGGTCTACCGCATTGCAGGCAGTTTCTTTACCAGCTGAGCCACAAGGGAAGCCCAAGAATACTGGAGTGGGCCGCTTATTTATTTTTTAATTGGAGGATCATTAATGAATTCAGTAAGCTTGAGTTAATTAACCTCCAATTAAAAAAAAAAAAACTTTAGTTACTTACCCAAAACTGAATCCCAGTTCCTTTCAGAGGTTTTTGACTAGAAAACAAATCTGTATCTTATTATATAACATTACCTCTTATATCATTGTGCTGTAGTATTGAATTTGAGATGATGGTGAAAATTTCCACATCTAAAAGCAGAGTCTCCACCTCGTTTATGGGAGAGGTTTAGGAGACAGAATCTGTTGGTTCTCCACACAGTTTATATATAACAACATGTAGATGTATGAATTTTCTGGACAGAGGGGACAAGGTTCTATGAGATTGTCAAATATATTTTCAAATGTACCCAATGAAAGTGAAGAACAGCTGCAAAATTAAGCCAAGTTTTCTCGACCTTGACACTATTGCTGCTTTGGACTAGATAATTCTTTGTTGGGGGTGGGGTGGGCTGTCCCGTGCATCATAGCATGTTTAGCAGCATCCTTGGCCTCTACCCCCTGGGTGCCAGTGATATGCGTGTGCATGAGCACATGCACATGTGTGTATGCACATACACACACACACAACAACAACAAAAACATTTCCATATATTGCTATATGTTCCCTGCAGAGCACGTTACCGTCTGTTGAGAACCACTGCATTATGCAAATACATTATCTGATGGGTTGTTTTTCCTAATTGATCATTACCTTATTTCAGTAAATAGAATTAGGAAGGACTCAAACCAGGTGCATTACTCTTAAGAGGTTGGGTCACATGTAAATACTTGAAATAACTAAAGTCACTCTAATGCCCCACATTTATTTTAAAATTCATCTCTGTCTTTTTTAATAATGACATAATTATTTCCCCAGTTTTGATAAGAATGAAACCTTACCGTGGAGTGAGCAAGAGAGATGTACTGCATTTTTCTACATTCTAACTTATTCTTGACTAGTTAGTGAAATCATTCATAAGTAGAAAATGAGTATTTTGGGGGACTTTGTTGTCTTTCTAGGGCTTTTACGATAACTAGCACAGTAATTGAGCCACTGATCCAGAAGATAGGTAAACTATGTCTATAGAATTATCAGTGAGCCAGGTGGACTGCCAGAGTGGAAGCTTAACAAAACATGCCTAGATATGATTATCCCAAAAGCCCTTATTTAATATTAAGCAGTGAAGTAACTTACCTGGTCCAGGCACAGCTGAGGGCAGCTAAGGTACTTGGACTCAACACTGGTTCAGTATGATTCCAACTGATCTTCAGCTCTAGAATCACCTAATAGGGCATATTCCACTTCTCAGTAGTTCTCTAAAGCCTAGTCCTAAGTTCACTTATGTAATGTGGATAAAAACAACAAAAATAGGTATCATTTACTATGCACCAAATACCATGTCAGACATGTCAATCATCATTACAACCCCATGAAATAGGCTTTAGTTTATTCATCTCACAATTAACAGACTAAAGCTGAGCAAGAAACAAAGGCTTCACACTCCTCTCTCACTCCACACCATGACCTTTTTTCAATTCTAATAATAATAATAATACATTAACTTTTACCAAGAACTACCCACATTGTGTTTCACACATTATATCATTAATCCTTACAAAAATAGTATGCATCATTACTGTTATGATTATTATCCCTACTTTACAAATTAAAAGAAAAAAACCGAGACCAAGCAACATGCCCAAGATCACCTAGTTGTTCTTGCTAGCAGAGCCAAGGTGAGGACTCACGTATTCTGACACCTGAGGACATGCTTAACCACTGCAGTATATGCTCTCCTCTATACAACCCAACCGAAGGATGCTTAAAAGAATGAGAGACGATCAGCACTCTTCATATTGAACCAATTGGACAATTTTGGTTTAAAAGCAGAAGCCAGACCCAGTTCTCACTCATAATGTCTTGTTTCTGCAGTTCACTCCAACAGATATCAGTATTTATATGGAAGCTATGGCGCCTTTGAAATATGTGAAGTTGAGTGTTTGAGAACAGTGTGTGTTTGATTGTTTTGACCTTTTGAATAGGTATTGCGATCAAGCTGAATGGAAACAGTCCTGAGAAATTAGATTAGAACAGTTGCTGTATTTACTGGCTGAATTTTCTTGGATCAAACTAGGTCCTAAATCTCATAAGTAAACACCTTCCTCTCCCCACCCACCTTTTAATCAGTCTAAATAAACATAACAGAAAAGACCCCTTTGTGCTTTTTCATTAATAGAACTTTTTGTAAATAAATGATGAAAGAATTTTGCAAGATAAGAGAGAGGGGATGAGAAACGGACCCATGTTTCCTATAAAACTGCTGACTTGCTCATTTTAAGAGAGTTCTGAGGCTACTAAGTTGTGAAAAGAACAACTAACTAGCATATATTTTTAAGGACAGTGAACAGATATGAATGAACATCAAATTTTGAGATATTTAGTTTCAAAGTCAGACAGTACTTGAGAGATTTTGAAGTTGCCTTGCAAGTTGATTAATTAACCTAAAATGTATTGAGCCCCTAGTGTCCTGAGGCCTACAGGAAGGCTGTAATGTTTTAATTCCAGTAACTGGCACCATGGAATGTATCCTTGCAAAATGAAATTCAAAACTAATTTAAAGCCTTCATTGCCGCTGATAAAATTATCATCAGTCTTTCTTTGTGGATGGGCATTCCTTCAGGAAATTTGATATCCAAGAGAAGACAGTCTTTTGTATTAGGTGGTTTTATGCAAGGGATAGAAACCAGTCTCCTACTAACTTAAACCCAGGAGGGATGACTTGATTTACAGCAGGGCATGATGAAACTACTGCACCCAGGCCCCCAACCACCGTCACAACTCACTGTCTCCTTCCCTGGAATACCTGCCTCATTCACTCTGATCTGTTTCCCCAGTGGGAAACAGCCTTGGACACTCAGAATTCACTTTATTACAGAGACAGCAAGGGAGCTTCTCTCCCCACTTCAGTTTAAACAAATCCAAAGAAAAGATTCTGGTTGGCCTATCTTGTGTCACATCCCTACCTCCTGTCACTGTTGCCAGACAGCAAGTTACCGTGATTGACCCGGCCTGGAAAAGACACCTACATTTAGGGCCAAAATGGGTGGGAAAAACAAAAAACTGTTACTGAAAGAAGGAGGCAATGGGTTCTGGCCAGGCAAAATAATAGTTATTGCATCCTCATCTATTTTCGGTGATAAAAGGAAAGTAATTTGGCATATGAGAAACAGATTCCAGATAACATGTATCATGAAAACAAGCAAAAAAGAAAGAAAGAAAGAGGAACAAGAGATAGCATTGTACTTGAATGGAGTCCAGTACAAGTCAAGAATTTTATGAACTTGTCAAGATGAAAATCCAGCATTTCAACAGCAAGCACAGAAATAGGCCATTAGGCTACCTGATTCTAATTCCTACACAAAACACCCTCTGTAACTGATAGGATACAATGCAGAAGAAAGAGCAGAAAGAGTGGTTCTCTGAGAGACTGGTTTGTGGTAGAAAACTGTGCAATGAGGTGGGGCCAAAAGAGTAAGGCAGTTTAAGATGGATATTTGGGTTGTCTGAGTCTTGTTTACAAATAATTATTCTCGTGGGCTTTTTAGCTCTTGATAAGCCTTTCAGAATTTGGAAAATTTACAGCATGGCAATAGTTGTCAAAATAATTCAACTATCCCAGTTCCAACTTTGCTAAGAAGAAAGAGACCCAGCAAGGACTTTTGTCTTTCCCAGGACCAGAAAAAATGTTAGTAATGCATTCACAGGCTCAAGCTTCTGTGTCATATGACTCTAATGCCTAGTCACGACTAGGTCCCACAGAAAACAATGGAAGATGACGGGGTTCCATTGTACATGTGCTTTCTGTTTTTAAATTATTTTCTTAGTAACTGATAAGAGTTGTTGGACATTGGTTTCAGTAGACCAAGTGGTTACCTGATCGCAGCTCCCTATCTCAACATCCCTTATCAGCAGTCTCAAAAGTGAACCAAGTTTTCCATCAGTGTCAGCATCACAGGAATACTCAGTCATTCTGGTTTTCTTTTGTTTCTCCCTCTGCTTCCCCCTGCTTCCAGATGATAGACATGATGTACTTTGTCATCATTATGCTGGTGGTGCTCATGAGTTTTGGGGTCGCCAGGCAAGCCATTCTCTTTCCCAATGAGGAGCCATCATGGAAACTGGCCAAGAACATCTTCTACATGCCCTACTGGATGATTTATGGGGAAGTGTTTGCGGACCAGATAGACCGTAAGCAAGTTTATGATTCTCATACACCAAAGTCAGGTATTTAACTTTAATTGGGTCATATCTTTTCCAAGTTCATTTGTTTGTTCTCAATAAATGGCTCAAGATAGAGGACTGATTCCTAGCTTGCTATCTTGGAGGGAAAAAAACAATTATAGAAGGTGAATATACAATTTTAGCAAAGTAGTCTTTGGGTGTTTTTTCAGGTATGTCCTTCCTGTGACATCTGGTGTGCCAAATTTGACCAAGAATGAACCATTTTAAAAGATCTAAATTCCTTGGGGATTCAAAATCCTGGGGCCATGTGTTGAATATTTCAATATTAAAAGTATATTATATCATTACCCCCCCATCCCTATCCTAGCCTTTAAAAAATAAATTCCTTGGGTTTGACTTCAGAACAAATAAACAATTCTCAATTTCGCCATCAGAATTCAAGAGTGAGGGCAAACATCTGCATGGTGTTTTCCTTGCACTGGAAACTATTCTCCAGCTTCTTTTCCTGCTGTCTTAAATTATGTGCTATTGAGACTCAAAAGAAGCTAGTATTCATTGCCTGGAAGTATGGAAAATGCCTTAGGTTATGAACTGAGTTGCTTGCTTATAAATGCCAGAAAAAAAAAAAGTAGTATCTATATCATGAAGTGACTCATTGTGGGGAGTGAGTGCCAGCAGGCCCCTGATGCTTCATGCCCTAATAGATGCTGATTCTCTGTAATAAACACCCTTCTTGTACAGGGCTTAAAGATAGTTGTATCCTATGAGTCTGTTCCAGCATTTTATTTGGACCAAATGTCAGGGCACACCAAGCACTGGGAAATTATTTGGGAAGAAAGCTTCAGAAAAGAAGTATCTTTCATTGTGGAGGAGTTGAATCCCAGGAGCAACCATTTCTCATTTTCCCTGAGGAGTTTAGCTCTAGAAATAACATCCTTCCAACATTGTTGAATTAACATTTTTCTTACATTTTTTGCTAACAGGCCAGCCACCTGAGCTCTGGACTGTGGACACAGATTCGAGTTATATAACTAGATAGTATAGCTTATTAAGAATAGGAGCAAAAACTAGTCGGCATCCCCCAACACCCACCCCTGCCAGTTTTAGGTAGGACTAAGACTAGGAAGATAAGGACAAATGACCTAAAAGAGTGAGTCCTACAGGCCTGTGAAGAGTATGTGTACAATAGCCACAGAACACACTAGTCTGTCATTCTCTCCTCCATGATGCGTTTTGAACAAATACTCTTTTCTTCTCAAAATGAGTTATCTGAGGCAAGAAGGTTTTTTTGGAACACCTAATTGGAACAAATACCCATTGCATGAGACTTAGCCAACTCACTGAACAAAAATTCTAACTCCATCTCCCAGTTGGAATATCTTTGACAATGTGCAGCCTTCACCAAGACAGCTTTCCAGGGACTGGGAAAAACTCTTTTGAATTCATTCTTTCAAATGGTCCCAAAAAGCAACATAACACTTGAAAGCCCACCTGTGATCATTCTTCTCAGCAATTAAAGGTACTATTTTTCCCCAACAATTTGCTTTTCCACTTACATTATTTTGCTTTTCCTATCTCTCCGTTCTTCCCCTAAATGAGATTAAGCCCCATAGGTCTGTTGACAATGCGACATTTTGGGATGGGAGAAAGGGGGAGGTATAGGTGTGCTTTATGAGTGAGATTCTGTCCGTCCGTCTACAAGTGGCCATTTATTGATGTTGTACTATGAATGGAGCCTAGTGCAACAAACACCACCATTTGGCTGAATCAGAGGATCTATTATTGTTATTTTAAAGAAGGGCTGATTGTAGTTTAGAACTTGAAAAAACCCTGGAGGTGGAAGTGTGGTGTTTTGTGTGAGTGAAGTATGAAAATAGATGTGCCACAGTGTTGATTAGACCTGTGATGCCCTATGTGTGTGAGGATAAATTTCTACCCTGTATCCTACATACCCCAGTATGTAGCCAACCCAGCCTTGGATGGATGCAACCTTCATGACTCCCTTCCCGCAACTACTTACCTTTTGTTTCGATGTTCTGAGATTGGCCGCAGTAGCAGCCGCTGTTCTAAGCTAAATCAGCCAGTTTATTGTCTAGAGTGCTAAAGAGTATTTGTCCTTTCTCAAATGGGTGTAGAAGGCCGCCTCCAAATCTGTCATTAAATTTGGCCTATGTCATTGAATATCCCTGTCCTCTAAATGATTTGATTTGCATGTTGTGGCACTGAGTGGGCCCGAGAGAGATTGGGTGACAGCCGCCCCCTGTCACCCAGAACCGCCCAGGAGACGCAGTCCCGAGCTGTTTGAGAAAGGCACGAATCATTTATGCTGCCCTGCGGCGTCTCGCCTCCCCTCTGTGCCGTGTCCAGGTTGGTTTGTGAAGCATGTGTTCAGGCTAACTGGGTCCCACGTCCACCTGGACTGCCAGGGCCCACCAGCCCCGTGCTGTGGACCTGCCCTATGGGGGCCTCTCCAAGGGCTGCTCATTCTTGCTCACCTTCTCAGAGGGACTCATTTGTAACATAATGCACGTGCTCCGTGTCTAACTCCTTGTTTTTAGCTGTGAAAGTGCTGAAGCCATTTCATATTGCAGAAATAATCTTTCTTCATTGGAGTGAATGTATTATATGTCGTTGTATAATGGGGGCCACAGGGTCGGGGGGAGGTTATTAACATCTGTCCCGTACCTCAGAAGGGAGGACAACTTTAAATGCCCTCACTTCTGGGAAACAGTGTTACCCAACTACAGATTTTTAAAATACATTTCATTTTTTTCTTGTAGTTTGTCCTAAACCCAGAGAATATCAATAAGGCCAAAAAAAGCTAGAATGACACTTCTAAGGTTACTTTCCAAATGTGCTTAAAGACTAAAAAGAAAAAGAGGGGGAAAAAAAAAAGAGTGTACATTCCCAAAATGACTTTTCACCTCTAAGCCAGGTTGGATGAACACAAATGATAGCCCAGCCTTAATCTCAATTTATCGTTAGTTTAGCAGCTGAGACATTTGCTTTGGTGTTGAGAGCAGAAGTGAGTGTAAGAACATGATTGGAAACAGCAGATAATAAAACTCAGGAGAGGAGGGTGACAATCTGCTCTGTCTAGACAGCTTTGCCAAACACCCTGATTAACTGATGGGGGTTGAACTTGCCGTCATTGTCTGATTGGTTGTTTTTTTTTAATAGCCCTAAATCATCTCAGGTGTCTATGTTTTATATACTAGCTCTCTAAGACCCAATCTATGGGCTACCATGAGGGAATTTGGACTCTGGGTTGCTAAAAGTATTGCTACCGAATGATGGCATCCTTCTGGGCCTCTCATTAAATGAACCCTGTTGCGTGGCTTCTGAGAGCTGGTCAGGATCCCACTGGAGCCTGAGGGGAGAAAAACATTTAAGAGAAGAGAAGGTGCAGAATAAATTTTCAGCACATTCATTCCAAGGCTGGGGCAAAGCTAAAATTAGATGGATTCTAGCCATCTGAGAAATCTGGTTCTACGTTTTGGTGTGTGAGGTGCTTGGAAATACACCTTTATTGGCAGAGAAAATGGGGTGTCTCTGGCTTCCTCAAGTCTCTGAATGAATGAGACTTCCCTTTATTTACAGGGCATCCTTGTGTTGTGTGCTGTACACACAGATTCTCCAGGCTGTACCAGGGCAGGGGGAAAATGAATCATGCTCTTGAATGCATTAAATCAGTATCTAAATTTAGTCCTTCTTTCTGTCTCTCTGAGTATTTTCACAAGTTTGGTTAGTAATGCGAAAGCAGAATGTCCAAAACTTACTTTCTACCATGACAACTTATTATTTGGTCGTTTCTAGTCACCCCAAATTAACTATCCAACCTACTTAATGCATAGATCACATTTTTTTTTCTTTTATTGCGTAAGGCCTTTCCATCTGAAATTAATAGGTTATCTGGAGTAAGAGGGATTTTTGTGCTATCATTTTGGTTTGGTTTTGCTCATTTATTTATTTACTATTTAAAAAAAAAAGCCTCTGTAGGCTTGTTGTCTGTGTGGTATTGACTGGATTTAAAGTGTTGCTTTTGTCATGAAACAAGGAGTGTGTATATGCATGTACAGTTCAAACATTCTCCTGTATTACTTTTCTGTCTCAAATTATTCATTGCTCATTTCAGGTGTGGAAATTAGGATAGCACAAGGCCAGTCTCTAAAATATGCCTGCTGTGGCGAAGCTCAGAACGGCAAGAACAGAGAGGGTGGCTATTGTTAAAAGTTTCACTCCAGTTCTGGAAACTCGGGGCTGTGCGTGTGTTTGGTATTGGGGACTGACCTTGACTAATGAATTCAGAGCACGCTAATGCCTGACAGCTATAGCATGGGGAGTGTTGCCTGACCAAAGAAAGGATTTTGGAAGAGACAAACTTGAGCCAAAGCCAACTTTTGGGAAAGGGGGGGAATTGTTTTGCTGGCTTTTGCTTTTACAAATTGCTAAGGAAGCAAGCCAGTATGAGGCACCACCCCCATTTTCCATCCCTGAAAGTCACCTTACACTCCAGAGAATCCCCACCCGACTTGTTTACTAATACAAACTGAGGCTTAGCAGCCTTACAAACAGCGGAACTATCTGCAGACAGGCCGTTGTGATGAAATTCCGTTGACATTATGACCAGCATTTGTTCCACTGTCATCAGACTGACTTTAGCCTTTGCTCACAGCTCAGGCTCCATTTTTAATTTGTTCATTCTTGATTCCGTGGAATCCACTGTATCTGTTCAATGGATATTTATTTTATTCCTACTGTGAACTGAACATCTAGATACAGAGATGCGTGTGGCAGAGACATTGTCCTCAAGGAGTTTGCAGTCCAGGAGAGGCAGATTGACATGGTCAGTATACATGGGGATGGAGCCCCAAAGAGCAAGTAGCCAGTTCTTCCTGAGGTGAAAGGAGGGGCACAGTAGAGGAACCCTCGCAGAGTGGGAAGGTTGAACTGAACCCGGAAATATAAGTAGATATTTGCTAGGCAGGTGGGAGCAGGGGGTGTGAAGGAGAAGAATGACATTCCAAACTGAGACTTAGCGTGGAAAGTTCCAGGCTCAGCAGGTAATTTAATACAGCTGATGCAGGGTGAGAGGCAGGAGGCAGGAAGCAGGACAGATGGGTCTGAAGAGAGACAAGAGCGTCAATTTTAGAGGAGGTGTGCCTCATGCTCAGGGTAGTACCATGCTCTGATACAAGTTTTAGTTGAAGCTATCAAGCAAAATGTAAACGGTCCATAAAAGGGATGGAGATGGGAGCTGGGAGGACCTTAGCTAATATAGTTGCAGTTGGGATGGAGAAGATAGGCAGCAGGAAACTTCAGGAAGGTCAGTTCAGAAGGACCAGGGCAGAGTCAGATGGTGCAGAAAGTGGGAGTGCAAGAAGCGGATGAGAATTTAAGGTGGAGGAGTTGAAGTTCACTCCAAGGTCTCTGGCTTAGTGTGACCAGGGCTGTCACATACTGAGATAGAGGACCCAGGAGGAGGACCTTTGGGGGGAAGGGGATCTGTTTACTTGGGGTTAGACGGAGCTTGAAGTTTCCATGGCAATGTGAGGAAAATCATGAAGAAGACTATTTTGTCTGTAGAGCTCTGGAGCTAAGTAGAAAGAGCTGGATTGGAGATACAGATTTGGGGATCGAGAATATAATGACCTGTCAAAGCCACGGAAGCAAGTAAGCTTTCCAAGGAGCACAGTAGAGAAGGCCAGAGCAGAACACTGAGAATGCGGGAGTCAGCAGTGCAAGAGAAGAGTGCAATTAAGTGGGTATTTAAGAGTCCGTTCAGTTAGATATTTAGGGAATCACTGGTGACTTTAGCTAGAGAATTTTCCTTTCAGTGGGGAGGGCAAAAATCAATTAAAGTGATTTAAGAGTAAATGAGTAGCAAGGCAAAGCATTTACCAGGGAAAAGTGAGGAAGAGAAGTGTTTTGTATATATGGGGGAGTGGTGTCAATGAAGTGAGGCTTGGCAAAGAAAAAGTATTGTTTTGTAATCACCTCTTGGGAAAGTCACTGACTCAGAACCTATCAAAGAATTGCTTAGGGCCACCTCTTTGCATAGTTCAGTTGTCTGTTTTCTCAGTCAAAACTCAGCAGCCCAGATCAGGAAAAACAAATAGCTGGATTAAGTCAAGATTGAAGCTTTGTTTTGCCAATATAGCAAAAATAAAGGGGCCTAGGGATTTTGAAGAAGCTTGCAAGGATTCTTAAAGTTATGCATTATGAACTCTAAGATGGAGGGTGAAGAAAATAAAGGTACAATGTTGGTAAGTACGTCCAAATTAAAAAAAGTAATCGAAGGACTAGACTTCTAGCCTGAACACCAAGTATTCTGAGAACTAAGGTTCCTCAGAGTAGTGACGATAAGATGCTGTGGTCAGAGAATGGCAAACTTGTACTAAGGTGGGACATTTAGGATAATGATAAAATCTAAGAGTGGCTATAAGAATGGGTTCCAGGATACACTGGAATTGAGGTCCTGTATAGCAAAGCTAGCTTCTTCTGTGTTTGTCACTACAGGTACTGAAGTGTCCATACTAATGACACAAGATGGAGTAGACAGGAGACTTTGAGCAGGATGACCTGAAACTCAAGGGAGCAAGGGCTTTTTGCACAAAAGTGAAAATCAGTGGTTTAGAAGAGGCAAAGTATCAGTGAGAATGCAGACAGGACTTATGGGAACCTCACTGGCAGATGAGCAGAAATGTGTGATTTCCATTTGAGAAGGTTACAGGGAGGTGTCTTCCTGCAAAAGCATTTTAGCTAAGGCAAGAAAATGTGGTATAAGAAAGCAGGAGTCTGTGTTCAGTGGTAAGGGTCTTCCAGAAAGCTCTGGGGAAAGGGAGAAATAGAAAAATTCAGTGGGCAGAAAGCCCAACATCTTATGAAGACAATAGCATAAGGCAGGATAGTTAAGCAGAAGAGTTTGCATTGCAAAAAATAGAGATTGTGGGTAAGAAATGGTTGTGAGAATAATATTTCCAGATTGAGGCAGCTGGAGACCAGAGCCTGGTAGCATAAGAGGCAGATGAGGATGATGAGATCTAGTCTCATAGATAGACAAGAGTGACCATTGCTCAGGTTTCCAAGATTGTGTTGGAGACAAATTATTCTGGTGTGCAAGGAGTGGGTATGGCTCCTAGGCCACAGGTGCAGATGCTGCCAGAAAAATCAACTGTATTTTTATTACAATTCTGCTTATTTCTATTTTACATACCTACCCTGTTACACTAGGGGGAAATTATGACCTCAGGATCACCCCTCTTTACTTTCCCTGAGGTAGATTAATGTGGGGGTGGGTCAGGTTGTAGTTTTGAGTCATCGTCTACACATGTCCACACAGTTTGCTGCTAAAATGTCCATTATACTCATCACTGTGCAAATCTAGTTGACTTTTGAGGTCTTCCCACAGTCTCAAATCCTAGACACTTTCTCCCTCTGGGACTCTGCTACCCCAACTGAGCTGCCAGGAAGACCATGTAACCTGAACCTACGAAGCACTTGCAAACTGGCATCCACTCTGAAACAGCCTCACATGTGTGCATAGACACACATTTCTCTCCTTTTCCCTCCAGTCTTGCTCCTGCCAGAACACTTTCACCTGTTTCCTAGATTCTCCTTTCTGTTGCCCATTCTGTTATATATATATACATTACATATACATATACATATACATATTGGAAAAGGGCATGGCAGCCCACTCCGGTATTCTTGCCTAGAGAATCCCATGGACAGAATAGCCTGACAGGCTACAGTCCATAGGGTTACAAAGAGTCAGACATAACTGAAGCAACTCAGCATGCATACCTATACATATACACATAATATACATGCTTGAAAGTGCAGAGAGCTTATACATCTGAACCACAAAAGCAACCAGAGACTTGAAGGCTGTCTCTGGGTTGTGCCTTGCAACCCTTCCTTCCCTGATTCAGAGCCAATACCTGCTTGCAAGGCAAGCAGGAAAAATGAGTGAGTATTTCAGAATGCTATCCCCCACATTGATTTAACCATCTTGTAACGAAAAACAGGATGCCCCAAAGAAAAATAAACTTCTTGGCGCCAGGCATGCTAGCTGTAATCTCTGTGTTTCAAAGGGAGGATTGTGTGTGAAGGGGTCATGATCTACGTCATAATAAATCATCTCACAATATTGCTGTGGGATTTCCCAAGTTCTCAGCATGGTAGTAGGTCTTATAAGTTCTTTCAGACTAGCCCTGTCCTAGAATCTTCTGTGATAGTGGAACTGATATAGACCTGCACTTTTCATCACATATGGCTAGTGGGCCCTTGACATGTGGCCAGTGTGAAGGAAGTTTTAATTTAAAGGGCTGTGTGTTGCTAATGGCCACCCTACTGGACAGCACATTCTAGTATATAAAAGTCCTACAGAACACCAGCTCTGTGAGAGCCGGGAACACATCTGCCTTCTTCTCTGCTGTAGCCTCAGCATCTCAAACTGTGTCTGGCACACACACAAAAAAATAGCTCAGAAAATAGTTGATGCATGAAATAAACCCCTTAATGTAAGGACTAGAGAGTAAGGTTGTTCTCTGCTTTACACAGTTTCAAAAAGAAGATTTCAATGATACATAATGGAATTTGAAATGTTTCAATTGAGAGGTTGAAAAAGTTACATTTTATTAAACAAGAATGTAAAATTTGGGTGAATTAAATGTAGTGATCATGGATTCATACTTCAAACACACACACACACAGAAAGTAAACTTAGCTGGGATCCTAGAGTTGATAACTTCCTGCAGTGTAGCTGAATTTGTATTCAAGAAGAGAATTGCAGCCACATTTAAGAAGTATTTGTTGAACAAGTCATCATTCTAGACTCTGTGCAGAGATGGAATGTTGGATAGCAGAAGAGAGGACAGAGGGGGCAAGACCAGAAGAAAGGGGGGAAGGACAGGAGGGCGGTCAGGCCACTTGTTGTTGGGGGCCCCTGAGGAGGGAAGACAGAGCTGTGTGAGCCTAGCGGTGGGACCGGATGAGGTCAGAGCAGAACCCCTGCCAATTCTGTGCTGTACCACACTGGAGGTGGTTGCCATGCATCCCATAACAACGGCCCTTTCCACAGGCGCAGCGTTCCGACCAGACGCACCGAGGCAGATGGCTGGTTTCTACTCAGAGCAGAGCAGAGCACATCCCGTCTGATAACGTGGCAAGATTTTAACTGATGTTTATTAACAACAACAGAAAATTAGACTGACCTCCACACAGGTTAACTATTAGCAGACAGTCCCAGCAAGATTCACATGTTAATTGTTTTTTCTCAAATGTGACAAGATAAACCTGCAGCCTCAGTAAGGAAGCGAGGAGGGGGGAAGAAAGGTGCTCAAGATCTTTTACAAGATACTGTCCAGTGGAGCGTAGAGCTTCCTGCCATTAGATTTCAGACTCTGTCTGGCAAGTGAAGTTTGACTGAATTGCTTGGCATTCAGCCAGATATTTGGTGTCTAGAATATCAGGCCTGAAGTTAAGATGAGGACATGCTTTGCAGAAGACCCCTATAACTTAAGGTCAGACGCAGAATTTTGAGTCTTTGCCATGATGACACACTCAGTTCAAGTAGATGACATCCACTGATGAGTTAAAACTAGAGGGGGCTACTTCTTGATCTGGGTCATCATTATGTTTTAGCAGGATGTCATTGTCACAGTGTAATATAAAAAGGAATAAAGCAGACATCCTGCTATCACATTTTCCATATTCTACTTAGAATGGGTTCATTCATTCAGTGACATTTACTGAGCACTTCTGTGGGCCACATACATTACTGCTTTGGCTTTGAAAAATGTCTAATGGAGATGACTGACAAGTAAACAAATCAATACATATTTCCATGGAGATGATGTTTAAGGACTTGGCTCAAAGGAAAGAAAATACTTTCATTTGAGGTGGGCGGGTGTGAGTGGGATGTGAAGCAGAGAAAAACAAGGGAAGGCAAAGTACAGCCAGAGAAATTCTCCTGGAGGTTAACAGTTAAGCTGGATCATAAAGGGTATTAAGAGTTTCCCAGACAGATCATAAGAGGGCATTCCAGACAGAGAGACCATTGTGCACACAGCTCGGGAGAGATGGCGAGGCATCCACGAAGAGAGCAGAGCAGTGAGACGCCCTCCCTGGACCAGTCAGTTAGGGTTAGTGACCCCTACAAGGTGCTCCCAAGCCTCCTGTACCTACCCTGGCTTGATGTATGACACCGTATTGGTTTTTTCTTCTTTCTTGTGTGTATCTCCCCACTGGACTCTATGCATGTTGAGAGGGTGAAGGCCACAATTTGTGTGCATCTTTTCCACCATATTTGAGTGAGTGAATGGAGAAGAGGTTAGAAAGGCAGGTTGTAAAGCCTTTGTATGTTAGGCCAAGAAATTTGAATCTTTCCTGATGGGAAATGCACAGTTTACCTTGTGTGGAGCTCGTTTATGAGTTAAAGCTCCAGTTTATGGAATTTGCACATTGTGAATGTCAAGTGGTGATACTGTGGTTGGAAAATACACAACCATGATACCCATTTCAGGGAAGTTAGATGAGCCATAGAAAAACCTTTTGTTCCAAAATGTGTTTTAAAAAAGAAGTAGCAAAGAGTCAAAATATCATCCCCTGAGTAGGTTAAATCTACTGACTCTTTTGTTGGTGTGAAATATTTGAATCTTTCATCTTAACTGCCCCCCCAAAGTAGCTGAAATCAGCATTCAGGGGAGGAAAGTTAAAGTGGGGGCAGGTAATGAAACAGATGGCTCCAGCGGGAAAGGCAGACTTTGAGCAGCCAGAGGGCTTCATGAGGCGGCTCTGTGCCTGGAGGGCAAAGTGAGATGGGTGTGGGGACATTCAGAAAGAGAGGTGGTGGCAAAAACAGCTATGCCTACCTTGCAGTTTTGCCAAGGGCCCTAGCAGTTGCCCAGCTTGCCTCCAAAAAGTCTTCTATGCTGTCTGCAATAAATTGCTGATGCCTGAATTTAAATATCAGGACTACTTGAAGGTCTAAAAAGCCTCAGGCTCCCCTAGTTCAGGCTGCAGGTGCTGGAGTTCCCCACTCTAGCTTCTCCAGTTCGGTCGGGTTTCTTCTCATCTACAACCTGGCTCTCCCTGTGAGAGGATTAACAGGTATACTAGAGAGGAAGGAAGAGAGAAAAGGAGTCGCATGCATTCAGGTACCACCCTCTCTCACCTTCTCCTTTAGTTCATCCTTCGTTTATCTTCAGGTCCATTAAAAGTCTACTTCCCAGGAAACTCAAGGTTCAAACAGCCCCAGGAAAGCCAGCAGAAGCTAGAATACCCTCAGAGAAGTTTTTTTGTGACCACAGAATCTCCCACCGTTAAGTCTGCACCACTCGTTCTCAACCAGGAACAACTCACCCCGACCCCACTCTCGCCCCAGGGGACAGTTAGCGCCGCTTGGACGTGGCCTTGTGTGTCACAACTCAAAAGACGCTACTGGCATCTAGTGGTAGAGGCCAGGGATGCTCCTACCCAGGACAGCCTCCTAACCAAAAAAAATCATCCAACCCAAAATGTCGGTAGTGCCGAGGCTGAGGAAACCTTGTCTATCAGAACTCAAAATTCATCTTGTTATTGTTGCTCCTCAAAGAAAAATGGTACAAGGTAGCTAGTTGCCATCAACATCTGCAAAGTCCTAAAGGACAGATCTGAGAAGATCCCAGGTCCTCACATCCTGATGCCAGGAACATAGTGTTCTAGGCTCCCATCTGCCATCCCTTACAGGGTTTCTCAACATCACTCTGCGCTCTGCTCACTCATTTGATCTTCAGACCAGAGACCAAGTTCGGACATCATGCAATTATGGTGTCAGAGTAGTCAACATGATAAGCCACGTTTAGCAAGGCCCCATCTCCTGTTCTTGGGGACCAGTTTTGAATGGAATAAATCTAGCTACCACGGCAATGAAGAATGAGGAAAACCCAGAGGCCTTACCCGTGGTTCACAATTCACTAAATATTTTGCTGATCCAGGTAGAGACTGACAAACTTCAAAACTTCCCAAGTTTGTATCTGAGAGATGCCAGTGGTTTTTTCAATAGGAAAGCAACATCCTGCATGACTAGAGAAAGTGACCTGAGTGACCTTGGAAGTCCTGTGAAATTGTCCAGTTCAACCAGTCCAGCTCATCATCTGGGATGGAGGAGGAAGGAGAACCATACTCCCCATGAGCAGACTGAGTAGGTACAGCTACTGGCCAACTTAACACCACGGGACCGGATCCAAAACCATTTTAAAATATTTGCTGCAGCCAGTGATTCTCTCCTGAGTAGACCACAGGATCCAGCTTTACAAAATCACAGTCCTTGAAGCAAAGGAATGGAGTCTCTGGTGTGCCCTTTTTAATATTCTGAACAAGGGCTTTATAAGTAAAATGCCACTGTGAACTGAGTGTGCACCAGGAAAGCCAGTTGCTGACAAGAACTTCAAAGTCAAGGATGCCACCTGAGGAACGTAGCGTTCAACAGCCAGAGGAACTGTGTATGGCGTGTGCGGTTCTATCATACAGCGAGTACTTGAATATACAGGGCGGGGACACCTCCATCAAACAGGCCAGGCACTAAAAGACGAGATTCTTTTCAGTGGATTTAAGATTATACAACCTGTCAGGAGTCTACATGAGAGAACCAAGTGTCGAAGATGTCACTGCTCTTTGAAAATTGTACAGCAGCTGCATTTAAGCAGATTGTACCAAATATAAGGATGCCTGAGTTCTTCATTAGCTGTCAAGTGTATTACAAAGGCTGTGTCATGAAATTCATGGGTTTTCTTCTGACATTTCCAGGCAAAGGGAAGTCAGTTAACATTTGCTGAGATTCTGTTACAATGGCTGGCACCAGTCCAGGCTCAGGATATTCTGAAACCTGCTGAATCCTGATTTACTCTTAGTGTACAGAAAGAGTAGAGATTAAGTAAATTCCTTACGGTGCACAGCCAGGTTGGTAGAGGCAGAATTGGAACCCAGGCCTGTCTAACTCCTAAGTCAGTGCTCTCATCTCTACATTGTAACAGAAGGCTGCTTCCATTTGATTCCACAGCTCTCTCTTCTCCTCCACACCCCGCTCCACTGACTGGACCATAGTTATGCATTTATTTACCTAGAAACTACTTATCAAGTGCCCTACTTGGCCCTGGAGAGAAAGTGGTGCACAAGAGAGATCTCATCTTTCCCTTAATGGGAATTACATTCTCCTGAGGGCAGGTGAGAGGTAGATAGTAAACAAATAAATACTTTGGGAGTAGCAATAGGTTCCATAAAGAGAAGGTCATGGAGTCATTGGGGTGAGGATTCAGGGTACAATTTAGCATAGAATGGGAAAGACCTTGAAGAGATGTTTGTACTAAAATATGAATGATGAAAACCCAGGTTGCAAGAACCGGGGAAAGAACATTCCAAACGGAGCAGAAACGACAAAAGCCATGATGTGGTAGGAA
Organism: Cervus elaphus; assembly: GCF_910594005.1. NCBI lineage: Eukaryota > Metazoa > Chordata > Mammalia > Artiodactyla > Cervidae > Cervus > Cervus elaphus. Next base: position 45,008,195 of record NC_057843.1, on the reverse strand, counting down.
TGATCTAGTTGTGTTTAACTAGGATCAGAAAGAATGCCTGTGTGACTGGAGTTTAAGACGTAAAGCAGCTCAAGTTTGTATAATACATTTTGGTGGAAATCCTGGGTTCGAATGTGTGATTTAACTCTAGGTTGTTGTTCAGTTGCTAAGTCATGTCCGACCTTTTGCGACCCCATGAACTGCAGCATGCCAGGCTTCTCTGTCTGTCACTGTCTCCCTGAGTTCACTCAAACTCATGTCCATTGAGTCAGTGATGCCATCCAACCATCTCATCCTCTTTCGCCCTCTTCTCCTCCTGCTCTCAATCTTTCCCAGCATCAGGGTCTTTTCCAGTGAGTCTGTTCTTCACATCAGGTGGCCAAAGTATTGGACCTTCAGCTTCAGCATCAGTCCTCCCAATGAATATTCAGGACTGATTTCCTTTAGGATTGACTGGTTGGATATCTTTGCAGTCCAAGGGACTCTCAAGAGTCTTCTCCAACACCCCAGTTCCAAAGCATCAATTCTTTGACACTCAGTCTTCTTTATGGTCCAGCTCTCACATCCACACATGACTGTTGGAAAAACCATAGCTTTAACTATATGGACCTTTGACGCAAAGTGATGTCTCTGCTTTTTAAAACACTGTCTAGGATTGACATATACCTGTTCTTCCAAGGAGCAAGCGTCTTTAATTTCATGGCTGCAGTCACCGTCTGCATTGATTTCGGAGCCCAAGAAAATGAAATCTGACACTGTTTACACATTCTCCCCCTCTATTTGCCATGGAAGTGATAAGGACCAGATGCCATCATCTTCATTTTTGGAATTTTGAGTTTTAAACCAGCTTTTTCACGCTCCTCTTTCACTGTCATCAAGAGGCTCCTTAGTTCCTCTTCACTTTCTGCCATTCAAGTGGTATCATCTGCATGTCTGAGATTTGTTATTTCTTCCAGCAATCTTGATTCCAGCTTGTGAGTCATCTAGCCTGGCATTTCACATGATGTACTCTACATATAAGTTAAATAAGCAGTGATAATATACAGCCTTGACGTACTTCTTTCCCAATTTGGAACCAGTCTGTTGTTCTATATCCAGTTCTAACTGTTGCTTCTTATCCTGCATACAGCTTTCTCAGGAAGCAGGTAAGGTAGTCTAGTATTCCCATTCTCTTTGAGAATATTCCATAGTTTGTTGTGATCTATGCAGTCAAAGGTTTTAGCATAGTCAAGGAAGCCAAAGTAGATTTCTTTTTGGAATTCCCTTGTTTTTTCTATGATCCAGCATATGTTGGCAATTTGATCTCTGGTTCCTCTGCCTTTTCTAAATCCAGCTTGTACATCTGGAAATTCTAGGTTAGGGGCTGGATTTAAGAACAGATCAGCAACTCTGTAATAATTCAGAAACCAGCCCACCATCATATGCTGATAGGAGGGTAGAGAATCTTCCAGAAGCCAGTGGCTTCCAGAATCAGGAAAGGAGCCACCCTTTCGCCTCACTGAAGGGTTCCCTCAGCACTGGGATGGTGGTACTGTGGATGCTCTCAAAAACACCCATCATGAATGAATTAGACACCCACATGGAAAACTCACTATACTTCCCAAGAGGAAATTTACCTGTCTTTATGAGTGTGTCAGATGGCCTCCATCATCAAAACTGTGAACATCTTAGTAACATAAACAAGGATACACACCTATAAATGAGACATGCTCACAGATGGGTCAGAAGATTACAAATTGTGAAGAGGCAGATAAAAAATGTTAGCTGTGAGAAACCAGCACCATGCACTGGATATAACACACTCAAGGGGAAAAATCTTATAGAAGAGTTTGCTTTGGGGAGCTCCCATTGGTCCCACGGCTCTTCACCTTTGACAGAGTGCCTGGTGTGCTTGCAGAACTCAGTTAAGAACCATTTGAGGTACTGTAGCAGGGACAGCCCATGATGGAACCAAGAGCTGGATACTCTGAATCCCAGTTCTGTCACCGCCAGTAGCTCTGTGACCTTGAGCAAGTTGGTGACCTTCTCTGTGCTTCAGTATTCTTAGCAAATTTAGGACAGTGAGGAAGTTTGCCTTGGTGTACCTCCCACAGCAACACTATTAAGAAAAAGAGCAGTCTTCCCCACATCAATATAATAAACCCAAGAAATACAGGAGTTCGTGCATATTCGTGTTTATGATGAAGCTAAAGTCTGCATCTGTGTCAGAGTGTGATGTGTTCAAAGAAAACATTAATGAATAATGGCCCTGGTGATGTGCAGATAGATGTGCCTAATTAATGAAATTTGGGGAAAGAATGAAACAACATTTGCACTTTAAAAGGCACAGTATCAAGGACTTCTCAGAGATAAGGTGGTATCGGTGGTAAACAAGGCAAGGGGGAAGTGGAAACGCTTATAGAGTTGAGTCCTATACGGCGGATGTTCACCAAGCTGTTGCTGAAACCTCCGGCCCCTCGCAGCAGGGAAGCCAGCTCCAAATAGGGGCAGGAGCCTTGAGCCATCCAAACACCAAGGTGCTTTACAGCATCTTCTATTCCACTGTGTTCTTTTCAATCAAAATCCATTGAAACAGTTATGGCAAAACAAGCTGTCTCAAATAGCATGTCTCTTGCTTGAGTGGCGCAGTGGCAAAGAATCTGCCTGCCAATGCTGGAAGCACAGGAGACACGGGTTTGACCCTTGGATCAGGAAGATCCCCTGGAGTAGGAAATTGCCACCCACTCCAGTATTCTTGGCTGGGAAATCTCATGGACAGAGGAGCCTGGTGGGCTATAGCCCGTGGGGTCACAAAGTGTCAGACATAACTGAGCGACTGAGCAGGCACACACACTCTCTTTACAGCAATGCAGAACCAAGGTTCTGTCACTGCTGATCATCATGAAAACCAACAATCTTCTTTGCCCTATGATGTCTGCCTTCCAGCCAGCCTGAAAGTAATTGTGGATAGCTAATGCAATTTCTCATCTGTTCATAGATTCAGCAGATGTTTGGAACTACTGTGTTCCAAGCACTATGGTGGGTACTGGGGTATAGTAATGACTAAAACCTGAGTAGGGGCATCAGATATCAAACACAGAATCTCACAGACAGTTAATCTTAAGCTCTGGTAAGTGTGTGTTCAAGAAATAGAGGTGATATGAGAACATCAAACAAGGAGACTCAGGGGAAAGCTTTCTGAGGAAGTGACTTCTTGAGTTAAGCTATGCAGAGTAAGTAGGAGTTGGCCAGGCAATGAGCAGGAGAACCCAGGAGTAGTCTTTGCCGAGGCCCTGAGGCAGGGAGGAGGTAACTCTTGCCAGTAACTGGGAGAAAAACAACATGATAGAAACATAGCATACATGGGAATTTATAGTTTGAGAAAAGCTGAAGAGCAAATGAGGGTCAAGTTGTCTAGGACCTTCTAGGCCAGTGTAAGGATATGAGTTTTTCTTAGATTTAATGGAAAATTTTTGAAAGGCTTGTTGCAGAATTGAGCTATAGTAGTAATTGTGGTGGTCATGTTGTTATATATATGTGTGTGTGTATGTGTGTGTGTGTATGCATACTTTTGTCAGTGTGTTTATGTGTGTGTGATGTGAATTGCATGATTTGGTCAATCAGCATCAATCCAGTGGTTACCATGGGGACTGCTGAGGGCTCAACAAGCACCAGCTCTTGCCGAATAGGAGCACAAACCTGAATTCCAGGCAAAGTTTTGCCCTCATATGCTGGCTATGAGGATCTGAACTCAGCCTCTAGCTGAGCAATGAATTGATTGGTCTTAAACTACATCAGTGGTGATTTGACTTGGTAGTGTGGTCTCTGCATTTTGGAAGTTTTATCTTGAAATTCAAGGAGTGTTTCTGCCTCCCCTCCTTGCGTGGGGGGCACCCCTGGTATTTAATAGGTGGGGTTCAGGGAGGGCCCATGTCCTGCCGTGTACAGGACACTCGCACAGTCAAGCATTGTTCTCTGCCCCACACAGCTCTCCAGTGTTTCTGCAAGCATTCACGCAGGTGAAAAACCTGGATATGATTATCTGAGCCTACCTCCATTTTACGTTTAAAGACACAATATTTTTTCATGTTTTTAATAAGCAGTAAATTTTTCCAGGAATGAAACCACCATGAAAATTGATGGCAGTGGTATTTTGTTTTCTTTGGACCTTTCCCAAGGGTTGTTCACCCTTTTGAGAAAATCAGCTCATCAGTGACAATGCTGCCCATTGTTCTTGAGTCTTCCATTCAGTCAATATTTGTGTCTGTCATTCATGCAGATTCTTCACATAGGTGTAAGTACCTGTCCACTTTACTGTGGCTTGTGGAATAGTCAGACCTGAGCATTTATATATCAGAACAGTAAAGGAAAAACTACAAATACTTATTATAAAAAAGAGTTGTTGCATCTGATAAGATTGATAACAATGAACAAGCCTTTTTTGTGCTTCAAAATACTGTGATTTTAAGACTCTAACTACCAAAAAAAAAAAAAAAGACTCTAACTACCTACTATCTTTGGATAGTCTCTTGGTAACTTTAACATGTAAAGAATTCTATGTAAAATTTTACTTTGTTAAATAGCCCAGAGAGTTATCAAGGTTGACACCACGTGAGAAGTCACACCACGTGAGAAGTCATGTGGGTGTCATTTATCCTGAACATAATATGATGAGACAGACATTTGACCTTTGCAGTAGTTGTTGTTCAGTCACTAAGTTGCATCTGACTCTTTGCGACCCTGTGGACTGCAGCCCACCAGGCTTCCCTGCCCTTCACTATCTCCCTGAGTGTGCTCAAACTCATGTCCATTAAGTCAAGTGATGCCATCCAACCATTTTATCCTCTGTTGCCCCCTTCTCCTGCCCTCAATCTTTCCCAGCATCAGGGTCTTTTCCAGTGAGTCTGTTCTTCGCATCAGGTGGCCAAACTATTGGAGCTTCAGCTTCAGCATCAGTCCTTCCAATGAACACCCAGGACTGATTTCCTTTAGGATGGACTGGTTGGATCTCCTTGCAGTCCAAGGGACTCTCAAGAGTCTTCTCCAACACCACAGTTCAAAAGAATCAATTCTTTGGCTCTCAGCCTTCTTTATGGTCCACCTCTCAACATCCATACATGACTACTGGAAAAAACATAGTTTTGAGACCTTTGTGGTATTCTTCCCCAAATTCTTTAATGGAGGGGGAAAATATATGACAAAATCAAATTGAGTGATATTCTTCAAAACACCTGGCCAGTATTCCTCAAAAGTGTCAAAGTCATAAAAAAAAAAAAACAAGGGAAAAAAAGTAAAAAAAAACAAAACAAAACAAGACAGGAGGACTGAGAAACTGTCACAAACCAGGAGACTAAGGAGATTTGATGACCAGATGCAACATAGCATCCTGGATGGGACCCTGAAAGAGAAAGAAGACATTAGCAGAGAATTGATAAAATATTGACCCAAGCCTAGAGTTTAGTTAACAGTAACATACCAATGTACATTTCTTCATTTCATCAAAAGCACAGTAGCTGTGTAAGACTTACACTAGAGGAGACTAGGCCAAGGGTATACAGGAATTCTCTATACTATCTTTGCAACTTTTCTATAAATCTAAAATTATTCAACTTTTTTAGTCCTTTTAAAAAATGTAGGAAGACATTAGGAGTCCCACATTTAAAAAATATAGTTTTTCTTAAGATATAAAAATGCTCATCATATGAAAAGATACAATTAAAACAGAAGAAATGTCATATCTTTCTTAGACCCTTATACTCTAGGGTCAAGATATGAGGAAAACAAAGATGATATGGAAACCATTGTCAGCTGATATAAAATATCTTGTCCTTAGTGAATAAACAAATGCCAAGACACATGGTAGAAATGGAGGGAATAGAGTGGCCATGTCAATCAAATGAATTGAAACCAAGCTTTGAAAAAGGAAAAGGGCCTTGCAGGCAAGACAGAAAGGCTGAATGACAGAAGCAGGCTATTCTTGGGAAAAGTTTGTATCAAGTAGTAATGACATATAAGGGTAATAATAATAGTCAATACTGAAATAGCACTGTCTGTAATCAGGCATTGTCCCGCATGTTTTGCAAGTGCTCACTCAGTTATTCCCCATAAACAGTCTATGAGGTAGGATTGTTGTTGTTGTTTGGTTGCTAAGTTGTGTCCAACTCTTTGCAACCCCATGGACCATAGCCTGCCTGGCTCCTCTGTCCATGGGATATCCCAGGCAAGAATACTGGAGTGCGTTGCCATTTCTTTCTCCAGGGGATCTTCCCAACCCGGGGATCAAACCTGAGTTTCCTGCACTGCAGGCGGATTCTTTACCACCAAGCCACCTGGAAAGCCCTGTGATAGGGTTATTGCCCGATTTCTAATGGATAAGGAAACTGAGTCACAGAGAATATTATGTACATGTTAGATTGAACTATGAAGTTGCCATTTTTGTAGGTCAAAATTGTTTACTCTCAGAAATTTCATGTGGTTTGACCTAATAAGTAACTTGCCTAAAGTCCATGGCTATTTTGAGAGGCAGATGCTAGACTTTGAACCCTGGCAGCTGACTCAAGAGTCTGGGCTAAGAGCCGGCTAGAGGGCAACACATGCTGAATGCATACTGTCTACCCAGCGCCATCTAATGTTTTACACGTATCAACAAGTCATTTATCTTTGCTTCAACACTCCTGAGGTAGGTATGATAATCACCTAATTTATAGTTGAGGAAACAGAGACTCAGAGAATTTAAGTGACCTGCCAAAGCTTACACAGCTAATAAATGGCAGAGCTGGGATTTGAACCCAGGCTGACTGGCCCTGGAGACTGGATTCAGTGCTCCCTGCCTCTCATATATTTGTAGATGTGATGTGACAGAATTTGAACTGAGATAAGCTTTCACTTCATTTCAGTACTCTGGAGAGGAAAGGCTTTTCTTGTCAAACCTCAATACAGATCCTCAGGACTTTGCATTAGAAGGACACACGAGAAAAGGACATTGTATTTTCTGGACAGCTCAAAATGAATGATGTTGTTATTCTGATGGAGTAGAAAACTGACCTCATAATTACTTCAAAAATAAGGAAATAAAAGACAGATGAAAGATAATGGAGCTAAAGGAGAGAAAGAGAATGTGAAAGACTAGAAGATGGATTATAGAAGGTATTTTAGATGTTTCTATGCTGGAGATATTTGGAATCAAGTATTTTATTTGTAACTGGTTAGCTTGTTCCTACTCTTAAATGATTGACTGACCATTCAGTGGGCATTTGGTGCTTGGATCTACTCTGTTGAACAATTAGTGGTCATGTCAGAATGACCCAATATTCCATCTATTTAATTTATACCCAGACTCTCTTAGGCAAAGAAGAAAAACCTAGCCACCGTTGCTATCCAGCAAATTAACTTTTTAAAGTGTCATTTAATAATATGATCTAAAACTCTTCTGATCTTAACTATCACGTGAATCAAATTAGAAGAAAAGTTTGAATTATAGAATATTTTTAAATGCGGTTTTATTTTTACATGTAGAATATCTTAAATTAGGCTAGCTAGCTATGGATTGTTTAGCAAGAAAATTCTACACAAAGAGTCCAAGAATCTAAAGTAATTTCAATCTTGAGTACAAAATAATTCAGATCACTAGATCTACACAAATATGAAAACCTCTTTATCTCTTTAATCTCAAAATAGAGCAAATTAAGGCCCATGAACCATTGTTTGTGGATCAATGTTCTGGCTCAGTTCTGTGGAAATATAATTTAGACTAGAGCCAGGCCCAAACAGGCATAAGTATAAAAAATATTAACTAATTCATATGACTATTTAATTATTTAAATTAAAAGAGGCTGCAGTGACTATATCACTGGCACCCCTCTGCCCACTTGGGCCTGTACCTGCCATATACAATGGCAATTCTTTTGCATTGTGAAGTACATAAACATGACTGTGGACATCTCTGTTGATATCAGATGCTGACATACAGACTTCCACCAGTTAGTAAAGCCAGATCCCTTCATTTGATATTCCTCAACTTGACATCACTGGCTCCTGTTGTAATGTGGAACCAGCTGGAGCAGTGCATATCCATGGCAACCATCAGTATAACCAATTCCTTCACTCACCTAGTAACATGAAATAATGGACTACCCTTTATAACACACAGCAGCTAACAAGATTTGGTTTTGTTCCTTGATTATACATTATTTTGGCTTGGCCCTCAGTCTCTTCTTAACAGAGATCCTACTGCAAACCCAACACTACTATGTTAAATGAAGCTATCAGTCATGGTGGATGCAAATAGCTATAACCTAAGAAAGCTGCTTATTCTTGGGCCCATTTGCACACTTTAGTGAAATGGAGAGATCTCTGTTTCCATGGGTAAAAAGCAGACTGTTTACACAGTCAGCTGGGATAAATGAGACCTATGGAAGGCTTAAACTGAGTCTTCAAGCCTGTGGCTTGAAGCATCAGAGCACTCTAAATGATGCTTCCGGGCCTGGAATTATTCATACCCCTTCCAAAGAATATTAGTTTAATCATTTTCAAAGGTACTGTTGAACAATAAATAAAATAAAACCTGGGATTTCAAATTTCTTTCATTATATTTGTGGTGATAAATATACATTTTTCCATTTACACTGAATGTATTATCCACACAGATGTGGTTCTAAAGTAAGCATGTTGGCCTAAAATCACTTCTGGTTCAATTTACTCTGAAAAGTTTTTATAACATGAAAAGAGTATTATTTATGAACATTGTCATTTGAGAGCCACTGACCCAGACAAAAGAATGAAACACAAAGATAGTCTAAATACAATTGTCTGGGCACAAAAACCTTCACGACTCTAATGTAACTCTCAACTCCATCACCATGAAAAATAACACGATGTGGTAGTTAAGATGATGAAATCTTAGGTTTGAATCCAGGCTCTGAGGTCTCTTACTAGCTGTGTGTCTTTGGGCAATTCACTTGCCTATTTGTGCCTTGGTTTACTCACCTGTAAAATGGACATTAAAGAATCTACCTGATGTGGACTAAATTGTGCCCCCCCCCCCCCGCCCTGCAAAATTCATAGGTTGAATCCCTAACCCCCATTGTGACTGCAATGGGGCCTTTGGAAGGTAATTAGATTTAGATGAGATCACGAGGGTGGGCCCCTCATGATGGGATTAGTGCCCTTATGAGAAGAGACAGAAAAGACCTTTCTTCTCTCTCTGCCTTCTGAGGACACAGTGAGAAGGTAGCCATTTGAAGCCAGGCTGAGGGCTGTCACTGGGGAACCAGATAAGCTGGCTATTTGATCTTGGACTTACTCACCTCCAGAATTGTGAGAAGTGTCTGTTATTTAAACCACCCAGTTGTTGGTATTTTATTTTATGGTTGTTTGAGCTAAAACACCACCTTATTCTTTTTTTCATATTTTTATGAGCTGAAAATTATAAAGCATGCAGAATAATGCCTGAAATATAGCAAGTGTTTTCTTAATTGGTTTTCAAATGAAATTTTTAAAAAAATAAATGAATGGGTGGGAAATTCTAAAGTTTCTTTCAGGGTTTCCACCGTTTTGTCTTATGATTAGCCTCCATAATTGTAATAATCTTTTTTAAAAATTGTTTGTTACCATAACAAGTGAGCTAATATATATGAAGGTATCTGCCATAGAATCTGATAGACCCATCTCTAGGGCATTTGTAACCACAGTTGTCTGCTATAAAAATACTTTTTTTTATTAATACTTGAGTTTGAGACTTGTTTCATCAGACCCACATCAACCTGTCCTTTGAAAAGCTATAGTGAAAAACCTGGCCATCTGCCTTATGTCAGTTCAAGTAGACATGTCCTATTGTGGCCCCAAGGAACAATGACCTCACTCAGCCCACTGGACATTGGTTGTCTATAGTCTTTAAGTAGAATTGCATCTTACACTGGGATTTGGTTGTAGCTAGGTGGTACATTAAGTGCATATAGGAGATCATTCCTTTGTATCTTGTTAGCTAACTTAGCAGTCAAGCTAAGTTAGTTTTCCTTCCTCTTTAGTTTTCCTTCCTCTTCTCTCCACTCTCCTTCCAGGTGGGGGTGGGGGTGTGTGCACACATACATGCTTATCATTGAGCAAGCAGCCCAGAGTCTGCACATTAACCATTCTCTTTTTATGAAATAGTTGTATAAGATAGAAAGAAAGAACATTCAGTTACAAACTTCCCAAGTTTGCAACCCACAAGCTGGTCCACCAGAACCCAGAGAACATCCTTTGTTTCACAATTAGGCAAGAGATCTAGTAGAAAAAGCCCAACTTGTAGAAAAAGCCCAACTTGTTTCCTTTCTATGTAGGACTCAGAAACTAGCCATTTTATATTGCTCTGTGGTTTAGTTTTCAGATTTTCCTACAGGTCTGTTCAGATTAACTTGGCCAAAGGAAATGCCTCCTCTGAGATACTACATGAAGCATACATTTAGGAAAATTGGGAAGGCCTTTAAAAATATATATCATATGTTTTTCACATGTCATTAGCTTGTACTTTGTGTGATAACAAAGTGAAGCCATCTAATTTTCAAATACTTGAATCAACATGGTCAACTCAGTTGATCACTTGTGAAAAAAAGCAGCATCTTTGGTGTGTGTGGGGTTTTGTCTACGTACAGGAGATAAATACAGATATTATATAAGCCATCTATTTCATTTAAAAAGAGGTAACAACCTTCCTATTTTCATGAAGAAAAGATATGCATATTTAAACCCACCCTTTCTTTGCATATGCATTGTGATAGATAGACACACTTTTGAATAAAACCATCTAGAAGTTTTTCAGACTAACTGTGACTACAGCTTTTAGTTAGGTTTCCTGCCCCGGGAAAGGTTAGGATACTTAAGAAACAGAGGGTCTCTGCCTGTCCCTAAGCTTATTGTTCATTCACGCAGCAGGTACAGCAAATAGTTTGCACTAAGAACTACCAGTGAGGGGTTTAAGCGGCAATGAGAGAAGCTTGGATTGTGTTCTGAAGTCATTATAATAAGAACCTTGTTCCTTCTCCCAAGACTCATACTGTGAGGACTTCTTCTATCTATAAAAGTTGATTTTGCTCAAATCAGCTTTCCCTCAGCAGGCTGCTCGTTTGGCCAATAAATGCAGAATAAGTGTTGACGTGGCTAGGATTGAAAGGCAGAGTGAGCCCAGGCACCTGTTCTCATTAGCCCTCCATCTCTGTATGCCGGTGGACACAGGCGGAGTCTGAGAGCCACCCCTGCAGGCTGTGAAGGACCAGGGTTTAGCTCCCGTTAGTCCACCACCTAGGGACAGACGGTTGGCCCCTATTTCATTTCAGGGCATGCGTGCTAATTCAATTTAGTTGTTTCCGACTCTTTGCAACCCTATGGACAGTAGCTCACCAGGCTCCTCTGTCCATGGGATTCTCTAGGCAAGAATACTGGAGTGGATTGCCATGCCCTTCTCCATGAGATCTTCCCAACCCAGGGATCAAACCTCTGTCTCTTATGTCTCCTGCACTGGCAGTCAAATTCTTTACCACTAGCACCACTTAGAAAGTCCTCACTTAAGGGCTTTGAGGGTCTATTGGGGAAAACAGCAGTAATGAAGAAAGGGCTTACTGAATAAATGAAAAAACTGTCAGGCAGTAGCCAGAGTAGATGAGGGGGAATTACTCAGCTGCTTTAGTAAAGCCAATAAGAATTAACAATAAATAGCAATGCCTTATCATGACCTGATCGGATCCTGGGAGATCCTTCCATAGACCCAAAATATGACATCCATCCTCCCTCCACCCATTAGCATTCTTCTTTATTCTCTGCTCCTTTCTGTATCAGACTCAGTCCTGGTTCTTAGAACACAGCAGGAGTGCTTATGGCCCAGGGCCTTTGCCTTAGCCCTGCCTGCAGCTTCAAACACCCTTCCCCAGACTGCTTCTTAGCCAACTCCCTCATCCAAGACTGGGGTCTGTCCCCATTTCACCTTCTCGTTGCCGTTCCCAGGCGCTCACCTGCCCTCATGATCCTTCTTGCCCTGCCTTACTTCTACAGCACTTATCCCCTTCTACAACGCCACTTAGCTTACTTATTTATGATGCTATCATTTATTTTCTGCCCACCTACCACCTCTCCCAATGCAGGCTGAAGAAGGGCAGGGATCTTTGATGCTTCGTTAACTGGTGTAATCCAAGCACTTAGAACAGTGTCTGGCACATCGTAGGGGGTTCATAAATACTTGTGGAATGAATGATGAGGGGATCTAGGCATGTACTGTCATCATTATTAATATTATTTCTATTAATAGTATGATTTTATCACGCTCGGACATTTTATTAATCATTGACCTACTCCATAGTGTATAGATGGCAAATATCAGACCTGGGACTCCAACTGAGCTCACTGAGATTAGTAGCTTATGTCTAGTAACTTCAAAGAACGCTTAAATAAGATGGGTCGCTTATGGATAGACTCCAAAACAGGAAACATACAAGGATATTATTGAAAATATTCAAACCACAATTCAGAGCAAAGTGCCTTTTCCATCTTGCTCCTCTCTATGCACCCCACCACCCTGCTTCTCCACTTCATCAACATCCAAGTTTCTTATTTTTAACAGGTAAACTTTTCAAGATAATAGTGTTTGTTTTCACTGATGTGTGCCAGTGTTGCTCTGGGAAAGAAAAAAGTTGTTAGCCCACTGTACAAGGGTGTACTGTCATCCAACTCTCTTGTTATAATAATGATAATGTTTCTGTTCTGCCTCAGTTGGACTCCTAGTCACGTGACAGCAAGTGGTGGGCACTGGAATCTGAGCCCACCCACAGCAGTTGAGGTTTAAGTAGAACACGAACTAATGATGATCCAGAGTCTTTGTTTGAGGAGCAGGAGTTGAAGTGTGAGATGCTCACATTTTATTAATAGCAGTAAACAGACAAGCAGGCAGAGGGGCCTTCAAGTGAAAAGGGGGAGAGCAGAGTCTGGGATCCGGAGGGCAGTGCAGGGAGGACAGGCCCGCTCTCAGACAGAGCCAGGAGCGCGAGGTCTGAGTATAAACGGATTTCCTCTATTACCTGCCACTTCCCAGGGGATTTGTACATAATGTCAGCAGGAGCTTGTGTTTGCTTGCAAATGCATTCCTGAATGTTAGGGGCCACATTGATTGTTCCCCTTAATGTCCTGTAACTCTGGGGGTGCAATCTGATGGGAGTCGGCAGGAGCCATGGATCATTTCCGTGGAGCTGATCCAGCCTGGTATTCCTGATGAAATACACAGAGATAGCAAAGCCTGGCCTGAAAGATTGGTGACCAATCCTTCTCGGCCCAAAGAGCCCTGATGTCAGGTTGCTGGTTTCTTTTCATGAGACACTCCCTCTGGAAGAAGGCCCTGGCTCTTCCCTCTTCATATGGCCAATAGGACAGATGTGTGGGGTTCTGAAAAATTATGCAGTCCTTCTTTAAACAAGAACAAGAAGCCTATTCCTTACTGTGAGGCATGGTGGCTCGGTGGAATAGACCCACCGGGGGAACCTTCCACAGTCAAGGCAATGAGGAGGGAGTCACGCTCCCTGCACGTGGGCTGGAAGGGACACCTGTTTCTGCCCTCGAAGCTCTGGACAGGGTGTCCTTGAAGCATGAGGAATCGGGATGAGAATGTCACAGTCAAGAGTTACAGTGGAGATGGACATAGCACAAATTCCAGGAGAGCAATTCATATATTTGACTTTTTTCTCTGAATGTTTTTGGTTTCGGTTTGAAGAAGAAAGAAGCTTGTCTAATCTTATTTTGCTTAGGCAGATATCCAAGAGAGTGAGATGAGCCCGCAGTAAAATTGGAACTTAAGTGCTTTTTATTTCCATCCCTCTGACCCCTCCCTGAGCCCCCTTCCTCGCTCTCTCCGGGGCTGCTCCCTAATTCCCGTGAGCCCCCAGCACACTGGATCTGGGCCTGCTCTGATGAAACTACCAGCCTGAGAAGCTGTTCCTCTCTGAGGGGTTCATTGCTGTGTCTTCAACTAGAGGAATGTTGCTTGCAAGAAAACAAAACCCACTCAAACTAGATTAAATAAAGATTGACTGTAAGTGTCTAAGAGGAAACCTCAAGAACATTCAAAGACAGGAAACAAAGCATGACGTAAGCTGACTGGAAATGAAGCTGGAAGTGGTTTTGGGAAGCCAGACTCTGAAGACATGACCACTCGACTGCTTTTCTCTCTGCTTGTTTCCAGGCTCAACCAATCAATCACCTCTCGTTCTCTCTTTCTCTCTGACTCTTGCTTCTCTTTCCTTCCCCCCTTTCTTGCCCTTTCCTCTCAGATGGCTTGCTTTATTTTTAAATGGCTCAACTGGGCCTGACTGCATGATCTCCAGTTAATTAAGTCCCTGCCATCTTCTTCTTTTTTTTTTCATTTATTTTTATTAATTGGAGGCTAATTACTTTACAATATTGTAGTGGGTTTTGTCATACATTGACATGAATCAGCCATGGATTTACATGTATTCCCATCTTCTAACTAAAGTCTCTGCACCTCAGTTTAATGTTTTTAATTTATTTTTAATTGGAGAAAACCTGCTTTACAATGTTGTGTTAATTTCTGCTGTAGAACAACGTGAATCACCTGTATGTATACGTACATACCTTCCCACTTGAGTCTCCCTCCCACCTCACCCCGCATCCCAGCCTTCTAGGTCATCACAGAGCACCCAGCTGATCTCCCTGTTCAGCTTAATTTCTAAAAACCAAGTCTGATTAGCCATTGGTCATTCAGTGAATTGGCTCCTTGCTCCTTCGATGATGGTGGGAAACCTGCTCCCTGGGCAATGATGGGATGTGGCCTGAATTAAGGGAGGAGGGTGAAGAAATTAGGAAAAGGCTTTGTCAACCTGACAGACCTAGGGCTACCTCTTGTAGCCGTGAGCAGGGCCAGGGGAGTGGAACGTGTATATCAGGCATCTTTGACATTATCTATTGACAACAGATGTTGATATTATCTGTTGATAATGCTGTAGGACAAACCACTCCAGAAGACAGTGGCATAGAGCCGTAAGCATTTATTGAGCTCAGTAGCCTGTGGGTTGCCTGGATGGTTCTTCTGTCTTGACTAGGCTTTGGGAATGTGCCCAGGGGTCAGCTGGCTGGCAGCTGATCCAAAACAACCTCAGCTCACACAACAGAAGTAACTAGGACCAGAGGGTCCTGTATTTTATCCTCCAGCAGACTGGCTCAGGCATGTTCCTCGTGGTGATGGCTGAAGTGGAAGAATGGAAACAAAAACACCTCACGGGTGTTTTCAAGTTCTATATGGGTCACATTTGCTAACATCCCCACGGCCAAGAAACTCACATGTCTAAACTCAGGGGCAAGGAATCAAGGGGCAAGGAAATAGAACCTGCCTGTTTAGTCAGAGAAATAAAACTATCAAATCACATGGCAAGGGAGGTTGGATACAGAGGGAGAGAAATTGGAGCTATTAATGCAGTTGATTTGCTGCATCATGACAACAGACTCACTGACATGTACAACAGCGAGTCTAGGCACATATCCTTTCCCGGCAAGTTTTGTACAGGATCTTTTGACAGTATTTCCTGACCACAAATCATGAATTTTGAGTCCTTCTTAAATAACAGCAAGTAAATGACAGGTGTCTCTAAACTAAAGAATAAATTAAAAAATAGCTAGAGCAGAGAACCAAGATAACGGAGGGCATTGGATGTTCCCCACCTCCCCCCTCCCCTGCCTATAATTCACATACAACATACCTAGGCTTATAACATCTTGCTTTCTAATTCACTGGATTAAAAAACAAAAGCTTATTAATTTAATTGTGCTTCCTAAATAGCTAAAAGCTGAGCGTGTGTAACCCTAACCCTCTCAAATTAGAGGCTCTGTTATCAGTGACTTCTTTTTCCCTCCTGGTGGTGTCTAGGTTCTATATCCATGCAAAGGAGCCTAATTATATGTTTGCTTTTCTGATAGGAATGAAAAGAATACAGCTTTTGTAAGTGGCCTTTTATAAGTTAGCTCCTGAGATAGATAGTCCAGTCTGGGGCTTATTCTGGTCTTCGGTTCCTTTTCTTAGATTCATAGAGTAATAAAATGTCTGGACTAGATGGGGCTTAGAAATCTTCCAGCATTTCCCAACTTTAGTTAGTCCCATAAACCATTTGCTGTTTGTAACATCTGTCCACTCTGTAATATTTTGAATTAAGTTATCTCAATTTCAAAACCTAAATTAATTTATTTTTAAAAATTTATACCGTGGCCATAAGTTGAAAACTCAGTGTGATTTGATGTAATAGAAAATGACCATAAAATAAACAGAATGAAAACACCACATTGTTATGAAATTCTGTCCAGATGCTTGGGCCTTCAGCCTGCCCAATCTTTACTAAAAAGGAAGCTTAGCAAATGTGAAGGAAGCATTAAAGAAATATTATCCTCAAATTGATGCATTCCCTCTGATGGAGTCTGGAAGATGTAGAGAGGCTTGAAAAGGTCATGACTTCCTCACTGTCCAGTTCAGAGCTGCTTCGTGCCCTGTTCCTGTATCCTACAATCATCTCGGACTTTCTGAGTTGGGTGGACATCATACTGGAGGGGATGTCAATAGTCCAAGTCCCTCCATTCACAGATGAAGGAGCCCAGGCCTCCTCTTATGCCTTTTTCATGGTTGCCTTTGTACAGTGTCACTACCAACTGGCCTAACATTTAGGCTAGGGGAAGGGAAAAGAAATGAACCACAAAAGAAGGAAACCGCAGAGCTGGTGGGTAGTGCTTTCAACTCTACGAAGTTGGAGCTTACCTGGTTTTCAATTATATCTTCTCTTCCTGGTCTCCTTTCCTAGAGGACATTGGCTATAGCCTATTGAAAGAAACAGAAAGACCCCCTTTCTTCCATAAAGAAGACTTCTGCCTGGGTTTGCTGCCATCTAGGACTCTTAGATCAGGAATCTTATAGACTGTCCACGGAATTCTCCAGGCCAGAATATTGGAGTGGGTAGCCGTTCCCTTCTCTAGGGGATCTACCCAACGCAGGGATTGAATCCAGATCTCCCTCTTTACAGGTGGATTCTTTACCAACTGAGCCACAAGGGAAGCCCAAGAATACTGGAGTGGGTAGCCTATCCCTTCTCCAGCGGATCCTCCCAACCCAGGGATTGAACCAGAGTCTCCTGCATTGCAGGTGGATTCTTTACCAACTGAGCCATCAGGGAAGCCCTCTTAGATACATACAGCTATACAAAAGGAGGCGTCTCTAGTTCTCTTGCCCAGAAAAGCATTGTGTCAGAAAAAAAGGCCAAAAAAGCAGGGCTATGTAAGTCTTAATTCCTTGGAGTAAGCCATAGGAGCTGTGTTAATGGCATTCTAAATTCTCCATGCCAAAAATAAATAAATAAATAAAAATAAATCCTCCATGCCAAACTATGGATTTTCAAAATAAGGTGGAGAAATAATCTTTTCTCTCCTTATCTTTCCAAGATGGAATTTTAGTTGGAAATCCTTTCTTTAAAAAAAAAATGGATAAATGTAGTCATACACTCAACTAAGCTCTTTATTCCATTGCCTATGATTTGGAATAAGCTATAATGCAAAAAAGCAAAATGGCTGTCTGAGGAGGCCTTACAAATAGCTGTGAAAGGAAGAGAAGTGAAAAGCAAAGGAGAAAATGAAAGATAAACTGATTTGAGTGAAGAGTTCCAAAGAATAGCAAGAAGAGATAAGAAAGCCTTCCTCAGTGATCAGTGCAAAGAAATAGAGGAAAATAATAGAATGGGAAGGACTAGAGATCTCTTCAAGAAAATTAGAGATATCAAGGGAACATTTCGTGCAAAGGTGGGCTCAATAAAGGACAAGAATGGTATGGACCTAACAGAAGCAGAAGATATTAAGAAGAGGTGGCAAGAATACACAGAAGAACTGTACAAAAAAGGTCTTCACGACCCAGATTATCACAATGATGTGATCACTCACCTAGAGCCAGATATCCTGGAATGTGAAGTCAAATGGACCTTGGGAAACATCACTACAAACAAAGCTAGTAGAGGTGATGGAATTCCCGTTAAGCTATTTCAAATCCTAAAAGATGATGCTATGAAAGTGCTGCACTCAATATGCCAGCAAATTTGGAAAACTCAGCAGTGGCCACAGGACTGGAAAAGGTCAGTTTTCATTCCAATCCAAAGAAAAGCAATGCCAAAGAATGCTCAAACTACCGCACAATTGCACTCATCTCACATGCTAGTAAAGTAATACTCAAAATTCTCCAAGCCAGGCTTCTGCAATACGTGAACCATGAACTTCCAGATGTTCAAGCTGGTTTTAGAAAAAGCAGAGGAACCAGAGATCAAATTGCCAACATCCACTGGATCATCGTAAAAGCAAGAGAGTTCCAGAAAAACATCTATTTCTGCTTTATTGACTATGCCTAAGCCTTTGACTATGTGGATCACAACAAACTGTGGAAAATTCTTCAAGAGATGGGAATACTAGACCACCTGACCTACCTCTTGAGAAATCCGTATGTGGGTCAGGAAGCAACAGTTAGAACTGGACATGGAACAACAGACTGGTTCTAAATAGGAAAAGGAGTATGTCGAGGCTGTATCCTGTCACCCTGCTTATTTAACTTATATGCAGAGTACATCATGAGAAACGCTGGGTTGGATGAAGCACAAGAATCAAGACTGCTGGGAGAAATATCAATAACCTCAGATATGCAGATGACACCACCCTTATGGCAGAAAGTGAAGAAGAACTAAAGAGCCTCTTGATGAAAGTGAAAGAGGAGAATGAAAAAGTTGGCTTACAGTTCAACATTCAGAAAACGAAGATCATGGCATCCGGTCACATCACTTCATGGCATATAGATGGGGAAACAGTGGCTAATTTTGGGGGGCTCCAAAATCACTGCAGATGGTGACTGTAGCCATGAAATTAAAAGACGCTTACTCCTTAGAAGGAAAGTTATGACCAACCTAGACAGCATAATAAAAAGCAGAGACATTACTTTGCTGACAAAGGTCCATCTAGTCAAGGCTATGGTTTTTCAAGTAGTCATGTATGGATGTGAAAGTTGGACTATAAAGAAAGCTGAGTGCCGAAGAATTGATGCTTTTGAACTGTGATATTGGAGAACACTCTTGGGAGTCCCTTGGACTGCAAGGAGATCCAACCAGTCCATCCTAAAGGAAATCAGTCCTGGATATTCATTGGAAGGACTGATGTTGAAGCTGAAACTCCCATATTTTGGCCACCTGATGCAAAGAGCTGACTCATTTGAAAAGCCCCTGGTGCTGGGAAAGATTAAGGGCAGGTGGAGAAGGGGATGACAGAGGATGAGATGGTTGGATGGCATCACCGACTCAATGGACATGGGTTTGGGTGGACTCCGGGAGTTGGTGATGGACAGGGAGGCCTGGCATGCTGCAGTCCATGGGGTCACAAAGAGTCGGACATGACTGAATGACTAAACTGAACTGAACTGATTGAGGCATTTCTTCAGCCATGTATGAAAGAGTCTATCTTCTTGAAATATCCTTTTTATTCATATTTTAAACATGATGTTCATTTTTATCAAATATTGGTGTTTCATTTCAAATTTCTCATGCTTTTTGAAATCAATATGATGTATATATTAAATAAATAAATGCTTCTTTCCCCCATGCCTTACAGAATAAAATCAAAACAGCAAGTGTCCATCTTTGAGACAAGGATACCAGCACCTGATACTTATTATATGAATCAGATTTTTTTCTTCACACTTTGAATTTTAGTGTTCCATACATGTGTTACCTGATCTGAACAGCTTTGACTATTATTTGTGTTAGTGAAAGCAAGAAACATTCAGAGGTCTCAGTCTGTCTTTACGTTTGTTCACAATTGAGATTCCTCTCAACCCCATATTGGCTCTTTCTGCAAAGGCAGGGGTAAGAGACTTTATAGTTGAGCAAGTTTTCATGGACATCCTGACCCTGTTCTTACTGTCTTTGAAATACTGACAGAGGTACTAAAGCTTTCTGAGCTTCACTCTTTCACCTTTAAATGGGGTAGTAAAATCGATCATGTTTGAGTATTATAAAGATTAAAACAGGTGATGTAAGTAAAGCTTATAGCACAGGACCTTTCCCTGAAGCTTGTGATAGGTGGTCACCAGCACTATTATGTTGGAAAGGCCATTTGAGATAGTGAGGAATACATACAGGCTTTGGGGTCAGAGAGGAGGAGGACCCATTTCTGCTTCATTCATAATTGCATCTCCAGAACCAACTCCCACTGGCGCAGAGGAGGAACTCATTATTTTTTGGATGAATAAATGAATGGTTCTGGCATTATCCCTTATTAGCTGTGTGATCTTGGGTAAGGCATCTCACTCCTCACTGCGTGTTTCCACAGCTGGAAGGGTAATACGTTTGTTATGGACTTGCCGGGAAGCTTAAGTGCAATGGCTGATGTGAAGTGCCCCGCACAGAGGCCAGCACATGCTGTGCTTTCCACAGGTGTTTATTCCAAATCTCTACTGTCCTTCACTTTTGATGATCCCAAATAATGAACTAAGATCAGCAGTTCCTACAGAAGCATCCATTTTAAAAGTTATCTTTTAAAATGGGCAGCAGTCTGTGTCAAGGAGCCCAGGATGTCTGTAGGTGGCCTTTCATCAAAAATGTCAGGGTCTGAGAAAAGCAGGATGTCTAATTTGACCCTTTTGTGTTCCTGGGCAACTTCAAAGTAGTATAGTTTGGGCAAAGGCCAAGCCATGTGGGCATAAGGAGGATCCTGAAAAGAGGCATAGAAATTATCTTTTACCAAGACTTCATTTTCTCATTTTTTAAGGAACTATGAGGAAGGTTCCATTTCTTGTGTCAATGTCAGTTGATTGGTTGTGCTTTCAGGAGTTTTGTCTTAAAAAGGAATCCAAGGCTTCCGCCTGACAGAAGAGTGTCATGATGATTAGCAATGTCTGCCGTGAGTTTAAGATGGGGTGTTATGGCTGGTGTGCCATGAGATTTATACAATAGCATTCAGAAGGGAGATTTGCTATAGACTTTACCCATGTTCCTGGTGGCTCAGAGGTTAAAGTGTCTGCCTGCAATGTGGGAGACCTGGGTTGGATCCCTAGGTTGGGAAGATCCCCTGGAGAAGGAAATGGCAACCCACTCCAGTATTCTTGTCTGGAGAATCCCATGGACGGAGGAGCCTGGTAGGCTAAAGTCCACGGGGTCACAAAGAGTCGGACGTGACTGAGCAACTTCATTTTCTTTCTTCTTTACCCATGTCAGGCATGACCCTTTGCAAGTTAACAGCAAAAACAAATAACCAAACAACGTTTTTCCCCTCTTTCAGCTTTTTGATCTTAATAGGAACCATCTCATATTAGCAGGTCATGGTGGCACTTAAGATCTTGAAGTAAATAGGAAAACAGATACTGACCTAGTGAAATTGATCACAGATAACCCTTACAGAAATGCCTGGCATTGCAGGTTAAATGCACAGTGTGTGATATTCCTGCCTGCATTCTTTTGGCAAATATTTATTGATCATCTTCTATATGCCAGGCAATGTTATGGCTGCTATAGTGAACTAAACAGACAAAAGCACTTTTCCCCATGGCTTTCATTCTAGTGAGGGATACTGTTGACTTTTATTTTGGCTATTATAAAAATTTATCTATGATTAAAAAAAAAAAGACATTCCAGCCACTCCAGAACACGTACAGAAAAAGGAGGGCTTTCTTACTTTCACCTGCATGATCTGGCTGGTTATGACTACACAACCTCTCGTTCTGGAGTCCAGTCATCCATTTCACTTCTACTTATCAATGCACTTTCAGCTTTCTGCCTTGTGATATGCCAATGTGACCCACATAGATAAACCATAGAGAATCTGAATTCTCAGATGTTTCATCCCTTCTAATTCGGCCATAACAGCATGGATGTAGGTGCCCCACTCTGTATCTGTACCCTCACCCTAGGCCTTCTGTGGCCTAATCTTTCTATGATCAGCTTCTAGAATAGGGTTTTATTGACTTTGGGAGTAACTAGAAGCTTTGGCCAAAGTTTCACAAGTGTGTTTCCCCTACCGACTTGATAATAAGTAAAATCTGTGCCATTAGTTTGAGTCAGAGGCCCCAGATGGGCAATTGAACTCTGACCAGTGTAGACCTCATGCTTTCTATGCTTGCTAATGAAAAAGAGCAACAGAGCCTCTGGCTCCTAAAACCCCAAAATTGTGATTCAACCTTGATGTCAGGTCAGATTTCACATTCCCAGTTGCCCCTTCCAGTCTCTTCATGCTACTCCAAGGCTCCAGTGCAGCCTCCCAGGTGTGGCATACACAAAATGTCAACATCTTTAATTATTGTGGACAGGGGACAGGGAAGCAAGTGTGATTTTATTAGCCAGGACTCACTGCAAGTGATAGAAACCCAATTCAAACTGACTTAAGGAAAAAAGGAATTTTATGGTTCATATAACTGAAGAATTCTGGTTTTAGGCATGACTGAATTGGGAATCTATTTCTCTTCTCTGTGATGGAGTCACTCCTGGGCAGGCTGTCTTCACTTGGTAGACTTATATTGCAATGTAAAAAGGGAACTTCTCTTTAACATGAGTCCCAGCAAAGATCTCAAGCCTTATGCTCATTGGTTCTTATTGGTCAGGCTAGGATCACATATCCATCCTTGAACCAATCACTGCCATCAGGGGATAAAATACATGGATAAATCTCCTTGAGATGGAACAGCTCATTTCACCCAAACTTCTGAACTGTGAGTAGCGGGGTGGAGGGGAGTGGGGACAGCTCCACAAAGGGAAACAGGATGCCATTACCAGAGGAAGGGGAAATGTTTACTCAGTAGGTGGAACCACCAAACCTCCTCCAGAGCAGTGGTCCCCAGCCTCCGGGATCGAATGCCTGTTGATCTGAGGTGGAGCTGATGTAATAATAATAGAAATAAAGTGCACAATAGATGTAATGTGCTTGAATCATCCAAAAACCATTCCCTACCCCAGTCCGTGGGAAAATTGTCTTCCATAAAACCAGTCCCTGGGGCCAAAAAGGTTGGGGACTCCTGCCCTAGAGGCACTCTGCTCTGACTGTCACAAACAAAGAGGAAGGGGACAACTTGTCATTTGGAATGAAAGTGGCAGTGACTACACGTTTACTTCTTGCAAAAGGGTTGGGAGAAAAACCACTCGCATCAGGTTCCAAAGCAGAGAAGGAGGAGGTGCAGTGGTAGCTACCAGCCCACATATTCCCAAACATCCACCCATGTGGCATCTTGGGTTTATGTGCCCTGGAGTGTTTCCCTGGGAATATGAACCCCAGATACTGGTTGGGGCCATTTTACAGTCTAGATAACTTATTCTCCATCCTAAAATCTGCTGCTTGTCCTGCCTTAAGGCACCCCATTCATCTTCATCCGTGGTAGACATCTGTAAGTTTGAGTCATAGCACCTTCTAGTACAGATAAATACTCTGAACAAGGACATGGCTAGGAGCCATTACAAAGCAATGTTTGGCACTACCTGCTGCATATAATGTTCACTGCCTCTTTGCTGATTCTACCAAATGAAGACTGTTTCTTACTGATTCATTTTTATTATTATCGCTGTCACAAGGATCATCTAATTCATTTATACTGCACTTGTTGTAGAATCTAGATGATGGTCCTTAAGGCTGATCCTGACTAGCAGCCTGCTTGGTGTCACTCAGGCTAGAGGGGCTACGGCGGTTCTGCTTCTTCAGAGCCCCCAGCAGTGCTCATATCACCCAAATGTGATGTCTGTTCCTTTCTGTGCCGCCTACTGAACTGTGAGTTCCTTAGCAACAGGGACTGTCTCTTTAACCCCCAGCATCTCCTGTATGCAGCATGTTATAACCACTCAACAAATGTTTGTAGAATAAGTGCTATGCTTAGTGATTGCAAAATAAAGAGCATTAAGACATAGTCCCTAACCTTGAGAAGCTTCAAGTCTATTAATTACAAAAATAACCAATGATGACACCAACTAATGTTAATCACTGTTGATGTTAAAGTGCTGAGTGCTAGATACTGAGATAAGTGCTCTCCAACATTATCTCATTTAATGATCTTGACGACCTCCCCCATATATACTAACCCTTTTACAGATGAGAAGGCTGAAGTTCATGGAGTAAACTAACATAGCATCATTTGAAAATGGTGGAATCAGGATTTGAACCCACATCTGCTGAATTAAAATGCATGTTTCTAACCACTGAAGTACTACTGCCACTCTATAAAGGCAGGATGGAAAAAACTGGGGGAGGGTGGAATAAATCAATACTCACAGGATTGTCAGAGAGTTCCCAGAGCCAATTATGATGACACCAAAGCAAAGCAAATCTTATATAAAGATAATGAGTTGGTCCAATTTTGTAACTAGTAGGGAAACCAAGCGGAGATCCAGAGACATGTTGATGACACTATCTGAAGACTCATGGACATGTGCATGGGCCACCTGAAAAACTAGGAAGTACCTACTGTTCTCACTGGTTTTTTTCTGTAGGCTGGAAGAAAGTTTTTTTCTCTAGTGGAGGAAGTGTCTGCATCTTCACTAAATATGGGGTCAGTGGGACTTCCCTGGCAGCCAAATAGTAAAGACTCCAAGCTTCCAATGCAAGGCATACAGGTTCAATTCCTGGTTGAAGAACTAAGATCCTGCATGTCGTGTGGCCAAAAATGAATAAATAAATATGAGGTCAAAAGATGGATGAGTCCTGCCCCTCACAAGTTTATTTTACATTCTCCCAGAATGTAAAGAGAAATCGCAGAATGACATTAAATGGAGATAGGGATCACACTTATAAAAACTATGTGCCCTTTGTCCCTTACCCCAAGCAGTTCTTGCTGCTGCTCTTTGTCAGCTTCCTCACAGGGATCTGAGCAGAAGCCAAAGAAAAGGGCAGCACAGGTCTGACAGCCCCAAAAGAGGTCAAGCCGGGAAGAAGCAGGTAGGATGGGTAGGGATCGTAAGCTTTGCTGAGGAGAGAAAAGCAAAGCGAGCTAGTCCATGAGGCCTACAGCCAAGTGGGTATCAGAGACCCAGGCATCTGGTTGAGCATGAGAAGCTTTCTTGCCAGGCCACAGGTAGGATTTCTGGAAACGACCTAAGGAAAGAGGTGCCAGCAACTGCTTAGAACTAGAACTGTCCAAGATGAGTAGGCTTGCAGAGCTGTGGCGGTTAGTGCTCAGAAACCAAACTGTGTTTAATGATCTCCTTTAGTCACTCAACAAACAGTTTTCACATGTGGATGTGTGTGAATGTGCTGTGTGTATATCCTGAGCTGTGAGAGGAAACCATGAAGAGATATGTTCCCACTGGGAATCTTATGTTGGACACAAAGACCAGTAAATTGGCAACAGTGATACAGTATTGAGAAGGCCCCTCCACCCCCACCCCCGCCCCGCCCCTGCCAAAGGGGCAAACAAAGGGAGCTCTGGGATCATAAGGAAGACAGAATTACTAAAGAAAAAATTATTCATGACATTTGGTAAAGGAAGACTTTGTTCAAGGGGGCTACTGCAATGAAATTCTGTAATAGAAGAGAGAGACTGGGTTTGACTCTGAGTGAAAAATAAAAGGGAAGTTTATAGCCAGGAGCAGGGTGTGGGTCAGTGGATGGAAGATCACTAACAGGAAATATCAGGAGTAAGGGGGGTTTCTGGCTTACTTGAGCTAATGTATTTTTACTGAAGACAGGT
The DNA here is from genome assembly GCF_910594005.1 of Cervus elaphus. Classification (NCBI taxonomy): domain Eukaryota; kingdom Metazoa; phylum Chordata; class Mammalia; order Artiodactyla; family Cervidae; genus Cervus; species Cervus elaphus. Next base: position 44,982,547 of record NC_057843.1, on the reverse strand, counting down.
CAGGGTGATCACACTTCAGATGGAGGACAGTGGAGGATAAGGAATGTGATCAAATGTTGATGGTGATCAGATACTGAGGATGGGGATTCTGGCTAAATGTACTTAGCAGAATTCTTGCTAAAATTGGACAAATGCAGAGACAAATGTGGAAGTGCACAAACTGAGGCCACAGAAGAGCCTGAGTCGAGTTTGGTCAAGTAGAGGATCTTTGTCAATACCTATCCCAGTCCTGGTTGAAAAGGAGCAGAAAGTTAGCCAAAAGCTAAGTGAGCACTGAAGAATGACTGGGATTCATCCAGGTGAAGCATGGGAGTCAGGAGCAAGGTGTCAGAGGGGCCTTTTGGAAGCATGACTCAAAATCAGGAAGTAAGAGCATGACATTTCTGGGAACTGCAAAAACTTGGTCTAGTTGGTGCTCAGAGGGAAAGGTAGAAAGTGGCAAGAGATGGCATCACGCTAACTACCCTTGGAGTCTGGGCTTCATCCTGGAGCCAGTGAGGGCCTCTGTCGTTGGGTTTTCATTCCCAAGAAGGAAATGATCAGGACCCCTCAATGAGCTGTCTTGGGTCAGTAGTGACACAACTACCAACAACAAAAAAAGATGCCAGCTCTTTGAGAACACCTGATTCCATCCACCCCTGATCCTCTTGCAGGCACATCCAAAGGAAGCACTTTGACCATCTTTTCCTGGCCATTAAAACAGAGTCTTGGTGACCTGATATTATTAAAACCCTCATAAGTTGAGAAGATGTATTTTGGACTTGAGAGCATATCAAAAGTCACATAATTTTTCCAGCCTAATTTTAATTTAGTAGACTCATGTTAGTGGCACTTGAGAATTACTTGGGAAATCTTTGAAAGAAATATCGATGCCAGGGCCACCTTCAGAGATTCTGATTCAATTATCTGGGGTGGGCATTGGCAGTTTTTAAAGATCCCTAGTGCTGCCAGGACTGAGCACAACTGCAGAGCACGGAGCCTAGCCACCTTAACTCCTGAGAAGGAGATGGACTCCCCGTGCCGTCCTCCAGCCAAGAGTCTCGGTCAACTTTGCACACTCTCCCAGCAGATCTTCAGAAGCTGCCTATATCAACTGCTGTGGCTGCTTCACGCCCCACTCCTCTTTTACAAAGAGATGCAAGAGGACCCTGTTGTAAAGCGGGCATTAAACAGCTGGAATCGGAGGGCGACCTCACCTATCCCTGGGCACTCACAGCCATCAGCAGCATCTCACTTCCTGGGCTGTGTAGTCTCTGCAGCCCTGAGGAGCTTTGTCAAGGATTTGTTTTCCCCTGGCTTCACCCGGAAACTCCAAGCAGGCCTCATTAGCACATTACTCATGCTCACCCAGGTCCCACCCATCACTTTCCTCCTCACCCCTACCTCCAGACTTTTTCTTTTTCTCTACTTGCTCGTTTATTCAGTTGCAGTTGGGTTTTGTTCCCTGTGCCCCGAGAAGCACGTTTTTGGAATGGAAATGCTGCTGGAAAAAAAGCAGGTGGCTCCAGGCTCCAGGGTCCCAGCCCATCGCCCCTCGTTGTCCTCCCTGTGAAATGCCATCCATCAAGAGCTCTGAGTGACTGTCCTCCTAAGTCCTTCCCAAGGTGCTACACACCGAGACAGCAGATCATTAACTCAGAGCCCCTGGGTTGTTTCTTGCAACAATTAACAGCTGCCCTGGTGCTAATTCCCAATCGACAGTCTCTCGATGCTGCTGCTCTTCCAGCTGTCGGCTTCTGACCCCCACAGCACATTTTGAAAGTAACATGATGGGGCGATGAGACTCTGCCCCTCCTGAGCTTCTGGAAAGCCCTCACCAGGCTTCCTGGGGAGACCCAGTGCCCCAAGGACTCAGCCAACCAGCAGGGGGCTCCACCCACCTCTTTCAAATGGCAAACTTGGGAAACTGGCAGAACCGACTTCCCTCTGCAGTGGCAGCCCGTAGGGATATTCATGAAGCTTTTGTTTGTTTATTTAGGCTTTTCTGGAATTCTTTTCTGTTTGTTTTGAGATGACTGTATTTTTCCTTCATCTAAAAAAGAAAAGAAAAGAAAACCCCTCTCATTCAAATCAGTCTATGATTTTAATCCCAGAGCCACACAATTTCTCACATCTTGCCTGTGTTGCTTCCTTCAGCTCCCTGTGGACAGAATGAGACTCGAGAGGATGGTAAAATAATCCAACTGCCCCCCTGCAAGACAGGAGCCTGGATCGTGCCGGCCATCATGGCCTGCTACCTCCTAGTGGCAAACATCCTGCTGGTCAACCTCCTCATCGCTGTCTTTAAGTAAGAGGGTCTTTCTTCAGAACCCTTGGAATGGAGTAGGGAGACTGAGGCAGGAGGGGAGTGTGGTGCTGCGGAAAGCAAGGTGTTTCTCACTTGATTATCTCTGGTCTCTTTTTTCAGCAATACATTTTTTGAGGTAAAATCAATATCCAATCAAGTGTGGAAGTTCCAGAGGTATCAGCTCATCATGACTTTCCATGAAAGGCCTGTTCTGCCCCCACCTCTGATCATATTCAGCCACATGACCATGATATTCCAGCACCTGTGTTGCCGATGGAGGAAACACGAGAGTGACCCAGATGAAAGGGACTATGGCCTGAGTAAGCTTTGGGTGACAACCCCCGGCAACTACAGAGCAGGAATCCCCACGGCTTCTATAAGGGATCATACAGGACCACTGGGCACCTGGTTCCTCCTGCTTCCTGCCCACAGCTCTGAAGACTTGGGAGGGATAGGAGGGTATGCTCGATGAAAAAATGGTGCTGGAAAGAAGACAGGAGAGGCTGCAATTGAGCATTCTTAACCTCTCCCCTTTCTTAGATAAAACCGGGCTCCAGCAGGGCTGTCTTAGCACCTTCAGAGGTTCTAAGCTTCTTACTTGCCAGACATCCCACCACAAGATATATGGACCATGTTAACATGCTCCCAGTGCTACTGTGTAAATCAGCATCCTGACAGGCAGAGTTGTAGGTGACTAAGTTTGACTTCCTATGATTGTCTTTGGGTCTATCGTGTTTTTAGGTCTTAAACATTTCCCAGGCCTTAGGGGTTGTTCCTATATGACTTCATGAGGAAACCAACAGTTTTTTCCATAATCCAAGAATAAAAAAGACCTTCCACCAACCACCTTCTAGCCCAGTATTTCTAAAAGAAGGTTCAATTGGGGAAATAATTCTTTATTATATAGAATTGTTCCACGCATTGTAGAAGATTTAGCACATAGAGCCTCCACTCATTGAATACTAACAGCTCCTGCAAGTTCCTAAATGTCCCCCGGGTACACCCACTGTTAAGAACAGTGGGATCCAACCCCATACAAGCAACCTCCTGTGGTTTCTCAAAGAGTGTAAAATAGACCACCTACACTAAATCTACTGAATCAGAGCCTTTAGGATCATGGCCCAAGAATTACCTCCAGGTGATTACTAGTGCAACTAAAGTTTGAAACCAAAGTCACTTAATAGTCAACTGTTTCTCTAAGTCTGAAGCTTTTAACAATTTCTTTGACATAGCAATGCCTGACCTCTTTCGAGACATTAAAATTGGAAAGTTGGAGAGGGGTTAAGAATTCCAAAATTCACTGTTTCCATTTGAAATACCCATTTAGGCAAGTCGAAAGCTCAGGGGAGAAAAGGTTCAGATTTCCACTGGGCTCTTTCTCCCACTGTATCAGTTACTACTTTGTTTACTTGGTATAAACAGAATACCAGATGAACAATAGCACAAATAAGTAAGGTTTTACTACAAAAAGTGATAAGGTAAATAGCCCAGAGCTCAATAATGACTCACTAAAATCAAAGACCGAAGCCTATTTTTAGACTTAGCTATTCCCTGTCACACTGTCTTGTCTCACAGTAGCAAAATAGCTGCTGTCCTTCCAGCCCTCACATGTTCATGGTCAAGGCATAAAGAAGTATGAAGATGAAAAAAGGTAGAAAGTATCAACCACATACCTGTAGTTTCTCAGGAAACCAAAATCTCTTTCCAATACCTTTGAAAGAAAAAGGTGTTGGAGGTGGGGTGTGGATTGAAATGTCAACCCTTTCCTGCAGCATATTTTTTTTTTTGTACCTTGAACCAAACTGTGTTTCTTGGTTGCTGCTAACTCCAAGGAATTCTGCAAATATTTGGCTTTCCAGTCTCAATAGTTGGAAGAGGGAGGGGAAATTGCACTACAAAGGGCTTTTAGTAAGGCAAATGAACAATGTGTGTCTGCCATACTGCTCAGCCCAGGAGTTTTTAATAAACCTTTCTCTGCATAGCTTCCCTTTCCTTTATTTAGCTACACTGTTATCCTTACAACATATATTATTCTAACCAGTCTCTGCAGTAAACCAGGTATACTTAGGTGAGATTCAGAGGTCCATAATGAATCTAACACCCAGAAAGAGGACAATGACACAAGTCACCTTACCAGGTTTGGATTTAGTTTGAGTCTCAGTGAAGAATCGAGGCACCATTCCCTAACCTGATTTGAGTTAGGAATGTCATTAGGTCCACAACTCAGGTTCATTGCTTTTACTTCTCTGCCTCATATCTCTCATCTTTTCCACAGAACTCTTCATAACTGATGATGAGCTCAAGAAAGTACATGATTTTGAAGAGCAGTGCATAGAGGAATATTTCAGAGAAAAGGATGATCGATTCAACTCGTCCAATGATGAGAGGATACGAGTGACTTCAGAAAGGTGTGTTCTCTGGGCACATGTCTCCTGGGGATGTTTTATACCATGGCATGCCTTATCAATTGATTATGTTTGCAGGACCACAAAGAAAACAGAGATCCCGCCCCCCCCTTTTTGCTTATTTTTATTGTACAAGAAATCATTGAGCTTATGAGAGAACAGAACATTGTCTGAAATGTCTATAGATCAAAATCCCAGACTTGTAAGTCCTAGATTTCTCCAGCAGGCAGTAGAAGTCGCCTTCTTGGACACCGGAGATTATTGAGTCCAGGACAGGGCAAGAGTTGTTGGCTTAGACCAGAAATTGGAAAGTTCAGACCTAGACACAAACCAAGAGAGGCCCAGCCCAACTCAAGGCTCTCATCAAGTTTCTGTTTCATGTAGATCACTGAGCATCTTCTCCAAAGGTCAAGATGCTCCTAGTGCCTGGCTTATATGGGTGCTCAATGCCTTCTGAATAAACAACAGCAAGAGACTTGTGAATTAGAATAATCGTTGAGGGTGTTTTTTTCAATTATTTGGGGTTTTTTTATTCTTATAGAACAAGGTAAAAGCAAAGAAATAAAAGCAGATGTTTTTCTACTTACTTATTATACACTTTTAGATATCACTGACCAAATAGGTTTATAGACCAGTAGGGCTGTAAGAAAAAAAAATCTCAAAATAAAGAGAAGAGAATACTTTAAATTTAATGAATCTAACTTTATGCAAATAAATTTACATTTTTTCTGATTTTCCTCATTTTGCTGTAGTCTAATACAAACTTCATTCCAGGCTGGCACATTCCAGCATTTGGAGCACTGCTTTTCTGAAGAACACCCCAAGTATTGCAAAACATTAGTGTAACTTTAAATTTTAAGCACTTGCAATATAAAGATGGCAGAAGTTACTTATAAGTAGTGGGAAAAAGGATGATACATTGATGACATCAGTTGATATATGACTCAGACTTTTAAGATTTGAGTCAGTCACGTCTAGTTTTCATGAAATGACATTTTGTCTGCTTAGCCACTTCATACGTTTTCTCTAATGGCTCAGCAGAAATGACACAAATGACATTTTTCTATCCCTGGCCCATTATTTATTTAAGGAATGCAGTCTAGATAAGTGGTTATATACCCACATGCCATTTAGTGATTGTATCCATAGGTACTAGCCAATATTAATAAAATTTAAAGCCATGCACAGATTTTATACACATCTGTCATTGCAAACTAGAACATTGTATGATGATATGATCTGAAGCAATTTTCTAGCAAACAGAGGAAGGAGCTTCAAATCTGAAGACCTCTCTCATGCTAAGGCCTTGAAAAAGTTATTTATTAATGGACATATTAGCCAAGTAGTTCCCATAAAATTGTGCCATGTGGACACATTGTCTGTTACTCAGGCATATTTGCAAAGCGTGTGTCCAGGACCCTTTGCAGTGGCTTTTTGGATTCAGAAAACCACAGACCTGGGAGGAAAGAAAGGTAGGGGAGGAGTATTAAGATGCAAAGAAGTCTTTGTCTCTCTGGGGAACTCACAGGAGAGGTGCAGACACCAGGGCATGTAAACTGTGACCTATCACAGAGTCCCTTTGAATGGAAACATAAAGGAACTAGAGCACCTCCATCTGAGGCTCTCACCCCACATTTACAGATGCTTCTAGGAGACTTCTTCCCCAAGGCCCTCTTCCTCTCTGGGTAGTTACTGAGCCCCACCCTTCAGGAAGGTGGCCAAAGTGAACAGTTCCCAGAAATCAGGACAGAGTGCATGGCAGCCCTCCCTGTGACCTAGGTACTAGCTGACCTTCTGGAGTCGCGGGGCCCAGAGGGCCAGGGTGAGTTCACAGCTAAGCCCAGGTGCCAGAGAAGTGAATCTAAGCCCAGGCCTCATTCTGCTTCTGTAGCTTCTGTCTGTGTTTATTTGAAGTCCTGCTTTTGGTGGTGATGGTAGTAGTTTTGTTTTGCATCTGCAAATGTACCAAAAATAATGTCTCTAAACACTAGAATTATACTCAGTACAATAGAAACCCATGAGGTGCATCGGGGAACAGAGATCAACCAAGGGAGGAGGGGATCCATATAACCCATTTCACACATTCTCCAGGACATGTCCTTTCCTAAGTGGAGTGGCAGGTGAAATCACCTGTCCTGTTTTACATGAGCTAGATGGCTAGCTAGATGAATAGATAGATGGGTAGAGAGATGATAGATAAGTATGTATAAACTCACATTTGAATACATATGTTAAATTTATATGTTAACTATGCACATTTTATACTATATATTTTATAATTTTCTCCGTATATTAGATAACCTCAATACAGAGATTTGAAATCAGAAAACTTAAGAGCTGGTTCTTTGCTCTGTTTCTCCCCTTGCTACTACCTTTAAAATACAGTTAATTTATTCAAATTCTATTTGCATGAATCTCTGTAGAAATAAAAGTATACTTCTGTAATTGTCTATTTAAATGGATCATTATTAAATTATATTTTTGTCACCAAATAGTATGTATAGGAAGGACCCAATACAATATTCAGGAGATCATTAACACCTTGGAGGAACTGATTCTGAAAAACCCTTGTCTTTGCCATTTTTATATAGCAATGACCATGATGTATCTAAAGCAATACAGTTCCAAAATATAGTGAGCTAATTGATTATAACCAATGCTGTTACTTATTTGGGACAATATCTAGCTAGTGATAATTATATTAAAATAGCCAAATTTTTAAGCTGTTAAGCAACATTGGTAACTACCTTCTTTTCTGAGGATGTTTTTACCCTGGCTTACGATAACCAATCCCTGGAGTTTGTGCCATCAAATTCTTTGCTCATCATCCTTTAACTAGTGGGTTCTGTTTCAATACATGCATACCAGCACTTTCACTGTGTACCAGGCAATAAGGCGGAGCTCTGTCCTCAAAAAGCACAGTCTCACTGAATTCTAGTGTACACCCAAGGCAGGAACAGCCAGGAACATCTAACTCACAGTTGTCAAACCTTAGAAGGCCTTAAAATCAACTGGAAAGCTTGTTACAAGACAGGTTTCTGGGCATCCACCTACATCCTTGGTTTCTGATTCACCATGTCTACGGTGGAGCCTGAGAATTTGCATTTTTAACAAGTTCCCAGTAATGCTGATGGTAATACAGCTAGTCCTGAACCGCACTTTGGGGACCACTAATGGAACATAATGGACAAGCTTGAAGTCCCAAGTAGGATAGGACGGTGCAGAATCATTCACTGTGGAACATATATCAATAAAATTCGGTACCTTACATTTGGAACAGTTCTGAAGGTCATTAAGTACAGATTATGTGTGTGTGAAGGTCACTCATTTGTGTCCAACTCTTTACGACCCATGGACTATACAGTCCATGGAATTCTCCAGGCCAGAATGCTAGAGTGGGTAGCCTTTCCCTTCTCCAGGGGATCTTCCCAACTCAGGGATCAAACCCAGTTCTCCCACATTGCAGGCGGATTCTTTTACCAGCTAAGCCACAAGCAAAGCCCAAATACAGATTACTTGTACCCAAAGCAGTGTTTCTCCCACACACCTGACCAGCAACAATTTAACAAGCATGTGCTGAGCAGAGCCTGGGTTTGGGGTGGGGATATAAGGGCTTTGCTTTGAAAGAATGCATGATCCAGTTACACTTAGCCTCTATTTGAGCACCTCCTGAAGGAGGAGAAGCTGCCTTAGATACCAGCATCATGAATAAATACAGAAAAAAAATTATATTCTACTCTCTCTGAGAAAATGTTTCACATATGGTAATATCACCATCATCTCCCATTTGCTCTATCTTTTCTAAACTAAATATCCCAAAGTCCTTTAACCACTTAGCATGTGTATAGCAGATCTTCCACTACCCTGCCCACTTTCTCAATATGCACTTTGAATTTTCAACATCACCCTTTAAATGTGGTATCTAAATGGAACCTAATTCTGTGTTATAGTTAGAGCCTAGACTCAATGCCTTTATTCATTCACTTACTGTTTTTGATCTTCTTCTATATGCTAACCTAATAATTACAGAGTACAATAGGAAAAGAACATGTAACAAGGGAAAGAACACAGTAAAATGGAAAGATTTTAACACTAATTCTGCAGTAACTAGCTGTGACCTTGAACAAGTTACTTAACTCCTCTGAACCTATGTCCCAATCAGTAAAATGGGGACATACCTGTGGTATTAATACCTAACTAAAATTTTAAAAGTTATTGCGATAACATACATGAGATATTGTGTTTCAACTAGTAGTTATTATTTTTGGATCTACACGTTTTATTTGCTATGGGATTGCATTACCATCATAGCAGCCAAGTCACATCTTTGGTTCAGAGCGAGCCTACAGCTAATTAAAACCAAGCCTTTTTCACATGAGATATTTCAAGTATCTTCCAACTTCTTCTTGGGAAATGTTTGTTTCTAACCTAAAATCAAGACTTAGCATTTATTGCTATGAAATTTGTCTTTAATTCCACTTCCTCTTTGTATGCTCAGTCACTTCAGTCTTGTCCAACTCTTTGCAACGCCATGGACTATATAGCCTGCCAGGCTCCTCTGTCCATAGAATTCTCCAGGCAAGAATACTAGGGTGGGTTGCCATGCCCTCCTCCAGGGGATCTTCCTGACCCAGGGTTAGAACCCGCATCTCTTAGGTCTCCTGCATTGGCAGGTGGATTCTTTACCACTAGCACCACCCAAGTCCCCACCTCCCACCCGCCACTTTGGCTCATTATTATAGCATTTTAAGGACAACCTTGGATCCTGATTTTATTGTCTGTCTATTAATTTTTCATCCTATTCTTTTTATATCATTGTTTGCTTGATAAACATACCTGCTATGCCTTCAACATAATCCACCAAAATCTCACCAGCATGAATCAGGTGAACCAAGACAGAACTAAGATATTGCATGACTCCAAAAACTATCTTTTGTGATGACACCTGTCCATTGTTATGGAGAGACACCATCTCTCACTTGGTTAATCAGCCAGCCAAGTATTCACATTTCTGTAGTCAGGCTGGTGTATCAACCCATTTACTGAAATCGCAATGCACTTTATGAAAAATATTGTGCATCTATGTTTCTTTGTTAGTCTAGATTATCAAAAGAGAGACAAGATTAATATTGAGCCCGTGTAGTCGCCTGTTAATTAATCCTGTCTCTTTAAAGTACCAAAAGATAGCATCAGCTTAATTACCTAAGATTAAGCCATTCTATGGGCTTCCAAGGTGGCTCAGTGGTAAAGAATCCACCTGCCAATGCAGGAGACTCAGGACACACGGGTTCAACCCCTAGGTTGGGGAGATCCCCTGGAGAAGGAAATAGCAATCTGTTCCATTGTTCTTGCCTGGGAAATCCCATGGACAGAGGATCCTGGTGGGCTATAGTCCATGGGGTTGCAAAGAGTCGTACATGACTTAGTGACTAAACACCAACAACAAGCCATTCTATAATGCTGCCTAGAATTAATGTTAAACTCCCATAACTCATAGAATCAGGAATGTTGAGTACTGAGAAACATTTCCTATCTGCAGTCTCCTGGCGTTTCCTTTTATTTCCCTTTGGCTCTTAAGGGTCACCTACATTTTCTGGTGATCACAGATGGAAGTTCTTTTCTGGTCCCTTTAACTCATTTAAAGCAGGTTTTGCACACTGGTCACTCTTGGGCAGCATCTGCCCACAGAGGGCTGTTGTGTTGAGCTGACAGTGATTGTTAGAATTCACTCTGAATGCCTTTGTCCTGGATATACTCTCTTCTGCCACAGAACCTTCCGCTGGTCTCTTATGCTTTGCCTGCTTCACATACTTACTTGATCTGCCCTCCCATAGGGATTTGGTCCTCAGATCCCTAACTTAACAGCTTCCAGTTTATCCTCACCATCACCCTACCTGTTGGGCTCCACTTATCAGAAGTTTCAGTTTGAATTTTCTCCTTGACAGTAACAATTTAGGCAAACTGATATATATATCGTTCCTTGTTATCATCTTTTAATCTAACATTATCTTTCCCAAACCAATAGGCTCTGTAGCCCCCTTTTTTCACTTTACCTAGATCCAAAAAGTATTAGGCAATGACTGTTAATAGTATTTTCCAGTTACAATGTTTCATAACAAAGAGAGAATAACTTAGGATATATGAAATTTATAAATAATCCCCAAATAGTGTAAGTCATAAAAGAGGAGCTTCAGTCACTTGCCACTGTGTCTTTTTCTAAAGCTGATCTTTGCTATCTCCATTGATAGATCCAAGTTTAACTTTTCTCCCCTCTTTTGGTCCCAGAGTTAATTAGAAGGATAACTGGCCCAAAGGGAAGGGTCGTCATCATCATTTAGTCACTAAGTCGTGTCTGACTCTTGGCAACCCCATGGACTGTGGCCCGCCATGCTCCTCTGTCCATGGGATTCTCCAGGCAGGAATACTGGAGTGGGTTGCCATTTCCTTCTCCAGGGGATCTTCCAGACCCAGGAATCAAACCCAGGTCTCCTGCATTGCAGGCAGATTCTTTACCTAATGAGCTATGAGGGAAGCCCATAGGGAAGGGGTAGGTGGCCCTAAAGTTCACATATTAAGTATCAGTCTATGGATAAGCAAGAGTTCACTTTAGCTGCTCTGCATCATTGTCTTTGATCTGAAAACCTGTATCAGCATACCCCCATAAGAGCCCCCACAACTGGGCTCATGTGATCTGAAGTTGTTTCTGCTCTTTATCCTATACCCATCCTACTGCTAGCACTCCAGGGAATATTTGAAATTTAGAACAGGTATGGCCTTCCAGTTGTCTTTTTCCTTTTACCATATTTCCTTTAATCACATTTTGAGGTTATCAGAAAAAACAATGAATTTTCTAGAAGGTAAGCACACACAATACAATAATCCTTAACATATTGCATATTGAAGCTGAAATTTTCTGTGCCGCCAGAATCTTCTTTTGAATGCCCTTTTCCTTATCACTTTGGCCATTAGAGGCTGGTTGTCTTATGACCTGGATTTCTTTTTTTAACCAGCCTATTGAGTCCCCTTTGATGGGCTTCTGGCTGTTGCTTTCTTGGCCTCCTGGGAACAAGAACCACCTCATACCTTTCCAGGTTTCTGTTGGGTGCCTATTGTAATTACCTCTTGAGTTATTCTGAAATAAGTCACACAAGATCTGGAAATTTGAAAGAAGGAAAGAAAAATAAAGTGTTCCTCCCATTCAACATCTTCCTTTCCAAATCCCTTTTTCTTTTCTTACTTAGTCACTGCCATATATATCTCCTTGAGGATTCCTTTTGATCCATAAAATCTTATCATTCTTATCTCCATATAATCTCCTGAATTATTTGATCAGAGTCAACTCCTGGAAACTACCACTATGAGCCAAAACTCTTGATTTGTTTCTCATACCTATTTATATCTGTAATATATGCCCATTGACAAATTAACTTTTCAAGAATTCTTTTTAAAGATTAAGGGAAGAACTCTATTTATGGAACAAGTATATGGTAAGTTTGGCTCTAGGAACTTTCATCTTTTTTATAACTCCTGCATTAAACACCTATCACTTATATCAGTGACCTAACTGACATACAGTCAAGTGGTTAAACATATCCAGGATTCTGAAAGAAAACAGATCAAACAGTCCTTTTTTTTTTTTTTTTTTTTTTAAATTCAAGTCTTACGTTCCAAAGCACCTCAGAGCCCACAGGAAAGTTAAGATTTGGTGAAGAATAGCTCCGTGACCTTGGTCTAGAATGCTTTCCTCCCCTAGTTCCACCCCCTGGAGCCATGCTTCTTTATCTTTGCTCTGGAGGCTCCCACTGGGCACCTCCTTGCCTTCCCGGAGGACCCCCTGCTTCCTTGTACCTCCTCTCTCCCTCCCATTCCTTGGGATCCTTAGTGTCTGGGTTCTGTTTATTCCCCACAACCAAGTCCTTACTCTTTCATTGCCTCTTGGTGCCTTAGCTCAGCCTTTCACCTGCTAGTTTTCTCTGCAGTGTTGGATTCTGGAACTAAAGTGAGGTAGGGTGGGCAGGGGGGTCCCCACAGTGCAGGGAGATATCTTCCCATGCTCAAACCAATAACCACATGCAGTTATACTCAGAGAGCATCTTTATCTCTTTCCATACCAACCTTGTATACACCAGACTCCAGGAAAGGACAGGAGAGGGAGGAAGAAAATTATCCTGCCTTTTGTAACTCTGCCAACACTAAAAAGCTAGGTGGACCCAGTACCTAAGTATCCCAAACAGAAATCCTCATTCTACAGAAATGTACCATCTGTCCCGCTCCTGAGTTTAATGAAGTAGTATTTTTACCTATTTACCAAAAGCTTATTGCATTGCAAAAATGAACTGTAATACTTGCAAACTCCATAGGATAGATGATGAAAAAGTCAATTGTAAGTCTCTAAGACACACAAAATTATTATTGTAAGTAATTTGTTTCTTGGGCTACGTGTATACCACAAAACAACTGAAATAGGAAAAAGTTGAATTTTCTTTCTGAATCATCTGTGCTAGCTGGATGAGTAGGTAGCATTGGGTTTGCCAGATACAGAATTGCTCAGTGTACAAGTCTTTTGGAAATGTACCTGAGCATCGTGGCAGAGTGTGCCTAGACCCTAGAGGTGCTAAACTGGTTATGGAGCAGCAGAAAGGAACAAAAGAAAAAAAAAAAAAGTTTCTGAAGCAGGGCTCTTGACAGCAGTCCAGAACCTTAGACTGATGTAGGGAAACTGTAAGATAAAAGAGCAGAGTGAGCTGTAGGAGGGTGGGGCGGGGAGGGTGTTGCAAAAGTAAGAGAATCACATATTCCCACTCTGGCCAGCAGAAGAGGTAGGTTTTTGTATGTGTATGTGTTTTTCTTAAAGCCTATAGGTCCCTCAGAGAGAGAAACCACATGCCTCTCATATCTCCTTCTGGCATTGAAGTATATATTCTTCTCTGATAGAGGTGCTGCTATTGTTAACACACCACCACCACCACCATCACAACAACTGGAGGGGCCCAGCTCTAATTCCTGTCTCCTTTTGTAAAGCATGCAGCCATGTTCCTTTTAAGGGTCAATGGTCAAGTGATTTGCAGTGCATATTGGAAGAAAATTGGGAAAGTATCTTTATCCTCTCAAAAACAGTTGTGAATAGATCTTATTTAGATTCTCCAAGATTTGCCTTTCAGCATTTAAAAGTGAATGTTTAAGCTCAAACCAAAACTTGGCTTTGGTTTGTCCTTTCCAAGTTAATTTGAACAAGTGAAAAATATGGCACAATTTTATTTTAAATATGTGGTCTCTGTCTTTATAAGTAAATGGCCTAGCAACCCATTAAACAATTGAAATCAAGTTTGTCACAGTGATTTGTTCAGTGAGCCTTTCTTGACATCTGGCAGGTATTGGGCTGGCCACATGGAAGTGCAAAGAGGAATATGAGACAGATCACACCCTTAAGAATGGGGACTATAGAAATAACTGGGATAGAAAGTACCTGGATCAGCTACCTGGAAAGACAGAGAGAAGAGTAGGACGATTTATTGATAGCCACTCTAGAGTTCACCACAATTATGTAATCTTGACTAAATGTCTTGATATTTGTTTATCCTTTATTAATGAAAGGATCGGGTTAAATAAGGTCAACCCCAGGTGACTCAGTAACAGGACCATATCAGTTCCTTTGGAGGCACTACTTTCTAAAAGGATTGTTGTGAATAAGAACAACAACAGAAGATTATTATGTATATGCAAAATAAATATAACCCCAGTCCATAAAATACAAATTTTACATGTACCCTATAGTAAGAATAGCTACATTCTACAATTCTACTGCAAAACTGGGTAAAGTCATCCAAATATAACAGTCTCATTTTGCTGGTGACTGTTAAGCCAACATCCTAGTCCTTATTTAGGTCATTGAACCCTGCTCCAAGCCACAGTGAAGCCAGGAGGGCGGGAAAGAGTGGGACTTTGGTCCCACTCCACTTCAAGACCTCCTTGCCTTGGTGTTTAGTTGTTGGGACAGAGCGTTAAGTTTCCCTGAGGGAAAGGGGATTAGTAGCTGGAAACTGCTGGATTCAATCATCTCTAAAGCCTTTTCCAGCTTAGAAAGATTGGAGTTCTGTGATTCCCAGTGACAGGGTCACGGCCATCCTCTCCTCTCCACCCCATTTCACTACCCGCACCCCCTCAGATCCCCCCAATGGGACAGTAATGGCACCAAGTCGGAGCACAATTCTAAGCCCCTCTATCCCTGCTCCACAGCCTCCTGCAGAGAAACTACCCAGAGTGACTCTGGTTCTCTCTTCCCACCCAGGGTGGAGAATATGTCCATGCGGCTGGAGGAAGTCAACGAGAGGGAGCACTGCATGAAGGCCTCACTCCAGACTGTGGACATCCGGCTGGCACAGCTCGAGGACCTCATCGGGCGCATGGCCACAGCCCTGGAGCGCCTGACGGGTCTGGAGCGGGCTGAGTCCAACAAAATCCGCTCGCGGACCTCCTCGGACTGCACAGATGCAGCCTACATTGTCCGCCAGAGCAGCTTCAACAGCCAGGAGGGGAACACCTTCAAGCTCCAAGAGAGTATAGACCCTGCAGGTGAGGAGACCTTGTCCCCAACTTCTCCAACCTTAATGCCCCGTATGCGAAGCCATTCTTTCTATTCAGTCAATATGAAAGACAGAGGTGGGATAGAAAAGTTGGAGAGTCTTTTTAAAGAAAGGTCCCTGAGCCTACACCGGGCTACTAGTTCCCACTCTGTAGCAAAAGAATCCAAAGCTCCTGCAGTCCCTGCAAACACCTTGGCCATTGTTCCCGACTCCAGAAGACCATCTTCATGTATAGACATCTATGTCTCTGCCATGGATGAGCTCCACTGTGATATAGACCCACTGGACAATTCCGTGAACATCCTGGGGCTGGGAGAACCAAGCTTTTCGGCTCCAGTACCTTCTGCAGCTCCTTCAAGTAGTGCCTATGTGACTCTTGCACCCACAGACAGACCACCAAGCCGGAGCATTGATTTTGAGGACATCACCTCCATGGACACTAGATCTTTTTCTTCAGACTATACCCACCTCCCAGAATGCCAAAACCCGTGGGACACTGACCCTCCAATGTACCACACCATTGAGCGTTCCAAAAGTAGCCGCTACCTAGCCACCACCCCCTTTCTTCTAGAAGAAGCCTCCATCGTGAAATCACATAGCTTTATGTTTTCTCCTTCGAGGAGCTGCTATGCCAACTTTGGGGTGCCCATGAAAACAGCAGAATATACAAGTATTACAGACTGTATTGACACGCGATGTGTCAATGCCCCTCAAGTGATTGCTGACAGAGCCAGCTTCCCGGGCGGTCTTGGGGGAGAAGTGGAGGAATCGTGCTGCCATCCCGAGCGAGAGGCAGAGCTGAGTCACCCCAGCTCTGACGGTGAGGAGAACGAGGCCAAGGGCCAGAGAGCCACGGTCACGAAGCCGCCCCGGGAGGGTGATAGTCCCCACAGGGCCCTGTCCCACAACATCACAGTTCCCAAGGTAGGGCGCGCCAACAGTTACTCAGCAGAGGGGGCAAGCACACCGTACGCACGCACCAGGAAGAGCTTCTCCATCAGTGACAAACTCGACAGGCAGCGGAACGCGGCAGGCCTGAGAAACCCCTTCCAGAGGAGTAAGTCCTCCAAGCCGGAGGGCCGAGGGGACAGTCTGTCCATGAGGAGACTCTCCCGAATGTCTGCCTTTCACAGCTTTGAAAGCAAGCACAGCTAAACCTTCTAATAAGTTTTGCAGGAGGCTCAAGAATCCAGCCCTCAAATTCTCCCTGAAATTCACCGGTTCCCGTTTCTAGAAACTCACCTGCTTTATTCTTAGCTGAGCAAAACAAGTCATTCCTTGGAAGTCGTTAACTAAAAGGTGAATTCTGGGTCACAGATCAAGAAAACATTTGATCTGGCCCAGTGTAAAACACAGGGGATTTAAGTCATGTTCACACTCAATGGGTAGGGAGGGGAAAGAGGGAGAAGAAGGGTTGAGATGAATGTGTATAACTAGTCATTTCAGAAAGCCATGAGCTCTGGGAATGAATGGGGCATCAAGCATGCTCCGTGCCAGGAGGCATCTTTCCATTTCTGACCATTATCAAAAGTTTTAGGATGCAGGGCTAAATTGCAAAATAAAATGAAGTAGCCAGCATACAAATGAGATATTCTAAACTTCAATTCTGTTTTCTTTTCACATTGGCTCCATCACTGGTGACTGATGAAGAGCATCCTTTTTATTCAGTATAAGCCGGCAGCAAGCAGTTCTACCTAACGTCCCACATCCTTCTCATGCCAACACTTCTGTAATTGATCATTATAAAGAAAAAACAAGGTAACAGTCATAGTTCACCTGTCTCTTATATATTCATTTCTGGTGCCACAACTTTTATCTCTTTTGAAGAAAATAAAGGGAAAAGAAATGCCTTTTGTATTGCAATCAAAATGAAAGAAGAGTTGATGTTAAAAACAATTGTCAAATGGTTTATTATATACAGTGGGCATTCAAGTATAGTCAAGTAAGCTCAGGATGAATGTAATTAAATAATTTTATATTTTTTAATTTATTTTGTATCTCACCTGTCATCAATGAAGCCACTCACTGAATATGTAATAGTGAACTTTAAAAAAAATAGTAGGCAGAACTCATCTAAAACTGCCATATGAGATACTGCTATATTCTCACCATCCATGTTATGTGTGATGCTGCTGTGTGAGCCTCATCATGTGTATGAATCCACCATGTCTTCTGAACATCTCCAGGATGTAACTGCCAATTTTCCACACCGCCTATCACATGACCATTTTGTATATGAATATCTGGTTACATGTGGATATTTTCATACCTAGAGTTTTGCCATTTAATCTGAGCTCAGCATAAATTTAATTGGAGTTTTTCAAGGGCTGGTATCTTTTTTATGGAAATGTTCCAAAGCACTTTTTAGGGAAGTTTCAAAACCATAAATAACCTTAGAATTGACTGGGAGTTTGGTATCAACCCAAGCCATCAGTAGCAAGCATACCATGAATATTTTTCTTATACACAGAGCTATAAAAAAGATCCGGTAGACTAAAATAGAAAGCAAATAAACATATAAAGAGTTCTGTAGTATATGCTGCTTATATGCATTTACACAGAGAGACATGTTAATATATAGTTTATAAACAGACATATAGAGCTTTCTTAAAAGGCTTGGACTTTTCTATCATCTTGAGATATAACCAGGATTTTTTAATATCCAAGGAGTTCCATTGAAAGAGTTAATTATATTAAATTTTGACATGTTGAAATTATAAATTTTTAAAATCCTATGACCTTAGCTTTTCCTTGTACAAAACTGGAGTTGCCAACATGACTCACTACTTTCCCTCTGCCTCTTTTTTGTGCGGAAGCACTTGCTATCATGACATCTCATTTAGTCTGGTTTCTCCTGCACAAAGAGATTATGCCAAGTACAATCAGAATAGGTGTACGGTTCTAAACCAGATAGTATTATGGACTGTTGAATATAGGCATACGTTTCTAGATCAAAATCTGGATTTAAAGTGGGATAAAGAAATCTTCATCAAATCTTTGGATTCCTATTTGGATCACTGATTTAAAGGAGAATAAAAATCTTTAAAGAAAAAGACTTAATGTCCCTGACCCCCGAATACTTCCCGGTTATTTTGTTTTGCTGTAGTTTTGAATTCCAGGTTTTCTCATTATGTGAAATCAAGTGAATACATGGACAAAATCTCTAGCCTTTAAATATTTAAAACAAAAACCAAAATCTTCTGAACAAGTTTTCAGATGTAGAGACAATGATGTGGCTGCATATAAAGAATTAAACAATTCCATCTTCACTCCTTGGATTTAAGTAAGAAACAAGTCACCGGAGTCCCTCATATATAATTGCTTTAGAAACAATTATATTTTTACTGGCCATTTCCCCCTCAGTAAACTTGCATTTGGTCTAAGAATAGATCAGTTGCCCTAAAACTTCCTTAAGTCATGAATTTCTATGAGGATCTAATGAAAGCTCTGGGCTCACCTCCCAGGAAAAAAAAAAAAAAAAGTATGTACGTGTAGAGTTGCAATATAACCTTAAAGGGTTCATGTACCCCTGGTTCCATATTGATTGATAATGAGGAAGAGGAACCATGTTTATTCATAATCAATGCAGTTGTAATAGGCACTTTACATTTCAAGACCATTTCTCTGTGATTCTCAGGAAGGCCAAGTCTCAGCACCAGAGTTTAAACCCAGATTTTGTTACTTTTGTTCCTTAGATTAGCTTTTGCTAGTTTGATGTATTTACATCCTAAACACTACGATGATTTTAAATGTGGAGCATACTTATGAAGCCAGAGGCTTCTCTAAGTCTGTAGAGGAACCTAAGAAGGAGGTGAATTATTCTTCTTTGGTCACAGAGCAGGATATCACAGCACCTCCAGGGCCTCATTCTGGACCAGATCGAAAATAGGGGAAAGAAATTATGAACATGAGTGTTTCCATTCATCATGATTTCTGGAGAGAACCAAACCTAGGAAACAAATTATTTAACAGCCCTGACCTTGTGACTACCTGGTCCTTTTGTTGTGCATGAAAATGAAGTTCTTAAATCTTTTGTGAAGTGTGTGAAATATATAAGCCAAATTTAAGTGACTTTAAACACAACCTGTATAACTTTCATGAGCCATTTCTTTCCTGTGCATTTACATGTGTATTATGTTTCCATCCATTTCTTTCCATTTCTGGGTGTTCTGCACACCAATGTGGCATTGATTCTGTGGCCTTGTACGGTCAGCTTGTGTCCAAACCATTTATTCACCATGTCCCTGATCGAGGGGATATTAATTACCTTCTCTGTGAATTAAGCAGCCCATGAGCAGCAAGTTATTGAGGAATATAAATAAAGTCATAGAGCGCTCAAGGAAGTAATAGCTTTGGTTTAATCATATGCTTCTAAGGTGCCAATTTTTATATACTACTATATGTAATGATTTGTTCTAAATTGCTCAGTCCTTTTGAAAAAAAATGTAAGGATGTTTAATGAAAATTACCTTGGGAATTCCTGATTAATCAACAAACTTTATATTTATACTTAGAAACTCTCTCCTGGGTGGATTTGAATGAAGCCGGAAAGCTTGGCTGTAATTGATGGGGCTAGTTTATTTCTCCAGCCAGAAGGTGTATTAGGGGGCAGAATGCAGCACTTTACAGAACTGGATTTTTTTTTTTAAGTCTAAGCTTCCAGGTCTAGGATATTATATAGCACTTTGAAAGTTCCCCCTTTAAAAAATATATATATATCAGAATTATCAAATAAGAAAAATGTACTTGTAAGAAACACAAAATGTGTTTCTTCTGAATGTTTCAAATGTATTCTAAAAGATGGTCTCTATAGATAATATTATGGTAGATAACTGGATAGTACATTTTTTCCACTTTCTAAGGCTACACAGTCTAATCTTTCTGAATGTTTGGGCTGTTTAACTTCTGTAATTATATATTATCCAGTCATCAATCATGCTATATCTATAGGCTATACTGTTCAATGTGTGTGGGGCAATGCTGTATTATAAAACACATGTAAACATATATGTAACCCGTATTTAACTCAGCATAGTTGTAGCATGTGGTTGTATTAATGAACGTTACAGGATAACTTTATAATTATTTACAAATCTGTAACATTCAATAAAGAAGCACATGTTGCAAGGATTAACGATGTTCCCAATTCCATGTTATTTAGCATCCTCGTGAAATGGGTACTTTTGTTCCTGATCTGCCTTATGTTTTTCACATTCCCATAGACCATTGTAAAATATTTGTATGAGCTGATGTGCATCCTCTGACCAGCCCTGCAAGCTGTGGTAGGCAAGTTGTGATTTTGTGAAAGATGAACTGGCATGTTATGCAAAAACTATATGACAAATTGAAAATAATATCTTAAGCTCCAGTTGAATTAGCTGTTTGTTTACATCTGCTAACCCAATGTGAAAGCAGTGTACAGTATTTTATAAGTATGTTCATGTAGTAACACTAATATGTTTGTTTCTAGACAAAGTGATGCTAGCGTGTAGGTGGTTATATACTTGCTCTAAATACTGCATTATAGCTCACTATTCTTTAACAATATTAATGTGACTTAAATGAAGTAATCCCTCTCCAAATCCAGTCTTAATTTTTGTGGAGACAAAATGCATGCACTGCTTTATGCATTTATTTTGACCTTTTAAAGGCACTTAACGTTTTACTATTGCCTGCTGTGATACTTAAACCAGTTAGGAACTCACTCAAATTGTTGGGCTTCTTACACTGTTTGGGGATTATGTCCAATTTTAAAAAATTAAAAACAAAAAAGTAACCAAGGGTTTTTTACTATTTTTTTAAGCTCTGAACAAATAATATGGAATAGAGTATTAACTGCAGGGCATATAGCTATGTGACCCGGAGATAGCTAGCCAACAGCACTTGGGTTTACCAAAGTCTAATGTTGGTACATCTGTGATATATGAAGGACACATTTCTGAGTCTTTAGGGCCATTGGGTGCAAGTTGCTAAACCAGAGATGAGAGTGAGGAGTCCATTCAAGACAGTGTAGAAATGCACGTATCAGTATGGATGAATCCAGTGGATGACATGTGACCACTCTCCTACCTTGGGGCTTTTCTCACGTTGTGTGTGAGCCTGGCCTGGGGGAGGGTGAGAAGTGGGTGACTGCGTGCCTCATTGAGCACAGGGTGACTCTAAAGAGTGTCCCCTTCAGGGAAGTCACTGTTTTGTTGTTAGAAGCCATTCAACATCTGAACAAGGGAGGATCAAATTTGCATAGTCTTATAAATGATGGTTCCTCAAAGAGTAGAGAGAACTTTTCTGTCAGCCTGCACTGGCCTAGGCTTTCTTTTTATGTCAAACAGTCTCTTTCTCAGATTGGAGTCAATCAAAGGAGCAGTTGGTTCTGATTTTAAGGAAAGCAGGATTTTTTTTTTTTTTTTTGTAATTCATTTGAGGAGTTGGTTGTGTTACCTTTTCTCTGATGAATTCCTTGCACTGATCACTGCTAATGAAATCAAGACATGACCATTTCTACATGTCTCTAAGAGAAATTTGGTGGCCAAGTAATCCAGGTGGCAGTAAGAGTGAGCTTAATTTTCCCTTCCCTAACTGACCTGTTCTCCCAGTCCCATTAGACCATCAAGCCATTGCCCGTTCACACAAAGTTTGTGTGCTGGGAAGTGAAAAGAACAAGTATGGCTAGAAGGCCATAGGCTTTCTGAAGAGCGTCCGTGCCAACCTTGACCTAGGCCCTCCTCTGGAGCTGGGGGGCTGCTGAGGGCTGGGGGATGCAGAGAGAGATTCAGCCTTGGGCCTGGATACACAGCCGCCTTCACCCCCTTAACTTTCTTCCTTGCTCTTGGCCCAGCACAAGATTTTTTCTTTTTTTTGCCAGACCAGTTGACTTTATTTCCTATCACCTCCATACCCTCTGGACCCTGGCAGAGTAAACTGAACCAGCGGCTGCAAGCCTTCAGACTTTGTCCAGCCCTCATCTTCCCACTGACTTAGCTTCCTCCCCACAACTTCACCCCATGCTCCTAACTTCACTGGTGTTTGCATCAACCTTATCAATTCTTTGCCTGTCTGAATCCCAAAAGAGTCAGTCACATCTTTACCCGAGCTTATCACATATCATCAGCAGCAGCTGTCTGCATCTAGACTGTGGGATTGCAAACACAAATACGTGAAGGGGCTGGATCCAGAACACAAATACGTCAGTTGGGCTGGGAAAGACAACAGGAAGAAGTAGGGTTTATAGGGCTTGAGAAAGCACGTGTCTGCTACAAAGACATCCACGTTCAGATCTGCAAACATTGTGCTAGCCAAACGTGTCTGCCAGCGGCTTTCAAACCCGGAGGCAATAGTTTGGGACCTCTGAGTCAGAGCCAACCAGGACCATATTCCTGATTCCAACTTAGTGAATACATAAACAAAATACACTGAAAATGGAGATGGGAGAGAAAGGAACTCACCCTATTCAGCGTTCTTTCTGTTCTCCCAAATGATATGTGCATGTATATTTGCTAGCTGCATCATTCTGGACCTAAATGTGGGATCTTGGTGAGGGAGATTCAGAAGAAGAGTACCATAGCATTGTATCAAGGCTTATCTGCTTCCCGTCACTACAGTGTCTGACCGGAGTTTATATTGCTTCTCCTGCTGTTCAGAACAGTCCATGCAGTATACTGTACTCATCGCTGTTCCATAACACAGAACTTAGACTCTCATTTGTAAACGTTCTGACCATAGTTTATAATGGGGAAAGTTATTCAAATATCATTTTTAAATGAATTCCTATAAATAAAATAATTTTGCAATTGGGTTTCTTAAAGATATATACATCTTTTCCTTCTTTGTGTATAGATAGACAGTGGTTTGCATATCTATCAACATTATAAATATATATAAATCCTTAGAGGAATTTTTCTTTTTTAAAGGTCTATTATTGGATTCACAATGCACTTTGAGCTTGTTTGTTTAGATATATAATTCGAAGCAGAAGTTGGCAGATACCACGGGAAAAACTTTCTGAAATTTCTGTAACAAATGTTTTGCAATAAAAAAAAAAAAAAAAAAAAAAACCTCAGTAGTTCAAAACATGCCTTGGACTTCTTTGTGCATTTATTTGCCACCATGTGATTTCTACCATTCTCATGATAAGAATTGTTGGGGTAGAGAGAGATGATTGCCTTGGGCTCTATAATTACTTGTAGAACAGAGGCTACAACTGGTGGTCTGTGGGTCATATCCAGGCAGCAGAGAAGGAATGTTGTTGTCCAGCACAAATGTTTTAACTTCAAATAATAATGGGAAAAGAAATTGAAGAACACACATATGTACAATCTTTTATTTTTAAAAAACATTTGTTGAGTTCCTGTTCTGTGCTCAATGGTATGCCAAGATGAATAAAGCAGGCAGAGTCCCTGTCCCGTGGAGTTTTGAATCTGACTGTAATAAAGTATGATCAGATATAATTTTGTAATTACCATTTCACTGCCTAAGAAATAGAGCATGAAAAATAGAGTCTAGAGGTTCAGAGGAGCAACAGTGCTCTGCAGCTCAGGGCAAGGAAGGCCCTCTGGGGCAGATTACACCAGAATGTGCCCTGAAGAACAAGGAGGGTTTAGCAAGTCGACAGGAGGATCACATGCCATTTAAGGGGGACATTAACTTTTTTAACTGACGTATAGTTGCTGTACAATATTATATAAGTTGCAGGTGTACAATATAGTGATTCACAATTTTTGAAGGTGAGGGGAATGTTAATTTGCTAAGCACCCAAATGTTAAAGTGCTTCATCCTCATTAGAACCTCTAGGCAGCCCCAGCCTCATGGACTTTGTCTCCAGTATGGACCCCAGTGAGGAGAATGAATGAGGCTTTGCTCCAAAGAGTACCTTTATCTTTACCTTTCCCACTGGCTCTGTTTTCAACTTTTTTTTTTTTTTTTTTAATCGAATGGCTGGCATAGTTTTCTACAAGCAGCTTGTCTATGTTCATAAATGTGCACATTTATGTAACACATACAATATTCAATCATGTGTCCTCAGATTTCCTGGAAAATCGGATCATCCATCATTTGCTGCCAAAATCTCAGATTTAGACCAACATGGAGCTTCCTTGAAGGACATATTAATGGAGGTAGAGAAAGATTAAATTTTCTAGAGATAATTTATCACATTTACTTGTTTATATTACCCAATTTGATTAAAAGCCTGAAGATAACTTACCCTAGAAAGGCCTGGGTTACCACACCCTTCTCTGTAGCAAGTTCTCAGTAATTATTTCCTTTCTACCATGCCCAATCTCTGGTGGTTAACTTGGCCTCTGCCGTAACATCCAGCACATTACTTTTTTATAGTATGAGCCATTTCCCAGAAGCCTTGGTCGTGGTCACAGTCATTTTCTTTCAAAATGTCATCAGATAGGTATGATGACACAGTACAGACACCATAGAAAGGCCTTCACTCAAAATCATAATCTATTGTCCCAATATTCTTTATCTCAAGCACTAAACAACTTTTTTTTTTTAAGACTGGGTGTATTAATCTGCTAGGACTGCCTTAACAAAACAGCACAAACTGGGTGACTTAAACAACAGAAATGGATTGAATCTAGATCTGGAGACTGGAAGTCCAAAACTGGTGTTGGCCGAGTCGGTTCCTTATGAGGGCTGTGAGGGAGAATATGTTCCCGGCCTCTCTACTGCTGCTGGTGAGTTTCTGGCGATCTTTGGCATTCCTCAGTTTATAGAAGCATCATCCTATTTCTGCTTTCATCTTCACATAATATCCTCCCTGTGGTTTATACTCAAATTTTCCTCTTTTATAAGGACACTGAATATGGCCTTATCTCAACTAATTGTACCTGCAAAGACCTTATCCCTTAATAAGGTCACAATCTGAACTACTGGAGGGTTAGATTTCAACATATAAATATGGGGATGGCAAAATTTAATGCTTAACACTGGGTGAATTTATGAATAGGAGTGTGGTGGTCATCTATCTTTTTGATATCTTTTAAGGTAAAAAAATCAGAATTCAAGAATCAATTGGAAATATGTTGATCAATAGAAGAAAAATATGGATCAATTGTGCCACCACCTAGAACCATTAAAAATGATTAAATCTTTGTATATTGACATCGGCTTTCCAGGTGGCACAGTGGTAAAGAATTTGCCTGCCACTGCAGGAGATGAGGACCCTCAGCTTCAGTCCCTGGGTCAGAAAGATCCTCTGGAGGAGGTCATGAAATCCCACTCCAGTATTCTTGTCTGGAAAATTCCATGGACAGAGAAGCCTGGCAGACTACAGTCCAAGGGGTCACAGAGAGTCAGAGCATGCACTCACATATTGACATTAAAAAATGTCATTGGTATATTGTCTTTTTAAAAGGAAATACAAAGCATCATATAGAGTGTAATCCCAATTTTTATAAAAACTAAACCAAGTATACAGATACAGATATATATATATATCTACAGTATATATACTGTATACAGATATACAGATACAATAGTAAAAAGACTAGAATACAGAAAAAGGGAGAGAAAGGAATAGATTTTGCAACAGAATTTTTTTCAGAAATTCAAATACTGTTGAAGAGTAACCTAAAGTGACCTAAGTAAAGTCGTTTCAAGTACCAATAGACATCAACCAAGAGGGTTTTCTTTGACTTCCTTCTGTCCTAGATGCTGCAATAATCACAAGCTGTGTAATAGTAAGTCCTCTCCACTAAAAAATGATAAAGGTGGAAGAAAAGAAAAGTGGTAGCAATGGTTTAACTATTAATGTCACGAAACTGTAATTTTAGGCACAAATATAATCAATGTCTTTCTAGCAGGTACTTTGTTCCTCTGGAAGAACTGAAAATTTTATTAAAAAGGCAAGACTGTCATGACTAAAAAGATAATTACATACTCCAGTTATTTAATTAGAGCTGCTGAAAAAAAATGGAATGAGCAGCCCAAGTTTAGCTCATCAACACTAGAAGTGTTCATGTAGAAGCAGCATGGTCACCAGGAAGGCAATGTGTGAATGGTTTTACATTCAGGCAGGAAATTGGGCTGTGTTATCTATTCTGAGAATCTGCATAGAACAGCATAGAGATGCTCTTAGAAGTAGAAGGTCAGAAGGAGTATTGTAGCTAGGCAGGGCCTAAAGGAATGTTCAGGACTGAAAAGACAGGCAGTGAGGGGAATGCTGGGGTCCCAGGCAAAACAAACGTGTAGCCATGAGAACACAGAAGACACTGGGAGAACTCTGGGAAGCCAACCTAAAAGGGTAGAGGGTCCATGCTGGAGACTTGTGGGGAAGAATAGCAATCCCTAATACTCACTTAATCTTCTCAACACATCTGTGAAACTGGCATTCTTCTTCCTCTTCCCCAGACAGGGAAAAGATGACTCAGCATTTTATACAGACATGCCAGGTTTGAGTCTGGACTCCATTCTGTATTAAAAAGAAAGCAACGGAAGAATTCTGGGGAAAACTGTGATGTGTAAAAATACGGTATGGTCAGGAAGGGAGAGGTACAGTCAGTGGAACTGCCGGATTAGGCAAAAGGAGATTAAACCCCCTGGGATGAAAAGACATTTTGAAGAAACTTCACAACTCTTCCTAATTCCAGAAACATTTCATGAGTACTATTTGAGAAACACTCAACCAAGTGCTGGTGCATTGTTTGAAACATCACCCTCTTACTTCATTCCCTGGTGAATAACTAGTCATCCTTTCTAGAGGATTATTTTTCAGTGTGTGCCCAGCTGAGAATCCTTTGAGATACCTCCTTGCTAGCAGTTGTTTTGTACAATGTGGACAAGCTGTACCCTTTTCCTCAGCCACAATTTTGGCTACATCTTTGACAAAAGGTGACATTGACCCAAGAGAGCCAATCAGAGCTTTTTCTTTGGGAATTTGGAATAGGCAGGGGTAGGGACAATCGCTGGCTATAACCATAACTTGCAGACTCAGGAATTGTCTACAGTCATTTTCCTACATGGGCTTCCCTGTAGCTCAGCTGGTAAAGAATCCACCTGCAATGTAGGAGAACCCAGTTTGATTCCTGGGTCGGGATGATCTTCTAGAAAGAAGAGATAGGTCACCCACTGCAGTATTCTTGGGCTTCCCTGGTGGCTCAGCTGGCAAAGAATCCGCCTGAAATGTGGGAGACCTGGGTTCGATCCCTAGGTTGGGAAGATCCCCTGGAGAAGGGAATGGCTACCCACTCCAGTATTCTGGCCTGGAGAATTCCATAGACTGTACTGTCCATGGGGTCACAAAGAGTCGGACACGACTGAGCTACTTTCACTTTCACTTTCTGTCTTACTTAACTTGGTAAGCACAGCAATGCTTCATCAAATAGGGTGTTGTCTCTGTTTAAGAGAGAAAACTGAGCTCTCTTTTGCATCAGTTTTGCCAAGGGACCCACTTTTTCTTTAAGACAGTGGGTGGAGGGGCCATGTGGGGAGGGCCGTGGGTGGAGAGATGGAATTTGTTGATAGAGATCTTTCTCAATGATATTTTCTCTCGGAGCTCAGACGTAATCCACACAAAGGAGCTGCTCCTAAATTATGTTTCTTTCTTAGGAATTTCAACCAGACTTGTCTGCTATTTGGGGTTTCTATGCTGACAGCAAAAGCTCCCTAGTGGCTCTGTTTCATTCAACCAGTTTTACTGGGCCATTAGCTCAATCTGCAGTGGCAGAAAACCAGGTCAGTCCTGTAAAGTATACAGACATTCCCAAAATTTCAATAACTGCTTCTTTTCCTAATTTGTTCTCTCAGTCTCTTTGTCTGTTATGAGAGGTTTAGAGCCTGGACCAGATCAGTGGTGCTTACATTTCCTGAGTTATTACCACTTATGGGATCTATTGAAAGCTAGGAACCCTCCTTAGGGGAAAACAAAAGGTTACATTTGGGAGACCATTTAAAGGGGCTCCTGGAAGCCACAAAAGCCACCCATAGTCACCAAGGGAAGACTGTCTGAACCCTAAGTTAAGAACCAAATGTTTCTCCAGCTCTAAAGCTCTGAGACTCAATGGAAACTGGCAAAGCGGAAAGTACAGGGTCATTTTGAAACATCCTCTGCAGAAGAAAATCAAGTTGACAGTTGCATGAGCCTTGATGCCAGCGACAGGTACTCACCTGTCCTCCTCCACAGCTGCTGAATAAAATGCACTGAAGTCAGACAGAAAGACTGGAATAAAGTTGGTCGATCTATTCCTAATGAAGGCAGTGTGAACCATTTGTGAGCCTTCAAGTCTCCTGCAAAGCACAGATTCCACAGCCCTCCAACTGGAAGCTCTGCCTGCCAATAAGGGTTGATCAATAATCTCCTCAATTGTCTGTTTGTCGAGATCAAGCTCCCTGCCTCCCTCTCATGAAGCACTGTGTACTGATGAGAAAGCCACCCCTATCTAAGCACCCAGCCTTTCTCATCATGACTTTATGGAGTTGACTAATGGTTTTAGTAACCATTGAGACATTCCTTGACTTAATCAATTATTAAATAGGACATTGCAAAATGCACCCTCCCTCCCTCCAGAAAGACTCAATCCAAAGGAGCAGTCCTACACTCTCATTCAAGTGAGGTGAGAACTAGATCTGATCAATCTGCCGCTCCCACGACTTCTTGATGTCACATGGTGTCACTGTGGAACCCTGGCCCTGCACAGTCTCAAATGTCTGGCCTGAATCAGACCGCTTTGAGCCTGTCCCTGCACAAGAGTGCTCAGTGGAGCTGTGGACTTCGCTGTCCTTGGGTTCCCACTTCAGGTCTCTGGTGCACATACACCAACGATCTCAGCACATCCACCCACCCGTGGAGTGTTGATTCACAGTGACTCTGGCATCTCCCACTCATGGACCCCATGATGAAAGTAACTCCATTCCTTTCCCAGAAACCCATATTAGGGAACAAGTGGTTTCTCCTTCATAAAAAGTAGATCTGATGAGCTCCCTTTCCCATGTACCCTTATAGGGGAAGTCATGCTCATGTCCCAGAGATAAAGTGCCCTTCCAAGAGTATCTCCCCCAATGACTCTAAGGTAATTACACCCTTCCTTCTATGGGTCCCACCTTCAAAGTTTCCAAAGTTATTTCTGGCATCTCTACACAGAGAAGAACAAATGCACAGATTTAATCTCCAGTGGACCCTCCTATATGTTATCCATCTGCAAAGTACCTGCTACTGACTCTTACACAATGTACCTGTGCTCCCATGGTGTTATAGCTATTCATGTACTTTCTTCATGAGGTCATTTATACAACTTGCGACTGTATATAAGCTAGTCAGTTAATTAGCTAACCTCTTTCAAAACCTAATAATCTTCAGCCAGACCAGAGGACAGAACTGAAAAGCACTTATATTAGTGTATAAAGGAATCCTAAGAGGCAACTCTACAGGGCAAATAGCTCTGGTTAAACTAAGTGTACTGAATTTAGCAGCACAGACTACAGACACCATTATCACCATCAGAACTACCATTTATTAGGTATCTGGTGACTGCAGCCATGAAATTAAAAGACTCTTGCTCCTTGGAAGAAAAGCTATGACCAACCTAGACATCATTAAAAAGCAGACACATTTCTTTGGCAACAAAGGTCTATCTAGTGGAAGCTATGGTTTTTCCAGTAGTCATATATGGATGTGAGAGTTGGACTATAAAGAAAGCTGAGTGCCAAAGAATTGATGCTTTTGAACTGTGGTGTTGGAGAAGACTCTTGAGAGTCCATTGGACTGCAAGGAGATCAAATCAGTCAATCCTAACGGAAATCAGTCCTGAATATTCACTGGAAGGACCGATGCTGAAGCTGAAGCTCCAATACTTTGGCCACCTGATGCGAAGAACTGACTCATTGGAAAAGACCCTGATGCTGGGAAAGATTGAAGGCAGGAGGAGAAGGGGACAACAGAGGATGAGATGGTTGGATGGCATCACAGACCTGATGGATGTGAATTTGAGCAGGCTCCAGGAGTTGGTGATGGACAGGGAAGCCTGGCATGCTGCAGACCCATGGAGTCACAAACAGTTGGACATGACTGAGTGACTGAAGTGAACTGATTATATTAAGACACTTTATGTACAGTATGTCTCACCTTCAAAACAGTTCTACAATGTAGATTTTTCTTACTTCCAACTTAATGGATAGGAAAATTGGGACTCAGCATGTTTAAAGATATTTCCAAAGTCACACAGCTAGCAAGCAATGGAGCCCAAATTCAAACACAGATCTCTCAGACTCTAAAGCCTATGTTTTTCCCACTTCCTGCCTCTAAGAGAGTGTGCAAACCATGTATCTGCAGCTCCATAACTCTTAGGGTTCTGGGATGCCAAAGAGTAACTCTTCAGTTGGAACTCATTTGATGGAACTGACCAATGAATGCTGACAATGAATTATCTTCTCAAATCTCTGCCTTCCATATTTGTTTTTATAAAGTACTGTAAAATAAGGTTTAGTCTTAGTATTTATCTTCTCCAAATTCTTTTGTGCCAAGAAAATCATTTTGTTTTTTTTTTTTTTAAAAACCTGAATAAGGTTTTTAAGGCACTTTTTGTGTTAAATTTAGTCAATAAATAAAACTGATAGGGAAGGGAGGACTGGAATCATAAATATCTATTTCCTGAGCTTGCTGTTAAGCTAAGCTGAAATGCTTAAATGTTTCCCACTTCTACATTACAAAAGAATGACCACAGCATCTCATTACTTACCATTTTGACAACATGTAATCCATCTCATCCAACTCACCTGTTGGAAAGCAAATGGCTCCACTGAGCAAGTCAGAAGATGATAAATGGAGAGCAGAGTCTCTGCTGGCCGTGGTTCATCCATCATGTCTCCCAGGAAGTGAGACCCAGGGGAGCAGCTATGAGTGAGGAGACACCCCATGTTGCCACCAGGAAGGAAGAGGCCACATGGCATCTCCATACCTGCTCAGCTTCAGGATATAGCATTGCCAGGTTGCTTCCCCTTGTATTCAGGATCTGAGTCCTCTAACCTCACTTCTCTGAGGCAGCCCCCGTTTTCATCAAGAAGCACTCAAATAGACAAACTTTTCATGTGGCATTTTTCAGTTCTCTACTTGCTCACTTTGATAAAAGAGAGGGTGGTCAGTGTTCACCGAGTGCTGGCTCTGAGGCAGCCAGTCTGACACATGTTCACATTGAACAGCTACCGCAGCCCTAGAAAGTGGGCATTATTATTCCCTTTTAACAGAGAGATTATATCTCTTGCTCAAGGACACACAAATACCACGTAACAGCATTGAGAAATAATCCCAGGTCTGTGTGGCTGGCTAGTCTGTTATCTCTTGACCCTCCTTCTAAGTATGTCCCTCTTCTGTTCTTTAAGAACATGTGTCACCTTTTAGCCTCTGGAGGCTTGGAGCTGAAAGAGAAACTTACTAAGTTATCTACTTCCAATGGCTCTTTGCCTCTCTTCTCTGCTATAATGACTTATACTCTCTTGGCTAAGCCACTCTATGCTGGCAGTAATCTCATTCCAGAAAGCAAATCAGAACTCAAAAGAGTTGAGCAGCATAATGGGTCGGGACCATGTTGAATCTGTGTTCATTTTTTAAGTAAATGTTTACAGCCTTCACAATTTTATTATTTTATCTTTAATTACTGCTGTAGTCTATCACAATCCTGGGTTGAGAATCCTGATTGAGTTCAACCAATAATCAAGGAAAGTAAAGCCCCAGTGAAGATAAGTGATTTGCCCAGGTCACACCACTTCTAAGTGGTTTTGTTCCAGCAAACCAGGCCTTGATTCCTACCACTACACCACAATATCCCACTATCAGTCCTGGGCAAGGACAAAGTCTTGTTCCTAATCCTTCCTGACTCCCCTCTCTGTGCCCTCTCTTCACCTTCTTGCTATCTTATCGTTGCTAAGTCTGTATCTTTTATGGACAGAGACTGTCTTTCTCCCCACCCCACTCCCACACCCAATGCCTCTCTTAACTGGCTATCTCAGAAAAACAGAATTCAGCCCACACCCAGAGGAAGATGGCTAGGCACCACACTAGCTGTGCCACAGACCAATGGTCTCAAATAGTTTGATCTCAGGCTGCTTTACACTCTTCGAAATTATTAAGGACCCCCATAAAGCTCCAAGGCAAACAAACAAACAAAAGCATTGTTTTATATTTGCAAACCTCTTTAATGTCTGGCTTAAGAGAAGACAACAGGATTCTCAAATTTGCTTCTGCATTTGATTCATTGTGGTGTCACCTATCATGTAACCTCTGGAAAACTCCACCATACAATCATGAGAGTAAAAGGGGCAGATACTGTCTTCATAATACTATGAAAATAGTTCTGATTTCACAGACCCACTGAAATAGTCTCTAGGAGCCCCAGATGTCCCAGGATCATGTATTGAAAAATCAATGCATGGAGCAATGAACTTGGAGTTACAGGAGCTCCAATCCTGGTGAGCACTTAATAGCTACATGACCTAAATTCATGCCGAAGAAACAGCCTGGCACATACAATATATTTAAAAACAAAGTTTTTAAAGCCTTCCCAAAAGATATTTATGTAACAAGGGAGCATGCCTAGGGATAGTACCTGAATACAGAGAATGACTCTAATAATGGGATTAGATTAGGCAGGCAAGGAAATAGAAAGTGAAATGTGAAAACTGTTGGCAGTGGTATGGATCATCACTTCCAGATGTCTTTAGGGTCACATAACACATGTGCCTGCTTTCTGGAAAGATTCTAGCTATAGCTGCATGTGTTCTATTTAGTCCCGCGATATGTGGGTCTTTCAATCCACATTGACTCATCTGAACCCACCTCTGCCTACAGCATAGAATAGGAAATCTTCTGAGGTTTGCCCTGCAGAACTGAGTCCCTTGACTGAATGATCCATCTAAGCCTGTTTGTCGTTGGGCCTCCCTTTCTCCTCAGCCTGATGGACACCACCTGGGGAGCCCTTCTCCTCCCACCATCCCCATGCCGTAGGCATGGATGGGGTCTGGGATGCATTTCAATCTATTTTCTCTCTAGATAAGGAGCAGGAACTCTTAATGTTACTTAGTTTGGGGGGAACTGCTTTTGTGGGTGTTATAAATATTAGACTGTGGTCTGCATTCCGAATTATGAAAATTATTTTTGGTGGCCTGGTGCACTCTGCTATTCCTGCTCATCTTTCACAGCCACGAAGGACCAAGAATGAGCTGTAAAATCACATTCCTACCACTGAGGAAGCAGGGTTTTGAGGGCCTTCTGAGTGTAATTTTAATTGAAACACACTGTCCAACACTCCCTGTCCCCCACAAGAAAAACACAAAGAACTGAGGAAGGATGGTGAGGCCCTTGCAGCCCTATCTCGCCCATCCTTTGGATTTCAATTGGAATTTAGTTGGAAACCCATGACTAAAATATTTAAGAAGAAAAAAAGGCTTTGGCAGTGGGGAATACAAATGCCATTACCTGCTGCCCTCAACTAGGCACTGTCGGATGGAAATAGTGGTTGGCAGGCAAGTATACTCTCCATCTAAAGGGACTGCTATCCATCACACTCAAATCTCTCTTTCCAAGAGATTCTAGAAATCTGGGCTTTTTTTTTTTTATGTGAAATCTTCCCACACAAGTGTTTATATGTTTTTGAATAATGTGTTTTTTCCCAGTTTCATTGAGATATAATTGACATACAGCAGTGTGTAAGCCTAAGGTACACAGCATGATGATTTGACTTACATACATTATGAAATGGTTATCACAATAAGTTTAGTGAACACCATCATCTCATACAGATACAAAGCTAAAGAAATAGAAAAACATTTCTTTTTCTTGTGACAAAAACTCAGGATTATACTCACCAACTTTCATATGTAACATATGACAGTTTTTATTATTATATTTATCATGTTGTACATTACATTCCTGGTATTTTTTTATAACCAGAAGCTTGTACCTTTTGACTGACTACCTTCATTCCAATTACCCTTTCCCTCTTTTACACCTTGCCTCTAGTAACCACATATCTGATATCTTTTTCTATGAGTTTGTTTCTTTGTTTTTGAAGTATGACTATAACACAATGTTAGTTCCTAGTACACAACATAGTGTTCAGTGTTTCTATATATTTCAAAATGATCACCACAGTAAATGAAGTTACCATAAGTCACCATACAGAGATCTGCTGCTGCTGCTGCTGCTAAGTCACTTCAGTCGTGTCCGACTCTGTGCGACCCCATAGACGGCAGCCCACCAGGCTCCCCTGTCCCTGGGATTCTCTAGGCAAGAACACTGGAGTGGGTTGCCATTTCCTTCTCCAATGCATGAAAGTGACAAGTGAAAGTGAAGTCGCTCAGTCATGTCCAACTCTTTGCCACCCTGTGGACTACAGCCCACCAGGCTCCTCTGTCCATGGGATTTTCCAGGCAAGAGTACTGGAGTGGGGTTCCATTGCCTTCTCCGATACAAAGATACTACATAATTATTAATGATATTCCCCACCCTTTATATTTCATCCCCAAGACTCATTTACTTTGCAACTGGAAGTATATACTTCTTTTTTTTAAATTTATTTATTGACTTTAATTGGAGGATGATTACTTTACAATATTGTGATGGTTTTGCCATACATCAATAAGTTTGTACTTCTTGGTGGTGGCAGTTTAGTCTTCACCTGTTTCTCTAACACTTAAATGTTTACAAGTTTCTGAATAATGCATTTTTTGTATTTTTCAATAAAAATTCAACAATTTTTTTTTTCAAAATCAATTTCAACAAAAACGTCTGAGGGCTGTCAGTTTGTCCTGTAGCCCCAAATGTCATTTCTCATGATGTAAGACCGTTTCTCCCAACCCCAAACACTGTGGCTCCTGCCGAACGTTGCCTAGGGCTCAGTTTTTGTTTTTGTCTTCTACTCTGATGAAAACCTGCACTTTACACTGTCACAGAACACGTAGCAATGTAACTGATGTTTCACAATTTCAGGAGCTGATCTGGTGTACTTTTGACAGATCTGACATGTTTACACAAGAATATTCTTCTTCTGGAAAGTTACCGAGATCGGCAAGTAATCATGGCCCTGGGGTTCTCTCTTACTTCAGCGACCACTGTCGCCTCCCCTTGGTCCCCCAGGGTGCATTGCTGCCCAGCACGGTCAATGTTTTTCTTGACAACCGTGGCACAGATGAGTTAAAGTAGAGATATCAATCAGTCAATCAATCATAAACCATCGGGCAGAACTGAAAGGAAAAGCAGAGCAATAAACAGAGAAACAGAGAGAAAAGCACTATAAAAACACTTCAATTTACCAAGTGCAATTCTCTGTTCCCTTCTTTCATAGGAAAAAAAAGACCTTTATTCCTGTTTAATGCTTTTTTCCTGTTTAATTTATGTAGCCATAAATGATACACAGTACTGTCTCATAGATTTTAATTTTTCATAAATGGTATACTACTGTATTTATCCTATAATCTTTTGTATTTAATATTATGCTTTTGAAATATTTTTTGTTATATATTGACCTAATTCAGGTCCTCTCTCTTTTCTTCTTGGTGACCCTGACTAGAGGATTGTCAATTTTGTTTACCGTTTCAAAAAACTAGCTCTTGGTTTTATTAATTTTTGCTATTGTTTTCTTAATTTCTATTTGTTTCTTTCCTGATCTTTACTATCTCCTTTCTTCTACTGACTTTAGGTTTTGTCTTTTTTCTAATTCTTTTAGGTGTTATAATAAGTTAGGTTTTTTATTTGAGATTTTTCTTGTTTTTTGAGGAAGGCCCGTATCGCTGTGAACTTCTATCTAAGAATTACTCTTGCGGCATCCCATAGGTTTTGTATTGTTGTTATGGATCTAGTTCATTCCTCTTCATTGCTATATAGTTTTCTATCACTTATATCACAGTTTAATTTAGCCATTCTCCTTTTGATAAACATTTAGGGTTTTCTTTTTTTCATTCCCACTACTGTGAATGATGTATGCCTTCAACACTAAGTCTTTCTAAGAAAGAGAATTGCTGAGTTGTAGCCAATACACTTTCCTCTGTTTCAGATTTTGTCAAATTGCCTTTCAAAGTAGTTGTAACAATTGACAGTTTCCAACTGTGTATGGAAGGCTCTTCTAATAGGGTCTTGTTTTTAACTGTGTGGTCCTGAAGACTGTTAAGATCTGGTTAGTACATGAACACAGTGAAAACTATGCCCTTTCAGAAACGTGGACTGTCTCTGTATACTGTGCTGTCCTGTGCTGTGCTCAGTTGTATCTGACTCTTTGCAACCCCATGGACTCTAGCCCACCAGGCCCCTCTGTCCATGAGGATTCTCCAGGCAAGAATACTGGAGTGGGTTGCCATGCCCTCCTCCAGGGGATCTTCCCAATCCAGGGATCACACCCAGGTCTCCTGCATTGCAGGCAGATTCTTTACCATCTGAGCCATCAGGGAAGCCCAAGAATACTGGAGTGGGTAGCGTATCTACTCAATAGTAATAGTCAAGGTAGTTAAGTACAAAAAGCAAGAAGGAAAAAAAGTATGTATGGTATACTATAATTTATCTAAGAATTAGAAGGATATAAGTAGATATATGCACATTGCTTATACTTTTTAATGGAATGATAAAACAATTTTTAATATTAACTATAGATAGAAGAAGAAATAGGTAGAGGGAACAGGAAAAAGGCTAGACTTCTTTGAATATACCTTTGTTTTATACTTTTAATTTTGGGACTATTTACTATCTTCCATAATTATAACAAAGTTAATATAGTACAAAAACAACCCTAAAAGTCAGAAGTAGAATAAAGCAAATAAATCTAAGTATGTGTCTAATTGGTGGCAGAACCACTAATCTAAATCACTTTATGATATAGAACTGAAAAAAAAATATGTTAGTAATTACATTATTGATTGTGGTGTTGGTATTGTTGGTTTTAGACTGGAAGAGGGTGAAAATAGAGCAATTTAGCAATTATATTGTATCATTAGAAATCATACTTTTTTAACATAAGAGAAGGATACACACATATACATACTTTTCACCATATTTCCACTGATGCACCTCTTGAATTTGGGTAACACTTTGAGCCTGTGCTGAATGGGAGGCAGAGGAGACCATGTCTAAAGGGGTTTGACTCCTTCAAGATGAAAGATACTGTGAAATGTCCATTTCTGTAATTTCTATATGTTGGACAATACCCAGACCATTAGAAAATATAAATTATAATTCATATATATTCTTTATATAAAAATATGTCCTTTTATAAAATATATGTAAAAATATACATACTCTTTATATAAAAATGGAAGCTCAGAGAACATCTCCAGAAACTGTTACCATGCCAAGGTTTGTGGCTTTTCTACAGGAAGGGGATTTCTGATATATTGTGAACACAGCATTAAAGGGATGAAACAATTTCTTAAAAGAAGGACTAAAAAAAGCAGAACAGCTCCCCTGCTTCTCATGGTGTCTCAATCTTTTCCATATTTAGTGAGTAAGAGTCAAAAATATCAAAACTCCTGGGAAATTCTCAGTAAAAGAATTTATTTTTGCTCAGCATAATTTAGTTCCATTTGTGGCTTTATCATGCAAGGCTCAGGATCCCTTATATTTGAGAGAGAGATTGGAAACAGGATGATCCATGATTGTCAATCAGCAGTCCAAAGATTCCTTTTCATTTGGTCATTTTCTAACACAGGTTTATGATATCAACAAAATGGGATCAAAAAGAATGAGTGTGGTCTTAAATAACAAACAATCCTTAAATGAAGAACACTAGGCTGTGATTTCATTAATGATAAAAGAGATCTAACATCATCTATAAGACCACATAGTGAAGGAAGCAAATTTATGATAAACAATGCCATGCAATAAGCAGGACATTAATTTTAATTGCTCTTAATCTATTCTGCAAGCCAGACACAAGGCAAGGCTTTGGAGAAAGTAATGACTTTTTTTAAACCTAAACCCTGACATAGAACAGTCCATAAAGACAGAGAACTGGGTTGTGCTTGAATTATCCTTTAAGAAGACATTTTTCCTTCTTCCCAAATAGCTTCTATATCTACTGTCCTGTAACATGGGCTAGGGTCTTCCCTCATAGCTCAGTGGGTAAAGAATCTGCCTGAAAGGCAGGAGACCCGGGTCCATTTCCTGGGTCAGGAGGATCCCAGGGAGAGGGAAACGGCAGCCCACTTCAGTGTTCTTGCCATGGACAGAGGAGCCGGGCAGGCTACAGTCCATGGGATCGCAAGGGCTGGACACGACTTAGCGACTAAGCCATCACCACCACCACCACCAGGATGGGCGTGTGTTAAAATCTTGGCTGCAGAACCAGACTTGCAGTTACTGTGAATGCGGAGTTCCAAGTCTCAGCTAAGAAGGGAATTCGGTGCCATGTAGCAGAAGCAACCAGGTATTTTTAAGGTATAATACTTGCTCTAGGTGTTTGGCTATGCTATTTTTAGTCCATTAGTAATGGCTGATTTAAAAGTTAGCACATCCAAACTGGAATAAACCTTGGGAATAATGACATATCTGCTGGCTATGGGCTAAACTGTATTTGCCTACAAAGTTCGTATGGTGAAGCCCTAACTATATCCCCCACCATATGACTGTATTTGGAGGTAGGGCTTGGAGGAGGTAAGTAGGCTAAAAGAGGTAACAAAGTGTGGTCCTAATCCAGCAGGACTGTAATATTATATAAAGAGGCAAAGGGAGATCTCTAGCCCTCTGTCTCTCCATGGCACAAACTGAGGAAAGGCCATTTGAGAAGAGTGAGAAGCTGAGCGTCTACAAGCCAGGAAAAGGGACCTTGGCCGAAACCAAGTGACCAGCACCCAGAGTTTGGCCTTCTAGCCTCCAGAACTGTGAGAAATACATTTCTGTTGTTTAAACCATCCAATCTATGGTATTTTGTTATAGCAGCCAGAGCTGACAAACACACTGCTACTTTCAAAGTTGCCATGCAGATGCTACAGGTAAATCCATCATGTTTAATGAGCTCGGGTTTCTAATTTAGTATACAATCATATAATTTGAGGATTTTTCAAGTTTAGCAAAATTCTAAAGAATGTCTAGTCCTGGGATACCTTGCATCATGTCACTGGTGGTATGTCTGGGGCACTGTGTTGAGGACTCTGGTTAGGGTTGAGCTCAATGAGAAAAGAGAGCTGAGATCAATTAAGGCTGCTTCTGCCACCTCTCGACCCCTGGAGTGTGTCTGGAGGGGCACGGAGGGAAAGGAGTGATGTGTGGATTACATTAATTTATATCTGCCACCCCTGGTCAGAGCCAACAGCCCACTTGGGGGCAAAAGACCCAGATTTACTTCTAAACTCCACCACTAGCTGGTCAGGGCCAGTAACATTAGAAAGCAAAAATAAGTCACCTAAAATATTTAAGCCGGGGTTTATTCATCAGCAGTCAAGTGAGGATAGTAATTAATGGTACTTGCTCCAGCTCTCAGAGAAGCCAGGTGATGAGATCAAATAAGATGATGTTTATGCAAAGGCTTTGTAAACCCCAACCCTATGCAAATGTCAGTTTAATTTAAAAAATAATTAATCATCCCATGTAGATAGATGGCTACTTATCTTTCACCCAAGTGGAACCACTGCTGGCTGTAATCCCCATGTAGGCATTCCTGTATAATTAGGAAATAAAATCAGCCAGAACCATTTTTAAGCAATGTGGGTTTCTTTTCTAAAGGGGTGACTACTTTTAAAAGTTCCCACTTATTAATTATATGTATTTATATATCTCGTCTTATCCACAAAGCCTTGGAGGCAATGTACAAACCGCATAAAAGTACATACAGTACATGATACTAGAACCAAAGGGAAAGGGCACAAAACTGTCAGACAATATGGAAATTTGGAATCTGAGCTTCCTGGCAACCGAGGAAAAATAAAACAACAGAGTTATATAATTCCCATGTTGAGAAAGGAGAAAAAAGCTTTACATAAGAGTTGTAATGAAAAGAAACTTTCTTCACCGTACAGAAAGAAGATAGCCAATATTTTTCCATCAAGCCCCATTTGCCCATGTAAATGTGGACACAGCTAACAGTCTCTCAAGAGAACTGTAAATATAAAGGAGTCCATGTCACCAACAGGGAGGATGTGCCCCTGAGGCTGCACAGAACCCTGTCAAGAACATGGAACTGAGAATCTAAACCTGTTCAAGCCCCAGGTTTAGATTTTCTTGGCTGGGTGGCCACAGGGAAATATTTTAATTCTCTGAGTCTTGGTTCTCTCTCTAATAAGAAGGAATAATCATAGCTACCTTTGAGAGCTGTGATGAGGAAAACACAAAATCTATTTGGCAAATGCTTAACTTGTAAAGCAGTAATGACATGTTTGTTTTTATTAATCCTCTCGTTTACAGCCCAGGAATGTACCTAAAAGCAATGCACAGCATGTATTGAATGTACACTAATCCCACATCTTCCTTCTTGGAGATTTAATGTGTCCATCAACATGTTGCAGGCCTGAGAAGTCCCACAAATAAAATGCTATTTAGCTGTTTTCACTGCCTATTTCCAGAGTTACTGAAATACAGATCCCTCTTTTTTCTGTATGACTCCTAGTCCATAATCCATTTTGAGAGAACATTAAACTAACCCATGTAGGGGAGCAACTTGGCCAGCATTCTTCCCCCAGTTTTTCTAGATACTCTAGATACTTCTTCTTCACCTTCTCCATCCATATAGTGCCTCTTCACTCAAAGGGGAGTTGAATGTTTTCACATGATCTCATATTTTATCTTCACTCTAGTCACATATGCTAGGAACCTAATGCAAGTTGCGCAAATTACAATGCCCTTGGGATCCAGCTCTCCAAATCACCCCCAGTGAATTTCACCTCCTGTCATTCACACACTTGTGTAGTTCCCTCCCACACTGAAGGAAGTCACTATCTGAACACATTCCTGGTTATCAGAACAGGTATGTGGTGGGGGGTGAGGGGAAAGTGGGAGGAGCGGGGGAGGAATTCCTGTCACTTGATGCGCAGAAACCAAGGATTCTGCTAAATGTCTTCCAATGCACTGGACAGCACCTCCCCTCCAACAAATAATTCCCTGACTCAAAATGTCAGTAATGCCAAGCTTGAGAGTGAATGAAGTCGCTCAGTCATGTCCAACTCTTTGCGACCACATGGACTGTAGCCCACCAGGCTCCTCCGGCCATGGTATTTTCCAGGCAAGAATACTGGAGTGGGTCGCCATTTCCTTCTCCAGGGGATCTTCCCGACCCAGGGATTGAACCCAGGTCTCCAGCGTTGTAGGCAGACACTTTACAGTGTGAGCCACAAGGGAAGTCCTGGTGTACGGGAACCAGGGATGCCAAGGTTATGAAACCCTAAATTAACCCCTTCTTTAAAATATTTATATTTCCAACCTGCCTATTCTTTCAGGGCTGACTGGCCCAGAAATCTATTAATGCTGCCTTCTGTAATGTGTGAAATATTTCCTTCCCTCTGATCTTCTTTAGTTGGCCTAGTTTATGCATCTGTGGTGCTCCAGGGTGTCACAGACAATCCATGGGGCTCTCATGGGTTAAATTCTCACCTTGCTGAGTCAGATGAAATCCATCAGTGCTGTGCATTCCAGGCCACAGTCGTAACTACATAGTTGTGTCGGGGGTCAGCACCGTCCCTGCCAGCTCCCCTGCTTATCTCATGGCTGCCCATCCAGCATCTTCTTTGAGACGGTACAACAGGTCCTTCCTGGAGTGAAGGACCAATCCTACAGCCAGTGCTGCAGATACAGAAGAGCCTTGCCGTGAGCTGGTCCCTTCCAGCCAGAGACCACCAACACACTTCCCAGGCCGCAGTCCA
Source organism: Cervus elaphus (assembly GCF_910594005.1). Classification (NCBI taxonomy): domain Eukaryota; kingdom Metazoa; phylum Chordata; class Mammalia; order Artiodactyla; family Cervidae; genus Cervus; species Cervus elaphus. Next base: position 44,940,503 of record NC_057843.1, on the reverse strand, counting down.
GAGCCAGAAAATATCACCTCCTCACCATAGTTTGTGAAATGTCTTTCTCTGTATAATGCATACAATGAACCAGCTAAATTGTGCCCATAACGCAACTTTCTTTCCTGTTCTGTGATTAAGTTCCCTTTCTCAGCTCCCACTGTGCTCAAGGGTAGAGCCTTAATCTCAGTAAGTTCGGGATTACTAAAGAGTCCCATGACCTCAGAGCTCCCAGGATTTCAGGGGATGGAGTCAGTAGGCCCACTGTGTCATCATCTACCGCAGCGACCCCGCAGAGGGCTCCCCACCCCTGCCGTCTTCCGCCATGTTGTTCTAGTTGCCGCAGTTCACTGACACCCTGCGCCTCATCCATGGCACTTTCAGAAGCACAAGTCCAGGCTGCAGTTCTCACATTACCCTGGGCCTCAAGAGACTCAGAGGATTTGTCTGAGGACCTTCACATTCCATACTCTGCTGGGCACCTTCTTGGGCTCAACCTTCACGCCCTGTGCCTCAGTTTCTCAAAAGTACCTTGGGTACCACCATTTCTCTCCCAGACTTGGGCTGAGGTCAGGCAGGGCGCAGAAATCCTTCCCAAAGACTCGTCTCTCCCCATATTTCTCTTCCCCACTCTGACTTCCACTCTGAAAGAGTCTTTCCCTGTTTGCCTATTTTCATTCTTTTTTCCTTCTCATTATGTATTCTCTCTGCTCTGAGTTCCCTTATGACCCATGCTTTTGAAACTCCAAAGCTTAAGCTTTTCTTTCTTTTTTTTTTTTAACTCAAAGTACCATCTCTTCTTTTTGATTTTCAAACATCTATTTAGACTCTTCACTCTCTTTCTGCATTTTCACTGAGTCATTCATTCACCAAGAGACTAGAAGTAAGATGTTGTTAGCCTGAATTCAGGGAAGGACTAGGGGCCTAAGGAAATGGGGGCGGGGGGGGGAAAACTTTGGTTAAACTTCAAAATAATATAATTATCCCATAATAGTGAGACCCTGGGCATTTGTGGGTCCACTTTTGTGGCCTGTCCATGATTTTGTATCCTATCTTGACAAAGTTTAAAGTTTCACTCCCTGGAAGAGCTGGGTGTGGGGGTAATAGATTTCATCTCACTTTCTAAATTCAGTTGATTGATAGTGGCTGCATGGAATAGTGTTGAAAAGGATTTTTGAGGCCTCTTGGGCTCAGTGGGCAAAAGTGGATTAGTCACAACTGCTATGGGTAAAGGAGGAGAGAAGTGATAGCCTCTGTGCCAAGAATTACCCATCACCAGCTTACTCTTATCTCATCTAGACTTTCCTTTTTCAGTTAATACAAGTAATGTTGTTAGAGGGCCTGATGGAAAGTCTAGGGTAAAAGGGGGTCCCCAATAAAAAGAATGATGAGCTAGTAAAGGCTCCCAGAACGGACTCCGCAAGTGATACCCCTCAGAATGGGAATCAGTTCAGTCACTCAGTCGTGTCTGACTCTTTGCGACCCCATGAACCACAGCACACCAGGCCTCCCTGTCCATCACCAACTCCCAGAGTCCACCCACCCATCTCCATTGAGTCGGTGATGCCATCCAACCATCTCATCCTCTGTTGTCCCCTTCTCCTCCTGCTCTCAATCTTTCCCAGCATCAGGGTCTTTTCCAGTGAGTCAGCTCTTCGCATCAGGTGGCCAAAGTATTGGAGTTTCAGCTTCAACATCAGTCCTTCCAATGAACACCCAGGACTGATCTCCTTTAGGATTGACTGGTTGGATCTCCTTGCAGTCCAAGGGACTCCCAAGAGTCTTCTCCAATACCACAGTTCAAAAGCATCAATTCTTCTGCACTCAGCTTTAGTCCAACTCTCACATCCATATATGACCACTGGAGAGACCATAGCCTTAACTAGATGGACCTTTATTGGCAAAGTGATGTCTCTGCTTTTTAATATGCTGTCGAAGTTGGTCATAACTTTCCTTCTAAGAAGTAAGCGTCTTTTAATTTCATGGCTGCAATCACCATCTGCAGTGATTTTGGAGCCCAGGAAAACAAAGTCAGCCACTGTTTCCACTTTTTCCCCATCTATTTGCCATGAAGTGATGGGACCGGATGCCATGATGTTAATTTTCTGAATGTTGAACTGTAAGCCAACTTTTTCACTCTCCTCTTTCACTTTCATCAAGAGGCTCTTTAGTTCTTCACTTTCTGCCATAAGGGTGGTGTCATCTGCATATCTGAGGTTATTGATATTTCTCCCGGCAATCTTGATTCCAGCTTGTGCTTCTTCCAGTCCAGCATTTCTCATGATGTACTCTGCATATAAGTTAAATAAGCAGGGTGACAATATAAAGCCTTGATGTACTCCTTTTCCTAATTGGAACCAGTCTGTTGTTCCATGTCCAGTTCTAACTGTTGCTTCCTGACCTGCATACAGGTTTCTCAAGAGGCAGGTCAGGTGGTCTGGTATTCCCATCTCTTTCAGAGTTTTCCACAGTTAATTGTGATCCACACAGTCAAAGGCTTTGGCATAGTCAATAAAGCAAAAATAGATGTTTTTCTGGAATTCTCTTGCTTTTTTGATGATCCAGTGGATGTTGGAAATTTGATCTCTGGTTCCTCTGCCAGAGATTTCTTCAAGAAAATTAGAGATACCAAGCAAACATTTTATGCAACGATGGACTCAATAAAGGACAGAAATGGTAGGGACCTAACAGAAGCAGAAGATATGAAGAAAAGGTGGCAAGAATACACAGAAGAACTGTACAAAAAAGATCTTCACGACCCAGATAACCATGATGGAGTGATCACTCACACTCACCTAGAGCCAGGCATCCTGGAATGTGAAGTCAAGTGGGCCTTAGGAAGCATCACTATGAACAAAGCTAGTGGAGGTGATGGAATTCCCGTTGAGCTATTTCAAATCCTAAAAGATGATGCTATGAAAGTGCTGCACTCAATATGCCAGCAATTTTGGAAAACTCAGCAGTGGCCACAGGACTGGAAAAGGTCAGTTTTCATTCCAATCCCAAAGAATGGGAATGGGCTATGACATATTTTCCCTCCTACTCCCCAGCTTCCAGGCCTGCCCTCAGGGAGGGGTGGAAGAATTTATGGGGTTTGTACCCCCTGGAGTTAAGCATGGGATATTTTGGTTACACAAACTAATTATTTATACCACAGGCAGTAAGAGCCAATAAGGATGGGTTTTGAGTAAAGGAATAACAAGATAAGACAGGGCTTTAGCAAAATGAACTTAGCAGCTACAGAGAATGGATTGGAAGGGAGAGTTTGAAGGAAAAGTTGCCATAGTAGTCTAGACGAGAAGTCTTCATGAAAGGGAATGAGTGAAGAGACAATGTGTAGACAACAGAGACAGCAGGCCACCCTCACCTGGATGCAAGCCAAGTCACAGGCCTTCCAGAAGCCCATGTTGCAAACTTTCTTGATAATTACTTTGTGCCTCTAGCCTCCACCTTTTCTTTCAGGAGAGCAAGGGATTTGCAAAAGTCAGAGTGCCTGAAAACAGAATGCTGCCAGCCTGGTCTGATGTAGGGAGACCTCGTTGGCTAGTTGGAGCCCTAAAAGGAGACAGAATGCACCCAGCCCCTGCAGGCTCCAGGGCAGCAGGCCCGGGCGTGCCCAGTTCCCAGTGCCTGCATGGCCATGGGCAGCTTCTGGTCTCGGCTGGCTCTAGGCCATCCTGAGAAAGGTCAGGCTGCACTGGGATGTGGCTATAGCTCTGGGCTAGGCATTTCTCCAAGGCTGGGAATAATTCCTCCAAGGCACAAATCAGTCCCTCCCACTGAAACAAACTAAACCAGAAACAGAAGCAAAGCTGGGTATAGCACAAGGAGATGGCCAAAGAGGAAGACACTCTGGGCTGGGCCTGCTTTTTGACCTATCCAGCTGAGGGTAACTGGGGTGGAGGCACGGGGTTAGGGGGTGCTGTATATCCTGGCATGGGAGTGGAAGGAAGCATAGAGATACTGGGAGTCACTCAGCAAGATAAGGAAGATCCTTTTCTCCTCCCCCAAGGCCGGGGTCCCTAAATCTATTCCCCTCCCCTTCCACGTCTCCATGACATGGATTTCCCTTTTTCTCTCTTCTTGGCTGACCTTCCCTCCCCAGTTTACCTTTCTTGCTCTCTCTACTCTCCCCTTTTCTCATCCCTCTACCTAAACCCAGTCACAACAGAATGTACTTCTGGGTCAACCTAAAAGAACCCAGAGCAAAACATTCATGACCATCTCTTCCAGACCCTCAATCCCAGGGTGACCCCAGGGAGATGTCCCCGGAAGATGGCTGAATTATCCAGAGTCGCCTCCATCACCCATTCCTAAAATCCCACCCATGAATCAGGAAAACGTTTGAGTTCTTGGGCCAGGGCTAACAGAACTTCAGCCTGGCTCTGTGGTTTCTCGGACTGAGGACGCCCAGGGTGAAGGGCTGGGTGGGTCAGCCTTGACGTGGCTGCAGCCCTCTCTCCGAGACCCACCCCACCCCAGCACATCAGGACACGTCAACAGGCGAGGAGGTTACTAACCACATGAGGCAGCAGGACACGTGTCCAGCAGAGACAGACCAGGCTGTCTATTCCAAGTTCGGAGGGAGAGGAGAGACCATGGGAAGGAGCCTCACAGGAAGAGAGGGAAAGTGCATTCCAGGAGGGGATGGAAAAGGGAAGAACCCCAACCCCAAACCCCAAGCAGGGCATTCTGGGGACTGTGAGGAGGGCAGGACTGCATGGAAGGAAGGGAGAATTTGTGGTGGGGAGTGGGCGAGAGGAAAAGTTAGAGAGCTAAATTGGAACTAGTTTGCTTGGAGCCTTGAATGCCAAGAGCTTGGAATTTCTCCATTCATATTAGTGAGATATGGAAGACCGTGGAGCAAGAGGAACATTATCAAAATGATATTTAAGAAGATATCAAACAGGGCCTTTCTTATTGCAGCAGAATTGGCACTCACCCACAGCTGAAAACAACAGCTGTTAAACAACACATATTGTGAAATGTAAAGAAAAAAAAAATGGAGTCAGAGGCCACTCTTCCAGGGGCTGTGGTTCCACTCTAATCCCCCCACTTTGAAGAGCTAGCTAAGCACTTCTGCTGGGGTGGGTGTAGAGATTGGAAGGGGGGGGGATCCCAGTGGCTTTGCCTCTTCCATGCAGCAGGGATGCCCCTTCTTTCCTGCCCCATCCCGCTACTTGTGTGAGGAAGGGACTCCCACAGAGACCCAGGCACTTGAAAGAAGGGGAGGCAGCCATCCTTGGCCTGTTTAGGCAGCAGGGTGCTGTTCTCCATCTGAGCCAGGAAAAAGGAAATCCAGTAACAGCAGGTGGAGACGGAAGGCCACTGTCAGGCACCCGCACAGCCACCATTTGGCACCAAAGTTCTGGGTGGGCTTCCTGGGGGTCACCAGGATGCCTCGAAAAGTAGCTGGGCTTAGAGACACAGAAGGTCACATAATGCGTGGTTCCATATATGTGAAATACCCAGAACAGGCAAATTCATAGAAAGCAGATTAGTGGTTATCAAGAGCTAAAGAGAATGGGAAATAGGGAGTAACTGCTTAATGGGTTGGAGAAGGAAATGGCAACCCACTCCACTGTTCTTGCCTAGAGAATCCTGTGGACAGAGGAGCCTGGTGGGCTGCTGTCCATGGGGTCGCACGAGTCGGACATGACTGAAGCGACTTAGCATGCATGTGTGTATTGGGGAAGGAAATGGCAACCCACTCCAGTGTTCTTGCCTGGAGAATCTCACGGACGGAGGAACCTGGTGGGCCACCGTCTATGCGGTCGCACAGAGTCAGACACGACTAAAGCGACCTCGCAGCAGCAGCAACTTAATGGATACAGAGTCTCCTTTTGGGAATGATTAAAAGTTCTATAACTAGATAGTGGTGATGGTTGCACAACACTATGAATGTATCAAATACCACTCATTTGTATCTGTTCAGTTCAGTTCAGTCATTCAATCCTGTCCTGCTCATGTTTCTGACTCTTCGCGACCCCATGAATCGCAGCATGCCAGGCTTCCCTGTCCATCACCAACTCCCGGAGTTTACTCAAAGTCATGTCCATCGAGTCGGTGATGCCATCCAGCCATCTCATCCTCTGTCATCCCCAGAAGACTCTTGAGAGTCCCTTGGACTGCAAGGAGATCCAACCAGTCCATCCTAAAGGAGTCCTGGGTGTTCATTGGAAAGAATGATGCTGAAGCTGAAACTCAAAATACTTTGGCCACCTCATGCAAAAAGTTCACTCATGTGTATACTTTAAAGTAATTAAGTTGGTCCATTTCATAGTGTACATTTCATAGTATAGTATGTGTGCGTGCGTGTGTGCTCAGTCATGTTAGACTCCTTGAGACTTCATGGACTGTACCGCCAGGCTCCTCTGTCTATGGGATTCTCTAGGCAAGAATACTGGAGTGGGTTGCCATCTCCTTCTCCAGGGGATCTCCCTGACCCATGGATCAAACCCTTGTCTCTTGCATCTCCTGCATTGGCAGGTGGGTTTTTTACCAGTTAAGTCACCTGGGAAGCCCCTTCATGTAATACCAGTTCAGTTGAGTTGCTCAACTGTGTCCAACTCTTTGTGATCCCATGGACTGCAGCACGCCAGGTTTCCCTGTCCATCACCAACTCCCAGAGCCTGCTCAAATGCATGTCCATCGAGTCGGTGATGCCATCCAACCATCTCATCCTCTGTCATCCCCTTCTCCTCCTGCCTTCAATCTTTCCCAGCATCAGGGTCTTTTCCAATGAGTAAGTTCTTCACATCATGTGGCCAAAATATTGAAGTTTCAGCTTTAGCATCAGTAACTTCCAATGAACACCCAGGACTGATCTCCTTTAAGATGGACTGGTTGGATCTCCTTGCAGTCCAAGGGACTCTCAAGAGTCTTCTCCAACACCACAGTTAGAAAGCATCAATTCTTTGGCGCTCAGCTTTCTTTATGGTCAAACTCTCACATCCATACATGACTACTGGAAAAACCATAGCTTTGACTAGACGGACCTTTGTCAGCAAAGTAATGTCTCTGCTTTTTAATATGCTGTCATGTAGTATATTTGACCTCAATAATTTCCTTTAAAAAATAGTAGCTGGGCTTCAGCCATCTTGTCAGTCTCTCACCCAGGGGCTCCCTGTGAGAAGAGAAGATCCAGAGGCAGATGCCATGAAATGTACTTCTGGTAATGTGAGGGGTGGGACAGCGGTCTTCAGCATGGGGTCTGACCTTCTTTGCCAGAGGAGATCATGCTGAATCTTCTGAAGAACCCACGGACTTGCCCTGTTGAAATCATCAGTGCTGTTCCCAAACGTTCAAATGTTAAAAGCACCCCTTCTGGGCACATGATAAGATTGTACTTCCTGCCCCCTTTTCTGTTTGAGTGGGGCCACATGATTAGTTCTGGCCAATGAAATGTAGCTATAAGTCATTCTCGGCCTCCTGATTCAGTCTTGGTATAAGGCCTTCTGCTAGCTCTTGTTCCTTGCCTAGACTCTGACAATGGTGGAAATGAGGGCTGTCCTGTGAGCCTGAATCTGGGTGATCTGGTGAGCAGAACTTCTGCTGACCTACACTGGACGTGTAGCATGAAAGAGAAGTAAGCCTTTGCTGATCTAAGTTACTCAAATTTGGGGATGATTTGTTACTACAGCATAACTTAGCCCGGTTTCTAAGTTTTGATAAACTGAAATGACCGGGGCACAGTGAGAGCTCCCTAAGTGATAAAGAGAGAGAAAGTCTGCAGAACTTGACTGACGGCAGTGATTGGGGCCTCAGGACTTTGCTTCCCAGCAGGAAGCAGACACTACCTTCAGATGGAGGTAATTTAGGAGAGTTTAATAGAACAGGACTATTTACAAGTGGTGGGCAGGTTGAGCCTAGCAGTAGTAGGGAGATGTTATCATCCTGAAGCCAATAGGTGAGACGTTAGGTGTGGCTATAGACAGGAGTCCCCAGCAGGAGAGCTGTGGTCTATGGGACAGAAACATAACCACTGCTGACCCTCTGGCCATCTGGGAGGCAGCCCAGGAGAATGAACACCCCAACCGTATAACTGGCTGAATTCAGTGGGAAGCTAGAGGACAAGGAAGCCCTTTGATACATCCCTAAAGGTCTGTCTCCTAGGACTTAGAGCATGATGGAAAAGGATTTGATCAAGAGAGGCGAATGGAGGCTGTCTAGGACCTCCCCCTCCTGAGTGAGACCATGCCATCAATTGTTTCCAGGTGTTTTAGGAATAATATTTTTTTAACAGGTGATGCTCTAGATAGGGCAGGATGGAGTGGAGATAAGAGGACCACTGAAGAAACAATTATAGTAGTTCTTTTCAGATAATGAGTGGAAAGGTAGAAGGAAAGGAGGATGCAGTCACATCTGGGAGAGGAGAGGATAAAGAGGAAGAAGTAACCTGAGCATGTTTTGGGTGTCCCCGGTGACCACCCAGCTCTTGTGGAAGAGTGGTGAGGATGAAGACTGTATTAGTTAGTGTCCTGGCAGGAAACAGATGGACACTCGAAAAAGTTGACAGTAAAAAACTTCAGGAAGGGACTCTCTAAGGTGTAGGCAGGATGAAAGGAGCCAGAAAGAGATAATGAGTCATCCAGAGACTCACGACTGCTGGGAGCTGTTTCCACCCCTGCGCCTGAAGGAGCAAGAGAGAGGGTGGCGACACTGAAGCCATGAAGGAGCCCCTCCCACCAGGAGCCGGGCCTTCGGGGGAGCACAGCCTCTGCCAGACCCTTCGTGGGGCTGCTGCAGAGGATCCGAGGCAGCCAACACTTCGCTCCACGGCTCTCACACCCTCCAGTCTCCTGCCACGCCTCCCACGGGGTGAATCAACCAGAAACCCCAGGGCAAGGGAGCCCAGGAGGGGCAGAGAATGGATCTGTGGGGAGAGGGGGACAAGCGCAAAAAACACCCACTTGGAGGAAGGAGGAAGTAAAAAGAGGCAAGGAGACGGTGAGGAAGTGGCAGCTAGAGCAGCAGGCTATTTTCTGGGTAAAGAGGAAGAGCAACGAGAGAAGAACAGCAGTATCAAGCAAAGGTGTTTTCTAGGCAAAAGCCACGTGATCTTTCTTTAGATTGAGATCCAATTTACCTAAACCACACCACCGACATCATGGTGATCAGTTAATCCTGGCCCACATCACGTTGGAAAGTTTCTATAATTTCTGGTGCCCCCAAAGATACCAAGGATGAAGTGAAAGGGGCAACATGGGCACAACAACATTACAAGCTCCTGTTGGCTCTAACTATCCATCTTTCACACAAGAGAAAGGTAATCTTTTAGAATAGGAAGACCTTCAGTCTTCACACAAAGACTACCATATTACATTCTCTGGCTCCCTGCAGGCTGGCTGGATCTAGTTCAAATAATTTCTTTCCAGAGTTTCTGTTGCCAGGATTTAGAATAGCAAACAGTGGTGGTGGTCAATCTAGGTGAAGTTGCCTGTGCTTTTTGTCCCTTCCTCCTAAGCAATTTGAAGAAATCAACACTGACTTTCCAGCAACAGGCAAGTGCCAGCAACCTGTGCTGTGTTCATTTTAAAGGCTTAGCTGTCCTCTGCAACATCACTCATCAGGGTGGTTAAAAAGGAAAGATTCTCTTCCTTGAGGTTGGAGTGGTATGCAGTAAGCATCTGAAAAGCCTGCAGAATCTAGATCGCTAATGGGTAGTTAACTAAAAGAGATAGCACAGACTGCTGTATTTGGCATGAAGTGAAAATGTGCAGAAAAGGGGGAAGTGATAAATGATCTTAGACAGTTAGCTGAACAGGAAAATGAGGAATTAGGCTTCAGAGTTCAACCTCCTCAGCGGTCCATCACCAAAGTCAGAGTACTGCCAGGCAGACTGTGCACAGAACAACCCTCCACCCTTGACTGCAAGCTCTCCGGTCAAAGGGGCAGGGACATTTGAACTCCAGTGTGCTTTCCTCCCAGCAAGCCATGCAACCTCGCATGCAGGTGTCTACTCAGAGGAAAAGGTGACTTTTTCTTTTCATGGAGATGCTATTCCCTTGCCAAGTCATGTTCCTTGGAAATGGCACCATTCGGAGATGGAGGGAAGGGTCTATTTCTGATTCTCACAGAGATGGTATATGTTTATAGCAACCCTGGCCAAATTCTTTCTAGTTGCTAATGAAGTTTTTAGTTTTCATGCCTTGCCTGAAAGAGCATTGCATCATAATCATAGTATGAGTGTGAAAAATTCAGAAAAGATGCTAATAGTCATGACAACAATGACAATCCCTCATTTGGATTTACCCCTTAACCTTTATTATAGAAGTACCTCCTGTATAGGATCTCATTCAAGCCTCAGGACACCACCCCCCATTTAACAATTACGGAACTCAGCCAGAGTCAGGACTGAAACATCAGTTTGCTGATTTCAAATTCTCTGCTGTTTGCACAATATAAACAACAACAACAAAAAGTCTACACATTTAGAGAAACTTCTACATATTGAGTTCCTGGACAGCAAGCACCTATTGGTGATATATCAGTTATATCTCCTGAGTAACTGAACAGTAATTTCCCCCTGGGATCTGCTGCCATTTCTCTGTCCACTTTCTTCAGCCCAGCGAGAGGCGTGTATCTCAGGTCTGGCTCTTCAGGGCACTGCCATAGTGATTGGTTCAGGAATGGTATGTGATCCAATCAGAACCCATGAGAGACAAGGCTATATTTGCATTAGTTCAGTCGCGCAGTCATGTCCGACTCTTTGCGACCCCATGGACCGCAGCACACCAGGCCTCCCTGTCCATCACCAACTCCCGGAGTCCACCCAACCCATGTCCATTGAGTCAGTGATGCCATCCACCATCTCATCCTCTGTCGTCCCCTTCTCCTGCCCTCAATCTTTCCCAGCATCAGGGTCTTTTCCAATGAGTCAGCTCTTCACATCAGGTGGCCAAAGTACTGGAGTTTCAGCTTCAGCATCAGTCCTTCCAATAAACACTCAGCACTGATCTCTTTTAGGATGGACTAGTTGGATCTCCTTGCTGTCCAAGGGACTCTCAAGAGTCTTCTCCAACACCACAGTTCAAAAGCATCAATTCTTCGGTGCTCAGCTTTCTTTATAGTCCAACTCTCACATCCATACATGACCACTGGAGAAACCATAGCCTCGACTAGACATAACTTTGTTGGCAAAGTAATATCTCTACTTTTCAATATGCTGTCTAGGTTGGTCATAACTTTCCTTTCAAGGAGTAAGCATCTTTTAATTTCATGGCTTCAGTCACCATCTGCAGTGATTTTGGAGCCCAAAATAATAAAGTCAGCCACTGTTCCCACTGTTTCTCCATCAATTTGCCATGAAGTGGTAGAACCAGATGCCATGATCTTCGTTTCCTTTATGTTGAGCTGTAAGCCAACTTTTTCACTCTCCTCTTTCACTTTCATCAAGAGGCTCTTTAGTTCTTCACTTTCTGCCATAAGGGTAGTGTCATCTGCATATCTGAGGTTATTGATATTTCTCCCGGCAATCTTGATTCTTGTGTTTCATCCAGCCCAGCATTTTTCATGATGTACTCTGCATATTAAGTTAAATAAGCAGGGTGACAATATACAGCCTTGAAGTACTCCTTTTCCTGTTTGGAACCAGTCTGTTGTTCCACGTCCAGTTCTAACTGTTGCTTCTTGACCCACATACAGATATCTTAACAGGCAGGTCAGATGGTCTGGTATTCCCATCTCTTTCAGAATTTTCCACAGTTAATTGTGATCTGCACAGTCAAAGGCTTAGGCATAGTCAATAAAGCAGAAGTAGATGTTTTTCTGGAACTCTCTTGCTTTTTCGATGATCCAGCAGATGTTGGCAATTTGATCTCTGGTTCCTCTGCCTTTTCTAAAGCCAGAAACCAGCTTGAACATCTGAAAGTTCACGGTTCACATATTACTGAAGCCTGGCTTGGAGAATTTTGAGCATTACTTTACTAGGATGTGAGATGAGTGCAATTGTATGGTAGTTTGAGCATTCTTTGGCATTTGCCTTTCTATGGGATTGGAATGAAAACTGACCTTTTCCAGTCCTGTGGCCACTGCTGAGTTTTCCAAATTTGCTGGCATATTGAGTGCGGCACTTTCACAGCATCATCTTTTAGGATCTGAAATAGCTCAACTGGAATTCCATCACCTCCACTAGCTTTGTTCGCAGTGATGCTTCCTAAAGACCACTTGACTTCACATTCCAGGATGCCTGGCTCTATGTGAGTGATCATACCATCGTGGTTATCTGGGTCATAAAGATCTTTTTTGTATAGTTCCTCTGTGTATTTTTGCCACTTCTTCTTAATACCTTCTGCTTCTGTTAGGTCCATATCATTTCTGTCCTTTATTATGCTCATCTTTGCATGAAATGTTCCCTTGGTATCTCCAATTTTCTTAAAGAGATCTCTAGTCTTTCCCATTTTATTGTTTTCCTCTATTTCTTTGCATTGATCACTTTGGAAGGCTTTCTTATCTCTCCTTGCTATTTTTTGGGACTCGGCATTCAAATGGGTATATCTTTCCGTTTCTCCTTTGCCTTTTGCTTCTCTTCTTTTCACAGCTATTTGTAAGGCCTCCTCAGGCAGCCATTTTGCTTTTTTGCCTTTGTTTTTTGGGGGGATGATCTTGATTTCTGTCTCCTGTACAATGTCATGAACCTCCGTCCATAGTTCATCAGGCACTCTATCAGATCAAGTCCCTTAAATCTATTTCTCACTTCCACTGTATAATCATAAGGGATTTGGTTTAGGTCATACCTGAATGGTGTAGTGTTTTTCCCCACTTTCTTCAATTTAAGTCTGAATTTGTAAGGAGTTCATGATCTGAGCCACAGTCAGCCCCTGGTCTTGTTTTTGCTGACTGTATAGAGCTTCTCCATCTTTGGCTGCAGAGAATATTATCAATCTGATTTCAGCGTTGGCCATCAGGTGATTTCCATGTGTAGTGTCGTCTCTTGTATTATTGGAAGCAGGTGTTTGCTATGACCAGTGCGTTCTCTTGGCAAAACTCTATTAGTTTTGCCCTGCTTCATTCCATACTCCAAGGCCAAATTTGCCTGTTACCCCAGGTGTTTCTTGCTACTTTGCATTCCAGTCCACTATAATGAAAAGGACATCTTTTTTGGGTGTTAGTTCTAAAACGTCTTGTAGGTCTTCATAGAACTATTCAACTTCAGCTTCTTCAGCGTTACTGGAGTTTTGCATAGGCGTTTGATTTAAGATGGTGGAGCAGGGAGACTTGAACTCACGGCAGAGACGCCAAGTTCAATATTTGGAATGATTTTCCCTGCAAAGAAACTTAACAACTGGCAGAGCAACCCCATCACATTAGACAAAAGAGAGGGAAGCCTCATGAAAGCAGGTAGGAAAGATGCAACTGCGCCATAAATCCGACCCTCATGCTTCCCCACCCACTGGCACTGGGGCCTGCAGTCAGGAGGGAGCTCAAAACCTGGAGCTTCTCCATGAGGAGCAATGGGTTCCTACCTTATGTTGGGCACTCCTGCTTTTAAGACATTTGCCTTACTTGGGATGGGTGACACCTACTTTTTCCCCATTGGTCTTGGGCAGGGAAGGTGTGCCTAGGGGTTTTGGCTACAGTCTTGCCCCGACGTGGAATGTGGGGATAAATAGAACCAATGTGAGTGATAGGCAGCCAGAAAGTGACTAGAGGCAGGGTCCTAGTGACAGCATCAGAGCCTGTAGATGAGTCCCGTGCCTAAGATAAGTTTTATTTACTTGGGCCACTGTGTTTCTTTTATTGGGCTTGCCTGGTGCCTCAGATGGTGCAGAATCTGTCTTTTGTATTATCTGTCACTTTCAACTAAAATAGTTTGACTAGTTCAGGTAGTTTCTTCCTCTTTCGTCCATTAGCCATATGGGAATGCAGGCAGTGCCATTCACAGCACTGGGGACCAACATAAGGGTTGAGTTGCCAAAGACTGAACTACAGAAATTCCCTCCGTGACATTCTTTGGCTATTCACCAGCCCTTCTCGGCAGCCTGTAAGAGTTGGAAAAATTCCTTTTGCCCAGATGCCGGCAGACTAACCTAACCTACTGGTAATTGTGAGGCAATTGTGTGGTATAAGTAGACTCAGTAGAGGTTGAGCTGGGCTCTAATTGTGCATGGATACCTGGCTCAGACCTGATGGTGAAAGGTTGTCTCTCAGTGGTAGTGAAGGCTACATACAGGTAGTCTTCTCCCCCAAACAGAGGACATAAGCCCTCTCCTTCAGTCTGACTGGACCACCAGAGGTCATGTACTCCCCACTGGATCAATAAAGGTTTCCAGGAGCATGCCATGCCTTGGCTGGTTTAAACTAACCAGAATCTACCCTGGATCTGGAAATGGTGTCACATTGGTTACTTCTGAGTCACACTTGGGAAAGATAGATGCCAAAACTGGAATTGCATCTAGAAGAAAGAATTAAGGACTAAACATTGGGTAAGACTGAGAATGTCATTATTGATCATGACATTACTACTTGATCATGTAACACTGGATATATCCCTCTAACTCTTTTGGCCATAGTGTCCTTGTCTGCAAATTAAAGACAGAATGAAGGATATCAACAGTCCCTTTTCTACTCTAATGTGCTCTGACTCTGTCTGACCCTGACTCTATTTGACTCCATACACAAAACACATGCAGTATGATGTGGAAGGGAAAGTTGATGATGTTGGTAATTAATTCAAAATTGCTTTGCTTTGGGGGGAGAGTTGTTGATAAGACACAGGTGTGTCCTACCTTAAGAAAACCCCAAATCAGATCCACAAAATACAGAAACTTAGGTGAGACTACACATACTACATTTGCTTTGCAAAGGGATTTACCACAGTAAATCATCTTTCCTGATTTGTATTTATTTCTAGATACTGTGATGCTATGATGTCTTAAGTTTGAAGAAGTTGTTTTTACAACCTTTTGATGTTTCCTTGATTTTTTTTTTAATTCTGCTATTTCTCCACACTTGAGAGGGCATTTCAAGTGGTCTTGTGTGATGACTGTGAGAGGGAGCAAAGAAAGTGTGGGAAAACAAGCTTCAAATGGTGCAGCTTAGTTCAGCATCAGCATTAAAAATTTTTTTTAAATTTTATTCTTGGGTGTGTTGGGTCTTTGCTGCTGCTTGGGCTTTTCTCTGGTTGTGGTAAGTGGGGGCTACTATGGAGTTCTAGTGCGTAGGCTTCTCATCGTGGTGACTTCACTCTAGAGCACAGGCTCTGTTGTGGTGGTGCAGGAAGGGGGACCTCTTCCAGGGCTCAGAGTGGGTCCTTGTCTAACAAGGGGAAATGAATTGTCTGAGGAGACACACATACTGACAAAATGAGAGATTTTATGGGGATGGGGCCCCCCGGGGAAGAGAGCAGGAGGGGAAAGGGAACCTAGGAGGACTTCTCTGCCATATGACTTGCAGTCTCAGGTTTTATTGTGATGGAATTACTCTCCAAGTTTTCTTTGGCCAATCACTCTGACTTAGGGTCCTTCCTGGTGGCTCAGCCAAGATGGATGCCAACGAGAAGGATTCTGGGAGGTGGTAGGACATGTGACATCTCCTTTTGACCTTTCTTGAATTCTTCTAGTTGGTGGTGGCTTATTAGTTCCATGTTCTTTACCAGGACCTGCTGTTGTAAAATAACTCATGCAAATGGTAGCTATGGTGCCTGGCCAAGGTAGGCAGTTTCAATCAGTGTGTTTCCTCCTAACAGTGGCCCAGGGGTTTAGTTGCTCCATGGCCTGTGGGATCTTTCCTGACCAGGGATTGAACCCATGTCTCCTACATTGGCAGGCTGATTCCTTACAACTGAGCCACCAGGAAAACACCTCCCCCCCTTTAAAAAGATTTTTTGTGGTTGTTGTTGTTGATGCGGACCATTTTTAAAGTCTTTATTTAATTTATTTCAATAGTGTTTCTGTTTTATGTTTTGGTTTTTTGGCCACAAGGCATATGAGAATCTTAGCTTCCTTACCAGGGTTCGAACCTGCAACCCTTGCATTGGAAGGGGAAGTCTTAACCATTGGACCACCCAGAAAGTCCCTAGCATTTGTTTTAAAAATGTCTCTTATTACTCCTGAACTCTATTAAGGACATTTATGTCCAAGCAATGGTTTTCTCCTTTTCCACTGTTCTTTTTTAGGATGTGCTTCCCTGGTGGCTCAAATGGTGAGGAATCTGCCTGCAATACAGGGGACTCAGGTTTGATCTCTGGGTCGGGAAGATCCCCTGGAGAAGGGAATGGCAACCCACTCCAGTATTCTTGCCTGGAGAATCTCATGGACAGAGGAGCCTCGTGGGCTACAGTCCATGGGGTTGCAAAGGATTGGACAGGACTGATGAACTAACACTTTCACTTCCTTTCAAAGTCATACGAATGAGGGAGAACCATAGCAAGTGTATCAACTGGTTCCACAGGCAAATTTTCATTTCAAAATCTAGCAGCTTCTAAAAGCATGACGACAAATCAGTCTTACTCAAATTTAACTCTCAGCACTTCCTTCTCCCTGTGACAAAATTCCAGTGTCCTCTTGGTGCTCTCCTACCTTTGACCTGAAGTATACTCTATCTTGTGCCTCCCCTGATACTATTTGCCAGACACAAGCAGGGCCATCGTGAGCAGGACCCATGTTCTTCCACAGTACTCCCCTCCTCCCTTCTACCTCAAGACCCATCCCAGGTTTGCCAGACTACTGAAAACCACACAGTACAGCAGGGATGGTTCCTTCCAGCACAAAACTCTTTCCAGACCATCTTGCCCATCTAGCATGTCAAATCCTTAAAGCATAGGAAACTGCCAAAGAATAAACTATGTTTTCTAGTGCCTCTGAGAAGAGAATGCTTCTCCCCTTGCAAAGCAGCCTATGGAGGAGTTAGTCCACAAAACAATGGGAAGTTGTAGCAATGGAGTGATTTACTGAAACAAAAAAGCAAACCAACCCTCCCCACCCCCCAGCCCCGGGCAATTTTTAACAGGTTCCCACCCGTAAAGTTTCAGGGTTCATAAAATGATGATCTAGTCCTCAAAAGTGCTTTTTGACATTCAGTGTTCTTAACATTGAGAAATTCTGCATAGATATTAATGTGTATCTTCCGCCCCCTACCCAACAAAGTTCTGGCAACATTAAGATGGGATTCATTTGGCAGTAATCAGCCAGAGCTGGGTCAGTATTTCCCCTTGAGACAGGACTCCTGCTTCAGCCCAGGGCTGTGCTCCTGGCTGCCTGGTATCTTGCCCTTCTCCAGCACTGGCCAGTCTGACCAAACCCCACCCCCCTGGCAGATATGTGCGATCGCAAATTCCAGTTTACAAGGCACTGCCCCCACCACGCCACTGCTTCATAATCTCTGTTAGGCTTCACAACAGTCCTGTGGGACAGGCAAAGTGCCATAGAATATTTGTCTGTATCTGACTTCTCTTTCTAACCTTCTAGGTCCATCAATATTGTTGCAAATGGCAGGATTTCATTCTTTCTTATGACTCAGTAATGTTCCTTTGTATGTATATGTGTATATCCACACTTTTATCCATTTATCAGTCAATGGACAGTTAGGTTGCTTCCATATTTGAGCTTTTATAAATAATGCTGCCACGAACATTGGGGTTCATCTGCTGATACCTTTTCACGTTAGTGTTTTCCTTTCCTTTTGATATATACCCAGGAATGAAATTGCTGGGTCATAGGGTAGTTCTAGTTCTAGTTTTTTGAGGAACCTCAATACTGTTTTCCATAGTGGCTGCACCAGTTTACATTTCCACCAAAAGTGTACAAGGGCTCCCGTTTCTGTGCAACCGCGCCAACTTTTGTTATATGTAGACCTTTTGATCATAGCCATTTGACAGGTGCGAGGTGGTATTTCATAATTTTGATTTGCATTTCTTTGTTGATTAGTGATGTTCAGCATCTTTTCAGGTGCCTACCTGGTAAAAATTTTTAAATCCTGATGCCGGGATGCATCCCAAACCATGTAATTCAGACTCTGTAGGGGTGAACACCAGGAATCGATAGTTTATTTAAACCCCCAGATGATTCATATAGACTCTGTAGGGGTGAACACCAGGAATCGATAGTTTATTTAAACCCCCAGATGATTCATATATGTTCTCCAGGCTGAGAACCACTGCCTTCAAGTCAGCCCTGAAACCAGCGGCTCAGTGAAAGAAGGAGATGAGTTAAACATTTCCCAGTTCCTAACTATAGCAAAGATACTATTGTTACCAATTTTTTAAGCTAAATATTGTTTTGTTATATTTATTTTTATTTGGCTATGCTGAGTCTTATTTGTAACATGTGGGATCTGGTTGCCTGACCAGGGATGCAACCTGGGCCCACTGCATTGGGAGCTTGGAGCCTTAGCCCCTGGACCATCAAGGAAGTTCCAAATAGTTACTTATCTTTAAAGGCTTATGATTCCTGGGAAATTTGGAAAAGAGGTGTTGCTCTCTCTTAGAAAAGATTCTAAGCTTTACTAACTAGATGAATGGGAAGTCCTACATCTAACAGATTCTAATTAAACCGTACTCTCTTGTAAGATGGCCCATTACCCACCTATCTCACATGCAGACGAGTGGCCAGTCATACCTCAGAAAGTACCTCTAACAGAGGCTGTTAATAAGGCTCCTTAGCAGAAGGTCACTGAAATTATTTTATTATAAAATTATTTTATATTATATTATTATGATTTTACTGCAGAGGGCTTTCACTAAAAGGGGTCAAAGAGGGCACTCTGAATGTTCCAAGTATTTACCAGGAAGAAGCACTTAGGCAAGAGGGACACCGTCAGCTGGGAATGCTCCAACCTGGGGCTGGACCAAGTGTGTGTTCACCTGTGGCCTTGGCCAGAGTCTAAATGCAGGCACTGGAGGTCAGCTCGGACAGCGTAGGGGCATTTAAGGTGAGGCAGTAGTTTAGTTCAAAGCATAACCTGTTCTGTTAAAAGCATTTTGAAATGTTCCCCAGGCTCTGACTTTTGAGACTGACAATATTCCAAGAATCAGAGGCTAAATATTGAAGGCAGGGAAACTATTCCTACCACTCACTCAGAAATATTTGATCATTTCTTGCCCCAAGGGTGGAGAGGAGCTCTGTGTTGGAACCAAGAAGTTGTTCACTATTTGTTCAGTCATTATTTCTGTATAACATGAAGGCTGCAAAGCACTATTAATCACCAGAAGTATTATTAAGCAGCTACTGGCTTAATGACTGTGCACGATGACTAAAAGGGTTTGGTCTCTAATCCCAGTTGGTGCCTATTAATACAGCAATTGATTGACTTATAAAAATTTATCAGGCTTCCCTGATAGCTCAGTTGGTAAAGAATCCGCCTGCATTGCAGGCGGTCCCCGGTTCGATTCCTAGGTCATGAGGAGCCCATGGAGAAGGGATAGGCTACCCACTCCAGTATTCTTGGGCTTCCCTTGTGGCTCAGCTGGTAAAGACTCCGCCTGCAATGCAGGAGACCTGAGTTCCATCCCTGGGTTGGGTAGATCCGCTGGAGAAGGGAAAGGCTACCCACTCCAGTATTCTGGCCTGGAGAATTCCATGGACTGTATAGTCCATGGGGATGCAAAGAGTCAGACACGACTGAGTGACTTTCACTTCACTTCCCTTCAGGTAAAGCCTGCACTCAGTAGCTACCACTCACCCACAGGCTTTACTAAAATGAAAAGTACTCTTGTTTCCCTTCTCTGTTGTCACCTTATTACCATCACTTATAGCTTATAAACCCAGTATAGACTTATAAGCATATTACTGTTTAACTCTTGCTCAGTATGAGGATTTCATCTCATTTTGAGACATGCCTGTAATATCAAAACACAGAGGATCATCTCTTATGTGCAGTGATGCAAAGCCAACTGTTTGCACCAAGGTGCCAGCATGACCAGCATAGAATCTCCCAGTGTACCCTGCGTGGCTGGAGGATATCAGTACCAGGCAAGGGTCTGTGAGAAGGATTTTTTTTAATTGAAATATAATTGCTTTAAAGTATTATATTAGTTTCAGGTGTATAGCATAGTAATTTGGGGGTATTTTTTTTTAACAGATTACATGTTGTTATAGGTTATTATAAGATATTGGGTATGATTCCCTGTACTATATAGTAAATCCTTGTTATTCATTTGTTATGTATAATAGTTTGTGTCTGTTAATCCCACACTCCTAATTTGCCTCTCCCCCCGCTCCCTCTCCCATTTGATAACCATAAGTTTCTTTTCCCTGTCTGTGAATCTTATTCTGTTTTGCTGTATACATGCATTTGTATTATATTTTAGATTCCACATACAAATGCCATCATATAGTATTGGTCTTTCTCTGTGTGACTTATTTCACAAAGCATAATTTTCTCTAGGTCTATCCACATTGCTGCAAATGACAATATTTCACTCTTTATGACTGAGTAATATTTCATTATGTAAATACCACATCCTCTCAATCCAGTTGTTTCTTGATGAGCACTTGGGTTGCTTCCATGCTTTTTTGGCTATTGTAAATAGTGCTGCTATGACCATTTGGGTACATCTATCTTTTCAAATTAGTGTTTTCATTTTTTTAGGATATATACCCAGCAGTGGAATTGCTGGATCATAAGGTAGGTCCATTTTTAGTTTTTTAAGAAACTTTCACTTTTCCAAAGTGGTTGTATGAATTTACATTCCCATGAACAAGGTAGAAGGGTTCTCTTTTCTCACAACCTCTCCAACATTATTTGTAGACTGTTTGATGGTGGCCATTCTGACTGGTGTGAGGTGGTACCTCACTGTGCTTTTGATTTGAATTTCCCTAACAGTTATCATTGTTGAGCATCTTTCCATGGGCCTGTTGGCCATCTGCATGTTGTCTTTGGAAAAATGTCTGTTTAGGTCCTGTGCCTATTTTTTGACTGAGTTGTTTGTTTTGTTTTGATATTGAGTTGTATGAGTTGTTTATATGCAATAGTTTGGATATTAACCACTTGTCAGTTGCATCATTTGAAAATATTTTCTCCCATTCCATAGGCTGTTTTTTCCATTTTGTTGATGGTTTCCTTTGCTGTGCAGAAGCTTTTACATTTGATTAAGTGGCATTGGCTTATTGTTGCTTTTAGTTCTTTTGCCTTGGGATGCAGGAAGGATTGATACAGGAAAAAAGGCCATGCTCCTTTATCCCCAGAGTCTTACTAAATCAATAGATTCACTTTGATCGGACCCTCAACCCAACCTGGACTGGAATGAGACTCAGACTAGGCTAATTAGGGAAACTTTAGTTGTAGGCTATAGAATCTCAATAGAAACCGACCTAAACAAAGAGATATTTATTACTTTAAGGTACAGCAGTGACTGAATCTAAGCACTTCAGAGATGCTTATCCAGAATCAGTTGTTTTCCATTTCTCCACTGTGACTTCTTCCATGCTTGCTTCATCTGGGCTTCCCCGGTGGCTCAGCTGGTAAAGAATCCACCTGCAATGCTGGAGACCTGGGTTCGATCCCTGGGTTGGAGGGAAAGGATACCCACTCCAGTATTCTGGCCTGGAGAATTCCATGGACTGTAGTCCATGGGGTCGCAAAGAGTCGGACATGACTGAGCAACTTTCACTTTCACTTTGCTTCATCTTCAGACAGGTGCTCTATGGGAGGTGACAATAATAACAATAATAACCAGAAATTCCTGGGTCAGATTCAACCAGCTTGGCATCCTCAGATCATTCTTTCAAGAACCTGGGGCTAATTTCCATTGGCATTGCCAGAGTTACATACCATCTCTGAACCAGTAACTATGACCAGGGAAATGCAGTTTCTTACTGGCCTGGGCCGGCCTTGGTCTTATGCCCACTCCTCATTCGAGGTAGAGAGGTCAGCCCTGATCATCCAACATGGACTAATACTTCGGGGGGGGCCAAAAGATAATTGGGATATTTTCCTAGAAGGTGTATGGAAGCTGAGTGTCGTGAACAATAGCTCTGCTTGCTCTGTTTGTGGATGCTGGATACCTCTTCTTTGTTGTCATTGAATTTTCTGTATTAATAGGCAATTTAATAATCAGCTTTAAAATTAATAAATGAATGGATGACAATATAAATATGAATCATTTAAATACTCTACAGTATTTAGTGCCTAAATGGATGATACAAAAGCAAAGATGCAAAGATAAAAGAAGAGATCAGGAGAACAGGCAAAGTCTGAACTGGGTCTTGAATGATTGATAGGTTTAGTGAGGGGCAGGGTGGTGGAGGTGCATTCCAGGCAAGGACACAACATGGACACAGCCACTGAGATCAGACAGACCCCATGCCTCCAGGGACAGAGAGGCAACTTGGCAGGCTGAGTTTCATGTGGGGAAACGGTGGGGAGTAGGGAAGGTAGGATGGGGCCGATTACAAGTCTGGAATGATCTTCTGCATATAGACACGGGGTGGGGTGAAAAGGGTGAGTTAGCATTGAAGGAAAGGAGGAAGCATCCAGTTTGGGATAGGATGAGTTGGCAGTGTCAGCAGGAAGCATGAAGTGGGATGACAGTGCTGCTTTGGAAAGATAAGCCTGGTGGAGATGGGGAGGGTGAAGGGATTGTCAGGGGTGAAGAGGAAAGCAGGGCATTAGTCCAGACACCGTCATTCAGTAAAGTGATGAGAGTCTGGCCACTGTCCTTTCAGACGGCTGTTTGCAACCCAGCCTCAAAAGTCCATTCATCAACCTGCCCCACCCTTACTCCTGCTCTCTTGCTGCCTTTCCTGCCTCTACTTCCTGAATGCATTATGAGATATTTCACTATATTCAAGAAATGTTTAAAATACATGAAGGCTCCACTGAGAGAGGGAGTAACGAGTACCATGAGAAAAGACCAAGCTTTGCCACGAGACACACGAAGGACTGATGGGGATGACATAGAGGCCCAGAAAGCCCAGAGAAGATAGAGCTTATTGTCACTTGCTACTCCACAAGCTGAGTTTGGATCTCAGCTTCACCACTCACTGGCTGGATGATCAGGGGCATGTTATCTCCCTTCACCTCAATATTTCTCATCTGTAAAATGGAGGTACTTGTACTTTCCTCAGAGATTTATTATTAGAATTGTGTTAACAATGTTAAGTAAAGTGCCTGACTCAATAAATGTTATTATCATTATTATTAGCAACAGCTGCAGCAGTAATAGTATATTTGCAGCTGTGAACAAAACAAGTAGTCTTGCTGGTGGAATTCAGCTTGACATCCTCCCAAAGCTAAAAATTCCTACCTGAAAGGCAAGGCTTTGGAGACTGAGTTAAGCTCTTCCCACCCGTCCTCAGACTGAGCTGAGACTAGTGAACTGTCCTCTCCTGAAAGATACCAACCACTAGAGGGAGAGTGGATTTCTAGAAACCACAGCCCCTTAATCTCTATGTCTTTCACACTGCCGATAGCCACATATTAGCAGTTTTGATACCAATTTACTGCAATCCAGTTAGTGTTTTGTTTTTTTAATAGAATGGAATAAAATTGAAAATAGCATTAATTGCAGAAGATTCAGGTAGATTTTGTTTCATGAAGTCCTTTGTTTTAGTTACATAATTATGTTTGTATGTATAAAATGTATTTCTCACTGTGAGTCATGATCAGCCCATCAGTAGCATAAGAAACACTGCCTTAAAGGATATTCAAGAGAAAACTACCTTTCTTCTTTAATTTTCAGACAGACTGTTGTTCAGTGGCTCAGTTGTGCCCGACTCTTTGCAACCTCATGGACTGCAGTATGCCAGGCTTCTCTGTCCTCCACAATCTCACGCAGTTTTCTCAAACTCATGTCCATTGAATAGGTGATGCCATCCAGCCATCTCATCCTTTGTCATATCATCCCCTTTTCCTCCTGCCTTCAATCTTTCCCAGCATCAGGGTCTTTTCTGATGAGTCAGTTCTTTGCATCAGGTAGCCAAAGTATTGGAGCTTCAGCTTCAGCATCAGTCCTTCCAATGAATATTCAGGACTGATTTCCTTTAGGACTGACTGATTGGATTTCCTTGCTGTCCAAGGGGCTCTCAAGCGTCTTCTCCAGCACGACAGTTTGAAAGCATCAATTCTTTGGCACCCTCCCTTCTTTATGGTCCAGCTCTCACATCCATACATGACTACTGGAAAAATCATAGCCTTGACTAGATGGACCTTTGTCAGCAAAGTGATGTCTCTGCTTTTCAATACACTGTCTAGTTTGTCAGAGCTTTTCTTCCAAGAAGCAAGGGTTTTTAAATTTCATGGCTGAAGTCACTGTCCACAGTGATTTTGGACCCCAAGAAAAAACTCTGTCACTGTTTCCATTTTTCCCCATCTGTTTGCCATGAAGTGATGGGACCAGATACCATGATCTTCATTTTTTGAATGTTGGGTTTTAAACCAGTTTTTTCACTCTCCTCTTTCACTTTCATCAAGAGGCTCTTTAGTTCTTCGCTTTCTGCCATAAGGGTGTTGTCATCTGCATATCTGAGGTTATTGATATTTCTTTCAGCAATCTTGATTGCAGCTTGTGCTTCATCCAGCCTGGCATTTTGCATGATGTACTCTGCATGTAAGTTAAATAAGCAGGGTGACAACATACAGCCTACTCCTTTCCCAGTTTGGAACCAGTCTGTTGCTCCATGTCCAATTCTAACTGTTGCTTATTGACCTGCATACAGATTTCTC
This sequence comes from Cervus elaphus, assembly GCF_910594005.1. NCBI lineage: Eukaryota > Metazoa > Chordata > Mammalia > Artiodactyla > Cervidae > Cervus > Cervus elaphus. Next base: position 44,915,921 of record NC_057843.1, on the reverse strand, counting down.
AGGAGGCACGTAAGGTGGTCTGGTAGTCCCATCTCTTTAAGAATTTTCTGCAGATACCAAACAAGTTACATTCATGTGAGCCATTTTTGTGTGTTAAAGAAGAATCAGATACAGGAATGCAGGACTAGATTTAACTAATGGTGCTTAATATTGTTAAAAACTTGTGCTATTTCTTGGATGTTCTTCCTCTGGTATAAACATCTCTCAAAGTGTAACCAGGCCATCTTTTTTCACATGTGTGTAAATTACTTTCATAGCTCTTTTTCTGGGTGATGACATCAACTCCCAAGACTTTCAATGGTTTCTTTAATGTGGCTGAATCCTAAATTACTTCTCTAGCTCTTAACTCCAGACATGTATTTCCAAATGATAGCTGAAGTTCTCTCCGTAAGATGTCCCATACAACCCTCAACTTCAAACTGTCTGAAAGTCAGTGTATTATCTTCCCCTTATTAAAAGAAAGAAGAAAAAACGTTGAAAAGCCCTTCCTGTATTCCTTCTCTTGGCCCTTGTCTTAGTCTATTCAGGATACTACAACAAAATTCTACAGATTGGATAGTTTATAAATAACAGAAATATATTTCTCACAGCTCTGGATGCTGAAAGTCGAGGATCATGGTGTCAGCAGGATTGGGTGATGGCCCAATCCTGCTGGGCCCTCCAGGGTCTTCCAGGTCTCAGATTTCATGTTGTATCCTCACATGTATCCTCCTTATTGCCAAATTCAGACTTACATTGAAGAAAGTGGGGGAAACCACTAGACCATTCAGGTATGACCTAAATCAAATCCCTTATGATTACAAAGTGGAAGTGACAAATAGAGTCAAGGGATTAGATATGATAGAGTACCTGAAGAACTATGGACAGAGGTTCATGACATTGTACAGGAGGCAGGGATAAAGACCATCCCCAAGAAAAAGAAATACAAAAAGGCAAAATGATTGTCTGAGGAGGCCTTACAAATAGCTGAGAAAATAAGAGAAGCAAAAGGCAAAGGAGAAGAGGAAAGATACACCCATTTGAATGCAGAGTTCCAAAGAATAGCCAGGAGAGATAAGAAAGCCTTCCTCAGCGATCAATGCAAAGAAATAGAGGAAAACAACAGAATGGGAAAGACTAGAGATCTCTTCAAGAAAATTAGAGATACCGAGGGAACATTTCAAGCAAAGATGGGTTCGATAAAGGGACAGAAATGGTATGGACCTAACAGAAGCAGAAGATATTAAGAAGAGGTGGCAAGAATACACAGAGGAACTATACAAAAAAGATCTTCATGACCCAGATAACCACAATGGTGTGATCACTCACCTAGAGCCAGACATCCTGGAATGTGAAGTCAAGTGGGCCTTAGGAAGCATCACTATGAACAAAGCTAGTGGAGGTGATGGAATTCCAGTTGAGCTATTTCAGATCCTAAAAGATGACACTGTGAAAGTGCTGCACTTGGTATGTCAGCAAATTTGGAAAACTCAGCAGTGGCCACAGGGCTGGAAAAGGTTCATTTTCATTCCAATCCCAAAGAAAGGCAATCCCAAAGAATGTTCAAACTACCGCACAATTGCACTCATCTCACATGGTAGCAAAGTAATACTCAAAATTCTCCAAGCCAGGCTTCAACAGTACATGAACAGTGAACCTCCAGATATTCAAGCTAGATTTAGAAGAGGCAGAGGAACCAAAGATCAAATTGCCAACATCTGCTGTATCATCGTAAAAGCAAGAGAATTCCAGAAAAACATCTACATTTGCTTTATTGATTGTGCCAAAACCTTTGACTGTGTGGATCACAATAAACTGTGGAAAATTCTGAAAGAGATGGGAATACCAGACCACCTGATCTGCCTCTTGAGAAATCTGTATGCAGGTCAAGAAACAACAGTTAGAACTGGACATGGAAAAACAGACTGGTTCCAAATAGGAAAAGGAGTACGTTAAGGCTGTATATTGTCACCCTGCTTATTTAACTTAGATGAAGAGTACATCATGAGAAACACTAGGCTGGAGGAAGCACAAGCTGTAATCAAGATTGCCAAGAGAAATATCAATAACCTCAGATACGCAGATGACACCACCCTTATGGCAGCAAGTGAAGAAGAACTAAAGAGCCTCTTGATGAAAATGAAAGAGGAGAGTGGAAAAGTTGACTTAAAGCTCAACATTCAGAAAACTAAGATCATGGCATCCAGTCCCATCACTTGATGGCAAATAGATGGGGAAACAATGGAAACAGTTTGCCAACAAAGGTCCATCTAGTCAAAGCTATGGTTTTTCCAGTAGTTGTGTATGGATGTGAGAGTTGGGCTATAAAGAAAGCTGACAGCTAAAGAATTGATGCTTTTGAACTGTGGTGTTGGAGAAGACTCTTGAGAGTCCCTTGAACTGCAAGGAGATCCAACTAGTCCATCCTAAAGGACATCAGTCCTGAATATTTATTGGAAGGACTGATGCTGAAGCTGAAGCTCCAATACTTTGGCCACCTGATGTGAAGAACTGACTCCTTGGAAAAGATCCTGATGCTGGGAAAGATGGAAGGCAAGAAGAAAAGGGGACAACAGAGGATGAGATGGTTGGATGGCATCACTGACATGATGGACATGAGTTTAAGTAGGCTCCAGGAGTTGGTGATGGACAGGGAAGCCTGGCATGCTGCAGTCCATGGGGTTTCAAAGAGTCAGACATGACTGAGTGAGTGTACTTAACTGAACTGAACTGAAATGACTTAATGAGAATACCAGACCATCTTACCTGTCTCCTGAGAAACCTGTTTGTGGGTCAAAAAGTGACAGTCTGAACCCTGAATAGAACAAATGATTGGTTCAGGGTTGAGAAAGGAGTATGACAGGGCTGTCTGCTGTCACCCTGTTTGTTTAATCTAGGCACTGAGCAAACTATACATCATGAGAAATGCTGAGCTGGGCTAAATGAGTTACAAGCTAGAATCAAGATAGGTGGGAGAAACATCAACAACCTCAGATAAGCAGATGATACCACTCTACTGGCAGAGGAACTAAAGAGCCTCTTGATGAGGGTGAAGGAAGAGAATGAGAGTTGGTTAAAACTAAATATTAAAAAACTAAGATCATGGAATCCAGTCCCATTCCCAGTATTCCAATTGTTAGTCACACAGTTGTGTCTGACTCTTTGTGACTCCATGGACTGTAGCCTGCTAGACTCCTCTGTCCATGGAATTCTCTAGCAAGAATACTGGAATGGGTTGCCATTTCCTTCTCCAGGAGATCGTCCCAACCTAGGGATTGAACCTGGGTTTCCTGCATTGCAGGCAGATTCTTTACAGCCTGAACCACTAGGGCAGCCCTCCAGCCCCATTACCTCATGGCAAATAGAAGGGGGAAAATGGAAGTAGTGACATTTCCTCTTCTTAGGCTCTAAAATCACTGCGGATGGTGACTGCAGCCATGAAATCAGAAGACATTTGCTTCTTGGCAGAAAAGCTAATGACAAACCTAGACAGTGTGTTGAAAAGCAGAGACATTACTCTGCCACCAAAGGTGCATATAGTCAAGTCTGTGGTCTTCCCAGTGGTCACGAACAGTTGTGAGTGCTGGACCGTAAAGAAGGCAGAGTGCTGAAGAATTGATGCCTTCGAACTGTGGTGTCAGAGAAGACTCTTGAGAGTCCCTTGGACAACAAGGAGATCAAACTAGTCAATCTTAAGGGAAATCAACTCTGAATACTCGTTGGAAGGACTCGTGCTGAAGCTGAAACTCCAGTATTTTGGTCATCTGATGCAAACAGCTGACTCAGTGGAAAAGTCCCTGATGCTGGGAAAGTTTGAGGGCAGAAGAAGAGGGCATCAGAGAATGAATGGCTGGATGGCATTCTGATGCAATGGACATGAACTTGGGCAAACTTAGGGAGATTACCTACCTTCGGAAGGTACAGAGAGGCCTGTTGTGCTGCAGTTGCAAAGAGTCGGACATGACTGGGCGACTGAAGAACAACATCTAACGAACCTAAAACCCTTACTGTCAATTTCCTCAGGACATTCAGTAAATTGGGGACCACTGTTGGTTCAGTTCAGCTGCTCAGTCGTGTCCGACTCTTTGCGACCCCATTAACCACAGCACGCCAGGCCTCCCTGCCCATCACCACCTCCTGGAGTTTACTCAAACTCCAGTTCATCAAGTTGGTGATGCCATCCAGTCATCTCATCCTCTGTCGTCCCCTTCTCCTCCTGCCCCCAATCCCTCCCAGCATCAGGGTCTTTTCCAATGAGTCAACTCTTCGCCTGAGGTGGCCAAAACATTGGAGTTTCTGTTTCAGCATCAGTCCTTCCAACGAACATCCAGGACTGATTTCCTTTAGGATGGACTGGTTGGATCTCTTTGCAGTCCAAGGGACTCTCAAGAGTTCTCCAACACCACAGTTCAAAAGCATCAATTTTTCGTTGGTAACCTGAAAGAAATCCACACACTGGAGGCCTTTCCTTTCCCTACAGGAAAGTATCTTTTGCTGTATTTTTGCCCCTTGAATGCCTTAGAGGAAAAAAAGAAAGGAAGAAAGAAAGAAATCTAGGAGAGATGGTGACAGACTTGTTCCTTTCCAGTGTGGAAGCTGGAGGACTGACTCAGAGAAAGGACATCACAGGCATTTTGTTCTTCCAAGAATTGTAATGCTTGGGATTTTTAATTTCAAGCAGTGAAAAGCAAATGATCAGGGCCAAAATCAGAGAGAACACAACGATTTCAACAATTTGGGGGTTATCTTCCCTGTTTTTTCCCCTCTGTGTCTGTATGGTTCCTCAAACAAAGTGGGTTGGAAAAGTTCAAGCTTAGTTCACAAAAGAGAACATTCTGTACTCTGCACAACAGGCTGGGCTGCTCTCTGTAAAACAAAATCAACAGCATGATCTCAGCCACCGCGGCGGCAGGCACCACGCGGCCAGCCCACAGCCCCAGCGTTTGAATAGACCGGCTGTCAAAGGCGCCCCATGGACAGGACATGAGGAAGGTGCAGTGGCATGAGCATGCACCCCACACACAGACACACACACACACACACACACATATGACTTTTTGCCTGATTGTTACTTCATACACACACATGTACAACTTTCTGCCCCATTGTTACTTCTTCTCCCCAGAAGGTCAAGGAAGTTGTTTGGATATTTCTTTTTGGAGAGTGATTACAGCTGAAACATTTCCAAGGAAACAGCCCCCGGATGTGCACTTCTGCTCTGGCATTGATTGGAGATTTTTAGTCTGTTAGGATGTTACTGTAATCAAATGACAATATCAACACATCACTGCTTCCCTACTAAGGGAAAGGGAGAGGAGGAAAGAAAAGGGTCAAGTTGGTGTTTTCACCCCTCCTCCATCCCCTCAGCTTTTCAGTTTACTTCTGGATTTGCAGCCTTGGCTTCTTTTGTCTAGAATGTAGCATGCATGTAATTCAGTAAATATTTGTTGAGTGCATATTTGGTGCCAGGGACTGCTCACAGTAAAATAATACCTATAGCAGGGTTATTCTTGTAAAGTGAAAACCTGGCCTTGAAGCCAAGCAGTGGAAGAAGAAAAGAGATTTAGGGCTTCCCTGGTGACTGAGCGGGTAAACAATCCATCTCAGTGCAGGAGGCCTGGGTTCAATCCCTGGGTTGGGAAGATCCCCTGAAGAAGGGAAAGGCTACCCACTCCAGTATTCTGGCCTGGAGAATTCCATGGACTGTATAGTCCATGCGGTCGCAAAGAGTTGCACATCAGTGAGCGAATTTCACTTCACTTCACTTCACCAGTGGAAGGGGAGAGGGAAAGGAAGCGGGTTCTCCAGGAGGGTTGAGAGATTGAGGTACCAGAAGGCCCCAGGCACAGGTGGGTGAGATTCAGGAAGACAAAGCAGACATCTGGAATGGGGCTGCTAGCCCAGTGCTCCTTCCATGCTGAATTCAAGCCTGTTTGCTCTAGAAAGAAATAACAACAAGAATACACAACTGCCCACAGCAGGGAGTGGAATTGCTGACCCAAGCCTTGTTTAAAGTCACCCTTACTGCAGCTGCTGCAGGACCCAGAGACTGCGGATAGGGGCAGGGCACGTGGAGAAATGGCGAGTGAAAAAGCAGAAGCTTTTTGCCTGGGGAGGGGAGGCTTGGAATCTGGGCTTACTGTGTGGCCTCAGGCTTACTGAGGTTCTCAGACTCTGTGCCTGTGAGTCTCTCCAGCTGTGCCCTCCCTCAGCTGTTAACTGGGGTGAGAAACCCCTGTTTCTTAGGACTATTGACTATTGACCTATTGTTATTACTAACATATAGTAAGTTCTGTTCAGAGAAAGCTGTTAACCGGGGCATCAGTTAAGAATTTCCACCAGTGTGTCCTCTCAGATGTTTTCGTGCCCACGTAGCTCACAACCTGCTGACTTCCCGGGTGTCTGCCATACACCTTCACCCAGGGTCACGCTGTGTGCAAGGTAAGACAACAGGCATCGGACCAGCAGAAGACTCGTCCTCAGGAAGCTCTCTGCCCTGACCAGGGAGGGGGTTTACACAGGGCAGTGACCACCCTGGGGTTCAACGGATACTTCCTCACAGCCGATCTTCCTTTGTGCTCAGGCTCACTTTTTCTGGGTCCCAGACCACCTCTTTGGCTGTCCAGCTGTCCTACAGAGAAAGCTCCTGGGGGGCGGGGATTGGTTGGGAACAACCCTGATGCAAGACATTTCTCGAGACTGCTCTTCCAGAATGTAAACACCCTTCCTCACTTCAGGACCAGAGCTCCTGCCAAGACTTTGAAAAACAAGTTACACAAGCACCTTTGGGGTGGTTGGTCGTGCCACATCACAGGTGCTGCTACTTGGGGAGGTGGGGGAAGGGTGACCTCAAGGACTCAGTCAGGGACAGTGCACAAACGTGTAAATGCCAGACTCACTGGGTCAGGAGTTCAGGAAAACACAAGCCCTTGGGCACTACAGTAAGACACCGCCTGGGGAAGGAGTCAGTCATTTAAAGATCATTTCAGAGTTGCTTCCTGCCATCACTGAAACAATCCCAGGACTCAGTAGAAGAATCATCTGCTATTAGAGTCGGGTCCCAGGCCAAGGTGGCCCTTCCTTAGAACTGCTCACTGTGATATCTTGAATTTTCTCTCCCCCACAGAGATCACCTCCCTGACTATACTCACCCCACCTGTTTAAAATTTGGGGAGCAGACAGTCTGTCACAAAAACACTTCACCCTGTTGAACCTCCTTTGCCAAAGGCTACTGCCAATTCCAGCCAGTTGCAGGTAGAACTTCTCAAAAGGATGGAGTGGGCATGGGACAGCAAAAGAAAAACCCTAAGGATCTGAGGTAGACCAAGCTAACTATTATAAATCCAGGGACTAGGCAGGTAACCAGAATCTCAGGGAAGAAATGAAGGGAAGTGGTTCCTAGTTCATACCCACCCGCACATACTTGATGGGAGGAGAGCCTAAGAGAGTGATGTAGGTTGGCCATTTATTATATGCCAAGTGCCTTACATACATTCTCTCACTTAATTGCCATGATCATGTTGTGTGGCAAGTAGTGGTGTTATCCCAGTCTCAAAGGGCTTAAATAACTGGCCCAAGGTCATGTAGCCAAGTACATGGTAGAACTTGCACTTGAAACCCTGTTTTGTCCAACCTAAAAGACCAGGTTCCTTTCATTATACTAATCTGCCTCCCTGTAGCAAGAATCTTTCTAGAATACCATTGGAATCATCTTGTACATTGATTTTGGTTTTTCAGAGATGGATGTCTCAAAGTTCTGACACAAAGTCTCACTCTCCAACCTCAGATATTTTATTATACTTTATCTCAATAGATACCAGTCAGCAATAGTTATTGAACATGCACCAGCCATTGTGCTGTGCTCCCTGGGGAATAGAAAACTGTTATGCATGAGTGTTACCTTCAAGGAACTTATAATTTGCATAGGATATTAACATACAATTAATTTTTATTTATGTTATTATTTGAATAACCTCTGACTCTAAATGGCATAACACGACCAAGGTTTACTTCTTACTCATACCACATACCCATTGTGAATCAGCTGGGTCCTCTCTCTTACTGCTTCTTCCCTAAAGGGGCTCATGTTAGTTCTGTTCACATTTCCTTAGCCAAAGCAAATTAAACAATCACATATAACTTCAAAGATTAGATAAGGACAAACCTACCACGAGTCTGGAAATGGAGAAAGACCTGAAAACTCTGGTCAGTTCAATTCAGTTCAGTTCAGTCACTCAGTCATGTCCGACTCTTTACGACCCCATGGACTGCAGCACGCCAGCCCTCCCTGTCCATCACCAACTCCTGGAGTTTACTCAAACTCATGTCCATTGAGTCAGTGATGCCATCCAGCTATCTCATCCTCTGTTGTTCACTTCTCCTCCTGCCTTCAATCTTTCCCAACATCAGGGTCTTTGCAAATGAGTCAGTTCTTCGCATCAGGTGGCCAAAGTATTGAGTTTCAGCTTCAACATGAGCGCCAAAGAATTGATGCTTTTGAACTGTAGTGTTGGAGAAGACTCTTGTGAGTCTCTTGGACAGCAAGGAGATCCAACCAGTCCATCCTAAAGGAGATCATTCCTGAGTTCACTGGAAGGACAGATGTTGAAGCTGAAAACTTTGGTAAATAGACCAGCTAATGACCACATTCTGGGAAGAGGAACAACCTTGATGCCTCATACCCCAGATTACAAACAATGAAAGACTGAAAGATCTAGTGCCATTGGAGTGGATGCATTCAAGACAGATGTCCTAAGGACTAACTCAGGAGAGAATCACGCCTGGACCCGAGACCTCAGTGAAGTATCCTGAGGAAGTGAAGAGCTGCATTGAGCCTTAAAGAGTGGGATGGACTTAGATGGACCTACAAGACCAGTTCAGTTGTATCCACCTTGACCTTCAATAAGGTGATGATAATATATCACCAGTCACTCTCATGAACTACATAGGTGCTTTCAGGCCTGGAGAGACCACCCAAATGAGTGCCTGAAGGTGAGAATGTGCACAGTGGGCTTGAGGGGAAAGGCCCATCATAGCTGGGCAGGGTATTCAAGCCAGGGAGAGATGGCAGCTGGCCAGAGCATTACTTGAGAAGGAATAAAAGATCTTTAAGTGAGAAAGTCATGATTACAGTGGAACTTTGGGGATTTTAATCTGTTGTAATATTAAAACAAATTCTTCTTTCATCTGTTTCTTCTTCGATTTCACAAATGCTTTAAATATTTTGCAGAGGAGAAACAAAGGTAGATAAGGCTTGATTCCCACCTTTAAGTCTTCAGTGGGAGAAGAAATGTGTTTGGTTTTTTAACTTTTAAGAGGAATTGATCTCAAAGAGATACTTCATTTGCTGAATAAGATCTAAAATTTCAAGGATGTGTGTTTATGAAGCAGAAAGGGCTAAAAGAGCCAGTCGACTAAATGGAATTGGGGTGGTGATAAGGAATCCAGGAGTGGGAGGAGTGTGAAAATGGAGGAGGCAGAGAAGATAAGACAGCTAGCAATAAGAGAAAAGCCTTTGGGTATGATGGGGATTTTTAATGGGGAGTTTTATGAAGTTTAGCCATATGGTGTTCAGTGTAAGCCCTCCACTTTTCTCCCTTGTGAGCATTTCAGTAAAATATATGTTATTCAAAATGCTTTGGGAGGTGACTTGAGAGGTCACATGGGGGCAACTGGGTAGCAATTAAGTGTTGATTGTGGCCTCAAACTGTACAGAGTGTGAGCCAGAACATGTGAAGAGAGCACAGTCATGTTTATGTTAAATAGATATGTGCAATCACACTTCTCTGGGATAAAGTGGCAATTCTAGGCGTGGGACAGTTTGTCAAGAAATGCTTCATAAAGGAGATTAAAGGAGATCCTGAGGCCAGGTGTTGAAATATCAGAAAGTGTCCTGACCCATCTGGATTAATGAAAAGCTTTCCAGTCCAGGCACAGAGAGCAGCATATACGAAGGTAGTGGGGTGTGGGACAGCCTACATTATTGGCACTACTCCAAGCAAACATTGATGGGTAGGTTTATGAGGGATAGGGCTCAAGGGAGCAAGTCCAGTAGTCTAATCCATTTATCAGGGTTTGTGGCAATAAGGACATATGTTTACCTTCAAAACTATTTATTCAGTATTTATTTACTCTCATATACTTTTCAACTTTTATATTGTTGCAAAACTATTTTGATTTAGCAAAAAAAAACTAGAAAACTAATGATTTCCTGTTTTCTTACCTATTGGTAAGACAAATGGTGGATCCAGAGATTAACTTTTCTAAGGATATCCTGACTTGTTTATATTCACTGCCTGTGTACAGCATGTCAATATTTACCTGGCTGCTGAGCACCCCCTCCCCACGTGCAGTGCAGAGAAGTGCCAGGATCCTTCAGGTCCTGTATCCCAGGACGTGAAGGATTGCCTGAGACAGCAGCAAACAGAAGCAGATAGCTGGTGACTATTAAAACACACCTCTTGATTTACAGTCACCTGTCAGGTAGCAGAATTTATCGCCGCTGATCAGAGCAGAAAGTACCCTGCGTATGAGGTATGTGTGTGTGTGAGTGCCTGAATATATTTTAAGTATCCACCTGGGAACTCTCTAAATCAGCATTTATTTTAATAATCTCATACATTCATATGGCACCTTTCTCCATAAATGCTTCCAAAGCAGTTTGTAAATTTTATATAGCTGGGGAATCATCACTGCTGGAGTAAAAGGAAAGAGACGCTTATCAGCTTGCTAATGAGAACTGTACTTTTGTTAAGAAGTACAGAGATCCAAGAATGTGTGTGTATTTAAATGACTTTGTATTTCATTAAAATAGTATTCAAATTTCCTCTGAATAAACCATTCAGATTCTACCTATTCCATAATAATCCATTCAGATTTCCAGCTCACCTCTAGATTCAACTTTGCAGTTGATGCTAAATTTCGGTCCCCTAGAGCAAAGAACTGTCACTTCGCCCTGGATGTGACTCTTCCCTTAATACCCAGAAGAACAGAATTGGGCGGGAGGCCTCTGTCACTCTCAGGGTTATACATCATGCATTTCTGACCCGTTAGGAGGCTGTGCAGTACCTGAGAGGCCAGTGAGCATCCGGGAGGAAATTAAAGGAACTTCAGTTCATTCATTCAGTAAGTAATTATTTATTGGGCCATTACTATGTTCCAGAAACTGGTAGGGTGCTGGAGATACAACTAAGAGCACCAGAGACAGGGCCCCTGTCCTGGAAGCCAGCTGTCTGGCAGGGGAGGTGATCATTAGTGAAATAATCACACAGATCATTGTAAACTGAGAATCAATATAAGTGCTACAGAGGATGGTTCTGAGCGTATAAGCAGGGAACTCACCCAGACTGGGGAGTCAGGGAAGGCTGCCTGAGAAAGTGAAGTTCAAGGCTTCAGCTGAAGGATGAGTAGGAGAGATACAGAGAGAGAGAGGAAAACAGAAGGGAGAGGGTGATGGGAAGAGGCGGGGAGGGAAAGAAGGAGGGGTGGAAAGGAGTATGTGTGAAGGGTGTGTGTGATGGCCTGAGTTTCTTCATTTGTAAAACAATGATAGTAAGTTTTACAGTCTAATTTTGGAGTCCACAAAAGCAGATCCTGAGATAAGGACTCTTGTGAATGTGATTTATTGGGAAGTGTCTCCAGGGAAAACTGCTAGAGAGGTTGAAGAATGAGAACAGAAAGGGAAGGAGGCCAAGCAAGTTTGAGAAGGAAGCAAAACGCTGTGGAGGGGAGACCTGGAGACAAGACAGGTACCACAAGTAGCTGGGGCACTTGTCCCCCTGTGGAGTTTCATTGCCAGGAAAGTCCTGGGCACGTCTGCTGTCTGTGCTGGGAAGCAGGGTGGCTCCAGTAGCTGGGGGACTGTCCACTCACACAGTCAGGGCGCTGACTGCTGGGAGCACCGCACGTGGTCGTAAGGGAACAGGAATATGAGAAAAGGATGTGGAGGGAGGCAGGCAGAGCACTGGTGGCCTTTACCACATAGGATACAGGGACAGGTTAAAGGAAGCGATGCATATAAGGAAGAGAGCGCAGTGCCTGACACGTATTAGTGCTCAATAAATACTCTCATTGTAATTCTTATTGACTATCCATTGATGTGGCCTGGAACAGGCTTCATCTGCTCAGCTATCTCTGCCTGTTCCGATCCTGCAGGAACCACTCTACCCACTCTAGCCACTCCCCACCACATCTTCTGAGACAAACACATGTATAAATATAGCAATATATATTTATATTTCACAGGATTGTCACATTTTGCTGAGCTTATATCAGAACTGAACAAATAGCCCTCTCATCCCCCGTAATATATCCTATCATTCACTGAGGCCACATCTCTCCCAGTCCTTCTGGACTCCTGGAGCTCAGAAATTCATGAGCCTGGCTACTTCTTAAATGTGATCTGTACCAGCCTGATCAGTTCTCAGGCAGGCCTGCGTTTCCTGGACAAGTTGATAGAATTTTTAGACCAGAAGGACCTCCTCGATCTGCTCATCTTCTTGAGTGGTATATTGAATAATTATTTGCTCCTTCAAAAAGCAGCATTTTAAATAAAAAGGAATGAGCTATGGATATTCTAACAAAAATGAATCTCAGAACCATTATCCTAGGTGAAAGAAGTAGACACAAAAGAATGTATATGGTATGATTTCATATATTGGGAATTCTAAAACAGACAAAATTAATGTGTGGTGACAGAAAGCTGGTCAAGGATTGCCTGGGGCTAAGGCTGGGTTAACTGTAGAAAGGCGTGAGGAAACTTTCAGGAGTTGAAGATGTTCCATGTCTTGGTTGTGGAGGAGTGTGTACATTTGTCAAAACTCAGAGTGGTATACTTAAAATGGGTGTGTTCTATTACATGTAAATTATACCTTAATAAAGTGTATTCAGAATCAGATAGGCATTTTATTGCCTGACCAAGAGATCAAAAGTAGATCCAAGACTTGTCTCAGGGAGTTCCATCTGGCCAGACACACAGAAGCCTTTGTATTGTTCTCCATCCCCACCCCCTATTTTTTCCTTTTGGCAAGAAGTTGGTCTTTATTATTTGCACCAATGGAGGGGAACAATGGCCCCGAGACTCTTAAAGGGGAATAATCCACGAATCATTTACATCTGGTGGCTCTGAAATGTGTTTTGTAGCCTGTCTGGTATTTGAATAGAGATGTGCCTGCTTGACATCCTGAAAATTCACTTCAGATGAAATAATGAAGTTCCCTATAGAGATCCGAACTGTTGGAAGCTTGGGAAGCCCTTCACTTTCCCTGCCTGACCTCGCTTCTCTGTTCTCCTCAGTCCAAGCAGGAAATGCAGTGTTTCACCCAGGCCCAAACCTTCCTTCAGGCCGGTTCTTTCTCGGCTGACACCTCTGCCTTGTGAGATTTAGTGCCTCTGTGTTAACATGCAGTGTAACGAGAGGGACTTGAGACACTCAAGTTGTTGAAAAAGAAACTTGATAAAGGTCTTCTTGCAAGCTAAGTGGAATCAGCTACTTGCATGCAGATAATTGAGAACAGATTCTATAAAAATTGATTTCTTATATTTAGGATAGAGTTTAGCTAGCTCTGGCTCTGGGAAGTCTCTGCTGACACCCCCACACCACCAGCCCTGCCATTCTCAAGGCTGGGTTCACTGCCCCCACTGTTTGTACCACCTCCAACCCCCTCGACTTTGCCCTTCATGGCACTCACCACGTGGAGGGCAAATGCTTGTTTGCTAATCTGTGCCCTGGACCTGACTGAAAGCTCTTTGAAAGCAGGGTCTGCTGAGGTCACCAGTGCATCCCTAACTGCTACAACAGTGCTAGGCTCATAGTAGGTGCTTAATAAATAGTCGTTGAGTTGTTATGACTCTGAACATATCACAACAGAGTTTATTTAAGGTTTTCAAAATCAACTGCACAAACAGGAAAACTCTGGGTGCTTCCAAAAAGAACTCCACCCAGACAAGAGCTCCAGCAGGAAATACCAAAAAGTCAGTATCTAGCACCGAAATCACTGTGTGTTTCAGGGCAAACTCTCGTGAGCTGATCTCTGAGAGGCTGTGGAACAGTCTGGAAAGTCCAAAGCTTTAAAAACTCTACATAAGAATTCTCCAAAGCAAGTGACACTCTCCAAGTGGGGGGCAAGGTAGGGGTTGGGAAGGGAGGCTCCCAGGAAAACGCCCTGGGGCTCTGAAGAAACCCTGAACTTGGGGACAGTGGACAGGCTGGGCACCTAGGCTCTCAGAACCTCTGTAAATGACATTAATGACACCTCCCACAGAGTTCCACCTGTCAGTCCATAAGGATGACAACACGTTTTAGCTGCCTGTATCATCAGGGAAAACAACAAAATACACCAATGGCTTTAAATTTGATACACAAGAAGAGAAAGAATGAGGAAATTCTAAATAAAAATCATAAGTTACTCCTCATTTTTCACACACTGACCTCCAAGATAAAAACCACCCCAGTTCTTTCTTCCTCATGGCCTCCTGGGTGCTCACATGGGGCTCATTTATTCCACGTGTGTGAAGAGAGAACACAGGGTGTTTAATTCACTCAGTGTCACTACATATTATCCACATTAAAATTGGGAAAGAGACAGTTTAAATGAGCATACAATCTGAATCCCAGCTTTCCATAAATTCATCCTGGTGGGCACCTAGGCCTCAATATAAAAAGAACAAAATTAGTTCCTTGATTAATGGTGCCTCTTTCACTAAAATGTTAAGAAGCAACCTCTTGAACTTCACAGAGTACTGTGGCCTAGACCCATCAGGTAACTTACCTTGAATTTAGATAATGAATCATGCCAGTATTTGGGGGAAAGTAAAAAATTGCAGACTATCAGCAATCAGGTCAACTGCCAGAGAACATGCAACTGGTGCCTTTCATGATGTCATCAGTCATCCATTCATTAAATCATTTGTTCAACAAAGGAGAAGATCTTCAAGTCTGGTATGAATCCTTCTATTAGTGATATTGTTGTTCAATTACTAAGTTGGATCATACTCTTTGCAACCCCATGAACTATACAGCACACCAGGCTTCCCGGTCCTTCACTATCTCCTGGAGTTTGCTTATACTCATGTCCATTGAGTGGATGATGCTATTGAACCATCTCATCCTTTGCCACCCCTTTCTCCTTTTGCCTTCAATCTTTCCCAGCACTGGGGTCTTTTCCAGTGAGTCAGTTCTTCACATTAGGTGGCCAAAGTATTGGAGCTTCAGCATTAATCCTTCCAATAAATATTCAGGGTTAATTTCCTTTAGTATTGACTGGTTTGATCTCTTTGCTGTCCAAGGGACTCTCAAGAGTCTTCTCCAACCCAAGAGTTTGAAAGCCTCAGTTCTTCACCACTCAGTCTTCTTTATGGTCCAACTGTCACATCCATACATGACTACTGGAAAAACCACAACTTTATATAGACCTTTATCAGCAAAGTGACATCTCTGCTTTTTAATATGCTGTCTAGGTTTGTCATAGCTTTTCTTCCAAGAAGCAAGGGTCTTTTAATTTCTTGGCTGCAATCACTGTCCACAGTGATTTTGGAGCCCAAGAAAATAAAATCTGTCACTGCTTCCACTTTTTCTCCTTCTGTCATGAAGTGATGGGACTAGATACCATGATCTTAGTTTTTTGAATGTTGAATTTTAAGCCAGCTTTTTTACTCTCCTCTTTGACCCTCATCAAGAGACTCTCTGGTTCCTCCTTACTTTCTTCCACTGGAGTGGTATCATCTACATATCTGAGGTTGTTGATATTTCTCCTGCAATCTTGATTCCAGCTTGTGAGACATCCAGCCTGGCATTTTGTGTGATGTACTCTGCATATCAGTTAAATAAGCAGGGTGACAATATACAGCTTTATCATACTTCTTTTATTAGTGATGCAACATTCATCAAATTGGATGTCCCTTCCTTTGTAGGTTGCAGATCACAGTAATTCCTACCTTGGAGATGTGCCATGAACATTAAATGAGTAGCTTTAATTATTAGTAATAATAGAAACAATAGCTATGGCTCAGAGCAGACTACATGCATGAGGAACTAAGAGTCATCTTGCTTCTCCCACTCTAAGAATGCTCTCTCCAGCCTTAAGGCCTTAAGTGGGTGTCATTGCCCTCATGGTCACATGCCACAGGTAGACATTAAAGAGAATCTTATACAAAGAAAGCTTTGCAAAGTGTCGTGTTTCTAGTAAGATGATAGTTCCATCAGACTAAGCCACCTGACTGTTTTTGGAGAAAGAAAAAGAGCTTGAATGAGTAGGAACTGGAAAACAGAGAAAACAAAGGACGAAGGTAAATACATAAGAAACCCAGTTTAAGCAGATCCTATCTTTCTAGCACAAAGTTTTGATGAGCACAAAAGCTTCTCTAAATATGTCCCTGCTAACCACAATTTAAGCACAGTGTTTTGTAAAGAATGTGTGCTGCCAATATATGCAATAAATATTCTCTTGCCTCCATGGGATAAGCAAGAGTTCAGTTCAGTTGCTCGGTTGTGTCTGATAAGCAAGATGAGAGAACCAAACATGAATTACATGGTGCCCTCCCCTAGGGCATCTGTCTGGTAAATGCTCGATGACTTAGAAAGAAAGTTTTCTATTTCAGTTCTAGTTTTCAAATTCCAGAGCACTTTACCTGTCCCACTCTTAGGAAGCAGTTTCTCCTGAGTCTATAGTTGATCTCCCTTGCCAGAGAAGGCAAGGAATTGGGATGGCCCCATGCCTAGTCCACCTGATCCACTGGGTGGACCACATAGCACCCGATAGAGTGCCAAACACACAACATATTTTTCTCCTTCCACTGCTCTATACACATACACACACACAGTACTAACTCTGTTTAGAACTGTCACACCTATAAAGGCCTTACTTTAGAAGGATGCAGAACTGACCATAGTTGTTTATATCTGACCCCTATCCTTTGCCAGTTGCTTAACACCTAGTTCTCCAAAGAATGAGGACCACCACATTTTCATCTCTTCAAACCTCATCACAGCCTCCCTCCAGACATCTTTCTCTGGCTACCTATAAGTCATTGACTATTTGGAGCTGAAAGAGCCAATACAACACACAGCCTCCACCATACTTATTATATAGTGAAATTAAGATAGTGAAGCAAAAGGGGGATGCTCTACATCATAGAGTCAGTTCTGTGGTCAGAAAGAGGACCTAGGTCCTTAATTTCTTGTCTTTCATGTGTTCATTTTCCAAGGAATTAAAATCCCAATTTGGAAGCAAGACTTTATTCAAAGAGATAACCAAGAGGGCAGCAGAAATATGGAAGCAGTCCCTTCCTTACCTTTGTTGACTTTGAATTTTAAAGGCTACTGGAGAAGAGTTGTTCTATTATATGTAGCAAATGTACATGTACACACACATTTCATTGTGCATAAGTATTGTTGTTGTTCAGCCGCTAAGTCATGTCCAACTCTTTGTGACCCCATGAACTGCAGCACGCAAGGCTTCACTGTACTTCACTATCTTCCACAGTTTTCTAAAACTCATGTCTGTTATGTCAGTGATGCCATCCAATCATCTCATCCTCTGTTGCCCTTGTCTTTCTTGCCCTCAGTCTTTCCCAGCACCAGAATCTTTTCTAATGAGTTAGCTCTTCACATCAGGTGGCCAAAGTATTGGGTTTCAACTTCAGTCCTTCAGTTTCAACTTCAGTCCTTCCAGTGAATGTTCAGGATTGACTTCATAAATATACCCATCTACAGTGTTAAGCCCTAAGATATGTGTGTGTTTATAGCATTATTGTATGTTATTATATATACTATATATAGTATTATAGCATATATATGTTAGATTCAGTTGACCTGGTCAGCTATTTAAATAGGTTGGCTCCTGAAGAATTTTATTTGCATATAGAACCAGGTGACTCATGGGAAAATTTTGACATAATAAAATGTGAGTCTCAAAGCCTCTGCTTGGTTGAAGAAGTCAGTTTGCCTTAAAAAAGGATGCCTAGGGGGCTATTCCTTGGGGTACCTCTGCTCTTTCTTCCTGCTGTGTTTTCCTGAAGTTCTCTCCTCTCTTTGTGATGTTATTTTATGGAGGGTGCTGGGGAAAAGAAGTCTGCAGCAACTGCATCAAAACAACAGTCATGGGTTTACACCTTCTGCGGGGAAGGACTGGTGGCTGTGGGAAGGTGCTCTGGCACTCTTCAATGAGGGCACACAAAGAAAGAAAATGGGATTTGTCCCCTGCAAACTGGTTAAAGACTGAACCAAAGAAACACTTTCTGTTTGTCCCTGGTCTTTTCAATGACGTCAGCACCTCTACACCCAAATCCTAGAACTCAGCTGTTGTTTCTTGAAGGAATCCCTTCCTCACCCAAATTTGAAACCAATTGAGGAAAAGAGGAGTCAGGCAGATGGAGATGAAAATGCTGTCCTTATTGTTTGCTATAGGCTGACTTTGTGCCCCACAGAGTCACATGTTGAAACCCTAATCCTCAATGTGACGGTATTTGGAGATGGTGCCTTTGGGAGGTAATTAGGTTATGAGGATGGGAACCTCAGGATGGGATTAGTGCCCTTATAAGAAGAGAAATGAAAAAAAAGAAGAGAAATGAGAGAGCTTGCTTCCTCTCTCTGGGCTATGATATGTGAAGATACAGAGAAAGGACAGCCATCTGCAAACTGTGAGAGGGCCCTTGCGGCAACCTGACCATGCTGATGTCAGACCTTCCCAGCTTCCAGAAGTGTGAGAAATAAATGTTAAAATAAATGTCATGAGTCTATGATAATCTGTTATAGTAACCCAAAGTGACTAAGACTCAGAAAGGCTGGGTGGGAAGATGTGTGAAGTGTGCAGTAATAATGAGTTTTCTAATACCAAACCCCAGAACTAAGCGACAACTCACCCAGTCACAGGCAGCAGTGATTGAGTGTAAGGCCCCAACCAAGGCAAAGGCTGCTCTATATAGAGGATGCGTGAGCAGAGGAGAATGGGGGTTTTAGCTGGCAGGCCAGTCCCAAGAAGAGGGAGAAACTGAGCCACACAATTCAATCCCTTGTCTCAAAGTCGTCATTCTGCTATGTCACCTAACCTCTCCTGAGAGGGATGAGTAAAAGGGTATGGAAGGGCCAGGAATATTGCTGTAGTAAAAGGCCCTCCACATGAAAGGAATATTGAGTCAGAAGTAAACACTCGCCAGCATGAGCCAAGACACAAGCCAAGCTTCAGGTGACAGTGGAGGTCCCCCAGCATGGCTCAAATATGGTGCTCTACTTCCCAAGTCATCATCTTTCCTAACTTTCTAATCTCACTTTGTTTACAGTCCCTTGGGCTGCTCCTCTGGATTTTGAGTCGTGGCACCCCATCATGAGGGAAAGGAGTAACAATTAAACCCAAGGGTTTGTTGTTTCTGTTCTTCACTTCAATGACTTGGCTGGAGGATAGAGAATGGACAAGGAGGAGCAGGTCAGATGGGTACACAGTACCTCTGCCTGCTCACCTTTTCCCTGTCTTCCCAAAAAGGATAGAACACAAGCAAAAGGACTCTAAAGTCATGGCTTTGCCTTAGCGAGGAAATCAGGAGTCTACCTAAGAGCAGTCTTTTGGATTTACAAAGCCCATTATTTCCTGGTAATACTCACTCATGCATTCATTCAGCATTTTTGTTGAACACCTGAAAGGAGGAGGCATGGGGTCCTGGGGACACAGGCACAATCCAAGCTCCAGTGAGATTTCTGTTGATCCATTAGTCAGACAAGAATTTATGAGCATCTATTATGCACCCCATTGTGCCAGACAGTGAACACCTGAGATTTAGCCACCTCTAACCTACTCAATGCAACTGTGGAAAGTGCAGACTTGGAAGTGTCCAAAAGCATGGTTCCCTTTGGGGTGAGATTTCTTCAGATTGCATGAGAGTGGTGGAGGGTTTAGAAAAACAAAGTAAATGACTGATTCAACTAACTAAAATGTCTCTCGTGGATGACTGCACAACTTCTGCACCCCTTAGAAGGGCTAGTGAGCATTACTCTTGAATAGGTAAAGTGAAAGTGAAAGTCGCTCAGTCACGTCCAACTCTTTGCAACCCCATGGACTATACAGTCCATGAAATTCTCCAGGCCAGAATACTGGAGTGGGTAGCCTTTCCCTTCTCCAGGGGATCTTCCCAACCGAGGGATCGAACCCAGGTCTCCCTATGTGGCGGCTTTAAAAACATTAAAGGCTTGAGAATCTGCTTCCCATCCTTGATGGAAGTGTGACTGCTGACCTGACTGTGGCTCTTGGATGAATTTGTATGTTTGGCTTGAATATGTATGATTGGCTCTTGGATGAATTTGTAGACATCATAGATTTCTTTCTGTCTGAGCTTCTTTTGAGCATTGTACATTTTGATAAAATTTTAAAACAACACGCAGGTAAAAGAATAAAGTCTTGTGTCTCCTTTAGTCTCAATATATCTCTGTATGAAGGGCAGAAAGCCAAAAAGTTCATGTCTAAAAACTCAGGTGCTGTTTGTAGCTTTCTAATGAGCAAGACTATAGGGGCCACTTACTCATTCATTTTGCTACTACAAAACTTAGCATGAAGATAGGCACATAGTGGGTGTTCAATAAGGGATTATTTAATGAATAAATCAATTTCGAGAGATAAATCTCCAGTATGTCCAGCCTTCTACAAGCACCGTGTGACTTTGGGACTGGCCAGCAGTAACTACCGTGTTTATACCCCACCTGGAACTAGAAGCAGAGCAGTTCTTATATGCTGACCCTTAAAAGGAAAAAAATGAAGTATAGAAAGAGGATAGACTCATTCAGAAAGAATGCTGAACCCTAGAAATAGAGAACTAGAGCACTTGAGAGATAAGAGGACTGGGAATTTATACACCCAGTCTTGTCCTCCATCGCGCAAGTGCTGTGAGGGGACAAGGGAGTATCTTTTCAGTCCAGATTCCTGATTCCCCAGAAACTGTGAGATAATAAATGTTTGTGGTTTTCATCCACTAAACTTTGGTGAAATTTGTTACATGGCATGGATAACTGATAGAACAACACTGGAAAATCGGCAAAAGGTACAGATTATTTTTGAGCCTAAGATACTGTTTCTTTCTTCCTTTTTTTGGGGGGGGGGTGCATTTGGCCTGGTATGTGGGATCTTTATTATTGATAGTTCCCCAACCAGGGATCAAATCTGTGCTCCCTGCATTAGATGCTCAGAGTCCTAACTACTGGAGCTGCCAGAAAGTCTAGATACTGTGTTTCTTTAAAATGAGCTTTATTATACAAACTACAACTACTCTCCTGATCCACATTTGTCTAAGTGCCCCATAGCGTAACATTCTGTTGTTCCACCCTATTATGAATATCCCCATTCCACCCCATTATGAATGTCCAGGCCAGGGTCCTGACTGTGTAAGCTAAAAACTAACAGCTTCCCAGTGGGAAGTAGTCCCTTCCTCTTCTGCCTCCCTCCGGCCTCAGTGTGGGCCCACCACTGATGATTGTTACGACCAGGACATCAGTTGATCATGATCTCACAATCATATAATCAAAGAACCATAAGATTAGAAAGAGCCCAAATGAGATTTATTGACTATAAATTTAATAAAGGTAAAAATTGTATGCCCAGTTAGAGAGGAAATCCTTAATAATTCTTCTCTCCCCTACTGAAGAAAGCTCATAGAGCAAAGAGCCCACTGAGTTCTCTCATTTTTAACTTTGTATAATGAAAACCTTCAACATAGAGAAGTAGAACAATATAATAAACCCATAACTCTTGCATCCATCTTCATCTTCAACAGTTACCAACTCAAGGCCAATTTTATTGCATCTCCTGCTCGCTTACGTCACTATTCACTTAACCCTCACCCTGACCCTTTGGGTTATTTTAAAACAGATTTCAGCTATCATATCATTTGTAAGTACTTTAGTACATATCTCCAAAAGAGAAGTTGAGAACTTTTTTTGTTTAACATAATCATGATACCATTCTTATGCCTAAATTTTTTTAAAGGAATTCCTCAATGTCATCAAATACCCAGTCACTGTCTTATTTCCCACAATTGTCTCACGTTTTGTCTTACAGTTGGTTTGCTCAAACAAGGTCTACACATTGCTTTGGTTGATACGTCTTTTAAATCTGTTTTAATTTAATTCTCCCTCCGTCACCACTCCCCACCTACTACGCCCTGAACTAGTGGTACATTTTGAGGCAATCTTTCCAACCTTAGTGAACATGTTGTTCTCTGACTTCCGCTAGTGACTCATCTCTCCTGATCAACAAATAACAGCACACTGGACCTCCTTCTTTAAGATATAACTATAAGAGATGTGCTTGAACTTGGGTCCATTTTAAAGTATCAAAATTTATCAAGGAGAGAGAGACTGATTACACATCATCCTGGAGGAGATAGAAGTCAATTTCACACTACAGTTGATGTAACACTTTTTAAAAACTCTCCTATTGGGGGATATTTCATGAAAGTCAATAAATATTTTGGTCCATTGACGCTGCCCTTGCCATAACTTTTAAATAATAAATATGAGATGAGAAAGTGTTTCAGCAGCAGTACACATCAGGTGGCCTTTCTTCTAAACCTCCTTAAGATTTTTCTTATTTTCTCTAAAGTGGGATAAAACTAATAGCTTCACAGGAAAAATCTCACTGAGGCCTCTTTCCAAGTTTTTCCCAAGCGGAGGCGCATCTGTGGAGAGTTGGTGTGAAGTGAAAACACAGGGAGTAACTGATATCTGTGAATTTATTGGGGTCATCATGATGCTATTAACTACAGGGTTTTGACAGGAATGCTGTGAAATCTCCCAAGCCTGGTGTTGCTTAGGACCCAGGAGGAAGCACACTCTCAGGGCATGTTTACTTTTCAGACCTATCTCCCTGGGCTTGCAGTTCACCTCTGCACTTAATACCTGGTCAGTCAGAGCTGGGCACTGCATTCTTGGAGGTGTGAGCCTCATTACGGCTTTTTCTCTGGTGCATGCCTGGGATCTGTCCTGCCTTGGAACAGGCAGAGTTGAGAGCAGATGGCACCTTTTCATGACTTGAGTCAATTAACAAGGGATTCCAATCCGGCCTGGAAGGCCTGGCTGCCAGAGGGCCCTGGAGCAGCAGCTGGAATAAAACTAATAAAAACAACTACAGAGCAATTTGTGAAAATGTCAAGGCCAGCACAAACACACTGACCCTCGTAAACCTTAATGTGAACTTGGAGGGGTTGGCCCAGCCTGCCTTCAGGATGGCAGAGCGGGTGGGGGCGGCTGCCTTCTTGCCAATTCTGGGGTCTTTCCAAGTCTCCTACTGCCTTGCTCCACTGCCCAACCCTCTCCTGATACGGCTTGCTCCAGTGGACCAGTCATCTGGGACAGTCACTCTCTCTCAGCAGACCCTCTCCATATTAAACTCGGTCTGTGGTGAATGGAAGTGTCAGATGTATCAAAGGGGGCTAGAGCCGGGAATTCTAAGAGCCTGTTAAAAACAAAACAAAACAGCAGTTCCTCAAGCCCATACAGACACTCAGAACTTAAATAAGTAAATGTTAGGATTCCAAACTTCTTTTATCTCTTCCTCCCTCCCTCTAAATGGTTTGGAGTGTACTCACCACTGTTTACACAAAAGCAAATGCCTCTCTCAAGATAAATGGACTTTTTGTAAACCTACAGCTGTGTAAGCTACAAGCAGTTACAGAGGTGATTAATTGATCGAGACAACAGCTTAGCTTATGTAGACACATGGCAAAAGGCAGCCCAGATCACAGTTTTGCAACTACTGTAGGTATTGAACCAAATGACTGTTTCAGGATCCCTAAAGTCAGTTAAACTGAGGTGAGGAAAAATTAACCTATATTGAGAAAGGGAAAATAATATCTGCTTTTATTTCTTATTAATTTGCAAATGTGGTTTTTAAAAATACTTTCATGAGGATAATGCTTCTCCCTGGGACAAGAGGACAGTCGCCCAGAGGGGACATGTAAAGGGCTGCTGGAGAGCTGGCAATGTTGCCCCTATTTGGCCCAGCATGATGGTCACATCAAAATTTGCTTTGTGATCAGTCACAGGGTTGTATATTCCTATTTTGTATGCTTTTCAGCGTGTGAGAGTGCTTCACAATTTTACATATGTATATACATTGTGTGTGTGTGTGTGTGTGTATCTTGTTTTCAAGATTAATAGACAGTCCTAAATAATGCACAGTCCCTAAGATCAGTTTGCAAAAGTTTATTTTTAAAGTATTGGATTGACCAAAAAGTTTGTTCAGGTTTTCCCATAAGCTGCTATGGGAAAACCTGTATGAACTTTTCGGCCAACCTGATAACTTTCGTTTTATGGGTGCCTGTAAGAACTCCTGTAACTTCAACTGTGTCCCTCAGTTGCCTGCTTCTGAGTTATGTGGGGTGACTGTATAAAAGCAGAAAGTGGGATCCCCACCCAGCTCAGCTGACATAGACTTGGGAGAGGGAAGGCAGGAGGGGGATAAGTACTTTCTTAGAACCCAATACCCAAGCCAGAAAACTGAGATGATTTGCGCCTCCCTCTGGTGCACCACCCACATCCAGACAACTGTCCCATCCGTTCTGTGACCCAGCCTCTCTGCTGCTGCCTTTCCCCGCTGACCTCCTCATGTGTCTTCAGGCTCCATTCTTGCCCTCCACCACTCATCTTCTGTACCATTTCCAGGATATATTGCTAAAACACAAGCATGACGGTGATAAGAGATCCCCTTTGCTAAAGCCCCACCTTCCTCCTACACACAGCCCAGCTCCTGGGCCGGGTCTACAACTGTACCTCTCCACTCTCCTCTTCCCCAGGTATACCTGTGGTCCTCCCACACCTCCAGTCTGTTCTGCAGGTTACAGAGGTACCATGTTCTTTTGCACATTCTTGTCTTGGCTAATTTTGTCTCCTCTGCCTAGTTCTGCCGACTCCCTTCTCCAAGCACAGTCCTACTCAGATGTCTCATCTGCCTTCCTTTCCTGCTGCCGGAGACCCTATAAGCCCCTCCCTTGCCATGACAGGACCTCTAGAATGATACCTTTTTTCTGTTCTTTCTTACAGAGAACTTGCCTACACAGTTATAAACACCTAAAGAAAGACACACTGCCTTGTTTCTTTTTGAATTCCTTAAACCTTGCACAGTTTGAGGCCCAGGGTTGGTGCTCAGAAATGTTTCCTCCACTGAATTTAATTGACCCTAACAAAAACCCAGTAAAACCTATCACTTGCCTCCTCAGCCTTGGATCCTCTTACCTAAACTGTTCGCTTTTGGTTCCTTTCCAGTCAGGGTGAACATTTGATCATTTCTGGCCTACACTGATGCTTCTCCTAATGCAGGTCTCTCTCCTAAGCCTCCTCTTATTGGCCAAGCTTGGGCTTGAGCAGCCAACACTGGTGCCAACAACTATAACAATTACACACTTTTCCTGCCAAAAGCAGCCATGACCCAGGGGTAAAATGAGCATGGTCACTGGAAAGTGTTCAGTCTTTGCCGGTTGATGGAACATTCTCTGGTCACCTTCTGAAGCAGTATGCAATAGATAGAATTACCCTCACCTGAGGCAGAGGTGTCTGGGAGGATACTTATCTCCCTCCAAACCAAGCCACCTTTTCTTCCAAGTGCCTTTGCAGTCTAGAATTCTGCCTCCCTTCCCTGGAACTTGTCTTCTTGGATGGAGGTTGATTTTCTAGCCTAAGATGGCAGAAAGTCATCTTGGAATGTTTTGAATTCTGCAAGCAGTTGCATTGACTCAGGGGCTAAGTACAGCTTTTATTCACACTGCCTAGAGACACCCAGGACTGAAAACAGTGGGTCAAGCACTGGGTCCATGAAGTATTATATTAAAATATTTGGAGAGTGGACTATATCAAAAAGGACATTGGGTAAATCTCAAAATGTAATAGGAAGAATTTAGAGGTCAACAAGTCCACGGTCCCATTTTACACACAGGAAGCTGAGGCACGCAGAGAAGGAATAGCTTGCCCATATCACACAGCTGATCAGCACTGAGCCTCACTCCACTTGGGGCTCTTTCCAGCATCCTTCCATACTTAAGTCTGAGGAGTTTCTGGCAAAAACAAAGTCCAGGGTTCTCTAACACCTCTGCTCAATCCATCTTTCATCTGCTCAGTTGCTTTTATAGGGGTTGCATTTCAGATTCCCCACCTACTTATTTACAGTGCACATGTGACCCCCAGTGGCTACGGAGTGTGGACCCTCTCCCGTGCGCTATCTCTTAAGCCATGGTTTCTAAACAGGCACCAGACCACCTGGAGTGATTTTTTAAAATATAGAATTCTGGTCCTCATATTAGTATTTTTCGTTTCAGTAGGAGAGGCTCAAGAATCTGGTTTGCTTTTATTTTTAACTCTTTCGCTAATTCCCTTGTAAGGTAAAAATTCAGGACCACCCTGACAACTTTCCTTTTTAGGTCCCTTCCAACCTGGAGGTTCTGTGCTTAAATGTCATATGGAATCTCTCACTTCTGATTTACTGGCAATCACCCATCATTCCTAAAAAAAAAAGGAAAGGAAAAGAGAAAAAGGAAAGATACGATTGGAAGTGTGGGTTTGTTGTCCAGACTTTGAGCAAGAAAATGAGCATCCAGAAGAGAATGTGAAAGTCGCTCAAGGTCACCCATGACCTGCCTCTATCTGTAGGAGGGCCCAGGGGTTTTAACTCACTGACCACGAGGTGATGCTGTCCTATAGAATAAGCAGCAAAAAGGAGACCTGTGACCCTGAATGACTCAACCATTGCCCTGCAAGGTGAAAGTCATAATGTCTGTGCACCATCTCTTCATCCATGACATGAGAGTGATAATGCTTGCCTCCATTTGACAGAGATGCTTATAAAAACACCGAAAGCATAAAAGTGTTAAGAGAAGACAGACTGTCTTTTTAAAATAACTCACATGCTATTCCCTCTTAAGTGGCTGTGTCAAGTAAAATTTCCATTTAGATCCAGCATGGAAATAGGAACTATGAGAACACTGACATCTTAAACCACTGTTCATATAACTTGGGCTGCATAGGTGGCCTCACTTAGTGTGGTTACTCCAGTTTATAATTTATTGAAATCAGCCTAACACCAAGATAAAACTTTATCAGGTCAGGTGACTCTTTTAGTCTCCAGTCAAATCCAAAACCCCCTTTACAGAGCTTGCAATATGGAAGGTGCCTCCAAGACAAAAGTCATAAACCCTTCAACTATAAACTCTGGTCTAAGGAGTTAGAAACTAAGAACTGGCTGAAGACCACTGCTTAGTGATCCAAAGAAGGTTCCTATAATCATTGCAGATCCCTGGCAGAACCTCTGTATTAACCATCTACTCCATCTTTGTCCCGACTCCCACTAATCTGATGAGGTGATGGGAAACACTTAGGCATGACCAGTAGAATGCCTTAGATAGAACCGAAAGCTTAAGAAAGCCTTGAAGGACTTCTCTGGTAGCTCAGTGGTTAAGAATCTGCACTTCCACTGCAGGGGGCACAGGTTCCATCCCTGCTTGGGGAACAAAGATCCCGCGTGCCATGTGGTGAGGCGAAAAAACATAAAAGCCTTGAATAAAATTCCACTTAGATGTATGGAATTTCAGTGGCTACTGTCTTGTGGGATTTAAGACTCTACAATGCTTAAGTTGTTTTGCAGTGTTCTTCCATCCATGTAATGCTCATACTCAGAGATTACTATAGTGTTCCCAGTGGTTTGTGGGATGGGAAATTCTGACCAGTCTTCACATACATGTAGTGGGAAACTGCAGAGAGAACAAATGAGTAGAAATACAGAGGAAACAGATTAGGGAAAATGGAGCTCCGGGACAGACCAGAGAGAGCAAAGTGGAGACACAGTGTGATGATAATAAGGTCACGTGTGAAGCTAGAGAAGCAAATGTGAAAAAAGAGAAGGGAGAAGAAGAAAAGGCCAAAAGGTGAGAATAAGATATCTGCCTTTCAAGGAATCCACATGCCAGATAGATGCAGATGAAGACCATTGTCTGCTCCAAATTGTTTTGAGCTGAGGCAGTAGTAATAGAGATGGTGGTGACTGGAATTTTATTGACTGCAAGGAGAGAAAAGTCATGTCAGCCTGCATACTGACTGGAGCAACAACTGACCTTCCTGGGCCAAGGGAGCCACAGGGAGATCAGGGCTCTGGACTGGTGTGCAGAGCAAAGCCTTGGGTTGTAAAATCAGACCACCAGCCCAGGTTCTCTGCAGAGCCCATATCTCTGATAGAAGTCAGATCTGTTCATCTGCTGATGGGCATCTAGGTTGTTTCCATGTCCTGGCTATTATAAACAGTGCTGCGATGAACATTGGGGTGCACGTGTCTCTTTCAGATCTGGTTTCCTCAGTGTGTATGCCCAGAAGTGGGATTGCTGGGTCATA
This sequence comes from Cervus elaphus, assembly GCF_910594005.1. Taxonomy (NCBI): domain Eukaryota; kingdom Metazoa; phylum Chordata; class Mammalia; order Artiodactyla; family Cervidae; genus Cervus; species Cervus elaphus. The sequence goes on along the minus strand of NC_057843.1, from coordinate 44,887,597 downwards.
TGGCAGTTCTATTTCCAGTTTTTTAAGGAATCTCCACACTGTTTTCCATAGCGGCTGTACTAGTTTGCATTCCCACCAACAGTGTAAGAGGGTTCCCTTTTCTCCACACCCTCTCCAGCATTTATTGCTTGTAGACTTTTGGATAGCAGCCATCCTGACTGGCGTGTAATGGTACCTCATTGTGGTTTTGATTTGCATTTCTCTGATAATGAGTGATGTTGAGCATCTTTTCATGTGTTTGTTAGCCATCTGTATGTCTTCTTTGGAGAAATGTCTGTTTAGTTCTTTGGCCCATTTTTTGATTGGGTCATTTATTTTTCTGGAATTGAGCTGCAGGAGTTGCTTGTATATTTTTGAGATTAATCCTTTGTCTGTTTCTTCATTTGCTATTATTTTCTCCCAATCTGAGGGCTGTCTTTTCACCTTGCTTATAGTTTCCTTTGTAGTGCAAAAGCTTTTAAGTTTCATTAGGTCCCATTTGTTTAGTTTTGCTTTTATTTCCAATATTCTGGGAGGTGGGTCATAGAGGATCTTGCTGTGATTTATGTCGGAGAGTGTTTTGCCTATGTTCTCCTCTAGGAGTTTTATAGTTTCTGGTCTTACATTTAGATCTTTAATCCATTTTGATGCCCATCAGCAGATGAATGGATAAGGAAGCTGTGGTACATATACACCATGGAATATTACTCAGCCATTAAAAAGAATTCATTTGAACCAGTCCTAATGAGATGGATGAAGCTGGAGCCCATTATACAGAGTGAAGTAAGCCAGAAAGATAAAGAACATTACAGCATACTAACACATATATATGGAATTTAGAAAGGTGATAACGATAACCCTATATGCAAAACAGAAAAAGAGACACAGAAATACAGAACAGACTTTTGAACTTTGTGGGAGAATGTGAGGGTGGGATATTTCAAAAGAACAGCATGTATACTATCTATGGTGAAACAGATCACCAGCCCAGGTGGGATGCATGAGACAAGTGCTCCGGCCTGGTGCACTGGGAAGACCCAGAGGAATCGGGTGGAGAGGGAGGTGGGAGGGGGGATCGGGATTGGGAATAAAGACCTGCCCTCTGTAGTTGAAATTAAAAAAAAAAAAAAAAGAACGGGGCGGAAACCCCCAGGAAAGTCCCACGCGCGCGAAAGTATTGACCAATGAAATTGCAAACGTGTAACCAATCCGCTTCTCACCCTATAAATTTGTGTAACAGCTTGGGCTCAGGGCTCTCTGAGTCGCACCACTGCGTTGGTTGCGGGCGGAGAGTCCTGGCTCGAGTCAGTAATAAACTTCCCTTCCTGCGAAAAAAAAAAAAAGAAGTCAGATCTGGGGGAAACATGGGTTTCCACTTGTCTGATTCAGCTCGGGCTGCCATAACAAAATACCACTGACTGGATGGCTTAAAGAATAGACATTTTTTCCTCACAGTTTTGGAATCTGGGAAGTCCACTATAAAGGTGCTTGCTGGCCGGTTTGATTCCTGCTGAAAGTCCTCTTGCTGGTTCACAGGTGGTTGCCCTCTTGCTGTATCCTCACATGGCAGAGAAAGAAATCATGGCTTGTTGTTTCTCTTCTTATAAGGGCACTGATAACATTTGTGAGGGCTCCACCCATGACCTAATTAATTTACTCCCCAAGAATCCACCTGCAATGAGGGACACCTGGGATCAATCCCAGGGTTGGGAAGATCCCTTGGAGAAGAGAAAGACTACCCATTCCAGTATTCTGGCCTGGAGAATTCCATGGACTGTATAATCCATGGGGTCCCAAAGAGTTGGACACGACTGAGCGGCTTTCAGTTTCACCCCCATATCCAAATACCATCACACTTGAGAGTAAGACTTCAACATAGGAATTTTGAGGGGACACAAACATTCATTCCATAGTACCATCAGTATTTGTTTTTCTTATGAAAATTTTTAAACTGCAGTGAAGTATAATATAAGCCACAGGGCTTCCCTCATAGCTCAGTTGGTAAAGAATCCACCTGCAATGCAGGAGACCCCGGTTCAATCCCTGGGCCGGGAAGATCTGCTGGAGATGGGATAGGCTACCCACTCCAGTATTCTTGGACTTCCCTTGTAGCTCAGCTGGTAAAGAATCCACCTGCAATGCGGGAGACCTGGGTTTGCTCCCTGGGTTGGGAAGATCCCCTGGAGAAGGGAAAGGTTTCACTCCAGTGAAGCCACTCCAGTATTCTGGCCTGGAGAATTCCATGGACTGTATAGTCCATGGGGCCGCAAAGAGTCGGACACAACTGAGCGACTTTCACTTTTACTTTCACCTACTACTCAGACTTAAAAATGTTAATACTTTCCTGTATTAGCTTTAAATCTTTATTCTAAATGTTACATCTATGTTTGGAAACTTATCTGGACCCTTCTCTGATCCTGTTTCCTGAGAAGTAACCACAGTCGGGAAAATTGTGTTTACCCATTTTTTCTGTCTTTTCATATATTTTTTACTACATATATGTTATGATGATATGATAAGTTGCTTCAGGCATGTCCAACTCTTTGTGACCGTATGGACCATAGCCAGCCAGGCTTCTCTGTCTATGGGATTTCCCAGGCAATAATACTAGAGTGGGTTGCCATTTCCTTCTCCAGGGGATCTTCCCCACCCAGGGATCGAACCTGGATCTCTTAAGTCTCTTGTTCTGGGAGGCAGGTTCTTTACCACTAGCACCGCCTGGGAAGCCTTACTACATATATATGCATCCGTAAACAATTGTTGGCATTGTTTGAGTGTGTTTTTAAGTTTTGCATAAAAGGTAATACATAGGATCCTGAAACTTGCTTTTTAAAGTTTAAAAATTATGCTTTTGAAAAGTAAAGAATTAGTCCCTCAGTTGTGTCAGACTCGTGGCGACCCTATGGACTTTGCCCTGCCAGCCTCCTCTGTTCATGGAATTCTCCAGGCAAGAATATTGTAGTAAGTTGTCATTCCTTTCTCTAGGAGATCTTCCTGACCCAGGATCAAATCTGAGTCTCCTGCATTGCAGGCAGATTCTTTACCATTTGAGCCACCAGGGAAGGCCTGATGCTTTTGAGATTCATTCATATTGTTGCTTATAGATCTCATTTATTCTTGTAGTTGTTGTATGCTATTCCCTTATCTGAATAGCCCTCAATTTATTTATTCATCCTCCTTTTAATAGACTTTTGGTTTTCATTTTTTGCTGTTATAACACTGCTTTAAAATTCTTGTGAGAGCTTCTCTTGGATATAAGCTTGGTGGTAGGGTACATATATATATATCCAACTTTCATAGATATTACCAAGTTATTCCAGTAGCAGTCCTCCCAGTTTGTGTTTACCAACAGTGTTTGAGGTTTCCTTTTCCTCCACACCCTCACTATTGTTGTTGACTTCTAATTTTCACTAATCTGATGGGTTTGAGATAGTATCTCATTTTAATTTTAATTTGCATTTCTATGATGTCTAGTGAGAATGAGCATCTGCCCCTTCAGGTCAGCCTCTTCTGTGAATTTCCTGTCTTTTCTTTTCTCATTTTTTTCCTTTTCTTTGGTTAGTTGGTTTTTTTCCTCAAGTATTTAGGGAAGTTCTTTGTGTGTTGTCTGTAATGCAGAGTCTTTTCCCAAGATGTAATTTATATTTTAACTCTGTCTTTTTTTGTTGTTGTTGTTCTTTTATTACTTAGACTAGGTTTCTTTTTCTTAATATAGTTTCTTAATTTTTCATTTATGGTTGCAGTTTTTGTTTTGTTTAAGAAATTCTCCCTTATCCTAAATTGTAGTCTGCCATAATTTTTTTAAGTCTTACTTTTTTATTTAGAGCTTTAATTTTGTAGAATATATATATATATATATATATATATATATATATATATATATATAAAGTATGATGGATGTAGAGATATATTTTTGGCTTCCCAGGTGGCGGTAGTGGTAAAGAACCTGCCAGCCAATGCAGATTAAGAGACACAGGTTTGATCCGTGGGTCTGGAAGATCCCCTGGAGGAGGAAATGGCAAACCACTCCAGTATTCTTGCCTGGAGAATCTCTATGGACAGAGGAGCCTGGCGGGCTACAATCCACAGGGTTGCAAAGAGTTGGACATGACTGCAGCAACTTAGCATCAGCAGCAGAGATACATTTTCATATTTCTCATATAAGATATCCAAATACCACAACACAATGAATAGTTTATCATTTCCCTTATTGATTTGTAATGTGCCTTTACCTTACATTTTCTTGTATGTTTATCTTTATGGGCTCTCCATTCTTTTCTATTAATCTTTCTGCTTTATTACTGCATCAGTATACTGTTTTCATTAAATAGCTGCATAATAAATAACTCTTGATATCTGCTAGAGCAAATCTCCCTCATCCACCTTCTTTAGTTTTTCAAAATTCTCTTAGCTTATTCTTGGCTTCTTCATCATCCAAATTAATTTTCAGATCAGCCTGTTAATTTCTATGAAATTTCTTTGGGATTGCATTAGTAAAGAGTTGCATTAGTTAGGAGTTGATCAGAAACACACAACCACTGTGAAAGACTTAGAAGAGGGATTTATTATAGGGCTGCATCTGGTGTAGGACCTGAAGTCAACAAGGCTAGCCAATAGGGAAGGAAGAAAAGTGGGGCAGAGCAGAGACAACTAGGAAACCACAAGGGCAAACCTGTGTCTTTCTCTCACTGTCCCCAACCTCCGTGATATAGATGACCTTTCAGATAAGCTGCCATAGAACTGTCACACAGACCTGGTCCAGCTGCGACCTCATAAGTTGCAACAGGGCCTAGCCCTCAACAGAACTTCAGAGCATAATAAATTACTGCTGCTTTATCTCTACCCTCCAATTCTCATGCTTATCCTAATCCAGGACCATTCAATGAAGAGAAGCCCGGGTGACAAAGTTCCCACCTAGCTAAATTGATACTGTTCAAAACTACCTCAGGAACTTTATTTGGAATGGCTTTAAGTTATAGAATAATTTAGACTAATTGTCATCCTTAAAACATTTAGTCATTCCATCCATGAAACCAATTTCTCTCCTTTTATTCAGATCTTCCTTTATGTCCCTTGAACATTTTATGAATTTCTCCAGAAGAATCTTACACATAATTTGAACCTTAAGTACCTTACAATTCTGTTTAATATTTTGAATGGAATCTTTTAGTGTTAAATATCTTAGATGATTACTAATGGTTTATAAGTTTTGATTTCTGTAAGTCCACCTGCTACAATTCTGTTCAGTTCAGTTCAGTTCAGTTCAGTTGAGTCGCTCAGTCGTGTCTGACTCTTTGCGACCCCATGAATCGCAGCACACCAGGCCTCCCTGTCCATCACCAGTTCCCAGAGTTTACTCAAACTCATGTCCATCGAGTCAGTGATGCCATCCAGCCATCTCATCCTCTGTTGTCCCCTTCTCCTCCTGCCCCCAATCCCTCCCAGCATCAGGGTCTTTTCCAATGAAACAACTCTTCGCATGAGGTGGCCAAAGTATTGGAGTTTCAGCTTCAGCATCAGTCCTTCCAATGAACACCCAGGACTGATCTCCTTTAGGATGGACTGGTTGGATCTCCTTGCAGTCCAAGGGACTCACAAGAGTCTTCTCCAACACCACAGTTCAAAAGCATCAATTTTTTGGCGCTCAGCTTTCTTCACAGTCCAACTCTCATATCCATACATGACCACTGGAAAAACCATAGCCTTGACTAGACGGACCGTTGTTGGCAAAGTAATGTCTCTGCTTTTTAATATGCTAGTATCTAGGTTGGTCATCACTTTCCTTCCAAGGAGTAAGCGTCTTTTAATTTCATGGCTGCAATCACCATCTACAGCGATTTTGGAACACACAAAAAAATAAAAGTCTGACACTGTTTCCACTGTTTCCCCATCTATTTGCCATGAATTGATGGGACCAGATGCCATGATCTTAGTTTTCTGAATGTTGAGCTTTAAGCCAACTTTTTCACTCTCCTCTTTCACTTTCATCAAGAGGCTTTTTAGTTCCTCTTCACTTTCTGCCATAAGGGTGGTGTTATCTGCATATCTGAGGTTATTGAAATTTCTCCCGGCAATCTTGATTACAGCTTGTGCTTCTTCCAGCCCAGTGTTTCTCATGATGTACTCTGCATATAAGCTAAATAAGCAGGGTGACAATATACAGCCTTGACGTACTCCTTTTCCTATTTGGAACCAGTCTGTTGTTCCATGTCCTGTTCTAACTGTTGCTTCCTGACCTGCATATAGGTTTCTCAAGAGGCAGGTCAGGTGGTCTGGTATTCCCATCTCTCTCAGAATTTCCCATAGTTTATTGTGATCCACACAGTCAAAGGCTTTGGCATAGTCAATAAAGCAGAAATAGATGTTTTCCTGCAACTCTCTTGCTTTTTCGATGATCCAGCGGATGTTGACAATTTGATCTCTGGTTTATCTGCCTTTTCTAAAACCAGCTTGAACATCTGGAAGCTCATGGTTGTCGTATTGCTTGAAGCCTGGCTTGGAGAATTTTGAGCATTACTTTACTAGCGTGTGAGATGAGTGCAATTGTGCAGTAGTTTGAGCATTCTTTGGCATTGCCATTCTTTGGGATTAGAATGAAAACTGAACTTTTCCAGTCCTATGGCCACTGCTGAGTTTTCCAAATTTGCTGGCATATTGAGTGCAGCACTTTCACAGCATCATCTTTCAGGATTTGAAATAGCTCAACTGGAATCCCATCACCTCCTCTAACTTTGTTTGTAGTGATGCTTTCTAAGGCCTACTTGACTTCACATTCCAGGATGTCTGGCTCTAGGTGAGTGATCACATCATCGTAATTATATGGGTCGTGAAGATCTTTTTTGTACAGTTCTTCTGTGTATTCTTGCCACCTCTTCTTCATATCTTCTGCTTCTGTTAGGTCCATACCATTTCCTTTATTGAGCCCATCTTTGCATGAAATGTTCCCTTCGTATCTCCAATTTTCTTGAAGAGATCTCTAGTCTTTCCCATTCTGTTGTTTTCCTCTATTTCTTTGCACTGATCACTGAGGAAGGCTTTCTTATCTCTCCTTGCTATTCTTTGGAACTTAGTTCTAATCATTTGTGTACTTGGATTTTTCTGTTTAGACATTCCTATGAAGTGTAAGTGTTGAAAATTTTGCTTCTTCCTTCCCGAACTGATGCTTTTTTTTCCCCCAAAAAAATGTTTTCTTTTTGTCTTACTCAATTAACTAGAACTCCCTCTTTCATCTAGAATAGCGTGGTAAAGGGGGCATTCTTGTCTTGTTTCTGGCTTTAATGAGAAAACCTGTAGAATTTCACCACTGAGTATCATATTTCTTATAGATTTTTGGAATGTACTTTATATTAATGTAAAAACTTTTCTTTCTATTTCTAATTTAAGTCTTTTATCATGAAGAAATTTTTAACTGTTTTATTTTTATTTATTAAAACAATTATGTACATTTTCTCCTATATTTTGATTGTGATAGCCAGCCTCCAAGATGGCCCTGGTAATCCTCATCTCCTGGTATTCCCACCTTTGTATAATGCCCTTCCATTAGTGTGGGCTAGACCTAGTGATGTACATACTTCTTTTTTCTCAAATTGATGTTTATTTTTTTAACTTCTTATTTTATGTTGAATTATAGATGATGAGCAATATTATGATGGTTTCAGGGTGGACAGCAAAGGGACTCATCCGTGCATATACATGACTCCTTTCTCCCCCAAACTCCCCTCCCATCCAGGTGGCCATATAACATTTAGCAGAATTGCATGTGCTGTACAGTTGGACATGATGTACATACTTCTGATGATAGTGTGGCAGATGTGATGGTATGTGATTTCTAAAATTAGGTTTAAAGCTTTTTGTGTGTGGTTTTAATAAATGAAGTAGTTTTCTGTCTTTTGCTGTTCTATAAAATATTTGTACAGGAGAAATTATCTGTTTCTTAAAGATTTAGTAAAACCTGTTTGTAAAATTACCTGGGTTTAGTGTCATTTAACTGAGGATTTTCAAATCTCCAAGGCAATATCTTAAATAGTTACTGATAATTCTTCCTGATTCACTTTTTGGTGCGTTATGTTTTTCTAACATATTGTCCATTCCATTTAAGTTTTTAAATATAGCCTTAACCTAGTTCATATTCATTATCCGTGAAGTTTTAAATCTCTAGCATCCATTGCTATGATCGCAATATTGTTTATTTTTACATTTCTCTTTTATCCCTTGATTAATCTTTCCAGTAATTTGACTGTTTTATTAAACTCTTCAGAAAATCAGTTTTGGGCTTTTTTGAGAACCTCTGTTGTTTCTTGGTTTTCTGTTTTACTCAATTTCAGTTTTATGATTATTATTTTCTTGATTCTACTTCGTTTGGATTTACTCTGTTATTTGCTATTTTCTCTTTACCTTCTCAAATATGATATTTAATTTGGGTCTTTCTTCATATCTAATAAATGTGTTGAATGCCCCACTTCAAGCAAAAACCTGTCTCTTCACTGCTTCTGCCTGATTTTGGGCCCAGAGCCTGCTGCTTCAGGGCTACTCCTTATTTGTCTTTCTGCTCCTTTGCTGATCAACAAATGTTTATCTGGTCTTTGAGCATGGCTGTGTAGTTTTATTTTCTCATTTTATTTTTTAATCTATCAATGGTATCATTGGAGCAAAGATGCTGATTGATGCATAAACTTAAAATACAATCTTGACAGAAGCCTCAAGCTAATTCTTGTATGGAGCCTCAAAACACAAAAGCCTTTGTCTACATGGAAAAGTTTAACCCTCATGGAAGGGACAGGGATGTCATTCCAAATGTTGATTCAAAATCTGTGTTTGTAGACCTGAAGCTCTTTTTTTTTTGCCCCATCCCATATGCTCATTAAGAAAAAAAATTTTTTTAATGAAGTATAGTTGATTTACAATGTTGTGCTAATTTCTGCTATGCAGCCAAGTGATTCAGTTATACATTTATATATATTCTTCTTTATGTTCTGTTCCATTGTGATTTATCATAGGATATTGATATAGTTCTTTGTGCTGTACAATAGGACTTTGTTGTTTATCCATCCTATATATAATAGTTTGTATCTACTAACCTCAATCTCCCATTCCATCCTTCCCTCAACTTCCTCCCTCCTTGGCAGCCACAAGTCTGTTCCCTATGACTGTGAATAGTCTGTTTCTATTTTGCAGTTAGGTTCATTTATGTCATATTTTAGATTCCACATTTAAATGGTATCATGTGGTATTTGTCTTTCTCTTTCTGATTTACTTCACTTCGTATGATAATCTCTAGGATCACCCATGTTGGTGTGAATGGCAGTATTTCATTTTTTATGGCTGCGTAGTATTCCATTGTATACATATACATCTTCTTTAGCCATTCATCTACTGATGGACATCTAGGTTGTTTCCATGTCTTGGCTATTGTGAGTAGCGTGGCTATGAACATGGGCAAACATCTATCTTTCTGAATTAGAGTTTTGTCTGGATATGTGCCCCGAAGTGGGATTGCTGGATCATGCAGTGATTCTATGTTTAGTTTTCTGAGGAACCTCTATACTGTTTTCTTGTGGCTATACCAGTTTACATTCCTACCAAAAGTATAAGAGGATTCCCTTTTCTCCACATCCTCTCCAGAAGGTTTTATTTGTAGAGTTTTTAATGATTGGAGGCCCGCAACTTTGAGTGCTGTCCCACATATTCTCCCTAAATTTGGGTGTAGGGGTATGCATTAGCTTAGTCTTGCGGTAATTGTGTTCCTGACCAACAGTGGAAGTGATAGCCATCACAGGGTTTACCCCAGTTGCCCCACTGTTTACTGACCCCTTTGTTTGGTAGAAAAATCCTCCCTTGAAATTTCCAGTCAAAGAGAGTTTGCAAACTGTTGGTAAGTCAACACATGTTTAAATTATTAAAACCCCAAAGATCAATTTACCCTTGAACTCATAAGGATATGCATCCTAGTTAGGAGTATGTGGTCATATGGCAGTGATGGAGGTGTGAACTATACATGAAGCCATTGAATAACTAACTCTACACCCAGTCTTCCTAGGGGGAAAATTTTACCATGACAATTTAGGTAAGAAAAAAACGTACATTTTTATATTAAAATACACATAGATATGTGGCATCAATACAAAATTCCTGTGAGTCATTGTAATACAACACCAGTCTTCAAAGAAATGACAAGAAATTACTTTTCCTTGGAGTCAAGCTCTTAGAATCTCAGAAGTTCACTCTTCTGGTTGGTTAGGATATTTCAGTAGAAAAGTTGGAGAAGAATCATCATAAGTGAATAAAGTAAAATATAAGGTGGCATGAACTGTCCATTCCTTACTCATTCATTCACTTCAGATTCTTTTTTTTTTTTTTAAAGTCGCTCAGTTGTGTCCAACTCTTTGCGACCCCATGGACTGTAGCCTACCAGGCTCCTCTGTCCATGGGATTCTCCAAGCAAGGGTACTGGAGTGGGTTGCCATTTCCTTCTCCAGTCACTTCAGATTCTTATTTTCCTAACTTTTTAACCAAGGAGACCAGGACTTGAGGTAAGAGGTAGTGGTTAGGATGTTGTTTAAAGCCCAAGAGTTTAGTCTTCTTTACTTTAAACATTTCTAGTTAAATCTAAAACAGAAACAAAACCTATGTGCAAAGCAGTAAGGATAACCCAGAGTTAAATATTCTGCTCAAAAGTATGTCAGCCAGCAGTTGTTCCCTTTCTTCTTTCATTCACACCAAAAAATTACTTGCCCTGTCCTAGGTCTGTATAGTCTCCCTTTGAGTGCCATATTTCCCACAGTATGAAACATATGACCTGACAATGAAGCAGAATATCTGAAATTAATACTGTCCTAGAAACGATTTGATTCACTGGAATTGTACTACCAAAAAAAGCCAATGATTGAATAGTATACAGCCTTCCACACAATGACAAGACATGAGAATGAAATCTCAAATGAGATCATTTTGTCACTATACCTAACATGTACTAGATGGTCAATAAATGGTGGCTAGAATTCTCCATATTCTGTTCTCTGCACCAGGTTCCTCTGGGGATTCCTCACTTCTTCCACCATAGTCTGCTCCCCAGTATTCTCAGGCTTATCTTACACAACAAGGGCTCCTACTGAAAGAGGGCCTGACCATTATTCATTTATTCAGTTTTTCAGAGAAGGCACTGGCACCCCACTCCAGTACTCTCGCCTGGAAAATCCCATGGGCAGAGGAGCCTGGTAGGCTGCTGTCCAGGGGGTCACTAAGAGTTGGACATGACTGAGCGGTTTCGCTTTCACTTGTCACTTTCATGCATTGGAGAAGGAAATGGCAACCCGCTCCAGTGTTCTTGCCTGGAGAATCCCAGGGATGGGGTAGCCTGGTGGGTTTCCGTCTATGGGGTCGCACAGAATCAGACACGACTGAAGCGACTTAGCAGCGGCAGCGGCAGCATTCAGTTTTTATGTTTTCCTTTACATGTTAGCAACTTTTCACCATCCCAGCCTTTGAAGAGTTATATCACTTTATTTTTGACATAACTTTTCACTCAAAACTCACAAACAATGAATAAGAAGTAATATTTCTTCATTTGGGTTTCAAGCAAAAAACCTAATCACCAATTTTCTTGACATAGGTTTATTGTAGGAAATATCATTTGGAACCAATTTACATTGTGAGCCATGTTTATATAAACCCCAGACATTTGATTTTGCCCAATGAAAGGACCAAAGAGGTCGCAGCATATATGACCCTTTGACCTGTTGAGTGCATTCACTATTTCCATTTATTTTGAAGCACTCTCAAGCTTAACCTTGATTCTGCCATAAAGGTATTGTTCTGTGCTGTAATTTTATTTTCAGCCCCATGTAAGTGCAAAAGTCACCAAAGTGTTGAAAAAGTGAACAAGAAAGAAAGAAAAAGAACAATAATAGTAAGCCTTTAATACATTCTCTTTTGTATAAATGGTATTGATTTAATTTTTGACTTGCTGCTTATTACTTAATTAAATTTATTTTTATTGTTCAATTGACATGTTATTTTTAACCTGTAGAGTCGTTTGGTATCTTGGGATGGGATACAGCACAATTTTTCCCATTAGAATGAATAGGTTTTTTTTTTTTTTTATGTAACCATTTTTCACACAGCAGAATTTTCAGTAAAAATGACAGTCATGAGTGAGAGATGGGTATACTCTGTTCAGGGCGCCCCACAAGGCATTGGAAATCCAGAGATGAACTGAACACAGATTGTGCCTAAAACTCATAATCTGTTAAAAGACGCTGATGAATCAACATACACCTTAGAAAGCAACGAGATGAATGCTATAGTAAAAATGCAGGGAGAAAAGTTTCAGTCAGCCAGAGGTACGAGGATGAACTCTAAGAGAGCATATGAATTTGAGGCAGGAGATTGTTCAGGACTTTTACTTAGGCCTCGCTCCTTCAGCAAAACAAAAGTATCTTATTCCTTTAGAACTTTACAAATTAACTAGATTGTTAATCTGTAACAAAGTAATTTAAGGTGAGGAGTTAGTGGCTAATAATTACTCAGCTATCTACTAGGCAATTCCTCTGGACTGTCCCACAGACACTGTGAACTGTAAAATATTTTTAAAAAATATTTATTTGGCTGCTCTAGGACTTAGTTGTGGTATGCGGGATCTTTAGTTGCAACATGAGGCATCTAGTTCCCTGACCAGGGATCAAACCTGGGCCCCCTACATTGGGAATGTGGAGTTTTAGCCCTGGACCAAAGACAGATCCCCAAACCTGATTCTATATCCTCACCTACAAATCTATGTTTGCCACAGTTGTTGAACCCAGAAACCTGGGAAACATCCTTAGCCCCTCTGCCCTTCTCCACCAAATCTGATCCCCAACCTTTGTCAGTTTTTCATCCTAACTGTATCTCGGCATACTTCTCTCGACTCTTTTGCCACCATCTTATTCCAAGCTACTTTCACCTCTTCCCTGGATTCTCATTTCCCTTCCTCTAATCTCGGTTCTTTTGATTCATTCTTTAGACTACAGACAGAGTTGTGTTTCTAAAATGCAAGTCTGTATCTCTTTCTTGGATAGAGCCCTGAATGACGTCCTATTGCACTTAGGATAAAGCCATATGGGTATTCACAGCCATTTAAGATCTGCTCCATGCTTGCCTTCCCAGGCTCAGCTCTCTCCACTTCTGCCTTCCCAGGCTACACTTCTTTCAGTTCCTTATATGTAGCCTGGTCTCTTACCTCAGGACCTTTGTACTTGCTATTGCCTCTTCCTCAAACATTCTTCCACCCATTTCCCCTGCTTGCTTGCCTAACTCCTCCTCAGCTTAGCTCTGAGTCCTTCCCTGATGCTCTTATAAGGCAAAAGGACCCCTATTATGTTTTCTTTGTAGCACTGTTTAATTCTCTTGTCACAGCATTAATTATACAGTATTACATTTGATTATCCCTCCCCCCACCCCCACTTCTAGTATATAGGATTGGGAAGACAGTAGTCGTGTGTCTTCTGTTCACCGTTATATCCATTGTGCCATTCTGAGTGAAAGCAAAAGTCACTCAGTCGTGTCCGACTCTTTGCGACCCCATAGGCTATACAGTCAATAGAATTCTCCAGGCCAGAATACTGGAGTGGGTAGCCTTCCCTTCCCCTTCTCTAGGGGATCTTCCCAATCCAGGGATCGAACCCAGGTCTCCTGCATTGCAGGCAGATCCTTTACCAGCTGAGCCACAAGAGAAGCCCAAGAACACTGGAGAGGGTAGCCAATCCCTTCTGTAGCAGATCTTCCTGACCCAGGAATCAAACCAAGGTCTCCTGCATTGCAGACAGATTCTTCACCAACTGAGCTATCAGGGAAGCCTTTCTGAGTAGCGTGATGAAATCTTGTGCTGTCCTGCTCCATCCCACCTGGTTCATGAATTGTGCCTTTGTCCAGAGTATCCTGCCATCTTGGTTATTATGTGTGGTATCTCAGTGCATGTGTTCTTGTCACCCTATTTTACTTACTAAGGGCCCCAAAGTACAAGTTATCCTGGCCATTCGGACATGCCAGAGAAGCCATAAAGTACTTCCTTTAAGGGAAAAGGTGAAAGTTAGAAATTTAATAAGGAAAGAAAAAGTTGTATGCTGAAGTTGCTAAGAGCTGCGGGTGAGAACGAATCTTCTGTTCGTGAAATTGTGAAGGAGGAGAGAGAAGTTTGTGCTAGTTTTGCTGTCACACTTCAAGCTGCAAAAGTTACAGCCGCAGCGCATGATAAATGCTTCCTTAAGATGGAAAAGGACTGATGCTGAAGCTGAAACTCCAGTACTTTGGCCATCTCATGCGAAGAGTTGACTCATTGGAAGGCACCCTGATGCTGGGAAAGATTGAGGGCAGGAGGAGAAGGGGACGACAGAGGATGAGATGGTTGGATGGCATCACCGACTCAGTGGACATGGGTTTGAGTAAACCCCGGGAGTTGGTGATGGACAGGGAGGCCTGGCATGCTGCGATTTATGGGGTCGCAAAGAATCGGACATGACTGAGCGACTGAACTGAACTGAACTGAACTGAAGATGGAAAAAGCATTGAATGTGTATAATAAGATAGTTTGAGAGAAAGAGGCCACATTCACTTGTGTTTTATTAGAGTATATTGTTATCATTGTTAGATTTTTAGTTATTGTTAATCTCTTAGTGTGCCTAATTTATAAATTAAACTTTATCATAGGTATATATGAACAGGAAAATACATATAGGGTCTAGTACTCTCCATGGTTTCAGATATCTACTGCGGTCTTGGAATGTATCCCCTGCAGACAAGGGGTGAGTACTGTATAAAAGAGGTGTATCTGAAAGTGTCTTTTCCCAGAGTGACCTCTTCTTGGTCCCTGAAGGGCTGGAATATTGATTCTAGGTTCCTGTGAGGCCCCTCTAATTCTCTCCACATCACCTGCCCACCTCCTTCAATGACATGGCACTCTCTGTCCTTGCTGTAATGTAGCCACCGTACCAAAATCTCAAGACCCTTCTCTGAACAGCTTCTGCATTCCCAAACTGCTGCTGGGTTATTCAGGGCCTGTGTGCAGACTGGTATCTGCCTCTCGGAGCATGTCCAGTAGCCCTGCATCTGGAAATTGGCCTACTGAGCCTCACAAAACTCCCAAGTGCTGCTGAATATCTGACTCACCATTTTTTCTGCACCAACAAGGCATAGAAAGAAGCATGATAAAAGATAAATATAATGATAGACCAGATATGCAAATACAAAAGCGATTATGTAATGAACTTTATGACAGCTAACACATTCCCCAGTCAGATCTGTTTCCTCCTTGACGGGGTGAGGCAAGAAAATTACATATCAAATCTCATACAGGGTTAAGCTGACTCCCTGAGCTAAGAGGCCAGAGAACTAGTTGGACAACTTTTCTGCTTTTGCTTTTGGAACTGTTAGGCACTGCTTGGGGGAAACTTTAGAAACTTGCTTATCAGTGCTGTAACTAGTTTATGGTTGGGTTCCCAGGCAACTCTTCACTAAATTCAAACTGATATAAATTTTGTGGAGAGCAATTTGGCAACACAGGGCAGTCCTGGCATTTTCCTCTTTGCTCTAAGCTCCGCTTTTGCCCTTCCATGCTCTGCTCTGCAGAACCAAATCCGTATTTGCTGGGTCAGTGCAAAACAAAAATGCTAGACTGTTCAAAAAAAATTTCAAAAGAGTCACAGCAGGGGGCCCTTCTAAGGGTGGGGCCCTTGTGCAGATGGAATGGCCATGAAGCTGGCCTGGCTTCTCTGTATCACAGGGAGCTGGATTCTGCACATTTTCCCCAGCCTTCTTTGCCATTTTGATTCTGATTAGGTTCAGTCAGTTGTGGGTATTGGTGGGGTGGGCGGGACCACCTGAAGGCAGGCAGGAAGGAGGCTTTTGTATCCCTCTAGCCTTCTGGTCTCAGAGGCAGTGGGGTATCCCGTGGTTCCAGCCGCTGCAGTAGTGTGACTGTGGTTCCCACATCCTACAGCAAGCATGAATGGTTTCAACAACAATTCAGTCTTCCCAGTGTCTGCAGTAAGCATGTCCTAGGTCCTGGCAATACAAACTCCTCCTGTTTGCTGCTGTAAGCCTAGGGTTGGTAGTAGCTTCTTGCAGTGACTAATCTAGGGGTTAACTCACCTTTTTGCTCCTTCAGCCCTTCCAACAATAATTTTTCCTTAAATAGTTACCCTGATTGAAACAATTGCCATGGTTTCTATTTTCCTGGTGGGGCACTGGTTGAAAAGTAGCTAAATACTTAAAATCACATCTACCCATTGACCCAGGTAGTCAACTTCTAAGGATTTATATACTAATAATATCATCACAGAGAGGGGAAAGAACTAGCCAAAATACTACTTATTATAGTATTGTCTGGCATGCTGCGATTCATGGGGTCGCAAAGAGTCGGACATGACTGAGTGACTGAACTGAACTGAGCTGAACAGCATTGTCTGGAATAGTGGAATTTTGGAAAAACCTAATTCCCAAATATCCAACAATGCATCCATTAACAATAATGAGGTGGGAAAGACACATATTAATGAAAGAAAATGTAGCATAAAATCCAGAAATGGACTCAAACATTTAGTATATGACTAAAGTGGAATCTCAAATCAATACATAGCAAGGACATTACAAGGAAAGACCAATATGAGGGATACAGACCAAAATCCCTCATGAAAATAATATGAAAATACTTAACAAAGTATTATCAAATAGAACCAAGCAGTATATGAAAAGGTAATAAATTATAACTAAATGTGATTTATTCTAGAAATGCAAGTTGACTTATTAGTCATACGTTAATCAATATAATTAACCACATTAACAGATTAAAGGCCAAAAAAAGCATATGATCACCTCCACAGGTATAGAAAAGGTACTTGTTAAAATTAATGATAAAAACTTTCAATAGGGACTTCCCTGGTGGTCCAGTGGCTAAGACTCCATCTTCCCAATGCAGGGGGCCCAGATTTGGTCCCTCAGGGAACTAGATCCCACATGCCTCAGGTAAGACCTAGTGCAGCCAAATAAATAAATAAATAAATTTAAAAGGGGGGAAAAAACTTTCAACAAACTAGGAATAGAAGGGTACTTTCTCAGTCTGATAAAGTGTATCTACAACTTAGAGCTAACATTGTACTTAATGGTTATGGCTTCCCAGGCAACTCCATACACTGCAAAATTGTTCAAAGTGGCATAAACTTTATGGAGAGCAATTTGGCAACACAGAGCCAGCCTGGGCCTTTACCAGTTTGCTCTCAGGTAAGGTCAAGAAGGAGAAGGGGATGACAGAGGATGAGATGGCTGGATGGCGTCACCAACTTAATGGGCATGAGTTTGAGTAAACTCCGGGAGTTGGTGATAGACAGGGAGGCCTGGCATGCTGCAATTCATGGTGTCGCAAAGAGTCGGACACGACTGAGCAACTGAACTGAACTGAAGGTCAAGAACAAGGCAAAGATGCTCACTCCCCCTAATTGAGCCAACAGTTAACTAGAGGTTTTAGCAAGTACAAGGAAGTAAGAGGGGAAAAAAAAAAAGAGGCACAAAGCTCAAAAAAAAAAGGAAGAAAAACTGTCTTTATTTAGTGGTGACATGATTGTATCTTTAAAAAAATAAAATCAACACATAGGATTAAAATAACTAGATATCATCTGGAAAAAATTTTAATTGGGTACACACTTCCCAAATTATGAAGTACAAAGTGAAGTCGCTCAGTCGTGTCTGACTCTTTGTGATCCCATGGACTGTAGCCTACCAGGTTCCTCTGTCCATGTAATTTTCCAGGCAAGAGTACTGAAGTGAGTTGCCATTTCCTTCTCTATCAGAAATTACACCCCCCAAAAATTTTAAATAGATCACTAAATCATAAGAGGATGGGGGGGTGATGTTTGGGATGGGGAACACATGTTAAAAAAAATACAGTAAATCATAAGAGGACTAGAAGAAGTCATGGGACAATTATAATATGAATGGAGAAGGACTTTCAAATTACAAAATATCTAGAAGTATAAGAAACCGATAAATATAACAATAACAAAAAACACTCGTGCATGACAAAAACTCTAAGCAAAGGTAAAAGGCAAATGACAAATTGGGAAAAAATATTTGTGATTCATATCACAAAGGTCTAATATAGAAAGACTCTAGAGGGGAAGAAGCCCACAGTCTAGAAGAAAATGGGTAATAGCTATGGGTTAAAAAAGGAAATATCCAGAGCTCTCAAACATATGAAAAGATTCTTAACCTCATCTCTAATGAGAGAATGAAAATTTAAAGCACCCTGAAATACCATTTTTATCAATCAAGTTGGCAAAGATCAAACACCTTTTTAACCACCTCATTGATGAAGATGTAGAGAAACAGACACTTTGTTTTTTTCTTTTTAAATTTTTTCTTTTGTACTTGGGTAGAGTTGATTAACAATGTGATAGTTTCAGATGAACAGTGAAGGGACTCAGCAATACATACACATGTATCCACTCTCCCTCAAACTTGTCCAGGCCACCACATAACATTGAGCGAAGTTCCATGTGCTATACAGTAGGGCCTTGTCAGGTATCCATTTCAAATATAGCAGAGTATACAAGTCCATTCCAAACTCCCTAACTATCCATTCTTCCTGTCCTTCCCCTGGCAATCATTCTCTGTGAGTCCGAGAAACAGGCACTTTTATACATTGCTAGTTTATACTTTTATTCATTGCTGTTTGGAGTTTGTACACATGCATGGTACATGGTGCAAACTGTAGGGAAAGCAGTTTGATATCCATAAGATTACAATGGCATGTAGCTTTTAACCCAGCATCACACTTTTAAAAACTTTATCCTTGAAGTATATTGCTCAGAGTAAAAGAAGTTTATTTAAAGTAGTCTTTTCCAAAATCCTAAAAGACCCAAAGTAACATAGATGCCTAGCCGTAGTGAAAAGAAGTGAAGTCACTCAGGTGTGTCTGACTCTTTGCGACCGCATGGACTGTAGCCTACCAGGCTCCTTGGTCCATGGGATTTCCCAGGCAAGAGTACTGGAGTGGGTTGCCACTTCCTTTTCCAGGGGATCTTCCCGACCCAGGGATCGAACCTGAGTCTCCTGCATTGTAGATAGATGCTTTTACAGTCTGATCCACCAGGGAAGTCCTGCTGAGCAGCAGGGGACTCATTAAATAAATCAAGGTACATTTGTATTAGAATTCTATGGCAGCCCTTAGACAGGAGGAAACAGGAGGAAAAGACCCTGATGCTAGGAAAATTTGAGGGCAGGAAGAGAAGGGGACGACAGAGGATGAGATGGTTGGATGGCATCATTGACTCAATGGACATGAGTTTGAGCAAACTCCAGGAGATAGTGAAGGACAGGGAAGCCGGGCATGCTACAGTAGATGGTGCAAAGAGTCGGACATGACTGAGTGAACAACAAAAAACAGGAGGAAACTATATGTTTTCATCTGTAATAGTGATCATGAAGATATATATATATATATATTTTATTTATTTTAAAAAGTGTATTTGGCTGCACACGCAGCATGCAGGATCTAAATTCTACAACCAGGGATTGAATTCAGGCTATGTCCCAACCACTGGACCCACTAGGAAGTTCCCCAAGATATATTATTAACTTGGTAAAGCAAGATGCATAACCGGAGCTTCCCTGATGACTCAGGGGTAAAGAATCTGCCTGCCAATGCAGAAGACACAGGTTTGATCCCTGATCTGGGAATATCCTATATGCCATGAAGCAACTAAGCCCATATGCCACAGCTATTGAGCCCATGCTCTGAAACAAGACACCTCAGTGAGAAACCCCGTACAGCAACTAGAGAGTAGCCCCTCACTCTCTGTAACTAGAGAAAAACCACACAGCGATGAAGACCCAGCACAGCCAAACATAAATAAAATTACTTTTTTAAAAAAGATGTAAAACATTGCTATGATACTAACCATTTATATAAAAATGTGGGCAGTGTTTTTGTATTTCTTGGATATATATAAAATATCTCAGGAAGGATTTACAACAACAACTTCGTTGCTTCTGGAAAGGGTAATTAGATATCTGAAGGATAGAGCTGGGGAAGAGATTTTTCATTATATATCCCTTTAAACTTTTAAAATTGAACCATGTGAATGTTTACTTATTCAGAAGATAATTATTTTAAATAATAAGGTAGAATGTAAAATACTTTCAGCTAGAATTGTTAGCTGAAATTATTCAGCTGACTTATTAACACACTGAAAAAATGATTATAAAAACATATATATGGCCTGATCTCACTTTTTTTTTAAATGTATAGTTGTTCATAAAAAGGATAAGACCAATATATACTGAAATATTAACCATGGTTACCTCCAGGTTTGTGGTATATGATTGATTTTTATTTCTTCTCTTTGGGTTTATCTGTATTTTTTAGCTCTTTTACAATGAAAAGATATTCATTTTGTAACAAGAAATAAGTTATTAAAGAAAGCCCCACAGATACCTGGTTTACCATCTCAGCTGGGCAGCTGTTGCTATTTAATGATCCTGTTACTCATACTGAGTCAATTCACTCTTCCAACAGATAGAAACTGCCATGTGCTAGGCCCAGTGCAAGGAGATATAAATAAGGTGGCTTATTTCAATGACAGGCGTTCCAGACCCTTGCCATGTTCCCCATGGCCTCTGTCACATTCCCCATCATCTCCTTTGCTCCACAAAGAACACTGGCATGAACTCCCCAGGGCTTTCCTCTTTTCTACCTCCAAACTTCTCCATGTTTCAGCCAGATTCACATTGTTCTTTCTGCCTCAAAGGAAGACAGAGCTTTCCATTTTCCTTCTAGGCTCTTGAGACTATGTTGCCCTCTGTACTTTGTTTTATCAGTGATGTCCTCCTTCATATATTACAAATTTCTGCCTAACCTCTAACTTCTCCTCAATGAAACATATTAAAATATTTGCAATCTAGACTGTTCTGAGCATCTTTCCTTCCCTCTATATATCCCTATATCCGCTTTTCCCCTTAACCTCCCAAATTCTTGCAAAACTACCACATAGTGTCTGATATGTGTTTACCTATAGTTCATAGTTCAGCTGATTTGAGTTTGATTAATGTGCCTCTAATCTACTGAAACATTTCTTCCTAAATGTTTCTGTTAGACTGCAAATAATAGAGCATCCAACTGTCAGTGGTCTATACTTTTAAAAGAGCTCTTGAGCAGTTGTGTTGAGAAAAGAAACCAGGTCAGGAGTGGAAGCAGGAAGACCAGCTGAAGACCACTAAAGTTATCCATTTGAGAGACGAAGGTGGTGCAGTAGAGGAGACCAGAAGTGCCAGGTTCTGGCTGTATTTGGAAAATACAGCTAACAGGAGTTCCTGATGGAGAAGCTGTGGGGTATAAATTAAAAAGAGGAATCAAGAATAACTCCTCTGTTTGGGGCCTGAGCAATCAGAGTCCCAGGAATACTGTTCACCTAAGATGGGAAGGACTTTGAATTAAGGAAATAATTAGTAGTTCAACTTCATTTATTTTTATTGATGTATAGTTAATTTACAATGTTGCGTTAACTTCAAGTACAGAGCAAAGTGATTCAGTTATACATATATATGTATTCTTTTGGGGATTATTTTCTAATATAGGTTATTATAAGATACTGAGTATAGTTCCCTATGTTATACTCAGTAGTTCAATTTTAATATGTTAACTTTGAGATTCCTGTGACATCTTCCAAGTGCAGATGAGGAATGGATAGTCAGGCGTGACATTCAAGACAGAGGTCTGACCTGAAGATAAAACTTGGGAGTTGGAACTTCCTTGGTGGTCCAGTGGTTAAGACTCTGCCAGTGCCACAGTGTGGATTTGATCCCTGGTCAGGGAACTAAGATCCCACATGCTGAGTAAGGCAACCAAAAGATTTTTTAAAAAGATCCTGCAGGTCGCAGTGAAGATCAAAGATCCCATGTGCCACACTAAGACCGGGTGAAGCCAAATCAATAAATATATTTTAAAAATAAATAAAGTTTGGGGGAAAAGAAAAGACAGGAGGGAGTACCACATATTTTTGTGCTGAACTGAATTATTTAGCAGAGAAGGACAATTGATTAGCAGGAGATTGAGATAATTTCAGGAACAATCATTAAATAGTCAACAGGGGAGGAGACGATGGTGCCAAGGTCTTGCTTTAGATAAGAACAGAGACACGACATACGTGAGACAGGAGGGAAGGCAGAGAGGCAGGTAGGATGGAAGACATGGTGGGTAGAAGATGAGGAGTTCTTGTGAAATTGCTTTTATTTTTCTCAGTGAAATGAGAAGTAAAGCTTTCAGCTCAGAGTGAGGGAGGGGAGAGGTGTTGGATATTTGGGAAAGGAGGTGCAATGTCGTCATTTCAGAGTGTGGGGAAGTAAACCAACTAGGGAAATGCAGAGGGCAGTGTTGAGAGCCCACTGGAGATTCATGATCATAAATTTAGTGACAACAGCTAGCACCGTTATTTTTGTCTGCTGTGTCAAGCTGGACAGAACCAGGGTTTTGCCTAGCAGGTGGTCCCAGGTACAAGGAAGTGAGGAGTATATACAAAGGGGTGGTATAGTGATAGACTATGAAATGTAATGTAGGTAGGAAAGATGTGAGAATATAAGGGCTGTGATGAATATGGGAAAGTAGATTGGAGGTAAGAATGGGGGCAAAGAAATGTTCAGAAGGGGTTATTAGGGGTTATTATTAAAGAAGCTGGAAGGGAAAGAGGTGTTGATCAAGGAACAGAATGTTTGAAAAGTTCAGCAGTGCTGCTGTTATTTGCTGATGCAAAGGTCCAGGGTACCCGCATGACAGTAGGGTGGAGAGGGATGTGGTTGGAGGGTTTCAATAAGGATACGGAATTCACTGACAATGTTAGCAGGAATGAGGTGGGGGTAGAAGACTGTGTGTCAGGTGCTAGAATCTCCAGGGAGTTGGGGGTGGGGTGGTAACACCAGAGAGATGTGGCAGAAGACAGTAACAAGCAAGCTGTGGTATAGTCTAATGGCAGGTACTTCAGAGCAGCTGGGGGCAGATGGGAGAAGCAGTCTTACTTGGGTAGTAATTCTCCAGGTGTGGGGAGACCTGCTGTGTTAGGAAGTCTACTCTCTAGGGCCTCAATAAGCTCCCTTCTCTCCTTCGCCTCTGAGAGGCCATCCAGGGTGGGATTTATTCAGGGTGATGGAGTCGGAAGGAAACCAGGGAACTGTTGGGACTTTTACTCCCTCTTCTCTGCTATCAAAATACCAGGACAGCATCTGTGCAACATGTGTGCTGCTGAAGGACAGGAAGCTGATAACAGTGGCCGGCCCAGTGGTGGTGAAGAGGTGGTTTTTAAATAGGGTGAACTTCAGGCAGGCGGCACCGGAAGCTCAACTCTCATGGCCTCCTCAGAACTCTGTTCATTCAGCTTCCTTTAGGGGGAGAGGCTGAATTCTTCCTCCACCGCTGGGAAGCAGGCTTGGAAAGGGAAGGTTTTGCCAGATTCCCTATGGAGAGGGTGTGTCCCTGCGAAAACAGGAATCTGCCTGAAAACCTCAGTCAGCAGGGAACTTTGGGCACCCTGTCCGGAAAGGGACAGCCTGTGATGGCGAATAAGCCCGCTCTGTGGCATCCTGGGTGAAGCATTCTCACACGGTCAGCGCTGTCACTACCTGTCGCTGGACAGGTGGCCACTCATGGGGGTGGCCCAGGGCGCTGGCCAAAAACGCAGCCAGGCAGGGCCCCCACAGGATGCTATCTGGTGCCAAGTGGGGAGAGGAGGAAGGAAGGGAGGCAGGCCTCTTCCACATTCCTGGGCGGGGAGCCCCAAGGGCCTTTCCAGGACACAGACGTGCCCCAAGTGGACACAGGGCAGGGCAACCGCAGCCACAGCCGAGTCCAGGGACGTCTCATGACTGCAGTGTTTTGCTGCAGGTTTCCCAGCTGCTCTGGGCGGGAGGCGGCGTGGGGGTGGTGGGGGCGAGGAGGAGGAGGGTGGAGAGGAGGCGGGAAGTCAACACACGACCACAGAGAGAGCCAGTTCCCTGCGTTCAGAGCACACCAGCCGCCTCCGGTCCCGGTGGGTGGCTGTATGTGTGGAAATGAAACTGGGAGGGGACGGGAGAGAGGGAAGAGTAAGCAAGCGGTTCTCGGCTGTTACCCACCCATCTCATGCCTTTCCTGACCCACCAGCCCACTCCTCTCTGGGGTGAGGGGGTGGGAAGGAGACGGTTCACGAAGCGCCCACCCCCAAGTACTCGTAGCTAGTTCAGCTGTCGGTGAATCAGACAGTCTGAGCAGCTGTCACCTGCGCTCAGGAGGGGAGCAGGGGGGCGGCCTTGGGAAGGGGGAGGATGGGTGAGTGGCAGATGCTGTACTGGCCTGGGCGTGGGTGCCGCCTGGGGCTGGGAAGAAGGGGTGTCTACCTTTCAACACCTACACCGGGACCCGGTCCCAAGGACACTGGGATATCTGGGGTGGATCGAGGGCATGGGGGCACAACTTAAGTGGGAACTGGAAGCGAGGTAGGGGGTGGAAGGCGGGGAGAGTCTGTCTACTGCGGCGGGAAGCGCTGGGGAGCAGGGCTGGCCGGGGCCGCGGGGCAGGCTGCTGCCCGCCGCCTGCCCGCGCGGGGTTATGCGAGGTAACGGCGAACCGGGAGGAGGAGGGAGGCTGCGGGGGCCGCGGGCCGGGGTGTCTGGCGCTCGTTGGACAAAGAGATGATGAAACGTGAGCGCTATATTTACCAAGGGGGTGGAGATCGGGCGGGGGGCGGGGAGTAAAAAGGACAAACTGTTCCACAACAACCGCAGGAAACACAGCCCATCTGACTCACCGGGAGGGCCGCGCCGACCCCCTCTCAGGCTTAGCCTGGAGGCAGGCGCGGGGCTAGAGGGCGCGGAGGGTCTCCGAACTGACCTAACTGGGCGCTACAGCTATGGCTGGGGGGTGGGTCGATTTATATAAATAAAGGCACTTTAGAGTCAAGGGCTGCGCAGACGTGTGTGTGGCTTTTGTGGGGCAGGGGAGAGCGCGGAATGGCGCGAATGTTTCCTAACCCTGTGGCCCGACCATTGCGGGAGAGGTTTGCCTGCAAACTCTTCAAGCTTGATTCCTGCAAAGTCATCTCCTCCCGCACAGCCCGGCCAGTCGGCCCGGCCCTCCCCGCCCGCGGCCAGCAGCACGCGCTTCCCCCGCTCCCCCGCCCGAGTCCAGCACTCGGCGCTCAGAGTTGGGGTGCGGTGCGTGCTATGTTTAGAAGCTGATGTCATCCGACACCCTACTCTGCAGTGTTCCCAGGGGGACCGCAGGGCAGGTTTTCCTCTTCCTCACAGGCGTGGGTGATGGAGAAGGTACCTCCTCCTCCCAACCCCTCCCCCCAACACCTATCTTACCCCGGGGATTTTTTTTTTTTTTAATGCAATCCCGCCAGAGTTACGAAACAGGGTGGTGGGGGCCGTACGCGCACGCAGAGGGCGCAAACCCTAGAGCTTGGGCCACGAAGGGCCAACCAGCGGCCCCCGCCCACTCCCACCCTCTCCCGACCGGGTGAAGGGGCTAATTTCAAGGTTAGTTCACGTGGGCGCGGGCGCCCGGAGCTTCTTGCACGAGTTTGGGGCGGGTTCCTCATCCCCCAATCTAGGGCAGTTTGTTCAACTGCAGTAAAGGGAGCTTGATGTTCCAGCAGGGAAGGGATTTCTGAGAACTAGGACTGTCCTCAGATGAACTCGCCTCCTCCGGCTGCTGCTGCGGCGGCCGCCCGCGGAAGACTTTTTAAAAGGGCGATGCCAGGCCGGGGCGCGCGGCCCGCGAGTGGCTGTGCCGCCCGCCAGTCTGCGGCCCGAGCGGAGCGCCCGCCCCCGAGCTCGGGTGATTCAGCGTGCGCGGCGCGGGGCTCCTTAGAGCGCAGGGGGCTGCGAGCTAAACTTATCCTCCTGCATATGCATGAACGGGTGGCCTTTCTGCTTGGCAAAGGAGAGGCCTGGAGTTTTGCGGAAGGCTGCTAAGTGGAGCGAGAGCAAAGTAGGGCGTCGTGCAATTTTTCGCTGGGCCGGATCCCCCCACCCCCCCTGCGTGTTAACTGTCATTATGGCCGCGGGCGTTTCACCAGATAGGGGTTTACCTGATTGCATTTCAAATCCGGGCACACCGCCATTGTTGGAAGCCCGATTCTTTCAGCTTCTCCTCCGTCTTCCCCAAACTCCCACCTTCCCCTAATTCCTCAGCTCTTAACTAAGACGAAAACTGTGCTTCTCCCACCGCACCTCCCCCCCGTCCCCCAAATACCCTCTGTGCCTTGATGGGATCGCTGAAGTCGAAGGGCCTGGGTCCTGAAAGAAGTTTTGGATCCAGCCCAGAGTGAGGTCCGACACGTGATTCCCTACCCCCAGTGGGCCATCTGTTCTCCTTCCTTCCCGCCTGGAGGCTGGCAGCTCTGCCCAGCACCGTCCACGCCTCCCAGCAGGAAAGAAGGAAAGAGTGAGAAAAGCCAGCGTTGGCGGAACCCACTACCTACAGAGTGCAATTTTAACCTAAACCTCTCTGAGCCTTGGGCATGGGTGAGACTGGGCAATGTGTATATTAGACTAAGCTTCAGGTGATTAGCTCCCCGGGAATTGCTTTGGGCTCCTTTGCTTTGGATTAAAACCAACAGGGAATGCGCCTGGGAATGGGCTGAATTTGCCTGGAAATAACTCACTTGAAGCTCGGGTGGGAAACTTGTCTAGGAAAAGGGATGGGATTCTGTGACACCTCTCTGACCCCAGGCCACTTCGCACAAACTAATTTGAAGAAAGAAAAAGAACAAGAAATTGAGGAATAAAGGATTTAGGTGATCTTGGATGAATTTATATTTGTGCCTGCTCTCCAATTAAATATTGATTTAAGGTATTCTGACCTTTACTGCCCTAAAGAACTGTATTTGTAAATGCACAGCAGAAGAGTTGGTGTTTAAAAAACCCAAGTATTAGGCTTTTTTGGTTGGGGCATGAGGGGGGCCCAGAGACTATGTAGATGTATTAGTCTAGTCTCACTAATTCACAGATAAGGAAATAGCTCTAAGAGGTTGCGTAAGGTCACACAGCCCCTCTCAGGCCCAGGAGGCCAGTTTCCTACCCCATGGTGATTTAAACACCTGCTGAAAATCAGCTCACTGTAGGTACTGCCTCTGAGGAGGGGTGATAATGATAATTACTTTAGGAAGCACAGAAAATCAGACTTCTTGCTACAGGCATTGTTCTTGAGAACTTGGAAAATAAAGCCAAGACTTAGACAGGAATTAGGGAGGAAAATGCATACTTTAAAACGATAAGCACAGTTCTAGTCTCTGAATGCTTGTGCTTCTCTCAGTTGGCTTGTGTAATTTTGAAATGTATGTTTACAAAGATTAACTTGGGGGAAAACAGAGTTCTTATATTTATGTGGCATAATGTATACTTTACTAGTAAATTATTCATTGTAATTAGGGATGATTCACATTAATCTGGGATAATTTATTTTGCCAGAATTTTAATTGGGACAATTGCATACTGGCAAAAAAGCATAAATTAGTTTAAATCATAAAACTATTATAATATGCACCCTAGCACAGAAAGGAAACCCTATTGTTGAAAATACAAGAAAAAAATCCTGATGTAGGAATTACTAGTTGTTGTGAGACATCTGTAACTGTATCTATATTTGTTTTTAATGTCATGCCTCATTGAGGATAGATCCTCTTTTCATTTCTCTATTTACCCTTGCCTAACTCATTAGCAGAAACAAATATCTGGAGAGGGAATGAGTGGAAAAGGAGGAAAAAGAGAAAGCATTCTACAATTGTGGAATTATTGGCTTTAAAAAGATTGTAAATCAAGTAGCATTTATGTTTGTAAATGTGAGAGAAATTCATGTGAATGAAATCTCAGTTGTATTTTATTACTTCTTGTATAATTCTGAAATGAATGGGTTGGAAGAGTTTAGGGTTTATGTCCAGTCCAAACAAAATTAAAGGGAGTTAAAGAGAGCAAGAAGTAAATGTATACTTTAAAAAAAAACCTATGATGATTGACTTATTCAAGTTCCTAGATACAGTCTTCAAGAAAAGATACAGACTTTGTTTTTTATAATAACCCCACATTAACTCTAGAACTGTCTGCTATGAAGATACCTGGTGCAATGACAGTTACAATGCAAATCTGAGAGAGTAACAGGCCTTGATCATAGTAGTCCTAGAGAGATCCTGCTGGTATTTGTACTGGACCTTAGAGGGGCAAGCAAATGTAGAATTTCTAAGTGGTTATGTAGCCTTGGGGACAGAGTCTGTCCCAGAAAAATCATGAAGTAGGCAAATTTCTTTGGGCTTCAGTGAATTATTTTCTAAAATTAAGGGGATTGGAATACAAGAACTCGAAGATGACTTCACTTTACATGTACCTACCTTACTATGTTGGTAGTGGTGGTGATGATATTCTTAGTTGACCAGCACCCCCTTTCTAAACTTCCCTTTCCTGTGTAGTCACCTACTGCAATATCTTTCTGTGCCATTTTAAAAGCAAAAGTCAAACTACACTAGCCTTCAAACTAGGAGGGTAAATTTGAGACCGCTCCTTTAGAGACCAGAACCTTTTCCAAACCTTAACAAAGGCTAATAGCCAGGGGGGGGGGGGGGGGGTTATGGTTGGACCTCATTGCATCTGTGTCACATAAAAGCAGGTACCTCTCACACCCACTTAGGAAAGTAAATGCATTTTTAATCCTGTGGACAGTACACCTCCTGCAAGAAACATTGGCCCTAGATTCCTTTTTCAGCTATCAAGATGAATAACAACCACATCATTCTTTCAGAGAGAGATGCAAACCTAGTTAATCAGACTCTCAAGAGCCATACTAATTGTTGATCAAGTAATGCCACAATATTCAATGGCTTTGGCTGGTTCCAGTTCTTAAGAATCTGTTAAGCAAAGTTAATACTTCACAAAACCAGAGTTCAGTTCTGAAGCCCAAAGAGCTAGGAATCAGATTTATGTTTTCCATGGAGTTCTCTACCTGATAAGGTAGACAAGTCACTTCTTTGCATCTTAATGTTAATATGTGTTAAGTGAGGGAAGGGATACATACACACCCTAACATCCCACAGGAGCTGTGGAAAGAAAATGAATTAAAAATGTTTTTGAAGTTTTAAAAGTTATACAGGGATTTTTTAGCTCCATTTATTTGAGGGAGATTAAAATAGCGTCAAAACAAAACGAAAACAGCTTACTTAGAATAAACTGCAGGAGGGAAAAAGAGGAATTAAAGACGCATCACAAAAGCAAAGATGAAGTGTTCAAAGTAAGTATAGTCAGAACAAAAACAAGCTTTAAAACAGAACTTTTGTCAGCTCTGCATTTTCGAGATGAATTAGTCATAGTTAATGCACTGGGTGGAAGAATTATTAAAAATCTACCTAAAAGTATGCTGCTTCCCAAAACGGAAGAAAACGAATTGATGCTTTCTCATTTGTGTTTATTCTTGGGCAACTTGGCCTGATAATATTTAGTTGTTTTCTTTAATTATAGACTCACTTTGCGTTTATTCATCACCCCTGCCCTCCCATACATATCTCCATTTTACTATCAGCAACACAAAGTACAAGGATATATTCAGTTTCACTACAGCTCTTCCCGTTTACAAGAGTGGAGCGCTTGTCTTCGGAACGCCCTTCTGATTGGCTAAGCCAATGTCAGTGACATCAACCAACTTACTTTTGATTGGAAGGTTGGTTGCTGGGACTGTAGCGTTTGCAGGAAGTCACTTAACTGTTTGCGAGCTGGAAAACCGAAACGGACGTTATCTTTTTGTCATAAGAAAGAACGCAGCTGAGTAGGGAAGGTGTATCCTACAACTCCGCTAGCTGGAACGTGAGCCAGGAAGCCTGGACCGCCTAAGGGATTGAGGGGACTCCCAAAGACGTCCAGCTGCTCCTTTCCAGCCTCCCGGCTGTTACCCTTTTAAATGTCAGCGTTCGAGGCTGTAGGGGTAGCACGAGGCATCGAAACGGAACAGTCGGATTGGCCGCGCGCCTCAGTTCTAGACGCACCTCTCCACCGAAAGGCCGTTCTGACTGGCAGCGGGAGAAAGTAAACAGAGTTGAATCACCCTCCCCACTGGCCAATTGGAGGGGGTTCGGATTGTGACGTGATGGGATTCTGCGAAATTGTTACTGTGCGAGAGAATGCCGGCACGGTGCGGACCGGCAAGAGCAGGGGCTCAGAAGCTGTCAGTGGACTGGGGGAAAAGTGTCTCTTAGACCTGGCGCTTCGTCTGGCGCTTGCCACCTGCGTCCGGGTGGTTGGGTGAATGTCCTGGGGCTTCGGCTCGACGGAGAGGCGGCCGAGGGCGTGTACCTCTCTGGCAGTTTCCTCTCCCAGCGCCTCGGGGGCGTTTTCGGTCGAATAAACTTGCGACCGCCACGTGTGGCACCTTTCCAAGGGAGCGAGCTCGGAGTGGCGGGCGCGCCCGTCGGCGGGGATCTCTCCCGGCTCTGGGCATCGGCGGCGGCGAGAGGAGGCAGCGCGGCGGAGACCGGGGCCGTGGATGCTGCGTGCGGAGGCGCTGCCGGTTACGTAAAGATGAGGGGCTGAGGTCGCCTCGGCGCTCCTGCGAGTCGGAAGCGCCCCGCGCCCCCGCCCCCTTGGCCACCGCGCGGCGCAGCGCTCGTAGTCCGAGGCCAGGGCACGGCGAGCCGAACCTCCGCAGCCACCGCCAAGTTTGGCCGCGCCGCCGGGGCTGCTGCCGCCCGCACCATGTCCGCGGCCGCCTACATGGACTTCGTGGCTGCCCAGTGTCTGGTTTCCATTTCGAACCGCGCTGCGGTGCCGGAGCATGGGGGCGCTCCCGACGCCGAGCGGCTGCGACTACCTGAGCGCGAGGTGACCAAGGAACATGGTGACCCGGGGGATACCTGGAAGGATTACTGCACGCTGGTCACCATCGCCAAGAGCTTGTTGGACCTGAACAAATACCGACCCATCCAGACCCCCTCGGTGTGCAGCGACAGCCTGGAGAGCCCGGATGAGGACATGGGATCCGACAGCGACGTGACCACCGAATCTGGGTCGAGTCCTTCCCACAGCCCGGAGGAGAGACAGGATCCTGGCAGCGCGCCCAGCCCGCTCTCCCTCCTCCACCCTGGAGTGGCTGCGAAGGGGAAACACGCCTCCGAAAAGAGGCACAAGTGCCCCTACAGTGGCTGTGGGAAAGTCTATGGAAAATCCTCCCATCTCAAAGCCCATTACAGAGTGCATACAGGTTAGCGGCGGCGTCTCCCTCTCCCACCCAACTCTGGGGTTAGTTAACCTTTGGCCAGGCAGTGTTCCTGGGTGTTAAGGACTCCATATTCGGCCGAAAGGGTGCAAAATTTTGGATGAGGTGCTGTTTAAGTCTTTAAAATGATTGAACCTGGTAGAGACGGAGAGCTCACTCTCTTTGATCGTCCCCAGCCTCTAGAAGCCATGGAGAGCCTTAACCTGGGGGCCAGAGCGAGTGCTGAGTGCCAGCCCTTGTGCGTGGCTTCGTGGGGAGTGGTGCCGCCCCTCCCCTGTCCTGCCCCGCCCCCCCCCCCCCCCAGGACTCCCGCACCGGGCGACTATGGGGCCACCCAACCTGGGCAGACGCTGGCGGGGGCTTGGGGGGACAGAGTCAAATGGCGTATCTTTTATTTTACTCTCCTGTGGGATTGCAGCGAAGTGGCCGAAACCTGGGAAGAAGCGGCGCACTTTACATGGAACCTTTTAGGGATGACTAAGGGCTCGGTTAGCTGTATGCCTGCTACTTTTCAGGGCTTGCCAAGGTGGTTTTAAATATGGCCAAGAGTCCTCAGAGAGGTTTAAAATAACACTGCTTCGGGCAGCAAAGGAGTTTGATCAAGTGATGGTTGGTTAACTTTACGACTAGTTAGCCTTTTTAATGAGATTTCAGAGCGGATTTTTCCCCACGTAATTTAGATCACACCTTCCACCCTGAATAGAGCACTTAGCGAGGAGGTGTGGTCCTTGCCGGAGGTCAAGGCTGATAGTGAAGGTTGGGATGTTTTGGAGGCCCCGTGGGAGGGGGTCTACCGGGGGAGAGCAAAAGGCAGGTCTGATCACTGATGCATGTGGCTGGTAAGACATCTGCAGTATAAAACAGGCTTTGGAGACTTACAGGAACATTGGTCAGTCAATTCTGTTGGTTCTGTTTAACATATTCAGAAAAAGTCGGGAAGCTTTCATGCTTGACCATGCCCTCTCACCACGTTTAGTGTCAGGGTCCTTTATCACTGCTGTTTGATAAGGAAGCACTGTGCCTGGTCCTCTCCTGAAACTCCTTTTCCATCTGTCCTATGACACCATGTTTAAGAGGAGGTTGTCAGAGTTCCTTGGAAAGTATTACCGGTTTTTGGTGTAATTGTTAGTACTTTTAAGGTGAGGTCCTGGGCCTGTGGTTTCAAAATGATCTTTGGTTGGTTTGATTTGGTTTTGCTTTTTTGAAAAAGGCTACGTAATTGCATCTCATATTTTATTTCCTTTGGAAAGTGCTTCTTGTGGAGGTGGCTGCTGGCACAGGAGTAAAGCTGAATTTCCTCCACCGTTAATGTAAAATCAGGTTCTGTTTGGGGTTGTCATCTAGGTTGCCAAAAAATAGCACATTTTACAGTTTGTATCTTCTTGTGCCTGACTTGGGGGATGTGACCTTTAGCATGGCTCCCGGGGTGAAGTAGGGGTGTACTAACCAGGGGGTGTTACTCACCGACAGCTGTTGGGCGGGCCTGGCTGTGTCAGCCATGTTCCCGGAGTTCAGCTCACAGGGACACCCTCTGCCACCTTGAGCAAAGGCACTTTCTCCTTCAGGGAGCTGCCCAGTCCTGCAGCTGAGGAGGCCTGCAGAGCTTCTTTGCGAGCTCCCTGAGTCTGCCCAACTCAGAAAGGCATTCAGGACCATTCCGTTGAGTGATTTCTCTCAGGCATTTACAGAAATGGCTGCTTGTGTGTGCGTGCATGCGTGCTGCTCTTTAATACTCCATGAGGCAGGTCAGCTCAGAAGAACCTTTTACACAGCCCAGAGTGGAAAACGAAGTGAGATGTTAATCCCATTTTAAATGCTACAGTCGGTCCTTTGAAACTAGTGATGTGGTAATTGCAGTTGTCTTATTTAAGTCTGGGGGCTCTGTGATAATACTAGGACATGGTCAGACAAAAACCACTGCCTCTGTAAAGACCGTCAGAAGCATACTCCTGCTGGAGAAGGCACTCTTTCTCCTGTGCAAAGGCTACTCTAAATAAAAGACTGGTAGGAGGTCTCATGCATTTGGAAGTTTCTGATTCAGCTTCCAGTTAGATTATTTTTGGTGTGGGGTAGCAGCTTCTTGATTTTTTAAATTATTGGCTGGTATTAAACCCAGAAGATGGCTAGGAAATAGCAACTGGCGTGTCTGTATTTTGTGGAGACTTTAAAAACTAAAATTCCAGCCACACCCCCTGCTCTGTGTGGCCCGACCAGAATCCCTCCTGCTGCTGGCTCTCCTCCTCCTGAGCCCCGCAAAACTGCCACTTGTGCAGAACCTGTGGCTTTAAAAGCTGAGCCACTTAAGCAAAATTGTGGTTTAGTTCGGTGCAGTTCCTTCTAGAATCCCCGAAGAGAGAAGATCCTTTTGAGGTGGACCGAGCTGCATTCTGACTTGTCCTACCCTTTCTGAGTTGTGAGGCCTTAACCTAGTTCCTTGCATTCAGAGTTTGTAAACTGGAGGTCTGCTGCTCAATTTGCTTTGCAAAATTTTTGGTTTGGTCAGCGCAGGGTTTATAAACATTTCGTTACTAACGTGGAAAAATAAGGATTTCCGCACAAATCCAGATTTCTGGCTTCTCTGAAAAAATCAAACAATCTGGCAGTATGGGGCCTGAATTCCTGCCCAGCAGCAATTGGCTTGAACTGACCATTCTTTGTAAGGGGCATGTCCTTTATTTTAATCATTTACATGGTCTCTGTTGGCATTTAAGTTTTCAATCTCTTCTCTGTTTGAGCCTCAGTTTCTTAATCCCAAGATACGATACTATCTCTGAACTTAGGTTTTTGTGTAAAGATAATAGTTTGTGTGTGATAGGCAGAGCTTAAAATCAGCAAACATAGGAGAAACTTACTTTTAAGTAGTACTGTACTTTATGTTTTTTTCTAATACTTTGTTCAGTTTGTTTTTCTTTACCCTCTAGATCAGATATCTTCTCATCTGATATACCTCTAAAGTTTAAGCAGTAAATCCATGTTAATCTGAAAAAAAAGTAAAACAAATATGAACTTTTCTATCTCCAGACTCTTAGGAGAGTGTTATTGTTTTGAATAAGTATTAGACCCACTGGAGTACGTACTTTGCCTGAAAACATATTGGGCTTATTATTTGAAAATGCAACCAACTTTTATCTTGGCACACCCCACATCCACACCAACACGCTCCCCCCGCCTCGGAGCATACACCCCAAATTGGGCCTCCACAAGCCCTCACCCAAACCCACTGATTCCCCAACTCTCTCCCACGTGCCCTCAATCTCTCTGTAAGCACACACAAAAAAAGAGTATCCCAAGTTCCCTGACTTTGTGGTCACCCTGCACACACACCCACACCCATGGGAGTAACTTTTGGAGAAGTAAACAACTACATCCAAATTCCAGCTCAGAAGTCATCAGAACCAGCTGATACAGAGTCATCCTAGGGTTGACATTCCAATGATAGACACCCTAAGCCTTATTTCCATGCCAGGTGCAATTTTACTATCATTTTGGAGGGACTTAAATCAACTGTCCCCAAGTGGTGACAGTAGGTTGAGCCTAAGGGCACTGGTTACAGGATTCTGAGAACCAGAAAGCCCTAAATCCCAGTTATCACACCCCACTTCTGTAGAAAAAGAATTTTAATAATTTTTTCAATAGGGCAGAAGGGACATTCATTAAAAACAAGGAGAGACAAGAGCTGCAAAGGGCTCAACAGTGGCTGCTCCTGTTTCTCTTTATCCTGTTTGAACATTTCCCTGGGCTACTTAGAATATGTGGTGGAGGGGACCTGGGGAGTTCCCATCCTGGAAGTTATCATCCAAACAGGAAATAATAGCTGAGACTTCTTTTACATTTTAAGATCCAGTTTTTGCCCTATGGGGGCAATTTTTTGGCTTCTCTAGGAATGTCCATCACTGGCTAGCTTTCACTCGGGTCTATTTCCTTCCCTAAGACTAAAGTTTTAAAATTTTGGTCATATAAAATGAGCCAGGCCTGCTCTGTGCCTCATGAACTCTTCTTCCTTAATTGCTCCAAAAAGCTTTGGAGTCAATTTTTTGGTTCAGGAGACTCTAGTACCATCAGAGGTATGAGAAGGACCCACTTCTGTCACCCAGACAGCAGGGGTTTGGGGACAGGGCAGGGTCTTGAAGTGGCCTCTAGGCAGTCCATAAATTAACCCCTGCTCAGTAATGGCAACCCACTCCAGTATTCTTGCCTGGAAGATCCCATGGACAGAGGAGCCTGGTAGGCTACAGTCCGTGGGGTTGCAAAGAGTCGGACACGACTGAGCAACTTCACTTTTCAGTCTTTTCCACTTACTCTTCTCTAGTAGAAGGGAGGCCTTGTGCCTTGATCCTTAAGGAAACATTCTCTCTCCCCTGTTCTTCTGTTCATAAGGCTCCCCAAAGTGATGTAGAATAGTGTTTCATAGCCTGACATGCTTCATTAAGTGTAACTAGACTTAATATGGTGGTGGTTTAGTTGCTTAGTTGTGTCTGACTCTTGTGACCCCCGTGGACTGTATCCTGCCAGGCTCCTCTGTCCATGGGATTCTCCAAGCAAGAATACTGGAGTGGGCTGCCATTTCGTTCTCCAGAGGATCTTCCTGGCCCAGGAATCAAACCTAGGTCTCCTGCACTACAGACAGATTCATACTTAATATATGTCAGTGTAAATATACACTTAAATCTGAGTGGAATCTGCAGAGATAATTGTTTCCCTACCCTTTATTCCCACTTTGTCTCCCCTAAGGAGATTAGCCCTTTTCCCCCCCATAACTGCCCTCCCCCATGACGTTTTGATACTGTAGAGCTGTTTATGTACTGTGCCCCTTTTGAAGGCTAGAAACATTGAAAGAGCTAAAACTTTTCCCACCTGCCCAAGATCCAATTTTTGCCCTATGGGGGCAATTTTAGCCCCATTTCCACCCCCAGTGAGACTGTCCAGACACAAGCTCATGTATCCTGTCAGGAAGAAATGAGAGCAAAGGACAGCAAATGGGCTCTAGCTGTGGAGGATGATAGGATTCTAAGGACTACAAGGATGTCCTGTTGGGTTTGCTTCTGAGTTTCAGGCAAACTAGAAACTCCCCTGATTCCAAGGAAAGATGGCCCACAGCTGCTTGAGTCCCAGCTCACTGTTGGAATCTCATCCCGGGGGCTAAAACCTGTGAGGGGACCTGAGAGTTCTTTATTCCTGGTCCCTGAGATAGGAAGGACCAGTTGCTTCTTCCTCACTGCCCTCCATCCTTCATCACCCTCCATGTAGCTGACCTAACAAGACAGAGTGGAGTTGCCTTAGGAGAGCTGCTGTTGCTGGCAGGATTACTGTGTTACAACAGAAAATACAAGAGGAGTAGCATTACAGAGTAAAACCATTGTCTCCTGTGATTGTCCTCTCAAATCTTCTGTGAGTGGTGAGGAGAGGGGACGCACGTGGGGCCTCGGTCAGCGAGGGAGGTACCAGAGTACATTTCGCTCTGTTTTGATGGTAACACCTCATTACCTTCAGCAAAGATGTAACCTGAGGAAAATGAGTTCTTAGGACACTGAACGTAAGGGTCAGATTTACATTCCTGGCCCAATTGTTGATGTTTATCCCAAGAACTAGTCATTCTGCAACGTCTGTGGGAAATTCCCAGATTGAACTTCCCAGGGAGAAACA
Source organism: Cervus elaphus (assembly GCF_910594005.1). NCBI lineage: Eukaryota > Metazoa > Chordata > Mammalia > Artiodactyla > Cervidae > Cervus > Cervus elaphus. Next base: position 44,850,732 of record NC_057843.1, on the reverse strand, counting down.
TCATATGACATATTGGGAAAGTGGCTGACAATGGTCTTCCTTAATACGCTCATTGAGAAAAAAAAGTGGGCGGGTAATTTCCCAGTATTCAATCCTTCAGGAGCCCCTAAAACAACCTGATGTTGTACCCTGGTTTAAGTCGGATTTCTTGACCATCATTTTGATTTCTGCATGCCTTATGATCATGAGCATTCTTGATTCTTTTTTTTTTTTTTTAAGCTAGCTTTGCCATTTTTGTTAGTCTCGGCTACCAAAAATTTTTTCCTGTTTTTTTTTTTTTTTTTCCCCTTTCTTCCCTTTGGCTGCTCTCAGGCTTGGAGAAAAAGCTTGCAGCATTCCAGGCCTCTGCTGCTTGAATCCTCCCCCACATCCGACCCTCCCACCTTTTCCTAATGTTTCTCCAGCAAGCCCAGCGCCCACTGAAGAACGTAAATTAGTGCCTAGTAATTGGTACAAAGGCACTTTCTGTTTCTATGCAACAGACGCAAAAAGGAGGGGCAAAGGGAAGGATAAAACCTCACAGATGGTTAAAAAGGGAAAGAAATGGTATCCTCTGCAGTGGTCTTTGAGCAGTCCTGTCTCTCGCTCCGCCTTACTTTTTGTTAGGAAGTTAGTAACAGGCCTAAGCCCAACTCAGGGCCCTTGGTGGCAGTTGTTAGTACCAAAAGAATAGAATTTGGAGGTTGGAAGTGACCTTGAGAGGTCATCGCATCCATCATCTTGTCTGTAAAAAAGTACACTTTTTTACACTTTCAGATGGACAGTGATCGTTCCGTAGAGGCACTGGGGGGCTATGGAGGGTTTGGAAAAACAGCACCAAGGTTCAAAGGCTGGCTTAGCAGGCACCTGGAGCCTCAGCTTGCTCAGCAACACAGTGAGGGCACCAGGCCCTCTGAAGGTGAAGTTCTCCAAGCCAGAGCTTAGCCAAAAGGAGATCTTCCTTCACTGAATTCTTGGCAGTTCTTAGACTTGATTCCTTTCCCCCAGGGTCTCCTGAAGATTTCAATCTGCTTAAATCTGGTAAACTTAAAACACACACACACACAAAAAACCCTGGATTTAAAGAGCGGCTTTGCATTAACCAGATTAACAATGGAGTGAAAGGGCAGAGGTGGAGTCAGCCCGAGGGACCTCTCCCCTTTTATTATGGGAGCAGCACTCTGAAACAGCCCAAGGCCAGCGCCTGTGAGATTTCCTACTCCTCCCTTCCTGGAGTCCTCCTGAAACCTTAATACCTTTTTGGTGCATTAAGGCCAAGAGTAAACATTTGTCTTATCCTAGCCTCTAGCAGCACCCTCAGCAAATAATAGAACTAACATTATCATTCTTTGAGAATGCCTTTCCCACTAAGGGAGTGAGATGCATCTATTTTTTATGCATGGGATCTTCCATGGCATCTTTCCATTTATGATTAAAGCCCATGCTTATGATGGTGCACCTGTAGGCTTCCCTTGTAATATCAGCCTTTGTAGTTCGGACGTGAGAATTGAACATCTGGATCTGAAATCTAGAGGTTCTGGAGCTGCAGAAACTAGTAAATTCACCATCCTAAATCCAGGACCACTGGGCATTTGAATTTTTTTTTTTTTTAGCTGAAATTGATCGAAAATTCGAACAGCAGAATGGAATTCATCCCTGATTGCGTACCCCCTCTTTTTTTTAATTGAGGACTTTATTTAAATTAAAGAGATGGGAGCTTAAGCCATACAAAATTAATGACAAGGATTTGAAAGGCAGGCAGCAGTATTTTGTATTAAACGAAGTATGAACATTTTTCCAAGGTGAGTCTCTATTGTTTTGGAAGTGAGTCCCTCCCAGAGGACCTGACTTGAACCAAAGTGGGGACCAGTGAGGTAGGCAATAGACAGAAGCCCAGAAATTCTGCTTGAGAATTACAGATATTTCAGAACTGGAAGGAATCCTTTAGATCCTCTTTTTTCAAAGACACAGAGATGGGGCTAGGTTTCACCCTCTCTCCCTTCCACAGAGCCAGCTTTGATGGGACAGTGGCAGTCAGAAAAGCAGAGTAAGGCCTATGAAGAGGAAACCAGCCCACCCTTAGGAACTTGAACATGAGGGGTCTCCAGAGAGGTCTTTACCTTCAGCAAAAAGGCAGTAAGTAGGTAGAGCCAGTAGAACATGGGCTTTGGGGGTCCCTCACACACCTGTGTTTGAATCATGCCTATGCCACTTTCTAATTGTGAGAACTCTCTGAGCCTCAGTTTTCCCATCTGTAAAATGGGAATTCAGTAATTACATCCCTAAGGAGTTTTTATAAGACTTAATTCAGTTGAGGTATTTAATGCACTTAGGACAGTGTCTCCATATAGTATTACACTTAAAAATAATTTACATGTGTTGCCCAGAAGCCCTTACAGTTCCCAGAATTTTTGTTTACAGTTCCACATTAATCCAGCAGCTTATTCATTTAAATAATACTTACTATTGAGTACTCTTACATGCAAAGAATGGTGCTAGATGTCAAAAGCAGGCACTGTGAATGTTGTGAGTAATAATAATAATAGTAATAATTATAAATTATTAATATTAGTAGTAATGCTATTAATAGTAATAATGATAACATCCAGCATATATTACACGCCAAGTTCCAAGCCAAATGGTTTACACACATTGTCACATTTCTACTCCCAGAAGGCCTGTGAGATAGGGTGGTACCCGCTCCGGTATTCTCGCCTGGAGAATTCCAGGGACAGAGGAGCCTGGTGGGCTACAGTTCATGGGGTCACAAAGACTTGGACACTACTGAGCAACTAACACTTTTGTCATTTTATAGAAGCAAACTGGAGATAGTAAACTTAGTCCAAAGTTACTCTTAAGTTTTCCTTGGATATTTCTAGGTGTTTGGAGTTGTGCCATGATGGCTGTTGACAAGGACCCCTTGGGTTTTTGCCAGTGGGAAGAGACCCTGTGTTTTGCGTGGCTCTCTTGGATTTGGCCACAAAGCACCGTTGTCTCTACTCTTGGGTTCTAGCTCTGGCTTGTGGTTGGTTTTTATGAAGCTTGGTGAGAGATACCTGCAGAAATCATGGAGCTGGCCAAACCTATCCTATATTTTCCAATAGCTATCCAGAACCTGCATCCTTCCAATTGAAAAAGACCCCAGTTCTGAGCCCACAGCTGATTTAATCAAGCTTCTTGGTTGGAAGGGAAGAACCCAAACTTGGACTGGCTTAGTAAAAATGAGAACTTTATTGGTTTCCATTACCAACTCCTTTGGGGGTAGCGCTAGTGTCAGCATCTCTGGACACAGGTGATCAGCGTCTGCCCCTCTCCCTGGCCCAGCCTTGCTCTCCTCTGCTTTGGCTTTGCTTACAGGCAGGCTGTCTCTGAATGGTGGCAAGATGGCTCCCAGCAGTTCAGTCTCCCTTCCTGCCAATTCAGCAAGCCCAGTGGAAAGACAGCTCCCCTTTCCTAATGATTCCAGCAAAAGTCCCTGGCTTCAAGCTGCATAACCGAGTTAGAACTTTGTGCCTGTCCGTGAACTTAGTCACTGTGGCACAGCTGGGTCACATCCAGCCTCTGGGCCTGGCGTGTGGGGTTGCCTACCTGGAATTACGTAAACTCAGAGTGAGGAAGGGGTGGTTTCCAAAAGGAAATGCTAGGTGTGCTGTTCACTACCCCCAAAGAGGCAATAGGTGCCAGACAGGCAGCACCAACAGCTCTCCACTCTGTCCACCCATTTGTAACTACAGACAGGGTATTCCAAAAAGCAGAGTTTGACAAAATGAGAGACAGTAGTATGACATTTTCCCCCCATATTTTTCTCCTCTTTGAAGAGAAAGAGCCCTGAACTCTGGAGTTCAACCTGTAAGATCGCTACCAGGGCATATGCTAAGTGGTCTTTGTAGAAGACAGATTATTTCAACATGTATTTCTCGTGGTCAGGCTCAGCTCCATAGGCCCTCCTCAGTGGATGTTCTAGAAGCCAGAACCCAGAGACTCACATGGGATACGTGTAGCCGCAGCAATGTGATCAGCAGCGCCGTTCACTTGGTCTCAATTCCAGGCGTCTATTTTAATGCCCAGAGGAATGAATTATGTTTGCCTGAATGTTTGTCACCTTGTGTGTTATTAGGTAGAGACCTTGTCTATACAAAGATGAGCTATTTATATGGTGGTTCCCACTGGGATTCAGAAGTCTATTCAGTGTATGTAATGCCCAATAAGAACACCGTAATAAATCATAAGAGGCAAAAATTAGACCTTAAAAATAACTTACAAAAACACATAAAAATGACTTAAACCCCTACGCTGCCATAATTCTACAGTAGTTTTGTACCATTGCTGTTTTAATGAAAATAGGCAGAATGACGAACAGCTGTTTTCCCTCTTCAGTGTTGCAAATCACCCATGGCCAGCCACAAGATGCCTGTCTGCTGAGCATCACCCACTGAAGCAGGGGTTCCCAGTGTGAAAGAAACCACCAGCTGCTCCTCTGACCTGACTCATTTCTTCTCAATGCCCTGCTTGCTCTCAAACTTCAAAGCCCTGTCCAGGAATGCCTGCCCCAGGAGGGCTGGGGGAGTCAGGAGGGGGCTATTTGGTAAGAGCTGGACAGCTCAACCCTGTCGTTCTTCTTGGTCTTTGGTGACAAACACCAGACTGTATGAATTAGTGGCTCACTCTGTTGAAGCTGGAAAAACTATTTGATGGTGGCACATGTGGCATGCATGAGTGGGATCTGTGGTCATTGCAGCCTCACTCTCGTGCCAGCAGTATACAGAGGTTGAGCCCGGAGAGAAACAGCTGGAAATCTGGTGCTGTAGCAGCATCACTGATAGTCACCGTGGGTCACTGCGAGCGCTGTGACCTGGGAGGCCGGAGGAGGAAGCCTTCACTTACCAGACAGCAGTCTCCTGTGTTTCCTGGTGTTACCCATTGTCTTTTGAGCCAATGGCTTCAGCCCTCTGGGTAGCCCTTGCCCCCAGACTGGAAGCTGTAGGCGCGACATAAAATTTTACCTAAAGGCACACATGGAGAGGTTTCCCTTGCGTTTGCAAAGGATGCCAGAAATCTTGGTGGCCCTCAGAAAGCAGCTATGTCCTTGGGCAAGAATCCCCCAGTCACGAGCGTGGGAAGCACAAAAAGGGAAGTATTCATAACCAGAGCTGAGTTCTCTGGAGCCCCGCTCCCTTCCCCACTGTTTCTGCTGTTGGGTGGGCAAACTTTCTTTTGGTAATTTGGAGTCTCCCACTCTACTCTTTGTTAAGTTTTATTCTCTTTTGGGTATGTGCTCACAAAATCAGAGTTCTCGCTCCCTTTCCTTTTGCCTTTCTTTCTCTTGGGAGTGACTTCTTTGGTGGGCAAGAGCCTTGTCTCTTCTGGCATCATGGGAGGGCTGTCCACATGGCGTGACCTCCTCTGACTTCCGGTCTCCCCCAGGGTGGCATGCCCCAGCTCGGGTCGCATTCCTCGCGGGCGGGTGTCCTCTGCTGAGGAGGGCCTCTGCATAGTGTTTCCTCTCACCCGTGCCTTGTCCTCCCCTGGCGTCCTCCCCAGTGCTTGGATTTAGACTTGGGAACACACAGTCTCTTCCCCGACCCGACATTTGAAGGGGTGGAAACTCAGGCAGGCCCTTGAGACCCTTTTCTCGGCGTGGCTGCCCAACTCCTTAGGCGCCCCGATGAGTGTCGGGGGCTTCCCTAGAGGGGCTCGGACAGGCTCCGGGCATGCAGTGGGCCACTACTCTGAGAACGCCCAAGCCTGTTTCTAACAGGAGAGTCCAGAATGCCTGCCCTCCTCAGAGACCTCTGCGTCTGTTCCCTAAACACAGCCCCTCTGATTTCTCTCTCTCTGCAGCTCAGTCAGGTCTTGCTAGGAAGCTTTGGAAAATTAAGGGAACTTAAGGGTTTCAGCGTCTGCTTTACATTTTTCAAACTCTATTTTGAAACCTCAAGCTCAGCAGCAGCTTACTTGTTTTAACTGTCTCTCTCTCCCTGAGGCAGTGCCTCTTGAAAGGAGGGCCTGGGAGTAGGGGAATTAGAAAGACACGGAAGAGGCGCGCTCTGCGTTTAGTTAAGGCCTGTGTTCTTCTTTCACCTCTAATCTTGTTCTGTGCTCAAAACAGAAAAAGGGATTTGAAAACTGGTTCTAATCTAACCGTGTCCTTGGTCGAGTCACTGGCCCTCTGAGTTGGCTTCACGTGCAAAGATACAAAGAATCGCTGTTCTCAGCTTCGTTTTGCCATCAAGCTTACATATCCTTTTCAGTTACATATCCTTATCAGTTCCTGATACGTAATTGTTATTTATTTATTATTATTTTTTTCCCACAAAAACTGTGCAAAGGCAGCACACCACAGTCTGGGATGTGAGGAAGAATGCACTTGTGGGAATTGACTAATCTGGGCCTAGACCTAGCTGTGTGGACGTGGGACAATCACTGCACCTCTCTGCCATTTCAGAGTTGCTGAGCCAGGGCCAGGTAGCGTTGACATGAAGACATAATGACATATCTCTTGCTGGTTTGAGCACCTAAAGAGTCAAGGCCCTAGTCTGTCATCTTCATTTCTGAGGTCCTGGCACACGCGCCCTCGCATGAGTCAGTTGAGGTTAGGGATGTGCAAGCAGTGTTCAGACAGGCTGACTTGCTTCCGTACACCTAGACACCAGCTTCCAGTGAGGAAGTATGCGTGACAGATGTTACAGACGCCCACTTCCCAGTTCAGAACCCCAAATCTGGGGACAGGCTGCTCTCCACAGATAAACACAGGGACCAGGAAGTAAAATCTCACATCCAGACTGTATCATAACTCTTTTGTATCAACAAATGAAATGTAAAAGGAAACCAAATCACAAGAAGGATTCAGACAGAGAGAGGCCAGGAGCAAACCTTAATGTGATGGGATGGCATTCAAGCAGGATTATCCTTCTAATGCTATCAAGAATTTTTATTTTTCAGGACATCTACCTGTGGAGATAGTAGCAATATTTTTGGCAAACACGAGTCTCATAATTTCTTGATTTTTGAGTTTGGTACTAATTGGAATGATTTATGCAGGAAACTGTAGAATTGGCTATATCCAGACAATGTACACCTCTTCTTAAGTGTATGGGCGTGTCAGCACTTGAGGAATAGAAATGAAAAGCAGTAAAGCCTTATGTACCTCACATTGTGTACCTGCAGTTAGCATTACTCTCCTGTGGGGAATGAGGATTGATGATAGTGACAGTGAGGTGTCAATGGCCTGGGGTCAGTGCAGGGACCCGCCCCGGGCTCTGGGCTTCGGGCTTCCTGTCTTTGCCCGTCTGTCTCCCCCTGCTTCCTAAGGAGCCTATTTCTTGGTGGGGCAGGCCTACCGTCACTGCCTGTGTCAGTGTCTGAAGGGAGAGTCCTGTCTCTCCTTGCAGGGGCCATTTTCCTTTCACGTATGAGAGGAGAAGGTGGGGGAGGGGTGAGAAAACAGAATAAAACCGTTTATTCTGAAAGTTTCTCACTTTCTAACAATTTGAGAAGGAAGCAGAACAACTCTTCACCTTTCTTCAGTTTTGGACACTTGAGTCTATTTCTCAATAAAGTGTAAATCCTCCCCTGCCCCTGGAATCTTGATCAATCTGTTGGTGGAAAAATTTGAACTCATACTCATTATTGTTATGTAAGACGCTTCTGAAAAAAAGAAAAAAAAAGACTCTTCTGACTTCTCATTATGGAAGAAACAGTACTTAAAAAAAAATAAGAAAACATAGGGGGAAATTACACCCAAAAAAAGTAGAGGTTACCCCCTCACCTGTAGATGACTATTTTTCATATTTTGTGTATATTCTTCCAAGATGTTTCCTCTCCGTAAATGTTTACACATATACACAGCAGATCATGCACTACTCTCTTGATTTAGCTGTGAATTGCTAACATCTATACAGAAACATCTGTATAGGACCTGTGTAACAGGCACATATTATTCCTTTATGTGGAACACTGAAGTGTTCAACTAGATCTTCTTGGTTTGACATTTTTAGGTTGTTATCAAGTTTTACCTTTTATGAACAATGCTGGTATCCCTGTATATTTTCGTATTCCTCTCTTATTGTTACCACAGATAATTCCTGGACAAATGTATTACCAGAAGGTCCTGGAACAATTATAAGTTTCACCCATTCCTATTTTCTCATGCCACCATCAGTGATTGGTATATGAACATACTTTTTAACATTTTTACCATCCTGGTGTTCTTGATTGGCATGTTTTGGTTACTTATGAGATTGAATATATTTTCATATATTTATTAATTGGTTGTTAGTATTTCTTTTTTTTCTTAGATTATTCTGTTTGCATCCTTGCCTACTTCCCTGGTGGCTCAGACGTTAAAGAATCTGCCTGTAATGCAACAGACCTGGGTTCGATCCCTAGGTCAGAAAGGTCCCCTGGAGAAAGGGAATGGCTACCCACTCCAGTATTCTTGCCTGGGAAATCCCATGAACAGAGGCTACAGTCCATGTGGTTGCAAATAGTCAGACACAACTGAGCCACTAACACTTTCTAGCTTTATTAAATTGGGCTATGTTGATTTGCTAGTGACCTTTTTGTACCATAGATTTTAACCTTTTGTCTTATGCTGCATTTTCCTTTATTAGTTCACTGTTTTGGTTATATATATATATACACACACACACACATATATATATATATATAAAGTTCTTAAATTCTCTTTCCTCTCTATGTATTATTTCCTCATTCCATCCTTTCTTAGGTTCAAAGCATGTGTCTTTTTTCAGATACCTTAATATGTGTCTATCATTAACTAACATGCAGAAGTGCATCCCATGTAGGTTGTATGCAATCTCTCCACCAGATTCAAGAGGTGGATTATTTCAAAGAGCTGCAAATGCAAACATTTTAACATTTTTACGTATTTCAGACTGTCTTTCAAATAGGATATTGCCTTTGGTTTCATGTTTAGAAAATCTCTCCCTACTCCAGGATTCTAAAAATATTCACCTATATTTTCTTTTACCTTTGTGGTTTATATTTTACATTTATGTGTATAGTCCATTTGGAACTTGAATGAAATGTGTAAGGGTAGGGATTCAGGTTTAATTTTTTTTTTTTTTTTACCAAATATCTATGCCATTTATTGAATTAAGTATTCTTTTCTTCAGTGATTTGAAATGAAGTTTCAGTTTATTTTCAGACTTGACTCTGCTCCACTGATTTGTCTTCTCCTATGCTGGTATTACAGTATCTTAATTATTACAGCTTTAATCATACATTTTAATAACTGGTATTGCAAGTGCTCATTTGTTACTGTTCTATTACAAAATTTTCTTGGCAAGTTGAGTGTATTTATTCTTCCCAGTGAACTTTAAAATAATTTTGTCAAGTTCAAGAAGAATTTCTTTAGTGTGTATTAGTTTTATAGATTAATTTGTACAGAATAGCCATACTGACACCATTGGGTCTTAACCATCCAAGATCATGGGAAATGTCCCATTTATTCATTCTTGTCATATCATAGTTATGATTTTCTTTGTGCAGGGCCTGAACTTTATTTTAGGCTTATTCTGACTAACTATGGTTAGCATATAAGAAAACCACTGCTCTTTGGTATATTTATACCTATGAATGCATTTTTTCTTCAGATTTTTTTATTGAAGTATAGTTGATTTCAGGCTTTCTTGGTGGCTCAGTGGTAAAGAATCCACCTGCCAATGAAGGAGATGTGGTCTGGATCCCTGGGTTGGGAAGATACCCTGGATAAGGAAACAGCAATCCACTTCAGTATTCTTGCCTGGGAAATCCCTTGGACAGAGGAGCCTTTTAATTTGTCCAAAAAGAAAGTTGTGTCAGTTGCAAGTAATTCTTATTTCGCCTCCTCCGTCCCACAATTTACTTCTCAATTTGTTATCTAATTGCATTCAGAAGCATTTCCTGAACAACATTTAAATAACTGTGATGATTGGGGCAGGAGTCTATTCCTGCCTTGAGCTTAACTTTAGTGGGAATGCTACCTTCTTTTACTATTGACCTTGCTGGGGAAAGGTTTGTATCTATATTTTTTATTCTTTAAGGAGCCATTTTGTTTTCCTAAAAAAAAAAGGATAGATGTTGAATTTTATCAAATACTGCTCTACATTTTTGAAGGCAAGATGTGTGTGTGTGCGGGTGAGGGTAAGTGGGGGTGAATTTAGCCTGTTAAAATGAGGAATAATATTATTATGATTTCCCAATATCAAATTATCTTTTTATCTCTGGAATCCTAGTTGCTTTTTTGTAATTATGAAAAACACTATTTTTCCTCAAGAAACAGCCTTGATTTTGTACATCTGTGTGATGCTGCGATTATTAATTGGCATTTTTAGAATTCTGTTTTGAAAAAGAGGCCTAAATTCCCTTAGATTTGTTTTACTAGACTGAGTTACTTTTGCTCAAAGCAGTGGAAGTATCAGGGTGTTTTTAACCCTCTTGTGTCAATTAAGTTTAGCCCATTTTCGGCTCTTCATGGAATTGTGGAAGGAGAGCCAGAGAGGGGAGGGTTGAGAATCCAGGCTGGGACCTCAGTGGCTGCCCGTCTGAGCTCAGGGGAGCCTGGACAGGGTTAGATGTATCCAGTTAGCAATCTCCAAGCTTGTCCTCTTTTTCATTCTATGCAGAACACTTAGCACTGTTCATTTCACAACTTTACACAGAAGAATAAGCCTCACTTGGCATTGTCAGCCAATCACCAGGTAGGGTAGAGGTTCTTTTCTTAAAAGCAACGAGCCATCAAGTTGGCAAGTGCATAGCCAGCAGGCCCTACTTCATTTCTCTTGAACTTATTGGAGGCCCAGAAGACTTCTAGAGGCCTGACCTGTCTCTGTAAAGAAAATCTTTTACACGTTTGGTGCAGTGTTCAGTAGCCGCTTCGATCCAGTTTATATACTCAGAGCTGAGTCTGTCAGTGATAAGCACTTAGCTTGTTGCTGAAAGGGGAGGGGAGGGGAGTGGTGTATAAATAAGGAGAACACACAGAAACTTGTGCTGTTAACAGCTCTGCTTCAGTAAAGCAGACTTCATTGTGTCGCTGCCTCTGGGTGTGTTTTCCTGTGAAGGCCAGAAATAAAGCACCAGTCTTGTACATGTCTTTTATTTTTTTTTCCCCCAGGAGGATGGTGACTCTCTCATTAATATGAAAGATAAGTTTAAATATTGTTTAATTAGTTGTTACTTTACCATATGATTTTTTTTTTTCTATATAAAGAAGGCTACCCATTCTTCTGGCATCTTAGACTTGAGCTAAAAGGAAGGGCCTGACTTGATCTACCCCCAGCTGCAGGTTGCAGGCAAATCCCAGCCCCTCTGAGGCCCATCCTTCCCTCTCTGCACATCATCTCCCGTCTCATTCAGCCTTAAATTCTCTTTCCTCTCTATGTATGATTTCCTCATTCCATACTTTCTTAGGTTCAAAACATGTGTATTTTTCCAGATACCTTAACAAGTGTCTATCATTAACTAACATGTGGGAATGCATCCCGTAGAAGATTGTATACAAACTCTCCACCAGGTTCAAGAGGTGGATGATTTCAAAGGGCTGCAAATTGCAAATCACCAAGAAGAAGTCAAGTCCCCTGCCTGCTTACTGCTTGGCTGGCACAGTGTTTTATCAGAGGTGGAATTTGAATGCCTTTCTGTGTGGAAAGCATTCCCCAGTTGGCTCCAGATTCCTCTACAGTCTATGATGCAGTCTAATATACTGGGCATTTCACCCACTTTTATTTTGTGTCTGATTCCTGAAGACATTTAAATTTACAAATTCTGGTGTGTACCAGATAGAGAATCAGGCCTGCAGGTTGAGATGAAGGGCAGCCAATTTTTTATAAAGGACCAGATAGTAAATATCTAAGGTTTTGTGGTCCATACGGTCTCTGTCACAACCACTCAGCACTGCCCAGTCAGGCTCCTCTGTCCATGGGGTTTCTCCAGGCAAGGATACTGGAGTGAGTTGCCGCCATACCCTCATCCAGGGAATCTTTCCAACCCAGGGATCGAACCCAGGTCTCCTGCATTGCAGGTGGATTCTTCACCAGCCGAGCCACCAGGGAAGCTCAAATAAAAAGTCAGCCATAGATAATACATAAATAATGAGCATAATTTGTGTTCCAATGAAACTTTTATGGGGACATGAAAACTTGAATTTCATATGACTTTTTCTTGTCACAAAATATTTGTTTTGATTTTTTTTTTCAACCATTTCGTAAAAGCTAAGTATAAGGATAGTGTTTATTCCAGCAGGTCAAACTTGACCTATGGGTTGAAGTTTGCTAACTCCTGATTTAGATCATCGACCAAAAGCCCCTAATGCTTTTCCAAAGGATCCAAGAAAAATCAAAACAATCCTAGAGCTTTTAGACTAGCAACTCACTTCCAAGTAGATCTATTTTTAAATGCTTGGAAACTGTAAGCTTGAATTATACACATTACATGAATCTAACAAAGGCTACTATTGGCTCTGATTTGCTCTGCGCCCTGTGGGTGGCTTTCTCCTCTCTTAAGCGCTCAAGGAAAAGGATGTTAGGGCAAAGACTGTACCTGGGTTAGAAGCAATGAGAACAATCACATGACAACTGTAAGGGGCAGTGAAGAGAGAACAGCCAGAAGCTAGAACGAAAGTGAAGGCAGTGGGAACGGACCCTGATTACACTTGGAATGTTTGTAAAGCAATAAACATATATACTTAGTAGTTTTCCAGTACACACAGCTGATTCAGGCTTCATGACAATTTTCCACTGACTATCACTTCCATCTTGCTGAAACAGGGAATGCCTTTATTTCTTTTCCAATCTTAGCAGATGCTGGAGTGGTCTTCTGACCCATTTTTCCCACAGTGGACACAGATTCATTCAAATAAATTAATCCCTCCTCATGACGCACTTGAAAGAAACACGTGCCAGTGAATAACTAAACCACATTACCACACCCTCAAGGAAACTGCCTCTGATGTGCATTTGTCCTTACAAGCATAGAGAAAACACGGAGCTTTTCCTTGTCATCACTTCCCTCCCACCAGATCATCAAGCAGTGGAGAGAGGGCTCCAGTAAAGGGAGAACAGCGAGGGGTTTCCGGTCTGTTATGGGCTTTTTTGTTGTTTGTTTGTTTTACAGCTTTTCATGCTGTGAATTCTAACCATTCATTATATTTTTTAATGTAACACGTTTAAAAGAACACTTCTCCATAGAGTCTTCATTGGGGTTAGAGAAGACTTTGCTGCTGCCTGATTCTGAAATAGCCCAGAAATCTTTACGTGTTCTGGGAAATTCTGAACAGGATTTGGTCTTATGAGAGACCTGGAGGATGAGCAGACTCGGTGCACGTACGCACACGCACACAGTAGAGGCATTTACTAAAAGCTTGGCAGCGCAGGTAGCACAGAAGTCAGACATGACATTGTCCTTGCCCCAGGAGGCTCAGACTTTTTGGGTTTTGATAAAACCTGCATTTTGCCTTTTGCTCAAAAGTTCTGCTGAACTGGGTACAAATGCTTTTTAATCCAACAGAAGTTACAAAACTGTCATTATAACTCCATGTCGTTGGCGTTTTCAGAGGGTTCAGCTTGAAGCCCCTTCCTTGCACATTATCTGCCTTGGGAATTCACTGGCTTGCTGTATTGCCTTTGGCTGCTGTGGCTTTTCAGCTTAGAGCTCAGGGAGGAAGTATTTATACTTCGACCTTTGTATAGTGAATCTGTGTATAAAAATTCATTTTGCCCACATCGGGTTTCCCATAAGAGCAGGTAGGTTGTACATGGCGTGGTCACTGTTGCTCTGCTTAGACAGCAGCAAATAAAATCTTGGTCATGTATAGATTGTCACAGAGGTGATAGCGGTATTTTGGTTTTATTCTCATTATTTTCACATCTCTGGCACAGGTTCGGAGAAGCTGGGGGAAAGAATCATTTTTGGATGACTCAGCTGCACCACACTGGGCAGCTCCCAGCCCTTTGAGCCTCTCTCTGGGTTTCAAGAAGGTGGGGACAGGAGTGAGACAATATTCACTCCTCACACCTACCTAAGGAGTGTCTGGAGACTTTTGTGGAAACCAGAGTTTGTGCCCTGAGTCTGTGAAGCAGCTGCTTTGGGCTGTGCTTGGAAAGGCGTGAGGAGCAGGGACACACATACCCAGAGCTGGGGGCTAACAGTCACAAGAAGAGCAAACGATTCTCATCTGAAGCAGCTCCTTCTGCCTTTCTGCTTGTGTGGATCCCTCACAAACATGGACAAGGACTCTCCCCTGCCAGTCTAGGGGGCAGGAGGCCCCCAGTGCTGCCCTGATCATGTCTGGAGGGCGAGGATTAGCTGCATTTTAAGTGGGACAAGGAAACAGAGCATGAATCTGAGGAGAGCAACCATAATGGAAAGGATGTGGAAACACTGACGAGCGTTAAGCCGGTTTCCTCATTTGTAAAATGGGCCACTTTCATGGGGTGTCACTTAAGAATTCAATGAGATAATACATGTGAAACCATTAGTCTGTACATGCGCTTTTGTCATTCAGTTGTCGCTCAGTCGTGTCCAACTCTTTGCAACCCCCTGAACCGCAGCACACCAGGCCCCCCTGTCCATCACCAACCCTTGGAGTCCACCCAAACCCATGTCCGTTGAGTCGGTGATGCCATCCAACCATCTCATCCTCCATTGTCCCCTTCTCCTCCTGCCCTCAATCTTTCCAGCATGAGGGTATTTTCCAATGAGTCAGCTCTTCGCATCAGGTGGCCAAAGTACTGGAGTATCAGCTTCAACATCAGTCCTTCCAACATCCTAAAGGACTGATTTCCTTTAGGATGGACTGGTTGGATCTTGGAGTCCAAGGGACTCTCAAGAGTCTTCTCCAACACCACAGTTTAAAAGCATCAACTCTTCTGAGCTCAGCTTTCTTTACAGTCCAACTCTCACATCCATATATGACTACTGGAAAAACCATAGCCTTGACTAGATGGACCTTTGTTGACAAAGTAATGTCTCTGCTTTTTAATATGCTGTCTAGGTTGGTCATAACTTTCCTTCCAAGGAGTAAGCGTCTTTTAATTTCATGACTGCAGTCACCATCTGCAGTGATTTTGGAGCCCAGAAAAATAGTCAGCCACTCTTTCCACTGTTTCCCCATCTATGTGCCATGAAGTGATGGGACCAGATGCCATGATGTTAGTTTTCTGAATGTTGAGCTTTAAGCCAACTTTTTCACTCTCCTCTTTCACTTTCATCAAGAGGCTCTTCAGTTCTTCTTCACTTCTGCCATAAGGGTGGTGTCATCTGCATATCTGAGGTTATTGATATTTCTCCCAGCAATCTTGATTCCAGCTTGTGCTTCTTCCAGCCCAGTGTTTCTCATGATGTACTCTGCATATAAGCTAAATAAGCAGGGTGATAATATACAGGCTTGACGTACTCCTTTCCTATTTGGAACCAGTCTGTTGTTCCATGTCCAGTTCTAACTGTTGCTTCCTGACCTGTATACAGGTTTCTCAAGAAGCCGGTCAGGTAGTCTGGTATTGCCATCTCTCTCAGAATTTTCCACACTTTATTGTGATCCACACAGTCAAAGGCTTTGGCATAGTCAATAAAGCAGAAATAGATGTTTTCCTGCAACTCTCTTGCTTTTTCAATGATCCAGCGGATGTTGACAGTTTGATCTCTGGTTCCTCTGCCTTTTCTAAAACCAGCTTGAACATCTGGAAATTCACAGTTCACGTATTGCTAAAGCCTGGCTTGGAGAATTTTGAGCATTACTTTACTAGTGTGTGAGATGAGTGCAATTGTGTGGTAGTTTGAGCATTCTTTGGCATTGCCTTTCTTTGGGATTGGAATGAAAACTGACCTTTTGTAGTCCTGTGGCCACTGCTGAGTTTTCCAAATTTGCTGACATATTGAATGCAGCACTTTCACAGCATCATCTTTTAGGATTTGAAATAGCTCAACTGGAATTCCATCACCTCCACTAGCTTTGTTTGTAGTAATGCTTTTGTCATTATTTTAGTTTATTTTAAAATTTTTATTTATTTATTTTTGACTGGGTGTTTCCTCAATTCTAGGGGCTATTAATGAACTGGATCTTCATTGCGGTGCATGGGCTTCTTGTTGCAATGGCTTGTGGAGCACAAGCTCTTAGGCATGTAGGCTTCAGTACTTGTGGGCTTATTAGCCTCTTGGCATGTGGGATCTTCCCAGACCAGGGATTGAACCTGTGTCTTCTGCATTGGCAGATGGATTCTCAACCACTGGACCACCAGAGAATCCCTGCCATTATTTTAGAATAATGTGAGTTCTTCTTTTATGAGAAATATAGAAGAACCTGGGATTATTTCATCCAGATAAGAAAAGAGAAAGGCATGATGGCAGTCTTCAGATAGTTAAGGGACTATTATGTGGCAGAGGGAACAAACTAATTCTTAGGGTTAAAATATAGCCTTCACAGGGAGGCGGGTTCATATTAGTAAGAAGTTTATTACAGGGATGCTCAGAAACAAGCAGGCTTCCTTGGCAAATATGGGGCTCTGCCACCAGACTTGTTCAGGCAGAAGCTGGATGGCCAGGCCCTCAGACACTTGAGGGGAGATACCAGCCCCTGGCAGGAGGTTGGTTGGATTAAATGCTCAGTTCTCTTCCATCTCTACAATGCCAGGAGACTTAGCAAGGGCTAAGGTTTGACTCCTCAGAGAGAACTCATGAAACCAGCAACAGCATTAAAAAAAACCTGGAAAATGTAGTTTCCAAGGCTCTTTGGGGATCCATTGGGTATAAAACAGCCAGCTCACTCATTTACCTAACAGAGATGAGTCTCAGCAGTTTCTTCATGGTATTACTTTGTTAGGGCTGCCATGACAAAGTTCCACAGACTGAGTGGCCTACTAGCCATCCCCAACCTTGGCACCAGGGACTGGTTTCATGAAGGACAATTTTTCCATGGATGAGATGGTGGGGATGGTTTCAGGATGATTCAAGTGCATTACATTTATTGTGCCCTTTAATGCCACCACTGATCTGACAGGAGGTATTGGTCCATGGCCTAGAAGTTGGGGGCCCCAGGCTTTTAACAACAGAAATTTATTGCTCACGGTTTTGGAGGCCAGGAGTCCAAGATGAAGATGGTGGCAGAGTCAGTTTCTTCTGAGGTCCATCTCCTTGGCTGGTAGATGGCCACCTTCTCCCAGCATCTTCACATAGCCTTTCCCGTGTGAGGCAGTGACCTGATCTCCTCTTCTCATGAGGACACCAGTCACTGGATTAGGGCCCATCCTGATGACCTCATTCATGTAACCTCAGTCAACTCTTTAAATACCCTGTCTCCAAATACAGCTACATTCTGACTGAAGTGCTGGGTGTTAGGACTTTGATCTCTGACTAGGGGCAGACAGTTCCGGGAACATAGAGGCGTTATCCTTTTGCGTCATGGTGATAAGGTCGTCCACCAGGACCAGCCTGGAGAGTCTGGTGACAGGTCCTTTAACCTCTGTCCCTGATTCCCTCCTCTTAGGTGAACGGCCCTTCCCCTGCACATGGCCAGACTGCCTTAAAAAGTTCTCCCGCTCCGACGAGCTGACTCGCCACTACCGAACCCACACAGGGGAGAAGCAGTTCCGCTGTCCGCTCTGCGAGAAGCGCTTCATGCGGAGCGACCACCTGACCAAGCACGCGCGGCGGCACACAGAATTCCACCCCAGCATGATCAAGCGATCCAAAAAGGCGCTGGCCAGCCCTTTGTGAGGCGCCGCCCCCTCGGCCGGGAGGGACAGACCTGGAAGGACGAACTACTCCCAGCGAACGGACGGACGCGTGCGAACCACGGCCCCCAGGAGGCGTGCTGCCCGCCTCGGAAGTTGCTGTTCTTTGGTCTCTAGTCTAATTTTCCTCTCCCCGCGTTGTTTTTAAAAGCACATGGTAGCCTGAGATCAAAGTCAACACTTGGTCCCCTTGCAGAGGCAACTCTGAACTGTTGTCTCTGACTGTTGGAGGGAAGGCAAATGCTTTTTTTTTTTTTTCCCTCTCCTTAATTTTTTTGGGGGGTGGTGGTGGGTGGGGGGAGGGAGTCAGGCCAAGACTGGGGTAGAATTTTAAAGATACAACACTGGTGTACATATGTCTGACTGGGTGAGTTGAACTGTGGCATCACACAGTGATTCTGGGCCCTTTCTGCTTGCTGTCTTTCAGAATTGTTTTCTTACCTTTTAATGTAATGACGAGTGTGCTTCGGTTTCTTTAGCAAAACCACTCTCTTGAATCACGTTACCTTTTGAGATACAAAACGCCATAGCACAGCTGTCTTTATGCAAGCAAGAGCACATCTACTCCAGCATGATCTGTCATCTAAAGACTTGAAAACAAAAAAGTTACTTATAGTCAATGGGTAAGCAGTCTGAATTTATACTAACCAAGACAAACCTTTGAAAGGTTACACTGAGTACAGAACTTTCAAACCTTGCTTTGTATGAATTGTACTTTTTGAACATAAGCTGCACTTTTATTTTCTAATGCAGAGGATGAATAAGTTAAGTACATGCTTTAAGGATAGAAGCAGACATTCTGTTTGGAAACGCATTATAATCTGCTTATTTTACAGTACATGTTTCCCTGTGAAATGGCAAAGATGTGAGGGCAGAATATATACAACAGATGCTGAAGGAGAAGGAGGGTAGTACTTTTTTTTTTTAATTTAAAAAAACAAACAGAATTTTAGCTCTATTAACTTTTCAAAATTTTCCAATCCTTTTAATTAACCTCATCTTATTGTACCATAATGCCACGAACAGGAGGGCTTTGACTCTGTTGGGTTTTATTTGAATGAGTGCATAATGGTAACTAGCTCTGGGAACGTCTGCTTTCTGGGGAAAAGCATTGTTGGTTACCATCTCATATTCCTACAAAACTCCCACTAACAGGTGCAAGAGTTATGTAAAAAGAAAAGGGGGGTGAAATGTGAAAAGAAAAGTAATACATCCCTGTAAGTAGCGAGTGCTAAGGGAAAATACCACAATGATTTCAGAGGAGACTGCAGAGTCGTCTCTTTTGGAAAAGGAAGGCACATGGAATATGTAGGGATGAAAATGCATCACTGTATCTTTTACATTTTACATCAGTAGCCTCACCACTATAGATCTTGTATCCAGGTGTCTAAAATGGCCTCAACCACTACATCCATAATATGCCATTTATCTGATAACATAATTTTGGCCTTTATGTGGTCGGAAAAATGAACTGAGTTTTCATCATTAAGAAGAAACCTCAAATAAGGGAGTCAGCAGTGATGGTGGGGGAAATGTTTACATTTTTTTTTTCATCAGAAACATTTTCTGACAATTTTATCTGATATTTAAAACAGGGAGCTATGGTGCACTCTAGTTTATACGTGTGCTATGAGATGTGTTGTGTAAACCTGGGGTGCCCACCTGTTGGTGAACTCATCATTTCACCTGACACATGCTTATTTCCAGTTCAGAACCAGTGTGGGCTCCTGCAGCAAGCATGGGTCACAGCTGATTCCAACTTCCAATACAATAGCCATCACCTGCATGGTGTTTTTCTTTTATTTGTTTAACCAATGTAGTTGTATTAGTAGTTCTATAAAAAGAACTGCTTTTAACATTAGGGACTGGGAGCAGTCCATGGGATAAAAAGGAGAGTGTTTTCTCACGGGAAAACATGTCAGGAAAAATAAAGAACACTTTCTACCTCTGTTTCAGATTTTTGAAACGCTTATTTTAAACCAAATTTTAATTTCTGTGTCCAAAATAAGTTTTAAGGACATCTGTTCTTCCATACGAAATAGGTTAGGCTGCCTATTTCTTACTGAACTCATGGAATGGTTCTGCTTGTGATCCTCTGCACGCTGCCTTTTAATGAGTGAGGAGTTTGGGGTTGCCTAGCAACCCACTAACTTGTACAAACTCATCTTTCCCTCACAGAATGAAATGAAGGAAAACCAAGCAAAGTCAGTGAAAGACAATCTTTATAGTTTCAGGAGTAAATCTATACATGGCTTTTGTCCAGCACTTAGATGGATGTAAATGCAGCAACTTGTTTAAAAAAAAAAATGCACAATTTACTTCCCAAAAAAAAAAGTTGTACTTGCCTTTTCAAGTTGTTGAAGAACTCACATTTGATATTCTCTTATATGTTATAATAATATAACGTATAAACTCAAGGCTTTTTATTCTTTGTGATAACTCCTGTTTTAACACGTCACAAAACAGGAACCAGCATTCTAATTAGATTTACTCTATCAAGATATGGTTCAAATAGGACTACTAGAGTTCGTTGAACACTAAAACTATGAAACAGTTACTTTTTATATTAAAAAGACCATGGATTTAACTTTAAAAAATCCAAATGCAGGATAGTAATTTTTGTTTACTTTTTTAACCAAACTGAATTTTTTGAAAGACTATTGCAGGTGTTTAAAAAGAAAGAGAAATTGTTTTATCTAATACTGTAAGTAGTTGTCATATTCTGGAAAATTTAATAGTTTTAGAGTTAAGAGAACTCCTCTCCTTGGTTAGGGAAGAAGAAAGCCCTTCGCCACTGTGGAACGATGCCCTGGCTTTAAGGTGTAGCCCTACATCATGCTTCTTTTGAGAATTATATTTGGTAGTTATAATTACAGAAACTGATTAGTTGTCAGTTTGCAGGTAGATTTAGCACAGTACTCATCACTCTGGATAGATTGAGATGTTCTTTCACAACAGATAAATGATCTGTAACACTGTAAGATACTGATCTTTACAACTGTTTAATCAGTTTTATTTTTGTACAGTATTAGTGACCTAAGTTATTTTGCTGTCCCATTTTTGTAAATCAAATGAAATTATAAGAGGATTCTGACAGTAGGTATTTTGTACATATGTATATAAGTTGTCCAAATAAAAATAATAAATGATAAAGATCAAATTGTTCCAGCCATTTGTGTTCTAAAAGGGGTGTGTTTTTGTCATACTGGAGGTTACTTTTTTAACCAGTGCTCACAGGGTTTTATGATGAGTACACAGATGATTTACTCTAGGCCTTTCAACATGTGAGATATTTGTGTAGACCTGTCTGTATTTACTATTCACAGACCTCTGAGGAAGGAGATGGAATGGAGGCTGTGTGAAACTACTGTATTATACTGAAGGGGAATATTTATATTTTCAGGTAAATCACTTAAAGAGATCTATAAAGCTTATAACTGTTCTGGGGTAAACTAGGAACTAGAGAACATGACTCAGATTATTCTCTTGAGATATGGTATTGATAAGAACTCACAAATTGAAGTCTCAAAGGCAAAACAGTAAAACCATAAAACCAAGTGAAGATGAATACCAAAGTGTGTGTGTGTGTGTGTAATTTCGTCTAGATAATCTAAAACCTATAACCACAGTATAATCTAGTATAAGTAGATACTAGCTAGCTAGTATTTATTAAGCTTTTATTGTGCGTCACAGTGCCAAGCGTTCAGTACTTTTTTCTCATTTTATCTTTACAGCAGCTCTGTACAGCTCCTCACAGAAGATACCACTGTTATCCACATATTTCAGATGCGGAAATTACTAACTTGCTAACACGTTCTAGTAAGTAGTGTAGACCATATTTAAATCTGGATCTGCTGACCTGAAGCCTCCATCTTTCTATGCTTACTACATCAGGTTATTTGCATTTGATCCATGTTATTGAGCAGCTGTTAGGGCCACGCATTTTCACTGAGGACACAAATGTGACAAGAACACACAAACTCTCTTCATTCAAGGAGTTTATATGTTAGGGGATGAAAACCCATAAACAAGTAAACAAAGTATCCATATAATTTCAGACGGTGATAAGCAGTGTGATGAAAATAGAGTTGGGTGACTTGGGTGTTGGTTGGGGAAAGCCTACTGTAGGTTGAGTCTCCCTGAGGGGACTTACACATACGAGCTGAGAGCTGGGTGACACGGAGGAGCCAGGCCTGCAGATACGGAAGAAGTGAGAAGAGCCAGTGCGAGGAGTTTGGCAGGAGGGTGATCAGGATTTTGGAGGAACTCAAGGAAGGGGCGGCTGGAGTATAAACAACAAAGATGAGAGTGGATGGGGTGGTTGGCACAGGCCAGATCATGAGGCCTGTATTGCAGGTTACAGTGTAATGTTTGATTTTGATTCTAAGAGGGGGCCATCTCATGGAAGGACAAGCAGAAGACAGTTATGATCAGATATACATTTTCCAAGAAGCTCTTTCTGGGTGCTGTGTAGAGAATGGATTTTAGAGGGGCAAGAATAGAAGCAGGGAGACTGGTATTAGTCCAGGCAAGAGGTGATGATTACTTGGATCAGTGGAGGTAGGTAGAAGTGAATAGTTCCAAAAGTGCCTCATTTAGACTTGAAGATGGTAGGATGTCAGGGGTGAATGATAAAAAGCTCCAGTCATGGCCCTCAGGTTATTACGGCCTGAGCAACAGGTTAATGCAGTTGGATGAGGTGGAGGAAAGGAGATGGCTGGTGTGAAGGAAAGTTGTGGACTCATCTGTGGACATATTGCCCGTCAGACATCACAGGGACGTGTTGAGAAAACAACAATTATACATACTAGTTTAGAACTCTTAGAAGTGTGGGCTGGAGATTTGGAAGTCACAGGCATTTTTTATATAACTGAAGCCACAGGAATGGGTGGGATCACCTGTGGTAGAATAGAGAGAGAGAGTCTAGAACAGAGGAGGAGGGAGGGGTGACAGAAAGGTAGCTGAAGAAATAACAAAACTTAGAAAACTGCAGGGTCCTAGAATAAGGCACTGGGGTTCCAAGGTGGCTCAGTGGTAAAGAACCCGCTTGCCAAACAGGAGATGCGGGTTCGATCCCTAGGTCAGAAAGATCCCTTGGAGAAGAAAATGGCAATCCACTCCAGTATTCTTGCCTGGGAAATCCCATTGACAGAGGAGCTTGGTGGGCAACAGTCCATGGGGTCTCAAGAGTCGGACATGACTTTGAGACTAAACAACAACAGAATAACGGTTGGGGTGGGGGTGGGGGAAGATTAATCAATTATGTTGAATGTCACTGGGGGCTGTAGTAAGACTAGTGCTAAAATGTGTCCATGGTACTCAGGTGAGGTATTTGAGGTGATTGGTGAAACTTATTAGTGCTGCATTAGAATAGTGGAAACAGACATCTGGTTGGGGAGGGGGAAGAGTAATTAGAAGGTAGAAAATCATAAAATAGTTGTTTCTTGTACAATTTGCAGGAAATTTAAAAAGCAGAAAGAGCCTTGATCAATACATAGCACAAGATAGGAAAAAGAAAGGAGACACAGAAATAGACAAAAATAAGGAAAGTAGAATCCACATGGCACCAAAATTTCCTTATTTAAAGTTATATTTTCAGTTGAATCAAAATATGAAATTGTGTGTGTGCATATTTCACAAGAGCTTCACTTAAAATGAAATAACAAGGATTATCTTTATCCAGTAAAAATAAATTATTTTTTTGTTGGCCTCTTCCTTGTTTGAGTTGTCAAATTGAAATCAGAAAAGAATAGAATTTAATGGAAAAAATGGATGAAAGAAGGGATTACTTTATATGGGTACATTCTATATTGAAGATGTAACAGTGGCTAGTAACATTCCATCAACATATATGACACAAAAAAAAAGCCAGAAGAATTTCATGAAAACTATAGAATTGCAATCTTATCTAAATAGGAGACGACTTTGGTAATATGCATCTTTTCAAATATTCATGAAACATGTTCAAAAATATAAGATACAAGATAATAAGTAACAGAGATTATACTTTCTGACCAGCAGGCAGTAAAGGGAACAATTCATAACAAGTTGTCACTCACCTAGAGCCAGATATCTGAGAGTGTGAATTCAAGTGATCATTACTATGATCAAAGCTAGAGGTGGTGATGGAATTCCAGTTGAGCTATTTCAAATCCTAAAAGATGATGCTGTTTAAATGCTGCAGTCAATATGCCATCTTATTTGGAAAACTCAGCAGTGGCCACAGGACTAGGAAAAGGTCAGTTTTCATTCCAATCTCAAAGAAAGGCAATGCCAAAGAGCATTCAAATTACAGTTGCACTCATTTCAGATGCTAGCAAGATTATGCTCAAAATCCTTCAAGCTAGACTTCAACAGCGCATGAACCGAGAACTTCCAGATGTACAAGCTGTATTTAGAAAAGGCAGAAGAACCAGAGATCAAATTGCCAATGTCCGCTGGATCATAGAAAAATCTAGGGAATTTCAAAAAATCATCTGCTTCATTGAGTATACGAAAGCTTTTGCTGTGTGGATCTCAACAAACTGGTAAATTCTAAGAGAGATGGGAATACCAGACCACCTTATGTGTCTCCTGAGAAACCTGTATGCAGGATAAGAAACAACAGTTAGAACTGGACATGGAACAAAGGACTGATTCAGAATTGGGAAAGGAGCACCTCAAGGCTGTATATTGTCACCCTGCTTATCTAACTTATATGCAGAGTACATCATGTCGAAATGCTGGGATGGATGACTCACAAGCTGGAATCAAGATTGCTGGGAGAAATGTCAACAACCTCAGATATGCAGATGATACCACTTTAATGGCAAAGAGAGAGCAAAGAGGAACTAAAGAGCCTCTTTATGAAGGTGAAAGAGGAGAGAAAAAACTGGCCTAAAACTGAACATTCAAAAAATGAAGAACATAGTATCCAGTTCCATCACTTCATGGGGAATAGAAGGGGAAATCGTGACAGATTTTATTTTCTTGGGCTCCAAAATGAGTATGGACAGTGACTGCAGCCATGAAATTAAAAGATGCTTGTTCATGGAAAGAAAAGCCATGACAAACCTAGACAGCATATTAAAAAGCAGAAAATAGCTTTGCCAACAGAGGTCCATAGAGCCAAAGGTATGGTTTTTTCAGTAGTCATGTATGGATGTGAGAGTTGAACCATAAAGAACGCTGAGCGCCAAAGAATTGTTGCTTTTGAACTTGTGGTGCTGGAGAAGACTCTTGAGAGTCCATTGGACAACAGGGAGATCAAACCAGTGTCAATCCTAAAGGAAATCAACTCTGAATATTTATTGGAAGGACTGATGCTGAAGCTGAAGTTCCAATACTTCGGCCACCTGATGTGAAGAGTCAGTTCATTGGAAAAGACCCTGATGCTGGGAAAGATTGAGGGCAGGAAGAGAAGGGGGCAACAGGATGAGATGGTTGGATAGTGTCACTGACTCAATGGACATGAGTTTGAGCAAACTCAGGGAGATACCGAAGGACAGGGAAGCCAGGAGTGGTGTAGTTCGTGGGGTTGCAAGGAGTAGGACACGACTTAGCAGCTGAACAACCACAGCAATATCTTAATTCTTAATGAAAGAGAAAATACAAATTATAATCAGTTTAAGTCAATAAAAATAAGAGAAAAACTATATATCCAAAATATACCCAAAAGCTTTACGTAGAAGAAAAATTCAGAGCCTTTGTTGTTGTTTAGTCACTAAGTCATGTCTGACTCTTTGTGACCCCATGGACTGTAGCACACCAGGCTTCCCTATCCTTCAACCATTTCCTGGAGTTTTTTTTATATGTTTTTATTATTATCCATTAAAAATAAACCAAACAATCAGTTCAAGAAGCAAGAAAGTGAATAAAATCTGGGAAAAGCATGAAGAAAGAACAGATTAAACCTAAGAGGTGGATCTTTGAAAAGACCAAAAGATGTCCCTCTTGATAAAGCTAAATGGCAAAAATAGAAAATCTAAATAAATGCATGACACTACAAATAAAAAGAGAGATTAGCTATAGATATTATAAAATAATAGTTTGGGGTATTTTGATTAAATGGCTTTCTTAGGAAAATAACAATTTTGATGAATAGTACAGTATAGACCAAAAACTATAAACAAAGTTAACAAATGTCAGAGAATTTCAGCACCTACATAATTTTATAGGCAAAATCTTTCAAATCTTTAAGGAACCAATATCTTCTTTAGAATTTAAACTGTTAGAACATAAAGCATAGAAAATGATGGGAAACATTTCAATTCATTTAGGGAGCTAGTTTAACCCTGACTTAAAAGAATCATCAAGAATATTTTGTAAAAGAAAAATAATGTAGGAGAATTTGCTCTACCAGGAATTACAGCCCATTTTAAAGACATAAGAATTTAATATATAAGAGTGACATTCCAAGTCAATGGGGAAAGCATGAATTATCCATTGTGTTTAGCCAGTTAATTATCTAAAAACTATATACCAAATTAACTCCTATCTTAATTAAATATTTAAATAGAATTATTAAAGCACTTGAAGAAAATATAGGTGAAGATTCACAAATCATGCTTTGAGGAAGAACTCAAATATACAAATCTAAGAGTAAAAGTCAATAACAGAAAATTAGTAGATTTAACTATTTAATAATGTGAAGCTGTTATTAAAAAATTAACCTAAACAAAATTGAAAGGTACAGATATAGAAAAGTGCACCTCAAAAGGGTTAGTATCTTTAATATATATCTTCTTACAGATCAGTATTAAAAAAATTTAGAAAAATTCAAATAATATGAATTGACACTTTAAAAAATGATAAAAATAGTCAAACATTTAAAAACCACTTTCAGGCAAAACCACAATATAAAAAAAAATGAGTTAGTTATATTTTGGAGAAGGAAATGGCAAACCACTCCAGTATTCTTGCTTGAAAAATCCATGGGCAGAGGAGTCTGGCAGTTTATAGTTCATGGGATTGCAGAGAGTTGGACATGACCGAGTGACTGAGCAGACACAGTTGTATTTGCCTAGGCAATTAGTGAAGATTTAAAAAATAAAGCACCCATTTTGTCAGAAATTAGGAGAGATGGACACATTGTTAGTGGGAATCCAGACTGGCACATGTTTTCTAGGAGACAATTGGGCCACAGAATTTAAAAACTATAAAAATGTTCTGAAGACTTAAAGAAGCAGTGTCTGGAAGGGAGGTTGATACGGGGCATCTACGCTCCTTATATTGTCCCTCTTCCCCTTCACTCCAGTTCACTCAGGCTCCCATCATGTCCCACCTATATTCCTCGAATAGCCTCTTAACTAGTATAGTTTCCTCCATATTTTCTTTTAACATGATCATCTGCTTTGCCATGTCAGCGTTCTAAATATAAACCATCCATGTTGTTCTGTTTTGCCAGTACCTCCCATGTTCCCCTCACTTAAAGGATTCAGGTCAGTCGTCTTGGTATGGCTTACAAGGTTCTCCATGTCCTGGCCCCTGCCAAATTCTCTAGGCATACCTTTTACCCCCACTGTTTTGCTGTCCGTTCATAATATGCATCTGCTGATAATTTTTACAGATGTGTTACTTCTGTTCACATCCTCTCAGTTAGTTCAGTCCTGCCCTCCCCGTCCACATCACTCTGTTTCTTTGCAGAGAAGGCTCTGCATGCATGCTTGCTAAGTTGCTTCAGTTGTGTCCGACTCTGCGATCCTATGGACTGTAGCCTGCCAGGCTTCTCTGT
Organism: Cervus elaphus; assembly: GCF_910594005.1. Lineage (NCBI taxonomy): Eukaryota > Metazoa > Chordata > Mammalia > Artiodactyla > Cervidae > Cervus > Cervus elaphus. The sequence goes on along the minus strand of NC_057843.1, from coordinate 44,823,312 downwards.
CCACGGGATTCTCCAGGCAGGAATACTGGAGTGGGGTGCCTTTCCCTCCTCCAGAGGATCTTCCCGACCCAGGGATCGAACCTGCATCTCTTACTTCACCTGCAGTGGCAGGTGGGTTCTTTACCACTAGTGCCACCTGGGAAGCCCTAGTGAAGGTTGTACCTTCCTTTAGAAAGCTTTCTGTGACTTCCTGGGCTGGATTAAGTACCCCTCCATTTGCTCCCACAAAACACATTATCTACTCCCCCACATTATTTTTGTGAAATTCATTCATGTCACTGTAAGTAGTTGTAGCTTGTTCACTCTCATTTCTCTATTCAATCATCAAAATATTTCACAATTTTCACAATTGTTATTAAATAATTACTCCAGATACAGGTTAATATGTGTGGTGCTTCTGTTAGCGTTCTTGTGCCTGTGTTTTGGTAAACATGCACTCATTTCTGTTGGGTATATATCTAGGACTGTAACTGTTCAATCATAGGAGGAGGTAGGCAGAATAATAAAAGCAGCCATTTAGAATCCTTGCCCTAATGATAGGTTTTCCAGGTGGGCTTAGTAATAGGGAGATAACCAGGTGGGCCTAATATAATCACAACTTCTTTCAAAGCAAGCGCTTTCTTCATCTGGGAGCAGACGAGGGAGTCAGACATGAAGCACAAGGAATACTTGCTGCATTGTTGAGGGCTTGAGGATACAGGGGTCCACATTGCAAGGACTGGAAAGTGGCCTGTAGAAGCAGAGGGTGGCCTCAACTGGCCCCCAGCAAGGAAACAGGGCATCAGCCCTACAACATCAAGGTTCTGAATTTTGCCAACAGTGAGTTAGGGATATGGGGTTCTCCCCAAAGCCTCTAGTTGAAGACTCATCCTCCCCAACGCCTTGATTTCAGCCTTGTGATATTCTGAGTAGATCACCCAGCCACGCTGTGATGGACTTCTGATCTACAGAATTGTAAGCTAAAAATAATTCTGTTCTTAAGTTTGTGGTAATTTGTTATATAGCTAGTAGAATACTAATATGTAAAATTTCCATGTATTCATTGTAGAAGATGCTGCCAATAGCCATGTATGAGAGTTTCAGTTGCTCTATAAAATCAATACATGTTGCTTTTAGCATAGTCACAAAATACAAAGCATCTAGTAAAAATTTGCCTGATTATTGAACCTAAGTATTAATCATTAGCGAAACAATTAAAAGTGAAATATAGCATTCAGTATCTCGTCTGGAGTAAAAGATCATATAAATTATAATATTCGTTTCTTAAAAACTGTAAGAATATTCATATCCTTGACCAAGCAATTGCATGTTCAAGGAATTATCATGAATGTCTGTGAAGGTTGAGTTGCAAAAATCTACCTGGTGGTATATATTGTTTATAATAGTGAAAACTTGAAAACAATCTCCATATTTAGTTCTAATGAACCCTTTAACAATGGAATATGGTGCATCCATTACAAATGATATAGAACGGCTTTACACCAAAGATATTCTGTAGAATGTTAATTTTCCAAATGTTCTAGAAAGATTCCATGATTAAATAGGTTAAATGAGAGATACTCTGGGCAAAGTGACCCAGGTTTCTCTACTGGCGCTGTTTGCAAGCCTTTGCTCTAATCAAACAGCCATTGTTAACGTCTGAGGCTGGGACAGTATAGCATTGCACAAATCTATTTGATTATGGTCAGTTTGCTTTGTTTTTCTGGGACATTTTGCAAATTAGATTTTGGGAAATGACACAAAAGCATGTTCATGATATATATATTTGGTGCAAAAAGTGGTATGAATAACATAGTCCTACTTTAACATGTAGAATGTAAAGGATATTATACAAAAATGTCAAATGTGATTATGTTGATGGAGGGTTTTTATATCCCTTATCTGTCTTTTTCTCAAGTTTCTATAAAATTAATATAAGCTACAATTGTAAAAAAAGAGGAAAAAGGAAATACCAGAAGTCAATCTAACTACCATTTCTTGGAACAGCAGTATTAAAGCCGTAGCTCTTGCACTGGGATTAACCTGCTCTGTGGTCTGGCTGAATTAAATTCATTAATGACCTACTGCTGGGCTGCCTGTCTTGACCATGGCAGGCCAATCTGGGAGTCAAACGCTCCAGTCAGTTTGGGTTGATTTGGGGTGGCCTCTGGGACTGTTGGGCATTCCCTCCTCTGTGCTCTAATTCAGGCACGCCTGGTTGCCCTGGCACCAAAGGTCTGTCTTCCTGAGTTTCATCTCTTCCAAGTACGGCTTCTACTCCTCCATGTTTCACTGTCAACTCAGGTCTTCCCACGTTGCAGTACCACATTGAAGGGTTACTGAAAAGACCAACCCATGTTCAAACCCTACCTGCGGACCAGGTGGAGGCACTTCATCTTTGAGTCTCACTTTTCCTCAACTATGAAAAGTGTACATATATATGTAATACTGTAGTATTAGTAATATGTTATTACTTAGACACATTGTAATAGTACTGTTGTGAGGAGTAAATCGAGATTTAAAACACAGTACTAGGTTTTCAAGAAATGTTCTTTCCATCTCTCACTCCTAGAGTTAACATGACCGTCCGTTAGCAGTAAGAGCTATCACCTGGTTTCTTTCTCGTGGGTGGGTCCTGTTTTCTTACATCAGCCTTTGTTTATGAAAGAGCTTGAAGTAGGGTGAGCAGGTGTTGTTGATACTGTTGTCAGCAAACGATGGCCCCTGGTCAAATCTGGTCCGTAGATCATTTTTATAGTCCGCAAGTTAAGAATAGCTGCTGCAGTTTTAAATGGTTGAAGAAACCAAAGAGAATTTTATATCAGACACTTGAAAATGATATAAAATTCAAATTTCAGTGTTTGTAAATTTTCATTGGAACACAAGCCCTCACTCACTTGCATGTTGTCTATGCTGTCATACAATGTCAGTTGAGTATGCATGACAGAGACTGTACCGCCTACAAAGCCATGTTTACCATCTGATTCTTTGCAGGAAAAAAAATCTACTGACCTGTACCCTAGGCTCTTTCTTTCTTTTGTTCTTTTTTTAAAAAGTAATGTTTACTTTTTTGGCTGTGCTGGGTCTTCGCAGCAGCTAGGCTTCCTCTAGTTATGTTGCTTGGACTTCTCATGGCAGTGGTTCTCTTCTTGCAGAGAATGGGCTCTAGGGCTCACGGGCTCAGTAGTTGTGGCTCACAGGCTTAGTTGCTCCACAGTACGTGGCATCTTCCCAGATCAGGGATCAAACCCATGTCTTCTGCATCAGCAAGCGATTTCTTTAGCAGTGAGCTACCAGGGTCCTTAGGCTGCTTCTTATCAGGTATTTCTTACAGACAAGCTTTGAGAGACATGGTGCTCATTCAGTTCAGTTCAGTCGCGTCTGACTCTTTGTGACCCCATGAACCACAGCACACCAGGCCTTCTTGTCCCTCACCAACTCCCGGAGCTTGCTCAGACTCATGTCAATTGAGTCGGTGATGCCATCCAACCATCTCATCCTCTGTTGTCCCCTTCTCCTCCCGCCTTCAATCTTTCCCAGCATCAGGGTCTTTTCAAATGAGTCAGCTCTTCGCATCAGGTGGCCACAAGTATTGGAGTTGCAGGTTCAGCATCAGTCCTTCCAATGAATATTCAGGACTGATCTCCTTTAGGATGGACTGGTTTGATATCCTTGCAGTCCAAGGGACTCTCAAGAGTCTTCAACAACACAACAGTTCAAAAGCATCAATTCTTCAGCGCTCAGCTTTCTTTATAGTCCAACTCTTACATCCATACGTGAATACTGGCAGAACCATAGCCTTGACTAGATGGACCTTTGTTGGCAAAGTAATGTCTCTGCTTTTTAATATGCTGTCTAGGTTGGTCATAACTTTCCTTCCAAGGAGTAAGCGTCTTTTAATTTCATGGCTGCAGTCACGATCTGCAGTGATTTTGGAGGCCAAAAGAATAAGGCCAGCCACTGTTTCCCCATTTATTTGTCATGAAGTGGTGGGACCGCTTGCCATGATCTTAGTTTTCTGAATGTTGAGCTTTAAGCCAACTTTTTCACTCTCCTCTTTCACTTTCATCAAGAGGCTCTTTAGTTCTTCACTTTCTGCCATAAGGGTGGTGTCATCTGCATATCTGAGGTTATTGATATTTCTCCCAGCAATTCTTGATTCCAGCTTGTGCTTCTTCCAGCCCAGCGTTTTTCATGATGTACTCTGCATATAAGTTAAATAAGCAGGGTGACTGTATACAGCCTTGATGTACTTTTGTTCCATGTCCAGTTCTAACTGTTGCTTCCTGACCTGCATACAGGTTTCTCAAGAGGCAGGTCAGGTGGTCTGGTATTCCCATCTCTTTCAGAATTTTCTACAGTTTATGGTGATCCACACAGTCAAAGGCTTTGGCATAGTCAATAAAGCAGAAATAGATGTTTTTCTGGAACTCTCTTGCTTTTTCGATGATCCAGCGGATGTTGGCCTTTTCTAAAACCAGCTTGAATATCTGGAAGTTTACAGTTCATGTATTGCTTGAAGCCTGGCTTGGAGAATTTTGAGCATTACTTGCGTGTGAATGAGTGCAATTATGCAGTAGTTTGAGCATTCTTTGGCATTGCCTTTCTTTGGGATTGGAATGAAAACTGACTTTTCCAGTCCTGTGGCCACTGCTGAGTTTTCCAAATTTGCTGGCATATTGAGTGCAGCACTTTAACAGCATCATCTTTCAGGATTTGAAATAGCTCAACAGGAATTCCATCACCTCCACTAGCTTTGTTCATAGTGTTGCTTTCTAAGGCCCACTTGACTTCACATTCCAGGATGTCTGGCTCTAGGTGAGTGATCACACCATCGTGATTATCTGGGTCGTGAAGATCTTTTTTGTACAGTTCTTCTGTGTATTCTTGCCACCTCTTCTTCATGTCTTCTGCTTCTGTTAGGTCCATACCATTTCTGTCCTTTATTGAGCCTATCTTTGCACAAAATATTCCCTTGGTATCTCTAATTTTCTTGAAAAGATCTCTAGTCTTCCCCATTCTATTGGTTTCCTCTATTTCTTTGCACTGATCACTGAGGAAGGCTTTCTTATCTCTCCTGGCTATTCTTTGGAACTCTGCATTCAAATGGGCATATCTTTCCTTTTCTCCTTTGCTTTTCGCTTCTCTTCTTTTCACAGTTATTTGTAAGGCCTCCTCAGACAGTCATTTTGCCTTTTTGCATTTCTTTTTCTTGGGGATGATCTTGATCCCTGTCTCCTGTTCAATGTCACGAACCTCCGTCCATAGTCCACCAGGCAGTCTGTATCAGATCTAGTCCCTTAAATCTGTTTCTCACTTCCACTGTATAATCATAAGGGATTTGATTTAGGTCATACCTGAGTGGTGTAGTGGTTTTTCCTACTTTCTTCTATTTAAGTCTGAATTTGGCAATAAGGAGTTCATGATCTGAGCCACAGTCAGATCCTGGTCTTGGTTTTGCTGACTGTTCTTCATCTTTGGCCGCAAAGAATATAATCCATCTGATTTTGGTGTTGACTATCTGGTGATGTCCATGTGTAGGGTCTTCTCTTGTGTTGTTGGAAGAGGGTGTTTGCTATGACCAGTGCATTCTCTTAGCAGAACTCTTATTAGCCTTTGCCCTGCTTCATTCTGTACTCCAAAGCCAAATTTGCCTGTTACTCCAGGTGTTTCTTGACTTCCTTCTTTGGCATTCCAGTCCCCTATAATGAAAAGGACATCTTTTTTTGGGTGTTAATTCTAGAAGACCTTGTAGGTCTTTGTAGAACCAGTCAACTTCAGCTTCTTCACCATTACTGGTCAGGGCATGGACTTGCATTACCATGAATGGTTTGCCTTGGAAATGAACAAAGATCATTCTGTCGTTTTTGAGTCTGCATCCAAGTACTGCATTTCAGACTCTCTTGTTGACTATGATGGCTACTCCATTTCTTCAAAGGGATTCTTGCCCTCAGTAGTAAATATAATGGTCATCTGAGTTAAATTCACCCATTCCAGTCCATTAGGTTCGCTGATTCCTAAAATGTCAACGTTCACTCTTGCCATCTCCTGTTCGATCACTTCCAATTTTCCTTGACTCATGGACCGAACATTCCAGGTTCCTATGTATGCAATATTGCTCTTTACAGCATTGGACCTTGTTTCCATCACCAGTCACATCCACAGCTGGGTGGTGTTTTTGCTTTGGCTCCTTCTCTTCTATCTTTCTAGAGTTATTTCTCCACTGATCTCCAATAGCATATTGGGCACCTACCGACCTCGGGAGTTCATCTTTCAGTGTCCTATCTTTTTGCCTTTTCGTACTGTTCATGGGGTTCTCAAGGCAAGAATACTGAAATGGTTTGTCGTTCCCTTCTTCAGTGGACCACGTTTTGTCATTCCCTTCTCCAGTGGACCACGTTTTGTCACAACTCTTTACCATGACTGATCCGTCTTGTGGTGGCCCTACACAGCATGGCTCATAGATTCATTGTTTTGTATCCATATACACCCTAATATAAATATATATATATAATACATGTATATAATTTTTAAACTAATTACTACAGATTTATCATTGGTTTTAATTGGTAGTTAACCAGCAATGCCTTAGAAGACTGTCTGTTATTGCCCCCCGCCTTGTTATTTATAAACAAGCATCTGAGAAGATGCTGCTTCAAAAAGACCCTGTGATCCATTTGTCATTTGAGGATTCCTGTGCAGTGCAGCCCCTGCCACCTTCATGTTTTTCTGTAGGTGAGATGTTCAGATACTAATGGTAAGTATTCTGTTGCATGGTGCAAAGGGCAGTCTCCTAACAGGGACAGTAGGATATCTTAGGTAAAGCCTCTGCAGATTTTCTTTTCTCCTCTGAGAATGGGTATTTTGGTAGAGACTCTCTGCAACCAATGCAGGAGACGTGGGTTTGATCCCTGGATTGGGAAGATCCCCTGGAGAAGGAAATGGCAACCCACTCCAATATTTTTCTTGCATTACCATGAAACTCCAAGTTTTCTTGCCTGGAAAACTCCATGGGCAGAGGAGCCTGGTGGGCTACAGTCTATGGAGTTGCAAGGAGTCAGACATGACTTAGCAAGTGAACAAAAACAACAAATCTGCAACCTGGCCAGCTCTGGCTGCGTAAATTATAGCTGAACTGGGCTTAAGTAATAGGAGGGCGGGTCCAGTGTATTGTCCATTTTGTTTATAGTTCTATGAAGGTAAAAATCTGTTAAATGCAACTAACTCAAAGCAAAACAGTATACATATGAGCAGTATTTAATGGCCAATGCCTGGTTTTGAGTGATAATAAAGCCAAACTGAATTCGATTTTGCTTATTCTAAAAGAGACCTTTCTGTTGTTTTCAGACAGAAAAAACCACACGCAGAGCATGCAGGTTTTCTTCTGATGCCAGCTCTCAACAACCATATTTGCCCAGTTTTAGAATATGTTTGCTTTCTGTTAGTCTTTTCTGTTTCTCCAGTTGCAGCGAACAGGGGCTACTCTTTGTGCTGTGCTGGGGCCTCTCTCGTTGTGGAGCATGGGCTCTGGGTACGTAGGCTTCAGTAGCTGCGGTTTGTTGGGCCCTAGAGCATGTAGGCTCCAGCAGTTGTGGCTCACAGACTTAGTTGCTTTGCAGTATGGGGGATCTTCCCAGACCAGGGATAGAACCTGTGTCTTCTGCATTATCAGGCAGATTTTTTTTTTTAACCACTTAGCCACCAGGGAAACCCCCTTCTTTGCATTTTTACGAGCTGTGAACCATCAGTACTTTGCAGAATTTCCTCATTTTCCTAAAGCATCAGGATAACAGTCCTTCCTGACTCCCTTCAGCTCCCTGATTTCAGTGTTTGTCTCTACTAGCCTGTTTCCTTAGTAGCCTCCTGCCTAGGTCAGACTTTTAACTCTTTTGCATCAAAGTTCTAAATAGACAGGAATCTCCCACAGAGGAAATGCTGAGTTATCTATAGCTTCTCCAAGCTTTCATTATTTTCTAGGATCAGTTCAGTTGCTCAGTCGTGTCCGACTCTTTGCGACCCCATGGACTGCAGCACACCAGGCTTCCCTGGCCATCACCAACTCCCGGAGCTTGCTCAAACTCAAAGTTTGAGTCAGTAATGCCATCAACTCTAGGATACATTCAGTAATTTTTCTAGGATACATTCAGTAATTTCGTTATATAGTGTTTATGGTGCCCAAAATTCCAGCTAACTTTTTTTTTTTATATCCTTAGTTTATTATAAAAGAGAAACATGGAGATTATTTACATGATGAAAGATTTCAGAACTTCAGTGGAATGGGCGGCTTCACGTGATGCCATTTCAATAGTGACTTATTTCAGTCAACATATTTCCCAAGAATGTCACCATCTCTAAATAAGAAATAATCCTTGTCGTCTAGAACTACTTTGGTGCCTCCATATTCGGGGAGAAGAACTTTATCTCCAAGTTTCACACTAACTGGTTCAATCTCTCCACCCTTTCCTTTAGAGCCTGATCCAACAGCTACCACCGTTGCTTGCAATACTTTTCCTTGTGATTTTTCTGGAAGCATAATGCCTCCTTTGGTTACAGTTTCGGCTGCACTTCTTTCAACTAATACTCGGTCAAAGAGGGGAAGAAACTTTCTAAATGCCTGTCCTGCCATGACTCCGGCTGCCGCAGCTCGTATTCTGCACTCACGCCGCAGGCAAAAGGACTCCAGCTAACTTTAAGGGAGCCATGGATAAAGGCATTGTAAATGGCTTGTTTACCTTTCTGGGTTGAGATAAACATTGACATGCAATGTATTGTTCCTAAGCACCTCTGGCAATGTCTAAAAATGTTTTCTTTTTCTATAGAAATCAAAGTCACTTTTTAAAAGCCTACCGTCACTTTCTATGTTTCTCTGCTGGTCTTAGGAAATCAGCTTTGGGCATCCTAAAACTAATTTTGTTATCACCACCCATGGAAATGCCAGTTAGGCTCTGAGGAATTTACCTAAATGAGTCAACCTTTATGCATGCTTCACTTCTGGTTATTTTTATTATCAAGTTTTATCATTTATATTTTGTTTTCTCTTCAGAATCCTATGAAGAAATGTCTCAACATTTAAATATTGACTTTTTAAGTGTCCTTCAATTTAAATATCTGAGATTTTACATATATTCCAAACGGCATTTCAGAATGAGGCTGCCTGAAGTTTACTTTTTTGTTGTTCAGTTGCTGGGTCATGTCTGACTCTCTGCAACCCCATGGACTGCAGCACACCAGGCTCCTCTGACCTCCATCTCCTGGAGTTTGCTCAAATTCATCTCCATTGAGCTACCTAACCGTTTCATCCTCTGCCTCCCCCTTCTCCTTTTGCCTTCAGTCTTTTCCCAGCATCAGGGTCTTTTCCAGTGAGTCAGTTCTTTGCATCAAGTGGCCAAAGTGTTGGAGATTCACCCTCAGCATGAGTCCTTCCAATGAATATTCAGGGTTGGTTTCCTTTAGGGTTCACTGGTTTGATCTCCTTGCAGTCCAAGGGATTCTCCAGAGTCTTTTCCAGCATCACAATTCAAAAGCATCGATTACTTTCACCACTAGACACATGAACAACTGAGTGTCGTTTCTGCGTTGGCCCAGCTACTTCATTCTTTCTGGAGCTATTAGTAATTGCCCTCCATTCTTCCCTGGTAGCATATTGGACACCTTCCAATCTGGTAGGGGCTCATCTTCCGGTGTCATTTTTGTTTTTTTGCTTTTCATACTGTTCATGTGGTTCTCCAGGCAAGAATACTAAAGTAGGTTGCCATTTCCTTCTCCAGTGGACCACATTTTATCAGAACTCTCCACTCTGACCCATCTGTCCTGAGTGGCCCTACACAGCAATGCTCACAGTGTCTTGGAGTTATACAAGCCCCTTTTGCCAAAACAAGGCTATGATCCATGAAAGGGGAAGTTTACTTTAGAAACTGGCATTTATTTAATTTTTCTGGTGCTTCTGTGCTCCCCTGTCCCCCGCAAATACTATTTGAAATCTTAATGGATGACAATGTATACAGAAACACAAATGAAAAAAAATAAGCTTGGCATATCTGGGAAAATAGACTAGAAAACGTTGCTCATTTGAAAGTCAGAATAAGCTTCTTTTATCTTGAGATTAGGGTCATGGTAGATGGGAGGAAGGTAGGGGAAGAGGGCTGAGTAAGCTACTATACAGTTTTGCATGAGAAAATGTTGTACTTAACAGAAATGAAGTATAAAGTTCAAGTACTATGCATGTACTCAGATGAGGCAACGTTGATATTAACCATGGAAGGTTGAATCCATTTTTAAAAACAAAGATTTGGGTGCTCGGTCTTCTGAGCACAATGTCACAAAACTACAGCTTTCTGTTTACTCTTGTCTTTCCCATGAGGCTGTTAGTTCCTTAACTGTGTAACTTAGCTGTATGTGTGTATATAATATATGTATGTATCATCCCTCCAACCCTGTCCTTTGGGGGCTCTCATACCCTGTGTCTCTGAGATACTCTGGCCCAACCAAAATTGAGAAGGAGAAGTAATTTTGTCTGCTGCATTTGCTAGGTTGGACTGTATTATGAGTCTGGTCCTATAAAGGGCCATCTTTCCTGGCTGTATGAAAAAACTGTGTACAGGAGAAAAGGAGAAAACATACCAAGGCCGGAGAGCTCAGAAGTCAAACCGGAGTGAGCCCCGAGGATACGTGAAACCTTGAATACAGCTGAGCCAGTTTCACACTGTACTTCCTAGTTGTGTGTGAGTGAATTTCCTGATTTGTCTCAGCTGGTTTAAATTTGGCATCTATAACTTTGTTAACGGAGATAAACTAAGGCAAGCATGAATTATCAGAAATTAAGTCAGGAATAGCAGAGGAACTGTGATTTGAAAACAAGTGCTCCAGCAAGCTGCAGGCCAATCTACTGAGGGCTGTTTTTACTGGCAGGGAGTGCAAAGAGGGGGATGTCCAACAACCATCCAAGCGGTGAGTTCATTGCCTTGAGGATGGAGAGAAATTCTTGGCGGATATTCATTGGTTAGGAGATAAATCTTGGTTCTGTGAATCAAGTGTTTATGGGAAACGAATCTCCCAGTTCTTCGGAGGGCACATTGATGAGATTCTCTGTTCGCTCTTTTTCCAGGTATATTTCACATTTTCTTAGACTGTGATATTTAGCTATCTTTTATAAGTCAGATAACATTGCTGTGTTCCGTTGACCAGTGGTTCTTTGGGGACTGTTTTTTTCAAAATGAGAGGAGGTGTGGGACCCAGGTGATAATTTTAATGAACCAAGGATTCTCTCCCAGATGTTTTTGTTCCTCTCAATCTGAAATATTTGAGTTGTTTTAAATTGCTTAAACCTATTCTGCTATGTAAGCAATACTTTCATTGTTTAAAATTTTTCATCTTTTAATTCCTAGTAAATTGTTCAAGAGCAAACTGGTGAACAAGCACAGCGTCTTACAGTCAATTCACAGATAACATCTGTTCATTCCTGGGAGATTTGGCAGATTTAAAAAAATTTAAGTGACCACTTTGTTCTAAAATACTTATTTTTTTTTTTCAGTCAGGGATGCCACTTTGGCTGTTTGTCAATGAGTGCCACACTTTTTACTGGTTATTTCATGTTTAAGCAACTTGAATAGGTTTTCTTCAAAATAGAAAACCCCAAATTGTAATAGGATGATCAATTTTTATGGCATATTCCTTAAAAAAAAAATTATAAGCATCAGAGTGTAAAAGCAACATGTGAGAAGCATTGTGTGTTATTCTCATTAATTTAGTCTGCTAAGAGAAAAGGTCAGAAAGAACCTAAATGTTCATCACACAGCCTCAATTAAATACATTATGACAAATTGAGAAAATGGAGGAAAATTTGCTGTTAAAAGAATGAGGTAGAACGTGTACGTGATATGGGACACAGAATTTAAGATAGACAAGGTCTCTGACATTCTCATGTCCACATTAGGATCACATATTTCTATTTGTGAAGTTTATTAAAGTGTTTCTCTAAGTATATATAAAAGTATAATTTTAAAATATGCTTGGGCTTCCTTGGTGGCTCAGCGGCAAAGAATTTGCCTGCCAATGCAGGAGACACAGGTTCGATATTTGAGGAGCAGCTAAGTCTGAGTGCCACAATTATTGAACCGGTGATCTAAGGAGCCCGGGGACCAAAACTACTGAGCCCGTGAGCTGTAGCTACTGGAGCCCACGCCCAGAGCCTGTGCTTCCCTGTAAGAGGAGGAGGCCGCCACAGTGAGAAGCCCGCCCACTGCAGCTAGAGAGTAGCCCCTGCTCCCTGCAACTAGAGAAAAGCCAACACAACCAAAAATAAAATCTTAATTTAAAAAATTTTAATGCTTATGTATGTATATGTACATATATACACATATATATACACGTATATATAAACACTCATTTATATGTGTATATATAAAATGTTTGCTTTACAATCTTCTTGAAGTATACCAATAAAGTGCTATAGTGACTGCCTCTGGGGAAGGGGAGGGGAGTCTGAAGTAAGTCGGAGCCTTCCTTGTCTACCATTTGGGTACCATACACATATATTATCTTTTCATCCAAAATAAATTAGTTTTCACCAAAAATAAATTACTTTTAAAATAACTTTCCAATAATTATAGCCAGTATTTGTAACTTTCACTAAATATATAATCACTGTTAAGGTAGAAGAGTCATTGTGGTTGAAAAATTGTGGGACCATGACTAGAAATACTCATTTCCCAATAAATCTGTTTGCTTCTGTATGATCATATCTGGCATTTGATAATACTCAAAGTGAATAAAGAGTGCCCTGTAGAACTGGAGCAAGAAGTAATCCAAATTAAAATCATGAACACAGAAGGAAGGGGAATGTTATTAATATTAAAGAAGTACAAATAAAGATAGGCAGGTGAGAATTTTTGGTCCTCACCAATAAAGCCAAAAAAAAAGGGAAATACAGTGAGTTCAAAGGAGATTTAGGAGTCAGCATTGGAATAGTGGTCAGGTGGTCGAGCAATTTCTGGTACCAAATATTATAAGATCACAAACGCAGAAAGCAATTTATGAGAGGAAGAAGAACAAGGCTTCCTTCAGCATCAGGCACTATGGAGCCTCTGCAGGAACAGAATGGACCCTCCACCCCAAATTTGGTTCTGATGTCAAGATTAGTGCCACCTCCATGACACCAAGAGGTGTGAAAGATTTATTATTCTTCTAACAAGACTTTCTGGAGAGAGCAGAGGAGGCTCCCAAGTTGATTCAAAATGGCTTGAGAACAAGCAGAGGAGTGGTGTGGGTTTTATCATGGTTAGGGGTGAGGTCAGGGTGAAGCTTCCTGCAGTGAGATTTGAACTTCCTGCTGGCGCCAAGGAGGGAGCGCCCGAGCTGTCCATCAGCTTGCCCAAGTGTGGGACACAGGAGTAGGCTTACAGGCCTCAGAAGTCAAACATCATCAACCAAGTCAGACTCTACTGCACAAGGTCCAAAGACTTTAGCATCATTTTCCATTACTCCATTTTCATGTGGAAAAGATGGAATGGAACAGAAAATCCTGAATCTCTCCTGCCTTATGTTTTAAGATTGGTAAAAAGGAACTATGGCTCTGGAGAGAAAGAAGATAGGCAGTGGGCAGTGTGGAAAAGGCGTGGGGAAATGAGACAATTTGAAATGCCGGGCACTCTCAAACATGACCTAAGGGATCTATGAATTTGCAAGCAAGGTTGCTACTATGTCAGAAAGTGGCTACAAAATTTGAAGTTTGAGACAAAGATGGAAACTCATAGGAGAGGTTTTATACCAAAAAATAAAAATAAAGCACCCTGTTCATTTCAGTATTAAATTTGTTAACTTATATCCATTTTGCTTGGTAAATATTTGAGATGATAAAATCATTATAAAATCAAAGCTAGAAAATGTCTCTTGAACAAGAAGGGAAACATGGTCTCTCTAGAAGAAGAGTAGGGAGGTCAACGGTCAGTCAGATACAGAAATTCAGCAAGAAGGCAGTCAGTACACCAGGGCTCATGCTCCCAAACAAGACAGGGCACATGCGGATCTCTTGTCTTGCCACTTATCCCCTGAGTAACTTTGAGTCAACAAGTAACTTGATTTTTTTTTTTTTCTTTTTTAAGCCTTAGTTACCTCCTCTGCAAGCTGGACACAATACTAGGACTTATACAGTGGTTGTAAGGATTAAATTAGATAGTATATATAACCTACTTAGCATAGGGTATGGTATTCAACCAGTGCTGGTATTAATGTTAATATAAAAAGATTTTGAGAGTACTTAGCAAAAAGTGGAGAGTGAGGGTGGCTCTGTTTTGGAACATACATCATCTCATTTAATCCCCATGACAACACTGCAAGGCAGATACCATTACTATCTCCACTTTACAGATGCTGAAAGAGAAACAAAGGTGTTCTATCACTGCTCCAAGATAGGTACTGGTACCAGCATCCAAGTCCAGGTCTTCATGGCTCCAAAGCCTCCAGGCTGTCCCACACCAAGATGCTTTTCTTTGCTACTCATTAATGGATACGTTTCAAGTGAGACAGAAGAGGAAGAACAATGGCCCTTAGAAAGAATAGAAATGTGAAAGTTTACAAATGTGTATAGTCAGAAGAATGGAACCAGAATGTAAAATACATTCGAGAATTTTTTTTTAAAAAAGGATGGAAAAATAATGGCCATAAGTATATTGTGTTTTTTTAAAAAAACTGCAATGCTTTTGGAAATTTCTTGGCTAGGTGATGGAGGAAACTGTAAATGTGTAAAATGTTAAGGACAGCTTTTATAATTAAAACCTGTGAGAAAGAGATACGAAATGGCTTTAATAAAATTAAAGGCACTTTATCATGAAGATAGTATTAGAAATGAAGTATCCTTTAAATGCTTCTTGATAAACTTGTAACTAAAGCAGGTTTTAATTGCCATAATCTTTTAACTGTTTTTTTTTTTTTTAAAGACGAGGTTGGTACACAATAAATGGAAAGAAGGCATTTACCCAAACAACTCCACTTACCTCATTTCCGCATTCTTGTTGTTTTTGTTGATTTCGTTGGTGGCGGGGGAGGGGAGTGGTCTCTTCAAATGACTTTTCCAAGACAATCTCAAAGGACATCATTGTTATTTGGATATACATACAAAATTTACACCAATAGCAACTAACCTTGATCCTAGTTTTTAATATTCCATGCATCTCACAGCTTGCTCCTCACTTTAAATTCCTCAACATTTAGTTTCTAAAGAGCCACCATGTTTGGAATTGAGCTGCAGAAAGAATGTGATGAGAATACAAGATGAAAACAGTAATTGTGTACTGCAATTCCAGAATATTATAAAGGCCAGTCAAATAGCAAAGTCCAAGCAAGAGAACAAGTCTTGGTGTCCTGTCCTCTGGTTCACCTGCTTTTCATGATGCTCCCTGAGACATAACCCAGCCCTCTCTGCATACTCCTCCCCTGTGTTCTTAGACTTACATCCAACAGAGAACTGTACTCCATGGTAACACAGGCTCTCTGTAAAGACTTTTCATCCATTTGGAAGCTATGGCTGAGGTAGGAGGATAAGTAAAGAACAGAATTTTTCCACCTGACTTCTGTGGATGCTGGAGGCTTCCTGCTTATTTCTGTAAAATGAATCCAGATTTATACAGAGTAGTTTTATACTGGGTTGGCCAAAAGGTTTGTTTGGGTTTTACCATAACATCTTACAGAAAAACACAAATGAACCTTTTGGCCAATCTAGTATTTCCACATTAGAATATAAAAGTAGAATAGACTTAATCTTCCTCAGAGACACAATTTAATCAATTTGTCAAGCTGGGTATCCTACTTGTTTATGTACTATTCAGTTCAGTCACTCAGTCGTGTCTGACTCTTTGCAACCCCATGGACTGCAGCACACCAGGCTTTCCTGTCCATCAGCAACTCTTGGAGCCTACTCAAACTCATGTCCATTGCGTCAGTGATGCCATTCAACCATCTCATCCTCTGTCGTCCCCTTCTCCTCCCACCTTCAATCTTTCCCAGCATCAGGGTCTTTTCAAATGAGTCAGTTCTTGCATCACGTGGCCAAAGTATTGGAGTTTCAGCTTCAGCATCAATCCTTCCAATGAATACTCAAGACTGATTTCCTTTAGGATGGACTCCAATACTGAAACTCCAATACTCTGGCTACCTGATGCAAAGAGCTGACTCATTTGAAAAGACCCTGATGCTGGGAAAGATTGAAGGCGGGAGGAGAAGGGGACAACAGAGGATGAGATGGTTGGATGGCATCACTGACGCGATGGACATGAGTTTGAGTAGGCTCTGGGAGTTGGTGATGGACAGGGAAGCCTGGCGTGCTGCAGTCCGTGGGGTTGCAGAGTTAGACATGACTGAGTGACTGAACTGAACACAGTCAAAGGCTTTCGCATAGTCAATGAAGCATAAGCAGATTATTTTTGGAATTCTCTTGCTTTTTCTGTGATCCAGCGGATGTTGGCAATTTGATTTCTGGTTTCTCTGCCTTTTCTAAATCCAGCTTGTACATCTGGAAGCTCTGGGTTCACATACTGCTGAAGCCTAGCTTGAAGGATTTTGAGCATAATCTTGCTAGCATGTGAAATGAATGCAATTGTATGGTAATTTGAACATTCTTTGGCATTGCCTTTCTTTGGGATTGGAATGAAAATTGACCTTTTCCAGTCCTGTGGTCACTGCTGAGTTTTCCAAATTTGCTGGCATATCAAGTGCAGCACTTTAATAGCATCACTGGAAGGACTGATGCTGAAGCTCCAATACTTTGGCCACCTGACGCAAAAAGCCACCTCACTGGAAAAGACTCTGATGCTAGGAAAAGTTGAGGGCAGGAGGAGAAAGGGGTGACAGAGGATGAGATGGTTGAATTGTATCACTGGCTCAATGGACATGTGTTTGAGCAAATCTAGGAGATAGTGAAGGACAGGGAAGCCTGCCACGCTGCAGTTCATGGGGTTGCAAAGAATCAGAAAGGACTTGGTGACTGAACAACAAAAACAACCACATTTCAGTGAGTGTATAGTTGTATCCAATTAGTTTATTTCCCTAATGACTAATATTGAGCACTTTGTAATATGTTCATTTGTTTGCATCTCTTTATTCTGTTAAAACTTTTTGCCTATTTAAAAAATTAAGTTATTTTCTAAGACACATGTACCCCAGTGTTCACTGCAGCACTGTTTACAATAGTTGGGACATGGAAGCAACCTAGATGTCCATCGGCAGATGAACTGATAAAGAAGCTGTGGTACATATATACAATAGAATATTACTCAGCCAGAAAAAGAAACACATTTGAGTCAGTTCTATAGAATGAGGTGGATGAACCTAGAGCCTATTATACAGAGTGAAGTAAGTCAGAGAAAGATAAATATTATATTATAACCCATATATATAGAATCTAGAAAAATGGTACTAATAACCTATTTGCAGGGTAGCAATAGGGATGCAGACATAGAGAACAGATTTGTGGACACTAAGGGGAGGGAGAGGGTGGGGGAAATGGGGAGAGTAGCATGAAAACATACATACTACCATATGTAAAATAGGTGGTGGGAATTTGCTATATGACTCAGGGAACTCCAGCCAGGGCTCTGTGATAACCTGGAGGGGTGGGATGGGGTGGGACGTGGGAAGGAGGTTTGAGAGGGAGGGTACATACATATACCTATGCCTGATCCATGTTGTATTGAAGAAACCAATACAATATTGTGAAGCAATTTTCCTTCAATTAAAGATATATTTTTTTAAAAAATTAGACTTTAAAAAAAATTGGAAGTACTTTATATACTCTGGATAGAAACCCTGTATCAGATGTAGGCCCTGAAATGGTTTTGTAGTAGTTTGTGACTTGTCTTTTTTCTTTTTTGCAAATATTAGATGGGGTTTTTTTTAAATAGAAATACAGTTGACTTACAGTGTTGTGTTAATTTCTGCTGTAAAGCAAAGTGATTCAGCTGCATATATATACACATTCTTCTTTATATGATACTGCATTGTGATTTATCACAGATATTGAATACATCAGTTTTCTGTGCTATATAGTAGGACCTTGTTTATCCATTCTGTATATTAATATGATAGTTTGCATTTGCTAACCCCAAATTTGCCTTCCATCCCTCTCCTACCCCACTGCCCTTGGCAACCATAAGTCTGCTTTCTATGTCTGTGGATCTGTTTCTGTTTTGTGGGTAGGTTCATTTGGGCCATATTTTAGATTCCATATATAAGTGATATCATGTGGTATTTGTCTTTTTTTTTTATTTACCTCACTTAGTATTGATAATATCTAGTTCCATCCATGTTGCTACAAATGGCATTATTTTGTTCTTTTTTATGGCTTAGGTAGTATTCCATTGTACATATGTACCACATCTTCATACATTCATCTGTTGATGAATGTTTAGATTGTGTCCACGTGTTGGCTATTGTGAGTAGTGCTGCTATGAACAGAGGGGTACATGTATATTTTCATATTATAGTTTTGTCTGGATATTTGTCCAGGAGTGGGATTACAGATCATATGGTAATTCTATTTTTAGTTTACTGGGGAACCTCCACACTGTTTTCTGTAGTGGCTGTACCAGTTTACATTCTCACCAACAGTGTAGGAGGATACCCTTTTCTCCAGTATTCGTTACTTGTAGACTTTTCTTCAATGCTGTCCATTCTGACTGATATAAGGTGGTAATTCTCTATAGTTTTGGTTTGCATTTCTCTTAATAATTAGTGAAGTTGAACATCTTTTCATGCTATTGGCCACCTGTATTTCTTTTTTGGAGAAATGTCTACTTAGGTCTTAAGTCCATTTTTCACTTGGGTTGTCTCTATTATTGTTGTTGAATTGTATGCACTGTTTATATATTTTGGAAAGTAAGTCCTTGTCAGTTATGTCACTTGCAAATATTTTCTCCCCTGTTTTGTAGGTTGTCTTTTTGTTTATGATTTCCTTTGATGTATAAAACTTATAAGTTTGATTAGGTCCCATTTGTTTATTTTTGCTTTTATTTCTATTGCCTTGGGAGACTGACCTAAGGAAAATATTGCTACAGTTAATGTCAGAGATATTTTGCCTATTCTCTTCTAGGAGTTTTATAGTGTCATGTGTTACATTTAAGTCTTTAAGCCATTTTGACTTTATTTTTGTGTATGGGGTGAGGGCATTCTAATTTCACTGATGTAGCTGTCCAGCTATCCCAACACCACTTGCTGAAGAGACTTTTTTCATTGTATATTCTTGCCTCCTTTGTCAAAGATTAAGTACCTTTAGGTGTGTGGGTTTATTTCCCTGCTCTCTGTTCTGTTCCATTGATCCATTTTTGTGCCAATGCTACATTGTTTTGATTACTGTAACTTTGTCATATTGTCTGAAATCTGACACAGGGTTATGCCTCCTGCTGTGTTCTTTTTTTTTTTTTCTTTCTTTCAGATTTGCTTTGGCAATTCTTGGTCCTTTATAGTTCCATAGAAAGTTTAGGATTATTTTATTTGTGTGAAAAATGTCATGGGTAATTTGATAGGGATGCTTTGGGTAGTATGACCATTTTCACAATATTAACTCTTCCAGTCCAACAGCATGGTCTCTCTCCATTTTTTTGAATCATCTTCAATTTCCTCAGGGCTTCCCTGGTGGTTCAGATAGTAAAACGTCTGCCTGCAATGCAGAAGACGCGGGTTCAATCCCTGGGTCAGGAAGATCCCCTGGAGAAGGAAATGGCAACCCACTCCAGGACTCTTGCCTGGAAAATTCCATGGACAGAGGAGTCTGGTAGGCTACAGTCCATGGGGTTGCAAGGAGTTGGACAGAACTGGGCGACTTCACTTTCAATTTCCTTTATTAATGTTTTATAGTTGTCAGCATATAAGTCTTCTACCTCATTTACTACATTCTTCAGCCCAGGGCATCTCAGGTCTGGCTCTTCAGGGCACTGCCATAGTGACCCCCAGTAGTTCCACAGCCAGACTTTGGGTCTAACCATGGTTTGTCAGACATGGCCAGACTTTGGGACTAACCATGGTTTTGGTTGTTTCTTGTCTGAACAACACAAGAGAAGACTCTACACATGGATATCACCAGATGGCCAACACCAAAATCAGATTGATTATATTCTTTGCGGCTAAAAATGGAGCAGCTCTGTACGGTCAGCAAAACCAAGACCAGGAGGTGACTGTGGCTCAGGTCATGAACTCCTTATTGCCAGATTCAGACTGAAATTGAAGAAAGTGGGGAAAAACACTACACCATTCAGATATGACCTAAATCAAATCCCTTACGATTATACAGTTGAAGTGAGAAATAGATTTAACAGACTAGATCTGATAGAGTGCCTGATGAACTCTGGACGGAGGTTTGTGACATTGTACAGGAGACAGGGATCAAGATCATCCCCAAGAAAAAGAAATGCAAAAAGGTATAATGGCTGTCTGAGGAGGCCTTACAAATAGCTGTGAAAAGAACAGAAGCAAAAAGCAAAGGAGAAAAGGAAAGATATAAGCATCTGAATGCAGAGTTCCAAAAAATAGCAAGGAGAAATAAGAAAGCCTTCCTCAGTGATCAATGCAAAGAAATAGAAGAAAACAATAGAATGGGAAAGACTAGAGATCTTTTCAAGAAAATTAGAGATACCAAGGAAACATTTCATGCAAAGATAGGCTCAATAAAGGACAGAAATGGTATGGACCTAACAGAAGCAGAAGATAATGAAGAAGAGGTGGCAAGAATACACAGAAGAACTGTATAAAAAAGATCTTCATGACCCAGATCATCATGAGGCTGTGATCACTCAGCTAGAGCCAGACATCCTGGAATGTGAAGTCAAGTGGGCCTTAGGAAGCATCACTACAAACAAAGCTAGTGGAGGTGATGGAATTCCCGTTGAGCTATTTCAAATCCTAAAAGATGATGCTGTGAAAGTGCTGTACTCAATATGCCAGCAAATTTGGAAAACTCAGCAGTGGCCACAGGACTGGAAAAGGTCAATTTTCATTCCAATCCCAAAGAAGAGCAATGCCAAAGAATGCTCAAGCCACCACACAATTGCACTCATCTCACATGCTAGTAAAGTAATGCTCAAAATTCTCCAAGCCAGGCTTCAAGCAATACGAGAACCGTGAACTTCCAGATGTTCAAGCTGGTTTTAGAAAAGGCAGAGGAACCAGAGATCAAATTGTCAACGTCCACTGCATCATTGAAAAAGCAAGAGAGTTCCAGAAAAACATCTATTTCTGCTTTATTGACTATGCTGAAGCCTTTGATTGTGTGGATCACAATAAACTGTGGAAAATTCTGAAAGAGGTGGGAATACCAGACCACCTGACCTGCCTCTTGAGAAACCTACATGCAGGTCAGGAAGCAACAGTTAGAACTGGACATGGAACAACAGACTGGTTCCAAATAGGAAAAGGAGTACATCAAGGCTGTATATTGTCACCCTACTTATTTAATTTATATGCAGAATACACCATGAGAAACGCTGGGCTGGAAGAAGCACAAGGTGGAATCAAGATTGCTGGGAGAAATATCAATAACCTCAGATATGCAGATGACACCACCCTTATGGCAGAAAGTGAAGAAGGACTAAAGAGCCTCTTGATGAAAGTGAAAGAGGAGAGTGGAAAATTTGGCTTAAAGCTCAACATTCAGAAAACTAAGATCATAGCATCCAGTCTCATCACTTCATGGCAAATAGATGGGGAAACAGTGGGAATAGTGGCTGACTTTATTTTTCTGGGCTCCAAAATCACTGCAGATGGTGACTGCAGCCATGAAATTAAAAGACGCTTCCTCCTTGGAAGGAAAGTGATGACCAACCTAGACAGCATATTAAAAAGCAGGACATTACTTTGCCAGCAAAGGTCCGTCTAGTCAAGGCTATGGTTTCTCCAGTGGTCATGTATGGATGTGAGAGTTGGACTATAAAGAAAGCTGAGTGCCGAAGAATTGATGCTTTTGAACTGTGGTGTTGGAGAAGACTCTTGAGAGTCCCTTGGACTGCAAGGAGATCCAACCAGTCCATCCTAAAGGAAATCAGTCCTGAATTTCACTGGAAGGACTGATGCTGAAGCTGAAACTCCAGTACTTCGGCCACCTGATGAGAAGAGCTGACTCATTTGAAAAGACCCTGATGCTGGGAAAGATTGAGGGCAAGAGGAGAAGGGGACGATGGAGGATGAGATGGTTGGATGGCATCACCGACTCAATGGACATGAGTTTGGGTGAACTCCGGGAGCTGGTGATGGACAGGGAGGCCTGGCATGCTGCAGTCCATGGGGTCGCAAAGAATCGGACATGACTGCACGTCTGAATTGAACTGTCTGTTTAAAGGAATATTATCACATCTAGTATGAGTGAACCTGTCATACAGAGTGTGATCAAATCACTCAAACTGGTAATGGGCTAGGACTTTATCAGCCTGACAAAACAAGTTGTATGGACAGTTTTGTGCTTGCTTGTAATAATGTGTTTCCTTTTTTTTTTTTTTCTGGAATAATTTATTGTGCACAGAGGGGAAGGGCTTGGTCCTTCTTGGCTGCCCCTTTCCTCCTGGCAACCAGGATATTGCTCAGCTCCTCTCTCTTCCTCTTGGTGCAGACATGTGTGCCCACCCTTTACTTGATGAACTCGAGGGCCCATGTGTCCTTGGAGACCTTGAGCAGCTCCATGGCCTGTTGCTCATAAGGGGTGAAGCCGCACACCTCCCAGATCACGTCCCGCATGAACGTGGTGTATTTGCTGAGGCGCCCGCAGCAGCGGCTGTGCCTCGGCTTGCCCACGTTCGCGGTCACCTTGCGGCCCTTGTTGAGGCCCACAGCCAGTTGGTATCGCAGAGCCATGGCTGTTGTTCTTCAGTGTGCTGCAGCGGAAGTTGTAAGAACGCTTAACAAATACATGTTCTAGGCAGAATTTGATCTAAGACTTACTTTCATTGTATCCTTTTAAACAAGGTTGTGGGGAAACAGCTAACTCTCAGCCATGCTAAACTTAGTATTTTTTTGCCAGTAGAATCTCTTAAGAGCTGTACATTGGAATCATTGTCTTGAATCAGCTGGAAATAATTGGATGTATATTTTTAACAGCATGAACATTTTTCCATTTCCTATAAAACACCCTAAAACACATGTTCTTCTACCTCTTAGAAGGTCCACAGTGATTATCCAGATACTGTGTCTTCCTGAAGCCTTACCAGTCCTCTAGCAGATCCTATCCCCTCTCAGTTCCGATAGTATTCAATCTGCATATCACTGCATTTCAAAATTTGTCTTTGTGGTTCACTTCATACCACTTGATAGACTAAGTTTCTTAAAACATTTTTTTTTAAATTTTTTACCTTTTTTACCCTTTCATCTATTTATGTCACCTCCCCCATTCTACTACCACTGGAACCATCAATTCAGTCTCTATGAGGTCAGTTTTTTGGTTTTTAGTTATTGTTGTCTTGTTAGATTCATTGTTTAAGAGAGATCATGCAGTATTTGTCTGGCATATCTCACTTGGCATAATGCCCTCAAGGTCCATCATGTTATCACAAACGGCAAGATTTCAATCTTTTTTACAACTGGATAATATTCCATTATATGTATATATATATATTTTTTCACCTTTTCTTTATCCACACAACTGTTGCTGGACATTTAGTTTGCTTCCATATTTTAGATATTGGAAATAATGCTGCAGTGCATTTGGGGATACATTTATCTGTTTGAGCTAGTGTTTTTATTTTCTTCAGATGAATACCCAGAAGTGGAATTGCTGTATCACATAGTAGTTCTATTTTTAATTTTTTGAGAAACCTCAATACTGTTTTTAATAGTGGCTGCACGAATTTACATTCCCACCAACAGCGTACAAGTGTTCCCTGTTCTCCACATCCTTGCTAATAACACTTGTCATTTTTTGCATTTTTGATAACAGCTAATCTGACATGTTTGAGATAATAACTTTGTGGTTTTGACTTGCATTCCCCAGATCATTAGTGATGTTGACATTCTTTTTTAAACAATTTTTTAAACTGAAATGTTGATTTATGATGATGTGCTAGTTTGAGGTGTATAGCAAAGTAATACATATATGTGTATGTGTGTATTTTTTTTCCCATTCTCTTCAATTGCAAGTTATTACAGATATTGAGTATAATTCTCTGTGCTATACAGTAGGTCCCTTTAGGTTATCTATTTTATATATAGTAGTGTGTATATTTTAATTCAAACTCTTAATTTATCCCTCCCCTTGCTTCTGGTAACCATAGTTTGTTTTCTAGGTCTGTGAGTCTATTTCTGTTTTGTAAATAGGTCCCTTTTGTGTGATATTTTACAGCCCACATATAAGTGATATTATATGGCATTTGTTTTTCTGACTTACTCCACTTAGTATAATAATCTCTAGGTCCATGCATGTTGCTGCAGATGGCATTATTTCATTCTTTTTTATGACTAATATTCTATCGTGTATATATACCATATCTTCCTTATCCATTAATCTGTTCATGGACACTTGTTTCCATGTCTTGGCTATTGTAAATAGTGCTGCAATGAATAATGGGGCACACGTATCTTTTCAAATTATGGTTTTCTCCAGATATATGCCCAGGAGTGGGATAGCAGATTATATGGTAACTCTCTTTTCTAAATTAATTAATTAAACACACACACACACACACACACACACACACACACACACACACTGCATGGTGTGCAGGATCCCAGTTCCCCCAAAAGGAATCAAACCTGTGCCTGCTGCAGTGGACTGCCAGGGAAGCCCCAGTAGCTGTATTTTTAGTTTTTAAAGAAACTTCCATTTTGTTTTTTGTAGTGGCTGTATCAATTTACATTTCTACCGACAGTGTAGGAGGGTTCCCTTTTCTCCACACCATCTCCAGCATTTATTGTAGATGTTTTGATGATGGCCATACTGACCCATGTGAGGTGATAGTTCATTGAAGTTTTGATTTGCACTTCTTTAATAACTAGTGATATTGAGCTCATTTTCATGTATTTTTTGGCCATCTGTACATCTTTGGAGAAATGTGCATTACATCTTTTGCCCATTTAATGATTGGGTCATTTGGTTTTTGTATATTAAATTGTATAAGCTGTGTGTATTGTATATTTTGGAAATTAATCTCTTATTGGTCACATCATTTGCAAATATATTGTCCCAACCTCTAGGTTCTCTTTTCATTTTTTTTTAATGATTTCTTTTGCTATGTTGTTGTTATTCAGTCACTAAGTCATGTCCACCCCTTTGTGACCCCATGGACTGCAGCACACCAGGCGTTCCTGTCCTTTACTATCTCCCAGAGTTTGCTCAAACTTATGTCCATTGAGTTGGTGATGCTATCCAAGCATCTCATCTTTTGCCATCCCCTTCTCCTCTTGCCTTCAATGTTTTCCAAGATCAAAGTCTTTCCCAATGAGTTGGCTCTTTGCATCAGGTGGCCAAAGTATTGGAGCTTCAATTTCAGGATCAGTCCTTCCATTGAATATTCAGGGTTGATTTCTTTTAGGATTGACTGATTTGATCTCCCTGCACTCCAAGGGACTCTCAAGAGTCTTCTCCAGCATCACAATTTGGAAGTATCAATTCTTTGGCACTCAGCCTTCTTGATGGTCAAACTCTAACATTCATACAGTACTACTGGAAAAACCATAGCTTTGACTATTCAGACCTTTGTCAGCAAAAGCTTTTAAACTGAATTAGGTCCCATTTGTTTATTTTTGTCTTTACCTTCATCACTCTGAGAGATGGATCCAAAAAGATATTTCTGTGGTTTAGTTCAAGGAGTAATCTGCCTATGTTTTCCTCTAGGAGCTTTATAGTATCTGATTTTACATTTAGGTCTTTAAACCATTTTGACTTTATTTTTGTGTGTGCTACAGTGTTCTAATTTCATTTTTTTTACATGTAACTGTCCAGTTTTCCCAGCACCACTTATTGAAGAGACTATCTTTTCTCCATTGTATATTCCTGGCTCTCTTGTGTTAGACTAAATGGCCATAGGTATATGGGTTTATTTCGGGGCTTTCTCTCCCATTCTATTGATTTATATTTCTGTTTTTGCACCAGTACCATACTGCTTTGATGACTATAGCTTTGTAATATGGTCTGAAGCCAGGGAACCTGATTCGTCCATCTCCATTTTTCTTTCTCAAGATTTCTTTGGGTATTCAGGGTCTTTTGAGTTTCTGTACAGATTAAGGGAAAAAAATTTGTTCTAGTTCTGCCAAAAATGCCATTGATAATTTGCTAGGAACTTCATTAAATCTGTGTATTGCCTTTGGGTAGTATACTAATTTCTAGAATAATGATTATTTCAATCCAAGAACATAGCATATCTTTCCATTGGTTTGTGTCACCTTCAGTTTCTTTCATCAACAACTTATAGTTTTTGGAGTACAGGTCTTTTGCCTCACTAAGTAGGTTTATTCCTAGGTATTTTATTCTTCTGATATAGCAGGAAATGTGATTGTTTTCTTAATTAATATTTCTGATCTTTTGTTGTTAATATATGGGAATGCAAGAGATTTTTCTGGTATTGATTCTGTATCTTCCAGCTTTACTGAGTTCATTGATGAGTTCTGGTAGATTTCTGCTTGCATATTTAGGATTTTCTGTGCATAGTATCATGTCCTCTGCAAACAACAGAAGTTTTACTTCTTCTTTTCCAATTTGTGTTTCCTTTATTGCTTTCTCTTCTCTGATTTGTAGGAATTCCAAAACCATGTTTAATGTGGCAAGAGTAGGGGCAACCTTGTCTTGTTCCTGATCTTAGAGGAAATACTTTTATCTTTTCACTGTTGAATATGATGTTATCTGTGGATTTGTCATGTATGTTCAGTGCAGTTCAGTTGGTAAGTCGTGTCCGACTTTCTGCGACCCCATGGACTGCAGCATGCCAGACCTCCTTGTCCATCACCAATTCCTGGAGTTCACCCAAACCCATGTCCATTGAGTCAGTGATGCCATCCAACTATCTCATCCTCCATCATCCCCTTCTCCTCCTGCCCTCAATCTTTCCCAGCATGAGGGTCTTTTCAAATGAGTCAGCCCTTCTCATCAGGGGGCCAAAGTATTGGAGTTTCAGCTTCAACATCAGTCCTTCCAATGAACACCCAGGACTGATTTCCTTTAGGATGGACTGGTTGGATCTCCTTGCAGTCCAAGGGACTCTCAAGAGTCTTCTCCAACACCACAGTTTAAAAGCATCAATTCTTTGGCACTCAGCTTTCTTTATAGTCCAATTCTCACATCCATACATAACTACTGGAAAAACCATAGCCTTGATTAGATGGACCTTTGTTGGCAAAGTAGTGTCTCTGCTTTTTAATATGCTATCTAGGTCGGTCATAACTTTCCTTCCAAGGAGTAAGTGTCTTTTAATTTCATGGCTGCAATCACCATCTGCAGTGATTTTGGAGCCCCAATAAAGTCTGACACTGTTTCCACAGTCTCCCCATCTATTTGTCATGAAGTGATGGGACCAGATGCCATGATGTTAGTTTTCTGAATGTTGAGCTTTAAGCCAACTTTTCCACTCTCCTCTTTCAATTTCATCAAGAGGCTCTTTAGTTCTTCACTTTCTGCCATAAGGGTGGTGTCATCTGCATATCTGAGGTTATTGATATTTCTCCCAGCAATCTTGATTCCACCTTGTGCTTCTTCCTGCCCAGCATTTCTCATGATGTACTCTGCATATAAGTTAAATAAGCAGGGTGACAATATACAGCCTTGACGTACTTCTTTTCCTATTTGGAATCAGTCTGTTCCATGTCCAGTTCTACTATTGCTTACTGACCTGCATATAGGTTTCTCAAGAGGCAGGTCAAGTGGTCTGGTATTCCCACCTCTTTCAGAATTTTCCAGTTTATTGTGATCCATACAGTCACAGGCTTTGGCATAGTCAATAAAGCAGAAATAGATGTTTTTCTGGAACTCTCTTGCTTTTTCAATGATCCAGTGGATGTTGGCAATTTGATTTCGGGTTCCTCTGCCTTTTCTAAAACCAGCTTGAACATCTGAAAGTTCACAGTTCATGTATTGCTTGAAGCCTGGCTTGGAGAATTTTGAGCATTACTTTACTAGCATGTGAGATGAGTGCAATTGTGCGGTGGTTTGAGCATTCTTTGGCATTGCCTTTCTTTGGGATTGGAATGAAAACTGACCTTTTCCAGTCCTGTGGCCACTGCTGAGTTTTCCAAATTTGCTGGCATATTGAGTACAGCACTTTCACAACATCATCTTTTAGGATTTGAAATAGCTCAATGGGAATTCCATCATCTCCACTAGCTTTGTTCATAGTGATGCTTCCTAAGGCCCACTTGACTTCACATTCCAGGATGTCTGGCTCTAGATGAGTGTGAGTGATCACAGCATCGTGATTATCTGGGTCATGAAGATCTTTTTTGTACAGTTCTTCTGTGTATTCTTGCCACCTCTTCTTCATATCTTCTGCTTCTGTTAGGTCCATACCACTTCTGTCCTTTACTGCGCCCATGTTTGCATGAAATGTTCCCTTGGTATCTCTAAGTTTCTTGAAGTAATGTCTAGTCTTTCCCATTCTATTGTTTTCCTCCATTTCTTTGCACTGATGACCTTTATTATATTGAGGTAGGTTTCCTGTATTCCCACTTTGTAGAGTTTGTTTTTTTAAAATCATAAATGGATGCAAGGAGATTCAACCAGTCCATCCTAAAGGAGATCAGTCCTGGTGTTCACCGGATGGACTGATGTTGAAGCTGAAAGTCCAATACTTTGGCCACCTGATGTGAAGAGCTGACTCATTGGAAAAGACCTTTGTGCTGGGAAAGATTGAGGGCAGGAGGAGAAGGGGATGACAGAGGATGAGATAGTTGGATGGCATCACTGACTCAACGGACATGAGTTTGAGTAAACTCCAGGAGTTGGTGATGGACAGGGAGGCCTGGCATGCTGCAGTCCATGGGGTCACAAAGAGTCAGACACGACTGAGCAACTGAAATGGATGTTGACTTTTATCAGAAATTTTTTCTGCATTTCTTGAGACGATCATATAGTTTTTATTCTTCAGTTAATATGGTGATTGATTTTTTGACACTGAAGAATCCTTGCATCCCTGGGATAAATCCCACTTGATCATGGTTTAGTCACTAAGTAGTGTCTGACTTTTTACGATTCCATGACTACAACATGCCAGGCTCCTCTGTCGTCCACTATCTCCCAGAGTTTGCTGAAACTCATGTCCATTGAGTCAGTAATGCTATCTCACCATCACATCCTCTGCTGCCCCTTTCTCCTTTTGCCTTCAATCTTCCAGCATCAGTATCCTTTCCAGTGAGTTGACTTTTTATATCAGGTGGCCACAGTATTACAGCTTCAGCTTCAGTATCAGTGCTTCCAATGAATATTCAGGATTGAGTGCCTTTAGGATTGATTGGTTTGGCATCCCTGCAGTCCAAGGGACTCTCAAGAGGATTCTTCAGCACCACAGTTGGAAAGCATCAATTCTTTGATGCTCAGCCTTCTTAATGGTTCAACTCTCACATCCATACATGACTACTGGAAAACTCATAGCTTTGACTATACAGACCTTTGTTAGCAAAGTGATATCTCTGTTTTTAAATACGCTGTCTAGTTTTGTCATAGCTTTCCTTCCAAGGAGCCAGCATCTTTCAATTTCATGGCTGCAGTCACTGTCCACAGCATTTCTGGAGCCCAAGAAAATCTGTCACTACTTCCATGTTTTCCCCTTCTCTTTGCCATGAAGTGATGGAGCAGATACCATGATCTTAGTCTTTTGAATGTTGAGTTTTAAGCCAGCTTTTCCACTCTTCTTTTTCCCTTATATCAAGAGGCTCTTTAGTTCCTCTTCATTTTCTGCCTTTAGTATGGTATCATCTGCATATCTGAGGTTGATATATCTCTCAGCCATCTTGATTCCAGCCTGTGATTCATCCAGTCCAGCATTTTGCATGTTGTACTCTGCATATAAGTTACATAAGCAGGGTGACAATATACAGCCTTACCTTACTCCTTTCCCAATTTTGAATCAGTCCATTGTTTCATGTAAGGTTCTAACTGTTGCTTCTTGCCCTGCATACAGGTTTCTCAGGAGACGGGTAAGGTGGTCTGGTATTCCCATCTCTTTTAGAATTTCCCAGTTTGTTGTAACTACACAGTCAAAGGCTTTCACATAGTCAATGAAGCAGAAGTATATATTTTTTTCTGGAATTCCCTTGCTTTTTCTATGATCCACCGGATGTTGGCAATTTGATCTCTGGTTCCTCTACCTTTTTTAAACCCAGATTATACATCTGGAAGTTCTCAGTTCACATACCACTGAAGCCTAGCTGGAAGGATTTTGAGCCTAACCTAGCATGTGAAATGACTGCAATTGTGTGGTAGTTTGAACATTCTTTGGCATTGCCCTTCTTTGGGATTAGAATGAAAACTGACCTTTTCTGGTTCTGTGGCCACTGCTGTGTTTTCTAAATTTGCTGATAAACTGATTGCAGCACTTTAACAGCATCATCTTTTAGGATTTTAAATTGCTCAACTGGAATTTCATCATCTTCATTAGCTTTGTTTGTAGTAAAGCTTCCTTAGGCCCACTTGACTTCAGATTCCAGGATGTCTGCCTCTAGGTGAGTGACCACACCATCATGGTTATCTGGATCATTAAGACCTTTCTTGTATAGTTCTGTGTATTCTTGCCATGTCTTAATCTTTTCTGCTTTTGTTATGTCCTTACCTTTTTTTGTCCTTTATCATGCTCTTCCTTGCATGAAATGTTTCTTTGATATTTCCAATCTTTGAAGAGATCTCTAGTCTTTCCCATTCTATTGTTTCCTGAATTTCTTTGCACTGTTTATTTAAGAAGAGCTTTTCATCTCTCCTTGCTATTCTCTGAAACTCTTCATTCAGTTAGTTATATCTTTCCCTTTCTTGCCTTTCGCTTCTCTTCTTTCCTCTGCTATTTTTAAAGCCTCTTCAGACAACCACTTTGCCTTCTTGCATTTCTTTTTCTTTGGGATGGTTTTGGTCACTGATTTCTGTACAATGTTCCAAACCTCTGTCCATAGTTCTTCAGGTAATCTATCAGATCTAATCCCTTGAATCTGTTCATCACCTCCACTGTATAATCACAAGGGATTTGATTTAGGTCATACCTGAGTGGTCTAGTGGTTTTCCCTGCTTGCTTTTATTTAAGCCTGAGTTTTACAATTAGGAGCTCATGATCTGAGCCACAGTCAGCTCCAGGTCTTTTTATTGCTAACTATGTAGAGCTCCTCCATCTTTGGCTGCAAAAATAATATTCAATCTGATTTCGGTATTGACCATCTGGTTATGTCCATGTATTGAGTTGTTGCTTGTATTGTTGGGAAAGAGTATTTGCTATGACCAGTGTGTTCTCTTGGCAAAACTCTTCTTAGTTTTTGCACTGCTTCATTTTGTACTCCAAGGCCAAATTTTCCTGTTATTCTGTGTATCTCTTGACACCCTACTTTTGCTTTCAAGTCCCCTATGATGAAAAGGACATTTGCGGGGGCGGGGGGGGGGGTTGTTAGTTCTAGAAGGTGTTCTAGAAAGTGCTGTAGGTCTTGATAGAACTGGCCAACTTCAGCTTCTTCAGGATCAGTGGTTAGGGCACTGGATTGGTGTTGGATTACCATGATATTGAATGGTTTGCCTTGGAAATGAACTGGGATCATTCTGTCATTTTTGAGATTGCACCCAATTACTGCATTTGGGGCTCTTTTGTTGATTGTGAGGGCTACTCCATTCCTTCTAAGGGATTCTTGCCTACAGTAGTGGATATAATAGTCATCTGAATTAAATTTGCCCATTCCCGTCCACTTTAGTTCACTGATTTCAAAGTGATGATATTTTCAATGCCATCTCTTGCTTGACCACATCCAATTTCTCTTGATTGATGGACCTAACATTCCAGGTCCTAATATTGTTCTTTAAAGCACTGGACTTTACTTTCATCCACAATGAAGCCTCATTTCCACTTTGGCCCAGTGCCTTCATTTTCTCTGGCACTATTAGTAATTGCCCTCCACACTTCTCCAATAGCATATTGGACACCTTCTGACCTTGGGGGCTCATCTTCTGGTGTCATGTCTTTTTGCCTTTTCATACTGTCCATGGGCTTCTTTGGTCAAGAATACTGGAGTAGTTTGCCATTCCCTCCTCCAGTGGACCACATTTTGTCAGAACTCTTCACTGTGACTCATCTGTCCTGCACGGCATGACTCAGCTTCATTGAGGTATGCCAGCCCCTTCACCATGTGAAGGCTGTGTCCTTCTAATGTATTGTTGAATATGATTTGCTCATCCTTTGAGGATTTTTGTGTCTATATTCAGAAGTGGTTATTGGCCTGTAATTTTCTTTTTCTTTTTGTGGTGTCTTTGTCCAGTTTTGGTGGCCTCATAGAATGAGTTTGGGAGTATTCCTTCCTCTGTAATTTTGGACAGTAGTTTCAGAGGATAGGTGTTACATTGTCTCTATATGTTTGATGTAATTCATCTGTGAAGACATCTGCTTTTGGACATTGTTTGTTGGGGGTTTTTAAATCACAGTTTCAATTTAAGTACTTGTGATTGGTCTGTTTATATTTTCTACTTATTACTGGTTCAGTCTTGGGAGATTGTACCTTTCCAAGAATTTTCCCATTTCTGCTAGGTTGTCTTTTTATTGGCATATAGTTGCTTTTATTGTTGTTCAGTTGCTAAGTCATGTCTGACTCTTTGTGACCCCATGAACTGCAGCACACTAGTTTTCCCTGTCTTTCACTATCTCCCTGAATTTGTTCAAACTCATGTCCATTGAGTCAGTTATGCCATCCAACCATCTCATTGTCTGTCATCCCCTTCTCTTCTTGCCCTCAATCCTCCCCAACATCAGTCTTTTACAGTGAGTTGGCTCTTTGTATAAGGTGGCCGAGGATTTGGAGCTTCAGCTTCAGCATCAGTCTTTCCAATGAATAGTCAGGGTTGATTTCCTTTAGGAGTGACTGGTTTGATCTTGCAGTCCAGAGGACTCTCAAGAGTCTTCTCCAGCACCACAATTGGAAAGCATCAATTCTTCAGTGCTCAGTTTTCTTTACGGTCCACCTCTCACATCTGTATTTGACTACCTGAAAAACCATAGTTTTGACTATACAAACCTTTGTTGGCAAAGTGACATCTTGACTTTTTAATACGCTGTCTAGGTGTGTCACAACTTTTCTTCCAAGGAGCAAAAGTCTGCAGTGATTTTGGAGCCCAAGAAAATAAAATCTGTCCCTGTTTCTACTTTTTCCCCATCTGTTTGTGATGAGTGATGGGACTGGATGACATGACCTTTGTTTTTTGAATGTTGAGGTTTTTTTTTTTGAAACAAAGATGAATATTTTTAATGTTAAAAGATAAAATTCACAAAGAAGATAGACATCATAAACCATTAGACACCTAATAACAAAGAAACAAAGAAAGCAAAAATCAGAAGAAATAAAACAAAAAAATACATAATCTTATTGAGACATAGTAACATTTCTCTGAGAATATTTTCTCTGAGTACAGAAAAAATAAGAACAGGACCATCTTGAATGATGCCATTAATTTAAATATTTATATTTAATTATATTTAATTTATATTAATCTTATATCTTACACAAACATTTTAAATTTTTATCTCATATGTTGTTATTAGATATCCATAGGATATTTAGAAAAACTGGCAAAATGATAAGTAATACTAAATTTCAAAAAGTAGAATTCTTTGTGTGTGATTCAGTTATATCTATATACATATAATACTTTTGAAATTATTTTCCAGAATAGATTATCACAAGATATTGACTATAATTCCATGTTTTATACAGTAAACCTTTGTTGTTTGTTGCATATCTATTTTTCTTAAATTAGAAATCTAGCATTCTATTCATACTAAGTCAAACAAGTGGAATCAAAATGTCGTAAACTTTTTAATTAGGTGAAAATTCATATTCTATATATATAGTATACATATTATTTATATATAAGTATAGAAAAGCTTCTCTAGTATGCTTAATAAAGGCTTGAGAAAGAACATTAAAAAAAAAGAAATGGAGAGATTGGAAAACATAAACTAAATGAAATGGGAGCATTGAATATGAAATAGGAAAAGTGAAAGTAGATAAAAGCAAAAGATCCTCATAGTCCAGTTGTTTTTAAACATGGCTGCTGATTAGAAACATATCTGGCATTCTGGCAAAAAAGAAAAAAGCAATACCTGGACATTTGTATAATTCAGAAAATTCCAAGATAATTCTGCTATCTGGATTTTAAAAAGTGATTACAGGTTTTTCTATTAAATGGTAGTTTTGGTGACATAGAATTCTATTATTTTTCTGTTGACCAGTCATAAGACAATGGTATTGAGTAATAGTTACATAATCACAATAGTAAAAGATGTTTATCAGTTTTCACAATTTATAGCCAGACAAAAAATTAAAGATAATTAACCATTGCAAGCCATAATGGGAGTATGAGTAACCTAAAAATATAAAATAATTACATACAATCTGGGAGATCAAGCAGAGTGATGTGGTAAGTGAAAGTCATACATGCACATGTTCTCATCTGCTCAGCCAGTCTGTCTTTTGGTTGGTGCATTTAATCCATTTACATTTAAGGTAATTATCAATGTGTGTGATCCTATTACCATCTTCTTAATTGTTTGGGGTTTATTTTCTGTAGGTAGGTCTTTTCCTTCTCTTGTTTCTTGCCTAGAGATGTTCCTTTAGCATTTGTTGTAAAGTTGGTTTGGTGGTGCTGAATTCTCTTCATTTTTGCTTGTCTGGAAAGCTCTTTGATTTCTCTATTAAATCTGAAGGAGAATTTTTCTGGGTAGAGTACTCTTGGTTGTAGGTTCCTCCCTTTCATTACTTTAAATCTGTCATGCCATTCCCTTGTGGCCCGTCAAGTTTCTGTTGGGAAATCAGCTGATAGCCTGATGGGAGTTCCCTTGTATGTTATTTGTCGTTTTCCCCTTGTTGCTTTTAATATTTTATCTCTGTCTTTAATTCTTGTCAGTTTGATTACTATGTGTCTTGGTGTGTTACTCCTTGGGTTTATCCTGCCTGGGACTCTGTGCTTCCTGGACTTGGTTGATTACTTCCTTTTCCATGTTAGGGAAGTTTTCAGCTAGTATCTCTTCAAATCTTTTCTCAGGTCCCCTTTCTCTCTCTCTTCTCATGCTGGGACCCCTGTAATATGAAAGTGCATGCATTTATTGTCCCAGAGGTCTTTTAGGCTGTCTTCATTCCTTTTCATTCTTTTTTATATCTTCTGTTCTGTGGCAGTGACTTCTACCATTCTGTCCTCCAGGTCATTTATCCATTGTTCTGCCTCAGTTATTCTGCTATTGATTCCTTATAGTGATTCATCTCTGTTCTTTAGTTCTTCTAGGTCTTCGGTAAACATTTCTTGCATCTTCTCCATCTTTGTCTCCATTCTTTTTCTGAGATCCTGAATTATCTTCACTTATCATTCTGAATTCTTTTTCTGAAAGGTTGCCTGTTTCTAATTGTTTCTCTGGGGTTTTATCTTGTCCCTTCAACTGGGTCGTAACTCTCTGCTTTTTCATGCTGATTAACTTTCTGTAATGTAGTTTTGTTTTAGTCACTGTGGGATTGTTTCTTCTGCTTCTGTCTGACATCTGATGGAGGAGGCTGAGAGGCTTGTGTGGGTTTCCCTGGTAGCTAAGGTGGTAAAGAAACCTCCTGCAATGCAAGAGACCCTGGTTTGATTCCTGGGTCAGGAAGATCCCCTGGAGAAGGTATAGGCTACCCACTCCAGTATTCTTGGGCTTCCCTGGTGGCTGAGACAGTAAAGAATCCACCTGCAATGTGGAAGACTTGGGTTTGATTCCTGGGTTGGGAAAATCCTCTTGAGAAGGGAAAGGTTACCCACTCCAGTATTTTGGCCTGGAGAATCCCATGGCCTGCATAGTCCATGGGGTAGCAAAGAGTTGGACACAACTGAGTGACTTAAAATACAATGTAAGAGGCTTGTGTAAGCTTCCTGATGGAAGAGAGTGGTGATCGGAAACACTGGGTCTTGCTCTGGTGGGCAAGGCCTTGCTCAGTAAAGCTTTAATCCAGTTATCTGCAGATGAGTGGGGCTGTGCTTTCTCCCTGGTAGTTTTTTGGTCTGAGGCGACCCAGCCCTCTGGTCTTCGGGGGCTATGGTTGGGTTAGTGGAGATCTCCAAGAGGGTTTACATCAAAGGGGACCTTCCCAAAGTGCTGTTGCCAGTCTTCCCATCCCTGTGGTGAGCCCCTGCAGACCCAAGCCTCCACAGGGTCCCTCCAACAGTAGTAAACTAGTAGTTTTGGTTCAGTTTCTTGTGGAGTCACTGCCCCTTTCCTCTGAGCCTTGGTGTGCACAAGGTTTTGTTTGTGCCCTCTAAGACTGGAGTCTCTGTTTCTCCAAGTCCTGTGGAAGTCTTGTAATCAAATCCTGCTGGCCTTCAAGGTCAGATTCACCATCCCTCTGTAGCGTCCCCAGGCTGGGAAGCCTGATGTGGGGTTCTGAACCTTCACAACAGTGGGAGAACTTCTTTGCTTTATTGTTCTCCATTTTGGAATTATTTGTTCTCCATCTGGTGGGTATTGGATTTGATTTTATCGTGATTGTGCCCCTCCTACTGTCTTGCTGTGGCTTCTACTTTGTCTTTGGATATGAGGTATCTTTTTTTCATTGGTTCCAGCGTCATCCTGTCGATGGTTATTCAACAGCTAGTTGTAATTTTGGTACTCTTCGCAGGAGGAGATGAGCCCACGTCCTTTTACTCTGCCATCTTTGAAGGTTGCGTTTTAATCCAGCTTTTTCACTCTCCTCTTTCTCCTTCATCAAGAGGCTCTTTAATTCCTCTTTGTTTTCTGCCATTAGAGTGGTATCATCTGCATATCTGAGATTATTAATATTTCTCCCAGCAATCTTGATTCCAGCTTGTGCTTCATCCAGCCTGGCATTTTGCATGTCTTCTGCATAT
This sequence comes from Cervus elaphus, assembly GCF_910594005.1. Taxonomy (NCBI): domain Eukaryota; kingdom Metazoa; phylum Chordata; class Mammalia; order Artiodactyla; family Cervidae; genus Cervus; species Cervus elaphus. Next base: position 44,786,348 of record NC_057843.1, on the reverse strand, counting down.
AAGTTAAATAAGCAGGGGGACACTATACAGCCTTGATGTACTCTTTTCCCAACTTTAAACCAGTCTCTTATTCCATGTCTGGTTCTAACTGTTGCTTCTTGACCTACATACAGGTTTCTCAGTGGGCAGGCACGGTGGTCTAGTATTCCCATCTCTTTCAGAATTTTCCACAATTTGTTGTGATGCACACAGTCAAAGGTTTTAGCATAGTCGATGAAGCAGAGTAGATGTTTTTCTGGAATTCCCTTGCTTTTTCTATGATCCAGCAGATGTTGGCAATTTGATCTCTGGTTTCTCTGCCTTTTCTAAATGCTATTTGTACATCTGGAAGTTCTTGATTCATGTACTGCTAAATCCTAGCTTTTGAAGGATTTTGAGCAAAACCTTGCTAGCTTGTGAAATAAGTGCAATTGTGTGGTAGTTTGAACATTCTTTGGCATTGCTCTTCTTTGGGATTAGAATAAAAACCGACCTTTTCCAGTCATGTGGCCACTGCTGAGTTTTCCAAATTTGCTTGCATAATGAGTGCAGCACTTTCACAGCACCATCTTTTAGGATTAGAAATAGCTCAGCTGGAATTCCATCACCTCTGCTAGCTTTGTACTAATACTTCCTAAGGCCCATTCAACTTCACATTCCAGGATGTCTGGTTCTTGGTGAGTGACCACACCATCATTGTTATTCCAGTCATTAAGATCTTTTTTGTATAATTCTTCTATTCTTGCCACCTCTTCTTAATGTCTTCTGCTTCTGTTAGTTCCTTACCATTTGTGTCCTTTACTGTGCTCATCTGTGCATGAAATGTTCCCTTGGTATCTCTAATTTTCTTGACAAAATCTCTGGTTTTTTCCATTGTATTGTTTTCCTCTATTTTCTTTGGATTGTTCACTTAGGGCTTTCTTATCTCTCCTTGCTGTTCTTTGGAACTCTGCATTCAGTTGGGTATATCTTTCTCTTTCTCCTTTGCCTTTTGCTTCTCTTCTTTTCTCAGGTATTTGTAAGGCTTCCTCAGACAACCATTTTCCTTCTTGCATTTCTTTTTCTTGGGGACGGTTTCCATCACCACCTTCTGTAGAATGATATGAACCTCCGTCCATAGTTCTTCAGGCACTCTGTCTACTAGTTCTTCAGGCACTTTCTACCAGATATAGTCCCTTGAATCTATTCATCACCTCCACTATATAATCATAAGGGATTTGATTTAGGTCATGTCTGAATGGCCTAGTGGTTTTTCCCTACTTTCTTCAATGTAAGCCTGAAGTTTGCAGTAAGGAGCTGATGATCTGAGCCAGTCAGTTCCAGGTCTTGTTTTTGCTGATTATATAGTGTCTCCACCATAATCCATCTGATTTCGGTATTGACCATCTGGTGATGTCCACATGAAGAGTTATCTCTTGTGTTGTTGGAAAACAGTGTTTGCTATCACCAGTGCATTCTCTTGGTAAAACTGTTAGCATTTTCCCTGTTTCATTTTGCACTCCACGGCCAAACTTGCTTGTTACTCCAGGTATCTCTTGACTTCCTACTTTTGCATTCCAGTCCCCTATGTTGAAAAGGACATCTTTTTTTTTGGTGTTAGTTCTAGGAGGCCTTTTACATCTTCAGAGAATCATTCAACTCCAGCTTCTTCAGCATTAGTTGTTGGGGCATAGATTTGGATAACCAAGATCATTCTGTTGTTTCTGAGATTGCACCCAAATACTGCATTTTGGACTCTTCTGTTGACTGTGAGGGCTACTCCATTCCTTCTGAGGGATTCTTGCCCACAGTAGTAGATATAATGGTCATCTAAATTAAAATTGTTCATTCCCATTTTAGTTAACTGATTCCTAAAACACTGATGTTCAGTCTTGCTGTCTCTTGCTTGACCACATCCAGTTTCCCTTGATTGATGGACCTAACATTCCAGGTTCCTATGCAATACTGTTTTTTTTACAGCATCAGAATTTACTTTCACCACCAGACACATCCACAACTGGGCATCATTTCTGCTTTGGCGCAACCTCTTCATTCTTTCTAGGGCTGTTTCTCCGCTCTTCCCCAGTAGCATACTGGACACCTACTGACCTAGGGAGTTCATCTTTCAGTGTCATATGTTTTTGCCTTTTCATATTGTTCATGGGGTTCTCAAGGCAAGAATACTGGTTTGCCATTCTCTTCTCCAGTGGACCACATCTTGTCAAGTCCTGACTAGCAGGGATATCTGCTTTAGCTGCTCCACGTAGCTGGATGACATGCCTGGTGCCCTAGTTATCCCACTGCTGGTCCTCATAAGTGTGTAAACCTTCACCAGCCATTCACTGGATGTTGGTCATTGTGCTGTCCCAGTGCTGAGGCAGAAGCCCTGCAGGGATTGTTAGGAAGCGGGTCTGGGTAAGGCTGGAGCTGATGTTGGACGATGCCCAGGAGTGGAGGGCAGCCTGTAGTTATCCAGGTCGTTAAGAACGTCTTTGTACAGTTCTTCTATGTATTCTTGCCACCTCCTGTTAATCTCTTCTGCTTCTGTTAGGTTCTTGCTGTTTTTTCCTTTATTGAGCCCATCTTTTCATGAAGTGTTCCCAGTTTTTTTTGAAGAGATCTCTCCTTTTTCCCATTCTATTGTTTTTCTCTATTTCTTTACATTGTTCACTTAAGAAGGCTTTATCTCTCCTTGCTATTCTTTGGAACTCTGCATTCAGATGGGTGTATCTTTCCCTTTCTCCTTTGCCTTTCACTTCTCTTCTTTTCTCAGGTATTTGTAAGGCCTCCTCAGACAACCACTTTGCCTTGTATTTCTTTTCTTTGGGATAATTTTGGTCAGCACTTCCTGTATATTATGAACCTCCATCTATAGTTCTTTAGGCACTCTGTCTACCAGATCTAATCCCTTGAATCTGTTTGTCATTTCCACTGTATAGTCATAAGGGATCTGACTTAGGTCATACCTGAATGGCCTAGTGGTTTTCCCTACTTTCTTCAATTTGAGCCTGAAATTTTCAATAAGGAGCTGATGATCTGAGCCACCCACAGTCAGCTCCAGGTCTTGTTTTTTTGCTGACTGCATAGAGCTACTCCATCTTTGGGTGCAAAGAATATAAACCGTCTGATTTCAGTATTGACTGTCTGGTGATGTCCATGTGTAGAGTCGTCTCTTGTGTTGTTGGAAGAGGGTGTTATCTATGACCAGTGCGTTCTCTTAGCAAAACTGTTAGCCTTTGCCCTGCTTTACTTTGTACTCCATGGCCAAACTTGCCTATTAATCCAGGTATCTCTTGACTTACTACTTTTGCACTCCTATCCCCTATGATGAAAAGGATATCTTTTTTGGGGGGGGGGGGGTGGTGTTCTATTTAGATAGTTGCTTTTAGTAGTCTCTTAATGTCTGTTGTATTTCTGTGATGTTGGCAATAACCTTTTTTAATTTCAGAATTTTAATAATTTGGATCCTTTCTATTTTATTCTTGATGAGTCTGGCTAAAAGTGTATCTTCTTTGGAAAAATGTCTATTCAGATCCTCCATCCACTTTTAAATAGGCAAACTTATTTTTTCATAGTAAGCTGTATGAGTTCTTTATATACTTTGGATGTTAATCCTTTATCAGATATATTATTTGCAGATATTTTCTCTCATTCAATTGGTTGTCTTTTCATTTTGTTACTGGTTTCCTTTCCTGTGCAGAAGCTTTTTAGCTTGTTGTCCAATCTGTTTACTTTTGTTTCTTTTTTACTTTGATGTCAAATTAAAAACCGCGTTACTAAAACTTATATCAGGGAGCTTACCACCTATCTTTCTTCTAGTTTTGTGGTTTCATGTCTTGTGATTAAGTCTTTAATTCACTTAATTTTTGTGTGCAGTGTAAGTTAGTGGACCAGTTTCAGTCTTTTGCACATGACTGTCCACTTTTCCAATGTCATTTCTTAAAGAGATTGCCCCTCCCCTGCTGTATATTCTTAACTCCTTTGTCATAATTTAATTGATCGTGTATGTGTGGGTTTTTCTGGGCTCTCATTTCTGTTCCATTGACCTGTGTAATTGTTTCTATGCCAATAAAGTTATATACTATGTATATAGTACATATATATACTATAACTTTGTAATGTTAAGTGGACCCTTACAACATCAGTTTGATCTGCGTGGATTGACTTATACCTGGAATTTTCACTTAATACATACTACAGTACTACACAATCAGTCATTCGTTGAATCCTTGGGTATGGTACTGCAAATATGGAAGGCTGGCTGTTAAGTTATACACATAGATGACTATGAGGAAGGTTGGTCCTCTTAACCCCTCCATTGTTGAAGGGCCAACTGTAGTTTGAAATCAGGGTGTGTGATGCTCCAGCTCTTTTCTCAAGATTGCTTTGGCTATTCAGTGTCTCTTTTGGTTCTGTATGAATTTTAGAATTGTTCTATTTCTGTGAAAAATGCCATTGGAATTTTGTTAGGAATTGCAGTGAATTAGAAGATTGCTTTGGGTAGTTTGGACATTTTAACAATAATCTTCCCATTAGCACAGAGTATCTTTTTTATTCAATTTCTTTCATTAATGTTTTGTACTTTTCAGTATACAGGTCTTTCACCTCCTTGGTTAATTATTTTCTAAGTATTTTATTCTTTTTTATGTAACTGCAAAAAGATTGTTTTGTTCTTTTTTTGATAGTTCATTATTAGCATATAAAAATGCAAGAGATTTTTTGCATTGATCCTGTATCCTGAAACATTTCTGAATTCACTTAAGTTTTTTTGTAGAATCTTAAGGGCTTTGTGTATCATATCATGTCATCTACAACTAGTGACAGTTTTAGTTTTTTCTTGCCAATTTGGATGCCTTTTATTCCTTTTTCTTGGTTAACCCCTTGTTAGGGCTTTCAGTACTCTGTTGAATGTAAGTGGTGAACGTGGGCATCCTTGTCTTGTTCCCGCTCTTCAGAGGAAAAGCTCTCAGCATTATGCTGTAAAATATCATGTTAGTTCTGGAACTGTCATACATGGCCTTTGTTGAGGTATGTTACTTCTGTCCCCATTTTTGAGTGTTTTACTATGAACTGACATTGAAGTCTAGATGTCAGATATTTACTTGCATCTAATGAGATGATCATATGATTTATATTCTTCATTTTGTTAATTCTTGCATCCCTGGAATAAATCCCACTTGATCTTGGTGTATGCATGGCCCTCTTATTAATATATTGTTGAATTTGGATTGCTAATATTTAGGTGAGGATCTTTACATTTGTGTTCACTAGGGATACTGGCCTGAAGATTTCTTGAGGCATCCTTGTCTGGTTTTGGTATCTGAATAATGCTGGCCCTGTAGATTGAGTTTGGAAGAGTTCCCTCTTCTATTTTTCTTTTTTTAATTTTGGAAGAGTTTGAAAAGGTTTGGTGTTAATTCTCCTTAGAATGTTTGGTTGAATTCACCAATGAAGCCACTTAATTCTGAACTTTGTCTGTCGGGGAGTTTCTGATGACCAAATACTCTCATTACTAGTAATCAGTCTGTTCAGATTTTCTGTTTTTCACAACTGACTTGATAGGCTGTCTCTAGGAATTTATCTATTTCTTCTAGATCATCTAATCTGTTGGCATATGATCATTCATATTGGTCTTTTATGACACTTTGTATTTCTGTGGTACCAATTATAAAATATCTTCTTTCATTTCTGATTTTATTTATGAGCCCTCCCTTTTTGTCTTGCCTCAGGATGCTGTTTCCTTACCCAGTTTAGGGAAGTTTTGAGCCATTTATCTTCAAATAATTTCTCTGCCCATTTCTGTCTTTTGTGAGCCCTAAAATGTGAATGTTAACCCTATTTGATAGTTTCCCATAAAACCCTTACCCTATTTTCAATAATTTTTCAAGGTTTTTCCCCCTCTTGCTGCTCTGATTGGGTGAATTTCACTGCCTTGTCTTCAACTTGATGATTAATTCTAATTGTTTAGTCTCCTGCTGAACTTTTCATTTTCATAGTGTACTTTTCATATTCAGTTCAATTATATTCTTCAGCTCTGTGACTTATATTTGGTATTTTGTCTTCCAACTCTTCATTGAAGTTCTCACTGTATTCATTTATTCTACTCCTGTTTGGTGAGCATCTTTATAATCAGTCATTTCTTTGACTGTAAATTACTTATCTCCATTTTATTAAGCTTGTCTCTGCCCCCACCCCTGGAGCTTTTATCTTATTATTTTGTTTACTCCTCTTTATTTCTTGACTCCCTGTGTTGGTTTCTTGCAGTAGATAAAACAAAGACCTCTCTCAGTCTAAAAAGAATGGCTTTTTGTGGCTGAAACTTGTTCAACCCTGCCCTAGCCTCTTGTTGTCTCTAAATTTTGTGATTGTCCAACAGCCTATCATATTAACAGCTCCTAGTAGTTGAGGGTGTGCCAAAAGAGGTTCTCATTACCTAGATTCAGGCGAATTAGAAGTCAGATCCTCAGGCAGCAGCTTTTAAAAGTATGGACATGTATGTAGTCCTGTGGGACTGTAAGTGTAAACCTTGTTGGCTACCAGAGTCAGGAAATTTGGAGGTGTGCCTGGGTGGCAGTCAAAAAAGTTGTGCCTCCAGAGACATGTATAAGCTGTTTTCTGGGAAATACCAACGATCTGGAGCAAGGCAGGAGAGTGCCAGGATGGCATCTGTAGCCTATATGCCCTGAGAATAACTTCAGAGACCACCAAATGTACGCCACACTTGAAGCCTGCTTCTCAGGTCAAAGCTCCAGGACAGGTAGAAGCTACAGCACAGAAAGACTAGGGTGAGGGGTTACTTCAGTCTGCTCTCTGTGGCCTTGCTCTGCCAAGAACCATCTCTATGATCATCACAGTCCTGTGGGACCCAGAACTGTAAGCCCCCCTGGCCATCACAGCCAGGCAATCGAGGGGCATCCCCTGCTGGGCAGCTGCAGAAAGGACGGACTGGTTGCGGAAAACCAGGATACCAAACGTATAAAGCTCCCATCTGGGAGGCACTGGCACTCTGGAGCATGGCAAAGGGAAAGCCTGAAGATAGTACCTCTCTCCCAGACTTCTGTAAAATATTTGGACAGTCCCAGATGAGTAATTGGAAGCCTGTCTCTCGGGCTGCAGCCATGATTTTTAATAGGCCCTCACTCTTCACAAAGACTGAGCTCCTGGGTCCAGTGCCTCTTGCTGTGCTCTGGAGACAGTAGCTATTTAAGAACTTCTCCTCCATTCACTACTGTTCCATGGGATCTGCTGACATAAGCCCCATGGTTATCAGAACCAGGGAGTATAAAGGTGCCCACTGGCAGCAGCCACAAAAATCAGAACACAGATTTTTCTGGTGACACTGATTGTTACAGTCCCAAGGGCCCAGGAACACAAGCTCCCCTGGCCTCCAGAGCTAGGTGGTCCAGAGGTGTCCTCTGGGCAGTAGCCAGCAAAACCAGGGCATCAGATGCATGTGAACCCTCTTGGGAGGAGATACTTGTGCTCCGGGGCATGGGCATGAAAACAGCACTCGCCTGTCTCTGTACCCGCCAACTAACTCCTACACGTGTCTGTCAGAGTAGATACCTCTTCTCAGGCAGAGTGATGCTTCAGTTTAAGGTGAGCCTCCTTCACTTTATGTCTGGGTGTGATCTGTTGCTTCTGAGCTGGGCCCTGGGTAGATGAGTCTGAGCAGACTACCCTCTGAAGAATCACTTTTCAGATCACAAGCCTCACTGGTTATCAAAAGCAGATGGGGGCTTCTCTTCCAGGTGTAGGTCTTAAAGGTTGGAGTGCCTGAGGTGGGGTTCAAACTCCTCACTTCTCATCAAGCAGCTCTGGGCTTTCAGTTCTCTTCCAATTTTGGACCCACTGGGGGTGGGGTTTATGGTGAGTTTGTTCCAGCCTCTCCTACCTGCTTGCTTGATGTGTGGTTGTCACTCAGCCAGTGATGAAGAATTTCTATTATGTAACATAGACGCAGTGTGTCTGTGGCAAAAGATAAGTTCAGGATGTTTAACATCTTGAACTGGAATTACCACCCTGAACTAAGTTTCTTGACAGTGGAATCATATGCAGGCTGTATTTTTTATTCTTCAAAATATACATCATTGTGTTTTGCCAGTGGTATATTATTAGTGGCTTAGGGATGATACTTTGGGAGAAGGCAATGGCACCCCACTCCAGTACTCTTGCCTGGAAAATCCCGTGGATGGAGGAGCCTGGTAGGCTGCAGTCCATGGGGTCGCTAAGAGTAGGACACAACTAAGCAACTTCACTTTCACACATTGGAGAAGAAAATGGCAACCCACTCCAGTGTTCTTGCCTGGAGAATCCCAGGGACAGGGGAGCCTGGTGGGCTGCCGTCTATGGGGTCACACAGAGTCAGACACGACTGAAGTGACTCAGCAGCAGCAGGGATGACACTTTAGATGAGGGCAGTGGGGGGAGATACGTAGAAGTCTTGAAGGCTGTGACAACTGGATTTTTATGAGTGTGATGAAAGCCTACCAAGTCTTTCCCTCTGAAAACACTGTCAGCAAACCACAGGGTGACTCTCTGTATCATGGCAGACTCCTGCTTGTCTCTACTATTCACCCTCTCCCTCTTGAGTAACACAGCGGCTGAAATTTAACTAGGTACACAGCCATATAGGTGAAGATGCCATATTCAAGGCTCTCTTGCAGGCCATCTAAGGTTTCAACCTAAAAATATTTATACTTACCTTGTAACTGGTTTCTTTAGATGATTTAAATACCTTTATTTTTCTGGTATGGCTTTATAAAAGACTAGGATCACCTTGCAGCAAAACAAGGGACTAAATTTTCTATCCTTTTGAACACAGACTGCCAAACAGTATTCTGTAAATGGTAGGCATTCAGTAGACTTTTCAGCAAATCTGAAAACCAAAATGACTCTTTTATATACTTTGAATCTTTGTAAAACAGTGCTCATTTACAAAGACATACACTAAATGAAAATATGCATTTATTACCAACAAAGTAGCATTTCCCACAAAGAGTTTTTTTCCAGTTACACCTGCAGATACATAGTAGCAGGACAAGTTACACTTTTTTTTTTTTGGCCATGCTGCACAGCTTGCAGTATCTTAGTTCCCCGACCAGGACTGAACCTGGGCCCTTGGCAGTAAAAGCATGAAGTCCTAATCACTGGACCACCAGTAATTCCCCCAAATTACGTTTTTTTTAAGATACTAAAGATTCATACTCCAAACAAAATAAACACACATCCAAAAGACAATTAGAAAGCAGCAAGAAACCTTTCCTTTTAATGCTAAAATCCTTAGGCAAATCAATTAAGATTTTGTCATTATAAATAATTGCTTGTCACCTTTTAGGGTTTTAAATATTTTATTCATCAAATGAGACTATTATATGAAGTTTTTACAACTTGTAATTAAAATCAACTTTTGCAGAAAATATGTGAAGTTTCAAGTGGCTGAGTTATTGTGCAGGACGTACTATTTTATTAATGTTAAAATACATAATTTATTCTTCGCAGCTCAACTTTCAGTGTAAAACCAAGTATTTGTCCACTAGAAAGATACAAATGCTTATAAACAAGGTTTGGAATAATTACTGGCATATGCAAACTGAAATAATCTTCAAACTTTTTTCACATTGATGATCATTTTGTAGAAATAAGATGACTGGCACTTAGACAATAAATGAACTACACCAAGCACATATTAGTAAAGGTACTTTGATGGAAAACAAAGTATTTAACAACAAAACATTTGGTAACAACGTTCATTTACTAACATGTTACCAACATTTTCAATGTTTACATGAGTTGTTTGCACTAGTAAAAATGTTATTTTAAAATAATATTTTCATAGTACATGCATTAGACTTAGTTTAAGAGGGGAAGGTTCTTTAAAATTTTTATGAAGAAAAAAATAGTTTTTTAAAGAGAAAATGTCCAAATAAGAGGACGTAGACATTATTTTTTGACTTAACAAGAATACAAATTTCAGTAGCTATTTAAGAACATACAAAACCCAAACTCAATACAATTCTTCAATTTAGTCAAGCTACCAAGTCAAAAAAATAATTGTCATTACCTCTACAGATCCAATCCACTTTTTAAAGATATGTCCTTGATCCAATTCTTTATTTTACAAGATTTTAAAGAATAGAATGTTTTGGCACTGTTAATTAGTATAACTCAGAGATAAACAAATGATTTTCTAATCTGATTCTTCCATGCTGCAAGAACAGTTTAAATTAGATTTGCTAAGATAATGGGGTAGAATCAACACTGTAAATTAGAAGGACCTACATAAGCTTAAGGTCTAAAAACAGTTATGGTTTTAAACAAATCAATGCTTTTGCTCACTCTACATAACACTGAGAAATTTCAAATATAAACTGTAGAAACCAGTATAAGAAATGTTAAGAAAAATTTTACTAAAAATAATTATAAAAATGCTTTAGAAATTTAAGATGTAAAAATTGACTTTAAATTAAAAAAAGAAAAAAAGATTAAGCCCGAAAAGACCCACCCACGTTTTACAGGGTTATTCTTTCAAAACTCTTGCCACTTTATTCTCTGGCAATCTTTTGGCTGCATTTTGCATCATCTAGTGGCCATCTTGTGGCATTTTCAAAGAAGTCCTGCTACCAGTACTTTCCCCTCCTTTGAGATACCAATACAATTACAGTATCAAGTTTCATAAAACTTTTTTTTAAAAGGTTCCTAAAATCCCATTTCCTAGTGGAGATAAGGTAATCTTTTTAATAGGAAGAAATGAATAGATTTCTCATAAATTATTACTATACATTAGACATTTCCATATCAAATTTTAAAAATTAAATATAACACTGGGAGAAACTATGACTTAAGCTTTAGAGTCATCTTTAGACTCTAAAAGTAGTTAAAATTACATTGCAAGTAAAGCTCAGGGTTCCCATGTCAACTAAACTTCTTGTAACCAGTAACACTGTGTTCTGATTTAAGTAGGAAATACTGTCGAAGTGGGGACCCAGTCACTTACGGTCAGAGTGCTAAGGACTCAAGATTTAAATTTTACTACCAAATGATGTTCCACAGAAAGAAGTTATTATGGTCTCTCTTCATCAACCCATTTGTATCTAATAGCAGGTTTCAAAAATAACTGATCCTTTCGTCTTAATGAATCTAACTTTTATTCAGTTGAGCCACACTTACATATAGGATTTAACAGAAAAGTCCCAAAGTTCTTGCCCTTTCATTGAGAAGGCTGAGTGAATGTAATACGGCGCCGCCGCCTTTGGAAAGCCTTTAAATTCCATCTGTTTGGTTCCAGCATATGAGGACCATTGTAGACAAACAATACTGTCATCTTTTCAGAATAAGGAAGATTTTGAAGGAGCTGTGAAGTGTTAAAACAAACTGTTATGGAATGCTATATATTAAGCACAACTTTCTGAACTTGCATGTATATTTTATTTGTAAAATTAATGAAACTCTTAATGAAGTTCTCAACTCAACATACACCCTGCCGGATGGTGATTTTTACTTGAATCAGCACATCAGAAACCTGGCCTAAGGACTTGTCAACATATCTTAGGAGCCTTCTATATTCACAGGCCAATGGGATCATGCTGTTTCCTAGGTTGACCCTGGAAACGTATATCCTTCAGAACTTTCCTAGGGTAATTTCACTCTTTTATCCACAAAACACCTTTCAAGCAACTTCTATAGTCAGGTACTGTAGATCAGTAGCCTGAAAAGTGTATTAACAGAGTGGTTTGATTTATAGGCCAACAACAATAGGGTATTAACAGATCTAGCTATTCCACAGAGTATCTGCTGGAATAAGGAGAGATTATACTATTGAATAAAAAACTGAATTTAAGATAGGCTCTCCAATGAAATTTCTTTAAAAAAATCTGATTACATTTAATAAAAACATCTTTGATTGTTATACAGCAGTTTCATAATTAACCCATAGCACAAGAGGTAACAAAAGAAAATTTCCCATTGTAATGGTTCTATAAAGGTAAGTCTGTTTTTTATGTAAATAGAAGATTTTGAAGATACTTAGGATTTCCTCTGGGCCAGGACAGAGCAAAACAGGCCTTTCTGAGGAAATGAGGAGGACCAGTGCTATTTTTCAGTGCTAAGAGAGGAAGTTCCCTAGAAGAAGAATAAATGCCAAAAAAGCAGAGGAACCCTCAGTTCTAGAACAAAATGCTATGCCTACTACTTTCTTCCTCTAATGATAAGGTTTCTGATTAAGTATGTTATTGGAACTTGTTCCCCTTTACTATAATCTTTAGAATTCTATTTTGGGACTGTTCCTGCTCATATTTACACATACTGGGCCAAAATCTGCTACATGTTTTAGCCAGAAGGGACTTCCAAGTACGTATTTTTAGATTACTTATTACCTACCTTTGGTGTAATAAAGAAGTACTGAGATGTGTTTTCTTTGCAAGCAGTATTTACAACCATTTCAAACACTCTTCGTTCATTGATTGGGTCCATTCCCTAAAGAAAGACAATGATGATGATTAGATTTAAATCTATTACAAGATACAGTGAAACCCAATAAAAGAATAAGCTATACCTGATTGATTTCATCAACTACTCGGAATGGACATCTATTAAGCTCCTGAAGTGCCATCAAGTATAACATAGTAGAGACACTTCTTTCACCTCCACTTTGATGATGAGGAGTTAATTCATGCAGCTGAGTACTACTGCGAAATTTAACTCTAATTCGAATTCCATATTTATCATAGTCTTCCTACAAAACATTTAAAAGGTTGATGAAAGGTGAGTGTTTTCTCTGGCAATTTTATACTGTTTTTTTGAAAATAAACTGAAGTTCTTTACTCTTATAATGGACTTATTCATGATATCAGTTTTATCTAAATAGATCTTTGGAGACCTCTAGAGCTTGTAGAGAGCAAGTGGTTCTAATATTGTTTCAGTATAGAGTCAATAAAAAGTACCTGCTTTATAGAATGGTTCTGAAGATTAAAGAAGATAAACCTAGAAATGCTTGGCACAGTGTCTGGCACAAAGGAAATATATTACAAATTACATGTTATTACAATACATTTCTTCCTTCTATCAAACCCAGACTATGTTGATGATGATTCTCTTGGCAGGTCTAATATCTTATTAAAACTTACAGTTACATGATGTTTGCAATCCTTATGTTTCATAATAAACAGATAAAGAAGTAATGGGACAAAATTCCTAAGGAGAAATAAAGGCTCTACCTTGCTTTACGTTTCTTCCTTCTTAAAAGAAATGCTTTATTAGGGAAAAATTTCAACATTTACAAAATTAGAACTCCCAAATAAGCTCAATGTATCTACCATCAACTAGTCTCAACTGTGATCCATATATGACCAATCTTGTTTCATCTATAGCTCCACCCACTCCTATTTTACCCACAATTGCAATGCATGAAACGTACATAGTTCAAAAAATCAGTACCAAATTTTTTCAGTATTTTTGTTCTTGTGAACTCAAATTCTTGATCAAAAGGAAATCACTGGTACTATTCTATATTTCAGTTATGTTTGCCAATTTGTATATGACTCTTCAAAGTTGAGGAGTAGTGATTTCAAAAAGCAATGCATTTGTTCATGACAACTGAATAACCATTCAGCTATTCAGTTGGATATGAATTCAGTTAGGCTGGATATGAAAAGAGTCTGTAAGGTATTAGTTGCTAATCTCAGATGTCACCAAGAAGAAAATCCTCAAAACAACAAGTGACCCTGATGGAATCCTAGATACGGTCTCTTCTTTCCTTTGGACATTTTTTTTTAATAAGCAAAATTTTAAAATATACCTTTAGAGTAAATAAACAATTTACATATACTTTTAGCATATAATTAAAATTCTTGTCAGGAAACATATCAAATGCAATTTTACCTCATTTTCTGTATGGAGGTCAACTTCACCAGCACACTGCATAGAACTAAAAAAATAGCTAAATTTTTCGTTAATTTTTTCTACCAGCTCTTTTAAAGGATTAAGCCACCTTTCTTTTACCTGTAAGTAAAGCAATATAAAAATAAAAATGTAAAAGAAGTGTTATTACATTGATACAAGACTTTATATAAAACAAATTTAGTATCAATGTGGTCCTGAGAACATACATTTTTTTCTTAGAAATGTTATTTCATTTTGCATTATTCTACATTCCCATATTAATGCACATGAGAAAAAGTTGAATAATTACCTGTGAAATGTTTTCTCTGTATTTATCCAGTTCAACTTTCTTTATCTTTAGTTCCTCAGTTAATTGCTCTATTTCTTCTTCTCTTTTTGTGTATTCCACAACAACCTGGCAGAAAAAAAACCTTTAAGAATAATCTACCAAAGGATAAAGGTACAAAAAATTTTGCATCAATTAAAACATTAATTGAAAATGCCACTGTTTGTATGCAGTTAATTTATGTTCTTGTAACATACTAAAAAATGTCATTTTTTTAATTCTTAAAAAAGACATCTCAGTATTTCAGGTTAGCCCAAGTATTCTTTTTATAAAGGAAAGGCACAGAACACTGTGTTCCTTAGGAAGACTCTATTTAAAATTCTAATAGATTCAGAATCTGGCATTTAAAAGTACATTGTACTAGAGTTCTTGGTAATAATAAGCTAGGCAGCAGGAACAGAGTGGGAGGCAAGTGCTGGGGGGAACTGTGTGTGTGGGGCGGGGGCAGGGTGTGCTGTGATGGCGACTGCAGCAGGCATTAGGGGAAGACGCGTACTGTAGGATTGAGTCCTGTGAAGCAAGATGCTCTTGATCTTTCCTCAGTTAATAAAGCATCGATTTCATCCAAGGTGTTTGGAAGATCTTGGAAAGCCTAAAGAAGGAAAAAACTGTCCATTATTATGGGTAGTACAGTGAAAACAGTTCAACTCAAATAGTTTAAACGAAAATATTCTGTCGAGTGTCTGCTACATGTTGAACAGCATGCTAGCACAACACAGTAAGGAATCAAAAGAATTACAAACATGGCTTTTTGCTTTCAAAAAGGGGTTTATACTTTAGAAGAAAATAAAATGTATATACTTAGTAACATGAGCTAATACCTTAAGGCAATGTAATGATGTTGAGTATTAAAATAAGCAGTACATATCATACAGGTTATGGAATTTAGAGAAAGGAATTATCAGTTCATGCTACAGGAGCTACAAGAAACAGTAAGAGAATTCAGAGGCCTCAAATTCATCTCTGGGCCTTAAAGCAAACAGCTAGGGAAAAGTAAGGCAGAGGAGAGACGGGAGCTTGGAGAAAAAGAGCACTGCATACCATGGGGGGTGAGGAGTTGTGTCCATTTGGAATGGTGGGTACTTGCTGAATTGGTAGAATGGGTCCAGAATATGTGGGGCATTGAAAGAGAGCAAGAAGTTAGAACTTTATACTGTACTTGTGAAGAACTACAAAAGCATCCTAAGAATCCAATTACTTTGACAGTAGAATTTCACCACAGTACTATCTTCTGAGACCATATCATAGAGACAAATTAGAACAGGGTGGGGGCAGGCAAGCAGTACAATGTTTTGTCGGCACAACTTGCAAAAGCTTATGTACTACAATGTACAAAATCAATCTTAAAACTCTGAAAAAGATCCTAACATGCCACATTAATCTAATATCTTAACCTGTCTTTTTTTCCCTCTAACCTTCTGGAAAGCAGTTCAGCTTCTATAGGCTTTCAGATATTAAGTTCATTTTGTTGAAGCTGACTTGTCCTTTGAGTTTTGAACTCATGTGCCACACACTTATTTCATATCTTCATTTGATTCTAATAGACCAAACTTAAGATGGTGAAACAAATCTTCAACTTACCCACCTTCCCCACCAATTTGAGCAAACCTATTTGTCCTTCGAGCTTCTCCATCTCAGTAATTGGCAAAATTTAGGGATCCTCTCTCTACCCTTCAATTCAAATCCATTAGCAAGTCCTGCTGGTTCTGTCATTAAAAGATACCTCAAGTATGTAAACTGCTCTATCGTTTCTGTTTCCACTCTAATCCACACCACAATAGTCTCTTGCCTGGTCCAAAGCAATAATCTCCTAAATGGTCATCTTCCATTCTTGTATCCCTACTTTATTCTCCAGATTGCAGCTGGAGTGCTCTACAAACGGTTGTCCTACCTCTATCAATCTTCTGTTTAAAATTCTCCAGTGGACTTCATCTCAAAGTAAAGCCCAAATTCCTTCTGTGGTCTATAAGGCCCTATAGGATCTGACTTCTGCCCTCCTTGGATAATAAATTTTAGCCCCACTAAGATTCTTTCTATTCTGAAACAGGCCAAATATACTTCTGCCTCAAGAGCTTTGAATGAGCTGTTTTCTCTGCCTGGAATGCTTTTCCCTCAAACCTTCACTTGACTGATTTCTTCTGTTCATTCAGGACTCATCTAAAATAGTATCTTCTCAAAGGAGACTTCTCTGACACTAGCCTTTTACCTTGTATTATTATTCTTTTTAGCACCTCCTGCTATTCCCAACATAATCTATTTGCTTTTTGATTTGTTTTCCCCACCCTCCAGACTAGAATATAAATTTCAAGAGAGAAGAAAGTATGTGTTTTGTTTAATGTGTGATAGCAGGTAATCAAGGCATTACCCCTACCTGTCAGATAAAGCTTCAGGTCAAGGGGCTACCTACTCAATGGTAGAACTGGCAGGAAAGGGCAGTATCTTCTCATTTTACTAACTAAATGATATGTCAGAATATAAAGTACACATAATGAGAAGAAGGAAAGGCTCTTTTCTTTACCAACAGATGTTAGTCATAAAGAATCCACTCCCAAAGAACCCTAAATAAACACCCTGATTTCCAGGATAACATTTTCATTTTGTCTTTGTTTTTCTAACTATCACCTGTATGTACTGTTTCTTATATATCAATTACTAGTACAACTATATCCCATCTCCCAAACCTCTCCGAAAAAGGTGCTTGGGGAAAAAAGCTTTTTACTGGATAAATGTTTTGGTAGAAATAATTTTGCAAAATGATACCCATATCTGAATAATTTTGGTACTAAGCAATAAGATTGAATGGTGTCCATCTGAGTACCAGGAAGAAAAAATTCATTGAGCAAAACTACATGCATACTCAGTTTAAAAATGGCGGCAGGGGTATCTCATTATTTATGGCAGATCATGTTTTTCATGGCCCTGTAAAATGCCTAACACACTTTAAACTTAAAAATACTAAGTATTTTTTTTTTTTAACAATGTTAAATGTTAATTTGTAGCATTATATACTTTTTATACTTACTGTCTGATATTCTTGAGGGACAGTCTGCTCTGCACCCAGGTTACATACTTGCCTGGCTCTCTTCATAAGTTCCTTGCATTTCTGCAATAATCTCTGTCTATTTTCATCCAACTCAATGAAATGTTGCTATTATAAGAAAAAGAAATATTTTGAAAATGTTTATGTTACTGTTCAATCAGAGGGTTCTTTTATTAATAAATATCACCACACTATATCACATATATTACGCATTTTGGTAACAGTAAGCAAATCATCCAAAAACCATATCTCAAATTATGACTGAGTTTATTGCTAAGGTAGAATTTGAACTTAAACTTCAAAATATATTGGGACATTAATAATACGGCATTCTTGAATCCCTAAAAGCTTTGAAATTTAAACTTAATTTCCTTTTTATGAAAGTTTAACCTATGTATAATTATACTCTAATAAAACAATATATACAATACATAGGCTTCATATCAGAAAACTCAGCAGAACCTTTAAATGATTCATGTAGTTATCATTTATTCATGGACCCATTCATTCCTTCACCAAATAATTACTGAGAACCTATTAAATATCAGTATTTTATCATGTATTGAGCATAGAAAGGTGAATAATAAGATGCACAGTCATTTTCATAAAGACACAGTACAGAAACATCCTTTGTATTTCTGCAGATTAAGTAAAAGAATTAAACTTGTGTAATCTTATTCACATCCATCATGCAGTGTGTGTCTGGTCCTTCCTCCCTCCCTCCCTTGTCAAATCTGGGGTTCAGACATCAGTGGTCTTCACAACGTTTAATATACAAGCTTGCAAGTTCTATTTCAATCAATCAAATAGTAAACAATGGTACTGGCAATAATACTGTTTACTTGGTAAAGGTCCCCTCCCTCCCCAAATACATATATATCATCTAAATCGAAGAAAAAGTCTTTCCTGAAGTTCAGTTTTTGCGGGAGAGTAGCGAGCAGGTAGGTAGAGTAAAGAACATTATATGAAAGCACAATTTCTAAATTTGATAGTAGGATAAAAAGTAAATTTAGCAACTTCCAGTTCTTATAATATGAATCTTGATGTAAATCCATACATGTTTCCTGCTAGGGAGCACACTAAGCATCTTGATGTATTATTAAACTTACTATCACAATAGCCCTGCTATTGTGTTAGGTAGGTATTATAATATCTGTGGCTGAAGACAACAGGCTTGGAGTGGTCAGGAAATCTGCCCAAAGTAAAAAACCAAGTAACATGTTCATCCATCTGTCCACCTCCATATCTGGATTTATGTGCAGTCAGCTTATCAACTTGTAAAAATATTCCAGATGGTAGTGACATACCTCTGGAAATATTTAATGGGTTTGGATCCCTTTTCCACTATTTGCCCTCCAATAATTTGAGGACGTTATTAAACTCAATGGTGTTTAGTTATCCCTAAGTTCCTTCATGAACACAACTCGTAGTGAAATTCTGTGTCCATCTTTTTTGTGTATGAATTTGTTTTTCATGATCAGGGTAAAAGACAAACCCCAAAGTAGGGTGAGGGGAAGAAAAGGAAGGAAGGAAATGATCTCCTTTTGTTTCAAATGAAGAACAGCAAGAATAATAAAGAAGAGCAAGTGTGGGCAAGTGACAGAAAACGTGAGAAGAAAAAAGAGCAAATGAAAGACAAAATGAACTACTATAGACTCACTCTTCTCTGTATCTCTCACTCATCACTCTTGACTATTTAAAATGCACAGCTGGTGACTATGATCAGTCAGTAACAAACACTTACCAAAACACAGTGCAAGAAAGAAAAGAACCCTACAAAAGGGTTGGTAAGACAATTATAAATAAAAAGCATTTAATAATTTTCAGATTAACATATAAAAAAGAGAAATAATGATGTAAAATATTGCTGAGAAAATAGAAAATAAAGTCAGGGGAAGTATCAAGAAGATTAGTATGGAAAAACCTGTCAGAGTTTGTGTATATATCCAGGTAAGAAAACCTAGTGTGACAAGTAGCTAATGAGATTATATTTCCCTGGACAATATAATTAAGAACCTTTCTACTCGCCAGAGTAATCAGCTCAACTCAAAAATATTACTGTGTCTGCTGCTACTAACAATATGGACAGGAGACTCCCCTGTCAGGTTAGGGAAGGCAGCAGGTGTAGAAGTCTTTATTCTGATTATGTATGTAGATGTATGCTAAACATCCTTCCATTTTTATTTGAAAGATTATTTATGCACAAATATATAATATCCTTGTGGCCTGAGTATCTTTGACATACTAGTTCCTACTATAAACAATATTGAAATTCTCCCTCACTTCCCTCTCCTGAACCATCTAATCTGAGGTAGTATCCTTTTATTTCCTCATAGTACCTACAGGACAGTCAGCAAATATACTGTTTTACTTACACTGTCTCCCTTCCTGTGTTTGAGCGCTGTGCCTTTAGCTACCGTGTCGGCCTTCTGACCACATGACACACGCCTGCTATCTCCTTAGCCTGCCCAGTGGTTCTAGTTCTCCTCAGTAAGCTACTCTGCTCTGCAAGGCAGTTTCAGGTGAGCTGCTAGTTCACGGGACCTCAATCACCCCAGCACCACCTGACCTTTCTGGAATCTAAAAGTCACCTTCCAGTTTCAGCTGCTCTGAAATTGGTCTGCTGAGCTTTCCACACCAAATGGGGCCTCTTTTCTTAAAAGATGAGAACCTGCTGGTGACTTAATTTTTGGATTCTTTGAGCTTTC
This sequence comes from Cervus elaphus, assembly GCF_910594005.1. Classification (NCBI taxonomy): domain Eukaryota; kingdom Metazoa; phylum Chordata; class Mammalia; order Artiodactyla; family Cervidae; genus Cervus; species Cervus elaphus. Next base: position 44,766,418 of record NC_057843.1, on the reverse strand, counting down.
TCTGTTTCTTACCACATACTTGCAATACCACACCAGTCTTGATGCTGCTGCTGACTATCTTACCCACCTGTACTCTTGGGTTCATGGGTGTTGTAAAACACAGAACTTGACTGATGTTTGTCCCTGGTTCTCGGGAGGAAGACTGTAAAATCCTAGGAATTTTCTGAGTGATAGGAGTGTCTGAGTTTATGCTAAGGAGTGACACAGAATGGGGGAAGTCAATGCCAGAAAGACAAATCATGTGACTAAAGGGTTGGGGCTTTGAGTCTTATTATTACCCCCACCCAGTTTCTTAAACTGCAGAGAGAAGGGCTAGAGCCCAAGTTTAGCCATATGGCCAATGATCCAATCAGTCATGCCTAGGTAATCAACCTGGTAAAAATTCCAAACACTGATGTGCTATGAGAGCAATAAATTATTTCACCAGAAAAGGGCATAGAAACGGTGTGCAGGACCCTCCCCGCCCTATATACCTCTTCACTTGACTAGTAGGGATTTGTATTGTTTATATAATAAAACTGTAATGGTTAAGAACAGCCTTTTCTTCAGTTCTGTGAGCCACTCCAGTTAATTACCGAACTTGGGGAAGCCATGAGAACCCTTGAATCAGTCACCAGTAGGTCAGAAGTGCAGGTGGCATCTGAAGGGCAGTTTTATTAAGCACTAAGCCTTTAACCTAGCCTCATGCTAATCCTGGGTGATGAGTGTGAGAATACGCTGCAGTACACCTACAGGGACACCTTTAAGCCGAGTCTGTTGTCTACACTGTCCCTGGGCTTGCTGTTATTATAGTATCCCAGCTGCTCTTCTATTTTGGAGTAAGGATTTGAAAGACTCAAAAACTATGTCACTCTTATTACCTCATTTTGTTGCTTGGTCTTCTTTGGAATTTATGTTAACTTAGTACATCACCCCCTACCCTCCCCCATTTCAATATTTATCATTAACAGAAGATTAAATCACCAGGATCACACACTAAGGCCATTCTTAGTATTGACTGGAACTCATCTATAGTTTATGGGATACAAACTGCAATAAAAGCTATTAGTTGCTTCTTGGCAACAGTACTAACTATAATTTGTATCGGCTAAGAAAGCAGACATGGTGAGATTTTGGTTTTCAAATGACTAAATCAGGTACTCTTTTTGTTATTTAATTGGGGAAGGGTAGTAATAATAAAAAAGGTACACAGAGGGTTTCAAATATTTCTAATCAGCAGAGTGCATGAAATCTGTAAATTAAAGAGCATACCAAAACCTGCACACTGCAAGGCACGATATATAAATACACATGTGTATATAGCTTTCAAACTGGTCTGAAGTCCCAAAATAAAAAATAAAAGCAAAAACTTTACCTCTGTGATACGTAGCTGTGATGAGGTTGCCATATAATCTGATTCTAATTTGTTCTTCTCAGAGATCACCGTAGTATTTTGAAGAATTAAATCTACTTTTTGTATATGTAAAGCAGTACAATTCTAGGAATAAAAACCTCTATGAGTTTTATTTTACAATATAATTTCTTAACATTTTTCTAATGTGATTGATACTTCTCTTCAATCTTAAATAGTTCTCCTTTGAGTCATTTGAAATAAAACAATTTAGCCTAATGAGTACTTCTAATCAATTTACTGATCTATAAAGAGAAATGTCAAACAGAAAGCTGAAATTACTAATAAAAATCTCTTGCTAAGATTTTACTATTGACTTGCAACCAAAAAAAAAATGACTAAAATGAAAATGTCTTACCTTTATCAGGTTTGTTAATTCAGTAACAAGTTTTGCTTTCTGAACATTTATTTCTTTGATTTTGGTACTTGCTTTTCGTTCTTCCTCTTCAAGATTGCAGGTGTCCTGTTCCATCAGCTTTAAACTGTATGTAATGCATAATGATGTAGAAATCAGAGAAAACACAAGGATTGAGCTCAATTCTCAGGTTTCCTGCTGCTTTATGGTCCATGTAGCAATGCTACTCAGATGTTAACTGATAGCTTCCTGATTAAATCATCATTTTATGCAACCACTCAGGATTGAAAACTATTTGTTGAGATGTATCAAATGCCCAGCGTAGTCTAGGTAATGCTAGTGCTAATGGTATAGGATCTAGAGTCAGAAAGTTGGGTTTAAACTTCCTCTTTGCCACCAATGAGCAGTACAACTGAACAAGCTACTCTTCTAAGCTTTGGTTTCCTCATCTATAAACTGTAAATAAAAATAGTGCTTCTGCAGGGCTTTGGTGAAGACTAAAAAAAGGCAAATTATGCAACACACTTAGTATAATGTCTGGTCCATAAGTGATAAGCATTCTTTATAAAAACAGTCCCTTCCCTTAAGGAGCTTAACTGTGGCAATCTAATAGGTAAAATAATGATGAAGAGACAATACAACAATTCTAAAAGTTAATACTTTGCTTTTTAACATGGAGACACAAAGGCTGAGTTTACTTAAGTTACCTAACAATACAGATACTAAATTTTAAGATTTGTTTGACATCTTAACAACAACAACAACAAAAAGTTCTTTCCACTACAGGGAAAAATCCAAGATGGAAGCAATAAAAACAAGAATAAACAAGTTCAGTGGATGTTGTCAACAGTGGGCTGAATGGTGAGTGAAGAGTGTGTCGGGGCAGAGAGGGAGGAAATTAGAATGCGTGGAGTGAAAGAAGATTTTGAAAAACGTGAAGGACAAGCTAAAGGAAAGCAGTATTTAAATTTCATACAGTAAAGGTAGGAAGCCACCAGAGATATTTTGAAAGGGGGCAGGACCATGAAAAGATGATAAACTTGAAGACAGTATTCTCTATGCACTGAAGGGAGGCGACCAGTCAGGGGGAGCCCACTAACCACGCCCCCACTGCAGTGTTCCAGAGCAACTGCAGACACGAGACAGCAGGATGGCAATGCATGTGAAAGGTTAGCTCACTACACAATTCAACATCATAAGGAGAAAGTTTAGTTTCAGACCATGAGTTCAATACAGCAGTGCAACAGTAAAAGGCTGACTTGTGGATGACTAAAGATAAAAGTGAAGGGTTTATGTAGAAAAGAATTCTAGGCAGTTAAGACTCAGCAGATATATCTTCTTTTAAGCAACCAAGGTACATACACTACTGACTTTTAAAAGTTAACGGGCATTTTGCTTAAAAAAAAAACAAACCCAAAATTTCTAGAAGCATTTTAAATATTCAACTTATGTGTTTAGAAACACTATTATATTAGATCAAGGTAAATTTATACTGTACTCAAGGCAATGAGCTGTCATTTATTATGTCTTTAATACCTATATCTTTATTCTATAGGAAAGAAGCATAAAACAACAATCACCAAAAAAGGTCTGCATTGTGTCCTGAAAGGGGCATGGGAAAAACTTTGAAACTGGAAATCACTTTCCTCTCCCCTGGACTGAACACCCTAACAGCTTTTATCTGATCTTATATATTCCAAGTTTCCACAAAACATCTAAGTTCAAAATAAAACTTACAATCAGTTCTGAGAACAATTGCCTGGGATCTCACAGTAAGCTAGCATAATGTAACAAAGTCATTCATGGGTAAAAGATGCACTTATGGTAATGTTCAGAGTATATTTCTTCATTAATGATTTCAGTTTCCATGTTGCAGTTAAACGTTAACAAACCACACTTTGGCAAGTTTTGATGTAACATTAAAGAATACATATGCTGACAAGTCTATTAAAGCAGTCCTCTCTTTCCTAATTGCATATATATGTGGGTCCAGATTTTCTTCATATACATCAACCAAAATATCTCATAACCAAGTGAATGCAGAAGCACTTATAAAAAAACTAACTTCATCTAACGAGATTTACAAATGTAAAAGTAATGTCCCTCTTCTTGCGAAATGTATTTTGTTTGGAAAATTGTCTCATATTTTTTGTTAACATATAACAAATTTATCATTTTAACATACTATTTAATTTCTAATTTGGTAAATATCAGTAGATATAATCCATATAAACAAAACTTTCTCAAGGTCCTCAATAATTTTTGAGAATATAATGGGGTCTGGGGATGAAAACAGCTGATCAGGGAACAGAAAAGTCTGTAACACTTAAGATTCCCCCCGCTTTGTCCTGTGCTTTGTGTAGAAGGGTTTGAGTTTGAGAGAGAGATTCTACACAGCATGCTGGTGGGAACTGTGTTGTCATTACAAGGTATGTATAACTAATAATATCCTTATAGTGCATTTGTATCACCCTCCCAACCCCCCAGCACAGAATAGGCTGAAAGATACCTTCCTAGTTTGGAACTAATTTTTTGTTCCAGTTGTCTTTTCTTGGTTTTCCTTTCAAGAAGCTCCTTCTTCTTTTGTCTAAGTTCATTATCTTTGTGTTCCAGATGCTTGTTTGTCTCACGTAAGGCAATCAATCCTGATTCTACTGCTTGCAATTTTCTATTAATTTCCTATGGAATATGCAACATTGTTAGTATATTTAAAAAACAGACTAGTTAAAGTATTATAAACTAATATTTTTAAACACTCAAATCAAAATAACCAATCTTTAACTTCAATAAAAGATGTAACACCATAATTCTGACATGAATCATACCAATGTTTTCTTAAGTCAATCTTCCAAGACAACAGAAATAAAAGCAAAAAAAAAGCACAAATGGACTTAAACTTACAAGTTTTACACAGTAAAGGAAACTATAAACAAAATGACAACCTGTGGACTGGGAAAAAGTATTTGCAAAGGATGTGACTGACAAGGACTTAATTTCCAAAATATACGAAACAGCTCAGTAACATAAACACAATCCAAACACTAAATGAGCAGAAGACTTACATAGATATTTCTCCAAAGAAAAACAAATGGCTAATAGGCACATGAAAAGATGCTCCACATTGCTAATAATATCAGAGAAACGCAAATCAAAACTAAAACAGAGTACAACCTCATAACACTCAGAATGGCCATCATTTAAAAAAGTAAACAATAAATGGTGGAGAGGGGGTACAGAAAGGGGAACCCTCCTACACTGTTGGTGAGAATGTAAACTGGTTCAGCCATCATGGAAAATAGTTACCATATGGTCCAGCAATTCCACTCCTGGGCATACATCCAGACACAACTATAATTTGAAAAGATACATGCACCCCAATGTTCACAGCAGCACTATTTACAACAGCCAAGACATGGATACAATCTAAATGTCCATCAACAGGTGAATGGATAAAGAACAGTACATTCAATGAATGGTATATCCAATGAAATAATACTTAGCCATAAAAGAATGAAATAATGCTATCTACAACAATATACTAGGTTAAGTAAGTCAGAAAAACAAATACCATATCACTTATATTGACAATCTAAAATGTGACACAAATTTCCTAATAAAACAGACTTGGATGCAGAGAACAGATTCCCAGTTGCCAAGGGAAAGGGTGAGGTGGAGTCGGATGGATTAGGGTTTTGAGATTAGCAGATACAAACTATTATACACAGAATGGATAAGCAACAAGGTCCCACTGTATAGCACAGGGAACTATATTCAATATCCAGTATCAAACCACAATGAAAAAAAATATAACTGAGTCAGTTTACACAACACTGTAGATCAACTGTAAAATAAAAAATGACCAACCTTTAACTGTTCTTCTAAGTGTCGTCTTTGCTCTAGATCCACGGTGACTGTGAGAAACTGGGCTACTTTTAGGGATGTGTTACTTGAAATGACTTTGTTTGAATAAAAAGAAGTTTTCACCACATACTTTTCTTCTGCTGTATAAATTTGTTTTAATCGTGTTTCATGTATTACCTATAATGTAAAATAAACATTTAGCAGACATCTAAGAATTATCAGATGGGGCTTCCCCGGTGGCTCAGACAAAGAATCCGCTTGAAATGCGGGAGACCTGGGTTCGATCCCTGGGTTGGGAAGATCCCCTGGAGGAGGGCATGGCAACCCACTCCCGTATTCTTGCCTGGAGAGTCCCCATGAGAAGCCTAGTGAGTTACAGTACATGGGGTCATAAAGAGTCAGACATGACTGAGCGACTAAGCACAAGAATAATTATAACATTAAAAAAAAAAGGACTAAAGAATTAAAAATACAGATCAAGTGAAATACAGATCAAGTGAATTTTAGATCAAAATAGATTTATTTTCATTTTTTAAAAGAAATGTAATCCAACATCTCTAAAAAGGTGAGTGATAAATTTCAGGTTATTATTTTGGAAAAAAACACTAAGGAAGAGAACTGGGAGAAAACTGAAACTACCACCAAAGTTAGCCATATTTCTACTTTACTACACAATCTCTCCCAAGTAGGTGTACTTTTGGGGAGTCGGTTGCCCAGCAGAATGAAGTCTGTTATCTCAATTAACACATGTACTCTCCTTCCCCTTAGTTATATTGTTCAAAGATACATAATCTTACATTTAATGGGAATACTTAACGCACATACTTTTCAAGGATTTCAAGGACTTCTTTTTGCATTTTTGGGGAGAGTTTTTCCTCTCAAGAATTTATTAAGGAGTTTTATAAACTACGCACATTCTAAACACCGTAACATTGTTGGATTGGTTTCTGTATATTTATAAAGAATAGGCTGCTGTAATGTAGTTTTTTCCAGTCTCTAAAGGTTTATTACCAGTATTCTTGTGGCTTGTTTCTCTGCAGAAGTTTACAGTCTAAGTGATGAGACAGGACATATTTAAACATACTTAGCTTCACAGGGTATAAACTAGCATCCACAAACGGTCAGTAATTTGAAATGAAAGGAGAGCCCACATGACGTTGGCCTACCCACCACGTGTCATGAAGATAATCATTTACAGGGTCTAAAATGTCACAATTTGATAATAAAGCAAATCTTACACTAAAGAATGCTATTTTTTTCTACGGGAGAAATACGACCATTGTTGTCAGGAGGTAGACACGAAACGTTTAGATAGTAAATTTCTTCAGTGCAGGTTTGTGTTTTCTGAAAGATGGCCAAGACAATGTTAAGGGCTTCACTAGGTGTCTGACTTTGCTTTTCTATATACCATGTTTTTTTTCTAGTATAGACAGTAGAGTTAAAGCTCTTTAGGTGACCTAAACAGAATGTTAAAAAGTAAAGCACATAAAAATATTTCAACTTGAAGAACTGTTCAAAGAATGAAAGGATTTTCCAAGTGCAATACTATCCTTTTTTGCACCAGAGTAAAGCTATGAAAGCCCTTAGCAAATTTTCTAGTCTTTCTGCAACAGTAAAGAATGCCTACTATCCTAACCTTAAGAGGTAGCACCCTACCTACCCCTGAAGTTATGACAGAAATTGGATGGTCTGTGCATGTTGTCTTCTTTTTTTAAACCCCATCAATGAGTATTAAAGAGTGGTCCACACACACAGTTCTATTTTTTTGGTTTCCCCAAATGATCACCATAATATGATATGCAACTTAATAATTTGCTTGTCTTCGCAAAATGGGTTAGTAATGAGGCCCCATTTCTATCTTCTGTTAATGAGGTATACAAAGGCGCCAGACTACAAGTGAATATTCTAGGGATACTTGTAGACTGGCTGTTAAAAACTTAAAACACATTCTCTAATAAATTCAGTGTTATAAACACAGCAGTTAGGTCTGTAAATGCATACAAGCAGTATTAGTATTATGGACAAATCTGGCTGTTTCTCCCTGTAACTAAAAGGTGGTTTGGAGTCTTGGAGACTACTGGTAAGGAGAAGAAAACTTGAAGCAGCATCAGAGAACCTAGGAACCTAAGAGTTTATGTGGCTGTCAGATAAGAAAAGGAGATCCTCTTAAGAGTGGTCATTCACTTATGAGATAATCTTAAAAGGAACTTTAAGGGGAGGGCTTACCAGAACAGTTCTATATCCTAGCCTACCATCCTAAAGTATAATCTGTTTGAAAAATAATCTAGAATACAAGAATTTAAATGAATAAACCATTAATGTTTGAACAAATGTTTGTCAAGCAAAGCAGAATTCAGTAAGAGTCAGGTGTCTCTTTTCAGGCTTTAATTTAGTTACCCTACAGGTATTAAGTATTTATTTAGGTAACTCCACATCCTTATTGTCATAAAGTATTAGTCAACATTCACTGTCCTATGTAATATCAGAAATGTAAAATTATTATTATAAGGTAATTCCTGTTTAGTTAAAAACAATGACAGGTTTCTTTAAATTTCTCACAAGTTTTCCTTGACTTTAGTAAGTTTTAACAAAATTACATTTTTGGTACTGATTGATTCAGTATTTTCTTACCCGTTCAATTTTTTCTCTGGTTCTTTCAGTTCCTACAGGAACTTCATGAATGTGATACTGGCAGCAAAGGTAACTCATGACAGGGTCAGGGGCATCAAACAACTCTCGCAAATAAGAGAAAAATCCATATTGTCTGAAAGGAAAAGCACCTTTTAGGATTTTCTTCTTAAAACAGCATTAAAAAAAAAAATCTCACAGTTGACAAGAGAATAAACAATAAATAAAACATAAATGAATGATGGTACAGAAGTTAGTCATTTAAGTGATTTTATTTCCTGATCAGATGATTCATTTCCTGATCAGAGAAGTTTAATATTTATAATTACAAAAGATTAATCTCTTCTTTTGTGGTTTCTACCATTGCTTTTATACAGAGTTAAGACTTTATTTACTTGTAGGCATTTTATAACTGTAGTATTTCCATTTGATCCTTCTGGAAATTACTTTTACATTATGAAGTAATTTATCCTTCTATTTCCCCAATAACTAACCAACTATTTTAGGAGCTCACTAAGTAGTCCAATATTATTCCAATGATTTGAAAAATTACCATCATATACTAAGAATACCACAATCTGTTCCTGGGCCTAGATTTTGCCTTTTTAGACTTAAGTAGAGATCCTAAAAGGGAATAATACAGCCTATAACAAATGTATTCGTGTGACAAAGAGATAATTTACATATATTTAAGAGACAGATGATTATTCAATATTCAAAAAACAGCTTAGTTCTAATACTATTTTCAAGACTTACTTCAGCTCATTCAAAGATCTTGAAGGCGCTTTGTCTGCATATGAACTCTTAGGAGCAATAACAGCATTTACTCTTAATTTTTTATTGTCACGAACCTTAATATAAGGAAAATAAAATACTACTTTAATTACCAAATACTTTAAATGAAGATTTTTAAAGTTATGATATTATTCTTACTGGCATTCATGGGATGATCAAAAAATTAAACACTGACTAGATACTTAATGGTACTCATAAGAAAAACTTTTTAGTGTGATATTAATAGCTATGTGTTTTCACAGAAAGTACATTTCTTTTATTATTTTCACTGATAAAGTCTATCAAACAGATAAGGAAGCAGTAACACCAAGTCAGAACACAGAATGACAGGACACTTGCCAAGTCATTTTATGATTCCAGTATAATCCTGACAAAAACATTACAATATCCCTCCTGAACACATACACAAAAATCCTTAACAAAATATTAGTAAACAGAATCTAGCAATACATAAACACTGTACATGACTCAGTCAAGTTTATCCCAGGAATATGAGATTGGTTGACTTTGAATGCTACATCAGTCTAACTTACTGTACTGTCAGAATAAAGTACAAAACCATAAGATTATCTCAGAATTTTCAGTTAACTAAGAATAGAAGAAAACTTCCTACATGTGATAAAGGGCATCTATGATAGGCATATAGCAGACATAATACTTAATTGTGGATTAAAAGTGCTTCCCCCCCTAGGCTTGGGAACAAGTAGGGATATCAAATCTTACCACTTTTTTTCAGCATTGCCCTAGAAGAGCTAGACAATGTAGTGAAGCACAATTAAGAGGTAAAAGATTAAAAAAGAACAAGTAAAAAGATCTGTTTGCAAAGATGGTAATTTTCTACACAGAAAGTCCTATGGAATCTATAAAGCAACTACTAGAATTCAGGAAATGAATTCAATAGTGTCACAAGATAGAGGTCAATGAAAAAAATCAAATTATGTTTATGTACTAGCAGTGAACAACTGAAAAATGAATTTTAGAAATCCATTTCTAAGAGTGTCAAAAAGACATTAAATACTTAAGAACATATTTAACAAAAGATGTATAAGACATCAACACAGATAAAGGTAAAATACTGCTGAGAGACATGATGGGATGATGGACTGGAGGGATTTCATGGTGGCACAAATAGCACTGCTGAAACCACTTTCACAGCCTAGTATGCTGTGGCTACTTTCACAGTATTTTAGGCTTGAACAAATCAGTAAATAAATTGATGGTAAGGGGGAGAGGGAGGTATTTTTCTACTGCTACAGTAGGAAATTACAAATATGCAAAGGAAAAAAAGTAGAAGGTACCCTGTTGTGTTCGACTGTAATTTGAAGCATCAGTGTGAACTCCTGGTGCCCTTATGCACTTTTGTTCTCCAGATAAATATAGAAATAAATATGGGTATAAGAGTTTGCACGTGAGGACTTAGAAACCATGAAAGACTAGCAGCAATGGACACATCCAGCACCCAGATCCTAAGTTTCTAATAACCAGGGTTCTTTGGGGAAAAGGCTGATTTTTAAGCCCCAGACAGAGCAAAGATAAAGTTAAGTCAACATGCTTGCTCTGCCAGAAAGTAAGCAGTGCTCAAAATACACTGGCAAAATACCACACAGGAATCAGCCTGAAGGTCTCACTGGAATCTGGAACAATTTAGCATTCAAATAGAAAATGATAGTCATGGATTAAAATCCATAAGGATGTAAAATCCTATCAATCTATATGATATAATAAATGAGTAAATAAATGGAGAAGAAAAAGCACTATCTTATAGTGTTAGTTGCTCAGTCGTGCCTGATTCTTTGCAACCCCATGGTCTGTCCATGGAATTCTCCAGGCAAGGATACTGGAGTAGGCTGCCATTCCCTTCTCCAGGGGATCTTCCTGACCCAGGGATCAAACCTGGGTCTCCTGCATTGCAGGCAGATTCTTTACCACATGAACTACCAGTGAAGTCCAAATAAATGAAGAAGAAAAAGCACTTCCTCATATAGTCGAATACCAACTAATAAATACAGAAAGAACAATTAGAATCATTAATGGTTCTTAAACCTATTAGGTAGTTCCATGAAAAACAGAATATTTTAAAAATCTCTCCACATACATAATTACAAACAGAAAAATAGTTGTACTATAATGCTTATTTTTTTTCACTTTTGAACTTTCTACTTTGTATTCGGGTATAGCTGATTAAGTCTCGTGATAGTTTCAGGAGAACAGTGAAGGGACTCAGCCATACATATACATGTATCCATTCTCTCCTAAACCCCTCTCCCATCCAAGCTGCCACATAACAGAGTTTCATGAGCTATACAATAGGTCCTTGTTGGCTATCCATTTTAAATACAGCAGTGTGTACATGACCATCCCAAACTCCCTAGCTATCCCTTCCCTCTGGCAACCATAAGTTCATTCTCTAAGTCTGTGAGACTCTGTTTTTAAAGTTCATTAGTATCATTTCTTTTTAGATTCCACATATAAGGGATGTCATACAGTATTTCTCCTTCTTTTGACTTACTTCATTAAGTATGACATTCTCTAGGTCCATCCATGTTGCTGTAAATGGCTAAAATGCTGGCTTTGAAGAAAAGTTTCTTCCAAGTAATTTATATATTAGGGGACAATTTAAATAGTATGTGACTCTCATATTACTTATGTGCAATTACATACATAAGAAAAGTAAGGTTTTCTCTAGGTGAATGCAAAAAAATTACACCCAGCTGAATGAAGCTGTGTGGGAAGAGACATAATTTGTACACAAATACTTCTTCTCAAACATCCACCAGCTACCTCAGTTCACCACGTATTATGAGACACACTCAACCACAGCTGGTGTTACAACTTTTCATCCAATTTCTGATAAATGCCTTGTAATTGCTTAACCCACAAAACAATTCACAAACAGAACCCCTACAATGCTTACTTCCAGAAGCCAACTTCAATAAGGCACAGTACACGGAGCACAGCCAATATTTTACACTAACTTTGTAGGGTATGTAATCTGTACAAACATAGATTTACTGTGTTGTAAACCCAAAACTAGTAAGTCAACTACACTTCAATAAATAAATGAAACTGAAAAAGCACAGACTTAGAGAACAAACTTACGGTTACCAGGGGGAATGGTGTGGGGAAGGGATAGAGTAGGAGTTTGGGACTGACAGGTACACACTGCTGTATTGAAGAGGGAGAACCAACAAGGACCTACTGTGCAGCACAGGAAACCCTGCTCAGTCCTCTGCAGTAACCTAAATGGGAAAAGAATCTGACAAAGAATAGATACATGTATATCTGTTATATAACTGAATCACTTTGTTGTATTTCTGAAACTAACACAGAACTGTTAATCACCTATACTCCAATATAAAATAGATATTTAAAATTATTTTAAATTAAAGCAAATAGAACAAAAGGCAAATAATTAGTGAATCTGGGTAAAAAGTATACACCTGTCACATGTATGACTCTTGCAACTTTTCTGGAAGTCTGAAGTCATATCAAAATAAGTCATTAAAAAAATAGAGGAGTGTAGGCACAGATAAAACAATATTGGCCCTGAATCAATGGTATTAGTATGCAGCTCATTTAAGTTTAAAAATCTATTGTCTTAATGGTTACGCTAAATAAAATTGTATTATACAATGAGAAAGCAATTTCCTTTTCAATTCCCTTTCAATATTTCCAATCATACCAATGACATATGGTTCAGCATATCTTTAACTCCTTATTATGTCCTTTAAAACAAAATATCAGATTATCCGCTTTCAGGAAGCAACAACACAGATACAGGATTTACTAACACTGTTGTTCCTATTTTTACTGTTATGCAAATTATTTTTCTAATTTGGTAATGACATTATACTTCCTTTTAAAATATTTCATTTCGGGAACAAGAAGTGATTTAAAAAAAATTTAAACAATAGTATAGTTAGGACCTAGAAATGATAAAAATTGTGATGGCAGTACATGTGTGCTGTGTGTGCGAAGTCGCTTCGGTCGTGTTTGACTCTTTGCAACCCTACGGATTGTATCTCGCCAAGGTCCTCTGTCCATGGGATTCTCTAGGTAAGAACACTGGAGTGGGTTGCCATGCCCTCCTCCAGGGAATCTTCGAAACCCAGGGATCAAACTCTTGTCTCCTATGTCTCCAGCACTGCAAGCCGATTCCTTACCACTGAGCCACTGGAGAAACCCCATGCAGTACATGGTAGTGTATAAAAATGGCAACACTATGAAGAATTGTTTCCGCTTTGGCTCAGCCTCTTCATTCCTTCTGAAGCTATTTCTCTGCTCTTCTCCAGTAGCATGTTGGACATCTACCAAACTGGGGGGCTCATATTTCATTGTCATATCTTTTTGCCTTTTCATTCCGTTCATGGGGCTCTCAAGGCAAGAACGCCTAAGTGGCTTGCCATTCCCTTCTCCAGTGGACCACGTTTTGTCAGAACTCCCTACCATGACCTGTCCGTCTTGGTGGCCCTACGCAGCATGACCCATAATTTCACTGAGTTAGAGAAGGTTGTGATCCATGTGATCCGTTTGGCTAGATTTTTGCGATTGTGGTTTTCATTCTATCTGCCCTCTGATGGATGAGGAAGGAGACTTGTGGAAGCTTCCTGATGGGAGGGACTGGCTGTGGGGAAAACTGGGTCCTGTTCTGGTGGGCGGGGCCATGCTCCAGTAAATCTTTAATCCAATTTTCTGCTGATGGGTGGGGCTGTGTTCCCTCCCTGTATTGTGGCTTGAGGCCAAACTATGGTAGAGGTAATGGCAGTAACGGGAACCTCCTTCAAAAGGACATATGCCAATTTGTATGGAAATATAAAAAACCTCGAATAGCCAAAATAATCTTGAGAAAGAAGAATGGAACTGGAGGAATCAACCTGCCTGACTTCAGACTCTACTACAAAGCCACAGTCATCAAGACAGTATGGTACTGGCACAAAGACAGAAATATAGATCAATGGAACAGAATAGAAAGCCCAGAGATAAATCCACGAACCTATGGACACCTTATCTTTGACAAAGGAGGCAAGGATATACAATGGAAAAAAGACAACCTCTTTAACAAGTGGTGCTGGGAAAACTGGTCAACCACTTGTAAAAGAATGAAACTAGAACACTTTCTAACACCATACACAAAAATAAACTCAAAATGGATTAAAGATCTAAATGTAAGACCAGAAACTATAAAACTCCTAGAGGAGAACATAGGCAAAACACTCTCCGACATAAATCACAGCAAGATCCTCTATGACCCACCTCCCAGAATATTGGAAATAAAAGCAAAACTCAACAAATGGGACCTAATGAAACTTAAAAGCTTTTGCACTGCAAAGGAAACTATAAGTAAGGTGAAAAGACAGCCCTCAGATTGGGAGAAAATAATAGCAAATGAAGAAACAGACAAAGGATTAATCTCAAAAATATACAAGCAACTCCTGCAGCTCAATTCCAGAGAAATAAATGACCCAATCAAAAAATGGGCCAAAGAACTAAACAGACATTTCTCCAAAGAAGACATACAGATGGCTAACAAACACATGAAAAGATGCTCAACATCACTCATTATTAGAGAAATGCAAATCAAAACCACAATGAGGTACCATTACTCGCCAGTCAGGATGGCTGCTATCCAAAAGTCTACAAGCAATAAATGCTGGAGAGGGTGTGGAGAAAAGGGAACCCTCTTACACTGTTGGTGGGAATGCAAACTAGTACAGCCGCTATGGAAAACAGTGTGGAGATTTCTTAAAAAACTGGAAATAGAACTGCCATATGACCCAGCAATCCCACTTCTGGGCATACACACTGAGGAAACCAGATCTGAAAGAGACACGTGCACCCCAATGTTCATCGCAGCACTGTTTATAATAGCCAGGACATGGAAGCAACCTAGATGCCCATCAGCAGATGAATGGATAAGGAAGCTGTGGTACATATACACCATGGAATATTACTCAGCCATTAAAAAGAATTCATTTGAACCAGTCCTAATGAGATGGATGAAGCTGGAGCCCATTATACAGAGTGAAGTAAGCCAGAAAGATAAAGAACATTACAGCATACTAACACATATATATGGAATTTAGAAAGGTGATAACGATAACCCTATATGCAAAACAGAAAAAGAGACACAGAAATACAGAACAGACTTTTGAACACTGTGGGAGAAGGTGAGGGTGGGATATTTCAAAAGAACAGCATGTATACTATCTATGGTGAAACAGATCACCAGCCCAGGTGGGATGCATGAGACAAGTGCTCCGGCCTGGTGCACTGGGAAGACCCAGAGGAATCGGGTGGAGAGGGAGGTGGGAGGGGGGATCGGGATTGGGAATACATGTAAATCCATGGCTGATTCATATCAATGTATGACAAAACCCACTGGAAAAAAAAAAAAAAAAAAAAGGACATATGCCAGCATGCACTGCCTCCCAGGAATGCTGCAGTCAGAGGCCCAGCCCTGCGGTAGGCCACCACTGACCCACGCCTCTGCCAGGCTCCCAAACACACAGGTTAAGTCTGCCTCAGTCTCTTGTGGCATCACTGCTCCTTTCTCCTGGGTCCTGCTGTGCACAAGATTTTGCTTGTGTCCTCCAAGTGTCTCTGCTTCGCAGTCCTATGGAAGTCTGTAATCAAATCCCACTGTCCTTCAAAGTCAAATTCCCTGGGGATTCTCAGTCCCTTCGCTGGACCCCCAGGTTGGGAAGTCTGTTTTGGGGCCTAGAACTTTTGCACCAGTGATTCAGAACTTCTTTGGAACAGCTGTTCTCCAGTTTGGAGAAGAGTAGAGAAATACCTTCAGAAGGAATGAAGAAGCTGAGCCAAAGTGGAAACAATGCCCAGTTGTAGATGTGTCTGGTGGTGAAAGTAAAGTCCACTGCTCTAAAGAACAGTATTACATAGAAACCTGGAATGTTAGTTCCATGAATCAAGGTAAACTGGAAGTGGTCAAACAGAAGATGGCAGGAATGAACATGAACATTTTAGGAATCTGAACTGAAATGGACAGCAACAGGCGAGTTTAATTCAGATGACCACTATATCTACTACTGTAAGCAAGAATCCCTTAGAAAGAACGGAGTGGCCCTCACAGTCAACAAGAGAGACTGAAATGCAGTACTTGGGTGCAATCTCAAAAATGACAGAATGGTCTCTGTTTTCAAGGCAAACCATTCAATACCACAGTAATCCAAGTCTATGCCCCAACCACTAATGCTGAAGAAGCCTAAGTTGAACAATTCTATGAAGATCTACAAGACCTTCTAGAACTAACACCAAAAAAAAAAAAAATGTCCTTTTCATCATAGGGGACTGGAATGCAAAAGTAGGAAGTCAAGAGATACCTGGAGCAACAGGCAAGTTTGGTCCTGGAGTACAAAATGAAGCAGGGTAAAAGCTAACAGAGTTTTACCAAGAGAATGCACCGGTCATAGCTAACGCCCTCTTCCAACAACACAAGAGATGACCCTACACATGAACATCACCAGACAGTCAATACAGGAATCAGACTGTTTATATTCTTTGCAGGCGAAGATGGAGAAGCTCTATACAGTCAGCCAAAACAAAACAAGGAGCTAACTGTGGCTCACGTCATGAACTCCTTATTGCAAAATTCAGACTTAAACTGAAGAATGTAGGGAAAACCACTAGGCTATTTAGGTACTTCCTAAATCAAATTCCTTATGATTATACAGTGGAAGTGACAAATCAATGGAAGGGATTAGATTTGATAGACAGACTGCCTAAAGAACTATAGACAGAGGTTCGTCACACTGTACAGAGGTGGTAACCGAAACTATCCCCAAGCAAAAGAAATGCAGGAAGGCAAATGGTTGTCTGAGGAGACCTTGCAAATAGCCGAGTAAAGAAGAGAAGTGAAAGGTAAAGGAGAAAAGGAAAGATATACCCATCTGAATGCAGAGTTCCAAAGAATAGTAAGGAGAGATAAGAAAGCCTTTCTAAGTGAACAATGCAAAGAAACAGAGGAAAACAATAGAATGGGAAAGATTAGAGATCTCTTCAAGAAAATTAGAGACACCAAGGGAACATTTCATGCAAAGATGGGCACAATAAAGGACAGAAAGAGTACAGACCTAACAGAAGCAGAAGATATTAAGAAGAGGTGGCAAGAATATGGGCTTCCCTTGTGGTTCAGCTGGTAAAGAATCTACTTGCAATGTAGGTGACCTGGGTTTGATCCCTGGGTTGGGAAGATCCCTTGGAGAAGGGCACGGCTACCCACTCCAGTATTCTGGCCTGGAGAATTCCATGGACCATACAGGCAATGAGGTTGCAGAGTCAGACACACAGGCAAGAGTACACAGAAAAACCATACAAAAAAGATCTTCATGACCCATATAACCACGATGGTGTGATCACTCACCTAGAGCTAGACATCCTGGAGTGTGAAGTCAAATGGGCTTTAGGAAGCATCATTACGAACAAAACTAGTGGAAGTGATAGAATTCCAGCTAAGCTATTTCAAATCCTAAAGGATGATGCTGTTAAAGTGCTGCACTCAATATGCCAGCAAATCTGGAAAACTCAGCAGTCACAGGACTGGAAAAGGTCAGTTTTCATTCCTATTCCCAAAACAGACAAGGCCAAACAATGTTCAAACTACTGCACAACTGCACTCATTTCACATGCTTGCAAGATAATGCTCAAAATCCTTCAAGCTAGGCTTCAACAGTATGTGAACCAAGAACTTCCAGATGTACAAGTTGGATTTAGAAAAAGCAGAGGAACCAGAGATCAAACTGCCAACATCCACTGGATCATAGAAAAAGCAAGAGAATTCCAGAAAAATATCTACTGCTTCACTGACTATGCTAAAGCCTTTGACTGTGTGAAAGTAAAAGTGAAGTCGCTCAGTTGTGTCCAACTCTTTGCAACCCCATGAACTGCAGCCTAACAAGCTCCTCCGTCCATGGGATTTTCGAGCCAAGAATACTGGGGTGGGTTGCCATTTCCTTCTCCAGAAGATCTTCCCAACCCAGGGATTGAACCCAGGTCTCCCACATTGTGACTGTGTGGATCACAACAAATTGTGGAAAATTTTTCAAGAGATGGGAATACCAGACCGCCTTGCCTGCCTCCTGTGAAACCTGTACGCAGGTCAAGCAACAGTGAAAACCAGATATGGAACAACAGAATGGTTCAAAATTGGGAAAGGAGTACATCAAGGCTGTATACTGTCACCCCGCTCATCTAACTCCTATGTAGAGTACATGATGTAAAATGTCGGGCTGCATGAAGCATAACCTGAAATCAAGATTGCTGGGAGAAATATCAATAACCTAAAGATACGAAGATGACACCACCTTAATGGCAGAAAGCAAAGAGGAATTAAAGAGCCTCTTGATGAAAGAGGAGAATGAAAAAGTTGGCTTAAAATTCAACATTCAAAAAACTAAGATCATGGCATCTAGTACCATCACTTCATGGCAAACAGATGGGGAAACAACAGAAACAGAGACAGACTTTATTTTTGGGGGGCTCCAAAATCACTGCAAATGGTGACTACAGCCATGAAATTAAAAGACACTTGCTCCTTGGTAGAAAAGCTATGACAAAGCTAGACAGTCTATTTAAAAGCAAAGACATTACTTTGATGACAAAGGTCCACATAGTCAAATATGCTTTTTCCAGTAGCCATGTATGGATGTGAGAGCTGGACAATAAAAAAGGCTGAGTGCCAAAGAACTCATGCCTTTGAACTGTGGTTCAAAGGCTCAGTTGGAGCCTTTGAAGGAGGTTGGAGAAGACTCCTGATAGTCCCTTGGACAACAAGGAAATCAAACCAGACAATCCTAAAGGAAATCAGTCCTGAACATTCATTGGAAGGACTAATGCTGAAGCTGAGGCTCCAATACTTTGGCCACCTGATAGGAAGAGCTGATTCACTGGAAAAACCCTGATGCTGGCAAAGATTGAAAGCAGTAGGAGAAGGGGACCACAGGGGATGAGATGGCTGGATGGCGTCATCAACTCAATGGACATGGGTTTAAGCAAACTCTGGGAAATAGTGAAGGACAGGGAAGCTCAATGTGCTGCAGTTCATGGGGTCACAAAGAGTCTGACACAACTGAGTGACTGAACATCAACACAGTTGAGCAACTGGTTTGTAAGTTACCAAAGGATGGGAAATGGTACTCTAGAAGATATAATTACAGGAGGAGATTACATACAATAAACTTCATAATTTAAAATACACACACAAAAAATCACACATGTAAGCAGTTCTAGTCCTAATGATGAAATGCAATGGATAGTTCTCATAATACAAGAAAAATAAAAGGTCAAATTTCCTGGAAACTATGTCATATTGTCATATTGGGGCTTCCCTGGTGGTTCAGTGGTAAAAGAATCTGCCTGCCAATGCAGGAGATGCAAGAGACACAGGTTTGATCCCTTGGTTGGGAACATGCCCTAGAGAAGGGAATGGCAACCCACTCCAGTATTCTTGCCTGGGAAATCCCATGAACAGAGGAGCATGGTGGGCGACAGTCATGGAGTCACAAAAGAGGTGGACACGACTTAGTGACTAAACAAAAAATGTCTCATTATAAGGTTCAAATTCTTAGCACAGAGGAAGCATGAGTTTCTGAGGCAAATCCAGTTACTCAGTGTAGGCTAGGCTGGTCATCTGCAAAACAGAAATCATCTAATTATACCTGACTCCAGGCCCTTCACACTGTGCCATGTCTTACAGACTTGTCATCCAAGTAAACTACTTTTTCAGTGACATCAGGTCAAGAACCCAACTGTTTAGACTTAAATAGCTCTAAATACACAAATGCTTAATTTTTTGGAGTCCATTTTATACTTCCGTAGATTCAGCCTTTTTATCTGGTCATCATATATTCACATTCCCTGCCAACTCCCAAACCAGAAGGAGGTCAATACAGTGAATGTCAAAGAAAGTAAAGATTTTTTTCCAGTAACTTGTGTACCAGAGAAACAGAGGACCACTTAAGCTGATTCAGGGTCCTGTCCTTACTTAGACTTACTAGAAAAAGTTAAACCAAAACAAAATCTAAACGTCATCTTTCCAGGGTTTTTTAAAAAACAGAAGGCATATTGCAAAAGGAAAAGGAAATCTTACTGACAAAATAGTTAACATACATAGCTCACAATACATATTAATATTATACAGTGAAAACTATAGTACCTAACACTGCTCTTAACTTTTTCATTTAATAAGTTATTTAATCATCATGACCAGATTTTGGAGTAGACATTACTCCATTTTATAGTGAAGAAACTAAGAAACAAAGCATTGAGTTTTTGAAAACAGCAGCAAAGCCAGAATTCAAAGTCTGGTAGCCTGTCTGTTGAGTCTATGCTCATAACTAAGCCATGTTGGTTTCTAGTGGCTTAGATTCTTGGTCAGTGGTGTTTTTCTAGTCAGATATAGGATTCTCACTCTTTTTAAAGTTTTATTTATTTGGTTGCACCATGCAGCCCATGGGACCGCAATTCACCAACCAGGGACTGAACCTGTACTCCCTGCACTGGAAGTGCAGTCTTACCCACTGGACCATCATGGAAGTGCAGATGTTTTATTTATAAGAAGAAGCAATATTATATTAATTCCCTCTCCAAAGAAAAACTGAGTTCATTCCAATACATTTCCAAAAAGGATGTCCAAGACCAAAGGCTCATCATTAAGATGTTTCTTTTTCTTAATGTGACATAATTACTTTATATTAATTCCAAATTATAATTTCAAAATATGTTACAGATGGAATTATGGCCTGTTTGTCCTCTTGTAAAACAAATTCCATTCTCAATAATGGCACAGAAAAGAAATTAGTGAATTTGAATGATTTTATACAAGAGTTATTGCTGGCAAAATAGGCCATTATCATTTTTTGCTCCAGGATGAAGTTAAAAACTCAAGCACTGGAAAATAAGTGTGAAGTGAGTTAAAATATGCTGGTCAGTACTTGCCTCTTTGAGGAAAACCTCCATATCTTCTTGACTTTCAAACACAAAAGCTCTCAGGTCATTTGATGGAATATGATTTTCAATGTATTTGGCATTTTTATTATCTTTCATATTTATCTATACAAAACAAAAAGAAAAGCTGATTTTCATGATACCCAAACTGATTACTAGAATGTAACTATATCTAACTTAGATTTATTTAATTAGGTTAAATTCAATCCTTGAGAAAAAAGTAGATCAAAAAAGAACAGTTTGGTATTGAAGAGTCAACATCTTAAAACACCTGTTTCACTTACTGTCCATACATAGTAAATAAAGCAAAAGCTAAGACTTTAACAGCACCTAATGCATACTGTCTTTAAGAGAAATTCATACTATCCATAGCAAAAACTAATTAGTATAAAAACACAAAGGCCTAAATAAAATTTTGAGACTAATGAAAAAAACTTGCTATGGATTAATTATAACTATTAGTGCTTTCAAGAGAAACCTTAGGTTTATACTACAAGAGCATAAACTTAATCACTTATTTTAAAAATACTGACCAACAGACATTTCTGCATGTGAGGCTCAGTGCTATGGAAAATACTAAGATATCAATAGTTCAAGAGCTAGGACTCTAGGATCCAACAGATGTCACTTCCATTCCTATCCTGATCTTGATCAAGTACCACCTAAATCTCTGAAAGCTTTAGCTACTTCATCTGTAAAATGGGTAAACAGTTTATATTTCATGGGACTTAAAGTGGATTAAAAGAAATAATATAAAAAAATTAGTACAGTGCTTGTCACATAAATTATTGGTCAGTATTACTTGAAATGACAGAGTATCAATCAGTATAGAAACATGGGAAAACTGATACACAAACAGAAAAAAAAAATCACAGCCATATAGAATATTGTTACACAGACATAAACGCTATAGACATTAGATGCCTATTGTTCCATAATTTTTTGGTATAAACTACTTTGTTGGAAGGAATGGAAAAAATGAAAAAAAATAAAGTGGGTAAAGTAACCCCAATATCACCATAGGAAAATGTCTTTTTTTTTTTTTTTAAATAGATAAGCCAATCTAGGACTTAGCTCTCAATATCATTCTCCCCCAGGATACACTTATCAGAGATTTTCTGCCATATCAGACTCTGGGGCCCACACATTCTGTAAGTTGGTTACATGGACATCTAACTCTGAGATGAATTTCACCTGCTTGTTTAGGTAATGAATCTCAAAGAAGCCACATAAGTAGGGGTCATTTTTGTCACTGGTCAGTTCCTGCATTTCCTGTAGTAATTGACAATTTTTTCCAAGTGTATACACATTCCATTGCTGATATCCTGAAGGAAGATTTGGCCACCCTGTTGGTTTTGCACCTTGATCAGCTTTTTAGTGAACTCTTACTCCTTATGAGATTAGTGAAGAAAATATTTGGCAAAATTCTATCAAAGCCACATCTTCACAAAATACTAAGACATAGACAGGTACCCATAGGAGGTGTAGCACTCCAAGATGTTCTGGTAGTTAACGGCAGACTCCTGTTTCGCTATTTTTTTAAAATGAAACCTTTCTAATATCTATCCTGTAATCTGTTTTAAAATTCATGAATGTATCATAAATGCCCCCCTTATATTAGTAAATAGAGACCTGTGGCAACACTTTAAGGTCTATGGAAGTAGAGTTAAGTGTGGGCAGGATACAGCTGGAAGGAGGTGGTAGGAAAGGTAAAAGGTTATTCCAGGAAAGGATAAAATAACAGAGTATCTCCCTTTATCTCAGACTCAAATGTAATTTAAAAAGTAAATACATGCCAGCTAGTAATCTGACTTGGTGACTGACTACTATCAGGAAATCAAGTGACAAAAAGATGACAGTATTTTGAGGTTGGCATTTTAATAAAAAATCTGTTGAAAATAACACTTGCATTATAATTTATTATACTAACAGTCACGTATTTTTCTCGTGTTTTCTTTCAATCCTTACTAGATTAATAAAAACAATAATGTCTGCATCCAAAAGAGGTATTCCCTTCCTGATCTGGCAAAAATATTCTAACAGTACATATTTGAGCAAGAAGAGAACACAGTATCATGCATACTAGTTTTGCTAATACGATGCACGTTATAATAAAAGACAAAGAACTATATGAAATGATTTTGAATAAAGTGTATTACAAACAGGAGTTACAGAAAACAGAACTTGTCATGAATCCTGCAAGGATCTGCAATGAATTCTTTCCCAAAGTTAAAAAACAATCACCTAGTAAAAATGATCCTTTTATCGTTTTGGGGTAACTTTTAATGTCTAACATATCATTAGCAAAGTGTTTTTATCTTTTCATTCCTCCTCACAGCCCAACTTACTATTATAAATATTTTAGATGGAAATCTTCCTATTAAATCCACACCCACATTTCATTAAATAATTTACCAAATACAGCCTGCCCTATTCTTGATGACCCATGGTCACCAATAAGACCTATCAAATGTTTATGAAGTCAATAAATTTGTTGGCTTTGACTCTCAGAATCCTCAGAATGCTTCATTTTTGTAGCAGATGATTTTCTTGTCTATCCTGTCAGATACCCCCTTATCAGTAGCATATATTTACAGAAGTTTTCTACCCCTTTGGCAGAATTTACTATACTGCCTATTATAACTGAAAAATTATAACAACAATTGCCAAAGGAACCAGCTAACCAAGTTTATACATGATTCTTGGATAATAAGCTGCCAGTTTCATACTTCTATCAAAAAACAGTTGAAAAGTTTATTATCAAAGACCCTTTAAAAAGGGTGCAGATTCAGCAGCATATCAGATCTCATGTGCAGATTCAGCAGCATACCAGATGCCACAAGTCTACTAATAGAAAACTAGGGTGTTAATAAGACTAAGAATTCTTAAATCAACAAAATCTATAATGATTATAATAAAACAGATATTACTAAGGTGAACAAATTTCTTACCGTGAGCATTATGGGCTCACAGACTCTTTGTTTAAATTTGTCTCTATTATTTCTTAGCCATAAAACAGCATCATAGGTATCACGATATCTCTGTCTCAGTTTATCTTCTTTTTGATTCATAAGATTGTCAAAACGTACAATATGATCATCTACACCTAAAATTGGAAAAAAAAAAAAAAGCATTATTTCTCTGAAAACTTTAATTAGTAAAAATAACCTATTAATAATACAAGAGTATCTTGGATCTGAAAGCTATAAATATCACTAAATATCACTCAGCAAGTATCCAGCATAGTGAAAAAGACCCACTGTGGACAAGTCATTCTCAAATTTCCAAACATCTGGGATAAAAGATGATCTTTAAGGTATCAAAAATAAACAGGTCATGTACAAAATAATGAGAAAACACTAGACTTCCTATCAAAAAACAATCACAATAGGTGTTCAAAATTCTGAGAAAAATTGTTTTCAGGCCAGATTTTTATATACAACAAAAAAGGGGGGTAACAGAACAAATATTTTCAGGGATGCAAAGACTCAATTCTCAAATATCTCTTCCTAGGAGGCTACCTGAAGATGTACTCTTGGAAAATAAGGAATTAAAAAAAAAAAAAAATGAAAACACAGAATTCAGCAATAGCTTTTTATCCAACACAGAAAAGGTGTGAGACAAGTCCTAGGTATCAGTCATGTAACAGACCTTGAGAACAATCAGTTTAGATGGGAGGGGGAAGACAGAAGGTTTCAGAACTCGAAGATAATTTTGTTCCCAATTAAGGAAATGCCAAACTAAATGGCATTTCTAAAATATGGTAAATTAAAATCCTTAAAAAAAATTATCAATGAATGGAAATTAGGTCATAATACACTACCTGGCTCTGTTGTGAACAAGTTTTACTGTTGTAATAACATAATACTTAGTATTTCTAGCTGTTAGAATTAACCCATAAACAGAACATGTAACATTTAATTATGGTTCTCAATAAAATATATTTCAGCCTTTAAACTATAAAAACCAGAGAACACATTACACTGGAGAAGGAAATGGCAACCCACTCCAAGTATTCTTGCCTGGGAAATCCCATGGACAGAGGAGCCTGGCGGGCTACAGTCCATGGGGTCAAAAAAAAAAAAAAAAAAACACCAGAGTACACATTACAGATTTAGATTATGAGAAAGGAGGAAAGTAAAAAGGAAGTCTGGGAGCACCAATATTTTTAGCTTATAAATATGCAATCAAGCATTATCAACAAGTGCTAAATGGCAAAAAAAAGAGTAAGAATATTTATAGTAAGTCACATTAATATATGTTATGATTACTAATATTAAAATAATAATCCCACTTGAGGAATTACAACAATAGGTAAGGGAGGTGTCATGAATTGAAATCCACATCTAAAGTAACAAACTATTAAAAGATGATATCTAAAGTTGATTAACCAAGACATGGAGAAACAAAAATGTGATTAAGATATATGAAAAAACACTAGAAAAAAAATTACTGAAATAGAGAGTGCTTACTCTTGACAGTGGATCAGGAAGTTGTCTTATCTAGTTTTGTCTTCTCTTAAAACCACACACCTAGCATTTTGCTAAATATATTTTAAAATGTTTTTTAACTGATCTCAGTCTTATATACTGAGAAGACAGAATGTAAGATTTCCTCTGTTTGAACAATGATCTAGCCATATGATCTACAGGAAAAAAAAAATTATGAAACTGGAGAGGCTTCAAGGAATAAAGCTAACAGAAGGTTGTGAAAGCTAGAATAAAGAGCTTAAATTTGACCTGAGAAGTAACAGAAAACTGAGTGACTGTACAGAAAATAAAGTATTTTTAGGGAATTAAATCAACTGCCATAATCTGATCTAAAACAGTGGTTTGCTAGTGGCAAACCATTACACAATAGATACAGGTATTAAATAAGTCTCCTCAACAAGCAGAGCTGAACATTTAGACATGATCAGGGAAAGAAGAAAGCCCATCAACAGAGACATATCTTCCATTTTATTAACATGTCTTCACCCTAAGTTTAGTAAAACTTACTCCTCTTCTCCTTCTCTAGAGTTTCCCTCTCTCTTCGCTTATCAATTATCTCGCTTTCGCATAATGCCTTTTCATCTTGAACTCGTCTCAGATCATTTGTAATGGCATCAATTTGGGGCTGAAGATTCTCACAGTTTTCTGTGGTCTTCAGTTCATTTTGCAAATCTTCTATCATTTTGCGGGTGTTACTTATTCTCCTCTGTCGGTCATGCTCTTCATTTTGTTTTACTGTTAAAGCCTGCTGAAGCTCCTCAATCTAATAAAACAAAAGCAGATTAGTATTAGAGATTGTTTTTTCTCCTGGTTTATAAGGTTTTTATAGTGATAATAGTTTTAAAAATGCAAACACTCTAAGAACATGGGTTTTTTTCTCACTAAAAGGTATCCTGCTAGAATTAGACTGCTGCTCCTACCAACTACTTGTCTCTTTATTTCTTCAGTAATACATACCAAGTATCCAGAGCAGTGCTTAGTATATAGTAGCATTTATTATATATTTGCTGAATAAGCAAAATATTTATAAAGCCAATCAGCAGATCTCTAAATATTTACAGAAGATTTTACATACATCATAAAGCTGAAAATAGTCATATGGTACAACAGACATTAAATAAAGCAGTAATAACAGAAACGATGATGAAGATTATATCCTACTAATTTTAAACCAAAATAAACCATTTTCTTTCAGTTACTTTCTACTAGTTTGTCAAATTAATATTTTAAGATTTCAATCCTAATCTATATGTTCATGTTCAGGGTACATGTGTGCTAAGTTGCTTCAGTTGTGTCCTACTCTTTGCAACCTTATGGATTGCAGCCTGCCAGGCTACTCTGTGCATGGGATTCTCCAGGCAAGAATACTGGAGTGGGTTGCTGTGAACTTCTCCAGGGGATCTTTGCAAATTTGGGTTGGTATCAATTTTCCTTTTTAAAAGTTTAGCTTTGACAGTATCAGACAATGAACTGAATATATGCCAAAAATCCCTCTCCTACAACAAACACACAGAAGAAAAAATATTTGAAAAAAATAAGATATATGTATGTGTGTGTGTGTATGTGACTGAAAATTAACAATGTTCAACGGGCTTGAAAGAAGGAAGCAGACAAGAAGCCACAGTGTTCAGCCAGGAAGCCCATGTTTTAGGAGACTAAACTGGCATGGGAGACAAGGATGGAATTAAGAATACACCAAACACATGAGGAAGTCCAAGTCAATCAAAAAGGGACAAGAAATTTAATAAATATAACTTCTGCAATCCCAGCAAAAGAGACCACCAAGCTACCAAAAACCACTGAGCTGCTGAAAAAATTTTATACCAAGAAGTATCTTGACACTGACCTGAAAAACTGAAAAGCAACCTGATGGTACCCTGTCCTTCTAGCTAAGTTTTGAGTTCTATCTTTAACTCATTCAACACCTTCATCCAACAAACTACCATAACTAACCAATTCTGTATACCCAAGTTCAGCTCAGGCACAGTAAGTCTAAGCCTCTTAGATAATCCATGTTCACTAGGATACTATCCACATACTGCTCTGTATATTTAATTTCTCTGAAAGTCCTCTCTTCTTGTTCTAAGTAAAATTTGGTGATTGCTGGAAGACACTTCTCCCTGGAGCCCTTTCAAATGGTGACCTTTTCCTGCCATAATCCTTCAGGACACTTCAGGACTCAGGTGGGGAGGGTGTCCTCATTAATCTCCACTGTACTACTTTCTCCGTTAACTAAGCCCCACTTCAGATCCTTTGAAGACCATGCAATCAGACGTTATCACCCATTATCTTTGCTATGTTAACTACCTCCCTCAAAATCCTTCCTCAACCCCTTCATTCAATCATGACTTTAGCACCTGACTATGACTACCTTTTCTCTCCATCATTATGCTGGCCATCACCATATTTCAACATACATACAGAAAACCAGTTTAAGTCTTTGGCCTCTGTGTTCCTTGACTTCTTCAACTTCAACCGTCTTTTCCTAAACACCACCTCAGCCAACCTCTCCTATGGTTATATTTAATGATATCTATGGTTGTATCTCTAACTAGATCATGTAGATCACCAAAAATTCACACCACCTCCGAAAACTCTACTTCCACAATCCTACTCTTTGATCACCGCCTTCCTCCCCTTCCATTTTACATCCATGGTATTACAACTATTGTTTGACTACACAGAGTCCTGCAAACCACAGAGCCTACTATCTTTCACCATCAACCGCCCCCCTCATTTCTTTCCCTTCACCTGCTGAGGTTCCACAACTCAGCATGAGAATCACTCCCATACAAAGACCTCCTGACTCTGCACCATTCCTAATTCACATTAGCAAGGGAAAAGGTCAGTCCTTATTAAACCTAAATATATACCTTCTATTTATCTGGATCTAAACAACTGAACTAATTGGAGAAATTTCTGAAAACAGGTCTTAATTCAAATTTATGGCCACATAACTTAAACAGGCACTCAGAACTCCCCCCAAAAACTACTGCATTTGTCTAATAAATGTATGCTCTCATTCTGAGATGAATTCACATCTTCTCCTCCCTCCTCAATCCAATATTGCTAAATGCTATCTACTCACTCAGTTAATATGAGACACTGTCTCAGATCTCATTAACAGCAGTGTTAAAAGCAGACTACTCTGATCAGAGTACTTCCCTCCTTTTAAAACCATCACCCTACCTCCAAGTATAATCACTCTGCTTTACCTTATACAATATAAGAGTTCTTACAGCTACCTAAATCTAACCCTCCAAGCAATATTTCCCAAGTTATTCATGGTGAAAGAACAGTAAAAAAATTATTGGCAACCACAAGTCAACTTTTATCGATTGTTGTTCAGATGCTAAATCATGTCTAACTCTTTGTGACCCCATGGATAGCACTCAAGGCTTCCCTGTACTTCATCATATCCCAGAGTTTGGTCAAACTCATGTCCACTGAGTCCGTGATGCCATCATCTCATCCTCTATTGTCCCCTTCTTCTCCTGCCCTCAATCTTTCCCAGCATCAGGGTCTTTTCCAATGAGTCAAGTTCTTTACATCAGGTGGTCAAAGTATTGGAACTTCAGCTTCAGCATCAGTCATTCCGATGAATACTCAGGATTGATTTCCTTTAGGATTGACTGGTTTGATCTCCTTGTTGTCCAACAGACTCTCAAGAATCTTCTCCAACACCACAGTTAGAAAGCATGAATTCTTCAGTGCTCAGTCTTCTTTATGGTCCAACTCTCACATCTGTACATGACTACTGGGAAAACCATATAGCTTTAAGTAGACAGACCTTTGACAGCAAAGTAATGTCTCTGCTCTTTTGTATGATGTCTAGGTCTGTCACAGCTTTTCCAAGAAGCAAGCATCTTTTAATTTCACAGCTGCAGTTACCATCCACAGTGATTTTGGACTGCAAAAAAAGTCTGTCACTGTTTCCATTGTTTCCCCTTCTATTTGCCATGAAGTGGTGGGACTGGATGACACAATCTTAGTTTTTTGAATGTTGATTTTCAACCCAGCAATTTCACTCCCCTCTTTCACCTTCATCAAGAAGTTCTTTAGTTCCTCTTTCACTTTCTGTCATAAGGGTGGTATCATCTGTATATCTCAGGTTATCGATATTTCTCGTGGCAATCTTGACTCCAGCTTTTGTTTCATCCAGCCTGGAATTTCACATGATATACTCTGCATATCAGTTAAATAAGCAGGGTGATAAAATACAGCCTTGACACACTCCTTTCCCAATTCTGAAACAAGTATGTTGTTCCATGTACAGTTCTAACTATTGCTTCTTGACCTGCATACAGGTTTCTTAGGAGGCAGGTAAGATGGTCTGGTACCCCCATCTCTTTAAGAAGTTTCCACAGTTTGCTTTGATCCATACAGTAAAAGGCTTTAGTGTGGTCAATAAAGCAGAAGTAGATGTTTTTCTGGAATTCTCTTCCTTTCTCTATGATCCAGTGGATGTTGGCAATTTGATTTCTGGTTCTTATGTCTTTTCTAAATCCAGCTTGTACATCTGGAAGTTTTCGGTTCACATACTACTGAAGTCTAGCTTGAAGGATTTTGATGATTACTTTGCTAGCATGTGAAATATAAGAAACTGCGCATTAGTGTGAACATTCTTTGGCATTACCCTTCTTCAGGATGGGAATGAAAACTGACCTTTTCCAGGTCAAAACCCTGTGGGCACCAAGAACCAGGATAAACAAGCAGTGACCCCACAAGAGACTGAGCCAGACTTGCCTGTGAGTCTTCAGAAGACTCTGGTGGAGGTGTGGTCAGCAGTGGCCTGCAGCAGGGTCAGGGGCACTGACTGCAGCAGCCCTGGGAGGTGTGGCAAGCTGGCGTAAGTCCTTTTGGGAAGGTCGCCTTTATCCCTACCATAGTTTGCCCTTAGGTCAAACTACAGGGACGGAACACAGCCCCATCAGTTAGCAGAAAATTGGATTAAAGATTTACTGAGAACAGCCTTACCCACCAGTTCAGTTCAGTCACTCAGTCATATCCGACCCTTTTGACCCCATGGACTGTAGCACGCCAGGCCTCTCTGTCCAGCACCAACTCCTGGAGCTTGCTCAAACTCATGTCCATTGAGTCGGTGATGCCATCCAATCATCTCATCCTCTGTCGTCCTCTTCTCCTGCCTTCAATCCTTCCCAGCAACATGGTCTTTTCCAATGAGTCAGTTCTTCAGATCAGGTGGCCAAAGTACTGAAGCTTCAGCACCAGTGTTTCCAATGAATATGCAGGACTGATCTCCTTTAGGATTGACTCTTTTGATCTCCTTGCAGTCCAAGGGACTCTCAAGAGTCTTCTTCAACACCACAGTTCAACAGTATCAATTCTTCAGCACTCAGCTTTCTTTATAGTCCAACTCTCACATCTATACATGACTACTGGAAAAACCATAGCTTTGACTAGATGGACCTTTGTTGGCAAAGTAATGTCTCTGCTTTTTAATAAGCTGTCTAGGTTGGTCATAGCTTTCCTTCCAAGGAGCAAAAAAAAAAAAACCTCAAATCACTGCCCACCAGAGTAAGATGCAGTTTTCCCCACAGCCAGTCCCTCCTATCAGGAAGCTTTCACAAGCCTCTTATCCTCATTCATCAGAGAGCAGATAGAATGAAAACCACAATCACATAAAACGAACCAAACTGATCACATGGATTACAGCCTTGTCTAACTTAATGAGACTATGAGCCACGTGGTGTAGGGCCACCCAAGAAAGATCATCTGCATATGTGAGGTTGTTGGTTTTTCTCCCAACGATATTGATTCAAGCTTGTAATTCATCCAGCCTGGCATTTTGCATGACATACTCTGCATGTAATTTAAATAAGCAGGGTGACAGTATAGGGCCTTGATGTACTCCTTTCCCAATCTGGAAGCAGTCAGTTGTTCCATGTCTTTTTCTAGCTACTGCTTCTTGACCCACATACAGGTTTCTCAGGAGACAGGTGCAGTGGTCTGGTACTTGCATGTCGTTAAGAATTTTCCACAGTTTGGGGGAGACAGAAGAAGATGGAAGAGGAGTAAGACGGTGAGATCACCAGCCTCCCCACAAATATGTCAAAATCTCATCAAGATACAGAACAATTCCTACAAACAATTCCTACAAAGAACCTCTAGGTGACAGCAGAAGCCCCCAGGCCTCCAGGAGGCAAGCTAAGCTCCCTGGAATGAGATAAGAGAGAGTATGGAGACACAAAAAGGGAAGAGACAGAGAACTTCTGGATCGGAGGGAGGGAGGGAGGGAACAGTGAAGGAGGAAGAGTTCCCAAGCACAGGAACTCACAGTTGAGCCCAAGGGGAGCTGCAGATCTTGGAAAGCCAGGCACAGCAGGGATGTAGGGGGCAGAAAACAGAGAAAGCTGCTGCACTTCTCAGCTCATAAACAGCTCACGGACTGTGGCCCTGACTAGACAGTGTGCTTGGGAAACCCAGAGAAGCCCACAGAGCCCTGCAGGGAAGAAGGTGCCGAGAGAGGCGCAGCATACAAACCTCTGCAGCGCAGACAAACCTCGCAGTGTAGAGGGTGAGGGGGGCGTGGTGTGAGAGGCACAGCGGCACATACAAACCTCTGTAGGGCGCATAAACCTTGTGGCACAGAGGCTGGGCCCTGGGGGCTGAAAGAGGGGCACACAAACCATGTGGTACAGAGGGTGAGCTCAGAGGGCTGAGGGAAGCCCACACAACTCTCCATGATGCAGAGGGCAGGGTGGGGGAGCCAAAAAATGATCCACACCAGTCCCTACCTAGAAAGCTTCGGCCTGTGGGGTGGGACTGGGGACAGAGGCACTGGCAATGATTCCAGGAACAAGTAGGGGGCTGGTGGCAGTGAAGATATGCTAAGAGGGCCACTTTGAGGTGGCTACAGAAATAGATATGTCTAACACTGCCAACAGAGAAGGCAATGGCAACCCACGCCAGTACTCTTGCCTGGAGAATCCCATGGACGGAGGAGCCGGGCAGGCTACAGTCCGTGGGGTTGCTAAGAGTTGGACATGACTGAGCGACTTCACTTTCACTTTTCACTTTTATGCATTGGAGAAGGAAATGGCAACCCACTCCAGTATTCTTGCCTGGAGAATCCCAGGGACAGAGGAGCCTGTTGGGCTGCCGTCTATGGGGTTGCACAGAGTCAGACACAACTGGCGTGACTTAGCAGCAAGACTGCCAAACCAGAAAGGCTGCCCAAAGACATACTGAACCCACAGACACCAGAAACCTACTACTGGACACCACACTGCCCTTCAGACAAGACCCAGTTTGATCAACCAGAACACAGGCACAAGCTCCCCAACCATAAAAATATTACAGGACACTAACCCAACCCCATCCACGGGGGCAGACTCCACAACCAAGATCTATGATCTTGAGAACTTTTTCTTCTTTTTTAAATCATACTCTTTATTCCCCCTACATATTTCTACCTTCACATTAGACTTTTGTAGTGCTGGGGAGTGTTCTTCTTTTTCTTGTTAAAAAAGAAATTAAAAAAAATTTTTTCACCCTTTCTTGGGTGATTTTTTTGATTTTGTTATTTGTTTATATATATACATGTTTTTATATATATTAAAATATATAAAAATATTTTATATATTTTTATATATTTGATTGCTTTCTTATAGTTCTTCACCAGCTGTAGCTGTTCCTGAATATATATAAATCTTTTTCAAATTAATTTATTTTTGTTTTTCTACTTTATTTTTAAGCCGTCTTTCCCTCCCCTTCTCTCTCCCTTCTCCTCCTCCTTTTCTTGGCCTTCACTCTTTCTCTTCACCATGCAGGTTAAGCAGCTGTACTCTCCTGGCTATATTCCTCAGCTGGCACTCTGCTCAGGCTCAGTTTTCCAGATTGAGCATTAGCAGCTCTGCTTTTAATTGGTTGATACCACTTTTGGTTTCCCTTGTTCACCAAGTCAATCTCCTATACTCTTTTCTTTCAAATGCTTTGGTTATAACTATGCGTGGAAGTGTGTGTATATGTCCCATTATTTCTGTAATGTTGATTTTGTATTTATCATTCATCTGGGTTCATCTTTTATTTCATGGCATGTTTTACTTTTTGTCTTGGTGTTTGCTTTAACTCCCTTTAATCCCATAACAAGTGACTTATGGAGGCCCAATCCACAGATCAAGGATCACACCTGAACCAGTGAGCTGGGAGCATGGAGTCGAAGATCCCAGATTGCCAGAGAATGCCTAACCCCAGGGGGTATTAATTACTGAGAACTTTGACACCTGTACACAAAGGCTAGTATCATCCAGCTGTTGACAGCATCCACCCGGGACACTTTACTGAAACAACAAGCAAGAAAAAAAAAAAAAAATCATCAACAGATAGGAGCCCCACAGGCGCTCCAAAATATACCACCTCACACAGCCCTTCCCAAGTCGGGGCGGGGGTGGGGGGGGCATGGGAACCTCCCCTCTTCCCACTAGAACACAGACACAAGTCACCCCTAATAAGAAGTCAACACAAACCACTAAACCAACCATTCCCTCCAAGGACAAAAACCAAAAGCAAAAAGGTATTCAACCCTAAAGCCTGGAAAAAGGAGACCTCAATCAGAGCAAGTTAGAAAAAAATAAAAAGACAGAGAAATACAGTGCAAATGAAAGAACAAAGGAGAAACTCACAACACCAAATAAACAAAGAAGAAATAAGCAATCTATCTGAAAGAGAATTCAGAATGATGGTAGTAAAGATGTTCCAAAGACTTGAAAATAGAATGGAGAAAATGCAAGAAACAATTAATACAGTTGCCAAGGACATAGAAGAAATAAAGAATAAGCAAACTGAGATGAATAACACAATTACTAAAATTAAAAATACTCTAGAAGGAACCAACAGCACAGTAACTGAGGCAGAAGAATGGTTAAGTGAGCTGGAAGATAGACTGGTGGAAACAACTGCTGAAGAGCACAATAAAGGAAAAGAATGAAAAGAACTGAGGATAGCCTCAGAGACCTTTGGGACAATATTAAACACACTGACATTCGAGTTATAGGGGTCCCAGAAGAAGAAGAGAAAAAGAAAGGCACTGAGAAAATTTTTGAAGAAATTATAGTTGAAAACTTCCCCAACATGGGAAAGGAAATAGTCCATCAAGTCCAAGAAGCACAGAGAATCCCTTACAGGATAAAACCAAGGAGAAACACATCAAGACATGTATTAATCAAGCTAGCAGAGATTAAACAGAAAGAAAGAATATTAAAAGCAGCAAGGGAAAAGCAACAAGTACCATAAAAGGGAAAACCCATATGATTAACAGCAGATCTTTCAGCAAAACTCTGCAGGCCAGAAGTGAATGGCAGGATATATTTAAAGCATTGAAAGAAAAAAATCTGCAACCAAGATTACTATACATGGCAAAGATCTCATTCAAAATTGATGGAGAAAATCAAATGCTTTATAGACAAATAAAAGTTAAGAGAATTTAGTACCACCAAACCAGCCTTACAACAAATATTAAAGGGACTTACACTGCCAGTAAACCCAAGAGAAAGGAAAGATTACAAAAACAAACCCAGAACAATTATGAAAAAGCCCACACGAATATATATATATATATCAATCATTTCTTTAAATGCAAACAGATTAACTGAACCAACCAAAAGATACAGACCAACTGAATGGATACAAAAATAAGACCCATTATATCTTGCCTACAAGAGACCCACTTCAGACTTAGAGACGCATACAGACTGAAAGTAAAAGGATGGACAAAGATATTCCATGCAAATGCAATCCAAAAGAAAGCCAGAGAGGCAATCCTTACTGCAGACAAAATAGATTTTACAATAAATAATGTCATAAGAGATAAAGAAGGGCACTACATAATGATCAAGGGGCCAATCCAAGAAGACAACACAGCAATTGTAAATATTTAGGCACCCAACATAGGAGCATCTCAATACACAAGGCAAACACTAACAGGCATAAAAGGGGAAATCACAGTAACACAGTAATAGTAGGGCACTTTAAAACTGCACTTGCACCAAGGGACAGATAGTCAAAACAGAGAATCAATAAGGAAACACAAGCCTTAAATGAAACATTAGACCAAATGGATCTAACTAGTATATTCAGGACTTTCCAGCCAAGTGCAGAAAAATACAACTTCTTCTCAAGTGCACATAGAACATTCTCCAGGAGCGACTACATCTTGGGCCACAAGTCAAGCCTCAGTAAATTTAAGGAAACTGAAATAGTATCAAGTATCTTCTCTGACCACAAAGCTATGAGACTACAGGAAAAATGCAAAAAACACAAACCCATGGAGATTAAACAATATATTACTAAATAACAAAGAGGTTACTTAAGAAATAAGAAGGGAAATAAAAAAATTCCTGGAAACAAATGACAATGAAAACACAACCACCCAAGACCTATGGGATTCAGCAAAAGCAGTTCTAAGAGGGAATTTTATATAGCAGTACAATCCTATCTCAAGAAACAAGAAAAACATCAAATAGACAACCTAACTCCACATCTAAAGCAGCTGGAAAAATAAGAACAAAAATCCCCAGAGTCAGCACAAGGAAATAAATTATAAAGATCAAAGCAGAAATAAATGAAAAAAGAAATGAAGGAAACAACAGCAAAGATTAATAAACCAAGAAAGCTGGTTCTTTCAGAAGATAAACTGACAAACCACTAGCCAGACCATCAAGAAAAAAAGGGAAGAAAAATCAAGAAAATTAGAAATTAAAAAGGAAAGGTTACAACAGACAACACAGAAATACAAACAACCATAAGAGTATATTATGAGCAACTATAGGTTAGTAAAATGGACAACCTAGAGGAAATGGACAGATTCTTAGAAAAGTTCAACCTCCCATGACTGAATCAGGAAGAAAGAGAAATTATGAACAAGACAATTACAAACACTGAAATTGAAACTGAGATGAAAAATCTCCCAAAACACAAAAGCCCAGGGTCAGATGGCTTCACAGGGCAATTCTATCAAACATTTAGACAAGAGCTAATCATACTTTTCTGAAACTCTTTCAAAAAACTGCAGAAGAAGAAACACTTCTAAACTCATTCTACGAGGCCAGAATCACCATGATAGGAAAACCAGGCAAAGACAACACAAAAATAGAAAATTAAAGGTCAATATCACTGATGAACATAGGTGTAAAAATCCTCAACAAAATTCTAACAAACAGAATTCAACAACACATTAAAAAGGTCACACATCATTGACAGCTTACGGTGAACAGTGTTGGATTTGAGATTTCTGAAGGAGAGAACTTTGCTTTGGGACCAAAGACATGGCTGCAGTTACTCAGATCTTCTTGAGACACGAGTTTTATTAAAGTGGAAATGGACAGAGACAGCTTCTGACAAAGACACCAGAAGGGGCAGAGAGGGGCCACTCACTAGGTTTATCAAGGTCTTACACACTTTTTCAACTGGTTATTAACAACAGAAAGGTCTGACCAGACTCACTCCCACAACATACATGTTTAGATAACAGGATTAGTCAGAAGGTTCTTAAGGAGAAAACCTGTCCTTCAGCAAGATACATTGTTATATAATCATTAGTACAGAGTTTAAGGAAAAACATACACTTGAGCAACATGAGTTGCTTTGCTATGTAACCATTAGTTCTGGGCTTAAAGAAAGTTAAGTCTTAGAAGAAATAGATTGTTGCCATAACAACTCAGAGCTTAAGAAAAAATGTCTTAGATGACTAAGACAAAGGAATGTAGGGAAAAAAAGTTTGTCCCTTTCTCCTCCTCCAGGGTCCTGGACCCTTTTCTCCTTGAGGGTCCCAGATTCCTTATCAACCTACCTAAGAATTCACTCCCTCACCATGATCAAGTCAGGTTTATTCCAGGGATGCAAGGATTTTTCAATATACGCAAATCAACCAATGTGAAACACCATATTAACAGATTGAAAGATAAAAAACATATGATCATCTTAATAAATGCAGAAAAAGCCTTTGACAAAACTCAGCACCCCTTTATGATAGAAACACTTCAAAAAATGGGCATAGAAGGAACCTACCAACAACATAGCAAAGGCCATATATGATAACCACACAGCAAACATTATTCTCTATGGTGAAAAACAGAAAGCATTCCCTCTAATATGAGGAACAAGACAAGGGTGTCTACTCTCACCACAATTATTCAACATACTTTTCAAAGTCCTAGCTATGGCAAGTAGAGAAGAAAAAGAAATAAAAATAATCCAGATAAGAAAAGAAGAAGTAAAACTCTCACTGTCTGCAGATGACATGATATGATACGCAGAAAACCCAAAAGAAACTATCAGAAAATTACTAGAGCTAATGAATGAATTTAGCATAGTTGCAATATATAAAGTCAATACACAGAAATCACTTGCAGTCCTATGTACTAACAATGAAAAATCAGAAAGAGAAGTTAAGGGAACAATCCCATTCACCACTGCAACAAAAAGAACAAAATATCTAGGAATAAACCTACCTAAGGAACACACCTACCTAAGGAGACAAAAGAACTGTATATGGAAAATTATAAGACACTGATGAAAGAAATCAAAGACAACATAAACAGATGAAGAGATATTCCATGTTTCTGGGTAGGAAGAATCAATACTGAGAAAATGAGTATACCACCAAATGCAATCTACAGATTCAATGTGATCCCTATCAAATTACCAATGGCATTTTTCACAGAACTACAACAAAAAATTTCATAATTCATATGGAAACACAAAGACCCCTGAATAGCCGAAGCAGTCTTGAGAAAGAAGAATGGAGCTGGAGGAATCAACTTGCCTGATTTCAGACAATACTACAAAAGCTACAGTCATCAAAACAGTATGTTACTGGCACAAAAAAACAGACCAATGGAACAAGATAGAGAGCTCAGAGATAAACGCATGCACCTATGGATGTCTTATTTTTGACAAAGGAAGCAAGAATACACAATGGGGCAAAGATAGCCTCTTCAATAAGTGGTGCTGGGAAAACTGGACAGCTATGTGTAAAAGAGGAAATTAGAACACTTCCTAAAGCCATACACAAAATAAGCTCAAAAGGGTTAAAGACCTAAATGTAAGACATGAGACTATAAAACTCTTGGAGGCAAACACAGGCAAAACACTGGATGACATAAATCAAGGCAAGATCCTCTATGACCCACCTCCTAGAGTAAAGGAAGTAAAACCAAAAATAAACCAGTGGGACCTAATTAAACTTAAAAAAAGCTTTTACACAGAAAAGGAAACTACAAACAAGTTGAAAAGACAACCCCCAGAATAGGAGAAAATAATAGCAAAGGAAACAACTGACAAAGAATTAATTTCCAAAATGTACAAGCGGCTGAACATCAGAAAAATAAACAACCCACCCAAAAAGTCAGGAAAAAGACCTAAACAGACATTTCTCCAAAGAAGACATACAGATGGCTTACAAAAACATGAAAAGATGCTCAATATCACTCATTATTAGAGAAATGCTAATCAAAACTACAATGAGATACCACCTCACACCAGTCAGAATGGCCATCATCAAACAGTCTACAAACATTAAACGCTGCAGAGGGTGTGGAGAAAAGGATCCCTTCCTGCATTGCTGGTTGGAATGTAAACTGACACAGCCACAATGGAAGATGGTATGGAGATTCCTAAAAAAACTAGAAATAAAAACCACCATATGACCCAGCAATCCCACTCTTAGGCATATACCCTGAGGAAACCAAAACTGAAAAAGACACATGTACATCAATGTTCACTGCAGCACTATTTATAACAGCTAGACATGGAAGCAACCTAGATGTTGATTGAAAGATGAATGGATAAAGCAGCTGTGGTACATATATGATGGAATATTACTCAGCCAGAAGAAGGAACATATTTGAGTCAGTTCTAAAGAGGTGGACAAACCTAGAGCCTATCATACACAGTGAAGAAAGTCAGAAATATGGAATCTAGAAAGACAGTACTGATGATAGGGCAGCAAAGGAGAAACAGACATACAAAACGGACTATGGACATGGAGGGAGAGGAGGAGGGAGAGGGTGAGATGTGTGGAGACAGTAACATGGAAACTTACAACACCATATATAAAAACAGACAGCCAGTGGGAATTCGCTGTATGGCTCAAGGAACTCAAACAGAGGCTCTGTAACAACCTAGAGGGGTGGGGTGGGGAGGGAGATGGGAGGTGGTGTAAGAGGGAGGGGGCATATGTATACCTATGGCTGATTCTTGTTGCTGTTTGACAGAAAACAACAAAATTCTGTAAAGCAATTATTCTTCAATTAAAAAAATAAAATTAAAAAAAAACTTTCCAATTTGCTGTGATCCACACAGTCAAAGGCTTTAGGCACAGTCAATGAAACAATTACAACAACAAAAAGTTGATGATAATCATTTTGGAAAACAGTTTGACAAATCCTTCAAAAGTTACATGTATATCTATGATAGCTTACTTATAGGAAATTATCCAAAAGAAATGAAAGCGCATCTTGTATTAAGAACTTCACGACAGTTTTAGTACTAGCACCAAACAAGAAACAAACTAAACATCTGTGAACAGATAAATGGATAAACAAATTGTGATCTCAAGAAAAGTAGAAAATAAAACCTGAGCAAAAATAATAATACAATGTATCAAAATCTGTGGGACACAAGTACAGCAGTGATGATAAAAAAACATATCATTAAGTGCATATACACAAGAAAAGGAGAAAATTCTCAAATCAATAATCTGAGCATCAACCTCAGGAACCTAGAAAAAGAGCAAAACAAAACAACATCAAGCAGAAGAAAGGAAGTAATAAAAATATGAACAAACTTCAACGAAATTAGAAAAACAGAAAAGTCAGTGAAACAAAGAGCTATTCATTCCAAAAACAATAAAATTAACATACCTCTACCAAGACTGAACCCATCCTCACACTCCAACAAAAGAAAAAAAAAGACAAAAATTACCAACATCAGGAATCAAACAGGGATCAAATAATTATCACTACAGAACCCACCTAAATCGAAAGAATAGTAAGAACATTTGTGAACAGATAAATTTAACAACTTAGATAAAATGGACCAATTTGGGGGGGGGGGGGGCAGGGAATCACTAGCACAAGTAAACCAACTGAAAGATTATTTGAACTGCCCTATAACTTTACCAGAGAACGCATTGGTCATAGCAAACACCCTCTTCCAACAACACAACAGAAGACTCTACACATGGACATCACCAGATGGTCAACATTGAAATCAGATTGATTATATTCTTTGCAGCCAAAGATGCAGAAGCTCTATACAGTCAGCAAAAACAAGACTGGGAGCTGACTGTGGCTCAGATCATGAACTCCTTATTGCCAAATTCAGACTGAAATGGAAGAAAGTAGGGAAAACCACTAGACCATTCAAGTATGACCTAAATCAAATCCCTTACTATTATACACTGGAAATGACAAATAGATTCAAGGGATTAGATCTGATAGACAGAGTGCCTGTCTCTTCCAAACCTGGGAAGAGGAGAGAACACTTCTGAATTCATTCTAAAAAACTAGTTATTATCCTGATATCAAAAGCAGACAAGCATGAAAAGAAAACCAGAGTATGTCCCTCATGAATATAGACAGAAAAATCCTTTAAATGTTAGCTAACAGAATTCAACAGTGTGTAAAAGGAATTATAAATTTATACACCATAACCAAACAGGGTTTACTTCAGAAATATAAGGTTGATCTGATATTCAAAAATCAATGAAATTCATTTTTACAAGCTAAAATTGCACATGTGCATGATCATATCAATAGATATGCAGAAAAAGCATCTGACAAAATCCAACACTCACTTATGTTATTCTCAGAAACACAGAAATAGAGAACTTCCCGATCTACAAAAAATCTACAGCTAATGTTATACTCCACAGTGAAAAAATGAATCCTTTCCTCCTAAGACCAGGAATAAGGCAAGGATGTCCACTCTTACCATCTTTAGTCAACACAGTGCTGGAATTTCTAGCCAGTGCAGTAAGGCAAGAAAGGAAATAAAAAGCATAAAAATCAGAAAAGAAGAAATAAAGTTGTCTCCATTTGTAGATGACATGCTAGGCTCTGAAAAAATTCCAAGTAAATTATTTCAAAAAAAGAGAAAAAAGAAAAATCAAAGGAAAAACTTAGGTGTAATCTAACAAAATGCAGAGAACTTATATGCTAAAAACTATGTCGTGCTGATGGGAAAAAATCAAAGGTCTAAATCAATGGCAACACGCTGTGTTCATAGATTAGAAGATTCAACATGTTACTTTCTATTTTCCCCCAAACTGATACATATGTTTAATGCAAGTCCTATTAAAATCCTAGCAATGTTCTTCTGTAGATTCAGAAAAGATTTGGATGTCAATAGGATGACAAAGTAAGGAACTCTGAAAATCCTTTCCTCCAGAAAATTAATGAAAATGTTAGCAAAAACTGTCAAAAAATTAACTCTTTCACAACTCTGGAATTACTCTACACGTAAGCTAAATAAGCAGGGTGACAATATACAGCCTTGACGCACTCTCCCAATTTGGAACCAGTCCATTGTCCATGTCGGGTTCTAACTGTTGCTTCTTGACCTGCATACAGATTTCTCAGGAGGTAGGTAAGGTGGTATGGTATTCCCCTCTCTTCAAGAATTTTCCAGTTTGTTGTGATCCATACAGTCAAAGGCTTTAGCATAGTCAATGAAGCAGAAGTAGATGTTTTTCTGGAATTCTCCTGCTTTTTTGATAATCCAA
This sequence comes from Cervus elaphus, assembly GCF_910594005.1. NCBI lineage: Eukaryota > Metazoa > Chordata > Mammalia > Artiodactyla > Cervidae > Cervus > Cervus elaphus. The sequence continues at coordinate 44,724,194 of NC_057843.1, read as the reverse complement.
TGGATATTGGCAATTTGATCTCTGGTTCCTATGGCTTTTCTAAATCCAGTGTGAACATCTGGAAGTTCTCGGTTCATGTAATGTTGAAGGCTAGCTTGCAGAATTTAGAGCATTACTTTGCTAGCATGTGAAATGAGTGCAACTGTATGGTAGTTTGAACATTCTTTGGCATCACCTTTCTTTGGGATTGGAATGAAACCTGACCTTTTCCAGTCCTGTGGCCAGTGCTGAGTTTTTCAAATTTGCTGGCATATTGAATGCAGCACTTTCATAGCATCATCTTTTAGGATTTTAAACAGCTCAGCTGGAATTCCATCACCTCCACTAGCTTTGTTCACAGTGATCATTGTTCCATTTGCAGTTCCAACTGTTGCTTCTTGACCTGTGCTCAGGTTTCTCAGGAGGCAGGTAAGGTGATCCATTATTTCCATCTCTTTAAGAACTTTCCAGTTTATTGTGATCCAAACAGTGAAAAGATAACTTGTCAGGGACTCTATACAGCTTCAGGATAGAGACTGATTGCCCCAAGAAACAACCACATGATTAAAAGTTGGATTGCAAGTTTCAGCCCAACTCCATGCCCTCCAGGAGGTGAAAGAGGCTGGAGGTTGACCTCAATCACCAATAGCCAATAATTTAATCAATCATAATGAAACGTCAATAAAATCTCTTGAACAACATGGCTATTGAGCTTCTGGGTTAGTAAGCGTGTCCATATGCTGGGAAGGTGATGCACCCAGAAAGGGAATAGAAACTTTGCACCACCCTACCTTGTTCTATGCACCTCTTTCATTTGGCTGTTCCTGAGTTGTAACCTTTATAGTAAACCCATATTTGTTAAGTATAATGTTTTCCTGAGTTCTGTGAGTCATTGTAGTACATACTGAACCTGAAGGCAGGGGTAGTTGTGGGAACCTCTGAATTTGTACCCAAGTCAGAGAGAAGAGTAGGAAAACAGGTCAAGGGACTTGAGACTGGCATGAAGCCAGGGCTGTCTTGTGGGACTGAGCCATAAATTTGTAGAATCTACTTAAATTCTAAATAGTATCAGAACTTTCTGAGTTGAATTGTATAGAACAGAGTTGGTGTCAAAGAATCAATTATTGCCACAAAAATGAAACTTCATAAATAATTACAAAACTATTTTGATAGGCTTATAATGCTTAAAAATGTAACTGGTATGACAATAACAGCACAAAGGAAGGAGAAGGGAATAGAGCTATATAGGAGGAAAGTTTTCTATACTACTCAAGTACATATTTATATGAACTAGACTATTGTAAATTAAGATGTTATTTATATTTCTAAAGGCAGCCATTAAGAAAATAGTTCAAAAAAATACAGAAAAAAAAAGAGACAGGAATTAAAATGGTACATTAAAAAACAACACAGAAGGAAATATTGGAGAAAGAGAGGAGCAACAAAGTCCTAAGACATATGACAACAAATCACAAAATGACTTAACAGCAATTACATCAAATGCAAATGGTTTAAACACTCCAATTAAAAGGCAGATGTAGGCAGAATGGATTAAAAAACCATCAAGACCAACTAAATACTGTTTTTAAGAAACACATTTTAGATTTGAAGATAGAAACAGGTATAAAGTAAAAAGATGTAACTCTTCTACACAGTCAAATAGAATTCTTTATTTTTCCTCTCCTGGTGGTGGTTTAGTCACTAAGGCATGTCCAACTCTTTGCGACCCCATGGACTATGTAGCCTCCCGGGCTCCTCTGTCCATGGAACTCTCCAGGCAAGAATACTGGAGTGGGTTGCCATTTCCTTCTCCATTTCCCTCTCCTAGCAAATTTCATTTCAGTAAAAGGCACCACTATCAACTTGTAAGGTCAAAAGGTTAGATCTGATCCTTGATTCTTTCACAATGTATTCTTATATCCACTTCCTGAGCAAATACTGTTGGTTCAATTTTCTAAATTTATCAACTGCTACCACCTTAGATGAAATCACTATTATCTCTTGCCTAGACTACTGCAATGGCCTCCTAAATGAAACTCCCATGTGTGGGGCAAAAATGAACTATATAGTCCATCTTCCATAAGGCAGTCCAAAATATTTTAAGATTTATGATATACTGTTTCTCTATAGCATAAAAACTTTCAAACCAAAGCTTTCTTACAGTTTCTCACTGTAAGAAAGACTGTATAGTCCATTTACAATCAAGTTCAATTTGCCTTTTTTCTTCAAGGGTCTACCTAATATGGTCTCTGTCTACCTCTCATATCTGCTGCTTCTAGGAACAATACATTTGTCTCCTGACATCCTTGGGGGATTTGTTCCAGCACCTCACCACCCCCCCCCCCCCCGCCGACCTGCTACAGCTATCAACATCTACAGATGCTTAAGTCCCTTATATAAAATGGCACAGTATTTGCATAAAACCTACACACATTGTTATTATGGGGTGCAAAAGTACATCATTATTGTAATTTAAATGTTGTACACAAGATACACTTTGGTTTTACTTTACACTTTTACTAAATGATCTATTCCCTATCCCAAAGCAAACATGGATAAAATTAAATGTTAAAAAAAAAAAAAACTCAAGAAAAAAAATATCTATACTACAACGTAAATACTATGAATAGTTTCTAGTATACAACAAATTCACGTTTTGCTTTTTGGAACTTTCTGGAAATATTTTTTTCCAAATATTTTTGCTCCATCTTTGGTTGAATCCACAAATACAGAATCCACAGACGTGGAGGGTCAACTATATTAGACCCAGGAAAACACTGAGACAGACTGCCAAAGTCCTAAGGAAAAACAATTTATAATTTAGAATTCAACATCCAGCCATTTTAATATTCCTTAGTGACTGCAAAAAAGATATTTCCTAACATACAAGGACTCAGAAAATTTATCACCCAAAGAACCTCTCTAAGACACCTACAAAAGAGAGACAGTATGAAAAAACAACCTAAATTCCTCTCTCTTCAAACAAAGGAATCACAAAAAATGTGACGTAAGCAGTAACATGATCAAATAAGCCAATAAAATATTTTAAGTCTAAATAAACACAGACAGTAGAACATAATACCTTAAATAACAGAGAAGTAAAATTTCTAACGACACTGGCACAGAGTGGAAGAAGAGGAAATAAAAGTTTGCTAAGATTCTGATCTTTCTCAAATATAGAAGAGGAAAAATACTAATTAACTTTTTCTACTAAGAAACATATGTTATTTAAACTTTTTAAGGGTAAGTGGAAGGCAGTGGTAAATGTGAACTGGTTAAACTTCTTTACTGTATGAGAAAGTGTCTCATACTGAATTTTAAAAATTACAAAGCAAAACCCAGTGTATGTTAGTTATAGCAGATAAAATAAAGAACAAACAATAAAGCCTTAATATCTAGAAAGCAAAAACACAATTACAAGAAAAACAGAAAAGTCTATATTCAAAGAAACAGGAACTGGCACTTTAAAGTACCTGGATAAATCAGGCTAGGAAAAAAAAAAAAAGAGTAGAACGTTTGCATAATATAATTACAGTAAAAGTCCAAAAAGGTTTCAAAAAATTTTAATATAAAGTCATAAAGGTCACATCTATTAACCATAAAGCAATATAACTTAACTTTTTTTATAAAGATTAAAAATTCCATGTCCAAGTAAACTGAAATAGTAAGAACTCCTATATAAATATAGATGAAAACCTGTGAATGAGAATTATAAAATCTTGAACCAAAACAATACAAGCACATACCACACATGTAAGATGTAACCAAATGATAATCAGAAAAAATTTATATGCTATAATGTATTATATTAAAAATTAAGAAAAGCTGAAACTTCAAGAACTTACAGAAGTGATAAACTGTTAATTATGACACAGGGGAAAAAAAAAGAAAACACTGGTTCTGGGAGAACTAAACTACTTAAATGTTGGCTTAACACTGAAATAAACCAGTTAAGGATGGAACAAAATAAAATTTTAGGTCAATCTTATTAGATGGTACAAAAAATGGTAAAGACAAGATTTTCTATTTGAATCCACCAATGTATTAAAATACTGAGATTTATGTCAGAATGCAAGCTGTTTAGTTGCTCAGTTAGGTCCAACTCTTTGCAACCCCACAGACTGCAGCACGCCAGGATTCCCTGTCCTTCACCATCTCTTGGAGCTTGCTCAAACGCATGTCCATTAAGTCAGTGATGCCATCCAACCATCTTGTCCTCTGCTGAACCCTTCTCCTTTTGCCTTCAATCTTTCCCAGCATCAGGGTCTTTTCCAATGAGTTGGCTCTTCCCATTAGGTAGCCAAAGTACTGGAGCTTCAGCTTCAGCATCAGTTCTTCCAATGAACATTCAGAATTGATTTCCTTTAGGATTGACTAGTTTGATCTCCTTGATGTCCCAGGTATGCTCAAGAGTCTTCAACACGACAGTTAGAAAGCATCAATTCTTCAACAATCAGCCTTATTATGGCCCAAATCTCACATCCATATATGACTACTGGAAAAACCATAGCTTTGACTAGAAGGACCTTTATTGGCAAAGTAATGTCTCTGCTTTTTAATATGTTGTCTATGTTGGTCATAGTTTTTCTTCCAAGGAGCAAGCGTCTTTTAATCTCATGGCTGCAGTCAACATCGGCAGTGATTTTGGAGCCCAAAATAATAAAGTCTCACTGTTTCCATTTTTCCCCATCTATTTGCCATGAAGGGATGGGACTGGATGCCATGATCTTAGCTTTTTTGAATGTTGAGTTTTAAGCCACCTTTTTCACTCTCCTCTTTCACTTTCATCAAGAGGCTCTTTACTTCTTCACTTTCTGCCCTAAGGGTGGTATCACCTGCATATCTGAGGTTACTGATATTTCCCCCAGCAATCTTAACTCCTGTGCTTCATCCAGTCAGGCATTTTTCATTATGTACTCTGCATATAAGTTAAATAAGCAGGGTAACAATATACAGCCTTGACCTACTCCTTTCCCAAGTTGGAACCAGTCTGGCGTTCCTTGTCCGGTTCTAACTGTTGCTTCTTGACCTGCATAGATTGCTCAGGAGGCAGGTAAGGTGGCCTGGTACTCCCATCTCTTTCAGAATTTTCCAGTTTGTTGTGATCCACACAGTCAAAGGCTTTAGGCACAGTCAATGAAGCAGAAGCAGATCTTTTTCTGGAATTCTCTTTCTTTGCTATGATCCAAGGAATACTGGCAATTTGATCTCTGGTTCTTCTGTCTTTTTAAAATCCAGCTAAATGTTAGACAACCTATCAACCTAGCAGTTCTGTTTGGGGTTTTAAAGATGAGTCTTTATGCCTTTTCCCTTCTAAACTCTAAATAAATAAAACAAATGGAGCTAAAAGGGCTTGGTCCCACAAGGACAAAAGGAATAGAGTAACAACTGGAGAGTTCAATAAATATTCAGAAGAGTAAAAGCAGCAGAAGGACAATTTAGCAGCCTACTATAGGAACCACAGTATAAGGAGTGAATGAAAGAGAAAGAAACAAGAACTGACTCTTCCTAAAAAAAAAAAAAATCATAGAAGAATCTTACAACTAGGAAATGTCAAGTATAAAGACCTCATATATTAAGTAATACTTTTGTGGAAATTTTTATTTTATACTGTGGAAAATAAAGTGTGGCACTCGGAGCCACTTCTGAGTTCTCTAAAGTCATTTAATTTTGTTGAGACACTATTTCTCCACCAGGTATTTAGATATAATAGTTATTGCCCTGTGCAAGCTTCAGAGGGAGTTACAGAAAGGAAATGATTGCTGAGCCTTCCAAAATGTAAAAAAAAAAAGAGAGAAAGAGAGACATCACATAGAAGAGAATGATTCCTACCTACCCCACCTGGCTTCCCAGGTGGCACAGTGGTAAAGAATCTGCTTCCCAGGACAGGAGACAGAGGAGACGTGGGTCCAATCCCTGGGTCGGGAAGATCCCCTGGAGAAGGAAATCGCAACCCATTCCAGTCTTCTTGCCTGGAAAATTCCATGGACAGAAGAGCCCAGAAGACTACAGTCCATGGCGTTGCAAAGAGTTGGACACAATTGAGCAATTGCACATGCATACCGCCCTACCTTTCTACTACAATGCATCCACACCCCCTCTATGCACACACCTTGAGCACTACTGCTATCAAGCAAGCTTCGGTCAAGAAAATTTAAGGTTTATCCTCTGGAGAAGTTAAATGAGAGAGGATCGGAATTTGAAGATAAAGATATAGGAAAAGGGATGAGGTTGAAAATGAACAGATTTAACATAAAGCTTTAAACACCAGAAATGCTTCAAGATGTGCATCCCTCGCTAAGAAAGGTAATTCAAGCTTTAGTTTCTGAATGGTCCTGGAGAACAGACCCCCAAAACTATTTGGGGATCTCTCTGACCCACCAGAGCCACAGCAGCTAAAAAGCCCAATTCCTTGCACAATTATCCTAAAATAATTTTGCTATCAAGCTCCATCCATGCACAATGAATTTATAATCAGCTCTGAAATATCCAACACTAAACAACAGAATCAATCCTTTGCAATTTAATTGCTGCTATGAAGACAACTAAATCCCATTTTACTATCACCCTATTAAATGCGTATCTATAGAGTAGTTTTGAGCCATTCCCCCCCAATTATCCTCTGTGCAACTGGTATACTTCCAAATTTTAGGCCTCCTCACAGATTAAGACAAGAAAGAGAACGAGGAAGATCGCAGGCAATTCAAAAACAAGAAACGCTCTCATAACCCACACCTGAACACAAAAGTTAGGGTAAATTAACATAAAAATTTCAAATTCAATGCAAGATCTTACTTGTTTATCTTTTCTTTCTATAACATCTTGTTTATGTTTGCACTTCTGAGATGTCTCCTTAATAGCTAATGCCTGCAAAATTGAATCAAAAGAAGGGAAGTTAGTTAAAAAAAAAAAAAAGGCAAGGCAATTCTGTGACCCTGTTCATCCAAATATAAAATTGCTCTGTAAGTTTACCCACAATGCTCTTCTATGATTTCTTTCAAAGTAAATTCATTATCACCCAAAATACAATTACTTGAAAATTTATGAAAGGTTATTCCTATAGATATTAAAAGTAGTTGCAGCTATATGCATACATATGTTTCTACATTTCTTCACATTTATTTCCTGTTATTTTATCCTAAAAGCAGTAATACAGAATAGCAGGGTCCATAGTTTAAAACACTCTCAAAACAATTATGTGATTCCAAAATCTTCCCTAAAGGTTAAAAGCTATGATTGCAAAATTTTTAGTTACGTTTTCAAGGTATATAGAGAATATTCCATTATATTATTTATTCTAAAAAACATGAGGTTTTTTACATTATGTTCCTACAAAAGGGGATGTAATTATATAACATGTATGAGAAATTCACAAAAGGAGATCAATGTTTCTAGGAATATTGCTCTGAATCCTCCTGTAATTAGAACAATCACATTTCATTTCTCTCTTTTTATATCTTGAAATTTCTATAGAGTAGCAAGTTCCTATAAAGTAGCAAGTGATGATTAGGATCTTGAAAGACCTGTGGTAGTAGAATTCCTAATAAAAGAACTTAAAGAACTAAAGTTACAAGTAAATCCACAAACATTACAAAACCTACAAAATATTTTTTATATTTGCTAAAATAAATGACAAGAAATCCAAAATTGAGCCAGAAATATAACCTTCTCTTTGATTCGAGCCTCCAAACTGTGACGCTGCCTTTCCATTTCTTCAATGCGTTCTGTTATAGGAATCTGACTTTCTTTAAGTTTTCTGACCTCTTCCTTTGCTTGGTCCCGAGCTAGTTTTACTTCTTCATATTCCTGACGAACATTTTCATATTCCTTACAATGAATTCAAGAAAGAAAAGTTAATATACTCTTTGCTTAAAGTAACACATATACTAAAATCAAGCTATAGGCAGAAACCAAATCTATGAAAAAGACAATTTTTAATCCCTTTAGGCGGTCTACTAATAAAAAAAATTTACCCCCTGAAACAACTTCAGAAATAGTAAATATCAAATGATGATGAACTCAGTGATACTCACTGCAGACTTAAATCATTAGGCCAGATTCTGTCTTCCATCCCTTCCTGTTTCTGAGACATATATCCTAATGACTACTAAAGGGAGGATCTCCTCTAATCTCTCAATAATGAAGGGATTCAAAAACTTGTAAAGAACCAAAAGAAACTCACTTATGAAAAATTTTTAAAAACCAAAAAGGAAAATGGTTCAACAGAAAAACAAAACAAATCATCCAGGTGAAAATGATTGTCACATCATAGGAATAAATAAATATTTGCTAAAAAAAAAAAAAATAAAGTGCTAAGAAAGCATATAGTAAGAACGAATGGGATGAAGAAAGCTAAAAAAAAAAAAAATACAAATAAACATTATAAATAACTGAGAAAACAAGAGCAGTAAAAGGCAAAGGAGAAAAGAAAAGATATACCCATTTGAATGCAGAGTTCCAAAGAATAGCAAGAAGAGGTTAAGAAAGCTTTCCAAAGTGAACAATGCAAAGAAATAGAGGAAAACAACAAAATGGGAAAAACTAGAGATTTCGTCAAGAAAATTAGAGATACCAAGTGAACATTTCATGCAAAGATGGGCACAATAAAAGGGCAGAAAAAGTATGGACCTAACAGAAGTAGAAATATTACGAAGAGGTAGCAAGAATACACAAAACTATACAAAAGGTCTTAATGACCCAGACAACCAAGACAATGTGATCACTCACCTAGGGCCAGACATCTTGGGAGTGTGAAGTCAAATGGGCCTTAGGAAGCATTACTAGGAACAAAGCTAGTGGAGGTGATGCAATTTCATTGAGCTATTTCAAATCCTAAAAGATGATGCAGTTAAAGTGCTGCACTCAATATGCCAGCAAATTTGGAAAACTCAGCAGTGGCCACAAGACTGGAAAAGCTCAGTTTTCATTCCAATCCCTAAGAAGGACAATGCCAAAGAATGTTCAAACTACCGCACAATTGCACTCATTTCACATGCTAGCAAGGTAATGATCAAAATCCTCCAAGCTAGGCTTTAACAATATGTGAACTGAGAACTTCCAGATGTACAAGCTGGATTTAGAAAAGGCAGAAGAACCAACATCAAATTGCCAACATCTGCTGGATCACAGAAAAAGCAAGGGAATTTCAGAAAGACATCTATTTTTGCTTCATTGACCATGCTAAAGTCTTTGACTGTGGATCACAACAAACTGGAAAACTCTAAAAGAGAAGGGAATACCAGACCACTGAGAAATCTGTATGCAGGTCAAGAAGCAACAGTTAGAACTGGACATGGACAACAGACTGGTTCCAAATTGGGAAAGGAGTACATCAAAGCTGTATATTGTCCCCTTGCTTATTTAACTTATATGCAGAGTACATCATGTGAAATGTTGGGCTGGATGAAGCACAAGCTAGAATCAAGATTGCCAGGAGAAATATCAATAACCTCAGATACAAAGGTGACACCACCCTTATGGCAGAAAGCGAAGAGGAACTAAAAAGCCCCTTGATGAAGGTAAAAGAGGAAAGTGATAAAGCTGTCTTAAAACTCACCATTCAGAAAACTAAGATCATGGCATCTGGTCTTCATGGCAAATAGATGGTGTCAAAATGGAAACAGTGACAGAGTTTATTTTCTTGGGCTCCAAAATCACTGTGGACAGTGACTGAAGCCACGAAATTAAAAGATGCTTGCTCCTATGACAAACCTAGAAAGCGTATTAAAAAGCAGACACATCACTTTGCCAACAAAGGTTCATAAATTCATAGCTATGGTTTTTCCACTAGGCATACGGATGTGAGAGTTGGACTTGAAGAAGTCTATGTGCCAAAGAACTGATGCTTTCAAACTGTGGTGCTGGAGAAGACTCTTGAGAGTCCCTGAGACAGCAAGGAGATCAAACCAGTCAATCCTCAAGGAGATCAACCCTGAATTTTCATTGGAAGGACTAATGCTGAAATCTTCAATACTCTGGCCAGCTGAGGCAAAGAGTCAACTCACTGGAAAAGACCTGGATGCTGTGAAAGATTAAAGACAGTAGAAGGGGACAACAGAGGATGAGATGGTTGAATGGCATTACTGATTCAACGGAGATGAGTTTGAGCAAACTCTGGGAGACAGTCATGGACAGGGAAGCCTGGCATGCTGCAGTCCATGGGACCACAGTCAAACACAACTAAGCAACTGAACAACAATAAACATTATAGGAAATCAAAAAAGGAAACACTGAAAAATCATTAAACTCAATCTTTAAAGGGAGAAATCAAAAGGCTTCAAAGTACAAAGATAAAACAGGTGTCAGAATAATAATAAACATAGTAAAAACATTATGAAATTGAGCTGAAAAAGAAAGAAAAAGTTTAAGAAAAATGGAATTACGGAAAAGGATATGGTGAAACAGGTGGGACAGGCTGAATAAGGTCACAAATACAGCCATACATTTTTCCAATCTAATAATTATTTCCATCCTGACATTAAAAATATTATTAAACTTTCTTATTTTTGTTCCACCCACTGAAAAATAATGTATTGAGGGAAATGAATTTTTGACCCAAACTGTGGTTCCAAATCATATACATTACAGTGATTGAAACAGTAAACTCAGTAAACTTATGAACCATAATGAATAGAAGATTACAGTTAATATCCTTCAGCTCTGTCTGTAGCTGAAGCTGATATCAGTAGCACACTCCAAGTAAATTTTCAGTGACCTGAGGACATTTCATTTTTACATATGTACATATTTTTAGCTCATTAATATTTTATAAAACAAAACTATCTGTTGACTCAATTCTGGAAGAATTAAGGACAAAGACTAAAATCAACTGTTACCTGTTATGCAATAACAATAACATAGCACAGTTACAAAATAACACAGAGACAGATAAATATTACTATGCACGATATACAAAGCAAAAATGAACAACAGCACCTAATTTAAGTATTTAGTGTCTCCTTTATAATTTTCCTGATACTTAAAGAATCACTATTTACTTTAGTAACTCAGACTTACCACCCACGGCCTTTTTGCTTCAAGCATCTCAATCAAATCTAAATGTCGCTTACGTTCATAGAACCTGTCCACATCTTGTTTATATCTTTCATTCCTCTGAATCATTTTCTCTAGATATTCAGTTTTCTCTTTGCATGAGGTCTAAAATAAATATTCATTTAACAATTAGCTTAATCAAAGAAAGACAAAAGGTCAAATCTTTTTATAATGAAAAATGTATAGTGCTAGCAAAATTTCACAATAGGAGTTCTTAAGAACTGTGTAAAACTAAAGTGCACACCTGAGTTCTGGTCTAGGCTCTACTATTTATCAATTATGGGACCATGAGGAAGCCCTGCCACATCTCTAAGCTTGGACTCTTCTTGACTCTAGAGAAGAGAGATATCTGCCCCATTTATCTCACTGGTAGGAGCTACTCAACTTACCAAAGGTGAAAGCTCAAAAGCTGTTACAAGACATAGAGAAAAGTGATATTATTAGTAGTATGTTATGAATACCCATGACTGAAGGACTTAGAAATGAGATAAAGGAAAGCTAAAATCTAGCCTTTATCTTGTGAATTAACAAACACATAAAATGTACTCAGAATCTAGAAGAATATGTGCTTGTTTTCTTTCAGAAGTTGGTAAGTAGTTACAGTGTTTCAGAGGGGAGTATTAGATGATTTGATGTGGGGAAAAATAAAAGGACTGACAGGGGTATCTAAAGTAGGATTAAAATAATTACAACTTCTTTGGTCATTCACTCTGAATAAGTATAACAATAACAAGAGCATTAGATCAGAACAAATCACATTATCAAGTCCAGGTAGTTACAGTTTGTGTGTGCTTAGTCACTTCAGCTGTGTACAACTCTCTGCAATCCCATGGACTGCGGCCCAGCAGTCTCCTCTGTCCACAGGATTTTTTAGGGAAGAACACGGGGGTGGGTTACCCTGCCCTCCTCCAGGGGCTCTTTCCAACCCAGGGATCAAACCTGCACCTCCTGCACTGCAGGCAGATTCCTTACTAATGAGCCCCCTGGGAAGTGCCAGTTACAGTTTAAAAGAAAGCATTTATTTACTAGATTTCTCATTACAAAAATGTACTGAATTAATTTTAGCTGTTGAATTATGGAAAATGATTCATTAAATAAACATCTTTTAATGTGATATACTATAAAAGGACATTTATTTATTAAAGGTGAAAATAAAAATCAAACACTGCAACTAAATGTACAGTTTTTTTTTTTACAAAGTCTATCCTCACAACTGAATACAATATAAGAACAGGCTCAACAGAGTGCTATATATATGCTGTATTACCCAAAACCTTATACAGCACCTGACATATCACAGGTGTTTAGTAAACACTGAATGAATAAAAGAATAACATCGAAACTTCCTGAGAGAAAAAAGTACTTTGTAATACTATAAATTGGCTCTTTAGAAATTCAATTAATAATATATATTTGATGACATGATAGTCAAAACTTTATATCAAAGCCATTCATACTTTTTAGTAACCTAATTTAATTACTGAAAATCCTTGCTGAAAAAAAATCACAAATATATGAATTCACTCAATGAACTATTATTTACTGGCCATTGAAAGACAATAAAACAAGTTGACTGTAAATTACCTCTAGTTGTTTTTCTTTCTCCCTGAAATTTTTGAGTTCACAGTGGTATTTGTGCATTTCTGGAGGACCAATTGACTTCTCGGTAGCTTCAAGGAGTTCAATTTTACTGAGTTTAGCAAATTCTCCAACTTTATCCTAGAGACAAAACTTAAATATCAACTAATATTATCATTTACAAAAATCTTCAAAACATTTTTCACTCAATGATACATGTCAAGAAGAAACTGATTCAAAAGAAAAAAAAGCTTTGAGATATGAATCTTAAATCCTATCCTTTGATATATTATTCTTTAAAATAATAAACTTAGGGTATAAACTACCATCTTTTTGAGAACTTTAAAAAAATTTCAATGTCAGTATTTCCAGGTTGAAACTTTTATATACATTTAACACAGTTTGGAAATAAAAAATACTGCCCTGGATTGAAATGATCATTACCACATGTCAATCGGAATGAAATTATCAGATGAAGGCAGCCTCAAATCAGCTGATAAATGCTCTCAAATTTTAACTTTTACTTAACTTGGACACAGTAATCAAACCACCACTGTTTCTGAAGAAAAAAACTAATTCAGTCACTAGAATAACATCCAAAGGCAAGTCTAAAAGATATTTGACTTTAATATTCAACACGGAATATCAAGATGTTTTATTTTTTTTGAACAGATCTAAAAATAGAAAATGTTTCTAGAGGCATAGATTTAAGAGTCTTGGTATATAAAGTATTTTATACAAATACACTGATTAAGAAGTTGTTTATTAACACAATTTTAAGAGCCTATAAATTGGAGCACAGAACTATTCAAGCTACTTTGTGTACTGATAAATAATACCTTTATTTCCTTTATAATACTTCGATAGATTTATTAACTGAGTATTTCCAAATTACTAAAAAGTAGTAAGATTTTACTATAAGAGATGAGATGCTACCTTTTACAATACAAAGAACTGTTAAGTATTAAGATCACTATGCTCATTTTAAATAGTAACAATAGCTCTCAAAAAGTATTTAATTCTCTCATACCTGAGGTAGAAACTGGCAAAGATTGCCCACTTGAATATTTAAGGCTGCAACTTGCTCTTCTACTATTTTTTGGGATGTAGATCTTTTGTTGATGAACCAAAAGGACTGATTTTTTGCCACATCAATCTCACGAGTGATTACAAGATTTCCAGAAGTCCTGAACCTATTTAAAAATTAGAAATCTTTATATTCAAAATACGTAATTTTAGAAATTAAAATTAAACTTCTAAAATTCCCTTGCACCAAAGGTTTCCACATATGACTATTATTATAATTTTTATTCCTTTTAACATTATAGCCCCTCCAAAGAAGGAAAGCCTGGCATTTTATTAGTGGTAATAAATAACTGACCACAAATAAGTTACTTCTTTCAACATCTGAAATCATTTAAACTGCTAAAATAAAATTAAAACACACTGATATTAACTCCCAAACACTGCCTGAGGATTCACATATCTGGAGTTATTTATCCTTTAATCATTATGCTATTCTCTAATCACATGTGCTCACTACAATTCAAACTGGGTTGATATATGAAAGCATAAAGAGTTCAACCTTGAAACTCTACTTGGAAAATGTACAAATGAAAACCAACTACTGTGTATGTATTTCCAGGTATCAATTGGAAATGCATAGAGGTGGCCCATGGCTTCCTCATCTTATACTCCACCACTCTGAATTCAGAAGAAACTGTATCACATGACTATAAAGGAACACTGAACAAAAGAAAATTCATCCGAAAGAAGGGTATTTATTTTTTGCTTTTAGAAGCACTACTGCACCACACCTCCTACCTATTCATCCATCTTCTTCACTGGCAATCAGCAGCATGTGGCATAAAGATAACTTATTGGTATCCAATGGCAAAATGACAATGTAAGTATTGTATATATTATCTAGATTATACTGTAATCAGAACACTCCAAACAATAAGATTTTAGGATGTTCAACAAGGTATTTTAAACTTTCATTTCCAAGAGTATAACTAACAAAGTATTTTCTGATTCTCTTACTGAAAAACTACTAAAAAAAATTAGTAAAATATCTTTATAAATGTATTTATAGGTTAGCATGAAAGTAAGGAATTCTGGCCAAAATACCAGTGCAGATGGGAAACCATCAGTGGAAAAATGAAATTGCCTTTCATTCTGAGGGCATTTGGCCAACCAGGTAACCTGGTGTATTTATTTTTATGATCCCGAGAGAGGGGTGTTGAGGACAAAGCCCAGAGTTCTCCAAGGTAGAGAGTCTAACAGAAACCATCCCAAGGATCTGATCAAGAAGGCAGAGGAGTAGGACACGGGGACCACCTTCTCTGATAAATACATCAAAAATACATCTACATGCAGAATTATTTACATAGAACATCTACTGAACATTGGAAGACTTCAGACTTTCTAAAGGGCAAGAAAATCTTCATGTAACTAAGTAGGACAAAAGAAGAAAGGAAAAAGAGAGAGCGAGAGGAACTGGGATGGAACCTGAGTCCCTGGGAGCAAGCTGTGAAAGAGTAAAGGTTTCTGCACATTGTGAAGTTCCCTCTTTGGTGGTGAGATCAACGGGGACAAAGGGGTAGCTTTGGAGCCTCAGGGTGGGTGCAGCAACTGGCTTGCAAGGGCAAAGTGGAAAGACACCTTCAGACAGTAGGTGCCACCTGGCAGATCCCAGCCTGAGACACTCATCTGCTGGGGCAGGTGGAGCGAGGCTTGGGCTTTGGAGGTTAGATCGCAGGAGAGGACCAGGGCTGGCCGTGTAGAGACGACCTGAGGTGGGTACGGTGTGGTGCACCACAACAGAGCGAGTATGGGAAGAAGCCTGGGGCTGATAGAGAGGCCAGGCACCATTGTTGGTGGCAGGACCATCAAAAAAAACTTCCTTCTCTGAGTTCATGCTCTTAGGCAGCAGAGCACTGCCTACACAGGTTTCAGAGATGGGCATGAGCTACCACTATCACCTTGGACTCCAGAGATGGGCATGGGCTGCTGTTGCTCAGGATCCTGTGAGAGGTGGCTGGTCGTGGCCCCCACTTCCTGGGAGCATGTGTGGGCAGCACACCTGCACACTGCCCACCAATATCCAGTACACACTAAGGAAAGATATGATAAGCATCCAAACCAAAAGCAGCCCTCACACCAAAAAAAATTAAACCCATACAAGCTATGCAAGGACGCTACCACATATTAATAGCCCTGCAAGAGAGGAGAGCGAAAAAGTTGGCTTAAAACTCAACACGCAAAAAACTAAAATCGTGGAATCCGGTCCCACCACTTCATGGCAAACAGATGGGGAAACAATGGAAACAGTGACAGACTTTATTTTGGGGGGCTCCAAAATCACTGCAAATGGTGACTGCAGCCATGAAATTAAAAGATGCTTGCTGCTTGGAAGGAAAACTATGCCCAACCTAAACAGCATGTTAAAAAGAAGAAATATTACTTTGCCAACAAAGGTCCGTCTAGCCAAGGCTATGGTTTTTCCAGTGGTCATGTACTGGATGTGAAAGCTGGACTACAAAGAAACCTGAGTGCCAAAGAATTGATGCTTTTGAACTGTGGTGTTGGAGAAGACTCCTGAGAGTCCTTTGGACAGCAAGGAGATCTGACCAGACCATCCTAAAGGAAATCAGTCCTGAATATTCATTGGAAGGACTGATGCTGACGCTGAAACTTCAATCCTTTGGCCACCTGATGTGAAGAACTGACTCACTGGAAAAGACCCTGAGGCTGGGAAGATTGAAGGCAGGAAGAGAAGGACGACAGAGGATGAGATGGTTGGATGGCATCATTGACTCAATGGACATGAGTTTGAGTAAACTTCGGGAGTTGGTGATAGACAGGGAAGCCTGTCATGCTATAGTCCATGGGGTCACAAAGAGTCGGACATGACTGAGTGACTGAACTGAAGTGAACCAACAGAAATGCAAACTATTGTAAAAAGGAACTAAAAACTCTAAGGAAGAGTCAAGAAAAATTAGAAAATTCATTTGCCGAGACAAAGGCTAAACTACAGGCAATGCATAACAAGAATGAATAATGCTGAGAGAATAAGTGATCAAGAAGAAAGAATAATGGAAACAATCTGGTCGAAACAGCCAACAGCTAAAAAAAAAAAAAAAAAAAAGCAATATAAGACCTATGGAACAATAAAGTATGCCAATCTACACATAACAGGGATTCCAAAAGGAGAAGAAAGAGAAAAGAGGATTGAAAATTTATTTGAAGAAACTATGGCTAAAAACTTCCCAAACTTAAAGGTGGAAACAGATACCCAGATACAGGAAACATACAGGGTTCCAAACAAGATGAACCCAAACAGACCTACACCAAGACATATTATTTTAAAAATGGCAAAAGTTAAAGAGATGATTCTTAAGGCGGCAAGAGAAAACAAAGAGTTAATGACAAGGGAACTCCCATAAGACTATCAGCTGATTTCTCTACAGAAATGTTACAGCCCAGAAAGAAGTGGCAAAATATATTCAAAGTCTCAAAAGGGAAAACTCTGCAACCTAGAATACTCTAACCAGTAAGATAGCCATTTAGAATAGGAGTAGAGATAAAAAAATTTCTCAGACAAGCAAAAACTAAAAGAATACAGCAATACTAAACCTATCCTAAAAAAAATATTGAAACACCTTCTCTAAATAGTAAAGAAGTAAATAGATATAGGTAGGAGGAAATCACAATGGAAAAGGAAACCACTTAAGCCAGTGTACATACAGATAAAAAAAAAACCCAACCTATTTGTGAAAGCAATGATAAACATAGTGAATAGCAAAAGGATAAACATGAAGATATAAAAATGATATAAAATAAAATGTGTGAAAGAAGACTAAGAGAATGTAGATACTTTTTTTCTAAGAATGTTCACCTATGTGACTATTAAAGCAAGCAGATGTAGGAAAGAGTTAACATACTTGAAAAAGAGAGCAACGACAAATTAAAAACATACAAAAATTCACAAAAACCAAAAAACATACAAAAATTCACAAAAACCAAAAAGAGAATGTAAGCATAAAATTTTCATCAAACCAGAGACAGGAAAAAAGGAGAAATATAGTCAACTGGAAAACAAGGTTTAAAATGGCAGTAAATACTTATGTATCAACAACTACCTTAAATGACAGTGGACTGAATACTCCAATCAAAAGACAGAGTAAAAGATAGGATAAAAGAAAAAAAGAGCCTCCCACGTTAGGACAAAGGACACACAGACTGAAAGTGAGGGGATAGAAAACGGTATTTCATGCAAACAGAAATGACAAGAAGGCAGGAGTCACAATACTCATATCAAACAAATAGACTTTAACAAAGGCCATAAAAAAAGGTTAAAAAGGACACCATATGATGATAAAAGGATCAATACAAGAAGAGGATTTTACACTCATTAACATATATACACCCAATATAGGAGCACCCAGATATATAAGACAAATACTAACACGACACAAAGGCAGAAGCTGATAGGGATACAACAGGAAGAGACTTTAATACCTCATTCACATCAGGGGATACATCCTCTAGAAAGAAAACCAACAAGGCAACAAAGATCTCATACGATGCAATAAAACAGATTCAAGTGATATTTTCAGGACACTGCATGCAAAGAAACCCAGGATACACATTCTTTTTAACTGCACATGAAACATTCTTTCAGCTCAGTTCAGTCGCTCAGTCATGCTGGACTCTTTGCGACCCCATGAACTGCAGCACGCCAGGCCGCCCTGTCCATCACCAACTCCTGGAGTTTACCCAAACTCATGACCATTGAGTCGGTAATGCCATCTAACCATCTCATCTTCTGTCGTCCCCTTCTCCTCCTGCCTTCAATCTTTCCCAACATCAGGGTCTTTTCAAATGAGTCAGTTCGCATCAGGTGGCCAAAATATTGGAGTTTCAGCTTCAACATCAGTCCTTCCAATGAACACCCAGGACTGATTTCCTTTAGGATGGACTGGTTAGGAATGACCACATACTAGGGCACAAAATTAGCCCCAACAGATTTAAGAGTACAGAAATTATTTCAAGGATCTTCTCTAACCACAAAGGCATGAAACTAGAAATTAACCACAGGAAAAGAAATGAGAAAAAAACAATTACATGGAGATTAAACAAAATGTTACTAAAAAACCAATGGATCAAAGTGAAAGTCACTCAGTCGTGTCAGACTCTTTCAACCCCACAGACTACATGGTCCATGGAATTCTCCAGGCTAGAATACTGGAGTGGGTAGCCTTTCCCCTCTCCAGGGAATCTTCCCAACCCAGGGATCGAACCCAGGTCTCCCACATTGCAGGTGGATTCTTTACCAGCTGAGCCACAAGGGAAGCCCAGGGTAGCCTATCCTTCTCCAGCGGATCTTCCCGACCCAGGAATTGAACCAGGGTCTCTGGCATTGCAGGTGGATTCTTTACCAACTGAGCTATGAGGGAATGAGGAAATCAAAAAGGAAATAGACAAGAGTAAACAAAATTGACAAGCCATTGGCCACACTCACCAAGAAAGGATAGAGAACCCAAGTGAATAAAGAAAGAAACAAAAAAGAAGTCTCAACTGATACCACAGAAATACAAAACACTCTAAGAGAATACTATGAACAATTATATGCCAATAAATTCAACACCCAGAAAAAAGGGATAAGTTTTCAGAAACATACAGTCAAACAAAATTCAATCAAAAAGAAATTGATAATTTGAGCAGACAATCATTAGAAGTGAAATAGAATCTGTAAATAAATAGAAGAAAGACACCCCCTACAAACACAAGTGCAGGACCTGATGGCTTCACGGGTTAATTCTACCAAACATACAAAGAACTTAAACCCATCCTTCTCAAACTCTTCCATAAGAATGGAGAGAAAGGAACACTCCTAAATACATTATATGAAGCCACCATCACCGTGATACCAAAGCCAGACAAAGCAACACCAAAAAGAAAAATTAAAAGGCTATATCTTTGATGAATATAGATGCAAAAATTCTCAACAAAGTATTAATAAACCAAATACAACAACACATAAAATAAAAAATCATACACTACGACCAAGCTGGATTCATCCTAGGGTCACAAGAAGGGGTCAACATATGCAAACCAATCAATGTGATATGCCACATTAACAAAAGACAAAAACCACATTATCATCTCAATAGATGTGGAAAAAGCATTTGACAAAATTCAATATCGATTCATGATAAAACTCTTACCAAAGTGGTATAGAGGGAACATTTGCATTAGTTGCTCAGTCATGTCCAACTCTGCAACTCCATGGACTGTCACCCACTAGGCTCCTCTGTCCATGGAATTCTCCAAGCAAGAATACTGGAGTGGGTTGCCATTGCCTTCTCCAGGGTGCCTTCCGGACCTCAGGGTCAACCCAGGTCTACTGCACCGCAGGCAAATTTATTATCATCTGAATCACCTGGGAAGCCCAGAGGGACCATATCTCAACATAATAAAAGCCATTTATGACAAACCCACACCCAATATAACACTCAAAAGCAAAAAGCTGAAAGTCTTCTTGTTAACATCTGAAACAAGACAAGGATGCCCACTCTTATCTCTGATAGCATTAGAAGTCCTAGCCAACAAACAAAATGAAAAACTCTACTCAGCTATCCTTGCTTAAATGGGATACAAAAGATATTTAAAAAATGAAATAAATGAAAAAAAAAAGGAAAATATTTAAAGAGAAAGCTGCTAACTATATTCATTAATGGCAAATTAAACAGATTTTAAGGCAGAAAGCCTCAAAAGATGAAAAATTCAGTATATAATAGAGTTCAATACTGTCCTATAAATATATAAAGGAAAGATAGGCAAAACAAAGGTAATTAACAAATCTACATAAAGAAAGGGATGGTGTAATGCTTTTCTCAGTAATAGTAAAAATAACTAATAACCTTGCACTAAATAAAGAACAACAGCAGAATACTCATACTTTCAACCAAATAGGTAACAATTACAAGAGCTCAGTATGTAAGCCTTATAAAATTTCGAAAGATTGGGAACATAAAGATCACCTTATCTATTTTTTACCACATTACCATCAAAGTGAAGATCAATACTAAAATAAAACAGGAAGACCACTACATTAGAATTTGAAACAGCTTTTAATTTGAGCTCAAAAACAAAATGAATAAAACATTCACAACTGAAAAGTAGAAAAATATTATACCAAAATTTGGGAGATGGAAGTAAAGCAGTACTGATAGGCAGATTTTTACCCTTCACTATTTACAGTAGGGAAAAAACAAGACTGAAAATGGGTACAATTTCCATTTCAGGAAATGAGAAGAACAAAAGACATCAAAAGTTTAAAGAAGAATTAGTAAAGAGAAGAGTAAACATGAATGAAATATAAAACCGTGACATAAGACAGAAACAACACTGCAAAAAGTTAAACTCATTAAAAAAAGACGAATAAAACTGACAAATCAATTTTTTCCAAGACATGAAAAAAAAATGAATGAAAGAGGGGAAAACAACTACAGAATATACTTAGATAATATTTTTTATATATGAGAAGACATAATACAAACATAATAAAGTTACATAAGAACATAGTATTCAGCCAAATAAAATTAAAAGCCAAGATGAAAATATTTTTTAGAAAACTATAAATTACCATGATGACTCAAGAATAGAAAAACTAAATAATTCATTGCTGCCGCTGCTAAGTTGCTTCAGTCGTGTCTGACTCTGTGCGACCCCATAGATGGCAGCCCACAAGGCTCCCCCGTCCCTGGGATTCTCCAGGCAAGAACACTGGAGTGGGTTGCCATTTCCTTCTCCAATGCATGAAAGTGAAAAGTGAAAGTGAAGTCACTCAGTCATGTCCGACTCTTAGCAACCCCATGGACTGCAGCCTACCAGGCTCCTCTGTCCATGGGATTTTCCAGGCAAGAGTACTGGAGTTAGTTGCCATTGCCTTCTCTGAAATAATTCATTATCATTAATTAAATCAATAGGCCCAGATGATTTTATCAGTAACTTTAATCAAACACCCAATCAACTAATATTTCACAAGCAAAATACAGATGTTAGGGAAGCAAGTCTACCAATGCAAAAACTATGACTATGTTGAATTTATTCTAAGAATGCAAAATAGAGTGAACATTAGGAAATTAACTGAATTTCCAATTAAAATAATATGATCAATTCAATACATGCTGATAAGATTCATTTGCTAGTTCTAATTAAAAGAACATGAAATCAGGAACAACAAGGAATACCCCCAAACAAGTAAATCATATCTTTCAAAGTCCTACAACAAGCCATCTCATTTCACTCCAGCCACCCTATCGTTTTTCTGTTCCTCAGCAACAACAAATTTAATTTTGCCTGAGATCCTCGGCACAAACTATTCCATCTGCCTGGAATACTCTACTCCCAGTTCTTATGGTTCTCATTCAGTTCTCACTTCCCAACAGGCCTTTCCTGAACATACAATAGGAATAAATAAAACACCACCTCCCCCAAACCCTGCCAAGGCCTACAATGAACTAAATCTGATGAAAGTTCTTTTTCTTTATTTTGTTCCACCTGTCAGCAGCATTGGACAGGTCGACAGCATTGGACTCCTTGAGTGCTTTCCAGGTACTGCATTCTTCTCACTCACTAGCATTCCTCCCAGTCTCCTTTCCCCATGTTCAGCCTCTAAATGCAGCAGTACAACAGAATCTAGTTCTTAGAGACTTCCTTCCTACATCTGCATCTTCTCCCTTGGAGATTTCAACCACCCTACCAACAACTCCCCATGTGTATTATCTTTGGCCCAGACTTCTCTAATTGGGGGGGCGGGGAGGGCAGGGGGCGGGGCGGGGTGGGAGCTAACTGCCCATTCAACATTTCAACTTAAATAAAATGAAGACACAAAACTGAATGAGATTTAGCTCATCACAGACCTTGGCAACATTTCTACCTGAATGTCTATATAAGCATCTCAAACTTAACTCTGTATTTTACTGACCCTAAAAGCATTTGTTTTTGTTGCTGTGCTTTTCCATCTTAACATTTCTGAAACTAGCTCGCACATTTCAAACTGTTTCATAGTTTAACTGGAAGTTGCATTTTACAAAGGTGGCATCTTAATTCGATTAAATATGGTTTACTCCAAAATGACCTTCTGATCTTACCCTAAACCTCCAGATGCAGGTTTCATTATCTCAGTTAAGGGAAACTTCACTCTTAAGGATGCCAGATACCTATATTGGTACACTTCCTCTTCGATGCCCCTCTCTCTTTCATATTCTGTATTTAATTTGTGAGCAAATTTTAGACTACTTTACTTTCTCTTAGAATTATTAATTAGCTTCACTGATTTCCTTGCTTTTGCCTGTTTTCTTACAGCCTATTTTTCACAGAGCAACCTAAATGATCTGATTAAAATTTAAGCTATTAAATTATGTCACCTCTCTGCTCGAATTCTGATTGCTTCACAGCTTATTCAAAACAAATGCAAATTCCTTACAATGGTCTACAAAGCCTAATGAGTTGGTTTCCTTATATTTTCAGAACTTATCTTTTACTTCTATTTAACGCAACCCAGTGACACTATGTACCACTTCCGGGCCTTAGCATTTACAGATTCCTCTACCTGAAATGCAGTACTGGGGTGCCATCTCAAAAACGAGATGTTCTGTTCGTTTACAAGGCAAACCATTCAACATTACAGTAACCAAGCCTATGTCTCAGCCACTAATGCCAAAAAAGCTGAATGGTTCTACGAAGACATACAAAAGCTTATAGTAGTAACACCAAAAGAAAACAAAGGTCCTTTTCATCATAGGGGACTGGAATGCAAAAGTAGGAAGTCAAGAGATACCTGGAGTCATGGCAAAAACCATTACAATATTGTAAAGTAATTAGCCTCCAATTAACTAAATTAATTTTTTAAAAAAAGAGAGAGATACCTGGAGTAACAGGAAAGACTGGCATTAAGAGTACAAAACGAAGCAGGGCAAAGGCTAACAGAGTTTTGCCAAGAGAATGCACTGGTCATAGCAAACACCCCCTTCCAACAACATAAGAGATGACCAGATGGTCAATACTGAAATCAGGCTAATTACATTCTTTGCAACCAAAGATGGAGAAGTTCTATACAGTCAGCAAAAACAAGACTAGGAGCTTGACTGTGGCTCAGACCATGAGCTCCTTATTGCAAAATTCAGACTTAAGTTGAAGAAAGTAGGGAAAACGACTAGGCCATTCAGGTATGACCTACATCAAATCCCTTAGGATTATACACTGGAGGTGACGAATGGATTCACGGGATTAGATCTGACAGACAAAGTGCCTGAAGAACTACAGACATATATTTGTAATATTGTACAGGAGGCAGTGATCAAAACCATCCCCAAGATAAAGAAATGAAAAAGGCAAAACGGTTGTCTGAGGAGACCTTACAAATAGCTGAGAAAAGAAGAGAAGCAAAAAGTAAAGGAGAAAAGGAAAGATATACCCATATGAATGCAGAGTTCCAAAGAATAGCAAAGAGAGATAAGAAAGCCTTCCTCAGTGATCAATGCAAAGAAATAGAAGATAACAATAGAATGGGAAAGCCTAGAGACCTCTTCAAGAAAATTATAGATACACCAAGGGAACATTTCATGCAAAGATGAGCACAATAACGGACAGAAATGGTATGGACCTAACAGAAGCAGAAGACATTAAGAAGAGGTGACAAGAAAACACAGAAGAACAAAAGGTCTCAGCGACACAGATAACCATGACACTGTGGTCACTCACGTGGACAGAGCCAGACATACTGGCATGTGAAGTCAAGTAGGCCTTTGGAAATGTTACTAAGAACAGGCTAGTACAGTGATGGAATTCCAGCTGAGTTATTTCAAATTCTAAAAGATGATGCAGTTAAAGTGCTGCATTCAATATGCCAGCAAATTTGGAAAACTCAGCAGTGGCCCCAGCACTGGAAAAGGTCAGTTTTCATTCCAACCCCAATGAAGGGCAATTCCAAAGAATGTTCAAACTACCATATAGCTGCACTCATTTCATATGCTAGCAAGGTAATGCTCAAAATCCTTCAAGCTAGGCTTCAACAGTATGTGAACTAAGAACTTTCAGATGTAAAATCTCCATTTAGAAAAGGCAAAAGAACCAGAGATCAAATTGCCAATATCTGCTGGATCAAACAAAAAAGAAGTGAATTCCAGAAAAACATCTACTTCTGCTTCACTGACTACACTAAAGCCTTTGACTGTGTGGATACAATAAACTGTGGAAAATTCTTAAAAGAATTGGGAATACCAGACCACCTTACCTGTCTCCTGAGAAATCTGTATGCAGGTCAAGAAGCAACAGTTAGAACCAGATATGGAACAATGGACTAGTTGTTCAAAACTGGGAAAGAAGTAGGTCAAGGCTATATATTGTAACCCTGCTTATTTAACTTACATACAGAATATATCAAGCAAAATGCCGGGCTGGATGAAGCACAAGCTGGAATCAAGAAGGCTGGGAGAAATGTCAATAACCTCAGATATGCAGATGATGCCACCCTTAAGGAAGAAAGCAAAGAGGAACTAAAGAGTCTCTTGATGAAAGTGAAAGAGGACAGTGAAAAAGCTGTCTTAAAACTCAACATTCAAAAAACTAAGATCATGGCATCCGGTCCATTACTTCATGGCAAACAGATGGGGAAACAATGGAAACAGTGACAGACTTTATTTTCTTGGGCTCCAAAATCACTACAAATGGTGACTGCAGCCATCAAATTAAAAGATACTTGCACCCTGGGAAAAGAGCTATGACCAACCTAGACAGTATTAAACAGCAGAGACATCACTTTGCCAACAAAGATACATATAGTCTAAGCTATGGTTTTTCCGGTAGTCATGTATGGATATGAGAGCTGGACCATAAAGAAGGCTGACTGCTAATGAATTGATGCTATGGTCTGTGGTGTTGGAGAACTCTTGAGAGTCCCTTGGACTGCAAGGAGATCCAACCAGTCCATTCTAAAGGAAATCAGTCCTGAATATTCATTGGAAGGACTGATCCTCTAAAGGAAATCAGTCCTGAATATTCATTGGAAGGACTGATCCTGAAGCTGAAGCTCCAATACTTTGGCTACCTGATATGAAGAGCCAACTCATTACAAAAGACCCTGATGCTGGGAAAAACTGAAGTCAGGAAAAGAAGGGAACGACACAGGACAAGATGTTTGGATGGCATTACTGACTCAATGGACATAAGTTTGAGCAAGCTCTAGGAGATCGTGAAGGACAGGGAAGCCTGGTGTGTGGCAGTACACAGGGTCGCAAAGAGTTGGACGTGACTGAGCGACTGAACAACAATATATTCCATGACGGCAGAATGCTGTTCCCCTCCAAAAAAAATGCTGTATCCCTCAATGTACTAAAAAATATTTTAAAAATGACTGCATAAATGCATGTCAGAGACCATTTATTCTACCCACCATTCCCTTCAACGAATATATGACCAGTTATTGCCTCCATTCAACAGCAATGACAGTTTTGACAACTGATAATCAGCCATTTGGGGCTTGGTATTCTCAAAGCCACAAGGACCCTAATGGAACAAAAGAGCACAACATAATCATGTTGCGTATGTGGAAAGGAAATCTTCCCTTGTGCTAGACGTGGTAACAGAACTCTGGTTAACAGTCGCTGGTTAGATTATTAGAGTAGCTATTGAACCCCAGAATAGTTTACCTCTTTAGATAACAACAAGACAACTGGGCTGTGGTGACTCAGAGTAAAAAGTCAGGAGTGCTTAAGACCTACAGCCATCCTTAATGGACTTCTGAAACTTAAATGTTAATACTCTTTGTGTTTTATAAATATACTGGTTTAGTATACTTTTTCAGTTTCAGTATCTAGGAAACCATCATGATCAATGCTAACCTAGGAGTATCTTGGCAATTACAGTCATATCTCAGGTACAATTGTGGGTTTGGTTCCAGAACACTGCAATAAAGTAAACATTGCAATAAAGTGTACTGTATCAATTTTTTGGTTTCCCAGTACAAGTGAAAGTTATGTTTATACTATACTGTAGTCTACTAAGTGTGCAAAAGCATTACATCTAAAACAATAACCTACCTTAGTAAAAATATTTTATTTCTAAAAAATGCTAACCATCATTTGACAATGCAGAGTTGCCTCAAAATTTTAATTTATATAAATACATCTGCAAAGCACAATGAAACAAGGTATGCTTGTGTTTTTTAAACTGAAATATAATTCACAAATCATAGAATCCACCATTTTAATGTGTACAATTAATGTTTTTTTTAAAAAGATGGTAAATGTATAGAATTTACTATTTTAGCCATTTTTAGGTGTCCAGTTAAAGGTGTGCATCAACAGGGGTTTTTAAGTACATTCACAAAGTTATGCAGCCATCACCATCATCTAATTTCAGAATATTTTTATCATGCAAAAGAAGAGCCCATACCTGTTAAGCCAGTCACTCCTCATTCTTTCCTCCACTCAAACACCAGGTACCACTAATCTATTTTCTGTCTCATGAATTTACTTATTCTGGACATTTCACATAAATGGATGGAGAAGGAAATGGCAACCCACTCCAGTGTTCCTGCCTGGAGAATCCCAGGGATGGGGGAGCCTAGGGGGCTGTCGTCTATGGGGTCACACAGAGTCGGACACGACTGAAGCGACTTAGCAGCAGCAGCATATAAATGGAATCATGCACATGCAATGTTTTGTGTCTAGTTTCTTCACCAAGCATAATCTTTGCAAGGTTTACCCATGTTATAGGATCTATCAGTACTTCAGTCCTTTGTATGGCTCAATAATGTGTTATAGTATGGATATATCACAATTTGTTTAGCCATTTTTCAGGCAATGGACATGTGAGTTATTCATAATTTTCATCATTAAAATTAGGAAAAAGCTATGTTATGCCAGTGAGCAATCATTCTCTAGAACAGTGACAGGACCAAAGAATACTTGTATTTAAAATTTAACAGATACTGCAGAATAGGATATAGTGCCTATACTCCCACAATAGTGCATAACAGGATTCTCTTTTCTGTAACTTCATATAATTGAACTTTATTTTAACTTTTTCTAAGCTGAGAGGAAAACAATCTTCATCTTGATTTCCTTTGTAACTGGTAAGATGTGGTCTTTTTTTTTTTATATATACTTGTCATTTATAGTACTTTGTATTAAACTTCTTTGCTTGTTTCCTATTAAGTTGCTTATAATTTTTACTGACTTAATGAGATATTGAAATCTTAGTAATTTTAAGACATGTACATATTATCTGTGCTGAAAATGTTTCCTCCCATCTGTCACTCATTTTTAATTATGGCACCATTATTTTGGACTGAATTTTTATGGAGCCTAAATTTCCTTTTTTTTTCTTTTCCAGGCAAGGTTTTATAGGGCTCATGCTGCAGCATGAGGGAGTGAAAACATGAGTCTGGTACCCATGCACTCCAAAAGAGGAGCTGTTTGGGTCCTTAAAACAGGTAACAACAGGGGCAGCTTATGTGGGTTGGGCAGGAGGTATAGCTTAATCTGCCCGCCACCCTGCCCACCACCTTGGTGGTGCTGTGTGCAAGAACCACACACAGTGCCCTGCTTTTGCTACTGGTACTTGTCGGTTTATGGCCTTTTCTGTACCTTATTGTTTATAATTGTACCAACTTCCATGTGTGCAGTTATTTTCAGTCCCTTATAGTTTCTCTGCATTCTGTTGCTTCAGGGGATATTTCTCCATGTTCAAGTATTCTGAGAAACGGTCCCAGGTCCCAGCCGATCTTAAGTGAAGACCTGCTATCCTCAGCCTACCTTATCACAGGTTGGGCAGAGGCCAAGCAGTTCTGGGCATCAAAACAGCCTTCTCTTCCTTAGAGTTTCTTCTATCTTCCTTTATATGGTTACTGGCTATCCTGTTTTACTGAGAAAGGTCTTTTTCCCTTCCCTGAGATTTAAAAAATATTCTACACCATTTTTCTATTCTTTTTTAAACATACATATTTTTTCACTCAAGTCTTTAACAAATCAAGATTTTACTTATGTACAGGGTTACCTGATAAAGCTCTAAATGTATCTGTTTTAAACAACTAACAGCCAATTATCTCAACTCAGTTCAAGTAATTTACGTGCTAAGCTGTGTCCAACAGACTCTTTGCGAACCCACGGATTGCAGCCTGCCAGGCTCCTCTGTCCATGGAACTTTCCAAGCAAGAATACTGGGGTGGTTTGCCATTTCCTGCTTCAGGAGATCTTCCTAACGGAGAAATTGAACCCGCATCTCTTACATCTCCTGCCCTGGCAGGTGGATTCTTTACTACTCTGCTACATGGGAAAGGAGCCAGGAATCAAGGTAAATTAGAAGTGGTCAAACAGGAGATGGCAAGAGTGAACATCGACATTTTAGGAATCAGTGAACTAAAGTGGACTGGAATGGGTGAGTTTAACTCAGATGACCATTATATCTACTACTGTGGATAAGAATCCCTTAGAAGACATGGAGTAGCCATCACAGTCAACAAGAGTCTGAAATGCAGTACTTGGATGTGATCTCAAAAACGACAGAACGATCTCTGTTCATTTCCAAGGCAAACAATTCATAATTACAGTAATCCAAGTCCATGCCCCAACCGGTAATGCTGAAGAAGCTGAAGTTGAATGGTTCTATGAAGACCTACAAGACCTTCTAGAACTAACACCCAAAAAAGATTACTTTTCATTTTAAGGGACTGGAATGCAAAAGTAGGAAGTTAAGAGATACCTGGAGTAACAGGCAAATTCAACCTTGGAGTACAAAATGGAGCAAGGCAAAGGTAACAGTTCTGCCAAGAGAACGCACTGGTCATAGCAAACGCCCTCTTCCAACAACACAAGAGAAGACTCTACACATGGACATCACCAGATGGTCAATACTGAAATCAGACTGCTTATATTCTTTGCAGCCAAAGATGGAGAAGCACTGTACACTCAGCAAAAACAAGACAGGGAGCTGACTGTGACTCAGATCATGAACTCCTT
This sequence comes from Cervus elaphus, assembly GCF_910594005.1. Lineage (NCBI taxonomy): Eukaryota > Metazoa > Chordata > Mammalia > Artiodactyla > Cervidae > Cervus > Cervus elaphus. The sequence continues at coordinate 44,694,552 of NC_057843.1, read as the reverse complement.
ATTGCCAAATTCAGACTTAAATTGAAGAAAGTAGGGAAAACCACTAACCACTCAGGTATGACCTAAATCAAATCCCTTACGACTTGGAAGTGACAAGTAAATTCAAGATTAGATCTGATAGACAGAGTGCCTGAAGAACTATGGATGGAGGTTCGTGACATTGTACAGGAGGCAGTGATCAAGACCATCCCAAAGAAAAAGAAATGCAAAAAGGCAAAATGGTTGTCTGAGGAGGCCTTACAAATAGCTGAGAAAAGAAGAGATGCTAAAGGCAAAGGAGAAAAGGACGGATATTTCCATTTGAATGCAGAGTTCCAAAGAATAGCATGGAGAGATAAGAAAGCCTTCCTCAGTGATCAATGCAAAGAAATAGAGGAAAACAACAGAATGGGAGAGACTAGAGATCTCTTCAAGAAAATTGGAGATACCAAGGGAACATTTCATGCAAATACGGGCACAATAAAGGACAGAAACGGTATGGAACAGAAGAAGATATTAAAAAGAGGTGGCAAGAAAACACAGAACTATACAAAAACAGTCTTCATGACCCAGATAAACATGATGGTGTGATCACAAACCTAGAGCCACACATCCTGGAATGTGAAGTCAAGCGGGCCTTAGAAAGCATCACTATGAACAAACCTATTGGAGGTGATGGAATTCCACTTCAACTATTTCAAATCCTAAAAGATGATTCTGTTAAAAGTATTGCACTCAATGTGCCAGCAAATTTGGAAAACTCGGCAGTGGCCACAGGACTGGAAAAGGTGAGTTTTTATTCCAATCCCAAAGAAAGGCAATGCCAAAGAATGTTCAAACTACCGCACAATTGCCCTCATCTCACACACTAGTAAAGTAATGCTCAAAATTCTCCAAGCCAGGCTTCAGCAGTATGTGAACCACAAAGTTGCAGACGTTCAAAATGGATTTAGAAAAGACAGAGGAACCAGAGATCAAATTGCCAATATCCACTGGATCATCAAAAAAGCAAGAGAATTCCAGAAGAACATCTACTTCTGCTTTATTGATTACGCCAAAGTCTGACTGTGTAGATCACAACAAACTGTGGAAAATTCTTGACTAGATGGGAATACCAGACCACCTTACCTGCCTCCTGAGAAACCTATATGCAGGTCAAGAAGCAAGAGTTTAAATCAGACATGAAACAACGGACTTGGTTCAAAATTGGGAAAGGAGTACATCAAGGCTGTATATAGGCACATGCTTATTTAACTTACATGCAGAGTTTATCATGTGCAATGCCAGGCTGGATGAAGCACAAACTGGAATTAAGATTTCCGGTAGAAGTATCAACAACCTCAAATACGTGGATGACACTGATGGCAGAAAGCAAAGAACTAAACAGCCTCTTGATAAAGGTGAAAGAGGAGAGTGAAAAAGCTGTCTTAAAACACAACATTCAAAAAACTAACATCATGGCATCTGGTCCCACCACCTCATGGCAAATAGATGAGGAAACAATGCAAACAGTGACATACTTTATTTTCTTGGGCTCCAAAATCACTGCAGATGGTGACTGCAGTCATGAAATTAAAAGATGTTTACTCCTTGGAAGAAAAGCTACGACCAACCTAAACAGCACATTAAAAAGCAGAGACATTACTTTAACGACAAAGGTCCATCTAGTCAAAGCTCTGGTTTTTCCAGTCGTCATGTATGGATGTGAGAGTTGGACTATAAAGAAACCTGAGTGCCAAAGAATTGATGCTTTTGAACTGTGGTGTTGGAGAAGACTCTTGAGTGTCCTGAATCAGTCCTGAATATTCATTGGAAGGACGATGCTGAAGCTGAAATTCCAATACTTTGGCCACCTGATATGAAGAAGTGACTCACTGGACAAGACCCTAATGCTGGGGAAGATTGAAGGCAGGAAGAGAAGGGGACAGCAGAGGATGAGATGGTTGGATGGCATCACCAATTCGACTGACATGAGTTGAGCAAGCTCTGGGAGTTGCTGATGGACAGGGAAGCATAAGGTACTGCATTCCATGGGGTTGCAAAGAGTCAGACATGACCCAGCAACTGAACTTAACTAAACCTGGGAGAGTGAAAGTCACTCAGTTGTGTCCGACTCTTTGTAACCCCATGGACTATACAGTCTATGGAATTCTCCAGGCCAGGATACTGGAGTGGGGAGCCATTCCCTTCTCCAGGGGATCTTTCCAACCCAGGGGTCGAACCCAGGTCTCCCGCACTGCAGGAGGATTCTTTACCAGCTGAGCCACCAGGGAAGCCTGCAGTAATTTATATCCCATGCTTACACAGCCACCTTTACAAACCTTTACATAGCTACCTTACATACCACCTCTCAATAAATTAAACTCTTATATGCGTTTAGAACTGTTACTATTTTCTTCATTCTACTCCTCTGGTTTTTCTGTACTAATACCATACTATTAACAGCTTTATTAACTTGCCACCTATATGTAAAAAAATGAAACCAGAACATTCTCTAACACCACTCACAAAAATAAACTCAAAATGGATTAAAGACCTGAATGTAAGGCTGGATACTATAAAACTCTTAGAGGAAAGGAAAACATAGGCAGAACACCCTTTGACATAAACCACAGCATTATCTTTTTGAACCGATCTACAGTAATGAAAATAAAAGCAAAAATAAACAAATGGGACCTACTTAACTTGAGAGCTTTTGCAAAGCAAAAGAAACTATAAACAAGACAAAAAGACAATCCTCAGAATGGGAGAAACTATTTGCAAATGAAGCAGCTGACAAGGGATTAATTTCCAAACTATACAAACTCTCATGCAGCTCAGTATCAAAAACAACAACCCAACCAAACAACAGGCAGAAGACTTAAAGACATTTCTCTAGAGAAGGCATACATTGATCTCAACAAACACATTTGAGAAGATGCTCAACATCCCTAATTATTAGAGAAATGCAAATCAAAACTATAATGAGGTATCACTTCACACTAGTCAGAATGGCCATCATCAGAAAACTCTACAAACAGTAAACGCTAGAGAGGTGTGGAGAAAAGGAAACACTCCTATACTGTTGGGAATGCAAATTGGTATAGCCACTACAAAGAACAGTATGGAGATTCCCTAAGAAACTAAACACAGAATCACCATATGATTTACACTATTTAAGAGCCAAGAAATGGAAGCAACCTAAATGTCCACCAACAGAGAAATGGATAAAGAAAGTCTGGTACACATAAACAATGGATTACTACTCAGCCATAAAAAGAATGAAATAATGTCATCTTCAACAACATGAATGGACCTAGAAATGATCATACTAAGTGAAGTAACTCAGAGAAAAATAAATATCATATGGTAACACATATGTGTGGAATCTCTAAAAAAAAAAAAAAAAAAAAAGTGATACAAAAGAACTTATTTGCACAACAGAAACAGACTCAGATTTCCAAAGCAGATTTGTGGTCACCAGGTGAGGACATGTGGGGGAAAGGGATAAATTAGTTTGGGATTAACATATACACACTACTAAATATAAAATAGATAATCAACGAAGATCTCCTATATTGCACAGGAAACTCTACTCAATATTCTGTAATAACCTATATAGGAAAAGAATTTGAAAATGAATAGATATATGTATAACTGAATCACTTAGCTGTACAGTGATGGAACTAACATTGTATATCAACTATACTCCTATGTAAAATAAAAATTAAATTAAAAAAAAAAAAGCTTTACTGTTCACTTTAACATCTGTTACACAAATGCCTTATTCATGATTGTGCTTTTTCAAAACCTCTTGGGTTTCTGGCACATTTATTCTTCCAGATGAACTTTATAATCAACTTATACACTGTTGAGACTCTCACTGGAATTATATCAAATTTATGCATTAGTGTGGAAATTACTGGCATGCTGATGATGATTGCAATTTTGTATTTTTAGAACATAATAAGCTTCCCCATTTATTCAGGCCTTAGTTTTATATCCTTCAGTAAAACACCATCATTATATTTTAGTGAACTGAACATAATCTCTTAACTGTTTCCTTACATGTGGGCCTCTTTCTCATCTCTACATAAATTTTAAAATTTTCCAACAATTTTTGAATAAAAAGATCATTTCTTTATATCCCATAAAATGACAGGGCTATTAGGTATTTTTTAAGAGCTATTTCAGCTATGAAAACTCAATAACTTTCTATAAACATTCCAAAAAATGATCTAAAAATCATCTAAAGAATGCACATATTGTGCACACGTTTATTATGTATAAAAAACAAAGTATATACATGAAGGATATACTGCTTTCATCTTGGAGAGGAACTCTCATCCATCAGAAATCACTGCCAAGAGCAGTAGACTTAGAATATCTAGGTTAAGGGAAACGAATACTATAATGAATTATTGATTTCTGCCATAAGGGAGGGAATAGAAAATGGTGACATAAATGCCAAGTTTTTGCCATATAAGAAATTCACCAAACTATTAACAAAGGTTGTTTCTAGAAGTGGAATTGTCAAGAGAGCCTTCATTTTCTACTTTTTATAACCCTAGATTAAGTTTTTTTCTCTAACAATCAAGTATTTTGCTTTCAAAATTCAGGGAAAAAAAAAAATTTCCCTGCTGGTCCAGTGGTTAAAAATATGCCTTCCAATGCAGGGGATGCAGGTTTGATCCTGGTCAGGGGACTAAGAACCCACATACTGCAGAGCAACTAAGCCAGTGCACAACTAGGGAGCCGGAGCTACAAATAGAGAGACTGTGTATCGCAGTTACTGAGTCTGCATGCTCTAGAGATACCACAACTAGAAAGAAGCCTGCATGCCTTAACAATGATCCTGTGGGTGCAACTGAGATGCAGCCAAATAAATATTTCTGAAAGATAAAAAAAAAAAGCTTAAGTTTGTAAAAATACTGCAACTTCTTAATGAATAATTAATATTTAATAGTGGTATAGTATTATCTCATTATCTCCCATAAATTTCTAATTTCTTATGAATTTTTCCAGAAAAAAGTTCTTACAATTCAGGCTTTAAAAGATGCATTAAAGAAAAAAGAAACTTACTTTTCTGGATGAAGTATTCCTTAAATATTATTTCTAATATTAATGTCATAATATAGTCTTATACCATTGATGCTGAAGAAGGTGAAGTTGAACAATTCTATTAAGACCTTTAAGACCTTCTAGAACCAACCAAGAAAAGATGTCCTTTTCATTGTAGGGTACTAGAAAGCAAGAGTAGGAAGTCAAGAGTTACCTAGAGGAACAGGCAAGTTTGGCCTTGGAGTACAAAATGAAACAGGGCAAAGGCTAACAGAGTTTTCTCAAGAGAACACACTGGACATAGCAAACACCCTCTTACAACACAAGAGATGACCCTACACACATACATCACCAAATGGTCAATACCGAAATAAGACTGATCATATTCTTTGCAGTTAAAGATGGTGTAACTCTATACAGTCAGCAAAACCAAGACCCGGAGCTGTGGCTCAGATAATCAGCTCCTCATTGCAAAACTCAGGCTTAACTTGAAGAAAGCAGGGAAAACCACTAGGCCATTCAGGTATGACCTAATTCAAATCCCTTATGATCATACAGTAGAGGTGATGAATAGATTCACGAGATTAGATCTGGTAGCTAGAGTGTCTGAAGAACTATGGACAGAGGTCCATAACCTTGTACAGGAGGCAGTGACCAAAACCACCCCAAAGGAAAAGAAATGCACGAAGGCAAAATGGTTGTGTAAGAAGGCTTTACACATAGCTGAGAAAAGAAAAGCAAAAAGCAAGGGCAAAAGGGAAAGACATACCCAACTGAAAGCAGAGTTCCAAAAAATAGAAGAGATAAGAAGGCCTTCTTAAATGGACAGTGCAAAGTAGAGGAAAATGACAGAATGGGAAAGACATGGGGTTGCAAAGAGTCGGACACGACTGAGCAACTTCACTTCAGAAATCTTTTCAAAAAAACTAGAGATATCAGGGGAACATTTCATGCAAGAATGAGCATGATAAAGGACAGAAACAGTAAGGACCTAACAAAAGCAGAAGAGATTAAAAAGAGGTGGAAAGAATACAGAGAAGAACTATACAAAAAAAGGTCTTAATGATCCAGATAACCAAGATGGTGTGGTCACTCACCTAGAGCTTGACATCCTAGAGTGAAGTCAAGTGGGCCTTAGGAAGCTTTACTACAAACAAGGTTAGTGAAGTTCTAATGGAATTCCAGCTGAGCTATTTAAAATCCTAAAAGATGATGCTGTAGAAGTGTTGCACTCAGAATGTCAGCAAATTTGGAAAACTCAGCAGTGGTCAGAGGACTGGAAAAGGTCTGTTTTCATTCCAATCCCAGAGAAGGGCAGTGTTAATCTACAAACTATTGTATAATTATGCACATTGTGCATGCTAGTAAGGTTATACTGAAAATCCTTCAAGCTTGGCTTCAACAGTATGTGAACTAAGAATTTCCAGATGTACAAGTGGGTTTAGAGAAGGCAGAGGAAACAGAGATTAAACCACCAACATTCATTGGATCATAGAGAAACCAAAGCAATTCCAGAAAAACATCTACTTCTGCTTCATTGACTATGGTAAAGCCTTTGACTGCGTGGATCATAACAAACTGGAAAATCTTAAAGAGATGGGAATACCAAACCACCTTACCTGCCTCCTGAGAAACCTGTATGCTGGTCAAGAAGCAACCTTTAAACCAGTTAGAACCTTTCATGGACTGGTTAAAACTTGTAAAATGAGTACCACAAGGCTGTATGCTGTCATTCCATTTATTTAACCTCTATACAGAGTACATCATGAAAAATGCTGGGCTGGATGAATCACAAGCTGGAATCAAGACTGCCGGGAGAAACATCAACAACCTCAGACATGTAGATGATACTACTCTAATAGCAGAAAGTGATAAGAAATTAAAGAGTCTCTTGATGAGGATTAAAGAGTGAAAAAGTTGGCTTAAAACTCAACATTCAAAAAACTTAAGATCATGGCATCCAGTCACATCCCTTCATGGCAAATAGAGAGGGGAAAAGTGGAAGCAGACTTTATTTTCTTGGGCTCCAAAATTACTGCAGTGACTGCAGCCACAAAATTAAGACACTTGCTCCTTAGAAGGAAAACTATGACAAACCTAGACAGCATATTAAGAAGAAAAGATATCATTTTGCCGACAAAGGCCCATATGGTCAAAGCTACGCTTTTTCCAGTAGTCATGTATGAATGTGAGAGTTGGAAAATAAAGAAGGCTGAGCACTGAAGAACCGATGCCACAGAATTGTGGTGCTAGAGATGACTCTTGACATTCTCTTGGACAGCAAGGAGATCAAACTAGTCAATCTTAAAGGAAATCAACCCTGAATGTTCATTGGAAGGACTGATGCTGAAGCTCCCGTACTTTGGCATCTGATGTGAACAGCCAACTCATTGAAAAATACCCTGATGCTAGGAAAGACTGAAGGCAAAAGAAGGCGGTGTCAGAGGATGAGATGGTTGGATAGCATCAACGAACTAGATGTGAATCTGAGCAAACTCCAGGAGATAGCGAAGATCAGGGAAGCCTGGAGTGCTGTAGTTCATGGGGTTGCAAACAGTCAGACAGGACTTAGCGACTGAACAACAAGAATAAACTCTGCATTATTACTCTTGACTAAAGTCATCAGGAATGCATGAACATAAACTAAGAAATTATGCAGAAAAAACTGGTTTCAGTACTTTTAACACTTACAATTCAATTTCAACCATGCCCTTGGAACATCCTCTCTTCACAAAAAAGCCAACCTAAGATATAAAAAGAGACAAAGTGAGCTGTGTGGTGACATTCCCAGGTGAGATGTAGCAAAGTCATTATTATTTGTCAGATCAAGATTCTTTCCATAATTATTCTGTACATTCATTCCCTTCACTTTCTAACTGTACCCTTTCCAGATTTAGGCTCCTCCAATGTTTCCACTCACAGATGATAACATTCTAAGATATCAATATTTTAATATTCTAATATTTACTGACCTTTCTATGTGTCTAACAGCCTCTTACAAAGTTCATGACAAAGCTATTTACAGTAAGTAGTGCAGAGCAAAAATCTGAGTCCAAGTTATCGAGCTCCAGATCCTGAGTACTTCTATAGAGCTGCACTGATTAAATATTATTAATCATCATTCTAAATAATAGTTCCCATCCTGCTATTAATTAGTAAACACCTATCACCAAGCACTTTTTAAAAAGTCCAATAAATACAGTAAATACAATTTAAGTGAGCACAATTTATATCATAAAATAGATATATTTAAGCTACTTCCTATATGTATGTGAGTGTAAAGTATAAAAAAGACCCTGGGCCTAAAAAAATCAGATTGGATCTTAAATCAGGCTATAATTAAGTAATACTCAAAAAAGGTGGGAAATACACCTTGCAAATAATTGTTTTTTTGATAGTGGTAATGACAATGATGATGACAATTATAACCACAACAGTTAACATTTATTAAGCATTACTATGTTTATGTTCTAAGCACCTGATATACAATTTTCTCATTTAATACTCATGAGCAAATTTATGAGATATGTATTATATCCATTTTATAGATGCTGAAACTGAGAACCAGAAAGATGAAAAAGAAAGTCTGCTCCTGTAACAAGAAGTACAGTTTAATGATCAAGAGTACAGGCTTCCACATAAACCGTGTCCAGTTCAAATAGCTCTGCCATATACAAGCTGTTCCACCTTGACCAGGTTACTTAACATCTCTGTTTCAGTTTTTTCATAAATAAGGAAAACAATGGCATTTTTTAGGAGTGGGGCATCTGCTCATTAGGTTGCAATAATTAACATACTTGGTACCAAATGGAAGAAATGAAAAAATTAGAAGGCAGTTCTTATTATAAAGTATTTGTACCAGTGGTGCAGAACATGCTTGTACTAAATTTTTATATTGCCTTTAAATAGAAATAGAACATTAAAATTTTTTTTGCTAAGAACTTGTACATCCCCTGAACACATCTGTGAATACATAAAGGTCTGCAATCTGTCATCTAAGAAAACTGCACTTCACAGCCTCCTTTAAAAAGCCTACCACTCAAGGGTGAGGACAGATGTATCGTCATGACAAAAATAAAGAAGAAGGTTGGTGAAAATTGTTACAGACCAATCCATTCTAACTATGGCAGCCCTTGGAATATAATCCAGCAGACCATTACAGAGAGACAACGATTTAATAAACAATTTCTGACAATTTAAAAAACTACATATAGGGAATTCCCTGGCAGTCCAGTGGTTACAACTGGCACTTTCACTGCCAAAGGCCTGCATTAGATTTCTGGTTGGGGAACTAAAATCCCACAAGCTGTGCAGTGCGGCCAAAAAACAAACACCACATGATATTAATAAAAATCTGAGTATGTCCTTGGAAATTATCTACTCCAACCCCTGTTCTCTGAAATAAAAACTGAATTCCAGACAACTGACTCAGATTACAAAATCAATCATTAACAAAGCAGTATCTTTTCTACCTCATAAAAGCCTCCCTTACAGCATTAAAAATTTTGTTTTGAATAGGTTATTTACAATCTTAAGGGGTATATAGATCAATCTTGTAACCTACATTAAATTTTTGTGTTGTTTAGTCGCTAAGTTGTGTCTGACTCTTTTGTAACGCCATGGACTGTAGCCCGCCCAGCTCCTTCTGTTCATGAGATTCTCCAGGCAAGCATACTGGATTGGGTTGTCATTTTCTTCCACAGAAGATTTTTCCAACCCAGGGATTGAACCTGCATCTCCTGCGCTGGCAGGTAGATTCTTTATCATGGAGACACCATGTAAGCCAGCACATTAAATATTAAGCTTTGCTTAAAAACCTGTAGTATCACTTTGATTATATTGTAATATTTACAGTAGTTTTAGAAAAATAAAAGAATCATTTGAAGTTTTAAAAATATTTTACAATAAAAAAAATATTTCACAGTGAAATAACTCAACTTTCAGACTTTCTTTTTAAAATGTTTTTATGTGAAATATATACCAACAGTATATACAAACTTCATGAACTGTTTAGAAATAATAAAACAACTATATATCTACTAAGAAACTGATCACTGATCTGACATTCCTTAATTCATGCTAACTGCATCCTTTTTCTCTCAACTAATGGGGAAGAATTAGGGGAAGAAATAGTTAGGCATTTGGGATTGACATGTACACACTGTTATAGATTTTAAATAGATAACCAATAAGGTCCTACTGTGTATGTATAGCACGGGGAACGCTCCTCAATGCTATTTGGCAGCCTGGATGGGAGGGGAGTTTGGGGGAGAATGGATACATGTATATGCATGGCTGAGTACCTTTGCTGTCCAGCTAAAACTATCACAACATTGTTAATCGGCTATACTCCAATATAAAATAAAAAGTTTAAAAAATGAAACAACAACAAATGTAATCTCTACACTGATTTAATTATCTCTAAACTGATAATTCCTTTGTTTTTGTTTTTTACTGTATGAGACTCCAAATGTTTTTGACTGTTCCAGAAACAAACTCACATTACATGTATTTTTCCAAGATGGTATTTTTCCTTAAAATTATGTTTTTGATATTTAACCAATGAGCCAAAGTTTGTTTTCATTGTCATATAATATTCAATTGTATTTGACTATTCCAGAATTTACTGCAAACAATACTTCTATAAGTATTTCCATGATTTCACCTAGTATAAATGCACAAAAGCTGACTAGGATACCTAGAAAGCAGAATTTTTGAGGCGCTAGATATAAGCATTTACAGATTTACTAGGTAATACCATAGCACTTTCCAAGGGGGTTGTACAAATTCATATTCCCACCAATAATTCATCAGAGTTTCCCCTGCTTTATATCCTTCTAAGCACATGGCACCAATAGAATTCTGGTGGGTCTGATAGATATACCTTACCAGGGCTAATGAGCGTTTCTCTAATAATTAATGAAGTTGAGCATCTTTTCATGTCTGTAGGAATGCACTGGTTGTCTGGGTTGCCTCTTGACTGTGAGACTTTTAAGCATATCTTTTGCTCACGTGTCTTATGAGTTGTCATTATTTTGCTTATTATATAGTTTGTATATCAATCTTGTTATATGTGCTATATATACATGTTCCCAATTTGTGATTAGTCTTTTCTCTACAAGGTGTCTTTTAGATGAACAGAAGTTCCTTAATTTTATTATAGCTGAAATTATCAACTTTTCCTTTTAGGTCTATACTTTAAGACATTTTCATAACCTAAAGTCACAAAAATATTCTCTTCTACTACTGATCTCTTCTAAAAACTTACTGGTCAATCACATTTAGATATTTAATCCACCTGGAACTAATTTTTGTTAAAGTATGAGGAAAGGACTCAATCTCATCTTTTTGTATACCAATAACCAGTTGTCTCAGTACCATTTATCCATCTATTCCTCACTCACCTACAATGTCAGCTCTGTCATAAATCAAGTTTTTACTAAGCTTTGTATCTTGGCTCTTTATTCAGTCACATCACACTACTCTATCCTACATCAATACCACAATGTCTTAATTTACCATAATTTTGTATCATCTTGATATCCAGTAGATAAGTTTTTCCACTTTATCCTATTGTTTTAGAAGGAGCTTAGCTATTTTTTGCCCTCTGTTTTTTCATCTAAATTTTAGAACCAGCTTGTAATTTTTAGATGGTAGCAGGATTCTGACTGGAATGACACTTATCATGACATGTACCAAATGTTAACGTTTTAAAATAAAAACTGTAATCTCTGCATACATACCTTTTATTTGCAGCTATGTAACTTAAACCTTTGTTGCTATAATATCCATAGTTGCATTTACTGTTCACTGTTAAGTGAACACAGAAATGCAACTGATTTTTGTTATACAACTTTTTAAGGGGGTTCTCAGTTCTTATTTCTAATCTGCTAATTATAATTCTTTCTAAGTTTATTATTAATTCTAAACAATACATATAACTCACAGAAAAGGTTTTGGAGTCCTTAGTAAAAATGTAAAAAGATCCTTGACTTAGTTTGGGATTCTGTAACAAAAGTCCCCCAGGGTGGGTGGCTTAAACATACATTTCTCAGAAATCTGAAGGTTAAGATATGCAAGATCAATGCATTCACAGATTCAATGTCAGTGTTACACTATCTTACATCTCAGTTCAGTTCAGTCACTCAGTCGTGTCTGACTCTGCGACACCATGCACTCCAGCACACCAGGCCTCCCTGTCCATCACCAACTCCCTGAGCTTACTCAAACTCATGCACGTTGAATCAGTGATGCCAGCCAACCATCTCATCCTTTGTCGTCCCCTTCTCCTCCAGCCTTCAATCCTTCCCACCATCAGGGTCTTTTCAAATGAGTAAGCTCTTCACATCAGGTGGCCAAAGTATTGAAGTTTCAGCTACAGCATCAGTCCTTCCAATGAACATTCAGGACTGATTTCCTTTAGGATGGATTGGCTGGATCTCCTTGGAGACCAAGGGACTCTCAAGACTCTTCTCCAACACCACAGTTCAAAAGCATCAATTCTTTGGCGCCCAGCTTTCTTTATATTCCAACTCTCACACCTATACTTGCCTACTGGAAAAACCATAGCTTTGACTAGACGGACCTTTGTCAGCAAAGTAATGTCTCTGCTTTTTAATATGCTGACTGCGTTGGTCATAGCTTTTCTTTCAAGGAGGAGGTGTCTTTCAACTGCATGGCTGCAGTCACCAACTGCAGTGATTTTGGAGCCTCCCGAAATAAAGTCTCTCAGTTTCCACTGTTTCCCCATCTATCTGTCATGAAGTGATGGGACCAGATGCCATGATGTCAGTTTCCTGAATGTTGAGTTTTAAGCCAACTTTTTCACTTTCCTCTTTCACTTTCATGAGGAGGCTCTTTAGTTCTTCTTCACGTTCTGCCGTAAGGGTAGTGTCATCTGCATATATGAGGTTACTGATATTTCTCCCAGCAAGCCTGATTCCAATTTGTGCTTCATGCACCCTAGTATTTTGCATGATGTACTCTGCATATAAGTTAAATGAGCAGGGTGACAATATTCAGCCTTGACATACTTCTTTCCCGATTTGGAATCAGTCTGTTGTTCCGTGTCCAGTTCTCACTGTTGCTTCTTGACCTGCATACAGGTTTCTCAGGAGGCCGGTAAGGTGGTCTGGTATTCCCATCTCTTGAAGAATTTTCCATAGTTTATTGTGATCCACACAGTCAAAGGCTTTGGCATAGTCAATAAAGCAGAAGTAGATGTTTTTCTGGAACTCTCTTGCTTTTACGATGATCCAGCAGATGTTGGCAATTTGATCTCTGGTTCCTCTGCCTTTCCTAAATCCAGCTTGTACATCTGGAAGTTCACGATTCATGTACTGTTGAAGCCTGGCTTGGAGAATTTTGAGCATTACTTTGCTAACATGTGAGATGAGTGCGATTGTGAGGTAGTTTGAACATTCTTTGGCACTGCCCTTCTTTGGGATTGGAATGAAAACGACCTTTTCCAGTCCTGTGGCCACTGCTGAGTTTTCCAAATTTGCTGGTATATTGAGTGCAGCACTTTTACAGCATCATCTTATAGGATCTGAAATAGCTCAACTGAAGTTCCATTACTTCCACTAGCTTTGTTCGTAGTGATGCTTCCCCTAAGGCCCACTTGACTTTGCATTCCAAGATGTCTGGCTCTAGGTGAGTGAGTACACCATCGTGATTATCTGGGTCATGAAGACTGTTTTTGTATAGTTCTGTGTTTTCTTGCCACCTCTTTTTAATATCTCTGCTTCTGTTAGGTCCATACCATTTCTGTCCTTTATTGTGCCCGTATTTGCATGAAATGTTCCCTTGGTATCTCCAATTTTCTTGAAGAGATCTCTAGTCTCTCCCATTCTGTTGTTTTCCTCTATTTCTTTGCATTGATCACTGAGGAAGGCTTTCTTATCTCTCCATGCTATTCTTTGGAACTCTGCATTCAAATGGAAATATCCGTCCTTTTCTCCTTTGCCTTTAGCATCTCTTCTTTTCTCAGCTATTTGTAAGGCCTCCTCAGACAACCATTTTGCCTTTTTGCATTTCTTTTTCTTTGGGATGGTCTTGATCACTGCCTCCTGTACAATGTCACAAACCTCTGTCCATAGTTCTTCAGGCACTCTGTCTATCAGATCTAATCCCTTGAATCTATTTGTCACTTCCACTGTATAGCTGTAAGGGATTTGATTTAGGTCATACCTGAGTGGTTAGTGGTTTTCCCTACTTTCTTCAATTTAAGTCTGAATTTGGCAATAAGGAGTTCATGATCTGAGTCACAGTCAGCTCCCTGTCTTGTTTTTGCTGAGTGTACAGTGCTTCTCCATCTTTGGCTGCAAAGAATATAAGCAGTCTGGTTTCAGTATTGACCATCTGGTGATGTCCATGTGTAGAGTCTTCTCTTGTGTTGTTGGAAGAGGGCGTTTGCTATGACCAGTGCGTTCTCTTGGCAGAACTGTTACCTTTGCCTTGCTCCATTTTGTACTCCAAGGTTGAATTTGCCTGTTACTCCAGGTATCTCTTAACTTCCTACTTTTGCATTCCAGTCCCTTAAAATGAAAAGTAATCTTTTTTGGGTGTTAGTTCTAGAAGGTCTTGTAGGTCTTCATAGAACCATTCAACTTCAGCTTCTTCAGCATTACCGGTTGGGGCATGGACTTGGATTACTGTAATTATGAATTGTTTGCCTTGGAAATGAACAGAGATCGTTCTGTCGTTTTTGAGATCACATCCAAGTACTGCATTTCAGACTCTTGTTGACTGTGATGGCTACTCCATGTCTTCTAAGGGATTCTTATCCACAGTAGTAGATATAATGGTCATCTGAGTTAAACTCACCCATTCCAGTCCACTTTAGTTCACTGATTCCTAAAATGTCGATGTTCACTCTTGCCATCTCCTGTTTGATCATTTCCAATATGACTTGATTCATGGGCCTAACATTCCAGGTTCCTATGCAATATTGCTCTTTACAGCATCGGATTTTACTTCCATTACCAGGCACATCCCCAACTGAGTGTTGTTGTTGCTTTGGCTCCATCTCTTCATTCTTTCTGGAGTTATTTCTCCACTGATCTCCCATAGCATACTGGACACCTACCGACCTGGGGAGTTCATCTTTCAGTGTCCTATCTTTTTGTCTTTTCATACTGTTCAAGGGGTTCTCAAGGAAATACTACTGAAGTGGTTTGCCGTTCCCTTCTCCAGTGGACCACATTTTGTCAGAACTCTCCACCATGACCCGGCTGTCTTGGGTGGCCCTACACGGCATGGCTCATACTTGCATTGAGTTAGATAAGGCTGTGGTCCATGTGAGCAGACTGGTTAGGTTTTTGTGATTGTGGTTTTCAGTTTGTTTGCCCTCTAACGGAGAAGGTAAGAGGCTTATAGAAGCTTCCTGATGGGAGAGACTGACTCAGGGGGAAACTGGGTCTTGTTCTGATGGGCAGGGCCATGCTCAGTAAATCTTTAATACAATTTTCTGTTGATGGGTGACTTAACCCTATTAAATTTGCATATTAATCCATCAGGAGGCTTAGCCAAAATTTCTTTATGGTTTTTAAGCAGACATTCCTACGATCTGTGAATGAGTTTTCTTTCTTTTTAACACATATCTTTTCTTTTCTACCTAGAACTTCCAATGCAATGTTCAATAGTAATGATAGTAGGTAACCCTGACATGTACATTTTCATAGATATCTCCTGAAATTAAGAAAGGTCCATTCTATTCCTAGTTTACTAAGAGTTTTTAATCATAAATTATTGTGGAATTTAACAGAATGCTTTTTATTTGTTGAGAAATTATTGAGTTCTACTTCTTTAAAACATGGTGTATTATGTTAATTTTTTCCTAATAATCAATCTCTCATTTTTTGAATAACTTTGATTTGTTCACAATGTATTATATATTATTAAATTCAGCATGCTAAAGTTCCTTTTTTGTTTGTGATTTTTGCCTCCAGATTCATGAGTGAAATGGGCTTGTTATTTTCTCATGCTATCCTTGATTGATCTGGGTACCTAAAGTCACATTTCCCTGTGTAAACAGCAACTTTTGCTGTTAGGACTAATCCACATTTTGTTTTTGTCCAGTGTTCTCTATGAGAAAAAACTTACCAGCTAATTTATCTTTTCTACTTAAGAGTCAGTTTTGATAATGTAAATAGCTGTAGAAATATATACAGTCATGCCAGTCAGGATGGCTGCTATCCAAAAGTCTACAAGCAATAAATGCTGGAGAGGGTGTGGAGAAAAGGGAACCCTCTTACACTGTTGGTGGGAATGCAAACTAGTACAGCCGCTATGGAGAACAGTGTGGAGATTTCTTAAAAAACTGGAAATAGAACTGCCATATGACCCAGCAATCCCACTTTTGGGCATACACACTGAGGAAACCAGATCTGAAAGAGACAACTGCACCCCAATGTTTATCACAGCGCTGTTTATAATAGCCAGGACATGGAAGCAACCTAGATGCCCATCAGCAGACAAATGGATAAGGAAGCTGTGGTACATATACACCATGGAATATTACTCAGCTGTTAAAAAGAATTCATTTGAATCAGTTCCAATGAGATGGATGAAACTGGAGACCATTATACAGAGTGAAGTAAGCCAGAAAGATAAAGAACATTACAGCATACTAACACATATATATGGAATTTAGAAAGATGGTAATGATAACCCTATATGCAAAACAGAAAAAGAGACACAGATGTACAGAACAGACTTTTGGACTCTGTGGGAGAAGGTGAGGGTGGGATGTTTCGAAAGAACAGCATGTATATTATCTATAGTGAAACAGATCACCAGCCTAGGTGGGATGCATGAGACAAGTGCTCGGGCCTGGTGCACTGGGAAGACCCAGAGGAATCGGGTGGAGAGGGAGGTGGGAGGGGGGATCGGGATGGGGAATACATGTAACTCCATGGCTGATTCATGTTAATGTATGACAAAACCCACTGTAATGTTGTGAAGTAATTAGCCTCCAACTAATAAAAATAAAGGAAAAAAAAGAAAAATAAAATTTAAGTCTCAAAAAAAAAAAAGAAATATATACAGTCACAACTTTTAAAACATTTACACTTTAGTGGAATGATTCTCATAATATTCTTATATTAGGAATATATAAACCTCTGCTGCATTCTTGTAATGCCCTGGTGGCAGTCATAATTATTGTGAAATGTATTGTGCATGTATTTCCACTCTTTCTTATGTTTTCTAATGATGTCCTTTTTCACATTCCTGTTTCTTTTCTCTCCTTTCTCAAGACTCCTTCTGGAATGTTTGGGCAGCGGTCATTTTTCCTCTACTTTGCTCCTCCTACTTTAACCTTTCCTGTTTGGAAGTTACATATTTCAATTTCTCTTTTCTTTTTTAACTGGTTTACCCTACAAATTTTAACATGTACATTTCACTTAATAAATTCTTAAGTTAACCAATTATCTTAACTTTCTCCCAACAATACAGAGAATACTTTAACTCTGATCACTGCTTTTGACAACATTTAGTTCTATCTTCTTTGATTTAAAAAAGTGACAAATGAGACATCAGTATTATTTTATACAGTTTACACATAACTTTACTACTTGTTTAGTAGACTTCACTGGTGAGATGGTGAAGAATCTGTCTGCAATGTGGGAGACCTGGGTTTGATCCCTGGGTTGGGTAGTTCCCCAGAAGAAGGGAATGGCAACCTATTCCAGTATTCTTGACTGGAGAATTCCATGGACATAGGAGCCTGCTGGGCTACAGTCCACAGGATTGCAAAGTGTCAGACACAATTGAGCAACTAACACTTACTATGTGTTTACCATTTCATTGCTCACATCTTTTTACCTCTCAGACTTTCTTCTGAAATAATTTTCCTTCTTCCTCAATTAAACACTTTCAAATTTCCTTTATGAGGATCTCAGACTGTTCTCTCAACCCCTTCACATTCTGAAACCATATCACTACCATGTTTCATATTCTAAAATTTACTACAGTGTGTCTATTTGTGTATTTCTTTCATTTACACCATCTGGAATATATTTAGGTGCAATGAATCTGAGGATTCAAGTTTTTCAGCATTTCTGGAAAATTCTTAGTCATTCTTTCCTTGAGTACTGCCTCTTCCTTAGTCCATTATTTTCCTTTAACTAGCAGGTCTCAATCTTGATTTCATACTTTTTATTTTTTTGCTTTAGCTCTATATTTCATTTTTAGAAAAACTGTCAAGTATTTTGGTTCACATATTCTCGAATATGTCAGCTTTGTTGTTTTACCTGTCCATCAAGGTTCTCTCTCATGTATTTTTATTTATATTCTCACTGATTCTTTTTCAAATTTACCTGATCTTTTTGTTACTTACTCCTTTGCAACCTTCTTTCAGTTCCTAAATAAACTAAATATTCCTAGTTTACATTCTATATATACAAGCTCTATAGGTCAGATTATATAACCTGTTGTTTTTATTAGCTCTCATTTCTGATAGTTCATTTCCTCCTATGCTTTGTGATTTTTTGGGGGTATGGATTCATGAATTTCTTGGAACTTTACGTTAGATTTCTTTTCAGGACTGTATTGAAGGCATTTTCCTTCAGAGGATTTGCATTTGCTTCTGCCAGAGATATTACTAAGCGAGGACACTTTAAACTAAAATTACAATGTGTTTGTTGAGGCTTGTTTGAAAGATTTTTTTTCTTTTTCCTTCTACTACTGTATTCAGAGATAACAATGAGACAAGTAGCCCCACTTTGTGATTTTTTTTTTCCCCTGCTACACACTACTCATAGTTTTATCTTCTAACTCTTCTACATCCTCAGGACCCCCAATCCTATGCAACAAATTCAAAGCCAGGTTTCAGGGCACAAGGTAAGTAAAAAACCCTGGGAAAACAACTCCAGAGTTTGCAGAAATCTTCAGATCCAAATCACTTTGTTTGTGCCGTTTGTAAACTTACTTCTCCTTTTCACAAGTCCAGTAATACATTTAAAAAGTTTCTTACACTATTTCTAAGGCTGAAGGTGTTACACACTTGGAGAATTCTCTAGGTATATAGCAAACTACATAGCAAACTACTTCTGGAAATTGAGATCTTTCCTCAGTGTCTCTACCTGCCAACTTCATTATCTATATTCAAGCAAAACACATTTGACATACCCAAGGAATTAAGATGCAGAAATTGATTTGTTACTAAAAGCAATTCATGGTTTTGAATTTTGTTAAAAGTATCTATGTTAACTTACCTTATCTGCCCGTCCCATGAAAGCAGGTTTGCCTGCTAATCCAAGGCAAATGGCACATACGATGCTGGACTTCCCTGTTCCATTAGCGCCAATGATCATATTCAAGTGGGGCCCAGGAGATACTTCACAGACATCATATGTCCTAAATTATAAAGAGGTGAGATTACTAAGTAGAGACAAGAAGTGAAGAATATTTTCCTACCTAAAGCAGTTGCTTTACCCTTATCACTATCTACAGGTTTCCTCAAGTTCTTTAAAAACCAACTAACCTTATAAATTTTAATGTAAGTAAGATTAGTTTATAGGTTGTTAATAATTTAGATGGGAAAAAAAAATCTGTCAGTGAGAGAAATGAAAAAGTGAC
Organism: Cervus elaphus; assembly: GCF_910594005.1. Taxonomy (NCBI): domain Eukaryota; kingdom Metazoa; phylum Chordata; class Mammalia; order Artiodactyla; family Cervidae; genus Cervus; species Cervus elaphus. The sequence continues at coordinate 44,674,953 of NC_057843.1, read as the reverse complement.
AAAGTATATCTAAAATTAGGACATTCATGGGAAAATAAAAGTTCACGTAATTTTTTTCAAATATTAAGTCTGCTGAATAGAGCAAAGTTTGATACAATTTATTCTTAAGTAATTCTAATACATGAGAAACTACATCAAAGCTACTGTACAAATGAGTTTTAAACAAATTATATGTAAGTGAAGTAATGGCTCATTCTAAATTTGTGTATTTTACATTTCTATTTCTCTTGAATTAAAATGCTTACTAGAAACTTATCATAGTCAACTGAATTATTTTTATTATAATTAGAAAACTGAAGACATAGCAACTCAATAGTTTAGTTCATTAATTTTTAAAAATAACATGAATTTCCTTTAATATGCTGCCAGACATTCACCAAAGGATCTATTTCTAGTACAAATTAAATTTTATTCCTATGGGAGGAAACAAGAGTGCATCATCACCAGGCATGTCTGTAACATTCCCTCATACTAGAAAGCAGCATGCTGTCCTGCTCTCTACCTGCAACAGTAGCAACTAATCCAGATTAGTCTTCAGGGACAGCTATGGCAAGATGTGAAGGAAACTGACTCAGTATCTCTGTACCATGTCCTTGAATATCTGGAACTGGAGCCCATAAGTAATGTCCTGTGCCCAGTGTCAGCTGGCTACCAACTAATTCCCCAAGGGTAAAAGCTTAACCTATTACTAACTTGCTAGGTATTCAAAGAATTTAACCAAGCACACTTCAACTTTAATACTCCCAGAAATTAATAATTCTGAAATTCCAAGTGGTAATAAAATAAATACAGGTGGTAAAGAGAAGTATTTTCTGGCAGGTTTCCAACCCCACTTCTCTGCAGAGCATCCATCTTTTCAGAAGCTTTATTCTAGTAACAACAGAGTCTTGAAACAATCCTTTACAACAGTTAAAATAAAACTAGTTTGGGAATTTCAGACATCTGGAAAATTATCTGACTTGGAGCTTCTTAATCCCAACACATGCAGTTACATTCTTTTAATATTTGAATTTCCTGCTGTGAACTGTCTTACTAAAATAGTGATGCAATTAGTATTTAAGCAAACAAATACAGCAGAAAAAAAGCATGAAAACTTCTGACATATATCGTTACACACAAATACTATAAACACAAAAAGCTGCCAAAAACTAAATAAAGCCTCTGCAATAAAAACAAAAACAAACAAACAAAAAAAAACCATTCTGAGTCTACAATATATTTATTGGAAATTACCTTTTGTGAGTTCCCTTTTCTCTGACCTCTCCCTGAAAAAGCTAACTTCAGAGGCCAGTTTACATACTTTATCTAGTACCTCATAATATTCTCCATGGCCTCAGGTAACATCTATATACTGAAAGTCAGTTCAGATGACCTACAGATGCAATTCCCACCTCAAGAACTCTATTTGGATGTCCCACAACAGTCACTTCAAACTTAACATATTCAAAACTATTACACTGGTGCAAAAGTAACTGGTTTTGCATTGTTGAACTTTGCTGTTTGATGTTGGAATAGATTTTCAAATAAATATGGTTATGTTACACATCATTTTAATGCACATTTTTTGCCTCTTTTTTGCTAATGACTTATTACTTGCTGTGTATTTTATATTTATTTTAGACTAGGGAAATGATGTTAGACAAAATGCAAATTCAAGCAATTTTCTTATTCGAGTTCAAAATGGGTCATAAGGCAGCGGAGATAACTCGCAACATCAACCACGCATTTGGCCCAGGAACTGCTAATGAAACTGCACCGTCTCAAGAAGTTTTGCAAAGGAGATGAAAGCCTTGTGAGTAGCACACTGGCCGGCCATTGGAAGTTGAATGACAACAACCTACTGAGAGGATCATCAATGCTGAACCTCTTACAACTACATCAGAAGTTGCCCAAGAACTCAATGTCAATCCTTCTATGGTCATTTGGCATTTGAAGCAAATTGGAAAGGTGGAAAAGCTCAATAAGTGGGTGCCTCATGAACTGACAAAAAAAAAAAAAATTGTTGTTCTGAAGTGTCATCTTCTCTTATCGTATGCAACAACAAACCATTTCTTGATTGGATTGTGACATGTGACAAAAAGTGGACTTTATATGACAACTGGTGATGGATGACCTGCTCAGTGGTTGGACCAAGAAGAAACTCCAAAGCACTTTCCAAAGCCAAACCAAAAAAAAAAAAGGTCATGATCACTCTTTTGGTGGTCTGCTGCCCATCTGATATACTACAGCTTTCTGAATCCTGGTGTAAAGAAACCAGTACATCTGAGAAGTATGCTCAGCAAATCGATGAGATGCACAGAAACTGCAATGCCTGCAGCCAACACTGGCCAACTGAATGGGTCCAATTCATCTCCATGACAACGCCTGACCATACATCACAAAACCAACTCTTCAAGTTGAATGAATTGGGCTACGAAGTTTTGCCTCCACAGCCACATAACCTATCGCCAAGCGATTACCACTTCTTCAAGCATCTCGACAACATTTTGCAGGCAAATCACTTCTACAACCAGCATGAAATAGAAAATGCTTTCCAAGAGTTCAACGAATCCTGAAGGACGGATTTTTACGCTACAAGAATAAACAAACTTACTTCTTGTTGGCAAAAATGTGTTGACTGTAATGGTTGCTATTTTGATCAATGTGTTTCAGTCTAGCTACAATAATTTAAAATTCACAGTCCAAAACCGAAATTACTTTTTCACAAGCCTTAAAAAAAAAAAAAAAATCTAAAACCACTCTTGCAGTCTCTTAGTGAAAGATACCATTATTCATCCCCCTGCCGACAGCAGAAACCTAGGCATCATCTTTGATTCTTTTCATCTCCTTCACCTCTGTTCACACTACCCACCCACTCATCATTCCATTTATCACCAAATAATGTTGGTAAACAAGAACGTTACTTAGTTCTGCACTTTCCAGCTACCTTTTCTTTCTCCTCTTCACATCCAAGCTTTACTTCCTCACACTCATTCATTCTTCTGACTGCAAAGTTTTCCACTTCCACTACCTCAAAGCGCCAAAGATCTCCTGACTGCTAAATGCAGCAGGTGCTTTTCTGTACTGTTATCTGACTTCACGGTATCACATGATGTTTTTGAAGCACTCTTTTTCCTTGGGTTCTCTGATAATACTCTCCCACGGGTCCCCCCTTATTTCCCTGAATAGTTCCTTCTCAATCTGTTAGTTCTGCTTGCCCATAAATGTTGGCATTCCTCTCGAACTCTGTACTTAGACTTCTATTTCTATTCCCTTCGAGGCAACTTCAACCATTTCTGCAATTTTAACAATCACCTATATGCATGATTCTCAAGTCTCTCATCTATTAACATTTTCCTATAAGCTCCAAACCCTTATAAATACTGCCCATCGAAGACCTTTTAGATGCCCCACAGGAAACTTCAATTCACAAGATACAAAAGGCATTTATTACTACCCTCCCAGAATTACTCCCTCTTTGGCACAGCTCTATACCAACTAGCCAAGAGAGAGACTTGAGAAAAATGCTCCATTTCTCCTTCACCCTGATGCCTCGCAATTAATCTGCAGACAAAATCCTGTCAAATCTATTCTTTCTGCTCCTAACTTCCCACTGCGAGACTCAAATCCCGATTATCTCTGCCTTCATATTGTAAAAGCTTTCTCGCCTCCAATCTTGCCCCCTTCCTAAATCATCCTTCACACTGCTTCCAAAGTAATATAAACCACATGAGGGTGCATGCGTGTGCGCTATTTCAGTCATGTCCAACTCTTTGTGATGCTATGGATGAAGCCCACCAGGCTACTCTGTCCACAGAATTCTCCAGGCAAGAATACTGGAGTGAGTTGCCATGACGCCCTCCAGGAGATCCATCCCCTGTCTCCTAATCCTCCTGCATTGGCAAGCAGGTTATTCACCACTAGCACCACCTTTGAAGCCCAAACCACATATGATGCCCTATTTAAAATGCATCCTGGCTGCCTACAGGATAAAGTTGAAATTTCTCAGCACAGGAAACACAGACCCTCAATAATCCTATTTATCATCAGTATCAACTCTATCCATACACTCACTCACATCCTATGTCCCAGTCATACTAGGATACTGGAAACTTACTAAATACAGCAAACTGTTTCAGGTAGTTCCATGCTCTTCCCTTAAGACTTTCATATCCTCCAGTACAAGGCCCTTCTCACAACTGTGGAGGAAATTAATCATTTGATCCTTTGTGCCCCCAGGGCATCCTGATAACACACACACACACACACACACACACACACACACACAAAATTATGGTAGGTACTTCATTTGACTTTATTTATCTTTCCTGGTTTGAATTTAAACAACTCAGGTTAAGTATCAGCTGAGTAAACCTGGTCAAATTAACCTCTCTGAGCTTATCAGTGGAGATACTATAAAGAGTTATGAGGAATGAATGAGGGTACTGTGTAAATAAAGTACCTATTTCTATACCTGGCACAGGATAGATGCTTTAAAAAAAATGTCGTTATTGTTACTGTAATTGTTTTCCTTGGGCCACTGTGCAAGCTTAAAAAATAATAGACAAATGAACTGCAAGGTGCTAGACGGATACACGGTAGTTGTGTTACAATATCTGCAATTCTAAAGTGAATACTATAAAAAAAAAATAATAATAAAGTGAATACTATGATTAGTTAGTTGTCTGAAGGGTGAGAAAGGAACCAGGGAAGAAAGTCAGATTTGAAGGAGTCAAGGCTCTGCTGCATAAAGCAACAACTGAGAGCAGGGTTTAATTTTCTGGTACATTTCAGGAAATGTCTCCATCCATGACAACCATCACCATCTTTGTCCACCTGATAACTGCCTTCTCTTCACGAATGTGCCACAGCGTCACTGTCGCACTGATTTAACTGTTGCTTTTTGACTTCCCAGGTTTTGTGAATTACAGATTATGTCTACAGGCCGTGACTTCCAGCGGGAGGAGATGTAATTCCCTACGTCCACTGCCCGCCATTTGACGCCTTCAAACAACTTTGGCATTAGGAATTAAAAAACTGCAATACACAAACGCACACACCTACCACATCAACAAACACGTCAATCTCCTCGGCCCACAAGCAAATATCCTCACCGCAATCCCAGGGCGAATTTACTAAAAGCCTCAAAAGCCAGGCACACCTCTACCGACCCGCCCCCCGCACGCACGCAGCTTGCGCCCCTCGTGTGTCCGCCGCTGGCCTCCCACGCCGCGGCACGGCCTCCGGTCACTCACAGGAAGTTCTCCATCGCGATGCGGACGATAGAGCCTTCCACGAAAGGCCCGGACGACAGCAGTGGCGGTGGCGCCGCCGGTGGGACCGAACTCTTTTTCTTGCTCGGGACTTCCGACGAGGGGTCACTCAGGACAGCTCTCTTGGAGGCCAGGGAGCTTGGAGTGGACGTTTTCCTGCTCGGTGTCGCCATCCTGGCGGTCTCTCTTCCCGGCTGTGGCTTCCGTTCCCACCTACCTGCGGCCCCAGCGCGCCGGCGTCCCACTCCCGCGCGAACAGCGCGGCGCGCGACTGCGCGAGAGCCCGCCCCGGCGCCTGCGCAGTCCCTGCCTGGTAGCGTCAGCGGGCACGCCCCACCCCTCCGCCCCTTGCGGCTCCTAGGAGACGCGAGCTGGCGGGAATGGGACGCGGTGGCACACGGGAGTCCGCGGGAAGCGGCCACGGGACTGCTTTGTACATTTCTGCTTTTTTCCGATTTTTTTTTTAACTCAGAAAAAAATGTCAGCTGCATTGAATGTTTTGGAAGCCTTTTCAGTGCTCAAGGAAACATCCACGAGGGGAGGGAGTGCGGGACCTCGTCCTCTTCTGACTGTGCTTTTAATCAGGTCCCCGTGTCTAAACAAAAACCCCAACAAAGCAAGCTTTCAAATGACTGTGCCAGCTCTTCCCTTAAAACAGCGCTCGGATCTGTTCCGCTCTCTAACAGGTGGAAAGATTACACCGCACAGGTTTTCTTCACTACCCCCACCACCACCCCCGCTCCCTAATTCGCTAGTAAGAATTCCTCCTTCGAGCTTTCTAGAAATACCCCAACGAGCGCGCTGGCATCGTTGAGAGGATGCTTCCACTTAAACCTAGTCAGGTTCATCTAGTTAACTCCCTTATTGAAGATGAGGTTCACTGAGGCCTCTACAGGTCTTTAATAATGTCTGATCTACAGTAGGCTAGGCTGAGGTAGTGAAGGAGCCAGGCAAGCAGGTCTCAGAGCTTACGTTCTGCTGTGGAAGACAGGAAAAGAACACGGTAACCTACATAGGATCAAGATAATTTGGTGATAGGTGTCATGAAGAAAAAAAAACAGAATGAATGTAAGAGAGAAGCGGGGAAGGCCTGTCAGAGAAAGTGATACTTGAGCTAAATCCTGAAGAAGGAACTAGCGGAGGAAATGAGAAAAGAACATTCCAGGCAAGGACCAGAGGCTCTGAGGTGGAAGCCAGCAGAATGAGGAACAAAGGGAAGGCGGACTAGGCTGCACCGAAGTGAGCAAGTTTGCAAAGGGGGGCCTAGCCCATCATGCATTTTATCTCAAAAGCAATGGTAAGCCATTGGATGGTTTTAAACAGGAGAGAGACAAGATCTTTAAATGGGGCACTCTTGTTGCTGATTCGTCAGAATCAAGCATAGAAGTTGGGAGGCAATTTAGAAAGCTATTGCAGAAAACCCTGATTCCCCACTCCAGGATAAATGCTCCTTTCCTAAGCCCCTGCTTCTCACACAACTGAAATCTGCACTCTTTAAAAGCTGTAACCGAAGAAAGAATATATATATTTTTAATGTGAACATGTCTTGGTTGTTAGAAAATTTTTAGTTTTTCAGCAAATTAAATAATACCTTTAAAACTGTTCAAAAGGCAGGGAATAATCTTGTTAAAAATAGGGCTTAGGAGGGTACTATACCCTCATTTGCTACATTGCTAGTCCAAATTTTTTGAGAAGTGACTTGGTAACCTGCTTCAAGAGCCTTCAGTTCAGTTCAGTTCAGTGGCTCAGTCATGTCCGACTCTTTGTGACCCCATGAATCGCAGCAAGCCAGGCCTCCCTGTCCATCAACAACTCCCGGAGTTTACTCAAACTCATGTCCATCGAGTCAGTGATGCCATCCAGCCATCTCATCCTCTGTTGTCCCCTTCTCCTCCTGCCCCCAATCTCTTCCAGCATCAGGGTCTTTTCCAATGAGTCAACTGTTCGCATGAGGTGGCCAAAGTATTGGAGTTTCAGCTTCAGCATCAGTCCTTCCAATGAACACCCAGGACTGATCTCCTTTAGGATGGACTGGTTTGATCTCCTTGCAGTCCAAGGGACTCTCAAGAGTCTTCTCCAACACCATAGTTCAAAAGCATCAATTTTTCGGTGCTCAGCTTTCCTCACAGTCAAACTCTCATATCTATACATGACCACTGGAAAAACCATAGCCTTGACCAGGCAGACCTTTGTTGGTGAAATAATGTCTCTGCTTTTTAATATGCTATCTAGGTTGGTCATAACTTTCCTTCCAAGGAGTAAGCGTCTTTTAATTTCATGGCTGCAATCACCATCTGCAGTGATTTTGGAGCCCCAAAAAATTAAGTCTGACACTGTTTCCACTGTCTCCCCATCTATTTCCCATGAAGTGATGGGACCAGATGCCATGATCTTAGTTTTCTGAATGTTGCGCTTTAAGCCAACTTTTTCACTCTCCTCTTTCACTTTCATCAAGAGGCTCTTGAGTTCTTCACTTTCTGCTGTAAGGGTGGTGTCATCTGCATATCTGAGGTTATTGATATTTCTCCTGGCAATCTTCTTTCCAGCTTGTGCTTCATCTAACCCAGCATTTCTCATGATGTACTCTGCATATAAGTTAAATAAGCAGGGTGACAATATACAGCCTTGTGAAAGTGAAGTCACTCAGTTGTGTCCGACTCTTTGCGACCCCGTGGACTGTAACCCACCAGGCTCCTCCGTCCATGGGATTCTCCAGGCAAGAATACTGGAGTGCATTGCCATTTCCTTCTCCAGGGAATCTTCCCAACCCAGGGATCAAACCTAGGTCTCCCGCATTGCAGGCAGATGCTTTAACCTCTAAGCCACTAGACATCCTTGACGTACTCCTTCTCCTATTTGGAATCAGTCTGTTGTTCCATGTCCAGTTCTAACTGCTGCTTCCTGACCTGCATATAGGTTTCTCAAGAGACAGGTCAGGTGGTCTGGTATTACCATCTCTTTCAGAATTTTCCACAGTTTATTGTGATCTGCACAGTCAAAGGCTTTGGCATAGTCAATAAAGCAGAGATAGATGAATGTCTTTTTATGCCATTAAGTATTTTTATAGGTGGGAAGGAGGCTCAAGAGGGAGAACGTATATATATACTTACGGCTAATTCACACTGATGTGAAACTAACACAACATTGTAAAGCAATTATCCTCCAATTAAGAATAAATAATAAAAAATATTTTTCTGTAACATGGTGTTAAGTAACTATATAGCATTCCATCAAACAAATGTACTGTAATTTATCTAAATACTTCTCTTTTGTTGGGCTCTGTATGACTGGAAGTTAGCATGAGTCGGAGAGGTGCTGGCAGGTTATATGAGCCTGTGCATGCTCAGTCTCTAAGACATGTCTGACTCCTCGCAGAACCATTGACTGTAGCCCGCCAGACTGTTCTGTCCCTGGGATTTCCTAGGCAAGCATACTGGAGTGAGTTGCCATTTCCTCCTTCAAGAGATCTTCCCAACCCATGGATCAAACCATCTCTTACAGTGCCAGGTGGATTCTTTACCACTGTGCCACCTTGGAAGCCCAGTGCTTCCTAATATTCTTCAAAAATTTCATACACCCATAAAGGTATATACATGTGTTTATTAACCAACCACATCTGGTTTCTTAAGTGCACTGGTGAAAACTGTTGAAAGGGGTAGTGTTAAAGAAGTAGAAGGAGGTCTTTAGAAATAGAATATCAATTAACCAGAATCTGATGCTAATGAATGAGTGAACCAAAATGGTTAATCCTACACATCAACTATTTAAAGTGCAGTCATCAGTTGAATTCATTGTGCCATCCTTGCTACCTAGTAGACATAGCAAAGCAATTGTATTTAACTTTTTATTGACCAAGGAATAAGTGACCAGGGGGCATTTTAGTGATGGCTTTCCAATCCTGCAGAAACTTTAAAACAGACAGGGCAGGGTCAAGGATTATAAATATATTTTACCTCCCCATCAGAATGCCATCTTTTGTCTCTTGGCTTCACTTCAAGCCCTGGATAGCAGGGGGGGTGGGCAAGATGCATGGAGTGGGACTCCACTGAGCCATCTCTGACTGAGATAGTTTTCTCTTCCAGTTCTAACAACCCTCACAGGTTAACAGGAATACTCTCCTCTGGTTTATATACCAAATGAGAGGGAATATTCCTTTTGCTTTTGGTAAATTCATAAAGTAGAAGAGTGAACCTTCCAGGCTTGGGGAGGGAGGGAAGTCAGATGCTAAAACCTTGACTCCCAGGAACAACCCTACACACACACACACACTCTCTCTCTCTCTCTCTCTCTCAGTCTTTCTCTCTCTCTCTGGTCAACCTAGTGAAGGAACTGATCTGGAGGGCTAAAGAGAATGATCACCTTTCTCACAGACAGCTGAAACCCCAGACAAATTCTGCTAGAGGTAAAAATGTCTAATCTCTGCAATTCTTAATTTTTAAAAATTGGTTTCTAACATCATCCTAAAGTTGAAAACAATCAAAATATCTGCTGCTTCTTCGTGTAGCTACATTAGTATTGGAATTGATTATAGTAATATCTAACACTAACAGCATTTACCATATACAAGTTGCTGCTCTAAGCACTTTTTCATAACTCATTTTTATGTTCTGGATCAATGTCTCAATAGATCTGTGTCTTTCTCAAATTTCCATCTCTTGAATACAAAAACCAACTGAAAGACTCAAGAAATCATTAGGAATTAATGTAAGGTTTCAAGTGTTCTTTGTGATATGTCATGATAGGAAGCCTAGAGCTAAACAGGCCTTCATTTCTTTGGAGGATATCAACTAGGAAAACAATATTAAACAACTCCAGAAGGAATTTACCCTCCATTTCAAATATAGGGGGAGAGCAAGCATTCTCCCTCACACCCAGTTACTTCCTATAGAAAAGAAAGTTGGTAATTGTCAGCACTGTTCTAAATCTGTTGATATCAGCTTCATAAATTATAAAATAAGTGAGTTTTTTACTATTAGGAACTGAGAGTGACATTTCATCTCATTATCTCCACAAGCTGGGATGCTGAACTCTCCCATAAGCTTGTTGGTTTTAAGTTCAATTATTTTTAAGTACAAAAACAAACTCATAGGGAAAAAAATCAGATTTGTGGTTACCAGAGGCAGAGGGTGGGGAGAGGGGAAATTAGATGAAGTTGATCAAAAGGTATAATCTTCTGGTTGTAAGAATAATAAGTACTAGGGATGTAACATAAAACTTGATGAATATAAGTAAAACTGCTGTGTGTTACATATGAAAGTTTTTAAGAGAAATGCTGAGTTCTCATCACAAAAATATTTTCTCTCTTTTAAATTTTATATTTATATAAGATGGTGGATGTTCATTAAACTTATTGTGATAATCATTTCATGATGTAAATAGGTCAATCATTATGCTGTACACCTTAAGCTTAGTGCTACATGTCAATTATATCTTAATAAAACTGGAAAGAAAAAAAGGAATTAACCCTGAACAACTGGCATAATTTAATTTTTTTAAATCTATTTAAAAAGTTACATGTGAAATATATGAATACATTCTACTCTTAAAAATTAGAACAATACAGATAAAATTGTGTACATTCGACATTTTTTTCTTCAATCTTGTTGCTGCACTCCTTATCTTCCAGAGTTAACTACTCTTACACTTGCTCAGTGTGTAATGTCTTTTAAGACTGTTTCAATATTTACATGCATTTTATCTACAGAAAATATGTAATAGTATTTTGAGTGTGAAGCATTATGTAAATGCACTATTATATAAACACACAATGTATTATATGCATACATATCTAATATATTAACATAAAAATATGGTATGAATAGTTACGCAACTTTTTTTTGTTCAAAAATATATTTTTGTGATATATCCATGTTGACAGATATATTGATAAGTTTGGCTCCCTTTTACCTGCTATAGAGTTTTTGTATGAAAATATCACACTTTATCCACTACTCTAATGATTTGACAAGCAGATTGCTTCCAATTTTTCATTTTTACAAACACTACTCAGGGACTATCTTCAGACCTGTCTTTATATATATGTACTAACATTTCTCTAGGATAGGTATCAAGATTAAAATTGCTAGATCATATACTACAGAAATTATTTTCCTTCAGTTTCTTGAAATTGTTGCTTATGGGCAATTTCTTAGTAACTGTGATTATTTGAAAATTATGTCTAAAAAAATTTCTCTCTCTCCCCACCGCCCCCCCCCCCCCACTTCTAGCACTGGTTTTGACTCAGTGATTTCTCTCTCCCCCTCCCCTACCTACACACACACAAACCCCTTCTCTATATAGCACCCTCTTTTTCTCCCACCAGGTCCAGTTTCTATGGGGCCTGAAACTTATATAAGTTTTTAAGCCCTCTCTGAAAAAAAAAACCATATTACAAATACAAAATGAGAAGAGTGATTATTACTTCAGAATGAAAAAATAAATCACAGCCTCAGCACCACTGACCATTGACAATTTGGGTAAGGTAAAATCGTTTGCTGAGGGAAGAGGAGGCAGCTGTCCTGTGTACTGCAGGATAGTCAGCGGCATTCCCGGCCTCTACTCACTAGATGCCAGTAACACTTGCCCAGTTTTAATAACCGAAAAGGTCTCCAGACTTTGACAGATGTCTCCTGAAGGATAAAAGTGCCCCCAGTTGAGAGCCACCGCTCTAATCCTACCCACTTTTTCAGAGAAATGATTTTTTTTATTCAGCTCCACTTATGAGTCTAACCTTGTCTAAATCTCCTAATTTCTAAGGAAATTAAAGATAATTCTTTGTCAATCTTACTCATGAACATATTTGCACACATGTAGCAGTGTTTAAAAAAGTAAATATGTCAATACTAAATGGGCTTATTACAGAATTTGAGGGTGATTAAATATTGTCAAATCAAATCAATTAATATGATTCTTCATATTAAAAGATTGCAGGAGAGAGACTGAAGCAGGAAAAATCATTTAATTATTTTCAACACACATTGATAGTTAAAGTTTCTAGGGAGCTATGAGTAGAAAAAAACTTCATTTAACCAATAAAAGGCAATACTAGAAACCTTTAGCTAAATCATATTCAATGATGAAATGTTTAGAAATATTCTCAAGTTCTGGGAAGATGAAACTATCACTACTTCTTTTGAGCACTATATTGGATGTCTTAGCCTGCCAAATAAGCTATGAAAATAAAGCAACTAGAGTTGAGAAGGAAAAACCAAAATTGGCCTTTTAAAGAGATCTGACAAAATAGCAAAAGAAAATTGTGGTAGGCAGAGCAATGGCTCCCCAAAGATGCCCACATCCTAATTCTGGGAGTTTGTGAATATAATACCTCCCATGGTAAAAGGGAATTGGCAGATGTGATTAAAGATCTTGAAATGGGGTGACTATGTTGAACCATCCAGCTAGGCCCAATATAATCACAAAGTCCTTATAAGAGGGAGGGAGGCAGAGGAGATATGATAATGAAAGTAGATGTTAGAGTGATGACACAGCTGGAAGGGTGCCATGACATCTTGGGTATCTAATTCTGCTGTTTGTTGACATCTGATTTATGCTTCTAGTGAATTGTTTCACTAAATGTTTTGTGCTTTTGTATTATGAGCCCTTCCATGTGGTTTAATATGTAGGAAACTTGTACAGCCTGGGTTGAGTGTGTGGCCTTCCAAAGAGTCTTTATATTTGTTTCTACCGGTGCCCCAACTGGTCAGTGACATATTTTCAAGTTAAACTTTTAGTGCATGGATTTCCAGACCATGAAATTTTGATAAGCCAAAGAGAATCCTTATATCCTTCATAATTTCTGGAATCAACATATGTACTTGTACTAAACTAAATGCTTTTATTGAGAATTTATTTAGTTCAGCAATATTTGTTGAATATGCTAGGCAGAATAGTTACATAACTGAATATGCTACCATCTTGAGGAGATGGATGTAAAAGCAAGAATTTAGGTTTAGCATGATAAATCTTGTGAGGGGTATGAATACAGGTAAGCAGCACAGAAGAACCATTTACAATGGCTGGAGTAGGAAGAGCAAAGTGAAAGGCATTGCCCACATGCTGGTTAAAATGAACCTTGAATTGCAAATAATAAAAAAAAAATATGACGAGCATATGGTTGCTTTATCCTTAAGATGGCACTATAAACTCACAATTCCTTTGTAGAGAAAGGCTATATAAAAACAACTGTGATTTATCCAAAAATCTCAGTCAACCCTTATAAACTAGAAATGCTTTTGTGTGTCAGATACTGAGGACTCATATGTATCACTTTCATTTAAATTAATCTTTACAGCACCCTTATGAAGTAGAGATGAATATTTTGCTGCCCCATTTTGCAGACTAGGAATAGGAGTCAGAGATGGTAGAAGTGACTTGCTTTCAGTCACAAATCCTGTAAGTGGCAAAGCCAGGATTTAAACTGAGACAGCCTGAACCTGGAAACTGTGCACTTAATCATTGTATTCATCTCTTTAGAGTAATCCACGTGTAGAAAATACCATAATATTAGAATGGTCAGTTACAAAAACTCTCCCCACTATCCTGTTCTGGTTAAATCACACTGGAGAACACGTCCCTTGCATGAGAAGTCAGAGAGCCCATGCCTTAGGCCCCAGAGAGTGACAGAAGACATCCAGACACCAGAACACTGTGTTAGTGTTGGTTCTGTCTGCTCTGCCCAGACTGAAGCTGGAGGCTTGGCCTGCCCTCCCTCTCAGATGCTCTTCCTAAGCACTCCCTGGGAATATGGTTTCTCCAAATTGGCACTCTGCTTATGGTAACAGGTTTAGATCTCTCTTTTCCTTGCTGATATACGAGGACCTTTGTGATCTCCATGCTTAATATAATACTTGGAGCATAGATTTCTTAATACATCTTTGTTAAACATTTTCTTCTTCCTCATTTAACAAGACCTTGCATCAGAGCCCTATTTTCCTTAGACTCTCCTTTGCTCCCCTCTAAAGAATTTCCAACACAAACAGCAAATTATAGGAGAAAAGGCAATCTGTGTGAAAAAGTAGTTTCCATCTGAAGCACTTGTGTGTTTAGGTAAGAACTGGAATAAATGCTAACACTGGGTTTAAATGGTTAAGCAGTATTTATTAGCTAGTATGCCTTTCACAGGGGCATTTCTAAACCTGAGAAAACTATACTGTGCTTACGATACTTTGCAAATTTTCATCCAGGTGAAATATAGTTAAAATAAAGGCCAAGGGCAACCTGAAAAGGAAGAATGGCATCCAATCAGTGAAACATGAAAAGGGGGCGTGAGAGAGGATAAGTAAATCCGCTCACCTTTCATCTCTCTTCTCTTCTATGAACTTCAAGTTGTTTTTCAGCAAGAAATGGTAATAGTTACTTCCTTTCTTTCTGCCCTAAGTCAATAATTAGCCCCCAACCCCTACCCCCTCTACTTCCCACCCCTACTGTTAGGGGAAGCACACTGATTGAAACCGCCCACCCTGGCCAGGCACCATAGTAACCATTTGCATGAGTTGTTTTATGACAGGAGGTCCTGGTAAGGAACACAGAACTAATAAGCCACCACCAACGGAAGAGTTCTGGAAAGGTCTAAAGGAGACACCACCTGTCTGACCACCTCCCAGAATCCTTCTCTCTGGCATCCATCTTGGCTGAACAAGGCGTGCACCACCAGGAAGGACTCTGAGTCAGAATGATTGGCTAAAGACAACCTGGAAACTAATCCCATCACCATAAAACTACAAGCCACTGGCAGAGCTGTCCTTCTGGGTTCCGTTACCCTGCTGCTCTCCTCCTGGGCACCCTTTCCCAATAAAGTCCCTGGCTTTGTCAGCACATGTGTCTCCTCGGACAATTCATTTCCGAGTGTTAGACAAGAGCCCAGTTTTGGGCCCTGGAAGGGGTCCCCTTTCCTGCAACACTACCACCACCAACTCCCCCCACCGCCCCCCACCCCCCCACCCACTTCCCAAAGCTGCTGTCCCAAGTAGTATTTCTGGTTTGGCAACCTCCAGGGTAGCCAATAAATCCTCCTGCCTGTGGGAAACTTGGAACCTTAGGTATTGGGAATGGAGTTGGTAGCGAAGCTGGGAGGTTCAGGAGGCAGTCTTGTGAGGATTAGAACACAGGTTTGGCAGTGTTGAGTAAAAATTCAACCAAGTCGACTGTCATGATATAATGGCTTTACTGAACAATTCATGAATTGGGCAGCATCCCATCTAGTGAGTAGAGAAGGGTTCCAAGGATTTCTACAAAATGGAAGGCTTTTGTAGACAGGAAGGGAAAGGGAAAAGGAGAGTGGATTACTTCATCTTCTTTTTAGGGATGGGAAGGGTCTATGTGGCTGATTACCTCACTGCTGCTGACCAGAAAATTCCAGACTGATCTGTTAAGACTGCAATCCTAGGGGAGGTTATAATTGCAGTTAGGTTAGCTATTAAGTCTTGGTCTGCTGATGTGGGACTTAGTACAAGTAACTACATTTTGGGCCTGTCATTTCTTTTTTAAAGAACAGTGAAACCAAGGTTCAAAGACAAGCCCTACACCAGTTGCTGAACTTGAACAGATTTAATTTCTTACTTACAAAATATAACAACCACCACTAGCTCTACCTTATGGTTTGTTATAGGATTAACTGAGCAAATTCATGTAAAGCTCTTTGAACAATGTCTGATAATAATAAATATTCAATACATATTAGCAATGATTATTACCACGTGTGCATGTGCAGTTGCTCAGTTGTGTCCGATTCTTTGCAACGCCATGGACTGTAGTCTGCCAGGCTCCTCTGTCTGCAAGAAAACTGGAGTGGATTGCCATTTCCTTCTCCAGGGGATCTTCCCGACCCAGGAATCAAACCCTCATCTCCTGTGTCTCCTGTGCTAGCAGGCACATTCTTTACCCCTGCTTCACCTAGGAAGCTGATTATTACCATGGGTTTATGTAATCTGTAAGCAGAGTCTGGTTAATTACTTCATTCATTTATAGAATCATTGTCTTCACAGAGTTTACATTCTAATAAGATACAATTTTGGAGAAAATTGAGATTGCTTATGTGAAATGAAACACTTTTTAAAAATTAATTATGTATCTATGTTTGCAGTGCTTATGCCACTAACAAAAAGGATTAAGAAGCATTTAATTGTAGCAGAGAAGAGATTCAAATTAGAATCAGCAGTTATACAGTGAAGCTATTCATTCAAAAAAATATATTAGGACTTCCCTGGCAGTCTGGTGGTTAAGACTTTGTGCTGATCCCTCATCAGGGAACTAACCACGCCAAAGAATAAAAATAGAAATTTTTTAAAAACAGAGAGAAAAATATGTTGAAGAAGGTTGCTTGAGAGTGAGAGATTTTCAAATTATTTTTTATTAGGTAGTCATAATTTCATAATAGCTGTTTGGATATATAAACATGTCTATATAATTTTCTAAACATGTAAATAAAAGATAGTAGTTTACTACATCTGTTTGAATTCATATAACTCAAAACATTACCAAAACATTTATTTTAAAAATCAGTAAAATTGTTTAACACACTAGAAAAATTTAGGGGTGTGTGTACATAAACATTTTCAAGCTTGCTTTATGAAAAAAAAGAGTGCAATTTCTATCCAAGTGTTCAGAATGACTTTCAAAAATAGAAAAAAGAAGGTAGCACTGCTTTGTAATACAGCATTAATTAATACTGACTTACCCTGGAACACTGAAGAAAGATTCTTTGTTATCACATATGGTAAACATATTTAAAAATTAATACTCCATTTCTATGAATAAAACATAGAAAATAGACTTTATTTTCTTAGAATAACTTGTTACCATGAAAAACTGCATTCATTCTGCAGATATTACTGACATCACACATTATTACTTTAAAAATATTTATGATACTTGAAGTTCAAAAGGAAACCCACAAGACCTGTCCTCCTCCCAGTACATTCACTGAATGCAGATTTAAGTGAGCACATCTCATTTGATTGTGCCCTTTATTTGTATACTTTAAAATGACTACAATATAGTACATTTGTATTTTTAACTGGTACCAAAGTTAAGATGTATGATCTAGGTAAAACCAGCAGCCTGTACTTCTAGTAACAGTTGTCATACGCAAAAAAGAAAAAAAAAAAAAAAAGCCCTGAGTCAGTATTTTTTGCAAAAGTTATGAAAAAGAGTGCTCTGAAGTCATTTTATAACTTATGAAATGGTTAAGACTGTCCAGTATTATTTTGTTTTCATTTTGATTGAAGAGAGGTATGGCTTTTGTTTAGTTAATCCGATTCAGATCATTGCTTAATACTCAATTTCATTTAAGTCCTCAGAATATCCTGATGATTGCTGACTTTGATCTTCCATTTCTGTCAGGAAAGACAAATAGACAATATAGTTTTCTCTATTTTTAATGTAGAAAATACTGAATTTGCATTCTTGTGATTTGAAACTACTGCAAATTCCGTTTTCAGTCAAACTTAAATAATTTGAAAAAATATTGTTACCTGCACAGGATCCTGCTTGAAATTTAACATCATCAATGGCAGTATCACTTCTTAGTGACATTCCCCGAATGGCTTCAAAAATTATCTGAAAAATAATGAAATATGAGTTTAGAAATAGAGTCATCCTGCTAAAACAATGCTGGTCAGAGGCAGACCTAGGCTGTGTGGGTTTGGAAGCTTAGATTGTTCTCAGGGGCCCACTTTTAGGAAAAGAATACAAAATCACCAATTCAAATTTAGGTACAAAAGGGAATCCTTATTTGGAATGTAAAGAAATTCACAACAAATTACTGGAGCCTTGGAAATTCAAGTTCCTTTCTTTTGAGACCTCTTTAGGCAATTTCCCAGAAATGTTCACAAAGAAATGCCTCTCGGTGGTGACCTGTTTTCCCTTGCTACCTAGAATATTCGACTCCTGCCACTCACAGGCCCTGTGGAAGTGAAGGGCCCAGAAGCTTAAGCTTCCATAGTCTCTCTCTAAATCTACCTTTGTACTAGTTCTAGGTGGGAGAATTAAAACAACAGATGAGACCCAAGTGTGAGCAGCACTGTATAATAGTTAAATTTACCAAAAAGACAATGGTTCACTGATCATGTTAAATACCATAACATCCAAGACACAGCCCAAGAAAAAGAGGAAACCAGTTTCACGACTTTAGATCCTAGAAGAAAATAACTGATCAAATATTCAGGTTCTAGGGAAAATATATTATCAGCTCTAAAACCACTCTAATAATAGCTAATAAACCATGGAATACTGCAGGGAGGCTTGTAGGTAATGAAAATTATCCAGAAGACACACTTGCTCTACTAATTTTATGAGCAAATTATTCCCCACTGGACTAGTTCATGATTTAAATTAAATAAACAATATAAAGTGGATAAATAATAAGCATATGAAACTATCTTGAATTTAATGACTCAAAGAAGCTTTAACAACAGAAACGTGGCAAGATAACATTAATAGAAATTCTAAAAATATAACCCTAAACAAGAATTCAAATAAATGGTAAGAAGAGGAAAAAGTGTTCTAATACATCTAGATAGGAGGATATATGAATGTAGTTAATAACTGTTTTGGTTTTCTGGACAACAATGAAATCCGTTTTTTAACCTCCAACTCTGCAATGGAAGTACAACAGAAAAATCACACGATGGAATTATATTCTGAATAGTCTGTGATTGGGCCAAAACCTTGATTTCATACAACTCTTTCCTTTGAATTTCCTAAATATCTGAGTGATAACCATTTTATAGCATTATGATTTCCCCTTTGTATTATTCCCCTATTTGTATTTGTAAAAATTCTATTAAATAATTGTGGTTATTTTAGAATTAGATAAAAATGTAACTTTTTCTTTCAGTTTAAGTGTATTTTATTTTCAAATGGTTACTAAGTCATTGTGCATGCATGCTAAATCGCTTCAGTCCTGTCTGACGCTATGCAACCCTATGGACTGTAGCCTGCCAGGCTCCTCTGTCCATTGGATTCTCCAGGCAAGAATCCTGGAGTGTGTTGCCATGCCCTTCTACAAGGAATCTTCCTGACCCAGGGACCGAACCTGCATCTCTATCTCCTGCATTGGCAGGCGGGGTTCTTTACCACTAGCGCCACCTGGGAAGCTCAAGTCATTAGGACATAAATACAGTTTTGACTCAACTACTTGATAAAGGGAACATTAGCTATCTTTTGGTCCAGGGGCACCAGGAAAAAAATTATTGAGATTAAGGGCACCATGAGCAAGAAAATTTGAAGACCTGGTCTTAGTTCAGTACCCAGCACATAATAATTCCTACTAAATGTCAGGCAGTAAAATGAACAATATGAATGATATAAATATTTCACTGAGCTGAGAATTTGTCTAACACTCTCTTTCAATGACATCAAAGGATATGAAATCAGGAGGAAAACACCTGAGAGCAAAGGAGGAAAGGTAAGCAAGGAATTCAAAGGAAATAAAATCATTCTGTGTTTTTGATCAACAGTGAGTCAGCTTCTGCTTAGCACTTTAATAAATCCCTTAGGAAAGGACATGATTAAAATTTTGCTACTTGGTACATTTTTTTCTACAAAGAAAATTTGATGACTGGAATATCATCCAGAGGCCACCCAGATACTTCTCCTATATCAGGGGTCTCCAACTTCCAAGTGGCAGACTAATACCTCCTGTCATTTTCTTTTTTTTTTTAATTGGAGACTCATTACTTTACAATATTGTAGTGGTTTTTGCCATACATTGACATGAATCAGCTGTGGGTGTACATGTGTTCCCCATCCTGAACCCCCCTCCCACCTCCCTCCCCATCCCATCCCTCAGGGTCATCCCAGTGCACCAGCCCTGAGCCCCCTGTCTCATGCATTGAACCTGGACTGGCAATCTGTTTCACATATTATAATATACATGTTTCAATGCTGGCAGATCAGTGGTGGCATTAGATTAGAAATTAAGTGCACAATAAATGTGCTTGAATCATCCCCAAATTATCCCCTGTCCCCCCATCTGTGAAAAAAATTTCTTCCATAAAACTGGTCCCTGTATCAAAAAGGTTGGGAACTGCTGCCCTACAGGATAAATCACAAATGGCAGCAGCACTGCAGTATTCTAAAAATCATCTATACCTGCCCACTCTCTCTGATGATGTACAGATTGATTTGACTTCTCTAGTCCTCTGCATTTTCCTGATTGCCTACTGTTCACTTGACATACCCACTTTGGATGTCTAGTAAGATCAAAAACTGTGTGTGTTAAAAACAATAGTAACTGTTAATTTGCCTCCTGCATAAGCTGCCCTCCCTCTTCCAGGTCTGTTCCACCTAAGGTCTCCCTCATCTCAATAAATAGCAACTTCATTCTAGCAGTTGCTCAGGCCAAAACTTTGGTATCATCCTGGCTCCTCTCTTTCACTCAAACCCCACTTTCCACAAGGAAGGCAGTCCCGTGGGCTTTCTGAGGACATCTCATCTCTGCTGCACAGCCCCGCCCACCATGTCTGTTGCCAGGCCCACTGCAGTAGCTCCCAAAGTCTCCTCGCCCACCACCCACACCACCACAGTCTGTAGTATGGAGTAAGGAGCTCCATGTATAGCTAGAATGATCATTTAAAAGTATAAATCAGAACATACTACCTTAAAAGCCTCTAATGGTGTCTTATTGCTCTTGAAATAAATTTCAAACTGTACCATGTGATCCAAGGCCTTTCATGAGTATTTCCTGATACTTCTTTGACCTCATTACCTGGTCAGCTTGACTTACTCTTTTTCATAGCACTTACTATCACTTGATGTTACATTATATATTTTTGTTTCACATTTTCTACCTCTCCCCCACAACTAGAACGCAAACTTAAAAAGTGTAAGAACTGTATGCTGTGTTCATTGCAGTATCCTCAGCACTTAAAAAGAGTAAATGGTCAATAAATACTTACTGAAAAGAGATATTTTGGCCTGAACTCCTATAGTAGCTCAGTCTGACAACTGATGTAGCTATTGAGAATACCAGGTCTGCCATGGTTATAAAGACCAGAAAGATTTGGGAAAGAACATATTTTTAGAAACAATTATATCTTTTTTTATAGTTTGGTACTTTAAAGTTATAAAACCCTTTCACAAACATCATCTCATTTGACTGTGACTTTAGCGATGTCAGCATGGCAGGCATTATCATCCCATTTTGAAAATGTATTAACAGGCTTCCCTGGTGGCTCAGATGGTAAAGAATCTGCCTGCAGTGCAACAGACCAGGGTTCAATCCCTGCGATGGGAAGATCCCCTGGAGAAGGGAGCGCCTACCCACTCCAGTATACTTGCCTGGAGAATTCCATGGACAGAACAGCCTGGCAGGCTGCAGTCCAAGGGGTTGCAAAGAGTTGGACATGAATGAGCAACTAACAAAAACAGTCTCAGAGAGACTGACATTCCTCCAAGATCACCCAGTGCTTGTGACACCCAGGGCGGTGAGTGTATGTTGGGACTTCTATGGCAGGAGGGAGTGTAAAACAGGGACTTAGGGATGCAAACATTGGAACCAGTTAAATCTGGGACTGAGTTCTCACTCTGCAACTTACCAGCTGGACATTTGGTTTTCACCATCTTTAAAGAAGAGCTACAAGATCAGCTGAAAGAACTTATGTACAGCTCTTAGCACTGTGAGTACTTGGCACATAGAAGATGACCATTTGCACATGGGTGTCTCTGTGTTTTATTAGACACTAAGATGTTTTGGAGAAACTAGTTCATCCTGGTCTCCAGATAGTCATTTGGGATTCCTGAGGGAATCACAAAATCAAGAACATTCCTCATGGCAGATTCATATCTGTTTCATTCTAAGCCTAAAGGAATGATCTGGAATCTTTTTTCTCAAATTGGGAGCCAAAAATCTCTCAGGTCATTCTTTACCCTTTGAGCTTAAATATCCCAAGATGCCACCCCAGGTGCCTCACTACTTTGTGCTCAAAAAAATTTCAGACAACAAGTCACCTGGCAAGTCTAGTATATGCAAGGACATATACCCAGGGCTCAGATGCTGTGAAGTCACCTGCTCCACAGATCTCAAATCCTAGAGCTCTTGTGCATCAGCACCGTTTGGGGGTTTTAAAAAACATCAATGCTCAGGCTCTGCCTGAGAGACTCAGATTTGTTCCATCTGTGACACAGGTTCTCCATCTTTAGAATGCTCCAGAATCACCACAATTCTTGTTAAGACAGATTTCAGGGCCCTAAGCCCCAGAGTTTCTGGTTCAGTAGCTCCGAGGCAGGGCCTGAGAGTGTGCATTGTAGGTGAGTTTCATTTTAGATGAATATACATTTCAGGGGTTGCTGCTGGTGTCAGGACCACACCTTGAGAATCTTTGAATAGTGTGAGTGCCCTGATAACCTAAAAAAATTAATCCATCATCTCTGAATGGTGATCAGTGATATAAGGAAGTTCATGAGTGATCCATTTTCTTTCTGTAAGCAGACATTAAATCACTATCAAAATTATTCCTGGGGCTATATATTTTCCTTTACTAAACGTTTAGATAGTTTTATCCACACCAAGATAATGGGACATCCTTGAAGAATGGCGCATCTTCCCTCTGTCGTTTGTTCTTAGCAATAGCAGCCTAGATGGCACTGCAGCCTGGCCATTCCTATCTAGATCTGTAGAAAATCAATTTTGATTAAGGGGTGGTATAAAATAATGTCTTTATTTTGGATACTTCTTCCTAGGAAGACTTGCTTAAGCCAAGCAGCCAGTGGTTAATATTAAGGGGTGCTCTGGTCCAGAAGAAAGGATAAGGAGGAAGTAGGGCTTTTAACTGAAGGTCACTCCTGGAATTCTATACAGCAATTTCAGGGATAGTCAAGGGTCTAATGTTATCTGCCCTGAGCTTTCTGGAGCTTTGACTCATGGTAGGCAGGTAAAGGCTTCCTTGCTAGTTCAGCGGTAAAGAACCTGTCTGCCAATGGCAGGAGACACGGGTTCCATTCCTGAGTCTGGAAGATTCCCTGGAGAATGAATGGCAACCCACTCCAGATTCTTGCCTGGAAAATCCGATGGACAGAGGAACCTGGCGGGCTACAGGCCATCAGAGCCACAAAAGAGTCAAACATGACTTAGTGACTAAAGAAAAACAACCGGCAGGTAAAGTCATAAGCTTTTACGAGGCTGCTGCTGACTTCTAGGCTAATTGGCTGCTTGATCTCACCCACTGGAATTGAAAAGGCTCCTTCTTATTGCTGCTCAGATTCCCTTATAATTGGGATCCTGCAGGAAGGAAGTCTTCTACTGCCTCAAGGCAGGCCCAGGACATAGGATCAAGATTCAGTTTCTTCTGCATCAGTGCAGACAGAGGCTTAAAAATGTACACTGGATCATGTACTCTGTTAAATAGAAGCTTACAACAGCAGCCCTTGCATGTGGCTAATGATGAGTGAAAGAAGCAGCTGCAACAACTAATTAGGTAATACCAGGTTTAGAAGAAAGAGAAGCTCTGTTCTGGAGGTTTTCAGGACACAGAATGTAACTGACACTCAAAATGTACCAACATGAAAATAGCTATAGTTTCACTATTGAGTTGCGAAAATTACTCTATGTATAAATACCCAAAGCTTTCTCTTTCTAATTCCCCTTTCACTGCTTAGGTTCAATCAATATAGACTAATTATGTTTACTCTTAAACAAGTACTGCCTCTGTCTTTGACCCCGAAAAAGAACAAAGCAGTCTTGATGGTAGCAAGAAAAAGAAAGAGCATCAGAAGCGTACAGGCACGTTTCCCATCATTTGGTTCTCGTCTCCCTTGGCTCACCTGGTGCTGCCTCTCACAGCTGTATTCAATCAGCGCCCGTAGCCAGGAGATGCTCTGTTCACCTCTTCTTCTCCACAACAGAGACTCTTCACTGTCACCTTCCTTTTTCAGATAAACATTCAGGAGGCCAGTCCCTGCTCCATACATGTGGTAGAAAAAGGTCAAGCACTGTTTTCCAGGGACTCCTCGTAGAGGCCTGGATGAGAGTCGTGCTTTTTGTCCATATACCAAGTGGGAAGCCTCGATGTACATGTAGTAGCCTTGAGAGCAATGCAACATCAGGTATTGTTAAAAAGGACACATCATATTCTCTTCTAACATATATATATATTCAGATTATTTTCCATTATAGATTATTACAATATATTAAATACTGTCCCCTGTGTTATACGTTAAATCCCTGTTGCTTATCTATTCTATGTATAGCAGTTTGTATCTGTTAACCCCATACTCTGAATTTATTCTGCCCCTCATTTCCCTTTTGAGTACTTTTCTGGAAACAAATTAGAGTCAATGAACGACTTGACTACAGTACTGAGAAAGGAGTTCATAATTTTGGAGAATGTGTATAATCCAAGAAAGATAAATATGCTACAAGATTTTGACCATCAAAATAAGTGTTTTCATGTAATAATTAATAATTCAGTTTAATATACAGGAGGTAATTAATATACTAGTATTGTGCCACTGAGGTGGTAATTAACATGAGAATTTATCCTACTAATCCATGGACAATATTTTGAACTTCCATCATTGGTTTAGGGGAATGGTCGGGTAGATGAGGTTCAAGTCTTGGTTCTAACAGTTATTGTCTGTGTGACTGTGATCTAATGGATTATCCCGTCTGAACCTATGTTCAATTAAAAAAATTTGTTGTTGTTCAGTTGCTAGGTTATGTCTGACTCTTTGCACCCCATGAACTGCAGCATTCCAGGCTTCTCTGCTCTTCACTATCTCCCTGAGTTTAAAACTAATGGTTAATAAACCTGTGCTATAGAGTTGTGAGAATTAAATAATGTGTGTGACATATGTCCACATGTAATATGTATTCAAATATGTTTTCTGCCCTGCTTTCCTGAGATTTTTCTGTGACACTTCTTGAAAATATAATTGTACAGTATTTCAGTTCAGTTCAGTTGCTCTTTGCAACCCCATAGACTATAGCACACCAGGCTTCCCTGTTCTTCACCAACTTCCAGAGTTTGCTCAAACTCATGTCCATTGAGTCAATGATGTCATTCAACCATCTCATCCCCTGCTGTCCCCTTCTCCTCCCGCCTTCAATCTTTCCCAGCATCAGGGTCTTTTCCAATGAGTCAGTTCTTCACATCAGGTGGCCCAAGTATTGGAGTTTCCGCTTCAGCATCAGTCCTTCCAATGAATATTCAGGATTGACTGGTTTGATTTCCTTGCAGTCCAAGGGACTCTCAGGAGTCTTCTCCAACACTACAGTTCAAAACCATCAATTCTTTGGCACTCAGCTTTCTTTACAGTCCAACTCTCACATCCATACATGACTACTGAAAAAACCACAGCTTTGACTAAACGGACCTTTGTTGGCAAAGTAATGTCTCTGCTTTTCAATATGTTGTCTAGGTTTGTCATAGCTTTTCTTCCAAGGAGCAAGAATCTTTTAATTTCATGGCTGCAGTCACCATTTGCAGTGATTTTGGAGCCCAAGAAAATAAAGTCTCTCACTGCTTCCATTGTTTCCCCATCTATTTGCCATGAAGTGATGGGACCAGATGCTATGATCTTAGTTTTCTGAATGTTGAGCTTTAAGCCAACTTTTTCACTCTCCTTTTTCACTTTCATCAAGAGGCTCTTTAGTTCTTCTTCGCTTTCTGCCCATAAGCGTGGTGTCACCTTCGTATCTGAGGTTATTGATACTTCTCCCAGCAATCTTGATTCCAGATTGTGCTTCATCTAGCCTGGCATTTCACATGATGTACCCTGAATATAAGTTAAATAAGCAGGGTGACAATATATACCCTTGACGTACTCCTTTCCCAATTTGGAACCAGTTTTAACTGTTGCTGCTTGACCTGCATACAGATTTCTCAGGAGACAGGTAAGGTGGTCTGGTAGTCCCATCTCTTTAAGAGTTTTCCACAGTTTATTGTGATCCATACAGTCTACAATATTTAATGTTATTATGACATTTAACATATTTTATATCTTATACTTTATACACTATATACTGTATGTTAATTATATAACACTTTACATTTGTATTTTCCTAATTTTAGTTTGTTTTTTTTTTTAATGTGCTTGTTTTAGGCAGAAGCAGGATTAATCTGCACGTAAATTTGGAGCCTGTCTCCACTGGCTCCAACAGTCAATTGTGTGCCTTCTGTTGGTAGGTCCAAATGGCTTCACTCTGGTAGTTTGAAATGGTCTACAATGGAAGTATTCATACTACAGAAATGGGACATAAGTACAAGTCAGCCCCCACCCCATAAAAAATAGAGCTGGTTGGTATTAAATAATTACCATGAAGCCACTAAAATAAGCAATATAATAATAGTAATTTCCAGAATAATACACCCATAATATAATTCTATGTACCTCTGGCTCATGTTTAAAAAAAGCCATGAACTCTATATAAGTAGTTCTTAACCTTCCCTCATTTGATGAAAAATGTATATCTCTTCAACCTGAAAAATATGCATAAATTTTTATATCCAGTTGCATCCTCTTCTTTGCCAATATTGACTTTTTTACATACATGATGTAAAAACTTTTACATAGTGTTCTCTCTCTATTATTTCACAAGGAAATTAATGGCTGCACTGAAGGAAAAAAAGAGTTCACAAATATTGCATGCAAAGGAAATGGCTTCTAGAGCATCTTTAAAGTTTCAAGTTTAGTCAGTGAAGTCTATTCATTTCTCAAAAGGCAATGCTTGAGACACCCCAACCAGAACTGATCAGAGGCTCCATCCTTGCTCCTTCAAGGCATTCCTCCTTTTCCTTTCCCTCATTTCCACAGATCTGAGAATCCAACGGTCTATTATAAGGGTGGGAGAAAAAGTCCTGCCCCATTTGGTCTTATCAAATCTTGTGCACTGTGCAAGCCCTCCCTCAGTGTTTCACTCAGTGAAGTTACCACCCTGCAAAACTGGGCAATCAGTCATGGGCTTTGTCAACCAGTCATCCGCATGACCTCCTCTAAACTTCTGGGATACTGTTGCATGTCTGCTGCGCTCACCAGTGACATCCTCATGACTGAAAGCAAGGGTCAGTCTTCAGTTCTTGTCCTCCTTGTCATTAGTAGCCCTGGACACAGTGGATCACTCCTGCCTCCTAGAGGGACTTTCTTATTTGGTTTGCAGGACTCTGACCTCTCCTGGTTTTTCTCCCACTTTTCTGGTCACTCCTTTGCTGGTTCACCTTTTCTTCTCTGACCTCTTGATCTTGGAGTGCTCCAAGACCCAATGTTTGAATCTCTCCATTCTCGCTCACTTCTTTGGTGATCTCATCTTGTTTCATGGCTTGAAATACTATATGTGTTGTTATATCTCAAATTTTAATTTCCAACCTCTTTCCTAAAATCCAGACTTGTTATTGAAAGTGCCTAATGGACATCTCCTCTTATTGTCAAGTAGATATCTCAAACTGAACTTGGTCAAAACTACACTCCTAACAGTCTCACTCTAAAGCTCACCCCACCCTTTTTAGTTGTCCAGGCCCCAAACCTGGCCATTCTTTACATCCTCTCACTCTTCACATCCAGATGGTCAGGAAATTCTGTTGGTTCTACCTTCAGAATATGTCCAGAATCCAATCACTTCTCTCCTTACCACCTCCAATGCTACCTCCCAATCTGAGCCAGTATTATTTCTGACTTGGATTAATTCAACACCTCCCAACAAGTCTGCCTGCTTTTACGCTAGTTCTCTGCAATCTAATCTGAACACAGCATCCATGGTAAACTTTCTACAACAATAGCTAAATTTTACCATTCCTCTGTTCAAAACCCTCCACTAGCTCAGCATTTCACTCCAAGTAAGAGCTGAACGCCTGACAACATATAAGGCTCTACATAACTCCTGCTCATTCTCCTGTCTCTCTGATTCCTACCACCTTTCTCCCCACTCGCTCTGAGTCTCGAGGACACACTTGAGTTCTATACCATTCCTGGAATGTAGTAAGTTTGCTACCACCCCAGGGCCTTTGCATGTGCTAATCACTGCCTACAATGGCTTTTCTCTCATATAGTCTCACGTCTCACTCTCTCACCTCTAAGTCTTTGCCCAGATATTACCTTTTCTATTAGGCCTATTCTGACTACACTGTTTCAAATAGCAACCCCCCCTCCTCTGGTACTTTTCTTTCTCTATACCCTAATTTATTATTTTCCATACCATTTAATTGCCTCTTAACATACTATATAACATTTCTGTTTTTATGTTTGTCTGTCTCCTTCCTCTAGAATACTCAAAGGCAGAGATATTTCCTTGTTTACTTGACTGCTATGCCCCCAGGTCCTAGAGCAGTGTCTGGAACATAGCAGATGCTCAATAAATATTTGTTGAATGAACAAAAAGCACAGACCAGTCTGACCATTTCCAGAGCACATGGCCCTACCAAGGTTACTCCAGTTGTGTGAAGATCTTGGCAACGAGACATGTACTTGACTAGGATGCTCCAAAGCAAAGTAGGAACAAGTCCAAATTTTGAAAAAGTCACATTTTAAAGAAAATGTTCTCAACCTAGTTCCATACCATCTGACTGTCTTTTTTGTTTTTTTTTTTAGCCAAACACACATTCTTTAACTTCATTACCTTCATTCTTTCACTGGCAAGAAAATTGCTACACAAGAAGCACTGGGGTTTTTACACTTCCAGCAATGAAAGAAAATCTTATTGTTCTTTTCTTTAATATTTTCTAACTTAAGCTAGGCTGATATATACTGATATATAAAACTGATATATATACTGATATATACTGATATATAAAACCCTAACAGAAGGGTGTATTTAATTTAATCCCATGGAAAATAAAGTCAAAACATGAACATGGTTTATCACCTACTATGCACAAAGGTGTTCTGTACTAGCCTGTATATAAATTAGTATAGCAAAATGAACTGAAACCCTACCTTAATGCATGTTTAAACTGAAAAATATTGCCTCCAAAAATAATTCTTAAGGAAATAAGAAGAAAGTCAAAGAAAAATAACTTTGGTACCTGCCTTCGGGACTCTCAAAAGGTTCACTTGAATCCCAAGAAAAGGACCTTAGCTGAAGATGAAACACTTAGTGGGAGGGGGAAGATAGGGGACAGGGAGGCTCCTCTGAAAGATGCTGTCACTGGAAAACTGGAAAGAAAAGAGTATTGTGGGCCTACAACAGGAAGTCTTCTCAGAATGGAAAGAAAGCAATGGGTCCATTATAAGTGAGAGACGACGCAAGAAGTATCTTCCATCTAGTGATGATGGTATGTAATCCCAGTGATGACATATGCTGTCATATGTGATGACATCACATATGTGATGACTAGTGATGACATCACTAGTCACTCAGTCATGTCCGACTCTTTGTGACCCCAGGACTGTAGCCCGCTAGGCTCCTCTGTCCATAGGGATTCTCCAGGCAAGAATACTAGAGTGGGTTGCTATTTTCTTCTCCAGGGGATCTTCCCAACCCAGGGATCGAACCCAGGTCTCCCGCATCACAGGTGGATTCTTTACTATCTAAGCCACCAGGGAAGCCCAAGTCCTGGTCAAAATCATCTGAGGTCCTGCTAGAGGGGTAAACCTCCAGGATTAACCAACTGAATCTTCCTTTTGTGAGTACAGTGCTCTAATCAGTCAGCCTCAACTGGGTGAAGCATTACTCATGAGTCTCTGGGTCTTGGGTATCAGGCTGAAGCCATTACCTAAGGTTTCTAGTTCCAGAGATCACTGTGTTTAGTACCATGATATATGAAAGGAAAGCTCCTGAACTGTTTGACATGTGTAACTGCTGCTTTTGGAAGAGACGGGGAACAGCCAGGGGAACATTAGTATAATTACACCTTTCTGGGGCACAGGCACTAGTCTACTTTCCTTGAGTAACGTTGACCTTTCTAAAACTCCTTCAGGCTACAGTTTCTGTTTTAAGCCCATACATATATCCCTTTAGGCAATGCTGATTTAGACTAATCGAGACCAACATCTATACCTAAAAATATTTGTCCCATATTTGTCAACTGATCAGAATCTGTCTGTCTGATGCCCAGACCAATTATTCCTCTTGATTCCAAATATGTTTTCCTTCTTGACTTGCATGTGACATTTCCTTTCCCCAGAAAAGATCAGAGCTTCATGGAGAGACAGTCAGCCTCACGTGTTTGGAAAGCAGAGAAAAGCCCTGTGTGTTGACAAGCTTTGCCACATTCCAACTCCAAATGCTGTCTGTCTCAGCAAACAAAAGCTCCCTGGGTGGCAGCCAGGCGCCCCAGCGATGAAACCTCAAACTGGCTCATGTGTCCCTGCACATGAAGGATTCTAGTCTGTGGAAGGGATTATTAACTGGAGAAAACAAATTACTTTCTTTCTGTGGATCACTGTTTAACATTCAAGATACGGGTTCCAGTGGGTCTAGTGGGAGATCAGGGTCCCATCTGTTCTTTGCTCAGCAACTGTGATGTGTTGAGACACAGCATATTCGTAATTGGGAGCAGTGACGCAGCTGTTCCTCTAGTCTTGCGGCCCTCTCTCACCAGGGCCGGGAAGGAGTGGGAGGCCATGTGGAATGAACAGCTAGCTGCTTCATTAAGCCGGAAGACAATTCTTAACAATCAGGGGGAAAAGATATCAATATTTTGGGAAGAACAACTGCTAAATATGTCTCTCTCTCAAATTATTATTCTTTATTATATCTTTTAAATGGTTTTTAAAGCGAGTCATAAATGAGTGGTTATTAACTTATTGGGGACAGAGTTTCAACTTGGGAAAACTTTTAACAGTTCTGAGGTGGTGATGGTTACACAAAAGGTATATGTACTTAATACCACTGAATTATGTATGTAAAAATTACTAAAATGGTAAATTTTATGTTTTTCATATTTTACTACTATTTTTAAAAAAGCTTGTCATAGAAGTCTTATCTTGGGTAAGTAGGGTCCAACAATACCAGAAATTAGTGTGATAAGATAAATTATGAAAAAGCTGAGGAGACTGGAGATTTTACTATTCTAGAGCTAATTGCCCTTATAGTTTCAGACTAGTTGAGTAGCATTGTTACATGTCTGGATATCAGCTACCAAAATTCTTAAAAGACAAGGACTTGAATGAGACTGCTATTAAATTTCAGCTATTAATATATAACCAACACATTAAAAATATAGTTTTTATTTTCTTTTGTGTCAACGGAATAATTTATAAGTGAATGCCATTATTTGGTATTTTAATGTATCACTCATCACAAGAAGGTTCATATAAGACTCCTACCTTTATTTAGTAGTGTGTTGGAGAGAATTTAATTATCAGAAGTACAGAAGATGTAGTGAAACACTGAACAGTACCACAGAAGAAACTGATGGTGTCTCTTTATTTGGAAATTATTTTTTAAAAAAATGATGAATAGCTACTTTTCTAGGACATAGCTGTGGGAAAGAGATAGGGAAAACTGGATGACTTTTAATCTATTCACTGGTGGGCTCAGCCAGCTAGGAAATGTTACAGTTAAAGGCATTTTCTCACTAAACTGGAGAATTATCTGTTGATTTATTTATTCTACTATCTTTTGGTCACAAAACCCATGTAAACTCCAGGACAACTAAAACAATTATTTAAGAAGAATTCTGACAGTATGGCATCACATTAATAATATAATATTATTATATAAATATAATCATATAATAAAATTGTAATAACCAATAAAACCCTTGGAACTTTGTTAAGATTTGTCTTTACTATCTTGCAAAAGAAATAGCATCAGTGTCAAGGAACTTTCTGATTCTGCCAGGATAGAGCTATTCAAATAGATGCTGACAAGAAATGGACAAATAGGTCCTGCAGAATCCATTTCAGCTCAATGGAAGTCAAGATTTATCTGTCACAAGTGCTTTTATTATTTTATCAAACAGGGAGCCAAATGGTTGGGCTAGAATATCGTCTTTGTTGTTGTTCTAGTAGAATGACATGTTCTATTAGATGACTGACAAACACTGGAAATGTTTCCCCAACTTTAGCCACACAAATACTACTATATTTATGTTACTTATCCACATACTACCTGTACTATTATTCATTTGATATATTTCTTTAAATAGATTTCATTTTTTACTCCTTTGATTTTAAATCCATTATTCAAATAGGAAACTGCATATTAGCATGAAAACAGAAAACAAGCTATAGATTTGGGAAATAATGGTGTTGCTGTACTGATTATATATTTTGCTTTTACATGAATAGTACTATCAAATTAAAAATAGTCATCCACTTAACCCTTAAATCACCCAGTGGTACTCTGGAAGACACTGGTTTAAGGCCTAGCAAATCTTTTGGTTACTACTACGTCATTTTATTTGTAATTATATGCCGTGGTTTTCTATGTATAAAAACACAAATGACACAAAAGACTGAGTCCAAGAAAGTCTCCCAGAAATGAACCCCAGATGAACATCAGATTTTGTGAATGAGTCATTAACTACAAAAATAGTAATATCATTTTCATTTTAGTGGAGCTTATATAGTATTAGTTCTTTCAGAAATACAACCTTGGTTAATCATCACAGCAGCCCGAAGAGATTAGCAGGGCATCCGCTGTTATGTGATGCACGACACATAATAGGTACTTAGAAAATATGGAGTAAATCAAGATCGTAGAAACTCTGCTCTATATAACATGACAATTGCTCCCAGTTCTAAGATGTTTCATCTTATAAACATGTAGCTTATGACACTGGTGGCTTTAACAAACATTCGTTTTAAAGG
Source organism: Cervus elaphus (assembly GCF_910594005.1). Lineage (NCBI taxonomy): Eukaryota > Metazoa > Chordata > Mammalia > Artiodactyla > Cervidae > Cervus > Cervus elaphus. The sequence continues at coordinate 44,642,017 of NC_057843.1, read as the reverse complement.
GGTATTTAATTGCTTATACCTTAATTTATGAATGGGTGATCCTTGTCATATTGTAATATGAAAGCCAATATATCAGCCCACATTTGGCCATTAGAGGCCATTGTGTATATTAACCCTCAAAGGCGAAGCTACCCTTTGCGGGTTTAGGCTACACAGTGGCTGTGGGCACTGGTCCTGCAGTTAAACTGACAATATTGGCTCACAGACCAGAGAAAACTTAGATACTTTCTGATGGGTTACATTTCAGTGGGTGTCTAAAAATACCATCAGTTTGAATATATCCTTTCCAAGAGCAGACACCTTTTTCTGGTATGAAGGGTGATAGATATGAGATTACGTGGCTGTGTGAAGAATTGTGCTTTTCACATGTAAGCTGTCCCAGCTGTTTGAAGTCGTGTGCAGTCTCCTACAATCATGTGGGCTGGAAAACTCTGGTGAGACAGTGTGGACAGAATATGGACACGAGAGCCCAGCATTCCTGAGATACAGTCCCTGCTCTACCAATCATCACTGTGTGGCCTTGGAAAGGCATTTCTCCAACCTTCAGTTCTTTCATATGAAAAATGGATACTTTCACTTACACGTCATGGTAAGGCTGTGTTATTGATTGAATATTTATTTCCCCTCTTTCCAAATTTATATGTTGAAATCCTAACCCCCACTATGATGGTAATTGGAGATATGGTCTTTGGGAGGGGTTAGGTCCTGAGAGCCAAGCTCTCATAGGTGGGACGAGTATCCTTTTAAGAGTCCTCAAAGAGCTCACTTGCCTTGTGTGCCATGTAAGGACACAGCAAAAAGACTGCTGACAATGAACTAGGAAGTGAACCCTCACCAGACCTCAAATCTGCCAGCACCTTGATCTTGAGCTTCTCAACCCTCAGAACTGTAAGAAATAAATGTCTGCTATTTAAGCCTCTGAGTCTATGGTATTATTGTTATAGCAGCTTAAACTGACTAAGGATATAAAGATCCCAGAACAGTGCCTGCATATGGTAAACACTCCATAAATGATCAGTAGATGTTATTATTTCCTTAGAAGGATAACTGTTAAAGTAATTTAAAGAACAAGATCAAGATAGAAAACTCCAGCACTATATTATCTGTAGGTAACCCTGGGCATAGCATAGCAAAACTTGCAGCCTTTGCATTGTTATACTTAGGAATAAAAAGGTATAATCTGGAAAAGATTTTATGTGGTTAGAAAATTGAAAGATGTCCCAAGACCCTTTAGGAAGTTTGCATTGAAACAGGTGAAATAAATGATGGAAAAAAGGGAGAACCTAGAAAAATTTACTGAAAAATAATCAGAATGCTCTGTTCACCAGAGAATCTAATATTCTATGGTCAAGTATTTTCTGGGAAAAAATATTGAACACACTAAGAAGTTTTTACATTACAATTTTTGTTATGAAGTTTCACCCCAGTCAGCTGAAATATTCTTCAAAGTTTTCAGAGAGACAAAGCAAACACAATCATACCATTTTCTTTAATCAAAGCCACACCAAGTAAACTAACATGTGCCCCTACATGTAAATAAAGGAGCAAAATTATGAGTAATGAAATATCTACTGCAGGTACTTTTGTCAGATTTTCATAGATTTTGTCTTTAGGCAGGAGGGAGAATGTCATCCCCAAGCTGATTAAGTTTAAACTCAACCATCCTTTGACGTACATAAACAGACAAGTAGCTATAGTTATTCTCATTTTCTAGATGATATCACTGAGACCTAGAGATTTTAAGTAACTTTTTCAAGGTCTCATACCTAGTGAGTGGGGAACCTTGACTCCAAAGTTCATGGGTCTGTTTATCCTGGCTTGGTGACCCTCCCTCACCCTTTTCAGAGACTCCCTCCCTCCACTGCTCCTTATCTTTGTTTTGTCCTCTCTTCCATGTCCAAGACACTGCACAGACTGTCACCCAGAAAATTCCCCTGTGGTACTCTACCACAGCACAACCCTCTTCTCAGATCTGTTGTTACTAGATTTTTTGGTGTCCCTGAAAAATGGGAGAGAAGCTATCAACTCCCTCCCCAGAAAAATGTACATACAGACAACATCGTGATTATAATGGACTCCAACTAAAGCTGATTTATTCTTGATACTTCTCTATCCCTCTCATAATTTAGTTTCTCCCCATTACTACATTTTCTATGGGTCTTACTAATTAAGTGGTTATTCTTATATGCACCAGGGAGGGCTTATCGATTCATTATTTCTTCCAAGGACTTTTTTGAGCCTCTGTAGTGTATAAGGTACAAGGCCTGTGGGGATTCATACAGGAATTTGATAGTATTCTGCCCTCATGAGGCTTCCCTCATAATTCAATCGGTAAAGAATCTGTCTGTAAGGCAGGAGACCCAGGTTCGATTCCTGGGTTGGGAAGATTCTCTGGAGAAGGAAATGGCAACCCACTCCAGTATTCTCGCCTGGAGAATCCCATGGACAGAGGAGACCGGCAGGCTACAGTCCATGGGATCACAAGAGTCGGACACGACTTAGCGACTAAACCACCACCACCTGCCCTCATTACACTGCCAATCAGAGTTAATGAGGCTAATTTTTTGTTTGCCGATTTATCTCTTTTCACTAGATTCAGTGTTGAATGGCCACGAGGCTGCCACTGCAGCAGCCTCTTGCTACCATGAGAGGACAGACTGTTTGCAATTGGAGCCAACTCAGAAAAACCAGAGCAGAGAGATGGAGAGAAGGAGGTCCCAGTGACATGGTTTTATCCTCTACATCAAGCTGTGCCTCAAGTCAGCCCTAAAATGGCATTTTTTTTCCTGTTACAAAGAGCAACAAACTATTTCGAACCAAAATAGTCTTAACATATACACATCTTTTTATTATCTTTTTAATTTCATTGTCTTTCCTGATATAGCCTCACACTCTCTTAGAATCTTCTACACACTGCTGGAAGTAGAAATCTGATCTACCTTTGAACAAAGGCTGAATCTCTTCAACAGCTACCCTAGCTGATGCAACACTGTCCCAGAATCTCTGAAGTAACGGGAAGAAAAGAGGTCAGTGGTAGGACCAAGCTTCACATCATCTTCTTAGGCAAAGGTGCATTTAGGATCCAAGGCCAAATGGATACTCACTACTCACAGGGATAGTGGCTGGAACCAAGTGTTCTTGAAAAGACCCAAGTCAAAACTGCCAGGAGGGATGCAAGTAGAAAATCTACGTGAATGGTACAAGTACTATGGAGAAAGAGGGTAGCCACAGATCATCAGCCAGAGAGTACAGTGCCCAAAATGGTGAGATGCAAGAGAGCCAGTACTTAGATATCTGTCATAACAGAAGGTATCCAAGAAAGAATTTGAAGAAACACTAAACATTTTAGAAGTTATTTTCTTTTAATCCATCTTCCACTCACTCTGGCTAAAGGATCCTGATGATGCTGGGCAGGGGAGGAAGTAAAACAAAGAAAGTTCAAGCACAGACAGTCTTCTCTTTTACCATCTCCAAACTATGAATCAGGCTCATGCTGAGGGAGAGAGATGATTCAATTGAATGGGAAACTGAAGTTGTTGTTTGAATTGGACATCTTAACACACCTGAATGTGTGACTGCTCCACTGCCTCAACAGGACTGGGAAGCTGTGGGATCTGCCAGGGGTGGGAAAGGGAGAATTCTCTAGGGTATGTCTGAATAGAGTGTTGGAAACAAAAGACAAAGCTGTTCCTGATTGCACCCCACCAAGTTTAGCCAATACAGCCAATATTTTTTGTTGTATTGCTGCTGTGTGGTGTTACACCCTAGGCTTATTTTTGAGGTAGACCATAAGAAACAGCACTATGCCACTCTCTGTAAGGACCTTTCAGGAAATATGTCTTTAATATTAATATCAGGGATAGTTCTGCATTGCTGGACCAAGTGATATGCTTTTATCCAACTGGTGTTCCTAGAGAAATTGACAGCCTCAGTGGAAAAGGTCTATTCTTTAAGGAGTATTTTATCATGGACATTGTTTGCAACTGCTGACACATGGTGATAATAAGAAGTAGAACAACTTTTAGTCTGGTTTAGTGTAGTTTACACATTTCCTACAGAAAAATGCACTGCTTTATTGCCTCCATCCCTTGGTGAACTGCTTCATCTGTTTCTATCCTAAGAACACAGTAAATCACTTCTGGAAAGTGAGGACTCACACTGATACATCTTTCCTGTCTGCCAGATATTTCTATACTAGGCCTCAGTCCTGGGCTTCATTTTAGACCACTATTTTATTTTTTTCATTTTTGCCCATCTCTCTTTTATTTTTAAACCTTACTTCTAATTATCTTCGTGTGCATATCTTTGTAAGCTCATTTAAATCCTTTTTGCATCTAGATAATGAGCAATATAATAAACAGAAAGAATGATTTTAAATGCACATACTGAATTACCTATCCCATGTGTGTAATATCCCACATGCAGTTCACTCTAGACACCTTAATTTTCACATATCAGAATGCAGTAAACAACCCCTAGAAAGCTATTTCGGGTTTCCTTAGGAAACAGCACCATGTGGCATAACTCACCTACCCCAGTAGTGTGATCTCCCTTTGGTCCGGTGTAGGAGGTGGGAGTTTCTCCCCTCCTCCTTTGCCAGCTGCTCCGGTTTCTTCTCTCCTGAGTAAATATACATTCATCTTGTTCAAAAGTACACTCTCCTGGTGGAGGCAGGAGCTTCTCTGCAAGGAAACAGCAGGTGTTGTGACTGCTGAGGCTCTTTCAATGAATATATATTCCAAGACTCATTGGAAACCCACACTAATGTGTGGTTGTCATCTGGCCACATGCCACACATAGAGAGGCAACCCACCCACCAGCACTCCCTCTAAGCCAAGCTCTTGCCTCTGGCTAGAGTCTGGACTTCACCCTGGTTCTGCCATAGAGGCAGAGAACAATCAGAAATCTAGATCCAAAAGTACTGGAATACTTTGAGAAAGAAACTTTCTCTGACTTGTGAATTTATTTGTACGAATGAGATTTTAAAACTCTCTGACAATTGGAGGTATATTGGCTTTATGGAAACATAAAAAGAATAAAATTGCAAGCAGGAGATTTCTTCAGAAATCCAGAATGAGTGAAGGAAATCCTCAGAGCAAAGCTATAGTCGCTTTGGAAGAGGGAGAGAATGTGAAAGAATTAAATGTGATTTTGGAGACATAGCTTAATACATGTGGAGCAGGTTACTGAATTTTTCTGTGCCTCGGCATTCTTATTTGTAATGTGGGAACCTTAATGGTATCCACTCCAGGGGGTTGTGAGGATTAAATGAGATGATGTATGTAAAATGTTTAGAACATGAAGTTCTCAGTAAATATTAGCTAAATAAATATTAAAACTTGGTGTTTTTCTACCTGGAGGCTTATTTTCCATTTCCAAAAACAAACGTTTCTGTCTTTGGGTGTTATCTTCAATAACTCTAATAATGATTATATTAGAGTGGTGCCACCTCCCAACTTCTTGGGAACTTCTTTGGCTGAACTTGGTTGTACCTTCCTACATCTAGATTCTCCAATAAACAACCCATCTTTTCCTTCTCTAGCATGATAATTGTTTTACTTCATTTTATTTTACATACACTACAAGCTAATGAAGGTTCATTCTCTTTTCTATGCCTTGAGTATAGAGATTTTTATCTTGTTTTATGTTGTCCTTGTAGTGCCACACAAATCAAAGGACTACAAACAGTCTTTTAATTAAATAAACATGGAGATTATTCTCCAGTGCCAAATAGATACCACAATATGCCTGCTTGTTAAAGAAATGGATACCTCGTGACTTAGGATGCAGTGGTAATTAATAGATAGATACCAATGATCTGGGTTGAGGTATGCATAATTTTCTCATTAGACATAATGTCCAACACATAGCCATAATATTTGTCACCATCATCAATGCTTGGTCCATTGTTTCATTGTCATTTAATCCACTTAGAAAACATTTATTTTATTATGATTTAGAAATTATATGCTCAGCCTAGTATATGTATATGTATATGTACAATTTCATCAATATAGCTTGAAAATCTGCGTTCAAGTAAGGCAACAACAGTAATCGTAACAAGAGTAATTATCAAAGACGGTATCTGTTTTTAAAGCACTGCTTTGTGCCAGGTCCAAAGCTAGGGAGTTTATATGTGTTATCCTCGCTACTCAAGTAGGTATTACCACCTCTCTTATAGACGAGAATATAGGGGTTAAGTCATGTGCAAAGTCATACATTGTATTTAAGTCATTACTTCTAAATGAGAGAGGCACGGGACAGACTGCTGCTGCTGCTAAGTCGCTTCAGTCGTGTCCAACTCTGTGCGACCCCATAGACGGCAGCCCACAAGGCTCTGCCGTCCCCGGGATTCTCCAGGCAAGAACACTGGAGTGGGTTGCCATTTCCTTCTTCAATGCATGAAAGTGAAAAGTGAAAGTGAAGTTGCTCAGTCGTGTCCGACTCCTAGCGACCCCAAGGACTGCAGCCTACCAGGCTCCTCTGCCCATGGGATTTTCCAGGTAAGAGTACTGGAGTGGGGTGCCATTGCCTTCTCCGAAAGGACAGACTAGGAGAGAGTAAATCTATGTGGTATACTGTTAGACAAACAGGACATGCCATGAATTGGCCAGGGAGACAGAGAAAGCTGAAATGACAGTCATCTTACCTGGAGACAAGCAGCTTCCCAACTCTACTGTAATGTCATCCAAGGCTACTAGACCACAGTCCCACAAACTTTTGCATAGGCTCATGAAAACCACCTGCAATGAAGAAAAATAAAACTATGAGTTCAGTTAACTGAAAATTGGAAACTCTTACATCCTGGGATGTCCATAGCACAATAGGAGTATAGAAGCAAACTACAGGCATGTCTTCATTGTCTGTGAACTACAGACACAGTGGCGTGAGTAATGGTTAACCATTTATATATGAACCGGGAATCACTTATTTTTTTCAGCAGAGTCAAGCTCGCAATGATATAGTGTATACACTAATGCTGAAATTAGTTTGCATTCTTTAAAGAACTGAGAGAGGAAAGCAAGAGGTTAACTGGGTGATAGAGGAAAACCTGTCAGCTTTTAAATATTTTCCCCCAAATAGTCCACAAAGTGCATACAGGGTTGATGGCAGGTCAAGCATTTTTACAAACATTTCTAGTGCAAACACTACTGATTTTTTAGAAGTGACTTTCTTACAACGTGGTTCATTCATCTGGTTAATGAAGTCTCAGTGATTCGCCACCTGAAGACTCAAGTTCCATTTCCAAAGTAAAGATCTACATCCCTGAGTGTTATCACTAATAAAAGCCCTAAATGCAGTTATTTTATCAAGTCAAACATTTTGCATGTGCAGGAAAAATAAATCTCTACAACAAATTATTAAGTTCATTGTGCCAAAAAGAAAGAAAAGTCTTGGATTTCTTAAAACAATTTAAAAGTCTCCTTTTCATATATAGGATGAGCAAAGAGCACTTTTCAAAACATTTTTGTTAGATTTTCACTGCACTTTGCAGTGTACAAAGTTGCTTCACATGTATAACTTAACGTTTAATGAGCACAAAGTCTCTAGTCCATGTTCAGTCCCTCAAATACAAATCTTAATTAAAAAACAAAGAGATACAATGAAAGAGCAACCCAAATTACAAGCAATGAGAACATTTGATTTTTTTAGGTTCTTAAACCTAAAAATCCTAAAAATTTTTTTAGGTTCTTAAACCCTTTTTAGGTTCAGGATGCAATGTCTTCAATTTACCTGTGTTATTAGTAGGATCCCTTTGGTCTTTGATGATCAGAGCCACCAGAATATAGAATTTATTTAAAAAGAAGCTGAAAAAGTCACATGATAGTTTATCACTATGCAAAATATAAAATGTCTTAGCCCAATATCTTCAGAATAACTAATTATAAGATGTGTGAAAGTTTACTGAACTGGATTCATATTACTATAAATTATAAGAAAAAGACAGTTTAGAGATGTAATACATAACTCTGTGTGTGTGTTAGTAGCTCAGTCATGTCTGACTCTTTGCAACCCCATGAACTATAGCCTGCCACACTCCTCCGTCCATGAAATTCTCCAGGCAAGAATACTGGAGTTGGTTGTCATTCCTTTCTCCAGGAGATCTTCCTGACCCAGGGATCGAAGCTGGGTCTTCTGCATTGCAGGCAGACTTTTTACCATCTGAGCCACCAGGGAAGCCCTAATATATAACCATATGTATCAATATTTACAAGGAACAAACTAAAAGGGGTATTTCGGTTTTTTCATTTAACTTTTGTTCATTTTCTTATCTTTATAGATTCTAGAGATGATCTGACTATGTAAAATATATTACTTGCAGGATTTATACATAGGAACTTATTCTCCATTTACAAAGCAGAGGTCTATGTCATCAGCCCTGAGTGCAATTCCATTTTTATCAGTAATTTTTCTTGTTCTATGGGAAGGAATAGGAATCTGCCTCGTAATTTACTGAATTAATTGTGCTGCAGATAAAAATCTTGGCTTTCTTTTCCTTTGGCAGCTTTAAAGTCTATTTTTGACATGAATAGTGAAAAAGCACTTTTTCAAAAAGATTCTGTGGTACTGAAATGATTCACCATGTAAATTATTACCTAAATAAGACTCAAACATATGGCATGTAAACATATCCTAAAGAGGAGAAATGTTATCATGCTTTCACACGTTTACTACACCATTATTTTATAATGACCATAAAACCAAGCAAGCAAGCAAGCAAACAACCCAAGATTTTAAAAACAGAAGAAATACACAAATCATGGTGCTGCAATCTAAAAAACAGGCCATTATTAACTCTCATGATTTGCAAATATGATTTAGTAGTAGAGAATATATTCCTCTCATAATGTTAAGTGATGAAAGCCAGTGATAATATTATTATTATTAATAAAAATTAATAAAATAAAATAATTTAATTTAATTATTTAATAAAATTAAAATAAAATTAGATAAATTACATCTAACTCATCTAAAAATACATAGGAAAAAAACCTTGAAAATTTACTAAATATATAACACTTTTATTAGGTTTGAGAAATTGTGGGTATTGAATAGAATTTCCTTTTAGTTTCTAAACATTCTTTAATTTTGTTATATTTATAATCGAGGAAAAAGAAGGAATCAAGATATCTATAATTAAGTTGTGGAATAATGGGCTACTGTTTTTCAGATTGGCATTGTTTATTATAGTGGCTATGAGGACATGTGGCTATTGAAATTAAAATTAAGTAAAATTAAAAATTTTCTTTCCTTAGGTGTACTAACCACATTTCAAGTACCCAATAGCCACATATAACCAGTGATCAAGTGAGTTGGTCATAGCAGATTTGTAACATTTCCTCATTGCAGAAAGTTCCACAGGATAGTGCTTCCTTTTTGACATTCCAAACAAATTTGTGAACTGTCATAGCGGGTTAAGTGAAATGTTAAAGATATTCTGGACAACAGCAGGCCACTAGGTTATTACTATCTTAGAACTCTTTCCACACTTAGAGTACTGGCCAGACCACTTGTTGTTCTGTCTGATGTCTGACGAAAGATTCACAGTCTGCTACCTACCATATTCAAACTATGGCCTCAAAGCGCAGGTCTGTTTGGCAGCTGTCTATCAGCATTCCAACACACAAAAGAAACCTGACAAGATCACTTGTTTGCTCTAACACATTGGATTTCCACCCTGCTATTAATAGCGAAGATAATGTCAGTTCCTATTTTTGTGCTGCCATCTTTCATTTTGAGGGCTACTTGAGGTGGAGAGGTTATTTTGGGGTAGTTGATGACTGGGTAAGCTGATGACTGGGTCTGGCCGACACAGACAAAGAGAAAGTCAAACATTCTGGTCTGTTCTTAAGAACTCTGTCCTGGGTCCTGTTAAGAATGTGACAAGAAAAAAATTCCCCGTAGTCTAAATTCTTAAGGGGACTGAACTCTTGTTTAATTACAGATCTTAAAAAAAAAAAAGTTTATTTCATTTTAGGCAGCATTTCAAAGCAAACAATACCTCTAAAGAATGGGAAAAAGATCTCAGGCAACTTAAATGTATACTAGTATCTATTTGAAAGAGAAGAGGGACGAAGTAAACTGCCGTCCCTTAGACAGATCTTCTTGATTTTATGCAAACCTCTTAAAAGTTAGGGGAAAATTAGATTTGTGTAAATCAGTTTGTTTTAGTGTACTAAAGGTTCTACTACTTTGGGACTAGTGTTACCTTAAAATTTTTGTTTTGATAGAGAATATTAATTATTGAAAAAACTTAGCTAGACTAATTTTGGAAGGCAAATAGGCAGTGAATGGAGAGCTATAAACACACGTTTGCAAACAAATCATTTTAAATATAATCAAGTAAGGTTAAAAAACATGATTTAACTTACTTTTTATCATACTAAAAATAGACATTATACATGCTCCTTTATCTACAGTAAGGTGTTCCAATCTTAGCACTACTGATGTTTTGGGTCAGATATTTTTTTGTTGTGAGGGATGCCCTGTGCATTGCAGGATGTTAAACATTCCTGGTCTCTACTCACTAGATACCAATATCACTCCCCAAGTCATAACAATAAAAAAATGTCTCCAGACATTTCCAAATGCCCCTTTGGGAATGGGGGGGCCAGGGAAAAATTTTGTCTGGCTGAGAACCACTGGTTAAGGGTAGTAGAAAACTGTGTGGATTATCAAGCCCCATTTGCTAAATTCCTATTAGGTATAGTCCCTATGTGAGGCACTTTGAGATTCGTTACCTCCTTTTGGATTCTCAGTTTCAACCTGTTCATTCTCCCCAGTCCGTTGTTTATATTTTAAAAGTGGACTAGATTGAATTAGTTTGCTCTTCCTCACACCATCAGGTGATAGTTCTAATGAGCATGAAATATCCTTAAGCCCTAGAAACAAAAAGCAAAGGAACAAAACAGCAAGGGAGATGAACTAACTCTCCAGCTGAATAATCATCATCGAGCCGATCAGGGCTTCACTGTTTCAATTTCCTGTTTCAGAAAAATTCAAATTGTCAAAGGGGAATAGAATCTCTTCTTTGTTTTCACTTGTCTTCCTTTCAAAAAAGAAAGATCTACTCCCTCAAAGTAATAGAATGATAAGGAACAGATCTGAAGGGTTAGGGTAACTGAGCAAACTTTCCTCATACTATACAAATTATAATTCTCTTTTAAAGTTACCTTTTTTTTTTCCCCCCCAAGGAGTGGGAACAGTGGGGTGGAGGAAGAGTCTGTACAGACATCCAGCTACAAGGCTGCCTTAGTCAGAGGGGCTAGACTGCTGCTAAACCAGTAAAAGTCCAGAGAAGTTCCTGGTTAAAGCATGAGGGAAAGAAAAAGTAGGGAAACAGATAAGTCAGGAACTTATTTTCTCAAACCAAATCAAGCTGGATTTTTAAAAAATAATTAGGGTTACTAATTTTAACTTTATTAAGTGTCATAGTTTAAGTGATACCCAACACAATGAATAGGATTTTGCTGAGGGAGGGAAGAAATGAAGCTTTGCAGGGAACTGTGGAATATATAACCACAAACTTTTGTTGTGTAGTTTAAAAAATATGGTTAGTATTAAACAGCTCAACATTAGCTGAATTGACTGGTTTTTCACTGTCTTTTAAAGTACCAGGTTGGCCAAAAAGTTTGTTTGGGATTTTCTGGAAAATCCTCAATGAACTTGTTGGCCAACCCAATAGTTTCATGGCCTTCTGGAGATACATGGTTGGCCAGATTGCTGGGTTAATCTACCACCTACTTTACCAATTGAAGAGCCCAAATTGGGCCTATAATGAGAATGTAAATGATAGTTTCCAGAAATGGCCTCCTATCTTCACATAAAAACATTTCAATCCTACGCCAACAATACCATAAAATATTCAAGTTCACAAAACAAACTTAGGTTGTTTTAAGTGGTAGACCTCAATAATTTACCAGAGGGTTTGATTCTGGGTTAAATTTAACTTCTCTTCTGATGAAGTTTGAAGTCTTTTGGAATCACTTGCACAGATAAATGTGGAAATGGTGACTACAGAGTTGGTAGAATAATTATTCACTAAATTACTATAATCTAGTCAGTGAAGTTCTAGAGCCCTTCATTAAGATGGTATTGACACAACTGTAGGATATACTATACTGTATAATGCAACTGCTTTCATTTAACAGTTTGACAATAAGTTGTGAGAGAATTTAAAAAATAAAAAATAACAAAGCAAAACAAAAATTCTGACATTAGACACTTGGCTAAAAGGATGGAATTTTCACAGATCCCTAAGGACAGATTGAGTGGAGCTTTATCGAGAAAAATGAGTGTAAGACTTTAATATTTTTAGAATCCCAGCCATGTTTGGGGAAATAGTTGCTGAACTGTAATAGCATGCCTCCTGCAGATACTATATTTGGTCTTCAGATCCCACAAAAGGCAGAATGACCATATGTTTTTAAATAAGTCTTTAGCTGACCAACCCTTTTTCTTAAAAGATCCATCTGGTTTTGGTTTTTTCTTTTTTAAAAGACCCATCTGATTTAATTCTGCTCTTGGCTTTCACAAGCAACAAAGGTTGAGCAGCTTCCAGCTTTACCCAGCATGAGTCCTGCTCATGCTTCCGTTCTAGGGTAGAGGGTGCCCTGTGGTAGATTTGCAGACCTGCAGCCAAAGATTTTCACGGCTGTTTGGGTGATAAATACCCACATGATTCAGTTCACTGATTTTAGAAATCGACATTATTTTCAAATCATTTGGTCACAGAAAAGGGACCTCAGAATCAGATGCTTTTTAGAATGAGGAAAAGAGAGACCCTATGATATGAGCTCAAGGCCATCCAATAGCCAGCTGTAGACCTAAGCATGAATATCATACTCTGAATGTCTGACACAGCATATTTCATTATACCAATCAGCTCATTTCCTCCTTTTCACTTTAGGTATTTTAAAATATGATTATGAAAGGCTTGAAACTCCCCAAATAACAGCATAATTAATAGCAGTGGACAAATACGTGTCTGACCAGTATTTAGAACTAGCTTCCTGTCATTTTGCCTTATGTATGTTATAAACAAGTTTTTGGTCACCTGGCACCAGAACCTGAATCTTACATCAGTTGGGACTAAATTTCATGGCTGGTGATTTCTGAAACCTCTCCTTTCCACAGGAGGTGCTCCCTCACCTCAGGGATATCCTTCTCTCTCTTAGCTGATGACCTTATATTTGCTCCACGTGGAAAATTTACTCCACGTGGAAAAAAATGAAGAAAAAAATGCCCTCAACTCCCCACATCTACTCCTTCAATCTTATCTTCATTTGCACTCATTTTCATTTCCTTTCCTTTGTTTTGGAAGCAAGGTCTGTTTGACTCCAAAGTTCATGTTCCTCTTTTTCTGGGACATAAATCCTGTACAATCCTGACAACTAGCATTGGGAGTCTAAATGGAAAATAAACATGAAAAGCCTTTGAAAAAATTAACATCAGACAAAGGAGAGATGGTATCATTTTTAGTGTTTTAAGGGCTAATGCCACACCAAAGTAATGAGGACATAATTACATATAATATTCCTATAAACCTTTCATCATCAGTAAAGGAAATAGGTGTGAATGCCTTCCTCAACATACAATGTGGTTTATCTCCGGTCAATGTTCCGTAGGGAGGACCTCTAGTTAAACACTTCCCTGACCAACATAATGTAAGGACCAATTTGTTTATTATGAATGGAGATCAAAACACAGACCTATTGTGACTACTTGGATGGAGATATAAAATGTCAGTCTTCCCAGAAGACTCAGAGAATGCAATCAACTGCAAAAAAGGTGGAATCTATGTTTTGTCTTGACTCTCAAGGGCTCACCCCTGCTTTGTATGATTTTCTCTGGGTCAGGAGAAGACAGTGACTTTAGCTAATACCCAAATAATGACTTCACTCTGCTTGTATATGAACCATAGAGACAGTTGTGGGTCTAATTTTCATTGATTCTCAGGGCAAAGTGGAGATCCTTGATGCAGAGCTGCAGCTAAAAGCTCATATAATGTTAAGCCTCTTTTAGCTGTGTCACAATTTATTTAACCAACATCTACAATTACGCTAATTTCACAAGCTAGCAAGGGAATGCCCCAAATCCTTCAAGCTAGGCTTCAACAGTACGTGAACAGAGAACTTCCAGATATACAAGCTAAATTTAGAAATGACAGAAGAACCAGATATCAAATTGCCAAAATCCATTTGATTACAGAAAAAGCAAGAGAATTCCAGAAAACGATCTCCTTTTGCTTCATGGACTACACTTAAGTCTTTGACTGTGTGGATCACAGAAAACTATGGAAAATTCTTAAAGAGATGGGAATACCAAGCCACCTTACCTGCCTCCTGAAAAACCTGTATGCAGGTCAAGAAGCAAGTTAGGACCAGACAAAGAACAATGGACTGGCTCCAAATTGGGGAAGGAGTACGTCAAGGCTGCATATTGTCACCTTGCTTATTTAACTTATATTCAGAGTATATCACGCAAAATGACAGGCTGGATGAATCACAAGCTGGAATCAAGATTGCTGGAAGAAACAGCAACAACCTTAGGTATGCAGATGACATTTCTACCCTAATGGCAGAAAGCAAAGAGGAGCTAAAGAGCCTCTTGATGAAGGTGAAAGAGAAGAGTGAAAAAGCTGGCTTAAAACTCAACATTCAAAAAACTAAGATCATGGCATCTGGTCCCATCACTTCATGGCAAATAGATGGGGACAAAATTGAAACAGTAGCAGATTTTCTTTTCCTGGACTCTAAAATTATTGCAGACAGTGACTTCAGCCATGACATTAAAACATGCTTGCTCCTTGGAAGAAAAGCTTTGACAAACCTAGATAGCATATTAAAAAGCAGAGACGTAATTTGCCAACAAAGGTCCATCTAGTCAAAGCTGTGGTTTTTCCAGTAGTCGGGTATGGATGTGAGAGGTGGACCATAAAGAAGGCTGTGCTGTGCTGCGCTTAGTTGCTCAGTCAAGTCTGACTCTTTGTGACCCCATGGACTGCAGCCCCCTAGGGTCCTCTGTCCATGGAGATTCTCCAGGCAAGAATACTGGAGTGAGTTGCCATACCTCCTCCAGGGGATCTTCCCAACCCAGGTCTCCCACATTGCAGGCAGATTCTTTACCAGCTGAGCCAGGAGGGAAGCCCAAGAATACCAGAGTGGGTAGCCTATCCCTTCTCCAGTGGATCTTCCTGACCCAGGAATCAAACTGGGGTCTCCTACATTGCAGGTGGATTCTTTATCAGCTGAGCTACAGGGAAGCCCAAAGAAGACTGAGCACCAAAGAACTGCTTTTGAACTGTGATGCTGGAGAAGACTTTTAAACATCCCTTGGACAGCAAAGAGATCAAGCCACTCAATTATAAGGGAAATCAATCCTGAATATTCATTAGAAGGGCTGATGCTGAAACTGAAGCTCCAATAATTTGGCCACCTGATGTGATGAGCCAATGCATTGGAAAAGACTCTGATGCTGGAAAAGACAGAGGGAAGGAAGAGAAGGAAGTGACAGAGGATGAGATGGTTGAATAGCATCACTGACTCAATGGACATGAGTTTGAGCAAACTCCAGAAGATAGTGAAGGACAGGGAAGCCTGGTGTACTGCAGTCCTTGGGATCACAAGGAATCAGACATGATTCAGTGACTCCACAACAACTGATAGATGGGCTTCCCTGGTAGCTTAGTTGGTAAAGAATTCACCTGCAATGCAGGAGACCTAAGTTTGATTACTGGGCTGGGAAGATCCTCTGGAGAGGGAAATGGCACCCACTCCAGTTCTCTTGCCTGGGAAATCCCATGGACAGAGGAACCTGGAGGGCTAAAGTCCATGGAGTCTCAAGCACAACAGCTGGACATGACTGAGCGACTAAACCACCACTACCATGCACTACATAGCAGTTTCCAGTTTCTCAGTATTAGTAACAGGGCTTGGTAAAGGTGGTAGGTAAATCTTTGTACATAACTATGATCATTTCCTTATGATAAATTCCTAGAAGTAGAATTGTTATGTCCAAAAGTTTGCATAATTGGGGTCTTTCTTTTGATACATATAATTTAATTATCATCTAGTAATATTATATTGAGCTTCCCAGGTGGCTCAGTGGTAAACCACCTACCAATTCAGGAGTCGCAGGTTTGATTCCTGGGTCAGAAGATCCCCTGGAGGAGGAAATGGCAACCCATTCCAGTATTCTTGCCTGGAAAATCCCATGGACAGAAGAGCCTGGTGGGCTACGTCCATGGGGTCACAAAGAGTGGGAATGTCTTAGTGACTGAACAATATTACATCAATTTACCATCACACTAGAGCTTATGAGAATTCTTATTTCCTTGAATTCTCACCTCTCTATGGCAATACTTTATGTATCATATACTTAAATATATGGGATCCCCTGGTGGCTCAGATAGTAAAGAATCTGTCTGCAATGTGGGAGACGTGGGTTCAATCCCTGAATTATGTAGCTAAATATATAAATATTTAATACATCTATAACTCATATATTATATACATATATTTTGGGGCCTAAATGAAAGATCAATTTTTTAATTGATAAATTGAACAGTATGAATATGATTGCAGCTATTAATACAAATATGCTTCTTCAAAGATATTATATTTTAAAAACATCTTTATCCATTTGATGGACAAATGTGCTGTTTTGCTATTTTTCAGATTTCTTTGGTTATAAATGAAGTCGGACATGTTTGCATATTTATTTTCCAGTAATAGCCCTTTTCTTCTGATTTGCCTGTATATATTCATTGCCCACTTTCCTATTGCTTAGTTCATCTTTTGCTTTTTGATTTATTAGAGTAAATTGAAATCTTAAACATATTAGGAGTTTGTCATATATGTTGAAAACTTTTTTGTCTGGCCTGACATTTGCCTTTCAGACGATAATGTTTATTAGGCAATCCTTACTTGGAGAAAGAAATTAAAGGAGAACTAAGAAATTAAGGGAGTACTTTAAGGCTGTATATTGTCACCCTGCTTATTTAACTTACATGCAGAGTACATCATGAGAAACGCTGGGCTGGATGAAGCACAAGCCAGAATCAAGATTGCCAGGAGAAATATCAGTAACCTCAGAGGTGCAGATGACACCACCCTTATGGCAGAAAGTGAAGAAGAACTAAAGAGCCTCTTGATGAAAGTGAAAGAGGAGAGTGAAAAAGTTGGCTTAAAACTCAACATTCAGAAAACGAAGATTATGGCATTTGGTCCCATCACTTCATGATAAACAGATGGGGAAACAATGGAAACAGTAACAGACTTTATTTTTTGGGCTCCAAAATCACTGCAGATGGTGACTGCAGCCATAAAATTAAAAGACACTTGCTCCTTGGAAGAAAAGTTATGACCAACCTAGACAGCATATTAAAAAGCAGAGACAGTACTTTGCCAACAAAGGTCTATCTAGTCAAACCTGTGGTTTTTCCAACAGTCATGTATGGATGTGAGAGTTGGACTATAAATAAAACTGAGCGCTGAAGAATTTTGAACTGTGGTGTTGGAGAAGACTCTTGAGAGTCCCTTGGACTGCAAGGAGATCCAACCAGTCCATCCTAAAGGAAATGAGTCCTGAATATTCATTGGAAGGACTGATGCTAAAGTTGAAACTCCAAAACTATGGCCACTTGATGCGAAGAGCTGACTCCTTTGAAAAGGCCCTGATTCTGGGAAAGATTGAAGGCAGGAGGAGAAGGGGACGATAGAGGATGATGACTGGATGGCATCATCGACTCAATGAACATGAGTGTGAGCAAACTCCGGGAGTTGGTAATGGACAGGGAGGCCTCCTGGTGTGCTGCAGTCCATGGCGTCACAAAGAGTTGTACATGACTGAGCAACTGAACTGAATTGACTGAAAATACTTGAGAAAAGATTTGCTAAAAATCCACCCATTATGAAATACCAGATTAGGAATTTGGAAGCATGGAGGGAGGTAGTGTTTTTAGGCTCATAAACAACCTTTGAAATAAATGTTTGCCTAAATTAAGCTTATTAATAAGACTATGTGGAAAGAATATCTCAGATATTTCCCTGTTGCTGGAAGGATGAACATGGTAATCCAGCAATATTCCATGAAATTAATTCCTTGGGAAAGTCATGTAAGAATGCACTGGCATGAACATCACCCTCATGTAAGCTGTGTTAGCAACTACCAGTTGTCCTAGTCAGTCTTTCCAGTCATTCCCCTATAAACTGATATGAAACACAGAAGCCCAATAACAAATATCTGAAGGGAAATTAAAGAGAAGGAAAACCAGAGTAGATCAACTCTGCCTTACTCATATTTAAAGTAATTTATAATTCCTGTACTGACAGCTGACACTGAGTTTTGCTTGGAAAAACTCAACAGTAGGCTCCTTTCCCGTACTTAGCTCCTCTACCCAATTTCACATTAAAACTTATTCCACTTGACAGTATAATTTTCCTGGCTCTGTAATATGGAACTACCTTAATCTGTTCTAAAATGTGTTGATTATCTTGTCAGAAATTAACGATCTTGCTATTTCTACTTTGCACTCAGCTGCCCTGCTTTAATTATGCTGGAACATTAATATCCTGGAGCAGCCATTTCTCAGTGTTCCCAGACATCAAGAAATATGATAGGAAATTTATCTTTTCTCATATATCTTGTCTACACATTGGCTTTCTAGTTCCTTAGTCCCTTTATAGCAGGGTGTCTTGTTATTAAATATGCACCTAAATCTCTTCAGAAATTTACTAGACCTGCTCTTCTATCTGAGTGAACTTGCTAAGTGTCATCTTTAAAAATTTCAGAACCCTAGATATTTTATATCTAGTGGCATTTCCATTATTGAAGGGCAAAGTGAAAAGGAAGATTTTAAAAGCAGAAATCCAAATCACAGACTTAAATTTCATTGATGTTTTGCTGAAACAAAAAGATTATTGTGAGAGGAAATAAACAGAGAAAGCTATGCACAAGGACGGTGCTACACGATATTAAAAAACATTGTTTTACACTAAGATGCTTTAAATATCTTAATGAAGGTAGGAGAGACTTAGCAGACATCAGGAAACATGTTTTCATTTCATAGAGAGGTGACATGACATTCTGATTTGCCAAGTGCATGCATGCGTGCTCAGCTGCTCAGTCATGTCCAACTCTTTTGTGAACCCCAAGGACCAGAGTCAGCCAGCCCCCTCCTTCCAGGGGATTTTTCAGGCAAGAATACTGTAGTGGGTTGCCATTTCCTCCCCTAGGGGATCTTCCCAACCCAGGGATGGAAACCACCTCTCCTGCACATCTCCAGCATTGGCAGATCCCTTACCATCTGAGCCACCTGGGAAGCCTCCTGATTTATCACAACTTGAAGCCAAGTCTTCCTATTTCTGACTGGGATCTTTTATTTGTATAATATCAACCTAACAAAACACAAATTAATGACTTATACAAGATTCAAAGAGGAAGGGACTCTTGAGATGGACTTTGAGAGAAAGGTGATTTTCTCAGGTTGGTTCCTGCAGCATGATCAATGAAAAATATTTGCTATTGATAAATCAAAATTCTCCAAGCTAGGCTTCACCAGGACATAAACTGAGAACTTCCAGATGTTTAAGCTGGATTCAGGAAAGGCAGAAGAATCAGAAATCAAATTGCCAACATCCATCAGATCATAGAAAAAGCAAGAGAATTCCAGAGAAACATCTACTTCTGCTTCATTGACTAAGCTAAAGCCTTTTACTGTGTGGATCACAACAAACTGTGGAAAATTCTTAAAGAGATGGGAATATCAGACCACCTTACCTGCCTCCTGAGAAATCTGTATGCCAGTCAAGAACCAATAGCTAGAACCAGACATGGAACAACAGACTGGTTCCAAATTGGGAAAGGAGTACATCAAGGCTGTATATTGGTCACCTTACTTATTTAACTTGTACGCAGAGTACATCATGTGAAATGCTGGGCTGGATGAAGCACAAGCCAGAATCAAGATTGCTAGGGGGAAATATCAATAATCTCAGATATGCAGATGACATCACACTTACGGCAGACAGTGAAGAGGAATTAAAGAACCTATTGATGAAAGTGAAAGAGAGTGAAAAAGTGGGTTTAAAACTCAACATTCAAAAACTGAAGATAATGGCATCCAGTTCCATCACTTCATGGCAAATAGATGGGGAAACAGTGGGAATAGTGGCTGACTTTATTTTCTTGGGCTCCAAAATCACTGCAGAGTGACTGCAGCCATGAAATAAAAGATGCTTGCTCCTTGGAAGAAAAGTTATGACCAACCTAGACAGCATATTAAAAAGCAGAGACAGTACTTTGCCAACAGAGGTCTATCTAGTCAAGGCTATGGTTTTTCCAGTAGTCATGCACAGACGTGAGAGTTGGACAGTAAAGAAAGCTGAGCGCCGAAGAATTGATGCTTTTGAACTGTGGTGTTTGAGGAGACTCTTGAGAGTCCCTTGGACTGCAAGGAGATCCAACCAGTCCGTCCTAGAGAAAATCAGTCCTGAATATTCATCAGAAGGACTGATGCTAAAGCTCCAATACTTTGGTCACCTGATGCGAAGAACTGACTCATTGGAAAAGACCCTGATGCTGGGAAAGATTGAAGGCAGGGGGAGAAGGGGATGACAGAGGATGAGATGGTTGGATGGAGTCTCTGACTTGATGGACATGAGTTTGAGCAAACTCCAGGAGTTGGTGATGGACAGGGAGGCCTGGCATGCTGCAGTCCATGGGGTCACAAAGAATTGGACATGACTGAGCAACTGAACTGAAATCCTTTGAGGAAGCAGTGGGGGAGTAAGGCAAGGATTTGAAGAATGAGAAACTGCACTGGATCCTAGACAGTGATTGAAAACACTTTCCAAAGAGTTTGAAGACTAAAGGGATAGGATAGGGTGACAACTTAAATGGATAAAAAGGTGAAAGGAAGGTTTGCTGTTCATTTGTATGATCAATATTTGCTGGCAGTATGCACAGGACTAATGAAATTAATTAAAGATTTATGAGAGAGAGAAAAATTTATGAAATAAGGGTGGCAGGATGGTGAAATCAAATAAATGACTGGTTGGTTTTGAATGAGAAACCAACTGTCAGAGTCAAAGAGACGCAGGTGAGGATTTGGAGAGAAACGAAATTGAAGGGGCTTGTTCTCAATGGCTTCCTTCATTCTTTTGGGAGATGAACCCATGAGGTCACATCCTAAGAATGAGGCAGAGAAAATCAAGTTGGAGACTTGTGACTGAAATGGATCTGAATATTTGGGGTAAGGAATGAGAAAGGAAGTCAGTGAGAGATGATCTGAGTAAAAGACTTTCCCAGCAGCTTGGATCCAGTAGCATAGAGGGGACAGAGGAAACTAATCTTATTTTCTCCAGTTGTGCTGAAAAGCTCAGGGCAAAGAAGATGAAAATAGTTGCTGAGGTTCCCAGGGGTTCAGAGGACCAAGGAGGAAGAAGCCAGAGGACCTGTGGAAAGGAAGATTATGATGTGGAGGTGAGTGCTCCATGGACCACAGCACAGAATGGAGGCTGGAGAAACTGTGTTGGGAGACAGGAAAAGGATCAGGAAAATCGAGAGGGCTGGGAAAAACCTCATCTCAGTCTTTGGGAATAGGGAAATGGCATGATGTAAGTTGTTCCAAAGAAAAGAGTTACAGCTTTTGGTCTTAATAAAAATCATCATAAAAAGCCTCAAACCAGATTCAGCATATATGTGTCTGTGTGTATCCTTATATCTACTCCAGCAGGTTATTCCTGCTCTTAACTGTTCATATTCAAATTCTTTGCAGGACCCATGGCACTGGGCTATAAGAGATTATGGTTTACATGATTCAAAGGCAGAAATAGTTAATTTTCCTTCTTCCTGTGATTGATTTACATTGTTCTCCCTTGCCATCAACACATTTTCCTTGAAAGCTCAGTACCCTTTGAGTACCCACTTTGTTCTAGAAATTGTGTTACATTAGAAATAAAAAATAAATAAATAAGATATAGGTCTCTGTTCTCCAGAAGCTTACAGTCTGATGTAAGCTAATGAAGATAGGTAAGGAGATAATTTCAGTACAACGCATGATGCTAGGATAGTTCAGTTCAGTTCAGTTGCTCAGTCGTGTCTGACTCTTTGCGACCCCATGAACTGCAGCACGCCAGGCCTCCCTGTCCATCTCCAACTCCCAGAGTTTACTCAAATTCATGTCCATTGAGTTGGTGATGCCATCCAACCATCTCATCCTCTGTCATCCCCTTCTGATCCTGCCTTCAATCTTTCCCAGCATCAGGGTCTTTTCCAATGAGTCACTTCTTCACATCAGGTGGCCAAAGTATTGGAGTTTCAGCTTCAGCATCAGTCCTTCCAGAGAATATTCAGGACTGATTTCCTTTAGGATGGACTGGTTGGATCTCCCTTGCAGTCCAAGGGACTCTCAAGAGTCTTCTCCAACACCACAGTTCAAAAGATAGAATAGTAGGATTTCATTAAAAGGGGCTACACAGGACAAGGGGTCTATGTCAAATACTCTGAGAAAACTGCCACCTTACACAAGGTTAAACAGGGTTCTTTAATGTAGAACTTACCAGAGTTTCTAACATGTTACTGTGCAGGGCAAACCTTCCTATGTGTATGTGGAAGAGTAGAGACCTAGCATGCAAAATTTCTCCAACTCATTTGACCACATAACCTGTTTTCAGTAGAACAACTCAAGGGATTTGTACTCCATAGGACATACTCTGAGAAGTGCTGACTTATGGAAGCACTTTGAGACCCCAAAGTGACTCTTTGTGACCCCATGGACTATACAGTCCATGGAATTCTCCAGGCCAGAATACTGGAGTGGGTAGCCTTTTCTTTCTTCAGGGCATCTTCCCAACCCAGGGATCGAGCCCAGATCTCCTGCATTGCAGGTGGATTCTTTACCAGCTGAGCCTCAAGGAAAGCCCAACAATACTGGAGTGGGTAGCCTATCCCTTCTCCAGGACATCTTCCTAACCCAGGGATTGAACTCAGGTCTCCTGCATTGCAGGCAGATTCTTTACCAGCTGAGCCACAAGGGAAGCCCAACAGTACTAGAGTGGGTACCCTATTCCTTCTCCAGTGGGTCTTCCTGACCCAGGAATTGAACTGGGGTCTCCTGCATTGCAGGTGGATTCTTTACCAACTGAGCTATCAGGGAAGCCCACTGATATAAGCTTCTTGCTTGGTTAAAAAAAATGTATATTTTTTCAAACTGGCTATATGGAGGTTTTCTCTATATTCATAAATGACTTTTGAAGTTTGTTCTTTAATCTTGCAACAGAATAAAGATGTAGATTTAGAAGGGTTTACCATGCAGATGTTAATGACTACTGAGCTAATCATTAAGCCAGAGCCAGATGAAAGAGTATGTCTGGTCATGCTTTCATTTATGGGCCATTTAACATTTTTTTTCAAAAGAAACATTTAATGAGCATGATACTGAGTTCCTTCCAGTGCCTCTAATTAACAGACCACTTAATGATTTTTGTTAAAGGGAAAATTCGTTTCAAGTCAAAAGACATTGCAGGACCTAACATAGGTTCTTTAGTGACCAAGCATAATGTCAGCCCAAGGATTTGAAAATAAAGGCTAGTATTTGTGCTTCATCATTACAGACTTTCTGACAATGACTCTAGTCTCTCCTGACATTTGGCTTTCAAGAAAAGCATTCTGGAGTGAAGCGTTCCCTCTCCTCATGACTATCTCTGGTGTGTGAAAGCCTCAATGTAAGTCTTGATTACCTGCTCTATATTTAGTAATGTGTTGAGGACAAACAGATCAAGAAAACCCATTTCATAGAACTTCTCTGGTGGTCCAGTGGTTAAGAATCTGCCTTGCAATGCAGGGGACTTGGGTTAGATCCCTGGTCCAGGACTAAGATCCCACATGCTGTACAGTAACTATGCCCAAGTGCCACAATGAAAGATCCTGCATGACAGAACAAAGATCCCACAAAGGCCCAAAGCAGCCAAATAAATACATTTTAAAAAAAGGAAAAAAAAACATTTCATGATTCATGCTTTTTCAAAATGTTTCTAAAACGTTAACAAATATATTAGTTGATGATTATGTAAGCATAACAGTCTGGTACTATCAAAATGAAGATTTAACTTGGACCTGATTTTTAATTTAAAGAAAAGTTAAGGTGCAGAATTAGTCATGTACTAAAGAGATGGTGCCTATGAATCCTTATGAGAATCAGGACCTAGAAAAAAATATCCTGTAGTCTCTTTGTTCAAAAGAGACTAAAGAATTCTTTCTCTTCCCTCTCACTCTTGCTCTCTCTCCAGCTACATTTAATCAATGCCAATTACGCACCCGGTGCTAAGCTACCATAAGCCTATGAGGTAGGTACTACTAATATACCGATTTTGTATATGAAGAAAAGCAAGGCTCAGAGAGACTCACAAAACTAGCCCCAAGTATAAAGGCATAAAAGCCACAGAATCCAAGTCTCAGGCATGATGCCATTCTTCCCTCTGCCCCACAGATCTCCTTTGTCTGTGTTGAACCACCTTGAATTTTGACCTTAGGAGCCAAAATTTTGACCTTGGAGCCTTGAATTTTGGCTCCTTGGAGCCAAAGTAATTTCTAAAATAGAACAACTGAGAATCAATAATAAAGTCCTGGAAATCTTTAGAAGTCTTGAGTTAGGGCTGGTCTCTCCTCACCCGATCCTATATTTTTGACATAGGCCAGAAGAGAGCTAGGGGACATAAAGGTATAGTACAAAAGGCATGGCTTCTGGATTGAAAAAGACTTGGATTTACCTTTCTGCTCTGCCTCTCAGTCACTGTGTGATGTTGAACAAGGTCTTTAATTTTCCTCATCTGTTAAACGGGACTATACAGCCTTCCTTCCTAAGGTGTTGTGGCATCAAATGAAGTAACGCATGTCGAATATTTAGCACAGCTCCTGGCACATGGAAAGCATTCAATGAAAGTTCCTAGTCCTGTTGGCAGTGGTGACATTATACATAATCCATCCATATGGCTATTTGGCTAGAATGATCTCAAGAAAATTCTTACCATTGCTATTATTCTTTAAATAGAAATATTAATATATATTATAGTTTCCTTCAAACATTAGATTATGTAGGGGAGCTAGCAGGGACTTGTTAATCAAATCAACCCATTGTCCTTAAAATGGTCTGGGTAAGAGCAAATGTTGAAATAAAGGTAAAGAAGCATCCAGAGTAGAAGCTACCTGGGAAGGCACAGATGAGGCAACAGGTAGGGAGAACCAAAAGGAAAGGGCAAAAGTCCTGACTTTTTTACAGTTCTGTGCAGGCTGCCCTCACTCACCTCATTTCTAGTCTCACAAGACAACTCACTGAGAGGTGAAAATGATGTTCATGAAAGCAGGTTACACTAAGGAGCAATGTGAAAGGGAGAGATTATTGTTATTATTTTGACTCTGCAGCACAGATACTCAAACATATGTACCAAACATCTCTACCAGTGAAAAATAGGCTAGGTGTATTCAAACTTCATATACAAGGCTTTCAGCCAGGGAACAGTTATGAAAAGGCAGCCACTCACTCTCGGTGAGTTGGGCCCTGACCACTGGCACTTGACTGGCTTCAGGAATGGGGCAGTGAGGACCTGAAGCAGAGGCAGGGAAGGGTTTTCCTCACAACAGTGACGTATGTGAGGTGAACTCTGAGCTTAGGCATCCATTTCTAGTCGGACGTGACCCTGGGTTGGTATAACTTTGACTTCTAGAAGGCCAAGGGCACTAAAAGGAGATACTTCACTTCCCTTACAGGAAAGCTGTGAGAAGTAAATAAAATAAAAGATGATGCCTATGCCCCAAGGCACATTTGGGAGCCTCACCTTCTCCAGCTGCAGAAGAACAGGCCTTCCCCAAGACTGGATGGAAATCCTGAGCACCCAGGATCGCCATACCAGTGGCAAAGGGCAGGCTTCTGACAGTCTGTAGACCATGGATTAAACCCCAGCTCTGTCACTTACCAGCCTTAGAAAGTACACTCTCATTCTTTTACTTACTCATTTTTCAGTGTCATATTTTTATGGGAAAAGAGATGGACAATGAACAAGCAGACAAACAAATGAGATAATTTCAGATGAGGGTGAATGCTATGCACAAAATAAACTAGGTGATATCTTGTAGAATAATCTGGGGATGGAAAAAGCTGTTACAGACCAGGTGGTCAGGCAGTTCCTTTCTAAAAGGAGACACCTGGCCGGGACAGGAGAATGAGGACCATCTTGACGTAGGATAGGTGGGCGAGGGGACTGCAAGCATGATGTCCCCAATGAAGGAAAGGCCTTGGGACTCAGGAGACCGAGAGAAGGCCAGCGTGACCATGGGGACTGTGTGACCATGTGATCATGGGCAGAGCAAAGGAAGGTGAAGTTCGTGAAGGATGCAGGGGCCAGATGGTACAGGGCCTTATGAGCCACAGGAGGGAAAGGGGCTTTATTCTAAAGACCATAGGACAGTTTCTGGCAGGAGAGTGGCCTGATCCTATTTCCATTTCAAGATGATGATTCTGGTAGTTGCATGCGCGTGTAGAGAGCAAGGTGGAAGCAGGAAAACCAGACAGAAAGATACAAAGCAATTTAGGTAAGAAATGATGGTGGCTTAGACTAGGGTGGTGGTTGGGGACACAGAGGTAAACATATCTGAGATGTATTTTGGAGGCACAACTGTAAAGGATTTTGTCTGGAGTACAGTGGCAAGGCAACAGCAAGAATAGGACTATATTAACTTTTTGAAATTTCAGTTTCTTCACTTTTAAATTTATAAAGAGCAGCATGGGGAGTATATTTAACAAACTGTATTGTATATTTGTAAGTCGCTAGGTGAGTAAATCTTAGAAGTTCTTATCACAAGAAAAAATACTCATTAACTATGTGAGGTGATGGATGTTAACTAGATGCACTGTGCTGATCATTTCACAATATATACATATACCAAACCATTACACTGTGCACCTCAAACGAACGTCAATCATACCTCAATTAAGGGAAAAAACCAAGATTGCAAAGTCATTTAAGTGGTAGAATGGAGATTTGAAAACGGACTCCTCAGTCATTTCTTCTAATTGCTGTGCTAACCTGTCTCCAGAATGATGGAGAAGAGGCCTAGGAGGCCCAGGGAACACCAATCTATTTTGAGGAGTGAGCCAGAGAAGGAGTCTGCAGAAGGGAAGTTCAAGCCAGTGACTGAATTAACAAAAGTGTAGGCAGAGGAAACTGGGTGTGCAATGGCCCAAGGTGGAAGAGAGCAGTGTGTTCCGGGAACGGATTGCAGTGTTATTAGAATGGTGGGAGTAAGAGGCGAGGCTAGGGAGGGGCTGATGTCAGAGCGTGTGAGCCTTTTCCCAGAAGAGCAACAGGAAGCCAGAGGGTCATTGAAGGGGAGGCTCCCTCATCACCACTATGCTGCTCCGCAGAGCACAGATCCAAGGAGTCAAAGGTGGATTGTAGGCGGGGCTAGCTCTTAATTTCAATTTTCAGAATCAAGTTAGAAAGCCACAGTTTTCATCCAAGGATGGCCTGGCACCTCTGGGGCCATATGGAAACATGTGGAAATAACTTGGGTTGTTACTGCCATTGCAGATGTCAAAATCCCAATCATGTGAGGTATGGCTGCCCACAGAGGCAGCACTGTCCCTTCCAAATTGCCAAGGGGGCCCATATGGGGAAATCCTGCTATTGGCAAAGCTCAAAGTCTTCACTGCAGGAATAGAAATGTTTTAAGCCAATTCTATGTACAAGCAAATGTATTGAGAGAACTGAGAGGTGGAGAGGGTAAGTGAGGTGAGCGGAAATAGAGGGGTGAAAATGTATTCACCATACATAGTGGAGTGTCATAGGACACGACCTGAAGTTGATGGGAGCAAAAACAGATGGTTAGGTGTATCAGAGTCACAAAGGGAACCAAGAGAAAGTTAAAAATAAAAATACAACTAAAAAATTGTAAGGAGGATAGAGAAAACAAAAGGAAATAGTATAAATAAGCTAAATTTCTTATCTTTATAGAAGGGAGTCAGCAAATACTGCTAAGGTTGACGAATCAAGAAATGAGGCAGAAATAGAATATCTGGAATTATAGAGAAAAACATCAGAAAATCAGGGGAAAAACCTTTAGAAAAAGAAGTAGAATTGGAGTTTGAGTACCGGGGTGGCAAGGGAAACTTTGACTTTTCATTTTATTTCTTCTCTGAAATACCATGTGTATGTTTGTTTCCATCTATACATGTTATGTATTAGTTTCCTACCTTACTCAGTGCTGTCTGTATGAATGTCAAATGCTTCTCTCACTCTCTGAGAAACTGGTTCTGTTTAGCAGGGACCTTCCAAAAACTACTCACCAGTTTCAGACAAGTGTCCAGAGTTTGCTTGTGTTGAACTGTACCGTCTCCTCATCAGCTCCGGGACTGAATTCATACTAGGTCCTTTGAGGCTATAAGAACTTCCTTGCCCCCACTGGATCTAGATCAAATTTTACTGAAGTAGATGGGTAGGATTTGTGTGGTTGCTGGGAGGGTTGGAAGTCAGTCAAAGAAGAAAAGGGCAAAGTCTCTGGGGGCATCCTTAGTTGCTGGGTGGCTTCCTCCCATTCCATGGGAGTCAAATAAGAGCAGGGACTGACACTTAGGAGCAGATAAATTACTAACAACCCATGTTTTGTGAGTAAAGGATGAGGGGCTGGGGGGAGGGAGGAGAGAGGAGTCAGGTGGGTAGTGCATGAGAGGAGTTAGAATCTAGCATGGCCTGAACCCTTACCCTCCAAACACCAGCTCAGCTGGTCCTCTATTCATCTTTATTTTTGTATGTCCAGTGGTAGAACTACTCCTCTATTTTTCTGTATAACCGTTCTGTGAGGCAGTGAGATTGTACTGTTGTTAGCTGTTTACATATTTGTATCTTAACATTCTATCACCTGTGATCTCATTCTCAAAAGTAGAATCTGAGCCTTATTGATCTTTATATCCCTTACACTGAAATTACACCTAATAAATTATGGTTGAATAAATGAATAAGTAAATGAAAGTCAAACAAGTGAATGAAATGCTTGTTATACTTTCCCTCTTTTAAAACATTAGCAACAGAGGGTGTGGAGTACAGTAAAAATTTTATTATGTGCATCCCTGATTGTATGGATCAGGTACGTGTTTGATGTGTGAGTGTTACCATAAGTACCTGAGAAAGTTAAATAATTGGTAATGGGGACTACCCATTTAGTCAGCATGAAAACACTAAAAGCAGTGTCTATGAGAATGTGGTAAAACTTCTGTGCTTATATTCTACTATAGGTATCACAAATTGGTTTGACTCTTTTAGAAATCAGTAAGTCAAGGAGGCTTTCATGTCATTATAATCATCATTTTTTCTTGCCTAGCAATGGGAAACATTTT
The DNA here is from genome assembly GCF_910594005.1 of Cervus elaphus. Taxonomy (NCBI): domain Eukaryota; kingdom Metazoa; phylum Chordata; class Mammalia; order Artiodactyla; family Cervidae; genus Cervus; species Cervus elaphus. The sequence continues at coordinate 44,612,625 of NC_057843.1, read as the reverse complement.
TTTTTGGTAAATATTTTCAAAAGATCTTTGATTAATCATTGTAAAGGTTTAATCATGCCCTGGTGTGTATTCTAATGGACTAAGAGTAACCAAGCAACATCATGATGGAGATGGTGTACAAAATTTCTTTGCTAGGAAGTTATAGACAAAGCTATGTTTCTGTCCAAATGGTTATAACTAAGAGAAATTTTGACCATGAATGTGTATGAAGAAAGTTCTGCTCTGCTCTGTATATCTTTTCTTCGGGAGCCTAGTTATGAACATGATCAACTGAACCAGCCATTCTTCAATGATATATCTATTGAGCTTCCATTGTGTGAGGCATCTGCTTGAAGGAAGGGACTGTCTTTCTTGCACAGAGGGTGCATGAGGGAGATCTCACCAACTGGCAGGTGAAACAAAACGGGTTTTCCCATTCTAGTTGTAATCTGGGTTGTATTAATAGTTGACAGAATTTATCGTATCTGTTAAGCTTCCTTAAGTTTATGAGCTGTAAATTCAAGAGATTACAATTTTCTTTTGCATTTCCTTTGCAATAAAGATCTCTTTGTTTTCTTACTTCTATCAAATAAGCTTCTGATGGTTCCCTTATGTAAATTCTTTCTGTCTGAGTTGGCTCTCATATTTTACTGAGCTTCCCCATCCTGTGTTCAGCTAGAGGTTTAGGGTGCTGACCTTAAAACCTCAATGTAGAACTTTATTCACATATTTTCTCTCTTTGGACTATTCTCAGGGAATCTAAGAATTAAACAACAAGCAAACTCCCTATGTGGCCATGATTCTGAGAGGCAGAAAACTGAAAAGAAGTGAAGGGTATAACTCACACATGCCTGGGGACAGGATGTGAGGGTGGGGCTTTCAGCTTGAGCAGAAGAAAAACAATGCATCAGCAGTTAAAAATAATTAAACAGAAATTCACTAACCCAATCCAGTGACCGGAAATTGCAGAAAGAATCTACTGTACCTTGGTACGCATGGGCTTTTTAAAGGTGATTTCAGCTTGCATCCAAACGCCCCTTGGGGACTCCAGGACAGACCAGATCTTGTCTTGAACCACATGGTTCTCTTCAAAGATATAAACTGCTAGGGTGTCACTCATTTTAAAAAATCCATAGATGGCATAATAAAAACGCAAACAATACTGCAGGTTTCCTGGCAGGGAGGGACCGTAGAGCCTTCCAATGTAGCCAGGGTGTGATGTAAATTTTGTGTTGGCCAGCAAGAAATACCCTGTGAATAGGACAAAGCTTTCAGTGCATCAGCAATGAAAAAAACCTAAATAATTCAGCCCAGATCATCAACTGGGAAAATTTGGTTAAAGTAGTGGAATTTGCCAAAAGAGATTACTCTATAGGCTTTAAGTGATAGCATTTAACAATGTCTGTGGCTTCGGTGATAGAAAATATCTGTGTGACTCTTTTGCTAATAAACCTCCAATTTTAAGGTAACTTCATAAACCAGGATAGATTTCCAACTGCGTATGCTCAGGTTTTAGCCATCAATCAGGATTTACACTTTTTTTTTTTTTTTGGCCATGCCATGCGGCTTTATAGGATCTTAGTTCCCTGATCAGGGATGGAACCCTAGCCCTTAGCACTTAAAAACAACAACATGGAGTCCTAACCACCAGACTGCCAGGGAATTCCATAACCTTTCATGAAACAAAAAGGATGAAATCATCTTGAGGTTCTCCACTTTTTGGACAAAGAGCTGACAACTAGACTGAGCAGTACTGGGTTACAGAGAACGCAGGGACCAGAGCAGATTTTCCTATTATCTCTGCAGTGACCAGTGGAGTGGGAGAGGCTGCAGGGTCTGGCAGTCCTTGAGGGGTGAAGGGCAGGAGTGGTTTATGTATCCAGGCAGAGCTTACTCTCCTGGTCATATATTAAACTGGATCCTAAAAAGCAGGTTTTTAATCAGATAGACCCTCTCAGGTGCTGAATATCTGATTTTCCCCTACTTCTTTTAAATAACATGAAAAAATAGGATCAAGAACCTCCCCTACCACCTGCTCTACCATCCCCATGGTAAACTTAAAACAGGTCCCTGTGTCTTACAAAGATGGGGCAGAAAGAAAAAGCCTAATACCTTACTTTTTTTTTTTTTTCCTTTCCTTTTTCTGAGCCTCCTCCATCAATTCTCTTTTGGGAGCAGTCTTTGGTATAGTTTAGTTTTATTTAATCTGACAAAAGCTTCTTTGGTAATTTTATGAGTGTTGTTATGGATTGAATTATGTCTCCCCCACCCCCACCCCAATTCAGATGCTGAAGCTTTAACCCCCAATGTGACAGTATTTGGTGATGGGGCATTTAAGGAGGCAATTTAAGGTTAAATGAGGTTACAAAGTCGAGGCTTTATCACCTATGCAACTGGTGTCCTTATAAGAAGAGGAAGAAACAACATCTCTCTCTCTCCCCTCCTACCCCCGCCCCACGCCCCCATCTCCCCCTGTGCACACACAGAGGAAAGGCCATATGAGGAACAGTGAGAAGGTGCCTTGTCCAAGTCAGGAAGAGACATCTCACCAGAAACCAACCCCAGCGGTGCCGTGATTGTGGACTCCCCAGCCTCCATAGCTGTGAGAAAATAAACTGTTGTTTAAGTCACCTAGTCTGTGGTATTTTGTTATGGAAGCCTGAGCAGACTGACACTGGTAGGCATACACCAGCCAGGGCAATCTTTTTTAAGTCTAAATTTAATCCTTCACTGCTCTACTTAAACCTATCAATAGCTCCTCATTTCCTTTGTACTAAAATTCCAGTTGCTTACTCTGGCCTGCCACATCTATGGTCTGCTTCCCTTTCTAACTTCATTTTACTTTACTTTCCTCTCAATGGTACAGCCACACTAACCTAATTCCTGGCAGTGTCTGGCTCTTTCCAAACTCCAGGCCCTCACAGATGCTGTTCCCTCTGCCTGGGTTGCTCCCATCCTTCCAGCTAAAACCCACTTCTCTGAATCTCCAACCAAAAGGAGGTTCTTTCCTTTATTCTCTCTCAGCTCACTCTTTATGTCTTTCTTAGCACACACCACAATTTGTAATCATGAGTCTATCTGTGTATATGTTTGTTGTTTCTCTTGCCCACTGAAATAATGGTCAGCCAGTGAGGGTGGGATACAGACCTGATTTGTTCACTATCATATCCCCCAGGGGTTAGGCTGGCCAAGGTCAGAACAGGTTTTTATTCTGTAATTTTTTAAGTTTTGCAACCTCTAAGCAAAGAATACAAAATTACAAGTATAAAATTGCAAGGGCCTGGTGAAAGTGAGGGGCCCTGAAACAAGCTTCATCAGCTTTCTGGTAAGTCACCCCCATACCCCAGTATATAAATATTAATTAGACAGTAACCCTTTGAGAACAAGCCCTTTCCCGCAGTCTCTACTGGAGTGGACTTCACATGGGCTGTCTTTATGGCGATAGATAATCCTTACACAAGGGGAGCTCACACTGATTTCTAAGAGCTTCCTGAAGGCCTACCCATCAAGTGCCCACCCAACATTTCCCAACAGCTGTGATAGCTTTTATGTCCCATGATGTATTATTTACTGCAATAAAACACACATAGTGCAAATTTTAGCATTTTAACCATTTTAAAGAGTACAATTCAGCGGCATTTAGTACTTTCACAATGGCTGTGCAGCCACTATTACCCACTTCCAAAATATTTTCACTACCTCAAAAGGAAATTCTATACCCATTGAATATCACTCCCCACCCCCTCTCCTTAGCCCCTGGAGACCACTAATCTGCTTTCCGTTTCGGATTTGCCTATTCTGGATATTTCACGTAATTGGAATCTAATAGGTTTTTAAAGGTACTTCTCTATCTAAAGTGAAGAGCAATTTCCAAAGGTTTGACTACTTAATTAACTGGTAAATACATCTGCTAGCACAACAACTTGAATTCCAGTTTTGAAAAACACTCATACCCAAGATTACCTATTGTCTTTGTTTCTTCACAGCTGTCCCCACACCCACCCCCTCTTTCAAGCTGGTGTCTTGGTGAGAACTACTCACCAAGAGTAGTTTTGTTTCATGAAAGGGACATGGAGCATGAATACTAACCCCCCACCCCACCCCCACCATGACACCCCACACAACAGACTCTGATTTACCTAGGCCTGAAGTGTGGTCTCCTGCCTGAAACATGTTTGGTTTGACTTTCACTCGGGTCCAGCCTGAATCTTCTTTGTCTTGGTAAAAGTTGCAGAGGTCTTCCTCAAAATTGCAGCTTGCTTCTAGGGCACTAAAAGGACGCTCTGAGCAAAGGAGAATCAAAGTTAAAGTAGGCCAAACCCAAGAATCTCAAAGAATGACAATTGATTGACAAATATGTACACATTTGTACTAGGGGAGCTTGGAGAAGCAACACACAACAAAAATATTTTTACCCTAATGGCATGCTGACAGGTTAGCATCAAACCCACATTTCAGCATGACAAGAAAATTGTTCTTTTCCTCCCTAAATGGGTAGAAAGAAGGAGCTCTGTTCACATTCTCTACAAAAAACCCAAAGTACCAGACTTCAAAAGAAATTTCCTTCCCTAATATAAAGACTGATAGCATTTATGCACATACTTCTTCACAATTCATACAAAATTAAGAGAAAAAGTAAGGATTTTTATAGAATTCTTAATTTCTTTCTGACAGATATGTAGAAATAATATTTTCCAGAAATAATTTTCCTTTGTTGATCAATCTCTATGTCAGAAGCACAGCCACTGTCTGTTTATAATTGACATTAGTAGTAGGAGCTGATCTGCTGGAAGAGAATCATTATTCAGGATAAATCACACTGTTCAAACACCAATTCTGTCACTGGTTCTGCTTTTATTTTGTCTTTTGCTGAGTTCTGGTGTCATTTACTCTGTATAAACATCACCTCATTCCAGATTGCCTGGAGGAAATGGAACATAAAAGGTTCCTGCTCTTTCAAAAATAGCGTGGTCCTGGCAACAAGTAAATGTAAACCTCACTGTTCATATTGCCCACGGAGTCCAGAGGGGATGAGACTGCAACAGTCTGGGACACACTCACTGTGGCCAAGTATAATCTTATTCTGCATGCTGACATATACTGGCTTAACCTTTCAGGGCCAGAGACAGCACTGTTTTGAATAAGCAGAAAATTATCTCTAGACTCAGTGGTAAAGAATTTGCCTGCAGTGCAGGAAATGCAGGAGGCAAGGGTTTGATCCCTGGTCCAGAAAGACCCCCTGAAGGAGGAAATGGCAACCTAATCTAGTAGTCTTACCAGGAAAATGTAATGGACAGAGGAGCCTGACAGGCTAACAGTCCACTGTGTCACAAAAGTGTTGGACACAACTGAGTGACTAAGCACACACAACCTTTTAGGGCCAGAGATAGCACTGTTCTGAATAAGTGGAAAATTATCTCTAGAGAAACACTTGAGTTCTACGTACGGGAATCTGATGAAAGAGAGTTGTTTAAGGACAAAGACTCACTATTCTCTCAATTTGTCAATATTCAAAGCAAGAAAACATTCCAGTGGTCTGAGGAGCTGGCCTAGCTAAGTGGATGAAAGACACATGACAACCAAACGCTACAAGGGATCCAAGACTCCATCTTGGTCTAGGAAAACAAACAGCTCTAGAAGACTTTATTTGGGCAATTGATGAAATTAGCATATGGACTATAAATTAATTGATAATATTGTATCAGTGTTGAATTTCCAGAATTTTATAATTATTCCATAGCATGTTGGAGAATGTCTCTGGTTTTAGAAAATACCTAATGAAGTATTTAATGGTAAAAGGACATAATATCTATAACCTATTTTAAAATGGTTGGTAAAGCAAATGTAGATTTGGTAAAATCTACATTTGTAGATCTGGGTGAAGAGTATATGGGAGTTCCTTATCATAATCTTGGAAATTGTGCCAGAGTTTAAAATGATACACAAGTAAAGAGTTTTAAAAATGCTAAATTAAAAAGAAAAGTAAGTGACTAACACCACAATACAAAAAAAACAATAGGAAGAAAATGTTCTTACATAACTGGAATCTGAGTATATCTGAGACAATATGCCTTCGCAACTTGTACAAGGAGAGGCCCCTGAAGAGCTAGCCAGAAGGAAAGGAAGAGAATTTTCAGCACTCTAAGACTGGTGGTAACCCACTGCTCTGCCTGACTCTGTCAGCATCAAGCTGAATCTTGAAGCTGTGAAGATAAAGTCATGAAGATATACATTTGAAAATGATTATGATAACATACAAGCAAGGATCCTTTGACATCCCCCCACAGAAATTTGAGCCCTTGGGAAACCCCATAATGGTCTTCAGTCTTAGTCACCCCTCTGCCACCTGGTAATGAAAAAGAAGATGGAAATTCAGACCTACGGATAGCCATTCAGCTCAGAAAATAGGGCAGCACTCCCAAAAGCCATGGATAAAGAGAGAGGAAGGTCAGTGACATTATTCATCAGGAATATATCCCAAGGAATGTCTACCTGGGTATCCAAAAGAGATCCATAACCCATTTTCTAGGTGTGTGGGAGGAGGTGAGAGGTGATAGTAAAACTTGTAAGTAAGCAAGACTCTGTTGTCTCCATAGTGACAAACTGAGTCAAACAGAGAAGATTTTTCTGAGGACACAGTTATATTCTTTGGCTAAACACTTAGTCCTAGCCGTGGATTTGCTGGGGGTCCTGAGACAGTCTGAAAAAAAGAAAACCTCAAAAGCACAACTCAAAACCTAAATCTTTTTCAACTAGAATGCTTATTCTAGCATGAGACACTATCTAATTCCTGAAGATGGGGGCCAGAGGGCTTATGTATGACCTAAAGTGAGATCCCCAAAGACTTGGGGTGAATGAAAAGCCTTTGCTTCAGGCTTGTTTCAGAAGAATGTGTCAAGTGGCGATTGGATTTGAGGAGTGTTAATAACATATTTGAAGCATAGGAAGGAATCAGAGGAAATTGGAAGCTCCTGAGCATCCGCTGATCACCCTGTCCCATTCAAAAAAAAAGTTCTCTTTGAGCATCACAATGTACCATTTAGTTAGTTACTTGATTTCCAATGTTTGAACTTTTTAGAATCAGGAGGCTCTGAAGATAAACTAATCTGATAGAGGGTATTGCCATTTGAAAAGAATGGTTGGGAATATTTCTCATCTTTTCCTCTGCTTCATGGAGTTCAGAGATGAACTCAGTATCCGTCCTTGAGATCTAAGAGGATTATCAGCCCCTGTAGTGCTAGAGAGACTTTGGGTGTGGTGCTCTTTAGACTGTTATACTTGCGCAGTAGCTCTTATTTTAGCACAGGCCAGCCTGAAAGCAGGCTGGGACAGCTCAAAGCTGGCAAAGGACTACAGTGAGTGGGACCTAGCACCAGACTGAGGAATCACGACGGAGCAGGGCTGGGCCGCTGATCAGGCTGTGGAGATGCTTGAAGGCCTCTGAGTTAAGGAAGTGAGGAATCACAACGGAGCAGGGCTGGGCCGCTAATCAGGCTGTGGAGATGCTTGAAAGCCTCTGAGTTAAGGAAGTGAGGAATCACGACGGAGCAGGACTCGGCCGCTGATCAGGCTGTGGAGATGCTTGAAGGCCTCTGAGTTAAGGAAGTCTGTAATTCCTGCAGCTGTAGCCTAGACAGCAACTGGAGCCGTGTTTCCAAACCAGACAAGAGGTATAGGCAGTGTGTTGTTGGTGAATGGCCAATTTGGGGACTTAGGCCCACACAGACATCCTTTTAGAGGTATATCTGTGAGTGTCAGTATCCTCCCAGAGCCTGGCCTGGGTGTGGGGTGGATCCAAGGTCAGAGAGGAAGCTAGGTCTGCATATGGCAGAGACTGGAGGTCTCTGTCTGGCAGTTGGGGCATTAAGGCATTATTTCTAGAAGTGAGAAGTGAGTGGAATCACCTGTTAGGTATTCAAGGACTTACAGATTAAAAGGAGAGCCTATTCCTATGGTCCAGGTTCTGGGCCAAATGTGGTAGATGGGGAGTTTTCAGATGGGAGAGGCCTGGAAAGGGAAGGGCTGTAACTCAAGCTGGGAGGGATGGGATAAGGTCTCATTGTCCTCTATAAGCATCCTGGGGAAATATCTGGGGGGATGACAAGCAGCTGGTGCTTAATACCTGTGACTCTGAGATAGGTCTCAGGTCTGGGAAACTGGATTAATCTAAGAACAACCAGATGGTGGGAACAAGATGCTTTATATGTTGAAGTAATTCCTGTCTCAACCTACTAGAGAGATGAGGGAAGAAAATGTTAGATCCAGCTGGGAAAAGCAGAGACAATAAGTGTGGAGGTAACCAAGATAAAGACAAAAATGTTGGTACCTACTGTGAAACAGAAGGACATAAACTATTTGTGAAATGTAAAAGGAAGTATGAAAACTAGAGGGCTCAGCTTCTAAGACTCAGAATCTGGCCCACAGGTGCTTAATGAAGGGCATAAAGCAGACTCCAGCTTACACATTCTTCAAGGCAGTACCCTTTGCTGGTTCTCTTTAGTTTCAATCTGACTCCCTGTTCTCTAGGGAATGAATGGGAGTATTTTGAAAATTAAGTAAATAATATTAGGTCTCATGACCAAGCATTTTCTGTGTGCCATACTCTTCTAAGGCTATCACAGACATTATTAAGTCATCAATCTTCCTGACAATTCTATGAATCAGATTCTTCCATCCTTGTCCCATTAATGTGAAAATAGTCTCAGAGACGTTAGGTAACAAGCTGAAGGTCACACAGCTTGTAAATGGCAGAGTAGGGATGTGAGTCCAAAGTCCTGGTTCTTAAGCACAATACTTTGATCGTGCAGTTAAACCATTTAAAGCAAAGCTGGTGTACTAGGGAATTCTGAAGGCCAATAGGGAACCTTGGTTAACTATAAAAATGTGAATCCCTCCCTCCCTATGGAGGAAGGGTCTTTATCTGGGCTGGATTTCACCGAGGAAGTGGTCACCATCTCTCTTTACAAATGGTCCTTATTGTGCTGGAAAATATCTTTTCATCAGTCAGTAGAAAAGAGTTCACACATACTCTGTAACTTTTTTAATGGGAAAATGTTTCTAAATGTTACTTCTATGGTGGTTCACTAGATTCTATCACCTTCCAGCTGCCTTCACTCCACCTGCTATCCAGTATAGATGTTAAATAAATACCTCTTCTTCTATATGCATAACTTGGAAATATTTTTAAAAGCTCAATGTAAATGTCCAGTGAGTGAGAAGAGAAATTTCTAAAAATAATGTTAAAGAGGTTGTAAAACTATTATTAACATCACTGAAACATTAACTGATGGAGTTAGGGAGCAATCATATTTAGAGAAGTAAAGTCACTTTGCTTTCTGTGTTCTGCCAAATTTAGAGACTCTTAATTTTTGGTTACTGTTAGGATTAAATCATTTTAATTAGAGCATATAAATATGTAAATCAAGTCTGTTCTGTTTCACTAGTTTTGTTTTTTTTTTTAAATTAGAATTAGTAAAAACTAATATTTGATTTCAGCTAATTAGTAAGTTTCTCTGTAATTTGGAGGTAAAAATTTAGCTCGCATGGAAAATATTCTAAGATCCTTTGCTTATAGAATATATTTGAAACTCTCCGTCCCCATTCTGATGTCTATGTCAGAAGCTTTCTCTGTCCCTTTTTATCCTTTAATAAAACTCTGCTTCACAAAAGCTCTTGAGTGATCAAGCCTGGTCCCTGGTCCTGAAGATAAATCTTCTTCTTTGGAGATCAAGAATCTGATTCTGTTCACCATAAGCTATCATCTTGGGGGCTTGTCTGGGATCTTTAGGACAAGCTTTCAGCTTTTCAACCTCCTCATCAATTGAAGGCTTCCCATGGTGGGTTTCTCTGCTTCAAGGAAAGGACTTTCTTCAACTCTGCGAATACCTTCACCAACAGCAATCATATGTGACACCTCTTCTTGATCTGATGACATCTAACAATCCTAAGATGGACTGATGTAGCTATGGACATAATATGAATTTGTGACTGTTTTGCCCCATAAAATCCAGAGGAAGTGATGGTATGCAACTTTTGAGGCTGGGTCATAAGAGGTGTTACAGCTTCCTCCCGGTTCTCTCGAAACATGGCTTCGCTGGAAGTCAGCCATCAATGAAGCAGTCTGACAACCCCGAGACCACCTTCCTGGAGAGACCATGTGTAAATGGTTCAGGAGGCAGACCTAACTGAGCTCCCAGACAGCTGCCAGCAGCAACTGCCAGTCACGTTTGTGAGTCGGCACCAAAACACTCTTTCCATGGTTCTTTAATCTTTTCTAAAGAAAAGCCCTTTTGATTAAGAAGGAAAAAGAATATTTTATGGAAAGCTGTGAGGATGTAATAGAAGAGGTCGAGAAGGCTGAACAGGAAGGAGGCTGGCAGGAAGGAGGCTGGTAATTCCAGAATGCCTTGGTAGAAAAACTGCTCAACTATCTCCCTCTAAGGTTTCTTCCATCTCTGGTTCACTCCAGACAAGATTAAAAGTCCTGAAGAGAGTTTGGTTGGCCCCAGCTTTAGGCATCTGACAGTTCTTTGGTTGATCCAATGTGATCAGATTTGCAAAGATGTAAAATTTACCAAGACCCGTGGTTGGTATAGGTGTGTAGAAACAGGCTTTCTCACATGTGACTTTCAAGTAAGTTGCCTTTGCTTTTTCTGGAGGCTGATAGTACCCTAAGATATATATATATATATATATATATATATATATATATATATATATATATGTATACACAGACAAACACACACATATTCTTAAGGACATACTCTTCAATCAAGATATTTCATAATGTAGAATTTTTCTAAGAGAAAAAAATTAGTTAATTGAGTGATGATATAGATAATTGGTTATTTTATTATTGCTTGGAATAGCAACATTTGTTATTGTTGTTCAGTTGCTAAGCTAAGTCATGGCCGACTCTTTGCAACCCATGGACTGCAGCATGCCAGGTTACTCTGTCCCCAACTATCTCCTGGAGTTTGTTCAAATTCATGTTCATTGAGTCAGTAATTTGATCCAACCTATCATCCTCTGTCATCCCCCTCTCCTCCTGCCTCCAATCTTTCCCAGCATCAGGGTCTTTTCCAATGAGTCTACTCTTCACATCAAGTGGCCCAAGTTTTGGAGCTTCAGCTTCAGCATCAGTCCTTCCAGTGAATATTCAGGGTTGATTTCCTTTAGGATTGACTATTTTGATCTCCTTGCAGCCCAAGGGACTCTCAAGAGTCTCCTCCAGCACCACAATTCAACAGCATCAAGTCTTTGGCTCTCAGCCTTCTTCACGGTCCAACTCATATCCATACACGAGTACTGGAAAAAACCATAGTTTGACTACACAGACCTTTGCCAGCAAAGAGATATCTCTGCTTTTTAATATGCTGTCTGGGTTTGTCATTGCTTTTCTTCCGAGGAGCAAGCATCTTTTAATTTCATGGCTGCAATCATTGTCCGCAGTGATTTTGGAGCCCAAGAAAATAAAATCTGTCTCTGCTTCCACTTTTTCCCCTCTGTTTGCCTGAAATGATGGGACTGGTTGCCATGATCTTAGCTTTTTTAATGTTGAGTTTCAACCTAGCTTTTTCACTCTCTTCTTTTACTCACATCAAGAGGTTCTTTAGTTCCTCTTCAATTTCTGCAATTAGAGTGGTATCATCTGCATATCTGAAGTTGCAAAATTGGAATGTCCTAATTGTCCAACAGTAGGAAACTGTTTAAATAAATGATGATAAAGCCATATGCTAGAATGCTTTATAGCCATTAGAAATTATGATGTAGTCCCATATTTGTTTACGTAGATACATGTCCATTATGTACTGTTCTATGAAAAAAAGCAAGTTATATACAGTATGTACAGTATGACTTTATTTTTGTAAAAATAAATACATACATATATGCACATTAAAAAAAGAATATATTCAAAACTACATCAAATTAGAGACCAACTCTATCTTAAGCGAAAGTTACATTACCAAAACCAAGTTCAAAAATTTATTTCCCACACTCCAAAACCCAGAACAAAGGCTCCTTAATAAGATGGATGACCACTGTGTCTCCCTGGGGCCTCTCAAGGAATCAAATTCATTAAAAGGTAAGGTCAACTGCATTTATTTGTGCATGCATGCATGCTAAGTCACTTCAGTTGTGTCCAACTCTTTGTAACTCTATGGACTATAGTATACCAGTCCTCTGTCCATGGGATTCTCCAGGCAAGAATACTGGAGTGAGTTGCCACGCCCTCCTCCAAGGGTTCTTCCTGACTCAGGGATCAAACCCATGTCTCTTATGTCTCCTGCATTGGCAGGAAGGCATTTATCTGGGTTATCAATTATAGTGTCACCCTTCTAATTCTAAAACATTTGTTTTCTACTTCACTTTGAACTGATTTGCTTACCTATTTTCCAAGGAAGTAAAAATTCCCTCTCTTTACAAACACAAAGTTTATGGAAATTACAAAATTGGTCATGAGAAAATTATGTGAGCATTCACTTAGAAAGAGAAATTGAATACATACTCTGAAGTCAAAACCATCATACAGAATGTATACCAAATACTAACATCTTTAAACAGGAGGACATTTAAAAATTAGATTCATAAAATTAGAAAGAGTTCTTATAATTCTACTCAGTAGATTTTGAGAGTTTTTTCTGTCTACTCTATATACATGTCTATGGACCCAAGATTTCCTCTAAAGAGAAAGATGGAGGTGGGGGGGGTATTTAATTTTAATTTCCTAGTACGTAGAGAAGATAAAATCTCCTTAACTCAGGAAAACTGACCTCTGGTGTCAGGAAAATCAGTTTCATTCTGTGAGAGGAAAAAAAGAGTAAAATAACAGAGAAATGACTATTTGGTTAAATAATTTTTTAAGGATGAGATAAAACAGGAAAAGAAGAGGAAATTAGAAGGAATTAAAGCAAGTCCTGACCATAGGCATCTGTTGACAAAAGAAGATCCTAAATGGGAGGAAGAAGAAAAAGAGAATGCTTACCTGTCTGATTTTGGCAGTGAACAGGAGAGAAAGAAATATCATCCAGGGCCACATATCCTCCTTTGGGACCATTGAAGGCAACTTCAAAAATAACCTGCAGAGAAGAAAGACATGTTACATGTTTACATATTTTCTTTTAGGCTTAAATGCTTGTACTATGACTTAAAATGGTGCGTTGGTCGAGCCAGGTATATAGGTATTTGAGCAGCTCCCTCCTTAACTCACAGTTTCTTTGGGGGAGAGTGACTACTAAGCCCTAAGTTGCATTTTTTTGGTGGACTTTTCCCCCTCCCTTGCATGTCCAAGTACCTATATCACTTGCTGATAGGACTGCAGACTCAAGAATCTGTTTTATGAACTTCAATTAAAGAGGCAACATGCTGCTTGCAGAAGGCAATCCTGCCCTTCACAGAGCCCTAAGCCCTTCCCAGGACATAAAATTCTATGTCCATCTGGACAAAGATGCAGCAATCAGAGATGATTACCTGATGCCTAAGGCAGAATCAGGCCCAGAACTCCCGTGTACAAATGTTAGGTTTTCGGCATACCCTGGCATGTTCAAATAGAGAGAACATGGGATTATTAATGAGTTCAGGCCCCTTTAGTTATACTGTCTTCTCTGCCACCACGTTTAACTTTGAGTTCAATGGACGACTTTCTGTTTGTGACTCTCTGCTTCCCATGGGGATCAAGTATGGGGAGCACAATACTCATCTGTGTTGGGAAAACCACCGACGTGTGCAGACCACTCTGCTGGATTGATAACATAAGATTGATAACCCCCGTTGAGCAGGGGTGGACATTCAAGTGCCCACCTGGGCCAGGCACGTAATGTAAACGCATGATATGGGTTTCATCTGATGCAGCAGGAAATGGTGTGACTTGGGGAGCAAGGCTCATCTACCGGGGGCAGCTGCTACTTAGCTTCGTCAGCTGCTGGCAGGTGCGAATTCAGGCCTAACATGCCTGGACTCACCAAATTGTCAAGAGGACTTGATCGCTAGATTTTTATTTGAAATCTTCAGATTTTTCAATGCTAACAATTCATTCAAAAACTAAAACAAATGTGTGTACAAAATGAAAACAAATACCACTATAGCAGCTAGACAAATCCCTATAGGCTAGATCTAACCCATAGGCCTCTAGTCTTCACCCTCTGCTAAGGAGAATGGTGTCTTAGAGGCAGACACCAGAGTTCAAATCCTGTTGCTGTCACTTTATTAACTAGGTGATTTTGGGGACATAGCTAACCCTTTCAGAACAACACTTTTCTTGTTATAAAATAGCCATTTTAACATCTTCCTTGTAGGACTGTAGATATGATTAAATGAGATACTGTATATATAGAGCCTATGGAGTCAGGTGCATAACAAGCCCTGAACTAAATCCATGCCTTTTTCTCCAGGGTGACCCCCTCCTGAACTGATATTCATGTTTGAGTCTAGTTGGCCACTAATTAACTCTAGTTTGTCTCTTTTATCCTCTAGTTCTCAATTTCTTAATTTTTGAGAAAAGAGTTTGGATAAGATTGTCCCTTTCAGCTTGACAACAATGGTCCTTAGACACTTGGCCTCTCCAAAATCTAAGACAACCCTGGAAGTTTGTCTCCAGCAATGGAGGAAGGGCTGAGAACCAAGGGGACAGATTTGGGTGAATGAGGAGGAGCAAATTCAGCTTACAAGCTCAACATAGGCCTATGACATTTCATTTTCAAGGTGATAAAGCCAACAACAAATTGATCTTACTGATTGATCTAAATATCCTTACTGGATAAGGATATTTCCAATCATAATTTGCAAATCACAGCCTTTGTGTCATTGTGTTCTCTCTTGTTCAGATATTTGTCTTCCTTTAAAAAATTCATTTGAGAATATGGGGACATTAAATTCGCTGACTTCCACAGGGTAGGTTTCTTTTCTTGGCAATTACCAGGAGCCAATAATCCTGATGTAATGAGTACCAACTGCCAGGGCAAAATCATGCCTGTGTGACTCAAAAGGAGATGTACTTAAGTTTAGTAGTAAACTTAAGCAGTAAACAGAAATGGTAACTTTTCAAGCATTGATTAAAAAGAAAATTCAGCAAAGTCTCACTCGTATAAATGTTGCCCCAGGAGTTTACGGTTGGATGAAAGGAATTTGCAAGGACAACGTCTGCACTGTGCATGTGACTTGTGACTTTAATAGAAGGAAAACTTTCTCAAGCAGCATGTGCATTTCTTTTTCTCCTTGTAACCCAAGCTCTCAGAAAATTTTCCACTGGGCTGCAAGAGCAAATCAAGGCCTGGTTAGACTTTGGAATAGGAAATAGCACACATACTACACAAGTCCCCTCTCTGGGGCTGTCTGGGGTAGGGGGAATTGGAAGAGGGAAAGGGAGTGGCAGGCACACGATCCATGGACAGAACACTTCCGAAACCGAGACCCCACCCCAACACTCAGTGAAACGCCACATCAGGTGAGCAGATGGCACTACTGAAAAGCATCCAGAGGATCATCAGCTTCTTTTGCACTCTAAACAGAACTAGGGAAGATACTGCAAAAAGTGCAAAGTGAAAGTAGGGGATGTTCATAACCTGTGGGAACTAAGACTCTCTTTAGAGCCCCAGATCTGCAACCACAGTGCTGCATCCCTGGATTCTAGAGGTCCCAGGGGTCACTGGACCGAGCTCCCCTCTTCCTTCAAATTTAAGTCAGATTTAGTGCAGGAAATTTTCTTAGCACCCTGGCACTCACCAGTGGTGTGACCTAGAACAAACGTCTTGCACTTTCCGTTTCCTCCTCTTTCATCTGGAATATGGGGATAATTTTATCCGCTTTGTTGGATTGTTGTCAGCACTGAAATACGCGTGTGTGTGTGTTCTCAGTTGTGTCTGACTCTGCGACCCCATGGACTGTAGTCTGCCAAGTTCCTCTGTCCATGGGATTTCCCAGGCAAGAACACTGGAGTGGGTTGCCATTTCCTTCTCCAGGGGTCTTCCCAAGCCAGGGATTGAACCCGGGTCTCTTGCTTCTCCTGCACTGCAGGCAGAGTCTTTACCACTGTGTCACCTGGGAAGCCCAGAATACATGTATAGATATGTATTAATATATGTGCTTACAAAAAAGTCTTCAAGGATGAATACCAAGATGTTAGTTCTTTTCTTTGCAGGGCTGGTGTAGGGCGTTTTAGTTTGCTTTGCTTCTCTGAATTTTCTAATTCTTCTGCACTGGACATTTACACTGAACAGTTTTAAACCATAAAAAGTTTAAAAAAACTTTAGAGGCCCCAAGGCTTGTTGCAAATTAGGGCCAAAATCATGTTTATTTCTGACTTCTATGACATTATTTATACTATAAAGGAAAAAAGAAAAAATAAGTCTTTTTTTTTTTCCTAAATTTAGAGTGTTTCCTCAGGTAAGGGGAACCTTCACAGCTGCTGTCAGGAGCTGAAGTTTCAGAGTGAGGTTCATGTAGAAGGAGTTTCACTAATCACATCTGAACTCACATGACCACAGTGCAAGTTCAGAGGGAGAGTGTGGCCAAGAAATCTAGTTGGTTGACTGGCTTTCCCATATTTGTCTTTATTAAGAAATACTCGTCTAGGGAGAAGGCAAGGGTGGGATGTTTCAAGAGAACAGCATGGAAACATGTATATTATCAACGGTGAAACAGATCACCAGCCCAGTCTGGATGCATGAGACAAGTGCCCGGGGCTGGTGCACTGGGAAGACCCAGAGGGATGGAGTGGGGAGGGAGGTGGGAGCGGGGATCAGGATGGGGAACACATGTAAATCCATGGCTGATTCATGTCAATGTATGGCAGAAACCACTACAATATTGTAAAGAAATTAGCCTCCAACTAATAAAAATAAATTAAAAAGAAGAAAAAAAAAAAAAGAAATACTCGTCTAGAAAATGAAGTGATAGAGGAGGAAGGCAGAGAGAATACAGAGGAAGGGATAAAAGTGGAGAAGGCCGAGGAAGGGAAAAGGGAGATTAGGACTGAGACACAGAGGCAAAGCAGGAATGAGTATGAGACTGCAGTATCTCCTGAACCCCACGTCTGGGTGTGGGGGGCATCTCGGCAGAGTGGCCAGGCACACCTACCTGCATGGGGTACGGGGCACTGAACTCCACCTCAGCAAGGTTCCAGCCAGCAGCCCCTGGATCGCCCACTTTCCAGATCTCCTCATACAGGCCGGCTGCATCCCTCGTGTACACAGAGAAGATGTTGTCATTCCCCTGCTGGAGTTGGTAATAAAATGACAGGCAGCCAGACATGGGGGCCGTAGTCATCGGGGAGATGAGCTGGGCCACCTCCTGGAAGTGCTTGACGTACATAGAGTCCACGTACATGTAATGGCCTGAAATCACACAGAGAAAAAAACCTAAGACCGGCAGACGGATTCTCAGACGCGACTACACAACTTGGGATTTACTTCAAAATAACCCGGTGGGAGTGGAGGAGAGGAAGAGTGAACACTAGATGAAAGAAGTTTGGCCATGGATTGATGAAAGTTGCAGCTGGGAGATAAACAGTGGATTTCACTGTGCTCTGCTTAATATAAGGACCACTCTTTCTCTTTCCTTTACCTTTGATTGAAGCAAAACATACATATAGAAAGGTAGGTATGTCATCTGTAAAGTGTTTGAGTGTTTATAAGCTGAACACAGTTGAGGAAAAGAAGCAGAACATGACCCTGAAGGCCCCTCCAACAAGCCTTCTTTGAGTGATGAGGTTTCTAAGAGCATATGGAGCACACCATCTGTTCTCCTCTACATCTTTGCCATATGCATGTAATGTCACTGTGTGTTCTTTGAGTGAAATAAAGATTTCGAATTCAAACTAGATGACAGTTTGTACCTCTTTAATAGAACATGGAGGTCAGTCAACACTGTCAACAGGGTTAGGATTTGGGAAGTTGAATTTGGGACCACACCCCCTTCTCTTGATGGTTGGCAAGGCCTTGGTGGACTCCAGACCCAATAGCTGATCTTCATTAGAGGCATTTTGGTAAAATAAAGAAACTGAGAGGTGGAAGTGGGAGAACTTGGATTTGGCATTAAACGCGCTGGCTTTGAATCCAGCTCTACATCTTATGCCCTGTGACTTTGAGCAAGTTACTGAATATCTCTGGACATTTTCCTGATCTCTAGAATAAGAATCAAATATTTCTCTCACAGGGTTGAGCTGAATGTTAAATGACATTGTATATGTGAAGTGGTCAGTGTGTACCTGGCACATTGTAATTGCCTAAGATAGTTATAATGAAGTAAAGGAATGCCATTAATGTTTTTACACCATGCTCCTCTCATATGGTACTATTAATATCAGCAATTTTATTTATTAGTCTAAATTTATTTGAGCTGCAGTGACAGAGGAGTGTGAGGCAATGCATCTATGATAGAATGGCCTTTCTATTTATAAGTTTAGAACAATTACAGCTTAATGTCTTTGCTTTTATTACATGGTGCCTGGTTTATAATCTTTTCTTTTATTGCCAGCAAAATAGCAGTAAGTATATTAGGAAGAATATATGCATTCACATACTGGACACTTGCTTTGCAGCTAACACATCACCTGGAATGTGGTGGGCCCTCAACAACTGGTGATTCAAAGCAGAAACATGGTCTCAGAACAATCCTCACTGCAATATGGCAGAGGGGAAAGGTGGATAAATCAAAGCTCCTTTCTCCTGGTAGCAAATTGTTCAACCCACTCTGAAAAATCTCCCTGGCTTAAATAGAATTGTCTGACTATCTTGCCAAGCTATGTGACTGTGAATAAACAGAAATCGCAAACTCAGATGATCAGAGGAGTCAGCCTGATCAAGTATATGACTGAAGTGGAGTGGGTCAGGGAGAAAATGGAGAGTGACGGATTAGCCGCCAACAGTGGAAATCACATTTCACCAGCAACGGGAAGCAGATATCAAACTTCCCCGAAAAAAATCAGAAAATCTGATAGTGCTGGGCCTGTATTCTTGGGCTGTGACAATCAGCTGGGGGTGAGGGGCGCTGGCCCTGTGCATGGACCCATGCTCCTCCCTGAGAACCCATCCGTCTACTTCCTGCCGATGCCCTCACATCAGCCAGGGGCTGCAGGCTTCTCCCGCTGAAACTCAAAATCCAGATTTTTCTGGCAAATACATTCATTTAAAAATGACACCACCTCTATTATTTTGTTAGGGTTACCATAACAGTAACTTAAACTGGATGGCTGAAACTAAAGAAATTTGTCGTTCCACAATTTGGGAGGCTAGAAGTCCAAGGTCAAGGTATGGGAACAATTAGTTCCTTCTGACAGATGGCAGGGAGACCCTGTTCTATGCCTCTCTCCTAGCTTCCATGGCATTGGCAATTTTTGACACTGACTGATAGATCTCTGCCTACATGGTCACGTGGTATTCTCCCTTCTAAGCTTGGATCTCTCTGTGGCCAAATTTCCCTTTTTTATAAAGACACCAGTCATACTGGACTTGGGCGGAGCCTAGGTTCACCCCACTTTAGTATGACCTCATCTTAACCAACTAATCTTCAATGACCCTATTTCCATTCTCCCATTTTGAAGTTCTGGGGGTTTAGGACTTTAACATATGGATTTTGAGGAAATACAATTCAACCTATAACACCTCCCACCACAATTTTTTAAACTTTGTGAGTGCCAAATAAATGTAACTGCAAGACTGGCAGCAGCTGATGAGCTCCCAGTTGGCTGCCTCTGGGGAGGGATTTTAAAGGAAGCATCAGAATGTTGGACTGAGCAGAATCTAGGAACTTCTGATAAGGAGGCAAGGCCACGAGTGCCCCTGGTAAGGTCAGTGTCCTCTGAAGCACTGCTGGTGGCCAGCCAGACATGAAGAAGGAATTCAGTCTACCCAGGTGAAGCACACCTCCAAAACTCCAGGAGACCTCAGGAAATCTAGGAGACCTCACAAATCCACTGGAAATTATTTGTTCTGCTTCCAGAGTACATGGTAACTCTGTTTAGGAGCAATGTCTCACACTCCTTCCCATTATGAATGTATCTTCCTCACAGCTGACAGATATCTGACAGTGCTTCTTAAAGACTACTTACTCACCTCCTGGGTGGACACAATTTAAATACCTGAATTTGCAGCTAGTGCCTAGTTAACAACCCACGCACAAGACAGGAGGTTAATGAGCCACAGTCCCACTTCTGGTCCCAAACAACAGCAAACGCAACGTGACCTGCCCAAAGTGAGTCAGAGAGGCTGCTGGGAATCCGACCAGGACTGCTGACACCAAGTCTCCCATGGAACCACGAGACCAGACTCCCACCCTTTCCTCTCTGGCATTCATTTGTTGCCAAAGTTAGGTACTATGTACTGACTATCTGAGTAAGACACTTTCTCACTGGGAAACAGAAGGTAACTCATCAGAAGCTTGTCATCTCAGTTGAAGGAGTGTGGATGATTCAGAAATCACCAGGTGTCAGCCGCAGGAAGCTGGGCCACAGGAATGACCACCAGCCCAGGCTGAATATGTGTCATCAGGTACAATCTGCTCTGAGGTTGGGAGCAGGTGGTGGTGCGGGCACTGTTCTGTGTACCCTTCCAAGGGGAATGAGGAAGGTAGCCTGCAGTGCTTGGAAACTTACGGCTAGTGTCTTATATTATGAGAACTTTTTTGCCCAGCTCAATGAGGCCAATTCCTTAACTGGTCCAGGGTTCTGGAACCTCCAGAATCTCTAGAAGAAGCCTTTTAGAAAGAAAAATCAGATCCTTTAAGTCCGAGTAGATTAAAATAGGTATAGATAGATCTTAGGTGGAAAGGATCCTTATAATCAACCAAACCATTGGGGATCCTGTTAAAAGAGCAAAACTCTCTGTGACACAAGCCAAAGCTCAGGCCCCTCTGGCAAAACGCCTGTGATAGGAGCACATGCACGCTCTCTTCTGAAGAGGGCTTCCCTCCTTTCTTACAGAAGCTCTTTGTCTTAGCTCAGCTTTTCATGTGGAACCAGTGGCTCACTGGTAGTCAGCCATTTTCCCTTGAATTAGGAAAAGAACTCTGAAAGCAGCTCCTGACCTTCTATTTTCAAAGAGTCTGGCTAACCAGCATTCCACAGAGATTGCCCTTGGCTTGGCTGCGATGCCAACAGCATCCTCTGACTCAGCTGTGATTCGGTCCCGTTGGCCACATTTGTGCTCCAGTTGCAAAGTCTGCCTCTGTGTCACAGTTGTCTGGACGAGCTGTCTCCTGGGTGTGGGGGAAGACCCAAAGAAAGGCATGCCAGTGGGTCTGCGGCCATTGTGAGGAGGCAGCACCCAAAGGCATCTAGTTACCATGCCTGCTCTCCAGTCTACAGGTCTGGCAGTTACCTGCTGAACCTTTAGTTCTAAGGGTTTAGTAAGTTTTACTATAATAGAGTCTGACCCTACAGTAGAGTCAGTATATGAAGTGGGACTTCTAGTTTCTGCTAAGATCTCAGTGATAAGGACAATGGGGCAGAAGTCCCTCTATTTTCTACAGAGTGGTGCTAAACTATCCCTGTTGTATATGCTACATTGTGGCAGACCTGGAGTCTAAACCTGCTCTACCAGATTAGACCCTTTCACCTCCCTAATAATCCTAACCCTCCGTGCTCACCCGCCTCCGCCGGCCTGTGTATATGAGAAGGCCAAGGGGGGATCAGAGAGACTGGAGGCAGTTTCCTTGAAGAGACCTGTTGTGGAGCTGACCCGCCATGTGTTTCCTTGTGATCCCCCAAGGAAATGGGAGGGGCTTGCGTCCCCTTTCTTACCTTTACCCAAGGGAGAGGGTTTCAGAGAACCACTTGTAGAGGAGGTGGGGGAGGGAAACTACCATCTAATCTCATCCCACCCAAGCTTGCAAGTTCCTGGGTTCTGTGACTGCCTTGGGCCTTGAGAGAGGGTGGCAGAGTTACTGGGAGAACTCCAGCGGTAACTGGAGTTTGTGCACTGCAGAGGCTAGGCCTCTGTATCAGAGCCTGATGGCATGCAGCTAGAGGCTGTAGGGACCTGGGGGCAGAAGGGAGAGAAAGGACTTTTGTTGCCAGTGAGCCGGACTTCCAGAGTTTGATGGGGGAGACATCTGAGTTTTCCCGAAGCCTAGGTGGAAAACTCAGAAGGTAGCTGGGCTAGAGTGCCTTAAGACTCTTCTCAAAAGGACTGCATCCAGGGCGGTAACCCTAACAAAAAGGGGCTGGTGGGGTGTACCTCATAACCATCACTAAGGGGGATTCACAGATGGCCAGAGAGTGCATCATTTTTGTCGTTGGCTGTGAGAGACATAGCCAGCATCCAGCCACCTGCAGTGTGAAGGTCATCGACTCCAGATTAAAGAGCAGGTCACATATGACCTTTCGTCCCCTTCCCTTCCCCATCTTGCCTCCCCCAACCCTGGAGAAGCCAGAAGCAGCATCGTGAGTGGGGAAAGGCGAAGAAAAGAGCAAAGGGAAGAAGTATGAAGAAGTAAAGCCCAATCCCTTCTCTACAGCTGCTCTGTGTTCTGGTTGAAGGATGAGAAATTGGAGTTCCGAATCAACTGAACTTAATCCTTAAAAATGAGGCAGTTTGTTAATATCAGAAGGTGCCTGGAAAGCCATGGTGAAGTCACCCAAGGACAGAGAAAGGAGACCCAGCAGAGCTTGCACAAAGGTAACGGTGAGAAAATTAATAAAGCTGCTTCCCTGTTGAGTGCTTTTGCGATGAACCAAATGGATCAGTGCAGATAGAGAACGAATAAGTGCTATGAAGATGATGCTTGAACTCAATCCAAACTGAAATGAGAAAAGAATGTTGTGAGTTATGGAAAGATGATCCATCCATCTCAGGGTCTTTGATGGAGTGAAACAACTCTGACCTTATTCTACATTTTGAAACTTTGTTCAGCTCCTTCTGTAGCGGCACCAGATGCAGACCTGATTTTTAAAATTTCCGCAAAAGAACAGATTTCCCTTGTTATCTTTCCAGCAATTATCTTCTTTTTGCTAAGACAGGTGGGAAACAGTAATGATCTGAGCTGTCAGTAGCTTATCCCCTGAAGGATTTTGTTTCACTTCATAAAATATTAACAAAGGAAAGAAATCCACATGTGGTGAATCCAAATTGAGTAAGAAAAAGCAAGATAATATCCCAGCCCCTCCAGTGTTCTATCACACTCCTACTGCATTAGTCATTTCCACCATAAGACAAGAATTTGAAGACATAGAGCTCATTTGAAAAATCTGACTCACTGTTTGAGGCTGTTAAAAACACACAGGCAAGTGAAGGAAAACTGACATCCACAGAGTATTTTTCAGATATCACATTCTCTGTTCTCTTTTCTAAAACACATAGGCCAGAGTCCTCTGGAGAAGACTTCCTTCAGCATCTCTGCAGCTCTGAAGTTTCTGAGCAGGCACATAGCTTCCCTCCCCCCTGCTGTTTGTTTCTCCAGTTTTTACCTGAAAGCAAAAGCATAACCTGCTTCCAGGATATGAATGAACAGGAGATGAGTTTATATAGAGCCAAATCTGCTGCTGCGGGCAGACAGCTGAACCATTTAATCTTTCCTCTGCCACCCAAATTGATGGAGCTCAGGGAAAATCAATATACCTGGCAGAAGGCAAGTGTAATAAGAAAGGCAGCCTTCCTCTTGTTTAGAGCATTGGAGGCTTTTTCCCCAGGAGTAATCCTGGTCAAACCTTTGAGTCATATGAGCAAAAAGTGTTTCAAATAAAAAATTTTAGAATGTTTAGAACTCATCTTTTTAAGCCCCATCCTATGGAGGGAGAAGTCTCACCTAGGAGTCTAAGTGTGAGGAGTGTGAATGTGTGTGTGTGTGTGTTGGGTGGGAATGAGAAGGCTCTTTGGTTATTCACTGGGCAACACCTTACTCCGAAAAGAGAAGCCAAAGTGAAATACCAGAGAACAGTTGGAAGAAGTGAATGGAAGGGAGGCATCCAGGCTTCCTGCTGATCACAAGCAGATATACAACCTAGGATCTAGGCCCTACTCTGCCATTATCATGCATGCTATCATCCTCAAAAATGCTCCAAACATCAAAGAAACTACCCATTCTCATGCCTGGACACCTCTGCATACACTATTCTTATCTTCTCCTTAGCCATCAGGCCAAATACCAGTTCTGATGTGACTTCCTGTAGAAAGCCTTCCCCAAACTCCAAAACCAAGGTGGTCTTTCATTTTTCTGTGGTCCTATATCACTTATTTCATAACTCTACTAATCATACATCCCTGTGCATATTTACATAGCACCTCAGTATTTGAACATTTTGAAAAAGGCCATAATATATATTAACACAGAAGTATATTAAAGGCACTGAGCAGCCATCAAATAGAGGTTGTCCGTTTAGCTTTCTTTAGCTCAGCATTCCCCCAGTTCACTTGATGACATAGATAGCCCTTCTTCTCACATAAAGATTATTATTCTCAGATAGTGGCATTCTAGGGAACAGGTGGAAGTTTTTGTAGCACTGGGTTATGCAAGAATACCTGGTCTATAAAGAGGGTTTATTATGTATTTGTTGAATGAATGAATGAGCGATCAATGAAGAAGCCTCATTGTGATTAATGAAGAAGGCTCTGACTAGGCTGATTATAACTCAGGATTGCTGGAAGCAAGTAAAAGTCTCCCTTCCCTTCAGTTCAGTTCAGTTCAGTCACTCTGTTGTGTCCAACTCTTTGTGACCCCATGAACCGCAGCATGCCAGGCCTCCCTGTCCATCACCAACTCCCAGAGTTTACCCAAACTCATGTCCATTGAGTCGGTGATGCCATCCAACTATCTCATCCTCTGTCATCCCCTTCTCCACCTGCCCTCAATCTTTCCCAGCATTAGGGTCTTTTCATATGAGTCAGCTCTTCGCATCAGGTGGCCAAGTATCAGAGTTTCAGCTTCAGCATTAGTCCTTCCAATGAACACCCAGGACTGATCTCCTTTAGGATGGACTGGTTGGATCTCCTTGCAGTCCAAGGGACTCTTAAGAGTCTTCTCCAACACCACAGTTCAAAAGCATCAATTCTTCAGCACTCAGCTTTCTTTATAGTCCAACTCTCACATCCATACATGACTACTTCAAGCTTAGGGTCAAATACTTTATTGGGCCTTCATACTGATGTCAGTGAACTAAGCAATGCTAGTGGGCAAAGCTGCCTGCCTTTGGGAGAAGTTTTAGAATAGCCAAGGAAGAAGAGAAAAGATAGGAAAAATGGAGAGGAGGAGATGGGATGGGGAGTGGGAATGAGAGAAGAGAGCAGTGAGTGCCTATGGCAGGGCTGACATGCTCTACTACCAAGTCTTTGTGCTCCTCAGGGATGACCACATCATCATGCCTTGATATAGATATTAGAAAATCTATTGGTCAAGATATTAGAAAAGCCAGGTCCTCTTTTTCTCATTCCTTACTCCCTTTAATCCTCCTTTTTCTTTTTTTCTAATGCCAAATGCAAAGTGTTTATACATATTCAGGAGGGACTCAAACGCATTTTATTTTTAAAATTAATTTTTATCAGAGTATAGTTGAGTTACAGTATAGTTTTTGCTGTATGGCAAAGTGAATCTCTCTCTCACACACACACACACACATATATATATTATATACACACACATGTATATCCATTCTTTTTTAGATTCCATTCCTATATAGGTCATTACTGAGTACTGAGTAGACTTCCCTGTGCTATACAGTAGATTCTTATTAGTTATCTTTTTATATATAGTAGCGTGTATGCGTCAATTCCAATCTCCCAATTTATCCCTCCCCCATTTCCCCCTTGGTAACCATAAGTTTCTTTTCTGCATCTATGACTCTATTACTGTAAATAATAAATAACCCATTTGTAAATAGGTTCACTTGTACCATTTTTTTTAGATTCCATGTATAAGTGATATTGTATAATATTTATCTTTGTCTGACTTACTTCACTCAGTATGACAATCTCTAGGTCCCTCCATGTTGCTGCAAATGGCATTTTGTTCTTGTTTTAAATGGCTGAGTAATATTCCATTGTATATACGTACCACATCTTCTTTATCCATCCCTCTATTGAAGGATAATTAGGTTGTTTCCATGCTCTGGCTATTGTTAATAGTGCTGCAATGAGTATTGGGGTACATATATCTTTTTAAATTATGGTTTTCTCCAGATATACGCCCAGGAGTAGGATTGCTGGATCATATGGTAGTTCTATTTTTAGTTTTTTAAGGAACTTGCATACTGTTCTCCATAGTGGCTGTACCAATTTACATTTCCACCAACTGTATAGGCTGGTTCCCTCTCCTCCACAACATCTGCAGTATTATTATTTGCAGATTTTTTGATGATGGTCATTCTCATTGTTGTAAGGTGATACCTCATTATAGTTTTGATTTGCAGACAGGAGAATGTTGGATCCCACCAAAGATAGGCCATACCCAAGGGCAAAGGAGAAGCCCCAACAAGATGGTAGGAGGGGCAAAATCGCATTTAGAATCAAACCCCATACCCACCAGATACGCTCAGAAGGCTCAAACAAAACCTTGTGTGCACCAAGACCCACAAGAGACTGAGCCAGACCTTCCTTTGAGTGTTTGAGTGTCTCCTGCAGAGGAATGGGTCAGCAGTGGCCTGCCGCGGGGATAGGGGCTCTGGCTGCGGCAAACCTGGGAGGTGTGGCATGTGGCATAGGTCCTCTTGGAGGAGGTCGCCATTAACTCCACCATAGAGCCACTGAGCAGATGACCCACAAACTGTAGAACAATTATAACAAAGAAGTTCTCACACTGTTGCAAAAGTTCTAGGACCCAC
This sequence comes from Cervus elaphus, assembly GCF_910594005.1. Classification (NCBI taxonomy): domain Eukaryota; kingdom Metazoa; phylum Chordata; class Mammalia; order Artiodactyla; family Cervidae; genus Cervus; species Cervus elaphus. The sequence goes on along the minus strand of NC_057843.1, from coordinate 44,585,903 downwards.
AATAGATTTCCCAACCTGGGGACTTTGACTTCGAAAGCCAGTGGGATTTGCTTACAGAACTTCCACAGGCCTGGGGAAACCTTCCCCAGACACAGGCCTGTGCCTGCCAAGAGTCTTCTTGGAGGGCACAAATAGAACCTTGTGTGCACAAGGACTCAGGAGAAAGGAGCAGTGACCCCAGAAAAGACTGAGCCAGACTTGCCTGTGAGTGTCCAGAAGTCTCTGGTGGAGATGTGGGTTGACAGTGGCCTGCCACAGTGTCAGGGGCACTGAATACAACAGGCCTGGGAGCCACAGCATACTGGTAAGTCTTTGGAAGGAGGTCACCATTACTGCCATTACCCTACCATAGTTTGGCTTCAGGCCAAACTACAGAGAGGGAACACAGCCCCACTCATCCACAGAAAACTGGATTAAAGATTTGCTGAATATGGCCCCACCCACCAGAGCAAGACCCAGATTCCCCCCCAGTCAGTCCTTCCCATCAGGAAGCTTTCAGAAGCCTCTTTCCGCCGCCCCCCCTCACCAGAAGCCTCTTATCCTTATTCATCAGAGGGCAGACAGAATGAAAACCACAATCACAGAAAACTAACCAAACTGATCCATGGATCACAGCCTTGTCTAACTCAATGAAACTATGAGACATGGCACATAGGGCCACCCGAGATGGATGGGTCATGGTGGAAAGTTCCGACACAATGTGGTCCACCGGAGAAGGGAATGGCAAACCACTTCAGCATTCTTGCCTTGAGAAGCCCATGAACAGTATAAAAAGGCAAAAAGATAGGACACTGAAAGATGAACTCCCCAGGTCAGTAGGTGCCCAATATGCTATTGGAAAAGACCAGAGAAATAGATCCAGAAAGAATAAAGAGGCTGAGTCAAAGTGAAAACAACACCCAGTTGTGGATGTTACTGGTGATGGAAGTAAAGTCTGATGCTGTAAAGAACAATATTGCATAGGAATCTGAAATGTTAGGTCCACGAATCAAGGTAAATTGAAAGTGGTCATACAGGAGATGGCAAGAATGAACATTGACATTTTAGGAATCAGCAAACTAAAATGGACCAGAATGGGTGAGCTTAATTCAGATGACCATTATATTTACTACTGTGGGCAAGAATCCCTTAGAATAAATGAAGTAGCCCTCATAGTCAACAAAAGAGTCTGAAATGCAATACTTGGGTGCAATCTCAAAAATGACAGAATGATCTGTTTGTTACCAAGGCAAACCATTCAATATCACAGTAATCCAAGTCTATGCCCCAACCACTAATGCAGAAGAAGCTGATATTGAATGGTTCTATGAAGACCTACAAGACCTTTTAGAACTAACACCAAAAAACGATGTCCTTTTCATTATAGGGGACTGGAATGCAAAAGTAGGAAGTCAAGAGATACCTGGAGTAACAAGCGAGTTTGGCCTGGGAGTACAAAATGAAGAGTTTTGTCAAGAGAACACAATGATCATAGCAAACACCTTCTTCTAACAACACAAGAGATGACTCTACACATGGATATAACCAGATGATCAATACCGAAATCAGATTGATTATATTCTTTGCCTCCAAAGATGGAGAAGCTCTATACAGTCTGCAAAAACAAGACCAGGAGCTGACTGTGGCTTAGACCATGAACTTATTGCCAAATTCAGACTTAAATTGAAGAAAGTAGGGAAAACCACTATTCTATTCAGATATGATCTAAATCAAACTTCATATATATATATATATATATCAGAATATATATATATCAGAATATATATATATTCTATAGTCTATATATTCTATATATATATTATATATATTCTATATTCTACATATTCTATATTCTACATATTCTATATATATATATTCTACATATATATTCTATATATTCTATATTCTATATATTCTATCTATTCTATTCAGGTATGATCTAAATCAAACTTCATATATATATATATACATATATATATAGCAGAATATATATATATATATTATATAGAAGAAGTGACAAATAGACTCAGGGATTAGATCTGACAGAGTGCCTGAAGAACTATGGATGGAGGTTTGTGACACTGTACAGGAGGCAGTGATCAAAACATCCCCCAAGAAAAAGAAATGCAAAAAGGCAAAATGGTTGTCTGAAGAGGCCTTACAAACAGCTGAGAAAAGAAGAGAAATGAACAGCAAAGGAGAAAAGGAACGATCTGAATGCAGAGTTCCAAAGAATAGCAAAAAGATAAGAAAGCCTTCCTCAGTGACCAATGCAAAGAAATAGAGGAAAACAATAGAATGGGAAACACTAGAGATCTCTTCAAGAAAATTAAAGATACCAAGGGAACATTTCATGCAAAGATGGGCACAATAAAGGACAGAAATGATATGGACCTAACAGAAGCAGAAGATATAAGAAGAGGTGGCAAGAATACACAGAAGAACGGTACAAAAAAGATCTTCATGACCCAGATAACCAGGATGGGTGTGATCACCCACCTAGAGTCAGACATCCTGGAGTGCAAAGTCAAGTGGGCTATAGGAAGCATCACTACCAACAAAGCTAGTGGAGATGCTGGAATTCCAGCTGAGCTATTTCAAATCCTAAAAGATGATGCTGTGAAAGTGCTGCACTCAATATGCCAGCAAATTTGGAAAACCCAGCAGTGGCCACAGGACTTCAGTTTTCATTCCAATTGCAAAGAAAGGCAATGCCAAAGAATGTTCAAACTACCACATAATTGGACTTATCTCACATGTTAGTAAAGTAATGCTCAAAATTCTCCAAGCTAGGTTTCAACAGTACGTGAACTGAGAACTTCCAGATGTTCAAGCTGGATTTAGAAAAGGCACAGAAACCAGAGATCAAATTGCCAACATCCGTTGGATCATAAAAAAGCAAGAGAATTCCACAATAGTATCTACTTCTACTTCATTGATTACGCTAAAGCCTTTGACTGTATGGCTCACAACAAACTGTGGAAAATTCTTAAAGAGGTGGGAATACCAGACCACCTGACCTGCCTCCTGAGAAACCTATATGCAGGTCAAGAAGCAACAGTCAGAACTGGACATGTAACAACAGACTGGTTCCAATATGGGAAAGGAGTACGTCAAGGCTGTATATTGTCATTCTGCTTATTTAACTTATATGCATCATGAGAAATGCTGGACTAGATGAAGCATAAACTGGAATCAAGATTGTGGGGAGAAATATTAATAACCTCATCTATGCAGATGATACCACCATTATGGCAGAAAGTGAAGAACTAAAGAGCCTCTTGATGAAAGTGAAAGAGGAGACTGAAAAAGCTGGCTTAAAACTCAACATTCAAAAAATGAAGATCATGGCATCCAGTCCCATCCCTTCATGGCAAATAGATGGGGAAACAATGGAAACAGTGATGGACTTTATTTTCTTGGGCTCCAAAATCACTGCAGATGGTGACTGCAGTCATGAAATTAAAAAGATGCTTGCTCCTTGGACGAAAAGCTATGACCAACCTAGTCAGCATATTAAAAAGCAGAGACATTACTTTGCTGACAAAGGTCCATATAGTCAAAGCTATGGTTTATCCAGTAGTCATGTACAGATGTGAGAGTCGGACCGTAAAGAAAGCTGAGCACTGAAGAATTGATGTTTTTGAATTGTGGTATTGGTGAAGACTTTTTTTTTTTTTTAGTTGGAGGCTAATTGCTTTACAATATTGTAGTGTTTTTTGTCATACATTGACATGAATCAGCCATGGATTTACATGTATTCCCCATCCCGATCCCCCCTCCCACCTCCCTCCCCACCCGATCCCTCTGAGAGTCCCTTGGACTGCAAGGAGATGAAACCAGTCAATCCTAAAGGAAATCAATCCTGCATATTCACTGAAAGGACTGATGCTGAAGCTCCAATACTTTGGCCACCTGATGTGAAGAACTGACTCATTGGAAAAGACCCTGATGCTGGGAAAGATAGAAGAGGGGAGGAGAAGGGGATGACAGAGGATGAGCTGGTTGGATGGCATCACCAACTCGATGGACATGAATCTGAGCAAGCTCCGGGAGTTGGTGATGGACAGAAACCTGGCTTGCTGCAGTCCATGGGGTCACAAAGAGTGGGACATGACTGAGTGACTGAATTGAGCTGAGTAATAATGTCGAGCATCTTTTCATGTGCGTCTTGGCCATCTTTATATTTTCTTTGGAGAAATGTCTATTTAGATATTCTGCTCATTTTTTGATTGGGTTATTTGCTTTTATGATATTGAAGTGCAATAGCTGTTTGCATATTTTAGAGATTAATCCTTTGTTGGTTGCTTCATCTGCAAATAATTTCCCCCATTATGTGCATTGTCTTTTCATTTTGTTTATAGTTTCCTTTGCAGTGCAAAAGCTTTTAAGTTTAATTAGGTCCCATTTGTTTATTTTTGTTTTTATCCAAAGTATTTTTGAAATAGGTCTCAGTGAGTGGTGAATTTGGAGATTTTGATGTATAGCATTAGGTAAAGAAAAAACAGTAAAATATTAGAACTCAAAGGCATCTTAGGGATCATTGAATTCAAATTCCTCATTTTCAAACAGGCTGGTGGAGACCCTCAGAAGTTAAGGGACTACCCAAAGCACTGAAGGACATTTGATCCTGTCTAAAATGTCCCTAAGACATTTAGTCTGTGCACAAAGGTCCTTGATATTTGGTCCTGTCTAAAACCATTTGATACAGACCAAATAATGCTCACAGGTGTTTTGGAAGGGACCAAATTTCAAGGACCTTATGGAATAGGCCAAATAACATACAGATATTCTGCTGCTGCAGCTGCTGCGTCGCTTCATTCGTGTCCGACTTTGTGTGACCCCATAGACGGCAGCCCACCAGGCTCCTCCATCCCTGGGATTCTCCAGGCAAGAATATGGGAGTGGGTTGCCATTTCCTTCTCCAATGCATGCATGCTAAGTTGCTGTAGTCATGTCCGACTCTGTGCGACCCCATGGACAGCAGCCCACCAGGCTCCTCTGTCCACAGGATTCTCCAGGCAAGAATACTGGAGTGGGTTGCCATTGCCTTCTCCTATAGACATTCTAGACAGGATCAAATATCTGCAAATCACCTAAAGTAATACAGCACTCTTATAACTGGGTCTGGAACACAAGCATTCTGATTCCTGGGCTGGTCCTCCTCTTCATCCCTTGTTGAGACACACATAGTTAGAATGTTCTGTGGTCACAAATAAGGAAGAACTAGTGGTGATGCATTTTTCAAACAATGGGTTACATGCAGTTAACATAGGCTTCCCTTATGTCTTAGATGGTAAAGAATCTGCCTGCAGTGCAGGAGATCTGGGTTTGGTCCCTGGGTCAGGAAGATCCCCTGGAGGAGAATATGGCAACCCACTCCAGTATTCTTGTCTGGAGAATTTCACGGACAGAAGAGCCTGGCAGGCTACAGTTCATGGGGTTGCAAAGAGTTGGACATGACTGAGTGACTGACACACACACACACAACATAGTCAAAGGGATGATTTGACACTAGTCCATAAGCTTGATGCCTCTCCCAAGAACATGTGTTCTCCCAGCCAGCTGGTCCTTGCCATCATTAAGAATGAAAAATTACGCACTGAACAAATAATCATTAGATTATGACATTGGTTACCCAGAGGATCTGACTTTAGAACTAATTTTTTAGTGATTTGTGAAAAGTTCTCTAATGCCAAAGGTTGTATCTCTGTGGTAATGATTATTGCAATTTTAATACACTAGTCTTTCAAGATTCTTTCTATTCCTTGCACTAGAATTTTTAAAGATGGCAGAAAACAATCTCAAAATCAGTCTACTTCCATAAATTAAAAAATGTCATCTGGCATTTGTTTTTGAAACTCCAAGACAGTGTTAGTCGTTTTATTCATTTAAACAAAGGTTTCAAGAGGTAGTAACATTTTATTATTTTGAGCTAACCCTATTGTCATTTAAAATACTCATGCAGATTCCTGAATTAATCTGTCATAACAGCTGATAATTCACTCTATACATAACACTCATTATAGGTGTGGTTCCTACAATGGCCACAAGTAGAGAGGGGTTGTGTGTCTCTGGGACCAAAATATGTATATACATTTGGAAACCTGAATCTTCGGTGCTATACCTAGGAGCAAAGAGAACAGTAAGGACCGGATGAAGACTGTCCGAGGCCAAGGTAAGTAACAAGATGCACACTTAAAAAAAACTTGGAGACGTGGTTAAAAATATTCACATGAAGAGAAACTACAGTGAATGAGGAATGATGTAAGGTTGCCATAAAAAGTTGCCATGTGTTCAGGCAGCTGAAGGGGACACCCTGTCACCATTAGCGATTTATTGTGACTGAGCAGATCACCTAAATATCCACATCACAAAGGATTAAAAGGGAAAATGTTACTGTTTGTAGCAGAACCAACATTCCTATTCTGTCCCTAATGGAAAGCCAGCCACCAGAACCTTCTCTCTGGTCAACAAGAACTTCGGAGTTGACAAAAGGAATGTGTTGCAACCGTGAGGAGACCTGGGTTTTCATGAAGCCTACCAAGGTCCAGGTGAGAGCTGCCATAATCCACAAGGAAGCAGGCCCTTGCCGGGTGTCCCTCAGTAGGTTCTTTCTCCCCCAAGCCCGTTGATGACTGATACCCTCTCCTCTCCATTTTCCCTGCAGAGAACCAGCCTACTTGGCCACTAGGGGGCCCTGTTGCTCACCACATTCAGGACTGATCATCAGTATTGGTTCACCTCCCTGCCGAGAGAGAAGTTCTTACCAACTCCTTCTCATCATTCAATCTATTTTTAGAGAAAAGTAACTTAGGGTTATTCCAACTTTGTCTTTAGAAATGCTGAACAACAAACAGAAAAGAAAATAAAGCATAGTATGGAAATGTGAAAATAGCAAGGCCCGGTCAAAGGGCAAGAAAAGCCTTGAACTGGGTGGCATTCTCAGTTACAGCGCTCATGTCTGCAGATTGTCTCTGTCTCAAGGCTTACTCTTCCCTAGTCTCCTGCCAGGTCTCTCAGGGCCTACTCACCTTCCTCTCACTGCCTCCTTTTCTGTTGACAGAGCTATGGACAGGTCAACAGAGTGGGGAGATAGCAAACACAGTTATCCTGGAAAAAGGTGTCCCCAGCTCACCCAGTTCAGTCTTGAAGGTGTGATCCTGTGGGAGGATAGAGTGGGAGCTCCGAACATTTCCTCCTCCAACAAACCAGTTCACGTTGGGGTTCCAGTGGTTCACAAAGCCACAGAGATGGTTTGCTTCAAAGTCACATTCTGGCAGAAGAGAAATAAAAACAGACTTGATGGAGATGTGGTTACGCCTGCAGCTGCCCAGACTCCCTGCAGCGTGCTCTTACTCAGGTATGTTTCTCGCTCCCTTCGACCACTGAGGCCTTTGTACCAGGAGCCCTGGACAAAGTCGGTCAAGAGGAGAGATCCTGTAATGAGCAGGGATAATAATTCATCATTGCTTCTTTGGACTGTGGCTTGAAGTGTGACCTCACCTAGCCGCCATCTCCTCCTATGGGAAATGGGGGAACACGCCCACCACGCAGGGCTGTGGTAAGGGTGGACAGCTGCCAGCACGGTGCCAGGTGCGTGGTTGGTGCTTGGTAGATCAGCCAACTCTGTGTCAAAGCACTATTTAGAGCTACACTTTTAGCTCCAGAAATTTTATCCACCACCTTTCTGGGAACCCATTCTTTCATTCTCTTCTCTCTTAATGGTAGACAAGGTACAAGGTAGCTGAGGGCTAAGGTGCATGTTTCCGAGATGCTAGAGTTCTCTGCTTTTCTTATAAACAAGATCTTAGAATAGTTGAGAGAGGACTATCTTAGGCACTGGGCCCTTTGGCAGCTACTGACTAGAGAAAAAAGAGAAGACAAAGAGACCCTCTCTCCCCTTTTTAGTACTGTGCAAGCGCTGACATGCTTGCACAGATAAATTGTTCCCAGTCAACAGACCCCTTTGGGGAAGCAAGAAACTCACAAGCCAGTTCCTCCATTGACCCCCATAAACAACAGTTAAAAATACAAAGCTGTGATTGTGCTGGTCATCTCCTATTGGCTCCTCCAGACCCACCCACCTTTCTTCCACCCTGCTCCATCCTCCAGAGGGTGATGTGTATGGACCTGTACGGGCCTCCTTGCCTGCTGGCTTCTAAAATGGATTCAACCAATGGAAGATAAGAGGAGAACAAGGTTGGGCTTGTTTATTCCTGCAGTTCCCTTTCTGCCAGGATGCCATGAGTTGACTGTGTCCCGCTACCGAGGGACCACACAGCTCTATGTTCTGGTAAACCCTCCTCTCTTGCCCCTTCAGACCTCCAGTGCTGATGGTTCATGAGTCATCACTCTGACTAGTCTTGGATTACTGCATTTTGACAGGCTTCCTTCACCCACCCATACCTTTGCAGTCCCTTTGGTGAGTTTTCCTCAAATTACTAAGGTTGAATGTAATCTGTTTCCACTTTCTTGCCAGGGTCCTGACTGATAGAGTTATCAGTGTGCTTTTGCGTTAGCAAGCACTTAACATTTTTAAGATTTTCATTTTCAACTTTTCTACTACAGGATCCACTAACCTATGCCCAACAGTCAGTGCTAAAGGCTGCTGCAGAGTAAAAGAGAAAAGCAAAATATTCTTCAATCACCAGGCACTAATCTGAGTACTTTATATGAATTAAATTATCTAATCCTCAAAACAACCCCACAAGGTATGTACTATTATTAATCTCATTTTACAGACGAGGAAACAAGAGAGGCAAAAGGAGTGTACAGAAAGAAAGATGGGGTGAGAGCAAGATCATACAGTTCAACAAGATAAAACATCAGGGCTCCTTTTGTGTTTTTTTAAAAAAAAAACCAGAAGCCATCCAGTGATTTGAAGAAAGGAAATTAACATTTTTGAGTGCCAAGCACGGTGACAATCACCTTCATATCCATGATCTTACTGGTCTCCACAGCAGTCCTTTCCTATGAGGGAAAGATTTGAATCCCCATTTTGCAGGTAATGAAACAGAGGCTGCGGGGCGCAGTGCATTGACTGAACCAGCAGGCGGTGCTCCACCAGATGTGTGACTAGCCTGTGAGGTTGTTCAAGCCCCAGGCAGCTGCCACTAAAGAGCTACATGGAGGACCAAAGAAAGAAGATACAGTTTTAGCTCACTGTATCTTCACGAAGTGGTAACAATCTAGGTCTGCTTTCTTTCACTTGCATTAGCATCATCACTAGCAGGTCAAAACAGAGAGGTTAAGACTCGAGGAATTAGTAAAGGCTCCTTTTTGTTCAGAATTGCCCTTGACTCCTGTCCCTTCCTTTCCACAGCCATTCAGGCTCCAGTACCGTCAGTGTTGGAAAAAATCTCTCACACCTCCCACCTTTATCCCATTCCACTGCTGACCCCAATTTTAGACTCCTATGTCCCCTCTTAGAGGTTGCAACCACTTCCCAAGGGTTTTCCTGTCTCTTATATACTTTCCTTGTTCCCAGCTCATTTTCCAGGTGGCAGCCAGAGTCAGCATCTGAAAGCCCAGCTGCAGGCCCGTCCCCGCTGAATGACTTCTGGTGCCTCCCAACCACATAATCCAGGAACCCAGGCTCCACAGCTGGGATCCAGACTCTTTCGTAACAGCCTCCCTCAGCACTCCTGACTCTCACTTCACACACTACCCAGTCCCTGGCCTTCGCCTGGACATGCTCTGCACTGTCCCTGCACTGGGGTCTGCCTAGAATGAGTGCTTTCCTTCCTGCCCTGCTCCTTTGCCAACTGAATTCCTAAACTTCCCCTTCTTGAAAATATAGCTCAAATGCATCTCCTGGATTCAGTCCTGTGTGGTTTCCTCCCCACCCACCTCACCTGCAGAGCGTGGCATGTCCTTCACCAGCAGAACTGATCATTTACAGAGACAGCTTCAGTAGGAGGCAATGGAAGGTGAGCGATCTCAAGCACAGAGAATGTCTGCTCTTGATGCCCTCCAAGAAGCTGGCACTTAAGAAGAACCTCACAACCCTGCTTAAGTGGAATCTAAGTGAAAATTGTGATTGTAAGGACAGAGCAGTGGGGTGTAAGAGAGGAATGGAGGAGAGTGAGGAAAGGAGGTAATATGGAGGTAAATAGGATGCCGCCTTTCTGGCAAATGTTACAAAAAGCTGAATTTACAGCCAACTGGAAATTATGTTTATTGGAATATGGAATATATTGAGTTTAAGGCAGCAACTCAGGTTACAGTCACTTCACCTACTTTTCTTTCATCAACCCAGTCAGTCCAGGAAAACTCTTAACGAGCCTTCCTCTGCTAAAGACAGAGAAACGTCATACAGCATTCAAATGATGCAAAATTCAAAATGCACTACAGAGTGTAGTTTGTAAAATACTCTGCCTTTACGATTGATTCAATTACCTCTGGCAACAGGAGATTTTAGAAAAAGATGCATGCTCTGATACAATGAAAAGGAAACCCACTTACCAATACAGTAGCCGGTTGTCATCTTGATTTCAAAGACTGCGATGCTGGTTGTATTTCCATGTCCTAGCACACCTTCTATTAAAATCTGCACAATACATGGGGTAGAAGGGAGTTAGACTTTAAAACACCATGTGTCCATTTTTAGTATTTCATCTACTAGTCAGAAGCTGTTCAGCAATTCAAGGCAAAATTAGATTGTTTGTCTCAGTTCGTTGCTGTTGGATACTAATCCCATGATGGACTTCACTGAAAGAAGGCAAGTGTGTGCATGTGCATGTGTGTACACAAATCCATACACATATTTTCAGAACTTTGAGGTGAGCAAGGTATCCAGTAGAAGCTCATTTGCCTTCCATTGTAACCCCAGCCACTGCCTTCTCCCACACCTGTGCTGACACCAGTTGGCTGCAGATGGAAAGGAGACTTAGGTCCCTGGGCAAATCCATTCTGAGCATGGCCAGGAACTGAAGGCAGAGGCCTCAGAGGGAGATAAAAATCCCTTGGAAGAGGAGGCAGTGGTCGGGGGATCTTGGCATGAATGGAAGAGACTCAAAACTCAACTCAACTTGTAGTTTCTATATCGATGAAAATTTGATAATTTTACACAAAGAACAGAGATTTTTTTGCTTCAGTAGTATCCGACTCTGTGCAACCCTGTTGACTATAGCCCATCAGGCTCCTCTGTCCATGGGATTCTCCAGGCAAACATACTGGAGTGGGTTGTCATGCTCTCCTCCCAGGGATGTTCCCAACCCAGGAGTCAAACCCAGGTCTCCTGCATTGCAGGTGGATTCTTTACCATCTGAGCCACCAGGGAAGCCCCAAAGAATAGAGAGAAGCAAAACAATTTATGTGGCTGATTTCAAGCACTGTTTACCTTGGATCTTGCTTCTGAAAATATTTGCCTTTCCTTATGTGATTTTAGTCCAATATTTTGCAGCTATTCTGGTAGATATCAGGTGTGATATACTGTTAGGGGGACACTTTATAATAGGGATCTCAGACCTCCAGTGCTCCTTCCCTCAATCCACCCTGCTGTCTGATGGGAGGACTATATGCAGATATGGAATGTAGAGTACTGTATTCCAAAGCGTGTTGAGGAAGAAGAGATAAGGGATAAGGAATTGAAAAGGGGATTAGAAATGGAGAAAGTTTTCTGGAAGCCTCCGCTTTTTCCCCCATGACAAGTTCTCACTAAATGTCACACTTCATGGCCACCTGAGTCCAGGCTCCATCCTCCTTCCTGCTCCAATCTACATCCAACTTTCTGTTATATTCTCTACCATACTTCCCCAATACTTTTGATGGAACAACTTTCATCTTTGAAATCAGAACATGTCCTTTAAGTATCTTTCCTCTTTCAATGTATTTTCATTTTTTATCATAGTTACTGTTTTGTTAAAAATTACAGCAAAGGAAGCATTAGGAAGACAACACAAACATAAACACACAACTTAGGAGAATGAAACAAAATTATAAGAAATGAGAATACTCCTTAAAGCCCATTGGAAAATAAATTTTCATTGAAGAGGTTGGTTTAAGCCCCATTTAGATTCTTACACAAATCCCACTTAAATAGACAGAAAACAAATCTGGGAAGAAACTCTTCTAAGGAATAAACAATATTAATTTCCATTACTAATGTTTTTCTGTGATGCAGCTCCTTCAAAATGTCACATCCTAACACAGGAGATAACTAACTGCAATGGATGGCAGAAGTTTTCATCAGAATAGTACAATGTCAAACAATAAGCCTGCATCTAAATTTTTTCTACCTTGAATTTTTTGGAACTGTTTCGCAAATCCAAGCTGGCTATGAGCCAGCTGTCCGAAGGCTCCTTGGCTGACCAAAGCAAGCGATCAAAGTTTTCATCTTCAAATCTCATGTAGAGGTTCAGCCGGCTGGGATCTGATAGAGACCCTGAAGATGTGGTTATCTGGTAGACCAATCGGAGGCAGCTCCATTCTTCAGCCTGCAGATCAGGACTCAGCAGCACGGCTTTCTCCCCTTCCTTGGCAAAGGAGGTGTCCACATAAATATAATGTCCTAGAAGAGAAGGGGACCCAGGGAAGAAATCAATCTTCTGTTTGTGACTCAGGAAAATGCACAACTGCGGGCCAGTAAACCCCAGGGCAGACACAGCGAGCACATGCGTTATGTGGGCCCACTACATGTTGCCTGAACACTGGATCTCTGCTTCTGGTGAGAAATTAGAAGGTCTGGGGACACAGAGGCTACTTTCACACAACAGCAGCTGCCCAGAGCTCAGTAGCGCTGCCTCTTTAGAGGTGGCATGTGGGCTCCATTTGCCATAATCCCCACTTCTCCCTATCACCGCCTGACCTTGAAGCCAAATATCTGTTGCTTACTAGCACCTACCATCACTTTATAGCAGGCCCATCTAGCACACTGCTTTCATCTCCCTGGCCCCCATAGGCATATGAGTTTGAGAACCCAGGCTAAGGAGCTTCCGAATCTGGGGGAGCAGTATTCCTCTACTGGAGTCGGAATACCTTGGTGGGTTCCTTCCCTTTCCATCATTCCCCTCATACCTAATGACTCAGTCTGCATTTAATGTGCCTCATTATAGTAGATTAAATTGTTTTGGTTACTTCAAACTTGGGGCCCAGGCAGGAAAAAATTTATCACAAGCTAATTTTTAATTAGCATAGGACTCTCCTTCTCTGGGTCAGGAAGATCCCTTGCAGAAGGGAATAGCTACCCATTCCAGTATTCTTGCCTGAAGAATTCCATGGACAGAGGAGCCTGGTGGGCTACAGTCCATGGGGTCATAACTGAGTGACTGAAACTTTCACTTTTCTCCTCCGCTAGACTCTTCCTCAATTGAATCTCCTAGTTCTGATAGCTAAATGAGAAAGCTCACGTCAAACATGTAGGACAAGGCTTGGAAATCAGCAGAAGCACTGATTATTCCCACCCCCATCCCCTTGCCCCCTCCCTCGCCCTCTCTTTCCTCCCCTTCCCTTCTGTCTTCTCCTTCCTTTTCCTCCCATCCCCTTCACCCCTCCTATTCTCCTTTCCCTCTCTTCACTCCTCTCTCCTGCTGCCTCTCTCCTCCTTCTTCTGATATTGTCAAGGGCTCCACTGGCTACACTAGGATGTAAAATAGCATTTCTATGGCCAAAAAAGGAGGTTGGAACCAAGAGCTCTCACTTGAGCTTTCCAAATCTAACTCTGGCCATTGGCTTCCTGTAACAATGATCTGATCTGCTGGTGGGTCTTGAGGACCCTCTGCCCTTCTAACCTGCACCCTCATATTTGTTCAGAGGTTCCCACATTCATGGCCAGCATCTAACATGCAGTCTTATATATATGACCACCCACCTCACCCCTTGCATTTGGGACTCCCCAACACTAAATTCTTACTGGAAAGGCCCTAAAAGGCCTCTTTGCTTTTCTTGATGTTCTTCAGCCCCTTCTCCCACACTTGCTTCCCCAAATCTGATCCCAGCCCGAATCCTGTGGTAAGTGCAGACAGGCTAGCGGTAGCTCAGTGAACGGCCATCCTCACAATTAGGACACAGTCAGGGCATTATCTTTAAGGAGCCTCACTTGCCTGCAAAAGCTTTCAAGATCAAGATCTATCTCCAGCTGGCAGTCTTCTCAACATAGCAACCACCTACTAGGTGCAAATAGCAACTGCTTCTAGATGCCAACCCAGGCACTCTCTGAGAATAAATCTGGTCCTTGCAGTAATCACCAGCAATACCACTACCTCCTACATACAGCAAACACTCATTACGAACCAGGTGCTGCTCCAAGTGCTTCATATATATTTACTAGCTGTGGGGCCTGTTGGGTTTTGAAGCATTAACTAAGCTGGGGTTCTTGATGCCAACTCCTTTTTGAAATGTACTGTTGCTTCATTGTGACATGAAGGAATGCATAAACATATCCTCCTTGTCCCACTCTGCCACTGCCATAAAGGAAGGGATTCTAAAAAGACTAGTCGTGGGGTAGGGCAGGGATGGGAATTGAGGGAGATCCTGAGAGCACTTCAAACCTTTCCCGAGGAAGTAGAGAATTGAAACACGGGGTATAAAAGAGGAAAGAAAAAAGAAAGTCCGTGCTGTGTCCTATGACTGTTTACATCGCCTGCCAACTTGGCTGCCAAACAAGGCCCACTTCTGCCTGGATACTTGCCCAACTTCTCTCCCTCCTGCCTTCCAGAAGGGAAACAACTCACAGCAGGGGCTCTCAAACTTAAGCTGAGTCACTAGGAGGGCTTGTTCAAACCCAGGTTGCTGGACCCACTCCTTCAGTTTCCAATCCAAGTAGGTCTGGGGTGATGCTGCCCTTCTAACAGACCACATTTCTAAAAAGTTCCAGAGAGTGCTGATGCTGCTGGTCTGGGGATCACAATGTGAGAACCACTGATTTACATATCGGCCAGAGAAACAGGACTCACTCTCAGGACACTGCTAATCTATCAAAGAAAGCATGCAGAGGAGGAAGGAAACAGTTTTACTTGGAGGTAAAATTCAGACATATGTAAACGTGTGTTATAGGATGCTGAATGAGTACATCTGCTGGTGACTATCTTGACTTTTCAGTGAATGCCATAAAAAATCTTTCTCAACATAACCTTTTATCATGTCAGATTTTATTATAAGCATACGCTAATACTCTTATGTTAAAAACCTTTGAAAGCACAGAGTACATAAAATGTATTATTTTAAACACCTTGATATTATAAGAAAGCTAATGCTATTTATTGAGTGATTTTGACATCTTGACCATAAATATTAGCTATTTAAATTATAAGATTTTACATGTAAATCACAGACCTCAAAATCACTCTTAGGTCATGCTGTGTGGATATGCCAATTAGCTGTATTACAATCCATCTAAAGATTTATCCACCCAAGTGATTTTGCAGCCACTCAGCAGAATAATGCATTTTCCTAGATCAAATAACTAGCCCAGTTGCTAACTACCTCCACTACCATTGCCAATCACAAGTCAGATTTTCTTAATTAATTGTTACTTTTTTTTTCCTGCCTAGCTTGGATGTAGCCTCAGAATCCTTTTAAATATACTGTTCCATATAACTACTACCAATCAATCTGATTTGGGACCTAAGCTGGAACATCCCTGCTTGGGGTCATATTATATCCTGTGGTCATATTAGAGCTAAGTTGAACCAGAGGGAATGTGGCACATTATGAAGGCATTTTAGAAAATTAAGAAAGAATGAGGAAGATACTGGTATCAGGATGGTGCCTTTCCCTGGACTGCCACTAATAAAACTGCCATTCTAGAACAAACTGATAATTGTTTTGGTGAGTTGTTTTTTTCTTACTTTATTAAAAATAATGTTTTCAATAAACAAATAGGGCCTAATCAAACTTACAAGCTTTTGCACAGCAAAGGAAATGATATAACACAACAAAAAGACAACCTATAGAATGAGAGAAAGTATTTGCAAACAATGCACTGGAACAAGGGCTTAATTTCCAAAATACACAAACAACTCATACAACTCAACAACAACAACAAACAACCCAATCGAAAAATGGGCAGAAGACCTAAATAGACATTTCTCCAGAGAAGACATACAGACAGCCAATAGTCACATGAACAGGTGCTCCACATCACTAATTATTAGAGAAATGAAAATCAAAACTACAATGAGGTGCCACCTCACACCAATGAGAGTGGCCATTATTAAAATGTCTATAAATAACTAATGCTAGAGAGGGTGTGGAGGAAATGGAATGTTCCTACACTGTTGGTGGGAATGTAAGTTAGTCCAGCACTATGGAAAACAGCATGAAGATCCCTCAAAAAAAACCAAAAACAGAATTACCAATGTGATCCAGCAATCACACTCCAGGTCACATCTAGACAAAACTATAATTCAAAAAGATACATGTGCCCTTATGTTCATAGCAGCACTAATCACAGCAGCCAAGACATGCAATCAACCTAAATGTCCATCGGCAGATGAATGGATAAAAAAGTTGTGGTACACATATATAATGGAAATATTACTCAGCCATAAAAAGAATGAAATTATACCATTTGCAGCAACATGGATGTAATTAGTGATGATCATACTAAGTGAAGTAAGTCAGAAAGAGAAAGACAAATACCATATGCTATCACTTATATGTGGTGATATGGTAAATATTTTAAAATATGGTAAATATTTGGTAAAAATATGATAAATATTTTTTCCCATTCATAGGTTTTCATTTCACTTTCTTAATGGTACTCTTTGAAGTACACAATTTTTCATTTTGATGAAGTCCAGTTTTCTATTTTTTCTTTGTGTGTGCTTTTGGTGTCATAACTAGGAAGTCATTGTCTAATTTAAGGTCATGAAGGTTTACAACTCTGTTTTCTTCTAAGAGTTTTATAGTTTTATCTGTTACATTTAGGTCTTTGATCTATTTTGAGTTGCTTTTTGCCCATCAAATTGTCTTGGCACTTTTGCTGAAAATCAATTGAGCATAGATGTAGAGGTTTATTTCTGAGCTCTCAATTCTATCACATGGATTTACGTCCATCCTTCTGCTACTACCACATAGTCTTGCTTACTATAGCTTTATGGTAGTTTTGAAACCGAGAAGTGTGAGCCTTCTGATGTCATTCTTCTTTTTCAAGACTGTTCTGAGTATTCTGGGTCCCTTGCATTTCCATGTGCTTCTAAAGATCAGGATAGGAATAGAGTGAGTTAAAATGCACACAAGTTTCAGTGTCCTTGCTGATATTCAGTTGTTTTTCTTGAATAAATGCTCCCAAATATTGCAAGTCTTTGGTTAATTTCAAGTTCTTAAAAAGCTGATTTTAACAATTGTTGCCAGTGCTTTCATCGCTTTTGTGGGGAGAGGATTTTCTGAAGTCCTTACTCCACCATTCCCCCAGACACCACTCCCTTTCCCAACTTTTTTAACCATAGGAAGAGAAACAACTCTAACACAAGTAAGAAAAAGGCAAAGGATGGCAGAAATCACATGTGGACAGGGTTGTTGATTATAACACAAGGGGCGAAGGGTCTGGGGGAGATTTAGTAGCCACAGTGTTGAAAACATGATGATAGGAAGGTAGGGAAGGATCTTCTTCAAACACAGCTACTTAGGTAATTTGATCTAATTTATGAGACAGTTATTGGAAATGATAAAATCTTTATAAGGGGTCAGAAGAGGGCCATAAACTTCCAAATAGATTTTTAAAAAGTAGGATGGCAATCAAAATCAGTAATTAAGCTATCTTGCCAAAATGGTTAGGCTCCATATGCCTCAAGGGTCTGAATGTGTCTTCCAGTCACGTGCAGGCATTAGAAAGCAAAAGAAAAGGCTTCTCCGTCTCAGTGAAGGCAGACTAAAGAACTGACTTTGAGGTTACGCCCCAAAGCTAGACATATCTGCATGGTTTGAGTTCAGTGTATTATTCATGACTTCTAACAGCCAAGGCACAGTATGATGGGTCTAGATCCCAGGCAATCACTATGGGGGACTTCTTGATAACCCATGCAGTTCTTTTTGCTAATGAATGTGCTGTCATTCAGATGTAAAGATCATGGTGGGGTGATCATATGGTACAGTGGACCCCACCCAGGATTTGCATAACTTTGGCTTAAAATTTCATCATGCATATGCTAACTGTATCATCAATTTCTTTGTCTACAAAATGGGAATAATAAACAGGGAAGTCCTATTACATACACATTCAATATTTGAGAAATCACTCAATGTACTTAGACAAACCAACAAAAAACAATCCAATCACTGCAATACTTGCTTACTTGTATGAAATAAGTTTTTTTTATATGAATAGTCACTAAGTGGGACTTATGTATTTCAACACAAAAAGGAAAATCAGCTGTGTTGTACACAAAAATGGTAATAATATATAGAAAATCATGTATACTACATTCCATGTGTAATTTAAGGAATTTTCAAGGGCAATTTTGATGGTATTCCATTTTCATTTTTCATGCTGACTTTAGAATACAAAGCTCAGGTGAGAAATGACTTCTTATCTACAGAGTTGTGAGAACCTGATAAATGGCATATATAAAAATGCTTTGTAAAGTGTAATGTTAATTGTTAATTATTTCTCTTATTATCAGGGGAGGAGTCCTTTAGTTGTTCCAGGGATAGAAATTTCTATTGTCTTCTTTTTTCCACTATGGTTCAGAGATGCTATTTATTCAGGTAACAGACCAGCAGCACATTCACAGTGCTGATGTGAGAACAATCTTCATTCGTTTCATCTTACTTGACTCTTTGGTGCTGAAGGCTATGCCTTTGTCCTCTTGAGTACTGGGGTTCTTCTGGCTGCCAACCCTTAGCCTGATAGCTAAGCACCCCCTTGCTCTCACACAGGGTTAACCACCATCTGAAGTACTGATAGAATTCAATATATTTACCCCTAGTATGATTCTGGCTGAAACCTCTGGTGACCCAGGTTTGATAATAATGCCTACTTCTCTATTTGTTTAACTCTCAGCATCTTGCATGTCTAAGGCAAGGACACTGCCTTCTTTTTGGCAGCTTCCTTCCCAGGGCTGAAGTCCAGTCCCTGACCTAAGGCAAGGATCTTCTTGCCAGATTTCCTGAATGCCTTACTGCCTGCCCATCTGGACTGGGCCCTGTCTGTGGAAGCAGAGTGCTTAAAACTTGGTGGTTATCACCCCAGCCAGATGTTGGTTGAAATCCCAATTACACTACTTACAAATCATGTCACTTTCAGCCAGTTGCATTTGCTATCTGAGGCACTTTCTTCACTGGTAAAATGAGGATGCTAAAATACTGACTTTGCAGAGTTTTACAAAAGATTATATAAGTAGAGCTCTTAGTACAGTGCCCAAGGGCATGTGATAAGTGTTTAATAAATGTTAGGTCTTATTTTTCCAAATGTCTGACCAGCATGATTTTCCTGATGGCTAGCCCATCTCATCATCTCATATTGGACCTCCTTGATATTAACTGCTACTAGCTCTGCCTGCTGCCCTTTGTCTTGCCCTTCTGACATCGGTTTCTGCCCACTATTTCAAAGATCCATATGCATCTATATTCATTCTCCCTAGTGCCTGCTCTAGTCCTCTGGGCACAACTTTTTCTACATCCCAGACCCTCCCAGTCTGTCCTGTCCCATTGCCGAACTATGCTATCTGTTGACAATCATTTTTACGCTCCACCAGCTGATCAAAGCAGCCTGGACAATAATACATGCAAAGCATCTGGCAAATGCTCATAAAGTATTTTGCAAAGGACTCGATTCCTATCATGGAAAGAGGAGGCTTCCAAGTAATTGCATCCTCAATTATGTATAAGCCATCAGTTTATATTTTGAAGGAGTCTTGCTTTCTTTGCATATCAAAGACTTTTCAAAAATTAAAAAGTATAGAAAATGCAATGGGCATAGGGGTTCTCAAAAACAGCTGATTGTGCTATTAGAAAATAAATGTCATAGCATTCACCAAATGTAGAAATCTGTATTAAATATTTGTTAATCAATCAGATTGATAATAATTTATAAATGTACTGGTTACCTCTGGCAGAAGAATGTTTTGTTCTGAAAATATCTAAGAAAAAATCATAAATTTCTATGACTACATAAAAATAGTCTTATCCTCCGTTTGAAGTTTCCAATTTTACTATTATCCTCTAGTTTATTTAGTAAGTCACTATATGAATATAATTTTGATCATATGAAAATGAAGACGGCTTTCAAGAATTCATCTTAAATCATCTGTTAAGAATAAAAGATTCAAAGGGAACTAATACTCATGGAGCTGCAGGCATTAGGTTCTCAACCGAATGAGTAAGAGAGATTCTTCTCTCTTAATCCTGATGAATGATCCTATCATGTGGGAGTTACCACTTTACAGTGGAGGAAACAGATACACACACAGACTAATTGAGCAGTCCAAGGTCACAGCTAGTAAATGAAGGTTTGGCTCCAAGTTTACTTGATTTCCCCAGCTCCACACTGTTTCCAAATACATTCTTGTATGCTCTATTAATTTATCTATTTACAATTGTATCAATCTTCCCATGGCAGGAGAGCAAAGTTTCCCTCCTTTTCCTTACTCTGAGATCCTGAAGGTGTGGAGGCTTTTATATGGAAGCCTGTGTAGGCAGGAGGAGAAGGGGATGACAGGATGAGATGGTTGGATGGCATCACCGACTCATGGACATGAGTTTGAGTAAACTCTGGGAGTTGGTGATGGACAGGGAGGCCTGGTGTGCTGCATGCAGTCCATGGGGTCACAAAGAATAGGACAAGACTGAGCAAATGAACTGAACTGAACCGATAGGCTTTTCTACACATACTGTTCCTGTCGATAACACAACAAGCAGATTACCTTTTCTATCACATTGCCTCACATCTGAAAGAGTTATAAATACATAGTTTTCTAAAATTTCTAAAATTAGGGTATGCCTTGTACTTGATCCACAGTAGGGCACCTTTCCCCTACCAAAAGGATGTAAACAAATCAATGGTTAGAATTAATGCATACAGAGTAAGTTTTTGCATCCATACTTTGGTTAGTGATGGTGGACAGAGACCCCACAGTCTTGGGCTCAGAGAATCCTAGGCCATACCCGAGCAAGTGCTGGGAAGTGGGAAAAGGGGCAACATGGATATGAAGAGTTTTCAAGTCACTCAGAATGAGGGCAATACTGACAGATCAGAGAACACTAAGTATAAGGCACAGCCCAGAATTTCAACCCAGTGTCTTATAAGTATTTACTAACTTGCATGGAGCAGAAGGCACTGCATGTGCTTCTCATGGGTAATCCATTTCCAGGCTGGATTTGGACGCCTACGTGCCAGACACCAGGGTGCTCTGTGCTGTCCAACATAAAACAAATCCCCCAGATTCCCAATCTCCCTGCTGGGTTAGAAAGAATCTCTCTACAGAGTTTTGCAAGGCACATCTGCTTTCGGTAAATGTTTTGATGGGAATGGCTTCTTTTCTTCCTTCTTTTTTGCCTTATGACAGTTTCAAGAAATTTCTCATTCTCATTCAATGAAACAGCATGAGCCCCCCGGATTTTGGTTAGCTTCCATGGATAAGGAGATGAATGAGATTTAAGAAGTATGAGCTTAAATTTAAATCCCCCCAGAAATCAATATACTGAGGGTGGTTGATGGGTAGCACAACTTTATAGGCAGGACCCGCTTCTGAAATGCAATGGAGAGAATAATTGAGAAGTGAGTGCATTTACAGTTCTGTTTTGGTTCCAAGGAGTAAGAAACCCCTCCCAGAATGAAACCTTTCATAGTGCAGTGAAGAGGCTCTTAAGTTGGGGAACATTTCAAATATCACCTTGCTTGAGGAAAAAGGAAAGCCTGCATTTAAAGAGCAGCATAAAATTGCCACATACAGGCTTCAGTGACATCCTAGCACGCAGGGCTGGGGCAGGGTGAACCCTATTCCTTGATGTGGAAACTGACTTTTCAGTTTTCCCAGTATTCATGTATAAACAAGAATTTGCTCCTTTCACCAAGGGAGCCAGAGCAATGTTTTTTACTTCAAACTTTTGTAGCAACTTCACATGTGGGGCTGGAAGGAACCCTGATGTGCAACAGTGGCCATGCAAGACTTTTTCACTGATGTCACTTTGGATTAAAATTGAAGAAAACTGTGAGGCCCAGTACAGACCCACTGAACTGTATCACTATCAGTCCTGTCTGTGCTGGTCATGGGAGAAGGCTGGGGGTGGGGGGGGGGGGGCAATTAGGATCCCACTTTGTCCTTTAACTTACTCAGCAACTTCTCCCACATGTGGAGTGTTTGGCTCTCGGGAAGGGAGGGGAATTTCCACAGGAAGCTTGTGGCTCTTTTTTCGAAGTGGCCCTTATTAATAAAACCACACTGGGGCAGCATTAACCTCTGGACCCTCTCTTGGTCTTAAAGCACTTTCTCCCTCTGAATTCCTTGACACCTGCTGTAGTAGTTCTGCTCCTACCTCTACTTTTGTGTCCTCTCTGTGGGATCATCTAGCTTTGTCTGATCTTCAGAGTTTGTACTTCTCTGGGTCTGGGTCTGGTTTCTCTGCTCTCAGGAGTCTTCCTCATTGGGGCAGGAACTGCTAATTGCCCACCCAGTATCCATTCTCTCCTTCTTCCTCTCTAGAGAACCATACTTTATGATGGGGCTGCCCATGTGCCCAGCCACGACACTGCTGTTGCCATTCACCCTTGAATGGAGAGGTGGCCAATGACAGTTTTAGACAGAGATGTAACAGAAAGTTGTCAGGTGGGGCTTCTGATCAAACTCCTTAAAGAGGGGCTCAGTCAGCTGACCTGTCCCTTTTGTCCTCTCTTCCTCCTTCTTCCTGCCTGAAGTGTGGGTGCAAAGGGCTGGAGTTGCAGTGGCCATCGCAAAACCAGGAGGTGCAGAGGTAACCAACTCATCCCAGGTAGCTTGGGACTTTCCTGGTTTTAAAATGGAAAGTCTCACGTCCTAGGAACCCCTTCAATCCCAGGCAAACCAACACAGCTGGTCACTCTAGCAGGCGACCCTGAGGATGGAAGCCATTGTAGTGGGCAGGGCAGAAACCCAGAATGAGCTGGATTACTACTCATGTTGTGGAGTCTTATAAGCAGTTTAACTTCCTACCTCTGCACTGTTCACTATGAAAGAGAAAAACAGATCCCAGTTTTAACCACTGTTATCTTTGTTTTTTGTTACAGGCTTCCAAACTACCTGATTCACCACCCCTATGTCTTCCAGAGTAATTTTTATACAAGTGATTCCCAAGTCTAGTTAACCAATTGGATCCCTTATTAACCTCCAGACCCATGCATCTAACTTCCTGTTGGTGTCTCCATTTGTACAAGTCATAAACACAAACCCCTCTCTTCCCTCAAAACCCTGCTCTTCTGTGTTCCAAATTTAAGTGAATGGAGTTCTGGCTATCCAATGACCTGACTATAGATGACTATTGATATCTGACTATCCAATATCAAAAAATCTTCATATTTTCATTGATTCCTTTACCTCATTCCTTCTCCAAAATTGTATGGATCTTGATGACTTAATTTCCTAAATTTCTCTCAAAGCCATCCATTCCACCAAGTTCCCTCCACTGCTTCAGTTTAAATCCATCTTTTATCTAGATTGTTGCAAGAGATTCCCAATAGGTCTCCAAGCTTCAGTCAATCTTGCCCCACTAGAATCTGATCTCCACACTGTGTCCAGAGTGTTACTTCCACTGTGCTAAACTGATCATATTACTTTCTGGCCTAAAACACTTTCTGGCCTAAAACTAAATCTGTTCCCCACTGACCTTGATTTATAAGGCCCTGTTTTTCTAACCCTCATATTTAACCACTACACTCTTTTCACAGTCTACGCAGCAGACACAGAATTTCTTTTAGTTCCTCTACGTTAAGTTATCACATACTTTCTTATTTCCAGGCGTCACATGCTTCTCCTTTACTTGGTATGCATTCCTTCACATGTTCCACTCCACCACCTCCTGCCTCCTTTCCTAGGTCACTCCTATGTGTCATTAAGGTCTTAACAGAGTCAAAAAGTATAGTTGTGCAATGCACCACCTAGATAACTGTACACAGTGGTCCTGTTAAAAACTGCCTTTGCCAGTAGTCTTTGCTAACCTCCACCTCCAAACTTGTTTAAATGTCTCTTCCAAGTCTCTTTTAGTATCAATATTATAACTTTTATTCTTAATTTTCTGATCACTTGTCGATATTCCTCGCTAGGCTTTAAGCATCTAAGGACATATACCACATCTATCTGGCTCCCAGTAGCTACTTTCTATATTTGAAAATAAGGTAAACTCCTCCCTAGATTTAGTTATGTTTACACATCAAGGACACCTTAAGACTCCTTTTTATTATGGAGGTTTCTCATTAGGTTTGGATTTCATAAATGACTCAGTTTACTATTATTCTGGAAGCTGTGACATTTAATGAGAGCTGTAACTTCACTGGAAACTTACAGGACACAATATTTTCACATATACTTCGACTGTTAACACTTTCTGAAACACAAATTCTCATTATGTCAAGGTACATAAAGGATTGTTAAAATGCATAATCCTTTGCCTTTCTGGAATGCAGAGTTTATGAGACACATTCAGAAATGTTTCCGTGTGTACATTTCTAGATTAAAGAGAGCTATAGTTTTAATAGCTTCACATTTCAAGGAGTTCTGTAAGTGCAGGGGTCAGCGATACATCAGGAAGTGATGAGGTCAGCATTGCTCAGATGTCTTGAATGCCATTTTGGTTCCCCCTGGCAACAGGGAAATTATTCTTATACCCTGACTAACACTGCAAAAGTAGTCTTAAAAGATTACAGAGCATTAAGCCTAGCAAAAGGAAAACAAATGCCAGGAGGCAATCTCCAGTGTAAACAGTACACCAACATTTGAAAACACTACTGCAGATGTTCGCTTCACTGTTTTTCACAGGGTCTGGGAAGGGCACAGCTTTGAACCCTGTTGGCCCCAGTGGCAGTTTTAGAAGGAAAGTTTACCTTAGCAACTACCAATGGAAAGCCAAGTGATAAGTCCACAGTGAAAGGTCATGGGGTATTTGGAAAGGGAGCTACACTTTACATAGTATTTAACAAAGTATGAAAATACAAAAAAAAAAAAAAAAAAAGGCTGCATCACCAGATAGTGTTTATTCTACCAAAGACCAGTTCTCAGGACATATTTTCCACTACATGAACTGCCAGGGAGGGGAGATATTTCCTGGAAACTTGGAAGTGCCCTCTAAGATAAAGAATGCAGAGGGTGATGACATCCGGGGATGGTTATGCGTAGGTAACTGAATTCTCTCTTCAGTTTCCCTGGGTGTACCTGGAGGGAAACAGGTACTGTTCTTCCGTGGAATATGCATTCATTTACAAGGAAATTTTCTTATTTTGACTTAAAAGAGACCCTAACTCTCTCTCTTACCAGTTTTGCTAATTACACCACTGAGAGCACTGCTGAATATTTTTGCTTATGCAAGGCACTTCTGTCAAACAAAATGAGTTATACACATTTCAGCTTCACTAGCTTCATTCAAATCAGAATAAAGTAGGAGTGCCTATGAAAATTTCACTATGGTACAGGTAAATAAATAAATCTGAATTTAAACAAACATTTATACACATGTGTATATATGTATGTATAAATATATACATATATTACATTTATTTGCACATTCTCATTTCAGGTTCTGCATTTTATGCCTATTAAACAGTATAAAAGCTAGTAGGAACAAGAATGTTCAACTTGAGAATATATCTATAGAGGTAAACACATTTTATTTTGTTGCCTTACAGAGAAGATATAACTTTCAACAGTGTGAGCATAATAATAGAAAGAGGAGTTTAGATAAAAGTAAACCCCATAATTTCTGTAAAATGACTGATCTAGATTTGTGGTTTCTTCTGGTTTTTCTATCATAACCGAACACAGATGTCTATTAACAGATCAAAGAAAAGAGGCTGTGACTGCCAGGTGGGTTCAATAGTTTTATGCAGTCATTTGAGGTCCAGGGCAATTTTGCCTACCAAGTCTGTAACCTCCCAATCAACCTCCTTTCCAGGAGCTCTGAAGCTCACTCTCAGGACCAGATTTAGACAGTCTTGAGCCTCCCCAATAGGGCAGTCTACGTACACCACTGAACTGCCCACTCCAAGCTGGCCTCTTGCTCCTTTCATGTCTGTTTCATCCAAATAACTAGGTGTTGGGTCGAGTACATGCACTCACTCTCTACATGTCTATGTAAGTAACCACATTCTTAGTGGCTGAGAAGTCCTCATTTGCCAAATAGACTCTATCGAGTTTGAGGGCCATCATGCTCTACACTCCTTCTAGGTCAGGCACGCTCAACTGTTGTACATCTTGAAATCACCAAAGGAGGCCTTGGTGTGCAGTGCAGACTTGACATCAGTCCACATCCTCGGGAATCCCTCCAAACTAGATGAATTGGCCTGGTTGGTCACCCTACTAATGGTAGAGTTTTCAGAATCCCTCCCCGTGTGATTTAAAGACAAGCCAGGCTTGAGAGAAACACTCATCATACCTATCAATCTCCTTTTTTGGGCCTACCATGGCTGAATCTCAGCCAGCCCATGCATTCAAGGAAGGCAGGATCTAGGTCTGTTTCCTCACTCCTTTCCTTCTAACACCTGCCACACACTGGGTGTTCAATAAATATATGCTAACTGAATTAAGCCGTACACTATGCCACTCAACTTAGGGTAAAGGTGGTTTAAAATAAAGGTGAAAAATTTAAGTCCCAAAACAATAATAAAGTCCCTGTTAATGTATTTTAGAAATCTTTCTTGCACCTAATCAACAGCCAGGTTCTGGCTCCCACTTGGATAAATGAAATGTATAACTAAATGCCTATGGCTTATAAGAAATCATAGCAAAGCTGGCAGAAAACAAGACACTGAGTTTCAATAAGTTGTCTACTGTGGAGACTAGGGTTTTCGTAACAATGACATAGAAAGCAGCTGTGTTCATTCTTTATAATTTTAGAACACTTAGTTATTCAACAAGCACTGGGGCATATTTAATCCTCAAAACAACCCCATGATAAAGCTGAAGAGTTATTATCCTTCATTTCACAGATCACGAAAGGCAGGCTCAGAGAATACATGCAGACTGATGAGCATCTGGGTTCTGGATCCCACTCAAACTGGCAGATTAAGCAATTTAAAATACTTTTTGTGTTCCAAATTCTGCAGGGGACATACTTATGCTGAAAAAAAATTACCTTTTTATTTGAAATTCAGACTGAATTGGATTTCCTCTATTTACCTAGTAACCCTAGGCTCCAGGCCATTTTTTTTTTTCCTGTGAAAAGAGAATATTTGATTGGAGGGTCACTGTGGACCCTCTCAGATAAAAGGGCTCAACTGTGGCTCTTTCCTCTCCCATTCTGACTCCTCAGGTATCAGGCCTTCCTGAAGGTTCCGTGCCTGCTGGCCTGAGATGTGTGCCTTACTCCAGTGCAGCAGGGAGCCAGACCAGGCAAAAAGGACATGAACAATGACTCAGGACTCCAGGGCCAAACTCTCCATGTGGACTCAATGCTTTATTATTATTTGAATAGGTGATACCGAATGGTGTAAACTTAAAGATATAAGATAGTGAAGGGAATCCTCTTTGTTACTCTCAGTTTCTGGGACAGCTTCCAGAGACTTTATTAATATATTAATACTTGTATGTATCTTTAAACATAGCTTTTTGAGTTCTTATACAAATGGTTAACAAAAACATGTTTTTTTACTTAATAGATCTTGAAGATGATTATATTATTAATATCTATCAATCTATGTATATCTAAAGCTGCCTCATATTTTTAAACTGTTCCACTGTATGTGCATGTGTGCTAAGTCACTTCAGTTGAGTCCGACTCTTTGCAACCCTATAGCCCACCAGGCTTCTCTGCCTATGGAATTTTCCAGGCAAGAATATTGGAGTGGGTTGCCATGTCCTCCTCCAGGGGCTCTTCCCAACTCAGGGATCAAACCACTTCTCTCTGTCTCCTCCATTGGCAGGTGGGTTCTTTACCACAAGAGCCATCTGGGATTCCATTGTATAGCTATGCTATTAATTTAATTATTGGTGCCCTAGTGATGTACACTCACATCCCTCCAATCTTTAGCTATTAAAGCAATGTGGATTTTTGGAGGAAACTAAGATGGCAGAGGAGTAAGACGAGGAGACCACTTTCTCCCCCACAAATTCATCGAAAAAACATTTGAATGCAGAGCAAACTACACTTCAACTTCTGATCGCTAGCAGAGGACATCAGGTGCCCAGAAAAGCAGCCCATTTTCTTCGAAAGGAGGTAGGACAAAATGTAAAAGATAAAAAGAGAGACAAAAGAGTTAGGGACGGAGATCCGTCCCGGGAAGGGAGACTTAATAGAGGAAGTTTCCAAACAACAGGAAACCCTCTCACTGGCGGGTCTGGGGGAAGTTCTCAAATCTCAGAGGGCATCCTAACCAGGAGGAAAAATAAACAAAGCAATGTGGCAATAAATTTCCTTGAACCTATGACTAATGCACATTTCTAGGTATAGCCCATGGGAGGAAGTCCTAGAAAGGGAATTGCTAAATAAAAGGGAAAATGGACTCATACTTGGTTTACATAATGCCCAATTTTCCTTCTTGAAGTACAAGTTGATGCTTCCAGCCACAATAAGTAAGAGTATTTTTCCCGTCCTCATTAATAAAGTGTGTATTACTTAACTTTTTGATATTTATCTCTTATAGAAAAAATAGGATGGCATTCTAGTTGTAATTTGAACTTTTCTCACTATGAGTGAAGTTGAACATCTTTTTACATTCTTTAAAACCATTGATATTTCCTTTTTGTATTGTCCTTGGCCCATTTTTAATTTTTCATTAAATTTACAGAAATTCTTTACATATTAAGGCCATTAACCTGATACCTGTCATATGCATTGCAATGCTTCCCAGTTTACCATTTGTCCCTTGATTTATGACATTTGTTTACAGAAATTAATGAGTTTTCAAACATCTTATATTTAAGGGAGCATAAGATATATCACAGAGAAGGCAATGGCAACCCACTCCAGTGCTCTTGCCTGGAGAATCCCATGGATGGAGGAGCCTGGTGGGCTGCAGTCCATGGTGTCACTGGGAGTTGGACACGACTGAGCAACTTCACTTTCACTTTTCACTTTCATGCATTGGAGAAGGAAATGGCAACCCACTCCAGTGTTCTTGCCTGGAGAATCCCAGGGATGGGGGAGCCTGGTGGGCTGCCGTCTATGGGGTTGCACAGAGTCGGACATGACTGAAGTGACTTAGCAGCAGCAGCAGTAAGATATATCAAGGTTAGAAAAAGATTTTCAATGGCACATGATATTACACCATAACTATGATTGCTACCATTTCCAGGAGGTATAATTTTGGATCACTCAAACGCTTATCTCTTTACATCATAACAGCAGACCTATGAGGGAGGCACAATCGAGTCATGGTACAAATGGTTCCTAAGATTTATTTTGGACCTAGAGGTAGACTGAGAAAAATTTATAGAACCATGTGGGAGTTTGTCTTTGGTATCATCCCAAGTTTTTCATCAATCTTCTTCCTTCACCATGGGATTTCATTCTTTTCTCTCCCTCCACCATCCTCACTCTCCTGGCACCTCCTGTGTACACTCTGAGGAACTGCCTATTAATAATTCCCTGGGTTTTCCTGCCAACTGTCAGCTATTTCCTACTAGGGTATGAACTATATGGTAATCTCAAACTTGCAGAGCAGGGAGACAATTTTTTGAGATGCAAAAAATTCATATATATATAGAGAGAGCTATAATTATGAATTGATAAGCTAGAAGGCAGAGAGTTATCACAGAGTCAGACAAAGTAGGAAGTTTCATATTCTGTCTGCTCACATGTCCAGCCCTGCCCAGGCTGTAAAGAGCTTCAGAAAGTCCCTCTTGAATCTGAATCAGTGAATTTTAGAGAAAAGTCTACCAGGAGTTGAAGTCAAAGATACAAGGTTCTGTCCTGGTTTTACTTTTTGATCAACCATGAATCCTGAAGAGAAAGTGTGGCTGGTGGAAAGAGCATGGTTTTAGAATCAGCTAGTTCTTACTTAAATAATAACTCAGCCAACAACTTCCTGACTTCTGGAAAGTTAATTAATCTCCTCCAAGCTTAAGTTCCTCAGGTGTAAAATGGGGATAAAAATATGTACTTTGAAGGATGTTTGTAGAAATGAATAATTTCATGCATGGGAAGTACCTAGCATAGCAACAGGTATAAGTAGGTTCTCAAAGTGTGGTCTCAGTTTCATATTTGTCAAATCATTATTATACTACTCTATCAAAATTTTTTTTTTTTTAGTTTTGAGGTTATGTATAGCAGAGTTTACAAATTGTATAATTTGCATACCATGTTTCGGATTTTGCCATATCTATGTACCAATGATACTAATATTTTTTTTTCTTTAACTGTACTCATCTTTGAAAAACTATATTGATTTTATCTGGTTCCTTAGTAATACTATCCATGCAATTGGGGAGTTGCTGTGCTGGCTAATCTAGTATACATGCATAAATTGCCTGTCAATTATATCTCAATAAAACTGCAAAAATAAAAACATAATTATAAAAATTTAAAAATACAGCCACATGCCATCTAAAATAATCTTATGAACCATCAGGGTATGCATGGTAAAAACTCTATGTGAAAGTTAGTTGTTATATTTTCAACCTTTCCTTTTCAAGGTTTGGAAACTAAGGCCCAGAGAGAGTAAGAAATTTGATCAAAGTCAACTCAACAACAACAAAAAAAAAAACAACAACAAAAAAAAAAAAAAAAGTCAACTCAACAATCTACTGCAGAATTGAGACAAGACCCAAGTGTCTGCTTTTCCAGGGCTACATTTCCATTAGCCAGTCTCCTGGCTGGCTACAGGATTAACACTGTAATATCATAAAGCAATATTGTTCTTCTACCACTGTTAATATTTTGTCACCTAGGAAACCTGAAAGGCAGGTTTTCCCTCTCTGAGGGTGCTCACCTGAGCTGACCTAGCCATGAGCCTTGCTCAATTTATAGCCTTGCTTGGTACAGGAAAGCATTCCACCTGGGTGGGTGGTGATAGAACAGAGGAGAGCAGAACAATCCGGGGTTGTCAATGCTACGGGCTGTTAAGAGATTTTCTGGAAGTTTTCTGACTTTATTCCATCCTCTCCCAAACAAACACTCTCAAATGTATCATGCCTCTAATAGATTATCTGGCCATTTCTACCAACTGTCTCCAAAAAGAAAGGATATACTTAAATTCTGTGCTTTTTAAAAAAACCTAGAAATCCCTATATGTTCTCCAATTGCATAATGATAAAAAAGAATCCATAATACAGAGGAATTTGGGGTCCTACAGAAATAGAAACTGAGCAGGCAGCTCTGTGGTGAGCCCTCTCACCTCTGATATCAGTCTCACAAGCCAACTAAGAGTTGAGGGTGTTTCAGTAGAACATATTGTTTTTAACCTTCCCAGCCTCCATTTCCTCCTAGTCCTGATGAACAGCAGCCTGTTTCTTCCCTCAAAAAGAGGCCCTTCCTTATTTTCAGTCCAAATGATTTGATTGGGACTGACTTCAACCTCCCCTTGCAGGGATGGTCACTTGACCCAGGCTTGACCAATCAGATCATTCAAACCCTTTGGTCACAGAGTTTGGTTCAGGAGTGAGCACATAGACCAACTCAGGTAAACGAGGCTCAATTCTGAGAATGCTGAAGTTGGGAGAAACGTTCTTTACACAGGAACTACCTGCTATAAGAACACTGGAAGCCTCCACCTGCTAGAGTCCATGAAGGAGGCCCCCTAGAAATGAAGCCAGCACAAGAGAGGCTAGAAGCAAAAGATATGAAAAGAAGGAGACTGAACTGGATGCAATTTTTAAATCTTCTCGTCAGATATCCCTGAACTTCTAATTTATATTAGGTAATAAAATCCTTTAATTGAAGCCAGTTTAAATTAGAGTACTTTTTAGTTGAGGACAAAAAAGCCCTGTTAATACAAAAGGCAGAGTGAGTGCATGATGTTCTGCTTTCAATCATAGGACTAAAGAAAATGGAAAGGAAGCAGGTAGAGGTTGAGTACTGGGCAGTAGAGGATGGTCAGGAGACAATTTTTTTCTCAACTTTATTTCTACTTAGCAATGTAGCCTTGAACAGTGAGTTAATCTCTTCAAGCCCGAGTTTATCCATCTGTAAAGTAAAGGAATTGAATAATCAGCAGTTCTCAGAGCTTCATGGAGCCCTGCAGTGCCTCAGGTGATGGGATGGTAATGGGGACCCAAGTTCCCAGACTTTCATTCTGTGGAATTCAGTCTCCTTTTATCGATATTATTTGCCAGGCTCTTTAATAAGGTTTTGGGCTTCCCTGGTGGCTCAGCTGGTAAAGAATCCGCCTACAATATGGGAGACCTGGGCTTGATCCCTAGGTTGTGAAGATCCCCTGGAGAAGGGAGCAGCTACCCACTCCAGTATTCTGGCCTGGAGAATTCCAGGGACTATACAGTCCACAGGGCTGCAAAGAGGTGGACACAAAAAGAGTCGGACACGACTGAGCAACTTTCACTTTTTCTAATAAGCTTTCCTGGAAGAATAGGCTCTACTACTACAATGGATTAGTTGACCATTAGTTCTGTTTATATTGAAGCTTAAATTGAGTTAAGACTAACTCAGGGGAAGAAGGAATGTGGTCCTTCTTTGGTAAGAGTTGGTCAGAAGCCAAGAGTAAGAGCTCAGTCCCTAGAGGACTGATTAGCTTAATGCAGACATAAAAAAATTTTAATGGCAATGATCTGCATCCCTAATCTTCAGAACTGTCTTAGAGATGCGGGTCACTGCTCACACAGGGACTGGGAAAAGGAATGGGCATTGTTCCATATAGTCATTAGCTTTGCCTTAGAAGCCAATACAAATACCACTGGTAATACTCAAGGCAGACAATCTCTTCATAGCTAGAAAACAGAGGGTGTTGTGCTTGAAGCTTTGTTTTTCTTTTTCAAGACAGTGTGATCATTGTAGAAGAAGTGAAAGAAACACAGAGCAATTGTTACACAATCAATTGCACAATACCTGATGTGTGTCCACAGTGCTCTAAATTAATATTTGATTTTCCTTATAGAGACAACATACACATGTAGAGAAAATCAAATGAAACAATAATTTTTATGAAAGCACATAAAATCATTTTTATGGGATATAAATTATTATTCTTATATTAAAATTTATTTATTTACAGGCAAATTTGACACTGCATATAAATTTGGAGTGTTCCAAGTATTTTTAAAATGCATCTTAAAAATACATTTTATACTGTATTGGTCTTTATCTTTCTGGCTTACTTCACTCTGTATAATGGGCTCTAGTTTCATCCATCTCATTAGAACTGATTCAAATGAATTCTTTTTAATGGCTGAGTAATATTCCATGGTGTATATGTACCACAGCTTCCTTATCCATTCATCTGCTGATGGGCATCTAGGTTGCTTCCATGTCCTGGCTATTATAAACAGTGCTGCGATGAACATTGGGGTGCACGTGTCTCTTTCAGATCTGGTTTCCCCGATGTGTATGCCCAGGGTGGGATGTTTCGAGAGAACAGCATCGAAACATGTATATTATCTGGGGTGAAACAGATCACCAGCCCAGGTTGGATGCATGAGACAAGTGCTCGGGCCTGGTGCACTGGGAAGACCCATGGGGATCGGGTAGAGAGGGAGGTGGGAGGGGGGATGGGGATGGCGAATACATGTAAATCTATGGCCGATTCATGTCAATGTATGACAAAAACCACTACAATGTGGTAAAGTAATTAGCCTCCAACTAATAAAAAATAAATGGGAAAAAAATACATTTTAGCACCAATTGCCAGAATGGGTTGTCTACTGCTATTGATGCTAAGTTCAGTCGTGTCCGACTCTGTGCGACCCCATAGATGGCAGCCCACCAGGCTCCCCTGTCCCTGGGATTCTCCAGGCAAGAACACTGGAGTGGGTTGCCATTTCCTTCTCAATGCATGAAAGTGAAAAATGAAAGTGAAGTCGCTCACTATAGTCAAAACAACTTTTTTTGTTTTATTTCACATAAAAACTGAAAATGTGACTAGAGTCTTTATAACAAATACATGTTCCTGGAATAGTATTTATTGCTCCTTGGAAGGAAAACTATGACAAAACTAGACAGCATATTAAAAAAGCAGAGACATTACTTTGCTGACAAAGGTCTATCTAGTCAAAGCTATGGTTTTTCCAGTAGTCATGTATGGATGTGAGAGTTGGACCATAAAGAAAGCTGAGCACTGAAGAACTGATGCTTTTGAACTGTGGTGTTGGAGAAGGCTGAGAGTCCCTTGGACTGCAGGGAGATCCAACCAGTCCATCCTGAAGGAAATCAGCCCTGAATGTTCATTGGAAGGACTGAAGTTCTAATACTTTTGCCAATATTCTTCCAATACTGATGCAAAGAACGGACTCATTTGAAAAGACCCTGATGTTGGGAAAGACTGAAAGCAGGAGGAGAAGGGGACAACAGAGGATGAGATGATTGAACGGCATCACTGATTCAATGGACATGAGTTTGAGTAAGCTCCGAGAGTTAGTGATGGACAGGGAAGCCTGGTGTGCTGCAGTCCAGGGGTCTCAAAGAATCAGACACAATTGAGAGACTGAACTGACTGACTGAGGATAGTATTGATCTTGTCCACAATAACTGAACATTGAATTTACTTTAGCAAACATGTGGGAAGATAATTAAGAATGAAAATTATTTTTCAGTGTGTCCATCTAGTCTGTACACTTAGAAGTTTTCTCATTAGGGAACTTTTTTCAACTGTGTATAACTTAGGCAATTTATATTAATACAAAAATAAAAACATATACGACAGGGTTTAATTGCTCTTATCGACTAACTTCTGATTTATATTATTTTGCTTAGATGTGGTATGGATACTGAAAGCCCAGATGGAGAACAGGGTGAGAGAGGACAAGTGTTAAGTCAGACCAGGCAGAGTCAAGACAAAATGCGGGCAAAGGATCAGTTAAGCGCAGGCTGTGAATGCGTCACAACATATCTCAGGATTTGGAAGCAAGTGGTGGTCAGGAAAGATCCAAATTGGGAAAGACAAATGGCTTCAGAATTAGACAAATGCAGAAGGGTGAGGCTCAAGAGAGGCAGAAATATAAACACTGGGACAAAATATTCAGATCTACTAGAAGACAAGGAGTTTCAGATAGCACCTTGGATAGCTCCCTGGGCAAGAGGTACACTGACAAAGCTGGGACCCTAAGAAATAAAGGCTTTCATGCTCTCTGCCCCAGAATTCTCAACTGGTACCTTCACAGATGGAATGAACTTGGTCCCTGGAGGTTTAGGGAGCCAATTGCAACACTCCACTGAAAGGTTTGGCTTAACGCTCTAGGGATGATGTCTGTGCCTTCTGGTAATAGTCTCTTTGGTTATGCGCCAGGCAGGCTGGAGGGGTGGGGAGCAGATGAAGTAGTGACGGAAAGTATTGTCCTCTCAAAGTTCAACTAATTTGTTTTCCAAGAGTCTATCCCACTTGATTTGGGAACAGAAGTTCATCCCAGTACTAACATTGGTGTGAACAACAAGGGGCTTTGTGGCACAGTTTTAATGGGTTAATGTGTAACCTTTGCACATTGATTCTCCTGGGCACCTATACTGTAGATAGGAGGAAGTAGGGTATAGTATCTATTAGATGTTATCAAGTCTTTTATTAAAACAAGTTTAATTTTTCCCATTACTCCAACTTCATTCATAGTTTATAATGATTCCTGGGTGTGACTTTCATGCCGGCAACTGTTCCCAGACTATATTCCCCTCTGACCAAGTACTATTAATAGCATAGAAAAATTTGTTTCAGTTGACTCTTTACTAGTAGAGCCCAAAGCCTCTTGGGTTCAAAGACAAGCAATATCAGTTCTCTCAAAGTTCTCTGGATGTATTCACTTTATGCAGCCAGCCAGTGGATCATAACAATAACTGGGAAACCAAATTCAATCCAAATGGCTTATTCATTAAATGATAACATGACATTTAGACAATAAATTAAGTGACTAGGAGATTTTTATAGATTAACCTAGGAAAAGAATCAGGTAGAAGGAAGGGGAAAAACCCAAGTTTTAAGTAGAGTGATGGTTGGGCATGGGATGGGGTGGTAACAGAGAAGAGACTGACTGGTGATACCCATCCACTGTGTGATTGTGACTATGTGGAGCCCAAGGCATTATGATGTGATGCTAGCTCTGAGTTTAACAATATTGAGATACTCTGTACAAGACATGTTCTAAGATCCTGGAGATATAGCTATAAACAAAATAGATGCTCAGAGCATTATTTACTCCCTTCTGATGGCCTTAAGTCCAGTCACTGTGATTGAGAGCTATCTGAATGGCAACTCTTCAAAGACTATAGCCAAGATATAAAATAAGGAAGAGGCAAAATAAGGACTAGACCTGGATAAGAAATTTAGGAGCTATAAGTCCCTCACAAAAACCAGCCCACATTGCTTAAGTTGAGAGTGTGCAGAAAAAGAGAACTAGGTTCCAGTTGGTATTTTGAGCTCAGGAGGATTTGACATACTAAAGGAAATGTCGGTAATATCTAGTTGGGTTTCTTCATATGGTTTCTTTGAGATCACAAAATATTGACATTAGGAAAGACTTAAGATGTCATTGAGTTCAACCCCCTCTTCTCAACTCTTAAGTTTCCCAGCTAATTATCATTAAAGCCAAAATATGCTAGTGTTAGTTAAAATAGAATCAAGATGTTTAGCTGTATGACTTTTACATCTCAACCATGTCTGGCTAAAGAATCTCCTTACTAACAATAACTAACCGAATCCACATTAATAAATGTAAACTTGAGGGAATACAAGGCAGTTGTCTCTGTTGCTCCCTCAGGTCCCTGGGAGGCTGGGCTTTGGGTTGTGATGAGGGTTGTGAGAGGCTTGTGAGAAAGAACTCATGGGTAAGGAGGGAAAGAGGAATGAAGCCATGGGAATAGGAGGCAAGGTCTGACCTGGAGCTTACTGGCTTCTCTCATTGAGACAGATCATCCTTGTTTTTGGTTACAACTCCCTCTGGTCTGGTGATTGTTACTACTTTTTAACAAAAGAGACTGTCATAAGTGATCCATTATACATGACTTGCTTTGTCTTAGAAGTAGAATATCATCACTGAACTATGGAGCCCTTCATTGCTTTGATTAGAGAACAAACAACAGAAAATAAAAAACTGAAATGTGCACTATTTTCCAAAAACTCAGTCCAAAACCACTGTAAGACTAAAATTAGAGAATCCCTTAGATATACACTTTTAAATGAATTGGACTAGAGAATTTATGGCTAAACCAATGGTACAACATGAATATAAAGACAGAGGGGAGGGCAATAACAAACAAACCACCTGTTCATATCTGAAATTGTTCTCATTCTTGGGAAAAGACAACCCAGCCACTGCTCACTTTCACAATTTTGAAAACTTGGTCACACTGGCTATTCTGGACTTTGATTTTACTCATAAAATAAAATGCCTTAGGTTTCCTTTTGTTCTTATCAATCCTTGGTGGAAGATACTAGGAGCTAAAAAAACAAAACCATGCTTTGAAATTTCACGATGATAGTGTCTCCCAGAATATTCCAATAGTAGTTTTAAATATATATACTTAACATTTTCAACATTTCTCTGGTGCAAAAAGGCTAGCATTTATCAGAAAGTTCCAATTTGCAGGTAGTGTTGTATTAAATGCCAAAAGTAAATCAGGTAGAGGAAACTGCTTGTTAGGTTTGCATGTCTGAAAGAAGGGAATTCTCTCTCTTCAAAGAAAAGTAACTTCCATGATTGGCACTATTTCCTAAACAGGAATGACACCAGAGACAGACCCAAATCTGGACTAAGTTTATACTTGTAATAGGCTCTTTAGATATAAGGCTGCAGGAACACTTGAGCTGCCTTTCAGAGAGAAGCCCAGCCACTTCTTTGAATTTTTGGATTAAAATACAGGATATACATATAGAGAAAAAAACATACCCCAATATTTTTTGCAGTGATTAAAAGAAAACACTCCAAATCAGAAACAATTGAGGCAAAGGCATAAACAACCAGTGACATTAGATGAGAGAACATACTTTTCACCAAGTTTTCTCATATGTGGATAACAGACTTTCATGGGGAAATTACAGTAGACTGAAGCTAGGCTTTCAAAGACAGCTATTTTTAGAATATTTTACCTAATGAATTTTGCATTCTAGAACAAGTAATAAGTATAATTCACAGAGCTTTCTTTCTTCTTTTTTCACAGTTTCCTGAAGTTTACAGAGAACTTCTGTCCACACTCTTTTTATTGAGTTTTGCAATACTCATTTGAAGTTTCTATCATTCCTTCATGTTCTTCACATATTAACTCTTCATGGTCTGTATCAAGGAGCAAGATGGAAAGTACTATTCATCTTTCTCTTTGCATTTCCCCCTGCCTGTTAGGCTTAAGCCACACCTATCTCATGGGCCTCACTAGATCTGGGACAGCCTGGTATGTCCAGGTGTCCAGACAGGATATCTTTTATTCCTAGAAATTAGATCATCACAAGTAAGAACATCCAGAACAGGCACAGCAGCACAGAGGCAAATATCAGGTACATCAGTTTTAGTTGGTTTTCTATATTCCTGGAAGGAAGTGTTGGCTTACAAGGACCTCCAAAAAAAAGAAAAGAAGATGATATTTGAAGTTTGTTAGTGAATTGAGTCTAAGGCTAGCTCGTACAATGAGTTATATTAATAGCAGAGATCCCCAACCTCAGGGGTCTAATGCCTGATGATCTGAGATGGAGTTGATGTAATAATAATAGAAATAAAGTGCACAATAAATATAATGTGCTTGAATCATCCTAAAACCACCCTCCAACCCACGCCCTATCCATGGAAAAACTGTCTTTCATAAAACCAGTCCCTGGCACCACAAAGATTAGGGACCACTGAATTATATGACCTCCAATTTTCTGAATCTATCCACAAATTTCTACAGCCTTTGAGAGACTGGCTAAAGTTTTGGAGGCCACAAAGAAACTCAGGAGGATTGAGGACTAGGAAGGAAGTTTCATCATTCTTGAAGGGTTTTTAAATTGTTCCCCAATTTAAAAATTATATTTGTAAATATAATATAAAATAAAAATTTTATATATAAAATTATATAAAAATAATATAAGTAAAATTATATATTTCTTGATGCATTTGTAGAAATGAGTGGTATGTTTATACATGTACAAAAATCAGACTACAGACCAATTCACAATATGAAAAATTGGAGTTTTGTTTCTATTGTTAGCAATATTCTCTGGTGTATAGAAACCTGGTAGAACAAGCTATAAAAATAAGGTATAACAAACTCATTCCATGCAATGGGCAGGAGAGAACAGTCCCAGGTCATCAATCATAATGACATGTAAAAAGCCCCAGTCAGCTTCTCCACTCACTGATTCGGCCATTCCCTCCCGATCTCCATCCCCCCAGAAAGGTTCTTGTGGCTTTCCATTGCTCTCAGGCCCAAGGTAAACATCCTCAAGATCTGATTTAGCATCTATCACTAGAGCAAACCGCATTACCTCATTTTCCTGGTTTCTCCTCCTACTCCCAAACAGAATCTTATGCCAGGGCTGGCGTTTTCCTACTGTCTTACTGTGTATGTCTCACATTACACAAAAGCACAAAAAGAGGCCTACCTTGGTAAGCTAATAGCCTAGCACAGAAGCTCTATGTTAAAAACATTCTCAGTCTTTGCGTGCAATGTAAACACTTAAAGGGAATTTTTTTTAAATTACGTGTTTCCAGGCTATGCTTCACAAAACAAAAACTAGGCCTTTCTTGCAATTAAAACCTTCCTGACCCTTTAGAAACTTTGCAATATTTTCCACTCCTTGACGTCCAGTCTGCATTTGGCCACAAGACATGGTTTAGGAAGAGCTATTGGCCGCCAAGTCACACAGATTGGCAATGACACAGAGAAACCTAGGAAACGACCATGTAAACAAACAATACTCCCAATGCTCACGCAACCAACCAACTACCCTGTAAGCTTTACCATTGTACAGAAAGGCACTTTTCTCTTCCTCTTTTCTTAATAAAGGGTACTAAGATGAATATACATATTTTTTAAAAAATCACCTGCCATGTGATGGAAAATCTAATTAAGAGGAGCTTAAAACAAACTAAAACTCAAAATGAAGCACATGACAGAAAGTCATAAAGCCAAGATAACAACCTTTGCTTTTGTTCTTATCACTTAAAAATAGAGGAAAAACTACAGTGGCTAGCTCTGGGGAAATGATTAAACAAATTATGGACCACATTATAGACTATTAGGCAACTGCTAAAAAGAACGAGGTATTGCTGTATTGACTTGGAAATATAAGTCCATAGAAAATATATGTATATATATACACACACATACATATATATATTGGTATATGTACATAGCCATATAATATTAAAGGCATATCAGTGCTTTTGTAAACTATAAAGAATTTATATTTCTACACACATAGAGAGGTTATGGAAAGTCACCTGCAGTGCATTACATTGATAACATTAGTTACCTCAAGAAGATTCAGTCATTTATACAATTCTGTACTTGAATTGTTCTGATCATTTAAGGCAAACACAGGAGACTGGGAAAATATCCTTTCTTATAGAAAACGAATGATCAATTTTAAATGTCATAACATATACAGAATAAATCAGGGTAATATTTAGCAATAACACCTGTAATTGCGTAACATCTAACCACCAAGAGACTCTGTTTGCAGACAAACATTCGTTGGTTCTAATCTACCGCAGCTGCACACTCCCCACTCAGCCAGATAAAGAGCAGGTGTGTTTTGCTTGTGTTGGGGAAGACGGAAGGCACACCTGGCCAAGACTTTCTCAAGGTCGTGCCGGGGGCTGTGGATCACAGGGAGGGCCTCTAATCTCACCCCAGAGTCCATTCACATGTCCATGCTGGGGCTCTGATTTATAAAGGGCGGGTATATTATGACATCTGAGAATAAACAAGTAGCCATTTTCCTATCAAAACTCCGAAAGTGGCCATTAAATGTGCAGCTTAGGATCAATTAGTCAAGTGCTCACAAATAACATGTGGAGGTTGACCAAAGCACAAAACCTTTTGGCTTTGACTCACAACCCCCAGCAGACCACCCACACTGTAGGCGCAAGGACCATGTGTGCTCATCAACAAAACAATAAGATCTGAAATTCCAGGGCTGTTTATATTCATGGTGCTCTGCTGGGTGGCTCACTCAGTAGGAGAGGAGAGTAGTTCATGTCATTGTTACAGCAGCTTGTAATGCATTATGAATTTGTTCCTTGAATAAGCTGTTTGGAGAGTTTCTATGTCTTAGTGTCACAAAATCATCTTAGGTCCATGAGACATACACAGCAGCCTATGCCAAGAGGATTCACTCTTTCAGGAGTTCTAACAACTGTAGTTGTTACTGGTCTAGAGTATTTCAAGGCTTCCTCTTAGGGGAATAAGTAAAGCATGCTTTATTACCAATGGGCATGCATCAGAAGACAAGAGTTGGTGGCCCAACACTGGGCCCTGACCATAAAGCACACAGGCTAAGTGGAGGCTGGAGAGAAGACGAGTTCTGGAGGATGGTTCCCTCTCAGCTAACCCTGAAGGTCTTGGAATTCCCAGAAGGACAATCTTAGGAATAAAGATCAATGGGACTGAGGACCTGAAGCAGATTGTGTTTGCTTTGGGCCATCCAACCTCCCCACTTCCTAAGGAAACAGAATTCCTAAGGGAAAAAATGATTAGACTTATCTATTAAAAATTCTGGAGTCTAGGCCTAGAGATGTGAGTATATGGGGTTGAAGATGAAGACTTTTATTGTTAGGACCTCATGGATTACATGATGGGAGGCTCAACTATGCACTGTTTTTTAACCAAGCAGCATAAAACAAAATATTAGGTACCAGGTGATTTGGAAAATACCACTGATTCATGAATACTCTGAAGGGAAAAACAGGAAGTAAGAAAGAGTGATCAGACTGACTTAGGGTTAGCAGGATACACAAGACTGAATGATGTTTGCTTTTACAAAGTCACCTTGGATATCTACTTTACATACAAGATGGTTTTATAACAATAAATTGGTCCCTAGTGTTACAACACCCAAAACTTTGCACTATGGCAATTAGTTCCTTTCTATTTCCTAGTAAAACTTATAAGCAAGAAATGGGTGGAGTTCAGTTTCATGTAAGGCAAGGTAAGTCCCTGAAATTAATGAACAGATTCTGCTTTGAAGGAATATACACACACAAAAGAAGAGTTCTCACTTGTGATTATCAGTGTTGTGATTTCATACCTTCTGCTGTTTGAGCATGCTTTCATATCAGTCTGCCTCTCCAGGACTAAATCTCTTGTTCAGTTCTTGCATAAAGACCAACACAGTCAAAGAACAGCTTGGCACTGATATCTCTGGTTCACAGAACCCAATAAGGAAGTTGGGAAGGCCCATTCTTCTCAGAATATCCAAGTGGGGAGGCTAGGGTCAATTATATATTCTAGAAGATGAACAATGAATGCACAAGGCACTAATATGACAATACTGTCATTTTAATTTGGCATACAGACTGGTTCCAAATAGGAAAAGGAGTATGTCAAGGCTGTATATTGTCACCCTGCTTATTTAACTTTTATGCAGAGTACATCACGAGAAACGCTGGGTTGGATGAAGTACAAGCTAGAATCAAGATTGCTGGGAGAAATATCAATAATCTTAGATATGCAGATGACACCACCCTTATGGCCAAAAATGAAGAAAAACTGAAGAGCCTCTTGATGAAAGTGAAAGAGGAGAGTGAAAAAGTTGGCTTAAAGCTGAGCTTCCAGAAAACTAAAATCATGGCATCTGGTCCCATCACTTCATGGCAAATAGATAGGCAAACAATGGAAACAGCAACAGACTTTATTTTCTTGGGCTCCAAAATCACTGTAGATGGTGACTGCGGCCATGAAATTAAAAGACAGTCCTTGGAAGAAAAGTTATGACCAACCTAGACAGCATATTAAAAAGCAGAGACATTTCTTTGTCAACAAAGGTCCGTCTAGTCAAGACTATGGTTTTTCCAGTAGTCATGTACGGATGTGAGAGTTGGACTGTAAAGAAAGCTGAGTGCCGAAGAACTGATGCTTTTGAACTGTGGTGTTGGAGAAGACTCTTGAGAGTCCCTTGGACTGCAAGGAGATCCAACCAGTCCATCCTAAAGGAAATCAGTCCTGCATATTCACTGGAAAGACTGATGCTGAAGGTGAAACTCCAAAACTTTGGCCACCTGATGAGAAGGGAGGCCTGGTGTGCTGCAGTCCATGGGGTTGCAAAGGGTTAGACATGACTGAACGGTTGAACTGAACTAAAAGACAGAGTTCAGAAATCATAATTCCTGACTCCCGCTCCAGGTTCTGGGAGATATGCTATCCAAATGGTAGCCACTAGCCATTTAAATGAGACTATTTAAAGTAGTCGAAAGTGAAAGTCACTCAATCATGTCCGACTCTTGGTGACCCCGTGAGCTGTAGTCCATGGGATTCCCCAGGCCAGAATACTGGAGTGGGTAGCCGTTCCCTTCTCCAGGGGTCTTCCCAACCCAGGGATCAAACTCAGGTCTCCCTCATTGCAGGTGGATTCTTTACCAACTGAGCCACAATGGCAGCCCAAAGTAGTTGAAATGAAATACAATTAAAAATATGGTTCCTTCGTTACACTATCTATAGATCAACTGCTCAATGACCATTGGCTACTGGACAGAACATGTTCACAACATTCTCATCATCACAGAAAGTTTTACCGGACATGGCTGGTCCAAATTAACCTTGGATATAACTTTGGGCCT
Source organism: Cervus elaphus (assembly GCF_910594005.1). Lineage (NCBI taxonomy): Eukaryota > Metazoa > Chordata > Mammalia > Artiodactyla > Cervidae > Cervus > Cervus elaphus. The sequence continues at coordinate 44,542,026 of NC_057843.1, read as the reverse complement.
TTGTGACAAGAACCATCTACCAGTTAGATTGCCAAGGTGAGGCCTGACAGGGTGGTGAAGGAGAGCTTTCCCTCTGCTGTCCATCAGCTACCCCTTCACTCTTGGACACAGTCAGTTTATACTTCTTTGATCTTACATAAAGGGCCATGAAAATGCAGCTTCAAACTCTCCCACTCCACATTCTGGAACCACTACTGGCCATGACAGTACCCAGAAAAAATTAATCCAGGCCCCAAACACAGGAAGCAACAAAAATTTTATTGTGCTAACAGATCATCTACTATTTATCTACTTCCTGATGCTAGAGTATTTTTAAATTCTTATATTTTAAGTAAAGAAAAAAAGAATTGACCTGGCATTTGGGTTTCTCTCTGCTTAACTCGTGAAGTCTTCCAAGTTCTGCCTTCCTGGGGTTTCACGGCCATATATGACAATCTCCAGGGAACACTCTGTGCTGCTTTTCCTCTAATAAACTGCTCTAACTCTGAGCTTTGACACCTAGTTTAATAGGAAAAACTGAAGGGACTATTTTTAGAGAACAATCTGTTATTGAAACTCCCTTGTATTTCCAGTCAAGAGTGTAAGCCTTCTCTTAGGTACAAAAGAAAGCAACCTAACAGGAAAGAGCGATCTAAATGCAAGAGGAGACAGGCATCGTGCAGAGCCAGAAGAGCACCAATCATCCAAACGCACTTAAAAAGTAAATACAAAATGTCTGTTCCCCACAAAGGTCTGAGGCAGCAGCCTTTCCAGCGGGAAATGATGAAAAAGTTAACACAGTCTAGGAATCATTCAACACTCAAGAGCTAGGTTTACTGTTTCCAAGACATGTGACAGAATGGTTTTCTTTTGCCATGGAACTGATGAACAGGACCTGCTCTGCCTAGGGCAGAGAGGCCCTAAGTACCTCCGCTAGTTCTAAAGACAGAAAGACAGCTCTCAGGGCACCTTTAACAACCTAAGGTTTACTAAGAGGGGCCACAGCGGATGCTACTGCCCCCACCTGCCATGCCAGCCCTGAGATCAAAGTTTGTAAAGAGAGAACTGTTTGTGGGAGCACTATTCCTGGTGAGAGGTGATTCTCTGACCTGTCTGTACTATGCACACTGTTGGCACCGTGCTTTCTTCACCTCCCAAGATGTCCTGGAACCTTCCCACATCAGAACTGTGTTCTTCCTCATTCTGTGCTACTGTGCGGATGGACTTGGCCACCTCTCCACTGAATGTTCAGGCCGCTTCCATTATTTTGCTGCGATGAACAATGCCACCATGAATAACCTTGCACCTCTGCCATTTCATACATGTGTAGGTCTATTTGTAGGATAAATGTCAGGAAGTGGGACTGCTGTAACACAGGCCAATGCATCTGTAGTCTCCATAGATATAGGCAAATTCCCTTTCATTAGGTTGTAATATTTTGCTTTCCTGCTGCAGGGAGCCGGCCTGAACGTACAGGCCCCTTACGGCCCTAAGAGAGAACAAAGGGTCTCTCTTTGTCCTGCCACCCCTTCTTGTTAAAGTATAGACTGGCATTTGTCTCCTTCAGGGAAAAAACACACCGGTGACCTTTTGCCTGTTTTTCTGGTGCTGATAAACTCATCATGCTCGAAACCTGTTTTCCATCTAGATAATGTTCTATTGATGAAGCCTGTTTTCTATCTAATGTTCTATTGAACTTAATCATGTTGGGCGCTAGGGTAATTAATGCTTTACTGATCTTAAGTGTGGGAATTTAAAACATCTGTAGCTCTGCACGTATGCAAACCCTCGATCTATTCTTAGTAACTCCTGTTAGCATATATATAGGCGTGGTATTCTTCAATAAAGTTGGCGGAGTCAGATGCAAGCGGACTCCATCCCTCTCATCCCCATCTTTCTCTTTCTGAGTCTTATTTTTCCTAGGTACTCTGGTAATTGCGTGCTTGACCAGTTCGTTTGCCGGCAGGCTCCGGCATCCTGCCACTGCTGCTAAGTCACTTCAGTCGTGTCCGACTCTGTGCAACCCTATAGACGACAGCCCACCAGGTTCCTCCGTCCATGGGATTTTCCAGGCAAGAGTACTGGAGTGGGGTGCCATTGCCTTCTCCGACAATGTATTACTATAACTATCCATTTCTCAGCTTCCCTGGTGACTCAGTGATAAAGAATCTGCCTACAATGCAGGAAACTCAGGAGACATGGGTTTGATCCCTGGGTCAGGAAGATCCCCTGGAGAAGGAAATGGCAAACCCACTCTAGTATCCTTCCCAGGGAAATCCCATGGACAGAGGAGGCTGGCAGGCTACCATCTATAGAGTCACAGAGAATCGGACACAGCCATATGACTGAGCAGGCACACATGGCCACATACACTTCCTAATTCTCACACAACATTTCTCTCAGGAAGTGTACAGCAACCTAAAATCTTTGAGCAACATTTCTTAAAGTTGCTAAGAATCACCTGGAGGAATTTGCTTAGAATGAAATTTCTTGTGACCCATCCTCAGAAATTCTGGTTCAATAGCCTGGATTAGAGCTCAGGAGGCTGCGTTTTAAACAAACATTGCAGTGATCCCATGATCTAACTTTTTATAAGGCTGTTCACTGTCTTAGTAAACTAGAGCATCCCTGCTGAGTCACAGAGGATGGTTTTTGCTGAACTGCAAGGGCAGTGCCACAAAGAGATGCTCGACTCAAAATCCAGATTGCCCAGGTTTGAATCTTGGAGCCATCACTTGTGAGACTGTGTTCTGGGGCAAGGGATTTCATGTCTGAGTGCTGCTGCTTTATCTGTAAACTGGAGCTAACAGTACTACTGCCTTCAAGATTAAATGAGGTAAAATCTGTAGACATTTTCAATAATCCTTGATTCCTGGTAATTATGTTTAAAGTGTTAACTTACAAGGTGGAAACTGCTAGTTATCTACCCCAATATCCATTATCCCCATCTTCCATGGTAACAGAACTCCTGATCTGGGACTGGGCACAGTCACATAGAAAAAAGACTGTATTTATCAGTCAGCCTTGCAGTTCTTTGTGGCTGGCCACTGAGACAGAGCAGGCTGACTACATAATTTGTAGGGTTTGGTGCAAAATTAAACTGCAGAGCCTTTTGTTGAAAAAGCAGGAAAAGGGTGCTACTAGGACTTCCCAGGTGGCACTAGTGATAAAGAATCCACCTACCAAAGTGGGAGCTATAAGAGATGCAGGATTGATCCCTGGATCTGGAAGATCCCCTGGAGGAGGTCATGGCAATCCATTCCAATATTCTTGCCTGGAGAATCCCATGGACAGAGGAGCCAGGTGGGCTATAGTCCATAGAGTCACAAAGAGTTGGATACAACCAAAGTGACTTAGCACACATGCAAAGGTATAAAAATAAAGCTTTTGCCTTTCTTTCAAAATTTCTCTTGACCTGTCATGATGATTTTTACTTGCTGGTTACTGTTTCTCCTTTGGGCACACAGATATACTGGTGGGGAAGGGGAGACACTCACAGGCACCAGGAGGACAGCCCAGGGGCTGCTGGGTTCCCCTCCTGTTCAACACTGGGGGCTGGGAAGTCACGCTAGACATCTGCTCTTTCTACAGGCCTGCTGCCCCACCCACTGCAGATGTGGGACGTCCAAGTGTGTTACGACCTCTGTGTACTGGGATGGTCTTGGCTTTTATGGTGAAGGTGAATGAATTGCTAAGTCCCGGGTGAGTCCTGCTTTGTGAGCTCTGACATTGGTCCCTCAGGGTAGGGACTGCAGTAGCCACGCCCTGCCCCAAGTCGCCTTGGGACATTTCACCTGATCCCAGTCCTCCATGGGTGCATGGGCAACTGCAACTCTGCACAGAAGGCCACAACAGCTGCTAGGTGGAATAGGTGATGGGGAGGCTGAGATGGCCCAGGGTACTGGGGGAGAGGGGCTAGCTGTGGAGAAATAGTCCTGGGGAAATAAAAAGAGGCAGGAAGTGGACATTCTCCATTGTTTCAGTGAACTTCACTTACAAAACACAAATTCAAACATGAATTTATTAAGCAAGTTAAGATGGTGGCTACAGAGCACTAAACCCCAGCCAATAGGCCTCATGTAACTGTACCGGTTGCATGCTCATGGAGCCAGTCCTGCACAAAAGCATATGGATTTAGGCAACTTTTGGGAGATGCCCTTTAAATTATCTTTCTTATCTACCTTGCTGCCTGGGATGCATTTACAATGGCTGGAACATTTACCACTATCTGAGACCATGAGGATAAGGGCTACAGCTGGGGATGGCAAAGTGTGAGATAGGAGGAGCCTGGATCCCAAAATAAAACCTTTCATTTAAACTTATCAGGGCCAGGATTCCTACCCTGGTTACAGCAATGGTTTCAGAAGTTCATGACATTGTAGACAAACCATTATATGCCTGGATATTTTGCTGGAGGAGAATCCATAGCTTTCATCAGTCTCAAGGAGGCCCATGACCCTAAGAGTTTAAGGACTGAGCTTCATGCAGCTGCAGACAGAGTTATCTTTAGCTGTTTACATGTTGAAGTAATACCAAGGCATTAACCAGAGCCATGGAAGATACTGAAGTGAGTAACATGGATAAGACATCAACGGGACTAGAATGATGAAAGCAGGGGATTGTAGTCAGGCCAGAAGGGAGATTCTAACCCCTTTGTTCCCAGCACTGTTTTGGTGAGACGAGCTTCATCATTTATACCAGAAATATAAAGGACTTCCACTTGATCATGATCTGAAAATTGCCAGGTCCCTGTGTATAATTCATTATTCAAAAGCTGCTGCACACTGTCTATAAATCACTGCAAAGGAGTCACTCTTTCCAATAAGTCTTTTCAATGTCCTTGGCCAAAGGCCAGGGTGTAAGAATCTCTTCTGTAAGTTCAGTGGCTGCATCTGAGCTACAGGGACCATAGCCACACTTGGAGTGGCCAGCACGGCATCTGGACAAGTCCGTTGTCTCCTCCCACAAGAATTTTCTGTTGCCTGGATGGAAGTCTTCCCTTTGGAATAAATCAGCCCTGACACCAACTCTTGGTTTTATTTTGGTTTTAAACCAACTAGGACACTTTATTACAAATATTCAGTGCTGCTCAGGTACAAGATGTACAAGTAGTACAAATTAAAACAAACTTGGCTTGTCAAAAGTGCAGCCTTCTCCCTTCTAAACCACATATTTGCACATACTTAAGCTTGAAAATGAGAGCTTTGCCCTTTTTTAGCCGATTTTTCATTCCCTTACACAAATCTCTGTTGCATCTTAAATAGAAGTAATAAAAATGCTATCCTCTTTCCCCTTAAGATGTGCCCCTCTTGACTTCAATATTTAGTGTATTTTTTTTTTTATTCTTTGTTTCCCCCATCCTGAACCCCTTCCTACCTCCCTACCCATAGTGTACGTTTTTATCTCAGACTTGTCCATTATAAAATGGCAGAGATAGGAAAAAATACTCTTTTCATCTTTCAATATTTCAAAAGTTTGGGAATGCATGTATTTAGAGACAATAGTCTATAGGTCAAGAACTCAGCTGCCTAGATTCAAGTCGAGTTTAGTATAATCAGGTTATTTAACTTTTTCACTGTGCCTCAATTTCCTCATCTGCAAGTAGGAATATTAACAGTACCAATATCTAGCTCATGGATTTGTTGTGATGATTAAATCAGTTATAGCTGGTATCTAGAAAATGTTTGATAAGTATGAAGCTACCATATTATTCTAGTACATATATAATTCTAAAATGAAGACAATTTATAATCTACATTGGAATGGACTAGAATTCAGGGTTGTTTATTGAGAGTTTATCCTGAGGAAAGGGGGCCTCAGCTAGAAGCAGACATTTTTCCTTGGGAACTTGGGATCCAGGTAGATGAGTTGCACAATGATGAGACCAGTAAAACTGTAAGCCAGATTTCTCTGAGATTGGTTGTATATGGAGATGGTGTTGCTGGGCAGGAAATCTCGATATCTTGTTCTTCTCAAGAGAATTAAAAACAAGACAAACTAGATGAGTGTCAATATCTTCTACCCTCTCCAACTTACCATAGCACTAAAGACTTCCTAATAATAAATAATTCTTAAGCTATTATCATCAGTCATAATATTGATGGCATCTACTTAATGGGCAGCCAATCTGTAATATACTCTATGAGGTTTTAATCCCAAGCAGTTCCTGAAATAGTTGAAATGAGGGCTCTTTTAAATTTTCCACATTTATATTTTAAATTCAAGCTTACAATATGACCTCCTTCATATTGCATAAGTTCTCTTTGAAATGTATCCCTGGGAATTTTTGGCAAATTAAAGGAAAAAAAGTTAATTTAATTTTGGTCCCTTCTTTTGGCCTCTTTATTCATTGATGTATAACCAATCTTCTTTAAGCCCTTCTACTCCCTAACTTATTAGTTTCCTTAATATCATCACTTTGCTTTCCTTCTATAATTTCTGACTCTTAATTCCTTCCCTATCTGCAGGTCTGCAGATGAAATTGATTTCAACTAATGCTGGAGCAAAAAATTACCCAAAGGTTATTCTTTCCTTGGCAATTAAAAAATAAAAATAGTAAGACCTCAAGTGCCTACAGAACATTTTATATCTCCATTGTCTCCATTGATTTCACAATAATCCTAGGAGGAAGGGAGGGCATATGATAATTCAGAGAAATTAAAAAAGCAGGCATTTTGATCTTATAAAATTTGAGGGTCATAAAAAGAAAGAACATTTTCACCAAAGCCCTAGAATTATGACTCCTATTAGATTCCTTAGCTAATTATTTCTACCTGAACAGAAAGAAAAATAGAGCAATCTCTTAATTCTGAAGCCCCTGGCATGTAGCATGGACCCCATCAAGGGATTTTCTGGTTCATGAAAAGAACCAATGACATCTTGGGTAAATCTGGTAATGCTTTCCAGTTTTCCTTCATCTCGCAGTTGGTCTCCATTTTGAGGAAGAATGGGCCAAAGTGTATGGTAAAATACACACTATTAACCCAACATAATCCAAGTTAACTGTCAAAACTAGTGTCAATAAAGGCCACTCACTCTGGTAAACCAGTGCTTTCCTTCTGCTGAAAATCACTATTTACAGAAGAATTCTATTAGGTTCTTATTTCTTTCCTGTAGTTTTATAGCATTCTATATTTGGGATATCTAGTGTTAAGAGATTAACAGAATTGACCATTGGTATTCAAATATTTGATTGGTCATGATTTTTTTGAATACCTTGCAACACTGTTTATTGAAAAAATTATTTACTGACATTACATATCAAATGTCAGACTATTTACCATAAAAAGGCAGGAGGAGACAATTGAGTCTGGAAATAATAGAATACATTCTGCTAAAATGGGCAAAAGAGAAAAGGGATCAGATAGTGTATTAGCCAAGGATCTATGGCAAATAAATGTCTATAAAAAGTCTAGAAATGGCCTGGAGTATGAATATAATTTACTACTCAAGGTCTGAGCCAAAAGACCACATTATATGTGAAATATATCATTGGAAGATCTTCTTGTCTCTAATCAATCAAACATGTGGTCAGCAGGAAGTTACTGGACATCTATGGTGTTCTCAGCCCCATACTTTCAGTGACTCAAGTCCTGGATATTGCTCAACACTTCCAGCTATTTATACCATACTAGCAATGTGTGTGTGTATGGGAAGGGTAGAGTTGAAGGTACAACCTCCTTACCTCTTACTATCCTTATTCCAAAGGATTAATGAAAGTAAAGAGAAAGAAAGTCCACTCTCAAGAAAAAGGTGGGGGGCAGCTCCTCAAATTGACATTATATATCAAATGTCAGATAATGACTGAGCTACAGTTTTTTAGTGGTGGAGCTTTCTAAAGTCCATACACCCATATTGGCTTAGTATTTCTTCTCTTTCTTCCCTATGCTTGTATTAGAAAAGATCTGTGCCCAGTTACCGATAGGATAAGTGTAGATTTTGTTTCCTTTCCTCCCAAGGAGCAGTCAGGTCAATGCCCACTATGCACATATATGTTTCTCAGGAACCTCAAGAAGTCAAGTGGTCACTGGACAAAGAAGGATACAGTATTGGTGGATCTACCAATTAGCATGACTATTTCTAACAACATACAATGAAACCATCACCCACCAGCAGCCCTCACTCACCTGACACCATTTCTCAGCTTATCCCTTTTGAAATCACTCCCCTGTGAGGGACAGCAGAGCAGTCTTGGACATGGCTTCAAAAAGGTACAAGATGATTATTCTTAGTTGAGGAAAATTTAAGAGGAATAAATTCTTTTTCAGCCAAGATCATGCTGACATGAAAATAATGTCTTAGGAAACGAGGTGGGAATAACAAAAAGGACAAATGTTTCTGGCTAAAACGCTTCTCCACCTTTTCCTGTAACTCTTCAGGAACAAGAAGTTCTGGAAAGCAAAGCAGTTCCCTTCCAGGTGCTACAGTATGGGTCACTGTGCAAAGGTTAAATATTCCTGATCATTTTCAAAAAGTTCCCCACCACAGGAGTATGAAACATTGTGCTAGCTACGAAGGAACAAACTAGTGTTCAATTTATACAAACTTGTCAGGTCATCTGTTCTAAACAAATTACCAGAAGGCGTTGTAAATCAACAGTTTGCTTCTGACCCCATCATCTATGAAATGTCTACAAAGATACGTCCCAACTCTTTGACCCACAAAAGTATGGAGGATCCTGAGACTTAGTTCAGCCTATTAGCCAAGAAAGAAGCTGGGATAAGCAAGAAAGCTGGACTATGATTAGAAAAACACATTAAAATTACCTTTAGATATACTAAATATAATTTCTTATAATTATTTTCAGTAATTATATGAGTCTTTAACTTGACCAGTAAAATAACAGATATAGTAACAGAAAAAAAATTCACAGGAACAAGAAGAATAAAGATTTTGCGGGTGTGCATGGGAATAAAATGCCATATGAGACAGAACAAGTGTGGAAAAAGAGAAGGTAATGTCCAAGAGACTTACCCAAGAATGAATCTAGGGTTTATTTCATTCAGCTCATCCCTCTTACTCTTGCACTCACACTTCTTCCATCATTCCCTGACCTTCCAGGCAAATATAAAATCCTACCCATTCTGTCTAAAGATGTCTCCAAAAGGGATCATCTGCATCCTGGCTCCACCCGCCCTTGGCCCTTCCATAATTACTCCCTGAGAGATTAAGGCTGGAATCCCCAGCACTGATGCTAATCGTTTGTGGGCCTTTTTGGCCTCCCCTTTCCCTGGCTCTGCATTATACGGACTGTTTTTCCTACTTCAGCCAATGGGAGGTGTCAGAGAGAGGAGGTTAGAGAGTTGGGTGGAGGGAGAAGCAGGAGTATTTCTCCCTGTTTCTCTCTGCCTTAGGGTCTTCCGTGGTGGCTCAGAAGGTAAAGAATCCTCCTGCAGTGCAGGAAACCCAGATTTGATCCCTGGGTTGGGAAGATCCCCTGGAGAAAGAAATGGCAACGCACTCCAGTATTCTTGCCCAGAGAATTCTATGGACAGATGAGGCTGGCGAGCTACCATCCATGGGGTCTCAAAGAGTTGGACACGACTGA